>NC_071571.1:33503523-36263523 GCF_024509145.1 Vidua macroura
GGACTTACTATTTGAGAGCCAGTATTTAGCAAAGTTGAAGAAAAATAATTATGGCTACGTAGTAATAGTTAAAGGTGACGGAATAAAAAATGATAAGGGATATAAATATTTTTGAAACAAAGCATAGGCAGTTCACTGGTGTGGCCTAGGAAGCAGAGTTTCTTCTGGAGGTTTCTCAGTACTGTTTACAGAGTCTGAATTTCTGAAATTTTTGACTTCAGAAATTTTAAGAGTATCAAAACTGAGTAATTTTCCCTGATCTGGTACCTCTTTGTGGAAAACTGACACTAGCTACAAGAGGAGCAGGAACAGATGCTAAATATTTATTCAGATAAAAAGTTCACATGGAATTTCTAGCATAGCTCAACTTACACAAACTGCAATTAAAATACCACAAGAATAAACAAACCAGTCTCTCTTGGAGCTTGGTAGGCAGTGCTAGAAGAAAAACAAACATGAAACCTGCAGTCCTAAGTTTTATGCATGCTACTGAAACATTTTTCTTTAAGGCTGATATCAAGCAAAATTGTGAGAAAAGTCAAAGAGAGCAAAATTAAAACAAAGTGTCTCTTGCTCAGAATTATGGTGCTTTCCTGTGCATAGCAGTATAGAAGAAAAAAAAGATAACAGCCCAAGTTCAGGCTAAGAAAATTACTCATTAGAAGCCAACCAATCCAGCGCCAGTCTTGAAATGCATATTTTAAATATTTCAACATCAGAGAAAGATGAGTATTAGCGACTGACTAATTTTTTAATAAAGTATCAGAAATGCCACTTTTCCACTTTAAAGGCAAAACCAGCCTTTCTGAGGGGCAAAATCTTCTGAAAATTTTGTAGCATTCTCCGTACAACACCTCTTCAAGCTGAGAACTGCATATACAACAATTTAAATTCTGAAAAATACTTTTCTTCCTACTTTGAAGTTTTTAAGATTAAATGACTGAGATGTTAAAAGTATAAGTGCAATAGATTATAGACAAAATTACACTATATATTTTCAAGGAATATATTTTCTAAATAAATTCGTAGTTCGCTGATACACATAGGTTTCATTTTTGCTGGTCTGACTGCCTACTCAATTAAAAATTCCCAGTATCCCTGATAAACTGACTTTTACATGACTGAGAGACAGTCCAATGGAAAAAAGATGGTCAATTTTTTTTTTCATTTACCTACATGCAATGCATTACCTTAAACAAAAATAAAAAAGGTTGCAATTATCCCCAAAACTTGACTTGCTGTTTGGCCAAGTAAATATTACTGATTTTAGAAATACACACGTAAAAAATTATATCTTGGTATCAGTGGAATGCAAGAGTTCAATACATTAATATTTATAAAGCAGTGCATGAATGGTTGCTAAATTAATTCTTTAAGTCAAAAAAAGACAGTACCCATTTGCATTTCAACAAGTGAAACTTTTCCATCCATTTGACAGAGACAAGACTATAAAAGGTCTCAAATTTCTCCAATAAAAGTGGAAATTATATCTCAATATTTCGTCAGAGATTAAAAACAGAATTTTAGATGAATTATCTGATACAAAGATGGAAGTCAGGGTGCTGCTTCAAGATCTACAGAAGTAGAGCACTTTAAGACAATTAAATGATTTCCCTGCAGGCAATGTCTTTTCAATCCAAGCTAATGACATCATTTAAGGAGGATGGTCCATTTAACTGAAAGGATCTTTTACAAGGCAGACAGACAGAAGGCAATCCCGGAATGTTTTCAAGGACTTCCCATATTTCAGAATTATAATGGCAAAATGCCTACATCAGAATCTTAAACTCAAGCATTAATCAACAAAATGAAAGACTAATTTTATAAGAAAAATGTAATAAAACTCATTTTAAGAAGTTTTCCCTTCATTATTTTTTTCCCTTAAAGGAACCAATTCTCTTCTAATGGTAATTATGCTGCTTCAGAGTAATGATAATACCCAGGCTGCTCAGTTCTAGGCTGCTGTTTTTAAAGTAAAGCCAAATCACTTCACTCACTTACAAGTTGAAGAGTAACTTTCATAAACTTTTTCACCAGTTTATATAAACTATCTATAATCTTTCAGATAGAAAGCATTGTACTGTTGCCTCCAGAGTGTACTGTACTACTTTTGGTATAGTCTATATACCAGCCTTTAAATTGCACCATCACCTTTTTCATTAAAAAAAAAAAAAAAAAAAAAAAAAAAAATTCAAATGAGCCAGTAAGGGAAAACTCACAGTTTTAGTGTCTGTATCAGCAGTTTAATCTACTTCTGTAACTCCTGAGAAGGGGGAGGTGGTGCTGGGGTCCTAAACCTAAATAATGATTTTTCTGATATTGAAAAATCAAAGCAGGATATGCTATTTTTAAACAGTTAAAGAAACACTAACATTTTCATAATAAAATAATATTATTAAAACTAAGACATTATACAAAACTACAAACACCTCTTGTACTTCAGAAGGCAGCATCAGTCTAAATCCAACCAAAGAGTCTTTTTACCATTTACAATAACACTCAAAGCCATGGAAGTTGTATACACATTAGGATGACATCTCTTAATTAATGATGTGGTTCTGAGGACAGGGGGGGAAAAAGTTTACCTTATGTCCCCTTAATATCCATTTCAAATTGTCAAAAACTTCAGAAAGCTGGAACGTGTGAGACATAACGAAGAGATCTTACCATGTAAGCAGGAGCTAGAAAACATAGAACTAGTCCTGGCTCTTAACCAGATTCCTTTTGCAATCTTGGGCAAGTCACAGCCACTTTGCCTCCACTGTTCCTCTTCATAACAGAGAAACAGTGTTCACATCCTTTCTAGAAATGCTGTGAAATATTGTTGGTTTCATTATGCTTGTCTTTAAAAAAAGTCTTGTCTTCAAAAAGGGAAAAACATTTCATTTTCAGGCTTGCTGTGCCACTGATTTTTCCCTGCTGCACCCACACACTTTTTCAAAGCAACGTAAGCAGTTGGACAGAGGGAGAGAGAAGGGGCGGAGGGAAGATTCCAGCATGTGTAAGACTGGGATGTCACATATGTATTGATTCCTGCATTTCAGAAAACTACACACCTTCTTCTGTGACTGCTATAGCATACCTTAAATTGACAGAGGAAAAGTGAGGAGAACACCATGAAAGAGTATCCTTATGGTAAACAGCAAGATGACTCTGATTATATAAATGAAATGGTTTTCAAAAAAAAACCATTTTTTTATTCTAATAATGTTGTCTTCTTCTTTCTTCCTTTTTAAATATAAAATCATGTCAAGTGAAAATGCAGTGTTATAACAGATACTAATAGGTCATTGAAAATGGAGGGAGTTCCACTAACCCAAGTCTGAATTTCCTCAGTTTGGATATGTGCTTTTTCAGCTCTCACTGTCACTCAAAAAGCAAAGGAGCAACTGTAAAATTCAAGTTATTTTATTTTAAGGAACTAAACTTTTGACACTCTACATCTTTCCCCACATAAAGAATATGTGTATCCTGAAGTGGTGAACAAGCGGCACATCAAAAGACCGCTGACTTTTCAAGCCTGAATATAGTAATATATAAATAATAAGAAGAAAGTGGCATTGCATAAAGTAATACTGTTGTATTCCTAATCACCTGGGCATTTTCTTAGTTGACAGTTACATTTTTAGTAAAGGAAGAAGAGATTTCTGTGGACTTCAACACAAGAATTTAATTCTTGAATAGTATGAAGGCTGAAGGCAGCATGGCTATGTCTATTTTTGGTGCGTAACTTCCTGTTACGCACCTTCTCTACAACCTAGGTCCTCCACCAGTATATTTGCATATCTGTTTCCAAACTTTCTCTCCTAGTTTTTGGCCTTATCCTGATTAGGTTTTCTGGAGCATGAAATTATTCAAATCCATACATAGAGCAGAGGATTCTAAAACTGCCTTGATCCAATGAAAGTAAGGTGACATATGCAAAATACATTACCTCATTTATTGGCACTTAGCCAGTTTTCATGGCTTTTTTTTATTCAGCTTCAGTTTGTCCATAAACTGAACTCCCAAAATCAGCCAATCAATCTATTATTACCAACAGAACTGTATCAAAATAAAAATCTAGTCATTATAAAGATTCGTTTTGATATTGTTTCTCACAAAAGTGTTTGCATCTATAACATGCTCATTCACTCTCAGATCTCCCTACATAGACCTGAAAGTCTCAAAAAATCATATACTTTGACAACAAATTCTCAAAAACACCTGACAAAATGGTACTGGAGAACACCAAGCAGAAAGAGTCACCAAGAAAAGAAGTCATGTACAAGACTCTTGAATCAACTTTTCATTAATTACCTATACCGTTATGTGCCTTATATCACTACCAAAACCCATATCTGTGCAAGACCAGAGGTACACTGAACAAATAAAATTACTAATTGCAGTTCTATTTGTTCTGATTTCATTAGCATTATTTTATCCAACAGTACACGTGTTAGCCTATAAAAAATACTGACAAGGGAATTTGCCTCTGGATATGTAAGGGAAATACAACATAACTTGGTTCAAAATATTTACAAATCACTGGTATATTATTTAGAACAACCTTAAAGATGAAGAAACTAATATGAAAAAACCATCAGAGCTAAACAATTGACTCTCAGTCACAAAGAATTCATTAATAATTCCACGAGGACCATCAATGTAATTATCAAACCAAAAGGACAAATTATGGCCACATCTACTCAAGAACAGGAACCAGAGTGGGTGGTTATGTTGTAACCACATTTTTCCTTATTATAATGTTACCTTATAACAGCATTGTTCTGTTTTGTTTGTTAGAAGGGGAACCCAAGAAACAACCTAAACCACTCCAGTTCTGAATGAAACAAATTTTTTCTTAGTTTTAAGGTGATTTTCATTTGTTTAGCTTGTTCAGTTTCATACATGTGATTTCCAGATTTTTAAATATTTTGACTCAATGGATCTGCTTTTTGTACAATATTTTCACCTTCTTGATTTATATTTGGAAATTTTAATCATTAAAGGCTATTTTAAATTTAAGAACTGAATCACCTCTAATTGCAAATAGAGAGAAAAAATTCTCTACCTGACATTCCTAATCATAGAGCTTGGAAAAGGAGAAGTCAGTTGAAAAGAAGACTAACCTAGAGATTTAAGAAAGGCTCGGACACTCAAGGCCCTTTCCAAAATACAACAAGCAGCTATTTGATATCAACACTATGTTATGAATCGCTGCACCTCATTATCAATCCTTGAAAAGGCAAACAAATCTCTCTCAAAATGTCTGCTTCCAAAGGACAAAGGCAATTAACAGGGGCAGGTGAAAAATAAAAAAAACAATGAAAGGGTATTAGAGTGACAGGGGAATTTAAAGATGCCATGTGCGTTAGGTGATATTCTTAAATTAAGGCTTAAATGCAACAAGAACTGTAGATTCCTCAAACCTGTTCAAAGTTGAATTTATTCCAGGTTGAAAACATCCTGGATGTACAACAAAGCTGAATTAATTTCTCTGCTCAACATACACATTAGTAAAGGTAGAAACCCTTGTAAACTCCATCTTAAAAAGGTAATAAAATGTTGCTAATATAAGCGTGGTAGTATGGCCTTAGTGTACCCTGAAATAGACATAGCCATGCTGCCTTCAGCCTTCATACTATTCAGTGTTTTGCATATCTTAAAATACTCCTTATTTCTAACCCTCTTCAGCTATAAAAACAAAAATGAACCACAATTATTAAATAAAATATTCTTTATATGTATTACAGCTATGTTCATACACAAGTCAGTCATCCCAATATCTCGATGACTGTTAATGAAACTGAAAGCCTAATTAGCAAGATGAGGGGAATAACCCCAGCATTCTGGCCCACCTCCAGTATGAATAATTGCTTCTACCTATGCAAAATCCCCCCTGTCATTTCAATTAGGTAAAATATTCCTCACATCCTGCTCTTAAATTGCTGGGTATTGTTTATAGTGCCATTGTAAGAGCTGCTGCATTCTACCCTGGGTACAGCCGCCTTTTGAAAGTAATAACCTGGCAACTCCTACTTCTAGTTACTTTGTTCAAAAAGCTTAGTTTTGCAAAAGGCTGTCTGCTATCAGAAAAAGAACCAACCAACTAAAATAAAACGCCAACACTAATTTATTGTGCATCTATTAATGACAGAACTATAAAATCTGTGTAGAACACAGGGAACACGTTAACAGGTACTGAGGTATAAAAATAAGTCAGTCGGGCATAAGCATCTTTGGTAATTCAGCAGCATAACAAGGAGTAATCTTGTCACACTATCACAATTTTGAATGTCTCAGAAATTAAGCCAAAGCTAACACCTTCACAAATGACAGTGAATTCCTACCAGTACGTTAAAACACCCTTTTAAAAACTCGTATATATACACACAGCAAATTTAACAAGGAAGAGAATGAAGTCAGTTATCAACTTCCAGGGCTCTTCAGGGCCTCCAAAACTATGGTTTGTACCTGTTCTTAGACTTTGCTTCCTGCTCAGCAGTGTGCACACCCTGAATACCTGTTCCCCAAAACAGCCACCAATTCACCCCAATGCTTTCATTTTGCCTCACCCCATACTCTCCAAAATTCTCTTAAAACCCTAAAATTTTGATTACAATTCATTTTAAATGTTCACCTGACTAAAAACAAATCCTAACTGAAAAATGATTTAGAAGTTTTATAGGTTTAATTAATTTTTATTGCTTCACTGCATCAGAGTGTTTTCTTTGCTCTTCCCTTTTGGATCTGAACTGCCACTGAAATGGTTATTAATAAGTAAATTCCAGAATGCTTACATTAGTCCACAGTCCTTTTATTGTTCACTCCTCCTTTAAATCGACCTATCCCTTAATAGATACAGTTTTAATTTACTATAAAATCCACTTAGAAAGGTACTCTCACTGGTTTGAGTTATGAAAGTTAAAAGATATATTTTATTTAGGAAAATATGCAAGCAGATATCTGCAGAAATTCACATTAACACTAACTGTACTTTCTGTTTCATGAAACATTTCAGGAACCCCATCAGCTATTTATTGTTATTTATTGTTATGGCAGTACGGAAACTTCCACCATAAAATAAAGACCAGGAGTGAAAAGAGCTGTAAAACCATAAAAAAAAAAAAAAGTTTGCTTTTTCCTTGTCCTGGCCTTCTAGAACTGTAAATCTTAGGCTTTCTTTTTCCTAAATTGTCTTCTTTCAAGGATTACCAGTGTTATAAATACCTTTGCCTTCTACTGACTAGACACATTTTCCCCTGTAGACTCACTTCCTGTGGGAAACGTTACATCCAAAATTATACACACACTATTAGAATTGCGATCACTGCCACAATTCTGTTCATGTATTTAAAAAAGCTCTAAGAATAGAGCAGCTTACAGTTTATCATTATCCTCTGTAAAAGGAATATCACTCTTGCATAGGAAATAGCAATATACATATTAAAAATTATTTGAAAATACAGTAGAAAATAATTTCCATTAAGTACACTGGCTGGGGAAAAAGCTGCACACACCAATGATTAAGCGTAAGTGTGCATCTGTCCTTTAAATATGCATAGCAGTAATAGCTTAAATGCAGCTCAAATCATGGCCAGTCTTGCTGCATATACAAATCTGCACCAGGCAGTGCTAAATTAAAAAGCACCTCTGATAAGTTTACAAAAGACAAAGAAAAAATTGGTTGCAAACTCCTCTGCATTGCAAAGATCTCTTTTGTCTGTCAATCAACAGAAAAGTATTATTCCACCATCACAAAAGGCAAACCTTTGGAGGCAGTATAGGTCTGTGTGTTGTGCAAATGTGCAGTTGCTAAGAAGCAAATATGCTTCTCCTCTAATCAAATAGCCCAGCTCAGCAATGCTGCTGGCTTGGGGCAAGAAGCAAATTCCACCAGCCACAAACTTAGAAACAGTCTTGAATTATTTGTTGCTGACCGCTGGCTGAACCCTGTCCTGATGAGCACCATCACCATTAGCCACTTCTCAGTGTATTCCATCAACCAATGGCAATAGCAGCATGCTACAGCTCAGGCTGCAAGGAATTGATCAAACAGGGTAATGAGACTATTTCTTCATGGAGGTTATTTTAAATGAATATAAATATTTTCTTTCTACATAATTTGCCACAAAAGGTCACTGAACTCCCTGCGATTCTAAAGAAAAATGCTGTGGTATCCCCTTTATATATTTGAGTTAGGATATAGCCAACAAACAATTCTGGGCATTTTTGATGATCGTGTAAATCTTAATGAGGTGGCATCCCAGACAATTGATTAGCAACAACGTTTTATCTTCACATTTACTTACGAACAAAAAGAAGATTTGATGCTATTTTAGAAAATCATGATATACCCATGCCCTTAAAATCTTTCATGAGAGAACATATTCTGTGAAACTAGACTTACACTTTTGCTATTAACAGATCATGCACATTTTGCTATGCTTGCCTTACTTTGATATTATAGCCCTTTCTATAGATTCTTTTAACTGAAGTCATATGTTAAAAATATTCATTTTGTGTCTGAGTCAAGTTACTGATGAGACCTGCATTCAGACACCCTGTCTGTCATAGATGTTTTCTTTAAAAGGCTGCTATAAAGAGACACCAGGAGATACTTGAAATCTAATTCAAAGCAACTGCTACAAAAATGCCATGAAGGCCCTCCTTGTCCCACACAAGATTTTTAATCCTATCATTTCCAGTACTGGACAATTTCTCCAATGCTGGGAAAACATGTAAATATTTATTTAAATACCAGTCAAATAGCATTTTATTAATAAAAGCCTTACACTAGGATAGTACTAAGACTATGATAAAGAAATAGTGCTTACTATTTTCTACTTTTAGGCATAATAATATAAAAATATTCAAATAGGCCAACTAAATACAATGGTTCATGCTTGAGAATTTCCAATGTTACCTAGAATAACTTTAAGTAAATACTTTTAACACAGAAGAAAATTTATATTTACAACCAGGGATGAGTATAATTCATTCATCTGAGACACAGCACTTAAAAATGCAGTTTGAAATATAAATTTAAAAATATATATACAGGATTTTAATTAGTTCATCTTGCCCTGATTAATAGGAGTTCACTTACCTAACAATAGAACAGGTTTCAGATATTTTTTAATTCACTTATCATATTCAAAGCTTGTTTTTAACAACATAAAATAAAAATGTGTAATCTGAAATTCTGTTCCTTTTATATGATTGGAATCCTCTGTTTCTCAGGCTTTTTTCTCCTCTAACTGAATATCTCTTACCAGTATAGGAAATAATTTTTTTCTTAAAAAAGAAACTAATAAGAATATTAATAATAATTACAAAAAAGAGGATTGGAATCCTCTGCTTCTCAGGCTTTTTTCTCCTCTAACTGAATATCTCTTACCAGTATAGGAAATAAATTTAAAAAAAAAAAAGAAACTAATAAGAATATTAATAATAATTACAAAAATAGTTTAAATCAACAGGATTTTCCTCTTACTTCCCACCCCTATTAAAATACTATTTCTAGAACATTCCTTTCTAATGCTATCAATACAATCATTATATGCTGCATGGCAGTGAAGTGCATCTAAGGCTGGAATAGAATAAAGAAACTCAGATGTGTTTTTTCTATTAAGCCACCATTTCTACATTTTTAATTTTTTTTTTTTTTAAGAAAAATTGACAGCAAAAATAAAAATGTAGTCCTGTGAGGAAAAAAAAAGTAGAGCTTTGTTGGCTATTTATTCAAAAACATAAAGCTTGTTATATCTGTAACACAGACCCTACAAACTCTTATTGTTCATTTATCATGTCTTTTAAAAGTCAGTTTCCAAAAATAAAAAGGAAATAATTCTACATTAATGTTGAAGATGTTTAAAAATTTGCATGAGGACATGAAGCTAGGACTATTAAAAACACAAAAAATCCTAAGAAACTATTTTCAACATAGATGAAAGAAGCCAATTTATACATAAATCCTATTTTTTCCTCAAAGCAATCTTAATATGTTAAGTCCTAAATTCCATTTAAAAAAAAAAAGTGGTCCCTTACAATGCCAATAAAAAACAACATTCATTTGGGGGGCGGCAAAAATCAGCACCCACTCACAAAAGACGTCTCATCAACAGACTAACATTTGACAAAAATCAGTGGAAACAGCAAAGAAGCCAATACAACTTCCAGTGCCAAGGAGCCAGATGGCACTGCTGGAAAAATTATATCTACAGACTGGCAGCTTGATCCCATGATTATTGCCCAAGGGAGGAGGAAGAGGAAAACAAGAGGTATTTCAGTGTGATGGAGTAAATCAATTATCACCAGCTCACTACAGCATTTTCACATTATTTTTATACCACATTCTAAATATTGCTCAAGTGAATGAGAGCACTGGAAGATTATAGCAATCTTAGGCAGAAAAAAAGGTGTGCCATACACTAAAAAAACAATATGTACTTAAATTTACCTCTTTCAACTGCATTACACAATCCATATTTCCAAACGAAATTTGCAGATATATTGTCATAAACAAGTAAAAACAAAGTTTTTGTTTTGCGGTTTTACTTTTGACGTGAAATTCCAAATTTTATCTACAAAGATTACAGACAAAAAATATCTCTGCACTTTTCAATATGACTACATTCTTTTGTGTATTTCCAACTCTTACCATGCAGTTATTTCACACATACAAGCACCAAGTAACCATTTTGCTAAAATATTTCAAAAATCTTTGATCAAACAAGTTTGTGGAATCTCACCAATTATTTTTCTGATAAAATACAGTATTAAAGATAACTTCTGAAGAAGCTGTTAGAGAAAAATCAGTCCACTCCTACTAGAAGGAAAGCAGTTCTAGAAAACTAAAAGACAAGTTTTCCCCCCACTATCTTCATATGCATAATATGCAAATTACTAAACACAAAATAGACAGAATTCTAAGAATAATGTCCTGTGAAAACAGGCAAGGTTAATATTTTTTAATTGGAAGTCAATGACAACACTTGCATTAACTTCTTTTGCAAGAAATGGTAATAATAAGGGCCATTTCCTATGCCCATCCTCACAAAAGAACACATCCTATTAACCAACCAAAAAGACTTGGATCACCTTCCCTTCACTTGCCTCCAACCCATTTTCATTTTTATTGCACAGCCATGTACATAGTCTAAATATCCTTCTGTTCCCATTCATATTATTTCAACACTAATCCTTTTCTCTTACCTCTTCAATGTAGAGCAGTGATGTACAAGTGCAGATATGTGAAGGACATCATAAACTAATTGCACCTTTGAATATGTATTGTGAGTATTTATACATCATCCAGGTCCAAGCTGTGAATGCATCTCTGGAGTGTTCAAGGCCAGGTTGAATGGGGCTTTAGGAACCTGGTCTAATGGAAGACATTCCTGCCCACCACAGGGGAGCTGAAATTAGATGATCTTTAAGGTCCCTTTCATCCTAAACCATTCCATGATTCTGCGATGCACAGAAATACAAAATTTGACTGTTGAGTAACAAGCAAAAATTGTTTCATATAAAGAACAGGATATCCCTGAAAAGGTATTATCAGGCTCTGATGTACTTTGCAGTAAGGAACATGTGTCCAGGTAGGCAGAGTAAATATAGGGAAGCACAGGAAAATCTCGTTTAGAGCAGAAGAGATCCTCCTCCATTATGTAGTGTAGGTTCATTCATAATTCCTTGCCCAAAAGGGGCTCAAAACTATTTCTGACTACCAGCAATAGAGAAGACAAGACCAAGATACTCCCAGGATATTACCCGTCTTTATAGCAATAATTAGTGATGAATAGGCTGTGCCTAATATTAGTTAAGAAATTGTAGTAGTAATTTTAGTTTGGAGAAAATATGACATTCAACAGTTTTAGTCTGCTACTCTACTCTTAAATCCTACTGCTGTACATTATCCAAGTAAACACCTATAAAAATTACTAGGAAAGTATCATACTAATATTGCTGAGTGACAGATGTCCACAGAAGTATGGTTCCTGCTGAAAATTTTTAAGCAGAGAACAATTATCTGCAACATCTTCTTGAGAAGGCCAGCAATGAACTTGTCCATTCAGTGGATACCATAAAGACTGAATCTACTATGTGGGAGTTTTTTTGCAAAGCCATTCAATAAACCTTTTCATGACACAGTTTTTACTTTTCCACTCAAATTTAATCTCAAAATTCACAAATATTAATCCACTGCAAGTTTGCTTTTATTTAAAAGGAAACGAACACAAATTCACTAAAATTAATGCCTGGACTGCGTGATGCCTGATAGAAAACAGGCCTGTTTTGCTCTTCCTTAAGATCTACAGATTCACTTAGCACCTCTACAGAAAGTACTAATCAATTAATACACAAAAACAGGAACATTAGAAAAATCTTCTTCTGTTCATTAGGATTGATACACACTTCATGTATGCAATAAATTAAATATAGACACAAATTCTTAATCACCAATTCAAAGAAAGAAATGCCAATCTTAGCTTGTACTTACATTGCAAGGTTGTTTTTTTTTTTTCCAGTAGGTTCCTATATCCAGGGATTTCTAAAGCCTCATTCTTGAGTCAAAATATGAATTATCACACAGATCATTGTTTTAAATAGTTCTGATCTAATCTAAAACAAAGAAAACACTATGGTTCTGTAGAGCTTTTTCTGCCCAAGGTGTTTGTGACTACTACATAGCATATGTTGAAGGCAGACCCATTTTTCTGTCGTACATGGTAGATCTCAGGAAGGAAAAGATGCCTCTTGCCTTGAATGCCAAGCAGCATCAATCTGTCAGACTTGTTCTCCTCTGGTATCCACCTCAAGGTGCCACTGGAGTAGTGTGAAGCCATGCTATCATCTATGACTGATGCATCTTTCTGGTTCTAGGAGGAAAGGTGTAAGGAGCAGAATGGAAACTGCCTTGCCACCACTGCTTGGCAGGAAGAGGAATTACAGGGAAATCAGAGGGTAGACATTAACTCAGTCAAGATAAAGCACCAATAAGATCCTAAAATCATAATTAACTGCCTCCAAAACCTACTTGTAAAGCTTATTGCATATCCAAGAGGCAGAAGGAAAACCTCTCCTCTTCCTTTTTACATCAGCTATTTGTGATGTATAAGAACCAAACTAGAAGAACATTGGCCAACAACAATATAACATAAATAGAAGAATCTATTCACTTCAACTTTCTGGGCTTTTTTTTTAACCATAGTATTGTTATATATCTTGAATAAAATTATGATCTAATATGAAAAAGAAATGGGTTAAGCAGGTCATTATTTAGGTTTTTTTTGTTAATATTGTCCTATGTAGCAGTGGAGTATACATGGCTGTTTTGTTAGTGTTCAGTCACTGAAGCAACATAGATGAAATAAAATGAGCAACAAACCATATCATCTCTCCCATGGGAGAAAGGTAAATGTTAAAAGAACACAGGGGTTTATTGTTTGATGGGAAGTTTTTCATCATGATAATTAGAAGTTCAAACATTTTAGTATCATCAATTTGTACACATTGTTAACCTACACAACACCATTTTTAACTTTATTGTTGACTTTATTAGGGCCAAAATTTCACTTAAAACTTCTGCTTCCTATCAGAAATTATTCCCTTATGTTCTGTACAAATGGTTTAAATCAAATTTAATTAGATTAGCATCGCATATTTCACATGCACTTGTTTTTTAAACGTCTTGCTTCCCTATCTAAGTCATTGCTGCTATATGCACTGGTATGGATCCTATAAACAAACCAGCAAGCAACCAAGCAGTTCAGTTGTTTGTTCTTTTCATAAGGTTTCAAAAGTACCTACATGTGGAAAGTTGTAAAGATTCTTCAGCCTTCAAAAATATTCATTACAGAGGGAAAAAAATATACTATTGCTATGTCTTTTATGGACAAAAAAGAGTCAAATGTCAACAGATTGACAGAGTTTAGGGTATGTATTCTCTCCTAGCAAGCAGAGTGCAGCTCTGGGACAAACTGTCCAAGGGACAGTGCAATTGCACCAGCAGAGATTTTTAGGCAAGATGAGGCAGGTGCCCACCAAGAAACATCTCAGGCTGACTGGGTGACACACTGATTTCACTCTTAAGGTCTCTCCTATTCAACAAGCAGTTGATCTTTTTTACAGTTTTTCACAATTTCAACAAAGTTAGCACCTTCTTCTCATGTGTTAAACAGAGAAGAGGGAATTGCATCTGGGAATTAACACTCATATGGTTGTTCCCACATGTACCAATACCCTTAAAAAACAGAATTTAAAAACAAAAGCTTCATATTTTAAGTTCCTCTTCAGTATGTTTTACATTTCCCTGTGTTCTATCAGCTTGTAAAAGATTGTACTCTGGATGACATCTAAACTGTCCATAAGTGACTCAGACTAAATTTGTAGTGATACATCCTTCCTCTGACAACCTCAGCACACCACATCAGGAATTTTAGACTTCAATCTTCTTGCTTAAGGCTGCACTGCTAATTAAAATTTATTATGTTGAAAGCAACATTTTTGATCATCATATTACCTTTCTCAGCCAGAAATGCAGAACCATAATCCCCTTCAAAATTCTGACAAGAACTAGCAACCCCTCAAAATAACGTTAGCATCCCAAAGTCCAATCTTTATGCATTTTCCACATGATGGGCTACTGCCCTCCTGCCAGTGCCTAGTAAGAGCAGAAAGTAGAAGCCACCTTTTCTCACTAAAGATTAGCTGTCCAAGTAAGCCTAGATCTTACTTCCCCTCAATATGACCTTTTTTATTCAATCTTGAATATTAAAAGAGATATTAGGAATAATAAAGTACCTGGTTTTCTGCCTTCAATGAGATCTACCTATGAGAAAAGCAAGACACATAAAGAAGTTTCTCATTCCTTTGAATGGCTGTCATGCACTTAAGTTTGTACCTCTCTCTCTCCAATACTCAAAGTAAATAACTAATCTCCTACAATAACTCAGGTAAATTTCCAATGCTGTCATCCCCAAGACAACCAAACATCCTCTCCATATACATGATTATGTTACTAAAAAGTGGTATACCAAAACAAGACTGGAGGGATAAGAAGGCAAAAGGAGAAAGGATAGAAATTCCTAGTTGTATTTTCCATTCTCCAAACTTTGATACCTTAATTGCTAGCAGTATTTAACTGAGGAACAGTTTTTGCTTTAATATAGTGCCTCAAAAATAAACTCAGTAGAACGTAGTTGCAGGAAGTGGGAAAACACTTGTGTGTATGTGCAAAGATAAAACCTTACACTGAACTCTACCATGACAGTATTCAAATTACTAGGCCTAAAAAATAGGAAAAAAAAAAAGGGGGGGGGAAGCTTAATCAGTATTTGTATTTGAGACTTAACATGTAAAAAGAAACAGCATGCAAAAACTCAGTCACAAAATTTTTCATTCTCACTTGATCAAAATGCAAAACGTGATGCTCATATTAAGTAAATACTATAGATCATGTAAAATAGTTTAGTCCAGCCTGCAAAGACTTGTATAGAACTTTCCGAAAGAAACTACATGAAAACGAAGTGCTGATGCCTGTTGCTTCATCCAAAAATTATAGCAAGAAAATCATGTTGCAGGAGCAATAAATTTTGCTCATTTTCAAGACTGCACTTTGACAACAGTTAAAGCATAACACTTTCATTTACTCTTTTTCCTCAAAGCTCTCCAAGTGCCCAGTTTTGCTTGCTCCAGCCCTACCTTCCTCCACTTCAACTATAGGGAAATTTAATAAGAGATTCTCAGACTGTTTAAAAATTTTCTACTAAAAAGCACATTTTAATCATAAACTATAGCCAAATGTGATAATCTGAAGAGCATACAAGTCCCCAGACATATTTTTAGTATTTCTTTCATCCTTACCTTCTCAAGGCAACATATCTAGACCTTCCATAGAAATGGTGATGATCTAAATTATTTCATCACACCATTCACTGTGATCTTTTAGATCCAGTAATTATCCAATTACATACTCCCTGCAGAGCCAAAGCAACATGTCTTCTTCAGAGGTCCACTTACAAAGTCAAAGTTTCATCCTTTAATCCTACTGACATTTCTTACTATAAAATCAGGTTACCATACCATAAACCAAAAAAAGAAAAAAATCTCTATATAATATAAAAGAAGATTACACTGTTAGTAAACAGGAAATTTTAAGCTTGCCATTGAACCTGTATTTAATAACTAGGAAACTTGAAAATTAAATTAAAAATAGTAACTTTTTTCCCATTTACTTCTCAACCAAAAGTAAGTTTGTTTCCAACTTGAAAGAAAATCTTGGTATTTCAATTTTAAAGTATTTTGGTGTGCTTTGGTTTTTAACTAATCAAGACATATGTATTTCCCACTACATATATTCTTCAATATGCAGATGGAAGGGGAGTAAGAAATTACAAGACATAACATTGTTATACGATGTACTATACAAAAACCTGTCATTTAAGTTGCAAGAAACCTAGTCATCAATAAGTGAAAAAATACCTCGCTCAAAAATCAATTATGTTGAGTCTTTTGTATAGAGAAGTAGTACACCTTTCAGGCAACTGGTATTAATGAGCAGACATGGCTATAGAATCTCCATCTGTTTTTCTGACAAAGCTGTGACTACTCCAGTCTCTCATTGAAATTCCATTAATCTGGTGCACCAAGGACCAATGCGAAAATCAAAACTCCATCTAGCCCTTTATCAGCTCACAATAACCTACAAGTGAACTCTGCCTGTTAGCATACAGCAAGTTATGATTTTGCTATCAATCAGGCTGTTAGCCAATAAAAAAAAAAAAAAAATCAAGTTAAGACCAGAGTGTCTGGCTGTGCTGTTTTGTTTGGTCTGTCTTGTTTTTCAGTTTGTTATTTTGTTTGGGGGTTTTGTTGTGTTTTATCCCTCTTCCAATTTCTGTAGGGTGTCTGGACATGTAAACCCATGCATCATTCTCTTTCATTGTGATTTAATTGCTGCCAGCAATCAAGTCAAAGCATCACTGAAGTGTGCTTGAATTTCATTAGATGATATAACTTATGCTACTTTCCTACAGTACCTAATAAACCATAAAGAAACCAAAACACATATGGCTTGAGGGAATAACTGGAAAATTAGGTGGCCATTTGGGAACTGAGTGAACTTTTGAACCAGAGGAACAGAGAAAAAGAAATATTAAAAGGAAAGACAGACTTAGAATGCACACAGAGACGTGGGGGTTTGACCTTTTCAGTACCTAGAAAATTACATTAGCATTATGAAAAATACATATCATGTTTAGAGTTTATAATCCATCAAAGTTTAGATACTTTGTTAGTGCCTACCATAAGGTAAAAGTCAAAAGGACAACATAACAATCAGATTTGACAAAAGGCCTTTAGGTGACCTGTGCTAATTTAGTTATCCCATACTTATTGTTAAATGGATTATCCCTCTTGTAATTAATACACCATTAGACAAAGGTCACACAAAAACTCCAGGATTTTACAATGACTGTAACATACACATAATACACTAATTCTTTATCTGTTACCAAGCGTGTGCCTTCACAAATTATGTTTTGACAGTAATGCCGCAAAGTCAAATTGCGACACTTTCGCGAGTCATACAAACCTTGCAGCCTAACTCAAGTATATAACGAGAAATGCCTTGGGGCTTTTTAGCAGAAAATATATGTAGAAAGTTTTCCATAAAAATGGACTCAAACATAAATAAAAACCACCTCAATTTGGTTACCTATAGATAGGGCCCTCTGTTAACACTGAGAGCCTTGATCTACACAAATCAGGTTTTAGATCTGTACACAGCCCTGCTGAACTGAACTGGTAATTATAAAAGATCAAACATCTACAGACCATCTTACAGACCCAGTTTCTTGAGTAGGATTTAAATATTGAACATTAACAGACTGCTAAAAAACTAAAATACAGTGTTAAGCCTCAACAAACCCATTTATGCCTATTAGAACTGAAACAAATGGCACCTCTGGGGATCAATCCACCTCTTATAAGATTTTCCCAACATATATTTTCATACACAGGCTAGATGGCTAGACTGGAATGATGGATTATATATATTAAAATCAAAATGGTCTTAGAATGACACATTAGACATTCAAAGAGAAAAAGAGGAACACTGTATACTCCAATAAATTAAGTATTTACAGATAAAAATTTATCACCTTTTCTCAAAATTTTTTCATGCTACACTCCCACTAGGCAATTAAAAAGGATTTATCATAAAATACAGAAAGACCAGCAAGGTAAAATCACCTCAAATATAAAAGAATCGCACCCTCTATATTTCTACCTAAACAGATATGAATTAGTCAAGATATTGTTGAGCAGCTATCATACCTACTCTCGTAACTTCCAAAACAGGCTAAAAATTAATCACCCATCTGTACAAACTCATACAGTATTTCACATACTCTTGTATCAGCATTCTCCAGCCATTCATTATTTAGGTTATAAACGTTATCACTTTTCTCTTGATTAACTGTTTTGAAACAATTCTATAATCGTATCTCCTATTAAATAGTCATATAATTTTGTCACATACCCTTTATGCAATCAGTACCATGTTATTAGGTTATAATTAGAAATAATGATAAGATTATGTTTGTAAGCAAAAATAAATACATAGAAAGTTGCATTCATCTGTAGTTTTGAAAATTAGCTTGTGTTTTCTGAAAGCCATACTCAATTTGACTGATAATTACATTTCAACCACAGAGGAAAAAGGCCTGGTTTTACTTTTTTTAGTAGAAGGTCACACTGCCAACATGTAATAAGCTCAATAAAAAAAAAAAAGAAAAAAAGTGTGATTATTATTGTTACACATTTTGCAGAGTTCTGGACATAAAAAAAAAGGCATTATTCTGAATCAGTGGTTAGAAGGTTTATCACTTATGCATGTACTTGACTTATCCCTGTTCTGCAATAGACATAATTTTATACCTCATAAAAGCAATTTATGTTTCCAAAGGGAATAATCTGGATAATATAAAATGTGGAGTGGTACATTGCAGGAAGCATATTTTCATTCAGCAATTGTATTTCGAGATGGAGCTGCACAGTTTGATCATCATATCATGTCAGAAAACATCATTCACTAGTAAGTCTATCTAACTTCCAGTGCCACAAATTAATATACATCATTAATTTATTTGTACATATACTTAATTTACTGCCATATATTATCCATAGTAGGTGTTTATATTACGTATACAATAAACTAATCTCAAAAATTTGGACACTATGCTAAAGCAAGCTTGTTAACTGTTGAAATATTCAATTGTTCATGTTTTCAGAACAGTCACATTTAGCACTGAACTTAATGAATACAAAATAAAACAACATGGAAAAGAGCTATGGAGGGTAGACTTTTCCTAAATGCAAACCCAAACTTAAAATTTATATAACAAAAACATCATACAAAACACTGTCTTAATGGAAGGAAACACTGTAGGAATAATTAATTTAATATTTTATGAACCTATTCTGCATGGAGTTTGCAGAAAAATATCAATCACATAAACTGTTTCATTATTTATTAGATAAATAATACAGTAAGCCATTAAGTAGCACAATAAAATTAAGCAAGAATCTGATAATGTTGAATTAACAAACAATTTGTTATTACAAATATTCACATTGGTTTAGCCACTGATCTATCTTTAAAAGCATATGTATCTACATAAGATGCTTTGTTATCAAAAAATGTGAGCTGAGAAGCACTGTGTAAAATTTGAGACAGCTTCACTATGCTCTAGAACCACTAGAGAGAGCTCTTCAGTTCCTTTAAAGGTTCTCGTAAAGGTAAGAAAAGTGTTCAGCTGTGCTGCTTATCTGTTTATCTGTTTTCCAGCACTAACATTCGCATCACGAGGATCCGATTACATCAGCTCATAGCAAACTGGCAAATCTAGTACTTTCTAAGGTAAACAGTGTCACATACCATCAGAAGGTGCTTCATCCTCTTTATCATATCGGTCAGATGCTATTGAGACGCTATCAGGAGGCGAAGAAAGAGAGCTCTCAGACTCCTCCTCATCTTCCAGCTCTGCAAAAGTCAATACACATTGCTAGTTAAACAGTTTATCACACAAACACACAGGATAGAAGTATTTGCAATAGTAAGGAGGATATTAATTCCTATCTGGAACTGAAAAAATCCTGTTTCTCATGGACACTGGCAGGCTCCAGCACAGCTGTGAGCGATGCCATTCTAGGGCTACCTTCTGACCCGATGTGCAAATGCTGCTGGAGCAGTTTCCCTAAATGCTGTCGTATAATGAACCTGCTCCCAGCATTGCACAGCTGGCAGCTTCTCGTGAGGGGCGAAAGAAACACCACAGCAAAGAGGTGGGAAAGAGAAAACACTGGCAGAAGGAAAAAAGGAGAGCACCAGGCTCAGAAGTTCTGCCTGTCCTAGTGCGGGATGGAGCTGCAGCAACTTCCCTCCCAGGAAATGCCAAACTACTGTTGGCAGCAGTGACCTTTGCCCACTTTTACTTTTCTTTGCTGTAATTAGGCACTGCCTTGCAAAACTCTGTGTGTATTCCTCCCATGAAACTAGAAGTGGAATTGCCGCCTGGCAGCACCTGGTCGGAACCTGTGCTTAATGCAGCATTCTGTTAATGAATTTCTTGCCCAACTGAGAGCCCCGCTACAATAGATACAAAATCTACATTATCAGTTAATCTGATGCACTTTGATCAGTGTCATGCATAGGCGAGAAGGTCTAGGAAAGATGTAGTGAAATCAATATTAGTTGAGGCTTTCACCTAATTAAGCAAGACTTAACTTCTTCCTGAAACTCAGTATATTTTCTCAAATATGTTTAACACATCTAGGCAAAGAAGAGGGGGGGAAATAATAAATTACATTGCTCCTAAAAAAAATGAATAAAATCTTTGTGAAGGAGAAAAAGCTAAATATGAAAAAAATCATCAGACCAGAATCATAAAGTTGATGCTCCTTGTTAATTAATCATAAAGTCGATTAAATAGTCCTCAAATTTAATCATAAAGTTGATTAAATAGTCCTCAAATTTCTTGAAAATCGTGTAACACTAAATTGTTCAAGCATTGCCTTTTGGTATATACAAACACAAAAGGCTTTCCAGAGACATCCGAATATCCTTCTCTATGTGTTACCTTTTGAAGCACTGGATTGGAAAACTAATTTCTAAGAATCCAAAATAAACACATGCATAATGAATATATTCTTCTTCACAGATGCAGAAATCAAATTCATCAGTAGGACTGCCTAACCATGGCTGAGTTTTACCCGCTCCCATTTAATAATGGAAATACACAGAAAATTCAGAGACTATGACAGAAAGCTCCATGACTGTTTGTAAAAAACAGCAAGGTTTCCATGGAGTTAAAACAACAATATCTGATATTTGTTTTGCTAGAGTTCTTTTACATTAAAAGGTTGTCAAACACTAGCTAGGCTTTCCCTTCATTAATTTAGTATGCTTTTCTTAGGAAAGCTTCCTCCCAAGCTCCTATGCCATTACCAACTGCTCTGAATCTGAGCCTGACTCCAACCTATTTTTGACACAGTCCTCTCCCAGTAGCACGCCAGTCATCGTGTTAATCTGATCAAAATATCTGCACTTCATCACACCTGTCAAACCAATCAAAAGTAAATTATTTCTCTCTAGAATTTACCTCTTCCTCCAAATAGAAAAACACAGAACAGATAGCAGAAGAACAGAAAATATTATGCCTTATTTATAACCAGCATGATCATATTTTACACTTAGATTCCAGAGACCAGATGCCTGTCTCTCTTTGCCTATATATATGTGTATTAGATTATACACTCCATATAAAAAGAGCAAACACAATATTCACAACCTATACAATGGCAAAAATCCATTCCATTCCAAAAGTTCCACTGTTTTCCTGTCCTAAACTTTTACTAGTACTAGAATGCATAGAATATATGTATATGTAAGCCCTGGTTGTCAATCAAAAATGTCTTCTTATTAGCTATGCATAAACATGTTATCATTGAATCCTCATGGAAGTGCCAGCATAAATTTAAAATATTAGGCTGCATTTCTAAAAGAAAACAATTCCAGAAACACCACACTCCAGCACATATAATTCATGGGCTGAATGGCAAACCTTAGTATATTTGAATGAATAATACTTGTGGATGACAAGTAGGTGAGTATACCTGTAGAAAGAATATCTCCAGAGGATTTTGTCCCACTCAACAACACATTATTTCTTATGTAAGTTTGCAAAGCTGCACTGTTACCTTGCTCTTCCACTAAGTCACCATACTACCATTTTCCAATTACACTTAAGATTTCAAATTCAGTAAACATTTGTGCTTTATTTTCATATAAAAGCCAGATGACCTAGGAACACAGGAATTTTTAATGCATACATATTTTGGGAATACCATATACCTATTTCAGATTGTGCTGGTTTGGCTTGGACAAAGTTTTTCCACAGCAGCTGGTATCAGGCTATGTTTTGGATTTGTGCTAAAACCAGTGTTGATATAACAGGCATGTTTTAGTTACTGCTGAGCAATGCTGACAGAGTCAACACCTTTTCTTCTTCTTACACCACCACACCAGTGAGTGGGCTGGGGTACACGAGAAGTTGTGAGGGGACGCAGCCAGGACAGCTGACCCCAACTGACCAAGAGAACACTCCACAGCATATGAGGCCATGCTCCACATATAAAGGTGGGGGGAAAAGAAGGATATAGGAGACATTAAGAGTGATGATGTTTGGCTTTCTAAGTCACTGTTACTTGTGATGAAGTCCTGCTCTCCCAGAAATGGCTGAACACCTGCCTACCCAGGGCAAGTGATGAATGAATTCCTTGTTATGTCTTTCTTCTGTGTACAGCTTTTGCTTTACCTATTATACCAACTTCATATCAACCCATGAGTTTTCTCACTTTTACCCTTCTGATTATCTCCTCTACCCCAGCAGCGGAAAATGAGTGAGGGACTATATGGGCTTTAGTTGCCATATGGCACAAAAATCATTACACAGTTATATACTGTATTTGAAACAACAAAAACCATGGCAACACTGAGTGTAGATTCATAATAAAACAAGTTTCTGTTTTATGTCTAGAATATCCAAATTCAAAATGCTCTTAAAACAAAACAACCAAAAAAAGAAAAGTGTTGAGAGTATTATGAAGACAGACTGTGCCTTACATTTGTCAAAGCATTCTCTAGATGTTAAATCCTAACGAAGGCTTGAAGACTTCCATGAAAAAAGCCCTCACTGAGAAAGACACTCAGAACCAAAATATAAATCCTATGTCATACAATACTACATTTAGGTATCCACACTTTACATGAAAAATGTGGAGAATAGGTGGCAGACTCTGGATAGAGGTACAAGCAACCTGCACTCATCCAGGACTAGATTAAACAAAAAAAAATCTCAATTTTTTATTTTAGAGTAAAGAAAAATAGTAGCAAATAAATAATATTTATCAATTTATATTATACACTGAAAAATACAATTCTTAAATAAACTAATTTATACAGAAGAACTGCAGGCATTTCAATAAGAAAGCTGACTCATTATGCTCTGGAGTTTTAACAGGCAACATTTCACAACGTGTTTATGTACTGGCATAAAAGAAGGACTACTTTCTGGTATCAATCTTGGGGTTTTTGCCTCCTAGTTCTGTCAAGGTTAAAAGATATCTTAGGACTGTATACTGTTAATATATAAAGATATTGCTCCTGACAGTTCACAAAGAGGCTTCCTGTTGATCCTATGCTGTCTCCTACATTCCCAATCAGAGCAATCTCTGCCCTTTCTCCACTTTACATGCTCCTCCATCAATGTGTTGCATTGAAGTTTATACTCCACCTACGGAGTAAGAGCAGTAAGAATTGCATTTGAAGCTCCATATGTTACTCCTTGAACAGTCAGAGGAGTCAGTGTTGAGCAGCACAAACCACTATTCTCTTCAGGTGCCAAGTATCTAAAAATACACCCAAAAAGCATCAATAAATTAAAGAAAAGCATTCAACTTGCACTTATGTAATAGAAAACCGAACTACAAAGCAACAATGGGCATCAGGTAAATGTATTCAATACAATTTGCAGGCATAATTGAAAGCATTGCTGCCTAATCAAACATCTAAAAGCAAAGCATGCTCAAACAAAATGTCTATAGACTCATTAGTTGGCAGCCATTCCATTACAATCACACATAATGTCAGTAGTGCCTTGAACCCATGCCAATGACAACAGCATAAATTTTGCATCTCATTTCTGTGGTCATAAAATTAATGACCAGTTTAAAAATACTTCTTTGCAAAAGTTATTGCCTAAAGAAATGACATGACTGTGTCCCTGTTATGCAGCCACAAGTATAATTATGGAGTTGATGCTCATTAATATAGTTTCTTGTTTCCCCAGAATAGCATGATTTATCTGGAAGTTGGGGAAAAAATAGATTAATTAAAGGTAGATATTTAACAGTCACAATAACAAAAATATCTACATGAACTGACCCTATTCTCCAGTTTCTGCAACTTAAACTAATCTCCTACAGGTTTGATAGCAGAATCAATATTTTATGATGTCTGTTTTAAAAAAATACTATGTCATTCCTTATTAAATGCTACGTTTTCCATTACAGCTTATATATTGATTCAGGAAATAATGCATATCAAAGGGTAAGTTTACCACATTAGGAATGGAGCATAAAACAAACTCTCTTCATTGTAACAAGGGCTGTACTTCAGTTCATACCCCTTGTTCTGAAGACTTCAAACTGTGAAAAAAATTCAGTTGGTACAATATAATGAATAGGACCATATTACATTGTAAGAATCCAGCTTTTAAAAAATCCAGACTCTTTTCCCCCAATAATTCATTTTCTTCTGCAACACTGAGATTATAACAATGCATTCCTAAGCATTAAAGATACTGTTTCCACCACTTTACTTTAAAAAAGAGCAAGCAAGATATTTCAGCCAATGCCTCTGAAAGAAACTTGCTAGCTCACATCCCCAGATAACTAAACACTTTCAATTTATTTCTAAAAATATCTAGACAGAATGATGCATTAAAACTGCTCAAGTATAAGAGAAATAAAACAACTCAGGAAAATAAAAAGACATATAGGTCAAACCACCCTGCTTCTTGCCTTTTCAGAAGGTCCCAAGTCGCAGCAGGTTGAAATCAGTTCGTCCTGTCCAATCTCTGCTGCAGTAAGAACCCATGAAACAAAGGACTGGATGAAGCCATCAGGGAGACCAAGCAAGGTTCTCACTACTCAGTTTTTCATAAGAACAAGTAGACAAAGCTGCTTTCAAGCTGGCAAGGGTACACTTTAGCCCCTTGATAGAAGCATCCTGTATTTTTAAGATGCTACTGTCCCAATCCACCAGTCACCCTGCAAGACTGGATTCTTCTGACAATCAGTTTTCCAATGCATGCTCTGCCATGCAGTCTGCTCTAATACAGTCATTCCTGAAGGGCTTTCTAGGGTCCCCTATTAACATGATGATTTGTAATAGCTTGTTTTGTAAAGGTCAAGTAGAAACTCTTTAGCAGCCACTTCTTAAAACAATACTGAAACAACATCAAGTTTGCAAGCAAATGTGCTTCAAGCAAGAAAAGCAACTGCAACTTTTGCTTGTTGAGTTGCCTCTCATTCTTACAATGTATATCAGGCCAAAACCATTTTGTGCTGCACTGGGGAATGCATGCCATGTTACTTGAAATTGCACTCGGTGTGGACAATTCACAGATAACAGCTGTGAGTTAAGGGACAGCACAGTGACTTGCCTACAGTGAAATCTCCCAGACTTCTGGGATAGAGTGGTATTTGGCACACTTTTAATGCATTTGATGGTCTCTCCAAAAATACATCATGATGATCCTTAAAGAACTGGGTAACAACTAAACCATATCTTTTCCATTTATGGTTAAATACTAACAATGTATTAATGTTCTTGACTAAAAAGTTCAAGTGTGTTAAAATATAGAACTCATGTGCACATGTGGCTCTGGTGACCACAAGATACTGACTCCCTTTCTCAAGTCCAAAGAGACTTCTACTTGCTGCCATTTCCTGGAGTGTACAGAGGGGGGAAAAAAATAAAAACGAAATACAACCTCTGTACAAAAAAAGAAAAGAAAAAATACAAAATCAAATCCTTTGCATATAGAGCTACTCCAACAGTTTGACTATTTCCACGAAGCAGAGGTCTCAAGCTCCAGACACACTCTGCTCTGCCAAGAGTCAGAAGCATCTGAGTCATCTAAAGGTTTCCTACAGGTGCTCCCCATAATTACATAGTGAATAACACCAGTGCTCTAGAGACACAGATTTACCCTCTATTATGTTACAGTGAAATAAAAACAAAAGTGGACCATCACCAGTTTTTATCTGATAGAGATAAAATTTTATATTATTTTATAGAGATAAGATTTTATAGAGTGAAAAATGCTAGTTAGAAAATGTCACATCATACTTTTCTGCATAATTTAGTGCTGCAGATCAGACACGAGGTGCAATGAGTGCTTTCTGGAGAACTGGTTCTGCAAATTCCCATAGTATGACTCGATTTGGCTAGTACTTCTGGTGTCTCACTTTCAACATTGAGCCAAAATATTTTGTGAAAAGTGAATAAAAATATATCTTTTACTAAAATAAATGAATAGAACAGATGGCAAGTGAACTTCAAACACAAATACAGTTTCTAGAGCTTAGGGTGCTTCTGCCAACTTTAGCACTATTTTTAGCATAAATTTAAAACAAGGTTCTTTCTAACTAAACATTTTGGCAGTCACAGTATTGACTCAATTAATCTCAAAACAGAGAAATGCCAAAAACTGTATTAAGTCAGAATCTTTGGCAAAGTTGAGACTTTTATACCCTTAGTGGAATATTAGTCTTATAAAAAATGAATCCAATTTGTATGCAAATTACCTTTGTTTTCAAGTTTTTTCCCAATTCTAAGACCTAGAATAGATCTCTGAGTGTAACTACAGCTTTTTAGTTTTGCTTAAACTGCTTAGATAAACAGTCAAATATTTCAAATTTAAAGAAAAAAAAAGGCAGCAGTGTCTAAGGGAAAGACATTTATACAGAGCTTTTCAATTTAAGAATAAAACAGATACAATAAATGTCTAATAATTTTAAAAAATTAAATCTGATGAAAGACCAGTGGATTGGATATAAACATAATTGTACATTTTTGGTCATAAGAACAACATGGACTTTCTTTATCCATAAATTAACAACACACTTAACTGTAAAAGTCAGTGTTAAATCAGGCAACACACCCCACACAATAATTAAATATTTTCCCATACAATTAATTTTGTGTCCTTCAGTTGCACATGTACCCACTTCTCCTAAAAAGCTTCATTTTTTTTCAGTCTGTATAGTCATAAAATATGCTTTTGTCAGTGTATTTACTGACCTGACAGACAACATCAGAAGGCTTCTTTCTAGGAAGATTCAAGAAAGTCCTCAAATTCATCAATCTGGTTGCAAAGAAATATGTATGCACTTTCTGAGAGAGATGTATATGGGTGATCATAGTTTTAAGGAGCCTGGTTCTACTTGCACACATGCTTTCCAATTTTTTTAATTGCTATTCTTTCACACCTCCTTGTTTTATCCTTATGGATAGGCAAGATTCTGTATGCTATTGGCCAAAGCCCATAAAACAAGAGTTTACAAATAACTTAGTCAAACCAGCTAGTCACTACGTGCAAAGTCAGTGGGGCTTCAAAAACATTCAGCGATGAAAGAGAGTGGAGTGGACAGTATGCCCACAACACATCCTTGTGGAACAACTCACAAGCTGGAGGAGACACTGTTTCAGACAGCAAAGTCAGGTATCATTATGTCCTACAGGAAGTGTATGAATTTTGAAAGTGTTAGTCCACTTCTTTCAGCCTCCAAAAATACTTCTGGATGCCTCTGAAAGGATGACAGGTCACAACTCACAAGATTGAAAACAGCTGATGTATTATAACTACTGTATCACAATAACATACCATGACAGCATGTACCATTCTTCACCTTTCCTTTCAGCTAGAACAGAGATTATTTTATTTACATTTTAAAAATTGAGTGACTGCTACCACAAAAGCAAGAACAGCAAATATGGAGTTTAAATACACACACTAGTTTTTATTCTTCCTAGCTTGTTTCAGGGTAGTTTCCAAATTCCTGCTGCCACCCCTCCTTTTTTTCCTAAAAGATATAATCCTTATTTCACCTTATATGTTGACATATTTCTTCTTTCTCTGGAGAGGGTGGAACTGACCATCACAGCCTCCTGAGTTCTCAATACTTTCCAAATTTTCCATTTTGCAAATGTCTAGGTGTGCAGAGAGGTATGAAAATGGGCACAAAAGTTGACCTCTGTCAGCTGCTGCCAGTGCTTTGTTACACTAGGAGCTGGCCAAGAATCTGACTGCTTATCTCCATGTGAGTCCTTTGTTCTACACCTACAAAAGTCACGCCTAATTTGTACAGTCCTAAAGTAAGAATGACACAACCAAATAAAGTTTAGCACACACTTCTTGAACTCTGGACATTACACCAACAACTCATACCACTGATTCACATTCCCTCAAATAATTTGCAAGTAAGTGCAGACTCCTATTTCTCGTAAGTTTTTTTATACTCTTGCAAGCAGCAAACACACATTAATTTGGAGAAATGTATCCTTGCTTGCAGAAAACAATGTTATAACTTTCAGTTTATTGAAAAATACTGAAAACTAAGGAGTGAGTGTTCAAAACCTCAGCATTTTTACATAGTTCTACGACCTGAACCAGAGATACATCACGAGAATTTTTTAAAAGGCAATGTATCCTGCTTAAGAATCAAATGTACTCTAATAAAAAGAATAAGACTGAATATAATTTTCACAGAAATCACAGCAAGTTATGCAGTAACAATTACAGACTATACAAATCAAATCATCCATTTTGCTAGAGATAATGAAATCTCATTTTTGTTAATAATTTGTTGAACTGGAAAAGAAATTATGAATCAAATTACCAATGAAGAAAGTAAACAGACTAGAATTTTCTTGACCTTCAAATTACACAAAGCAATAAATGCAAACTCTGCTTTTTGAAGGCAACTGTGACGCTTATTACAGAGTCAGAGCCTCAGGAAGTTATTAAATCTTCAAAAACATGCTCTCCCAAAGTGAGATAGGTTTGCAATGAAACAACCACCCTGCCTAATTTCTTAATAAAATAACATTTTACTTTCCCTCACTCAGTTCTGTTGTACAGTGAGGAAAAGAGGAAAACTACATTTTATCTTCTGTAACAGTGCTGAGCTGCAATATAAAACAATAGCAAATTACTGTAATGCAATTTTTAAACAATCACACAGTTGGAGTTTACAGAATCTTGGCAATCTTGAATCTTTGGGAAGTTTCAAGTTGCACTGTCCCTTTCAATTGAACTGTTATGGCTGCATAACTTGATTTAAACAGGCATAAGAAATGTATGAACTTGCTGTGCCTTGTTACATTATTTGCCTAATATGACTTACATATTTTCATTTTTTCAGGAGGCATGCTGCAGCCTACACATTTGAACCTCCTTGTCCAGAAACAGACAGTTCTTCAACCACTGTAAAAAGTGAAGCTTTGCATAGGCTTTTTTGACCTCGCACTGTGACCCTCATACCAGCATCCACAGGCTATAGGTCATGACCTCAAGAATTAGCATCATGGAAATAAGAGCCCTTCCAGGTTTAGTTACAGAACAGAACACTGTAGCAACAAACCCCTCCGTCTTCTCTAAACTGAACTCTGCAGCTTTGTTTAAACTCCACTAGAAGACAATAGATAACCCACACTTCAGTTTTCATTACTCGCACACTAAATCATCTCCTCTCCAGCTAAAGGTCTGAGCTCCCGCTGCACTATGAAAACATTCATTCAGTGTGGATCGAAAGCCAATATCATATTGCCACGAGATGATCCTATTAAAAGGTTAAAGAAACATCACTATGGAATTGAAGACTTTTGCAACGTTAAGAAAAAAAGCTGAAATAAGTAATCTCTGCTAAAATTTTATCTCCTAAGCAGGCTACTTTGCATTCACTTCCTCGGGGGGGGGGGGGGGGGGAAACGCACATCACATGGTCTTTCGCAAGGCTGCACTCTTGCTAACAAAGCTCCATTTATACTAAATTTATAACAAATAAGCTCCATAACGAGCTCCATTATATATTAAATCCTGAGCTACATTTCTAGCTCAATCTTTCCATCAGCGAGCGCTCTGTGCTGTCATCGCTGCCGGCAGCAGCCCCGGCGGATGTGCGCGCCCCGGGCGCTCGGGCGGCTGTTCCCCGTCAGCCGCAGCAGGGGGCGCCAGTCCCCTCGGCCTCGGGCGGCCGCGGCAGTGGGAAAACACCGCGGCGGGAACGGCGGGGGAAAGGGCACGAGACTCACCTTTCTCCGGGAATTCTTGAGGATAACTGCAGAAAAAGAAGAAGAAGAAACATCATAAAGCAATGCACACTTGCAAACCCACGGCATGAGGACATGGCACAGAACAGCAACCAGTTTTCAACAAGTTTTGTGGTCGAAACTCAGCGCTGCAAGTTTTCCTTGAAAATTCTGAAGTCTTTATCTTTGCCTTAAAGTATTTACTCAGTTTTCCTTTTGCCTTTGCAGATGGCAGAATCCCCAGTCACTTCAAGGAAGACTTGAACAAAACCAAATCCAGACTGAGCAGCCTCTTCTAGCTAAGGTATCTTAAGGTATAAAAACACACAAAAGCATCTATAATTTTAGTAAACCTTCTAAATGTTAACAAATTTTAGAATTTTTTGTGCACAAGTAGAACCATTAAACATATTTTGAAATAAACCAGTAGTTCAATAGGAAACGAAAGAAAAAAATCGAAAATAGTGGGTATAGCTACAGTAAATTTACAGAAATCCAAATGAAAATGTATTAATAATTAACCATAAAGATAAAAGTTAAAGCATGGCTAAATAAGAATTCCTTTTCAAATAAGGAGATCTCAACTTATATAATGCCTAGAAAACAAAACAAAAAAAAAAAATTATCATCCCAGAGGGAAAACATACTTTCATATACTGTTTCTTCAGAGCTAAATCTTGGTATTTCAGAAACTAAAATAATCACAGAATGCAGTTTGATGATACAGACAAATTATCAGGACAGAGTTATGTAGAATGGCATTCAAGAAACACTCATGGGCTAAGTACTAACTGGCAAATAAAATGCAGCTGCCAAGATCATTTTTATGAACAATAAGCAGTAGTAAGGATATCAGTTTAGTCAATATGGAGATGTTGGCAAGAAAGAAGCAAAAGAGAAAGGAATGGTCTAGAGATAAGAAACTGAGAAATGCAAACAGAGATAAAAGGCCAGATCTAAGAAATCCAGTGTAGCAAGCGACAGTAATAGACACAGCCCAACATGTGGGATGTTAAAATCAAAGAAGACTACAATGTGTATGTATTTTGTAGCCTGCATGAAAAGCAAAACACTGTTAACAGTGAATAATATTACAGGAAATGAGGAAGGCATTAGAAATTAAAATAAGATGTGAAACCATGGGGTCACATGAATGAATAGTAAAAGATTCAGTGTCAATATGCTTATAAATGCAGGTTCCCTCTCTTTGATATTTCATCATCCAAAAAAGCATCAGTCAGTCAAGAAAAAAGTCAATAGCACTGTATCTGCAAGTCATCTGTATAGTCACAGTTAACTCAGTAACCCAGAATAGAAAACACAGGAAAGAAAAATTAAATAGATAAAATACTACTTTCTTAAAGGAGAGTTATGAGAGAGAACTATTTCCCTAAGCATTTACAGCCTGAATGAAAAGAACACAAAACTTCAAATACAAGATTTTGGGACACATCTCATGTCTCCCTCCAGTTAGCGCCCTCACCAGATGACTGTGCTGTCCTTGAAATTATAAATAAGTTGCCACAGGGGCAGAAGCATGCCATCAATGAAATGCTTAGGAGATAACACACAGCTGTCTTATACCAGCCGAGTATGGTGATAGGAAGCTCATTCATATCCTCAATACATTATATTTCTCATGTTTTAATGAATCTTACCAAAGCAGAGGTGAAGGCAAGCTCTGCCCAACTAGCTTGCAATTAGGTTTCAGAATATTAAGCAATTCAAATGGGACAAATAATTCTGATCCCATTTCTTACTAAATTGTAGCAGCTTTGAGAAGACAAGACTTGAACCTAGATAGATTTTTTGAAAAGATCAGGACTTATACAGATTTTAATTGTTAATACGATTAATGTTTATTAAAAGATTGCATAAAACTTTAAGATATCAGTAAGTGACTTTCTAACATATTAAAGCCATGAAGTTCACTTACCTTGCCTTAATATCCTTTATCTTTTTAAGAAGAACTTCCCTCCTTTCTTTTGCTTTCTTGGATAGATTTTCTCCTTTTAGTGCTTGGAAAACAAATGTTTCAACATCTAAATAAAGAAAAAAATAAATACACCTCAAAAAAAAATTACAAAATACTGCCGTAATGAGCTTGTCCTGATACTACTGTGAAAAAAAAAAAAAAAAGGAAATTATTTTCAGCCCTACTCACAGCATAGTTAACAGACATCTTAGATTCTAAATGGGATACATTTGTTCTCTATCTACTTATGCTTAGCACAGCAAATCCTATGGTGACATTTGATTCTTGCTCACTTAATTATGCTACGTAAGTCCTAATAAATTGCAGTCCTATAACAATTACTTTCCATCACCTAAAGTAAAAGACAAAGCTAAAACATGGAAATAGCCTTTATGCATATATTACTGCCATGTTATTTCAGAAGATCAAGTTGCAAAGATGGTTGTGTAATTTATTATTTCAGCAGTAACACTTACCCAGATACTAATATAGCTCACTTACTGGTTACAGTATTTTTAAGTGTTTTCACAATGCCTCTGAAATCACTGATTGACTAAAGAGTCATATCCAAAGCAATCCTGAAAACAATTAGGTAAGCAAATTAACCATATCAAAGGAGTCAAGCTCAACAGTGTACTTTAAATTAAGAACACCTCCACTTGTAGAATCACAAACTAAGGCTCTAGCCTGCACTCTAAGTTTTAATTCTTATTCAGATGATACTTTTATATAGTCACGTAGAAACAAAGCATTCCATAAAAGCTACAACAGTTCTTTTAATATAGTAAAAATCCATACCATAGGATAAAAAGAATGCAGTGTATTGAATTTGTGGGAGTGTAACTCCCCCAGTAGTATGTTTTCCTTATTGACCGAACAAAGGCAAAAATCATTTGAAGTTTCTTATAGTTACCAATCAACATGCAATTGTCCCAAAACCAGAAAAGTAGAAATACAACCAAAAAGTCCTGCTTGTTAATATAAACATCTCACCTGTATGGGTAACAACTGCCCATTGAATTAGAGAATTTTTTTACCATTTGTGGGTAACAAAACACCTTCTCACAGTGCCTGCCCACCCCCATAGACACACACAGAGACACATATATATACCTTGGCTCTCTCTGCATAGATGCAAATGCATATGGATAGTACTATTTTAATCCTATAACTTTTCCAATCAGATGACACATTCCATTTTAACACAGAAACACAAATAACAGCCAATTAAGTACACAACTGTCTACGTGCAAAAGCTTATGTGAATATTTGCCACAGATTTCCTAAATGAAAAATTTAATTGCCTCCTTTTTTTTCTTTATAAAACAGAAAGATACCGCCCTTTGTATAACAGGATGCAAGAAAACAAGTCAAAAGTTACCCTTCAAGAACACTAGCACAGCTATTACAAAAATGTTCTTCTTTACGAATAATTCACTAGATTTTTATTTAAATGTTTAGATTACTGTCCTCATCAAGTGTGGCAAAAATATTCATTTTTTACAGTATTTTAGAGTTCTGAAGAATGACATTGATCCTCCTCTCTCCATAAGACAGAGAATCTTCCCCATTACATTTTCCAAAGCAATCCTGAATGGGGGAGACCTTCACTCAGCTCTGTGGCATTCCTTCTTTAAAAGGACAGAAGGAAAGGCACTTAGCATGTATTAATGAATCCTCCAGACATACCCCCAACAGTCTCTATGCTGCACACCAAGAATGCCTGCAGGGATTTTTTCCAAACTCAAAGAAAAAGTACACATCTTCGTAAATTCCAGTGATTGGAATTGCCAATCAAGCTGGCAGAGAAGAACCCACAGAACCCAATGACATTGACAAACTACAAAACTAAGATCAAAAAATGGATACTTTTACTATTCAGAGCAAAAATCAAAACAATTCAAAACAAATCAACAGTTCTTCTCTCAGTGAAACCTAACAGGATTTTCCAGTACAAAACAAGCTTTCATTGAAGAGGGACAGCATAATTAAATATTTATTTTTCCATACTTTTATCTATTTTTTTTAAAAAATAGATAGTAGCTTCAAAGTTCTACCCAGGCACCAACATGCAAAACTTTAGAGGAATTAGTTATGTTTATAAATCAGGAGCAATACTTGCATGGTAATCTTTGGACACTAATTAATCACAAAACTTGGATTCAGAAGTCTTCATTTAAACTCAGTGGGCTTCTTCACCTCTTGGAAAAGCTCAGCCCAGGTGAGAATTCTGCCGTCTCAGATTCTGACAATCAAAGCTTTATTCAAATAGAAATGTTGAAATAACACAATTAAGGAGTATGTGGGGAAGAGAAACCAAGTCGATTATTATAAAAAAGGATTACCACTTCTGGCTTAAAATACACTGTGGATACAAAAATTTCAGGACTAACTATATTGCTGAAAGATTGTGTTGTTTTCCAGAAAACCTTGGACTTCAAAAGCAGAAATAATAGAGAATTTTCAACCACAGAAGAACAGGGCAGAAGCAGATGCTCCATTTACTCTCAGTAAAGTAGAGCTGGAGGAGAGAGGCAGAAAGCAGCAGTTACAGAAGACATCCCTGGGATGGCTTCCCTCTCACATGAGTATGTGAAACAAGTTCTCCGAGCTTAGGTGTACTCACAGTCAGGGTGCACTGTTTTCATCATGGAACACTACTACTTCCATATGTCCAGTGACATCATATGGCTTGATTCATCACAACCCCAAAATACAAAGACAGATCTGACATACATAGGATGCTAAAGAAGCAGTTTACCTGAAAATTACATCTTACTGTATCATATATATTTCTTAACTACTCACAGTTACACAGTATATTATATATCTTGTTTTAATCTACTGTTGTAAATCCATCCAGGATGTACCAGATGCAGAAGATGAGTAACATCCTAAGCTTCTCTGGACAAGAAGCCAGCAAGACATCTAAGTTATGATCATCTCTTCACTTCCTGTACTTCCACATTGTGGAGGAATATGGACTGCCTTAACATAAGGAAATGTTCCTGTAATTTCTCTGACCTTCCACAAAGTGATTTATGTAGGAATTAGACCAGAACTTGGGACTTCAGTACGGCAGAGCACAGTACACAGTAAACTTCAAAGAGAAGCAGCAAAATATACCCATTTCTCACCACTATTCTAGTCACATACTTGCTCTCCCTTCTCGAGGATGATCCACAACTTGGTCTCTGCTGTACTAGATTAATGCTACTCAGAAAACAAAACTACTCCTCCTCTACAGTGTAGATGCTGTTTCATGCTTCAGCAGCAACTGATCCATCAAGAAATTTTAAAAGGAATAAAAGATAAATTCCAGAAAGAAAACCTCTTTGAACAGATTTCTGGTCTAAAAGCACTTTAACTAATCAGTTACCCCAGAGCAAAAAAAAAAAAAACCAAATGACATATTCCCAGAAATTTTTCCTAATGAATTGAGCAGCTATTTAGTATCACACATTGCAGACATTTACCTGTTCCCACTGAAAATATGAAAATAAAAAATAAATTTTAAAAACACTAGAACAAATAAACAAAAACAAAGCAAAGAAAAATACACAGTGGAAACCTACATAACACCTCTTTTCTTAAGCCTGTGTGTTAGACTGCTTGATAGTTTAAATGTCCATACTTGTTGCTCTGTTTCTTAAAGCTCATGATGTTAAATTTGCTTGCATCACACCCCAGAGCAATTATTTACCTGCAGGAACGAACAAAAGCTGCCAAACTGAAAGATACAATTGATACAAATCACCCACAAATTGCTCTGCCAATACAGGTTACAAACTGACCGAAAAGGAAAGTCACACCTCAGTCTAGCTCTGTCCACTTCAACCAGCTCATACAGTTCAAAACTTAAGTGCCAATTCACAGAACAGTCAAAAGCTAACAGCCATTGTAATTTCATTTTCATCTACAGTACTTTTACAAGGAGAAAAGCTAAAATTTATTTTGCATTTCATTGTTAAAACAGTTTATGGTTCTCTTTACTTCAATGATTATAAACAGACAACACAGAAAGATTTTAATCATTTTAAAGTCTTTGGAGCGATTTTCTTTAATGAAGGCTGGAACCACACAGATGGAATTTTTCAAGAACATTGCAAATTTCTAGCCCAAAGCAAGCACTGTGTTAAAGAGTGCTAAGCATAACAAATCATAGCACGTTTGTTGTTTACAGGATTTAATATTGTAAATGTAAGTCACACATAATAAACAAACATACTTAGGACAGAACTACCTCAATTTTTTGTCAGGGTGGGTCAAGCAGATTCCCACAGAGGCACTCAAAGACTATGTGCTGGGTCGTTCTTCATCCCCTTCTCCAGCAGATAACCAAAATGTTAATCACTCCATCATGGACAGGTCAACTGATGAGTTGACACCATTCAGATGACAAGAATCAGAAAGTGGCAATGAGATAGGAGCATCTCCACACACATGGCAGGGCCCCTGGCCCAAGGAGAAATGAGGCTGGTTTGGAGGCTGGACACCCATCCATCATATGAGCAGGGACATTCCAGGGGATAACCTGGCAGTTCTACTGCCACTCGCACAAGAAGGCAACAGCAGCTCAGCTCAGCTGCAATTCCTGCAGCCACCAGCCTTTTCTCTCTTCTGCCTCAAGGACCCAGAGAGCCAGCAGCCGGCTGCCAGCCAGAGAATTTGGGATGGCAAGCCAGAGAATTTTGGGAGATAGCTGCAAGCTAGGCACATTTATTAAACACATGCTGTCCAAAGGTGACCAATATTAAACAGATTGCCATGTATCTTTCAGTTTTATACAGGCTGGCATCAGAAAACAATTAATTAATTTGATTTCAAAGTTGTCATGCGATTCATTAATAGGGAAAAAGCCTGAAGACAAACTGTTAAGAATAAATGTCACTGCCTGTTCTTTTAAATAAAGAAATATTGGAGGACTTTGCTTCTGCTCTCCCCCTGACTTCACAACTACATTTTAAAGTCTCTCTCTCCAGAGTTTGCTAAATTGCCTTTTAAATATATATACACTTAATCAGAAACAGAACACATGATTTAAAATAAAAATGACTGAACTTCAAGACGTCTAAAAATACCACATTTATCCAGCCTAACAAGAAGGTGAGCATTCCTTTCAGTGCAAAGTCCTGGAAAGGACTGCCTTTAAAAACTGCTGTACCTTAAATCCCCAGCAGCAAGGTTATGTTGCTGTGTTGACACATACAAAGTAAGTATCATGAAAAATGTTGACGCTTAACAGTTTTACTAGTGATTTTAAAAGTAGAAGTATACACAAATTTCTAAGACTCCTCAAATGAAGTAAATCGATAAGGCATGTCTTTTAAAAGATTAAAAAAGAAAAATTTTAATCAAGGACTATATATATATATATATATATATCTAATCTCATTGGATGAGTAGTTGAGCATCTTCTCTCTATATTAAAGAGGTGAGAAAAGATGAAGCTGTAATATATTAAGCATATAATGAAAAAAAACCACACCAGTACAAATCATGATCAAGTTACAAAGTGATTCCAAATGAACTATAATAAAAAATGTTAAGGATTAACCTAAAGATTTACACTGTATGCCACATTATGCTGTGTCTATTGTGGTTTGTTGACATATGATTATGAAAGAAATGTAAACCCAGTCAGATGAGAAAGATAGACTCCATGTTAATTGAAAAAGACAAACTAAGTGAATAATGAGTATATAAAAAATAGCCTATGCCATTTTTATCACCCATATATGACACTTATTCCCGAATTTATGGCAGAGACAATTGAACTATGTTTCAAATCACTGGAGGTTATTTCTTACCGGGAGTCCCTCTGTGCATTTTTTTCACCTCACTGTTTCTAATCTTACTCCATTACTATAGAAACACATACATACTACCAAAGCTGTAAATACATGTCTACTTAAAAGATGTCTACAATAATCCCCCTGGTTTATCTTGTACAGATGGATTCTTCAGCAAGAACTGGCATTTGTTAAAGCCTTGGAAACATGGAAATAATACTTTTAAAAAAGAGTGAAGTTTTAAACAACAGTGTGCTTTCAAATTTAAACCAATCAATAAAGAAGAGCCATACTGTACCCAGAAGTTTTTTTTTTTTTTATGACAGGCATGTAAGGAGCAAGTCCAAGAACAGCTGATGTGGAAAATGAAAATCGACAGTTTGTTTTTTTGGGGATTGGGGTAAATATAACCAGTGTAGTGCAAAAATAAAAGGTAAGCAACTCATGCACGGGATCCGATGTCTTGTAGATTTCTTGCCTTGCCCTTTTCTGCAAGCTATTTCCAAGATGCAACTAAACAAATAGGTAAAGAGTATTACTTTGAAGGAAAAAATAAGAGGAATCACACAGAAAAAGGTGATTTGGACAATAAAACTAAGCATTTAAGCAAACTGATGACCAAAGAAACCAGTCTGGTTTACATTACAGAAGAAATAATATGCCTTTGGGGGAAGAAGCAGCCTTCAAATGCCTCCTCAGCTATGAAAAAGCCAAAACTTACTAAGGAAAAATAGATGTGAGCAGGCCTCCAACAATCTATGTAACCAGCAACAATTTGAGGAGACAAAAAAAGAGAAACATTCCACTTTGCTGAACACCCACCAAAAAAAAAAAAAAAAAAAAAATCACATAAACAGAAGAAAAGGCAGAGCAGGGCTGGGCTTCCTTCACTAAATTCCACTGTCTAAAGCATCATCTGTATCCGCAGGGACATGGCTGGGGAACGAAGAAGTTACATACACTATCACACACCTCCGGGGTGTAAAGAGGGAGATAAGACAGCAACAAACTTACTTTCTCCTCCTACAGGAGTTCAACATATGACCAGAGGACCCTGTTTCTGTCTCCAGTGTTTCCCTCCTACCACTTGAACAAGTCAGAGAAGACAGGATGGGATTGTGCAATCCCAATAATCCTCTGCAATAAGTCTATTGCCACACTGACCTTTCCCCTTCAACTTTACAGAAACGGCTTCCTCCTTTTTCCTACTAATGCAGTTAGCCCTGAGCTCAAGCTGTGCTTCTGCCTGGAACATTTCAGCGTCACTGATATGCAACTATAATGACCCTGCCAGCATGTGTGACAGAATTTGTTTTTGTGTTAAAGATATAATATTGTTTAAGTTCAAAGTAAAGCAGTCACAAGTCAGAAAATTTCCTGTGCAACTTTAATTCATCCCCTGGTGTGTTTATTCCCATTATCGCCATGTTTAACTACAGGAGCACTTAGTATGTTTTCCAGTAGGATCCCTACTTGTTCAGCATGGTGGGTGGACATACTCCAACCATCAATCAAGGGTAAGTAGGGATAAGGAAATCCATATGATCGTTCCTCCACTTGTTGCAAAAGTTGGAAATCATAGGCAAAAAGGCCAAGAAAAGGAGGGAGAATAGACGAGCACAGTATTTATGAGATTTTGCACCTGTGAGAGCCTCTGCTAGGTAAACACCAGACTAAAATACAATGCTTGTCGCTACCCATTAGCTGCATGTTCTCAACTGAACCTGATATGAAGAAGTGCCTGGCACTTGTAATGGCCACTAACATAGACATCCAACTCATATTATTATCTGGAGAAACCAGCACAGCATGGAGGCAGGTGAATTTGAATTCTAATTCTGTTCCACCATTGATTATTTTTTGCGACCCCAATCACATCTTGTTTATTATACTAATTTTAACAATGGGGAAACAATATTCCCTCATCTCAAAGAGGTGCTGGATCAATAACTGTGAGACATTAAAATAATACATTAAGAAGCACCCTCAAAGAAGAGCATGCAGAAATTAATAACTATCTACTATCTGTGGTCTTTGTAGTGTGTAACAGTTTCTTGATGAATAGTAAAGATACTACAGAGCTCCCTTCCCTCTTCCATACATCTTCACAACAGGAATAGTTTGAGGAAAAAAAAAAAAAAGAAGAAGCCTACATAAAAGATTGTAAGATCCTACACATATCAGTGAAAGAACTGCTTATACAGTTTACTGGATTACTCTTATTTCTAACTTTCATGCACTTGACTGATAACCTTTAAAAAGAGAGTTTAACACAAACTGTAAAAAGTAATGCCATAATTTATTTTTCAAAAATAAGCAGGTTATTTAATTTTAACATTGTATAAGCTTACAAGGCTAACCTTGAAGGTAACAATTAAAAGTTGCAAACTATTAGTTACATGTAGTAATAATAAAACAAATATTTAAAGATCATTGGTAAATCATTCCATTGCCTTCTTAACTTCAGTTCTACAGACAGCACAAAAAGAAACGAGAAAAGCTAAAGCTGTACATACTCTACAAACATTAGATACCTGTACATAACTTAGGCTGCTGCTCAGAGCAACTCTGAAAGTACATTACATCTTGAGGAAAAATAGATGTTCTTGGTTTCACTTCAAAATACAAACTTCTGTGTCTTTCTTTCCATGGCAGACTGGATAAAGATGGCGAGAAGGAAGGAAGGACAAGTTGTGTACATGAGGTACCATGACTGAGAAAAATCACAATCTCAAATGATCCCATCTGCCTCACATCCTTCCCCTCAAAAAACAAAAAAATTATAAAGCACTTAAAATATTGAAGAGCTTCAAGATGAGCTTCACTCAGTGAAACTAACACCAAAACAAACATATATGCTCCGCATCTGACCATGAGTTCCAGAAATCAGTATTGCCACAGAAAATACCAAGATTTAGAAAGGGTCTCTATGGGTAATACTTATTTTTTCTAAATTATTAAGAATCTATTCCATCATATGAAATCATGAGAAGCTTTCCTTTTTTTTTTTTTTTTCCTCTGGTGGCCTTCCATGCAAATTTTAACTACAGATGGTATGATATGCAAGTAACGTAGTTAGAAACTGCAGTTAGGAAACACTTCAGACAGCTGGCAGGAGATGCAGTGAGAGCAATATGTTTCATGCATTAGCTCTTACAATCAAAGTGTTAAAAAAAATAATAGTCTGTGAAGGTGATGCACTGCACTAGACTCTGGCAGGTGCCCAGCCATGTAATTGAATGCTTGGCCTCAGAAGATTTCAAAAAGCATGGGTAATTTGGATGGCAGAGTCAGAGCTACACAAGTTCCCGTGGCAGAAACAGAAGTTCTCAGAAGAGTCCCACTGAAATTAAAAGGGTTTCAGGATACCAAACTTTTCGATAAGATACCAGAAAAGTCAACCTTCAAGTATACCATTTATTTTAATTAACAACAACAAAAAAACCCTCGAATTCTTGAAGGTAAAGGATAGCCACTCGTATTCGGAATTCCATACTAACACTATAACCTTTCACGGTGAGAAATCATCCCATTCCTACGCTCCAACGCATCCCGGGAGCGTGGACAGTCACGGTCAGAGGTGTATGACTGATGTGACAATACCCCAGCAATTCAGCAACCCTTTCGTCCGCTCCTCAGCTGTTCAGCGGGGAAGTTCACTACTTTTTTTCGGCTGATGCGGGCAGTCTGCCCTGCCAGCACACCCCGAGGGCAGACACTTCCTCCGGATGGCTCTGCGGTCACCCGGCGGTCACACGCCCCGCACGCGTGTCCGCGGGAGCCCCCGAACACCTCATCCCGGTTGGCGTCCGCAGCCCCCGACGGCGCCCGGCCGGGGAGGTGTCGGATCCCGGGCGCGGACGGGGGCTGCGGGCGCCCAGGCGGGAGAGGTGCCCGGCCCGCTCCTTCCTCCTTGCGGGGAAGCGAGCCGGAGCGCTGCGGCTCCCCACGGACGGGCACGGGGGGAGGAAGTAGCCGGGGAGGAGGAACTGGGGGGAGGGGAGGGAGAGAACCCCCGAATCCGTGCACTGGAAGTGATCGCCCAGCGCCCGCCAAGGAGCGCTCCGCCGCTGCCGCGTCTCCAGGGGCTGCTGCCCCCGCACGCCCCGGCTCCCCCGGCCCGTCACACCCCTACCGGCCCGCCCCCCTCGGCCTCCCCTCCGCCCGCCCCCCGGGAGGGAAGCCCTCCCTCCCTCCTGCTCTCACCTGCCAAGAGGCTGCAGACGTCCCCGGGGACGCCGGGAGCGCCGGACATGGTGCGCGCGGCGGGGGCGGCCGGGGACACCCGGCGGGCGGGGCTCGAGGGCTCAGACCGGTCCGGCCCCGGCCCCGGCGGCGAGGAAGCGGAGGCCACGCCCCCCGGCCGCGGCGGCACGGCCGAGAGCCGCGGGGGGGCGGGGTTTATCACCACCGGGGCGTGGTTTCCCGCCACGAAGGCGGGGCTTCGGCGCGCTGGGGGCGGGTTTTACGTCACCGGGCGTGGCTTCATGCTTCGGGGCGGGGCTTCCCGTCGGCTCGCTCCCCCCGCCCCGCCTCAGCGCCGCGCTTGCGCAGCATGCCCTCTCCCCCCATGTTCGTAGCCCGCCGTGAGGGCGGCGCCGTCCCCGGGACCGCTGCCGGCGGCCATCCTGCGTGAGGGCACCGCGCGGGCCCGCCCCCGCGCCAGAACCAAACGTGGCGCTCAGCGCCGGCTCCCTCCGCGCGTTCCGCCCCGAAGGGCAGGAGAAGTTGGCTATTGGATAGGAATGACCCGAGGCCTCTGTCTGATTGACCCATTGATTGTCCCGCCCACTAAGCCAGGGCCTGGCGTCCCCCCGTCCTCCCACAGGGGTGGGCAGGGCTGGATCGATGGGTGTGGAGGGCGGTACTTTGGGGATTTAATTTCTTCCGGGCGTCTTTCCATCTTTCTTTCAGGGCGCGGTGCCGACGTTGTTCCTCTCGGCTTTCTGTCATTACCAGTGTCAGGGTTTAGGATGGCAGACAGCCACAGCCTACAGCCCAGCCTCGTGCCTGTGCCAATGTCCCAATGGTTGCAGCTGGCAAAATCAAGCCGTGGAACTTGAGGAAATCAATGAAGCTGTGGGAACAGGCCCGTTCGTACTGGTGTCTGTTAGCACAGGTGTGTGAGCAGCGGCAAAAAGAGATGCTGTTGCTAAGCAGCACAGCTGGGCTGCTAGAAGGGCCAACTTTGCTGGAGTGTTGCTTATGAGGCAGCTTTTGTATGTTTTTCCCACAAATCCCTAGTTGTATGTATTTGGAGCACATTGGTGATGTAATATATTTAGTGTAGAAATAGTCAAAGTAAACTCTTAGCATGTGTTTCTGTGTCCTGGATGATTTTGGCTGTATCTATGTTATTGCTGCAGAAAGTGTTTGTGTTAGAGCTGTGGTTATGTTAGCACATCTGTGTATCATACCAGCATAGGAAAAACACCAATTAAAAGAAGTTTCATATATGAAATTTCAGCTTTATACCAGTGTAATTACATTAATACTTGTGGCACAGTTGGCAGTATGGCTGTGACAGTCAGGTATTAAACAGTTTCCTACTTCTGCTTGGTGTAGCTGTGACCACTGAAGTCTGCAGTGTAGACGTGGTGTTAGATTATATTGTTCTCCTGACCTCTCACATCTCTTTTAATCACATGGAGCAACTAATTTCAAATACATCTGTGTTTTCAAAGCATTGCAGCTTTATTACCTGACTTTATGGCCAGCCTGGCTGAAACTCAAGCAGTGAACTAATTGACCTCTATAATGTTGTGTAATGGTTTTTATGTTGGTTATCTAATTTCAATTCAACTATAATAAACATGCACAGGCATCTGGGTGCATATGTGTATAAATAGATCATGCCTCTTTATTTGTATAAATATCTACTACTCATCTGGTACAAGAATATGTTTGATTAATTTTTCTGTAGTTGGCAAGGAAGGCTCTTTGGAATTATGTTAAATTACACATTTCAGATGTGAAGTCTTGGGAAGCTGCCATAAGGAATAGGAAAGTGGCTCGTAGTCTAATGTGCTTGCCCTTTTTCAGGTTAATCATAATCCTACTTTCTTGTGTTGACTTTATGGCACCATCCATTTATGTTTTAGAAATGTGTCACTTGAACTCTGTTGTAGTCTTTGTTTTGAGATCACTCTCCTGATAATTTATTCCATATGTTTACCATTTGTGTAAACTTTTCCTGTGTTTCAGAACATAAGATGGGAAGAAATAACTTACCTTTATTATTTCCCATCCCCCATACACCAGTCACTCTGGAGTCACTCTTTTTCTACTTACTTTTTTGTTAAAGACCTCCTTGTTGCAGTGAAGACCAGCCCGTCAGACAGTCATCAAGATTTGTGACCCAGGCCTATTTTAAGCCTTGTTAAGTTCCAGATTTACTCATAGTTCTCTAATTTTTAAATCTACCACTAATAGGAAGCATAATTCAAAACAGACTCCTTCCTGAAACAAGTCTGGCTTCAGTGCTGTTTCAGCCTGGTTTCTGAGGATTCCACAGCTTGTGCCTCATCGAAACCAGACACACCACTTTGCCTAATCAGGCCCATGGATCAGGGGTTCTTGATGTGTGGGAAGCAACGCAACAGGGAACACACAGAAATTTATTGTCCTTCTGTGTGAGGAGAGCTATGAAAACGGAATTCAGGAGGAGTAGCCTGCCTGGATCTGAAGAGAGCCTACAGCAATGCAGCTGTGGGAAGAACAAACTTTCCCATTCAGGAGCAGCATCACTACTGCCTTGCCTCCCTGAAGAAATGGGGAAAACGCTGGATTTCCCAGTAAACCAGATATGTCACATATCTAGTTTACTGGAAAATCCAGCATTTTTCCCTTAAATGTTCCACGCTTCTGCAGCCATGCTTTTAAAATTTAGATTCTAGGAGGTGAATGAAACAGGACCTGTATGCAGCTGCTCCTTGTTCTTTACATGTCCTTTAATAGAAAATTAATTGGATTACAGTGCATGCTCCCGGCACTGATCCCTGCACTATTTCACATAGGCAGCAGTGGCCTTGCTGGTGAGATGAGAACTCTGTGTTCTCATCTCTTGGCCCTGTTGGCTGTCTGTCTTCTTTTGCTGGACTCCAAACAAAACAGCTAGTCAATAGTCAGAATATTTCTATTTTTTAATTATTTAATTACATTGAACAGTAGCTGGCAAAGATATCTGGTATGCACATAGAGCTGTTAAATGGAAGGAGCACTGACTTTCTTTACAGAATTGCTTTCTTTGTACGCACAAAAATTGTGTTTAAAAAAAATCAGGAAATTATCTTATTGAATGGCAGTGCTCTAAACATGGCACCCCTGTATGCTTTTTGACTGCAGTTGTTGCACTGAAGAAAAGCAGAGGCTTTTTCTTGCCTCTAAGAGTGGAAAAGCAGATTCAAACTCTTTTTCCTCTGGCAAAACATCATTAATGTTTTCTTAGGATTTGCTGCTACTATTCAAATTTAAATTACTTCCTCACAGGGAGAGATGCATTCAGGACATCACAACAGTTGCTTTGAGAATAAGTTTACACATTAACTTTGAAGCATAAAGAAAAGTTAATACTTCATGTAACAACTCATTATGATTTTGTGTATCTTCTTCTATTCAGACTACATCTCCATTAAAGCTTCCTATTTTGCTGTCCTCTTACCGGCATTTTATAAAGAAGCAAAAACCTTAAGGCATTCAAATATTGTTTGCACAGTTGAGTTGCACTGACTGTACTATGTTAGAATGCGGAAACATGGCCTTGCATTTAAAATTCATCCCATCAAACATGAGCTGAACACACACTTCAGATTACGGGATGATCACAGATGGAGCTAAAATGTATTAGGCAAGACTGTAAAAATTTTGAACGCCAGGCGTGTGTTTCTTTATTAGTTTGTATGCTGAAAAATTGCCACAACGGCATTTTTTTCTGCAGTTTGGAGGCTTTGGCGTCACTGTTTAGTGTTCTGAGTTACAAAACTGATGCACTTTGCTTTGTGAAGATAACCTACCATTAATGGGGTACTTCCCAGGTTGGTACTGTCTTGCTGTCCATGTTACCTGTTCTTATTTTAAGACTTTGGTTTGAGTAATTCCCAACTCCCAGGTTTAAAAATGCATCTCCAAGAAACACAAGTTATTCCCTTCCATCTTCATGTTTTCCCAGCTATACAACCACAGAAAGGTGCTGAACTGAAAAACTGTAAGAATTGTTCCTTAGATAATTTTCTGTATGCCATATTGTAACTTTCAGCTTTCAGAGCTATTTGGTTTGATGCTGAAGTGTTCAGCTTTCCAAATATGGAGCAACAAGGCCATAGCTTTTCATTTTGTACTTGACTATTTTCCAGCAATGCCTATTTTTACTTAAGAATTACCTCTGCAAAAAAAGATTGGTGTTTCTGTTATCAAAATCATAGGATAGTTAATATAATTTTGAGTTATGTTTTCTAAATGTGGGAAACATTTTTGCATAAGAATGTTTTTACCTGAGCATCCATTAGATTGTATAATATTGTGCATTATTCAATATTTTATTAGACAAAAAATATTCTGTGTCTCTTCAAGTTCAGTGTCTTATTTTAAAAAAATATTTTAAAAGCTCCTATCAGATAAAGGCTTCAACTTTTCAGTAAGATCCTATTTTGAGGTGATTTTCCAACTGGATTGATTCAAATGGAACATCCTGAAAGTTAGTTTTGACACAGGAATGAGATTTCAGTCAACATTTTTTCTCATAAAAATCTATGAAAGCAAGCCAAAGATAACCCCCTAAGTGTTACAGAAGAAGATTTCTGCTGCTTATCATGCAAACGGTGCCAATGAAGTCTGGAGACAACCACATAAATAAGAGTTGCGAGATTTCAGTTCATACTAAATCAATTTGTTCTTGTTTGTATCTCACCCTGTGTTCTTCAACATCTGAAATGCTGAAGAAGTGAAGACTCTTCCTCTCCCCATTTCTCCTCTTCAAGATGTACGGAGATGTCCTGATGGGACTTTTTAGAAATGAGTATGGTTTTAGGAAGTGGTTTTGGAACCATGAAGATTCTTAATAACACTGTGGTGATTAAACATGCTAAAACATCATTTTACATTCTCCAGAAGTAAAATCTAAACCTCATCATTCTTTGAGAGGTAGATTAAATAATGAGGAACTATGTAACCTCTAATCTAAATTTAGTGTTCTTTCTAGATCTTTTTGCCTCTTATTAACTATGGTATAATGCATTGAGTCCTATTTTTTAAAAAATATACCATAGATAATGGAATAAATGAAGAGTACTTTTCCTTGCATTTCTGTATGAAGAGCTATATCCTTTTCCTATTGCAGTGGAATGGGTTCTATGTGATCAGTTCTATTCCTGTGCCATAAGGCACTCTCCATCATCCGAGCCATTGCCCTGATTTTTCTTCTCCATGCCTCTTTCTCCATCACTAAGAAAGGGACAGCATTTTTTGTGGCCAGTTTGGAGGGATTGCTCTGTCTTTTGGCCTGTCAGGAAACTTCTGCTCATTGACCACCCTGCAAGCCAAACAGAACAGATACCCACTGAGCCCAGGTGACTCTTCTGCAGTGGTGTCATTAGCCTGGCTCTCCATCCTTCATACAGCAGCTGATTTTCAAGAAATTTTTAAGAAGGTAGTATCTGAAGACTGTATCTACCAGATACAGCAATCAGATTTTAGGGAGAAATCAATAGGTGGACAGGTGTCCTTATGTTATCCAGCAAAAATTGTTACTTTGGAGATGTGGAGGTAAATTTGACAATAATTAGCAGAAGCCTTGGGGCATAGGCAGCTTAAGTGTGCCTGTCTCTGTTTTGTGCGTATCAGAGCAACCCCCTTTAAAAATTTCATTCTTCTGTATATTGTAGAAGGAACAGTAACAAAAAAGCAGGTGGGGAAGGGGGTTTCAAGAGTTGCAAAGCTTTTCTGTGTAATGCTACATTTCCCTTCACAGGGGAAATAAAACAGTCAGTTTTAAAGTGGAACTGAATCATAATCAGAGTAAAATCTGAATAAAATTTGTGCATTAAGCTACAGAATACAGACTCATAGCCTCTAAACTGCCAGTCTTCAAAAAGAAATAAAGAACTTTCTGAACAAGTGGCATTTCTCAGAGATAGACCAAGCCTTCAAATAAATTACTGAAGTGGTAAGCTAAGAGTTAAAAAAGAAGCTGCTGTGTTATTCTTATTTTTAAAAAGTCAAAGTGCACTTTAGAAGAGTGATTCCATCAGCCTAAAAAAATGAATATGTGACAGATTATTGTTTAACTAACAAGAAGAGCTAAATGTTGCATCATATGCATAGGCATTAGCTCTCTATCTCTTTAAAACAGATCAAATGAACTTTTGTCTTAATGTGCTTAACCCAGTGTTTTTCCTTGCAGCACTCCTAGCTTTTTTTTTTTGTACTCTTGTTATTGCCACAAAGAGTAACAAATCTGAAAAGTATCATAAAATCTAAAATTAAATATTTTTAATTGTCTGAATTCAGAAATATTGTTTCTGGGAAACATAGATTAAAATCTTCATGTTTCATATAGAAAGGATTGGTCCAAATGAGTCCGATATATAAGCTTATTACTTTCCATGCAAACTCATTTTCTCTACAAGATGAACATCATCAATTACCTTCTTTAAAGTGATACATAGATATGTAAAATATCATGCCAAATAAGAAGCATTTGTTGTCTCCGCTAGAAATTGCATTTGATTTCATTTTATTTAAGTGCTCAACTGATAAACTTCACCTCAATGGATTTAGTTTACACTGTGAACTATTATTTTCTAAAATAGAGAACCTTGAAAAACTCCTGATGCAAATACACTTTATTTATAAAGTGTCTTCTGGGATATCACATGACTTACAGTGAGAATACTCAATTAATAAAATAGCTTTTCTCAGCAAGTATTTCTACAATAATGTCTATAAAATACAGTGTGCCTGGCTAAAAGTATTCCAGGACAATCACAGCAATATGCTAAAGAGGACAAGTGGACTTCAAGCCAATATTGTCTCACTTTTTTTTTTACTTCTTAATTTAATAAAAAGCTCTGAATACAGAGACTGATGAGTTTTCAAATTCTGAATGACAGGTTTTCAATTGATCTTGATGTTTTATAGCTCCCAACACTTGGGTAACTAAGCACCTTACAAACCCAACCAAAACAGAAACCTTAGGAGGTAAAGAGGAGTTATTACCCCCAGGCTGTAGAAACAGTGCCCAGAAGGAGAAGTGGTTTTGCCAGACTTCTGTCTTCTAGACAGGAGAAGTATGTGGCAGCCTGTGGAGATCAGATCACAGAAATCCTGAACAAGTACATCCACTGCTGGGCCATACCACCACTCCAGCAGGCCACTGTAATCCTTCAGCTGTCACTGGCTCACTGGAAGATCATTTAATTCCTGTTCTTTCTGTGAGAAGTTTTATGTATGGAGTCCTTATATTTCTGCAGTCACAGAGTGTGCATTTTGGGACTACTCTACATCCCCAGCTGCTGACACAGTGCAATCACCCTCACTGTTTTTGCAGCTTCCTATCTTTCCCAGCCATGACCCTGATGCTATCATTATAGATGCTGTTAGCACCTTAAAAGCTAAAAAAGTTAGGAGACTGATCTGGTTTACATTTAATTTAAGAAATTAAAGTACCTTATATAAGTCTGCTTCCACAGGATTGTATTTGCCTTCACTGACATCTGTATGGATCTTCCCAGATGGGTATCTCCTGATGTAAAGAAGCACCTCAGCCTCATCTCCCATCTATCTTTGCTGTTCCGATTGAGGCTACTGACCTGAAAAACAGCTACCAGTTCTGTAGTGTCTGCTGAGCGAATGTCTCTATGATGTATAAGTCATATTCATCCATAAAGTATGGCACTGTTGTGCCTAAATCTAACATTAAAAAGCATTAAAGATTCAACATCCTAGGCCTAGTCACTGACAAATGAAAGAAAACAAGGCCAGGGCATGGAAGGCAGTCTCAGGGCTTCCCAATCAACTGCTTTATTTTGCCTAATACACTGATTTATCTTACCCTTTTCTGCTTAGAAGTTTATCAATGCAATTATTATTATTCCTAATGAAAATATTAAATACGGTGCCAAACTCATGAGCCAGAGGGCTGCTTTTTCAAGTTTTTCATTACTTGCTAAGTAAATTAATTAATGTAAATGAAACTCTAGTGTCATAAAATGACATCCTGTTCTAATTGAAGACAATGGCAAAACTGCCATTGACCTCCATGGGAGCAGGTTCAGGCCCATAACTTTCATACATTGTACATTAAGCAACATAATCAGAAATACTATATTCTCCCATTAAAATGAGATATAGATATTGCATGACAAGTAGCAGCACAGGGACTCTTCTGATGACTGTAATTAGCGGTTTTTAATGGCAGGTTAGGTATGTTTAATATGCAATTCCACATTTCTGTTGTACTATCAGATTCTATTTGGGATCTTTACATATAGCATAACTGAATTCAGAGGCAGATGAATGTTTCCGATATTTCAAATTCAGCAGTTTTGCTGATTTAGCACCTTCTGAAGCATGCACCATGTGGTGAACAAACACTGAACAAAGATGTTTTCCTCTGAGGTTTGCCAGGGATTTAAAATTTTAACACTTTCCTGCTCTCCTCGCAGATAGAAAAGTGTTGTTATGCAGATACAAAGTGCTGTGTAATAATTCTAATAGGTATAATTTCATTATTTCTGAGGAATTTAGATGCGGAGCCAACTCCATGTATTAGCTAATAACCAATCCATTACTTGATGAACTGACTTACATGATGAAAGCTTATCATCCATGGATTTGTCTGCTTGGAATTAAGTCATAACAAGATATTGAAAAAATATATTTTTATACTTTTAAAAATTTTTTTTATATATATTATACGGTATTTTCAGTATCTTATGTAACAATCATTGTGCCAGATCCCAATGAAATCTTCTGAAGAACAGTAACATATGCCTTAAAAACAGCAGATGCTATAAACACATAAAAACAATATAAAAATAACCCAAGGCACCACTAATTAAGCATGAGTCAATGCTTCCAGTAAATTCATGGCAACTGCAAGCAACAGGAAAAGAATTGTCTATCTCAAAGCATTGCCAAGTTAGTGCAGAAACTTAATCCAAAGGATTTGAATGTCTCATGTATTTGAGATTGCCAGTTCATATCCATACTGACAGTTGCCTTCTCTTGGGATTTTTCTTTCTCCCCCCAGCTTACCTGTAGTTTCCTCAGAAAGTCATCACCATCTGATACAGTAATATTTAGAAATTATTATGTGAGCTGGTATGTTTCTTTTCTTTCCATAGTGTTTGGAATGTATTTTGGCTAGGAAGCCTGAAGCTAAATACTCTGTCATTCAAAAGCCATGCCAGGGATTCTTGGAAACACCTGCACCTTGCAGTTATGCAAATGCCTTTGAGATATGTCAGAACACTGTTTATTTGCACCATACCAACCGCATGTCATCTGAATTAATTTTCACATTCTTGTCCTGATGGGACATGGCTCTGAATATAAAAATTGACACATGTGAGTGCAGTGTGGTTAAGGAGGTACTGATGCTTTGCCAAAATTATGCAACAGATCTTTGCTGGCCAGCAATATGATTAAACTAAAGTATCTTTGTGAGTTACATATTAACAGCACCAATGCATAGATATGTATATTCTTTCTCAGAGATGCATCAAGAGATGAGTCTGATAGCAATGGGAATGTAGTGATAGTCAAAGATACAGCAGTACTACAGCAGTATCACAGTCTTGAATAAATGCAACACATCAGTGCTTCCCAGCACTGTCCTGCATAACACCAAACACTTCATTTGGGGTGAAAATCCCTGTGGACAGTTTCTTCACTCCTTTTTCAGCAAAATCAGGTCACTTGGAGAGCAGAAATGTAGTGGAAGAAACCTTGTTCACTTGTAGTCCTTAAAAACTATATTTTTCTTCAAAAAAATCAGTAACATAAGAATAGCAGCTTAGAGAAGTTTCAGACTATATCACCTGTACCTCAGGAAGGGTGCAGCAAGATCTGTTAATCTCCTGTGTTGTGGCTTCATGAACATAGATCCGAAGGCTGTATTAATCAAAAGATTGTCTTTTTGCTCTCAATCTCTGTCTCCTCCATATTTAGTTTTCTTTGGTTTTGTGACACTAGCAAAGTAAAGCACTCTGTAGATGGCATATCTGAAAGCAGGACTATAGGGGGAGAATCTGATTGGCACAGTTTTTGTCACATTTCATGGCATATATTTATCTAAAAAGGGTGGGAATGGCATACTGGTAGGCATAGTGCTTTTATCACACAGATTGCTAGCTGCATCTATCAGTTTTCTATAAAGGAAAATAAATAATTATGTCAAGCTCAACACTTACTTCTACATGTTCCTAAATCAAAGAGGAAAACTGAGGAGACAGGTGATGATTTGTTTTCACTGCAAGGAGTATCTGGGTGTGTCTGGGTATTGCTTGCAAAAGTATGCCACTTTGGAGGGACATGGGAAGCCCCACCAGCCCTGTAGCCTCTCTGGACAGGAGAAGCTATCAAGTAAGGGATTCCAGATCACATGGGTCCTGTGAGTGCACAGAAGAGCAAACAGGTAGTTACCTTTGATCTATTCTTTTGCAGAATATACTGCCTTCTTTCTAAATAAGTTGAGCACCGGATCTACTAAAACAGTTTTTGTCTTGTGGTTGATTTCTGAGGGAGGTTTTGTGCAGTCTGGCATGTATGAAAGATCCTGCTGTTTTCAGTGTGGATTCTCTTAGGTCTTAAAACTTTTGAACTCACACTTCAGCCTCTCCACAGAATTTATAGAACCTCCTCTCCTATTCATCTTCATATTTTCATTAACTTTTTAATAATTTAAGTATCTGAAAAACATTTGCTCATTTCTAATGAGGTTTAAACCAAAAATTTTCCAAGACAGTATTGGGCACATACATAGACATACATGAATAAAAGCATAGCACCAAAACCACCATATTCTTGGATGGCTCAGTTAAAATTACATGTTATGGATAGTAGCTCCCTGTAGGAATCGATGTCCAGTTCCATGTTTAAAGCTGAACATATTCTCCTTAATGATAGTAAAAATGTTACCTGTTTTTGTTACAGCTTCTGCCTGACCATGTTCTAATGTGCCCATGGCAAGGAAAACATTGTTTCCATTCCAATTGGCATAATGAGAAAATGTGTTTAATGTGTTGGCTTTCACACAGTATTTATCAGAACATTATCCTTTGAAAATGTCAGTTTATGGCATGATAATTAGATCTGGTACTTGAAACCTGTCAAGTAAAAGCTAGCCTTCTTCAATAATCGTATTCCTTTTCACGTCACAGGTGGGACCTAATAAAGTGAACTGCTAAAAAGTATTGAGGCAGTAGGAGGCTTGGCATTTCAGTCAGTGCGACAAAGACTACATCCCAAGAAATTGCTCATACTGTTTTTCCATATACAAGCCTTCTTAATATGTAAATCTTCTCCCTTACAAACTGGAAGGCAGAAGAGTATTGACCAATAAAGGATGGAGGGAATGAACATGATAGTGTAACTAATAATTAATAAATGTATGGATAATAGCTAAAAATAATAGGAAATCTTAAATATTTACTTTGGTGTAGTATTTTTGTTGAATGAGATGTAGTCTGGCTTGGTGTGTCCTGCAAAGCTGACTGTGTCCCAGCTCACAAGAGAAAGACCTTTTCAACATAAGTTCCCTAAGCAGTAAGATAAACTCTGAGAAGTAATAGGTGAAGTGTTATTCCACCTCTGGAAATGGGAAAGTAAAAAGTTAATAAATTCTAAAAAAAGTCCATGCAGCACCTGTTTCAAATGAGGACATTGCACTGCTGACAATGCTGAGAGTTAAGATAGCCTGAAAATTACAATTTTTTTTTCCAAACATGAATTTGCTTAATAAATTTTTCCAATAAATAATATTTAGACAAAACATGGTGAAAGAGGAGCCTTCTTGAAGAGGTTAAGACTTTCACAAATTAAACAAATTTTTTCCTTAATTCTAAATAGTAGGACTAAGGAATAATATTGACTTTTTTTACTGCTATCTGGTTTTTAACATCACATCTTATTATAAGTTTTTTGACTTTGGGTCCTCCGTATTTAATGCTCATTTGGTAGGCTGACACTGCAATACATGAAGTATATTTTTCTTTTATTCATTCTTCTGAAACAAAAATATTAGAACTCTGAAGATGGGCAACGTGGCATGCAATCTAAATTCCTTGCAATTTCTGTAGTATTTTTAAAAGGATGTGTGCATTGACTCACTCTACATTTTAGGTTTAAATGATTGCCACAGCAAAGGTTCACTTTAAAAATGGGATTAGGCAACTTTGGTGACATTGACTTACAACAAAAGTTAGGCTCTTAAGTAAAAATACATTGGAAAAAAGTCTCAGCCCATGCAACATTGATAGGAGCAACTGCTTGCTACTTTTAAAAATTTCAGTCTAAATTTGAATGAGTGCCTAAGTAAACATTCAGAACTTGGTTCATAAACTAAACTATGGGAAATCTGTCCTGAAAAACACCAGGGGTTTTGCCTACTAATATGCCCAAAGGTGTGCCTGGAGTCATTAGGGAAAAAAGACCTGTCTGAGAAACATTATGAAGATTAATAACTGTGCATACAAGATTGGAAAGGAGCAAGCAGAGGGCATATTGCTTATTGCCTGTATCTATCTGGAACTGGGATGAAAAATAAATCAAATCCAGAAAGGTTTTCAAAGAGGTTTTAGAAAAAAATTAAGAGTTGTAGCAGGGCAAGGTTGGTCCCAGTATAAGTACAACTAACCTTTCTTCCTACCGCCTCGAACATTTGAGAGAAATAAGACCTCCTTTAAAAAGGAGGCTGATGGTAAGATACAGATGCAATATTATCATATTCATTTCAGTAACAGATTTTTTTTTTTCCTTGCTGGGATAACTGACAAGTTTCCATTTTAAATGTATATGCATGTAAGACGATGAGGTGTATTAGAACAGGTTATCTGGATTTTGGCCATCTTGTTTCTTCAACAAAATATTTTTCTTAGACAATTCCCACTTTGGGAATATTTGACATACCTATGTGTAAACGGAAAACCTGGAGTAAGGCTCACAGTCTCCTTGTGTCTTTATCCCATTGACTTGTAAAACACCAGACAATAAATAAATTAAGCAATACTTTGTTCTTACACCTAGAAGTTAAACAATTACCACATATGCATGCAGTATGGTGTGAGAAAGTGGAGTATCTTGGGACTTATTACAGAGAACAATTGAATTTCTTGTTCCAACACATGATATCCTTTCACGTGGCTTGTCTTGCTTGGAAGACTTAGTCCTCTGGGATGTACAGTAGAACTCCTGGAACAGAAAGAGAAAGAAGGAGATGTATGGATATAATGTCAGTCATGGATTGCACTTACTTGGCTTGAACTCTTAAAAATTGCTCAGGTCAGAAGGAACAAGATAGAGGGAAACTTATTCAATCAATTTTAGAGCAGCTTTCATGAGTTACTGTAACAAACACTTGACTGGTATTATTACCTTCATTAGAAACAATGAAAAGAAATAGTATCTGCAGTTTACAGGGTCTTATTCTTCAGACCAAAGTCATCTAAAAGAGATAATCCAGAGTGGATTTGGTTGTAACTGCCTGCAAACTATTATGATGTGTGCATGCAAGGGGTAAAATAGAAGAATTTTTTAGTATGCAGCTCATTTCATATATATACTTTGCTCATATTGCAAAGTATAGTTTCTTCTAATAAACACCACCTTGCTACCCACTGAAGGATTAATCAGATTGGTGCATATCAAAAGGATTGGACTCTGGCAGAAAACAGTCAAGGAGCCAGACATCAATTCTATTGACAGACAGGTTTTTGAAGCATTTGTCCACAGGGATAAATTCACCTTGACTTGTAAAGGAAAATGCATATAGTGCATACCTTCTGTGCTTGAAGTGTTTGTCATTGTCTTTTCGTGAGGAATATGCCAGAGATGAGAAGATTTAGTTTTCATCAAAAGCTCTGCAGAACTGCCATCAGCAGAAGCTGTAGGGAAGACAAGCTGGATCAAACCACATCCTTTGACATGGGCTTAATGCTCCCTTGACATGACAGCTTGTGGGGTGGATCTGGTTTTGCAGCCAAGAGTATAATTCTTGTGAAAGATTAAAATAAGTTTCAGTACAGGATTAGGGAAAAACAGGTTTCACAACAGATTAGAAATTTCCAGAAGAAACTTCTTTCTTACTCTGTATTGCTTTCCCCTTGACCTTTCTTTATTTCTGTCATTATGTCAGAATTCAGAAGTTAGATGTAGAGACTCAATACAAAATACCTCTGCTCTCTAGGGTGATCATGTCATTTGCCCTCACAAAGTCCAGTTTTGCTGGCTTCTTCTCTTTGCGCATTTCCAGAGCCTCTAGGTTTTTGGGGTTTTTTTGGTTTTTTGTTTGTTTGATTTGTTTTGTTTTGTTTTTTGGGGTTTTTGTTTTGATTTGTTTTTGGTTTTGTTTTGTTTTGTTTTGTTTTGTTGTTTGTTTGTTTTTTGGTTTTTTGGGTGGTTTTTTTTTTTGTTGTTGTTTCTAGCCTGCCCTTTAACAAGATCATCTTCCTTTTAGGACACAATTTTCATTCTTTCCCTGCTTTATCCAAAGAAGTGGAAAGATCCACACCATTTGCTGAACAATATTTAAGCTCTTCAAGTGACCACTAATTTTAACACTGACTTATGGGAAACAGTCTTAATGCTGAGTAGTGTTGTTTGTGATAGTGATGACATTTCTGAATGTCAGCTGCAATCATTTTGTTCATAATTGGTTCTGATTACAACATTTATTTTCATCAGTTTCATTTTAAAACCTCTCTACCGCTAATAATAAAATGCACCGAATGTACCGAATATAAAAAGCATACAACTTTATCTGCAGTGCTCCTGAGACCACTCTGTGGTGTTCTTGGGCATGAAAAGATTCTGTTCCATTCATGGACAGCACAGAATATGTCATAAGTAGTATATTTGTGACATCTTTCAATGGAATTAATAATTGATGCATTGTAGTACTATACAAGAAGCACAGCTGCAGTATAAGACAAGAGCCTTACATCTGGAAATCACTCTGCAGGAGAAAAGCCTTCAAAATATAAACCTTTTACTGTCACCATGGACAGAATACTGGACATTCACAATGCACAAATGTCCATGTTATAAACTTGCAAGCCGCATTAATGTGGCAGTTAAATTTACTAGTCTGAAAGCTGCACTTGTAAAATATTTATGAATACATGTGGTTGTCACTGCAAAGAAACTGCACTGTCAGCTCAACCTCTCTCCCTAATTGTTTCTTCTCCCTGTCTTCCCCCCACTGGAAGGTATTCCATAAAATTTAAAACATGACCCTTACCTCACTTAAAAAATACCTACATGGTAGGTGTAAAAGAAAAAAATGAGAGCTGTTTTCATGATATTTTGGTCACTGTTTTATCCACTTAGAAAGGTTTCAATTTGGTATGCCTTAATGGGAAATTAAATCACTTTTTCATGTCTGCATTTTCTTCAAATTAAAAAATGAACTGTGAAGAATGATATGAATTTTTTCCCAAAAAATTTAAACTATTAAGTAAGTCATCCAGTGCAGTGCTTTTACAAGTGCCCTGGATAGCTGCCTAACTGGGTTTTGTGGGAAGAGAGGGTTGAAAATGACACTGGAATGATTTGAAAATATGCTACATGCTTTAAATACATATTGTACATGTCCTTTTTTTTTTTGTCCCAAAGAGATTTCATATTTAAATTATGACTAATTTTATTTATATATTGATCTTGTTTATGAACTTTTCTGTTACTGTGGAATGTCCTCATATACATTTTGGAGGCCTCAGGAGCTAAACAGACTGTACAAGAAAGGAAACAAAAGGAAGAAAACTTACTGTTTCCTTACCTGACAGCAAATTGACATCAGTGTGATTTTTCTTCAAGAGGTGTTCAGGGCTGGATCCTTTCTTAATGTAGTATTTAACTGGTGTTCAAGGCTGGATCTTTTCTTAATGTAATATTGAATTGGGGCAGGGAAGAAGGGAGAGCAAACAAGAAATTAAAATGTTCATTCTGGTCTTGAAGTCTCTCAGTTGTGATTGGACGCACACAACAGGTATGACCACATTTATTTATCACTTTCACATCTTTAAACACTGCAGCCCAAAGTACCAGTGTATTGTTACTGAAGCTTGGGGCCCAGGGTGAAGGGGTTCTCACATGAGCTTGGAGCAGTAGCTGTGGTCCCTACCAGCTGCATGTCCAGCATTTCAGCATCTCCAGCAATTAAATAGCTCTGAAGTCAGGGCTGATATTGCTCAAAGCAGTGCACCTTTGCTGATAAATGTCCCACTAAACTGAGCCCACACACCACCAGACTCAGCAGCCTCCACACCCTTGGGATCTAGCTGAAGAAGAACTGCAAAGTCCTGCACTTCAATAGGGGTCATTGCAAAGTTCTTCAGCTGAAGAGAAATAATTCCATGCAGCAATTACAGGCTGGGGGTAGCCATCCAGAAAGCAGCTTGGTAGTAAAGGACTTCACAATCCCTGTGGACACCATGCTGAATATGAGCCAGCAATGTGCCAGGGTGGCAGTGAAGGCTAACAGCATCCTGGGTTGAATTAGGAAGATGATAACCAGCAGGTTGAGGAAGGTAATTATTTTCCTCTACTCAGAAGTGATGATGCCATGCCTGAAGTGCTGTGTCCGGTTCTAGGCTCCCCTGTACGCAATTGACTTAAGCACATTGGAGCAAGTTCAGAAAACAGCCATGAAGACAATTAAAGGAAAAGAGCATCTGATCCATAAGGAGAGGCTGAAAGGGAGGATTAGCCATCTTGAAGAAGTATGAGGATGATCAAACACTAGAACAAGTTTACCCAGAGAGGTCACAGAACTTCCACCTCTGAAGATAATTGGAACTAGACCGGGCAATATTGGTTGTTCAATTAGGAAGCTGCCCCAGCTGACATTGTTCTGAGCAGTACGGTTGGATTAGATAATCTCCAGAGGTTCCTCCCAACCTCAAACATTTTGTGATTCTGTGGTGGCCAGAGTTTGATCATGCTCCTTAGGGACTCTGCAATAAGTACAGGTAGCATGGGTCAGAAATTTTGCGGGTATAATTTTGAAAAGGGAAACCTGCATGTGTGTAGAAATCTGGACCTGGAATTTTGGCTCTTCTCTGTGCTTCTGGTGCTGTGGATTGCTACAGTTTAATTTGGCTTGTTCCCTCCTCTGAGGAGTGCTGGGACGGCTGTTGAGCCCCTCATCAGCACTACTTTATCTGAAAGAGAGGGAGGGAGGGAAGGAGGGAGGGAAGGAGTTGTGTGGGGACCCATCCTCATGGAGTCTCATTCACCACAATCCTGGCTGTGAAGTGAGCATCACCAAACACTGCGGACCATCTGGCACGTTTCTGACTGAAGTGTGGGTAAAGAGCTCTGGCATGCCACTCTCTGAGAGCGCTCAAAGCAATATCCGATACAATACTGGCACAAGCGTGTGTGCTCTGCTGCACTGAGACTGCATATAATGAAATCCTTGTTATGTAACACAGCTGATGGATGGGGTTAGATATATGCTCACCAACTGACGTTTCCAGGGGTGAATATTACCAAAATCTTCATTCACATTTAAACATGTGATATAGCTTTTTCCTCCACAGGAAAAAAAAAAAATGACTGCAAATGTCTGTGACACTTGAAAAATCAGAGTCTTTCAAAGTAATAAAGGCAGTGCTCAGAAAATATTATAAACAGTAGCCCTGCTACAGTATTTCCTTTAAAGAGACATCTGGGGTGAATTAGGGTGCTGCTCAGGCTGTGGCACTGCTACAGATGTTGAGGTGCAAACGTGTTTTGCAGGGTCTGTAGATATGTGATCATTATAATGCTTTTATTAGGAGCTCAAGCACTATATTTCCAGTAATACGAAGCATGACAGAGAAGAAAAGAAATGCCTTCTGAGTTTGAATTACAGCCACATCTAATGAGCTCAGAGGTGTTTTTTACTCAACTTTTCTAATACTTTTCAACTCCTGCAGCTTAAATGAGGCTACTGATCATAACAGTAAATATGGGCTCAAAGAATATCCCAAGAGGTGTCATTAGTAACATATTACATCCTTTTCTAATTTGTACACTTACCATGTTGCAGGATTTCACAGGACTGATGAAACCTCCAGAACTGCATGTTTCCCTCAGCAGTCTACAAAAACCCTTAGTCTGAATGACATGTATTATTTCCTTGTTGAACATGTTATGTAGAGGTTTTAGTAAAAGATTTATTGTAAGGAAAACTAGATGTTTTATTTCCAGACTAATTGAATACTTATTGCTCTGAGTTTAAAAATGCTGTGGTGATATATTACACCTCAACGCAACTGTACACATGAAATCTGCAGCAAGAAAGTTTATTGGACTACAAATCAGAATACAGCTGTTGATAGGAGAGCTATATACCTTTAGATGCAATATGTTACAATAAGGTTTTACTGTGTAAGTCATAGTGGAAAATAAAATAAAATTCTGATAAAATAGTTAAGCAATACTTATTTTTACTGACTGGAATAAAGGTAGGTGCCTGAACTCAAATCTTCTCTGTTGTGTATGGATGATAAAAGTGCCATAGTGGAATCGCCCTGTCACAGTTACAAAGAAGATAGTGATAAAGCTCCTAATCCTGGTAAGGATTAACTGCAGAACAGAACAGCTTCCACATCTGCCCTGGAATGGAAAGTCTGCTCTAAGCCATGTTTGCTGCTTGCCCAAGTATTTGGACACAGTACAGACAAGGTGCAGAGCAGCCAGGGGATATGCAATTCTCTCTTGGTTCAGTCTGTGCCCAGCAGCTAGGACTGTCATGCAGCTCAACCCAGTGCTGCTGCCTCAGCCTCCCCACACCCTCCCACTGGCTGTCAGCGCCCCAAGAGCCATGGAAATACATGGATATGGGGCTTCTCTGCTTTGCATCCATTTGACCTCTTGTAACTCTCTGGAGCTAGATACATGCAAAAATTGGCGCCAGCACCCTTTCTGCAGCATATCCCTTTTGTGATAAATTCAATAACAGATGCTGCGCTGCCCTTTCCTGGAACTTTGGGGATGGGAAATAAGATGTCATGAATAGATGATTTCTACAGTAGATCTTTCTTCTAAGGCTTAAGTGATATCTACATCATTTTAATCTGGGTTGAATTTTTGAATAACATGAAATGTGAACTTACACCCTGTCTCTCCCTTCATATCCCCTATCTAATTTCTATTTTTCTCAAGCATGTATTTCTAAGTAACAGTTGTTCAAATCATGGACTGTCCTGCAGAGTATCAGAAGGTCTGGAATATCACACTGGCAAAGAGAACCTATAGCTGGCTCTGTGTGTTATGGCTTTTTGCCTGTTCATCACTCCTCCTGCTTTGTACCTGAGCTACCTCTTTAGTCTCAGTAGAAAGAAAGGAGGTGGGAAAATAAATAGAAGCCAAATAAAAAATATTCCAGAGGTCTGCAAAACACCTGGGCCTGATATCTAATATTGTGACAAATACAAGAGCCATAACAAATTTAAGAAGACTAATGGTAAATTAATTACCCTGTGGAACTTATTATATAAATATATTAATTGGGCTGTAGTCCTACCTGATAGCACTGGGCTTAACTGCACTTGCAGTCATGAAATGTTTATTCTACATCATTAACATTTCAATGTTAGTTCAATGGGGGTCCTAAGAGGAAAGTGACACACAAATTTTCCAGATAAAAATATTTAAGCAGACATTTTAAAGAAAATAGACCACCCTGTTAGCTTTAGGTATGCTGTCTCTACCAGGACAAGTTCTTTTATTTTGCCAAAACCATAAGTCCAAGGATTAGAACCCCACAAAATAGCTACATGTCTACCTTCAGATGTTTGATGAACCTGAGAGGACCTATTCTTCTTTCCAAGCTCTTTATCCATCAAGTCCTACAAGATGACCCAACTGCTCAGCCTGTCAAAAGTTGGTCACTCTTCCTAGTCTCTTTCCAGTGGCATAAGACGTCCATTAAAAATAAAGCCATCAAGCATTCATTGCACACTAGATATACTCTTCCATGATGAAGTAGAAGACAGAGGGTTGTGAATTGCCCCTACAACTTCCACCTGAGTAGTGCCATCCTACTCTCCCTTCCAGTATTTTCATTATAGGCATTACTAGATCCTGCTTTTACTCTGCCAAATCTACATATTGTTAGCTACTGCTATTCCTTTTTTGCTTATTTCCTTTCATTGTTTGTCCTCTTTCATTGGTTTTTATAATAAAGTGACTTTTCCCTGTATCAAGCATCTTTGTTTATTTCTCTTGATGCACCAATTTTCTGAACTAACCTCCATCTATTGTTTTAAACAATTGATCCATGGGCTAAAATAGGAAAAGAGAATAATCCCTCATTTAAATGATCAATGGAAAGGAATGACTAGGGGAAAATGTTGATCACTGCTGCAGCCTTAATCATCCAAAGTGTTAGTGCAATTTAGAGATGGGAGGAGGGGAAGAGATTTACAACATTGGGAACTCCCAGGGAAGGAGGTCTGCAAGGAATGGCTCCCATATGGAACTGGAATGCTTTGTACACCCTGGCTTAGCAATTAAATTTACAAGGTGTTGCTAAGTAGCAGTACCCCTGTAAACTCAGCAAATGCTGGAAATGCTGTTACAAAACTAGAGACTTCTTTTATTGCTTCTCACATTTCAGCAGGGAGAAAGTCATTAGCAGAAGGCTGTTCTTTGTACAGATTTCCCATTTGGAGAGCTGGGAGGTATATTCTGATAAAAGCTCTGTGAGAGGATTCAGCATGGCCCTTTGGCAAATGCAGGTTTTTCTGTAGGGAGGACAAAATATGGAGCAAAACAAGTATATTGATCTAAATTAGAAACTATGTGTCTAAAATGACTGGTCAGTCATTTACTTACACACCCACATGTATATACATATACATATGTACATTTCCCCTTGGAACAAAAACTGCCTTTTAAATTCTTCTCAGTCAAGTTTCACTGACAAACTTGCTTGACGGGCATCAGGGACCTGAGGCAAGCTTCAAAGGAAAAAGTAGCCATCACTCATGCTTCATTGGATTTCTATGACAGAATGATCAAATCCTGTAGAACCTGGCATAAGCACATCATTATCAAACCCTGCTTTAGCATTTCTTAACTGATCACGGAGGCTGAGGTCCTTGGTGACTCCTGTTTTCTGACACTGTTTGTAGTTATTTGACCTTTTCTCAGTGGATAATCCACACAAAAAGCCCTAATTACTTCCCCAGCTTTGAGCGGTCCAGCACTGTGAATAATCAATGACGCTGATTTAGGTATTGCACAATCAGATGCTTATGGTGTTTAAAGAACATTTTTCCATTGACCTGCCACAGCCGTAGGACAATACTGAGCACTGAAGTTGCTGTTGTAATCACAAGCTGGCCAAGTGACCTTGGGGGTCTGAAGTTGATTACTAGAGCCTTAAATTGAACAGATACAATACATTTTTAATGATTTCTTAATTTTTCTTTTCTAAAAGCAGCACTTAGTCATGATGCATCTAGCAAGATACTGACAGAATCTCAGAGCAAGATTTGTCTATAAACATAGCTGAGTATTTTTTTTCTTTCTTCTTATCACCCTAATTTTTATTTTGACTTTTAGAAAGTACAGCAACAGGACTTAGTTTGTCTTTTTAAAAAAATGAACAAACAGTTGGGCCCTTGAGTATCTCCTGCTTCAAAAGTATTCAAGCATGAAACTAGAACAGGAGAAAAGGAGAACAGAAATTGCCTAGATATTGCTATAGACTACAATGTCTGTAAGAGGAATAAGGTGTGGATTCTTAGAAATTATTCAGTCAATGTTTTTCTGGGTTCTTCTCCCCTGTTCACATAATGTGAAAATGCACTTCATTATCCTGGGTTATTAGGCTTAAGTCTACCACCTGCTCAGCTTTTTCAGCTTTAAAAACCAAAAAGAGAGAGCAGTCCCATTTTGTTTTGTTTAGAATGAACACTTTGCAGAGATTTTTATCTAAGGAGCCATTTACTCAGGTAAAATTTATGATGAAATACCAGATTGTTTGGACGTGGCTGTAAATCACAGGAATCTTCCACTAAAGAGATAGGAAATATGAAATATTTGGTGGGGATAGGCATAAAAAGAGGGAAAAAAAGGTAATTATCTTCCCAGTAGAAATTTTGATCTGCCAGGATCATGTACATTTTGGGGTTTTCTTAACAAAACCTGTTTGTGTCATTGAAAGAAGTATATTTCAGCAAAAGGCTCCAGGGTTTACTGGAGAATTTTGCAATACTCTTCGTGTGTCTTCAGGGAAATCCCGAGCAATTAGAAGGAAACACAGAAAGGGGAAGCATGGTTTGAGGGAAGTCTGGGTAGCTCCAGCACCTTTCCTCCCCCAAAGGAGTAAGCTGGAGGGTCACTCCTAGTATGCCAGCCCCTGAAGCAGAAACAACAGGAAGAAACACTTGTATTGTGGGTTTTTTTGTTTTTCCAGACTTCCTGTCAGGCCATGAAGAGGAAGGTAAACAGTAGTAGATAACAAGAGCAAAGATAGCTTATCAAATAAGAGCCATGTTTTTCTCTGCAATAGGAAAACCTGTCCTTTTCTCTCCTTTGAGGACACTACCTCACTTCTGTCCCCCCCCCTCCAAATGAAATGTCTCCTTAAGACACCTGCTTATGCTTACATTCATCCTGATCAAGCCTAAGCAATGATGTCTGAGGGAGTGGTTGAGAAAGTGCCTGTAGAAAGTTCATGTTGTGGAGGTATAATATGGGCACAGCCTGCTTAGGGACCACTTTTGGAGATGTCAGCCAAGCAGCATAAATAGCATTAACTGTCCTGAAAAGCTGGAACTCACCACCTGTGCGGCTTTGCTGCAGATGACCAGGCAAGCAGAACTGTAGGACAAACTTCATGTTTTATCTGAGAGTCCTTTCCTCCCTCAAAGACAGAGCAGGAGAGCAAATGCTTACCACAGAAGAGGAAAAACATAATGCTGTAGTTAGTATGGCTCCTGAGGTGAAAACAGGCATTGCAGTAAACTCATAAAGAGGGTGAAACAGTTGTTGGGGCAGCTGTCTTCTGTCCTGCTAATTCACATCTTTCCAGGGTACATTGTAGGCTCCTTAAATATACAAATTACTGTCAGATGTACTTGTCTTATCAGAGACTGCAAAATCCAGACAGACATTGCAGGATGATGGGAGCGGAATGGCACAATTTATAGATTAAAATATCCTGAAAGGAGATGTAGAAAGTTCTTTTAATAACTTGGCCTTGGAGGTTTATACTGCTTCTAGTGGTTTCAGTTTGCTTACCTAACCTCTTGAGGAAAATGATCTAAATGAACTCCAGTGATCTTTGCCAGTTAAATTTGGTAGAAGTTTTAGAACAAGCTGGTTTTGAACACTGTCTCCAATGAACTGGACATGAACGTGCATGACTGTTTCATTAATATTTTCTACATGAAGAATGCTTAGACTCAAAAAATGATTGTTTCTGGATTGTCACAAACTGTACTAAAACTTTTTTTTTTCAGTTGCCTTGTAAGCAGTCAACACGCTAGTTACAAACTGGTTTAGTCTGCAGTCAAAATTTTCCCCTTTTTTTTTTTTTTTTTTTTGGAAAGGATGTTTCTGAAACTAATTATTCTGAACCAAAATAGTGTGCAGCAGTGCAATCTCTTTTTTCTGTGATTGATCAAATCTCTGTGCTGTCAGCCTGCTAGGATATCAGTCGACTTAATTTCACCTCTCATTTGTCACGACATCCCTTTAGATGGTTGTACTGTGGGCAGAAACCAACTGAGCCTCAGATTCCCTGGAGAGGTATGGCTCTGGATGAGGATTAAGCTGCACTAGCTTTTCAGCAGTTTCTCACCGGGGAGAGTTTGAAAACAGGCTGTTAGTCTCTTCTCTCTGCAGTGACTCCATTTCTTTGTACCATATGGTTATATTTATGTGCTCTATTGAGTGAGACCTTTAACAGCTTTTAAGTCAGGGATGGTGTCAGTGTCGGAGAAGGAGCAGTTTTCTAGTCAAGCAAGAGGGCTGAGCTTGATTTGGAAGAAATGGCGTTGTTTGTAAATGCCACTTTCAATCCTTGAAATCTTTTCATTCAAAAACTGCTGAGCCTAATTTTACAAACAGGGGATGATTACAGTAGTTAGCGTTGACTAGGTGAACCTTTCCTTAGTTAATATATAGACAAATGGTCTTTCCTCTGTGCTGGATTCACCAGTATTAAAGCAAGATGAGATGAAACTTAATTGAAATAAATATTCCACCTCATAGTCTCACAATTGTTCTTTTCTAAATCAGATAAAAATGTGAATGAGGTACTTAGCCTTATTTCCCCCAAGATCAGAAATACTCAAATATTTTAATTTCTCAAGCCTTCAAATTACGGGTAGCCTGCTACCTTCAGTAATTTCCTGAGATGAAAGAAGAATTAGCTTTTTCACAGACTGCCATGGTGGGTGTTAACATCAGAACAGCTGAGGACCAGGTGGCTGTTCAGCAGACTTCCTTAGGAGGGTGTGGGTTTTTTAGAAAGTCTGAAAATCAAACACAACCTTGCTAGTAATAAAAAAATAAGAACCTCTTGCCAAGCTGTGAGTAGTCTTCTCCATATAACTTTGTTATTAAGGAAATGATGTCTAAATAGCAGGCACTTCATTATCACAGTCTCTGCTAGTGCTTAAGAGATAGTCACAGAGTGTTTACACGCACTGATAAAACTGTTGAATCTGCTGAAAAATAGCATGTTAAGTAGTAACATATTTTATATGAAAACATATTTTCAATTTATTGATTCCAGTCAAATAAAAGCTACGTGATTCATAGTGAAAATACAAACACAGTGGCACATCTCAGGAATTCACAGAGAGTCAGGTCCAAACTCTTACACAGGTTGGTAGTTGCCTACAGAGTAGATGATGACCCTTCATTCTGTAATAATCCTGGTAACTCCTTTACACAATAATTCTTAAAATGTGACATAAAAGGTGCTGCTTGGATTTTTCAAACCTTTTGTGCTGTTAAGCTATACATCAAGACCCTGGCCTGCTGCAGGAGGAGGGGAGTTTGTGCCTCTGCTCAGTGACAAAAATCTGATGAAAGAGCCAGATTTGTTATTTTATAGCAAGAGCAAAGACAAATCTTTCATATATCTTCTTCCCTTTACACCTCCTGTCCTGTGCTTTGTTCTGCTTTGAGTCTTAATGGAGAACAGCACGTCTTATGTCTTGTGACATATCTACAATTGCTTCAAAAAGGCCTTAAAAAAAGCCTTTCACCATATTATGTCTAATTTACATTTCTAAAAAATTATTTTGAATCCTTTCAGAGAATAAATACTTCTTTAAAATGTATGCTTCCTAAATGTAATATTAAGAAGTATATGTTTCCTAAATATAATACCCTCATTTTTCTCCTACACATGAAATTTATTGTATCATCAGATCTGACTGAAATTTACAGTTACCCATAAAGTTATTTTGATATATTTGATTTTTTTTCTTTGCATTGTGGAATAGAAAATGTGTTTATGGCTTTGTCCTATGAATATTTTCACAGGAATTTAATCAATAAAGATTTTAACCAAGAAAGTTTGCAGTTCTTTTTTGACAGTCATCTCTCCAAATGCTTAATCATTTTGGCAAAAATAATTTTTCCTCCAGATAAATTTCCCTTTCAAGGCTCATATAGCTGCTGCTTACTCAGACAAACCAGTCCTGAGAATCATTTCATTTAATGTGCATGAGAATTCATATATATTTTCCCAATGTGAATTTAAGTTCAGCCTTGCTGTGAAAGATTATTGGTTATATGCCTTTTTTAAAAAGCAAAATGTAGCAAGTGCCCTGGGCTTCATTTGTATTTAGTTGATGTTGAATTTTTTAAATTTTCTCAGCCATTTAAAATATCCCTTTTTATGTAGACATAGTTTCTGTTCTAAAATTAGACAGTGGGATGTTTTACATAGCGTTTATGCTACAATCTAAAGGACAAAATCAAAGGAAAGAAAGCTATATAGCCCATCTCAAATCCAGAATATTGTAATAGTGGTTATTAAGGAAATCCATGCAGAAATGGTCCAAACAAGATTGTTTCCTGCCATCAGAAAGGCATATCCTTTAGCATGAACAGGATTATTCTATGAAGATTTTAAATCAGGATAAAAACATATATTACAGCTGTGATTAAAACAAAATGATAAAATTTCATTGCTTGAGAATTCTTACATGTATTTAAAACACACATTTTAAATATTATAATTTGGACTGCTATTTCTGTCTCCATTACTCTCATAGATAGGCATTTATTCCACAGGACTCGAAATCAATCAGACCAGCTGTATAATATTTTTGAGTTGGGCTGTTGCCAGGGTGCATATAAATATTTTATGCTGCTCAAAGCTTGGGGAAGGAGACGGAAGCAATAATGCCATTTTTAAAGGGGTTATTCAGTTTATCAGTGACTCCAATCTTGGAAACTTCCTTTTCATGACCAAAGATGGGAAATTCCTAGCTTTTTATTGGCTGAACTTGCAAAAAACCATAGAGGAGCAGTCAGGTTGCAATGCCACTTAACAAGCTGGCTTTGAGGAAACAGGAACAAAGCAAGAGCTGTCTGTGGGGTGCTGTATATTAAAGCATACGCACTGGGTTTTAATCATTTTCTAATTATAGGTGTTCATTTGAGAATTTCTTTTAAATTTATCAATAAAAATATGTCTCAAGAAAAACAGTGCAGGTTTGATCTGAGACAGTGCTGTTCCTTACAATATCTGTTTTGCCTTCTGTCAGGTTTACTCTGCTGTTTTTGTTTTTATTTGCTATGATCAATACTTACACAATACTCCAGGACATGCCATTTTTTTCAAAGATGTAGGGATTTAAAATAGCCAATTTGGTCTGCAGCTTGAACTAGATTTGGGCTTAGATTAGGGGTATTCTTCAGTAAACCAACGCATGAACAAAAAGAGAAGCTGAGGAAGGTGGACATGACCTACTGGCAAGGGGAGAAGAGTGTGTGGCTTTTAGGATCAGTGATGGGATCACTCTATGTGGCTGGTTGTCACACGTTGCACTGATCCCATGTTTTCTGTCTGATCACTTACTAATCAGGCCCTCATCTGCCTGTTCTTCTTTCTCCTCTAAGCTTCCCAGCTAGTTTCATCCAAGGCTGAGAGAGGGATAAGGGTGTCAAATATATTCAGTTCTGGAAGTAATCCTGAAAATTATCAGTCATGTAAAGGAGGAAAATCCAATAACTGCATCTGCATGAGGAAGAGTCACACTGAGCCCTTGCTGGAACAGTCAGACACCAGGCTGTGCAGCAGGAGGCTTCATGTGTCCTGCCAGGAATTTCTGTTATCCACATGATGGGGACTCCTGGCTTGTCCTCATAAAAAACATTCAAGGGCATGTTTATCTTCTGCCTTGATGCTCCTAAATCACTGCATCATGCTGTATTTGACTTGCATCTTACTTCTACCCAGCCATATTTTGTGGATTACTGTAAGTTTATGTGGACACTGTGCACTTTACCAAAGACAGCTGCAAAACTAGCCAGGGAACTGATTCTCTCTCTCTTTCACCTGTTAAATTATGCAACTAAATCAGCAGTGACAGTGTCTCCTGAATTGCTCTTCCATCATCTCATACCTAATATTCAGTCTTTGCTTGCTCAACAGTAAGTCCCAAACACCGTATTTCTGTATTCATGCATTTATCAGAATTGTTCATTTCTTTCAATATCTTTTTTATCATGTTGTATTAGTAGAAGAGCAGGTATTTACATTAGTAGAGCTGAGAAAACTGATTTTACAGTTGTCATGGTTGGACATGTCAAACCACGACAACAGTCTGCAAGCTGAATGGAAATATTGCATCACCTAAAAGTACTCTGTTTTCACTGTGAAGTTACATCCTTCACCCTTAAAGAACAAGAATCAACTTTGTACGATAAAGATGTTTCATTTAGACACCAGGATCCAGGGGAGAGAGGTTTAGACCTTCTCTTTCCTGGAAAAATTAAAACATTCTTGAATAACAGATAAATGTTTTAACTGTTCTAGGAAAAGAAAAAATCATTAAACTTGACATGAATTTGTCCCTTTTTTCTGCTGAACCAAAGCTGCTTTTTTGTAGTGAACAAACATTTTCTTTGCAAATTTGAACCAGTAGTAGTCAGAGCTTCATTCTATATGAGTGCCTTGATGGCATGAAGTAGCTAGCCAAACCACTTGCTGTCATTATTGGGAATGATAGCACATAGGAGCTCAACCCTGGTGGTAAGTTTGTGAAGGGAGGAGTGGTGCCTCAATGCACCAGACCCTGGATATCTCTCCCAGCCAGCCATGGGGAGGTCTCAGATAAGCCTGTCATCCTGACAGGGCAAATCAGTGCTGAAAAGGCTTTGCACTCTGTGGGGCTCAGTCTGCTTGATAGGACAGAGCCACCTCCTGATAAGCAGAAGTGCTCTGCTCTCTTTGACTCTCCCAAGCCATTTTGTGTCTCATGGCCCTAGGGTGGGCCACTGGCAGGCCTGATCACACAGCAGTGCCCATTCTGCCAGTATTTTATACTGAAGTGGCCAGGCCGATGGTGCCCTCTGCTCCTGATGCAGGGGGAGTTTTGCAGTACATTCACTTTATTGATTGTCAGTTATTCATATCAAAATGAAGCATTCTTGCCATAATAAAACTCCACCTCTGTTTGCATGGGAAGGAGAGGGGGCACTGTACCATATTTTCAGTGCCAATTTGGTTGAAGTGACATATTTTCTGTGTGGCCAAAACACTCTCTTCAATGCCGATACACTGGTCCTATTTAGTTCACACTCAAGGTTATACCCATTTAACTGGAAATGCAGATGTTAAAACTGTGTCTTAATATCTGCAACCTGTTAAATATCTCAGGAAGCAGTAGTAATTAAACCACAAGCTTGAAAGGTTTGATTGCATGATTTCAGTAGAGAGGATTTTTAATCCTGTCTGTGAACACAAGAGTAATGAAAGATGCAGACTTCTGCACATCATCTGTTTAATGTTTGCCTATATTAAGAATGCTTTACATGTCTTGAAGTGGGGTACATTTAACTTCAAAAGGGCCTGATTAAGGTGATCACTGAGTTTTTTCTCAAACTGTTATCATGATTGTGAATTATTTTCTAGGGTTTTGAACAGAAGTATTCCCAAAGGAAAGACAAATTAGTTGATGATGCTGCAAGAGAGGCTGTGCAGTCCTTCTCTTTTGAAGTTCCTAATGATGTGAGTTTTGCCGTATTTCAGTCCTGACTGCTGCTCACCCCATTTATTTAAAAGTTATGTGGATTGAAAATTATCCCTAGGCTTTTCTTCCTTTGTGCTTGCTCCCAAGAACTGTGACCAGATGCAAACATGATGATGTGCCTGTGCATGCCACTGTTGCTAAACTGTAAGCAAAGCAAGAGAAAAGGCTGATTTAGAAAATAAACCCAAGGTGCTTGATGAGTGAAATGTCAAGTAGATTCATGTCTGGCAAAGGACTCTTCCTTGTCCATCATCATCCAATCAATGACACTTGAACCTGGGTTGACCAGGTCACAACACCACCTCTGCTCAAAGCAGGGGGAAATTTATAGGTCACCTTTTTGAATGACAATTAGTACAAGAAGATATGGTAATCCTGTTGCCTTTCAAAGCATTATTGTTTTACCATGCAAAAGTCTCAGTGTACCATGCACAGCAGTACCTGCTCTCTGTGTTCTTTACATGAGGAGAAACAAAAGACCTTTAGGAAACTGTCTCCCTAGTGGCTCTTGTCTGATTAGAAAGTCCTCAGGGGATTAGCAGTATGAATTTCACAGATTGTCCCCCCTCAGTCCCTCCCACCCCTCTGCATTAAGGTTAGAAGGATGTGCTTAGATCAAATCAGAAGGAGATTAAAGGAAAAGAAACCCCAGAGCAATTCTCTTTTGCATTTGAATGAATATTTGTAGTCAATAGTCATTTACCATTGCTTTTAAAATATCCTTGAGTTTCAGTGAAACAAAGTTCAAATACTGCCATAAGACAGTAATATCTTATACTTCCATTTTAGATTGGTTATATCATTTACAGTTAATTTGTTATACTTGTACATATTTGCTGTTGAATGTAATCCTTCAATTTGCTCAAGAGATTTCATCAAGTCCCCAAGAAGATCAAAAGCTTTAAAGGTTTTGTTTGCATTTCCATGTAAGACCTACTACTTTCTTGCTGCAGAATGGCCTAGAGAGCATTCTTTAAACCCATGTTAACTGCCAACAGACAGAGCCTGCAGGGAACATCTTTGAGGTGAGCACGATCAAACAGAAATAAATTTTAACCTTTTGTACAACAAAGTGAGGAAAAAAATCCAATTTCCTATGAAGCCCTCACTACATTGCCGGTGAAACCTATTTCACCAAAGATGGTCTTCAAAGGGGCAAATGATGCACATGGGTTTCCTTAGCAGGGACTTGTAAAGGATTTTTTGAAAAGCACAATGTGGTTCTAAAAGGAAAAAGATAGGAAAATGCTGTTCTAAGGTATACTCTTTTATATCTGAATCTGAATTACCAAATTGTAAAAATTGATGTAGTAACAGATGGTCTCTGCACTACCATCATCATGCTAAGGTAATACTATGAGTCAAACCACTGATTCTTCACAAAGGGAACATCCCACCTAATGCAAGCAGGGAGAGTCATGGCTGCCAGACTAATATGCAAGGGAAGTCACTCTGGATTCATTTTTGCTCTCTTCCACAGAGGAATAATGTTATTTCTCTGGCTGGGTGCAAGTGAAAACTGAACTTAATCCAGCACACTTCAGAATTTAAATAACCAGGTGGTGAAAAGGTAAAATGGAAGTGTAGGTCATGGGGCAGTGGGTGCTCTGAGAGTGGATTTGGTTTTTGAGAGTGCTTGGCTTTCCATGTAGGCACTGGATAAATTTGACATCTTTCAAAGGGAACTGCTCAGTTGGAAGCCCTGTGGCAGATCCAGGCTCCCTCCCTCTCTTTGTGTATTTTGTTATGGGAAAAATCCATGATTAAAGGAAACCTGTGGCAACAATGCATGCAAATAGAAAGCCATTGTTTACTGCAGCCTTCCTAACTTGGATGTGTGAAGTCAGTGGCTTAAGTGCTTCACCCTACCCTGGGCTGAGCATGTAGCCCATTGTAAAAAGCAAAAGTGAAGCAATGGTGCAGGGAGTGTTTAATACAGAAGCTCACATGTGGCACTGTATCTGTGACTGACCAGAGTCAGCTTGAGACATCTGAGGGACTTGGGAAATGGAAAGGTCCCTTTTTCTCCCACAGCTACCATGGAGACTGGCACGACTCCCCAAGTTGGTGTGTAATTGTACAAACATTTTCCCTGGCAGGAGAGCCAACTGAAGAGCTTTCTGCAGCTTTCTCCCTCTCCTCTCGCTCCCAGAGGTCACTGGTCTCTCAGTGATGCTGGTTTAGGGGTTTTTGATATTGTGTCCTAAAGTGGATCAATGCAATGACTGAAAGAGCTTGCTATTCACTCTGATTTTCTTTTTTAATAGTGCTTTTGGAGGTATTTAATCTAAAACAACTCACCTATTGACCATATAGCAAAATTGCACTAATGGCTGCCCTTAAGCAAGCACTGCAGTGATGAACAGAGAGTCAAAGAAGAAGATTATCAACAAGACTGGAACCCTTCAAACCGCCTTTGCTGCCAGAGAAAAATGCTCTCCTTTCACATTCCTAAACTTAGAGCTCGCCTTTAACACCGGCTCTGCAGCAAACAGACCTCTGCCTACAAATAGCACCAGCAGTACGGCTTCCAGCGAGTGTTCAGGTCAGATAGGAGGCACACAAGGCCCAGCAAACAAGTGCAATCAATGCAGATTAATGATGCCTGCTTTCATTCATGTCTAGGTGTTTCATTGATGTAGCTGATAGCCAATCTTTCTTGCTTTTATTTATGCAAGCCACATTTATTTGATTAGCTTTTGGTTGATTGATTTTGTACTTCTGCTTGTTTGGGTTTTGTTAGGCTTATTTCACTTCATGACAATATAGCTGATTTATTTCTGACAACAGTAGCAATTTAATGCAAAACACTATTGAAAGCTTCATATAACTTATGCTTTTAATTTCTGCAAATACCACCTAGATGCTGTAGGGAAAGACACTATATAAATCTTAAAGTTAAATAAATATCTACTGTACAAGTGACTTGTGTTAATGAATATTGTAGAAGAAGAAGAGCACACAGATTCACCAGGAAAGAACTGCACAGAATAAAACATCTTGGGTGAGGGCAGATTCTACCCATGTTCAGACTACCCATGGTTTGATTTGCTGTATTAGAGCCAGCTACATAGTGGTGCTCACTGCTGCTGTGTATGGGTGATGGCGGGACAGCCTTCACCAAAGGGTGATCAGCACGAAGGGTCGAGTTCACACCTTAAATGGAGACATACGGACTATGGCACAGAAGGAAACAGTGGGTAAAGTCCTCTCAGCAAAAACAATACAAAGACAAGCAGTAGAAGAAAAAGAAATTGTTAAAATAGAAGACCAAAGGTGCAGATCTTCTTTCCTCGTGAATGTTCCTGTTCACCTGTCTGTTGTCTGCAGTTTTGTACCTCATTCTGCTCTGCAGTATCTTAAAACCTTCGAGAATTCAAGAGGAAAACTGATTGATGTATCTGTCCTTTCATCTTCATCACAAGAATGAAAAAAAAAGGGTCCAAACTGCTCTGTCTTGTTTTCATTGGTCTTGTTCATAACTCACAGCCTGTGTGGCCAGTACCACAAAAAACCCATTGTTCCATTCTCTTTATTTTAATTCTCTGTGTGACTTTTGTTACATAGTTTTATTTTCTCTTTCATTCAATTGCTTGAATGAAATTACTAACAGTAATACACCTGAGTTTATGCAAATGATCACTATTTTGAATTTTATTGCTTCACTTTATATCCCCTCAATTTATCTGAATTTCTTCACTTCCTTGGTACATCCTTCCCCCTAATTTAAGAGGTGAATAAGATGTTAACCCTATGGCTCTTTGCTGGGCCCTTTCATGTGCTTTGAACTTTGAACAATGAGCAACAAAACCTGAGGCATTTTTGTTATACGTACCTTTCTCATACATGTGCCTCTGGTGGTTTTTTGTGGTTGGTTGGTTGGTTGGGGTTTTTTTGTTATGCTTGAAGATGTAGCAGGGTGTCTAAATTATTTTAAATTAATCACTATAATTTGAAGTCATCTCATGTTCAGTAGAATTGTACAGTTCATTATTTCATTATCATCTGGAAACACTCAGAAACTATATTCCTTTTTTGTAGTTGTACATGAAAGACTCATAATGAAAGATCATTCAATAACAATGCAGGTTGTAAGGTGCAAGGATTTTCATCTTTGAGAGCATTTCATGAGGTCTGTGTTCCAAGGCCTCGCACTTCTGTTGTTAATTTAGTGGAACAAACAATGATAAAGTATTTGTGAAGTCAGAGGGAGTCTAATCAGCAGTAGTAGTTCAAAGTATTCCCTGCCACTGTCTCAGACTGGAAGCTGGCCATTGGGTAGGTGGTGAAATATCCCTTGGATAAAATTCAGCCTGTATCTGCATCTTTGATGTAGAACTTTTATGACTCCTGTGATGCTGAGTAACAAGCTCGATTTGCATTCCAAGGCACTCAGCCCTGCTGCTGCTATCTCAAGTAGGAGTTCAAGCCCCATTGAAGGAATCTCACTTAACATCGGTGTGAGCTTTAACATGCATTCCTTTTTCCTGTTGACCTGCTCTTGGAGGTTAAAGTTGAGTAGCTGAACTTTAGCTGCTGCCTAGATATGTGCTGAGTGTTTGATACATATTGTCATCATAGGTCCATAAGGAACAGTTGTGTGCATTGTCTCTGAGTATTTTTACACATGTTTTCTGATAAGTTATTGAGGATGCAAACACTTTTCAAAGCTCCTTTACCAGATATTAGTTGTAGAGGGTAAGTAATACTTGAAGCAAAGCTGAAGAACCATTTCCTGAAACTTCAGAAAGCACAAGTACCCCTTACATCTTTGCATTTTAAAAGTCAGGGTTCACAATTATGATCTATAATTTTAAACTATGTAATAGATTTTTTAATTTATCTTCTGCACTATTTTGATTACAATGGCTAGATCAAAGGAATTTTCCACTTCTTCAGATGTGCCAGTCCTGAGAATGACTTAGTGTTAGTACAAAACCCAATTTAAAAAGTCAAGCTAGTCAATTAACTACAGCAGTAGCACCCTGCAGTCCTGACCAGCACAGGTTATGTTGTTCTACAAATACATTGTGACATCCAGGCTTGAAGCACTTTCAGCTATATTGACAAAATGTACAAAAGGACTGGGACACAGAGCAACACAAATAATAGCACGTATAAAACTCATATCAGATGAAAGGTCCTTATGAAGTGTGGTGAGAGAGAATATTTTGATGGTGACTGAGGCAGGAAGAAAGGAAATAAGAATATATTGCCTTGCTACAGCTATGTCCCACTTAGGACCAGGCACTTAAAGGGATGAATCTTTAATGTCTACTATATCCCGGGCAGTCAGCCTTCCTGGTAAATTATAAGTGAAGCAATAACACCTTGTATTAGAACTGGTACAAGAAATTAAAGACTTGATTAAATAACAGCAGATTTTTTTTCAAAAATCTTGGGAAAGCCAGGCCCAATTTCCTGAAAATCACTGAGAACTCAATGAAGATCCCAGAAGGGGGAACCAGCACAGCAACTTGTTAAATTATCTGCCTTGGTAGCTGATCTCTTAACATTTATCACCTACTGTTATACCCATGGTTACTGAAGTTACTAATTATTACTATTGTCTTCTTCTTCCAGGCCAGTTGAATCATGGATATTGGGAAGGGCCAGTTGCTAATACTGCTTCTCCAAACTCTTGTCCTAGGATCAAAAGAGAAGAGCAGACAGAGGAATTCTCTGTACCAGAACAACTGAGGAAGTAGACATATCATGAACAATAGATGGAAAGGAAGATGCAGGAAACCTCAGTGTATTTGGTAGGCAGATAAATCTCAAAAGAGGGGCAAACTGGGCAGAGAGAGAAAAGAAGCAGTCATGCTCTCAAGTGTGCCCACACCCATCAGTAAAGTTCTCTGCAGACAGATGAAATACCTCATAGAGGGCCTGTCCATCTGAGCACTACAAAGAGATCCAGGCTCTGTCTGGAAGAAATTTATGCCTGTAGTGATATAAGGCTACCCCACTACTCAATGTCTCCCGGTACTGAATTAATGTAATTAGGTTTTTCTAGGTGGGCAGCAATTATGCTTGAAGTGCTGTTATACACAGGGGGAAAATCTTATTCTGTGTTAAGTGGGAGAGCACATATAAACCTGAAAGGAAGTGGAACGTCCCTGAATGTTATTCTTCCTTCTGCCAAGAGGCTATGCTGTAGGAGATACAGCATTCTCTTGAGTTGCTGAGCTTCCTGCCTCCTTCCTGAGACAGATCCATTTTCATTTAAACCAGTTTTCCACTGGTCTGACTTAAATGACTTCAGCAGATATGCTATAGTGGCACTGTATAAGAGAGAGCATTTAGCTCACTGACCTCAGTACCTGGTGAAATCATTTAGCTCTTTCATGCAGTCTATTGTAAGGAAGAACTGGAGTATTACAGGAGGGTGGACTTGATGTTTTTTTTCCCTGTCAAGAACCTTCCTTGTCAAGGCCCATGCTTTGGATGTAATAAATTCATTCAAGGCAATGAAACGTTAAGTATGAAATCTAGAGAGCTTATACTTTGCTTCTGATTGGTTAGATAAAACATGTAGCTAAAGAGAGACTAGAAACAGGGTTGGAGTATCAGCTTTCATTTTCCAGACTTAAGCCTGAATCCTTTATGATTTGTGCAATTAAATTTCCCACTTCTATCCCCACACTAAGGAAGAAAATTCTGACCCCATAAAGCCTATGGCAAGACAGTCATTAATTTCACAGTTAATGGTTTCTTCTTTTGTTTCTAATTACTAGTCAAACAGCTGATGGAAATATTTTTTGTAATTCTTTCTTCTTATCCATTTAGATGCACACATATTGTCTCATCCCTCATCACTTAACATAGCATGGTAGAAAAAGTTATGTAAACATGAAAATACTAATTTTTGAGCTTACAGATAAAACAAAATTGGTAAGCAGAAATGCAAGTATTAGTTCAGTTTTCCTTCCTGGTATTTACAGAAAGCCATGACTTCACCCAGCTTGAAGATACAGACATAAAGAGAAATCTAGGAGATATGCTACGAATATGTTAACATTGAATAACAATGGTAGAATTGGGTCTTCTCCTTTGAGTTTCAGGTGGATAATAGATGATGCTCTTACTGTATTTCCAAGTTAATTTTAGAAGATCTTCTAGTCTTTGAAATAAGGAACTACAAATATTGCTTGTACTTTTGATCATTAAAGGCTTATAAAGTAGAGACTTATTCTTTCCTCTTGCCTGTAAAAGAGCTTTTCCAAGCTAGACACTGAAGACTTCAACATATCTAGAACGATATGGCAGCTTTTATGCTAAAAGAGATATAAATCTTTCAACTCTGAGCATGTTTGTTTATTCATGTCCAGCTGTAGCCATTTTGCTTCAAACTTATTGATACAACCTGGCTATGTTACTCATTTATTACCTTTGGCAACAAAAAACACAGTAAAATCAATTTGTAGGGTCATCCATCTGTTATTCTCAGTGTTGCAAAGTTTTTGTGAGATTGTTGCCATTTTTCTACTGTCTACTTCTGTTGTGATGGTAACTATAAACCAAAATTATGTTATGCCTGGACAAAGAGTATAGAACAATAGGACTTCAGCTCATCAAAGAGCTCATACAACACAATATTCTAAATAATACTTCCAGATTTGTTTTTTACTGACAAATGAAACTTTACAGCTACTTATGCCAGAATTTTGAAAGGCCTTTGTAAAATCTAAACAGCTGCATCTTTCTTAAAACTCAACCTGAATTTGAATATGCTTACTGTTGATCTAATAGCTACGCCTCATTGTCTTCAACAAAACCTCTTCAATTTTTTCAATAAATACCTACATGTAATGAAAACAGAATCAAGGTCTGGTTTTAGTCACCTTGTGTAGACATTTTAGAAGTAGTCCAAAAACCTCTGGAGGCCAGTGGACAAGAGAATGACATCCACTTATCTAATACAGCCTTTTCCAAACAGTGTAATATTCACATATCTTCTAGACTGTGAGTATGCTAGTTTAGTCTTGGATATAGACAATCATGAAATTGTTGGCTTTATAGAGCTACATGTAATTTTATTTGTGTCAAATGTGATTTTGTGCCTTTGACTGAAATTGTTCATGGAAATGCAATGGTAACATCTTTTTCTAATTACATGGTAAGTTGTATCAATCAGATTGGCTTTGGCACAGACTAGAAGGGCTCCTAAAGTACAAAAGATATACCCATAATCCAAGAGAAAAACCTTCTAAAATCTCATACAAAACACAACCCTCGGCAGTAATATCTTGAGAAAGGATTGGAAGAGTATAATGGAGTGACTACGGTGTGTCATCCCAGTGTAGTCAAAAGGACATCTGAAAATTCTGCACATGCTTTCTAGTAGCTTCAGGCAGCCATCACAAAAACATCTGTACAATCAGTGTTCTTGAGCCAACAGTCAGGGAACAAGACCATGCCAGGGACTATGTAACAATTTATCAGTAACATTAACAGGTGTCCAGGGCTGAGAACATACCCAGCACTGCTTATGCATCTAGCAATACGTCATCTTTAAAAGCTCATCCAAAGGTAAAGCAAGATAATTCCAATAGGAATTCAGTATTGTCCAGTGAGGTGCTACATTACAGAGTTCTAGTTTGAGGTTCATTGGAGAGGTAAAAGAGAGTTTTCTTTTCTTGCTGTCCACTTTAAGCTGTTATTAAAGCTACCTATGTTATTTAGTCTACATATTCGACCTGTACAAGCACAATTTCTAACCATAATAAAAACTTGTATATCATCTAAAACAATTTCAAACTGAAAAGCTTTAATCTTCATAGCATTTCTTTGAAAGTATTTTATAGACTGGGATTATTTTAGTATCTCATTTTTCTTAACAACTATTTACTCATTTTATGGAGCTGTTTACCTCAATTAATACAATTTTTTTATTATTGATTAAGGTAGTTGTGAATCTATCAACAGAGGACAGACTGTGCAGCTATGCCCTAAAGGAAAGCTTTAAAATAGTGGGATTATATTATGCAAATAGTTCAAAAATATTTTTAAGCAGGCATTACTTCAACATTTAGATATTGGCTAAAGCAGCTTTAATATGCAAGACAAGATGTTAGGTGCTTAGCTGATCCAAATGCCAGTCTATAGATTTGGAAGACTAAAGATCACATCACTGGGAGGTTGACAGAAGTGACACTTTGCAAAGTGCCAATGATTTATGCCAATGTCTTGCTTGATGATACTGTTATAGACAGCACTGTCATTACAAAGTCCCTAACGACTTCAGTCTACATTTATGGTGCACAAATTATAGGTGAGCTCAAAGATCGAAACCTTCCTGACTTTTAGATTTCAATGACCAAGTAATTCTCACTAGGTTCACTTCTTGTGTGTTGCTTGATGCTTTGCACTCTCTTTTTTGTTTCAGCATCATAATTAGATCTCAGTAACAAGGACAAAATACACATTCATTCTATGTTACCAAACCGTTTTTAGCTTTATCTCACAACCACCATGCAAAATGCCCTAAACTTTATACTCCAGCATCGAGTCACAATACAGCTCTGGCTTTTTCATCAACAGAAATGCTACAGCCAGTTCTGCAAGGTATCACATACCTCATGCAAGCTCTCTGGGTTCTCTGGTTCCCAGTTATGTTCTCAGTGCTGAGGAAGAGGCACGCTCCAGATCGTGAAAACTACACTTCCTTCTAAGGAGCATCTCTTGGTTTGGATACTAGAGTAAGCTTTCCGTGACCACCTACAATCCTGTGATGTGTATGATGTTCTGAATTTGTACATTTAAAATGCTATTCCCACACAACATTATTCCCCCTTTAGTCAGAACTGAAATGATTGCTGATACTGAAGCAAATTACAATGTTTGGGTGGTTTATTCTCTTCTGTAATTCAGTTACCTTAACAAGAAGAAAATCAGGGACTTAACTTCATGAGGCCTTGACAGTAACACTGTAACACTGACAGTATCAGAGGTAACACTGACACTACCTGAGGATAGCAGTTTAAACCAGGAGAAAAAGTAGCTTCTCATAGCTATTTAAAATGAAGCAGTAAACCTTCCTGGACCAGGACTTCTGCTCTAACACACTGACAAAGCCTGCCAAAAAGGAGAGAAGGAACATTTAGGACTTTTGGTTGGTCTAAATATGGTGGGATGGTAGCACATGGAGGGAAGTTGCAGAAGCAAAAGTTACAGCTGGGTAAGCCATAAGATTTCATACCTCCCAAACAAAGTTCTCTCTTACTACAATCAGAGATATAATCTTCCTGAGAGAATAAACATTTTAATACATTGAATGAAATTCTGCAGGTTATTTTAAAGTAAGTCAATCCTTCTGTGTCCACCAAGGAACTTACTTCATTGTCTAAAAGCTGCCTAAGTACTGAACCAGAACACATTCTGCTGCAGAAGCCATTTAGTCTGAAAATGCTAGAGAGCCTCTAATTGCTTCAGTCTTGTGGTTTGCTTTGTAACCACAAATCCTTCAGAAAAATAACAGCTTCGTATTACACAATAGGATATATTCATGTCTGAGCTAGAACTTCCGTCAGTTTCTGTCCCATTGCAATTCCCTGCTGTCTCTGAGGACAGAAACGCAACACACAAAACCAGACAAGCAAACATACAAATGATGAATGTTTAGATAGAAGCAATGTCCTTCTCAGAAAATTTTTGTGGTGCAGCTGGCAATATTCTGAAAACTGTTCACTCCAACAACGTGTCATTCCAAAGTCAGATTAGAGTTTAACCAGGAAGTTATCTGTCCAAAAACATATTTTCTTGAATAAAGCTTCTATGCATCTAGCTTATTACTGTCCATAGCAATGGCAAATAGGGAATGATATGCCTGTTTAATCTGCAAGAGCAATGGGTTTCCTAGAAGAAGCGGTATAAAATCAAGTGCACTGGTGTCTTTAGATGCTCTGCAGGAAATATAAATAAAAAATAGTAATTTGGTCAGGGAAAGATGATCATCAGTTTATAAAGACTGATCTGGCAGATCCTGGGAAACATATAACTTCAAAAGTGCTTTGATTCAACAACCATCCCTTATACAGAACTCTTCACTTTTGACAGGAGTCTCAAACCATGTGTTTCAAGAATGCTATGTTAATATAGATAATCACATCATTTATATGAAAATAAATATAAAACATGTTAAGCAGCTATTCTTGTTAATAAATATATATCAGTTTAACACTGCTATTTAGTAAGATGAATGAGTACTCACAACATCAGAAGTTTGTATTTTTTTTTAATTTTTGAAAAATAAAAAGTCACCATCTTAAGTTCTTTGTTCTCATATTCTGGTAACTTCATAAAAGGAAGTTCTAGGCAGTTAAGTTAATCTTTGCAAGACTAAAAGCTTAAAAGAAGGCTGAAAAGACCATTGAAGGTCAGAATTTACATATTGATCAAACTGTAAGTTTATACTCTTGTAAACATGTAATTAACTTTGCTGTTATTGAATTTTTGTTCACAACCAATTTTATTAGTCATAGTTTCACCAGTAATTCCACTGGACTGAAGCATGAGTGACAGACATTCATAATAAGGTAAAGTGCATACTAAGATGTGTTTAAAAATAGATATAAATCACCTGAACCACTGGTTATTTTGAAGAAAACACTCTTCATAAAAACACAGCTCTTGGCAATAAAAATGAAGCCATCTTCTGAAAATTATTGATCAGTAATTGAAATAAAGACTTGCATAAAAGTTATATTTCAAAGCTCCGAACCACTGAACCTTTCACTATATAACTCAATTTTGTAAGTTAACAATCATATATTCATCAATAAAACAGCTAAATCCTTTTTTTTTAACCCTTGGTTTGCTGGCCAGCAAATAGCAGAAGCTGGTAAAACAAATATCTGGGACATTCAGCCTCAAGTGTATTGAAGGGATGATTCCCGTCCAGGCAGCAAGCAAGAGCACGTGGGTGAACACATGTTGCTACATATAAGAAATGCTCTAGAACAACTGATGAACAGCCTGGGATCTGTTCTGATTTGCACATCAGCAGCAGAAATAATCATTTCTATTCCTGCTTGATGAGAAAATGCAAGGTTTGCTTCCTGAGATGAGAAGAGAATACACAGGGTCCAACAGGTTCCTCTCAAAGGACTATTCCTTTGCATATGGTCCCTAAAATTGCACCACAGGCAGGAATGTTATAGTATATAAGTGGAGACTTCACATTTTTAATGATAAGGGATAGTAACAATATTCAATAAGAAGCCACTGATCTCAGTGGTGCTTTCACCTTCGGAAAAAGGAAAAACAGAGGCCAAGGTCCCTTCCAGTGTCTCTCTGCACTCACAGCCTTCTGCACAATTGAGATTTCTGTTTCATGTTCCTGCTGGCAAACATAATGAAACCAAACCCTCAATGAACCTGCATCCTTCTTATGATATCTTACCTGTCCTTTTTAGCTGAATACCTGGGCAGCCAGAAGCAGTAGGTTCTTCTTTCTTGGAGACTAATGAAGCCTTTGAAATACTAGGAAAGCTGAGCTTGAGCTTTGCTGCAGACTTGCATACCAGGACCTCACATGGGAGTGTACTGTCACTGCTAAGAATAGAAATCCCACACCACACGGCCTACAGCTGCATCTGACTCTGATGCCTTTTCCACTCACTTCACCAAGTAAAAAGACCTGGATACAAGGAAAAATTTCAGGAATCTGCACGTGTGCTCCCATGTCTAAAAGACATACAAAACAAAGCTAGATTCAGACCTGAACTCTTTAAATTATGATATCTTCCAGTGAAGCCTGTCCTAACATGAAAAAATGTTGAAAATTTTAGGATTACTTTTAGCATTTCAGGAATGACTATCACCAATCTCAACAGACTGATGATATGCCTTCAATACATATTACCTTCAGCCATCATCTCCATGTCAATACAGCCATCAACAATGAAGACTTCACTCTGAGAAGGGAATTCCTAACTTCACTTGTTATAGCAGGACTCAGAAGCACAATATCATACAACACTCTGGAAAAAAATGACAGGATCATTGACAGTTGAAGCAGAGAAATGTTATGTTTAGTGGCAAAATGTAGCTGGCTGAAATGTGTTTTATTTCTGTTGAAGTATTTGCTTCAAGAGAGTGTGCCACTGGATACATGTCTAGTGAAAAAAATAATAAAAACATAAAAGTCTTGCAGCTGTCGTTAGGCAAAGGTAACCAGAAATGGCAATATTGCTCTGCATTCTTCTGGCCACACACTCTCTAGATGCATAGAGGCAGTGTGTTTAGTTAGACTTCAGTTTCAAGATAAGAGCTGTTTGCTTGGAGCTTCAGTGGTGGCAGCAGCAGAAGGCTTCTTGCTTTGTTTTGAACAAATTACTCTGTCCATGAGCCACTTTCAATAAATGTCTTACTTATTTTCTTCACTACAGAGAAAATGTAGTATCAGGTTACATCAAATACCATGTTTACCGGCCATCAAATCTAAAATCACTGTATTTTGTTACAGTCTCAGGCTAAAACCTTTCCTTTAAACTTCCCCATACCTAAACATATGAAGCAAACTAGCAAAATGAGAAGGTGTGGTAGAGAGGACAGTCAAGAATGCCTCTTTTCAATATGTGTGAGCTCCATCTCATAATCTTTCAGAAGTTAATCAGGATGATAGTTATGAAAATTAAATTACTGCCCTAACTATTAGTCTGAACAAACCCCTGGTAAAAAATAGGCTCCTGATGCAGCATATGTCTACTCTCCCAAAGTGACCTACCAGCCTAGAACGGTGTCAACCAGCTTTCTTAATTGCACCCTAGCTGTAAACATTGTATTAGTTATAGATAAAAGGTGTTTAAAATTATTTAGTAGCTATTGTACAGTTCATAACTCATCCTGTAACTCTGAAGTACCAAGAAATTGAAATTCAGAGCACAGTCTAAGATGACCTTTTGTATGCAAGCTAAATCAATTTTGTACTCCTTAGAATTTGACCCACCGAATATAAAAGAGTCCAAGCTGTCAAAAAGAGAAAGCTATATTAAAAAAAAAAAAAAAAATGGTGGGGGAGCATCTCAGCTCTGCTTGCAAATAGATAAACAGGTAGTTCAAGAAGTGTCTGTGAGGCTCTAGCATAGAACTTCCTCCCTTCCAGAAGTTCTGAGGCAGTACTTGTTGCTGGCTCATGATGTGAGAGCATGTCTCAGGTGAAGAATGGGACCCAGTCTAACAAGATCTTCTGGCCCTCTGCAGGAGAGGGAGGGAAGGCAGTGGAGGCAGCTGGTGGCACACTGGCATCCAGGAAGGAGCTCCACCTAGTCCAGCAAGAAGGTTAAATTCCCATGAGTGAGGCTTAGGTGTGTAGATTATTAATGAATGGCTGCTGTAATTAATTCTGTGCTTCATGCTATATAGCTCATGGTCACCTCAGCGGTACTCACTGCACTCAGGGCATGCTAGAAGGCATCAGGCCTTTCACCTGCCTGGTGCACTATGCAACACTGGTAAAAATGCCCTGTAAGGAGCTTACCCTATATTTATGCCTCCAGCACAAAAGTCACATCCACAGGGTTGTGCTGTGACTTCTAAGCTTCCTTTTCTCTTTTTCTTTCTAGTAGAATCAACAATAGGTGGCAGTAGCCAAAGGAGATGGTTTTGTTTGAAAGTTCTATGAAGTTGGAAGAGGTGGGAATTTTATCACTTTATTTTTACAAAATTCAGGACTAAATTCTGTGTTTGGTAACAATCAGGTGACTTCAGAGGAGTCAGTAGGCATATGAGAGGGCTAAATCTGGTTCTTAATCATTAAAATATTATGTAAAGGAACATGAATAGAAACAAAGACAGGAGAGTCTTCACTTCCATATCAATGTTCCAGATACTTTGCATTCATACAGAGCAGAGTTCATGAACTCTCTCTAACCATGTTAACAATCCTCTGGGTTTCTAAAGGAGCAGCAGGGGTTGGAATGAGAAGTCTCCCCATATACATCAATAACATCAGCCTTGACACACTGATGGGATTTCCAGGGGGGTCTTTTCTAACTGTGCCTGCTAAATCCTCTGCACCACTCAGCAGTGGTAGCTCAGTATGCCTCTCAGGGAGGAAAAAAAATCTGAAATTTGTAGTTGAAAACAAAATGTGCATCTGTGGCATGTAATTCCTTGTGCAAAAGCAAGTCAGAGCATAGACATTTTAAATGCATTTTTCTCCCTGACTGAAGTCAGTTGGGGTGTCTTAAGTGGATATTTTACAGAAATTAGGCACAGCAATGTTTTGCACCACACATTTTATATTTCACAAAATATATGTAGATAAAATTAAACATGTCTTCATTTGAAAATCTAAGAAATACAGTAGTCTCTACTATATAAAGAAGAACTGTGTGACTGATGACAGCTATCGTGTTGTTAATTTTGAAGAAGTAAAATAAAATCAGAGTGACAGAACTGTGCCAGACCAAGGATCCACGTAGCTCAGTCCAGGTTTGCTCAGTGTCTGGCACTTAATGGTTAAAGGATATTATCAGAACAGGACAAGCATATTTTTATTCAGCAAAATCTTTTAGTACCTAGAAATCCATGGTATAAGGACAGCCTAAGAACTTACATCTTGTTTATGGAACCGTTCTTGATGGTCTTTTATGCATGATTTTTTTTTTTTTTTCTAACTGTTTTTGAATGCATTTATACTCTTTCAAGTTAGGAGACCATTCAGAATGAGATTGTCAGCTGCAGTTGGTGGCATGTTGGCATGCCAGTTTCTATCAAATAAGAATTCACCCCTTAGAAAATTCAACATTAATATAAGAACTGCTTCAGCTTCATAAACTTTTTAACTGACTCACCTTCTAATGTAAGCATCCATGTAATGGAAAAATAACTGTGTAATGAAATCTAGCATTTTGATAGAGTTTTCCATAGTGATACAATATTTTTTTAAAAAAAATAAATCTTGACAATAACTTTGAAGCTTTTGTATTCAGAATTTTTTTAAAAAGATAGATTTTGCAGACCTATAAATTTCAAACCCAATTAATATAAAAGAAAATTATACAAAGCTGCAGTATTGCTGTATCTGGTTTAAATGCTTTGATACTACATATATGTAGTTCCTAACTCTGTATAAAATCTAGTATTCCTAAAATCCAAAAGTTAGTAACAAATAAAATTGCCTTTGAAATTTTATTTTGTGACATTTTCACCAAGGTGAAAGTGAGACAAAATTTCCCTGTGCCTGTGATTAGGCACAAAATAAAACCCAATGCAGGTGGTATTATTGTTTCTAATGGATTTCCGTCTTCATCCCAGGCACGTGAAATTCCATGCTGGATCACCAAATACAAGAGAGACATGGACAATCTGGCGTGAGCTCCATCTTGAGCCTACAAAAAGACCTTATTCTCTCAATTCCTGCAATAACAGGGATCACTAAGGACACTGGGGAGAGCCTAGATAACTCTAAGGGCTCACCTGTTTCCAAGTCCTTGAGCAGTAGTTTCTTCTGTCACTCTCCTCACTTCTCCAAGCATGACAGTGTTGGGGTAGAAATGCACCTCTGTGGTCTCCTCCTTGGTTTGCCACACAACTCCCTGAGCTACTTGCCAGAACGTGATCAAATGCTGGAGTTTCCATTTTGCTTTGCTTTAAAAGCTTATTTAAACAAACAAAAGCAAACCTTAAGCACAGAGTGAAGTCCTCAGGCTCTGGAGAACTACAGTGAATTGCGTGTACGTATGCAAAATGTTGTCACAATAAAACAGGTGTTCTATGGTAATTGTGCTAAGCGTCCTAACAAACAAGGTTCATCTAGCACAACTCACCCAAAGCCTTGAGGGGACTTGCAAAATTTATTTACCAGTAAGAGAGAAAAAATTTTCTCCTTAAGCTACAGCAGTGTAGAATAACAGAAGCCAGCCATATGCATCCTTTTTGTGATGGCAAGAAGGCTTGTTTAAACAGAGCATGATCCTCCCATTCACTTCTGAAAAAAGAAATTAACTCCTTTCCCTAACAAGTCTCCTGCCTACACAGCTTGGTTAGAAAATGGTTCTCCTAATCTTTAGCAACAGGGGAGGAGAGGAATAACTGGGGGAAAAAACTGACTTCATCCTGGTAAGTTTGGGAACATTTTGTTTCATGTAGATTTGGGGTAAGTCACTAATGGGGTATATGAAAGAGGTGATCAAAAGAAATTCAATGCAAGAAACTTGGTTAGGAGATAGGGAATAAAATATTTGCAATCAAAATATGTCACAGGCAAAAGAAGGAGTAAATAAATTTGCCAGCTCAGGGACCAAGGTCAGTGATGTAGACAGATGAATTCATGTTTGTATGTTTTCCTACAGTTAAGCCCCAAAATGTGCTCAGCAGCATGTAATCATAAATCCTGACTGGATCAGAGAAGCATTTTTCATTGTTCGATCACCCTTCCAACGAAGAGAGCGCTGACAGCTTTCCTAACAGGTGGCACTTGCTCTATTATGTGCTACTAAAGAGTGAAATGGTACGGGCTGTCATCCTATTCCCAAGTAGCATGTCTTAAATGTAAAAGACCTTTCAGCATTTGACACAACTTAAACTAGCAGTGTGGTCTTCCATCCTCTATCATAAACCTGAATATAAAAACATTTTGGATTAAGCTTAAATAGGTGGATTTTTATAGATGATTTGTGGGTCTATATAAAATTCTAGGTCTGCTGAAATCAATAATAAAGTTCATACCAACAGTTATAGAGCCAAGTTTTACTGAACTTTTTTTAAGCCAGGCATTTTTAAATGTCAGAAATAATGCATTCAGGAAATATTAGTGCCTTTGCTTAGCTGAAAGTGGGGACCTTGCTCATGAAAGATTTGGCTGTTCTTCCAGCTTAGCTGGTTTCTGGATATGCTTTGCTGCCGCCTACACATCACGCAGCAGTGTTGAAACTAGAAGAAAAGAGGATCTTTCTTTCCCTCCTGAAAGCTTTGCATGCCAGTCCTCCTAATGAGCCCAGGGTAACAGCTGGGATCTCAGAAAACACATTGCTGATGGTGCATTTGATCAGAAGTGTTCAGGTTGTTGGATGCTCAGACATGGGTTCCTGGAGCATGGCTAGAGCACTGTTGGATCTGTTCCTAGGCAGGGGCTTGGATTTGCTTTCCAGGGGTAATGAACCCTTACCCTGTCATGCAAGAAATGCTGATGTGTCTGTGGGTAAAATACCAGCTGAATTAGAGTCATTAAACCCAGACATATCTTTTTAGGGTCAAGGAGGCAAGGAATTGTAATTCACACTTATGGGTGAGTAAGCACATAAATTATAGTATTTAACTAATTGCTTACCTTACAAAGATAAATTGGACAAGGCTTTCCCAGAAAACAGCAACAGTTCGGACATGTTTGTATATGGGGACACTTTCCCAGTCCTCACTCAAAACACTGCCAGAAGGTCATTTCTCATTACTTAAACTTTCTGAACTATTTCAAATAATTTAATGGACCCAATGTATCCTATGTTTCTACAGCAAGGATAGAATAATTCCCTTAGGATCCCTCAGAGATGCAGTAGGCTCTCAACAGCATGGATAACAGCTTTGTGGACTGGCATAGGAACAGTTAAGAAGCAATGAACTCTGGTTTGACCTCTAGTAAGAAAAACTGGGTGTTCCCCATCCAGTCCAGCCCTGGGGATGAACTGTGAGACACTAAGCCAACTATTTGTGGCTGTATTTCTATAAAATGTTTGTAGTTTTTGCAAAAATAGTGAATTGCCATAAAAACAGGACCTGTCCCAGATGACAGGAGTCAGGAGCTTGTCTTTTATTTTCACAGGAATAGAGCATGAGGAGTTACTTACTCTAAAATGTGATTTGCACTAACGGGTATGAGCCAGCACTACTTAGCCCCAGGAAGAAAGTATGAAGTCATAAGTTCTGCATTTAAAAGAAGAAAAAAAGCTACAGGAATCAAAGACTTCATCTGGGAACAGAGGATGCCTGCCAGGACCAGAAATAGTTCTGGTGCCTGATGCTTTCTTTCCTCAGGCTCACAGACCCCAGAGGTGTGTTGGGGAGTGAGTGGAGTTGCAATGTTTTAATAAAGTACTCTGGAATTTTGTTAATGTGAAGGGTTGCAAATGCCTGCAGTTCTGGCCTTGTGAGCATCTGCATTCAGCTGTCCTGGATTTTAACAAGGTTCTGAAGAATATTAACTATGTAATTCATGCAGCTGCTTTTTTGGCCAGTAATAGGGCATAGCAAGGTTAACGTTATGTTCACGTTTAGATTTTAGTGTTTGGCTTACTGGAAAGTAAAAATAAGTAAAAGAAATCCTGTGCCTCGAAAGGGATCAGAAGGACACTTGGAAATGAAAGGAGTGATTTGTAAATGTGAAACTCAAGGAGTGATGATTAAGGCTAGCCAGGAAAGACAAGGAACCCAGTGTTAGATTTTCATACCCAGAGACTTCACTGCAGGTCTCAGACTCACAGAAAGCATCCTATTACATTCCTAGTTAGGAAGAGCTGAAAGCTGAAGTGGATTTTAAAATTTTTTTCCCTTCAAGAGAAAACCAGGTTGATCATGCTTCTTAAAAAGAACAAATGCTTACTGTCTGGGGACTTCTTTATTAAGGCATATAGTTTGCTTTTGGTCCCCTACAATTCTGACTGGAGGTCAGAACTGCTGTCCCCTGCAAGTGCCTTGATGCCTTACCCAGAGAAACAGGAACTGGCCCAGGAGCAGAGCACTGCTACAGAGGTACCACTTGGAACCAAAGACAGCAGCTCCTTCCCAAGAAGCAAATTGAATTCCTCTGTGTACCACTTTTTTTGATTTCTGGCCATAAATAACAGAAGCTTTCTGAGCATGGACTAGAAGTTCATCCATGTCCTGAATATATATTTAATCCTCCTTCAACATGCTTAGAAGTGGGAAGATAGTAATTCCATATGTGAATCCTGCTCTGAACTTCAGCTTCCTTTATAGCTATGGTCAAGTTACATGTCTTTTCTACTCCCAAAATGCACTTCCATTGTTGGATCTGGTATAGTGCTCCTTTCTTGCTCCCAGAGGAGAACTTGGCCTTTGAAAGGAAGTACACTGTGAAATCAATCAGCACACAAGTAGTCATTTGTTGTGTACAGCCTTTTTTCTGGTCAGTTACCTGTTCTGTGCTTTGCGGTGGAGAATGGTCCTACCCCCTGATCAGCCACTGGTTACTGAAAAGTCATCATCTCTCTTGGCTTATCTTTCCCCTTCTCCTGATGGCAGTCTGAACAACCTACCCATCAACATGTGGCACTCCAGCAGACAGACCAAGGACCTCCTCTCTAATGACCACTAGAAGGGTCTGATTACACCTGCAATATCAGGCAGCTGTTTTTGTTGACTCCCCCTCAGAATCTGTCTTCCTTCTCTTCCCAAGCTCCTCAGGAATGGGGTGTCACAGCTGGGGAGAGACTCCAGGCATGCTGGGCCAGAGTTGTTGTGCGGTCCCTCTCTTGTAAATGCAAAGGCCAGCTTGTCTGTGAAGATATTTGAATCACATTTCTCCCCTGTGCCAGATTGTGAGCTGTATGTCATGCTGTCAAGGCTAGCAATCAGCCTGATTGTTGCAGACTTGACAAACAAGCTTATTTTTAGAACTGCTAGATATTACACATTGCACTAGATCTCCCTTTCATGTTAAAGACTTTAATCTTCTGCTAGAGTTTCTTATTGGACATCTGCCCAGAATATAAAGACTGATCTTTCTTTTTTTTCCCCTTTCTTTGATAAAGTGTCAGAGCCTCACTGAAAGGTGTAGATGGCAGTCAAAGGATCTCAGCTGAAGTCATGCCTCTCCCACCTCTCATCCAAATTATAAGTAGGGGTTATTGGCAGTATGTTGAAATAACTTTACCTTGGGATAATAGCCTTTTGCTTATCTCCCATCTATCTGTCACACTGTCTAACTTCTGTATTAACAGAGTCTACCTTTGGGCAGCTCACACAGTACAGTAGCTGTCATTCTGTCCTCACTCCTGGGTATTTAATGTAAACTAAACTAAAGTATGTTAAAGGTGTACCAGGAAAGACAGTCATTTTTCCATCTCACTCCCCAGCAAAGTGAGAGGTAGCCAAAATAGTGGCCCTGCAGCACTCCAGATGTGAAGTAGCACAGTACGTATCATTACAGAAGAAACATTTTCTGCCTCAGGGGTCTATTAGTAATTTTGACAGCAGAGGCACTGTAATCCCATGCAGAAGAAAACAAGAATAAAATAAGCTGGGACCTACTGAGATCCTAAAAATTAAAATTAAGACCCAGCTGAGATATCCTGGCCCTGACATCAAACCAGAGATTGCTGAAGACTGCAATCTGGACTGTAGAACTCAATATTGCCTGACTGTGATGGCTGGGAATAAAGTGAGACTTGAAAAGATGGGAACACTCACTTGAAAGGCTCATTTCTTTTATCCCAAATTTGAGGCGAGGTGACAAATGTCCCACAAGGACAATGTACTCTGAGGATCTGAGGCCACAAGCAGCATGTGACCACCGCCTAGACTAGCATGCTTCCCCCTCTCTGCAGGAGATGCTATCCAAACACAGCAAGAGGAGGCAGAAAGGAGCTGAGACAACATCAAAACCTTACCAGAGCCCCAAGACTGGCCATTTATGAGAAGCAAAGGTTCCAGCAGCTCAGCATCCATCGTTTGTACTGTGCCACAAGATGAAACCTTGTCTTCCCTGAAATTTAAAAAAAAACACCAGCATCTAAAAAGATAAAGTGGATCACATAAGTCAAGATGCTTATGGCTATGTTTCACCAATGAGTTTTTCTCCATAATTTCACATGTTATTTCTGCTCTCTTTTTTCCTAAATGGCATTCACTTATTGTTCTGGTTTTGGTCCATGGCCTCATTCAATAAGACTGGAATGTAAACTTTTGATCCCTCTTTATTGATTTGAATTTTAAAAGCAGGTCGTGTACAAGAAATCTGTGGCATTTGAGTGAAAATATAAATCTATCGCATTCAAGACAATCTTAAAATCTAAGCAAAAACTATTAAAACATGGTATAGCACTTCCACAGGATAGAATACACCCAGTTCTTCAAAGAGGAAATATGTGAAAAATCCCTTAAGAAGGAGTCATTATACCTTAACAAGATATGTGATCTTTAAAACTGCAAAGCTAAAACCTTCCAAGCCTTTGTGCATTTAATAGCATTCAAAGTGCACCACAACCATATCTCTCCCTTCTAGCATGCTGTCCAGCTGATCCAGCTGGTGACATAAGCTGATAAGAATATGCTTGGCAGCCAAGCTCCACACAGAACAAATCAGTGCATTGCCTCATGAGCAAGTGTGAGAAAAGTAGGAGTGCCACAAACAACAGGGAACTGGCCTGAGGCAGTTCAGCTTGTTAGCAGAGAGAGTGGAGCAGCCCTGAAACAGATGTAACCAACACCCTTCATCTGTAATCACTCCACAGTTCTCATGTCAGGAGAGCTTGGGCAATATGAGGATCTCAACTGCTGTCAGTGTCCCATTCATGAGAAAACAGAAGACATGGCAAACCTCCAAGCATAGCTTGGTTTGATGGTCCAGCAAGCCAGCAAGTTAGTAAAGCATGGGAGAGACAGTTGCTTTCCAGCTATGGATCTCAGTTACCTTTTTTTTCTTTCTCTCTTTCTTTTTTTTTTTTTTTTTTTTTCCCACCATGACAGATGGGGATTAGTGTAGCTAACCAATATGCCTAATCTCTGGAGAGTGGAAACATTTTATGCCACTCAACAGGAGGCTTTATAGATTCTAGAGGTCAAATTCACAATGATATCTGAAAAACTAAAACCTACAGGGGCACTTCCCTTTGGTCTTAGTGGGAATTTAGTCTCTGGAGGGTTAAATCTTAAATAGCTTTGTGAAACTGAGCCTGGACACTTAACATTTAAACTATCTCCTGAGGAGTTTTTTCTCAAGCTGTTCCCAAGTTTCAAGAATCCCTACATCTGCTATAAAGCTCAGACTGTGTGGGGAACAGATTTTAACTATTTCCACAGTGAGTCAGTAATCCTGCAAGCAGCAAGACTTCCTGTACAAAAGTATACCTGCTGTACAAAAAGTATTGACAGCCTTATACTTTTAAGCGTAGCATTGGCCTTTCCCCCTTAACTGCATAGCTGGGAAACTGTTTAGTGAGTGATATACCTGCAGTCACAGACCCTGCGAGTCTAATATCCCATTAATTCTGTTTGGGATGGAATGGTGTTGCAGAAACTGAATTTTATGTCAATAATTCCATAACACTAGCATTTTTCTACCTTTATTAGTACAGTGCCTGTCTCATATACCACTAGCATTACTTGAAAACATTTGCAATGTCTTCTCATCTGCAGGAAAAAAATTAGCCCTGTATTTCACTTTGAAATGAGAATGCCCAATATCTGTCAAAACATGCTGTCTCTTTCATTAATTTCTTCCCATAAGCATTTCAATGACCAAGGTTTAAATTAAAATTTAAGAGCAAAACAACCTGAAATAAGGTATCACTAGTACCTGCTAGAACACTGTCCCTTTAAGGCTTGCTTTCTGCCCCAATTAACATTCCACTTTTATTGCATGTACCTGGCCTGAAGAGACTCAGTAGCCACTGGGCATAGGATAAATTGTTGGCCTTCAGCAAAATGAACAGCTGAAACACATGCAGTACCTGACCATGCTTGTTAGGCTATTTGCTCCTTTAATCACTGCTGCACTCATGAATGCCTGCTATTCAATTATCTTCCAAACCTTCATCATGTCACTAGACAATAAAACGTGACAAGACAGGTATTACTGTGGTAAGGTCATCTGATATCTAGAAGTGTCTCATTATTCCCTTCAGTGATTAGCTACAATTACTGCTTTAACCCAAGTATTTGAGGCCATAACTGTTTTAAATATTCATCACAAGATACCTTATGAGTAGTAGAAGTGTTCATGGAGTGTCTCCAGAGCAGCAGCAATCCCAGAGACTGTGCTCCAAAAAATGCTGGGAGCCCCAGTTTGCTACAACGACACAATCAGACACAAGACGAAGGGTAGGCAGCCTGTATCTTGCCTGTGCTGGCTGCAAGTGGTATCAGAGATAAGAAGGATCCATGTGCAAGACCATCCTTGACTCATCTTTCTTGCCCTAATCACTCCAGGCAAGGCTGATAGGACAGCTGGAGCCCAGAGACTAACCTGAAGCACTCAAAACATCTCCCAGAGGGGATGCCCCAGAAGCACCTGTACATGCAGGCTGGGTTGGCCCCAAGGACATCATGTTGCCCCTCTCTGGTAACACAGGTACATCTGGCTTCAAAGTAACTGCAGTTTCTGTATTTGTTAGGAATTTATAATTAGATTTAAGATTAGGCCATCTTGTTTGTTAAGCCAATGCAGTCCTATCCTAATAAAGTCTCTTCAACCAGTTCAGGGCCAAGAAAAGTTTTTGTGCCTGATGCCTGAAAACAGCAACTTGCAGGAGTTACAACCAATAAAAGATTACATGATCCCATGTTCCTCAAGCTGGGGTGAATTAGGTAGCTCGCTGAATTCCAATTCTTTGCATCCTTGAGGTGACACCATTTATAGTGCACAAAGGACAGTGGAGAGATCCCTCCAAGAAAGAATCCTACAGGTTAAGCAGAGATGAAGGAGGCAGGGCTGGCAGTAGGAATGCTGATTGTTGAGGAGAAGGCAGGACAGACCCAGGGTTTAACATTTCTCAGTAAATCTGAATTACATCCAGGATCACATTAATGTTGCCTCTCTCCCTTTCACCCTGCCCAACCAAAGTCAAATTCTGTTGAAGGGCAGAATTCATTCTGATCTTTGAGTTCAAAGGCAAGACACACATTTCACAGCAGTTCTGTGGGAGATGGAAATAATACCTGCATAAAGTAGTAAACAAGAACAGTCAGACTTTCACTGGGGGAAAGCCAGTTTTACAGGCACATTGCCAATAGAAACCCCTCTCCCACTGTGGCTCAGTGGCCCCAGTATTTGCTCTGCCTTCCACAGAGCATTCAATGTGACAAGCTAATAACCACAGCTGGCACTGCCACTGGCAAAGTCAGCAGTTACCTCGAGCAGATGACTGATAGAAACGGGCAAGATGGCTTTTGCATTACCTACCAGCAGAGCCCTGGAAAGTCAAGTAAGGGGATGTGGCAGATGTCCCACCCCAGTGGCACAGGAGTAGCAAGCCTTGCTCTCCAGGACTCGCCTCCATTCCAGCCCTTCTTTTGTCCTTCCCCAGCCAGCCACAGGACAAGCCCAGTCCTCCAGCCTTCAAAATTCAAAATTCAAAGACTGCAAAATTCAATCCTGCTAACACTGCTGAAAGCTTTGAGCTGGCCCTGCAGACAACAAGGCTCACTGCAAGAGAATGAGTTGACAATTTTGTTTCTTGTGGTACAATGAAACTTATTTAAATAAAATTCTGATTAAGACAGAAAGGCATGGACTTGATTCACAGCAGGGAAAGCTGAAAACTGCTTGCTACATGCCGTTAAATTACCAATTTCTACCATTTTATTTTTAGAGCAGTGTGCTGTTTCTTTGAGCTGGGAACAACACGGCATGCACATAATTTTGGGTAATGCCTATGCAAGGTCAATTTGTTCATTTGATGTTATTGAGCCCAAAGTAAGAAACACGGGGGATTCTTTTCCTCTTCGGTTGTGCAGTGTCTATTGCCATGCAGAAATCAATGACCCTATGGTAGCAAAAGATCTGTCTTGACATGCAAATGGTAAATCAAAGATGCCCACCCCACCAGAAGGATCATGCAGCTTTTAGAAGTCAATGTCCTGTGCCAGGGTGCATCAACGAGGTAAAAGAAACTTCGTAGCTCTCTCATCTATCCCTCACATTTAAGTCGTAACTGCTATAGGGTGCAGTAAAAATTTGCAGATCGTTGATTTCTGTCTTAGTTACAGAGGACCTGTTACACATACCAGGCACAGCTGGCTACAGTTCAATTAGACAAACATTAAGATATCCTATAACAATACACCAAAACTTTAATTTAGTGCTAAGTGTGAATAATTATATTCATTTTGACCATATTTCCTTCTAAATTTTAATCAGCTGATTACTGAACAACTTTTCCATTGCCTGCTATGACTATTCTCACGTTAGGCCATGCAGCTATGTTGTAGCTGGTCATTTAAGATGGTTTCTATTTCCTACTGGTATAAGCATGTGAGCAATCCTGAAACAAATACTTAAACATAGTTCATGTGGATAATTGTATCTAGAAACAGGAACACAGAACTTCCATAGAAAACAGCTATAAATAAAGCCAGATAAAGAAATTTACAGGAATTCATATTTGTTCATCCTTTGAGCTTTTTTTCTTGATCTTCTTGACAGAAATGTTTGATCTCCCATCAGCTAGCCTAGTTATGAATTTGGGGCACTATATCAGCTTGTACCAGTTGAGAATCTTCTTTTTGTACTGTCTATGTTTAGCTATGGCAGAACATCCCAGAAAATATGTCCTAAACGAATCAGAGAAAAGTGTCGTATACATTAACCTCCTTAAATGTTGTGTTTGTTTTCACTACCCAGACAGAGAATTAATTGCATTGATTTTTAGGAATCTGCATTTTAGATGAGGGTGCACTGCACAGCACAGATGATTTTGCATGATTGTGAGAATAAGCACTCAGCCGAGTGTCTCTTTGAAAAAAATCCCTGGCCTTCTGTAATGACAAAAGCTTATAGGTGTAGCTCTTTTCTATAGTAGTTTTCAGTGAAACCAGCTTCCTTCAGCAATGCCCTGTTTTAAGGGATCCAGGTACTTTAGCAACATTCCCTTCCTCTTCAGAGGGGGCAGTGATAGCCCTCTGTCACTATTCCGCTGCAATTCCATATTAGCCTGTGATGGAGAGCAGTCAGCCCTGTCAGCTGCAGTCAGGATAAGCTTTCATGTTTAAATCATGTTAGATCATTCAGCAGTTATACCCAGGGCTGCCTAAATGGCACAGATAACATGCCTGACAAGTCTAAGGCAGGTAAATTAAGAATTGCTGTGCTGAAACTGTTCCCACTGATTAGGTTTTTTTCCACTGGATTTTGAGGAGTATCTGTACACCCCTTCTGTTGTGCATGGCATTGTTTTGTGCCTATGCCCCCTCTCCTCCAGCCCTTTTCTCGAACAATTTTGCACCACAGATGTGAGTGCAAAATACCATTTATTCCACACCATCACTGCTCAGGTAGTATGCAGATATGTGTCCATCACTACCTGGGAATTCCTCTTTTCCTCATTAAAATGTCCCTACTCTTATGCGAGATAGCAGACAGATGGAGGGATGAGAAAAAAAAGTTGATCCAGGAAAGCAGAGAGGGTGAGGAAAGGCAGGTGAGCTTGCCAATTCATTAGTCTATTAGCCCAGAGGCCAAAGGGCTATTGCAAAACCTCCAGGTCCTACTAGACACCTGGATGCAGGCCAGTACTTAATGAGAAAAATTTCTTTCAGCTGACTGTGCTGTGGCTTTTTCTCTTCACCACATGCATCAGTATAGTAGCAGCAGTAGATACGAGCGGATTATCTCAACTTCAGTTATCTAGTTTCTGTGGCCAAATATTTGGCCATGGGCTTGCAGTACCTGGACTTTATATACGGTCATCTGAGTCCCTTGGACTGGCTGAAGGGTGCTTAGTTTGCAAAGCATGCCATAATCAAAGTCATTCAACTCAGTCTGGGTAAGGCTTCCTGAATTCTCTATTACAGCAGTCCTTCTGCAGGGCCCTGAAGTTTTAAGTGACTCACAGCTATGTACTGTGCTTATATATCACTCCTGAGACTTGTGTATGTATAATAAGCCATTGGAAAGATTATTCATTGTATATAATTAAGATGTTGGTTAACAGTGACATCCAGAATGAGCATTAGAGCAAAAACTCTTCGCTAAATCTGTTGCAGTATTCCAAGTCATCAAGATATCAGTTTGACTGACAGATCAGATAATCTCTTTAGTAATCCTCTGAATTCTAAACACAGAAACCCGTAACTCATCATCAGATAAAAATATGTTGTGTTTATGTTCTAAAGTGATGGAGGACAGCATTTCATTTGGCTGGGTTTATCCACTCACTGCGTAAGGTTCTTAGAGCATCGCTGTTTCAAAATGAAGTATAACTTTAGTAACATCAGGCAGGCTTATCCTTTAATGTCAATGACACGTTCTTGCAGAGGTTCTGCTTGTTGGTTTGGTTTTTTTTACAAGGCACTAACGATGTAATAAAGATTAATTAGTGTAAGTTATAGTGTCTGAAATGTATACATTCAAGCTGTTAAATGTGTCAATGGAGATCCATTATGACAACAATGGGCATTTTATTCTCAATAGGGATTGCTCTATTTGCCAGTATGAGATGTGGTTTTTTTATTAAGACAAAACCAGTGAGAAGAGCCCAGATTTGAATACAGCTGAAATAAGAGCCTTGCTTTTCACAGCATGATAAGCCTTGATTTTGTAAACACTATTACTTTGCTTTCATTATATATTCCTGCTGGTATTATTTCACGGCATCAGCTCTTTTACCAGCTTTTGTTTGGCATCATATTAAATCAGGCCATCAGAATGTGCTTAGCACCTCACAGCTTAAAAAAAAAAAAAAAAAAATCAATGTGGTGTTTTATGAAGGACAAGTACTTGAATTTCAAATAGAATCTGTGTATCCATATAAATATCTGCCCAGGTCTAGATGAGCCATCAGATGAAAAATTTTAAAGCTCACTGAACTTCTGCAGCCAATAACACACAAGGGAACGTTGTGGATAACAGCACCTCTGTATGCTTGGACAGTCCACAGTCCAGTTAAGCAGGCATTCACACCCACTACTGGATCGGAGAGAGGTGATTACCAGTGCCAAGCCCAAATCCATCCAGGTCTAGGGGTCCATATTAGCAATTGGGATAAACTTCTGCCATCTCCTCATTCCACCATCACTTTAAATAGTTAGAAGACTTAAACTGATTTTAAAACCATTATCAATGTACTTTAAAATAAATATGAAATGCAACAGTAGGATATTTGCCGCAAACTTACTGCTCAAATACAACAAACACTAGTAGTAAATATGTTGCTTGGATCATTGTGAGTGCATAAAGCAGTTATTAAAAGTCAGTGCTTGATCTGGTTTCCAAAAAGGATCAGTTCCTCACTAGGCTGAAATGGGTCCATCTGAAGGCATTTCCAAATCCCCCACAGCAGCCTGGTCCCAGTGTGACATTCAGCCAAATGGAACAGACAGTGCTTCTCTAATTCCCAGGTTGTCACACTAGAGGGTTTTCCTTTGTTTGTGTTTCTCAGAGGAATACTTTTGCCATGCACACTTAGAAATTTTTTCTCAACACTGTTTAATGAACTTGAGGTTTTGCATATGATTCTTCTGTGCATGACATTTCTTGAATTTTGTGCGTCTGGGGTAGGATGTAAGCTTTTACAAAAGAACATTGAGATGTCAAAATTAGATATAATTTTCTCTGGAGTACTTCTTGCTTATTTGCTTGCTTGTTTTTAAGCTGTAAGAAGGTTCACTGTCCCACTCTTCTGTGATTCAAAGTTTGATCAAAGATCTTTTTCTCAATTTCAGTAGGATAAAAAGGTTGTTTATGAGCTGAAATCAAGCATCACATCCTTCAGCCCTAGAGAAGCTTGGGAGAAATTTACAAGTATTTGAAATTGAGGGGGGAAAACAATTCATGCCAAGAGTGACTTCCCTGACACCTGGAGAAATGCTGCTCTTGCCTCTCCCCCTGCCATGGCCTCCAGTTAAAACAAATTTCAACTTTTTCAGAGCAACATGAGTAGGGCTCAAAGCTAGGTCTTCCACTCACTTTTTTCCTCTAGGCTTTCTGCTAGCAGTTTCATTCAGGTTCATCTTAATACAGCAGAAGGAAAGTGAGGAGGGAGACATGGGAATAGGAAAGAGCTCTCCTTCCTCTCCTAAATATAAATTAATGACTGTACTGGACCTCCAACAGAGGAATGCTCACCTCATTCCCTTTGATGGGCAACTCATAGTCCAAGAGGACTTTTCAGGCAACTTGAGGGTTGCACACCTTGTACAGGCAGTGTCTGTCTGAAGTCTTGCAGTTGTACTGGCACAGAGCTGGGCTCAGCTGCCACCTGAGGACTCAGCTGTGACTGAAGCAACAGGATACCTGTTCATAGTTTTTCTTTGATCCAGAAATCCAGAGAAATACCTGTGCTTGGCTTCATACCTCTGGGACAGCATCACAAGTGCATGCAACATCACAGCCTAAGGAAGTCAGTAATAACAAGTAGCACACACATGAAAAACTACCAGTGCTGTCAGGGATTGAAATATTAGTGGACTATGCCTCAAGAGAGCCATGAAAACATGAAACATTATCCATATATCACTGACTCTGATCTGTTTGTTTGATTAAGATCTCAAGATTAAGGTTGGATAAGGAAGAAAACCCTTTCCACAAAACCTTCACCTTCTCAGAAACAAAGATATCATTGAGCCCAGTGTGTAATAAATACATAATTTCCTGAAATAATATGAAGTGGCTGGGCAACCCAGCCCTCAGGAGTACACATAGCTACACTGACAGAGCAGGCAACTTTTGTAGAAGAGATAAGGGTTCACATGATCTTGGCCAGTTCTGGGCCTCCAGTCACAGCTCCTGCTGATGAGCCCACACCACAGATACAGAGAGCTGCTCAAGTGTCTGGGGTTGCTTTCTGTAAATAAAAATCAGTAGCAATTACTAGCCTGCTGTTGATCAGTATCCCATTTGTGTAATATGTTGAAAAAAGAACTAAAGTCCCTTTGCTTTGTAGGTTTTACTTTGGAATTAAGACTAAGTTATTATAAGGTTTTCTACATTGGACTCTGAAGTCTGCAACAGACCTAAACTACAGCTTCATGTTACTTTCCATACATTAATCATTCCTAGAGCTCAAAATATGTTCATTTGCTTAATACAAATCCCTTAATATGTGGTATGAGCATGTATTTACTGAAGATCCCATCTGTGCTTTGGCATATTTATAATTAGATGCACAGTTCATCAGTCAGTTACGGAAGATTTTTTTTTTTTTTTTTTGTAAACTAATCACTGCCACAATTTGAAACTATATATTAAAATGCTTCAATTATATGTCTTTTACTATGAATGATAGTTTCCTAGTAACAGCATTGCATCTGAAGTAATTAAATAGATGTGGAGCTTATAATCACAACAAAAATTGAATTCTCAGTTAACAATTCCAAAGTCCTATTGATGAAAATTCCTACTGATTACAATTCCTATTGACTGAAAGTTATTTTAATAAGTTCTGTTGTTTTTTTAGAGGATTGACCACAAAATAAATACTCTTTTCCCATATGAGAATATTTGCATTACTAGGAGCCATACAGGGATGAAGCTTAAAATTCGGTGTTGGTTTACTTTGTCTAGCTGTCTTCTCTGAACGGAAAAACAACTCTTCTTTTAAAGACACTCAGCACCATAATTTTAAATGCATGGGCATATCCATCTCCAACAGATAAGACATCAGAAAAAATTTTAAGTCCATTCCTGAGACTGCCAAACAGCTCAGCCAGTGCAAACATCTACCTGCTTGAGTTCTTAAACACTGAGCAAGCATAAGAATAAGCTATAAAAGAAAAAAGCTTCTGTTTTATCAAATGTAAAACCCAAATTCTTAATATCACTACATAACAAGTAAGCTTTATAAAAGACTATTATTTTTTTTTAATATTATGCACCTGTAGCATCTCCCATTTTTCTTTTCTTCTGAGATGTATAAACCTCATATTTATGGCAAAAATAACCATTGGTGTGGAATAACTCACATGAACCATTCAGGTTACTTCAGCCTTCAGAGGGGTTGTGGTCTAGGATTTCTCAAATCTCATATCAGTGACAGCCTCAGCCAGATCAGCTCTCTATTCATGGTTCCAAACCACAGTGGTTATTGGTATTTTACCATAAATTTTACAGACCTAAAAGTGTATTTCAGTGTAGAAAGCATAAGCTAGTGCTTCTGAAGGCATCACTGTGACACTACACAAACTAAACATCTGCCTGGGTGGGGACTCTGAGAAAACCCAGTGACTGGTTCCATTTTGGAGATAAAAATTTCACTCCAGGATTTGAATTACTGTCACCAGCCTGCTTATTCAGGGATGCATGGCAATGAGCTTTTGAAAACCCTTAAAAAACCAGCACTGAATTCTCCATCCAAAACCAAAAATCAGTTGCAAGTCCATCGGATCTGGCCTACGGAGTATAATATCATAATACATGGTAATGTATCTGAGACAATACTGTTCTAAACCACACCACCTTTCTAATTTTCACATGATCCTTAAGAGCATTATCAAGTCAGATATTCCGTTGTCGTAGGGAGTACTCACTTTGTCTCACTGCCATACATAGTATGGACAGACTTACAAAAAATGCCTGTAATTGGAGCCATGAACACCTGAACTTCAACAGAGGGCAGATGTCAAAATACTGTAAGCTCATCTTCAGATCAAATATCCTCAGTGGTTCCTTTGCACAGTACCTTCGTTTAGGCAATTAGCGTGAACAAGTCTTCCTAGAAGGATCTTAGTTAAGATAAGCTGATGTATGTCTTTAAATCTTTCAGAACCCTGACTCTGTGTGCTGTTATTTACTGTCAACTCCAGAATTCTGCAATATTGTGACCTTATCCAAGTGTCTAACATCAGGTTGGAGATGTGCTTTGCCTCCCTTGGCACTGCAATGCTATTGCTGAGGATAAAAGGTGTCCTCTGTTATTGGAGGACATCTGCAAGTCTTCTGATAAATCAGATTGCCTAAAGATTTTTCTTTTTTTTTTAATTAAAAAAAAAAATCAAGTGAATTAAAACCATTTGAACTGTGTGATAGACAAATTGTCTGAGAAACAGTAACATATAGAAAAGATTCAGGACCCAGAGTCTGGCAATTTCTTTAAAATTTCACACAAGTCGAGATGACAAACAGATGGCACAGTTAGGAAAATCTAGAAGGCAAAATATAGCCCCCATGTCACTTTAACGATGCCTCTGCTTATCACAGCCTATATTTTAAATCAACTTATAAAGTATTTTTCTAAATCATAAAACTCTCTTGAGCTCTATTTTCTAAAGACAAACTGGTCTGTAAAGATGCATCAGTCAAGCAGAAGATTAATTCCTGTTGTACCAAGTTGTTGTTTTTGGCACAGAAGTCAATATTTATAAGACAGAAAGCAGCTGCAGCACGCAAGTTAGCATAGTGCATAAATCTTTGCAGCAGGTTATAGCAAGATGATGATACTATCCACAGGTAACACGATGGAAGCACTGCCACAACAGAGCCTTCCTAATGGTGGTCATCCATTTACCAGTGTGAGCCACGCTAATGAGGTCACACTGATTCACTTCTTGTCATTTCCCCTTTGGAAGCAATCAGCGCAAATATAAACCAGTAATACATTAGAAGAGGTCACCCAGCGCAGTAGCTCTGTAAAGAGTGAGCTGTTTGTACAGGACTCCGAGCCAGATCCGAGCCTGCCTGGAGCAATAGGACGTGTGGCTACTGACAACAGGGCCTGGGAAGCAGATTAACCCCCTGTCCCCATGAAAGCTGGCTGAGGTAAAGAGACGCTCTCGGCTTTGCCTGTGGTGCAGCTCTTCATCCCCCCTCTCTCATCACCCCTCCACATCGGGGGTGGGGGTTGTGGGAAGGGCAGGGGGTTAACTCTCAATTTTCCTTTTGCTGATTGAAGCTTTTGCCTCCTGCCTGGTGATGCCGGATGGCAGCTTTGGGACAGCAGAGGGACAGGGCACAGCACTGCCAGGAGTTGTGGCAGATGTGGTCCTGCCTCCCTCACAAGGGGACGAGAGACTTGTCATTTGACAGAGGCACCGACCTCCTTCCCCATCACTCCACCTCTCTTGCTTGATGCACTAGCAATGAGACACCCACTCTCCCTTTCCCCCACAACAGAGACCTGGTGTGGTCAGCAACAGGGTCAGGTACACGTTGGATAATGCCTGACCAACCAACCAGGCAAGCCCCAGCAATCCCCAGCCTTGCCTTCCATATCTTCAGCCCAGCAATCGTTCCCTTCCATGGCATATGATGAGCTCTGCAGTGGAGAGGCTAGAGCTGATCTAATTTTTGATGTCCAAGGTTATACAGGTTTTCTGTATCTCTGTCAGCCCTTTTCCCAGTGCCGAGATTGAAGATATCAAATCCCTTGCCACAGTATTATCTCTGAAACTAGAAGAGAAGTTCAGCCTATCGAAGTACTTGGGTATTTCTCCCCCTTCTTGAGAAGGCTGTCATGCCAAAATTTTAGGTTTCTCACTCATGTGGCACTTTTCACATGAGTGTAGCTACTCACTTACAAGACCATACGCAGTTTCAAGCCCATGGTTCTCTCTCTAGCCGCTGCTGCACTAGCTCTGACATTTCCAGTCTCACTTGACCAAATTATATGCAAAGATGTTTGAAACTTAATGTTGAATAGATGCAGATTGAACCCACATGGGAGGGAAATACAGTAGAAATGTGGAGCCCCATTATAAGAATTTATCAGTGTACATTCTGCATGCTTTATAAATTTCACTAGCACAATCATCTATTTCATTTCTAGAAGAGAAAAAGCTATATTAATTTCTTGAAATAGGCAACAGAAAGAGATTGACTTGAAATAAACAAAATAGTTGAAATTTAATTTTCTTGGCAAGATTTGCTTGTGTTGTTCGTCAAATAAATGTACATTATGTCTTGCACTGTTACTCAGCTGTGATCCTGTAATGTGTTCTCTGCATCCTGTCAGACATACGATCCTTTGTCCCATAATAGACCCAACTATCTCACAACCAGCTGAGCTCAGGGTCATCCCAGGGTCAGGCTGCTTAAAGATGGCTGTCAGTTCTCTGCCTGACTCACAGACGAACTTTAAATCACCTTTATCTTACTTGTGCTGATGTTTTCCAGCCATCACTGTAGCAGGAGCTGTAGCATCTATGTACAATATGGGGAAATGTGTTACAGCATCCCTGAAAATTTCTCTGCAGATCTGCAATGTGCAGTGCACTCAATATAAAGAAAGTGCAGCTTGATGCATAATGCGAAATGGGAACTATTTCAAATACCTTTATGCAAGGTAGTTAACAATATGGTTGCCATCCATCTTGCAAATGAAAACAACATTTCAGAGGGTGAAATATCACCTTTCAGATCAGAAATACAATTATTACTTAGCCTGAAATTTCCAGCAAAAAGAATATTTGCATAAGAAGGACAAATAATCTGGGAAATGCATCACCTAATGTGTTTATTTTGATAAATACCTCTCTTCAGCTTCTGCAGCTATACAACTTCTTAATGTTTGTCACTGATCTCCAAGGTATAGAAGAAAGACATGTCTTAATTGTAAATTTACACATGCTTTATTACGGGTGCAACGGCATAAACACATTTAACAGGATTGTCATTCCAGTTAATTATGCTGATTCTGACATGTACCTATCTCATCTAAAATTGATAGTGCCTTTTGACCAGTTAGTAGCATCACAATGTACTGCGCCTTTCTTTCAAAGGTTAAGCATGTTAGGGGCCAGAGAAGAACAGGAGAAAAGAGCCCCTGCATATCAAGTAAACACCAACAGATCAGCAGCCAAACCTCCTTTTAAGAAAACTGTAGACAGCTGAACCCCAGCACATGTTCTGCATTTCTATGTCTGTTCCAGCCACAGCACACCTGCCCCAGGCAAAGACAACAATCTCCATTATGCCTAATAGTAAACAACACTGTTCCAGCCCCTCAGAAACTCTTGGCCTTGCTCACAATGTGTAGAACCCAGCACCCAAGCAGATGGTAACACTTATTAAAGATATTAAAGAAGAAGAAAAGACAGCAGAAAAGGAGGCAACTATTAGAGAACACATTGTGACAAGGAGAAAAACAATTTCCATGTTTTCCCTGAAGCAGAAGTCTGAATTCCAGACTGAAAAGACGGGGAAGGCATGAAACCAACAGCAAATGACAAACAAGTGTCCAATGACAATAAAACATCACCCTTACCCTCAGCAGAGTTATTGATGCTCAGATCAAAGCCTCATTTTCAAAGCTCACACTGAGAAGGAAACTGCACATACTCCATTCCTTCCCACACACTCCAGTATAAACCTGGCAGGGCATCCCAGAAGGGAGATGGAGGTACATACATCTTACAGTCACATCTGGGGGACAAGGGTAATATTTTCAGGGATGGAGGGAGGGAGGGAGGGAGGATCTGCTTTTGTAAAAAATGTATTTAAAAATCTCCAATTCATTCATTTTCTATCCTGTGACCAACTTGCCTTTTAAAGAAGAGCAAGTTTCCATGCTCTATCAAAAGCATAAAACTGTGGGTGATGGTAGGCAAACTAAAGAGTGAAAAAACCTGGAAGAAAAAAAACCTTGAGGAATTAAAAATGTATTAAATAACAACAATCCTGTTGGACAGTCGTGTGAAGTGTAACTTGGAATGCATCTCTGTGTAATACTGAATTTCACACTGTGCTTGGGGAAGGACAAGCTATCACCACAGAGGACTCTCCTCTCTGTGCTTTGCTCCCACTCCTGCCCCTACTCCTGGGCAGCAGTCTCTCCTTACAGCTACCCCACTGCTCTATAGCCAGTATTCCTGGGGACAGTGGCAGCCGTGTCCAGCAAAGCCTCTGCACATCTGTCCTTCTTCCTTCTTCACATAAGCCTTGCCCTTTTGACCACCTTCATTCTAACCCAGATTTTGTAGCAATGGAAGAACTGCACCAAAGGTTGGAGAACATAAGCTCTGAAGTCTGGAAAAGGCTTGGGGCACCAGTGAACAGATGCTGAAGAGCTTGTCTCATAGTTGTGGATCAGCATCTGGGAAACATCTAGATAAAGCTTTATTTTTCATATTCTTTTAAGTATGAGAGTACAATGGATGCAAGGAAGAATTCATTTCCTCTATTTTCCTAAAAATAATTTTGCAGCTCTTCAGATTTTGAGTACATCTAGAATTCATTTTGCTGGTCAAGAAAAAGCCATATTTTCAGTAGTGGCATTCTGGCTAAGCCCACATACTCCTGCTCACAATTAAAGGGATGTTGTCACGTGACAGCCCAAGGGGTGTCCTGCAGATCCAGCTGACAGGATCTCTGGAGCAGAGCACAGTGCCTGCCTTCAGACAAACTCACATTAAGCAGGTATGTCTTCAAGACAGTGCTGCTGACAGATTTCATTCCTTTCTCCCTCTTCTTTTCATGCTCAGATAGTGGTTACCTCATGAATAGTGTGACTTTTGGGGCTAGTTCCACACTCCTTTTTCTGAGAAACTCCCCACTGAAAATACTAGGCCTTTTTATATAGCACAAATACAGGAGGAGTTAACCTTTTGTGATGAAAGGAAATCTATTTGATGTGTGTTGGCATTTTTTTCTCTAAATATTTTACTGCAATAATAAAAAAAAAACTCCTACCCTCTGAGATGTGAACAATATATCTCTGATTATTTAATCTTCACTTAAATGCAGATTATTTTTTCCAAAGGCTGATATATATTCCTTGCCCTAGAGAATATTTAGAGATAAACCTAATTTTAAAGCTCAGGCTGGACTCCATCACTTGTAGTGTTGCTGCTCCAAACTAATATGGAATTGCCCTAAACAAAATGCCTGCTTTAAGGATTAAAAACGTGAAATAACATGCCTCATTCTCATGAATCCTGAAGGACACACCCATGCATAAATCGGTCTTTTCCTTCATCATGGACACCTTGGTCATGTCAGCACATGGGGCAGCTCTCAAAGGTGTTTCACCAAGGAAAATGGCTATTGGAATTTCCTATATGTAGTAACAGCATCCTTCTCACCCTGAGGTTCCATGCTGAGTGCAGACACCAGGGCTACAGGGGACCCTGTACAGCTGCATGGGGATCGCTGTCCCACATGGCTGAACATGCATCCTGCCCTCAAGGAAAGGGGCCAGGTTTGTCTTAGCCAACACACACCTGTATGCAGTTAATATTGTTCAACTCATCCATTCATCTCCTGGCCAGTATTTTGGTCTCTAAGAGGAAAGGAATTTTATGAAATAAAGATCTAAGGGCTGGAAATGTTCATGCAAAGAACTGGGGGGCAGGGAGTGTGACAAACCTTGCAGCCCATGTGAAAGGTTGCTTTGCTTCTAGACCAAAGGGGAGGGAGGCCTGATTCTACTCCCGTGCTAGATAAGCAGATATCCTGCAGGCAAGCAAAGCTGGCAACAGGCTGAAATCATGGTGAGAGTTGAAAAGCTTGTTTTTCTATATGCACAACAAACCAGAGACATTGACAGAAAAGTAAAATAACATCTGCTCCTGCTGATCTATGAGTGCTTTTCCTGGATCTATAAACCTCCTTTCTTTGTCTGTCTCTCCTTTTTTTCCTAAACTGAAAATTATAATTTTAAATATTCAAGGCTTTCATTTCTCTATTAATCAAATTAAATCTCCTTAGCTACAGTTAAAATACTCTGTGAGGTCCTTCGACCAAAGATTATCTGCCTCTCAGTTAGAACTCATTTTTAATACAACAGGCGGGAAATAGAGAAGCACAGCTGCAGAATCAATATAACTATAAATTACATGGGAAAGGAAACGGTAGCATCCTAGCTTGAAACAACAGATTTATTATCAAAGAGGATGGTATTTTATCGACAGAGTACGTAAGTTTTATAAAGAAAGAGAGAAGGAGACACAGAGAGAGAAATCAATGTTAACATGGGCTCACCGTTGCTTTAAATGCTGCATTTGTGGTAACTAATTTTCATTTCTTTTTTTAATTTATAAAATGTCACACTGAAAAATGTTTGCTGGTTAAAAAAATCCCGTCTGGAGAATTTTCTAAGGCAAAATTCCACTGATTTTAATTAATAAGATCTGTAGAAGAAGGTCCCATTATGTGTTCTGTATTTTATCCTGGTTAAGACTGGTTACTAAAGGACTTCCTCCATTCCCATATTTGGAACAATATCATAATTCAGGTTGCAGCTAAGATTTGTATTTAAACTTCAAAGATTTGTATTTATTTTGATTCCCACCTATGGGGTAGGGTGAGAAAAATTGTTCTTTCTGATAGCAGCAAATACTTTAAATGCATCACCTTCCCCTTCACAAACATAATTCATGTGTGGTTGGTTACATATAGGATAAAAAAAAAAAAAAAAAAAAAAAAAAAAAAAACAACAACAAAAAAAAAAACTATGATCAGAAGATTTCTTGCTAGATTTTCACTGCTTTCAGTGCACAGTCTGCCCTGCTGTCTTTTTAGTGAAAAGCAAAGGGGAAATTTTTGCCTGTTACCAAATCTGGAGTTTCCAGTTAGGGCCTGATCCAAAGGCCATGGTAATAGCTATGTCTTCTTCTCTTTCAGCTCCAGCAAAAATGGGAGTCACCCTGTATGGCTGGCCAGTCTCAAAACACATCATGATGTTCAAAATAGGGGATTACATAGAGATTATCTGGATTTATAGTGTCTCTCATGTGATTTGCAATCAAACTGTCTTGTTAGAGGGTCCTCAGCAGAATTTTCTGTGGGTTTGGCTGCATTCCTTATATACCTTACTGTATAAATGCTGTTCAACCCCTGGGGTGAGGAAGATGCGATCTGAAGAGAGAAAACTTATCTTTACTGGTGGATTACCAGGGTCAGTGAGGCTAATTTTTGGATTGGCAGATTTGTGGGTCTCAGGTGAGCTAGGTTTCCCTGAGCAATAAGCCATGGTAGGTCCCACTCAAAGCCAAGATATTTATCAGGTACAAGCCTCAAAGTCTTTCAAACATTTCAGTTTGTGAGCTGACTTGAAAGAAGCTTGAGTGATGCCTTTTTACGTAAATCTAATTTTTTGGGGATATACATGTTCCTATGGATATAGAAAAACACTGCATGTTTGCTGTGCAGTGGGATCTGAGCTCTGTCACTGAAGACCAGCCTTCTCAGACCCTTTTTGCCCCACCTGCTATTTCCATGATCACTGGCTTGCCTCATAGCACTGTCAGAAATACAGAAAATAAAATATACAGGGGTATGTAATGAGCTGCAAAGCCCCATGGGTCCTGCCTGTCTGCAATACCCACTTCTATGTCTAAGCATATTGTTCATGTTAATACTGTTTGCTGGTAGGAGTGTTCCTCCAAGATAACATTTTTGTGCAGTGAAATATGCATGGCTCTCAGATGGCTCAGCTCAGATGGGATCACCTTTCAGTTTCTAGACAGTGTTATTTTTTCCCCTTTTTCTTCCCCATCACAGCTTGAAGAACACAACACTATCCCACCAATGCCTTTTGTTTTATGACCCATCTGTCCACAGAACTATGCAAGGATGTTAAATCCACTGATAGTACAGAGCTGTGCTGGAGGGATTTTATTTCTTGCAAAATAGAGTAATCTGGTCCAAGTGTCTACCTTTACTGGGCGCTAGTGGTAATATTTTACAACTATGCTAAGAAAATAAATTGAGGTTTGGATGACATTTCCACTGTAACTGATGTTTTGCGCTAGAGTTATTTGATGTAATATACCCATCGCAAAACTAAAGAAAAAACTTGGTTTTATTGGAACAGAAGAGTTTCAATTTAAACTGTGTAGAAATTCCTGTTTCTGTGGCTTAGCCCCTTCCATGACCTTCACCTTCTTATGAGGTGGGAAGTTTGGACAAGTGGTTGTCCTCCAAGACCTCTTCAATATGCCCCCACTGCTCCCATAAGGGGTCTGTGATTTATACAGGTTGCTTTGCACCTGAAGGTTCACTGGTGTGCAGTGGAGGAGGCCCCCTACTTCCACCACCAGCTTCATCCTCACCTCCATCTCTTTTCATTACTTAACAAAGCTGGTCTCCTGTGTTTTCTCTGCTCTTTATTGCTTGTCACCAGGACTGAGTGACTGCTGAAGATGAGAGGGGATGAGGAGTGTGAAGAGGGAAGCTTCTGCCTTTGGTCTGAGCCTGACGGGGAATGATGAAAAACACATGGGCTATGAAAAAGTCCAGTCCAACTTTCTGTTTACTGAGCTCCCTAGAAACGTCAACATCTGTCACCAAGTTACCCCTAAAAGGGGCACCCCCTTGCTACAGGACCCCGATGGCAGGTCCCATCCCTCTTCCTCCAGCACGGACTGGAGCGGAGGGGTGTTGACAGAGGGAAAGGGAGGTTATCCGGGATTTGGTGATGGCTGTATTAATAGACAAAGGACATCACAAGCGATATCCCCGGCTCAGCGCTGCGGTGCCACCTCAGGCTCGGCCAGCCGGCCCGCAGAGATGGGGTGGGCGCCGGGGCACCCCTCGGGTGAGCCTGACTTTTGCCGTCCCCGCAGGCGGAGGGACCCGCTCCCGAGGGAGGGACCCGCTGAGCTGGGTGCGGAGGAGCGTGGCCGCCGCGTACCGCGCCCCCGCCTCCCCCGCGCCGGGCACCCAGCGGAGCGGCCCGGCGGTCGCAGCCCCACTCCGTTGTTATTCCAATCCACACAACGAATTTTCATCGTATTAGTAAATTCACGAAGATCAAATACAAAGACAGCTGCGAATGAAATCGATCCCTACAAAATGCGTTAGCGAAGTGTTCAGTCTAAGCAGATATATCCTTGTTCCTTTTTTTTTTTCTTTAATTTATAATAATCGATAGCATATTGCTATTTTATTTCTTTTATTTTATTTCTCTTTTTTTCTTTCCTGGCGGAGAGTTACAACCGTGCATGGAATAGAATTAGAACATGCATAAGTACCTTGGCAAAGCCAAGCTTATCGGATGCAAACAGGAACCGCTGCGCAGCGCCGAGATGCCGGGCGGGGCATCCAGACAGGCACCGGGGCAGGGTGCGCTCGTCCCCTGCCTCTCCACCTCTCGGACACTATCTACAACTCTAGCGAGCAAAACGCACCATGAGTCACTGTATATTCCTAATCCCTCCGCCTGCCGCTGGCTGCACCACATCTGAGACCCGATGTGAACACAGGCACGAGAGTTCGTGATTGAGATTGGCTTCGCTGTCCCCCTTGTATTTGGGGTTATTTGATTTTTTTTTTTTCTTTTTGCTATTTTTACTTTCTTGATAGGAGAAGTTTTGAAATATGCTGATTTTGTGTTTATAAAATGGGCACTCGGAGAAGTCATCAGCTGGCTACCGGTTTTGTCATAGTCCAGGCTGATCATTATTCGACCACATTTTTATCAGAATCAGTAGTTCTGATTTAACTGAGATATACACTTTCAAGGAAAATATATTGGAAAGCCAAAATAACGGTAAATGTAATAGTTGAAACATTCTCCGTGTGGAACAAACACGGTGTCACTGCCCTATAAAAAGTAGCACAGAAGCATTCTCCAGATCCATTCCTGCTCGTATTAGTGAAATGTGTAATCCTGTCGAAGTTGCATGGCAAATAGGACTCCTTGCATGAGCACAATCAACAGTTTGCTCCCAAATGCCCAGGCACAAAAGACTTTTCTTTTCCCCTAGAACGCCCATTGATTTCATTGGTCTTTCCGCGCTTGAAACAGAGTAAACTGTGACCTTAATATTTTATGACACATAAACCATAAAAGAATAATGTTAACAATGAGAGTCGGCCAAGCAGTGTGCCTGAGGGAGAAAAGGAAATGTTTGTCTTGGAAAAGGAGAAAGGAAAAAGGGGAAAGAGAAAGAGGGAGAGAAAGAGGAAAAAGAGGTTGGACACTGCTGGGAAATTGCTGCTGACAGTGGGGGTTTTAGGAAATACTGGTTTGTATAAGGGCTGGAAAGGGAGAATTGCAGATGGATTTGTCATTAATCAGTGGAAGTAGCTTCTGAAATGGAAGGAAGGAAGGAAGGAAGGAAGGAAGGAAGGGAAAGGAAGGAAGGAAGGAAGGAAGGAAGGAAGGAAGGAAGGAAGGAAGGAAGGAAGGAAGGAAGGAAGGAAGAAGGAAGGAAGGAAGGAAGGAAGGAAGGAAGGAAGGAAGGAAGGAAGGAAGGAAGGAGGAAGGAAGGAAGAAGGAAGGAAGGAAGGAAGGAAGGAAGGAAGGAAGGAAGGAAGGAAGGAAGGAAGGAAGGAAGGAAGGAAGGAAGGAAGGAAGGAAGGAAGGAAGGAAGGAAGGAAGGAAGGAAGGAAGGAAGGAAGGAAGGAAGGAAGGAAGGAAAGGAAGGAAGGAAGGAAGGAAGGAAGGAAGGAAGGAAGGAAGGAAGGAAGGAAAGGAAGGAAGGAAGGAAGGAAGGAAGGAAGGAAGGAAGGAAGGAAGGAAGGAAGGAAGGAAGGAAGGAAGGAAGGAAGGAAGGAAGGAGGAAGGAAGGAAGGAAGGAAGGAAGGAAGGAAGGAAGGAAGGAAGGAAGGAAGGAAGGAAGGAAGGAAGGAAGGAAGGAAGGAAGGAAGGAAGGAAGGAAGGAAGGAAGGAAGGAAGGAAGGAAGGAAGGAGGAAGGAAGGAAGGAAGGAAGGAAGGAAGAAGGAAGGAAGAAGAAAGAAGAAAGAAAAGAAAGAAAGAAAGAAAGAAGAAAGAAAGAAAGAAAGAAAGAAAGAAAGAAAGAAAGAAAGAAAAGAAAGAAAGAAAGATTCCTCAAAATACATTACATATCTGTTTATTCATATATTATTAATTTCATTATTTATGTAATGGGTTTTTGTGGTTACAAATTTACTGTGATCTCACATAGCTAATTACTGAAGAAAAACAAACAGGAGATCTTGCTCCTAAGCTGACACGCAAAACATTCCTAAACTACTCTTCCCCCCCCTTCAAAAAAATTGCCAGCCCCGTGTTCCGGCCGGGTCCAGGGCCCGGCCGTGCCGCGGGCGGGAACAGTTTCCCCCGGGGCCGTCCCCAGCGCGGCGCTGCCGCCCGGGCTCTCCGCGGGCGGCCCCGGGCTCCGGCCTCGTTCGGAGCATCCCCGGGGCCTGGCCGGGAAGCCCATCGTCCTTACGTGCCCAGGGTTCCCCCGACAATTCCGGGGTGGGAGGGGCATCGCTCCGGAAAAGCAGTTTGCCGGTAAAAAGCCGCTCGAGTCTATAGCCGAACGTGAGCTGCCATTAGAGAGTTACTAATAAATCCCTATTAAGCATGCATTTATGCAGTGATTGTGTGAACTTTGGCCTTTGCAGAGTCCCAGCAATTAACGGCGACGTCCATCGCGTTTTGCTCAGATTTCTACTCTTTTTTCCATACAGGATGAAGAGGGGAGCGCGGCTCCACCAGCGCCTCCAGCTGCCGGGTGCCTCTCCAGCCATCCCTTTCCTCATCACTGCTGAGGAAAAAAAACCCAAGCACCCCTCCCTTTGTCCCCGGACCCCCGCTTGAAAATGCTGGGTCCTTTGCGAGATTTTTTTTTTTTTTTCCTCACTCCGGTACCTCTCGCCGAGGATACCCGCCTGAGTGTCGGGTGCAGCGCGGGGAAGATGCCGAGTTTTTGCTGCCTCCGCAAAACAGCGGAAAGATGTTAAAATTTAGTAAAAATTGCTGGGCAAAAGTGAGAGGAAAGTTGCCGCTGCTGGGGAGACGTAGAGAGAGAGAGAGGGAGAGGGATGACTCTGTAATTGTTGCCTTTATCAAGGCTGTGAGATTAACTACTGGGATTTATTCTAAAGTGACCCATCACCGAATTCATTTCTGCTTGAACTTCGGTGAACCTGAGAATTAAAGAGGGGAGAGCAGCTAAGCAGTTTGTTGTTAGCTGCCTTTTCAACAGCCCTTTCAGACTGAGTAAATATTGATCGGTTTCAATCTGATTGCCCCAGAGGAAAACACCAAAGCATCTCAATAGCCTCCAAAAGTAAACTTTAAAGGTGAACAGCAGAAATGGCCTTAAGTGTGATAGGAAGATGCTAAACTCCGTTTGACATTTGAATGCGACTTGTGTTGACGGTGTTTTGATGAGATGCGGGCTTTTTTCTTCATTTTTCACTCTGAGATTTCTAGAGAGAATTTTTTTTTTATTTTAAAACCTGTAAAAAATCTCTACAACCTGAAGAGTGAATTAGTGTCTTCATTAAAAGCACTTGGGGGGGGGGCGGGGAAGGGGGGGTTTAGCGACATTTTTGTGGTAGAAACTATAAGCTAGACATTTTCATTTCTCTTCGCCGCACCCCTGAACCCGAAGGTTGATGGTATCGAAATAGTATTAACGCTAACAAAATGAGGCAGGATCGGGAGGTTTGGAGCGTCTTTGCTTGAAAAATATTATGACCGGGGCGGGGGGAGGGGGGCAGGGGGGTGGGAATATATATATATATAGGGTTTGGGCTTGGAAGTAGATGGGATTCTTTGCCCGCGAATCGCAGATTGACGCACTGACAAGTGTCTTTTCTCTCGAATTTAGGCTGTAATTTATGGCCGCTCTTTCTAACACATTAAGTCAACACCGGTGGAATCGAGTTGTAGATCGGATTCCAGCAATGTTTAGATCCAGATTTCGATATTGAAATGCCCTTATTGGCATGTAAATGCCACTTTAACACATCCAAGACTCTGGAAGAAGGCCATCTGTTTTGCTTTGTGGCTTTACACTAATAAACAAAAGGTAAAGTATATGGCAGGCGGGAAAATGAAAGAAATAGAGGCATCGGCGGGAGCCTTTGGAGACAGCCCTGCTCCCTTGCAGATAGCTCGGCTCTTGATATGGCCGCCGCGCCTTGCAAATCAGGGCTTGTCTCTTTTGACACCGAAGTGAAGAAAATTTCGTTGACTCTCTGTGGACCCCGCAAAGCGAAGCCTGCGTGGCAGACCAGCTCCAGGAGAAGCCCGGGTAGCACTTCCCGCAGCTGGGCCCGGGTGAAGGAGATGTTAGGCGTGTTTGCGTTGTAATTCAAGAGGCATCAGTGACTTGAGACATCCCCCGTCCAGCTGAGCATGCCTCTGCTGTGGTCCTGCCCACCCAGGATCTCCCCACAGAGGCTCTTCTCCTTACCCACCTGCTGTTCACTTGACATTTCTTGGAATAGTTATTATATTTACCTGCAAGAGCTTTCTCTTGTACACGGGGGGGGGGGGGGGGGGGGGGGAGCGCGGTGCGTCGTGGCGCGGAGGAAAGAGGGGAAGGGACGGTGGAACGGACTGGGGTTAACGCCAAAAACACACTGGGAGCCATCCCCTACTTTGGCCACCCATCAAGCGCTGGGAATAGCAGCTTGGGATGGGAGAGAGAAGCCGGACAAGCTTAGTGCCCAGGCTAATTAAATGTGCAGTCCTTGGAGAGGGTCCTGCAGTGTGAGGAAAGACTGGCTGAAGAGAGTTTTTGCTTTTGAAGGGTGCTCTGTTTATTTAAGTGTCAGCATCCATCTTGAGGTGAAAAGGTTAGCACTTGACCCAGGAAGTTCTCCTGTTTGTGCTTCAGAACTAGATTGGGATCATAAATTCCTCCCAGTTACAAAGAATGGAGAGAAAGGCCTTATATTTCTAAAAATAATATTATATGAGCATAGGAGAAGGAAGTTTTGTGTAGGAAGTCAGATTGAGCAGCCAGAGCTCTGACTCTGACAAAACAACACAGGAGGGGTTGTGAGACTCTTCCTCCCTTTCCCCTTTGGAAAGACCCCAGTAGAAGAAAGAAGAGAAACAAAAGCGCTGAGCCCAGCCTGTGACTCAGCGCTGACGTCACACAGAGTAGGCAGACAAGGGCTACCTGAAAGTGGAATATATTTATTACAGACATTATAAGGACCCGTAAATCCTGCCCTGGATTCCACTGCTGGTGGAATCACAGAGCCTTTCATGATTGTACAGAAAAATCAGGAGGACATTTTGCTCACACACGACAACTGATAGAACTCAGTGTACCCGCAGTACAGCAAAGCACGGTGCGTCATGCAAAGGTCTGGACACCAACCACAGAAATTATACATTCATTTGGCCATTTGTCACATTCACGAGTAGTTTGAAAAGACATCGAGTTTAAAGGAAGGTTAATATGAAAATAGGAAGAGGCAAGGTCTTTTGGATGGTTGTGCCCTTCAGCTGCACATAATCCAACACAGCATTTGGGGCAGGGGGAGGAAAGGAGAGGGAGCAAGCACACTGGGCAAGGTTTAAAAAACCTAGTGCAATTGAAGCCTTGTTTGTCACATTTAAGGAAATAGCGCTACTTTTTTGAGGTATCTGCTTGAGCTTAAGACGTTTGCTTGATACGGTCGTCTACTTTACCAATATAAAAATGGATCCAGTTTGGCGAATGCACTCATCCTGCTTAACCTGATAATCGAAACATCATTCTAGAAAAATCTGTAAAAAGATAAATCTCTCGGACAAAGTATTTACAAGCAACAAACTAATTGACACGAACAAAGAATACATTAAATTAAGGGGATGAAAGTCCTATAAGTCGTGTAAACACTTGCAATAGTGCATCTCTTTGTGAGGTTATGTACCCTAAATAACCTGTCTTTCACTCAAGGAAACTCGGTGGAGCGTCCTTGCAGTGGAGGAGGGAGACCCTTACGCGGATGCCAACACAGCTCCACCGTTAACAGAAAAGGAAGGGGGGGCCAGGAAGAAAATTCCCCTGGCACCAAGGCGCCGGGACCCGGCGGAGCCGGCACCCCCGGGGCCGGACAGCGGCGGAGGCAGCGGGGGAGGGAGCGGCAGCTCGCCGGGACCTCTCGGGGATACCGACCGACCGAGGGACCGACGTAACAGCGGCGGACGGACGCGTGCCGCTCTGGCGGGCGCGTCGCGCCGGGCGGCCGTCGGGCGCAGCCGGTCTCAGTTAGAGGCAGCGAGCGTGTCCGAGGCGGAGGAGGCGGGCGAGGCGCTGCAGGGCGAGGAGCAGGACTTCTCCGACGAGTCCTCCGCCTTCTCCTCGCAGCCCGTGGGGGTGGTGGGGGAGATGGGCAGCAGCCCCTCTTTCTCCCGTTTTTTTTGCTTCATCCGCCGGTTCTGGAACCAGATCTTCACCTGCGTCTCGTTGAGCTGAAGAGAGGCGGCGATCTCCACCCGCCTGGCCCTGGTCAGGTATTTGTTGAAATGAAACTCCTTCTCCAGCTCGGTGAGTTGCTTGGTAGTGAAGTTAGTTCTGACGGTGTTGGGCTGCCCCACGAAGCCGTACTCGCCAGCCTTGCCTGTGAGGGGACATACAGCGGTAAGTAAGTGAGCGCAAATGATTTATAGGCGATGTAATCAATATGTCCACACCGGCTAAGCGATAGGGAGCAAGAACTTCTTAGGATAAGAGGGAAACCCCGGCAGAGTGAGTGATGGAGTGCGAGGTGCTAAACCGGAGTCAGCCTCTAGTGTCAGAGCAAACTTGATAAGTGGTTTATGAATTACCAGAAATATGACCACGGGAGAAGAGGAGAAGGGGGAGTCAGGAATAAGTGAGGAATAAGTGGCGCTGGCTTTCAGCTGCGCGGGCAGGCAGCCGCGACTGCTCCCAGAGGTGCGGGCCGACCTACCTGCCCAGAGCCCCGCGGGATACCGCGCCTCTTTCCCCGCTCCCGCGGCGGAGAGAGAGAGGAGCGGCCCCCGCCCCCGCCCTCCCGCCGGCCACTGACCTGTTTTGGGTGGGTTTCTTTTCACTTTCATCCAGTCGAAGGTTTGCGCCGGCGGCGAGGTCTCGGTGGAGGGGGAGCGGGCGTTTTCCCGGTGGCCAGCGTGGAGGGGAGACAGGGCATGGTTGTAGGTGCCCAGGGGCAGGCTCTGCTGCTCCTGCCCGTAAGGGGGAGGCACGTACTGAGCGGAGGCCCCCGCGTAGCCCTGGTGCGGGAGCGGGTGCTGCGCAGCGGCAGAGGAGGAGATGCTCCCCGAGTACACGGCGGGGGCACAGGGAGGGAAGCCGCCGCCCAGCTCCGCGTCCTGCCCCAGGGGGTAGGGGCCGTACGCCGGTCCGAAGCCCGGCGCGCTGTAGGTCGGGCCGCAGCCGGGGTGCGCGTAGGACACCCCCAGCCCGCCGTGGTGCTGGTAGGCGGCGGGCTGGGCCGGGGTGTGGTGATGGTGGCGGTGGGGGCTGATGGGCACCCCGCGGCCCGCCAGGAAGCGGTCCTCTCCGCTGCAGCTGCCGGCGCTGACGGCGCAGGGCTGGAAAGTTGTAATCCCGTGGTCGGGGGTGGTAGGCGCGGGCGGCGCAGCCTCCCGCCTCGCCGCCGAGGACGGGGTACTCGAGGAAGGAGCTCATCCTCACCGCGTCCCTCTGTCACGCCGCCACCGGGTCTTCAGCGTCCGGCGGGGCCGCGCCAACTTTCCCACTTCCTCCATGGGGCCGGCAGGAAAATGACACGAAGGCGCCGGCAGCGGGCAGGCACGTGGGGGACGGCAGCCAATGGCTGCGGCGCCCGCGGGGCTTCCCCGGCTCCTGTCGCTGATACAGCGCCGCATCGGGGGCATTTAAACGCCGAGCGCTCCGACCGAGCGGCACCGCGGGGCAGGGAGGCGGTGGCCGTGGCCCCCAGGGGGTGGGGGGCGGGCCGGGCCGGGCAGGGCTGTACACACACACTCCCGCCGCGGCAGCCCCCTGGGTCTCGTCCGCCAGCTGAGAGAAGAAGGCAGGAGAGACCTGGAGGCTGCGCCCGGCCCGCGGAACCCACCGGCCGTCCCCTCCAGGGTGAGTGCTGCTGCCAGTGTGCCCCAGCATCACCCTGCTGTCGGCGCTGTCAAGCTTGCACCGGGCACCTCTGCTGCCCACCAACCCCCGGCCAGGGCAGCGGCGGGGGTGGGGGGAGGGGGGTGGCTAGGGGAGGCGATTGGATCCACGGCACGGGCGAGGGATGGGGCGGAGAGAGGCAGAGACAGTGCTGAGAGCATCAGCCCTTGGAACGGGAATGAGAATGGGACCGTCGATGCGGTTGGGGACTTCTACCGGGATGGGAATTGAGATAAGGACAGGAATGAAGGTAAGGATAAGGTACAGAATAGGCATGGGACCGAGGATACGAATGTGGATGGGATGCGGGTGGAGGTGGAGACGGTAACAGTGCCGGTGCCGAGGGGTCTCGCTGGTCCAGCCCCGCCGCAGTCCCAACGCGACGCCACGCCAAGAGTTAAAGGGGCTTGTCCAGTCACATCACCAGGCGGCCGCGGACATTAGCATGGAAATTAGGCGCTTTTGGGACTGACGGCCATTGTGCTCTCCCAGGCTCACCGGCCACCCTCTGGCCCTCATCCCTGCTCCCCCCGCGCCTCCGCCGGGCTCACCCTTGCCAGCTTACGGAAGGAGGAGCCGGGGCAGGAGGACGAATGATTGGACGGGGGCCCGGGGGCTCCGCAGCCCATCTGCTGTGCTCCCGCAGCGCCGCTGCCGCCCGTCCGCCCTGGGACAGGGTGAGGGGACGGCTGTCCGGGGTGTCGCGGGTCGCAGTCCGAGAAGACGACCCGGGACAGGGGCAGAGGAGCGGAGGGAGGCGCAGAGCCCGCCGCCCCGGCCCCTTTGTCCCTGCGTTCCGCCACCGGGGTCGGCGGTAGGGAGAGATGGCAGATGGCCAGTGGCAGAGGCGGCCCCAGGACCCTCGGGAACCGCTCTGAGCATCGACTCCACCCAACACCGTGGGGAGGTGGGTCAAAAAATGGGTCCGTGGCCAGAGAAGGAGGGATGGCGGTGAGATGTAGGTTACGGCCTCATATGCGTTTTACGTATGCGGAAAGGGAAAGGGGAGGTAAAGGCCGGGCATTCGTCTGTCCCAGCGCACCCAACCGTCTGCAGGCAGAAAGGACGAGACCAAAAGTCTTCAAAAGAAGTTCTGCGAAACGTCAGCCTCGGAGAAAGATGGATGGAAAGTCATGTCCCCTGACACTAGCCCCAGGAGGGGCTACCTCCTCTATTTCTGCAGGTGCCAGTCTTACGTCCCTCTGTTCTCACGCTCGATCCTTGCTTGTTTTGAAATCCAAAAGGCTCTTCCACCCCGCCACCACTTCCCGCTCACGAATACACACGCACACACCCACATACACACCCTCAAGCTCCTCCCTCCCACACAAACTACAACACAACAACACTAGGTGCAAAGCTCTCCTTCCTACTGCTATTAGGTCAGCCCTTATCCGACGGCATCTGCACCGCCGCTCTACTGTCAGCCAAAACCGACGGTCGCCTCTCTCTACCACGCATCTATCCCGGTGCCCTCAGTACGTCTATTTGTTCTGATTTACGACAGAGGCAGGGATGGTTAAGGGCCCTCTGGAAAGGTTCAGTTTCTTAAACTGCAGGGGGGCGGAGTGGAGGACAAGAGCAACAACACTCTAGAGGCATTTATGATATTATACTGCGCCAATTTTGGTTATAGTTGCAGCTGTAAACACATTTATTTCATTCTTGTAAACCAGTTGTGATAAATACTTCATAAAGCAGAGAAAAAAAAGACAGTGATTAGGACTGCTTACTAATAAAAGGGCTGACATCCTCTCAATGCTTTTTCCTTCAGCCAAGAAAAAAATATTTTACTACAAGTAGATCCGTTTTACCCGTAAATTCCGATCAATCACTATTCTTACAGTCTCCAGCATCCCGAAATCCTTTTTTCTCTGCCTTTTTGGTGCCATTGTCTCTTGTTGCATTGTCTCTCTGGCGAGGCTCTCGGGTTTTGCTGCCCGCACTAAGCATGGGGGCAACATCATGAGAAGGGACGGAGCAGAGGAGGAACACACACCACACCCTCCCTCCTCCGCGGCCAGGCGAGGGGGAGTTACTGCCCCTTCCCTTCAGGCCATCTCGGCCCCTCCGCGGCTTCGCTCCGCGTTTCCTGCCATGGAACTGAGGCTGAGGGGGCGATCCCGGCTGTTTAGGCTTTTCCGTGGGAGTGTGCCCCCGCTGTGGCCCCAGAGTTCACCCAGAGCCTCGGAGGCGGCTCCTGCTTGCCGAATTCCCCCATTTATTTAAATTGAGTTTGTGAGAAGTTTAAACCTTGTAGAACGTTTCCTTTACCTTTTTCCCTTTTTTTATTTTTTTTTTTTTTACGTCCCTGGGTTTTGTTTTTTGGGGTTTTTTTTGGTTTTTTTTTTGTTTTGGTTTGGTTTTTTTTTTGTTTTTTTTTTTTGTTTTTTTTTTTTTTGTTTTTTTTAGTTAGTTTTGCTTTGGTTTTCTTTAAGTGTAGTCAGCATCCGGAAATCTGGGTACAAAAGAAACCCCAACCCTTACATGAACGTTGCGGTCCAATTTAACCCAGTGGCAGAGGAGTGAAAATGCCGGTGAGGCTGCTCGCTTTCCGCAGGGACATGGCTGGAGCAGAGGGAAGGAGGAGAACTGAGGCCGAGGTTTCACCGCGCCCGCAGCCCAGCCAAGCTGTTGTTTTAAAAGAGCAATAAAAGTGAATTATGACTAAACGCCTTCTCACTTAATGGTTTTAGACGGGGATCCCCAGCCTCGGCAAATACGTAAGAGGATTTTTATTTGTGAATGTGTTCCTGCAATTGATCTCTTTGATGACATTCTCATTCATAGAAGGAGTTTGATTTATGACTTTAGGAAGAATTGCGTTCAGCCCTTCCAGCTATAACCCACGCATCCCAGCTCCACAACGTGTTACAGGGCTGGGAGACAACACTGCTCTCATGGACGGACAGCAGAGCCCCGTTCACAAACCCCCACCCAAGCCCCACTCGCACTCACACGCACGCAAGGAGCCGCGAACGTCCCCGCCCGGGATCCCCTGGCCCCGGAGCGGCAGAGCCCCGCTGGCATCTGTTGCTCTGTTTTAGCCCGAAGGACGGGGCTCACCCTCCGCTTTGGGGTTCAGTAACACCGGGTGGCAGGCATTTTGGTGGAGATTTCTGAAAGCCCGTCTAACCGCCTCCAGCAGAAGAGCAGTGAGCCCGAGAAAATTGTAACTTTAAAGTCAGAGTTTCCCCTTTTCGTTTTCAGTCTCTCACCTCTAGAGAAGGCTTACACAGAAAAATATCTTCGGGTCTGCCCGAGAAGGATGGAGTGGAGAGGCCGGTTCCTCCCTAAATATTTTTTTCTTCCCCCTGCGTTTCTGCCACCCTTTTGATTTCACAGGCACTAACTTCTCTATTTCCTCTCCTCCTAGGGCTGATTTCTTGGATTACTCAGCACGTGAGAAGTAACCAACCACATTCTTTGTGAGCTCTGATATTTTTAAAGATACGTTTTCTGAAATATCTTGCTGGCTGCTAAGCACTACTTTCTAGAAAACCAGGATTAATTAAAAAAAAAAAAAATTAAAAGCATCTTTCCTTTCATTCATGTAACAGGCTGGTTTCTGCAGGAGACGCTTATCCTACTGAGTCTCTCTTATGTTCTGCCTGTAGCAGAGAAAGTCCTCGTTCATGCTTTTGTTACAGCTCAGGATTTCCAAGCTTTGTATCCTCACAGAGATAAGATGCCATATTTATACATTAAAAGGAACAAATCTCCATCAAATCTGTGAACGGTTTTAATTTCTTTAGTTTGTTTTTCCTTCCCTTATGAGAATCCTTAAAATAAAGAAAATGAACGATTTTTTTTCCTCTCTAATGAAATTGCCAAAAGGGAAGAGCTCGTTGTCAGAACGTTGGATTTTTATTATTAGTAAATTAATAGTGGAAGGGATGGGGAGAGATACCCGTCATGTTATCCATCTTGAAAGCAGAGAAAAAGAGAGGAGAAAGAGAAAGAAAAAAGAGAAAGCTCCTTGTAGCAAACAAGAATTTATTCTACCAAAAATACTTATGACAACGCATCCTAATGTAATACAAAAATAAAAAGAAAGTGAAGATACATTCCTATATGATCACTTTCTCACAGACCTCATATATTGCTTTCATAGAAGGACCTAGAATGTGGCTAGGTTAAAATTGAACACAACTAAAACTTCATAAGGAACGGCAAAATGGCATATCAGAGGGAAGGAACAAACAGAAAATAGTGAAGAGGGAAAGGGAGGGGAAACATAAAATTAATTCACTGGGGAAAAAATTTAGAAAAAATAAGGAGGAGAAAGCAGGACCCTTGGAGAGGACTTCTTTAATTTCTTAGTAATTCAGATGCTGCAAGTCAATTGTGGTGAGTGTGTCTGTAAAAAAGTCAAAACTGTCAGCAGAGATATCTACGGGACTGTCCAGAGATCCTGGCAAACTGGGGGAAACTGCATCTGAAAGCTGTAGGCAGGAATCTGTGGAAAAAACGTTAAAGTCCTGTAAAGAAGGGACATCTAGGGCCTCAGGACTGTCATTGTTCAGGCCAGCTGCACAGTTCTGGGCCATTGTTGAGAGGCAGTTTTGAACAGTGGGTGACTGATGCTGAAAATGTTTCAGATTTTTCTCATTGCTCGTTAAAGGCGAAACGGGGAAAGTTTGGGATTCGCCATTGTGCGCATTCTGCGCCTGCTGCTGGGAGAGGGCATTCTGCTGGAAAGCGTAGCCTTCCCGCTCCAGGAGAGCGCCGGAGACGTTGCTGAGGGCTTGCTCGAAGAGGGATTTCTCCTCCTCCTCCTCTTCTTCCTCGTCCACTGCTTTTTCGGGGTCCTCTAGGTTCTTAAATTTCCCCTCGCTGTTTTGATTCTCCTTGCACTGGGTCTGTCTCTTGTGCTTCATCCTCCTATTCTGGAACCAGACTTTGACTTGTCTCTCAGTCAGATCCAGCAAGGCTGCAATCTCAACCCTCCTTGGTCTACAGAGATACTTGTTGAAATGAAATTCTTTCTCTAGCTCCAAAAGCTGGGTGTTGGTGTAAGCCGTCCTCAGGCGCCTAGATCCACCGCTACCGCTATCGGGGATTTCAAGGGGGTCTGTTAAAAAAGAAAGAAAACAAAAAAAAGAAAAACACCACCACCACACGCACCCCAAAGCATCACCGCCCGAACAGCGAAAGCAAAGGCACACGGACACACATACAAAGCAGATTAATGCACGGATTGAATTTCAGCACCCCAGCTCATCGCATCCCGGGGGGGTGGGGGGAGTGCTCTCTCTGCATGTATGTGTCTATATCTATATGTCCATATAGCATAAAATAGCAACTGCAACAAAATGGCCGCCTTTGGATGCAGTAAACCCATTGTGTTGCACTGCTGAGCGTCCGGTGCTGCGTGTCCCTCGGCCACCTCCGCCAAATCGCTGCCTCCAGCTCCCCAACCTCCCCACACCAGAGCAAACTTTATATTAGCCATACCGCAATTTATAATTAATGCATCAGCTGCTTAGCTGAGCAGGAGCAATCTATCACTCTTCATTACTGTCAAATATCCTAACTCTAGGACGGCGAGACAAGAGAGGTCAGCTCCAACTCAAATAAATCATCCCGCATTAGGCAAGTTTGGGGAAAGTTTGGGTTTCCATCGAGCCCCGCCAGCTCGGTCCTTCCCGCCCCGCCCGCCCTCCGCCTCGTCCCCCCGCGAAGCCGGGGGGATGCGGGGAGCCAAAATAGCGGCCCGGCAGGGCTGGCGGCACGTCTTTGGACTGACCTTTGTGGCTGAGGCAGGCAGGTCCAGCGGCTGAGGCGGAGGCCGAAGCGGGCGGGCAGCGCGGATCGCTTGGACGCCTTTTTCTCTTTCATCCAGGGGTACTCCGGGGGCGGCGGGGCGCCGGCGGGGCCCGGACTGCCGCTGCGGCCGCGGGGGCTCGCCTTGGGGCGACCGCCGCCGCTGTGGCGAGGGTGGCTGCCGGGGTTCAGGCTGGGGATGGTCTGCTCGAAAGGAGGAGGAATCAGTGTCGAGTGTGAAAGCGTCGAGTTCTTGATTGATGAACTTTGAAATGTATCACCGACAGGGGGAAAAGATGTCAGGCACTCAGCAAGCGATGGCTGGCTATTGATAAAACCGATCTCTCGCTCAAATGCGAAATTCATGGCCTTCAACTGGCAGCCCCCGCGGAGAAAAAGTTCCCTCGGATTCAGGGGCCTCGGGGGGAGGGGAAGGCCCAGGAAAAAGGAGAGAGAGGAGAAAAAAAATATAGCATAGAAGATCGCTGGTGGGGTGTTTTTTTTCTAATTCACTGATTACAGCCGTATGGGGACCGTGCTACTATTAAACTATTGAATTCATGGAGACAAGGTTGAAATTGGACCGAATTGGCTGTCACATGATTGCCTCTGCCCAATGACAATTTGGGCTTTAATCAAAAGAAGCCACTGTCTGTTTGATTGATCCAAAAAAGTCGGGAAGGAACGCCTCATTGGGGGCCAGAAAGGCTTTATTTACACTTTTTTTTTAAAAGGGGAAATGATATCTCGAGTATCTATCCCCTTGGCGTCCTAATCTGAAATGATCGGGGATGGGGAGGAGGGTGCGTGTGCGTGGATATGTTTGTGAGAGAGGCTGTGAGAGAGAGAGAGAGAGTGTGTGTGTGTGTGTGTGTGTGTGTGTGTGTGGCTGCTCGTCCTGCAGCCTGCTGCCTTCCTCGCATCCACCCGCACACTCTTCTCTCATTGTTTCGGACTGTCAGGAAAACGCTTTGCACCTCACAAATCATTTAAGCACCTCAGTCTGACGCCTTGAGTCATTAACAAAGTAATCCATTAATCTTCAAAGTTTTGACACCGTCAGGCCCCCGCATAAGAAGTTGCACCCAGGCAGGAGTCTGAAGCAGAGGGTCTTGATTTTTCCTAGGAATAGCACTTTCTCCAAAACTAGTTCCTCCTTCCCGACTCAGCCTCAATGGGCTCCTTTGTATTTTTTGTTTGTTTGCTTGTTTGTTTGGCTTTGTGTTCTTGTTTGATTTTTTCTTTTTTATTTTGTCCTCTTTTCCTCTTTTGTTGTTTTGTTGTTGTTTGTTTTTTTTGGGGGGGGGGGGTTTGGGGTTTTTTTTGTGTCTTCTTTTTTGGTGGCTATCGGGTGTACAGTATGAAGAACAATCGGTCGCCGGTGCTGAGCCATTGTTTATCAGGATATTCCTCAGCAACCCTACTTCGAGGGGAAGAGTCACATAGGCAGCAGCCCTGGCGCTTCATGACTTCCCTCTCCAGTTGGCGTTCCGGGATTGGACCGTAACACATAACCCTAGGAGAACCTCTCTGGGCGAGCCAAATCGCGAGGCTGCAAACGCGTCTGGCTGTTGCCTCTTAAAAAAAAGTATATATCCCGTGCCTTAGCTTGCAAACGATACTCCCGTCTGCTGGCATAATTTGCTTAATAACCGTAGTAGGCTGGGTCTGGTGAGTATTTTCGATTACCAGGAAATATATGGGCTGGTAGCGGGTTTGTTTTCAAGGGGCCAGACAGAGCGAAAATGCTGCGGGGTTCTGACTTGAGAGACGGCACTCGCCTCCGATGCTTGGCTCTTGCCGCCGCCTCCTCCAGTCACCCCTGCCAGGTCGAGGCAAGTCCCGAATTTGGATGCTTTTGGCATAATTTTCCAGCCATACTGAGGCGACAGGGAGTGTGATGACAATGATGGCCACAATCACCAACCCGATGAATCCTATGGTCACAGCCGCCCTAGACAGCCCGGACGGGGCTTGCTTGCCCGCGGAGCCCGGGGTGCACGACGGGGTGGGGTGCGCCGGGGGCCGGGGGAAGGTGCTTCCGAGCCGCTCTCCGCGTCCTCCAGGAGCCAGAAACCATCGCCAGCGGGATGAGGTGCCGTCTCGCTTTATTTTCGGAGTTGCCAAACAGGGGTCGGCAACCGTCTTCGTTATTATATTAAAAAAAAAAAAAAAAAAAAAAAAAAGGGGGGGGGGGAGGGAGGGGAAACAGAAAACAAGACCCAAAGCACTCAGTGGATCAGTCTGCGTCCAGTCTCCACGAAGTGCATTTTAAAAATCAGTTTTAAGTTAATGCATCCACAAGATATAGCATATCTGCGAAGGCATTGGAGAGAGGGGGAGGGGAGGGGCCGAGAGGCTTTAAATGGGCTTTTTGGTGGTTGCTTGTTTAAATAAAATATAGAACGAGACTTGTCATTTAATCCCTCAAAAGGGATGCCTTACAAATATCGATGCTGTTGGAAAATGCAAGGGGTTTAATTTTCTTGCTTTTAGTCCAAACAAAGCTCTGGTGGTGTCTGCCCGCGATCAATCTTGGCCGCCAAAAGGTTTGACAGCTACTGGCCCTTAAGAACACATTTAAAGCTTCTTGCTCTTTCCAAGATCAAATGTGGCCGTGAAAAGAGGCAGAGCAAGAAACGCAAGTAAACAAGGAAAAAAGCTGCTTTTAAAATATGTTGGCAGAGGACTGGGCTACTTGTGGGAAAAGTCCAGTTTTATTTTGCTCCTTGATGACTACGTTTTCTTTTATTTTCTCTGATTTTTTTTTTCCCCCTTTGGAAAATATTTGGATTAAGAGCAGGATGACAAATAATAAAGAGAGAGGTCTGGACTTTAACCAGGCTTTGTGAGTAAAACCTGTGTGGGTGTCTCTATTCTGCACATTTGTTTCTTGTGGTCAGTCTAATACAAAAACCACCTGGAACAAAACCTTTGCAGAGAGGACGCGAAATTCTTGGGAGAAACAATTACTTCTGCCTCCAGGGGCATCTTTTAATCGGACGAATCTTAAATGCAAAATTACAAATTCTTATTTGCAACCTACAGTCTCTGAAGAGAGGATTGAATACGGTTTATGGAAAGAAGGGGGGGAAATCGCCTGTATTTTTCTTTCTTCGGGGTGGGAGGGAAGTGAAACGCCGACTTCCTTCTATTTGAACATTTTCCTAAATGCAATTCGTGGTGCTAAAGGAACCACGCAGTAAGTATTGTGACTGTACCGTTACCTTTTGTTGTATCTAACCTAACTGATCCGAGAGCTGGGGGGGGTGGGGGGGGGGCTGGAATTTTATATGGGCGCTCCTTTGAAACGAGCATTGTCTTATAATGTTGCAAAAATGCTTCCTTCGCCTACAAAAGTAATAATCAGTCGCTGGTCTGTATTGGGTAATAATCAGGTTTCAGTGAAAAATATTAGCCTACATAACCTTTCCTTCCACGGTTACATGTCTATATATACAATAAACAGCACGGTATAAATCTATTTGCTATCCTTTTCTTTGACTGGGCAAGCTTTATCTATTTATGCAGAAAAGCTCTATATAGATTCACGGATGCATGACAATGTTTCAGCATCAGGCAAGAATGGTTCTGGGAACAAGGTAAAGCCCAAAGATTAATAATATTTCAGCATGAGACCAAAATGGCGACATTTTTTTTCTGTGCTCTAAAAGATACAGATGGTGAACAGCGTGCGTTATTATCTACACAGCATAGGAATATGTCTTTATAAACGTGCAGAGGTATATTTTACCTAGTCTATTAGGGTCCGTTTTGATTTATCTTTCGAGTTTCAATCTAAAAATTACGGACATTTTGCCTGAAAGGAAGAAAAATCAGATTTAAGCACAAGCTTGCTTAAATCTCCATTCTACCTCGAGCCGATTCGGTACGGGGACCCCTCCGGGTGCCCGTTTGGGGCCGGGACCGTCGCCCTTCTACAGCGTCCCCCTCCCCCGACAAAAACACACACCGGCACACACATCCACACCCGCCCGCGGGAAGAAACGGAACACAACGCTCCCCTCCCCCACACCTTCAAGCTGCCGTGAGAGGAAAGGCGGCTCAGCAAAAATGAAATCAGCCTCAATAAAATATTTTTTAAAATTCGAGGAAAAAAAATAGAGAAAGGAAACGGTAAAATCCACTTCTTAAAGGAAAAGGGGAAAACGGCGGGGTTAGCGAATGGAAGGATGCACACACCCACCCCCAGCGCATTCGCGGTTCGGCCAGACCCTGCTCTCCCACCCTGGTCCCCAGTGCTGGCGGGGCTCCGCAGCCTTCACCGCCCGGCTCAGTCCAGCGACATGGAGGCCCCTCCGCGTCCGCATTCACGCGGGGCTTTATCCTGAGCACCGGTGCCTGTGCTTCCCACACACGCTTGTACACCCACACCCACACCCCCGGCTGTCTTCCCGGCGCTGCTCAGCGGCCGATCCCCCACTGGACCCCGCGGAGAGGGGGCGATCCGCGCCCGCCGGGCACCGCGCAGCGGGGTGCGGGAGGAGGCGGCGGCCGCGGGCCCTGAAACCCTGCTGGAAGAAAGGAAAAAAAAAAAAAAGAGAGAGAGAGAGAGAGAGAGAAAGAGAGAGAGAGAGAGAAGGGAAAAGGAAAATCTTTCTCCCTGCCTATGAAATGCTGAAAAGGCATCGCGGGGCCCTTCGGGTGAGCAGACCCTCGTGTAAGTTTACAGACGAGTTTCCTAGCTCCCCACGTCATGAAGGGCTCTCCATTCCCCTGCGTTGCGAAGAACATGTTCTTAACTCTTTATTATTCAGAATAAAAACTTTATTTTTTTTTTTCCAGGACGTGAGCAGCAAGGAATGTAAAACTTTCAAAACAAATCTAGCCTTTTCAGCTTCACACACTTTTTGCCTAGCTGGATGTTACAAACATAAAATATTCAAACCGTGATCTTTTTTCCCAGATTTTATTGCATCGTCATCATCATTATTATCACTATTTTCAATAAAAGGAGTTAATAGTTTCCTTTCAAATGATATTTCTAACACGTGCCGATATGCCATCTAATATATGGCCTCCTGAATATTCAGGGTACAGATTTTATATATATATATAAATATGAACAAATGGGGATAAATAAAATTTTAAACACTTAGATTATTCAATGTTTGCGAAAAAAAAATATAAATAAATCTGAATGTTCACCAGCATACACACATTGAAAGACTTACACGTATCAATAATTGTCCAGGAAGTCCCTGTCCAAGCGCTTTTGATGTCTTTCTTGCTATTTAAAAGAAGTGCAATAAAAAAAATTGCTTCCCCGTGGGATCAATCATGTACGAACAAATTCACATTTAAGAATTCCTTTTATAGAAAATTTGTTCATATACCCTGTTTTGATAAAAGTGTAGAAGGTAAAGTATAAAGCCTCTGCATACTCCCAAAGTGAGACACAAGGCTACAGTTCAAGAAGATAAATATCCACTAGTGAAACTATAGAGCAATTCAAGCAACAAATATTGCTACGTCACATAAACTAGAAAACGCTTTTACGAAAGGAAACAAAACAAACCAAAACGAACAAAAGAAACGAGAAGGGAAGGGGAGGGCACATGTTGGGGGGAGGAGAGAGAAGGGAAGGGATGAGTACTTTCCAAAACTTGGGGGCTTGCTGTTCCTCTTAGTGACTCCCGTCTCTTACAGATGAGTGAGTTTGGGCGCTTCCTGAATTCTTCCCTGAGAAGGATGGTGAGCAGTAAGGTCTGTGTACGTTGGATGTGGATCACAAGGTCCATGGTGGTGATTGTTGGCCATTGGCCCAGCCCCGCTGTAGTCCATGTTGGCAGAGGGAGGATGAGGGAGATGAGTTAGACCAAAGATGGAAGGCCCAGAATTGGTCATGGTCTCCACGTAGTTGCCCCCTACGTAGACGGGGCTTCCCTGTATATGTGGATTCCCATAACCGTTGCCTTGAAGAGGATGAGTATCATATTCAGGTGTCACAGCTGCTGTCCCCGTGTATCTCTTTTGAGGAGGTGGGCAATTATTAAGAGGAGCAGTATACGATGCAGGGATGCCATAGGTATTTTGATGAGGCTTGTTAAATGGTGGAGGCGACTGGGGCTCGTAGGGGACACTGTTTACTAAAGAATGCATAGAGTTTAGATATCCCCCAGCAGCTGGAGGGACAGGGCTTCTGCTTGGGGACTGTCCTCCTGAAGAGGTCATCATACCCTTTCCCTTTTGATCCTTTTTGTATTTCATTCTGCGGTTTTGAAACCAGATTTTGATCTGTCTTTCTGTGAGATTGAGCAAATTAGCCATTTCTACCCTTCTTGGCCTGCAAAGGTACCTATTGAAGTGGAACTCCTTTTCCAGTTCTACCAGCTGGGCACTTGTGTAAGCTGTACGGGCTCGCTTAGAGGAGGCTTGCCCTGGAGGGCTTTTATCACCAGCACAACTCTCACCTATGTAAATCATACAAAGAACACAATCAGCATGGCAAACCTATACACGGCAACATGAGAAAATGGCCAACAACACCAGCACGTGGAGACTTCAGCTCCCAAAGGCAAGATGGATGCCCATGCGTGCAACGAGTACTCCCCCAAGGAATGAGCTCAGTTGCACCAAGCTCCAAACCTCAAAAGAGTTCCTTCACCTCATTAGTGTCACTGTGTGACTACACTTGCTTCCCCTAAGAATGACAGCATCCAACGTATTTTGAGCTTGGTAAAGAGGAGCAAGGAAGGTTCAGGGAAACACAGTGAGGTTTAGAAATGCTAAAACTCAACCTGTGGCTCTGCTGACATAGTGGGATCAGAGTCTTCAAGAGATAGCTGTTCTCCATATATATATATGTATATTTATATATATATACATCAGCTACAAATACCTGAAAGCTAGATATCTACAATACAAAATTTTTACATATAAATATACAATTGTCAGTATAGTGGATTTTTTTATCATGTCTGATATATAGCATAAATATATGGTAGTGGTTGGGAAGTATAATATATACAAAGAAGAACAAACAGTAACTAGGCTTGCATATAGGCATTGAGATATATCTAAATCTTGCTGCTTTTTAATAAAATAAATACATTATGTGGAAGGTTGAAAACAGCAGTTACCACAGCTTTAAAAAGCAGACAGGCAAAACATTTGCTAAAGTTTTGAACTCTATTTACAAGGCACATTTAAGCAAAAAAGAGGAAGAAATCAGAATAAGCCTGACTTCTGGGCTTTGGAGCTAGCGCTGGTGTTATCAGTTTGGGTTTCCTTGAGTAATAAAAGTGTTGATATACACTTCCATCCCTCAAATAATGTTTTATGGGCTGAAGTTTATAGCACTCCTGAATGATTTTTGTTTACCAGGCTTGTAACTTTGCCAATCAGCTTATTAAACTAGGAAGAGGTTCTGACTGCATGCAGGGCATTGATCCTGCCTGCACATGATTATGAGCTATTTTATTCCCGTTACACTTCAGCAGAGATAGGTCACTGTCTTATTAATCTAACAGCACCATGCCAACAAAGTACTCGGGACAAGCCTCTGGCTTAAGGCCTGGGCTGCTCCACACTGACATGATTTACTGAAGGGAGGATTACCTAAGAAATGTGATAGATGCTGGAGGGCACAAGTGGTTCTGCCACTAGGAAGCACAGTCAGTTCAGATCCATTCTGCAAGGCTGGGAAAGTTTTGTATGGGGTGGTTTTTTCACTGCGTTCCCCTCAGTGAATAAGCTGAGTGATGGCAAGACCTTTCCAAAAGTTTCATGGGGTCAACTCAGAGGGTGAAAAAGCCCCCACCCTCCCCTCCCTGAAGTGAAGGTGGGTAAGACAGCCCTCCTCCCCACCGGATACATAGTCAGCCCAGGAATACCGAGGGAGAGGGGAAGCATGTTTCGTACCTGAACTGGAACTGCTGTTTTTCTGCTTTGTGTTTTGCCGAGACTCTTTCATCCATGGAAATATCTGTTTGGACACGGTGGGTGAGTTAAGAGCTGGGCTCTTGGTGGAGTTGGCCGGGGCAGGGTTGCTGCTGGCATTTTGAGATGGTGAAGTGGAGGTCGGAGGTGGAGGTTGTGCCTGCTGGGCTGGAGGCGGCTGCGGTGGAGCCTGTGGGTCAGCGAGGCTGGGGGGCTGGAGAGTCTGACTGGGGAGGGTCCTCATGCAACTCTCACTGATGTCATTGGCCTTGTGGTGGGACACAGAGCTGCCAGGGGACTGGAGGGAGCACGCGGGGCGGTGGTACTCAGTTTCCACAAGTGATGAAGATGGAGGATATTGCTGCTGACTCGCATTATAAGTGAAACCATTTGCTCCTTGGTAGGGGTAGGCACCATAGATTGCAGAGCTGTCGTAGTAGGTCGCTTTTTGCATTTCGTTGTTTCCCAATATTTATTTCGCAAACTGACAGGGTCTTGACACCCTTGGAGAATAACATTGGCACCCCTCTGTCACGTGGCGCTCTTCCTCCAATGGCCTCTCCGGGCAGACCTGGGGTGTGGGGAGAGCAGAGCAGGGTGAAGAAATGGTACAAATCCATCTTACTTTCAATAGCTAAGTGACATGAAAGCCATAAAAGAAAAAGTGGTCAGCAATATTTAGCAGCATGACTTGGCCTCAGGCGTGGAGCATTTCGATATAAAAGCTGCCTGGATTTACTGGCAGCTACAAATATGTGCTTTGCTGCACCGGGATAGAGGCTTTCTGGTTTGTTTTTTTATTATTATTTCTTTCTTCTTAAGGAACAGAGCAAGTGGGTTGATCGTTTATCACCAAGAGGCTGTTTTAATACCGGTCTCTGAGATAAGGGTGATCGAGGAATCAGTAATGCAAAGGGGCTGGGCTATTACTTCAGCCCAACTCTAAGATCAAACCTCTCCTTTAACCAGCGTCGTTTTATTTTTAACCTTTCTCTCTTGGTTACGGCTCTTCATACAACTTCAAAGAAATATATGAGATGGTTCCTGTCTACGTGTAGCAGGGGGCAGGAGCAGGATGGAAAGGTTTCCTAGGCAGGGATATTTAAACACCCCGATCCCAAGTGATGGATTTTGGCTTGTCTATTAAATGCTCGATAGGAAAATAAACGAAGCCAGCACCTTCTCCCCTCCGTGCCCGCACACCACCCCGAGCCGCCCAGGTCACGCACCCTGGCAGCAGTGGTTTCTGCCCGGGCGAACCCCGCCCGCCGCCCGCAGCGCTCCCTCTCGGTCCTGGAGCGCGGCTTGGGCCGTTCCACGGAGCCCTCGAGCCTGCCTCCCACTCGCGAGTGGGTCCGGCCTCAACTGCGCCCGGCGCCTCTCCAAACCCCTCTAGAGAGGCCAGCAGGGGCGGTCGTTGGTTTGTTTTTTTCAGCAGTTATTTTCAAGACACTAACTTTTCGTGGAATCAGCCAGATCCTACCTGTTAAAACATGATGGATTGGGGGAAAAAAACACACCAGAAACCTGAAAAACCAGCGTTCATCTCCATGACCACGGCTTGAACTTTCCTTCCAACTTAGCGATAATAGGTTCTGTCTTGGAAACTGCTATGTAATTTGATGTATGAGGGTCACTTGGCTGGGGAGAGGGTGGACACAAACTCAGAGAATGCTTCTCCTGCCCAAGCAAATCCCTTCCCCCCCCCCCCCCCTTTTTTTTTTTTTTTTTTTTTTTGGTCACCTATACTCCTTTATTTCTGGGATTCCCCCCCGCCCGTCCAAATTAAAGTCTACTCGTCACCTGCCTGAAAATAACCAATTAAAGAATAGCCCGTATTAATGAGAGAGGAGACCTGTGCATAACTAGGAGGTTCTCACATTGTTCTCAGACACTGAAGTGTGTTTCTCACCGTCCCCCTAACCCCTTGCTAGCAGATAACCACGTCTTTTCAGATCAGAAGGGCCTCTTTCCTTTTACCACTTTCCCTGTACTTAAGCAGCTGGATATTTCCCCCCCCCCAAAACATCTAACGAGGACAAATGCTTAGGGGCGAAAAGCCTTACACAACACAAGCACCAAACGAGCTCATTCTACGCCTTTCAAGTTATACAAGTTCTTAGAAAACAGTATTCCCTTTGTTAGATCGTAACAAAGTGAAGGTAACACACCTACGGCAGGGCGGTTACCCTCTTATTGCACTAATCAAGCTCTTTGGATGCTATTAAGCTAATAAGCCAATGGAGATCTGAGGCGCATACACAATTTCCAGCTCCTCGCTTCTCCTTGCCTGTGCTATCGAGGCCTGGTGTGATTTTTCTCAATTCCTTTGAAAGAGAGACTATAGGAGAAGGAGGAAACAATCAGCCAGCAGCGATTTCACAAAGGCACCCGCCTTTCATGACCGCGACACCAAATATTTCACCTTCCTTCGGCCGCTGCGAAGTTTTGTGGCGCTGGCAGGACGGGCAGTGCGGAGCGAGGATGAGGGGTGCGCTGCTCCCGTAGCTGCCGGCCTGCAGACAATAGGCAACTTTACTTGGAAGGCAAAATATTATTGGAGCTTCGGCCGACTGCCAGCAATTAAAAAAAAAAAAAAAAAAAAAAAAAAAAAAAAAAAAAAAAAAAATCAGATCCCGAGTTTGGGTTCGCCAAGTTAATCACTTCCTACAAAGTTACAGAGAAGCGGGGGTAACCTGAGGAGCTCCCGGTCATTCCAGGAGAAAGTGGGAATAGCGGGATTACGAGCGACAACGATCCTTGCAGCATCCTAACGGGAAAGGGGAGAGGAGGTGGATTTACTACCCCAGCCGGTGCCTGGGATGGGAAGAGCTCTCCTCTCCCCTTCGAAGACAAAAAGGCGGGTCTTGCAAACACAAATGGACCCCCAATCTTTCCAAAGCCTGTTTGATCGTCTCCGTCTCGGTTTGAGCAATACACGGCTCTGCACTTTACCAACTTCTCTCCCTCCACCCAGACAGCCCAGAAACAGCAGATGAAAATTGCCTGGGGGGGCAAGTCCGCCTGGTTTTCCCCACTCCTCACTTCAGCTCTCTCCTACCCTCTTCTTCCCTGCACTTCCCCCCCTTCCCAAGCGCACCAGATCTTTACCGTGTACCTCCCAACCAAGCCCCAAACTCTGACTCTAGGACGAAAAACCAGGCAGCCCCCCTGAAAGATTTCCTGAAAGATAAAGACAAAGTTGAGGGAAGGTGGGGGGTGGGGGGAAGAGAGGAGAGAGAGCTGCCTGAACACGAAGTGTAAGGGTATCAGTCACTGCCTGGAAGGAAGCCCCAGCTTGTGAACTCTTCTTGAACCGACATTTAAGTCTACGGTCATAAATCACTGGGACATAAACTCCGCCATTCACGACTGATAGCAGCGTATTTGTGGCCTGCTTACCTTAACTTCTGACGACTGAGGCGGAAGCCAGCATGCTCTCTCTCTCTCTCCCTCTTTTTTTTTTTTTTTTTTTTTTTTTCGGAGGCGACACAACCCAGAGAGCAGGGGCTGTCTGCCCCAATTCGATCCCTGTGGCCGCGGGGTGGGCACCGGCTCAGCTCATCTGCACCCGGCACCCCCCGACCGAGAGGGGCGAGTCCTGCCCCGCACGGGATGGGGTCGATTGCTCCGCACACCCTCCTACCCCGCTCCCCTGACGCTTCAAGCTGCGCACCCTACCCCGAGCCGGTCCTCGGCGTACCGTGCTCCCCCCGTGCGGGGCACGGAGGACGGGATGTTTCCCAGGGCTGCTCTGGGAAGGGAAGGAGAAAGAGGGAAGGCGGGGGGGGAGTTGGAGCGGGGAAAATAGGAAAATATAAAAAAAAAAAAGGAAGGAAGAAAGAAAGGCGGCCGCCTGGGGAAGCATGGGGCAGGGTGGGGGCTGGGGAGGGAGCGCAGGAGCACGGCAGTGAAGGAGTGCGGCCCCCCCGCACCCGGGCGTCACCGAAGTCCAGGAAAATTATGCTAATGAAGACAAACGGCGCTCACAAAGGGTCGCTCTCACCAGCCTCCAGGGTGCTGCTGTGGGGGTTTGAGTTTGTCCCTCTTACCGGTGGGCTTGGGGGGCAGCTGCAGAATAGCCCCTCTGCCGCTCGCCACGGCCGAGAGCCCCGCACAGCCCCGGCTGAATACCGGGGAGGGGAGCAAAGCCCGGAGAGCCGGGGCTGGGTCCGGAGAGCCAACCGAAGCCCACCAGGATCCCCGCTCTGGGCAATGCTTTCAGAGCCACGCTGGAAATCATTAGAGTTACTAATTATTAACTCATGCATGCGTGAGCGCACACACACACAGATGTACACACAGACACCCCCCTGGCTCCCTCAAATATCCCCAGCGCCCGGGACGGGCACAGAGGCGCTCACGCACGCACATGTGCTGCACAGACGGGTCGGGGTGCCCGCAGCACCCCGTGGGGACGCGTGGGTGGGAGCCTCGCGTGGACGCTGTGGCCCGGCGCCTCACAGCTCGCCTTCGCCTTCTTTCCGCGGCGCAGCTGAGGAAGGCGCTGGCCTCTTTCCTCAGCGCCACGGGGTTTGGGGGTAGTCGTGTCCCCCCAGTTTCCTGCAACAGAAACACGGCAGCGACCGTGCAAACGAGAATTTAAACAAAGTTGCAGATCCTGCCCGTCTGGCAGACGGTAACGGGGCTCTGGGCTCCGTGCATTAAGCGGAGCCTGCGAATAAAATCTGGGTGTAAATTTGACGTTACTTCGTTAAGTAAGGCGTTATAAATATAACTAGTCCCTTTAAGCACGAGAGAAACCAGCGTCATCTTTAAACACAAACAAAGCGAGGGGGAAGCGAGAAATAAAAAGCACTATAAGGCTGGGGTGGCCTCTTACGCATACCAATGGTTTTTGTCATTTATGGCTATGCAAGATTTATGACTTCGTGCACCAAAGCTGTAAACAGAGCACTAAAACAGAAAACACTTGCTCCTTATGGCATAAGTGCGAAGGCACCACATGAAAGGGGAAGCGGCCAGCGTAGGAGGAGAGAAGAGGCAAAAATCCTTCGTATGCGTTTTGCTTCAAACAATCCTGTGAATGTTGCTTTGGAAGAGAAAAAAAAAAAAAAAAAAAAAAAAAAAAAAAAAAAGTCTTTTTAGTCAATAATCAACCCCACACTTTCTTCTGAAACTGCTGATCTTCCATTCGCCCACTTGCCCGGCCAAATACTGAGAGGCAGCGCTGCGCCCCGACGGAGTCCCCCGGACTGGCGAGGAGGATTTGGACGGGGAGAGAAAAGATGGGGACTGCCGAAACCTGCGGACACCGGGGAGCCTACTGGTTTGAGGGGCCCCGCCGAAAGCCGGGCGAGTTTTTCCTAAGAGCGCGTTTCAACTTGGAAGTCATCTCCAGCAGGATTTTCTGACTAAATGTCTGTATTTAAGAACGGGGAACGGGAAGCGGGGGGAGGTTTTTTTTAAAAAATGAAAGGATATGTAAGGACTTCAATTGTGAGAATCGAAGTGGTTCATAGGAATATGGAAGTGTTTCTTCCATTCATCTTACTGCCTGCAAAGAGTATTTTGCGAGATTTCTCCAATTAGTCCCATTTCCCCATGCCCCTCCTCTCCCCAAAGAGGTATTTTTAAACATGAGAAGATGATTATTTTTTTTTATGTCTCCTATGATGTCGGGATAAGTGTCCCAACGCACAGATCCCCGCTGCTTTTATCTGTCTTTCCCTCCCAGAGGCCGAATATTTTCTTTCTGCTCCATTCCACGGAGAGAGATAGGGCTTAGCTCGGGGAGCGACGGGCAGTGTTTGGGGCTGATTTCTGAGTCAGAAATGACCTGCCTTTTCTCCCCGAAGAGTCCCACACTGTGGCACTCCCTCCCCTTCCCCCCCCCCTTCCCCCGAATTACTATTTTCCGAATAAAATAATGCCTGTAAAGCGCCTTGTCCTTGGATGCCCCGAAATGGAAGCAGGCAGCACCATAATTCAGGGCTGCTTCTGGGGGATCTCTTAGAGATGAAATAGCAAGGCAGGGAGTTGAGGGAGAAGGGGGCCAGTCCTGGAAGCGGTGCCTGTCCAAGTCGTTAGAGAGTTAGAAGGGGGTATCAGCTGAATTAGAGAAGGAGTGGACAATCGAAGCAAGCCATGGTCAATCTAAATTGTTGTTTATATTCTAACACTAGAGTGGCAACGCACTCTTTGCTATTTGCTCAACAGACTGAAGTTATTTACACAACTCACTGAAATCCCCCTTTCCTCCAGAACTCTTCTTGCTTTCTTTTACTCTAGACTGTATTATTTATGAGTGTTTTAACTGGGTCAATATGCATCCAAACTGGGTCATAAATCAGAGGAAAGGTTGCCAAGTAATTTAGCTGCAATTAAAGCTTGGATTTTATTTTCGAGGCACATTCTGGCCCATTTCAAAATACGGCAACACTAATGTTGGGTTTTAGACACACAGATGGGAGTAAAAGAGCTCTTCTTCCATTGCTGAAGAGAGAGACATCGTGCTTCAGTGTGGCGAGAAGGGGAAATAAAATTTACTTGGGTCAGTTCTGCTTCAAGAGCCGCTTTAAAGAGCAGGGAAAGGTAAGACCATCCCAAACATCACCCTGAAGGTCTCCGCAGAATGGCCGCGAATAGCTCCGAGTGGAAATAACCTCTTTTTTTTCTGGTGCTCTCAGCGGAGTTTTTATCATCGTTCACTTTTCTCCCTCTCTCCCTCTCTTTCTAACCCCTTAGAAGACGAGCAATTACAAACAGTGCGTAACTGGACACAAAACGGCTCAACAGGAACAAGCAAGAGGCATGGAATAAACTGGAGGAAAGCGAGTCCCAGGGCTCCAACCTTTCCCAAAGCCGAGGCAGACCAGGGAAACAGGGTTTCATTTAGCATTTTGCCCTCTTTGGATAGCTAAGTAATCTTTCATTTTTGTCATTTAAAGTGCATTTATATCTATGCATTCACATTGGTAAGTATACACAAATACTTACGTATTTATGTATATGGATATATCTATATTTATGTAAGCGACGGCATGGATATTAATTTAGAGCTAATATATGTTCTCCCAGAAGATACTTTCCACTCCTCTCCTTTTAATTTTCTCTTTCCAAACATCCATTCAGAGAGGCAGAATAAACCCCCACATTTTCGAGGCTGATTTACTGTTAGAAGCTGTGGCTTGGTTCAGCTTCTTCTCACCGCGGAGAAATAAAGAGGAGCGCCTTGGCTCATTTGGGAAGGGGAAGCTTTGCCATAGAGCTGAGCACTCATGCAGCGCTCTTCGCACAATAAACAAAGTACCACTAAAGCATCATAAATAAAATGGCAGCACGATCGCACAGTCATCGATTTACGGAGCGGCAGCGGCCGAACAAACACCCATAAAACAACAACCGCCGCCGCACACTCGAGCACGACCCCGACAGAGGAGCATCACACACCCCCCACATCGTTTTCTCCGACTTGCCCAAATACATAAATAAATAAACACACAAACACGCAAATAAAATAATAGAATAAAATTAAGGGGAGAACTATTCAAACACGACAATAAAAGAGGCTTCGTATCTCCAGCCGGTCATAAATAATGGTAAAATGGCAATCGAGGGGCTGTAGCGGAGGCAGCTGGCCATCAACAGCAGTGTGGGATCTCTATGGAGAAAAATAAATAAAGAAGCAAACTCTGCCTGCTCTGCTCGCTGCAAGGGTAGAGTTGAATATTTACCACAGCAAATTGAAACAAAGGGGGAAGCAGCCTGGCTCCGGGTGCACACACACACCCGCACGCACACACACGCACTCACTCCAGCCTCTGCTACTGACCTTTGCCTCGAACAGCAATAACTCACCACATAAATGAACAATCAACGGAAATACCTTAAAATAAAATCCATCCTTTCTAACGAAGCATTTCGTCCTCTCGACTCGACAATAACCTTTCCATAAGGAACGAAAGCTGTCAGCGAAATGGCCAGCTCTTGTGGGGACGGTGATGGGGGCAGGAGAAAAAAAAAATAATAGAAAGCAGTGCTTGCTCAGAACAGAAACTGGAAAAGCGTAATCGCAGACGGAGCCAGACCGGGTCTCCACTCCAAATGCCACAATAATGCGCTGTATTATGTGCTCACGTGGTCATACGTCAACTTAAATCCTTTTATTTGAAATAGGGAATCACTGAAGGAACAGGGTTTCTTAGCGCAAGCCTTCGCTTTTAAAAGCCTTAACCCAATATGTTAAAGAAGAGTTTTAAGGGAGGGGAAAAAAAATCTAAGAGATGGAGATGACTATGGTGGGAGATTGGTCTGATTCTCTTTCCTCCCACACCAATATTTCTTTACACAAAACCCATTGGAAGGTAAGAGGAATTCTTATAACGCCGCACTTTGATACTTAGCCTAATTAACTGGCATTTGCTCCCGAGGCCCGCCACTCTGCTCTACGTCGCATGTCCTCTGCAAGCCCCGAAGAAAGCCCAAATCTTAATGCTAGTATTTCCAGCCCCCTTCTAAACGGGACGATTACCAGCCTTCCCCCCACCCCCAGCTCCCTTTACCCTGCCATTGTACAGGGCTTGCTCAACTCCCACACGCTACATCAGGGCTCCTGTAAAAACTAAAAAGACCTATAATTACCTGACAAAGGCAAAAAAGAGTCTCTTCTAAGAGGCTAGTTGATTTTTGTCCTCGTAACACTCTATGAAGAATACACCTTCCTTCACTGGCGTGCCTCTGAATTTTGCAAAATCTTTTGGGACCTTGCTGTTAAACCTGTGCTTACGCATTTCCTATACAGCTAGTTTGAGTGATGCACAAAATTATAGGTTTCTAGCGTTGGAAAAGGAAAAAAAAAATTGGGGAGGGGGAGTTCTTTGCCTAAGGGGAAAAAATTAACAAAAAAAGAAAAAAGCAAAGTTGTATGTGGCCCCTTAGTCAGGCAGCTTCGCCTGTGTGTGAACCCATCACATCTTCCCTGTAAGATTGTTTAACTTGTGCTATTGACACAATAAGCTAAACAAACAAAAGAAACTCTCCACTCACACAACTTTTCTGGAAGGAGTCAAAGTAAATCAGATAGCTCACGCTTTTACTGTGCTCCTGGTTCAGTTCTGTGGCTCCAGCATTGTGCATCTTCATGTGTACACCCTTGCCCAAATCTTTCCACCATCTCCCATGAGCTCAAAGGAGCTAACTGCATATCCCCTCTTACTGTTTCACTTACACTTCATTGAACAGAATGGAAGGAGATTTCTTTTTAAAGATGACTTTTAGTGTTATGGACAAGCCTTATTATACTCTCACCCGAATTGTAAAAGTGGGCCACTGGAATGTAAACCCATTCATAACAGTGTACAGTAGTGGCATTGCAGCAAAGTCAGCATGACGTTACAGCAGGAGAAAACTTCGCAATTTTTCATATGGAAGTGACTAAGCTAGTACCAGGGTATACATATATTATCCCTCACTAAGAATTGGAATAAAAACTACAGACTTTAAAAAAAAAGAGAGCATTAGGCACACTCGACATGCCCGAGTCTGTAACTATCAGCTTGCCTGGTAACTCCACAGCTCTCACACTTATTGTAAACCAAGGCCGATATTTGCTTGAGATGGATTCCCGGCTCTTTTAAATTTGGTGGGTTTGTATCCCATAGAGGAAATACACAGAGAAGTTCTTCTGCAACAATGAAACTGAAATTAATGGGGAATGGAGCAGATGTTGAAAAAAGCAAAGCAAGTCTTTCTTGGGGCTGTTGTAAAAAGTTATCGACTGCTTTGCGTCAAAAGTAGAAAGATGGCTTTAGAAGTTACACTCTTGAGCAAATAGAAACTACAAAAGCAATAAATCACAATCATAAGTCATCTGAAATGCCTTAGCGCTAGCTACGGCTATTGGCTTCAAAACCTTGTTTCTGTGAACATCTTTATTGGTATTAATGGTCAAGTTAATCCTAAAACTACTGTTTAACAATTAACTTGGTGTATATAGCGGGAAAACTAACTAATTCTTAAGAAAAGTAACTTCTTGACGTGCGAATACCTTTCTCAGAGTGTGCTTTGGGAAGGCAGAAGGGGGACTCTGCCTAACTTTGTGCTGTCCTGAATTGCAGCTGAAAATTATTTTTTTCCGCCGAATTTGGAGAAAGTTTTCTTTGCTCTAGTAGCGTGATTAGGAGGTTTCTCATGCAAATTCAAATGATGCTGCGAATCGCAGGCGCTAGACTTCCCTCGTCACCCCATTTCTTGCTTTGTTCCTGTTCCTGGACACTCAACGTTGTTTACCTTGATGATTTGGAGACCCAAAAGTCTGTTTCTAGTAGAAAAAAATGTGGAGTTTATCAGTAGGCGTACTACTGAGTCTTCTGTGCTTTATACACATGCCTTGGAGCTGAGTTTAAATTCCAGCCTCAGTAACAACAAACAGATCTGAGTTCATAATGTGCCTTCATTAAGGGAGACCCTTTGTGCCCGTGCTGGCATTAAAAGCCAATCTTAGCATTAATGCTATTTGAAGTTACATTCAGTATAATTAGAGTTAGAATTTTTACTGTGCTTCAAGTTTACTTTTATGCCAGTCGGTAAGAGCTGTGCCTGTCACTCCCATGTGGAGCCGAAATGGGAATCACCCGTACGATATAAGGACTTATTTCCTCGCTACCTCGAAAGATTTGCAATCTGCTGGGGTGCAGAGCTGTTTACCTACATCCGTGCGCCAGATAAAGTTGGTCTTTGATCATTCCCAAGTAGATAAAAAGAGCAGCGTTATCGACTGTGCCCTTGTGAGAGAAGTTCTGCTCAGAGTCAGCTGAGTCTGCTGGTGTTGGGTCCGTTAAGGAATCCCAAATATCTCTGCCCGCAATGCTGTGGGTACATGCCACCGGAGGAAGGTTCCTTCGTACCGTGTTTTCGCTTTCAATTTCCGAACGCAAGCGTGAATAGACATTTGCAGCGCCTTTTTGTAGTTAAGATTTAAGCAGCTCATTAAGCCAACACAAAGAGCCCTTGTAGTCCTGTAATTTATGGCCGCTTTTAAAAGGTAGTAAAGTACACTAATTGTACATCAACATCCAAAAAGGAGCAGGTAAATCTAGCAGGAATTTGAGCTAATTCTATGTAATCCTCCCCTCTCGATGGCCGGCATAAAAAAATTTTGTCACTATGGAAAGCATTTCTTTTCTCCTGCCAGAGGACCAAGCACATCAAGGACTACATCAGCTCCGAACCACCAGACACTGACCTCCACTCAGTGCAAAGCAGGCCAGGACGGACAAATACCAGAAATTTATTCGCGAACCATTCTGTTGTATGCACGCAGACAAAAATCAGGTTTTCTAACATCCCCACATGCACTTCTCGTTTGCAGGACTGGCTGCGGAGCTCCTCGAGGAGGAGGCGAACAGACAAGCCGCGATAAGCAGCCATTCAATACCGAACTGGCTCCAACCCTCTCTCCCTTGCCTGATGCCTTTGATTTCGGAAGGAACTAAGAACGGACAAAGAAATTCTCTAACTCTTTCGCTCTTCAGATGACTTTGCATCCTTCCTGTCCCCAATGCCTTTATAAGGATGGCGATCACTCAGGTCCCGTACACTTCTTTGTCTGCCCAGACACGCGCATTCACCACCCACGGAAGATGAATAGAGCCAATCCAGAAAAAAAAATCCAGCTAGGTTAAATATTTATCGCAACAACAACAAAATCTCATTCCAGCAGTCTTGTTCTTCATGCAGGTACCAGGCAAATCGCATTCTTACAGCTGCCACCGGCGCAAAAGCAGCGGCCGCTGCCCGGCTCTTACCTCCTCCAGCTGCGCAGGGTTGGGCAGAGGCGCTCCCAGCTTCTTCCACCGCCCTGGCCGAGCGGCTTCGTTTCGGGGCTCCCTGTAAACAAGCAACAAACAGTGCCTTACCGGGGAGTGCAGGGGGAGGTATTTTGCTCCTTCATTGGCAATACATGGTTTGCCGGGTGTGCTGGGAGAGCCTGGAGAGGGGCGGGCGGGGATGGAGCGGGCTCGGGCTCCCGCGAGGAGCGTGGATTCCCACCCGGGTGAAGAGCACGGGGAGCTGAGAAATAAAAGCGTGCGGTTGTTTTGGTTGGGTTTTTTTCCTTATTTTTTTTTTCCCTGTAGACAGCTATGCCTTCTGTCTCCAAGTGTTTGGAAATATTGTCATTCCTAACTCTTGTTACATGAATGTCTGCTTTATTTTCCTCTGGGAAACCTTTGTTTAGGATCATTTAATCAAGAACAGACATTAAACACAAGTCGTGGTGTTCATCTCTGCTGAATAAAACTCGGAAAGGGTTCCAGTTTAAACGCGGGGCGTATTGTGGTTGGGCTTTTATTCAAACGGTTAGCCGGGGCCCAATCCTGCCACCACAAGCTCACTAAGAGACTAACAATTGACCTCAGCGAAGCGGGATCAGGCCCAAATGCGTAAAAAAAAAAAAAAAAAAAAAAAAAAAATTCCACCAACACAACACACACACACACAAAAAAAAACCAAAAAAAAAACCAAAAAAAAAAAAAAAAACCAGCAACGAAAAAGCCGACATCCATGAAAGCCATTGATGGAGGGGAAAGAATTGGGCTACTTCTTTTCCCCTAAAATAAACAGTATTGCTGGTCCAAAAAGACAATAGTCAGGTTATTTGCATGCCACTTACTGAATCACTTTTACATATGAATTTGTCAGATATAATAATATACCCCTGTATTCAGTCTTGCTAATAAAACCCATCTAATGCATCTTACAATCATCAGTAAATGTAAATGCTAATAATTAAATAACACCATTCTTGCTGAAGGGTGTTATCTGAGCCCTGGAAATATTAAGTCTGTCTTGGGACAACTTTTCAAGCAGATTCTTTGCTTTGGTAATTTAGTAGTTCCATAATTACACTAATAATTTTAAATTTGGTGTTGAACTCCAGTCTACATAAAATCATGCAATAATAGCCTACTAAACTGTTTATTGCTGTCTCATAAATTTGCAAGCGCTGACTGTTAAAATCTACTGGCAAACACAAAAGAAAATGGAAAGTTCGAACTGCAATCAGAGAGCCCGGGCGCTGCTTCCTGGGGTTATCCTTAGCTCTACCTCTCCTTCCATTCGGCTGCAGCACCGGGGGAACCCCCTGGCATTTTAGGCTCAAAGTCGTACCTTAGCCGTTTTGATCCCTAATCAATAATCATGTTACAAACAGCAATAATCATCGATCAAGCGTGTCGTGACTGGGTTGTCCCACTCGTGTTAAATATGGAGCGTGTATCTGAAAATGGTGCCAGCGACTTTCTGTTATTTATTTTGGAGCTATTAGGTCACGCTACCATATTTTACATTGCCACGGTCCTTTAAAGTACGCTATTTCTTGAAAGAGTTGCTAAGTAGCAATAAAGCACTTTACAAAAACTATGACTTTTTTTTTTTTTTAATTTGTTGTTATCCCAAGCTCTAATATTCATTGCGGCACTCTAAGTTCGTACATAAATCGTTCAGACTAATGAGTCATAGAGAAATTCGCCCATGACTTTTCCTTTGCAATGCTCACTGCCTTTCCATTGCTTTTTTGGCCATGTATTAAGAGACGGTGATTTATTAACGCCAGGAAAATTGAACAAAGCAGGTCCTCCTGCACTGTGGCACCCAGCCTTCCACAGTGTGAATTAGAACATTATCAAGTGTGTTTGCCTCCGTAACACTTAATCACCAAAAGCCATAATGTGACCACAAGGCAGCTAAAACAAAGATTTAACATTTCTAAATATTAAACTTGTTAAGCAAATGCTCAGCAGACAAAGCAAGCACAAACAATTAAAGTCATCAAGCTAGAAATACACACTACCTACTTACCAACACAGACCCTATTGCTTGCTTAAGAAGTTTAGAATCTTTCAAGATAAATCAGGTGGGGTTTTTTAAAAGGGGAAAAAAAAAAAAAAAAGGAAAGAAAAACAAACTCCAGTAACAAGGAGTTGAGTTTCACTTCTGAGAGAATCACTCCTAGTGAGGACTGACGGCCACAGATCCATTCCTGACTATATGCATTAATTATTTAATGAGTCACGTGACCCTAAAGATTAAAATTTCAATATCTCCCCCAGAACAGGAGCAACACCTTTATCTGCGAGCGCAGGGATGCTCGTACTTGGGTCCCCTAATCTCTACTGCCTTTGACAGCTCCTCAGTTTCCAGGGAGAGCTCTGGGGCATTATTAACAAGGGTTTGTCCCGTTCTGCACAGCGAGCCGGGGCAGCTTTACACCCTCCGCCCTCCCCAACTCCAAATGAATCAGTTGAACCCAAATCATCATTGTCTGCAGCGGGGAGGGGGCTCTGCGCTGCTGGCAGGGGGACGGGAGAGCATCAGGGCGGCATTGCACGGGCCGTCTTCCACGGATGAGTGCTGCCTGTCCGCGGGCCCGGGCGGAGCCAGTAAGGCTGCCCGGGGCCGGAGGGAGGCGGCCGCGGAGCTCCCCCTGCCCACGCAGGGAGCTCCGACCCCGCCGGGACCCGCGTGGGCCGGGCTTGGGCGCCCGCGCAGCAGGGAACAGCCCTGGAGCGACACCCCGGGGTCCCACCCCGCCGCGGCCCGGCCAGGCCGTGAGGCTGTGGACATGGCCAGAGCCTCCGCCTCCTCGGGGACGTAACGTGCGGGGTCCCGCGGCCGCGCCGCTCGCCTGGCTCGGGCGGAGGTGCGGGAACGGCGGGCGAGCCCGGGCTGCCCGAATGCGGCCTCGACGCGAGGCGGGTGGGCCGGGAGAGCTGGAGTTTCACTGCAAGCCTGTCAGGATCTCCGCCTGTGTGAGGGTTCCCCCCACCCTTTCCTCGTTTACAAACACAGGACGAGAAGACCTGGGACTGCAAGCACCCTGGAAAAAAAAAAAAAAAAAAAAAAAAAAAAAAAAAAAAAAAAAAGAACAAAAATCCTAGCATTGCGTAATCCCCCGATGCAGGATGGCCCTGGTTATTAAATACCACAAGGAGCTTGTCACAGTTCAGCTCCTCCTGTAATGAAACACCAGGTATAGCAAGAGCTTGCAGGAGAAACGAGAATGGGGATCTCGGAAGAGGAGTATTTTTCTTGGTGGGTGGAGGGGAGGTGGGTGCCGGGGTTAACCGAGTGGCGTTCCCTGCTGACAGCAAATTGACTCCGGGGTGATTTGGTCTTTCTTTGAAATATTGACACACTTCCACTTCCAGCGTTTTGAGCTGCGCTCGCCTTTGTGGCCAGAGCAGATAAATCCGTGTGTGAGAGACACCGGGAGAGCGAGAGAGAGGGAGGGGGGAAGAGACATTTAGGTCCAAGTGCCGGATTAAAAAGAATACTGTCTTTAAAGGTCAAGGGTTTGAAGGGTCAGTCTGCTCCTCTAAAAAAAACAATTAATGGGATAGAAAATTTGTCCTCTCGGTGAACTCCTGGTTGCCTTAGCAAAGGGAGTACAATGCGAGAATTTAAACAGGACGATGTAATTTTTGAGGTTATTGTAAAGATGGGAGGTATTGGACAGGGAGCAGAGGGCTCCCAGCCCGGGAGCAGCATTCTGCTCCCAACACAAGCAGAAGGGGAAAAGAAAGAAGGAGAATTTACCTTAAACGATGATAATCGGCCATGGGGTATTTTGCAGTCCGCAGTTCAATCTCCAGCAAGAGAATGTACATTTTTTTAGGAGACAGCCAAGATGCTGTGTCTTTACACATGACCACTTTTTTTTTTTTTTTTTTTTCCCAGGAAAATCCTTTGCGTCTTCACAGACTTTTCCAAGAGAATGCCTTTCAGAACCGCTGTTGAATTACAAAGAAGTATTTATTGTAGGAGGTGATTAATGATTCTCGCTAAAATTGCTATTTGCAGCGTGATTTCATTTCTCTTTACAATGGGAGCAAACCAGGTTTATACGCATAGGCTGCACACTAAAGAAATCCTGCACTGCCAGTTAATATGTTTCAGCTGGAATTTTGCTCAGTTGTGGTAATTTTGGCTCTAAATACATTGAGGGATTCTCAAGCAATAAACCAAATGAAGAGTTACACATTTGCAGATAGTAGTTACCTGACATACAGCTATATTTTTTTTCCCCCTTTATAAGGAGATAACTGGTGACTCAGGATTTAGTAAACAGTAATATGTGAGCAGAAGTGTGCTTTTCAGGCCTGCTCCTTGGTCAGGTATGGGGACAGCCGTATTTGCTGAGGGTGTTTACAGCTGCTGCCTCCCTGATGCTGAACGTGTTCTGCCAGTGGCACGTTACATTTATCTCTGGGATGGTACATATTCTATGGCTAGGCAGGGATGCTGGCACAAACTTTGAAGCCCGGTGCTACCTCAACCAGGGATGATGATGCCCCCTGGTTCTGGCAGCCTCGCTTAGGTGAAGACAAGCACTGATTCCAAGAATCCATCTTGTATGTATTCGAGTGAGTAAATAAATAACTATTGGCCTTCGAGTCTTCCCTGGAAGATTTAGTAGCACTTGAGCTCCTTTCCAAGACTTTTCCTATCCAGCTCAGTGCTACACCGTGTTGTGAAAGCCCCAAGCAGGGCTCTCCGTTAGCAGCTCTGCTTTGCCTGAACTCCTTAGCTGCCTGGAAGCAGGAAGATGCACAGCCTGAGGTGGAACCAGCTGAATCCCATTTTGCCACAGTAGTTGTGACAATCTCGGTCAAAAAAAGCCTCATGAGCTGTATCCAAATTCATGTGTCTACCAAGGCTTTCTCAGCACATTTTGAAATAATCTTAAAACAAAAACAAAAACAAAGAGGAAATACACACAGAAAAGGCAGCTTGAAAAGAAATTTTAGGTTACCGTTCAAGTATTCCCCTTAAACAGTGCTAGCCAGCTAAGAAATAATAATCAGGCGAAAATGAATGAATAAACCACGACTGACTAAAGATTTAAAGTGTTATCACGGCATGGGAGCTTATTGGCTCCCAGAAGAAGCACAGTTTCTCTTGTCAGGCAGCTGAAAACAGTCACACGGCCAGCAGTGGAGTCAGAGTCATTCTGTCTAAGTCAGCTAAAGAGAGGACCACTCACCTATACAATGAAGCAAGACCTTTCCTCGTCCTGCAACACAATTTTTCCCTGCCAGGCAAGTAGGAGTCAGGAGGTTTTTCACCACACTTAAAATAACCATTACCTTATTGACAAGATGAATCCAAGTCAAACCAATGCATTAAACTTTTGTTTTCCATTCCTGATGCCAACATCAGCCAAGCACAAGGTGGATGAAACAGCACGTAGTGGACTTGTGTTTCAAGCGTTTAATTCTTTTGTACAGAATAATCTTTATTACTAGCATTTGGCACTGTTATACATTACACCAAAAATCCACAAATTGTACATGGACCCAAACTATTTAGACGGTGCCAAATATGAAGACAGCAACAGCCTTTATAGCAATATTTCTTTAAATAAATGCAATAGGGAATGTGGAGAAAAACTAATAGATCACAGCTACTGAGGGGGCTACACTTAAAACCAGTTAAGTTACCTTTGATACATAAAACATTTTCCTTTAGACAGCGTAAGGGGACTTTTTCGTAAGTCTTTAACCTCTTGTGGACGTGTTCGTTCTCCCATGTTGGTCTGTGTGTGTATACGTGCCTGTGCACCATCACACACACAAGCACACACTGAGAAATCCATGAACACACCACAAAACAGCGCTATTCAAGTCAATGCCTTACACAAGTGTCTCACGAGCTCTTTGCTTTGTTTTAAATGTTTTTTATTTTTAACGTGTTCCCTAAAAAAAAAAAAAAAAAAAAAAAAAAAAAAAAAAAAAAAGAGTCCGTCTTAGGTACAGAGAATTCGTCCATGACAGCATCCATCCCTCTCTTACACCGAGGGCAAGAGAGCGTTTCCATAAATAGAAAAAAATGATGGGCATGGAACCATTATCTATATACAATGTAGACAATCGTCCAGGTTTTGGTTTAAACATGTGCCCGTTCTTGGACACGTCTCATCTTCCTTTTCTGCTCCTGTTTTGTTTTACACAGTTTGGTCCAAAAGGCCAGCCTCCACCTCGAGGCAGCTTGAAAACCCCAATAGATAGGTAAATATATATATATATTAAAAAAACCACAACAACAACAACGACCAAAAAAAAAAAGCCAACCAAACAAAAAAGACCAAAAAGACTCAAACCAAAAACTGTATTTATAGCGCAGCTGCATTGGGTGTAGCCCCATCGAGCGGATGGGGATGGCCCTGTGTCTGTGCTTTGGACTGCTGGCTCAGTGTGGACTGGTTTGAGGAACGCATCTTTGTGTTAGGCAGTTTATGGTCTTTCTTCCACTTCATGCGCCTGTTCTGGAACCAGATTTTGACCTGGCGCTCGGAGAGGCAGAGGGTGTGCGCGATCTCGATGCGTCGCCTTCTGGTCAGGTAGCGGTTGAAGTGAAACTCCTTCTCCAGCTCCAGGACCTGCTGTCTGGTGTAAGCAGTGCGAGACCTCTTGGGCTCCCCTCCGTTGTAATTGGGATTGACTGAAACGTGCACACACAGGCACACACATACACACGCGGAGAGAAAAGAAGGAGAGGGGAAGGGATAGAACATAATCATTATATAATAACTTGACACCGGGTTCACATAAGATACATAAACGGCAAGAAAAATTGTTTCCCAGCCTATCGACAGTGGGGACAATCGAGGAGCAATAAAAAATGGTGATGGGCATTTGGGTTAGAAGAAAAGCTTCAAAGACACATGGCCCAGAGCCACTGCAGGGCAATTAAATTTATGGGGGCTATAATTACTGCCCTAACAGTTTGGCGTCTCGTAAATCTTTTGATAAAGGACCCCGGATACAAAAGGTTTCTCACTTTTTCTTTTCTTTTTTTTTTTCTTTCTTTTTTTTTTCTTTTTTTTTTCCTTTTTTTTTCTTTACTATTAGAAAACGCGGAGGGAAAGGAGGGAAGAAAAAAAAGCCACACACGCAACGACCCATCCCGGTCCCGGGAGCACCCTCCCCCCTTCCCTCCTCTGCAGGCGCATCCCCACCTCCCCCTGGCAAGGGCAACTCACCCGTGCTCACATGGATCTTCTTCATCCAGGGGTAGACCACCGGCTCTTTCCCCTTCAACCCGGGCAGGCTCTTGTCGGGCAGCAGCGAACAGGCGGGCCCGGTGCCGGCCCCGGCGGCGGGGGCTGCTTCGCAGCGGCGCTGCAGGGCATGGCCTGGGAGCAGGGGCTGGGGCGGGCCGGGGTGGCCCTTGGCGGGCGGCGGCGGCGAGGCGCCCGGGGGTGGCTGCTCGGGGCCCGGGGCGGCGCTGCCGGCGCTGCTGTAGCTGTAGGGCGCCTGGGGGTAGGAGGGTGCCTGCGCGGGGTAGAGCGCCTCGGGAGGCGGCCCCGGCGGCCCCGGCGGCGCCGCGGGAGCCTGGTAGCCCGGTTCCCGGCGCGGCCGCGGGAAGTACTCGGGCAGCGCCGGGCCCGGGTGCGCGGCGTGCAGGTGCGGCGGCGGCGGCGGCGGCGGCGGCGGCGGGGCGTGCGGGTGCGAGTGGTGAGGGTGGTAGCTGGCGGAGCTGCCGGCGCTGCCGCTGTGCTGCGTGTATTCCTCGCAGGGAGGGAATTTGGGCTCGATGTAGTTGGAGTTTATCAAAAACGAACTCATGGTCATTAATTTGTGAAGTGCAAAAATACTAATTTTTCTCGCGTTGTCGTTTTTCTGGGCTCGGCGAGGCCCCTCCCCTTCCCCCCCCCCTTCCCTCCCTTCCCTCCCTCTCCCCCTCCCGCTGCTGTCAAGTGCTGCCGCTGCCAAAGTTTGGGCCTCCAGCCCTTCCCCCCCCCCTTCCCCGCTGCACTCCCCTCCCTTCCTCTCTTCCCACCCCTGGAGCGCCTACAACACACACAAACACACACCCGCGCACACACACACCCGCACCCCCCGCCGCCCCGCCACCACCTGACCGCCACCGCCAATTACCGCGCGGGGCCGCGGACCCCGGATCAGGAAATGGAAGAGGGACGAGCGGCCGCAGGGCAGCTCCGCGCCCGCGGACCCTTCGCGGGGACCGCGCCTCCCCCTCGGGCGGCGGCTGGCTGGCGAGGGAGCGCCCCGCATCCGCTCCTCACCAGCATCCCCGGCTCCTCCTGCCCGCCGACCCGGGCCGCGTCCAGCAGTCGCGGTGTCAAGCGAGATAAAACTAATCCGGCTTTGACAGTCTCCCACCCACCCCGCCCGCCCCAGCACTTTTTGTGTCTTCGTTCTCCCGTGGGAGAGTGTAGGAAGTAGGGCGAGGAAGCGGAGCGCAGCCCAGCTGCGTGATCCAGAGGGAGGCAGGCATTGCACAAGGCGTTGCACAATCCTTTTAAACAAGCCCATCTCCAAATGCCGGGGCTGCGCGCAGGCAGAGGGCGGCAGCGGCTGTCGGGCACAGGACACCGGCCGCCCTCCAGGGTCTGTCCCCAGCGCCCCGCCGCTGCGGACCGCGGGCGGCCGCGAGCTCCAGGGACAGCCTTTTGCCCCTTTGGAGCTGGACTAATTGGAGGAATAGACGCAAAAGTTAGAACGAAGGTCGCGGGCAGGCCGAAGAGAGTCCTCGAGGGGCTTGTGGGGTGTGAGGCATAAAGCGAGCCTGAAAATAACGGGGAACACAGCGGGAAGGGAGAGGGGAAGACGGACACGATGGTATCAAACACTTCCTACCGGCGATTACAGGGCTCACTGTGAGCATCCCTCTCCACGGAGCAGAGCTTTCTGAACTACGAATTTAAGTCCGTTGGTTTGGTGTGCCTCGTCTGGGGTTTATTTTTTAATTTTCACTTCCGTAAGAAATCGCTAGTGCCTTCGCAGCAGTAGCTCGCAAACCCTGGTGTAGGAGGGAGAGGGCACTCGGGCACTTCTACGTTGCTAAAACTGAGACTGTTAACGGTATTTGCAGCTCAGGGGGAAACAAGGCAGCCGCCCTGACCTTAGGTAATTGAAATTTGATGGTTAAACTAATTACGCTCTTATTCTAAGGGGAAAAAAACACTTATTGAACGTCAGCTAGTCTACCACATTTGGAGTAGGCGCGAACTTTTTCAGATTATTTTTTTCATCTGTACAGGAAAGAATATAAACAGATAGAAATATTTACCACACCCTTAGAGAATATAATTGCTGAGTGGCTAAGTCTCATTACTGGTATGGGAAAATACTTCTAATATATCAAGTGTAAATATGATACAGTTTAGATCTTGCGTTCCTAAAGATATTACACTAACAGTTACCCTGGTTTAAATTCAGATTATTGTCTTTTGCAGTTTAATAGATAATGGATACATGCAATAAAATTCTATTTGAATATATATTCTATCTAACAAGACACACAGCGTATCGATTTATATTTTATCCACAGACACGTAGGCACGCACATTGCATGCGGCTTGTAATATGTTAGAACATTTCCAGCACTTGGGTATACTGGGGTACTTATCTAAACAATCACTCATTTCCTCCTACTATCGAATGTCTAATTTGTAAAGAGAGTTAAAACACATTTACTCACTCATTTCCAACAGCACATCTATGGAACTCTTAACTGGCATAATAGATAAGTTTCTCTATTTACTCTGCATGGAAAGGAAATGCGGTTACACACACGCGGTTACACACAGAGACAGCCGCAACTGCTCAACAGCACACATTTGCTGGAAAAAGTGAGATTGTTTTATTTATATTCCAAACAACAAAACAACAGCAACCCATTTCCTAAAAGAAAAAAAAAAAAAAACTCCCATCTGCATGTGTTAAAGGTAAAAGATCGCCGAAGTCCACCACGACAGCTTTTTCCCGGTTTAAAGAGATACATGCACACATAGAGACGCATACATACAAATACCTGCCGCCTAGCACCAGATGAATTACACTGGGGTATCGTAAATATTATCCTCGGCATAAGTCCTGAGGCTCTACGGCCGGAGCACTACAGCAGGCTACCGTGTTCCCACGCCACAGTAAAACACAACGAGAAGTGTTGTCTCGGTTTGTAAGATCAGCGCTATATTGGGAGAGTTGACCGGGCTCTGTTTCATATAATTTACTGTGATTAGATCTCAAAGTTTCACCGTGCCCTTTTCTACAGTAGGGCTCTGGCGCTTGGTTACAGAGAGAAGGACTCAATTTTGTATAGAGTGTAAATCTGCAAGGTGACCTGAACTGCCCAGCTCAGGTCTGTTTTTTTCATGTGGTTCTCTTAGTCTGTGAAGATGTGCTGAGGCAGGATCTCCAAAAGGCCTGTTCCGTGTCTTTCTGGTTTTGTTATCATAAACAAGAACCCAGCCAAGACCACCAAGTGTTATCTTGCACACGGCCATTTCGACATTTTACTACAAGATTTATGGCTGTAATAAACAATCTCAAACCCTTTTCCCCCCCAGTACTTCCCTTTAACAAACTTGTACCATCACCCTAAATTCTCAAAGAAAGAAAAGGATAGGATAAAATAGGCCAGCTCCCTTATTTTTCCAGAAGGACTAAAGGCTCGATTTCACTGGAGAAGGAGACTTCAAATAATTAATAAAGAAGCGAGAGTTTCCTGACCGAGGCTGGCCGAGAATGGGATGAGGACAGCACTGGAATTAAGTTGAGAGAGAGTAAATTTTCATGCACCAAGAAGAAGCAACTCAATACATACCGAAAGAGGGGGGAAAAGGGGATCCCTCTTTTTCCTGTGAAACAGACAAGCATTCCTGTTACCCTCCACATACGCAGTTAAAACATAATTACCACGAAAGAGAAAATAATAATAATAATAATAATAATAATAATAATAATAATAATTCAAGTCAACCTCTTGCCGTGCCGGGCATCCTCCACCGAGAGCGGTAGGAGGAGGAAGAATCACACTAGCAGTCTGGTTTGACTTTGATTTGAACCATTTTGAATATATTTAGTCCCAGCTTTCCCCTCTTGAATGCGAGGCTGTCCCAAGTTTCAAAGTGACCGAAAAGTGACACCGTGTGCATTTTGTTTCTTATTAATCTTACACATTGACAGTCTTTGTTAAATAACAAGGCGTGCCCTTCACCAGGCGACATTTTCATATTTGTTAGACGCGGTGACCTGAAGTTCACCTCGGCCTTGGACTTAGTTTTTCTAAAAGGTCTATAACAGTGTCTTTTAGATAGCAGGGTGCTTTGCCCAGGTCACTTCTTCTAAGGGAAAAATAAGAAAAAAATCGAGGGAAAATGTAAACGTTATGGAATGTATCGACTGTATTCCTTTCTTTGTTCCTGGGAATGATACAGCCCCGAGGCTGCTCCTGCCTCCGCGGATGAGAGCGTCCTTCACGATGGGCGCTGCCGGCGGAACATGCCCATGTTGGCATTTTTGCCCCAAGTTCAGCATTTGATAAAAGCGGTACTGAGGCTCCTCTTAACAATGGGATGGTTGGCGGGGTTTGCTCACTCTGTCCTGGTGCGCTTAAATAAACACACGTAAGATGTGATTTGTGCTCGGATTTTAAATGAATGGCCTTTTGAGCAGACCTTCCACACCAGAGAGCAGCGTGCTGAATGCAGAGAGTAAAAGGACAGAAAGAGTTCGTCTCAAATTATTAACTGTTCTGTTCTAGCCCGTTGGATTTTTTTTTTTTAAAGGGAAACAATTTAAATAATAATTGAAAATAGTAAATATTTGTGTAAGTCGCGGTTTCAACTTCTTTGAAATTATTCTTATTGATATTTTTATTCTAAACCAGATTTAAAATACGAAATCCGGACCACTAATTGTTTTAGTGAGGAAGTAAATGGATTTCTGTCACCTACTCTTGAGTAAGCCGATTATAGTAACAGCTTTCATTCTGGGTATATCAAAGACGCATTGTTATTCTTGGAAACAATCCGCCTGCTATTCTCTAACAAAATAGATATTTGGCTACGGTTTTTAGCTTGTTATCAGGCTTCGGTCTTACACCAAATAAATAGTCTGGATGTGAAAGGTTATATACTATCTCCAGAGCGGGCAGGCTCCCTAAACGTGCAGTGCCAGGGCTCGCTACAAGTGAGCAGCAGCAACAACTTGTGAACAGCGTCTACACGCCGAGCAAACACTTGCATTACACACTTTCCAGGCTTCAGCAGGTACTTTAGGCACAATCTCCGATAATCACTTTGGCTAATCTGATATCTAACCTCTCGCATACTTGTTCCCAAGATACAGTGCTCGCCTGCCACGATCCAGCTGTGTCTCTGGCAAATAATTCACGCGTACCAGTTACACAGAGACCGGTGTAGGCTGCTGCCTTGGTGGTGGAAAGGCAGCAATGCGTGGTTGAGGGTGAGGTGCGCTTTTCCTTGGATTTCCTTGTCGCACTGTCCCCTCCTCCACACCTTTCAGGTCTGATTATGGCTATATTCAAATATCCTTTCCCTCTTCCACCGACCCCTCAGCCTTAAAATTTCAAGCTGAATCCCGTCTGCGATTATGTCCTCCAAAATGAAGTTGCTTGAGCAATATTGGTTAGTTCTCCCTGCAGACACGTCTAACCAAGAAACTAAAGCTTTTACTCAGAGGTGGCACTGTGAAAAAAAAAAAAAATCCCAGCAATGTGGGAATCTCTCCGCGCTAAGAAATTCCACTAAACTTTTTATTGGAAGGGTGAAGAGGGGTGGGTGGCGGGAGGAAAAACAACGCGTCCTACTCCCAATTTCGCTGGGAACTGCCGCCTCGGGTAATTCCAGAAGCTTGTGAGAACCCTCCAAATCACAGAGGCGCAGGGAGCCAGCTTGTCCGTAATATTTTCCATGGGTATCGCAACACGGCTCTACCGCTCCGCATTTTAAACGAGCTCCTTCGGACCAAACATATAGCCCGTATTATCTCCGGCATGTCCTGTTTAAGCACAGTTTAGCGGTCGCTACAGAAATGAGAGCAAAAACAAAGACGCGGCTAGGATCGATACACGCGTTAATAGCTTCGCTCCTATCTTATCTTCCTGCCATTTTGCAAAGTGAGAAGGCTTAACATTAAACCTCTTAGAGCAGGTTATTATATAATAAACAAGGGTGAGGCATTTTGCTACCTGACTTTTGGAGGAGGCAACATCAGTGGCTTCTGCGGGGGTAACACGCGTGTTTACCTGCCGCGGCTGAACTCGAGCTATTCAGACACAAATGTGGCTGATAATTCAAGATGAAATACAACGTGTATTACTCTTGAAAAGAGGAATTTTCTATCCTTTCCTTGGTAATTGAGGTCATTCAGCCAGTAGGGTTCACCTGGAGTCCATACTGTGATACACACGTAACTCAAAGCTATTTTATCTTTTGTGCTGATAGTCAAGATCTCGGCTATAACATTGACATCAAACTCTGTCTGGGCGAATGACTAAGAGTGGTGCAAAACGTAAACTTTTGACCCTCAACTTTTTGACCTGCAGTTGTAACGCCCTTAACCACAAAGATATACAAAAGCTATGCAGCTTCTTTTAGGAGTAAGAGACTCGCACTGTTTGTTTCAATACTTCTGCTTGTTTCCCCCAGCTTTCTAAGGGCGCTCTTTTTTGTTGTTGCTTTTTTTTTTTTCTTCTTGCTGCTGAGAAATCGGATACTTTTGCATTTTTAATTGTTTTTTTCTTTTCCTTAATCTCTCAGCTTTGTAAAATGCTGTTAGATCAGTTTGCACAGCCTTTCGGCAGCGTTGGAGGGAAGCCTGTTACTCAAAGGCGCTATATGGTTACAATTGCAGGTGAAATGCTGGGTAAGTTCTGGGCGTGAGGTTGGAAGGAATGGAGCGACGAGCGTTGGGGGAAAAGCTGCAGCTCTCTGCTGAAGGGTTTTAGTCATTTCTCCTTGATTTAAACATAAAGAAACAAGTCTAATTGTTTGCGAAGCCTTGTCTAGGCAAACGAGTTGACTGTGAACTTGGTCTAAAGCGAGCTCTGCTGGTGATTCCTAGGGTGTGCAGATTTATCTTTTCTGCATTTACTTAACCTGGCAGTGAACTGCACGGGCTGCCATTTATTATCCGGAGACAGACTTCACCTCAAGCAAGGACTGTTCCACAAAATTGCAATAATTACCCAATAACCTTCATAGCAAATATTATTATTGAAAAGACATTTTTTGGGGGGGAGGGGATATAGAAAAGATTCATTTTGCATGTTATAAGGCAAAATCCATGCAAATTTTACACGATCTCTGTGTCAGATTTGAAATTGTTTGTGCGCATAGCTACAGGAACATGTGACCGGGGTGGTCCATGAGTATTTGCCTTACAGAGAGACATTAGTGAAGATGCTTTAATTTGAAAGGGATAATATTTTCAAAGATGACCAGAAGATTGTGGGAACTGTGTTTTTTTGCTCTAGCTAGCAACCGTAGCCTCAAATCGGGGAGATTTTGAGGGCAGAAGGAGAAAGGACTAAGAAAGCCAACGACATCTCAACTTGGTCAGGATATTTACTTGTGTCTGCATTAAATGCATCGAATCTGTATTTATGGTGAGGGAAAACGCATTGCTCCCGTATTCAGCGTTAGAAATCGAAAACTCCTAATCCCCTCCGCCCATGATCAGTTCTATTCAATTTCCCATGGAGCAAATTGAAAACTCCTCTATTGTCACCTTTCTACAGATACACACATATTGAATGTAAGGAAATGGTAGAATAATAATTTCCCTGTTCTGAAATTAGGGCATTTGCATGATTTAGACAAGGCTGCAGAGCTGTAATTTACGGATGACTTTCCATTGGATTGTTACACTCCTGGTTTAGAGAAAGTTAAGTCTTGCAAAGTCACCAGTTCCACACATTAAGAGAGCTGCCTGATCTTTAACTGGTTTTCACTTAGACATGAAACACTGCATGCAAGTATTTCTTTCAAAGGATTAAGTAAACTGTATTTCAAAATGCAGAACGGAATTTGCCATTCGTAAAATAGAAAAAACTTGCACTTACTAATTCCACAAACTCATCAGAAAAATAACGTATGCTGATAAAACCTCTCTCCTGGTTCCCAGGGACAATTTCCCATGACATTTTCCCTCAGAAAACAATTCGGACCTGCGACTATTTTCGCAGAGTTCGGCAGTCTGGGCTCGTTTGAATTTCAAATTTCAAAGCGTATTAGGAAATCTTAATGCATTTCTGTGTTTGAATGGTTTCAACTGTGATGCTTAAGACAGGACAGGGCCAGAAACAGGGTGAAGTTGTCATTTCTAGCTAACTTTCTTTTGTTTTTAGTGTTTCTTGCAGTACAGGCGGGTTTATATGCTTCTGGACTTAGGGATATTTTTTCTTTCCCGTAGCTCTTGAACGACTGTACATTGTTTTGTGTGGGATATGGTCCAGAAGCCACATACAAAAATGTGGAAAATACACAGTAGCAAATATTTTCACTCTAGGCAATGAAAAAATACAATCCAGGATGATATCCAGGATCCTAAAATATTAGTCCAACGAGTGTCCGTGCGTGCTTGTATATTAGCCAGTTAATTCAAATAGCGCAGTGTTGTTAAATACTGAGTAATCATGAGCTGTTTGTGCTGTTTGTGTCTAGTACAATTCCTGTCTACGAGCAAAGGATTTTCCTTGGAAAAGGACCTATATATAAATGAAGACCAAACTTTTAAGGGTTTTTCATGCTGTGCCTCAAACTATAACATTTTATGGCATATAGTATAATATAATACACGCCTATCATATACAACTTTCTGATATTCCTATTGACGAAAATCTGTCAACTAGAGCACTATAAAATCTGCAGCTGTTTATAAGGAAATGATTTTCAAATGTGCATTTGGATATGCTCTTTTAAAGCCTTTCTCATTTTTTTTAAATATGAAATATATGCAGATGTGTTTGTTTAGTGCTGATAGGAAGGATGGACAGACACAAAGGCATCAGACTCTATTTATCTTCTGCAAGGGTTGACTTTAAATATTAAATATTCTTTAAGCTGAGCTCTTTGGGAAGAACCTACCTTGGATACTACCATTTCTTTAAAGACAAATAAATCAAAAATAAGAATCAGTCAGCAATATGCATACCTTGCAGAGGTACACAACAACCTCAGCCTCCTAAAACCCCGCGCCTTTCTCCCATTTTTGCTCACAGTAGCCAAACCAGCCTAAACCACAACATTCAAATGGCATAGCACTGGCAAAATAAAACAAAGCCCATCTCTGACATTAAACCATTCCATTCTTTTATAAACCCGGCTTCATGACTCGTAAAAGAAAACAATGCAATCTGCTGAATCAATGTTACTCCAAACCTGTGCAGAGAAAGAGATATCCACAGCTAGTTTGGAAAGATAGATAGATAGATAGATAGATAGATAGATAGATAGATAGATAATAGGCAATTCTCAGAATTCTACTGTAGCCCCTGACTAGTCTGTTTATACCCCCCGAGATCACTCGCCAAAGTAACAGCTCTGAGGATAAGGATCAGGCCTTAATGTTACCCAGAGAAAGATAGAGTTCCTTTCACCCTTTCATTCAAGTCCTGGAAATTCAAAGACTGAAGTTAAATCCGGCCATAAAGTTTATTGCTGAGTAATCACACTCTAGTGAGAACAGTCCACTTAAATAAAAAGAATGTTGAAGTAAACACGCAGCTGGGGCCTACCCCACAATGGCAGCCAGCAATATAAGGCAGAAAGGGAGAGAGCAGAGCTAGGGGGATATTTACAATCTTCAATAAACCAAGCCCGTATTTCATAATTTGCAGCACTCTAATGACCTGTAGTCTCTTGTATTAATGCTACAAGTTACAGTCAATTGGTTCGCTTAAAAAAAAAAAAAAAAGGAAGTCACAGGAACATATATATGTGTACACACGTACACACCCTTTGTGTCCATGAATACACCGATATTAGACACATATATGCATCTGCACGGCTTTACACAGAAGTACAAACTAATTTGTACATGCAGGCACACATGCATATAATTTAAATACATTTATATTTATGCAGTTACTTATAGAATCAGGAAACAGCTATAGCAACGTTATAAATGCACATCCCAAAAGACACTATGCTCTCGCAGATGTACATATACACATAGCTAAAGCTTTCTGCACAACCCAATGCAGAAAACATGTATCTAAGCACTTCAGTACAGTCTGTGCCATTTTAATACTGGCTCTGATGTGCAACATATTTCACCAATCCAAAGATTATTACCATATCATCACGCCTCCAACTCTATCATGCCTACATAAGATACTGCCCAGATAATATCAAGCGCAATCTATTTTGTTTCCCCCTTTTTTTAATCGCCTGCAGTAACTACTCTTTGCTAAACAAAACCTCTCCAAACTTGGAGAGTCTATTGGAGCAAAGGAAGTAATTATCTTCTGCGGTAGTCAAAGTGATTAAAGCTAGGCCCCAAAATCCATCTCTGCCAAAGTAGCTTATTGTGGTTTACTTTGATTTGATCGTTAAAATAGAGAACTAGCTGCTGCGAGTGAAGGGATAGGGGGGAGGTATTTGCAGCGCAACCTGGATCATTAGTGCTTGATCCTGCCTCTCGGGCTCGGTGGGACCGTCCTGAAAACCTCCAGGCGGAGAGGAAGGGAAAGAGAAAGAGAAAGAAAGAGAGAGCCGAGAGGCAGCGAGAGCGAGCAGGAGCCTCGGCTTCCCCACTGTACAAATAAACTTTAAGGAACTTGTGCACAAAACTTACCTTTGACTTGCAAGGAGCCATTTTTCACATTGTACTGAGAACTTGTGGTTTGGATACTTCTGTCCCTAAACCTGACAATTTGAATGGCCAGGAGGCACACGTAGCCTGCAAAAGAGTCAAATGAAGTCCAGCGTCAGTGAGATTATATGTTATGTGGTATATAATGTTGGATGTCAACTCCCCAAAACCATAAAACTTACTTTAATGGCACCACGTGACTTTTTATAGCCAGTGAGCCTATCTGTCTGTGCTATGGATGATTTTACGATCTAATTCATAGACAAAACCCTATTCATTTGGCACCCAAATGTCATATAGCCGGAACTGGGGCTTATAAAGTTTACTGTTTTATAACTTTTAAGGGAAGGCATCAATGTAACCAGTCAGTAAATGTGCAAATCTTTAGTTGCTCTTAGAAGCTCAGAAGAGTTAACCATTCAAGCTCTGATGGGGTAAGTAACATTGCGTTTATAGCAAACTAATTCTAGCGAAGAAAACCAAAAATCTTTAAAGGGTGAAGAGTGGGAATGTGGCTAGAGAGGCTTACTAATAGGAGCAGAGGGCTTGGACATGGTTGTCCTAAAATACACTTAATGAAACCACAGGAGAAATTCTAGAGTGATGCAAACACACCCTGGAGTTCGTAATGTATTTGAACAAAGCACATGTTTTGGGGTTTGGGTTGTGGGGTTTTTTTTTTTGTTGGTTTTTTTTTTTTTTTTGGTTGGTTTTTTTTTTTTTTTGTTTTGTTTTCTTTTCTTTTCTTTTGTTTTGTTTTTCGAATTTTAACCATCAGCAAACAGTTAACAGTTGATCCAGCCACAAAGGGTGTTGATTGTGGTCCTGCGATGCAGCTTTCCACCTAGCGAGAAACAAGTAAGGAAGAACTTATGGTCAAACTTTTAATTAAAAATACTGGTAGCGGACAATTGCAGCATCCACAATACGCAACGTGCAGCAGGAGCCAGGTAAAATAACAAACTCTGCACGGGCTAATTTTTTTTTTTTTCTTTTTCAGAGGCAAATCAGGAAGCACAACTTCTTGCTTTGCACAAATCAGATCACAAAAACTTTACAATAGAAAGTTTATTTTTTTGTTGATTTCCAGTCAGTTTTTTTTAAAAACAAATAATAATAATAATAATTAAAAAAAAAAGCTGATCACAGTTTGCTCAAACAGCCAGACTTTGACTATATTTGTAACTTTGTTCACAAAAAACATACATCACAGAAGCTGCGCTTAATAAGAGCCACTTCTAAGAGTTCGTGCAAAGAGTCATATACAAAGGCACAGCAAGGACATACTGCTTGGAATCACAGTTTTCGTCACAGATTCACTATTCACTACACGTAGGACAAGTTCAGTTGATTTCATCATTTCACCTCTACAACAGCATTAATTACACAGGAATTATATAGGTAGTTTGAATAAAAATATTTTTAACAGCTTGGAGCTATACAGACATTAACACTTGACCACACATGCACAGTTAAGCAGGTTGAGTGCAACACATAACATTTGTACTATCCGGGGGAGGGTTTCCTTTCTCTCTCTCCTTTTTTTTAAGCTTCTATTTTTTTTTCTTTTTGTTCTTTTTTGTTTAGTTTTGTTTTGTTTTAACAGTTACTTCAAGTAACACAGCTCGCTTCATATAAATAAGTTAAAACATCTATTATTTTTTTTCAAGACAAAGCCATTCAAGACAAAGAAATGTACGATAAAAGCAGATCTACTTATACACGCGAGAGAATGGTAATAAACAGGCTCATGATTAAAAGATGAATAAGGGCGACAAGAACAGGGTTTCTTCACAGAAGTAACACAAGGAAGTTTTAGAAAGTCAACTTAGTACTGACATGAGACGACGCAGGGTCAGCTAATACTGCTCAGTACTTTTAATTGATCAAACGCTTAGGGACGGAATGCCCCTCCTGCAGCTGCCATGCTCATACTTTTCAGCTTATTATCCTTTTTCCATTTCATTCTCCTGTTTTGGAACCAGATCTTTATTTGTCTCTCTGAGAGGCAAAGAGCATGTGCTATTTCAATCCTTCTTCTGCGGGTCAGGTATCTATTGAAGTGAAATTCCTTTTCGAGCTCCAGGGTCTGATAGCGGGTGTAAGCAGTCCGAGCCCTTTTCCCTTCTGGTCCCCCTATGTTGTCTGGAAAAGAAAAGTACATTATTTAGATTCTCAGCAGCCTCTGGGAGCCTTCGTGTCTCATTGCAGCTACCAGCAACCAGGACCGTTATTCTCAGTCCTGCTTGGTTTTGTTTCTGGTTTGGATAAACGCTCAACAAGTTTCCCCCTCCAGCCCCTCTTAGGAAAGGCTTGGGGGAGGGGGATTTGGTAGTCTCGGTAAGTTTTCGCTTGGATTTGCGATTCGATTTTTTCTAATTTAATTTTTTTCAGTTTTTTTCTTTTTTTTTTTTTTTTTTACAAGGTTAGTTCTCCCCCATGCCTCCCCCAGATAAGCTGATTTGGAGGATGTCTCTGCTCATAGCTGGGTTTCAGAGCTGAGAGAGCAAAGCTGAAGCGTGCAGCCCTTTCCCACGGCTGAGCTGGGGAAGGGTCTGGGAGGCAGCGAGCCTCCGGCCGCTCTCCCAGCAGCGAGGGCAGGGCAGGTACCCGGGGCCGAAAGTTGCTTTGCTCCCCCGCACCCTTCAAGCCCTCTACCCCGAGTCTGGGGCGACTCGCCCTCCCCCCCTCCCCCACGGCTTCCCAGCAGTGAAAACTGCCCTTCTCGCCCTTTCCTATTCTCTTTTTAATATGTCTAAGCAAAATAAATGGGGTCAGCCGCGCCGTTCCCACTGGAAGATCCCCCATTCAGAGGAGAGCCGGGAGCAGCCTCTGATCCCGATCTCCCTTCGGCAAGGCTCCTTCTACTCCCCCCGCCGGCGCTGGGAGCCAGGCGGGCGGTGTTTTCGGGGCCGAGAGGTTTTTTTTCCTTTCGGGGGGGACTCGCCCAGAGAAGGGAGCGTGCTTCCCTGCGAGCAGAGTTGTGGTGTGCGCGGAGACTGCCCGCTCTCACGCCCTCCTCTCCCCCTCTCCCCGACCTTGCTCGGCGCAGCCACCCGGTTTACATTACATCCTCCTTTTCATCCAGAGAAATAAAGAAAGAACAGGGTATTTGCTTTACCATGACTTATGTGCAGTTTTCGCATCCAGGGGTAGATCTGGGGCTGTGAAGGCTGGGCTGTGCTTTGGTCGGTCGGGGCACTTGCCTGCTCGCTGCTTGCTGGAGTGTCTTCCTCAGTCCCAGACGAGGTGCCAACCCCGTCTCTGCTGATGTGCGTGTTGCTGCTGGAATTGGACGAAGTGCTGGTGGAGTTGGCGAGGGAGTTTTTCACCCCGTGGTGACTCTCGCTGACAGGCGAACCGGCCACGGCAGTGCAGGGCAGAGGGTCAGGGGGAGGCGAGTGGGAAGACGTCGCGGGCTGGTTGTACCTGGGCTCTGTCGAGGCAGAGGTGGTGTTGGCCGGGTAACTGCGGGGTCTCTCATTGGCACCAAAGTGAGTGGAAGCAGAGCGCCCGACGCTGAGGTCCATGCCATTGTAGCCGTATCCGTACCTGCCGGAGTGCATGCTGGCGGAGTCCCTGTATTGCTCGCTCACCGAGCTGTGATCTCCATAATTATGTAACTGGTAGTCCGGGCCATTTGGATAGCGACCGCAAAATGAGTTTACAAAATAAGAGCTCATTTGTTTTTTGATATGTGTGCTTGATTTGTGGCTCTTGGTCGTTTTGTGCGTCTATAGCACCCTTGCACAATTTATGATGAATTATGGAAATGACTGGGACATGTACTTGGTTCCCTCCTACGTAGGCACCCAAATATGGGGTACGGCTTCACATCACGTGCTTTTGTTGTCCAGTCGTAAATCCTGCCTGATGACCTCTAGAGGTAAACTCGTGCACTGGTGGGGGAGCTGGGAGGGCGCGGGCGGCCCGGGGCGCGCCTCCCGTGCGCGCCGCCGCCGCCGCCGCCCGCCCGTCCGCCGGCCTCCAGCGCCACCCGCTGGCGGCGCGGGGGATGGCGGTGGCTCCGCGGGGTCGGCCCGGGGTGACGGCCCCCGACGGCGGCGCGGAGCGGCGCGGAGAGGCGCGGAGCGAAGCGGGGCTCGCCGCCACCGGCACCGGCACCGGCGGCGAGGCTGCGGGGCTGGCGGGCATTGCACCTCCGAGCCGGTCGCCGGGGAGCTGGGTGTGCAGAGAGCGCTCCGCTTTGTGCCTGCCTTCTCCTCCGTGCGAGGCTTTTTTACACCAGTTCACAAATCCTATACGATCCGTTCTCGGGTGCTGGCAAGGCTTATGTCCCTTCTATATATATATGTGTGTATATAATTTCCCCCACACCTATTCCCGTGCTGGAGCTTTCGAGAGGCAGCCGGGTCCTGACGATGTGAAATGGCAGATATCTACTAAAGATAAATATCTGCAGCGTTTTTTCTAACTAGGGGGTCAGATTCCAGGCGACTTTACGGCTGCCGTTATTTCATAGCCTCTCGGAGAGAAAAAAATCCTCTAAATGCGGTGGTAGCCATTTTGCATTATATTCTCCAGATTTGGCTTTTAAAACATTTAGAGTGGTAGCCCAAATTGTGCTGCCTTCCAAACAAAAGAGCCTCGATGCGTATACAAGTGCATTTGTACACAGCTTCACATGCATACTCATGCACACACAATATAATATAGATATAGATATAGATATTAATCAATATTTTTCTGCGCTAATTTTACTTTTACAAATCTTGAAGTGGAAGCATTTTATGGCAGCTATTTTTCTTCAAAGTATCCATTTATTTTTTCCAGTGCTAAGTAATGCAAATGTGAATTAAGATACCGCAGAAGCAGGAAAGAAAATCCCCAAGTTAATAAGATCTTTTCTTCAAATAAGAAAGAGAGGAAGGAAGGAAGGAAGGAAGGAAGAAAGAAAGAGAGATAAAAGGAAAAAAAGATCGATCTAAGCTCACGAAGCCCCAAGAAATGTAGTCCATAATTCAAAGCCCCTTCAGTGCAGAGCTGAGCTCACCAAAACCTTAGCGTAAGCTCAACGGGAACCACAGAAAATTGCCCACTTCAAAACCTTTTCCCCTGAAGTTTAACGCCGAGTTTTTACTTCAATACTATAGTGCAGACTGAGCAGTTTAGCGGCATTAAAAAAAAATCTCCCTGCAGTTCATCTTCGCTCTAACTGAAAGTTTATACACAGGGATTTATACAACGTTTTTTAAAATAAATTTTCTTCCTTTTGCTATTTAAATACCTTATACATAACTAAAACTTTTTTCTCCCCTGTGGATCATAAACTCCCAAATACAGAATACCGAAGTGGCCCGCCATAACGGGAGCTAGCAAAAACACAAACCAAATATTTTCTAAAATCTCTTGTCTTTCTACAACATAAGCATTTCTAATTAAAGAAAAAAAAAAAAGATAAAAAATAATTTGCTTTTCTCAGACAAGCATACCAGGGACACCCACCCACTTACCCATTTGGGATGCTAATCTCAAACATTTAAAATTCTGGGCCAATTCTCTAATGCTTTAACCGACGCCATATACGCTTTAGGAAGGTGGTTACATACATACATGCCTGTAGCTGGAAAGCTGGGGCTTCCACATATATTAGAGTAAGTCACAGATGATTGCAAATATACATCTTTTAACCAAGCCTTTGGGGATTAATAGACTGTGACAAACCTATAGGATTTCAGTAGCAGAAGGAACACAAGGTAAATAATAATAGTAGTAGTAGTAAACACTAAGGAAAGGCCTGGTAGCGTTTATTAAACGTGGTTCTACTCCCCTGACTTTTCCTCTGTTTCTTCGCTGCTGGGCTGTGTGGAATTTATGAATTTGTTTTCCTTTTTCCATTTCATCCGCCTGTTTTGAAACCATATTTTAATCTGGCGTTCAGTAAGGCAGAGAGCGTTTGCAATCTCAATACGTCGTCTTCGGGTTAAGTATCTGTTAAAATGAAATTCCTTCTCTAACTCTAGCGTTTGGTATCTGGTGTAAGTTTGCCTCCCTCGTCTCCCATGTGTTCCATATACTGTACCTGTAGAAGTAAAGACAAAACGATCGCATTGGACAGGGCCCAGTGATTTCAGACCAGAAAGAGCGATTAGTATATTCTGCCTCCTTTTGCAGGCACAATCACGGGGAGTGGGGGAAGCTGCTCTGGTTTCCTGGAGGCTTTTAATTCTCTCTTTTCCTTTTCTCCTGCCTGACGAGCTGTAAATGCAGATGTGCAGTGTGCTTACGGTGGCGGGGTAAGTGGGATACAAAGAGGCTTTAAGGTGGACCTAGGAAAGGTGCAGGAGGTAGCACGGTGCGAGTCGCTGAGCAGAGGCTGCTCTGTGCGCGCTGGGAGTCTGTGCTCACACACAGGCACAGGCACACGTGTGCTATCCGGGAAGCCTCACGCATGTGTCTGTGCGTGTGTGTATGCACGCACATGTGGCTGTGTTGACACAAACACACAGCCATTGCCATGGCTGGGACTACAGAAATATAATTATAGACATGAGCTAAAGATCATAGAAGAGCGTTTTGCCATTTGCTCCGGAATTTATTGCTCTTGAATGCAAAGCAGCATCGGAATGGTCTTGCTAAAAGTTTAATTTTCAAAAAAAGGAGTGAGACCTACCCTGCAGCAAACATAAACTCGGGAGGATGGGAGAGAAGGCGAGTCATTAGCAGACACTTGAAGTAAACGTTTAAATTTGGGATTATAAAAATAAATGTCACCCCAGTACAACCCTCCCACTCCACCCCCACCCTCCATTCCCCCAGCACCAGTCCTGTACAGAATACTTCAATTATGTGAAGTTCACTCCTAAGTCTGAAAAAATTCGCGATGCCATGGAAGTGCGCCCACGGCCCCAGAAACGTGCTCTCAATATCCAATACTCACAGGCTAATGAGCTGGGGGAGGGGGGCGAGTTGGAATGTACCACAAATGCTTTGGATCCTCAGTACAGAGGGCATATTCCATGCATCGCTCTTTGACAATGAAGAAGCAGAGCAGAGGCTTTGGGATGGCTTTAAGAGAGTGATAAAAGTGCTTTTTTCCTTTTTATTTTTTCCCCCCTACTTTCCAAGGATTCCCCTGTAACTTTCACCAGTAAACCTACATACTGGGATCTTGGCCACCATGCCCTGGGTGCCAACGTGCCAGGTCTAAACCTGCGAAGGTTTCATGTTACATATTATATTGCCCTGCAGGAACCGTGTTTCTCCAGCACTCTAGACTTTATCTAGAAAAAAAAAAAAAAAAAAAAAAAAAAAAAAAAAAAAAAAAAAAAGGAAAGAAAAGAAAAGAAAAAAGGAGAAAAAAAAAAAAGAAAAAAAAAAAAAACTTTTCCTTTTCCTCCCCTCTCCGCCCTTGACTGGACCGAGATGCCTTACCAGCGCAGGAGTTCATCCGCTGCATCCAGGGGTAAACAGGGCTCGTGTACTTCCGGTCGGTGCCTTCGTCATTTATAATTTTGGCTTGGCCGCCGCTGGTTTTGTACTGCTGATCGGGAGAAAAGTGCAGGTAGTCCCCGGGCCCTCTCTGTTTGCCACTGCCGGAAGGAGAGGCGCTACTAATGTCCTTGTCCGAATAAAAACAAGAGGCTCCGTACTCATAGGAAGCCCGACTGCAAGCAATGACGGTGTTGGACTGTTGGTAGAAACAAGGTGAGGTGTAAGTCTTGTCCTGCAGGCTGCTTGCCCCGTACGAAGCCGGAAAATGCCTGAGAGCATCATAGCCCGCCGGGTACAGGGGGATCTGCCCGAGGAAGGAGTCCTGGCCCCCGGGCAGGCTTCCCGGGAAAGTGGGATTCACAAAATAGGAACTCATTTGCTCTCCCCCTCTCCCGGACCGTGATTTGTTGTGTATTAGTACATCTGGCGATAACTATTAGGAGTCATCGAAGTGGTTTGTTTCTGGATGGCCGAGCGCCAAAAGCGACAGCAGAAAATAGGAGCAGCTGACGGCGGGGCGGCCAATGGGAGCGCGCGCGGCGCCCGCTCCCCCGGGGCCGCCGCCACCGCGCCGCCAACTTACCGGCAGCCCCGGCCCCGCCGCGCCGCCCCGCGCCCCCCGCACCGCGCCGCGCAGCCCGCGGGACCGACCGCGCCCCCGCCGCGGCACCGCCCCTACGCGGGAAAATAATCCAATAATAATAACAACAGTAACAGCGATAATTCCCGGCAGCGCGGGCGGTGCGAGAGCGGCTAACGGGGACACCCCCGCGGCTGCTAGAGGTGTCTGTAGGGGGGCGTCCTTAAAAGTTGGAGGCCCCACGACAAGGGAGTCGCGCAACCCCGTGGGAAGTGTGGGCGAACCGCCCCCGGCTCTCCGGCGGAGGGAAGGAGGAGGGAGGGAAGGACACGGCGGTGGAGGATGCTGCGAAGGGAAACTTTGGAGCGGAGGGAGCACGTGAAAGGGGGAGCGGAGCGCCGCGCAGCGTGGGGGGCGAGGGGGGGCCCGGCCTCTCTCCATTTTGCCTTCGCGATGCCACAACTGCATCCAAGAATTTTTAAGCTATTCTAAAACGTATTTTTTTATCCATTCAGTCGAAAATTGCCCCTCCACTAAGGCTTCCCTTCGCAGCTCAAGGGAGACCGCCCCAGCGCCGAATCCAGCTTTTGTGAGAGAGGCTAACGCGTTCTGCAATGGAAGAGGTTTCATATCTTAATGAACATCCTCATAATTAGGAGGTTGGGGCGGTGGCCTTCTGGGGAGTGGGATTTTTGATTTGCACCAAGTGCCCGAGGAGGCCTCGGGAAGAGCAGCATGGGCTCCCGACGCCCCCGGCAGCCCAGATTAAATTCCATATGTCTCTTCTCCCCAAGTCTACTCTCCTCCCGCCAGAGCAGAGTCGAGAGAATCAAACCTTCAAATTCAAAAACGAGCCAGTAGGACTATTCCTAATTAATACAACCCCTCTAATGAGTCAGCAGAAGCCAATCGATTTCGTTGTTGCTCCGAATAATTTGATTAAACATGGATTTGTATCTTTAAGAGGGGAAGAACAATACGCAAAACAAACATTTCCACCTTAATTTTTCAATATGGCAGTTACCCCATAGCGGAAATATAATTCTTGGCCCAGGGCTCGGACAGTAACTGTTCTGATGAAATTCGCTGATGCGGGTTTAATTCAGCGATAACCCTGCAGTTCCTGCAGATAACATGAGGTTGTTCATTCCAATACGTGTTTACTCATAATCCGTGCCCATTACAACATATTGAATAGACTAATTTTAAACGCGCTCTGTCACGTAAAGTGACATTCGTACGAGCACCGTTTCCTAAAGCAGCTTTCAAAGAAGAGTTTTGTTGTTGTTGGGAGACTATTTGTCTCATTTCCGGGGGCAGATTACGATACCTATAAAACAGTAGTGAGTTAAAACATCGCTCCACAATAGTTTGTATTGTTTGCAGTCTCAGCTGGACTTTCACATTCAGATGTTGATTGCCTTCGGGTTTTTTTTCAACTTCCTTAACCTCTTCAGCCCAGCTAATCAACAAACACACCTGGTAGAATTACAGCTCACTAGCTGCATGCTTTGAGAGGTCATTTCAAAAACATGTATTTCCTGAAAAGCAGATTTCTCCGGGAAAATAAGGGGTTTTCTACTCAGTGAGAATAGAGTTTAAAAAGGAGGAAACACCAGCAAGCAAGCACTCGTACACAGCATGCTAAATGCGAAAAGGCTTTTAAAATAGCATATTTTCGCCAGTTTAAGTCAGAACGAAAACGTACCATGAAAAAAAGGATACTCGGGACAAACAAACCCCACCGGCCTTACTTCCAAAAAGTTGTGGGCAGACAGTCTTTTGTTTGTATCCATCACACAAAGGCCAAAACAAAATTTAAAATAAAAATTGCTCCAGGGTTAGTTATATTTACATTTTGTAGCATGGGTTACAGTCTGATTTTTCCCCCCTCCATTTCTTCTTGTTTCTTTCCCGCTTTACAAGTTACTGTTTGCGTCCAAACCAAGTTGTGAAAGCCTGACCACAGGCAGCGAAAATATTTATTTGCCGATCCCATAATACGAAAAGGAATGAAATCTGCACGTTTGCCTGACTGGGTCGCGTTCGAGTAGTTACAGTGACAGCCAAGCAATCTGCACCGCAATCTCTGCTTCAGTCACATTCAGGCGTCCTTTCCGCTCCTCCCCCTACCCCAGAAAACCCCGAATCACAACAAACTACTGCCCCCCAAGTCTGCCGAGGAAATGTCCGGCCTGGACACATTTCACAGCAGTTTTCCTTCACCATTCCCACCCCCACTCTGAAAAGCAGAAAGCAAGCCAGTCGCTGCATTTTGCCACCGCAACAAAGTCACACTTCACGATACCTGTGTATTTCATACCCTGTTTATTTGTTTTCGTAATTCCACGCACCCCAGCACCTCCTCCACAGAACATTTCGCCTTCCTCCTGCCGCCGAAAACGCGTCCGCGACCCCAGCCACTTTCGGATACAGGTGCGGGAGTAGTTACCCTCTTAAGCTTAAAAGCCTCCTTCTCTTCGTATATAAAACCACTTTCAAATCATTATCGTGCTCGCCAGCGTCATCAAAAGCAACCTTTAACTAATCGCTCCTAATCCAAACAATTTGGGCAAGGCGGACCGTTGTTTAGACTGGCGGGGTACAGAGAGCCTGGCTGGGGGGACGCAGGCGGGTCCTCCCCAGCCGGCTCCCACCGTGGTAACTTGCAGTTGACACACACCGAGGTAGAATCGGAGGGGAAGGGGAGTGGGTCCTGCCGGAATATTTTGCCCGGGGGCGAGCATCGATACTCCCACAGAAAAAAAGTAGGCCGCTTTTTTTTTTTTTTTTTTTTTTTTTTTTCCTCTTGGTCTTTTATTTGGGCTCCCCCGAGCAGCGCAGGCTGCCAGCGCTGCTCTTCCAGGGACTGCGGGGGCCGCTCCACTCCGCGCCCGCCTCCGCCATCCCGCCACGCCGTGGCAGCACTGAGCACCCGCGACCCGCAATAAATAATACGGCGCTCACTGCAGCTCCAGTCCGGCGGATACCGCAGTGCAATGCAAATGCAGTGCTTTATCAGCCCGGCGGCACAGGCAGAGCCGGGGCCGCCGTTTAAAACCTTCCGAGCGGCTCTTTCGCCGTGAGGAGGCGGGAGCGGAGCCGGGCGGCAGCGGCGGGGGGTCCCGGGGGCGCCGTCCCCGGGTCCTCGCTGCCCCCCGCCGGCACACACCGCGGGGCACCGGCCCGCCGGCCGCCGCTCCCCCGCCCCAGCGCCGCACCGTAACAGTCACAACAAGGAGAGAAAGGGGGGGGAAAGCTCCGTCTCCGGCGCTGAAATGGGTTTAGCCGCCACGAAGCCCGCTCCGAGCACCCGAGGCGCGCAAGCCGCCCACGCCGCGAACCGCCGGCAGCAGACCCACGGCGGGGCAAGGGATTTATGCAGGCAGCGCTTGATCCGATAAAGAAAATCTGAAACATTCGCGTCGTTTCCCCCTGTCTAGAAATAACCTTCCTCCCGGACACGGCAGAGACATTGCGCTGTTTGTTTTTTTTTTTTTGGTTTTTTTTTTTTTTTTTTTTTTTTTGGGTGTTTTGTTTTTTACTTTTTAATGAAATAGTAAAAAATAAATCATATCTGAATTTCGTCAACTGCAAATATAATTTAAGCTAATGAGTTAATGCTGCGAATTAGTATTTTAAAATGTTTGTTTACGGATATCACTTTTTTTCCCTCATTCTGGGAAAAAAAAATCCCCTCCACTGATGCTGTAAAACTGAATTATTAGAAAATAACCTGAACGTCACAACATACCCCTGGCTAATGCAAAAAGAAATCATCTTCGTGAAAAAAAAAAAAAAATCCACCGCTTCCTTGCTAAATCACAGAAAATAAACATTTTATTTAAGCATATTTTTGCATGCACTGCTTAAGTTAAAATCAACTGAGCTGCAGCCATCTCTATTTTTTGCCGGTAACATTTCCATTTGGTTTAATTGCACATGTCTAATATTTAAACGTATTAAGCCATTTTTCCCTGCTTACAGTAGTGTCATATACATTTCTCACCTTTTAGGTTCTGGCTCACAGGAGCCCCTGCGACTTTGACAGCTGTCGCTTTGGCTGCACAGGAGACGAATCGCCCTCCTTTTGGTGCCAGAAGAAGCAGGAAATTAGCCAGGTTGCAAGTTGAAAATCTGCCACGCCAGTGCTTTGAATCCAATATGCCACACCTTCCAGCGGGGGAACTGGAAATTGCCATCCCGGATCTGTGTTCTAGGCGGCTGCTTATGCCGAACCTCAGCACACTTTGTTCACTATTGCCTTACAAAGAACAAATGAAATGGGGATTGAAAGCCAGAGAGATCCGAAGCAGGACAGAGCTCAGCAAAAGAATGCGGCTCTATTCTCGCAAGGGAAATTATAAAAAAGTTCATGTTCACGGTTACCATCCACATGACCGACAACGACCAATGGAAAAACCGAACAACTCATAAAGTTGTATTGCAAAGTTGTAAATTTTCATAAACAACAACGGATTTATGGCCTTTTCCTCATCACTAAGAAGAGGCAGGTCTTAGAGAGGCGCCATCTTACCACAGAGGCAGCCCTGGAGTTTTTTAAAAGACCTGGACTTTGTACTAATTTCATTAAAATTACAATTAGTGTGTTGACTAGGAACGGAGTGTAGTAGAAAAAAGGGAACTTCAGCTCAAATAATGCTCCAGGTCTTACCTATATTTATCCGGTCGAATAAAAGGACTTTTCAGGTTCGATTTTTTTTTTCTTTTAATTAGAAAAAAAAAAAAAAGAAAGAAAGAAAATGGGGGAATATTAGATCTCATTGACATTATGTGGTACCTGGCAAAAATAAGACGTTTTCTAAAGCGGGGCAGTTTTCCCCCATTTTCGTGCTATCGTGATGCCCCCTGGCCCCCAAAAGCCGCACACACAAACCACACATGTACCCGATCAGATCATTTACACTTGGAAGTTTCGTCTTTCACTTTCTGTTCATTACAAAATATTCTTTCACTGCATGCGATTTCGACTTGATCGCCGATCGTCTGGACTGGGGTTATGACTGCAAGAGGACACGGGAACACGGTGAAAGAAGCCATAAAGAAGGCTTTCCGCTTTATTAATCAACAACGCTAGGGAAAAAAAATCACGAAGTCGAGATAGAGATATTGACTGATCCCTATCAATTCATCACCTTTTTTTTTTTTTTTTCCCTTTCTGATTACCGAAAAAAAATGTTTAGATGCTCTAATTTCTTTATTCGTCTATGTAATATATTTTTTGTTGCTTCCCTCGAACTGGTTCCTTAATAAAGAAACACAATTCATTGTCAACAAGCATATTTATTTTCTGTGTAACATAAAACACATTTATCGTGGGAGATAGTTGAACACGGTATCACTTCCAAAGAGAGTTCACAGACATTTTTTTCCCACTTCCAATACTTACACGGCATATCCAAATGTTCACAACGAACACACCGAAACACATTGTAACATACAATTTGTGAATAAACTTTAGCCAAACCTTCAAGACGGATTTATACAGAGTTCTTAACAATACATCATGCTACAAAGTTTCCAAATTAATTACATACTTCCCAATTTATGACATGATCTTACAAATGAGGTTCAAGACGAATATAAATGACAAAAAAATTACAATATCTTCTATTGTAGGAAAATTCATGGTATTACATATTAACACGTTCAGATAATCAGGACAAACAGTTTGTGGATTTTTTTTTTTTTAAGGTGGTTACATGATCATTTAAATTCACTTTTCAAAGAACACTTTCCGCTATATTAAGTAAGATCAACGTAGAATAAGAAAACGGCCTTTAGCAGAAGCAGCTGAAGGTAGAAGCCAACGGGAGATATTAACCGCTTTGTACAATATTGGCGTGTGTTTGCTTCCTCTCTCGGAATAGCAAAGAATCGAGAACAAAGATATATTGCAGCATATGGTTTTCATTTATAATTGCTTTGGAATAAATATATTATTTTAAATTTAAATATATTCAGACTTTTCGGTACCAAATTCTATACCAAAGCGATTGATGCGTGCTTTACAAACGACTACACTTACATGTCTAAAAGCATTTTGCGATTCACATTAGTAATCTTGTAACATCCTTTTGACTACTAAAATACAGTATACTTTCGAAGATAGGTAGGCAGAGCAAGATATATAGGTAGGTAGTCTGGAAAATAGGTAGTACAAATAATTGCTGTAGATCGTAGTGGTTTGTGGAACATTTTTTCCCCCTTACTTGCTGTTTAACCTTTTGTTAGTGTAGCTGTTACTTATGATACTTTTCTAACAACAATTAAAAAAAAAAGAAAACAAAAAGAGAAGTGCAGAGCTACTTATTCAAAATTAGGTAGTTTTTCTTAATGTGAGCCTAATGCACTTTTCCCCTTACACATGATTGGGACTATGGAGTCAGGTAGTTACTTCGGAAGGTCATGGTTTACTATCTGTGCAAGCAGCAGTTCTCCCACTGAAATGTCCCCTGAAGAAACCCACCCGGGTTTGGGTTAATGGAGATTAAAAAAACCAAGCTGATTGTAAGATGCTCTTAGGAGATATTACCGAAAGGTTCAGCATAGGGCAGGTTTGGGGAGTATGGGAGAGTGGAGAGAAGGCTGGAAAACCAACCCCAGAAATGTTTTCATGTTTGCAAACGCTTGCTTTCAAGATGATTATTAAAGGGAACTAATTTAATTTTTAATAAAAACAGTCTCTTTTTTTTTTTTTCTTTTCTCCTTTAAAGAGAGCTTTTCCAACTGTCATGTGCACACACTATTCTAAGAGATCACTTCCTCGAGTGGGACTCCTTAGTCCTCCTCCTCTTCGTCTTCTTCCACTTTCTCGACAGAGGCTGCTGCTGACGTGGGCTCGTTGGGAGCCGGGGTGCTGGAGCTCTCCTCCTTGTGCTCCTTCTTCCACTTCATCCTCCGGTTTTGGAACCAGATTTTGATCTGCCTCTCCGTCAGGCAGAGGGCATGGGCGATCTCTATCCTTCGCCGCCGAGTCAGATAACGATTGAAGTGGAATTCCTTCTCCAGTTCCAGAGTCTGGTAGCGGGTGTAGGTCTGGCGCCCTCGCTTCCTATCTGGACCTGAAAACAGGCGTACACACGGCCAGCAGTTAGACAAGAAGAGAAGTGGAAAGTTTTCTCTTTTTATTTTTCTTATTGATGCTGTTAATAAATAAATAAATAAATAAATATACAAACAAAAAAGTGGCCGAGCCAGAGTGAACGATCCCCTTCTTCGACTTCCACCCGCCCCCCCACTTTACCCTAACAAAGACATTTCAGCCACACGACCTGCCCTGCTCAGGCAGGGCAAAAATTAAGTTGCTCGAGACCTAGAAAAAGTGAAGAGAAAGCGTTCAGGAGAGGAGGTGGGGGAGGAAATTGCTTTTGGGAGGAGGAACTTTTCCCCCAGGCGATGTATTTCCCTAAAACCTTCCAGACTTTCACGTTTCGCAAGGGGAAATAAAAAGCTGGAAGGCTGGGCTGTATTTATTTTATTTTAATGTCGTGGGCTCCCCCCACCCATCTCGCCTGGATCGTAAACAATACATAGCATTTAGCTCCAGAAGAGAGCTCTCCTTTTTCACACACACTCTCGTGCCCCAGTTCCCCCCTCCCCCCCTCTCCGTTTTCCTGTTTAGTACATTTCTATAGATTCTTATCTCCGTGGAAAGGGCAGGGGGGGCGAGAGTGGCACGTCTCGGCAACGCGAGCTGGCAAAGTCCACAACACGCCGTCCCTCGCTCCTAAACGCCTCTGTCCCCTCCGCCTCACCCAGCGAGCGGGATTTTTTTTCCCAACTTCGACAAGAGGGCAGGGGAGACGCTTATCCGTGGGGGCTCTGGGAGCCCGCAGCCAACTCTCCGCTTTTTCATAGCAAACAGCGCAAATCAACTCAATGCTAAAATTCCATAGCAAATGGAGTTAAATAAATTTACGAGGCTAGAACCCATTAATTGGGCAATAAAAAGTTTTATGATACTCATTTACATACAATGCCACGGGCTTTCTACGCAATGGCGCCTCGGCTATAATTAAAACCATAAAGGCTGTGCTGACAGTAATCCTGGCGACACGCTTTGCCTGGCTGCCACGGCTCCGAGCCCTCTCCGCTCGCCCCTACCTGAAGACCTCATCCAGGGGTATATCCGGAAATTAGGCTCAGCCTGGTTGTGCAGGTTGCTTTCCTCCGCTTTCTCACAGCTGGGTTTGGTTAGCTCATTGCAGAGGACGGGAATGTTCTGATCAAAAGAGGAACAATGCAGGTTGTAGGCATCAGAGCCCAGGCTGTATCCGGAAGAGAACGGGCTTTGATATATGGTACTGTTCACATTGTACAAGCCGGGCATGGAGGAGGCGAAGGCACCCGCGCCTGGTCCATAGCCGCTTCTCTGGGAGTTGCTTGCAAAGGAGCAAGAAGTAGGCTCCGCATTTTGGAAAAGAGAAGCCCCCGCCGTATATTTGCTAAAAAGCGCATTCACATAATACGAAGAGCTCATAATTTTGACCTGTGATTTGTTGTCCGGCAGGCTTCAGTGTCGGTTTTACGAGGTAGCGTGATATATGATAACATTACACCCCCAGATTTACACCAAACCCCATTTTCTTTTGGACTGAGCTGCCCGGAGCACGTGACCGGTCATGTGACGCCGCCCGCCAATCCCCGCCCGCCTCACAGGTGGTGCCGGCCGGGGCCCGACGGTGCCCGGCCATGGACGGGCTGGGGCCGCGGCCGCCGCCGCGCCCGGCAGCGCCCTCCAGCCGCCGCCAAGGCCGCCCGCTCGGCCCCGGGGACACCGCACCCCGCCTGCTCGCTGACGGGCCGGCGGCCGTTGGGAGAAATCACATTTTAAAGCTTTCAATATGTACATGTATAGTTATCCGTATGCGTCAGGTTTAAGGGAGGTGGCTCGTCGTCCGTCCCCGTCCACCCACCCCCACCCCCACCCCACCCCCCCCCCCCCGCGTTGTTTTCGCGTAATGGCAAGAAGCAGGCGGCAACCCTGCAACAGGGTTTGCGAGGGCACCCCCTCCGGTCCCGAGGGGCTGCCGAGCCTTGGAAATCAAGGCGCTTCCCAGCAGTCAGCCCCCGAGGCGGGGAAAAATCACAGTCGCCCTCCCCGGCAAAGGAAAGGAGGAAAAACCGAAAAAACACCCCAAAAAAACCAAACCCCCAAACAAACAACGACATCCAACTAAACAAAAAACTCCCACCCAACAGCAGAACACACAAAACACCCCTACCACCCACCACAAATAATGGCAAAAAAAATAAAAAAAGAAAAAAAAAATTAAAAAAAGAGAGAGGGCTCAACTTTCTTAATGTCTCAATAAGCAAATACAGAATAACCCGAAACTCCAGAGTGGAAGAAATTGCCTGCGAATGGCTTCAAACCGCCGCCGCCTGTTTACTGCCCGAGTTACCTTTCCGCCCTACATACCTTGCAGTCCAGAGCGTTAGGCGGCAGCGGTACGCTCGGGTGACGGGGAGAGTTGCTGCTTTTCTAAACACTGGGATCCCCAACAATGCGAATGGCTCTCCATTGAGGATGCTGCTCCGTGCCCTTCCTTTAAACGGATCGTAAAATGAGTTTCCTTCCCTCAGACAGGGAGCCCTGGTAAAGACAGCTTTTACTGCCTGCCTGTATTGCACATCATAAACTGGAAGAAGCACAATGGAATTGCCCCGGAAATTCTCCTTTCAATTATAGTTTGGTGCCCCGTGTACAAAGACTTTCTCACCAGTTAAAATTGTTCTTGCCGATATTTCGCACGGACCCTAAACTTTATGTTTCGTAAACGTGGGGCACCCTCTCCCCCCCCCGCACACCTCCAACACACACCCGCGCACCCTTTGGCACCCTTTATGCGTGGTTATTGCAGTCCCATGAACACAGGTTACTGACAGAAGCAAGTCAATTCTTGAAAGCCAGATCCCTGAGATACTGGTGCTCCAGAGCATGCAGATCTGGTGGATGTATATAAATGTTTGCCAAGTGTTAAGTATGTGAAAACGCAGTTATTACTCGCAGGCATAAGGGAGAAGCCGCCGTAAGAGCCCCTTTGGTTATTTCTCCCAATTCACCAATATTTGACAATTTCCCTGAGGTCGCAATCGCCGTGCGGGAACGTGACGGCAGAGGAGGCTGCTGGAAGGGAATAGAGGCCCAAGAACTTAAACGAATGCGATGCAAACAAAATGACGACCAAGAAGATCAAAGAGGCTGAAGTAGATGGCATTAGACAAATAAATTGCTCCTCTGGTGACAACATACCAAGATGCAAGAAAAAAGAAACAGCAAATATAACCAATGTCTAGACTTAAATATGGATAGCGTAGGACCAAATAGATTGTCTGGGTGGTTGTATTTTGAGCTCTTTGATTCTCTGCAATTTGCACGTTTATATCTTTTTCTTTGCTTACGTGTGTTTATCGCCACCACGTTTTTTTTAAATGTATTTTGCTTTCACCTTATTTTTACCTGCCAGCCAGTTTAGATTTATCAAAAAGCCTTTAATGAATAAATGCTAGAAGGACCCCTAGATAAGGTTCCCCACCACCTTGTTGACTCCCCCCACCCTCTGCGAGTTAGGCATAACGCTGCTTCTGAAACACCCTCTGAAATCTCTCGTTTTGTCGCTTACAGGATCAGGCTAGATTATCGCGCCTGTAAACGCACTTTTCTTTTCTTTCTTTTTTTTTTTTTTTTTTTTTTTTTTTTCTTTTTTTTTTTTTTTTCCAATCGGGAAAGGGTGAACAGGCGGAGATTTCAAGTTTTTGGTCATGGTAATATTCTCACACGCTTCAAAAATAATCCTCTAGGATGGATTAATTGTATTTTTTTTTTTTTCCCCCTTATAAGATCTGGACTACCCCTCTTTGGCACTGAGCTTTTCCGGGAAGTAAAATGTAGTGATAAAACGGTGCTCGTAAGTTATAAGCGACCTGGGAGCACTACATGATTATGGCTTGTGTACTAAGCAGTATCTTGATGTGGTTCATAGTAGAGAAGATTTTGTTGGTTTGGAATCTGTTCTCGCCATAATTTATCCACGATTATAATGGAACATGCTGTGCCAAGTTATTACTTAGTATGACGATGCATAAACACTTTTTAATTTCAATATAATTTTACTGCCCAAGGAAAAAAATAATTACTCATAATAAGTTTAGCAATGCCATTGTAGACAAACATTTGATAGGAAAGCTCTTGTTAGAAAGCAGGGAGTGGCTGCTGATCTTTATCCCTAGAAAGAATTAAATCTTTGAATCAGTGCGGGGAAAAAAAAACTAGCTCAGTACATACCCAGTGCTGAATTTCGATATAAAGAGAATGGCTTTAATTTAAGGAAATGTAAGTAAGATGCAGAGAAAGTAGTTCTGTTACAGAGTACTACGCAGGGATTTGTTTAGTTGTCTGGCTTAAACTTACGAAATACAACGTTTATACTTCAGCCCATATTTTATGCTTCCTTTCCTCCTGCATTTATTTTCCTTCCCATTACCTTTTCCCCCCGTCTCTTTTGGCAATTGCCATCTGAAAATATTCCACAAGTCCACACTAAGCCTCATTCTCAAAACGCGGGAGCCAACAAAAGCAAAGCGGAAAAAAGGGGAAAAAATAAAAAAAAAAAAAAAAAAAGGGGGGGGGGAATGAAAAACAAAAAGGAGAACTATTCGAGGAAATAGAATAGACGGTGAGAACAAGTTAGGAATGACTTTGAGAGACACGTCAAGTTTGCAGAGCATCAGCCTTCTCACATATGTGTAATATAATCACAACGGGTCCCACAGAGCTGAAATTGCTTCAGACACAAGCAGAGCTCTTTATTTGTATCAAAGACAGCTGTTGAAGAATTTCACCCGCCGGTAAATAATTTTCAAACTAGATTTTTGCAGCACTGCCGGCTCCCCGCACGGCTGTCTCAGCCACACGGAGCGAACAAGGGCATTGGAAAATCCATCGGCTGGCCCCAGGACTCCAAGGGTGAAACTCTTTGGGCGCTCTCCTCCCAGGCTGAGCCGGGCAGACCCTCTTACATCCTGCCCGAACCCTTCAATTCCCCCTTTCTCCCAATATTTCATTTCACACCAGCCCTTCGGGAAATCAGGATACCCTGTTTGCAGGCTCAGAGCTCAAGCAAAGAGCAAAGGTTTGGGGCAAGGGAGAAAAAGAGGAGCTAGCAGTTGGGTGCCAGGGCTCAATCCTTCTCTATCACATAATAGAAAATGTCTCGGTATTTTGAGAATAATAAATGCACAGTGTGTCCTTGGTGCAGATCAAGCTTTACTTTCGCCACGAGTGCACTGAGCGCGGCCAGGCGGCACACTCCACCCTGACGGCGCCAGGTCGGCGGGATAAGGTGGGAAAAAATTCGGGGATAAGGGGGGGAAAAGCACCCTCAAATCTATCGGCGTTTGTTAAAACCATCTCAGCGCTTCCAAGCCCAGTTATGCTCCCATAAAGTCGACATTTTAGGAGCTGTCGGGGAGGCGGCCGAGCGCTTGATGGCGGAGGGCGGCCGGGCGCTGTTTCGCGGGCTCACAGCGCCACCTGCCGCCCTTCGGCCGCCATGGCCGCGCCGCCGCCGCCCGGCCCGGCCCGCCGGAGCCCGCGCCTCTGCCCGCCAGCCCGCGGCAAGATAAATGTCCACCTCCCAGCCTGGATTTAAGCACGGGAAGGCCAATAAAAGGTTGTTATTTCCGCTCTCCCGCTTTATCTAAAACAGCCAGACAAAACAAATGAAAAGGCTTTTGTAGAAAATCTTAATTGTGGCTGGACAGTTGTAAACTCATTAAGAGCCGAATTCCAGACAGTTTGCAGACCCGTCATTTATTACACACTCTTAATGCTGATTCTTTGAAGTTGCCTCCGTCTGCAACAACAGAGGGCGTCCCAGCATCCCCAAATACTGGCTCGGGGATCAATTAGGGGATTTTTTTGTGTGTGTGCACGCCAGAACGACCTCCCTTTTGCTAATTAGAACTCATCAAATCTTACCTCGGATTTTTTTTTTTTTTTTTTTTTTTTTTTTTAAGGTGAAGTCGAAAGCTTTTTTTTTTTTTTTCCCTCCCGCAGTTCTGCACATCTGTAAACTTCTTGCCGGCTCCCTAAGTTTTGTCTTCAGCCCTGCAGCGTTTTACACCCCATAAACGGTTACAGCAGTCATTTTCTTTTATTGCACTGTAGTATGGCTCTGAATTTTCCTAACAACAACTTCTGCCAAAACCATAAGCGTGTTCCGCCCTATTTTGCTTTCAATACATATACATATATATATATATGTATATATGTGTAAAGGTACCTTCATAAAACACGAAGGATTTTATTGTTATTCGCCATATTTGCAAACAAGGGTCAGTGTGGTGTAGAGAGGTGCTGCGATTCATGTTATGGAGGATATCCACTGCGAGCAGTAAGATGTCCGCCCAAAACAAGGATAAATATCAGCAAGCTCATAGACTTTGCTATTTTCTTTTGTTGCTGAGCTTGGTTTGGCTTGGGGCGGCGGGGGAGGGGTAGGTGCAATGGGGAGGGGGTGTATGGAAATTTTCCACTCCAAAGAAACCATCCTTCTCTTTTTAAAAATAAATACAATTTCGTGTTCTCTGCTGTAGACTGTTGCCAGCCCACCGCTTTCCTTTGGCTAAATCAGCGACTAAAATTGACACTATAAATTCTACCATAATTGTCAGTAAAATTTTATCTGATTCTATATCTATCTATAAATACATATATAATCTGAGGCGCTAGTAAAACGCAACGGGTTGTATTTATTTGCCACGGGACATTTAAAAGGAAAAAAAATACAGAAGTGAGGGCAAGAGAAGGAAAAAAGTGGATGACGTTTGAAATAACATATTTTGCATGGGCAATTATCTCTGGCAGGGAATCTGAAATTAACGCTCTGGTAAGGCGAGCCTTCTCACAGGGGCTGTGGAAGCACGCTTAGTGCTGGACATTTTCTGGTGGAGGCTAATTAACAATCTCAGTTTAAATGTCGCTGTCTGAGCAGATTTACATTATTGTCCGCACTAAAGAACGTCAGACATTTTGGTTTGGTCCTAGTTCCCCCGTCTCGGCGGTGAATTTTATTAAAACGGTGTTAGCTCGGCACCGTGCCCCGCTGCCATCCAAGGGGCTCCCTCCGCACACTGCTAAGCACCAGCTTACCAAATCACACCCGGAAGGGGGGAAGAAATCCCTGCGCTCAGAGAAACTATGGCATTTAGGACCTGTATCTGTCCATTTGGGATAAAAATAAGACCAAATTTATATCACCTGCGGGCTGTGTTTATACACCCGTGGGTTTGCCTTGGCTTGAAAATAATACCACTCCTCACCTCGCCTCTGCAGCTGCCCTAGCCCTGCCACATCTGCTGCCGAGATTCGGTGTGCCGTGGAAGAACCTTTCCTCAATAATCTTAAAACATCACAAAATATAAAAGAATCAATATATTTTATTTGGCAAAAAGTTAAATATCATTTCAACACAACGATTTGGTCAGTAGGCCATGAGGTAACTGTTTCAAAATAGACAGTGTACGTTCTGCATTAACATAACTTCCCAGTTTTTGTTTTTTTTTTTTTTTAAATCGATACAAATTTACAATAACCAAATGTAGGTTTTTATAATGTATAATTTATTATCAATAAAATTAACCTTCATTACAATAACCATCAAATCATTCGATTAAAATTCAAACATAAACCATAGGTAGTTACCTTTTTCACATATACGTATAGCTCCGAAATCTGCTAACTGCTCACTGGTGCAAAAACAATATTTAAGCTAGTCTGTTTATTTACTTTTTTTTAATATATAGATTATATATACAACCGACGACGACAGTACTATATATGTATCAACTGTGCATACTATAATGACTTGCTTCATATTTTGAGAACCGTAATTCCTAGACATCCAGAACGAACGGTTTTTTCTACCTTTTTTTTTTCTTTTTTTCTTCTTGCATTGGGATATATATAATATATATATTTTACAATCAAAGGTTAACTGTCTAATTATACAGAAAAGACTTAATACACTACAGAGCTATACTCTATGCAATTTTTATAATAAACAACCTGAGTTCAAATTGAATTCTAGCTTACACCATTACATCCGGTACAGCACCCAAGCACATAAATTGAGTCACAAACATAATTACCACAATAAAACACAGTGTTCAAGTATTAGAGCAGAGATCTCTCTGCCACGCAAAAAGCGAATAAAATTAACTACGTAGACTAAACTATACAGTCCGTAAATAGTTGTGCATTATGAAAAGGTAGTTTTTTCTTTTTTTTTTCCATAAGTGAAGAAACAGGTAGATTTATACAAGCCAGTTAAACAGCCTTTTCGTGCTAATGCCCCCTTTTTCTTTCCTATTAGAAAATTAAAAGTCTTACTGTACCTCTCCTGGCAGTCTGGCCTCTGTGACTATCATTGTACAATCATAATCAGAATTTGCCAAGGGAAAAATGAGGCCTGGACCCAGACGCATTGCATGGCAGGGCTCGAGGGGATGATTTTTTTTGTTTGTTTGTTTTAACTTTTTTCTTTTTTTTTTTTTTTCTTTTACTTTACGCATTTTCATTTTAACCCACGTGTCACCATCACTCGTCCTTCGCTCGATCTTTGTTGATTTTCTTCATTTTCATCCTCCTGTTCTGAAACCAGATTTTCACTTGTCTCTCTGTTAAATTGAGGAGTCTGGCCACCTCGTATCTACGGTCCCTAGTGAGATACATATTGAACAGAAACTCCTTCTCCAGTTCCAGTGTCTGATGCTTGGTGTAAGGGCATCGCTTTTTCCTGGTGGACCTTGCGTGGAGCCAGTTTGCAGCTGGATTATCTACAACGAAAACAACAGAAGTTCAGGCTGAGGGGGAGGGTGAGAGGTGGAGGGAGGGGGCTGGGAGGGAAATCCACGCAGAAACAGCCCATCAGGTGTCCCGGTATTCGTGTTTAGGACGTGGCTCTCATTTCCCCAGGCACAGAGGCTCGTGAGGCACAATGGACTCCAAAATACAGACACATGGAGAGGTCACACGCAACCACACGCGGCAAAGCCCCGTTGCCCCCGCCTCCCCTCGCCTTTTTTATTGTTTGGAGAGAATACAATTTTTTAAATACTTTCTCTTCCTCTCTCTTCCTCACTCTCTCCCTTTCTCCTTCTTGGCCTCCCCACACTTCAAACTCCCCAGCCGGGGAATAACCAGCCAGATCAACATGTCATCGAAATTGTTTGTCTTTTTAATCTCTACCTTCTCCTGTGTCATCCCTGGCAAAACCCAGGGAGCTGGCGAGTTAATCTACAGCTGGTATAATTAAACCCTCGCCCTCTTAGGACCCTTATTCGCACGGCGTTAATCGCGAGAGTAATCCCGAGGCGCTCTGCCACCAGTCTCGTAGTCCTGGGAGCGTCCAGCCCGGGGTTTTCCACCGAGGAGACGAAAGGGGGAGGGGAGGAACCAAGTCAACGGCGAGGTTTCTGTTCTTAGCCCAGCAATAGCCGCCCTGTCCTGAGAGCCGTCTCAAAAAAGATCTGATTCACAACCAGTGCTTTCTAGGCACCCCTCTCCCCGGCGTCTGCCCACGCCTGGGAGCGCGGCGAGGCAGGAGGATGTGAGCACGTCCTGCTGAGTTTGCTGGGGTGGCAGGAGTGGGGATGGGCGGCTATTGCATTTCTCTCTCTCTTTTGTTTTTTTTAATTTTTTTTTCAGTGTTTGCTTTAGTTGCAGTTGTAGGGTGGGTTTTTGTTTTCCTTTCACCCTGGAAAGCCAGAGCCGTCCTAGATCCCGTTCGAACCTGAGAAAGGCAGCGCTGGCTTCTGCAGATGGCAGACCCCGGCCGGCTGGCGCAGCGGCGGCGGCAGCGGCCGGTGCTCGGCCGCGTAATTAGCCCCAGCGCCTCGACACCTCCCCGCGGCCGGCGCAGAGCCCTGAAGTCCATTACCCTTGCCGTCCCACTTACTTGGATCGATCTGCGGTTTCTCTCCGTTTGCCTCACTTTCTCCATTGCTTTCAGAGAATGCGCCTTCGTGGCTTTGCTTATCCCTATCAACTGGAGGAGAACCACAAGCATAATCAGAGAGAGACAAAGTGTGAGTGTCAAACGTGGTACAGTCAGCCCTCCTGGCCGCCAGCGGTTCAGGTTTAATGCCGTAATGCCTGCTGGTAGGTAACCCGGGGAAAGACAAGGAGCCCGGCACAGGCTCAAGCCACGAACGCATGTACCTGCCGTCGGGCGGTGCCACGGGCGCCTGGTGGTGCGCGTAGGGGTGGTAGACGGCGGGGACGCCGCTGGCGCCGGCGGGGTGCGCGGGGCTCCAGGGGGGGCCGAAGACGGGCGCCTTGGGCTGGAAGCTGCAGGGGGCCAGCTCGGGGTGCTCGGCCAGCGCCGCCGGCCGCGGCGGCGGCCCCAGCGGGGCGGGGGCGTAGCGGGGCGCCGCCAGCTCGTCCCCCTCCGGCACCAGGAAGGAGTCCACGTAGTAATTGCTGAGGGTCCCGGGAGCCGACATGGCGGGCGGGCGGGCGGCGGCGGACCCGCCGCGGTTCGGGGCTGCGGGTTTCACGTAACAACTTGGTGCTGGCGGAGAAGTAGAGTCAGTAATAAGTTGAGGGCAGCGCAGGCGCCCATTGGCTGCGCCTGTCACGTGGCGGGGGAGCAGAACAATAAAGTATAAATCAGTCCGCGGGCTATTAATGGGTCAGTGTTTTCCAGCCATAATTTTTATAGCGAGGCCATATGTTTTTATGCAAAGGGATATTTGAGTTATACGGCGGGGTTTGTTTTAATTGCGGCCAACTGAGATTAAAAGATCAGATTCCGTATTACAGCCCCCCTCCCCTCTTTCTCTCTCTCTTCCTCTCTCTCTCTCCTCTCTCTTTTTTTTCTTTCTTTTTATTCCTTTTTTTCGTTTAAGCGGACTATTTTATATCAAAATTAATCATCCCATCAGTGGGTCGTGTTCTCCGGGAAAAAAAATCCCGCCACCCTTGTGATCGGAGACCTTCACATAAAATGATACAATAACTGAAGCAATAAAAAGAGCAAAATAGTAGTTGCGGTATACTGTATTTAAATATACATTTATTATATTTCATAAGGAGTTATTGTTTCGGGAGCCACGGGGTTGTTATTAAGTCAGTAACTATGAGCGCGCTCATTTGCATCGCTGTGTTTCACAGCAGTAAAAATTTACGAGTGCTTGGAAAGGTTAAATTATACTATTGTGTTTAGTTTGGGAACCCACTGTAAATAATACCGTTCCGTTCGGCTCAGAGCTGGCAGCGGAAAGTCAAATTCAACGTATCCCCTCTCCGAAATCCCGGCGTAGAGCCGGCCCTCCCCGCCCGGCCGGAGAAGGACAGGGGCAGGGACTGGCTCGGTATTTAGCCTGGCCCGCACCAAACTGCACTTCACCACACCACCCCGCCGGGCACGGCGCGGCAGTGACCGAAACACCCTCTTCGTCCTCCCCGCTGCCCCTGCCCTTGGACCGGGGACCCCTTCGCCAGGCCGGGGAGAGGAGCCGGGGCTGGGCGGCGGTGCGGCGGCGGCCGCCGGAGGGGAGCCGCCGTCCTGGCCGGGAGGGAAGGAGTGCGGGCAGAGCCGGGCGGCGGTATTTATCACCACAATTAATTCTTCAACTATGCAGGGAAGCAGCGGGGGGAAAGGGGAGAAAATGCCCCGTCTCCCCTCTGCCGAAAGGCACCCTGCTTCTCCAGGCGGCTATCAAAGGGGCGTTCGCAGTCGGCCGTCCGGCATTCTGGTGAATCAAATTTATGTGCAAATATAGTTATTTATTTGCTGGCACCTCCTGTGACTGCAGGACACACGCTAGCGGCATCGGAAGCCGAGCGGAGGGTTACAATCCTCAGCAGAAGGAGGGGAGGGTGCGCGGGGGGAAGTAAGAGGCGGCCAGATCCAAGTCCAGTGTTAGGAATTAAAGTAGTGGCTGAGCTCTTGGCAAACATGCCTGCGACTCCCTGGTTTCTCCCTGGCGGACATTCACGCTGTTTATCCCCGTGGCTGGCGAAGGAGCGCGGTCACTAAGATGCAGGGGGCACAAAAAATCTCCGTGAGAGGCTCAATTTACTCGAAATATCTTATATTGAAAATAGAGCCCAGCAAATGGTAGGGACAACTGAGTAATGATTAAAATCGCGTGTAAATATTGTGCATGCGAAAGTGTGGTTCTAATTAGTTTTACATCGCTATGTGGGCTGTCTCTCTCCCTCTCTCTCTCACTCTCCTTCTTTCTTTTTCTTTTCATGTCTTCTCAACAGTTTAATCCGAAATCTTATAGAGGTCCTATTTTAACACCGCTCTCTCCCACATTCAAAATTACAAAGGCTCATAATGAAACTATTATCCCCCATTAGAGTTCGAAAATCGTGGAACAGTTGCAACATCTCAATAAACAAGGGGCCCGTTATTTTCTAACAATTTTTAAAATGCAAATAAAGCTCTCTCGTTTTTGTTTTTGTTGGTTTTTTTGTTTTTTTTTTTTTCTCCCATTGTATAGACACTCCGTAATAGAAAAAAATAATTGTATTTCTTTCCTGGAAAGACGGAACTCCACGTCATTTGTATTTATTATTAAGAGTCAGCTGTGGTGAAATGTGATTGTAGAACTTCCTTTTTCCATTCAGAAAAAATAATCTTAGCTGCAGGAGTCCTGGATGTTTATATTCGAATTTGGGTTCTCAAATTCAGCAGCGGGTTTTATTTTTTTGGTTCCTCACCAAAACTAATAGCAAATGAATAACAATAACAATAGCGCTTAAAAGAACGTGACTGCATTTTTATTTCCCCTGTAAAATTCCGCATTTGTTCGCTGCCAGAATCCAAGAGACAGGAGTGGTTGTACAGAAAGTAAGAGGAGAAATACAGCAAATAATTAGATATTTTTCACGCGGTCACGTTGCTAATAATTACACTGGGATGTTCGATTCTTTTATCGCCGTTTTAGGTCCATTTTCACCCAAAGTACATTTTTTTTATACGAGCCATGTAGGCGACTTCGCTTCATCAATTTATTTTGCAAATTACTTAAGGTTTTGGTGACTTACACCTTCGGGGGCAAAAGACCCCAAACAGGGCAGGCAGAAACAGACGTTGACATTAAAATGCTATATGAAACCAGAATTCCCAGGAACGAAGCACTGCTGGAGCGATCTTGTCCGAATAAAAGTACTCCCTGTCCTCCATCCCAACATAACCGAACAAGCAGAGCTCCCATTCCGCTAGCTCCAACACCCGGCTGCATCAGGAAGGATCCCGTCGGTTTTTAAGCGGGGGTGAGGGGGCATCTGCAGGCGCTGCTTCATTCGCCACATACCATGGAGGCGCTGAGCAAACGCGGGCGCCGGGCAGGAATTCGCGGGCGTTGGCGATCTCTCCTGAACGGGAAGTTCAGGATCGCCTTTCCCAGGGTTTCCTGCCACTGCAGACCTCTCTCACAGAACCAGTGGTGGTACGAAGCCACAGAGGGGTTTTGGCACAGTGAAGAGAAAAAATGATTCAGAATTTAGAGGAAGCAGTCCAAAATCAGGATGAGGCGATTCAACTGGGAATCAAAAGGGCAGAGTCAAAAGACGCCATACAGGCACACACAGACACAGGCACTGTAAATACACCCCCCGAAATGTACACAGATACTGCAGATAGCCCGTCAGACCTTGTGTGGAGAGGCAAACACGAGCACTTAAATTTGACTGCAATGCAGAGCTCTGCTCCTGCCCCGGCCGGGGACGACTGTATTTCTGAGTACGGCTGAATTCCGCTATTCAAACTCATCTGAGCTCCTGCAGCCCAGCCTGAAGTTTTGAAAAAGTTTCAAAGGTTTTACTATTGTTATTTTTTAAAGGCAAACATAATCACGACCGCTAAAAAATAAATAGAAATAAATGAGCAACGATTGAGTTTTCTGTCCTTTTCCCCGCCCTCCTTTCCTCCTCGAAGGGTGCCCCGCTCCGCGGCCGCGGCGGCGCTGGCTGCTGGCGGAGGGCCCGGCGGGAGCCCGCCCATTGCCCGCGGTCGCGCTGCGAACACAAAAGGCGGCCGTGGCGGCGACGGCAGCGGGCCCGGAGAGGTCGCTGTTGCCCGTTCCGCCGCCGCGGAGAGCCCGCACTGCAATCGTGATCGTAACCGAGGCCTTGCGGGCCGCGGGGCAGCCGGCGCCCCCGGGCAGCCCCGGGGTAGCGGGCCCGACGGCGGAGGCACGAAGCCGGCGGAGCCGTGCGCCAGGCTGCGGCGGCACCAGCCACCCCACCACGGGGGCCGAGAGACGCCGGCGGGGCCGGGCACTCCCGCCGCTGCCGGAGGGTCCACCCGGCCGTGGGTGCTGCGCTCCGGGCCCTTGTTTTTGATGACGCCTGGAGTGGGGCAGGCAGATTTGATCTCTCCCCACCCCCTCCTCCAGCCATGCTTTCAGGCATCTCGGTTTTTACGAAATCCAGATTGAGAAATTAAACAGCTCCCCACCTCCCCCCGGCCCCCCGAGCTCGACCCACGCCGAGCGGAATGCAAAAACGCACCTGACCTTGAATGCAGCCAACGAGATATATTAAAAACCCGCAAGCAGGCAGGGACTCGCTTAGGAGCTAGCTAACCTTGAAGAACTTGTCAAGCTTCCCCCCTCGGCTGCCGTGTTTATCTGAGGAATCAAAGGAGGCTCCGCTGCAGATGGGAAACAATGGCATTGGGACTTGACGCCTACAGTTCACTTCAGCGCTAAGATTTCTTCGAGTAGAAAGGACCCTCGCACCAAGCATACCTGGTGATGATATCAACTGAAGTAATTAAGGCAGTTTCGTGCTGTAGAGAGAAAGGTGGAGCCCCAACAACATGAAACTACCTAAACCACAGAGCAGTTCTCAGGCGCTAATTATTACTTTCCCCATTGCCGTGGTCCTTAACGCAAGGATCCCGCTACGAAAATAAAACCAGAAACGTGACTAAAACATCCCTCTCGCCCTCCCGCCCACCCCGCCGGCGCCCCTCCGCGCCCCCCGGCCATTCTCGGGTGGGTTAATGAAAACAAGAGTAAAATATAATAACAACCACCCACACACACGCGCGCGGGCAGCTTTCGCCTTTCCATGCAGATGTAATCGGGGAAAAAAGGGCCGTGCACAACGATGTTACATCACGAAAAGCTAACGGCTCCCAAGAAGCCCGGGTTCAAAATCTGTGCCCCCCTCCTCCCGGCACACATATACCCTTGCAAGGAAGCATTAGCTGTCTCTTTTCATCCAGCCTTCCTTTTGCGTTCCCTTTGTGCAAGACCCTGTTAGCTAAACATGCAGCAAAGAAGAGAGGATGAGGGGAAAAAAAAAAAAAAAAAAAAAAAAAAAAAAAAGCAGCAAGCTCTTCAAGCTCTTCCACATGCAGGCAGGTAGGGAATAGCCTTGTCTGGAGGGGCCCGCTGGCAGGGAGGCGAGGCTGGGGTCCCCCTCCCTCCCCATGATCTCACCTTTATGATTTCTTCTCAGCCCTGAGATAAAGCTAGAATCGTCCTCTGGAGTTAAAGATCACCGCACACTTGTAGGTGTTCGATTAACAAAAAGGGAAAAAAAAAAAAAAAGAGAGAAGAAATATATCGTTTCCCTACCCTCAAGAAATAGTAATTTGCTTCCTCAGTCTATGCAGTTCCTCAGTCAACTGAAACCACTCGTTCAAGACAGCAACAATCCAGATATACTAGCAAGTCATAAAACTGAACAAAAGCCGACAAACCTTAGAGCACCATCGCTATATGGCCCAGACAAATTACGACCGTCTAGGTAATATTTAAATAGATTCCTAAAGTAATTGCAGGGGGTTTAGGCAACTATTCCTGTTGTAAAAGTTCTCGAAGACATAAAGTAGAACCTGAGGATAAACAGTCACAAAAAGAGGTAAAATTAAAAGAATTCATTCCACGGTTTTTTTATTCTTCTATGAGAACATAAACATCGTCTTTTTCACGCACAGCAGCATTACAATATTAATTTATTCCGATTTAAGGTAAGAACTAGATATAGCTAGAACTAACATTTATAATAACGATAGAATGCATTTGCTTAAAACAGTATCGGCATTTTAATAATAATAGACATTTATCCATATCTGTATTTATAGCTTTCCCCCTTCTTTCTTTTTTTTTTTTTTTTATCTTTTTTAAGTTTTTTCACCTATATGTTTGACCCTTTAATGAATGTAACTTCACAGTATAAAGGAAGACGAACATATTCTCCCTCGCGATCTCAGACTCTGGCTCAGAAAGTCCATCTGATGTTCAGGATATATACTTTCAGTGAAATTAGTGAGGAAAAAAGTGACTATTTTCTTTTCAAGGGGGAATTTCTGTGTGCTTGTCATGCGTTACCAATGGTAACGTTATATATAGACACAAAAGAAAATCACCAAATTCACATATTTAAGCAAAACTACATTAAGGAAATATCTACAACCAGCGAGAGGAATTCAGAGGTAAGTATAATAATTTAGTCCATGAATAAAACGAAATCTTTTATACCTTTAAAGAGAAGATATTTCATTTTCCTGGCCAAATTTAAAGCTGCAATATTGGCTTTTAAGGTAAAGTGTAAAAAAAAAAAAAAAGAAAAATCACTCCTAACACCTATTCCCGTGAAACCCTTTTAGACGATGCCTGCATTTCATTATTTTAAGTCCCGCTTTTCGAAGGAAAGGAAAAAAGGGGGAGGGGGAGAAAAAGCAAACAGAGAAGGGGAAAGCTCCGAATATATAGAAATATGGCAACGCTTAAATTGTTCATTGTGTAGCTACGTACAGTCCAAGTTACAGCACATATATTTTAAAAGAATGCACCAACTAGGATTGTTTACTTTTCAGAGAGACAGATAGGGAGAAACATATTTGTAGCTCTTGAAATGGTATTTTTGTGTTTCAAAGCTTAGAGGAACAAATTGGCCCCGGGAAAGGCTGAAGGAAGAGGGGAGGTTCACACACGGCATTTTGTGCTTTAGCGTGACTTTAGTCCGCCCACCCCCCAAAGTATCTCTTAAGAGGTTAAAGACATATTGAGAGCGCCTAAAATCGTTAATCCATACAGGTGCGGATGAATACAGCCTAGGAAAATGATACTGGCTCTTTAAACCATAAAGATGTATTTATAGGTTCATCAAGAGAAATTAAAGTTGGCTGTGAGCTCCCGAATCCTATTCTCTCTGTTCATTTTCTTCAGTTTCATTCTGCGGTTCTGAAACCAGATTTTAACTTGTCTGTCTGTGAGGTGGACTGTGCGGCTGATCTCTAGGCGACGCTCACGAGTCAGGTACATATTGAATAGAAACTCCTTTTCCAGCTCGAGAGTTTGATGCTTGGTATAGGGGCATCGTTTCTTTCTGCCACTTTTTGCCGTGAGCCAGTTTGCTGCATTTTCTCCTTTTGAATTGCCTAGTTTTGAGAAAGTAAAAAATGGACGTTACCATCGGGTAGGAGGCAAAGAGCTGTGGGGGAGAGGGTGGAAGGAGCGTCTGTGCGTGTGTCTGTGTCTGTGTGTGCGATGGGCTCACTCCGCCAGCTGCGGAGAATTGGAATGTGGGGTGTCTTTGAGGGAACCGAGGACTTCAAAATGGTTTCCCAAAGGTTTTGGATATGTCCGTGTCAAAACTGCCACAGCTCAAAAACCTCTGGACAGCTTCTGGTGGGGCAGTGTGCCCCAGACTGTAGTACATCTCCGACCCTCCGAACGAGCTCCTACCCTCTCCCTGTCGGCCATTCCGAGCCCTCTGGTACTGAGGGCAGTTGGTGAAGGGCCTGAAGTCTTATTTCCTTCCCCCCAGGCACCTGCTTCCAAAAAGACAAAGCCTCTGGATCCGGACTTTGTAAGTGTGCTACGGAGGTGGAAAACAAGGTGAACTGGGGAGCCGGAGCCTCCCTGCCTTCAGCCCCCGCCTTTCCGGAGAGCTTCGCCATGGCCTTCCCATTTCCAACCATTTCGGGGACGAAAAAATACAGTAATAACAATAATAAAAATGTTTTGACGTGATTTCTATCAGTGGAACTGACTGGGAAAGAGGTAACACCAATCCCTTGATGGCTGAGTGGTTAGTGGTTTGGGGTTGGCCCTCTAACAGCTTTTCGCTGACCCTTCTTTTTTTTTTTCTTTTCTTTAAATGTTACTTTCCAACGGGTCTCCTGAAAGGAATAAAAGGGCGTCCGAAAGGCGGACAGAGAGAAGCTCCTGCAAAGTCTGCCGTCCGGGGAAGGGGAGTTATTTTTTGCCATGGGGACACGAAAGGGAAATAAATAAGGAAATGTATAAATAACAGCTCTGTTATCTAGTGTAGATGCTGAAGGATATTCGCCGTGCATTCGTCAGTCTAATTTGATAGCAGCTCATAGATGGCACATTTCAGCGCGGTTGTTATTCCGAAAAGCATTCTGGATCGTAAAATATTACTTACCGCGTTAATAGGTTTATTTATTGGCACTGCCTATTGCTTATTTTGGATGCTTTACAAACATCTATGTTATCTGGTAGGCACCTTCACATCACGGGGGAGAGATTGATCTTGTTTTTCTATATGTTTTAGCAGCATGCAGGCTAAAGTTGCCCATAGCGGAGACTCTAAGGGTTTAAAACTATAGGATGGACATTAATTTTTACGGCAACCCCATGCCCGAATATTACAAAGTTCAGAAGGTCAGTCTGAGCAGCGCTTCTTGGCAGCCCCGCGGGGCAGCTGGGATCCTCCTTTCGCATTTCAATGCCACTATGATCCTCAACGACTATTTTTTTTTCTTTCTTTATTTCTTTCTTTATTTTTTTTTTCCTTTCTCTTTAATCATCACTACCACCATCACCATCATAATTCGCTTACCTACAGGCTCTTTCTCTGGAGAAGCTTTGCTACTCTCTGACGGAGCTGGAGAGAGCTCCTCTGCGGTGGAAGATGAAGCCTGAGTCTCGTCCTCCCTCTGGGAGACGCACGCCAAGGGGCTTGGGGAGCGTTCCTCATCCTCCTTCCTCCCCGGGTCCGGGACGGGAGGCAAAGATGGAGGCGTCTGGAAGCGGCCGGGGGGCTGCGGAGGGAAAGGGGCAGCCCCGGCTGGCCCCGCGCCGTAGTTCTTGGAAGTGCCATAAGCCTGGGAGAGGCGGAAGTAGCCCGGGACGGGGACCCCGCCGCCGCTGCTGGCTGGGCTGACCTCGGCACTCAGCCGGGGGAAGGGAGCGAGGTCTGTGGCGGCCGAGCCCTTGGGGCATTTCTCTGAGTCATAGAGGCAGTAGGAGCTCTCCTCTTTAATGCTTGTAGCGAAGGAGCACGAGGTGGCCTGCTGGCTCTCCGGCTCTTCCATGCGACAGGACCGGGGAGGATCTAGCCACACTTCCATCCCTGACACGTAGGAGTGCGAGTTGGGGACCATGTTTTGAGAAGTACCTTCATTGCGTTTGCCCAAAACGGGGAAAAGTCCGCAGCTTTGCAGCCCGTAGGACAGATCGGACGCCTGTGGCAGGTAGATACCACTGTTGGGATAGTAGCCGCCTCCGCCTCCGCCTCCGCCTCCTGCTCCCGCCGCTTCCCCTCTGCCCGAGCTGATCAGGGAGTCTACCAAAAAAGAGTTTGCAGCCGGGCTCTCGGAGCATGACATTGTTGTGGAATAATTTGGCGAAGGGAGCAGATAGCCCTTTCTGGCTGACATTTCTTGTGCAAAACATGCTGAATATGATGAGAGATACCCCCGCACCACGGCAGGCGCCCGCAGCCAATGGAAGCCCGGGCCTCCCCAGCAACCCCTCCCCGTCTGGTTTCGTATGCACAGAGCTGCTCTCAGGTCGACCTCTGAATTTGGAAGATAGATGTATATTAATGTGTAATATGGATTTCCATACACACAGGCGCGCGCACTTCCACCATATGGGCGACCGCCTGTGCCCAGGCAGGAGCCGTGCTCCCGGGAAGGGGAAAGGGAAGGGGGAAGGGGAAGGGGAAGGGGAAGGGGAAGGGGAAGGGGAAGGGGAAGGGGAAGGGGAAAGGGAAGGGGAAGGGGAAGGGGAAGGGGAAAGAGAGGGCTGTGCTGGTACTGGCTCCAAGTTTTGCTCCCCTCTTATCACACACACTGCTATAAAATAGCCCGGCGGTCCTGATGTTTATTATACCTAGTCTGAAGCCATGTCCAGATGAAGCTTTTACTATCGTTCCTCTCTCCCCGTGGTTGGGCTTTCCAGCAGCAATGCCTGCTCACCTCCCTGCGCAGCCTATGTGTCACACGAAATTAATAAAGCCACGGCTTGCCCGGTGTTTTATGCTCAGCCTCTGCTCATTTTATTTGATTGTCTCGTTTTTTTAAGAAATAAAAGACGTGTTATTGTTTATCACGGATCATTGGAAACCATAAAGGGGCCTGGTGCCTCCCGCGTTAACATACCGAGGAAGGGGGCTGCTTGCAGCCTAACATCACCGCCACGACGCCAGGCTGGGCTTAATTTTCCTGGAGATAAAATGCTCGCCGCTGCGCTGAGGAATCTCTTAGGGAGCAATGCCACTCTGGGAGGATTGATTATGCGGTTGCAGCTTCTAATGCTTTAGTTAACGCTGGATTCTTCCCGAGGTCTGATTACCATTTAAAATATAAAGCCAGACATATGTCACAGAAAGAATCCAGACGCGAGTAGTTCAAATGGATCCTCGCAGGATGCTGAGCACCGTGTTTATTGATGTGTTTATATTTGGACGATCATTTTTATATCTCCCCTCCCTCCCGCTCCATTTGGGTCTTTTCACTTTTCGCCTCTTCAAAAGCATCCTCTCCGTTAAGCAACATACTAAATAATAGAAATAAGAGTAGCTAGATAAATACCGAGATACTAGACAGCCCAGTCCAGTCAATATGTAATTGTGGCGGAGGTAGCAGACAGATAGCAGACAGACAGGGACGCAGGAGGAGAGACAGATAGATTTCGTAATGAAATGCTTAATGGTGACTTGCTTTCACTTCCATCATCTCTCGCTTATGCCATTTTAAAGTCGCCTCACTGCCTGGCCCGCGGAACTAAGGGCACTTGAGTTCAAGGGGAGCCTGAGGCTGCCCAGTTCTCGCTGCCCATCCCTGAGGAGCATCACTCGCTCCTCTCTCCCGCACTCCGCCTGGAGAAGCAGCCGTCGGCCGGTTTCCGCTTCCAGCAGGTCGGGCGGGTGAGAGCGGCCGCCGACCGGGCGTCACCACTGCCCGGGACGAGAGCCGCTGCCGAGCACCCGGCTGCCCTGTCCAGGAAGGCACTGGCGGCCGTGATGGGGCCGCTGCCTGCGGAGAGGGGTGGTGCCGGAGCAGGCGCGGGCGCGGCGCCCCGAATTCCTCGGCCCTTACCCTCGGCCTTCAAAACCCCCAGGGAGCACTTCTTCCCCCTCGCCCCACGGATCTGTCAAGCCCCACGTGGGGCTTGTCCCGTAATATTTGCCTGCCACGGGGAAAAGCTTTTTTTCCACAGCGTGACATTCCCCTGGAGGAAACCCTCCTTGAGGCAGGAGGGCAGTGTCCCTTCCCGCGGGGCTCTCCCCAGCGTCCCTCCGCGCCTCCAGGAAGCACCAGGGCAGGCAGGGGATGCTACAACTTTGAAACACCCATAAAATCTCTGTGGAAAGGTGCCTGATTTTTCCAGCGTGGTGGGGCGAGCATCACAACGCGATTTCCTTCTGACCGGCCCGTGGGATGCGGTGACAGAGGTAGATCTCCCAGCCTATAGAAATCCTTCGAGGTTTTTTTCCTTCCCGCATTTCCTCCTGTAACATTGTTTGTGATTTCCCAACCCGACTAACTTCGGATGTGTTAATGTGCGATGGACGAACCCTTGTCAGATTCCTATGAGGGCTGTATCATTGCTAACAAAATTAATACCACATAAGGAACTGGTTTATTGGCTGGTATACAGGAAGGCTATTATCAATAGGCTTAACTTCATAAATACAGATCTAAATAAAAAGAAACGTGAGCCCCAGCGCCGCCTTCCAAATACATTTCTCTACACAAGTCAGGTATAAAAATTACTCTGGGGAAGTCCGCTCTTGCGGTATGTTTATTTTGCATTTGCCAAATTAAATAGAAACGGATTGCAAATCTAAAAGCCATACGGAACCGGGGAGAAACGCTTGAAATCCTTCCAAAGCTGTTTTTAAAATAAGCAGCTCCCTTTTAAAAATTGGATTAAAGTGAAGGAAAGTACTATAAAAAGTATGCTGCAATCCTCGTCAGCCGGAATGACTGGAAGTGCATCGATGAGACGCGAGTTGGCTTCTCCTCCCTCTGCGATCTAATGCAGGCGAATCAGACAAAAGGCACAGAGGCCGGTGAGAATTTTTGAAGGTGTTCTTTAGCCTCATCGTTTAGGTTTTGTAGCAGTGGGTTACCCCACCCCCCGTGTCAGGTCCCGCGGGAGCTGCCGTGGGGTGTTATGTTGACCGCAGTAAACGGTGCCTGTTTGATGGTCAAGGCACCGACTCCGTCTAGATCATGAACTCAGCTCGGCGTTGCATTATCTCCCCTTTCTTTAATCGCTAACAAGGCCAAGGCAAATAGTAACCAGCGTCATCAAACCCAGTGAAGTAAAACTAATAATGTTCACTTGATTCGTAACTATAAAAGATAATGGTCAATTCTGACTAAACTGAGCTAATTTGGCATGCGCTGAGTGCAGCTACTGCATTACCAGCGCTTAACAATGTGTCCCTTGGAAGTTAACCCCTATTTAAAAGAAATTTTAAAGAATATTGTGGACGCCAGGGGACGAGAATTACTTTCTTTTTAATTCTACTTCTGTAAGTAAAGCTATCTGAGGGTCTATAAAACCGAGCAAATAAAATTCTGATAAATATCAAAGCCAGCGAGAAGGTGTTTTCGTGGAGGATCTAAATTCATGGCGTACATAGACAGTACTATCAAAATAAAATTTTATTGATCTAAGAAAAATATAATAGATGCATTAATAGCATCGTTAAGCCGTTTTATTGGTTGAACTAAAATTAAAAACAAAACGGGAATAAATAAAAACCGACAGCTCAACCTAAGCAAACTCTGACTGGAAATCTCAAAATGTATCGTGTTAAGCCGTGATTTATCTTTTTATTATTGGCCCGTATAACCCAAAAGATCAGCGCTGTTAATCCAGAGACGCATTTTGCAGATAATTAAAATATGCTTTTATTTGTAGACACAGGCAAGCTGCACTTTGTGAAAACGTAAACGGCCTTGCAGTCTGTGCAGGAGTGCATGCGCCGCCTATCTGAGAATACAGCCGTGGACTACATTTTATACAGCTCAAAAAATTAATGCAATCAGACTATAGTTATTTAATATTGGAACTGTCAGCTCCCTGGAACGTGTGTGTGTGCCAGATTCCTCTTTTTTCTTATTTTCTTTTTTCCTTTTTTTTTTTTTTTTTTTTTCCCTGGATTTGCTCCAAAGAAGGCGGATTTCAGACAGGAGGTTTAGGAACAGCGCCTGTGCCAAGTTAGGTGACAAATGACGGCCCCACTAATTTTATCTTTACTAGAAATTCTTTCACGCTGGTGGTGGTGCTGGGGAGGTTGGCTTGTTTTTGTGGATTATCTTGTTAAAAATTAGGCTGCGATTTAATATTATTCCAGCCATCCGGAAGCTTGCTCGCCTAACTATGTTTTATATTATACGTGTATCGTTTTACTTATTTGGATTAGGAACATATTTTGCAAGTAATTCTGACGAGTTTCAAATGCTAGTGTGCGGCAGGACAAAATACGCCCAAACCAATGCATTAGGGCTTTATTTCCTTGCCATTTTCTGGCACTGACGACAACAACGGGGCTTTCTATTGTCCAGAGAGCCCCAAATACCATGCAGAAGCAACAACGGTATCGGATTATATATGTGTGGGGAAAATATTGCATGCCCAAGTCTGGCTTTTAAGTGTGCCCCTTGTATTGCGAGAGATGCGCCGCACAGCTCTATTAAGCATTTGAAACTGTAGCCTTTCTCCCTTTTTGTAGCTGTCTTGCCTTTAAAGAAGGTCTGAATGCATATAAATTTTTTTTTTTTTTTTTTTTTTTTGGTTGTGGTATAGCTTAGCTGTCAGACACACACGTTGGCCAGAAGTTTCGATTTCAGAGCATTTAATGAAAAGATTGTGACAAAAAAAAAAAAAAAAAAAATATAGACAACAAAACACAAACCCAATGAGCTTATGAAAAAGCCTCCCAGGGGTTTGGATGTGGTATGTGAGCTGAAGTTGAGTACACGATTAATTAAACACAGTGTAGACACTGAGTTGGCTTCCCCTCTTCCCTCCAAAACATGCAAACCCAAATAATGTGAAATAATAAACAGTTATTGTAAGAAACAAGCTTGTTTTTTTTAAATATTATCCTATGACCGCGGCCGTCAGTAAACAATTCGTAACCAGAGGGCGCTTTAACTGCTGCTGGGGTCCCTTTGATTTATTCAGCCAAGTATTGAATGGGACAGGGAAACAACAAGGGGAAAAATAAATATTTGATCAAATATGCGGAGTTTAACTTGACTGGTGTAAAATGAAATGTTGCAAAGGGACCCTCAAATCTCCCTGCTTCTCACGTGGCTTCTTGCATCCTGGCATTACTGAGGGGAAGTCAAAAGGGATCAACATCCCCGAGCTTTTAATGGAGCATCTTTGATGAAATCGATAAGTTCCAATAATCATCTGAAACTGCTCTCTGTCGACTGAGCATGTGCTTTTAACTACACTTGCAACAGTTCCCTGGAAGCACAATTTAAAAAATACTGCAGGCAACAGGCATTATATACATAGAAGAGAAAGGGTAAAATAATATTTCTATTTTTTTCGGACAGATATTTTAAACTCTGCCCTAAGAAACACGTATATGTAGCCAAACCAGTATCTTCTTCATTCAATACCACCTTCCAGCCCACCCTTCTCAAATGGAGACATAAGAAAAACATGTGAAAATTTTATGGGCATGAAAAGTAACCTGGAGTTAGGGGTACTCGTAGAGAGGATAGAGTTTCAAAGCTACAATCCAGAGCAGCCCTGAGCACATGAGAATGAGTGACTATTGTTTGTTTACAGCACATGTGCTGATTAAGAAAGAAAAGAAAAGAAAGAAAGAAAGAAAGAAAGAAAGAAAGAAAGAAAGAAAGAAAGAAAGGCAATCTAAATGTGGTCTTGCACGAACATTGACTTAATATGCAATCACATGAACAGTTTTTAGCATAAGTATGTCAAAAGTTGTTTACCACAGTCTGTGTCCAGCTGCAAGGAAGCAGACTACTCTTTAAAGTTACCAAACGACCCTAACTAAACTATAGTTCAAGACTAATAAGATCGTCAGAATTGTCTGTCATTTGCAGACTGTGTTGCCATAGATCTATTTGATTGAAGACACCTACTGTTCCACACATAAATGTCAAGTTTCATAATATTTCCAATGCTACACTTATTTTTTCTTTTTTTTTTCTTTTTTTTTTTTTTTTTTTTTTTTTTTAGTGAGTGGAGGAAAGCCACAAGTTACCCTGAAAAAATATTTCCAGATAATGTGGCTTTTCCACGCGGCTGGCCAAAACGAAGAGAAAATAAAAGGTCAACTGCAACTTAGAAAGTCTCTTCTATATTATTTCACATCCTAATCACAATTTTTTTCACCCCTTCCCCTCCCTACAGTTATTTTCCACGGTGCTCAGTGGTCAGGGCAAGGGCCACCCCACATCTCAGGGTACCATTCCGGTTACCGCACACTCCTCGCCGTTCTCCACGCCGGATAGATGTATAAAACACTTACCTTCGCGCATTTCCTAACCCAAAGCCCAGAGGCTTTAACTCCACCGAGAAGCCCCAGCGTCTTCCCCCCTCCCCCGGCATCCCGAGCGGCTTTTTGTACAGCGGAGCCCGGTAAGTGCAATAATTACCCGTGTGGCTCCAGGGATGCAAAGTGAACAAAGGCCAAGATTTTTTTTTTTTTTTTTTTTTTTTTCCCCTTTGCAGGGCTGCTCCCCCTGCCCCGGGCGGCTTTGACATTGATCTGAAGATCGCCATCTTGTGGCAAAGCAGCCCCTAAACCGCGGCCGACGTCCGTCCGTCCGCCCGCCCGCCCGCCGGGGCCCCGCGGCAGGACGGCGGGAGGGCGGGGGGACGGACAGACGGCGGCGGACAGCAGTGGTCCCTCACCTCCCGGTGAAAAAACCTCTGGGCGAACCTCCGCTGCCTTTATAGTGATGCATTTGGTACAGGCGAACGGACAAGTCACGGACAGTTTTTATGGCTGCAATGTCACAGCAATGCAGAGGATGCGATTTTATTGGGCTAGGAAATCCAAACCCCGACCACAGAAACTCCATGTTTTTACTGTCTTTGGGATTGGCTCTGAATACCAGTTAATTTTTAACCAGGAAAGGAAGCTTGCAGGCTTAACTTTCATTGCCATTCAGCTCTCCATCCATCCCTCTATGCCTGTCTCACCGTCTGTCCATCCATCTGTCTGTCTCCTTTTAACTGGCATTTCCCCTTGCATACTAGGCAAACAAACAAGCAAAGTCCCCTCTTCTCCCCCTCACTTTTCAACATTCCCTTTAGGTAAACGTTGTCTGGCTGGGTGGCGGTGGTCAACAAAGGCCCAAAGTCAGTAATTCCTTCACCTCAAGGTTATGGGTGATGTCCAAGCAATATAGAAGTTCAAAGCCAGTAAACAATGCAAAACCAGAATCCACTTTCTTCTGATTAGGATTAAGGTCAACATTAAAGAATCAAATACTCTCCTCAAAACACATCCCTATCTCAGCTATTGTTTGGTGTTTGTGGTTTTCTCCCCCTACCCTCTCCAACTTTCTCTCTCTAGCCGTCCTCCCCCCACTACCCGCCTCAGTCCACCCCCTCCCTGCCTTGGAGATCAAGGACAATTTCAAACAGTCAATTTCCACTACACTGCTATGCGGATTCTTTTCCCCAAAGACAACAATTTTCTTAGGGCTCTCAAATTCTGACCACATCCATCAGCTGGCTTGAAACTTCCCTTTGGTGCCAGCTTATAAAATGTGTCCCAAATGCTACTGACAAACATTTCTCCTGGACACATGTGGTGGCAAGCAAACACCAATGGCGCATCCAACCCTCGAGCATAGGACCTTGCCCCGCCGGTGCTGGCAGGAGAAGGAGAAGGCCTAACATGTATCGAGCTATGAACACACTTAATTTTCCTTTTCCTGTGACCCGCTGAAAGTATGCTCAAACAAGCCTAGGTTCACTTGTTAACTCCAGAGTAGAAGATTTAACGATGAAGTTCACAAAAGAAGAGTAATTCGCCCCAAATGACCGAAGAAGGTCATGAGGAATTTCGGGTCCCAGAGTTACATCAGATAAAAGAACATGCAGTAACATAACACCAGAGTAAAAATATAAAGTTTCCATTTTTTTTATTTTCCTTGTGCGCTGTTCCACTGTATACATGCAACCAAATACTTGCGCATATTAAAAGAAAACTGTATATACATATAGATGATACATATTGAAAACAGTGACGTCATATAAAGATATTGCGTGTTGTGAATTGTGACAAAGAAATTACATCCATTTGGTAAAATTTATTGATCAAAAACATTCTTATCACCACTTTGTTGCACATGTAAAGAAATCCCACACCCTTTAGCCCCAAAGGAACAATAAAAAAAAAAACCAAAAAAACACCAACCAAAAAACAACCAGGGGGAAAAAAAAGGGCATTTGAACAAAATAGGTTATGGGTTCTTTTTTTTTATTATTTACAAGTCTTGTAAAACACTGTTCCTGTATGAAATATACATTCAGATATTCTCGACAGCAAATTACCTCAATGATAGAGCATGGTATCATTTGTAAACTGATATAGAATTTTAAATATTTTCCTTTTTTTCTCTTTTTTTTTTTTTTTTTTTTTTTGTTTGTTTTTAAAATGCAATTTTTCACACTTTGGTTCCTGCAGGGAAATATATATATTTATAGATATTTAAAATAAGTTCAAACAACTCTCCATTCTTTGCATACGTCGACTGGGCGACAAAGTAGAGCTCATGACATTTAAAGTAGACAACAACAAAATTACCATATTTACATTGTTTGGCTTCTGTTTAAACTCCTCACTAGTCACCTTTAAACGCACATGCAATAGACTTATTTTAATCATCCAATGTTAGTGCATTGCACAACTCCAAGTTTCAATTAAGTGTTGTGTGGTATTTGCTAAACTGTCGTTCTCCACAGGTATTTCCTGAACAAAATTTGTGAGCCAGAAGCCAGAAGGTTAGTTTCCTTTAAGGAGTTGTTTCTTTTAAAATGCTGAAATTCACACTTTTTTGCCGATTTCTTTTTAGTATTTGTATATGATTTGTCTCCAAAAAGATGGCAACGCATAGTCTGTTGTCATAAATAAAACAAGAGCTAATTAAATTTTTCTAATTTTATTTTTAGTGATTGTTTCTTTACGACATATGGCGAATTTATACCTGATTTTTAAAAGTAAATAATTAATTTTTTCATTTTGGTCTTTTTTCCCTCGCCCCCATCCCTCCCCACACCCCCAAAGGAAACACTACTATAACCATCACTACATCCATATTACAACTACACGCGGTTGGCCCCAGGAAGGTGTGGACATGACATCCCCCCCTTTCTTTACTTCTGTGTGTGTGTGTGTGTGTGTGTGTGTTTGTGTGTGTGTGTGTGTGTTTGTGTGTGTCCGTCCGTCCTTCAATTCTTATTTCAAACCCATGAGCAATGGAACACTGCCTCTAACCCAGATATTTTCCTAAGGAAGAACGAAAGATTGTTTCTCAGAGTTTATATTCTGCAGTGGTCCTGCTTGGGTGAGCCCGACCTGGCAATCTCCCGACAGCTGTTCCGCAGCAGCACAGGGGCAAGAAAGGGCCGAGGATGGGCGAGTCCGGGGATGGAGAAGGACCGTCCCCACCCGTGCCTGCCGAAAGCGGTGGCAGGGTGAGCCGCAGTGCCTGGAAAGGTAAGAGGTATGGAATTTGCACTCAGAGGTGACGTGCACGTTTAGAAATGGATCCCATGTGTGTCAAAACCAAATCGATTCCAGTTGATATGTAAATATATATATAAAAAAATCATAATCGCAGTTCCAGAGTAGGTTTACATGTGTGTAAAACCTTAGATTCTTCTAGTCGCGTCAGATACACACCTCCTTCCTCCACGTAACCCCGTGGCTTGACCTTGTCAAGGGCGAAATCTGAATTTAATCTCGTCCTGAAAAACGCTATGAGTTTTAAAGTAGTGGATTAGCTGAGTAATATTGTAATCGGTCTCTGTTAATTTTTTTTTCTTTCATTCTTCTGTTCTGAAACCATATTTTGACTTGACGATCGGTCAGATTGAGCATTCGGGAGAGCTGGAGGCGTTTCTCTTTGTTTATGTAGACACTGAAGAAGAATTCCCTTTCTAACTCTCTAATCTGGTATTTGGTGTATGGGCATCTCTTTTTACGCGTACGTTGTCCACCTGTGGAGCGAAAAAAGGCAGAAACATTTGAGACCCGGCGGTTGCCGGCGGCGGGGGCTGAGAGGGGACGGGGGTACTCTCAGGGAAAGCACGTTAACGTGGAAAAGACGCTTTTTGCCCGCTCCGCGGTAGGAGTTGGTGGGTCCGGGGCTTGGCGCCAGCCCTCCGCCTTGGCGGGTGCGTGCAGCCGGGCCCGGGACCCGCCGGCACACCCCGGCTCCCGCAGCGCAGCGGCCCCGGGCAGCGTGTAGGGCGAAACCCCCGCCGAGCCGCGGGGATCTGGCCTCGCTTCCTCCGCGGGGAGGGCAGCTGGAGGAAAGAGTGGTGGCGGGGGGTTCTTGCGGATTTCACGAGCCGGAGGAAAGCCTTTGTAGGCTGCTCCGCCGGGCGCCACCACGCACGCGGAGCTGCCCAGGGAGTAGCCATCACCTGGCTGCCTGCAGCGGGCAGCGCTGCAGCGGGCGGGGGGGCCCGCGCCCAACCCTCCCCGAGCCCGTACCCGCTTGCATCTCGCCCTCGTTCCCTGGCCTAATCACGTCTTTACGTCCCGAGCAGAGGAAAAACCCCTGAGCCCAAGGCTGAGGCGTCTCCTTCTCTCCCTAGCCGGCTATTTTCAAACACTTTCTCCACCGGATCGAGGTATTCTCCTCTCGATTAGCCATTACGGTTTTAAAGTTCATTAAGCAGAATATAAAAGGTTTCAAGGTTCAGGAGCTCTTTACTTTAAACGTAGCTGCTATCCCTTTAAAAACTTCCTTTTCTGGTACAGTTCATTGTCGAGGTATTTTTTCCTCCGGCCGTATACTAGCTTTGCCTTTTAAAAAGCCCACATAAAAAAATCAGACTTTGACAGATTGAATAACAATTGTAAGTAACAAACTGTTGGACAGAAGGCAACACGTAATTGCCACAGTGCCTTAGTAAAATGGCTTCCTTTAGACAAAAAGGCCAGCTTTAGGTTAATTTGCTTCTTTTAATATATTGCTACAGTTCAGGCGGCTACTTTATCTGTTAAACGCTATTCTAGCGCAATCGTTAAAACGGCGAAGGCTTTGAATTCAGCTCCTAACTAGACTTCTGGTGCAACACATGGCTTTTATAAAATCACTGGATTACACTGATATCAAAGGAGTCAGGATCTCCTTTTTTTTGCCGAATTTACAGGCACAGAACTAACGTTATTATATTTTCAAGAGCTGACCACGGAACTGTTTTTTTTTTATTATTATTATTTTTAAAAAAGCCGAAAAAAAATTTTAAAAATGAGAAGAAAAATGAAAAAAAAAATCTAGGCATCCATTGCCCGGTGGGTATTTCACGGCCAATTTCAGCACTAAACACGTGATCTCGCCTTTTATAACAAAGTTTTGTTGGGGGAAATCTAAAGGCCCTTCATAAACCTTATATGCTTATAAAACAGCATATAAAAATTTAACAGCGGCGGTGCGCTAGATTTCAAGCTGCCTTTCCTAAAAGCGCTCCGGCGCTGCCTTTATACGTACTGGAACTGCCGGATTTCTCCTCATTGTTGCCGGAAGACGACTCGGGGCTGCTGCTGCTCTCCGGCCGCCTCCTCCTCTCCTTCTCCGCCGCCGTCGCCGCCGCCCTGCCGCAGCCGCCCTCCGAACTTGAAGTTGCCGCCGCCGCCGCCCCGGCGGCCGCGGGCGCCTTCTCGCCACTCTTGTCTACCGGGTAGTCCGCCGATGCCAGGTTTTCCGCCGTGCCATAAGCCGTCTCGAAAAATTGGTCAAAAGCCTGGGGCAGGACCCCGTTCCTGCCCACCGTGCTATAGAAATTGGAGGAGACGTTGGTGCTGGGGTGGTAGACGTTAGCTGTGTTTTTGCCGAACATCTCGCCCATGCTAGCAGTGTTGGTGGCAGGCAGGCAGTCTCTGTGCATGATCTCCTCTGCGGAGTAGCAGTGGGGCAGATTGTTCCTGGGGTGCCATTTACTGGAGGGATCAATGGCATATTCCCTGAAGGTAACTTCTCTCACAGGTTGGACCTGGGGTAGGTTGGAGGAGTAGGAGTATGTCATAGGGCGAGAAGACGGGGTTTGGGGCAAAAAAGAAGGGAGGCTGGAAAAATCAGGACCCGAGACGTAGTAAGTACAACTTGGCAAATACATGTTAGAGGAACAAGGAACACGCTCATCAAAATCCATCATTAGGGCTACCTCGGCTTCTCCGCATTAGCTGAGCTTAACATGATTCTCTAACGCAGCTGCCCCTTTGAAGCGGATCCGTGAAGTAAGAGATGGGGAGACGTAGGCTGACGTGGAGAGCTCTCCCGGCGGCGGCAGGGAGGTGCGGTCACGTGGCCCGACGTTGACATTGACGAGCGGCGGGCCCGGGCCCCGCTCCCTTTGTGGCCGTCGCGGGGGAAAGCAACAGCTCGTCGCCAGCGCCCAGGGGCGAGCCGAGCGCAGGTTGGCCGGGGGGGAGCCCAGGGGGACACACAGCCGCCCTGCCACTGCCCCAGACTTAGCCGCCCGGTCCCTGGCACCCTCTGGCTCTGGAGCAGAGAGGCTTATCAATTCCCCCCAGGGTTAGGTGAGACCTTTCTGTTTGTTTGTGGGCTTGCTGGGGCGTTCGGCGGCTCGCTGGCAGGCTCCGAGAAGGAGGGCACCGTGGAGATGCACGCACGCTTTCTTGTGGAAAGCTGCTTCTGAGGAGGAGGAAAACGCTCCTGAAGAAAACGTTTTTTATTTCCTCTCTCTCTTTTTTTTTTTTTTTTTTTTTTTTTTTTTTTTTTTTTTTTTTGGTGGGGGGATCAGTTTGAGCTTTCCCTCCCCCCCCCCCCCCCCGCCTAAAAAAAGAAAAAAGCCCTTACTCCTCAGGGTTTTTCTGGAAACCTTACTAGGAAGAATGTGCCAGGGTCAAGTCTTTACTGATTTTCATGGTGAATAGATTACATGCTTGCATTCATGTTCACTTCCGAAGCGCATAGTGTCTTCCTTCCCTTACTTACATATTAACCTCAAATACCCCGCGCGGCTTCAGCAAAGCTTTACTGGAGGCAGTTAACAATGTCGGGTCCCCAGGACGCGGGTTTCCCCTCTTCACCCTCTCCAAATCATCCCTTGCCTCAGTCGCAACGCCAGAAAGCCAGCAAGCCCTTGAAATTGCAGACCACGGAGCTAAAGACTGTTTGCTGATCTCTCTACTTCAACTCTGCAACTAAATGCTTGGAAAACCAGTGGATATTGGGCTACCCCAACTTGACAAATACTCCGAGTTTAATTGCCAGAAGCCTAGTTAAAATTATTTGACATACTGTTAACCCGTAGGAGCAAACTCGCCGTACCGAGATACTTTCCTTTTAGCTTTGTGTCGTCGCTGAAGGCTGACACCCAGGGAGACCTATTTTAAAAACCTGGTTAAACTTTTACTATTGTTGCATGAAAGGGATGATATAGAAAGCGGATTGTACAGGGCAGAGACTAAAAAGTACTTTTCTGCCAATAAAAATGCACACCCCTCCGAATGAGCAGAGCCAAAGAAAACACAGAAATACGCCAAAGAATACAGCACCTTTTGAGGCACGGACATCCCTCAGCTCTCGGAAAAAGTATTTTTTTGCTCTTTTGATGCTCGATTTCAGAAAAGAAATATTTGAGTTCCGGCTGGATTTTATCAAAATAGAAAAACAGGGTAGCAAAAGGCTATTGTGAAGTTGGTACTCTTAGGAAATCAGACGTAGTTCAAGATCCATGCTCCCGTGGACTTGGGAGGCTAGTGGAAGGGAAACGAAAATGTTAGGGAAATAATATTTGGATTCCCCCCCCCCCCTTTCTCTGCAGTGCTGTGGAAGTATTTATATATCCGGAGAAAGTTCTCTAGTAAATTCTGGAGATCCTCGGTATTTAAATGTCAACATCGATTTGTTTATTTATTGCTTAGCTTATCGTAACAGACTCAATAACAAATCTAATCATGTTATGCAGAGAGAAAATATTCTCATTATGTATTTCCCCTACATTATAGCTAACTATTGCGTTTGAATTCAAGCTGTAAATTCAAGATTATCAAGTAATTACTTTGTAGTGGAGTAAACTAATTTATTAGCATTAATGTTTATATGCCTTTTTCTTATTTTACAAGGGTTACCGTTCACAAATCAAATGCTCTGGACGTATCCCTGTAATGAACTCTTTATTTTGGTTTGCTGCAAGAACTTCTTATGCTTACTGCACGTCTGTGAGCTGAACTTGAAATTAATGAATTAATCTTCCAGCTTGACATATTTGCTAGAAAGTGGATGGAAAGAGATTGCATGTCGTCAAAACCGCTAGCAGAAGACTGCAACGTCGTTTAGGGATTGTAAAAAGGTTTGAGGGCTTTCCCTCTCTCTCCCTCTTAATTTTTTTTTTTTTTTAACTTGAGGTGGGGAGGGGTGTGCCAGAGCTGTGGCTGGCTTTTCCCTTAACGCTGTAATTTTGCTCGCATTTACTTTCCTCCTAGTTTTTTGCGGGGAGTGGTCGTGATGGGGTGGTGGGTGGAGTGGACTGGGGGGTCGGAAGCCCTCTTCTGGTGTCCGAACATTGGTTATTTTCCCTGTACACCCGCACCGTTCAATTCCGTCGATGAAAACCTCTCCCCACACCCTGCATACTCGCAGACACTCCTCCCTTCGAGCAAAAAGGAATGTATAAGGATTTCAGTGACTTTGAGATAACAAAGGCGCCACCATTGCCGAGCCTCGCCCCGCCTCTCTGTGATGGCAAACAAATTCTTGCACTTGTATTAGGGCTTTTAAGGCTATAATTGAACACGGCGCGTCTAGGGGAACCGAAAACAGTTCTAGACTGACCTGTGGTTTTATAGCACTTTGGCAGTCAACTTCAGCTTGTGTCAGAGCAGACATGACAGAACTGCCCAACACTTAATCGCGGGACGCCACCTCCTCGGACTCACTGCAGCTGCCCTCTTGCATTTCAATAAATTTCAAACCTTGGGGCTAGAAATGGGGAGCAGAGCTGGCACAGGTTTGTATGGGGCTCTTTGCCGCTCCTCTCTACAGCGGGGGCTGCGGCGCCGTGCGAGGCTTCGCCGTGCCAGAGGTCGGGGCTGCCTCTGGGAAACAAAGGGAAATTAAGGCAAGAAGGGCGAGAAGGCAACTGGAAATAGGAGTGTGTGTGCGTGGGTGTGCGTGTGTCTGGGCATATATGTGCTTGCACAGCATGCACACGTGCAGCCCCGATGCCTGCTTTTGAATCGCTCGAGCTCTCTCCCCCACCTCTCCAAACCAAACAGCCTATTTCTCTTCAAGCGGGTTTGTAACGCAGGGGGAACCCAAAATGCCTCTGGGTGCCGCCTGCACAACAAGCGGGAAGGGTGATGGGGAAAACCGAGGGGGGCACAGCTCGTCTGGGAGCGAGTAGACACCCAAGGCACAGGCTGGTCTCTGCTTTATTTGCTGTTAAGTGAAACAAGAGATAATGTACGCTTAAAGTCCCGGAATGTGTGGGTAATTGCAGGGAGCCTGCTGTTAAGTTGCTGTGTTCAGCACAATTATCAATGTTGATTATTTGGTCTAATGCTGAATTGCTCTTTTAATACAGTAATTGGGACTTCCGCGTTGAGGAAGGGGGAAAACCGAGCCTTCCCCTCGCTAACCTCACTGAGAACAACATAAACAAAGGCAGGCATTTCGTTTGGAGAAGCAAAATGCATTCGTTACGCCTTCCCATGTATTTCGACTGGATTAGAGAGGGTAAAACCGCTCTGAATTTGGAACCTCTGCTGCAGGACGGTTTTGCAAAGGAGAAGCGTGGCCGAGAGGTGGGGAGACTGTTACCCATAGCTAAGCTAAACAAAGGGAGGAGAAAAAAGCTACATCTCTTCTTTGGAGGAATATAAACAGAACTAGGTCGCCTCGATAGTCTAGCTTTTACATATACAGATGGTGTGCAAAGGGAACTGTTTAACTCACTACTGCTTCTCCAAAAGGTCAAGTTCTATTGTATCTAAATTGTTGTAATTTTGTACCGGGCTTTGCTTGGAAAATATTTGAAGCCGACCATTTACCTTGCCAGAAGGGTGGGTGCCTCTAATTAAGAGGAGGAACGTGTGCTAGAAGGAATTTGCGCCAAGAGGAGCTAATTAAAATATTACAGGATCGCTGGCTTCAATCTCTGCTGTTCTCTCGTACAGGGAGGGTGAGGGGTATTATGACTCGAGCAGGAGAAAATATCTAAGGAGTTAGGACAGTGTTTTGTAAAACTGAGGGTTGATTACAGTCTACAAAGGCTTATTAGAAAAGCGTAGCATTAGGGAATTTGAAATGTTGCTGCCAACAAAAAAAGCTCACCGTCTTTCCACCTTTACCAATGCAAACAGGGGCACAAGGCGATAATTCGTCGCAAAATTTGCCAGGAATGCAGCTTCAGAAAAACCTGCTGATTATTTGTATTTTAAATATCTCGGGCTTAGAAGTTCTTAAAAGGCGTTTATTTTCTGTTTGCCGTTTTGTCTGTTATGGAAAGAAGTTATACGTATACTTCCCCCCCCCAACTAAATATGTCTCCGTAAGATTGCAATAGAATGAAGTGCTTCAATAGCCAGCTAAATAATTTAAATGATAGGTGAATTCTTGTATGTATTTGTATATGTGTATATACTGATGAGATGGAAGCCCCGTACTGTGACATGGCTATTTATTTTCCAAAACGTGAGGCGGCATGATTGTGATTTTGCTAGGAAACTGCAGAATACGTGTAAAGAGAACAAGCAGATGTAAACAGGATTCAATGTAATTTTGACGACTTTTTTTTTTTTTTTTTTTTTTTTTACCACATTACGTTGTTTCAGAGGCTTGAACCCCCCAAAAGGCTGTACTCATCTGGGTTAGAATACTTCAGATTAATTTTTAATATAAATTAGCAAAATCCTTTCCTTTCCTCCGTCACCCCCTGTATATTTTTAAGTTGCTGAAACGAAGAGGGCGATTTTTTTTTTTTTCCAAGCAAGCGTCCCGTCTAGTTTTAATTTCAGGATTAAACGACTACGGACCTACGCTCTTTGTTGGCGACCTATCATGATATTTTGCATCCCTTCGATCTGATGAACATCTGAGGTCTCTCTGACTCTGATAACTGCAAGTAGCTGAAATATTGCGGGCTTTTTTTTTTTTTCAGGAGAGGAAGCTACTTCTAGATAGAAAACTTCATGTTTCGGCAGCTATTATCTTGCTTACCAGCAGACAAACGATTTGCTGTTCTGACAGTCTCCCGGCGCCTTCCCAACGCGCGGGGAGTCTCTCACAGTGTCGTGTCTCCTCACCCCCCGGTTGCCCAGCCCAGAGCTCCAGGATCCCGGGGCTCTGAACACCTCTAAAATGTCTACATTTACTGCTCGGAGCCTAGTCTTGAAAGACAATGCTGTCGGGTTTGGCAGTAAGACGGACACAAGAAGGGGTTTTCTCAGACCAGCTAGTATGTCAGAAATTGATTGACTGACGATGATTCTATAAATATCTCTTTTTCTCCCCTTGAACACTCTCGGAGGCTTTCCCAGCACAAGAAAACATACATGCAGTCACTTATTTTCCCCTCCGTCTATCCAGATACAGGTGCAAGAGACTTCCAGCAAACTTAGTCGGCGGGAGAGGGGTGTCTAGAGCCAGCGGCGGGATCTAAACTGGTGCGAAAGCAAATTTCCTTGGTTATAATGAGCCGGTACAGAAGAGCAGGCACTTTCCACCCACTGCCACCCAGAGCCACAAAGCGCCGTGTCCTTAGCACCGTTTGTAGTAAGCAGGTACCAGTTCCCTTTCGTGTCAATGCATTTTATGAAGAATTAAGCAGAGCGGTTTAGGGAAACATTCCCAGTGATCCCTTGAAAGTGAGGTGCTAGTAATCGACAGTTATCCCTGCGGACGGCCATATCCCAGGCGATGTTCCCATGCAAAATTAACCCGCAACCGAGAGTGCCGCTTTACTCTACGCATTAAAAAGAAAAAAAAAAAAAAAAAAAAAAAAAAAAAAGAAAAAAAAAAAAAGAAAAAAAAAAAAAAAGAAAAAAAAAAAAAGAAAAAAATAAAGGAAAAAAAAAAAAAGTCCGCCAAAACATTCCCGTGTCGACTTACATTTAAAAGTATTGCTAGAATCGATGCCTTGAACTTGACCTTAGATTTGTTAATCCAGGAAATATATTCATTGAGAGGAAAAAATAATGCCATCGCGTTGCCTCTGGCAAAAGGGCATTTTCTGCCTACCAATTCAGGATATAAACAACGCACAAGAGTTATGGGATGTATAATGTGTCCTCTAGATTAAATTGAGAAAGCTACAGAAAATGAAATGCCTCAACGCCGAGACCAGCCTGTCGTAGCTAGACTGTTTCTGAGATGCCGAGATCCACACTATGCTACAGAAATTCACGTCAAGGTAATTGACTGGAATTCTAACCTAAATTGAATTTTATAGGATATAAGGTTCTCTCTAATGCACATTAAATTTTAACAATGATTTATAAAGGTATTTCAATTTTTTATTTAATTATTTTGCCCAACTCGCCAAGAAACACATCAGATTTTACTGTACCACTGCTAACTTTATAGGAGAGCCTTATTCACATATCATGAAACCCACCGAACTAAAGACATTTCTTCATCAATGCTTGCTTTAGGGGGCGGGTACAGGAAGTATTGCTATACCAGGACTATCAGATCAACGACTTCAAAGCTCCAACTTCATATTTTGATAGACTCTCAGAATTGTATTATAATTAAGGTATCTGTACTTGTGTATATTTATAGGAAGCTATTTGTATAACACGAGCTTAAAGTACGTGCTGCAATTTAGGATGCAAACATATGCCCATGTACAACTCAGCCAGCTCGTAAGAATCGTTTCTTTTCTCTTCTGTCATATGTAAAGCAAAGATACCCATAAAAACAGCTCTTCCCCTAAGCCTAATATGGCTGCTCTTGCCTATGCCCGGGTGGAAGCCCGCTCAGTGTCCCGTTTGTTTCTCTTTCCCGACTTTTCAACAAATGATGATATTAATATCAGTCCTTTCAGAAATCAGGTCTCAAAGCATGACAGATGCACATTGCAGAGCCTGGGTGAATTTGGGCAAAACATCCAGAATTGGACCAGGCGAAGTGTGGATGTTAATTGTTCTTTCTCTTTCGATTTTATTTTCCCATCAAGTGTTCCTACAGCACAGTATTTAGAAATCCTCACATATTTAAATGTAAACCAGCCACTATCTGGAGACGAAGTCCATGCAAGATTGCTTTGTGTCAAAACCCACATTTTTCCTTTTTTTTTTTTTTTTTTTTTTTTTTTTTGCCTACCCGAAGGCATTTCGAAGCCAGGATGGAAATAAACCGCTTTTCCATTACCCTTCGCCCAAGCCGACCATACAGGTCGTTTTATACGATCAGGAATAAATGAAAGCAATTTGCTTAGTGCGTTCAAATCAAGGCGATTACGACGAAATTCAGATTAATTAAAACTGACAGGTTACAATGCCCGGCTGGCATTTTTCTCTCTAGATACACACAAACAATGGCGAAAAGCAGACCGGTTAAACATCCTTCCCCATATTTCTTCCACACACAGCCGTCCACCCTCCTCCCCGGCACTTGAATGATTGAAATAATTTCAGAGGCAAGTACACGGGAATAAAACAACCGGGGATAAAAACCAGGAGATGCTTTTCCATGCAGTCTGACCCAGCTCTGCAGTACAACACGGCACTGCACAAAGCCAAACAACCAGCAGCTCTATCTGCGAGTCTGCTTTCGTCCTGGGCTCTGACCCCAGCCTCTCCTGGCGCACTTTCCTGCCAAGAGACCTCTTTGCTTCCCACCTATGCTAGAGAGGAAAGCAGCATCCCTGGGGAAGGTGGAGCCGGCACCCAAGCTAGGAGAAAGTCTTATTTTTCTCTACTGGCTCTTCGGCTCTATTAGCATTAGCTCAGGCAGCCGCCTGCCCCCAGGTCCCCGCAGGAGAAGCGGCACTTCGGCCTCATACACCGTGGGAGAAACGGAGTGGGGCGGGTGGGTGGGCTGGGGGGGAGAGCAGGGGCCTGGGAAACTCTCTACAAAGGCCTCCCGAATGACTTTGCTCCAGTCATGCAGGGGGCTTTTTGCGAGAGGACCGGGTGGGTATTTGCTGTTGGCTTGTTTGCTTAGTTCACCACCGAGCAGGGAGAGAGGAGAAACATTGAGTCGCCTCCAGGAAGAGCACGAAAATCTTACCCCAGCATCCAGAAGTCTCTCGCCTGTGCAAAAATATATCCCCACGGAGACTGACAGTTAGGATCCCGCGCTGGGCTGTAGATCTCCAGTTCAGTGAGGATGGATTGTATATCTTTTGGATTCCTCTCTTACAGATTAAATATACACGGTCCACCAAACATTCCTTCTCGATTTTTCAATGTCTTGGGTTGCTGTTGATGTGGGGGTTTATATATTTTTTTTTTTGTTCTAGTTGTTGTTGGTTTGCCTTTAGATGGAGAGAAATCTAGCCACGGGGGCACATCGTCCTTCCTGCCAGCTTCAGGAAAATGCAGAGATATCACAGACTAATGACGATTATTGCTATTATTATTACTACTACTATTATAGCTATTTCCCCCCCACCCTCTCTTCCCCTCTGCCCCCTCTCTCTCTCCCTCTCTCTCTGTTTCTCTCTTGGTCCCTTAGGATTTCCGATGGCGATTTGCACACAAGGTGGTTGCAGGAGGCTAAAATGCTGTCTAATTCCATGGATTCCCATCGCAAGAGTAGGAGAAATAAAAAAAAAAAAAAAAAGTCCCAGTGTTTTTGATCACGAGACACCCGGCCGTTCCTCCCCAGTACACCCCGGGTCACAGTACAGTAATGACCGTGGGTTGTGCGTTGTAGGACTTGACCTTTCCTACGTAGAAGAGGGCGCTTTACGCTAAGGGGAGGGAAGGGAGGGGGAAGCGGTGGGAGGAAGAGAGATGCTCTCTTTGGGGATGTTTAATCACAGTTCAGATCTAGAAACGGGCAAAGCTTCTGCCTTGCGGTACGCCATGTTGAAGCTATTCACTGGAGGAAAAAAATATTCTTTTTGGGGGTGCGGGGTTGGGAAGGAGGCCGAAGGGAGGAGGGAGGAGGATAGACTTAATGAACATTAGCATTTCGTACCCTAGTTCATGAATCAACTACATTCAAGGGGGAGGGGGCCCAGGGGGCAGGGAAAGGCTCACGGCGTGGCCAGAACCCCCGCGGCCGGACCCCTACAGACGCGGCCGGGGCACACGGGCCCGTCCCGGCACCCACCACCCCACATTCCCCCCGGCCCGTGTGGAAAAGCCACCCCCTAGTTCCCTCCTCCTATTCGTTTTGGACTCCTTTAAGGGCCGAGAGTGCGCAAGGACATCTCTTCAAATCCTCATGAAAGTGCATTGAAACGCATCTAAATGTTATGAATGGAGACAAACGGCCTTTTAGCGCCTGCCAATATTTTTTTTGTATTAAACGCTGTCTTGATTTTATTGCTAATGCTGCCCACGGAGAATGCTGAAATGCACTAGAAATGGGATTTTATTTACGCCGTAGATATTTTTAATGTATAGGCTAGAGGCCGAGATTCTTACTCGTTCTCTCAGACATACATATATATATATATATATATATATATATATATATATATATATATAAAAAACACCTCGTTTTCCTGGAAGTAACAGGCGACTTTCCTAACATTTCAATATTGAGGATAACATTCCGGGGTATTTAAACGGGAATCCTTCTGAGCAAAAGGCAGTCGAAAAAAAAAATAGATTTAGAGTTATTCTTTTTCGGAAATATGCTCCTGTCAAGGTTTATTTCCCATAGCAAACCACCTTTGCTACTGCCAAGTGCTCTAGGCGGGGATAGATTAAATACCAGATTATTCGCTGGGTGGGAAAAAGTGTAGCATTTGTTATACCTGTCTGTCCGCGTCAAAGACATAAGGATATTTTCTGCCCATGGGAAAACTGAGGGACCCACGACGCCAAGAATCAGGCGATTATAAAGTAACATTTCCAGACACTGGAATTAAAATGAATGTCTCTGAATCCAAGACTGAAAGTGAACTACGTGGAGATTGAAGTGAAACTGAACTTTTTTTTTTTGTCTTTAATTATATTGTGCGCTTTGCGCTAGGAATGAAATGGTGCTCTGATAGTAGTGCTCCAACAAATACACTAAATATACAGTAATAGCAATAGCTCGCTCCCTCTGTCCCTTGCATCTCTTTCCACATCTGCTAAAATATTCTAGCTAACATTCTTGATTCAAGGGAAGCTGAGAAAATAAAGACTGTACTACGTTTACGTACGTTTTGGTTCTCAATTTTGTGTTTCTTTTCCTTCCAAATCCTTATTCCGGCATATTTTCTTAACGTTTGCAAATAAAACTCCTTGCACACGTAACTCTACACAGCAATCCAGGCACAGTAAGTTCCCTACCACCATTTTAAAACATTCTCTGTAACGCGGGGAATATAAATAACAATCATCTTCGAATCGTGTGCAAGGATGAACGTCGTGAATTAATGTATCATGTTGCTTAATTATTTTCGTTGGTGATAATATTAACTTGTAAAACGTATTAGGGATATGTTTTAGGACTCTGGCGGCAGATTGCTGAGAGGGGAATATGTAGTACAACAGCAATTTGTACTTGAAAATGTATGTGCCAACAGCTTTTGGACGGTAAATGAAGGTAATAAATAACATGAACACACACACACCTACATGCCCGCTCCCACCCACGCTCCGAGGCCGCATCTACCCGGCAAAGGGACGGAGGGAGATGGAGGGATGGAGGCGCAGGGAGCTGCGTGGGTGCAGCAGTGGGTAGGCAGACACGGGGGACGACCGAAGCGGGAGCAGGAGTGCACGCAAGGCCCGTGGAGAGTGAATCTTTCGTGACTCAGAAAACCGCAGACATCACCGGCTTGGTGACTGAGTCGCCGCACGGCCGCGGAGTGCTCCCCGGCCACCTCCGCTCCCCTCAGTTCCCTCTTCTCGGTGCCCTGGAGAGCAAGGCACGGAGCTCTCTGTCTTTGCTCACCTGATCCAGCCACTCGCACCGTGGGATATCTCTCCAGAGGCGCCTCGAGCCCGGCCCGACGAAAAGGCAGCGGCTCGGCTCGAAGCGGCCTCCCCGCGGGACCGGGCGCGAAGCCTCTGCCGCGGCCGCCGCACGCCCCAGGCTTTGGGGGAGACACCCCAGTGGGATTGGGGAGGCTCCGTCGCTGGCCTGGGGTCCTGCTTCCCTGACTGGGACTCTGCGCTGCGGGCCCGGGAAACACGACCTGCTCGTCCTGCTAGAGTCTACGAGAGCCTCGAGCCTCGATGCTGACTTACATGGTAACAGGGGTCGGATCCAAAATGTTACCTTACTCCTGCCAGCGATCGCGAGTCAAACGCTCCCCTTTTTACTCTGTGAAATATATACGCGGCTGAGCTATTTGAACAGTAGTGGGAATTTAAATTCGCTAATCCACAGTCAGTCTTGAAATGCTTAGCAAATTTGAACGGTAGGTAGTTCAGTGTGAAAACATAATCTTCAAACGCTAGCTCCAATTAAAAGTTACTTTAAAAAAACAAAACAAAACAAACAAAAAACCCCAAACAAAATTTAAAAAACCCCACAAACAAACAAAAAAACCAAAAACTGCAATTATACTTATGTCGGCCATGTTCTCATTGTGGGCTTCTTTCAAGGCGTCCCTGAATTGTATCTCTCCGGGGCAAGGTCTGAAAATAGAAGATTCTGACTAAGGTAAGCAGGATTCAATCCTCTGTATCACTCCCAACTCTGACCTGAAGTAAATATTATTTGCGGAGTCTCATGCAATAATTACACAGGCTGCGAAATGACACAGGTTAGGAAATATAACGAAACAAACAAAATTATTCATTCAGAGGAAGAACAAGTGTAATTCACTAGTGGCCTTCTTCAGGCAATTTCTCTCCTTCAGCAGAAAATGCGGCAAGTAGACGGCGGAAAGGCGGCTGTCCGCTGCCTGCAGCCGAGGCACACAGCCCGTGGGCAGCAGGTACAGGCGGTGGGAGACAGGTCCCCGGCGCCAGTCCACAGCCCCAGACCTTCGAGCAGGGTAACAGGGCTTCCCGCAGCTAGAACAGCTCCAGCGCGGAGTTTTCTGCCTGCTCCAGCTCCGCTGAAAATATCAGCCTGTTGGACTACCGCGGAGGTCCTGGAGACTACTGGCTCCCCAGTGGTTCCCCATGCCCGTGGGCAGCCCAAGGCCCTGCCCGCCGTGGACGGGTGTGGTTGCGCCCGTGGATCTTTACCTGTGGTCCCTCGCACGGTGTCGCAGGCCACTGGAAGGCCGGGTGCTTGTCACAGGGGGCCGACACCCTGTCACCCCAAAGCACAACCGAACTGCATGGTCTGGGAACCGCCTGCCAATAATGTGACACTCCTAGGCTATTTTCGCAGCAGGATGGGATTTCTCACTCAGAAATTCCCTGACCGGCCTCAGAAGGGATGCATCCAAAATTCCCACGCTCCGCGGCCGCGGGTTTCCCGCGGCCTGAGAAACCACAGGGCTTCGCAGCCCAAGAAACCACAGCGGTTCACAGCCACTGCGCGGCCGCACACGGCGGGAAGGCTAAAATCTCGAATGTAGGGCAAAGCCCCCGACACGAAAGCCTCCTGGAAAATAAATCCCGCTCCTGCAGGTTGTTTTCACGTCAGTTATTGCACGAATGGGTTACAGTCAGATCTGAGGGACGGAAATCGCTCTGCGCTGATCCCTGCAGAGGTAGGTCCTTTTGAATTTCAGAAATGTAAGGCTAGAAGCGGACAGCGAGCGCGGTATATGATACCCTCTAAATGTACCGTAAAGGTTCCCCAATAGCTCTAATTAGAGCTACAGACCACCGCAGGAGACAGGCGGCTAAAGCCAACTTCTCTTTGTGCCCGACCGAAGTCGCCCTTCACTCACGATCCCGGCCGGGCTGCGGCTCCTCGCACGGCACCAGGCATCCCTCAGCCGGGCACCGGCTGAGCGCCGTGTCAGCCCCGCTCAGCGCCGCCGCTGCTGCCCTGTCACCGCCAGAGACAGAGAGAGCACGCGAAGTACAACCTGCTCCGCGCTCTGCCTTGCACGTCCAGAGGCGTTTTATACAAATGCGCGCGTTCCGGGCAGTGCGGCGGTCCCGGCGCGGGCCGTGGCCAGGATGCTGCGCGGGCGCGGCCAGGTGCGGACGCCACCCTGCGCTGGCCACGAGGTGGCGCTGTCGGCCCGCAGATGCTGCCGGCGCCAGGAGCTGTCAAAAGTCAAGGTCACAAATCGGCTTTTTTTCCCCTCAAGGTCAAGGTTTCGGGCCTTCCCCGTCCTGTCATCGCCACGCAGCCCCCCCACCTCCCCGTCGAGGCATCGGTAGGCTGGGCAGCGCGCCCCCATCCCAGGGGTCGGCCGCCGGCCTCCATTTCCCGGCGAGGGCCGCAGCGTTGCGCTGGTATCATCCCGGTCTTCCAACCCCGGTCTCCCAGCGCGGCTGCAAAACCACTGTTTAACATTACCGAAACATTTATAGTTTAGGAACGCTGGTTATCAGGCGTGCCTGCCCGCAGATAAACACCGCCAAGAAAAATAAAACAAAATCCACCATATATACACAAGATACATACTGAAAGACAACAGTACTACAATTATAAGACAGATACGTTATATTTTGCTATTAAATGCGTGAAGGAATGGAAAAAAAATAAAGAGCATTTCTTTCAGGTTTTATTACAGTGACTATTTTATTAACAGTATTACTACTACTATACTTCTACACGTCATGGGTTTTCATTTTTTTCAGTAGAAATATATAAAAAAAAGGGTGCATAAGTACATTTTCACAGTGCGCTGATTTTTTTTTATTTACAAGATAGCTTCTTATAGTGAATAAAAACAAAATAATGTGCTGGTTGAAATAACTGATTGGATTAAAAGGTGCTGTAAAAAGAATCCCTAAACATTCTACTGCGGCCTCATAACAGACAATAAACAAGGAGAAACGACTAATTACTTATAGATCAAATATAGATTACATAAATCAAAATACTTCTGGGAAAAAAAATGTATTTCAGTTCAAAGTTCTTGTGTATTTTTTCCCAGGCCATTTTTTTTCTACTGTAAAGAAATGCCAATATTCAAATATTAAAAATTTCCGGGGACTTAGAATATTAATTCTTGAAGATTATTTCAGGTTTAAAATAGGCAGAGTCCTTTAAGATGTATCTATTGTGTGGTCTGCAGGAGAAAAAAAAAAAAAAAACCCAAACAAATAAAAACTCCCAGTTTAGATGACAAGAATTCATCTGTGGAAAATAAAGAATAAAACCGAAAGACATCTCCAAGCAAATATTTTCCTTTCTATCCTCACTAATTTGCGATGTTTAGCTTTACTATCAAGATAGATCCTCCACAGAACTTCCTTCATTACTGATGTCTCTGAAATCCTTATTCAGTACCTTCGAGGTTTATTATTACTTTTTGACAATAAATGCATTGCTTTAAAACATACAGTAATTGTAATTGTTTCACTATGGTTTACCTGAGCAGTCATTCAACATACAGTTTGGATTGCAATGGAAGAAAACCAGATCATGTGTCCACATCGACCTCCTCACGTTAACCAGCTCTCGCATCGTGGCCACGAAGGGTCTTCTTTCAAATAGTAGGGTCTTAGAAGTATTTACAAGTTTCTCAGAAAATTGTGTCTAATTGAAAGTGTATTGCTCGGAGCTGGCCTTGTGGGCTGTAAAGTCTGTCAGTGATACTTGCTGGCTGTTTGGGATTTCAGGAGAGCTGTCAGTTTTCACCATTTTGCTACAGCAATATTAAAAAAAAAAAAAAAAGAAAAAAAAAAAAGAAAGAAAGGCTATAATTCCAAAGATACAGATCTCTTGTTCTGAAATAAGAGGTTCATTGTCTTTTCTCTTTTTAATTATTATTAATAATTACTTTAATCTGAACACACACACAAAAAAAAAGTTCTGAAACTCTTGAATTGCTGCTTCTCCATTTTTAATCCATTAACTGGTAGTCTTCAATTTGTTGATCACTTTTTTCTCTTTGACCCTTCTGTTTTGGAACCAGATTGTGACCTGTCTCTCTGATAGATTTGTAGTCGCCGATATCCTCCTCCTCTTGTCCTTGGTTATGAATTTATTTGTAGCATATTCCCTTTCGAGTTCTTTTAACTGGACCTTTGTGTAAGGCACTCGTTTCTTTCTTCCACGTCTGTATGAGTTCGCATCCGAGGGATGAGAAACGACGTCTGGAACAGAAAAACCATGCAGGGAAGCGTTAGAAAATCGCTCGAACCGGTTAGGACATCTTCAGGAGGTACAAGGGTTAGGGTTAGAGCGCACTCCTCCGCCTGCCCCGCTCCGATTTAGCTACTAAAGCCCGGCTCAGCACTGGGGACTCCTCTGTCCTGGCCGCCGCAGACAGCTTTCAGGCAGCGAAAGGCACTTTTTCTGTCAGACAGACAAACAGTAACAAACCCCATGTAGCCCGGCCAGGGACTCTGGGAAGGACCGAGAGAGGCTACAGAGATTTACACAGCTCGCTTACTTCATGGTCTATGGAAAATAATACCACAGACCTTCCCGCGGCCCTTTTCAGCTGTTTCCTCTCCCGGGGCCGGCGCCGGGGCCGGCCAGGCGAGGCGGGATGTGCCGTGCGCCGGCGGGGGGCAGGGGGCGGCACCGGTGCCGTTCCAGCGGCACTGGGGCATGTGTGGACCGGGGCGGGATGGGACCGGGGACGGCGGGCGGGACGGCGAAAGGTCGGCCCGGGAGGGTTATCACGGAGCCCTGCCGGCGGGATAGCCGGGAGAGCCGAGCGGGGCAGGATGAAAAGAAGAGACAGGGGGAGCCATGCAGGTGTATTACCCGGGAGAGTGGATTTCCAGAGGTGAGGCGGCTGGCTCTGCTCCTTGGGGCAGTACACTTGCCCGTTCCACCCGTTCGTGATGGCCCAAGGCTGGTAGCTGTCCATGGGGAGAAGAGGGTCGTGGCGCGGCTCGCCGGGGCCGCCGATGGCGGGCACCACGGGCATATCCAGATAACCGGGCACCGGCTGGTAGGGCCCGGCGGCGTAGCCCTGGTAGAAGGCGAACTCCTTGGCCCGCGACGTGAACTCCTCGCCGGAGACCGAGGTGTCCATGTACTTGTCGGCGAAGGTGGAGGCGGGCTGGGCGCAGGACTTGATGGCGTTGTGGTGGGTCATGCGACAGGGGTAGTAGCCGCTGCCGAAGTAGCCGTAGGGCAGCGCGGCGCCGGAGGAGCTCTGCACGGCGGCGGAGCAGGGGCTGCACTGCTTGACAGTGGGCTCGGCCATGCCGGCGGCGGGGGCCTCGCTGGAGGTGTAGGCGGCGGCGCTGGGGGCGGCCAGGGGCGCAGGGTGAGCCATCAGGTTGCGGCAGGGGTTGGCCGCCGCCGCCGCCGCGAAGTTGCTGCCGGCATGAAACCCGTCCATGTTCTTATTGATCTCATCCAGGCTGTTGTCGTAGAGGAACATGACGGGCTCGATCCAGCGGGGGTGGAGGAGCACGGAGGCTGTCATAGCCCGCTCCGCATTGAGACTAGTGGCTCTTTTTTAAAAGCCCCAAAGACTGAAAAAAGAGATACTCAATCTCCGGGACTTGACCAGGGCTGACGCGCCAGCGTCGCGCCAGGCCGGCCCTCATTGGCCCGCCCGCCCCCACGTGATATGCAAAGCAGCTGATAAACATCTGAGGGAATAAAGTGGAGATAATTAAATAACGCAATCAGCGCGCGGGGCCGGGTCCCGGCCCGGGGCGCGGGCACGGGTGCGGGCGCGGTCCCGCCGCCGCGCGGGACGAGAGCGCCGGGGGGGGGGGGGGGGCCGCCCGTCCCTTCTCCTTCCCTCCCTTCCTCCCTCTGGCCCTCCCTCGCCACCGAGGCGTCAGCTTTTTGGCCCCGTTGTTGCCGCGGCGCACCCCCCGAGGTGCGGGGCTCCCCTTGGCACCCCGCCTGATTTCTCCCTGCGCAGCTTTCCTTGAGCCCTCCCCGCTCCGAGCGCCGCGGAAAGCCCGGAGGCCTCCCCTCGTCTCGGGGGGAAGATGAGCCGCACCCCTTCTACCCCCTTCCTCCGCCGGTCTGAGCCGCCGCCTCTCCCCGGGGAGCGCTGGCGGGCCCCGTCCGGGTGACGCGGAGAGCCCACCGCGAGCTGAGGGAGGAGAATCGTTCCTCGCGCGCAACGCTGGGACACATAAAGCTGTCGAAACGGAGCCTCTCGGGGTCTTTTCTGGGTGTTTTCCTCCTTCCTTCCCGCCCGTCGAAAGCCCAAGACCCATCTCGCTCCTCTCGCCACAAAGTCTCAGAAGTCAGATAAGAGGAACTGACCGGGAAATCCCCATTTTATTTATTATTATCTTTTAGGAAGGTCTTGGGGAGCGGGAGAGTTAACTGGATATTCATCGCGATACAGCTGTATTATTTGTTGCCGTAATAATAAAACCCTGGGCCTACGATTCGACTTGAATCTTTTTCGGCTGTAAAATATCACGTCGGCTTGCATGGTGTGTGCACGGACTCACGGCGTTTTTTGTGTGTATGTGTGTGCTGGGAAAACAAAACGGATTATCGACTGAAAAATAGGGTTTTTTTTGAAGGCCGTACCACTTTGCAAGTGAATGCTAGGAAAAAACCCCAACAACTCCGTTATTTTTTCGGGATGAATTTTTCATAGGGTGAAAGAATTTCAATTTTTAATATCCTTCCACTTCCCACCGGCGCGGATGCTGTTCTCCCCTAGGCTTTTAGCGCACAGCCTTGAACCCAGAACCCTCCATCACTGAGCTATCAATAAACTTGACCTAAAGCAGCGTTCGCCTCATCGTTAACAGCTTTCAGCCCTCACGCGTGTGCACAAAACAGTCACAAATACTCCCATCCTGAAAACTAATTTTTTTCCCCCAATTGCGTGTTGCTTTGTTTTGAGTCTGACAGCTCGGCGTATTTATTATCCTATTGTGCTTTCCATTGACGTTGTAGCATTGTTTTGCCCTCATGGCTACAAGCGCAGAGCAATCCCGGGACGTACATTGTTACCGAGCAGGCTTTTCCTTGCCTAGCGCAGAGCTGCCAGCCATGAGAAATAGCTCTTTGGCGCCCAAGGATATTTTTTCAAGGTGCTTTTTCCGTGCCCTGAGTTGGGATACCTGAAGTCTCTGCCATCCCCCTGCTAATTTGGCAGCATTTAGCCGCTTTTTTCCTTCATTGTAGCCAGTAAAATATTCTCACTTTAATTTTGCACACTCTTTTCCTCATTTTTCCTCATGGCCAAAAGCAAATATTTATTCCACGCATATTTTCCCTTTTCTTCCAGGCTCCAGTTTTGAAACCTGAGGATTCCCCCGGCCAAACGTTGCTTGACTGCCATGAGTTGGTTCGGTTTGTTTCCCCCGGTTTTCTCGAGGCTGCTCCTGAAAATCGCTTTGCAGGACGAGGGAGGAGAAGTGGGAAGGGGAGGCAGCTCTATGGGGCAGCGCTGTTTTACATACGAGTTAGACACGGCTAGAGGCCAAGGTCAAGTTGAAAGTTGCAGTCTAGCCAATGTGAGAACTGTCATTCAGAGCCCGAAGATCTGTCTGATTTGTTAAAAAGCGGGTAGCCATGAGAACACTAATCTCTCCAGCTCCCCTCTACCCCCCTCTCCAGCCCCCCCCCCCCCCCCCAATCTCCAAACTCCCCTCAGCCGCAGAGAGTTTCTCGCTTATCTGCCTCTACTTTTCAAGCTCCTTTCTACAAGGAGGGAGAAGTCATGTGGAACCGTAGCTTTCAGCCCCGGTGCAAACTGTACGAGGAGTGTGTGTGGGGTGTCAGAGCGGGGGACAAGGGGGAGCATCCGGTCTGCTGACTTTTGGTGGTTGTTATTTTGTTTTGTTTACCCTCCTGGGGCTGTTCCAGCCCTGTGTGCTAGAAGAAGAAGGGAGATTAGATTAGAGAGCTAACTTTTCTCCCTTCTCTGCATCTCTTACTCACTCTAGAGATCTATTTAATAATTATGGAAGAAGGCCATGCTTTTCACTGATGATAAGAGCAGTAATACAACAGTCCTCTTTCCCGGTTTGCCATGATGTGAGGAGGATTTCGGGAACGGGACCGTTTCCTCAAAATAGGTAAAAATGACATCTGCGTATGCACCATAAGAAAAATAGTGTTGTCAGACACGGGACTCCATGCTTTGTTTTGCTTTCTTCATTTAGATGACTTTTAATAAATTATTGACACCGAGAGAGCAGAAAAGCCTCATCAGATATTTTTGATGCCCGCAATTCCAAATTTTAATTCCTCGGCTATCATTTCTTCCTAGCTTAATGGGTATTTGCCATTAAATGTTAGAAAGGAACCGTGAGGACTGAAGGCATCGGGCAGAACAGATGTTCTTCGAAAATCGCGGACCTTGTAATGAACACCAAGGATAAAAACACTCCCGAGCCTTTCCCCCTAGCCTTGAACGTATACCATTCCCTACCACTTGTGGAAGAGCTTTTGCTTTTCACAATGTAAGTCTTGGGATGAGCTGGATAAGTTGACCAAAACTAAGGAGTTTACTTGAAGCTACTGCTTGATTTGAGCGTCTTTGGAAAAGTTAATTGATAATTAAATGCTTCCATACATGCAACCGACAGACTAATCAAAGCTTATTCCAATTTTTTGGGGTCTTTTTCTTGTGAAATAATGTTAGAATACAGCACATGCAAGCGCATGGTAGAACCATAGAGATTTCCAGGAGAACTAATGCAAACCTCCGAACTGCTTTGCATTTATATTGAGTGTGAAACAACTTGGAGAGAAATGCATCTGTTGAATCGTTCCCTCTAAAACGAGTATTAATTCCTGGGGGAGCTGGACTATGAACAACCATGATCAAGTTGAGGAGGATTTTAAAAGGTCCTGAATCTTTTCATAGGCAGGCAATTTCTAACTGATGGTGGTCACCCATCGCGGTACACTGCATGCTCATCTCAGGTATTATAAAATGCTTAAGTGGCATTTTTTAACCTCGTTGCATCGAGAGTGGTCAAAAGCATTTCACCCACTTCGCAGGTGTAAGCGAGAGTGGAATTTGGCCCTTACAAGTGCTTTAAAACAGGTCACTGTGTGCGTTCCTGACGCCATGAAGCTAAGAATAGTCTTGCCAGTGAGGACTGCAGCAATATGGCCTTAAACGTGAAAACATAAACTATTTTTAAACCTTCTTATGTGATAGGAATATGGCCATTCATGCACTTAAAGAGGCCCTAAGCTTTCTCTTAGAGAAACCAGAAGTCCTTTCAGTTGAAAGACGAATTTTGAAAATGCGGAGTTTGACGGCTCAATATCTAAAAAGCCTTTTTTTCCCCTCCCAGACCCGTCTTTGTGTGATAACACACATGCACCCTCCGCAGCCCTGCAGCGGGAATGCCTGGCTGAGGAGAACACTGATTTCTTGTAGGTTAATCACGATCTACGAATACAGAAAAAAAAAAAAAAGAAAAAAAAAAAAAAAAAAATCCAACCCAACCCCAAACTGTTGCCCAAAGAAATTCACTCTTATTTTTTCATGCACTGCTTAGAGCTAATTAATAAGCATGAAGGAAAAAAATCGCGTCTGATTGCTGAAAATGTATGTTTGTCACGGAGTTAAATCCCCCTAAACCCGCTAAAATATCTCAGCTGATAATGGAGGAGCTAGACGGTGATCTTAGTTCACTAATAATAATCATCCTGCAGAGTTCAGGATTCTTGGAAGAAGCGGGAGTAAAATGGTAGCAGGACCAAGAGCCTTAATCGAATTTGATTTTCATGAGCAAATGAAATTTACCTGCCAGAAGGGTAATTTGGAGCAGTACTGTCACGGCTGTTTTCTTCCACAATTTCTAAAGCATCAGGGATTGAGATAAACATTCCTGAATCCGTTTTAAATATACTGTGTCTTTCAGGATATTCATGTGTTTCTAATGGAAGTAAGCAGCTTTACGAGCGGGTTTCGCAGGACATCTTAACTCTCTCCCTCCCACTGCGTGCTAAGGGGGGTGCTGTGATAATTACAAAATAAGAAGAATTTGTAACAGCAAATGCAAAAGGGGAAGAGCTCGGGAAAATTTGTGAAGGCGCCCTAACAATTCTCAGGCGCACACTAGATACGAACCTATCTATTTCAGTCGACCCAAACATTCAAACGGCACCACCTATGAAAAAGGTGTGCTGGAAAACAATGTCACCGCTTTCACACGATGTGTGGGACACGGTCTAATCTTTATGCAGCCAGGTCTCAGAAGATCGTTTCACTCAGCAGGTTTTTTTTGGGTTTGGTGTTTTGTTTCGGATTTTTTTTTTTCGTATTTCAGCTTCAGAAAACACGCTGGAGGTATTTAATGTGATTAGAAATTAAAATGGGAGTGATGCTGAGATCTGTCTCACAGGCGAGGTCTCTTTTCTGTTTTGTTTTACTTTGCTTTACATTTTTTCCGTAGTATTTTCGGGGAGAGAGGGGGTGTGCGATAGCTTTCTGCTTATATGTGGCGGGTGAAAGCAGTTGAAGTCTGGCATTAGATGTTAGTAGCCCACAGAAAATATTTTACATAAACTGCCGTGTAAATGCAGTGATGAGGAGAAGCCTTTGCCGGCTCTCTATCAGCCACAGGCTGTTTGAATATAGTGATAAAGCACCCCCTTGTAATTTCAATGAATTTTGCCATGCCAACTGAGACGGATTTATTTGCCATCAGGTCTGTTCTTTCGCACCAAGGGTGCCGAAAAAGTTTTTCTTTTTCCCTTAGCAAATTCTGATAAGGAGGAGGCCTGGCTGGCCGTGCAGTAGTTTATCTGGTCAATTCCATCATCTAGTTGAAATGTTCTGAACGTGTAATAGCAACAGATGACAAAATTATATTCAAGTTACTCTCCCTTGATATTCTTTGGTTTATCCTCCAATTTTCGAGATTTAGCATTTTTGGGAGTAAACCAATTTCTCACCTTATCTACCAGTAGGTCACATTTTTGTGAAAAGAAAAGAAAAGAAAAGAAAAGAGGTACAGTAAGCTACAATATCCTCTCTATTTCTGCTGTGAGCTTGTAATAATTGCTACCACATGATCACATGGTGTATTGTTGCAGCCTGATTACAATTAAACTTATCCCTCCACCTTTTTCATTAGAGGAAGGAAAAAAAGTTCTTCCTGAGCTTCAGGCCCACTTTGTGCTGTTTTATTTCCCTTTGAAAAGCTGTCGGAGAGAAGCCGAAGTCTCTCTTTCCTTTACAGTGGGAGAGAAAGCGTTTCCAAAAACCCCTTCTCACCATAACTTTCTTGTAATAGCGTGACATTTACACATTACATCCGACCAGGGGGGCTTAGGGGCAGAAGTGGACGCTGCTGCTCTCTGCAAGAAGTTGCACAGTCTTTTTTTTTTTTTTTTTTTTTTTTTTTTACGCTGAGCCTAAAGTCGTATCTTCACCTAGGGAGGGAAACAATGAGGCTCTCAGTGTTAAAGACGTCCGTGCGCGGTATCTAGAAAAAAAAAAAAAAAAAAAGAGGGAGAGAGAGAAAAAAAAAAATCATACAGGAAACATTGGACATGTTTGCCTTTACTGGAAGACAGCTGTTTGAGTACATTCTTCAAGAGGGTTTTTTGGTTCCCTTTTCAGAAGTGGTTTGAGTGATTAAAACATTGACTTGATGGAGGCAGTTTATCTCTAATGTCTAGCTCTGTCTAACAACTCTTTTTCCTCTCTTTTTCAGCTCTTTGCTCCGTTGAGACTGTACATACTCGGGGCTGTATCCGCGGCTGTCTTAAGAAATATCTTAAGAGGTACGGGGACTCACCCCACTGGCGGGAGGGGAGGATGGATCTAGCTGGAAGGTACCTGAGCCACGAGTGGAAATCTTGCCCGCGGAGAGGGGAAAAAAAAAAAACCCAACACCAACAACCAAAACACACTGGATCTGGCAAGCCCCTGCAACTCTTGTCAAATGTGGTGGAAAGGGGCGGGAGCGGGCGCTGGAGAAGTCCCGTGGCTGCCATCCCATTTCCCTCCGGCTCCTCCAGCAGGCCGGGTGGATGCAGGACCGCCTCGGGGCTCGCCCTGCCCTCAGCCCGTGGCCCACAGGGAAGGCCCGTGCCGGCTCTCCACAGCCGCCGGCGCTGGGCCGAGCTCGGCGGCCGCCCAGAGGCACACTCGCACCTGCGCCCGGCCACCCGGCCGCGCTGCCGCCTCCTGCCCCTGGGCAGCTCCGCGGTCCCGCCTCGGCACCTCTTCATGGCTCCTTCCACCCCCTCGAGCACGGACGGGGATGGGTTTTGGCAATTGGTATTTCTCTGCTCTGTGGGCGCATGGAGCGGCTTCTGCCGGCAGTGGGTGAGGAGGGGGGTGCGCGGCCGTCAGCGCCGTGGGGAATCGCGCACCCACGGGCAGCAGGCGCGCACACCTGAAACCACTGCTGTGTCCCCTTGCCCTGGCTGATGCGTCTGTGTGACCGCACTCGTGACTCTCGCCTTGTCGCGCCCTATGCTCATCCCTCTGCTAGAGCAAGGAGGGGAGCGGGGCGTCCTCTCCAGCCCCTAAGCGTATCCCACCTCTGGCTTAGCTAGAGCCGCCTTCTTGTGTGGGTGGGACCCCGCAGAGGATAGCCCTGGGGACACGTTTCACAAAAAGCAACGCACCATCTGCATGGATCTGTGGTCACTTTCGAGCAGGAAAAGGCAGCTGGACTCGGCTGAGTCCTCAGCATTAAATGACCTTCGTCCATGCCTTGGGTACTCCCAGTACCAACCAACCACCTACCAGCAGAGCGCTACTCGATACCGTGATGTGATCCCGTCTTCTCTGATTAGCTTTACATTTCACCAAGCACACGCATTTTTGCTAAAAGTGTATTTGGTAAAATCCTAGTAAACCCGGGGTCTAGAAAATGCGTTCTAGTGCCTAGAGTACATTTCTCAGGTATATATAATACGTGCTGTCTTTCATGACGAGAGACATTTGCTGCTCTTCATGTTAGATGGAACTAATGTCTTTCTATCCATACCGTGAACACATTTTCTAAATAGGAATTCTACAGTGTTTTCCTTTAAACATAACACCAGCCAAACGCAGAGTAGTCGATAACTTGCATCTCTGTGTAAGCATATTACTCCCTTTTTGCTGAATCATGAATTTTTCCAAAGCTTATTGTATTTTATGTCTTCTTTAGATAAGCAGTTACATATGTGACTCTGTTGAAGGCTAAATCCCATTCTTACATACACGACAGCTGACTGTACTTCCATGATGTTATTTACTCTGGAACCAGCTAAAAACTGAGAGTCGTGGCTCACCAGGAAAGGCGGGAGTGGAGTCAGACCCTAATTAACCCGCACACAGAGGACTCCAGCAGTTCACATCTGCCCACGCCTGGACTTAGATCTTCTCATCTGGGGTTCAAACTTCTTCTGCCTGAGCACGCTGGCTTGGAGCCCTTGAGGATGACCACTAGCCGGACCACCGGCACCATCTGGCATTGACACCCTGTGCCCCCACATCCACTCCCACGCGTGGATGTGGGGGAATAAACTCTTCCACCCTCGCCATGGACAGAGGGACGGGGGAAGAGCAGGGATGGTTTCAAGCCAGCGAAAGCAACCCTATTGCAGTCCTGGGAGCCTCTGCAGAGATACCCGGGGAGAGGGAGCCAGGCTGGTGCCAAGGGACTGGAGGGGAGCTGAGGGCACACGCCAAGATTTTCACACTCCAAAGACAATTCGCAAAGTCCCGGGAGCCAAAGTATATTTAGTCCAATAATGGCACAGAGAAAAGGGAGTAGTTTCATAGCATCTCCTCTGACATGCAAAATAACGAGCGGCTGAACAATAAAGGTTCGTCTCTAGCCAAGCATGCCCTCTGGTCTTCTAGAGCAGATACCTAAAGGAAGAATTTCCCCTGTCCCCTCGCACGCAACCCGGGGCCATTTTCCTGCAGATGTAGCTGCCCTGTTGCCAGTGAGCCAATATCCTCGCTCGGAGCCGCTTCCTTCCTATTGTGGGGAAGATACTCGCTGCCTGCCAGCAATTACCAATTGTCATCCACTTTCACAAGACCGTATTTCTTTGCAATTTCTCTTGATGCGTGTGGGGACTATGTAAAATCTTCTGTAATGTCCCAGTGCGGCCCGCTACCACATCGCCCTCCTAAAAAGAAAAAGAAAAAAGAAAAAAAAAAAAAAATAGAGAAGGAGAACCCGACCCCTCCGTCCCCTCAAACAGCTGGATGTAACATCAAGCTACATATCATAGGTCGTGTTGCAAAGGAAACATAAAGGCTGGTGCGCCTTTGCTCACTGAAGTATCTATATCCGCTGAATGCTGCTTCTTGCTGTTGCCAGGTCAACAAATTCTCAGCCCAGGACTCTCCCTCGAAAAGTCCATCATGCCGTGTGGACGTGGATCCTATCTGAAACCTGTGTGCCCGGACATGAGAAGCCGGACAGGTTGAGCAGATCAGACCGTTGGTATAGGCACCGGAGGGACGAGGGCACATCTCACTGCCCCGGCCCGGCAGCCTACCTGCTGCTGGGGGAAAACTCCACTCCAGATCCCAAATCCATCAGAAGTTTTACCACGGGAAAAATGTCACTGTGAGCTGATGAAGGCATGAACAGACACGTCATCACCACTTTGTGTGATGTAAATATTTGGCAAATAAAGGAGAGGGAGCTTTTTTACCTATGAATTTTAGCGTGACTCTGGAGAGAGTGGGGTTCCAGGTCTGTATCTACTCTGGGAGTCGCTAAAAGAGAGGTCAGAAGTTTATGCTGAGGTTCCTACGAAGTTTGGGCAATGCCTAGCTAATCGAGTAATTGTAAATTCATAATTAGCTTTCAATCAAAGTCTCATTTTCTGTAAATGGCACGACCGTGCCAAATGGAAAAACAAATCCCCCTCAGATAGAAAAACGAAATTATGTATACAAGTATTCCAATCGGAGAATTAAGATTAAATTGCATTTATTGGGGAGTTGTGTGTGTTATCGATTGTACTATTTTTTAAACAATAACCACAGGATCGAAACCTTAAAAACTGTGAGCAAGAATATCCTAGCTGACATAAAAGTTGCCTGTATATAAAAAGAGAATCCCATATAACTCCACAGCGGAAATCGGTTAGCAAGTATCTTCTGCCCGTTTTCAGACATCAAATGTTCTTGCCATATGTCCGTTCTTATTTGTATATCAGCTAAGAAACCTGAAACGTATATATGCGATATTAAAACAAAACATGAAAGATTTTCTCAGAAATCTGTGAGAGGGGAATGTAGGTCTGAGGCGGGGGTTGAAGGAAGTAAAAAACCCAAGTGATGCTATTGCCAAAAGCTTTAATATTGAACAACACAGCTGAAGCTTTTATCACGGTACGAAATTTACAGCCTAATAATTCAAACCTGTGTGCACATTGCAAGATGTCTCTTTGCTTTGCTGGGTATCCAAAGAGATAGTTTTGCTTCCGAGGTGAGGAGCATTCCTGCAAGTCAGAGAAGTCTTTGGGAACGACAGGTGACTGGCAACTTGAGGAGCAGAAAGGGTCAAGGAAAGAATAGAAAATAAGGTTATGGCAGATGGTGGCTTTTTTAGGATCAGAAGAAATTTCTGATACCTAGTGTGGAATTATAAGTGTGGCATCTATGGTCACTAAAGGAACAAAACAAGAAAAACTTTATCTGGTGAAAGAAAAACGTGTGGCCTGAAAGAACAATAGTTTAAGCATTCGCAAGTCGGAGATCTCCGAGCATCCTCATCATTTGGGCAGAGGATGAGGCGTCCCGCATCTCAGCTGCAACTATGATTAGGTGATTAGGTAGCAACTATGATGTTGGAGTGATCTGAACTCCTTAGAAAAGGAGAGAATGTGGAAGGGAAGGAGAATACCCCATTTAAGAAAATACCCACCCAACGTTCCGCAAAATAGAAGCAATCCTGGCACTAAATCTCGCTGTAGCTTGGATGCGCCTGGTCGTGCCCAAAGAGAAGCCACCTGTTTGTTAGGCAGGGACAGCCTGGGACGCCCGGTCACAGGATGATCGGTCGCTGTAGTACCGGTACATGTTTTAAAACTCAAGGTCAACGCCTCTCCCTCGCCTCCTCCACCTTCCCCGGATACTCCGTCCTCTTCCCGAGAACTAAATGAAAACATGAATTTCTGCCGTGGCATTGGGGAAGGTTGGAGCCGAGCTCTACGTGTGCTTTACCCATCTCTCCTCCTGTCTTTTCTGCCTTTTCCTGCTGAGATGTGTGACCCAGAAAGGAGCAGAAAGTGTTTCGGGTAAGCTCGGGTGCCCGCCGTCCCGCCGGAGCCGCGAGTCCCAGTGCCCCGCGTGTCCCGGCTTGTTCGGGTGGCCCCGCCGGCGGCCGGGGCAGGCTCCAGTCCCCTGCTGACGATAACCATCAGGGATTTGCAAGTGTAAACAGAGCCCCAGAGGCTGCGGGGTGTGGGTATCATTGCTTGAGTTTCCCGTGCCAAAGGGAGCGAGGCACCGGGCGGAGCAGCACGGCAGGTTGTGGGGTCGCCCCTGTGGGACTGAAATCGGTCGGGGGCCGGTCTCACCGGAGCAGAACTCGGGCGGGGCTGGACTGGCACTGGGAGCCTCCAATAGGGGCGAGGGGGGCCGCGCCGCGGGGCGCCGCCATCGCCACTCGGCGCTCCGGTGCGGCGGCCCGGCGGACGGCACGGCGGGAACGCGGCAGCAGCGCTCCGCGGCGGCCCGAGGACAGAGCGGAGAGGACAGGAGGGCAGCGGTGAGTCCGAGGAGCCGGGTTAAGCTCCTTCCCGCGGGGAGGAGGGGTCGGGCTGCAATGGCGAGGCTTTCCCACTAGATGTCTGCACAGCTAATGATAGGCGAAAGCTCTGTTCTTTCCCGGGTGTATCCCCCAGAGCCCGACCCTCCAGCCTCTATCAAGTCTGCCAACCCCTTGAGAAATTAAATCCCTTTCCCCCGCTACCATCCCGAGTTTTTTTCCTTCTCTTTGTTTCTTTTTTTTTCTTTCAAGAGTGTGCTGGAGTTTTGGCTAGAAAAAAATACGGATTTCTCCACAGAGGAAGCTCTCTGGTCTGCGACTCATGTTATTGGAATCCTTTTATGACCTTTGATGCGTTTAAATAACACGGTAAAACTGTGCACACACCTCGGATTGAACTTTAATCATCCCAAGTCAAGGACATCCAGGTGGTAAATTACTTTATTTTGACATTTCTGCTTTAGAACAGTATGTTCTGTGATCCCAGTCGTAGGTCACAGAGACGTTTCTAGTTTTCTCATCCTTAGAAGAGCAAATATACTTTACCTACAGATATCAGAATTTCGTCTCTCCTGCTACCTTATTAAAAAAAAAAAAAAAAAATTGAAAACCAGACACCAAAATCAAGTCTCCTGGGATTCTAGTTCTATTGGGCACCTCCAGACTTCCCATAGGACTGAGAAAATGTTCCTTGCTGTTAAGCACCTCTTCACCTCTCCTGGAATATGTGTGAGCATAATGTGCTATACAGAAACGTAGACAAGTTTTATATATACATATGTTTGTGCGTATGTTCCCTTTCTGCAAACTGTGATGCTGTAATAGATTGCTTTAAAAACATTAAAGTAATCTGCAGATTTTTTTTCTTTGGTCTTGGTGCAGTGTGAGAACCCAAACTGAGTTTCGTTAATTGAGAACAAAATATTCTAACAAATTATGTACCTTCAAGAGAAATCCGGGATGCTTTATTTTGTTTGCTACTAGCACCTGGTTTTAAATCAGATACATTTGAGTGAACACGTACAAAAGAGAGGAATTTGTGGGCCTTTAAATTGCTAATAAAAATTCGTGACAACTAAATTTCACCTTGATTTTTACCAAGGGATCCCTGGTCAACCTCATCTTAGTCTTGGAAGCTGTGGAGCACAGGGACCTAAAGCCAAGCCTTTCACATGGAGTTTTAGGTCCTGAACTCGGTCACAGGAAAGGCCTAAGCTTGGGAAATCCCGTCTGCCTTTGTTATTCTCTTTCATGCCCGCTTTGACCGGCTGAGACTTTACACCCACACCTAGGAAAATTAAAATATGGTTAAATATGAGGTAAATTTTAAGGGAAAACTAGCAGGAGGGAGGTGGGTTCGTGCAGTTGGTTTTGACGGGGTTGTTTAGAAACACACGAGTCCAACTAGGGAGCAGAGTCTCAAGGGGGAATAAGTGAGATTTCGGCTCCACTCGGGAGCCGGAGCAAGTTCAATTCCTCATGAACAAAGTAGTCCCGACATTTATAGCATAAAAAACATGAGGGTGAACAGACAGTCACACTGCAGGAGCGGCAGGAGGGAACCGAACAGGGTACCGACATTTTCCTCCCGGGGTCTGTCCCAGCCCTGTGACGGTGGAGGGTGCTACTCTCCCCACGGCTCCCCGCGGGAGGAACGGGGAGCGTCGAGGGGTGGAGACGGCCAAGGCTGCGGGCACAGAGATCTAGGGTCGTGCATGGACCTTGCGACACTCCTGAGACTTCACCCTGGCTATTTCCAGAAGTTTGAACGCTTTGAGTTCGAGATGAGCATTTTCGCAAATCTTCTCGGGATTTCGTGAATTGTAGACAGCTGCCTTTCGTGACTGGCCGTGCTAGGTAGCGTTATTGCCTTATGTATTGTTGCTATTGAATAGAGATAAAAAGGAGGGAAGGAAACGCTGTCGCCATAATCGCGGCTCCCCGGAAGACAAAAGGCTGTTATTTTGGTTTTTTCTTTTTTTTTTTTTTCTTTTTTTTTTTTTCCCGTCTCTGAAATCCCTGAGTCTAATTATTTAACTGTCCGTTCTCTCCTCCGCTTCTCATTATGAACTCAAGATGTTTAGTGCTGGAAAAATACATCACTTGTTTTATACCCGGACAGAGCCTTTACTTGTGAAACTCACTTCTAAAAAAAAAAAAAAAGGATCTGGAAATAATTAACTCGTACAGTTGAGAACATTATGTTGCTTTTACTGTAAATGTGTCCTTACACCTTTACAAGACGTTACAGAGGACTAACTCAACTAATTGAAACTGTTATATAGCAGCGTTATGTATTCAACATACTTGTTACGTTTCATCTTTATGGACTTAAGAGTTTTATTCCTTTCACAGTGTTGGGATTTTTTTTTTTCCGTTTCCAGCAGCCGCTCGTTTAATCTGCAAGAAGGACAGATATTTGAAAAGCTATGAAAAGAGAGACAATTTAATGTTATTTTCTCTATATCAGGGTAAGACAGATTACACCGTCACGGACAGAGTATTGAAAAAAGAGAAAGCTCGGAAAATTTAAGATCCAAACATTTCTGCCTCATCCCAACACCCCTGGAAGAAATACATATATATATATATGTACCGGCTAGTTTCCATGCTAGCTGTATCGAGTGGTGGGACCTCCTGTTTTCCCTCTCCCACTTTAGGTGCACCCTTGAGGTGGGGAAGCGGGGCCGGGCAAAGCCTGGCTGGCAGGGAGATGCACTCATCCCGCTGAGCACCGGCCTGGGTTGGCGAGGGGAACCCCGCCGGCCGACCACGATGGTATCCCTCGCCTAGGTCCTGAGAGCGGGCACTGCAGCGCGCACCATTTGCGTTTGTGCACCCATAAGGAGCAGCAAGATATCCGCTGCGCGGGGTCCCACCACGATCCTTGTTCCCGTGTCTCCTGCCCATCTTTCCCGTCTCTCTGTCCCTTTCCCGGCAAAGGCGACTAGCCACGGCAGACAATTTACCCTTCATGCTAGTAGCGAGGGAGCCCACAAGGAAGCGTTTTCATTGCTCCCACCAGCGCTACGCCTTCAGGAGCTGATGGAGACTTTTGTCCAGCCCGGAATAACTAGCACTCACATAGGCCAACACAAACGCCCGATTCACGGGGCACCGGAATAGGGACCAGGATGTGGGCTGTGCTCTGAGCTCGGATTTGTGATGAAGCCACAGTCCTGCAATTATTACGTTGTGTTATTTCCAGTGCAGAGGGCAGGGACTACTTCAGATTAATAAATTCGTCTCCCGTGGAGTTCGCCCCAAAAAACTCTGTCGTGGATGATATTTAAAGGCAGAGCCTGGCATATCAAGGAGAAGGGCAAACTGAACAAGGGAAATCTGGTAGCAGGAAGTTCACTTACACGAGGAAGAGATGTGCATATTATCAATTTTACGTGTACAAGCCAACACGTCTATACACCCACAGATGTGTTTGTAGGTGACAGGGGCTCTGTGCGTCTTTGAAAAGATGTCTTATGAAGAAGTGCTTCCAGGGAAATGTTGAAGTTTCAACTCTACAAGCGAGGCTTTCCGCCTAGAAACCAGTCTGCATCCCTGTACTTTCCCTTGGCTGCCCGAGCAAGGAACCGCCCCGGGGAGCAGGAGGTAAACCTGCATCTACAGGCTCATCCTAGTCTGTAATTCCTTGTGTTACTCGACTCTGGCGACGGGCGGGACGCGGAACCGCTCAGGTGCCGGCAGCTCTGCCGCTCGCCGCGCAGGGCCCTGCTGCCGGCCGCAGGTGATGCGGGGACCGCGGCCGCCGAAACATGTGTGCCGCACGCATCGGCACTGTCTCCTGACAAAGTGGATGTGTGATTAATGCAGACCGACGGCTACCCCCAGCCCTGCTCCCCCTCCCATTTTCTCCTCCCTCCTCCCAAGGTCCTCCGCTGGTTTCAATAAAAAGCAGGATCTAAGCTTTCTCTCCTTCAAATCAAAGAGGTGTTACGATTGGCGAAACGAGGGGCAGATGGGGTATTTTCAAAGATACTTCCAAACAGTATGAAGCCGAGACGCTCGGTTTCTCGAGAAGCGAATGTTGTCCAGTAAAACAATGGCAGCGAATAAATCAGTTGTCGGGGTCCCTCTCGGGATCCTGGGGTGATTTAACCGGAGTGGGTGACTCTCCTTCCCCGATCCTGCTCGTTAGAAAGTTAATAGGAGGCGCCGGCCATTTATCCCGAGGTGGCGGAAGGGGAATACGATGGGCAAGGCCGAGGCACCGGGGAGAGCTCTAGTTCTAGGAGAACCGTGTGGCAAGCGAGGCTACGGGTGGCCGGAGTGCCCGTGGGCACCGCTCCTGGCAGCGTCCTGCCCGCTCCTGCCCGCTCGGAGCACGGGCAGCACCGCGGGGCTCTCCCGGCCCATCGCCACCGCGTCAGGCCAGGGCGGGCTGTGTTCACCCGGCTGTTTAACTGTGGCTGTCGCTGCTCTTTTCTTTTCTTTTATTTTCTTTCTTTCCTTTTTTAATTTGTGTGTGTGTGTGTGTGTGTTTCCTCAGAAGGTTAAGCAGGTGAAAAGTAAGATTTATAGGCTTCTGTGAAAATGTGAAAATTAAAACAAGTCTTTTAGGTGTAAAACACACCCCTGAAATACAGTTTCGAGATTTATTTGCTCAATTTTTAGTTGGTAAACTCCATATTACTCCAAAGGGAAAAAGCTTCTCTCTCTTACAGAGCACACAAGGCAGGATTTGCACTCGCGCAGAGGAACCGTACTCTGAAAGAGGTGGTAAAATCCTTATGAACGCGACTTTTTTCAGCCTCGCGGCCGACTGTCCCCCTAGAACAGCGTGAATTTTCTGCTGCCTTGGTTCAAGGGAAGCAATAGTTTTTACGGCCTGCACCGCGACTACAGCTGAAAAGTTTTGCATGAAAAAAAGGAGAGATTAGTGCCCCAGAGCTAGGTTTTCTGTCGGAGAGCTTGGAGTCGTGAACAGTCGCGACGTTTTACTAGTCAGTATGCTTTTTACTGCACAGCTCCACTGCTTTATCGAAAGGGATTCCTGGAGGGGTATTTTTGCACTGGGTTTCATTTTTACGTGGTCACTCGTTTTAAATCTTGAGATGTTCAAAATCAAGGTATAACCGTTTAGTGAAAAAAACCCGTCCCAGCTCTCTTACTGCTAATGAACAGAAATTATTCCACTTTCATCTCGCCCCTCAGAAATATTTTTACTTAGAGCTGGCTGCTAATTGGGGTGCACAGTTGCCTTTAATCTCTAACACAGTGCTTGGAACATACCCAGAATGGAATTAAAGTAAGTCTGATACACAAGAAGAAAACATGTCTTCCCAGTAAAATTCATTTTATGATCACAGCTTGTGTGCTACGTCAAAATGTTAAGTTTAGTCATCTAGAGGATAAAGGATAAAAACCCCATTTGAAAGTCACTAATGCTTACATTTGGTACTGTTTTAATTTTTTCTATTAGAAGTACAAGTAAGGAATATCTTTTGTTCTAATAAACTATGGATGAAATATAAATTTGCATGTTTACAAGTAGTTTGTATGCCAAAGTCATCATCTGAACCTATGGATAAATATATGTATTTCTCCTGAAAGCAGACTGTGGGAGATCATCAGACCACCATCCCCACAGAAGTGTTCTCTCCCCTTCTACAGTACTGATGGGAAGGAGAAAGGGCAAACAGTGTGCATGTGTGTGTCTGTGTGCACAAGTGTGTGTACAAGAGGGATTTCTGCCACCCTGTTGTGCAGCTTTGGTTGAGTGAGCTGTAGATCACAGTTGCATGGTAGCTCAGCAAGCTGCCAAAAGAAAAACCCCAAAACCAAAAAAAACCCGGAGATGGAAATGGCTCTGATAAAGCCTGTGTCATATGGCTTGCTGTGCAAAAGTAAACGCTGCACTGAACACCTAGAAGCCCCAAAATTGCTGAACTCATTTCCTACCAAAGAAATTTTGTTGAGTTTCTATGGTAAGGAGGGCCATTGGCTTGTTTGTTTGCTTGTTTGTTCTATTTATAAACATTCCTATAGAGCTTATCCAAAGAGCATCTGTATGCCCGCTGGAGTCAGATCTGGTTTCCTGGGTGAAGTTGCATCCTTATTCAGTAGTAGTATGTTGGAAATGTCTGCTAAAGAAGGAATCAACCTTCCTCAGCCTGTGGCACTTCTATTAGGGACTGGAGTCTGAACCCTCCTAGGATACTTCCACACAGCACACCAAATAGTTAAACCATCATGAAAGTCACTCAAAATAAAAAGAGTGGGGTGAAATGTCTTGTGTTTGTCAAAGGATTTCAGAAAACAGGTGAAGAATTAAGATAGGACTTAATGTTATGCATATCGCATGTAAATGAAATATTTAATCTGCCATTTCATCTCTCCTGTGTGCTCAAACACCTTCAACAGTTCTTTGAACAAATATTTAGTTTCCAAGCTATAAATTTGTCTTATGCAAAGAGAAAGCTTTTAGGATCTCCAGTTTAAACTCGTTTGTACCACTTGTTGTGGTGCTGAGAATTATCAAACCGGTCAGCTTACCTTTCCCACGAATGGTAATTAAAAGAGAGCTAGGGGCTGTGTGGGGTGGAGTAAAAGAAGGGATAATAACATTCAAAAAAAAAAGTGAGCTCACAAGTTGTGATTAGCATTCTTCCTAGTTTATTTTTTTCTTCAGTTAACTCCTGATTTCCTTCGTTTGCAATGCCTTGGCATCAGCTCTGTCTGTAACCCTGCCCTGCAGCATTTTGAGAGCCCTTATTAATGTAATTATCAAAACTGTTGTGGAGAGAAACTCTTACAGTATTCTCCTCTGCCAGAGGAGTACTTTAAAATGAAAGCATCTGTGCCATATCCTGTCATCCAAGGAAATCCCACAAAAATTAACTGGTATTTTACTACATTGGGTTGGGATAAGGTATGAAAGGGAGAGAGAGAAGGAAGATCCTTCTGAAAGACTTCCACAGAGGTAAGTCCTCTACACTTCCAGGGAAGAGAAAACCAGCCATGATGACAGTGAATTAGTGGCTTTTGACAGGCAGGTGAGGGGCCTCTTTCCCAGTCACAGTCTTCAGATGCGGGGGTTTAAGGGAGAGCAGGAACCTTTCCCAACGACCCTACACTACTTAGCATTTATGGACGGATAAAGCTGAACATTGGACAGGACTCCCCAAAGGAAAAGAACCTTTCAGTGTAGCCATCAACCTGTCATCACTGCAATAAAGGTGTAATGCACAGGAGTGCTGGTAAGAGCCCAGGGTTTATTTCCTGGCCCTGTCACATGACATGGGGCCAAGGTTACCAAAGGTTACCCCCTCACATGGAAAGGATCAGTGGTCATCGGCTCCAGCAGCTGCTTGTCTCTTCTCCTGTCTCAATTTTATATTCAGCTTATGTGTGTGCCTTGTTAAAAACACAAACCCAGCAACCCTGATCAGCCAAAGCCATAGAGATGATGGATGAATTGCATGTTTGCCCACAGCCTGTAACATCAGCTGGGTCACGGCCAAAGGCTCGAACACCTTTCTGTACCCATCTCCTGTCCCTGGAAGGGTTCCTTTTCCCCGCTGGTAGAGACATATCAGTGCATCACATCCCAACATTGCAATGCGTTTTGCAAATAAGTTATTTGTTGCCTTCCAAGCCAGTCCCTCCGCAGTGATCAGATTGCATTTATGTAAAATGGGATGTTTTTTGGCTGGGCATTGCAGGGTCAGACCTTCCATGCTTGTGGTACTGTGAAACCAGTATCAGGAGTTCTGTGGGAAAGCTAGACAAAGACTTTGACTGTGTCATTCCTTGCCATGAAGTTTCTTGTTACATGAGATATACAAGCTCTGTTACAGCCTCTTGGCTCGTGCAGAGGGGCACCATGGCAGCAATGACAGGGAAGGCCTGGAATCAGGAAAACTGAATGGGAGTAACCAGAGACTACAGAATTAGTAAGAAAGACAGTTTTCCACAAAATGTTGGTTATGATGGCTTTGCTGTGGCTTCCTCCATACAGACACTTGTCAGACAGCACTGTCCTACCCAGGATGTGGGTGTAGGTAAATGGCTTTCTTTGAAAGACATTTTCTTGCAATAAAATATACCACAGAACATTAGAAAGTGCAAAGCATTGGTTATAGATCTAGAAGGTTTACATTACTTTATAGAGAGTTTGGGTTATATTTTAGATTCACTTTGTGTTACAGAGCCAAGCAGTGGTGTTGCAGACAGAAAATATTTACTGCCTCTAGAATCAGAACTATGGCTGAGCCCTTTGATTCAGATTCCCACCCAGCTGTACAAAATACCAGAAGTAGGGTGGTCAGGAACGCCTGCACTGATCCTGTTCCAGAATGGACCTGATCCTCCATATGGATCAGGCAAATCAGACTTTTTTTTTTGTGCAGGCTGATAGTTGGAGTCTTCCAGTCACTCCTCCAATGTTGAGGATTATTAGGGCTAATGATCACTTAATCATATCTTTTCATCTTTATTATTGCTATTGCTCCTTAGGTACTGTAAACAGAACTATGTGGAGTGTGGATAAAGCAGAGAACACCAAGATGCCCTCTGCCCTGAGAGTTTTCCAGTTGCATGTAGGAAAAGAAGAGCTAGGTTAACACTGAAATACTTGGAAACACAAGAGAGTAGTTTACCTGAGCAGCATCTGCTTGAGGGCACAGATGACTTGGAACAGAGCTGACAGCAAAACTTTTCCATAAGAAAGTCTCAAATAGATGTTTAAGCTGCGATGTTTTGGGATTTCGATTTTGATTTCCTGAGAGGAAGAAAGAAGAAGCTTCAACCAAAGCAAAACAGGGGAGAAAAAGAAATTGTTACAAAATAGAAGTGCAAGAGAAAAATATGAAGCTTGCCATTAAATAATAATTTGTTCTTCCAGTTAAAATTTGCTGTAATGACGATTGCGTTGTTTTCACTTCAGATGTTGAACAGCAGCTCTATAAAGCCTGGGATGCCCCTAAGCAGATGATTTGGATTACAAATTGGATTTGTCCCTCTTCCAGGGGAAGACTCTTGGAGGAATACTGTAATGTAATCCTGATGAACAGGATAAAGGGATGGGTGGTTCTTATAATCCTCACATATCAATATGAATAACAAAGACATAGTTCTTTAAAATACTACTGACAATAACATTCAAAGTTGGGTTTTTTCCGTTAAAAATCTGATAACTGATCACTACTGCAGTCATCACCATGAAGTAACTAACATTAGCCCAATTTTACAGGCTAGGAAGTGGAATCAGAAAGATTAGGACTTGCTCAAGGTCACAGAGCTAGCAGCCAGGCAGGAAGAAAAGTCCAGACTTCCTGGCTCCCACTCACCTCCTAAATTTATTGTCCACACTCCAATGTCATCAAAACTTTTTTGATGACATTTTTCACCGAGATAAAAAATATCAGTTTTTCAAATGGTTAAAATATGTAATGAAGTTGCATCCAAAATACTCTCCACAAAATCAGGCACTGCTGGAATGTGATTTAGCATGTTTTAGTGCAGCTTTGTAGCACCCTGCACAACAGGATACAACAGGAGAGTGGCCACAGCCACAGCCTCTACTCTCTGAACTAACCAGAACAGGATACATGGAAAGTTGCACTGAGGGACTTTGCAAATCAGAAACAGTGGGAGAACAAGGGCTACCAGAGCACGAACAATATGGAAGAGGATTTTGGATCAAGGGATCCCTGACTTGACTAAAGCAAAACCCCCTGTCGCTTCAACTAACGTATTGCCCATCCAACTTCATAGGTAAAATGACAAGTAATGGTTGGTTCAACTATACAATATGCGACATGCCCACTGTTGGGCCATTATAAACCCAGTATATTTAGTATCCTCTAGATGAATAAAAACCTAGTCATACAGAAATGAGATACATAAGTGGGCATGAGTACATAAGCAGGAGCATCCGCAAAATGCAGCATTTCACTGAGGGATGTGATTGATAATTCGTCTCGGATTTAGCTGATGTACATGCTGTAGTAAGTTACCACTGTTTTCATTCCAGCTGTAAAAAAAGGGGATGCCCATTCCTCAGCCTGGTGGGTCAATTTAAACTGAAATCATATTAGGTTAATTAATAACAGTAGCTGTGAGTGAAGCAGCTGAAGGTAGCTTCTTCTGCCTTGTCAGCAAGCCTGTCAGAGCTCAGGAATTAGAGACACTAATTAGTGTGTCCCAACAGCGGTTTCTATAATCTTATTTTCCATTTCATTGCAATGGACCAAGAGGTGCTGTGTCCATCAGTTGTGCTGTCCCAGCTGAGAGATGGCAACTTACAGCTGAGCACATCATCGTTGCTGAAACTTCCTGTCAGGAACAGTGGGGGTTACTTGCTCTTTCCTGCTCTGGTGAGGCCTCCTTGATTGCAAAATAAATTAGTTTTATCTCTTTATATCCAACCTTTGTGCAGAAGTGGTCTGGGTTGAGGTTTGAGATGAGAATCTACATGTAGACTTATGGTAGCCCTCTAAGCTCAGTTTAGTTTCATTTGATTATGTTTAGATTTAGATTTAGATTTAGATTTGGATTTGGATTTAGATTAATTTAGTGCAAACCAGCAGAAGACACTTACACTGAACTAGGAAGTTATTGAAAGGATCACACTGTGCTAATGAGCATCTCCTCTTGAAAGCTGATGCAAATTAAGACAGGATCTTAGTGTAAAATGCAATGGCTCTCCTAGAGTATCTCCAAACATGAACATTCTTGCTCTGAACAAGTTTCTGTGTTCTTCCGTATCTCCACTGGTACCTCAGGTTTGTCTAACCAGGAAATTCACCTTGGGCTGAGATGGGGTGTGGATCTGAGGTGAAACAACAAGTCCTGTGTGGACATTCTTAAGCATTTCCATGTGTGAACAAGTCTTTACCCTCCAGTCATCCAGAACAGTCTGTATGCTGAAGCCCTGCCAACCAAGTTTCACATATTTCAAAGTACAAATTACTCTGTGAACCTGCCTGGTTCATAGGTCAGATTGACCTTCTCTATTTTGTCTTAGGCAGACGCCTGACAACCAATGCTTGCTCTGGAGTCATTACATATGCAAGCCCTCTGTTAGCCCAATACAAATGCCCACAGTGTTTACTGTGAGGTATACAAATAATGAGAATTGATTTCATTAACATCTACTCTACTAAGGGTGTGCAAAAGCTTCTAGACAGAATTCAAAGAAAGAAGGATGGCTTAATCCTTTAATTAATGTGCTCAAAGTGGATCTGAAATCTGGTACTTACACATGGGAAACTCTGGTTCTGCAGTGTTGACAGGAGATTACCGGGCTTTAGTAACAATCTTTTACTGGTGTGTAGACTTGATGCCATGGAAAATACAGCCTATGGACAGTGCATCTGCCATTCATGTAACATTGGTGCCTCTCATCTCCCCACAGGGCTTGGAAGATACCACATTTTCATTTGGAACATCCCTATCTCATACATATGCTTCAGTCTCAGAAATGAGGAACTGGCTTGTGTTCCAGATTGCTTTCATTGGGACACATGCAGACCTCCCTTTATCTATGAGAGGTCTGAGGAAGACCCACTTGATACCTTTTGGGGCATTTACCCCATGGAGATCTGTTTCAGAGACATTTCTTGTGGGGGAGGTAGAGACAGGTGATCTCTAAGTGTTGTACTATCAGCAGGAAAATACTTGACATAGACACAAATAAGGAGTAGAGAGAGTAAGTAACATTCCTGTAGAAAGAGATGAGCTGAGGATTCGCCCCTACTCAAAGAACAATCAAATTGAGGGCACTTCTTCCTGATTCTCTGTCATCATCATGATATGCCTTGGTATCCCTTCAGTTCCTGATGGCTGCATTAGGACCCAACCTTTGGAAAATCAGACTCTGGTCCTTTCAGCAGCTGCTCTTCCACTGTCCAGTTTTCATGCTGATATACCCATTCGATTTCATCCTAATCTACACAAAATTCAAATTTCTTAGACCTGGAAGAGTTTTGACCTATGAAGCTCTGGAGTGGTTATTAGATGGAATTAATGCATCTACCATGCAAAGATTCTTTAAAGAGTGTTCAGTTTTTTTGGTTTTGAAGGTCTTTGGGTCTTTTTTTTTTTCCCCTTTTTTCCCCCCAGCATTTACTTTAATAGATTTTAACCCTTCATAAGACATTACTTTGTATGTGCATGTGTGCATGTGAGTGTGTGTGAGTGTGTGTGTGTGTGTGCGCCTAACCCTCTAACCTGCATGCAGTAATTTAAGGGGTTGTTTTACAAACCTACATTTCCAAAGCCCTCGATCTTGCATGAATCTGGCATGGAAACCTCAGAGAGCAGCCAGAAATCAAGTCCTCTCCACTCCCACCCTTTTTATTTCTGTGAATGAGTATGTAAGAGACCAATAAATCTAAAACTGTGCAGGCGTGGAGGAAATCATAAGAGTCAGCCTGGTGATATTACCACGGGGAGCTGTGAAATCACTGAGGATTTATACAAGCACACACGGTGATGTTGTCTTAAAAAAAAAAATTAAATGGGAGGATGGTGGTTCTGCTCTGTGCTGCGTGTGGCAGCCACTTCAGACACATGATTTGGTACCTCCACTCTGTGCTCTGCTTGGGAACACCAACCCAAGGGCAGAAATTTTTCCAGCCCCACCAGTGTTCTGGAAATCAGCTATGGCTTGGGTAATGTAAAGAAAAACAGTTCTGGCTTGGTGTCTCTGGCATTTGGGGAAGGACTTATGGGAGAGAGAAGTAATTTCTGCTGCTACACCCAAATCCCATGGAGACCACATAGGCCAGACTCTGGGCAAGTGGTTACGGGGACCAGCTGCACAGCCTGGGCCTTGGATGAATGCCCTTGGTGTTCCTGGGCCAAGATGATGCTGCTGACCAACCAAACAGGCCATGAATCTCTTCGAAGGGAGATGGAAGGTTTTGAATCCTGTCTACCTACCAAGAGCTTCTCCCACAGCTTCAGGGGAATGGGACCTTCATAGGCTTCTTTGTAACAGCATATTTTTTTCTACAATGGGACTACTAGCTATCTGGGCAGATATGGCCCTGGGCAGCTAGGAACATCCTCCCGTGGATGCCAGGATGGGGGACTGGTGCAGGAAATAGCTCCAGAAACAGCTGGCTGACAGCGGGACAAGGGCTGAGGAGAGAGATTTCTCCCTACCATTCCAAAGGCCATTGCAAAGTTGGTTTGCTTCCCTCCTTGCATAGAGGATGAGGCGATGGGTTCAAAGAGGATGGATCACCCCCGTAGCGCTGTGCCCGAGGCCGGGGAGGAAAGGGCCACGAGATGCTGTGGGCTCTGGGCCTCATCCGCTCCTTCCTGGCCGGGGCCAGCAGCACTGCCTTCAGCCCGCCTCGCCCGCCAGAGTCGCTTTCCCAGGGCGTTTCGTGAGGAGCCCGGGGGGAAAAAGCACGGCAGGGGCTTAATTGCACCCTCCTGCCTACACCCCACCAGTTTCGGGGCCGGGGGCAAGATCCGAACAATCTGGTTGTCTCTGCTGGGTAAATAATAATCTCCACGCAATTAACATTAACCCGTCTCCCGCAAAGCCGTGCGACTCCTTCCCGCTGCTCGAAGAGAGGTTTTCCTGCGCAGCACCGCGAGCAGCGAGCTCAATCCACTCTGTCTGGAGCTCGCTGCTGTTCGGTCACAACGGAGCTGCAGTTTGATCTCTTCGTCCAAATCCATGCGCGATGGGATGAGACCGCCCGTAAAGGGGCAAACTGCGAGTTCCCACCTGTCCATTCTCCCCTCTGTAGCCCCCAGGCATGTTCCTTTCCCGCGCTGGGGGGTGATTTGGAGTACACACTCTCGATTTTAATCCGTTTTCCAGTGACTTTCCTGCACCCAGCCTGGATGCCAGGAAACGTTTCCCTTGCAACATTTTGTTCTGCTTCTTCTCTCCGAGTTGTGAGGGCTTTCTTTTCTTTTCTTTTCTTTTCTTTTCTTTTCTTTTCTTTTCTTTTCTTTTCTTTTCTTTTCTTTTCTTTTCTTTTCTTTTCTTTTCTTTTCTTTTCTTTTCTTTTCTTTTCTTTTCTTTTCTTTTCTTTTCTTTTCTTTTCTTTTCTTTTCTTTTCTTTTCTTTTCTTTTCCTTTTCTTTTCTTTTCTTTTCTTTTTCTTTTCTTTTCTTTTCTTTGTTTTCCTCTCCTCTCCTCTCCTCTCCTCTCCTCTCCCTCTCCCTCTCCCTCTCCCTCTCCCTCTCCCTCTCCCTCTCCCTCTCCCACTCCGTCTCCCTCTCCCACTCCGTCTCCCCCTCTGTCTCCCTCTTCTTCTCGCCCTTTTTGCTTTTTTTTGGCCTTTTTTGCCTTTTTGCCCTTTTCTCGAGAAAAACACCGATTCCATAGGGCAGGCTGGGCTTTTGCTGAAGAACTGCAGTGCCTGAAATGTAACCCCCACCCCTGGGGGTGGGTTTTGTCGACGGCGGGTCCCATCGCCCTTCCGCCCTCACCCCCAGCACCCGGGGGAGTGTCCCACTTCCTGAGGGCTCCGGGCTTGCCGTTCACTTTCCCTAAACATGGATGTGGGCTGAATCCCGTGGTCCTCTTTTAGAGGGAAGAGCCACAGGGGGAGAATAACCCCCTTTATATTTGAGAATAACCCTCAAATATAAAGGTGTTTCAAAGTTTTCCCTACGGAATAATCCCGTCACAGTGTTGCCCAAGGAAGGATGTTAATCCAGCAGTCATTTGTGTTCCTAAGGGGCTAGAAATATTGCAAGAAATGCGTTAAATGAGAAAGGAGCAGCCCATGGGATTTCTTCCACATGCTTTGATAATTACTTTTTTTAATGCCGGTTGGCAGCAAGACCAAAAGCATTCAAAACGAGTTTTGTGGACTGAGAATGACAAACCCCTACAGGTTACCGTGTATCCATAGTAAAATACATGTATATACCGGCGCATAGATGTAGTCTTTCTGGATTTGAGCAGTTTTTTCGAAACTGGATTTCAAAGGAGGAACAAGAGAAGGAAGAACAGAAGCAGACATGCTATAAATACGTGTTGGTGTATATCTATGTATGTACATACGAGGTAAGATGTGCCATATGGCACGCACCAAGGATCTAAAACGGGGAGAGCATATCATATCCAAGAAGAAGTCAACAAACGCTATTAAAGCAAAGAGGCATATTTATTTCGTTGTATTCTGGCTCCAGACATCTAAACCCTTGACCGCTTGTGACAAAGGTTGGTTTTCCGGGGACCCTCCGAGAGCATCAGAGTACCAAGCTGCTCCGGTCAAGCTGCTGCCATGTGCTGCGATTTCCCCGGGCACCTCCCTAGGAGGACCTGTTTGAGTTCCTCGCCTGTTATACCTGCAGCAGCGGTTTCTCTCCCTGGGCGTGTTTTCCGAGAGTTTTAAGTTAGTCTGGGCAAAATGTTCTTGACCTCGAGGGACGCTCGGGGAGGATGACGTAATTTCTGAAAGAACCAGCGAATTAGCCGTGGGCTGCGGAGCCGTGCCCTCGGCAGGGTAAGAGCGGGGCGGTGCTGGTGCCACCCGGCCGCCTGGGAGGCCGCTGCTCCGGTGGGTTCCTCCCTGCCCGCGGGAGGAAGGCGAGGGTAACCTTCTGTATCTCGGCACCCCGGGCGGGAGCCGTCGGAAGAGATGCTTGGTCTTCTTGCTCCTTCTTATTTAATCATTCCTGGCACAAGGAGAAAAAGGAAGAAAAAAAAAAAAAACGGAGGCGATGGGGCGAGCGGTCTAGCTCGTCTCCTTTCATCTCTGCGGCCCATCAGCAGTGGGGGGCGCAAGAAGACAGCAGTTAGTGTAGGGCCGCGGTGATCACAGCCAGGGACCGCCGTCTGGGAGGATGGGAGGGAGGGGAGATGCCGCGACTGGCGTTGCGGGGAGGACGGATGCGGCCGGCAGCGCGGGCGGGAACGGAAGGCCGTGCTCAGGCCTGAGCCGACCGGGGAAGGCAGGGACGCCGTCCTTCCCCGAACTCCCACTCCTCCAGGGCTGTGTCGTGTTCCCTTCTTGTCGTCTTTGTCCATGAGACTTGCCTGGGGCTTCGGGATCAGCTCCTAAAGGAGCGTGCGATAAGCCGGCAGAGAAACAGAGCCACAGAGCGCGGGCCAGGCAGCGCAGGGGAGACCTGGAGTGAGCAAGCAGCTGGCCCCGTGTGTGTGCCATGGCTACCTGCTGCAGCCTCCACGGTACTTACTCCGTGCCCTGCGCACTGCTGTCCTGCACGACAAACAAACCTCTGCCTCTCTCTGCCGGGACTTCCCAGTACGCGCTTGCTTCCTCTTTTGGAAACAGCTAAGCCGGGACACTTGGGCTTCGCTTCTAACGTTATCTTTTTCTCACGCCAGTTCTCAGGCAACATAACAGGCAATGACATGAACATGGCCAGATTTTTGTGTCCACACAATATCGGTACGCCCCCTACTCCCAGCAGAATTGTGATGATCTCCCAGCCTCCCTGAGGCTGCCGTGCCTTTTTCCACTGACCAGCACATCCACCCTGCATGCTGGGCATCCTGTGCGATCACCTGGGGAGAAATTCATCACACTAGGTGCCCATGCGGGCTGCAATTTTCTCTGCGATTCTGAAAGCAACGTGGTCAAGGTCGGGCCCATCTCAGGATCTGTATGAAGAAAGATTTTACGTCCTTCAGCTCAGTCTTGCAAGCAGGAGGCCTGAAAGACAAGCCCTTCTAGGCAAAGAGTGCACACACCCCCCGGCACTGTGTCTCTGTGCCCGGGCATAGAGAGGACAGGCGAGGTGACATTTGGCATTGCTGCTGTATGTGTATCAAGGGCTTAAGGCAGTTCTGATACAGCGGTGGATAACTCAGGTTGCTTCATTGCCCACTTAATCCTTTCACCATTTCTGGTCCTCAATGACCAAAAAGCTCAGCCAAAATGTTTATTGGAAATTATTGATGTTGATAAATGGGATCAGAAGTCGGTCAGTAGTCAGCAAAATTCCTGTGTTCTTCTTAAATATGCATCAAGAAATGGGGGGAAAGGATCATAAATTATCTGCTTCTAAGGATTTTACGTGCTTTGGTATAAGTTTTTTAGACAAACTCAGAATTTCCTACATGTTCCTGGGATGAACTCTCTGGCAGAAGCCTATGACTTCCTGTGAGAGTTTTCTACATCTCTGCTTTTGCCCTGATTGCTATCTCACATGACACACATGGTGTGCCCAGAGTTGTGCTTTGAAAGCACAGACAGGAACAACAGGCCAAAGGAGAAGGATCCCCATCAGCACAGCTCATGGAGGTCACTGGCTTTGCTCAGTGCACATTGCCTGCTGCTCCATGCTCACCTTGTCTCTGTCCTCTTCCAGGGGATCATGGATTTCACAGATGGGGGACAGACAGAAATGGTCAGGCACTGGGGATCCAGTACCCAGAGTGCAAACCTGGGCATTTCTGTCAGGTAGTGGTGCTGAAGCACTTGGCTGCTTCTCAGAGTCAGGGTGGAGATGTTGTTTCTGTGGAACAAATCCAGCCTGTGGATTCACATCCTTATCCTGGGGGCCATGCACAGAGGTACAAGCCAAAAATAAACTAGGCGGCCAAACCTGCTGTTAAGGATGCACCGTGAGAAAAGATGATGCCATCTCAGCTTGGCTAGCTGTAGATGAAAATGTTTGAAAGTGGGACTGGAAGTTAAGGGGTTAACATTCCACTCCATAGTTAAAAATATATAAAATTTTCATTCAGCATGCCTTCCATTCCTCTATTTGAGGTTTTATATGTGTTTCTTTTGGGGAGAGTTTGAATGAGACAGTGATGTCCTGTAATTGAACCTGCGTCTTGCATCTGTGCAATTGCTGTTTTTTAGGACACTCAGATTCAGTGAGGAGTGTGAGAATTTCCATTGAGATGCCTGTTCTGTGTGGCTGGGGTTTCCTAAAAAAAGGAATTTCCTTCCCCCTTCCCCTGCCCCTGCCTCTTCCCCCTTTCCCTTTCCCTTCTCTTTATGTTCCCTTCCCATTCCTTCCCTTTATTTTTTTTGTTCTTCTTTTCCTCCTTTTCATTTGTTTGTCTTGTATACAGCTTTCTGTTCCTTGTCATTCTAAACAGAGTCTCACGACGTGTGTAAAGAGAAAACAAGAAGCAACATGTCTGTTCCCATGGGGTCAAATCTGCTCCTTTTCAAATCTAAGAGGAAATCACCCTTTCATTACAAGAGACACACTGTTGGTCTCTGGAGTAAGATGCCCACTTCTTGCATTTCCCTAGTGGTGAGAGGTCCCAGCAGATCCTGTACCCCTTGGACACCCTTATCTCCAAAGGAACTTTCCTTAGGGATTTCTCACACCCTCCCCAGGGATGAAAAGGGTCCCCAAGATCCAGTATATGAGCTAGGACTTTTTCAACCATTTTCTCTTAGGCAGAGTTTCCACTTCTTAGCCTCAGTCTCCAATGCTCTGAACCACACCTGTGCCCCTCTCTGCTCTTGTTCATGAGGCTCCATATAAAAATATCTTCATCACAGTAAAAATACCAGGGTTTGACCTATCTGGAGCAGAACTAGGCCTAACGCTGGAAATCGACAGGGCTGCAGGAGGGCGCAGAGAGACCCTGGTTCTGGCCGTGCGCCGCTTGCTTACAGCAGACACAGTGTACTGCAAACGCCCCTCGTTTCAACCATTTCCTTCTGGGAAGGGCCCGGAGACCGTCTCTACGCGACATTACCGCCTACCTGGGGGCGACAAAGGGAGAAATAGCTGAGTGTCCCGGCGTGTAGCCGGCGGTGGGGCCAGGGCTGATACCGGCGCCCTGACGGGAGGGCGGGCAGACTGCGGGGCGGCATCCCGGCAGGCAGCACCGCTCCTCTCGGCCCCTTCTGGGCCTCCAGTTTGTTTTAATAAAGCAGGACACCAAAATATTAAATGTGGTGAAAAAATGTGTGATCGCCTCTGGCATTCCTGCGGTTTTCTCTGATAATGCCATATCCCCCCCCCCCCCCCTTACGGCTCTTCCTTTGAGCACCCCCTGAAACTCCTCAGTGTTTCTGTAAGAGATGCTTCGGTGCACCATGTCTCAGGCGATGCCGTCACACGCGGTGGGGAAATCGCGAAAATGCACAGCACGAAGGGCTGCTAGCATAGTTCTCATTAAATTAAATCTTAAAGGAAAAAAAGTCTGGTCGCGAGAACCACTGAAATACTGTCGATTTTCATTTACCTGTGCCTTCCTCCGAATTAAATTCACTCCATAAATACCATTTTGTTTTCAAATCAGGGAGTTTGCCATGCAGATCATGTTTCTACTGATCATTCTAACATTAAAAGATTGCCGCAGTTTTATGTCTCTCGACGAGTCTGGGACAGATAGGAATTGAAATCGAAAGCCAAAATTCCTCACGATTTACTCACTGTCATCAGTAAAGCAGCAGATTTAGTTTCCACGGTCAAATTTGTCCTGAATGTCCTATGAGAGGGAATCGTGCACTTTCCACCCCCTCCTCCCGCGCCCCCCCCCCCCCCCCCCCCCCCGGCCCGCTTCCCCTAGGTTTTGGTCTAACAAAGTAAATATCTCCAGAACCTTATCCGGTGACAATGAGGCATTGCTTCAGACAGCCAACAGTTAAAAACAAAACCCCAAAAGAATCCATCCAGAACAGACAGATGCCCTCCTCAGAGGGATGCCGGGATCCGGCATCCAGAGCTACAGGGAGCAAGAAATGTGCCCTGGATCGGATCCTGTAAATACCATTATATGCTTTCCTAGGCACATCCCACTCACGGCTCTGTCCTCTCTCTCCTCAACGCCACTTACATGTTACGTGCTGTCATTGTACCAGCTTGTCTTTACACACAAGAATAATGCGCCTATTATTCTCTTCTGTCCAAAGCTTCCACCTCTAATCATGTCGTAAAAAATAGCCTTAATAAAACAGTGATAATTACGCCATTATTGTTAACACTACCCATTAAATATTTAAAAATAGGTTTTCTGGTTTGGTCACCCATTTGAAGTAGGTATCACTTTTTGTGGCACTAAATCGTTCTTCCTTTTTAAAAGACGACAAGACTTTAGGGTTTTTTTTAGAGAAACTGATCGTGGGTTCCCAGTCCTAACTGGATAGTATCGGTCAAAAGTTATTGACACCCTGTTGACCAGCTAAGAAAAATAAATATACCGCGGGAAAGGAGGGTGTCATGCGCCTTTCCTTCTGAAGGCTTAGCACTTTCAAGGAAAATGCCTGATTTATTAGCATATCACTCTCGCAATGTTTGAATGTTCCCCTATTACTTCCTCGTTTTGGGAAGGGTGTGCGCGTTGTTTCGTTTTTTTTTTTTTTTTGTATACGGGACTACATTTCAGACAGCATTAAGACGAGATTCGGTGTCCTGATCCCGCCTTGGACGTATATCATCAAGGAAAGCTGCAAACATGGAGAAATAAATACGTTTGAAAAGTTTTGGGCATGTTTATGGCAACCTGGCTGTGACCTAGCGAGCAAGAGAGAGTAGGTTTTAAATCTCGGTCTGAAGCATGCAGGAAAAAAACCCACCCACACCCATAGGGATACACTTTCCAATCTGCCTGGAAATTAATCCCAAATGAGGGAGTATCCTTCCAAATCGAGCATGACAGATCTGAGAGAAACACTAGACAGAAGGCAGTGCGAACCCTGCATTCCCGGTGAGGCAAAACTCCGCGGCGGCAGAGAGTGGGACGGGGCTCCTCGCTCCACCATGCCGCATCACCGGCTCGTTGATGTGCGGGGGGCTCTTGCGGCGGTACTTTTCCTGGGGGATGGAAAAATAGACGTTTTAAGAAGCCTTAACTAATCCAATCTAAAGTGACCCCAAAACTTCCAGTACTTTTTTTTTTTTAAAGTTTTTTTTCGTGTGTGTGGTTTTTTTTAGGCTTTTTTTTTTTTTAAAGTTTTTTTTTTCCCGTTCTTAGATTCCACTCGGGCCTTTAACTCTCTGTGTTTACCCGTGGCAAATTAAAGCATGGGGGCGGGGGGGGGCGTCCGTCTGTCCGTGCGGGGCTGTTCCACAGCCTGTGCTGCTGCGGGCTGTGTCAAGCCTTCCGTAGCAATGACCATCGTGTCGGGCTCAACAAAACCTCCGACTCGGGGTACAAGACGGGTGGCTTCTTGGTGGGAACGCATTAAGAATGGGGTGAGGAAGGAGGCAGCGGTGACTCGTAAACGAAGATGATAAAATTCCTGGGGATCGGCCAGCATAATCCACAGGAATCATCCCTAGGGCTCCGGTCTGGCAGAGAGAGGATTTCCCATTAACTTCCCCACAGTCGCTTCCATCACCCATTCTGGGAGAGCTCCCTTGCACTTAGAATTCAGCTCCTGATTTATTTAGAAAGCTCCTGTCTTATTTAGAAACAGACATGAACATCCCTCTTCTTACTACCACCAAACTCGTTGTGATGCGGAAATCCTCTCTGTCCGCCACAGACACCAGCCAGTTTCTTCCCACAGGGCTGCTTGGCCGAGCTCTAGGAAGGAGGCTGGAAGTGAGCTTTCTCGGGAAGCTGGGGCTACTGTGGGCCCAGGGGGAGGCTGAACCTTCACATTCCCCCCAGAGGTGCCGAGAACACGAGCACAGATCCCCTGCTTACCCCAACAAAGCGCAAAAACGACGCCACCAGCCGTGGGAAGCGACACCGGCACGACACGGAAAGAGCGCTGCCCGAGCACCCCCGCCTCGCCTCGTCTGGCCTTGCCCCACAGCTCCGGTCCGCACCGCTCTGCTCAGCGGGTACAGCGCTGCCCTTCTGCTCTGTTCAGTACCGAAGACGGATTGACGGACTGCCTTACCCATCCATCCATCCATCCATCCATCCATCCATCCATCCATCCATCCATCTATCCATCCTTCCACCCACCAGGACCTGGTCCTGCTTCCCCGACTCCACGCTCACACAGCCCGCAGAGCCGAGCCCGGCTGCGGCAGGGATGGGCGGCAGGTCCTCACAGGGCACACGTCGGTCTAGAGGCTGGCAGGGGACGGAAAGGAAAGGGAATTTATCTGTGAGTTTTCCATAATTTTTCAAGCTTTGGAGCAGTGCACAGTTCACAAAGTGTGATGGAAAGCAGCGCAGTCCAGAGTGTTATGTGCATGATGTGCATTTGCATGGAAAAATACGTGCGTGTATATACAGGGACAAAGGGAGAATGGTGACCACAGCCCTGTAAAAACTCGTGGTTTATCACCCTGGAAAGAGTATGCTTATTGCTAAGACCACTCCTTAATCCATGCATTCAGCAGACCGGGAATCTTGTTTGCTTGCTTGTTTGTTTGTCTCTCTGCATCCTGCTCGCAGGACTAGACGGAAAATCACAGCAGGTTTCCTATTGCGCTGCCTGTTCCCCACCGGAGCGACGTCACCTCAGATATGCCAGTAAATTCCTTACCGGGTTGGGATTGTAATTGGTTGAATGTTTTCTGTATCCTGACTAGCCAATAACACTCCGAGGGAAAAAAAAAAAAAATTAGAACAACCTAGTTACGACAGATGGTGAAAAATGACTTGACATTACACATGTGAGGCAATGCTAACTAAAGATGAGATCCTTACCGCATTAATTAGAAATATCATAATACGCCAAAAAGATTACACGTGCCACTGTATTTATGGTACAGGGTCCCTTATTTTCAGACAAGTGCTGTCCAAATTGTTGCCCTTGTCATGTCTGTTTCAACAACATCTGCTAGCTAGCATAAGCTCTGGCCTTGATAACTTGCATTTTTCTGAGCCTGAATTACTCTTGGCAGACCTTCTTCTTCCATCCCCTCTCCCCCTCCCCACTGCCCCGAAAGTAGATAATAATTTGTGCAAAACAATTAGTTAAAAAGGAGAAAGGAAAGGAGACATAAAACCCTCATAAAAGCGCAAGAATCATGGAAAAATGGGAAAAGCAAAGGAAAAAAATAAGAACAAACGATAAACGGCAGATAGCCAGAATAACTACAGTTACAAGCGAAGTAGTTGTATCTTTTCATATGTAAAAACCAATAAATATATAACCGCATTTCCAAATGGTAAACTAACATTTTAATCTCAGTAAACAGAAAGCGATGACAATTATACCGATAGGAACCGATATTGACCCAGAGCAAGAAATCAAAGCTATTTTTACATTCAAATGTCAGCAGCGCATTTCTTTATCCTCAAGTTTGCAAAGGATTCCTAGAAGCCTTATATATGCAGTTAGGCGGAAGCTGATTGCCAGCAATAAATAATGCATCCAGGGAAGAGGCTTGAGTAAGTATCTTCTCACTTCCAGGATGCAGCTAAGGATCGTCGCCTCAATTCTACATCAAGGTTGTGGCTTAAAGCAGTCAAAGGGCTATTTAATTGTCAGGCAAGGCTTCCCCCCGCGGAACTCTCTCCGCATGTTACAACATCTTTGCAGCTCCATATGCATCTCTTTTTCACACTTCCCTCTCCATCTCGGGCTCCTACACCTGGTGCATCACGCATTTAGCCCATTCGCTCCGGCTCTTCCTTTCATCTTCCCAATGGCAGACGTTTCTATTTATCCACTGGCAATCAATGTGTGGCGTCACCGGTGGTACTGTAGTGACGACTGCACCATTGAGGATGACAGCTTAGAAAGAAGAGGGCAATGGTGATCCCTCCCAGAGCAGCACAGCATAGTGTAGCGCTCGCATCACAAGGTCACCTTATCTCACCGCTGGTTCCTCTGCATTGGCAGAAGAGGGTTGCTGGGTTTGTACAAGGCTGGGGCGGGAGTAGGAGGGAGGGGGGGAAGAGATCTGGATTTTTTTTCTCCCCTCCCTTAAGCAAAGCCACAATGGAAACCAGGAAGGAGATGGTGATGTTTCTGGAGGGGACTACTCTTGGCGCTCTAGTTGGCAAGAGGGTGCCTAATTTGTCCGAAGCAGTGGGGAGCCCCGCTGCGGAGCCGCAGGAGAAGATGATCCATCGGAACTGCATCAGCCCCAGACCTGGCCCCTTGTCGTCCCGGGAGAGAGGAGGAGGAGGAGGTGGCGGAGGAGAAGACGAAGAGGAGGTGGAGGTGCTGCCAGGGACAGGGACGGTGGCGGAGAGCCGCTCGGCGGCGGCAGCACTGCTTTCGGCCGGACAGCAGCCCCCCGTCCCGGAACTCCCCTCCAGCAAAGGGCAGCAGAGCAGCTCGGACACCGAGTCGGATTTCTATGAGGAAATCGAGGTGAGCTGCACCCCGGACTGCGCCACGGGGAGCGCCGAGTACCAGCACAGCAAAGGTACCCATCTCCTTCCCATGCCTCCAGCCCCACGTCCGCTCTGGGGCTGGGTGGCAGCACTGGTGGGGCGGGGGGGCTGCCGGAGGGGATTTTCCCCTCGCCAGCTGAGCGAGGGGCAACGAAATCGGGTGTGTGTGTGTCTGCGCGTGTGTGATCTCTTTCCTGACTGATTGCTCACCTCCCTGCCACCGGGAGACTTGTTTGAGAGTCAGAGGACACGACACCGGGCAGCCCCCGCGTCCCTGGAGGGGAGCCAGGCTTCCCATCGTGGATGCGTCAGGTTTGCAGCTTGTCCCGTAGGATCTTTTTGGCCAAGACAACCACGCATTCTCCTCTTCAATCTGGTCTATTTTATTTTTATTCTTCCCCATCGCCTAGACAGTGCATACTTCAGGAAATCCCTTACGATCCTCCACACTGGCGGTTTTTTTTTTTGTCTGTGTGTGCGTGTGGGTAAGATCAAACGGGTTTTCTGGCCAAGAGCTGTTTGTGGTTTTGCAGGGTGAAATGTGCCCGGGCGAGTGCGGAAGCGCCCATAAAGACTGTAAAATCTCTCGCCGACTCATGCCAGTCCCAAGTGCGGTAGCGAGGGCCTTGTTTGCACGTTGGGTTAAAAAAAAAAAAAAAAAAAAAAAAAAAAAAAAAAAAAAAAGAGGGAAAAAAAAAAAGGAGAGGTCCAAATTACCTTGTCACTTCTATGTCTCGGTGGCGCCAGCTCGGAAATGGTCCCAATGAATTAATTGCCTTTGGTCTCGGGCACAATGAGGGAGAGTTGCATTTGAAAGCAAAGGCAGCGGACAGGCCCCTTTTCCCCCTGCCCCCACTCCCCACTCCCTATTCCCACCTTCCCAGCCCGGCAAAGACGTCCCTACCCTGACAACAACCCACTTCTCCTCCCTCCCCATTCCTCAATCACTTCAAGAAGCCGGGAAGCGTAGAGAGTGCTGTCTGTCCTCCCTCGTCCCTTAGAGGCTCGTTGAAAATACCCCATTCTGCTCTTTGGAGGCTGAGCCGAGATCCCTAAGGCCTCACCTTCCCCGTAGAGAGATCAACCCCTGTCTGCTGGCTGCTCCACTCCTGGGTCCTTGCTGGCCTGGAGGAAGGAGCAGCGGGGCCGTGCTGCATGGATGGCGGGCACACCTGCCTTTTCCAGACACTCAGGGTCGGGGGATGCTGCGGCGCTCCGGTTTCCCGGTGCGTGAAGCCAGTGGGAGGCTCAGCGAGCAGACACCGCCATTGCGGGGGGTGTGCGTAGGGGAGGACGGGGGACAGGTAACCTCCCAGCCAGAATGAATAAGCCCCTCTCAAACCCTTAGGCGGTGTTTCATCCCCTTTCTCACTGCCTTCTTCCCCGGTCCTTCTTGAATGTCAGTACCCCAATACCCTCAGTACACCGAGCCGGGTATGGAAACTCGAAATGGGGTGGAATGGGAGGCTGAAGTGGGTTTGCTGGGGAGGTGGACGGCGAGCATCCCTCCGTGCCCGCCCGCCTCCGAGCGTGTGTCGTTGCTCCGGGCTCCCCACACAGGGCCGTGCTCCGAGGCGTTGGCCGGCAGCCCCAGCGGCGGGGGGGATCACCCCAAGGGCAGCGGAGGCAGCGGCGGCTCCCAGGGCTCGCTGGCCTGCAGCGCCAGCGACCAGATGCGCCGCTACCGCACCGCCTTCACCCGCGAGCAGATCGCCCGGCTGGAGAAGGAGTTTTACCGGGAGAATTACGTGTCCAGGCCCCGGAGATGCGAGCTGGCGGCTGCTCTAAATCTGCCAGAAACCACCATCAAGGTACACGCAGCTCGGACATGTTTCCAATTAGCACGATATAAATCTGTATGGCCAAACTTCCTTGCAAAACTCGGGAAAGCACTTCGCCAGCATAACCCTCCCTCTCAGCTCCCCCCGCCTCCCGCCCCTTTCCTGGCCCTGCCCGCACCCTGCAGCAATGCGGGAGACGGGACACGGCTCCCGGAGCCATCCCGGCCAGCGCCGCTAATCTGCCCTCTCCCTAGCAGATTATTTTTAATCCTCCCTTCGGTTCAGTCCAAATTTTGCTCAGCTCTTGGGGGAGGGAAGAGAAAGCCAGTAGCAGATCTTGTTTCGATCTCGCTTTGCTTTGCCTTTTCCAAAACATTTGCACATGAAAATAAACCCCATAGCAACAATCCCAGGTAGTTCTGGATGCGAAAGGGCAGCAATGAGGCAGAGCTGCCCGGCTGGCCCGGACCCAGGGACTGGGGGTGAGGGGCAGCAGGACAAGCCCTAACAAGCAAAAAGGAAAACAAGCACTCTGAAAGGGCTGTTCCTCTGTGTCTCCCTGTGGATTTTTATAGGGGCTTAACTGATCCCTCTGTACGTGATGACAAGTCCCTCTAGGAGGGAAAGCTGGCGCCGGTCTCCACTCTCCGGCAGACCCACGTCCGCCGCACCGCCCTGGGAGTAGGGCCGGGGCCGGCGGCCAGGCGGAGAGCGGCGGCGGCGGGTGACGGCTCTCGCCTCTCCTCTGTCCGCAGGTTTGGTTCCAGAACCGCAGGATGAAGGACAAGCGGCAGCGTCTGGCCATGACCTGGCCTCATCCGGCCGACCCGGCGTTTTATACGTACATGATGAGCCACGCGGCAGCCACCGGGAACCTGCCGTATCCATTCCCGTCCCACCTGCCCCTGCCCTACTACTCCCACATGGGCATCGGCGCCACATCGGCCTCTGCCGCCACCCCCTTCAGTACCCCCCTGAGGCCTCTGGACACCTTCAGGGTCCTGTCCCACCCGTACCCGAGACCAGAACTGCTGTGCGCCTTCAGACATCCCTCTCTCTACCCTGCCCCAACTCATGGACTCAGCAGCGCCGGGGGCAACCCCTGCTCCTGCCTGGCATGCCACAGCGGCCAGTCCAACGGGCTGGCGCAGAGACCCTCCGGATCAGACTTTACCTGTTCGGCCACAACCAGGACTGACTCCTTTCTCACTTTCACGCCCTCTGTGCTGAGCAAAGCCACCTCAGTTTCCATGGACCAGAGAGAAGAAGTACCTTTAACGAGATAAACCTTTGTCTCAGGGTCATTAAATACTCATCCCTTTCTCGGACTTCTCTTCGAGTTAATGTACCTACAGCCCATGTTTATTTAATCGTGTTCTCTCCTCAGCCGCGAACACCCACAGAAAAGAAACAACCAAAAAAAAAAAAAAAAAAAAAGAAAAAAGAAAAAAAAAAGAAAAAAAAAAAGAAAAAAAAAGAAGAAAAGAGACTAAAAATAGCTCAGTCTTAAAAGGATTTACATTCCAAGGGGGGAAAGTAAAAGAAAGAAGGAAAGAAATTACTAGCGATTTATCTCTGAGAAGAAATTTAGGCACGAAGGAGGAAGAAAATCAACTCGAATGAAATATGGTCCAGCCAGCTACCTATAGAAATGTGCTGGGACTTTCTTTTCCGTGGACAGACTTATTCCCAAGGGCTGGGGGTTCTGCGGATCACAACAAACCTTATGCACAAACCTATGAGACGGAGAAGGAAAATCTGAAATACTTGAAAGAAACACTATCTTGATAACGAAATGGCTTGTGCGCATGAAGAAAGCAAAGATGTAATCCCTCAGTGTTCAGAAAATAAAAACAACATGCAAACAACAAAAATAAACCCCAAAAGGTTTCCGGTTTGCAACTCGGCAGTATTATCCAGTTGTCTCTATGGAAAATAACAATGCTTTACCATAAAGAAAACCTGTCATTCTGTACATTACTTTCGTCGTTTAATTGCTTTCTTTACCCTCCCTTGTCTCGTTCTTCGTTGTGAACAGAAATCCAGCATTTCATTTCCTCTTTCATTCCAACTTTTATTTTTAAGAGGCAGACTGGAACTGGCAGGGGAAAAATATGAGCTCCTGCCTCTTTATGGGTCAGAGCTATTTGTCCTTTAAATAACAATGTCCTATTACCAGTCGCTGAAATGTGCACACACTGACGAAATTAGCAAGTGATGTATATGTAAAGAGGGTTTTTGAATATCGAATGTACAATGCTCTGAGAGCAAAGACCCCGTGCCAAACGCTAACAAGCCGCCAAGGGAAGAGATTAGAGGTGACAGGGAGCACAACTCCTTCAGACAAGCACCAGTCTGTAAATTGGAGCAAAGGCTATTTCCCTTCCTTTGTACTTCAGCCTTCAGTTCTCTCATTGCCTTTTCCTTGCTGTGTCTTCTCTTTATTAATTTTTAAATTTTATTTTTTAAGTAATTATTACATTTGTCGGTTTGTGTTTCTTTCTTCATCCCTGATCTTTGCATTTGTGTGTGTCCTTCACACTGATCACTCTTCCTTCTTAAAGAGTATTTCTTTCACAAAGTCACCCACCCGTCTCCTATCCAGAAAGTATTTCGAAAGAAGGTAGTATAATTGCTTTTGCTTGGATTTCTGTAACCCTAAATTTAAAAAAAACACGGGCACGGAGCTGGGTAGTGATTTCTTTCAAAACCGACATTATTTATTTCATTCTGTTTTAAAATGGCCCAAAAAATACACTGCCATAATTTGTTACCATGTCGGAATAAAACTTAATAGCAACAAAAATAACAACACCAAAACCGATAATAACGACGCGTTTTAACAACCTCTCACCCATATTGTTCTCGTGCTTGTTAGAAAAAAAAAGGTCAAGATGTTGCTTAAGACGAATTTCACCGTGCAGTTTCTAATAGTTACAGTTCAACAAGCAGGAAAATAAATGCTGGACAGAACAAAGACTTGTTGACACCTCTGTATCTACTTTGTACTAAATTGCTCAGAAGCCTCTGGTTTATTGCCACACCGGAGACTTTTTGTCTTTCGGAGAGGGAGTGCATAGCAGCGTTTCCCTATAGCGGATGGAGAGCAGGGAAGAGACATGGGCGTGCCAGGACATATTTTTTTTCCAATAAAAAATATTGCTTATTACAGCTTTTAAAAACCCCATCCAAAGTCACAATCTTTAAATCATTAACGCCAGATTATTCCACCCTTTATAAATGAGATTTCCTCATGGACATGGAAAGCAATGGCCCTTTTTGGACACTCACACACTCACAAATAGATTCTTCCTCTCCCCCCACCCCACCCCCCGGAAATAACAATTATAAACAGCGTCCAAGGGCAGAGCCGAACAACATCCCTTTGCAAGCTTTGCATGTCTTTCCCCCTCTTTTACTTAGTCTTTTATCAGACAGAAGAACCAGTCCGATAAAATAGGAGCTGCGGAGCCAGCGCTTGATATCACTCCCCCAGCAGCTCCGGGAAGAAGGGAGCGCTGAAGAGGTCGGGGGAGGGGTAGGACGGCAGATGACCGCTATCCACCAAAAACGGGGTCTCTTACATAGTCCACGACCCCGCAATCCTCGGCCAGGTAAAGGCACCTGCTGGGCCGAAGAGTGCAGGCCAAGATCCGGCCGAGGCTGCTGCTGCGATCGCGGCAGCAGTTTGTTCTTGCAAAACGACCAGTTCAGAAAATGCCATCGGCTGGTGCACAAATACGTATATTTTATGTATCTAGGTGCGTGTGAGAGAAAAAGAACATTTAAGCCTCTGATTGCCACTTCCATCCGTGAGTGAGACATCCCCTCTTAGCAAACGGGGAGCGGGGAGGCAGGGAGAGGCAGTGCCCGCAGCCGGCGCGGTCCCCGCTCTCCCCGCGGCTCCAGAGTCGCCCGCCCGATCGCCCACTCTCGGAGGATGGCGCGGCAAAGGGTAGCTGTGAATTTCTCCGCGGCTCGGTCACAGGGCAGAGATTGCCTGCGACAGGTAAATAGGCTGCGGGTCGCGGTAATGCCAAGAGTATTTTCAGTTAATAGGGGAGGGAAAATGAGGTGTCTAGAGCGATATTGGAAAGTACAAGATCGATGATCCGTCCTCGTGTCCAATCAGCAGCCTTTAATTGACTGTATTTTCTAGGTAATTGAGCCGCTGTGCTCCTAAATTGAAGTGGAAGATATAACAATACATCTCAGTGGGAGGAATTACTCATTACTTCATAATGAAATTTTCCATTTGCTGCGTAGGGCCGATGCTGTTAACACCTTCGCCGCCGGTGGTGGCGTCCGCGGCCCCACGTGGGGCGTTGGCTCCGGGCACGCGTGGGGCATTGACGGCGGCGAGGGCACACACAGGACACCCAGCCGGCAGCAGGTTCTGCCTTTGGCACCGAGCCACTGCCACCAAGCAGGCAGGTTTCCATGGCCTTGCCCTGGTCGGGGATGAGACCCTTCGAGGAATTGGGGTGAGGGCCCGGGGGAGCCGGCGATGGGCACCTGACCCCTTGTCACCAGCGGGAGTGGAGTTGTCTTCGGGGTACCCCATGTGCTACATCGGGCTCGCTCGCTCCCTGGCCAGCCAAATTCAGCTTCTAAGGGCGGTCCCTCCCACCCCCCCCCCCCCCCCCCCTTGTTAGCGTTTGATTGATTGCCTTATTAAAGCGTGTTCTTGTAAGTGTGACCGAGCTGATTGCACTGCATATGTTTGGGATAATGCTCATTTTAAACAACTGAATAATAATACTACTAATAAAAAAAGGACCAGAAGAGGAAGAAGATGAGCTCTAGAGAACGGGTTAAGCCTAAACGATCCCGGGGAGCAGCGCTGTAACTCGCGCATTAAATTGGTCCTTTACTATCAAATCACTCAGCCCATCTTTGTTGTGTTTTATCTGTCACCTCCTGTACCATTAAGTGAAATAGCAACGAGACTGACGCTTACTTTGCCGCCTCAGACTATATGTTTTTATTAAGGTTGTATGATTAAACTGGATCGGATCTGCTTTCCCAGCACTATGCTTTACTTCAGCGCCTAAATCATTGGCAAGTCGTCTCTCCATATTTCAGGTTTTCTGCTGGGTTGTTCGGTCATTTGCCAGCACCTGCAGAAAAGCATGCGGCTCCTTTGGCTTTTTGGCTTGTCTATCTGAAAGATCCTTTTGTTTTCTATTATTCTCCTGCTCGCCTGGATACTTTATTTTACTACTGAGTTTAGCCCCTGAAGGCACCCTCCACCATATGTCACCCCAAGGCTCGCTGTCCTGCCTCTTACAATAGTGTCACCCTGGGGTAAAACCCACGTCAGGATGAGATGAAGTCTCTTTAACACAAATGGCTTCATTTATGTGCATCAGATTCCTGGGTGGATGTGAAGGGGGAGAGAAACCAGCCCCACATGCTTTTTGCTTCATCCCTCTACCCGGACCCCCTTACATCTTGCCTGCTTCATTCAGATCTTCTCACTTCTCCTTATGAAAGGTGGGAATGTCCTGTCCTGACTCTGGAGAGCTGGTACTGCGGCAGGGATGCGGTTATGGTAGGTTAGGGTAGATCCCCGCCGGAACTGGTCCCTGTTTTAGGAAGTTTTTCTTCTCTCTCTCTCAGGCAGGAGGAAGAAGAAATAGCTAGTTCAAGATCTTCTACCAAGAAAACAAATAGATCACAACCTCTGGCCTCCAATTCCCCATTTGTTCCCACCCCATTTTTTTTTTTTTAATTTTTTGAAAAATCACTTACACTGAGTGTGTATCTACGACCAAGAATGTAGTGCAGGTTTACACTAATATTTACAAACCTCACTTTAAAGAATTTCAATCGGTATATTTCATGCACATATACACGCAGAGCAAACACATAAAGTGATTTTCCCTGCTGCCCTCTCTGCAAAGAAGTGCCTGGGACTTCAGAGACAGAAATTGCCACTTAAGAACATCACATGAAAGTATTAAGTAATTATTTAAAACAAGGCTGTTTAGAAAAATATTTGTGTTTATTGCAGCTGCTCGATTGGCCTCGTTAAATCTGGGGAGCATTTAAATTGTGTTACAGTCTCATTTAAATCCAGTTTCGTTCCAGCAGGCTGCAAAGCCTGAATAGAACCAATCACTCCATAATGATGATGAATGAGAAATTAATTCAGATACAAGCAAGACAATTTAGGCCTTCATCTGTTTAAATAGCCTTCCAAGATTATTCGCAATTGCAGGTCACAGATTTAATCAATTGTCCAATCTTGTGAAAGTCATATCCTTGCATCTTCATCGAGATTATTTATAGCGCGGTGAAGCCCAGTGAAAGGTATACACTCTTAACAGGAACAATTACTTAAAGAGAAGAGTTTGCAAAATGAAAAACAAATGCCTCCGTGGGCAGTAAACGATCAAACACTTCCTCGCTCTCCCGACACATCCTCCCCGGCCTGAGGAAAGGAACGGAGCTGCAGGTGGGGGATAAAGGGGACCATCACCAAACTCCATCCCTGTTGTATCGGTTCCTATGCTCTTCAGCACAACCCCCCGCGCTCATTCCATGGCCACCCAGTCTAGTCTCTGCGGGGCCATGCTTTGCTCCTGAGGGCGATGGCCGCAGAAACGACACGTTAAAAAGCGGCTTTTAATCACGCAAGAACAAGCAAACCGCGCCGCTGCTCAGCCCGGGGATGCCAAGCTCTCCTGCGGGGAGACCTGTCATTTTCTGTCTCCGAGTGGATCCTATCGAGATATATAAATATATGTATACCAGCAGCCCTGCTTTAGGCCGAGCCCTGCGAATACCACGGCTCAGCCCTGCACACAACCAGCCTCCCTCTGGCGGGGTGCTCGCCTGGCTCGGGATGAAGCCGGCCAAAAATCATTGCGCCGCTCCTGGAAGCGCCGGCTCTTTCTTTCGGGTTTGGAGCAGCCTCACCAGGGAAAACCCGAGGTCCCGAATAACTCAGGGTTAATAAAGCTTCTACAAAAGTTGAAATAAACCACTTTTGTAACGAGGAGAATTGTTTCATTTCTCGAAAAAGAGCTGGAAAGCAAGGAAGAGACCAGACTTGTTTGTCAGGGTCCCGGTGTATAACTGCCTCCTCCCGCTTCTCATCCTTTCTCCAAACACTTCCCATGTACCTGGAGCCTTCATCCCCCCTGGCATTGAAGCCCTGTCTGGGGCTCTTTCAGGCTCCTGCCCAGACTCGAGGGGTGATCCCGGGCTCGGAGAAACACCCGCTGCCCCAAAGAGGCTTACCCCAGCACACAGGGAGTTCAGCGCGAAGGGAGAACCTGGGGTATGATAAGGGTAGAACCCGGCCCCACGTCTTCTGTCCAAGGGACTCTGAAGGTGGGAGCTCCGAGGTCCGCTGGGCAGCGCGGGTCCTCCGGCCTCGTGTCACTGCTGGGGACGAGGGGCTCACCGAAGAGCCCCTGGGAGCCACCACCCTGAGAGTCTGACCGCAGAGAGGGGTGGGTTTCATGGGTGGGAGTGTGCAAGGGTCAGCACAGGTGGGTCAACACGAGGTGAGCCGTCTTCCCAGTGAACCGGGAGCCCCGCATCAGTGTAGTTTTTCCACACCGGAAAGAGCAGCGCGGGGCTCACCCACCCACGGGCACTGCTGGGCTGGGGAAACGCGAGGGTTTCGGGCAGCAGAGCGGGCCAGAGCAGTCGTGCGGGTGCGCAGCCCGACGCGGGAAGCTGGAGGGAGCAGTGCCTAAAACAAAAGCCTGCCTACAGGACCCCCAGAGCTCCAAGGAGCCGGCCTCAGCGACAGACTTTGATGTATCGCTGTCCAATTAGTGCCTTTAATTGGTGTCCTGTGGGACAGGCAACCCGGGAGCTGAGGCAGCGAGAGCTCTCTCGGCAAGCTCTGCCCGCTCTCAAGGTACCAGATAAATAATGCGGCCGGGCGGTAGGAATTCTGTGTCCCTCTCCCTCCGAGAAGGAGCGGGGAAATGGGCAAGCAAACCCGGGGCTAACTGCTTGCAAACCTCCCCGGGAAGCTCTGTGCCCAAGGACACCCGTGTGCCCAGGCAGGGAGGGACGCGGGGTGTAGCTGCTCCCACATTTATCCCGCCCCGGCGATCGACGCCCCCCTCCCCACCAGCTGCGGAGGGGGGTCACTAGCGTGGAAAAGACGCTGCTTAACACATACCGCACGTTCCTTCCAATTTGGCTAATGAAGGTCGCCTGTTAAGCGTAATTTTAGAGGTTAAATGAGGCTGACTGCAGATTTAAAGACACTTGATAAAACGTCTTATTTGAATGACACGAATTGTATATATAGATGCCATTACAGCGGTCTAGATTTATCTTGGCGGAGGAGGAAACAAAGCAAACACTCTAGCAGGGAGGGAGGAAAACGCTTCGCCAATTTATTCTAAACCAAAAATGCTTGGTCGAAAGAAAATTTGATCGCTTCATTCATCAAATGAATAAAATACATTTCTGAGATCAGAAGGTGCTTGAAGAGAGCGAGAGAGATGGGGGGAAAGTTTGTAGTTGACAAGAACCGTCAAAAGGAGCAAGAAGTCATTGGAAGCTCACCTTGAAGTAATTCTCGTTTTCTTCTATTTTATTCTCCTTTTTCCTTTTTTTTTTTTCTGTTTTTTTCTTTTTTTTTTCTTTTCTTCGGGTAGTCATAAAACGTTTCAAGAAAAAAAAAGTCACCTGAAGCCAGAGGAAGATGAGATTTTTTGATTAATAAGGAAATCAATTTGGCAGAACGGAAAGGATGCTGACTTCTCAAACTCGCTGTTAGCAGAGATGTCTCTGGGGAAGGCAGGCAGTTCGAGGCTGTTTCGGGAGCCATCAATCCTAGTACCCTAGTACCTAGTACCTAGTACCTAGTACCCTAGTACCCGGGTACCCCTCAAAACTAAGCCACCAGAATTTTTACAAGAAAGCCTCCCTGATCGATATTTGTAAGCTGAACTATTTTACTTGCTTTTCTGAAGCTGTGTTTTCAGTGTTAAAATATTGTAATTTCATCACATTTTTCCCAAGCAGCAATACAGGGTCACATTAGAGGCATCTTTTATGTACAGTCTCCAGAAGCTGTGTGTATGTGGGTTCTGCGCTGCCACCAAAAATCACAGCCTGAGAATCCCACATCCTCACTCCTTACAGAGACCTTACTTTGCGCAGGGATGGGTACTCTCCATTTCTTATTCAAGAGAAAAGACCCTAACAGTTTGGTCAGCCAGTTTTCTCAATAGTTTGATTTCACCTTGCTAAATTTGTGTTAAATAAACATTTTATTCTCTTTGTCTTGCTTGCCTGGCAGCAAATTCTGAAGGTCCTAACTTGTCCCAAAATGCATTTTTGCCTACATAGGAGAAGTTTGCTTACTTCTGTTGCAGTGCAGGATCAAAGACGAGTTTCAGAACAAATAAAGCAACTACTAAATCCACACAATTAATATGAATTACTCCTGGGAATTATCCTACAATTATTCAAAAAATAACATTTACTCAAGCCTGTGTACTTCAGGGATGGAAGTTTTCTCTATTGTGGAGGTTCCAAAATCACTTTCCATAAATGAAGTAAAATTTAATCCAAACTCAAACGGTCTGGTTTACTATACAGTAGCTGTGTAGTAGCACAATCTTGCCTCCTCTCACAACTAAAAATGAAGCAAAAATCATGCAGGAAAGAGAAGAGGGAAAATAAACGGGTGGGCGGCAAATTCCTAACTTTGCCAATGTTTATGCTCCCATTTCAGCCACCTGAAATGTGGAGTGAGGTGTATTCTGGAGGCAGGAGAGCACTCAGCCTGTTGGCAGGTGCTGGTTTGGCTCTGAATGACGATGTAAACCTGCTCCTGTTTTAACAGAGATATAGATTTAGGCAAATGGACAAGTTTAAATGTCTGAGCCATTCTCAGCTCCAAGCAGTGCATTACTGCCCATTAACTCTGGCTCGAGGCTACATGACCTTATACGCCCCCCTCCCTCTGCTGTGGCAGTCACAGCTTCCCACCTGAAAGCCTGTGCGTCATTTGGATCACAAAGGCAGGTTTTTACAAAAGAACTATACTGAAGCATTGAGCAACTGAATTGTGTGTTGATGGTAAGGAGACAACTATTCCTGCATCTCTGTGTCCCCATTTAATCTAATCTAACTTCAGATCGTGACACCAGGTCCTCCAAGAAAAAAAAAAAAAAGCTGTAGCATCACTAATTATGATTCCTTTCATTTGATGTCATTTGGTCAGTCACTATCCATGTGTCTGACCCATCTACTGATTTTTTGTATTATATTCCAGTTGCCACTTGTATCTCAAGGGCTGCGTGCAAGCATTTGTAAAATAATAGCGCAAGACAGGATAAAGGACATAATGACCTCCATTTTCTGATAGTGTTTCACAGGGAAAAAAAAAAAAAGAAAAAAAAAGAGGGAAAAAAAAAAAAAAAGAGCTATGTTCACTAGCGGGAGTTTGCTGTGGGTTCTCCAGATCCAGATGCAGGAATCAGAGATGCTGGCAGTCTCTGTGCTGGCTCCCAGTGCTGATTTCCCTGGCACTGTCCCAGAGGGTATTCCCCAAATCAACATTCCCCAGCCAAACCCAAACTGGACTTAACACCACAAAGGGGCAGTCACCAGAGATTTGGAGCAAGTGATGATCAGCCATATCCCGAAGTTTTAGTGTGTTCAGAATCTTAAGCAATTCCTACAGCCAAGGCCAATTTTTGTGTTTACTTTGTCTTCAGTGACAGCCTCACTCTTTAGCCAAAAGGAAGATATTCCAAGGTCTGACTAAACTTCTCAAAGCCCCGCTATGCAATTAGAGTGACATTTCTACACTGGAATGCACGGCTTCATGGTGCTATGGCAACAACATATCATTGGGATAGAACTCCACCAAGGGCAAAATCATCTACCCTCATAGCCCCAATCACTTTTTTATGCAGGAGCATAATTCTCACAACAGCCTTTCCTTGAAATAGTGGCTGTAAATTAGAGCATCTGTGTGCATGTCATTTCAGTTTGTCATAACCACCCCTCCAGCAAGGGATGATACTTGATGTCTCCTGTAATCTGGCACACCAGCAGAAATCAGATGTGCTGTTGCATCATCTTATTGTAAGTGTACAATTAGTTTTAGTTATTTCCTAGACTTGTTAAACTTTTATAAACCGATAGGTTAAATCAGAGGAATCTAAGGTTTGATCTGTACATCACACACCATTGGATTTCTTCCAGTTAATTTTTACTGAGTGCAATATGATATATTTGACTCTCAAAACAGGTGCTTGATGTGACCTGACTTACCAGCTTATGGAGAATCTTGATAGTATATGTTAGCCATGATTCATTGGTTAAAGCAAATAGAATAGACCAGAAAAATAAAAAGCCTCCATGTTTCTTTATTTCTAATAAAAATTGTTCAGGAATTTATCCTTCTGTTCTTCTCAGCTACTATACTGTACTTTATTATCCAGAATTTTCCATTAAATAAATTTACATATGGTAGTAAAGTACCTCTCTATCTTTGCTCTGACAACCTAAGCAAGCCTGAAATTTGTGTATGGCACTTTCTTCAGTTACTGAGCTCTGAGTGAGGATTTCTCTTACAATGTCACCAATTTTACAGCCTCTTCTCTCAAAGCATGAAAACCATAACTACCTACACAGTATCAGGGCATTTTGAATTAGTTCCATCAGCAGTCTGTCTTTTTATTCCTATTTAATATTTCTTGTCCAAGCTACCAATAACTGCAGTAGCTCAAATGCAGTTTTGCAGCACTGACATAGGTCTGCACGTTCACACATTTCTTCACTATAACACTGCTTTTCTCCACCTCTGTCTTCTCGGATGTGTTCCTCAATATGTAAGGACTGGGTTCCTAAGTGTCTTATTTTGTATTTAGCAATATTTAGAATAGTTTTTGTTTGTCAGCTCAAATTTCTCTGTGACATTCATGCACCTAACTTGCAGGACTGACCTGATACCCAGAAAAACAGACTTACCAGAGGGAAAAAAAAAAGGGACTAATAATAAAATAAAGGCCATCTGATAGTTCTGCTCTATGAACAGTCTTCCATGGACATGGTAGTAGCTGTGTAGATACGCAGGTGCCACATACACAATATGGCAAGTGCATCTTTGGCACAAATTTGATTAACATTAGGCAATTACATATTTCTGACCACCTGATTACAACAGTCAGTAGTGCTGAACATTCCAGTCTGTGCAGAATCATGTTAGCCATAATCCTGTTTCATGATGATGTCTATACCACTGATACTCTTTTGTGCTCTTCCAATTAGCCCATTTTTATCTTGCTTTAAATAGTTGCTGGCACTTACTGATTGAGGATATTGTAGGGATAACATAGTATGTTAAGGTTAAAATGTTTAGGGGTAAATTCCTTACAGAAGCCTAGGCTGGGACATTTATAAACTAACCCCATAATCTCATTAAAATAAATCAGACGTGCAATGCCAAGACATTTTTTCATGAAAACAATGTTGATTGACATATTTGGGAGAGGAATGCAAGTTATTAAATTAATATTTTGCCAGTTTCATTGCTCTTTTATTTTATTTTTTAAAGAATTTCCAAATTCACTGATTATTTCTCTAACCCAGTAGGCATTGTTTAATATCTTCTTTAGTTAATAATCTTTAAAAAAGTGCTTTATTTTCATCTTTTGTTAAAATTACCTCACCCTGATTTTAAACGTAAGATTAAAACACTGATTTTGCACTTCCAGCTAATATTAGATCCACACCGTTGAGAGGATTCCTTTTGGTTTTGCTATACTTTAGAATTTTTACTGCTTTTTACCCCTTTTACTCCATATTACTCCTTTATTTTCCCTTGTCAACTTCCTGTGTTTTTTAACATGTAATGTAGACTAATTGCTATGTAATACAGTTCTCTCTGCATGTTGTATGGTGATTTTTTATTTCAGATTTTGCCTTCATTTCACTCACTCTGAGGACTGTTCTGGAGTCAGAAACTTGCCCTCCATGTAGATATGCAATGTATTTCCGGCCTCCAGCCACCTACCAGTTTCCAGCCTAAAAATTAATACATCATAACAAGATCCAAAAAAAAAATTTTTTTTTCCATGCTGGATATCATGCTTTTCAAGATGTTGATTTACCCACGATTTTTAGAAACTATCAGTGATGGTTTATTGCTAGCTGCATGAGATAAAGTTGCACATATGTTGAACTGAGTTTGTCCAGATGTTACTATTTTTTTGCCTAGATGTTGCAGACAAATGTTTAAGAGGTAAAGCATCCCATTCATGGGTTTAAAATTTGGGAGTTTTTGACACACACCTGTCAGCTCCCTGGTCTTTGTTAGTTAGTACATCAATCCATATGCTTTTGAGAGCAGTTGGTTGTACGTTATAATTACCAAGTTGGTATTCCCTCCTTCCTTCCACTGCTCACATGACTACTCCCAACAGGTGCTAGTGCTGATGACTATCTTCTCACTAATAAACCATTCCTCTTCTCTGTCTGCGCTATCCATACACTCTACCACTTCTGTAAAAGAATCCAAACTTTGTTGTTTATTGTACCATATTTGCAACTGGAAACATGTTTGTATGTTCTTTGTATGTCTTCCTTGGAGTTGCTGTACTAAAACCATCTTGCTGTTCTATCTGATTCCCAGCCACTCCTCTTACCCATGAACAAGACACCGTCTTCATGCAACTTCCCTCCTATTACTACATGTTCCATTCTTCCACTGAAGCAAAAGTTCAACTTCAGACCAGAAGCTAAGTCCTGAGAACAATCTTTGTAACTTGTAAGTGTGGAAGAGCCTCTAAAAAGTTGGTATGGATATTCATCTAGCCATCCCTCTTGCTTTCTTCTCAAATCCCCGAAGTCTTTAACCCTCTACCACAAGTTGCAGAGGATGATACTCACAGGATGATTTCACAAAATTTCTTCTTATGTAGTGCATTGATTCTCATTTTTTAACATGATCATCTTGGTCACTTCAATGTCTTTTTGGCTGTTTGCAACTTGACAGATAACCAATTGTGGCATTTTTATCTCTGCATCCAGTTTGATACCATGCTTTGGAAAGCCTATGACATTAAGCAATTGATTTAGCAAAGGATAGCTACATCCCATAGCCCCTAGTCAATAGCTTAGGGATTTGTTGGTATCACTATATTTCATGTCAGTTCTTTTCTGGTGACTTTACATTCCCTAGAGATTTCAGTCATCTCATGCCATTTTATGCCACCATGGAGATCTTCAATGCAACATTCAGTGATGACAAATTAGAAGTGAAGGTACGTGGATGCACTAAAATAAATTTTAAATTGTGCCTTGAATCTGGATAGTTATTACACCACTTTTCTGAATAGTCTTCCAATAAATCTGCAATTTTTTCAAAGTGAAGATTGCAGTCTAATAATGGATTTATGCTACAGATAGTTAAAAATCCTCTCTGCTCGTTACCTCCATTTGAGTTACCACTGTGAGCTACCACATCACCTTGGGAATTCATGTTCACTTATTCTCAATCTTTCAAAGGTTTCAGCCTTTCAACAACATGCTACTCCAGATCCACATCCTGTGATAAAGTCAAATGTGGAAGCAGATGTGGGACCATTTACCATGTGATTCAGGTAATTTTGTAGAAATGACAAGTCATTAAAATACATTTATGTCTAAAGAAATTCACATTCTTTTCCAGCAATTCCTCCCCTGAAAATATTGATAAAATTAATGAGCAGTGGTGACTTATAGGAGAATAGGAGAACTGCTGGAGGAGCTGTGATAGTTCTCCCTTAGGTGAGGACTGTGTCTTCTGTTGAGCTATTAGTTATCTGGCTTTCAACTTATTAAATAAATGTTACACTCAAATAGTTTACATTTTATATCAGAATCTGGATTAAATCAATGTATTCAGAGTCTGTCAGAAAAATGCAGATATCTTTGCCAACAAAATATATTATAAAAAGAAAAAAAAAGGCAAACACTATTAACAAGATTCTACCTTAATAAAGCAGACATAGAAAAAAAACACTTTTGTGACAATTAATTGTTTTGCTGTCTTGTCATTCTCTGTTTATTGCATCTTACATTACTTTTTCTATGGGTTTGCCTGTGAACAATTATTAATTTTAACTTTAGTATGCTGATTTTTTTCCCACCCTCTTTGAAATTACCTCAGACATATAAAATTTGCTACATGCCCTTATTGCACCCTGTATTCTTCCATGTCCCACGGCATTCTTTGAAAGGAAGTCTAGAATTCAATTCCATAGGTTATCTACTCAATTTGATCATCTGTGTTTGCAGACTGCTCTTCAATCAAGCACACTTGGGACTTTCTATTCCACAATTTCAAGCACTTCTATCTGTTAGCAGGCAGGCCAGAACAGCTTTGCCAAATGGACTCGTTTTGATTTTGTTATTTGAAATGTGCAGATCTTTGAATTTGGGCACAGCACTTGCTGTGACCATGTCACATTCAGCTCCACTGTCTATTTGGAATCCACTTTTTATCCATTTCTATGCAGTGTCAGAAGACAATCTGCTATAGAATATACCAGTGTAGATTCAATTGAGAGACTTAGTAAAACCTTTGTTTCATTAACAGAGCTTCATCTTCCAGCTGCATTTTCCTATTGGAAACTGGTGCCAACACCTTTGCATGGTGTCAGTTCTCTCCAGGGGTACTGGAAACCCAGCTGGTCTTTACACCATGCCTCTCCTTGCAGTCACACATTGTTTGGGCATGTGTTTCCAATCATATACTTCATTCTTTTAGTGCTTATTAGATACTTGGATTAAGAAAATGTGCTTTCTGCTGTGTTTCAAATACCTTCACAACTTCGAATTTGTCTCTTACATTAAAGTTGTGGTGGCCTAGTTATCCTTTATTTTGTCACAGATAGTTTTGTTTAGTCTGTTAGTCTGTTAACATTCATGTGATTTGGCTTTACCACACAGACTGATGACTTAATGGGACAGACATTTCAACAAGGAGGTAGTTTTTGCTAAACAGAATTTATTTCCTTGAAAGAGCTGTTTTTTTCATGGGTCTTCTTTTTGATGCTTTGTATAACACGTCTAATTCCTCTTGCATTTATCTGCTTTACTTAAAATACCTATGCTCCAATAATTCACTAGTTTTGCATCTTTCTTCCTTGCCTTTGAAGTAACACAACATTATAGGTAAGAGAACACTACTGCTTCTCTCTCCTGTTGTATTTCCAATGGTGGAATTTTCAAGTCCCTTCTTCTCCTCACACAAGGCTTGTCTATATCTCAGTAGTGGTATCTCAGGCTTAACTCTAGTAGAGCCAGTGTATCTCTCCCCCAAAGAAGCTCTGTCCAGCAATTGCCTAATCCCAGAAACTTTTTATTTGGCTGCTGCCAGACTCCAAACACTAACACAAAGAAAATCAAGGGAACAAGGACTAGGAACTAGGGATCCCAAACATTTTGAGAGACTAGGCGGTACAAAATTGACTTTATTTTCCTAAAGGAAACTCTCACACAGGCAGAAGGAGTATGTGGTGCAATCCAGTTGGTTCCCAATGGACCGCAATCCTGTCCCAGGATGCAGGCTCCACTGAAGGAGGGGATGTCCCTCTGTGCTTGTGACTTCTCCTCTGTGCTCTTGGAGAGGAAGTCCCAGTGCCTAATGCCAGCTTCTGGATTCACTGTTGGGACCTGAGGTAATTCTAGAGCTCCTGCTACCTTTTTTTTACAGCAGCTTTAGTATGCCATCATTATTTGTAACAAAGCCTATGATACCAGATCTCCCTGTTCCGTCAGATGCTTGGGGTAGGTTTTTCAAAAGTGTAGTGAGGAGGTACATGCCTTGAAACTGCTCTTATGCCCTCCTCAGTAGATACATATGTTAGAATTTAATAATGATTTTTTCATCCTAATCAGATTCAGTTCTCTGCAATATTCATTAATTTCCCTTAAGGAAGCCTTGAGTTTTTAGGCCAAACATTTGGATCTGGTATAACTTTCTTCCTGTTTTTGACAACATTTGCATTTTAAATGGTTTGCTTTTATTCATCTATCTTCAAACCTCAGCATTACACATAACAAATTCTGAAGTGTAATGGTACTACCGTTCAGATAATCCCTGGAGTTTGCAGAGAAATGGCAGCAACAAACAATATAAACCAAAGCTGGATAAAACTGAACTTGTAAGTTCAACATTTCTATTACAGACACAGGCCTTCTATAAGGGTAATTAATAATAGTTGCTAATAGCAAGACCTAATTTTTAAAGAAGCAACTTCAGATAATCATGAGAAAATGAGATGAATAATCAGCTCAAACAATAAAGATCAGCTGTAGCATAATTGCAGAAGAGCATTTAAGGACTCAGGAGATCTAACGCTTTTATCTTCATTAATCAGAATAAATATAACATTACAGATGTTACTTATTCAAAGACTGTTGTGTGTGCATATACAGCATGTCTCTGAGTGCAGAAGCCAAATTGTCTATGTGTAAAAGAGTCTGATTTTTTGTAGCAGAATTCATAAGGACTTAGAAGTTCAGACAAGGCGTTTTAAAGCTACTGCATATTATTTGGTGAAATAAATAAAATATACCTTTCAAGTGTTGAGGAAGAACACTTACAGCTTTCAAAAATCTCACCCAAAAGACAAATTATACCAGAAAGAATTGCTATAACTACACTTCCTTGTGGTACTTCCATCTGGGGAAATTCTATAAGGAAATGATGCAGCCCAGCTTGGAAACCCTTAAGCAAAGCAACACTTACCTGCAGTTTTGGAGCAGGAGGCACTCTGTTGCTCATAACTGAATGAGTTGCCATCTTTGTGTGTGTCAATAAACACTAAACATGTTTTCCTCTAAACTGTGAGCAGTTAAGCCACTGCAGGCTTTGCAAGCAGCTGTCAGCTATAACATGTCCCTGACAGACTAACCCTGCCTCCTTGAGCTAGCCTGGTGGAAACAGTAATTCTCCTAGTAAGCACAACCCCTCTCCACAACTGCCAGTTTGATACTCAATAGCTTATCTGCATACCTTGTATATAGGATTTCAGCTTGGTCTTATCTTGCAAGTGCCTGAATTTGAGCCTTCTCTGCCCCCTCCCACTTACTATAAGGGGTCTTTCACCTGTTGTGTCATAGGACTAGATGAGAAAGGCGTAAGGCTCATGGGCAAACCTAACCATTTCACATTATTTGTTCCCACTTTTGAGATACCGTCCCAGCTCATGGCTTAAGTTCAGGAAAAATTGCTCCTTTCTTTTTGGAAACCAAATTGCTGGCCCATATATTCTTGCAGATAGAAGTACTATATATTTTCTAAAAAGCAGAGATCTGCTCCATATTCTCCTTTCCCACACTTACTTTTTTTGCACTACCTTCTTGTGGAAATATGTGATTGGTGATGTGAAACAGAAAATCTGCCAGTGCGTGATGCTCTCTAACCATGTGTTTTGCTGTAGGCTGGATGGGTCACCCTGCTTGTTACTGTGGTTGCCTGGTATTTCCCATGATATGATCTTCCTCTGAATAACTTTCAACTTTGCCAAACACCATAGAAATTTTCTATGTTGGGTGTACAGTGCATGGTGACTTTATATATACACACATATTTATGCAGAAAATAAACTGCCACTTCTAAGAAGAAATATGGAGAAAAACATGGTGTTCTTCCCATGCTAAAAATTTCTGCTGACCTTTCATTTGGAAAAACATAGGTCATCTCTCCCCTATCTTGAAATCTGACAGCCTTTATTAATTTGTGGCCTTTATTCAAGATTGCACCTTTTATCATCCCTTTGAGATGTTCCCCAAACTTGTCATCATTCAAGTCATTGAAAAATTGTGGCTCTCAAGAGATCTGTAGGATTATTTTAAGGCTGAATGGGCTACAAAGCCATAATCTCTTGTGTTCTCAGTCTTTGACCCACTGAATCATGGCTTCTTCCCTGGGCTGTGACACAAGAAAGTCCCTCTCCCTCAGAATATTCCACAGCTTGGGAACAAGGACATTAGCCTGAGAGGTGTGAGATAGGGGGTGTAAACCTAAGGGAAGTAAAGCACAGGCATATCTATCTATCTATCTATCTATCTATCTATCTATCTATCTATCTATCTATCTTTTATCTAATCTCTCTATCTATATAATATATATCTATATCTATATCTATATCTATATCTATATCTATATCTATATCTATCTATCTATCTATCTGAATAGGTGCTTATTTCTCAGCTAAATTTTGAAATGAACTATGGCATTTCAGATGGAGACAGATCTTATTGGTGATGGCAGAATACAACTACAACACTAGCCTCTTGGAGGATGTGGGGACAGACAGCAGTTCCTGTTCTACTGTAGTAGTCAGATGTGTGATGAACTTTTCAGAACTGCTGACTTGTGACAGTTCTGGGATAAAAGACACAACTCTTGGCACTTGGGAAATTTTGCAATAAAAAAAGCAAAGAATTTACGGAATTTAGGTTTAGGTTCTACCTAACTTTTACTTCAAGAAACAGTCTTTGGATGTGGCTGTAAATTTCCTGAAGATTCTCCTTGTATGGAGTGGACACCAGATAACTTTCCCATCTTGTAGGCCTTTTTACTGCTCAGTCCTCTGTGACACAGAACACCAACTTCACTCTTCCAAGAAAAGCCATCTTCAGTGGAAGACTGACAGTCTTTTATATTGCAGGAATGTGTTCCCAGGGTCATGAATATTCCCCTGCCTCAGCACTAGGCAGAACCAAGCTCTCACAGGGCAATCATGACCAGGGATCTATCCCAGGGTCTTCTTAGTATCTATGATGGATTTCTACCATCAGTTCAAAAAGTGACAGGGACTTTTTTGTACATACTATGAGAAGGGCTAGAACTTGGCTAGATGAGAGACCATTGCTGCGTTATCATAATGGACTGCTGCAGCTGTTGTGAAACTGGGGATCCTGCAGGGAGAAATATGATGGCAAAGTTAATGAATAATTCCTTCTTCATGGCAAAGGTTTGAATGACATACAGTAAGTGCACTCTGAGAGCACATGGTGACCACTGCAAAGAAGCAAAATAGTAACTACTTGCTTTTTAGGTCAACCACATTTTACCTGAATGACAAAATATTTCTGCTGAAAAAAAACCCCAGCACATAATCACATAAAAAAAGGTAGAGTGAAACAGTCTTTTGTGTTTCCTAACTTTGTTTTTTTGACCTTGCAACTTCAAAGGTGTTTCTTTAATATTCTTTAATTATCTTAGTTTCCAAACACTGTTTTATGTTTTGTTTGTCTTGTGTTTTTCCCACTTCCTAGGTGCTGATTTCCTTCCTATGTTGCTGTACTGAAGCTTCTTGGAGTGTGTACTGTCTTTTCAATTAGTGTCTATGTGGTATTTAGCACAGCGGGCAACTGAATCTGATCCCAAACACATCATTTATGTACCTCATTTGGGTCACCTCACATCTGCTCATGTGATTTGTCTGGCCAAATGCATAGGTAGCTTCTGTGCAGTTAGAGACTGGTTTGAAAATGTGCTAGACATCAGATATGATGGACCAAGAGTTCAAAGAAGGCTATAACCCAGAATCTCTGCTGCTGAACCACTTTTGGAAAGCTGATCCATTCACTGCTTCATCAAAGACTGTTCCTTGTCAGAGGTTAAGGGGACAGTACGTTTGTTTACTGGGTGAGATCAGGGAAAAGAAAAAAAAAAAAAAAAGAAAATAGAAGGAACCAGTGTATTGTGTCTCATATTGACAGAAAGGACTTAGGCAGTGAAAATGAATTGCAGTGTAAGAAAACTACCAACATGCTTCACTGCTTGTCAGAGTGAATAAAGTACACATATAGGCCCATGGCTGAGAAAACAAACAAACAAGCTAAATTTCCTGAGAATAACAACTGTGAAGGCTTTGGCCTGGGATGTGAGAATTTCTTACATGTTTGTTAGAAACTGCATCTTTAGCAATAGGTAAACTTAAAAATATGGCAGAAGAAGAGAAAAAAAAAAAAAAAAACAGAGCCATGGTCATCTACCAAAAGGATTGAAATTTGTGATAAGCTAGTACTATTTTCCACTATGTATTATTATAGTGGAATAGTACTATGTATTATTTTGAGAATGTGATCTGAAACTCCTTTGGTCTCAGTCAGACAAGACTGGAAAGTATTGGTAATGAAAGGAAGAGGAAAGGTGCAGTGAGGTTTACAGTGGTCTATCACTTCATGATATGCTAATAAGGTGTTGGTAAGCATTAGTATTTGCATGTGGTGTCTGCTATGAAGATCAAGGGGGAGAACATCAACCAAAGAATGACTGAGTGAGCAGGATTTTCAAGGAAAGAAATGAAGATGTGGGACATGTAGGGTTTGGGGCTACAGGAGAAGTGAGATATTTTCACAAAGAGATGAAAAATTTGACCTAGTGCCTACTGAAGTCAGTGGAAATGTTGCTGACTGGTTCGCTCACCCAGGGGTGTAGGGTATAATGTGGTCAGCAGGAGTTGCAAGCCTAATACACAGAGGAACCCAAACAACTGTGAGCAGGAGTTGAGGAAACACTTGCAGATCCACAAATGGTTTCATTACAGGTAGGTACTGCTGCTAAGTAAGGCAAGGATTTTATCCCTGAACTTTCCACCCATTTGGAGGTGAGTTTAAGTGTACAGCTCTTCTATTTACTGCTGACACACACTATGAGCCACACAGATGGGCTCTTGGAGGCTTTTTTGGCTTTCACATAGTGATGTGGTTGTGATTTTTAACAGCAAGAGCAATGCACTTCAGCGTGAAAGGAGATTGACATCTGACTATGAAGTGATGATTTTTTTCCGATGATTATTTAATCAAACAAGAGAACTGAGAGTGTCAAACAAGTATCAGCAATTTATCAAGAGACAGTTGTAGAAGGAAGCATTCTCTGAATCATCAGTGTGATAATTACCACTGACATTTCCCCAAGGGAAACTTGCGTTTTTAATTGTTACAAATATAATCACGCTTCTACAGAAAAGTGGGAACAGAATCCTTTTGAGGCCTTTTCTGGAAATAGAAATGTCTAAAGTTTCCATATGGAAACAATTTGTGATAAGAAATTATTGTGTGCACCAGAATAAATATGTCATTGCGAAGGTTAACTAGAATACTGGCTACTGTACTCTAATTTCCAGAAGAAAATATATTTAATAAGAATCTCTGGGTTAAGTCATGGCCCTGCTGCAACTGCAGCTTTTTTAGCTGGGCTGAAGTTGGCTTGAGTTTTGATGTTGAGGAGAGCAAAGTCTCTGATCCTGCTGAGAGAGCAGGAGCAGTCTCCAGCCTGTGTGCACAGAGGACATTATCTTCATGGGAGCCTTGGGAAGGACTGCTTGAATAACAGTCCAAACAACTCTCAGGGCAAATCTTGACTCAGCCATTCGCAGTGCTTGTGGGTAGCCCCCCTCAGGCTGGTCCACAACACACTGTCAAAGGGAACACAAGGGCTGGCTCTCTCCCTCAGCAAGTGTTACATGACCATTCACAATGCAACCACTCTAAGCTGCTTTTTTCAAGGGGCAGATCAGAATAAATCTGCTATTTTTTTCTTCCCCTCAGCGTCTTGTTGCAAACAAAAGCCTTTAGTTACTCAAATTCACATTTCAATATATCAGGTGTATAAACTGTGGGATTTCTCCTGCCAGGAGTGAAGGTCTTCAGCATAGACATTACATCTTCAGGTGATAAGGCTGGCTATCACTGGGTTAATAAAGTATTTGGCCACTACTTGCCAACTACACCATTGCCTGTATTATTTTAGGTAGCAGTGGTGGCCTGAGGATAAGAGGTAAGTTTTGTAGGAATAGATTGTCTTTTAACTGGACCAGCTGAAATGGATGGAAAAAACCTGAACTTTTATCAGAGCAGCAAAGCCTTTGTTTGGTCAGCTGAAACAATTTACAAAAATCGATTTACAAAAACTTAAATCAGGTGTTTTAAGTGTTGTTATATTTTCTGCAAGCACAGAACAGCAGGGTAGGGGAAGGCTATTTAGACCCTCCCTAACAGTATCATATAACATGATCACCATCTTGGGCTTCCTAGCCCTTCCATTTCCCCTTCCACTTATTCAGGAGCTGTGCCTCTCCCTGTATCATGCAGGTAACAGACAGGCTATTTTAACTAAACTGTGATTTATAGAAAGTTGCAGTCTTGCTGTTCAGAGTTGTTGATTTAGCTAACAGATGCTGAACATCAGCAGATAATACAATCTGATAACTGATCTACACGATTTAGGATTGCAGTCTGCAAATTTATGAGGGAAAAAAACAACCCCAAAACTGTTCAGCTAAGAACTATTTGGTTCTACTCCTTTTTCATTAAGGACCTTAGCCCTTCTTCAATTGAAATCAATGGAAATTCAGCTCTAGGTTAAGCAGACACCACTCAGTAACACTGACAGAGCAATGCCAATTTATCTTGGGCTGCATTTATTCTATTAGATTGCCCTTCATAGCTAAAACCAAAAGGGATGTTTATGTCCTGTGCAAAAAAAAAAAAAAAAAAAAAAAAAAAAAGGATTGCACAGAAAAGACAAACAAACAGTAAAAATAAGTAAAAATACACTAGCTAATTACTTCCTTAGGTGGTTTACGTGGAAGAAATGGTATATTCAGAGTTTTGAATAATTTAAAAGAGCTCAGTGAACTGATTACAGCAAGATCTAAAAAAAGGTTTTATATTATTAAACATGATATAAAAATAAAAAAAAATGCTGATTTTTCACACATTTTTAGTCTAATTTTACAATTAGAGGCAGCATGTGCAAACATTTGATTGGCTATGATTTTTGCATATATACTTTTTGCATGCAACCATCTTGGAAATTGTACAAAGAATTTAGGTACATGGAGGAAAAAATGCAGTGAAACAAATAGAATGAAACCAAACTCAAAACCAACCCCTTCCAAACCCAAACAAACCACTAACCCCCCCTGCCCCAAACCAGCTATTTCTTTTTATGTGTGCCAATAGGACTTAACCTTCTTGCAGATCTATTTAATGGTGTTGATTGTCACCAGAGTCTCTTCAGTGATGGATTATACCCATACTGAAGGCTACCCTCTTTCCCTCACCCATCATCTCAGTCATTGCTGTGAAGCCATATGGGTCTTTCCAAGTCCCACTTCAGCTTCTGTGACCTTGCTGTGGGTCTACAGCAGACATTGGCTTGTGCTAGCAGTGACAGGGGTTTCCAGCCCAAGCACTTCACAGGTTCAAGAGTTCTGACCAGGTGAATCCATCCTGTTATCACCAAGTCCTTCTGCTAATGGAAAGGTTACAGCTTGCAAAATAGGTATTCAAAATGAGGTCAGTAATTCAAAGGGCTCACTGTATGCAAAGATGTACAGGTGATGTTAAGTCTCTGCAGTAATGTGTGCTACTTATATTTCACAGACTACTAAAAGCACAGAGTACTTTAAATTATAAATATACTTTTCCAATGGTAAAGCCTTGCAAAAAATCCCCCAAAAACCAAACCAATCAACCAACCAAACAAAACCCCCCCAGAACAAACTGACCAACCAACCAACCAAAAAAAAAAAAAAAAAAAACAAACCAAAAAACACCAGAAGCCCTGAAGAATTTTTCAAGAATTTGCTCACTTCAGACTGTAAAATATTCCAACTTCATACAAACACTTTTTCCACAGTGTCTTGAGATCTTGCCTGCAGTGTAAAGTTGGAAAGCTATAAGTTTATTCTCCTATGGAAAAAAAAATTCACTAAGCACTTCATGATGTCAGTTAATTTGACTGATTGCTCTTGAAGTGATTTGACGTATCAGGGAAGTGTGATTCATGAGGGAAGGGCTTTTTAGCAATTTGTTCCCAACTTAAGATGTGACATCAGCGATTCTTGAAAGTTACTCCCACATACTGTAGGCAACCCATTTTCTAAGGATCCATCTCCATTTATATTGTTCCAGATAATATTCCTTAGTAAGCCTTTAGACTTTGGTCTGCTTAAAATTAAAACTTTCTTTTTTTAAAATTATGAACATTTATCTCTTATCAGAGAAGATAAGTGCACCTTAGGAGAGACATGAGAGAAAGATTTGTGAGACCTAACAGATTTGTACAAGAGAATCATGACAGGTATTTCATAATGGAAAGATCCTCAGAAAGATAATTCTTTTGCATACAGATGAGTTTGCTACCTTAGCAGATGTTCACCTTTTAAATAAAAATAAGCTTTTAAGAGAGCCTCTGAAATGTCACAGTTATCCCCATTACTAAAAGATATCTTGATTTACACTATTACAGTTGTTGAAACATTACCAAGCAATGGGTTCTGAAAGCCATACCTTACCTGACCCACAAGACATTTAATTAATTCCATATTGTCATTGTAGACACTGCAATTAAAATTATTCTTGACTACCTCATGGAATTTTAAACATTTTCAAGAAATGAATTGAATACAAGATAGTGTGTGTGCAATTCTGCAACTTGGTCTCCCAGCTGTGCAATAAATTGCTGGGAGAAACAATTAGTGTAGAGTCATTTGTTAGAGAATGAACCAAAAATGTATCTAAAAATGCCAGTACTAAATGTGCTGACAATTAAGAGCAAATTACTTAGCAAAGATGCCATGTGTTCATATGTTGCTTCAGCTACAAGCATTTCATGTCTAGCACCACATTTTTGTTTAAGACATAATTGCACATTTTGTTCAATTTTGTATCTGCACTGAAATAAGGTGATATGATGCCAACACTTTTCAGACAGGACTCCCCAGTGACTCCAGTCATCACCATACCTTTTCATTCCAGGGGCAAAAATATTTTTAATTAAATGTGACACAGGCCTTTCTCATTCACGTTGATTATCTTTCTCTTGCCCCACAGAAAGTTTTATATGGCAACAAAATGAGAAACGGGAATGACTTAACGTAGAATTGATGTTACATGAAAAGATCTCTCAGGGGAAGCTGTATGGCTGTCATTGCCCAATCAACTGAAAACTAGCATTTAGTAACCCTTCGCAGAAGACATTCCTGCATTGGTTGGTTCTAGGATGACCTATTGGCTCTCAAACTCACACAGTCCACTCAAGAGAATAATTTGTGGTGAGTCATTCATTGCACGTTTCAATAAAAGCACCTAGACACACACACAAAATTTGGCTTCACAGTACATACAAATAACTTTCTTTTCTCCCACCATACAAAGATAATTTGATAGTATTTAAGTTTACGTTTTTCAGATGTGCTTGAGTAACCAGAAACTGACCCCTTCCCCTTAAATAAGGACATAACGTATCTCTATAACTGAAATTGCTTCTTTCTTTGAAGTCTCAGGAACAGATAGCACACTGAGAGAGGCCATTGGCAATGTTTCATCATCAACATTTTACAAGATACAGCTTTATTCTCCCACAGACTTCTAAGAGCAATGTGTTCCCACTTACCTGCACTACAGTATGAGTTAACTGCATTTCAGAATGAAGCTGAAATCAAGTTGAAATAAGGAGATGCAAAGGAAGAACAAAACTAAAACACAATATTCATACAAAGTTAATATAAATCCAAAACTGTGACCTAACTTTCCAAGCAATACTACACTAGAAATACATCCTTCAAATCAAGAAAATTATTTGTAGAACAATAAATCTGTTGCACTTTAGTCACATTTCAGTCTTCTTTCAAGATGGCTTAATTCACTCCTTCCATATTGGTTTTGAATTTTCTTGCTCTTGAGTCTGGTATTCTGTTTCCCTTGGCCAAGTAGGATTGGGTTAGAGATCACCCAGATGAACTTGACATCCAGAAGTCCATGGGCCCTGACAGGATGCATCCAGGAGTGTCAAGAGAGTTGACAGACACCACAGTTAGGCTGCTCATGGTCATTTTTGAAAGGTCATGACAATCAGGAGAGGTTCCTGAGGTCTGGAAGAAAGCAAATGTTACTCCAGAATGAGGACCCAGGAAACTACTGACCAGTCAGCCTCACTTCAGTCCCTGGAAAGGTGGTGGAATGCCTCAACCTGTAATCCATCTCTATCCACATGAATGACAAGAGGATGATCAGGTGCAGTCAGCATGGATTCACTGAAGGTAAATCATGCTTGACCAACCTGACTGCCTTCTACGATGAAGCAAGTACGTGGATAGATGAAGGGAGAGCAGTGGATATTGTCTACCTTGACTTCAGCAAGGCTAGGATGACCCTGCTTAAGGAGGGTGCTTGGACCTGGTGACCCACAGTGGTCCCTTCCAACCTTACTAGTTCTGTGATTCACTGTGATTCTGTTTTGGATAACAACGAATGAAAACTACCGTGTCATGCAAATAAGACTCTTGTGACTTAATAGCACTTCACAGTTAAAAAAAACAGGGAAGAGATCTTTTTTATCACTTTTAGCAGAGAAGCAACTTCTCTCTGACAATAATTTTTTGTACACCCTAAATTCTTGGTGCTTTTTTTTACAGTAAATCTGGACAATGGGCTGGGAATTTGTTAAAAAGGATCCAGAAGAACACACACTTCCAGCCCTGGCGACAATTCTCTGAGGTTTATCACTTCAAGTTATGTCCAGATAAAAACATTTGTATTGTTCATATTGAATAAGTACATTGTCTGCAGATCTGTCTAGTAATTTGTAAATATGCATTTAAAGAGAACATAAAGAATATCCTTATCTGCTGTTATTAATTTATTCTGTATTGGTAGGTCAAATCATATCTTCACATGAGATTGATTGGTAACATAATCCATAAGAGAGCTATACCAGTTAATCACTGAATAGATTAATTTCTTCCCACTCAAGAGCTTTTCATTTCAGTTTTTAGAAACTTCAAAGTTTTTTACCACCCTGAAAGAAATATAAGCATTATTATCCTTATCTTCATAGAGTCTGAAATTTCCAGAAATCTTAGAATAAGATTTCTAAGAATTCCTTAGAATAAGGAATAATGTTTTGTAGATATGTCAGTTCACTCCAGTCCTCTTTCCTAACAGACTTGCATTTTGGACACTGAAACAGAGGAATGTGGTGGGGAAATGGGAAATGGGAAACAGATAAAATTCCTTTATCTCTGAATTTTTTTTTCTGGCTAAAAAGTTGGCAATTTTAAAGTCAAAGAATAGAGTTAGCCCCAGCCTCCCAACTACATAAACTTCTTTTGTCCTGTTAATCCCCTCCAACCAACACTGTAATCCACTTTTCTGCAAGGAAGTAATCTTATCCAAGTTTTTTGTTTCCCATATAATGGAGACCTCTTTGTTGCCTTAATTTTTTTCTTGCCACTTTTCCCCTTTCAACTCACTAACTTCAAGAGAACCCATCTTTCTTAGATTTTCTCTTCTTGCCCTTTCATTATCTCCTTTGGTCAGTTTTAATTTTACCATTTCCCTGTCCCTGAGGACATAAGCATGCTCAGGGACAGTACTATTCCTGAACCTATGAATCCTGTCTTCCCTGGGCAACTTAATTTTTTTTCCTCTATTTTATTACATTTTGAAAATAGTGCTCTAATTCAGTCAACAATTCAAGACTCTGTGCCATCCTATTGTCAGGAAAATGTAGTGGTTCCTATTTAAATATAATGTAATTATATTAATACACATACTAAAATAAACCCATTTTGGCATGGCTATATTCAAATCTGACCCAGATTTGCCATTTATTCCTTTTTCCATCGAAAAATATTTTTCTGTGATAGCTGGCCAATAAACTTTTTCTCCTGTTGGAAATTTGTGTATATTTAAGTTTCCTCTGTTTATTGAAGAAAATATTAAGAGCTGTTTTGATTGTGATCTATAAATGGGTATGGGTATTTTAATAAAAGTGAGTGCTTTAGACCATCAGATATGGTGATATTCAACATCTAGAAGCTGAATATATACAAATTAAGATGGGAGGTAAGACAGTCTTTAAAGAGTGAGAGTAATTTGCCTTTGGAATACCTTTAATAGGTATACAATGAATACTTCTCTATTTAAAACCTTTAAACCAACACTGGATGTGTTCCTAAAGTACCTAGTACAGACAGAAGTTCTGAGCTTAACACAGGGATTCCTGGATGTGTCATAATAGACCAGTCAAGGTGGTCATCCTTAAAGTCTGTGGCCAAAGGCTTGGTCCCATTCAAGTAATTGACAACATCCCTTATTTCAGTAGGGTCAAGAGTTTAACCTGGGCATGTATGAAAAATGAGTGGTGGGCAGACAACACCCAGATCTTCCTCTGCCCTTCAGTTCTCATGGGCCTGTGGTGGAGACCTCATGCCATCAACAGTTTCACATGGTTCTCACTAGCACTGATTTATCAAGTGAAATGATGGCTGTAAATGTTTTAAGTTGTACACCCTATTTTCTTGCCTTGCAGAATAGGAATGGGGTTTGAAATATGCTGTAGGACAAGCAAGTACTTTGCAGAGCTGAGGTAAAACATATTACACTCAGTTGATTAACAAGGCGATTATTTTCTTGTTAATGAAAGAGAAGAGAGGGTATTTTTATTTTGTTTGTCAGGTTAGATTTCCTGTGAGGTTACATCATAGAAAGAACCCTTTCAACTCTTTCATGCTGCAGCAGAATTTTATGTGGTGTTCTGGCCTTCCCATGAGGCCAGAAACATATTTCTGAGTGCAATAACCCTGCATTGAAACTCTACTGCCTGCCAACTCTGAAAACTAAAATTCTCTACATAGCAGCCCAGGCTTCTTGCCACAATCTTGCCTTGAAGTGTTCACTTCAAGAGGTGCTTGGTTTTCACCACATCGCTGAGCAGAACACTGTTCAGCTTTTGGCCTCTTTGCATGTACCTACCAAATTCAAAGTAGGTTGGATTTTGGGAGTAGACACATGCAAATCTAGAGGAGTTATTTTTATTCTAGAAACTAAAATACCTCTGAGGACCTGCACCTTTGATTATGGGAACGAAGCTGAAAACGCTGACCAACCAATTTAATGTACCTCTCTTTGAATAGCCATCAGACGGTAGCATCATGGACGGCTATCATTAAAAAGAAAAGTAGATAATGAATGCTCTACTGAGAAATGTGTTTGAATTATTTTAATAAATTATGCAGGGTTTTTTAATGTAGGTGATTGTCTGGCAAAGGTTAGGTTGAGCCCATCACTCATCTCACTTGTGACCTGTCAAGCACATTAAAATACAAACATCTACTAGTAAGAAGCTAATGCCTTAGACTACAACATCTCCTCACCTTCCTGCTACTCTGAAGTTCCCAAATGAAATACCAGGTCATTTTCAATAATGACCACACAATCAAACGATCAACTATAATTAAAACAAGAGATTAATCATTTTTGCCTGCGTCTGCACTCCTGCTTGCACACTGTCCACATGCCACTATATAATTAAGCACCTAACTGCCTCTCTTTCTGAATCCAGCATTTTTCTCTTTATATCTCCCTCTCACCCATCCTGACTTGCATGTTAATATCAGATTGGAAAATGGCAGAGAACCAGGATCTGCTCCCACAGAAGCCAACAACAAAATTCACACTGGCTCCAAAGCTTACTTCCCCCATGTGTGTATGTTTACCTGCTCATGGCTTCACAGTAAAGATATTTTCCTTAAAAACTTCATTATGTCTCATTTAAAGGAAAAACCCCACAACTCATAAAAGGGTCTTTTTTGCATATCAGCACATTCTCTTCTCTTTAATAAAAGATTAAGAATCCATTGACCTCAAAACTGTCAAATCTCATCCAGAATAACAGTGCCTAATGCTTAAAGCTGGCTTATAAAATGTGAGAGGACTGATAAAGTGTCTTTTCCCCTGGGTTGTCCCTTTTTCTTTTGCTTTCCTTTTCAAATGACCCTACCCAAATAATAGAACAGCGGTTTATGTTTCAAATGTACCATATGGCATGATGTGAGTGCAGTTTAATTACACATTAGCATATTCTTACAACAAGGGTTGGCTGTTTAAAGCAGCTTGACAAAACAGGAATTAAAAAATTTGAATCAACACTTTTGGAGTAAATCTGTTTTAGTTATTATGACCATTTATTAAAACTGTAACTGTGTGATGATCTCACTAAACTTTGACAGTGTGAGATTGTGAAACAGCAAGAAAAACTACATCACCCTGTTTTTTGGCTGGGATTTTAACTATTCTATTAAGGACCATTGAAATATATGAATGACAGCAACTTACAGCTTCCTGTGATTACCCGATTTTCACTCTTCCTTCAAATTTTGAGGTAAAAAATAAGAAAAAGTAATGATAAGGTCAATATTCCTTTAAACTGAAAAGTAGTGAAATTTGCTGGTCAACATTTACCCTGCTTTCTGTCTCATTAAGAATGTTTCTTTACTGATACATTTAACCATCCATGTGCTGTCCTCAGCACTTGTGGATGATCAATGGCATCATTTGGTGTCTTAAGAAGAAGGAAGCAATTAGCAGCAAATTTATATGAAAGATTTCTCTGAACGTGAACCCTCTCCTACACTCTGCCTTCTCTCCTAGTATTTCCTCTACTGTTGCCAAAGAATCACATTTTAAAATACCTTTTAAACAAAACAAAGTAAAAAATACCTACACAGACTGTGTATATTACCTACTGCCCTCAGATGGTGCTGGGAACATGGTTGTATTTGTTGAATAAAAAACCAGTTTTGGACATTTTTGCAAATGTTTAGACATTAGTTTCATGGAATTACTTGTGTTGATAATCACTCACACAAGTAATTTTTTGCAGGCTCAGACCCAACATTTGTTAAGTGGTCCAGATCTTCCCTGTGCTGACATTTCAACTCGCCAGTGTTCAATGAAGTAGGGGCATTCTCCAAACATGCTCCTGCAATCCTTTATCAGTGATATTTTCCTCACAGTTTGTTTTCAATTGTTTTTATTTTACTTCCCATGGGTAAAATTCTTGGTTCTCTATGGTCTGGATAAAGCCTACGTACCCCTGAAGCCTACAGAAGAGGGATTATGTGGAATTCATACCATGCATTGGCCGGGTGCTGGCTCCACGCACATGGAAGAATGGCATCCATGTCAAATTTTTAATCTCCCCAGAATGCTCTCTATAGTGATAAAGATGACTCATGTTTCATGGAGATTGGTGGACAAGCAACATCTGATCGGGCTTTTCCCATCATTTGTTGCAGCCACTGTAGGGCTGAATGTTATCTCTGGAGAGATTTTTAAAAATATAAAAGGAGCATTCAAGAGTGTGTCATTTAAATGTATATCTAATTCAATTTGTGGGATAATTTCTATTTTTAAAAAATAGATTTTAGGCCTGATTTTAGCCTTAGTTAATTTTCTGTTAGCAAAATAAAAGCCGTATTTTTGCATGAGATGTACAAAAATAATACACTTTCCACTGGTAAGCTGTGTGGGAAGAAGAGCACTGCTGCTGGAAAGAGTTGTGAGGTCAGGAAGAAGCAGCCATTTCATCATGATCTCTTTGATGGATGATCTTGGTCCTAGTTACAGAACTTTACCATTCAGAGATTTTTCTTCTCTCAGTCCTGCACGTGAATGGAAGTGTACAGTGCACAGTAAAGTGCATTTGTTTCCCCAAACCAAATTGCAAATAATTACTCTCTATGTGCAGAAGTCTCCTTGAGAGTGATCTTCTCTTCTTGCCATGTACTTGGGGGTACCGTCCTTTCACATGGTCCATGCATGGCATGATGAGCAGGGTTAAGGCAGTTTGTTAGGCAGGGATGGAGCTGATGTGAAACCACAGGACCAAGGCTCAGCCTCTGCTGGCAGAGAAAGCAGAGAAGGAGAAAGACTCTCTCTCTAAGATGAGAAGCCATGAGGGCAAACCTTGCAGCCTGCAAGGCAGAGGTGCTGTGTGTTTCTCAGCAGTCTCAGTCTTACTCACTGGGGTCAGCAGCCAGCCTGGGCTCTGGCATTCATTACATGTGGTAGTCTGTTATTTTACAGTTTGTTCTTCTGTAGTAGGTTTTAATATTCCTTGTTATAAGTTTGTAGTGGTTCAGTCTCTGTACCCCATTTGGCTTCCCTAATGGTTCAGTCCTAAGTTGTTTGCCACAGTTTTCCCCGCCAAAATGTATGTCAATCCACCTGTATACCTCCCTTGTTCCCTTGTCTTACCCCTGTCTGTCAAAGATAGCACACTCCTTTGGTTCTAGAGTGTTCCGTGTCTTTCATCTCTTCCTCAGGGCAGAATTGGGTTGTGGGGCTTGCTCCCTCCCCATGTTGGCTTCTACTGGGGACCCTTTACCCTGCACCCCTCCCCTAACACCCTGCTATTGGTCAGAGGTTGTGTCCTCCCCGTGTTCCCCCCATCCCTATAAAAGTAGCCCCTTCACGTTCAGATTTGGTTCACTTGCTCTGCCCCGACTTCGATATTAAACATTTGGAGATTCAGACAAATGTCCCTCCCTTATTCCTTTGCCTCGGTTTCCTTGTGCCCTGTGCCTCTGCTGTGCCACCCACACCGCAGCAATCACCGCCACCCGCAACAGAGACTCGGGGGTGGCCACGCGCGTGTCTGCCCTGTGGCCACAGGCGGGACAGCGAGCTGGCGAACCTCCATCCCGTGGCCACAGAGAGCCAGGCGCAATTGCAGACAGTAGGGCTGTTGCATTGGTTTCTGCTATTTGCTGTTCTCCTTTTCTGTGCCTGGAGACGGATTTGGTTAAGATGTTTATCCCCACTCAACTGAAAAGTTACCCATAAAAGCATAAATAAAATCCTCCCTTTACATGTTTCTCCTTTGGTAGCATGTTGCTGTCTCCCTCAGAGGACAATGGCAGGAAGCACAGGGAGGATGAGAGGGGCAGTGCACTGCCAGATGGGAATGTAGGACATGTGGTAAAATGGGCGGGATTTTCTGGGAGACTTTGGGAAAGGATTGGGTGCTTTGGATTATAGTAGGAACCGAGCTAGAAAGGTGGTGGCAGCAAAGAGTGTAAAAAAAAAAAAAAGATGGAAAGAACTCCCTGAGAGGCAAAGATACAAGGATGGGCAACAAGAGAAATGGAGTATGACTGTAAGTAATGTAAGAAAAGGAAGAAAAGTGCAGGGAGGTGAAAAAGGGAATCTTTGGATTGGCAAGATCTGTTATCATACAGGCTCAAAAACAGCTGCACAGACAGGAAGTGATGCCAGCCTCCAGTCCCATCCTCTGGCCACATTGCATGGCATTGACAAACCTCCCTATTCTTTTTAGGTATTCATGACCAAAATTGTTAGGATTTATGAACAAACAGGTGTATTCCCTCTCCTCCTTCACACCAGAGAAGAGGAAACTATTCCGTACACTTGATTTATTCAGGTAGGCCGAAGTGTTGAGATAAACCAGCTGCATTACTGCTAGTTCAACTAAATGAACTTTCATATCAGGACAACTTTGAAAACAGACTGCGCAGTTTGGAACATTCAAAGTTGAAAGCGGGATTTCAGTTTTTGCAGTGTATTTCTGAGGCTTTTGCTTACAACAGAAGAAATCTCACAAAGTCCATTTTTACTGAAGGACATTAGAGGCAGCTAAATCTGAACCAAAAAATAGAAATCAGAACTTGTCCAGCACTAGTTGATGCATGTCTGAATATTTGCAGATGAAATGTGTTTGCTCCCTAAAACAAAGATGAATTTGGGGTTAAAGATTTTGCTTCGTCCAGTCTCTTCTAAACAGCTCTTTTGGTTATTTGAGTTAGTAAGTTATTTGAGGAGTACAGAGTTATGGACTGTATTTATAAATTCGGAGCTCTCGAACAAAGCCATAAATGTACATTCCATAGTTCCCAGACAAAAATAAACAGAGCCTGCTATTTCTAATCCATTCCTCCTCTCCCTTGGTGCTGTGCTGATTAGATTGCATATCCTGACAGGGATGAATTCAGGCTTTTCCAAAGTTATTTCTTAGAGGTTCATTTGTGATTTAATGCAAATGTTTTGTAGATTCAAAAGATATATAGCACAGCTGTTACTTTTGCCGATGACAACATTTTTTCTGAGCTCTTCTGAAGGAAAAAATCAATGCACAGCTATCTGTTTGCAATGGGATGCTTTGGCCTTCTTAAAGCCTGAAGAACAGCTCATTCCAGAGTCTCAGATAGGAGATGGTTTTGACTACACTTATCTGACACTAATTCCATGTTTAGAATATTGAGGGTTGGTATGTTTTTATCTTCTCTTTTAAAAAAGAAAATACATTTTGTGGGTCAAAATGAAATATATTGTAATGAATTCTGATAAGCCTAGAGTAGCTAAATAAATTTCAAGACTTTACAAGTAATTGAAGTATCAGTGTTTCAAATGAAATAACGTGTAAGAATTTGCTTCTGCAAAAATAAATTCAATGTGTGATTTAGCTGAACCCATTTTACTGGCAACTGTCCATATTTTCCTCTTGGATGTTACATTTGTGCTTCAAAACCAAGTGGCTAACACCAAGCTCTCTGGCTTCCTCTTTGTACTGTTGTCAGCCTATTCACATGTAAAATAGCACCCCACTGCTTAATCCCTAATCTGCATTGAAATCCAGAGTAGCCTCAGGTTTGATGTTTATGGCACATCTTTACCTTGGAAAGGCTGTGGGTGGTGCCTCCACATCCCCTTCCTCTCAGTAGACCACCCTAAAGGATTAGTACATTAATGACCAGAGAAGTTTTATAAAGGCCGGTGTTTCCGGCAACCTGAAGATACACCAGTGCTCCTTTGCCATCAGTTGTCTGCCTGACTCAAAGAAAACATGGGCATTTAACTTTTCCTGTTGAGCACCAATATAGGCTAGACTGAAGGACAAAAGCATGTCACAGTAGCAAAAGCCATTAAATAACATATGGATTCAGATAATTGAATATGCTATGGAAGTGACAATAGCCTGAGGCTAATATGTTATGTATGCAAAGGCCTCCATCTCTGTTTATTCCACACTTCCTGTCTGTGATTAGGCCTTCAGAGCCAAAAAATGTCAGAATTCAGCGACATTTAAAAACATGCATTGATAATAGAAGAGCATCACTGTTGTGCTGTAAGCACACAAATCCCTGATCATTACCAGCACAGGAAATTCGTGGCTAAATTGTGCTTCAAAGCAATGCAAACACATAAAGGTGCAGAAATCCAGATCTGAGAGGTCTAAGTAATAGCAGCTCTGCCCTTTCCTAGCAGTGACATCGTGGCAAAAAGAAAGTTAGGAGGAAGACAGATTTGTGTTTTCAGTGCCAGATAGATTAAACTGATTTGCAATGACATTTTTTCAGACACCTCTCTTGTAAGGAGAAGAATGACAAGTTCTGGTATTTAACAGCAACATTCACAAGAATGTCATGAAATATTAACCTGATGCTATTGTCCCTTCTGGAATCATAACAGTTAGCTGATGTAGTAAGTGATAACAACAAGTTTCCTCTAAATGTAGCCTGTTCTGATGATTTATATTAATTCGAATTGTATAAGAAGTTTAAGATTTAAGGTTTCTTCATTATTCTGTTATTATCATCTTCGAGACTAAAAAAAAACCTTACAAGTATTCAAGCATTTTTGGATCTATTTCACTGTCAATTAGCAACAGATTAAAAGATCTGTTGAAAATAACAACAAAAACATTCCCTTGCTAGTCTGATGGTACTATAAATGGAGGGAAGTCAACATGTGAGCTTCACTCTGAACAGGAGGGGGTAGATCCTTTTTTGGATGATTTAGCTGCATCCTGCCCTATTGAAGGCAGTAACTACTTTAGACCATTTGTTCTTTGCCTGTGGTGATATTTTTCCTCATTCTCTTAGGCCTTGTTGTATACCAGGGAAATACCACTTCCTGTCAGAGTAAAGGGGCTTTTCAAAATTCAGGAAACTCAAAGCAGAGGGAGCATCATGTTGTATCAACTATCACGCAAGTATCATGTTGGTATTTTTGTGAGGCCTCTACTGTGTTGGCAGTCTGTATCATTCTTTTTCTGGCATCTCTAGAAGAGCCTATATTATTGAAATGCAAGTGTTAGAAAGAGAAGGTTATTTGAGCTCACTTGCAAGGAAACAAAGTAGACTTGTCTTCCTAGCGCCTTCTCTCACCAGCACAGAAGGGCACATGAACTCTACACTTCCTTGTGTCCAGAGGAAACAAAGGAAGAGAGGAAAGGAGTGTGGGGTTCCGGCTAACATCAGGAAACACCTTTCCACTGTGAGGGTGACTGAGCACTGGCAGTTTGCCCAGGCAGGCTGTGGCATCCCCTGTCCTTGGAGGTATTAGAAAGCTGTCTGGACATGGTTCTGGGCAAGTGACTGTGGGTGGCTTTGCTTGAGCAGGGACTGGACCAGATGAACCCCCGAGGTGCCTTCGAACCTCAGTCATTATGGGAGAAGATTTTGGCATGGATATACTTATTTTATGTTGGTCTAAGTCAAGATTTCAATCTGCCTTATGAAATCCCCTTAATTTTGAGCATAAACAATAATTTTCATCAGAAAGTTGTATTATTTTCTAAACTAAATTTTTTTGTTTTAATGATCAATATCAAAATTAAAGAACAAATATGAAGTCTCTTCATACACAATCTCTTTGTACACAGAGAGACTGGATACAGGGGACCTTAAAATTTTACACAAGCAACATTTTTGTCGTCCATCTTTGAGTGCTATTGGGTTAATGCTCATGAAATGCAATGGAATCACGCATATCATTCACACCAGGGTAGATGTTGGCAGCAAGATCCGCTCCAATAAATCATCTGAATGCTTTTTATGTCTCTGATGGTTCAAAAAGAGTCACTGTAGTGTTGCAAACAGTGAACTCACAGAAAATCAGATTCTGGACCTTCTGGACCTTTTCTGGGTAAATAAATTAAGAAAACTCTAATAAACAATTATGACCATTTATGTGGGACTAGAACATGAAAAAGTCTGGACTACATGTACACCAAGCGACTTGATTTCAGCAGATCTTAGCTTGTTCCATAATTTCTTTCAGGTGTTTTACTTCTTGCACTCTAACTGATGTAGCCAAATGCTAAAAGAGCAGTTCACACAGCTCAAAACTAGTCTTGTTCTTTCTTCACAAGCCAGAGGACAAACTGAATAATTGTAGAGACTTAATCCCATGGAACTCTACTCTATTTGATTTTAGCATTAGGAAATAGCTGAGAAAAATTCCCATACTGACATGTGAATAGTGCAAGAGCATGAGTTTTATGAATTCAGCCTAATTACATTTTTCACCCTTTATCTATGCAGCAAGTCAAAAATCACTGTTATGCACCACAAAGACAAGAGTCATAATAAAAACCAAATATTAGAGGTGTTGTTTGACAAGATACAGCTTATGACAGAAAATGCTTTCCTTTCCTTTAAAAGAATGTCATTGTGACCATGTTTACTGCTGATTAATTGTAACCACTGTGTTTTGTTTCACTTAATTCCATCTAGATAGGTTCATTGGATTTCTGCTCTCTGCATTTCTGTGTGAATGTGTTTTTTACTGGACCTCTCACTCAAATGTGAATGCTGAAAATCTTATATGGATCTGTTTGGAAATGGTAGCTAGCTTTGTTGAAATGCAGAACATCACCCAGCTGGCATGGTGGAAGCAAACGACACTCAAGCTTCAGAGCCTTTGAGAGTATACTTGAAAACCATTTCCTTTACATTTTTTAATGCTTCATAGCATTGCCTCCAATCATAACTAACACTTACTTTGTGCCTAATGGTGCAAATATCATGTATGATGGCATTTTATCTGAGGTGGCATAAAAAGAGTGCAAGAAATGATTAGAGAAAATGCTAAGCAAATGTGAAAAATCAGCAAAGTTTAAAATGAAATGTTCTCTCTTGATTTCATACATTCCTGGCATAATAATACTGTAACATATCATTATCATTAGTTGTGCTGCTTGAATTAAGGCTATATAAACCAGTTGGGTATACCCTTGTGTTATGAGGCGTTCTTGGCAGTCTGATTCCACCACAGCTGTTTTAGCAGCACTTTTATAAGGAGCCCTGGAATGAAAGACAATATATCTAACCACCAGTTTGACCCTTGCTTCATTTTGGGTATGGGTTTGCTACATAAAAACATGGAGAGAAAACTTGCATTTCCACAGCTCTCCAAAGAGAGGCCAGAAAGAGTAAGAAATACACAAGTAGCAAGAGATGATCCAAAGGCTGCCTGTAAGGAGATGAAACCAACTTTCAAACGCTGTCTCCAGTAGCTGAGTGTTGCAGTCGAATCAGCAGTTCTAGCTGGGAAAGGAAATATTTTGTTGAGATGATTTAATTTTTTTTTTCCTAAATCCAAATAGTGCCAAACTCTTACTTGACATCAACATAGTTGCAGAGAACAACGGGCAGGATTTTGGCTCTGTGCATCTATTTCAGCCTTTGAAAACCATGACTGAAAGAATAATGTACAAGCTAAGTTGTATTTTTCCCCTCTTCTCTTTCCCCTTTTCTCCCATCAAAATAATTAGGATTTTTTGCTTATGTTCACCGTGCTCTTTCATTCCATTTAGCCATTCCATAAAGCAGGCATAGATAGCTGAGATACTTTGAGTCCAGAGCTAAATTTCCTACCTTTTGACTACGATGTGTATTCCATCCCCATTGCAAATTTAATTTCACTTGTTTTATGCAAATTTAATATAGTTATTAAGATAGAAAGGTGTACATTACTAGGACCCCCCCACCCCCAACCAAATAATCCTAAAACCCCAAGCGGTACTATGCTTTCAAAATTGCAGATGCTGTATTATAGGCATTGTCTGTTGACAATGTGTCAGAAAGATTTTCTTCTGAGGATTGCACTGATTTCCATTCAGATAAAAATGTTTAGGACCCACTCAGGATACCAATATTTCCTATCACTCTCCCACACAGGGGGACTGGGTATGTGTGTTAATGCTCACCATACATCCCATATACTTATACATCACTCAAAACAACTCAAATTTTGGTGCAGGATCTCTGAGAGAGCGCTGCATTATTGTGTTTCAGAAGAGTTTGCTGCCTTTCAGTGCATCTCCTGCACTCCCTGAACCTGCTGGCCTAAGCATTAAGTGGGGGTGAGGTGCTGATTGCGGCCTCTGCGAATTAGACAGACAGCCGTAACGATCCGCCGGCCAAGCCTCACGGCTCCGGTGGAAACACAGACACAGCATGAGGAAGTGTTTGGGATGCAAACCTCAAAGGCATTCATCCCATGTCTCTGTACCCCGGTATATCTCAAAGTTTAATTTCTCTCTCACAGCGCTGGACTTTGTGGAGGAGAGGGAGTTGAAGTAAGCCCAGTTGGAGCACCCTTGAAATGCAAGCTATGGTTTTAAATGGCAGCTGTAATCTCTGTGAGTCTATGTGTTCAGAAGAAGCAGGGCCCTTCTGAAAACCTCTGTGTGTTTTGCAGGGGAATTTTATATCCAACAAAAAACCAATTTTCTTTTTGTGGTAGCAATAATCACTACAAAGTTTTCAGGGAGTGGTGAAGAACAAGAAGATGGAGAGGAAAGAGAGCCTTCAAATACATTTCCTTTCTGCACACTTTCTGATGAAATGAATTTTAATTTTGTATGGAAAATACTAGCATCATATCTATATTCTATTATATTCCCAGGCATTCTCTCAAAAGAAAAACCAACAGCACAATGCAAATTTTTATGCACCTAAGTGATATGTGCTCAGAATAGTGATTGGCCCCCTGTGGTATTGGGAAAAATGAAAATCTTTGCTAATTAGATGCCTTTATAATAAGGAAATTTAATGGTTACTGTTACGCAATGAAGAATGAGAATATCTTCCATTACAAAGAGCTATTCTTCACTACTATGCCTGAGAAACCACTAATTTTATTTTCAGATCAATCGTTTGTATATTGAGTTAATAAATGTGAAATGTTAATGCAGTTTTAAGCAGCAATTTAGGCCTCTGGGTCCTAGTAACATCCCTTCTAATCAGCACACTCTGCAGTGATATATAGGGTTATCTATAGGGACAGATGAATCATGCAATACAGAGAGCTGCTGTTAGCTCTTGTAATGATTCCAAGCTGGACAAGCCTTTCCAAAGAGGAACTGACCATACAAGCTTTTCAAAACCTTGTTTGTCTAGTAAAATCTTTATAATTGTGAAACTTGTTTTCTCAAGAGGTACAATGCATATTTATTCTCTGTCTCAGGCCAGTTGAGCTAATAATGGTTGCAATCAATAAGCAAGTCTTTCCTAAGTATAGTTTTCTAATAGACACTTTAAGGGTCTCCAGCTATCAGGTGAACCTACTTACATCTTGTGGGTAATTTACCACAGACATCTTGCAAAAATTACTTAGACGAATTAACACTTATTTTCAATTGAAGCTCATGAAAACCCTGCAAGATCAAGGTAAAGAAAAATATTTTATCTCTGCATTAGAATGGTAACCAGCAGGTTCAACTTTCAAAGGCCCTTCTTCACAGCCTTTAAAAGTACACAAGGAATGGTTGCATGCCAGCTTTCACATGCAGCTCAACATGAAAACATGAGTTTTCCTATGAAAACCAGGCAAGCAGCACTGCATTAAAATTTCAGAGAACACATTTGAAAAGTTGCCCTTAATTGTCTAGTGTGCTGTGCTTGCAAATGGATTCACTGCCAAGGTATATTTATGGGACACGTGAAAGTCATTGTTATTCTCTTTTTGTTTTTCTTGCCTGATTTAGTTGTTTGGGTTCTCTAACATTTTCCATATGCAAGGGATGGCAGGAGAAGGCTTTGGCATGAGGCTGGGAGAATGCCTGTAACTCTTCTTGATAACCAGGCCCATTCTGGGGCAAACCCTTTGGCCTTGTAAAGCCTGAGCTAGCAAGTTGATTTCTAGAATGTAACTGTGTTGTTGTGTCATAGGGCTGACAAACTTCCTGACTATTCCATGATTCTGTAATGTTTTGTTTTTTCTTTGAAGCTGTGAGTCCTAGCACCAAGAGGACCTGGCTTTCCTTAAAAAAAAACTCATTACTTTCCAAATGTCTTCTTTGTGAAGGAAAACTTGAAATTGTAACTGAAAGGCTAACATGGAGCACGGAGCTAAAGTCTCTAAGCTGTTTTTAAACATCCTGATTTCTAAACAAATGTCTTTGGTTTGGGGATTATATACAGTAATAGTGCTGCAAGTTCAAGCAAGCACACTTTTATTATTAACTTGCTGTTGTTACTTTTATAAATAATGCTGTCTCTATCCCAATAGTTATTTTACACTCATGTTTCAAAGCCAGTGAAGCTGAAGTATGTTCACATTATATTTTGTTTAAGCAGTTGGAAACAGTGGTCTCTCTTAAATGTACTACAAAGATATTATCTAGGATTTCTCATGTAATAGCTCTGTAATATTTTACTGAAAGATGAAACTAAAAAATGTTGATAAACTGAAACAAAGGTGTAGATGTTAAATTTTCATGTCTTGCCGCCAAATGTTTTCCCCTTTACTATATGGAAAGAAAGATAAAAACATGTTACTTCCTCAACACAGAGAACCTGTCTTTGCAGACCAAGAGTAATGGTAAATTCATTTGGCCCATTTCCATTCAAATGTGTTGGAGATTCAGTGGATGATGCACATTTTACCCTGTAGAGAATAGCATGTGATAGGTGAATGAACATGGAAAGAAGTTTTATTGATGTGGGACTTCGAAGTTTAAATATCAATGGGAAAGTATTACATCATGATATAGACCAAATTAGGTGAAAACATTGTGATATAGAACAAATTAGATGAAAACATAACCCTTTTGAATATTTGCCATTCTTTTCCTAACCTGGGTAGCAGGTAAAACAGCTACTGAAGAGACAGAATCTTCTATATTAAACACAGTGAATATAAAGCATGTGTATGTTCACATCAGTAAAGTATGTGCAGAGGTAGGCAGTTCCAGATAAACTAAAATTATCTTCTAAGTACAAAGCACTACTGCAAATTCAGTGACAGCTTTGTAAATGAGTACATTTCTTGCATTGCTACCAAATGGTATGTGATTTGCCTGTGGCTTATGTATTGCAGAGATTGTTGAGACCTTGCAATAGCTATAATGGAAGATTCAGTCAGTGATGTAACTTTCCCGTCTGATTGACTCTATGAGTAGTCATGCAGAGTTCAGAGGTCAAATTCAAGACTTGATGGCAAACCTGAGAAAAATTACCTTCAGTTTAAGAGTCCAGGAGGAATCCAGCCATTGCAACAGTAATTTATAATGGCAACATAATATACGTGCCAGTAGGTACACTGATATTATGCTAAAGTATAGAGTAATGGCAAATGTTAGAAGACAGGAAAGAAATCAGTAATACAACTTCCGAATAGCAAAACGCTATTGCAAATTATCCATGGAGATCTGAGGCAAATATTGCCTCTCAGCATGGCTGTCCATGCAAGAGAAGTCTTCACATTAAGAAATTATTCTTGGTTACTTACCCACTTAACAATAACACTAATGCCTCAGACTGCACCAATAGTCACTCTTGAGATGCTCCTTCTCTGTTACACTTGTATTTCCATGTCTAACAGCAAACTGAAATGTGAGTCCTGGATGAAACCTTGTTGCTTAGCCTAAGTTTCCCCTTAAAAGCCTTAAAACATACCTGCTTCTCACTGCTGACATAGTGATCTAGACAATTTACACTCTAATTTTAGATCATCTATTTTATTTTGTGTGAGAAAAATATTTGAATGCAGATAAGATGCTGGTTAAGTGGACTCCAACCCAAAGGATTTTTTCTGCTTTTACATAAAGGCCAAGGTACTCACAGAGCTAAATATCAATTAAGTACTGATGTATAATTAGATAGAAGAGTAATTAAAAAAAAAAGGAATTTATTATTTATGAATTATGTAATTTTAATTATACCTAGACAAGTCCTAATAGTTCCTTTGAAAGCCTAGGCACTTTACACCTGCAGAAATGAGCCTTCAAAATTACTTCCTATAGACCCGTATGTGTAATCATTTAAAATACCGGCACAGTTTCTCATGGCAGTAATTTGCATTAAATTTTGCAATGTCTGGGTTCAATTGAGAACTCTTTGGACTTTGTTTGCATCCCCAGTGAGAGCAAGACATTTGCAATCTGACGACTATAACACTTAGCGTTATGCTGGGTATACAGAAGCCTGCTGCATGATGAATACTCCTGAGTATCAGTTATAAGTACTTTTGTAAAAAAATATTCCATAAAAAGAACATTTTAGAAAAAAAGGACATCAACATGTCATTGGACTTGCAGAGCAAAGTTCACTTGTGTGATGATTGATGAAAGCTGTGGATAACTTTTTAGACTACTCTGAAGTAATAGCAATCTTACAGACCAATCCTCAGAAAATTTCGGCTGATTTTTAGACTCAAAGGGATGAAGTCTGAGGCCTAGCTGCTAAGGGATTATCACTTGAGGGGGTATCAAAAAACCTTCTTAATGCTTTCTGAAGGAAGTGATTTTTTTACCACCTTGAGCAGGATTTTGGCATGCCAATTCTCCATGCAGTGCTGCCAGATCTCTGAGTGACTTCTCCAGATTCACTGGGCTGTTTGTGAAACTTCTCATCTGCCTCTGCTTACAAATTACACAGCCAGAGAGCAGGGAGGGAGCAGCTTCCACCAGACAAGGCTCAAGAGCAACTGCAAGATATAACAGGGGGCTAAAGAAGGACAAGCCAGCTCATATTCCTCATATACTGTGTTTTGTTGAGGGTGGACATTCCTTGTTTATAAAAAAAAAGGTCTCATTCAACACCCAACTCTCCTGATGCAGTCACATCTGGGGATCTGTAGCTGCATGACCTGACGACCGGTTTAAAGACCGTGCTGAGGTTACATTTCTAGACATAATGTTTGAGAAAGAAAGGAAAAAGAAATTTGTTCTTTTTCTGTACCAGCTGGATGGAAGAACAAACCAACCATGATGACTTGTTTGTCATAAAATGTCATTCCTTATGAGACACACACCAGCAAAAATTTCTTCTGCCCTCTCTCCCTTGATATATTTGTAGGAAAATATTTACAATGAAAATATTGCCTATTCAGTAAACTATAATTTCACAACAAGAACAAAGCTTCAGCAATTACTTTCCAATCAAGTAATTCTATGGATTTATATTATCATTTAGCAGGTGGCCTGTTCACCTTCAGCTGTTGGATAGTTCTATGTGTGGTAAAGTGGTCGTCCTTAAAATACACCATTTACCTGCTAAGAGCAATATTATACTATTTATGAAACCACATAATTTCAATAGCCAAACTCTGCAAGATTTTAGTGCTATCTCCACCTGTAATTGTGGAACAGCTGACTCATTAGTCCATAAACACCCCTTACCATTGAACAGATTTGCTAAAACTCTCAAAGTGACTTGTTTTTTCATCATTCCTGTAAGCATGCCACTCCCTCACAATTCCCTCACTTTTCTGATCAGTGTAAGAGGTGTCTCAAAAGATTATAATTAATTATAGTTCAGACTAACAACAGGGAAACATTCATGCAACAAACTCTTCACTGCCTTGCTGAAAGATGTATATTTTAAATAATATGAAGATAAAATGAAATCCATTAATATCTTTAAAATTATGCACATCTTAGCAATCAATTTATCTTTTGTCTGTGGTCTATTAAAGTAAATATTCCTTCAAGGATGGAGACAGTTTCCTCTGTTTTACCTTATTCACTACCATAGACTTCTCCTTAACAAGCTTTCATCTACCTAATAACTTTCCCCTTTAAGTCTTCTGGTAACAGACATCATTCACTGTGGTTTGCAGTATTTGTTAAGGAATGAACCATTTGTTAAGCCACAAATTTTCCTAATTATTCTCTCCCATATTTTAGTCCAGGGGCAGGGGAGAAATCTCTGCTTTCATAATACCTGAAGCTCTTTATTAATACATGACTGTAGTCAAGCCATGCTTCAGGGTTTTAGTGATTTAGTTGCAAGGATCATGAAGAAATACTAGCACTTTGGTATGCAACTGGAATTTGAACTTGTATTTGGTTTTCTTTCCTACTGATTAGGCATATGCTCTGGCAACAGCTGAGTGGGGATAGTAGGCAGAAAGGCATAGCAGTCTGAGACTCCTTTCTTAGGTGTTTCCCAGTATGGGGTGTTCTGACCTATACAGAATCAAACCTTTGACCAGAGTTGCAGTGAGGGAAAATCTAGCAGGAGCCCCATTTTTTGCTACATGGAATATAGGTCACCTGTCAGAATAACCTGTTACTAACAAATTCCCTGCCCCCAAGCAAGACAAACTCTTAAATTAAAGACTGTGGTCACATGTGCAGAGCAGTAAATTAATGCTCTTCAAAGGATAGATGATTGCAGAGCTCACCATAAATACCTCAGACTACCCATTTTCTACTAATGGCAGTCAATCAGTGTATGGCCAATGAACTGAAATACCTCAGATTCACCTAAGTCATAGGACTCAGTCTGTAGACAACTGCACTGAGCTGCCTGGCTTGTGCTCTGCAAAGCATCAGGCTGAACAATATGAAAGATTCCCCATTGCCAGAAGCTCTGTGACACTGGGGCATTTGTGCAATAAAATTTTAATCTCTTGCTAACTCTTACAAGGGAAGAAAACTAGCATCACAGGGACCCACAAAATGCTGCAGTAGAACTCAGCATGGATCACTCAGTAAATCCAGGATCCAGACTACAGGAAGAACTGTGAACAAGGTCAGAGTAGATGGTCTCCTTCATGTTGGTTTTTTTTTTTTTTTTTTTTTTTTTGCAGTAGAGCATGTAATTGTTGTATAAAATCAGATGATCATGACACGTATTTGCCACTGTCCTCGAAGTAAGGGTCAGTTATTACTCTGAAGAGAAAGACTTAACTTTTAGAATTGTTTCCCAAACTCCTACTACAACAACAATTTCTTGAAACCTTTCTATTATTCTTATATTGCTGAGAAAATTGTTTTTTTCAAATAAATAGCATCCTGCATTAGCAGAGCATGCGAAAGGGCAGGACTGGCCAGAGCAAGCTCCTCTCTGTAAATTCCTTGGCACACCTTTGTCTCTGAATGGAGCGCCTAAAATCACAGCATTTTCCCTATAGCTGTATTCTATGTCAAAATAACATCCACAGTAATTATTGATGTCCCATACTCCTGCATCCTCCATCCCCTACTTTGTTTTGCTAAGAGGAAGGTGATATTTGACTTTTATAATTGTCACGCCTATATTTATTTGAAAAGTAAGATTATTCCCTTTGCAAAGGGACTTACATTTCTGTGGTACTGGCTTGTGGCATGTTCAGATAAACCAAGAGAAACTTTACGTGATTCATAGCTATATCTGAAGTGCTAAGAGGTGCCTGAAGGAAAAAGTCAGAAAGATGAAAAATACAGAATAATAATCGTCATATCCTCACTGCTTTTCAGTGACTTTGCACCATCTGAAGATTTGACCCAGCATTAAAAATGTTGGGAAAGACACTTTATTAGTAAGCCCAGGTAAATGGAAAGAATGTTCAGAAAAAAAAAAAAGAGAACACCCTTTATTTGACTTCTTCAAAACATTTTTAGGCTTTATTGTTAATAAGATTAAAAAGGAGATGAGCAATAAAGATATTTGAGCTGGGTTTATTATGAGAAAATGTACACTTCAGGAAGAGTGCTCTCCCACCACTTAGACAGAAAGTTTGTGTACACATCCTTCCATTCACATTTTTTTATTGCTGTTTGCCTAGGAGAAAAAACCTCCCTATTAAAAGAATGTGAGCAGAAGTGCATTGCCTCCCCTCTCCAGGCTACTTTTGATGCACTGATTCACGTATTTCCCATAACTATATAATTTTCTGCCAGTCACGATTGTAGACCCTTCAGTGTGTGAAACATAATACTTCCCTTGAAAATAAAGCAAGTCATCTGACAAACTGCGTTCCTTGTCTTTTGTGGGTCGTTCAGTGACTTTATTTTACTGAGGGAACAAGGGGAAGTTTATAATAGGATCAGTTTTGTTTGCAATTTGTTTCTAATAGATGCCAATAAGCCGGTTAACTAGGCTCTAGTTAATGGAAATTTTATTGTGCTTCCCCCTGCAGTGCACATGACCTTTTCTTACAAGAGTTTGTGATTCTTGAAAACATGTATCTGCTGCCTTGCCTCGGGGTCTGCTTACAACAGCAGGGATATGGCTATGGGCTCTTCTGAACTTGCTCACCAGCCCTCTGCTTTGACTAGACCAAAATACTTTGATCATCCTGTCAGTGGCAAATTTACAGCAACATACTGGCTTTAGTTCCATGTGTATTTCTCCAAATATAATATCTCCCTCAAGAAATCAATGATAAGCTGTTAAACTAAAGAGCATGGTAACATCCACAGAGCAGTAAATTAATGGTCTTTTGTGGATAGATGGTTACAGATTTCATCATAAAAAATGGATAAAAGATTACATATCACACAGAGCGAAACTTTTAATAACTCAACATGACTTTTCTTAATGGGTTTTATTCATTTTAATCATTATAGTGTCAATGATGATTATAGTCTTATTAGATTCTGGTGATTGAGGAGCCTGTTTATGAGATATTGAAAATCTTAGTCTGTTCAGAAGTGGAGTTGCAGTCTGTGTATGTTTGATGTGTAAATTCATCTGCAGAAGTAGGGCTTACCAGAGAGCTTCAATTAATACTTTTACTAAATTGCTCCTGTCTGTAGTGACCTAGGTCACAGATGACTTAAAGATTCCACGACATCAAGTTCTCAAAACAGTAGACCAGCAAGACTGTAAATCAAAGAGGGCTGAGGAACTAAAAAAGAAAGGAAAAAAAGAAGGGGAAGAGAATCATAAGGCAAAAGAAACTAATCTGCTTTCCTCTCTAGTAACCACAGAAGTGTCTAGCCTTAAGTTATCACTCTAGGCTAGGTGTTCCTTCCTAGTGATGGAGCTTTTCACATAGACTTCAGCATATATGAACACTCACAATTAGAATGACTCTTTATATCACCTAGAACATGAACAGCAAAAACAAAGCTGGTACAACAATACTGGGTAATTATCTTTGCTATTATATTACTTTTTAAGAAACTGTTTTTAAAAATGTATGTCTATGGTAATTAATTTTAATGTTAACAAGAACACACCAGACCATCTTTTTTTTTTTTTTGGCTCTAGTTTAAAGCTTGTTAAAAGAATCTTTTTCCTTGTGAGGCCACAGATAAAATCTAAACACTGTAAAATAAAAATGATGCCATAAGTTTGTTCATATTTAAAATGGAATATTTTTAGTAATCACATGTAGCTCTGTCTCAAGAGTGCCAGCTTACCCTTGCAAATCAAGAGCATTATGAACTATAAAATGCTTAGACTAGAGCCACAGAAATTTATCTAAATCATCCTGAATGAATTAATCTTTTGGTTTCTGAAAACTCAAGGAATGCTTCAGATGCATCCTGCTTAGCCTCATTCTGCCCTGTGGGCTGTCCCTGACCAGCAGAACTAAAGGGCTTAGGCTAGCCAGACCCCTGGAGGTGCTTGCAGGATGCTTGTCCCAGCCACGGCTGCCTCTAGTACTACTGGAGATGGGAACTCCTATTCTTGGAGAATTGGCGGGGTATCTTCAGAGCTCCCTGTCCTTCCTTCCTGCTTTGCTAGGTGTGTCCCTGGTACAGCAGTAGACAAGTCTACACCACTTTCATCTCCTTGACTGGCAACAGTTTCTTGGACATGTAATGAGTCTTTCAGATCCTGAAAAAGGATGTCAGGATTTGTACTGCTAAGGAATAAATTTGACTTTGCAGTGCCAATGAATGCATTATATTTTTTTAAATTTTTTTTTTCTCGCTAAAGCGAGGTCAGCAGTTTTTAAATATGTAAAAGGCACTTCAGCCAGAAAGGAAATAAGTTTTTCTGTGTCCACTGGTGACAAAACAGTGAGTGTTGAGTTTAAATTGCAGCAAAGGAGGTTTAGACTAGACATCAAGAAAAAAGCAATATAGAATGGCTAACAACAGATAGCCTGGGATTACTGTTGGCCATGTAGGGAAGTTGTGGAAACATTGTCTCTGGAAGTTCTTTTAAACTGTCAGGAAAAGAACTAGACAATTTTGAGTCTGGTTTAGCCCTCTTTTTAAAATGATTTCTAAGGTTCTCCTCCCTGCTTAAAAGTTTTCACTAGTGTGGGTTGTTTTTTTTTTTTTTTTTTTTTTTGTTTATTTGTTTTTTTTTGGTTTGCTTTTATGTTTGTTCAAGTTGTGGAGTTGTTGGTTGTTTTTTTTGTTTTGTTTTTGTTTTGTTTTTTTTTTAAAGTGTGGGTGGTCAGACAGTTTCTAACTTACTAAACATAGACCAGGTTCGAGATTTTCAATGTGAGTGTTTCAGGTACTGCATTTTCTTTTCTATCTCTCTAAATGTACCAACCATCATGAACTAGCTATCAATATTTACTTTCTTAAATCACTGTATTTTTTACTGAATCACCATATTTACAATAAAGGATTACAATAACGATATGATCACTATTACACAAATGAATGCCAGAGGAAACAAACATGAATTAAAAGGTCTGGTGAAAGTCCTGTGACTCAGTCAACATGAATCACAGAGAATGGCTGGAGCTGGAAGGAAGTTCTGGATATTATCTAGTCTAACCCCCTGGATAAAGCAGGTTCACGGAGAGCAGGTTGCACAGGATCATGTCCAGGTGGGTTTTTAATATCTCCAGGAAAGGAGACTCCACAACGTCTTTGGGCAGCAGGATGTCATAGTTCCATACAATGGCCATGTGGATCTATTTGCTATTCTTGATTCAATCTTCTATTATTCCATTTGCATTGCAGAGAAATAGTCCAAGGCAATAAGTGAATGAGCATTTGCTATGTTCTTATAGATACAGCTAGCAGATGATAAAATATAGGTTAAACCCCTACAGACTCTCAAGTTCCTTTTCAGCAAGCCAGGTGTCATGTATTGTATTAGATGGTTCAGAAAATGTCATCCTTAAATTGCTACATTAGGCAACACACATGTACATAATGAAGGTAAGGAAACAAGCCTTCAGATTTAGCATTTCTACAGCTCATTCACTTTGTTCCTCTTTCTGACTAAGCCTATTGGAAAGGTAGCAAATATCTCAAAGGAGGGGGAGAAAGGACAAAACATGTTTGTTTTTAAAAATGTCTGGGGATTTTCTTTAATTAATGTGCCAATCACTTAGTAAGCTGCAGGGCAGACTCAGTAGCTGGGACAATCCAAATAAAGCCCACATGCTCCTGTTTCAGGCACCTCCCTTTCCTCTGGGCAGGCTTATTAACTCAGAAATGGGAGACCAAGTTTTAAAATAGTGCTACTTGCTTAGAGGCAGAAAACTTTCCAGCTCTGTGCAGATGAAAATTTGAGAATCAGCCTCTTTCCTTCTTGATGTCTGTATCTGGACCATCTTGTATGTAGCTTCTTATCTAATCTCATGTCCCTCTTCCCCTCCCTTCTTCGCTATTATTTTGCAGGAAGACTGTTACATGTTTTCAGAAGGAGCAAGAAATCTGGCTTTCAGTTTACCATGCCGTCTAGGCTCCCTGCGAATGGGGCAAACAGATTTTGAGCCTTGGAAGTGTTGCACAGATTCACCTAGATGTTTGTTCTGCCCTGGTGCTCGCCAGACAGAGAGCTCCTCCTAAAACACAGACAAGAGCTGCTCTCCCCTGCCCAGCTCCGGGAGTCAGGGAATGATGCTTTCGTCTGTGGTTCTCCCATTAATCAGACAGTAAAGCAGACTGCTCCTGGCCCAGATCACCAGTAAATTACTTCCCGCTGGGGTGCCGGGGTAGGGGAGCAGAGGGCTGGGGCTCCACAGGCTCCCTGGCAGCCTGCTCTGCCTGTCAGGCACAGACAGTCGATGTGCAGGGGCCACCCAGGGAGACTTTCAATTCCTTATTCCCTGGTGTGGGTGCGTGGGGCAACCTTGCCCTGTGCTAGCAGGAAACGTTCAGCAAATATATCAAAAGCACCAAGGCAGAAACTTGCAAACCGCAACTTCTTTATCCTTATGGGAAAGACTGATAGCATTTAATAGAAAACACATACCTTTCTGAACCCTCATATCAAGTTTCACAGGGATTCCTACAGACCAGGCTTCGCAGGCAGGCATGGAGATGAACGTGGCTACAGGACTCTCCAGAGCAGCATGAAAGCCAGCTATCCTCCTAGCTGGCTTTAGTCAACTAATGAGCTCTCAAGGTTTTGTCTCTATCAAACATTATGAGACACTACAAACCTGACCTTGTTCCATCAGAAGATCGATTAAATTTCCCTAATGTTGACAAACATTAGATGAGGATGTGCAGGATTTGCAGGTATGCTCAAGTCTGCATATGTTACCACCTAGTGACTACTTGGGGTGCATTGCAGTAATTTGTGCACAATGTGGAGATGTATTAGGAGACTTGTAATGCAAGCAAATATAGGATGATTTATCAGAGTGACTGATCAATGCCATTGCATTAATATAGTGCGGTATCCGTAGTAAGTTGGGCAATGCAAAAAAGAAAAAAGCCCTGGTTTCTTTAGAGAGATACCAAAAATACCGTCTCCAAATATTTGGGCTTTTTGCATTAAGGTCAAGAAGCTTATCCTGTTTCCTGGAATTTGGCTGATAGATTCACAGTCCCATCTTCTCTTCTTTTATTGAAGTAATAACTAATTGTTTCTGCTCTGTATCTTTGTCATATATAATTGCCATTTTATTGTTCCCTAAGGTAAATTTAACTAAGACTTTTAAAAAGCTGAATTTAAAATTACTATTGCTGATGAAAAGTAGGAATTCTAGGTTGCAAAGCCTATGACAGCCTTATGCGGTTTCCTGTGGCTGTATTTAAAGATAATTAAGAGCAGATCTCCCTGCACTGCATTTTTGTAAAGTAACTGCAAGTATATTAAGGAGCAGGCCTACCTGTTAAATATTCATATTTGTTTGAGAAGTGGGAAAGCTTTTCCCAAATGTTTTTCTAAATTCTTGTTCACTGTCAGGTAAAGGCCAGTGACAAGGGGTGTTTCTCAGGGGTTAGCACTGGGACTGGTGCTATTTAACATCTTTGTTGTTGAGATGGACAGTGGGATTTCATGCACCCTCAGCATCCATGCCAACAATACCAAGATACGTGGTGTGGTTGTGGCATTGGAGAGAAGGGATGGCATCCAGAGGGACCCTGACAGGCAGGAGAGGTGGGCCTTTGTAAACCTCATGAAGTTCAACAAGGCCAAGTGCAAGGTCCTGCACCCAGACTGAGGCAATCCCAAGCACAAATACAGGCTGGGCAGGGAATGGATCAAGAGCAGCCTTGTGGAGAAGGACTTGGGGCAGTTGATTGACAAGAGATTATCAATGATCCAGCAATGTGCACTTGCAGTCCAGAGAGCCAGCTGTATCCTTGGCTACATCAAGAGCAGGTCAACAGATCAAGGAAGGTGATTCTCCCTCTCTGCTCCCTTGAGACCTCAGCACTGGAGTGCTGTGTCCAGCTCTGGGCCCCCCAGTATAAAAAAGATTTGGACCTCCTGGACTGGGTGCAGAGGAGGTCCACAAAGATGATCAGAAGCTGGGTCATCCCTCCTGTGAAAGACTGAAAGAGCTGGGGTTTTTCAGACTGGAGAAGACTGCTCAGGCCAGCTTGGATGAGGCTTTGAGCAACCCAGTCTAGTGGAAGGTGTCCCAGCCCATGCCAGGGGGGTTAGAACTAGATGATCTGTAAGGTACTGTCTAACCCAAACCATTCATGATTCTATGACTCTGCATGTATACTAATAAAAATTCTTCCAGCTGGCTATCACCAGAATTACTTTAAATTCCTTCCCACCAAGAAGTCAAATCCAGGGAGGGTATCATGTCGTATAGCAGGGTTTAATCCTACTATCTCTTCTTACTCACCTGAGCAAGGCTGATTCAGCTTCTTGTAGGGTTGATAATGGCTCAGAGTGGGATCTCCTATCCAGAACTTCCTATCCAGCTGGAGAACATTATCTTCAAACTAAAATCTCAGCTATTTTGTTTGGCCTGTCTGTGTTGGTATCTTTGAAAATCAGGACTACTAACTTTTAAAGATAGTGAGAGATTTTACATGTTTGAGATTCTTAAACCATGAAAAAGGAGAATGTCAGTAAGTTGGATGGAGTTACTGAGTCTGGTCCCTGGGCATGGAACTTCTAGCAAAGGCAAAGAGTCTTACCTTTCATCAGAGGTTGCCAGATTTAGTCTATTTCTGCTTTTAATCCAAGGGGTTTGCTTTTCAATCTGGAATCCACAGCTGAGAAAAATAAAGGTACATGCTGAAAGTTTTTGGAAAGACACTACTCAGCCGGTGAAAGAAAACTGGCTAAAGTATCATATAAAGGAAATATTTTTATCATATTGATTATGATTTTTTTTTTTGCTTTTCTATGATACCTCTTTTTAAAGGTACTATAAACATTATTCAAACCAGGTTCCCATTACTAGGAAAGGTCAGAAATTGCAGTAGACTCACAAAGTCAGGCTAGCCATTAGCAAATAAGGGTTTATGGAAAACTCATAAAGCACCTAAAGTACCAGCTTATGTAATGTATCTAATATAATAAACACTCTGATGGGAGTCCAGGAGTGGAAAAAATGCAGTTTCTTATTATAAAATATTTGAACATAGTCAAGACTAGAAACCGATCAAACTGTGTGAGCCAGAAGCCTTTGTCATGAAGCCTGAAAATCCAGGAGACCTTCAGCTTGTTGGGAGGAAGCATTTTAGCAAACCCTGCAGGGTGAATTGTTAATGCAAACTTATATTCACAGTGATCTCAGAAGTTATGTGGGAGAGTTATTTGGCACAGCCATTGTTAGATTCTTACACTACTGTACAAACAACTGTCTGGTTTTAGATTACAACAAGTATACTGTACTGCCAGTGAGACCAAGTAATGCAGGAGGAACAGAGCATATCACTCTTTTCTGTTGCCTATATGCCTTTTAAACAGAGTTCTTGAGAAAGCCAGCCATTGATGCCTAGTTGGCACGGAGTTAGACTGTTTTCCTGAGCAAGGATATTCCCACAACAGCTATAGTCACCTGGTATTGTACAAACTACCTGCACAGAGGTGTTTGGTGTGACACTCCATCGTTGTGCTATTTTTGGCACACTCCTTCCTAGTTTGTGATTAACAAGGTTAGGTTGTTTTCACTTTGTAAGGATTATTTATAGTTCAATAGGAGATTTCCCCCATTCCTCCCACTCCTACAGTTCATCAATAGTATGATTTTAGTCTTAATATGTGACCACAGTTATACAGTCATGTTAAGCAATTAAAAAAAAAAGAGCTGAATATGAAATACAGAGGACTAAATAGGAACATATGAACAATGCACTGCATTTATGTAACAAAGGGGAAGTAGACACTGACGAGACTTTGTATGGTGCTATCACAACAAATGTGCCTCCTTCAAGTGGACTATGCTGTTTAGCAGTTCCAAAACAGAATAAACTTTCGTGGGATAGAAACTGTAGAATTAACTTGAACTTGAAATAATAGTAGGACTCAGTGACCCAATCATTTTGGCCCTGACACAATGGGATTTTTATGCCTGAATTCAGTGGGAGCAAGAACAAGTCTGGAAAATAGTTATCTGTGATGAATTTGTAAATTCCCAGGAGAGATCAGTGTGACATAACACAGTGCCCATAACAAATTAGCTGGAAGGGTATTTTAAGTGGCCTGTATATAAACTTGATTTAGGATGAAGTTATTAAAAGTACTGAATGCTGGAACCACTATGCTCCCACTGAATGCAGTAGCAAAAATTAAATTTAAAAAATACTTTAGTATTTCTCTTAAAAGTGTAATGTTTTCTGTCCCTTAAATCTTCAGATAAGGACAGAAAAAAATGGATTTAACCATCTCACCTCAAAACAACACAGCAATATGAGAGGCAGCAAATAGCTCTAACCAGAAATTACTGCAATATACAGGGGTCATCTATACTGGTTAATGTTAGCTGTACCTTCCAACAGTCAACAGTTGTGTTGGGCTGAGATAGATAGCAAGTGCACATGCAAATAGCAAAAGGAACAGTTGTGATTTCATGAAGAGGTATTGCACTTAATGGAGCTGTATAAGCATTGTAGTTTTCCCAAGTGAAAGTGCTTTTGAAGTAAATCATCTGGTTGAATGCAAGGTGAGAGATACGTGACAGAGATATCAGCCACAGGTCCAGGAGAATGGCTCGTATCAGGCTGCAGATACCAGTGATCCTGACCTCTTTGGCAAGTCAGCCATATGTACTAAGGGTGGGATCCAAATCCTATATTGTTGCCCATCTAAAAAAAATGAGGTTTCTAGTATAAGCCAGTCATTGAGAAAATGTGAGGTTTCCATCCCATTCTTAAACAAGTGTTAGAAGAGATGTGATGAGATCTACTCTGGAGGAGCTTGTCTCCTTCCAGGGACAACTGCAGGAGTCTTGATAGCTGAAATGCCAATCTTTTGGACTGCTCATGGTGCACGAGATGCATCTAATGTCAATGGCTGCAAAATGCCTGCTTGGAAGCTCCCTTCTTCCTTGCTTGCTTGTCTATTCTGATGCAGCCGTATCTTGTTAGTGGGTAACTTGAACCTGAACAGCTAGAGAGCTGGGTCTGTACTTGTGTCTCTAGATCTCTGCTGTTTGCTTTGCCACTTGTGCAATCTTCACACCCACTTAACGTGCTGCACCAATCCCTTATGCTTGTCCTACTGAGCCATACTAAGCTGTATGTCTTTGCTGAGCCCCAAGACTGCACTTAGAATAAGCAGTGGGACATCAGAGTGCAAAATCCTGGTGGAGAGCCCTACATGCAATTCGCAGTTTCCAGGTCTCCATCTCCCCTGAGCATTCCTCTCAGTTCAGAACTCCCTTTCTTCCTCTGGGCTTACCTCCCACATTCTCCTGCCTTCCTGGCAGCCTTCAGTCCAGCCTGCTGTCTGCCTCAGGATCTTCTACCAGTGACAGTTTATGGTCAAAAGAGTTGTGGCCCAGAAATGTTGGTTGCAGGCTGCAGCCAACAAAAAGGTGGCCATCATTTTCAGCTCTTACATCCAATTGCTCCCTATCCAATTCTTGCTCCCTCTGTGTTTTGTCCTCTTACTAGATACGCCCTTTGTTGCAGAGATGCAAATCTCAGCTAGCTTTGATCTCATGAATACAAATGTTGTTTTTATTAACCTTCCAAATGACTCCTGTACTGAGGCACATCCTGCTTTTAGCTAGTCAAATGAAAATAATGTTTCTGCTTGATTTCTTTTCTGTTTTTCAGATATTTGTGTTGCTTTGATAAAATTTTACATAACCTTTTTGATTTGTTGGTCACTTACATATTATTCTCCTCCAATGATAATTCTTCACCTTTGCTGTGTAGCTGCCTACCTTTGCTGAAGAGTGAAATATGGGTAAGAGACACAAGTATAACCAAATGTAATGCAATGTACTTTAGGAAGTTATTACACTTGTTCGTTTGAATTCTTTATAGTTTGCTTTTCTTGTGAAGTATCAGGAAACATGCAGATTACCATTTGGTTTTATGACTTAAGAGTTCCAGCTATTCTTTAGATTAAAGTCATTGTCACAATAGTTCTTCCACTTCATCACAAAGGATTGAGATTGCAGCGAAACGCATTCAGTATAAACGGGTTCTGCTACATCTCCAAGACTTCCTGCCTGGATTAGGATGGGTTTTTTACCTGGGAAATGACATATCTGAGCTGTGATCAGTTGTGCTATCTAGGGAAGTCTATTTAAAAGCACTTTCCATTTTAAATATAGCAATAAAATACCACACTAGCAAACCTTCTTGATAAGGGTAAAAGCAATACATCCAAATCCAATCTAAATTTGACATTGCCTAGAACAAGAATTTGCATTGATAAGTCAGGACTCATTTACAAGGCCATAAATGGGTGGGTAGCTATAATTTGGGTATTAAACTTGTAAAATATATTGATGGCATGCAAGGGCTAAATAAATAATTTACTACAAGAAAATTGGAAATCTTTACACAGTACTTAATTGACTAGCCACTCTCCCATGTTCTTGATAGTTTCCTATTTTGCTCTTTTTTTTTTTCACACACTAAAATGTTTCCCATGTGTATTTTTTCCAACTTCAGTGGTTGTTCATAAGTCACTATATTTCTGCATGCATACCCTGTTTCCATCTTTGTTTTATCAGTCAGTTACATTCCTTTTGACATTTTAATTTGTTTGTTTAAAAGTGTGAATTAATCAAGTGCATTTTCTGGGCACAGCTCAGCTGGTGTTATTTTTAAGATTAAAATAAAATCACCTCAGTGATCAGGCTAACTTTGAATGTTGGTTAAATCATTTTCCAGTGCAAAGCAGACCGAATTAATGGGTATTCCAGTGATCACAGTAAGAGTGGGATTGGCAGCTTTATATATGTTTATAAAAATTCTTGTGACCACCTCACTGGCCAGTGTAACGCATGGTAGTTGCAGTGAGGCGAATGAATTTTGGCCTTAAAGGGTTTTTTCCATCCACACATATTGAAAATCTGGTGTGATTACATATTAGCCCTTGATTGACCTGCCCTTCAAAGCATCCCAATCAAACCTACTAAACATGTAAGATTTTATTTTTAAAACATCACACTTGCTTTTTGTTAGATTTCTCTACTGAAGCCAGACCTCCATGGTATGCTCTCACCACCTTTACCTGTGACCCAAGGAAGAGAAGCTGGGGCTTTCACTCACCTCCCCAGATATTGCTATTTCCTTGGGTGGCTGTGATGCTACTGTACATGCTGATATTCCTTTCCTGATCATGTGGACTCTCCATGTCTTTGGTGGAGGAATGAAAGGACAAAAATGTGCCTTTATTTACCCCACCAGGGGTACTGTGGTCTCACTATGAAGTGGCTTTTACTGGTTAAAATTTGCAACTTGTTTTTTGATCTATCATAGACTCATAGAATTTGGACAACCTGATCTAGTGGCCCATGGTGGGATTCCGTGATAGAATAGTTTGGGTTGTAAGGGACATTCAAAAATCATGTAGTTCAACCTCTGAAATGAGCAGGGACATCTTCAACTAGATCAGATTGCTCAGACCACTGTCCAACCTGACCTTGAATGTTTCCAGGGGTGGGGGCATCTACCACCTCTCTGGGCAATCTGTTCCAGTGCTTCACCACTCTCATAGTGAAAAAGTTTCTTCTTCTTTTTTTTTTTTTTTTTTTTTTTTTTTTTTCCTCAAATTATTAGCCTTTGTCCTGTTGCTGTAAGGAACTACAAGAAGCTTGTCCCCATCTTTCCTATGAGCACCATTTAAGTACTGAAAGGTCACAATAAGGTGCTCCTGGAGCCTTCTCTTCCCTGGGCTGAACAACCCCAAGTCTCTCAGCCTGTATTCATAGATAAGGGGAGTTTAATTCCTCTTGCCCTTTTGTGATTCACTTTCATCTTTAGTCATCCACAGCAACCAACTGTGCTGCTACTATCAAGTACAACTTGTTAGCACAATATCTTAACTAATTATGCTCTTAGACAGGCAGTGGTGGTGCTTCCCCACATGGACATGCTTGGAGCGCTTCCCAATGGACACGCATGCAGCAGAGGTGTTTTGCTAGCATAGTCTGTACAAGTTTCCCAGGAGATACAAAGCAGAGTGCCAGAGGACTTTCAGGAATTAGTGCTTCTCTGTGACGGTTTTTCCAAGATCAAGTGCCATGATGAAACACATGCCTTTCCATGCCAACTCATATACCAGACCCCAGGTGAGAATCATAGAAGTAAAGAAGTAAATCCAGAGGGAGTGCAATAAATTTGGGGTAAGAAAAGGGACAGATTTGCTCCAGCTGCTCTGAGTCACTGCCATCAGCTTCCTTATTGTTACAGGCACACAGAGACTCCCTCCTAATTCCACTTTCCACCTGTCCTCTCCAATAACTTCCTCTTAAAATGGAAGTTATTTTTCTTCAAAATATTTCCATTGTTTTCTGAGGAATGTCACCTCCTTTCAGCTGGGACCCTGCCCCATGGGTCAGATTGACAGCACTTTGCTTAGCAGCCACATCACCATTTTGGAGCCCAGACTTGAGTTCAGAGTAAAGTATTTTGGGAATGAGGGGAAAGTCCTGTGTTCTTTGGATGGTGGCAGGGTGAGATGGTTATGTTGTTTAAAAAGGGTTGTTGTACCCAAATTCAGACATAAAAAAGCCTCTTGGCTGTAGGAGAAAGGGTACACAGTGGTTGAACTTGCATTCTAGGGAGCCAGAAGAAAGAAAAACTCAATGCTCTGTTTTACATGTGTGCAGGACGCTGCTGCCTGAGGGATTAAGAACCCACTTACAAGCCCTCATGGATTACCCAGGCTTTGTCCAGGTGCACGAAACAAGCAGGGCCACACATCTGCTTACTTCCTCCCTGGGGATTAGAAACTGGAGGGTGGGAAATGAATAGAGCCTGGGGTCCAGTCTCTCTGGCCAGCTCAGCTGAGATGGTGAGTGATTGGTCAGGTCGAGGGAGGAAGGTGGAATATTATTTTATTTCTGATTTAGGCCAGAGGTAAATGATTGCCTGAGGGAATAGGAGAGGAGAAGGTGTGTCACTGAGTTATGGTGCCTCAGGGGGTTCCTGCTGCAATGGCACAACTATGTAATATGCCCTCTGGGGGATTGCGTCTGAAATAAAAATGTAGCCTGTTACTTATTGGCATTAATGTTCACTTACTAATGTCTTTTATTGCTCAACTCTTCTATTTTGGCACCTGGGTGACTACTTGGGTTCTTTTAAATTCACTGGACCAAATTCAGAGATCACATATCAAGAAATCTACACAGAGCTCACAACTGGCAGAGTAGTGTGGATTCAAAGTACTAAATGTAAGAAAGACTGTGGAGAGCACTGTAATGAATGAAAGGATCATGGTAGATAAGATTCCTTGAAAATTATTTCTGAAACTGAGCAGTCTCTCAGTGGAAAAGGATACTGGCTCAGAGTCAAGAATTGCTTGTAGGCTCCTAGCACTCTCAAGAAACCTCTGTGCAACCTTTACAGAACTTGACTGTACAACATCTTGACTCTCCACTAATGCAAAGTTCACTGACAAAAAAACATAATGATAACCTTAGATGAGGCTTTCCATGAATAATCCCAACAGTAAACCTGTCCTCAACATGAAAAGAGCTCCTGATATTCAGTATGTTTCCGTGATCAAACCTCTACCCTCTATTTCCTTATTTAAGTACCATGAAGCAAGTCACCACTCTGTCTGCACTCTATTCAATAACTCAGACACTATTTTTTTTTACTGGGCATTTCTCTGAGTCCTTTCTCTGAGTCTCTGCCTCCATGTGGGAGAATAACTACAAAACAATCTTCCTCACTCAGCTCATCTTGGTGGCAATGAGCTCAATGAGAATGGCATTGGCTCAACTCCAAACACATGGGATGAGTGGCATGGATGCTGGAGGAGTGCTGTTTAGTTTTCTGGCCTTGACTAGCAGACTTGTGGCTAGTTGTTTGCTATTGAGAATGCTGCTGTCAGGTTTCCTTTCTCAGCCATCACATGTCCATCATGCTTTTCCATGTCACCTCCCACTTGTGGAATGTCTGCATTTGCTTGCTCTCTCTTACATCCCTTTCTAGTATTTCCATCTCCCACTTCTCATCAGTATCCATCCTAAAAAAATATTTTATGCTGTCTCATCTATTTTTCTTCAGATATGGAAGGTACATCCCTAAATACTTTCTAAACAACCTTATTATCTGCACTGGAATTCTGTCTTGAAGTTCTGCTGTGGCCCCAAAAAGGCCACTGGACCCAGCGGCTGCAATGGGCTCGCCTGCTCCCCCATTAGCATTTACCCATCTGGCATTTCCTGTCTTTTAAGAGAGAGGGAAAAAAATGTTTTTACTGTTTGTACAGCTCCTTGCACCCCAGGACTGACATCATTGCTCTAGGCATACAAAACACATGTAACAGTATCTTCCCCAAAAGCCACGGCCATCTTCCATAAGATTTGAAATTACATGCTAGCCCAAGGGCCGTCCCATGCTACTGAGCCATCACACAGCAGCTGTGAAGGAGCGGGGGGAAAAGGCTATATACAGGTCTCCTCAGTAAGGCAGCAGGAGGACGAGAAGAACTAGCTCTGTGTATTTAGTTACAGTTAATTATAAGTTTATGACCTTATGATGCAACTGTTGTAACCCTTGCTCAATATAGTTTTCAGGCAGAGCATGCTGAACATACAGAGGGGGTGTTTTTTATGGCTGTAGTGTTTGCTCGAGCTGTGCAGATAAGAGATCTGTAGAGAGGTCTCTGCACAGGACGAAGTGGAGCCATTTTGGCTGTGTAGTGTTGGCAGGGGCTGAGTGTCTCTGCCAAAAGAGCTTGTGAATTGTCGGTGTAAACCTCACTGATCTGCCACCCTCTGCTTTCTCTGGAACCAGGGGTTGAAATTGTTCTTGCACTTTAAGAGGGGAGGAAAGCTAAGGGAGGGAGTAGGTGTCATGAACTCATAAGGGAAACCAAAATAGGATTTTTTTCCCCTTTAATCGAGGCAGCTTTGGAATTTGACATTTGTTTCACCCAAAGATTTTCAAATGCTGTACATTTTTTTTCCACTCAGTTCATATATTATGCCCATTTTATGGGTAAGCTAACCGATTCAAAAAGAGTAAATAGTGTGTCATTTGCAGGTCTGTGAATAGATTCAAAGGCCCTTGAAATCTTAATCCACTTGATCCCACTTAATGCCTTCAAGATCCATTAACAGGACAAAAAGAAGTTAAATCGAAGCATCAAACTCAGTTTAGGCACTGTAACTCTTCTATTTACAAGGGTAGCTATATTAGTAAAAATAAGGAAGCATTAACTTGCATTTCCCTGGAAAATAAGTGAGCAGGAATGCATGCCACATCCTGGCTGGCATTTTAATCTCATCAAAGCAGAGCTCTTTCCCTACTGTGCTTTCCAAGATGCACATCGCAAATGTGGTCTGAACACAACAGAACTAATTGAACAATCACAGCAAAGGAGGTCAAAACCCAACAAACAGTGTAGCATCTAAAATGACTCTGGAGGATTTTAACAGATGGACACTTGTAAATCTAACAGGATTTCCTACTGGTGAGAATGCCTTAGGTAAAATTCAGAATGTCTCATTAAATTGTCAGCCAGCTATGGGGCATTGCTTATGCGAATATGAACAGCTCTGCAGCTTTACTGTAAATACACACAACCGTGTATTAACATAGGCCTGAAAAGCCTATGTGAGTTCAATTAGAAAACCCTATCAAAACTGAAGAAGGATCAGATGTAATGTTTCTGGCTGGGATCCATTAGAGAGATGCAGCAGGAAAGTTAAGCCAGGGGTCAGGCTTTTTCTCTCTCTGTTCTCCAAGCTGTATGGCTTTGCCTGTGTGCACTTCCATGTAAATTTGCAAATCAGTTTGGTCTAGACTTCTCTAAGTCCTTTTGCTATTGCTTTCTTGTAACCTGTTGTGTTCTTAGGCTGTTGATGAAACGCACCAACAGACCCAGTACAGGTATAATAGCACTCTGTCTCCCAAGTAGATGCTCCCATGCCAAGAATTTGAATGTAGGCTAACACAACAACACAGCAGTTACACATTTACATTTTTACACATTTGTTTTACATAGTGCCAGTGATCTGGATAAGGGCAATTAGTCTGTTTCTCACCAGAGAAATTAGTCTGGTTGTGCCCCTTTACATCCTCCAGCAACCTCACTGCTTATGAGATCTGTGAGCCTGTTGTTCAAATCCACATTCCTGTGCAGTCCCACTTTCTCAGTAAGAAATAGTCTCTGCTGGGTTTATTGGCATTTCTCACAGTATCTGAGTTCAAAGAAAATGATTACAAGTTAAGACAGAGCTCTGTTCTTTAAAGCACCACAGCGTATAGATCTGTTGAGTGATATATAACATAGAACAACTTCCAACTGAGGAAAGCTTAACACAGCTCGGGCTAGCTTGCTGATAGCTGTTCAGCTCCTAGAATTACTGCTTACAAACCATAAAGACCCCAGCTTGAGTTTCATGGAGGGAGGGGGGAGATGTGTGTTGTGCACACCGCAAGTGCAGCCACAGGGCGGGTAACCCGCCAACTTCCTAACCTCAGCCAAAAAATCTGGCCACTGCCTGACAGGCAGAGTATGTGTATTTGCTGTCTATCAGTGGCAGTGAAACAGCCTGAAGTCAGAAAAGAATTGTGTGAGAACACCGAGTTCAGTCAGGGGACTATTAGCGTGCCAAATCAACAGGCTTGGTGTCTGTTAAAACTGCCCTTCACTTCTGTGATATTTTTGGCAAGGAAATGGGCTGTAAATATAAACAGATCACTTCTCTCCTTACTGAAAAGCAGGCACCTCAGAGGGAGGAAGCACACTGCATGTTTATTAGAGCCACAGATTCCACACAAGATCTTAGAACTGGCATGCAAGGGTAAATTCCTGGTCGAGCTAAGAGACTTAAGGAAGGACAAGCTAACTATGAGAGAAAAACATATGCAGTGTATCCCCTAATAACAGAATACTCCTCTGTTGGGGATTGCTTGCACTACTGAGAGTGGGGTAATCTGCCAGGACAGGACACATGGGTCTGTGATTATTGACCAAATCCTTCAGCACAGAACACATGCCGCACTCCTGGCCTGGAATAATAACTATGGAGTTTTATTCTCATAAAGCATCTGGCTGGAGAGCCCTCATCTCCCTAACACCCTCCTCCCTCTCCAAAGGCTCTTGTATTCCAGGCTGGCACTTGAGAAAGAGCATCAAATGTGTATGCATAAGAGTTTGTTATGGTAAGATGCTCACACTGGTTCAAAAATTGATCTTGGTGTCACTGTAATTCAAGAGTAAATAGTGTACACTGCTTTGTTTCACTAAATTAACCAAATGCAATCTTCACCACAGCTTTAACAACAACAAAAAAGTAGACCACAAATGTCAGGTAAGATCCCTCAATTCTATATGTTATATGAGCACATAATTTACTGCAGATGATCAGAAGTGCAAATTACTATTAATGGAAAATTGTTGTGGGGCATGAGGAACTTATTAAAAATCCATTGTTTAAAGACTATATTCTGTAGAGGTTACTAAATTTTCTTCTTTTTCCTCATACAATTTTTTCCATCTTAACTGACTGTTTTTGTCTGACTTCTTTCACCAACTGTACACTGGTACGTTATTACTTCATCAGAAACTTAATGATCCCCCCCCCTTTTATCTTTCAGCATCCATCTAATTTCTTCATACTTGTTTATAAATTGAACCTTAAGGAAAGAAGAAGGAAAATTACTAGAGTATTAAGATATGCAGCACCTTCTAAACAAGAAAGCTATGAAAACAGACATGAAGTTGGAAATCCTGTATTTGTTTACCCATGCCAAGTGTATGTTAGAGACCTTTATCAGAAAGAAAGTAGTAAGTGCTTGAAACTCTGTCTTTTGCACGTGAGTGATTCTGGTTGTTGTGGTTTATGAAGGTGCACTGATAAATCAGGGGAGAATCAGGTACCAAATCTGTGCAGTGGGAGAAACCTCACCAAGAGCCGTCAGAGCTGCAATGGTGTCCCTCCCTGGCATGCTGCTTCCTGAGCATGCTTGGCAGGTGACTGAGTAACGTGCCTTTCTATGATACTTTGTCAAATCAAAGAACTCTAAAAGATTTGTGAGATGTGACTCATTTTCAAAAACCGTGTTAAGTTTTCCCTCTTACTATACACATTTCTAGTGAATGTTAGTAGCTAGTGAATAGCTACTAACATTCTTCTCTGCTATAACCTCTACCAGGGTGCATGGCAGAGAACTCAGGTTTACTGATCTGTAATTCCTGTACTCCCCCCAAAAGTCCTTTTTGATATTATCTTTGTTACTTTATATTCATCCTGTGTTAGGGTATATTTGATCAGTAATTTACCTGTACCACAATTAAAATGTTTTTGTACTTCAGTTTGTTTAGATCTCATGTGTAAACATTATCTGATTTTGGAAACTTATTATTGTCCCATCTACTGAGTTACCCTACAGCCTGCATTATTACAACTAAAATATGAAAATGATCCTTAGATTCCTAGAATCATAAAATCATTGGTCATCTTGTCCAACCCTGTGCAATGACTAGGGGCATCTTCAATTAGATCAGTTTGCTCAGAATCCCATCCAACCTGACCTTGAATGTTTCCAGGGAGGGGACAACCACAACCTCTCCGTAGATTGATTCCTTTAAAGAACAGCTTTATAGTAAGATGAAGTCCTCCTGGTGAGCATAAATGCAACAGATTGATTAAGATTATCAGTAACAGTTTTATTTTTCCTAACAGTTCTTTCAGATTTTGTTAATATTTCCACCATGCCTGGTCTTTGGAAGGCATCCTATTTCGGATAAATTTGTTACAATTAGTTTTTATGGCTGTAGCATAAAATCTGAATTCGGACTTGAACTTTCTGAGATTTTAGAGGTTCAGATTTGGACTATTATAAAAATAGGAACAATGGGTGGAGCCTAAGGCAAGGCTTTGAGCCTAACATTCCTTGCAAACAAAGCAGTGGCCTTGCAAGGTGACTGGGTGAATTAGCATGGTTGCAGGTATTCATTTTCAGCTCATTTATTCAACATTTGACTACTCAAAATAAAAATGTATTGTTCATGCTCTGCAAATGAGACACAGGAACCTGGTTGTTTTCTCTTCAGGTGTAAACATCACCAGGCCTGCACAAAACTCCCCCCAAAACAGAGTACAAGATAGTCTGGAAGTTCTTCACTGCTCATGACCACATAGGGGAAGAAAGGGAGCCACCTGTGAGACAAAGCCTTTATGTTTAACACTTACTGCTCTGTTGGCCAACAGCTGTTGGATCACCTACAGGGAGCACTTACACATTTGCTGTTTTGTTATGAGCCGCTGCCAGCTTGCTGCAACCGAGCAACTTCTGCAACTTCTGAGCTGACTACCAGCCATGTAGCCATAGGGAGGGTAATGCCCCAGATAATTAAACTCTTCTGAGAGACCCAGGTAATTAAACTCTTTTGGTCTATTACCACTAAGCTGGGAAGACTCAGCTTTCAGTTATTTTGTGGTGTAGGCTTACATCTGTTGGGATTGCACCATTTTAGGATCTTCTGCCCAAGAGAAAGATTTATGGACCTGCCTTGAGGAACATGGCTGACTGGCTGACTTCTGATTCTCTTCTCCAAACCAGCAACCTCACTGCTAAGAGTAAAAGATGACCCCTCTGAACATTGTCCATATATGTTCTTTGCCATCTTCTCCTTCCCTGGTATATCCTCTGTGTTTGCAGTATGTCAGCTCTCATTGTAACTTCACATTATGTCACTGAAACAAGACACACAGGTGAATAAGTACTTTAAAATGATGGTGGTGCATTTGGGATGTGCTGTGCTGGTTTTCTGTCATGCCATTTCACATAAGGCAGGTGAGTAAGGAGAAATTAGGTTTACTTCAATCAACTTAATTTGATAAAAATAAACACAGTAGGCAAGGTTAATTTTGATGAGCTGTTTTTTAATTCCTAACTACATACATCAGCCCTCTAAATACTAAATAGACTCCATAACAAACTCTCATTGTGTGATTTTTACCTTTCTTGTACTAAACTAAATTAGTAGTTGTCATGAAGATAAGAGCAAAGTGAAGAGAGGAAGAGAGAAAGCAGCCCAAGAGGCTTATTAAAAAAAAAAAAAAAAAAAGTTCTAATTTGTGATTTCTGCTCAGTCATTACATTTTCCCTGAAATCTCATGGCCTAATATTAAGTACAGCAGCACTAAGGACTTGATTTACCCAGCACACCAAATACAGCAAATATCTTTCCCATGTAAAGAAAAGAAAGCTTTTTTAGAATTGAGCTCTCCACAGAAAGAAAATGGAGAAGGCAGGAGAAGACACAATTCCAGATATTATTCACTTGTTATATGCAAATTTAAAAGCTTTATCAGACAACTAAAAAAACCCTTATTTTTGGGTGTTTTTTCCTTTCCTTTTTGCAGGAAAAGAAGCCATTCTTGTGGTAAAATTCATGTATAAAGAAGTAAACTCTGGAGCACTTGACTGGACTTTCAGTAAGCATATTTCTGACAATTCAATAAATACAGAAAGCTTTATCTTCCAGGAGAAACAGAATGTGGAAGCAATGCAGACACTCTGAAGTAAAAGAATGCTTGTATTGGAGGAGAAGGAGAAGTGTACAAAGAATCTCACTTATACTTGAATACCAACTATTAAAAAGTCATAAGACCCTAGTACACTTTTCTGTCCTTTTTTTTTTTTTTAAATCCAGTCAAGGAGCATGTCTCTATTGTCCTTACTCATTCACTTCTTTATCAGCTCTGAAGAGAAGCAGGAATTAGATTGTATTTCCAACATGAATGCAATTGCAAGGAATACATACCATGCTTACAAAGCAAAACCATCTCATTTGGCTTTCCTGGGCCAAGGAGCATTCTGCTAAGGGTGCTGATCCTTACAGAGCTAGAAAAAAGCCAAGATTAGTGCCAGGCATCTTGAAACTCCACACTACCATATTTCTTGAATATGCTGAGAAAATGGTGCAGAGAGGAGTTTCAACTCCCTGCCATACTTTTCAGTGAGTAAAGTCTTCCATGCTAGAGTGCATGTTAAGCAGGTCCTGCATGGTGGCAGTAGACCTGTTATCTGTGAGTGTTCCAGGAATTATCAAATTTCATTGAACTGAATGCATGAGCAAAGTGTCTCTCGTGGCAGTCTCAAGGTATGTAGTAGAGATTTGCAGCAAAAATATTTTGGCAATCAATTCATGCTCATAATAATCCTTATGCCAATAAAATGGCACTACTGGGAGAAGATCTGATCCTATCGTGATATGTAGACCAATTGGGTCTCTGACTGAATCCAGGACCAACAGAAAACAACATGCAGTGAGACCATGTTGGCTCCATCAGTTTTTGAAGCTTGAATTAGGTGAGCTCAGCTAGAACCCAGGCCCGGGAACCAGCACAAAATCCTTGAGGCTACTGCATGTCCCAGATAAATGATTACTTGAAAGTTCTTGGAGAACTTTTAATTTTCCATGTGAATTAGTAAACTGTCTCCAGATAGGTGGGTATTTTAATACCTAATGTTTAGGCACATACCTGCAGCACCTGAGCACATCTTGTGCAGCTGGCAAAGGTCACCAATGTTGTGCTTTTGCTTGGGAATCCAGCAATCAGGTCTTTCCTCTGAGATATGGAAGAGCTGAGACCAAACCATTCTTCTACCTGCTGAGACATGCATGCACATCCTCTTTGAAAAGCCCCATTGCCTCAGGCAACATGGGAAGTTAGATTCAACCACTTCTGCTGAAGCTGCTTTGCTACATGTAGGGTAGTTAAATATTCATGCTGAGGAAGAAAGGAGAAAGAACAGCCTATGGGTGGCTGGGGCCAAGCAGAAGTACTGTTACCTGCTCCTCACAAGGTCATGATCTCCTCCTCTTCTTGGAGGTCCTTGTCTGTGCCTTGACACTGACTGATCAGTGGAATCACTGGAGAGAGGTGCGGGATGTGCTGCAGACAGCAGGATGGAAGCAGGGAGGAAGAAGAATCTCCAGCTGCTCCAAGCCCTTTATTTCTGCCCTGATTGGATGGCCTCTTCATTCCAAGATTTCTACAGAGGAAAACAACATTTATTTTAAAGAATATTTCATTCTAACATACAGTGATTAAGCTTCACAGAAGAAAGAAAAGCTGTACCACACCAGGTCTCTGTGAGAGTGGGCATGCCCTTGTACAGTAACTGCTCAGGTATCCTTGGGCTCAAGGCAGCAAAGGCATTAAATGTGAGTGGCACCTAAGTCCTCTCGTAGAACCAGCTGTAATTGGCTACTAGCTGAAACACACACCCATTTACAGTATTTATACATGTGTTTCCATCTTCCAGATGGAAAACAAATAAAGGAATTAATGTAACTTATGGAAACGATGTGACAAAAAAAGCCACAAAAATGTTTTCTGAAGTGATCATTTTTTAACAGCTCAGAAATCTTGGAGGTAAAGAAGTAATTAATAATTTCTTTAAAGAAATAATTGATGAATTATTTTTTTTTTTTTAGAAAAAGAAGTGAAATTACCCCATGACATTAGCGTAACAAAAATTCTTCCAATAAAACTACATGGTTTCTACTGTAAGAAGATTTTGCCTGAAGTGATTTTAAAGTCCCTGAAATGAATACACACTATAGTATATCCTAGTTCCATGGGCTGTGACACTTGCATCTACAACAGCTATTGCACACAATGCATGTGTAGAATGTTAGGGAGCAATTTTGCATCAAGGGAAGTATTCTCATTGACTTCAATGGGTATTGGAGAGGCCCTTAAGGGGTAGAAGAGCATATCATAACAGAAACAAAGCTTAGTTTAGACGTGAATCACAACGCTGCCATTGAGTTTATGCTCAGTTTAACCTATTAAACAATGTGAGATGAGCAAAAATTACTCATTTCCATACTGCTGATTTTGCAGACTTCAGAAACCCTGCGTATGAAATAAATAACTTGTAATAACTTTCTGTGTGGATAATATATTTAAATGTAGGAAGATGTAAATGATATATTTTTATTGCATTGCTGGTTACCTCTGTATCAATCCAGCTAAATGAAGAAGTTTAAGTTTACAAGGAACTGCCTAAAAAGATTTGCCTGCTCTTCACAAATAAAACAGTGGTTGACTATGCTGTCATGGAAGATCCCAAAGATTAAGTCAACTCTACAAATATGAGTGGCACAGTATTTCCTGTATGCCTGGCCTGATTGTATAGCTCTGTCTGTATTATAAAAATGCAGTGATAAAATTGCACAGAGGAAAAGATGGGATGTCACTGTATGCAAATCTATGTAATATTCCTCTATGCTATTCTTCCTTAGATGGGTTTCCTGTGTCAATATACTGTGGTTATCCCTAAAGACAGCACTCTGAAAAGACAGGATCACTCAAAAGGGCTCTTAGCACTTGAGAAAGGTGTAGCTGCTGGGTGGATTTAAAAAAAAAAAAAGTTTAATAAATAAAATGAACATTTCTTAGAACTAATGCTTTGGGAGTTTAAAAGAGAAATTATGCATATTGCAAGTCATATTAGGGAATGGCAAGAAAATTGGTGATTTAGAGATTTCTTTACTTTTCTGATGGCTAATTTGCTGATAGGATGAATTTTTATGAAATTGTCCTTAGTCTTGATAGGTAAAGCTATGGTCACTTAATGCATAGCTGCTTACCTCTGTGAAATCTTTTAACCCAACTTTTTCTACTGGACTTGGTTTATGACCATTTTGAACTCGAAATCTTAATCCCACACATAAAACCAAACTAATAATAGAATATACAAAACCCCTTACCTTTTCAAATTCCTGCCATGAGCCTTAGTTTGTCCATTTTCTCCCTTTTACTGCCTTTTCCTTCCAGGTTTCTTTTCTTGTATCTCTTTTTTCTTGCCACGACCACAAAGAATTGAGAAACAAAGCTGTACTCACTTCCTGTAGACATATAATCTCTACAAAGAGCTGAGTCCCTTGTATTCATAACCATCTTGCCCCAGGCTCTTTCCTTTGCAAAATTCCCTGTGAATGTAGCTTCCTTGAAGAGCAAAACTGGGTAATTAGATTCTAAGGAGGCACAAACTGTCCAGGGCATCAGGCAACTGAGAGTATTACTGGGGAGAATTAAAATGCATGAGATTATAACTCACTGCTCTTGTAAATATCTCTCAAGCTTAGAAATGAAGCCACAACATTTGCACAAGTTTCCACATAGCTCTTTCTGAACTTTCACTTTCTACTCACCATATATTTCTTTTTCCTGAGCTCCTGTATCATGAGATCTCTATCTGTTTTTAGGCTGGTTTTCTTTGGCTTTGTCTTACTAGAAAAATGAGTCATGTCCAAGAACAGGAGCTGGGCAAAGGGGATACCTACAATAGTGCTGTTTTTGATGGGTACACCATAATCATCCATCCATCCATCCATCCATCCATCCATCCATCCATCCATCTGTGAGATGCTGGACACTAACAGTTTCATGTGGGTCAAAAACTTTTTGAGTAAACTGTGACTTCCAGAGCTTTGAAAATATTTAACTTCTTCCTGAGTTTGGAGCATAGCAACCACCTGAGCTGGACCTGTCCTTGGGCATGACCTTCTGCAGTGCCCTGTAGTTGTGCAGCAGCTGAACGCATGCACAGCAACACATCCTGCATGGCCTATTATTTCTGAAAAAGTCAGTGTGCAGAGGGTTGAGCTAAAAATCATAATGGATAACCAGAAAGGAAAAAAATATGAAATTATTTTCTAGGAATTGGGATTTGAGTCTCACTGCAAATGAGGGATAAAAAGGGAGAAAGGGAGGGAGGAGGACATCTCTCTAAGTCTACAAGAATAAATATCCTCCAGAGCTTTCAGAACCTCCTCTCTCAATACGAATTCATTACCTTTTTTACAACAAAAATATTGTATTATGACATATACTAATCTATAAACATAGCATGGCCACTTTACACCCCAATCCAGTTATCTGGATCAGCTCTGTAATTCATTTGGGTAAGGGCCAAATTACTTGGGAAACAGATGTTGATTTCATTTTAGATAGTTTTTGGGTTATTGTTCCCTGTCTGTTTAAAAATATTAAGTTAAATTCAATTTTAAGATATAGCATGCTTCATTGTGATTTTAATTACAAATTGCGTTGAATACATGTTAAATTCCTGCCTTCTTCCTAAGAGAAAGAAGGAAAATAAAATTTTTCAATATAGAAAATATTTTTCTGTGTGTGATTTTAAAGCAGTGTAAAGTTGTGAATGAAACCACCTTTCAAAATAAGCTCGCAAACTTATAATTACAGATGATAACAAATTTGCAGGAGTCTCTCTGAAGATATGATTAGTAAGACTGCAAACTTTGTATAGTTCTTTTCAGTTGTGACTTATTTTTTTGGAATGGATGAAGATCAGATTTGCAGCAATGGAACTCATAACAGCTATACCTCATTAAACAAGTGTGTGTACAAAGAGCACTGTGCTTTAGCTGTTGCTTTCTTAATGTTGTTTTCCATTTGTTCCTTATCTGATCAGCAAGAATATAATGAGACTGGCTGTATCAAAGCTTTCTGAAGGTGGGGCGCCAAGAGGAAGGAGTCAGCCTTATTTTGGTTGTGCTGAGCAATAAGATGAGAGGCAATGGGCAGAACCTGGAGCACAGGAAGTTCCATATGTGAAAATATGTGAAAACTTCTTTACTGTGAGGGTTAACCTGCACTGGTACAAGCTGCCCAGAGATTGTGGAGTCTTCCTCACTGGAGATACTCAAAAGCCATCTGGACACACTCCAGAGTAACATGCTCTAGGGAGCCCTGAAGGAGCGAGAAGGTTGGACTAGGTGACCTCCAGAGGTCCCTCCCAACCTTACCTATTGTGTGAGTCTGTGTGAAAGGCATGCAGCAAGTTCCTCTACCCCAATGAAAAGACATAGTAAGTGTTAAGGGCTCACTATAAACATTTTTATCATTCTACATTGTTACTTTCAAAATCACCACTTCTAAATTCTTTTATTACCATTCTTCTTTACTAAACTGTGTTTTTTGAGTGTCACAGCTCTAAGTTTTACATTCTGATCTCACTATGAAATCTATTTTGTCTCTAAGTTATTGTGATCTCCAACAGATCCACCAAATAATTTAGATTCTACTTTCTTAAAAATATCCCAACGAACATTTCCATAGATTTTTCTATGCTCCTATTAAACAGAGGTGATTCTGTTTAGCAAGACCAAATGAAGTTTTGTTCACAATATGTGTCAAGAAACTCAAAACATAGCCTCATATATTTCCCACTGGAGTGGCCCCATTAATGGTCACGTGCATATTGATGCTCTTCTGGCCAGGATTAACAGGCCTTTCTTGCCACATGCCATTTGAAGCATGTTCCTGCCATGACCTATTTGGTATTGGGATGGGAGGTCTAGCTGCAAACTGAAGCACAAGACCATTTACCTCAGCCACTGTGGTCGTGGAGTGAACCTGTGGTCTATCTGGAAGCCAATTTCAGTCCTTGCTGACATCAAAAGCAGGACTCCTGTGGCCTGTTGGGTTCCAGAGGCTTCCTGGAGAAAATTCCTTACCCTGTCATGCCTGTCAGGCAAAGAATTTCTTCTTTTGTTTTCTCTCAGGCTAAGCCCCAATGCTACGTGGTGATGCTATTGTCAAATGTAAAACTTGAATACTTTCACTGTGCCACAGGGAGGACTTTGGTTGAAAGCACGGAGTGAACTCTCATATTATCAAGAGCCCATGTGAGGCTCACAACAGCTCATAGATACTAACTTTAGCCATCACTAAAACATTTGTCTTAAGCCACCTGAGGAATGAAACAAAAAGTGTGAAAATACCTACCAGAGCAAAGATACCCCTCAGAGACAAATCCAGCATGGTCTGTAGTCTGAAGTAATGGTACTTTCAACTTGTTGTTGATCTCTTACATAGAAGTGCTACACCTGAGATTGGAGGGGCTAGACATCAGAGGGTTACCAGAGGGTTACTAATTCTTTACATCATTTTTATGTAACCCAATACGTACAGTTGCACATTATATAAAAATCGGCTTTAATTACTAGATATTTGATAATCTCTCCATGCTAACAGTCATTACTTTTTCCCTCTAGGTGAAGCAGATGTGATTTTGAAGAGGAAAGTTGTATCCAGCAACAGAAGATAGAGTTCTCTGAAGTAACAAACCCCAGTGCTTCCTGCTGCTGCAATTGCCATAGAAACAGAAGTGCCACTTATACTCCTCTCCCTGCTTTGTAATGAAATATTGCCACTTGAGGGGATTTAGAGGGTTGCAAAGGCCTTGATCCTGCAGGGTGCTGAACATCCCTGGTGAGGTGCTGTAACCCTGGTTCCTAAGATATTTACATATATCACATCTATTGATTTTCAAAACCAAAGGAAGCTTGAAGTAAAAAGGCTTCTGAGGATGTGAGTGTTGTGTGCTTTTTAATTCTTGCTGAAAGGGTTGAGGGTTTAGTACTTAATTCATTTCCCCTTGCTACTGTCTGGAACTTCTGCTGTTGAAACAGTGATAGGTCTGGTCTCTTCATAGGTCTGCTTGGTGTTTATCTGAGGTTAGAACAGGTCACAGAAGGCAGCCACTGATGTGGCACAGACAAATGTCAGTGTAGTTCTGGACACCTTGGTTTAACTTACTATTTTCATATGCTTATTTTAATTTTATCCAATCAAGTGGCTGAAGCATTATATGTTCCTTAATTACTGCTGAAGGTACCAGAAACTATCCAGAGCAAGTGACCAGATATTTTTTAGATCTACAAAGGAATCTAACTTTTTACAGAGAAAGGAAACTAGGACAATAATAATTAAAGTAATATTTACTCTTTAATAAATGCCTATTTTTATACTGGTGTTAGAGGTTAACAGCACTGTTATTTACTCCTCTGCCAAAAAGTACTGAGGGATATGAAATGTAGCAGCCAATAAAGCTGAGCCGTCAGATAAATAACATTCATATTACTCTCTGACAAATTCTTTTGCTACACGGGGATATAAATAACACTAAGAAAGCTGTTCCTACATTACAAGTTTACTGATGTGTAAAATGTAATTTTAAAAAGAGCCCAAAGCACCAGGAGTGTGACTCGCTGTAACATGATCTATAGGAAGGGTTATGTGGCATATCTAACACCTGAAAGGAGATGAAATTGGGGAAGTGAGACATCTTTGTGAAGGTGGGATGCAGCCCTGAGGTGGAAAAAATAGAAAGAGCAACTTTCATTCAGAGAAGAGATGATAGCTTTATGCACTGAGCAAGGCTTCAAAATAATAATGGTAATGTTTCTGTTTCTGTGTCCACAGTTCTCAGAGGGATGGATTGGCCAGGAGCTGCCAAACTCTCAGAGCAAAATTGCATTACATTTATGTTCAGAAAGCAGAGGGTGTGATGAGGTCCTGATGCAACACAGGAGATTTACCTCTGAGGGGTTTCTTTTCCATAAGCACCCAGGCTGCATCTTTGCAGCAGCAAATAGCCACAAAGAGGGACACCAGAGTGCCAAATTGCCTTACCTCAGGAAAATTCTTTGTTGGTTCATCTCCTTGAAAGTGAGAAAGAGTGTTTCTTTTTATACTGGATTTTGGAATGACTCAGAAGAAGAGAGATACAGGCAGGTATGTAGGTAGGCAGATAGGCAGATAGGTAGATAGATAGATAGATAGATAGATAGATAGATAGATAGATATATAGATAGATAGACAGACAAACTGGAATGTGTTTTCTAAACTAAACGTACTGGCATTAGAATAAATTACTGACACTAGAAAAAATTGATGTGGAAACTGGCAGCATGCATGAAATGAGTGTTGGGGACAAGAAAGAAATGGAGAAATGTTCTTCAATATTGTCAGTGCTTCATGCAAACATGTTCCTTTACACCATGTGTGGTGGAAAAAGAAGGAATTGCTTCTTCCAGGAGAACTGTACCATTTCTTTTAATTACTTTGTCTCTAGTTTCTCTGCTGTACACTTTTGGAAGCCTTACTTTGTGATGCTTTGGATATGAAACTCTGTTGCCAGAACTACCTACCGTGGAGAACACTGAAAATCAGTGAAATCTTCAGCTTCTTCTAATACAGACCATTAAAACTAAATTCATACCACTGCGATGGAAAGGCCTTCTGTGCCTGTCTGGGGAGAGCCAGAACTGGGCAGGAGGCAGGAGTGCCCCTTGGACCCACCTCTTCCCTGCTGTGGGGAGCTGACCTGTTTGACAGTCTTGTAGCTCCAGAGGAGCTCCTGGGGTGGCTGTGCACCCAGCTTGAAGGGCTATACAGGATAATCCTGTGGACGACTGTTTCTAACAGGTTTTATTTTGGAGCTTAGTAAGTAATTACATCTCACACATAGTCTGAAGTATGCATTGCAATTTGCTGTATTTTTTTGCTGCTTTGCACCATCAGAGAAAGGTTTTATTTTGTGTTGCCTATCAATAAGTACAAAATATAAAATTTTCCATTTCCTGAAAATCTGGTTTGGGAAATGTCAGTCTCATCTAATGTTTGCTGCAATAAGTGGTCCTCTCTGTTATCACCCATCAAAGACCCCAGCAACATCTGCTCAGTGCCTGCCTTTCATGGGAAACAGAGAGAGGTGAAAGAAGGAAAGAGAGAAAAAAGAAGGGTGGACTGTCAGCTCAGCTATTGATTTTACAGCTGAGCCTGGCTGTTGCTGAGGGATGACTGTTTGTGAATAGTCCTGGATTTTGAGTTTTTTAATGAGAGATAATAAAAACATAATTTAGGGTTACTGTTCATTGTATTAATACCTCAAAACTTCTTGGAAATATTATGTTCATATTTTAAGTTCAATGTTTCCAGAACAATTGTATATATATCCTCTTGCTGAACTCCAAATGAGCATCCTCAGAGCATTAACAAGCATACAAAGAAATAAAAATAGGAAAGCCATTTCTAAACTGCCAAAAATGTCTTTGTCCAGCTAAGAAAAATTGCAGCACAAACCAAAACAGGCAGAGTTTTTAATCTGTAGCAGCATAATGACAGGAATAAGCAAGTGCACTGATATTTTGGACTAAATGTGTAAGCAATACCTTTCAATCAGATCTTGGCACCATGGGTTCATTTAGATGAGAGTATAGAGATGTCCCTTCAGACTGTTCCTTACTAATGGCAAAAGCATTTTTGTAATCCAAACAATGTTATGCTTTTTCCAATAAAATAAAGAAATTACTCAAATTAATACTAATTAAAGACATATGGGAAAGTATGTCTGCAGCAGAGTATTGAGACCTTTCTAATTTCTTTCAAAATGTGTTTCAAATTTGGTATCTGCCATAATCAAAAGGATAAATTTTGCCGGCATTATGAATATATCCATTTGGGAAGTCAAAACAAGTATGATTTAGATCTGGCTTTTGTCATAGATAAATAGTTCTTTTTGTAGTGAGCCTGGAGCACTTAAAGCATCCCAGCAAAGTCCAATGAAGTGCCAACTCAAGCCAGGAACATTATTATTTATTGTCAGTTAGGACCTTCATCACTTACAGACATCACTGGAAATATTACTGGTGATTGATACTGATGGCAATGATGATTACTCTTGCAATAAGCTTAATTAAAATAATGAAGTACTGTTGCACAGAACTTGGTTGTTGCCCAGGCAGGATAATGTATAAGCAGCACAAGGAAGTCATCAGCTCAGAGTGCTTCATATTTCAAGTGTGACATTGCTAGGGAAGCAAAAAGGCATTGTGTGCCATTTCTCCACTATTTCTGCTCCATCTCCTATGTGTGTGCATATACAAGTAATTGCTGGAATAGACACTACAGAGATTGCCTTTCAGATATTAATCCTGACTCTCTCTCTTAATGAAGTGTAGATTGGTCATAGTGGTGGTATTGCTGTTTTTATAACATGCTACAAGTCTCTGAGAAAATATTTTTTCCATTATTCTTCAGGGAGCTCTTCTCTGACTATTTAGTTGTGGCAGTTTAACTGATCTTCACCTGCCACAGAGTAGCCCATGCAATCAAAGGTTATAAGGGACCTGGAGAGAGGAGAGCAATTTCTGGCCTCTCTTGTTCTAGGTAGTAAATGCCAGCAAAACCCCACAAGCACTAAGGTGTAACATCATCTTATTATTCTGTTCTATTCCATTAGCTGCGTATTTAAGAGCCCAGAATATAGATGTAAACTCTGAACCATCCAGGCTAGCTGAGCTAAGTCTCCCACAGCACAGAAAACAGCTATAAAGATCACAGGCAGCTCCAATTTCAGAGCAAGAAGATCTGCATTTATAAAGGATCTGCATTTATATGTCCCCCCATATTAAAGGGTTTTTGAATAAGGTTAATTAAGTTGGTATACTGTAAAAACATTTAGGAGCAAGTTGATTATACAGAGTTTTATAACATTATTTCTATTTCACTTTGGTGTGGCCTGAAAATTCAAAGTTAGCAGGAATCATTAAAAAATCATTTAAAGTGTAGCACATCTCTAATATTAGTTAAGACATGGATGCTCATTCAGGAGGAAATTTCACAAAAGCTTAGGAAAACCCCTTTTCTGAGCAGGTAAATGCAACTGTGCAATCAAATTAGGAGCCAAGTCTAGTGTTACCATCACATTGTGCCATTGAGATGGTCTAATTTTGGATATTATATCTCTTGTCCTTCCCTATTTCGAGGCCAAAGATTGAGGATGTTTAATGTTATTTTGCCTGGAAGTTTGTACCTTGTCCCTTTGCCTGTCCATAGCTTATGAAATATGCCAACCATTTGTTTTCCTTCCCTGCTACTTTCCACTTACTTTAATTCGCAGAGCGCTTCCCTTTGTACTCACACCGCTATTTTGAATATAACCTTTCTCTTGAATGAGAAAATACTGTAAAGCTAAGCAGTATCTTGTATAAATTACACGTCCTGCAAGTGAAAAGGAAGAGACAGGTGATGTCTAGATGAAGCAGAAAGGGCACAACTTAGGCACCTGTTTTACTCATACAGACCTGCAGATTCCTCCAGCACAGCTGAAGATGCATCCTCACCATTCCAGTTGCTCTAGCCACCACTGTTCCAGTACTACCAGTGTTCTCTTGATTTATGCCAACAAATTATTTTGTCTGAATAGATTATATTTTCTCATTAATTAAGCCTGTATCCCATCTCTGTTAAGAGGAAGGGAACCACAAAAGAGATATGCAATCAGCTCAGTACTGGTGGTTGTAAAACTGGTTTCAGAGAAGATGATATCAGGGTTTGAATTTTCTTGTGCATACCAAGAAGGTATATTTGCCTTTTCAATGAGGTGTTTTGCCTGCTAAACATCCCATAAAATGCCAGTTGCAGAGTGGGAAACCACCTGAATCCTCTCTTACAGTCGTTACATGCAATTATAGAGATTGAGGTCTAATATTTCTTAAAGAAAGAAGAAATAGTTCAACTAACACAGATGTGTTTGGCTAAGCATCCTATTTTTGATAGAGGCTGACTTTTTCAGAAGGTACATTTGACCCAATTTTTCAGCATAATAAAATGCCTGTGGCTTTATGTTTTCGTACACCACCAAGAAACTGAAAAAAAGGGTGCCCCATTTAGGCCATTTGAAAAACTTATAGGAAAATGCACTCAGCAATAGTTTCTAAAGAATTAAATAATGAGTGGAGCAACAGAGAGACACTAGAAGAGAAGGAGGATGGTGTGGGTGTGGGTGTGCCCTGAGAGACGAGAATATGCAGAGGAAAGAGAGAGCTTGAGATAAGCAGGAATAAGAAGTCTATTTGCTGAAAATAAAGAAAATCAATTGAATCAACTAAAACTTGAAAGATTTGAGCTGGTATGAGTAATGTGTGGGGGAAAAAATCCAAATTAATATAAAGCAATTCAGTCCTTAAGACTAGAAATCTGTGGGACACAGAAAGCAAAACAGCACTGGGTGCTCAATTTTAAGTAAATGTGCTTAAGTGCACTATTGAAAAATAGGCAAAATTTAAATGTATTTCTACATAGGAAACTGATGCATGTTATAAAAACTAAGTCTTTAAGGAGTTTCCACAGGGAAAGTAGTCCTTTCTTCAAAGCATTGAAACACAGAAAAACTGTAAATTTTCTTTTCAAACCCCAAATGTATCTATGCAGACATGCTATTCATAACCTGAATTCCTTCCTTTCAATGTTGATTCACCAGTTTTGCCTATAATATAGTAAAGCAAGGAGTCTCAAAATGTGCCATCATACCTCAGAGGAAGATCCCGGTGTAAGGTCAAATATGTGGACCGATTAGGGAGTTAATAAGAAAAATGAAAGCATTTCAACCCAGAAGGCACCTTTGCAATGTTCTTGTTTAATTGTGTTTTGAAGTGCAAGTTTTCAGTTCTGCTGAATGCTTTTTTTAGTGTGAAAGACTCTTCAGTAGAAAACTTTGATGACAAAAATTACTTTTTCCTAGGTTTGTCAAATTTTTGAAAGTGCTAATTAAAATACTATATTTTCAGTCCTAATGTATTTTTTACACCCAGATGCAGACCACTGATATTTCATGCACACAGGTCAACAAGAACAATATCTTAGTGTTAAAAATTACCTATCTGTTATGTCTCAAAACATAATTATAAATGTGTTTTAATACACATTAATAAGTGTGTGAAAACTATCTAATCATAACTGGTTCTGATCTCACTATAGCTGTTCTGCAATCATCTGTTAGCACCATCTGAAACAGCAAAAAGAAAAGGGAAAAAAAAACCAAAAACGAAGAGGACAGGGACTAATCCCTGGATAACAGGGACTATTATAATTGCATGGTATACATCTTGCCAGAATTCTTTTGTTTTTCTAGCTCAAAGATGACATAACATATATTGGAGAGCTTGGAAATGGCTAAGAATGATAAGGAATATGTAAATGCTTCATATTTTGAGAGGATTTCCATTAAGAAGACAAATTTAACAGCTCATAACAAGATACAGCATCATGTCTAGTGTAAAGATAGAATATGCACTTTTGTTTACCCCCCATCCTAATTGAAAAATGAAAGACAGTCAATACAATTAAAGGGCAACTAAACTTTTTATTTCTTTTTTTTTTTAACAGAGCCTGGTCAGTGTGACACAGACCCTTCTTTTAGCCAGGTACTTAATTGACTGAAAAAGGAAAGACTGTTCAGCTAGAATGGCTGGCATCATCCTAAACTGAATTGAAAAAAAGATTTTTTTTCCCAGCTTGCAAATAAACCCCCATGCCCCAGGACAGAACCCAGCCACTAGACGACAGAGGGCTAACGAGCAGCTTCCCTAACAGGGCAGTTATTCCAGAAGGCCCCAGCTCAGCAGTTCTTCAGTCCCTAGGAAAGCATGTTGAGTGGAAATGTTCAAAGGGGTAGAAAACAATTAGGTGTGTAACTCCCATCCAAAGCTGGGGGAGGAGCAGAGGCGAATGCCAGACTTCCACCAGGCTGTTGAAAAATCTTCCCATGCCTGAATTTAAGCATGTGCTTAAATGCCTTGGACTTTCACAGCTGAGACAGGACCCTGGATTAGAGCACTCATGGAGTGGATCAAGCATGGGGAGCCCTATGCTGCTGTACAATAAAGCTGAAGTCTCCTTTCCTGTTGTTAATCTCTTTCCTGTCTGTTAGCCTCAAGGCACAGTGAAGAGTTAATTGATTTTCATCCAGGAAAAGAGGACTTCACTGAAAAGTGCAGTCATGGAATTTTTTATTTTATTTTAAGCACCAGGCACACCTGCCAGGCCCCCAATTATTCCTCAGGAGGAGAAAGTCTACTGTTTTTCCTGTGAGGAAACCCTCTGATCCAAGCCCTTGTTGGAGGTTTTTCCCTGTGTTAATCTGTCTTCCCTTTTAAAACCTAGCTGCTGATGGAGGTTTTGGGGTTGCCTGTCCTTTTGTGTAGGTGTTTAGTGGTTAAGGTATTTAACCAGGGAAAGATAAAGCCAGGGCTAGTTTCCTCCTCAGCTGGGGGTGCTAAAAGTCCGAGGAAATGTTCTCTGGCTGTCCAGCAATGAGGGACAGTCGGATTTTGGGCCCCTTGGGCTGGGCATCCTTCCGGGGGACTAGCCCAGAAAAGGGAAGATTCCTCCACATAGTTCTTTTTAAAAAAAACATTTTGTGGGGGACCTGACCCTGCTGCTGAGTGCTGGGGCTCTGGAATTGCTCAAGTGCCTTAGGGAGTGGAATTGGTACAAACATCACATTGGGCCAAAACAACCCTCAGAGATGCACTGCATTTCTGAGATTTGGGATTTGATGATTAGGAAGCACCACCAGGAACCAGGAGCTGAAAGGGCGTGTTTCCACCATTTTGTGCCGCAGCATTAGATGTAAGGTTCAGCTCCTGTACAGGCTGTTGGAGCTGCACTGGGATGTTGCCTCACAGCAAAATCTGGACCATTTTGGGTAAAACTGAACTGCAAGATCTTCTTTGGGAGAGCATAGAGTGCTCCAGTAACTCAGGGAAACCTACCTGTGCTGGTGTGAAAACCAGCAGGCCCCCCCACCCTGACACAGACAACGTGGACATTGGGTCTTCAGTAGAAAAAAATTCCCTCTACAGATCCTCTTCTTTTGTATCTTTTACATGTAGGTGAAGTCTTAAATATTCCAAATCAGTGTAATTCTTATTAAGGTGGTTTGGTCTTTTTAAATGTTATTTCTCTGTCATGTTGAGCCACTACTGCAGTACTCTGACAGAATAGTTTTTATAGTATTACATGAGGAAATTACGCTCATGTTGCTGAGGCTTGAAATAACAACAAGAACAACAACAAAAAAGCAGGAAAGCAAAAAGTGAAAAATAATTGTGCTAAAATCAAAGTTGCACAGGAGGCTATAACGGCTTTACATTTTTTTAAATACCAGAACAGGTTCTGTTGTGTGTCTTGTAGCCACTAATGGATTTTAACTTTATTACTATTCAGTTTTATTGGAACTAATCAGAAGACTGTAGGAATGAAAGGACTCCCACATTACTGAAACAGTTAATTTTTTTAAAGCCAGGCTACTGAAGAACAAGTTAAAAGGGAGGAGCAGATCAAATCCATGTGTGGGTCATTTAAGAGCTCAGTCTCATTTTTGAAATATAGATTATCAAGGATAACATGAATTCAGCATTTCTATGTAATATTTCATTCATTGATCCCTTAGGCCAGCAGCACTTGGCTGTAGAGAGATACGTGAAATTGAGTTTTAAAACTTTACCCTCTTTTAATATTTTATAACTTGTCAAAAGAATCAGTTAGAGGCTCTGCCTTTTCTCAAGTTCTGATATCATGGCAGCAGATCTTCAGCAGAAATGTGTTTTTTCGTACAACTAAATGGTAGTTGCCATGAAAGCACATGGCGAGTCATGACTCTGAAGAAATTCCTGGGTGAACAGTAGCAAAGGTGAAACAAATGGCCAACACCTGCCAAAACCTGCATGGAGAGTGCTGATGTCATCAGCAGTGCCATCACTCCACAGGCAAAGCCTCCGCTCAGGTCTTGACAGGTAAGGGCAGGAGGCTACGACCTTCAAATAGTCTATTTTAAGATGCATTTTCTGTGTGGCCTTTATAAGTCTCACTGAAGCCTGGGCAGGACCCAGCCTTTTACTCATCAAGTCCTTATTTATGTTTATTTATAAGCTCTTCCATGGACGTCATCTTGTTACTGTGTGAGTGCATTATGTATATTAATGGCCCTGTCCTCCAGCTTTGCTAGGACTGATGAAAGAGCAATACCTCGCTCTGACAACAGGGAACAGGGATGCAGGGAGGGGTGAGGTGATGGGCCAAGGTCACACACAGTGTCTTTTGTTCCCCAGCCTCAGCTTTAACTACTGCTCTCATTTTTGGTTAAGTTTACTTAGCTGTTTACTTTGCTGGGAACTGAAGTTTTCACGACTCTTCTCAGGGTTAAGTCTAAAATGTTTCTGGCATATCAATAATGTGATAGATAGACAGGTACACACGTTCACAAACTTCAGGACTGAAGCTTCATGAGCTGTTTCACAGACACCCCCAAAGCACTGCTTGGAACTTTCTGTGAGTTATATGGAGAAAATGCCATCCAATAGACAAAAAGCCAGAGGATGAATTTCTGGCTTTGTACCATAGGCTGAGCACTATAGGCTTATCGTGGGAGTATTGGTAATGTATTTAATTTTTTTGCAGGGTACTGTGAAACAGTCATCCTCATGCTACAGGCTTCCTCATGAAGCCATTTTGACCAAATCACTTAGACCAAAAGAGGTTGTTCAGATTTTTTTACCCTCCATGGAACAATTGACTTTGTAAACCTTGGTTACCCTAAGAATTCAATACCATGCCCTAAGATACCATCCTCTGAAACACTGGGAATACCCAGTCAGCAACATGATGATTCTTCCTACAGTTAAGTGTAATATTCTTGTTTGCCAAGGCCACTGTTTTGGACAAAACTGCACATAGTTAACCCACAGGACAGTAAAATACTAGTCTTCTATATTATGTTGACATTTAATTATCAGTCAAGAAAGATCAGAAAACACAAAGCAAATCACAGATAAGTTGAAGAGAAAAGCATATTGCTCTCATCTCTTAAAAGGCTACTATGCTGTAGAATCAGAACTGAGAGTCCATACTAACTGGCAACTGATTTAAAGTTTCAGGACACACAGCAGCTGAAATTGAAAGTAATGTGAATGAAGGTGATGTGTTTAGCCTCAGGAAGCATGGAATTAAACTGTCTGCTGGTAGGAGGTGAGAGGGGAAAAAACTGGAAATGGAGCAGCCCACAAGAAGGTGGTAGGGGGAAGGAAAGAGAGGGATGAAACCACAGCAAGATTTCCCTTCAGTGTACCTAGCAGGAGATTAGCAGTGAATATGCTTAATTATTGCTTCCTGCCCACCTGCCTTGTTCTTTCAAGAACCAGCACTCACTCAAACAACATTCACACCCTTAGCAAATGCACTCCTAATGGAATTGGTTACAAATTAACCAAGTCAGTTGCTTCTTTTACCTAGAAGGATTTGCAATTCATTTTTTCTACCTTTTTTTTCAGACCTGCTGGTGAACTTTCAGGTTCCAAGGATCAAAATCTGGATGTCATGCTGGGATAAATCAGCGTAACTTCTGTTCAAGGCGGTGATATTGCCTGTATTTACACCAGTCAGTCATCCATCAGTTCTGGATGATCAAATTCACTGTCTTATTTACTGCCTTCGGTAATTCTGTGTTATCCTAGCTGGTGCTAAATTTATTTTGTTAATAATTCATGGGTTGCCTTCAACTTATGACTCTCTGTGCTACACAAATGATATGGAGTAATTAAAATACCTTTAAAGCACCTTGAGTGCTGTTGGCAGGAACAACAGCAAGTATTTAAAAGAATATTTAATATCGTGCACTGCCGGCATGCATGCTGGGAAACAAGCTCACATCCCAGACCCTACCCTGGGCCAATCACAGGAGAATGGCTTAATTGGTTAATCATATAAATTACAGTCACTTAATCATTTTAATCACCATCAGCCAATTAGCTCGGAGTTATGGGCTCTGAGGTAACAGTTATGCAAATGTTTGCTCCACTGCAAGCTATTAACAGCCATATTTTCTATATCAAGCTGACAGTGACTGATGTGAAAAGGGAAATGAAGAAAGTGAACATTTGTTTAGTATAAACTTCTTCTGATTAGAATGAAGCACATTATTGGAATGAACTGAAAATGCAGTAGTTGTCCTTTCTCATCATAGAAAAAACCTTCCACTGGTCATGCTGGAGTGGGCATGCTGAGGTGCTCTCTGAGGTTTTTTTGCAGAAAATGACCATGATTGCCCCAGTGTCCCAGCATCACTGTCACTTTTAATGAACCACTTCAATAGCAGGATCAGCATAAATCTTACTGGAAATCTGCAATAGTGAGTGAAGTCTAGTTATTGTTTATCAACAGTGGATTATTTTCCAAAACAGAGGTGTTACCGCATAACTGGGTATCCCCTGCTCTGTCTCTCCCAAAATCATTCCAGTCTTACATCCATGAAAGTAGTGACACCATGCTGACTTAAGTGGAGATAGTTCATACTTGCTGTGAGGATCAGAATTTATCCCCAGCTCTTTCTCAAAGGTGAAAAAGTGCAGATAAGATTTTTCAATATTTTATGGCTCATTTGCACTGTTTGGGTAAAATGGGGCTGCATGACAAAAATCCAGACATGGGAAATACAGAGCAGCAGATTAGATCTCTGCTACAGTGCATTGGGGCTGGAATATACAAGACTTTTGTGTAATCAGATGTCCATTGGTGTAGGTTCTGTTCAGGAAATATGTTGTTCTGACCCATTACCAACTTGGTCTCCCTTGACAATCATGCAGAAGTTCCAAACATTCACTCCTATAGTAAAGCTGATATGTGGGAAAAGTTGGAGAGGAATGAGATATTTGTTAAGATTACTATTTTATTTTTTATGTTTATCAGCCAAAAGCACACTTTGAAGTCTAACAGATAAAGAGGGTGTAGCTGACATGATTTTCTGCAGTACTCAGAAGCTTGTCACTAAAAGAGTGACATGAACCTCAGAGAAACACTTAGGAGTTGCAAAGACTGTAACACACGTAGAAAATGCACTTGTTATATTTGGTGTGAGAACCCACAAGTCATCCATTTTCAAAATGTCTCACTACCATCAAGAAGCTGACCTACATGATATGGAGGAAGGTTTCCATGAAACTCTACAAAATTTTGATTTTTTGTGTTTGATTTTTGTGCATGTTGTTGTTTTAAGACATTTGGAGCTGCAAAATTCCATATTTGAAGCACACAGCAGTGTTGCTACATAGATAGACATATCACTGCCACCAGGGTCATGCATTATGGTTTAAATTAAACATGCCTGCTAAGGACATTAGTAGAAAGAATAACAACAGTCTTATGCTATGGTTATTTGAAGCCAGTTAGCCTGTTGTACTTTATAATATTAAATTAACAAATTATTACAACATCTATAAAAAATTTATTACTCCTTTATTGGTTGCTCACAAATAGAGCCATAATCTAAAGCATGATCATTTTGGCTATATAAATTAACAGTCTGGGGAGATGGTGTATGAGTTATGAGTACCATACTTCAAGACAGAGGGGCTGATCTTGTCAGCTAGAACAGAAAAACCAAAACCTTCACCTATATCCAAAATCACAGAATATTCTAGCTTGGAAAGGACCTACAAGGATCATGAAGTCCAGGTCTTAACTGAATAGTCCATACAGGGATCCAACCTGTGTGAACCCATGACCTTGGTGTTATTAATACCACGTTCTAATCAACTGAGCTAATTTAATCGTCAAATATTAATCAACAGAGAAACAACTAGGGGCTTGAAAGACTGTTTTCAAAGTGTTTCCACTATGGAGCAGAGGAGGAGGAAGTATGTTCCTGAGTTTCAGCTCAGTTTCAGTGATGCTATGAGTAAATGAGCGACAAATCCAATGAAGCAAGTCCTACAAATGGATTGCTACCACTGAAATACAAAAATACCTGGCAAAATTGGGTGAAAAAAATGCTGCTACAACTGCAGATGGGTCTGTACAAGAAAATGACTCTGATGCCAACCAGTAAAGTCTATAGTAAAGGCAGCCAAGCTTTCGTATGGCAATCACCCAAAGGGCAATCCCCTTCATAATATGTGAACTAGGAAAATGTTTGCATACAGTTTTATGGCGGTAATTGAAATTGAGATTAAAGCCTTAATCTTATAAAAAGATGAGATCAACCAGGGTTTTACAGTGCCTACATAGACAGGATTTCTCTGTGGCACACCACAGAGCACTGTACTGCACCGGTATGGATAGCATGGCCCCAAAGAGCTTGGTGGTAAACCCTGATCCAAGGCTCAAACCTCAGAAAAAAGACCAGGCTAGGGATGACACATCCTCTCCCTGTAAAGGAATAAAATGCCTCATTTTGCAGTACTATTTTATCTTTCAACAACCTTGCTTGAGAGATATCCTGAAAAATACTGAATACTTTAAAATTTCTGCCTTCAAGCAATATCTTACCTTTCTGTAGTACCGAGGAAGCTCCTGTTGAGTAGCAGTATCTTTCAGCTGCGTTGACAGGATCCCCTGGCCTTTGCCATGCCCTCAGCAGAGATACTTATGCCTGGTAAGCAGTGCTTACTCTGTCAAGGTCATTCCACAGCTTCAGAGATACACTCTGCCTGAAATAAATTAATAACAGAGCACACCTATCAATATTTATTACAATTACTCAGGCAGAATGTAAAACATAGGCTTGATCCATCATCTGAGTGCAGTCAGACCATTGCTATGACCTCAAGACCAGGCCCCCAAAACCTTCAACCCTTGTAAATGGTGTCATGTCCTATCTGAAGTAAGTGTTGGAGCTTCTCGTCTGCTTCTGCAAGGAAGATGGAGGCAGGTAAAGAGTTCAAACAGGAGGAGATCTTCCTGCAGAGAAGAGAGTTGCTAGGGCTCTAATTAGCCTTCCACTAAAACATTTCCAAATACCAAAGAGGAAGTGTGTTTTTCTAGGATTTTTGGTTACCCTATTAGGCTGGAACCTTCTAAAATCTTTCTACAATCCACATGCCAGAAGATATCTTTATGCTGGCAGTTGTAGAAAACCATTGACTTCTCTAGCTTGATGCCATTCAGCTTTAAAAAATAAATACAGCTCTGATTTTGTATGTGTCCATGCACTCTTTAAAAGCTTTTAGGAGAAGAAAAACATTATTTTCTTGCTAGTTTGTTGAATGATCACTAACAGCCATATTTTGCATTTGCCACTGGAAAAAAAAAAGTTTTTATGGATGTTTAAAAAATACTTTAATGAAGGTTTTCTTCATTCCTTTACTAGTGCTATGGTTTTTCTGTTCTAGCACTCACATCAACCAAGCAGTGCTCAAGGAATGCCAGATTAGGTTCCTGAAAATTAGCCTCAGTTAAGCCAGGTGGCCTTTGATTGCTAGTGATTGATTAGAAAGCAAAAGACAGATTTACAGCAAATTAGTCGATACCTGAGTTTTTTTCTTTATTGGTAGAAGAGATCTCCTTTCTGATTGTTGTTATTTTTGATATTCCATTAAGGTGCCTGTATTTATGTTACCATGTCTCAATAGAAAGCCTTTTTTATTCTATTGACAAATCTGTCACTTAAGGAAGAACATAATGCTGCTGCTGGTTTTACAGATTAATGATAAGTTTGACTATATTAAATACGATAATGATATTAATGTATTGTCATTTAGGTACATGATGGTACTTGGTTTTGCTTGCAGGGAGGTCACACTGTACCACACTATTTTTTTTTCATTAGAGTGTTGAGGGTGAAGAGGTACATTGGTGCATAACCCCAGAGCAAGAACGATCTCCATTTAGGAGCAGGGCTGTGCAAATTTCTTTCTCTCTGAGGTTTCTAACTTTACAAAGAGCATGATGAATCTTTGACCCATCTTAAGCAACAGGGTACCTAAGAAGTGGCATGCATCCCAAACTTGATCAGTATTTGTTTCAGGCATTTTAGTCCAGACAGGCAAGTTATCTGAGGTTGTGAATGTCAGCAAGCACAGGTAGACAGCTAGAGTTAAATTCAATAAAGAGCTGTGGCAGATCCAGTGCAAGTTTAGGCATTTTAGGGAACAGTGTCTGTTCACTTTTGGCCTGAATTCCTGTTTGAGTTGAAGTTTGGGCGTTGGTACATCCACTAGGCGTACTACTGGTTACAGTTCAGCAACAAGCTAGCTCTGGAAAATATCCCAGCCACTTCTGGTTTTCAAGACCTTAAATATTTTTTGAAATCTGGCCCCATAATCGACTGCATAAAGAAGGATCTTAGAGACCATCACCAAAGCACAGCTGATATGAACAAGATTTTCGGTTGTTCTTTGTCCCCATCTCCTTGTCTCTTACACCTTCACCAGGCTGCTGAATTGTATCCAAACCTGAGAGACGGGTGCATGAAAGAAGGCTGGTCCTTGCATGGCCTGCAGTTTGAAATCAGATACCAAAATTGGGAAGGAAAACAGTCAAAGCCTGTTCTTTGGTGAGAGTTATGTATGAAAAGTCATGGCCCTCCTTCAAGCACCAGTATAATTGGGTGAGCCTTGTTTTGGACTTGTCAAAGCATTAAATGCACCCAATATCTATTCCCCTTTTCTGCAGGACATGTTTTCCCAGCTGACAATGCAAAGCCAATGTATGACTGCAGATTTCTCAAAGGCACTGGGAACTGCAGACTCCCCTTTGACTTTCTACCTTGGCAGTGTCTGCAGGTATGGATGTGAAAGATGTTTAAGGACCTTAGGGAAATTAAGACAAAATCACAGCTGTACTACTTAAGAAATGTAGGAATAGAAAGGACATGGTTAAATTAATAGGGGTGTTCTGTTGTTCAGATCTGGGAACATGGAATACAAGCCAGGTCTGGGCAGTGAATGTTAAAGCAGCAGTAAAATGGGCAACATTAAAAGTATAAAAGGACTATTATAAACTCCTGATTTAGCCTTCTTAATAAAATCTGAAAGCTTGCATTGCTGCCAGTAAGGGCTACTGAAAGTGTGACTGTGTTAGTACAGGTGGGGCCAGGGAGAGGGAAAGAATGAGAAAACAGAGCATCAGGAGAAAGTGTGCTTTTACTGTCTGATTTTAGTTTTTATTAGTGAAGTTTGTAATGCAAAAAGGGTAGCTGGATTGCTTTACTTTATGTAGTGAAGAAAAGCCTGAGGAGTCCTCAGAGAGAAAGAAGGAACTCATCCTTTTAAGTGTGGTCCATTTTTCATCTTTGAATTCTGAGATCTCAGGCCCCAGGCAACATCTAAACTAAGGAGAAGGCAGAAGAGTTTAATTTCTTCTTTTTGGTCTGGCCATAAGGAAGAGGTCATTTGATGTCTCTTAATAATTTTTTACTGTGCACTCATGTAAGTCAAATGACCTTGGGCTGGTTATGGGGCAAAGAAAGCAAGCTTTTCTCAGTCTGCAAGAAAAATAACTGATCCTCTGAAAGGTTCCCCATCTATGCCCCTGTTGACTGCACAAGGGCTTCATCAGCTATTCTCTGTCATGGAAGTACCTTAGCTACATTCTGAACTAGGGTGCTGTGAACCTGGGGACACTGAATGACAAAATGAGAACTTTTGGGATACTGTGAGTGGCTCCTGTCAGTGCCACTTCTACCAGAGACAGCAACCTGTTCTTTATGGGCTCTGGATTCCTTGCAACATGTCACCAGTCAGAAATTCAAAATGCTGAAGGCCTGACCCTACCCTGGACAGTGACTAGAGACTTTATTATTAGCCTATGACTAAGATAGCTCTATTTGCTTTTTTCTCATACACCATATGTTGAATCAACTGATAAATTGTCCCCTGAAGAACTCTGTCTTCCTCCCATTGCTCTTTCTCCTTTCACTCTTTAGGATAGCTTCTAAAATAATCATGAACCAGAATTAAAATAGCTAAAAATTAAACAGATGTTGACCTTGATCTTTCAACTGTTCCTTTCAATTTTAGTTACTCTTGTTAAGATATTTAATGAGGGACACAGAGTATTTTTATTATCTTAACTAATTCCAGTAATCTTCTCATTTGTGTCATACAACTTCTACTGTTGATTAAGTTAAAGCAGCTTTTTATTCTTAGAAAAAAGCAGGATAGATCTATTTGTGACTGGCCAAGGCATTTGGTTTATTCTGGTGATCTGTTACAGAAATCAGAGCAAAATAGACAAATCATTTTGATGATTTTGATCATCATTTTTGATGATCATTTTGATAATCAGATCCTTTCCCATAGTTTTGAGTTAGCAATGGGTTTAGATTGACCTAAGTCTTCCATAATGCAGGCATGAATGAGGATCATTGAATATAATTAATTTTATCTTCCTCAGTGAACAGTACAACGTATTTATCTGTATAATGCCTGTATTTACAGGATAGGGCTTCGTGAATAATTTGGCACATCAGATTAAGAGAAATGGTGTGACTTGGTAATGTGAAGAACAAGGTAGGTGGTACATTGAACACCTGCCCTCCTTCACAGAGTGCTCATCATCTTGCAGGATTAATCCCTTACTAAGGGTTCATATGTTTCACGTTTATAAAGACCAGCTCACCCCAACAAGAAACAAGCTATGTTTCAAACTTTGATCCAAAAATGAATTGGCTGCTGGTCAATTGAACAGAAATTAGATCATCATTCACTAAGCCAAAGGCATCAACAATTTGTTGATGCATTTCTCAATAGAAGTTTCTCAAAATCATTCTGCAACTGTAATCAGAGAAGGCAACAGAGGTTTGCTTCTGTGCTGCCTTTTAGCTCTGTCCCTTTTGGGTCCAAGAGGAGTCAGCCGTGGTAAGCCCTAGTGCATGGAGAGAGCTCTGGAGAGCCGAGGAAAAGAATCAGGTGAAAATTTGAAAACTCTGGATCCTGATGCTGCAATCCTTAACTTAAGCAGGGTGTCATGCCTCCTGTGCTGGGAGTAAAAGTCTGTTTTAGAGAGCTAGACAAAAACCACATTATCAGCTGGAAGATAGGCATGGACAAGAGTAGGAATTGCTGGAGAGTTACACCCCCAGAGATTATAAAAGAATGGCAAGATGTTATAGGACAAATGCCCTGATCAGTCCTTGAATTTCAACCAAAGAAATTACAGACAGAGGTGGGGAATCGACATCAAGTGAGATACTAGTGCAATAATACAGTTAATTTTATGTCAGGAACACATAGTAAACGGCAGGAAAAGCAGCTGTTTGATCCTGTGTTCATGAGTAATACAGGTCTGTGACTGTCTGCTATGCATCATGTTCTCAGTATTTCCATTTTTATTTTATTCCAGACAATTATAAATGGCTAATATTCCCACAGGTACAAAGCTACAATGATGTACTTTCATCTCCTTCTGAGGACTTCGTGTAATTTTAAGAATAAGAAAATATCCTCTAACTAGATCGCTTACTCCAAACCAGAAATATACCCACAACTGTAACAGACTACAGGAGTGTCTCCCATTCCAAAGGGTGTCTGAAGATTCCTGTCAAAGATCAAAGGACTGTGCAAAGGGTTGTGTGCATGTGGGAATCTGTGTGCAGTTTATGCACTCTGCTGGATAAGAAATGCTGTGAGCATGGCTGCAAAAAAAGAGTCCATTTTGACTGTACTAACCTGTTTTGTACCACCATTATCATAATTTAACCTTTATTTTGAACTGAAATATCAAGGATTATAGAAATAAAAATAATACTAGAGGGCTGTTAAAATGGACAATTTTCCACAAAAAGCATTCATTTTCAGTGGTCTAGCAAAGGCTTGCACTTGAGAACAGGAAGATACTTTCAGAGCCATAAATGATGACTGAAAACTCCCACCCTGAGTTTCACTGTTCCTCTGTCAGCAAATAACTATGAAAACTAGTAAATATTTCCAGTACTAATCTCCAAGAATTATGATGGCTTAGTGTTATTATTGATTAGTTGATTAATTCACCTACTAGAGACCCGAATGTCCAACTCTGATGATTCAGAGAAGTGTCAGTGTGATGCCATATGATGCAGTTTTGTTTTTCCATATGCTTTCCTGAAATCCCTAGGAAATTACTCTCAAAAAAGCATATTAAAAGGTCTTTATTAATATAGCAGAGTTAATCAGAGTATAATCTAGGAAATGCCTGAAGTGTCACAACCAGCCGACTGTTACTCCTCTGAGGTGTTGCAGCCTCCACTAATAAAATATCACAACCAAAATTATAATAAAAAAGCAAACAGATTTTTTTTTGGGGGGGTCAGTCATGCTGTGCTCACTTTGAAAATGACTGCATGGTAAGGTGAGATTTTAAAAGTTCCAAACAGAAGCAATTAAGTTGGTGAAAGAAAATATAGCTATTTGCAAATCTGCCTTCTCCTCCTTCACTCTCCAGCACAAGAGTACTCCTAAGGGACCAGTTAATTTCTGCATGTGTATGTACTGTTCTTTAGGTCACAGTACAGCAGACTGAGACACAGAAGTTCAAGCCAAAACTGTTTTGCAATTAAGAAAGTGTTGCAAGGTGAAGTTGTGAGGGAAATAATAAAAAGGAGGTCTTTAGTATCATAACTTTTTCAGTGGGTCTGAAACATATGTTTTAATCTAAGATACATACTTGAGATTTATAATTTTGAATTAGGTGTTAAACTTAGATGTTTAAGAGAATTCACGAAAGAGAGGCAAAGCTACATATATTGCACACTGTGTAATGTTTTGGTTTAAGGGTCTCTAGTTATCAGTGAATAAGTCTGATGTAAATTGTTATTAGTGACATACATTAATAATAAAACCTGAGAAAACACTTATGCTTTTTAAGCACTTTACAGCTAATGGAATCCCTGCCTTACAGCAAGGAATAATTTTCCAGCAGGCCAGTGAGATACCAGCACAAATTAAGACTTTTCCACTGTCGCAAAGAACACTTTGGATTGAATCAGGGTCTCCCGAGTCCTAGCCCAACCTTCACAGCCCTAAGCAATTGTAGGCAAACCCCCTCACGCTAACTAAAAATAGGCTAAATACATTATAAATGGCAAGCTTTTGAGAATTGTATTTTCTCAACAACCAGCCATGGAATACAGAACAAAGCAGAGCCCAAGTGTTAATTGCTCCAACCCTATAATTAAATGCAGACATACTGTACTCTGACTGTGATTCTTGAAAGCATGCCCACTCGGTTTTTTCTCATGCAATAAAAAAGAGCTCCATCAATATTTTGTTTGAGTAAATGCAATAGCTGATGTGACAATAGGTTATTGGCATAGTTATGATCAGAAATGGCTTCATTCATTAACCATAAGCTAAAAAAAAAAAGGCAGTAGCCAAGCCACTACAAATTATTCTGCTCATTAACATCCGGTGTACTCTCAAAAGCAGTGAATGCGCATGTGTTTATTTTGTGGTTCTGTCAGGGAATGGCCCTGGGATCAGATTTAGTGCATGCCTGTCTGCATGAGCCCACGCACTGAGCTGGACAGATGCAAGCCTGTCTGGCCCAGAAGTCAAACGCTCACATCAGCACAGTACCATGAGCAACTTCGTGTGCGTTGCTTCTTTGCTGTTATGTCTTCATAGGTCTGGACCAAAGGGCAACCTCCCCATACCCGGACCAAAGTGTCTGCATCTGGAGCCAGCGTCACTCCTCCTGCACTCCTGTCCCGTGAGCTGAGCTAGCACCAACAGCTTCCACCCAACTGAGAGCATGCAAGTCCTGTTATCCCGCTCCAAGTCTGACCTTCACTGTTGGCTTTATTTAGGAGCTAAATGAAACTTGAATATTTATGATTTAAATGTGCCAAAATAAAGCCTTTACTTTCCAATTAATTTCAAGTGGTTGGTATAATAAACAAGAAATCCCTTCCAAAAATTGAATCAACGCGTTATATGCCTTCAGGGCTTGGACCCCCTAGGCTACCTTCTGCTTATGTTTTATTTGCATCCTGCACATTTGCTTTGTGAGTGAGTGTCTAGGTCTGCAAGAACAACCAGAGCTGAGATTTTTGTATGATTACTTGTGGATGCTTAAGTCAAACACCAAAGTTAATAGACTGCTGTTAAATATGGGTAATAATTTTCATTTCCTTTAGAGGGTGGACACCATTAGCGCATTGGTCTCGTCACCACCTGTATGTTGGTGAGGTCCCCTCCAGAGGGTAGGAAGGCAGGGATGTTGTTGCTCTCACTGGTGGGGGGGGATGGGGGGGCGCCCTGGGGAAGCCCTGGTCACATGCTTGCTCTTTGGAAGTGCACTGAACCAAGATACAGATTACCTGAACCAAAATGCTCATGGTCCACCTCCTTCCCTCCCCCTCAGCACCACCTATCCTTTGGGCATTTACCATCTGTTTCCAGATTCCCATGCAGAGAGGGGTTAAAAGCATTGCTACACTTACATCCTATGCTCATGTGTACTTTGTACCACAATGGTTTCTTCTGTGCCCCAGCAGTACTGGCTGGTAATTTGAAAGTTGCTTTATGATCCCTGCAGAGTGAAATAAACTTGTAAGTGAGAGGTAAAGCCTGGTGCCTGAATAGTGCTATAAAGCTGTTTAACTCCAGCAAGTTATACAATCCCAAATAACATCCCCTTGGGGGCTGAGTAAATTCTTGTGGGAGAGGAGAAAGAGGATCAAGATACTGTGAGGGAAATGCTCAGTAGCAGCTCTGCTGCCTGTGGTGTCAGGGCTTTTCCCTGTGATGCAGACTGTGCATCCATTGTTCCTCCTTCTGCAGGCCACTTGCTTACACACCCCACTGCAAAGCTATTCCCTGAGACTGCAAAGAGGTCTTCTGACTTTCATTTGAACCTCCTATGTATCTCTAACTCTGATCTGATTATTTCCTGAGCAGGTATACCTGGGGGTTTTCCCTCATTGGTGCTCAAATATAATACAGCTAGCGAATTAATCAATGAGCTTTTCCCTCTTGTATCAGCACTATACCCTACTGTCACATTTGAATTTTGTCTTACATATTTCCTTAGAAATAAGACACTAAACCTGAGGAACCTGCATTTACTTTAGGGAGCCTCTGACACAATCCAAACATCTTCCTGGAAAAAACCATAAATTGTTCCTTTCTGATTTTGTTTTGTGGTTTCAAACAAGAAATATAAGTCTTCTGAAGCTGTGAAATACGATGCCATTATTAAACGACAGATGTCTGCTCAACCAAGAGGCAATAGGATCACTTTGAACAGGTAAACCATCCTTGTAAACTGCCTCAGAAATTCTTATTAATATCAGTAAATAATACTATTAGTTCTATATCCAAAGTGTTTTAGGCCCATGGGAATGCAGGGAGAGAGCTGATTTCACCAGTGAGAACTGCAGCCATTATTTTGGCAGCACTGAACCTAGATTTATGGTATTCCATTAAGCAGGAATGCATTAACTCTACAACTGTCACCACTGCATTGATGTCAAAGGAAGTGCTCTGCCTGGTTTTGCTGACTTGATTGATGGAAAATAGTATATCAGTCTGGTTGCTCTCTCTCTGATGAGAAAGGCAAGTATCCTGGACCCCTGAAGCTATAGCAGAACTCAATTTTTTTTCTACTCTTGGCAAATTTTCCTGCATTCTTTGGCCCTGGCCATGGAAAAGGAAAAATAATACAGTTGACTTTTTTTACATTGCCCAGAGAGGAAGCAACCCAACAGGCAGAGCAATGAAGTTGGACCCGTCTCACCTTCCAGTCCAGTTCAATTTCAAGCTTCAGCTTTGCACAAATGCTATCAAGAGTGGGCCAGACTTGAACAGCAAACTCAAACAGCTACATACTTGGAGATCTCTGCAGAGCAAAACTCAGGCAGAATCTGGATTGCAAGACAAAGATTTCTTACCACGGATCCACTCTCCCAGCAGACTAAAAAAATATTGACTTCATCTCTGGTGAATACTTAAAATAGCACCTATTCCTGTAGCACATTAAAAAGGCACTTATTTTTTGTAGAGGGGGGAAGTTCTTCTCTTGCTCTTGAATAGACAGAGAATTGAGACACACAGGAAATGTCTAGTGAGTAAAATAACCAGGGACCATGTTCTGGCCCTGAGGCCACGCAGCACAGCACGGCTCAGCTCTACATACCACAGCCTCTACTTTCCCTTCCCCACCCCCAGACTCTGGGTGTTTGAGCTGAAATTGCCTGATGGGAATGGACCCTGGCACATGCTCTTCCCTGAAGCGTGTCTGCGTGTTGTTTGGAAGAAGGGCAATCAGCACAGCAATCCCTGTGCTTGGGAGCGTGCAGGAATTACAGAGCGTGGACGACTGCCGGCCTTTCGCCGCTGCCCTGCTCTGCCTGCCAGGGTAGGCACAACAAAAGGAGCTGTGCATCCTTTAACAGCTCCTAAAGGGACTTGGCAGAACACCAGCATTCAAGCCCGTGAATATGATCCTTGAAACCTATTGGCATTTCAACTTCCAGCAGCAGGCTGAAGCCGGTGGGTAACATTCTGCATCTGGGAATGTTCCTAGTCACTTTGGTTGTGGCAATCTAAGATGTTCGCCTTTCTGCTCTGAAAGCCTTCAACAAGATCATGGAGGGCACCACTGTCAGTCAGGTCAAAAAAGTAATGTAAGGAGAAGGCAGGATCCATTTGATTACATTTGATCCATTGATTTGATCCATCGATTACATTTGCAAATGAGTGTACGTGCATACATGTGCGCGCACACACACACACACACACACACACACACATATGAGGTGTACACATGTGCATGCACACTCCAAGAGGCAGTGCCAGGTAAAATGCCTCAGCAACATCTGCAGCAAACAGGTTCTGCAAAAACTAGTGCCAAGTGATGTTCCCACAGTCACACTGTGGGGGGACTTCCCATGTCTCCCCACGTGCTCCCTTCTGTAGAAGGCCCAGTGGTTACAGTGCAGATCAAGGACTTGAAAAATTTGAATTCCTCAAACACCAAAGGGACAGGACCACAGCTAGCAGATTATATTCCATACATAAGAGAGAGAGGAAACAGTAAAACATATTTTTTCAGAGTTTTGTTTTCACTTTCGATCAAGAAGTAAATTCCTATTATGGAAGATAATATTTCATCAGCTTCTTGCCCATACTCATAGATGGTTTTGATCATATGGATGAAAAAAAAATTTGGATGCTTTCTGTTAGATTTCTTTCTGTGTTTTTATTAGAAATCCTCCCTGTGGACTTAAAACTAATGTTCTCTTTACAGAAATAATCTCTATTATTCATAATATTTTTGGCCTGAAATTAAAGCCTTCCACAAAGCCTTCCCATCTCAGCTGGGAAAGATTAGTTTCTTTACTGTCTTCCCTCACTGCCCTCTTCTGTTACTCATCTGCTCATATTTTATTTCATCCAAAAGCAAGAGGCTTATACTGAATTCATTAATCAGCGTTTCTGGAGTTAGGATGTGGGGAAATCTCACCCCTGCACATTCTCTCATCATTGCTGCGTTTATCATCATCTTAAATTGGTTTGTCAGCCAGCCACTCACCTCAGCGGATGTTTCTTGCTATGCCAGTGTTACAGTCCCTAAAAGAAATCATAAATTGTGGCATGTAGTGAGGTTGATATACCATTGAGCCAAAAAAATCACTCAGAATTTTGTTGCTGACATTTCTCTCACATCTTGTAAAAATGGGTGTTTCTAGTTTAAGTTTTTACATTTTCCTTCCAATCATTTTCATTCAAGTCTCATACTTTTATTAAAAGTGAGCTATGGAGCTACCTCAGTTCATTGAGTTATTTCAGAAATTATTAACGCAGATTATTCCAGAAATCACAGTATCTTGATTCTTTATCTTCTAAAATGTATTTACAAATTACGTTTGTCTAAACAGCTCCCATGTAAGAAGTGGTACTGCAGCAATTTGGTGGTGCTCGAGGGCTACTTGTATTCACTGCACGGGAAGTTCAATGTGAGCCATACAGAAAACACAACTGTGTACACAAGGGTTTGAAGACAGGTCTTTTCCACAACAGAGAGCAGATTTTTCTCTGTATTTGCTTGGTCATCATCTTGACCTTTCTAATACACTTAGTCATTACTGTTTTAGAGTACCAGGCAATGTGATTCAGCAATCTTCAGGCAAAACATAGCACAGATGTGTTTGGCCAGTCTGTTGGCTAATTGATAATATATCAGCTGACAGTCTGCAGGGGCACTGCCTGCAGATGTCTCTCCTTGAGAGTTTTGATGACTATTATGGAGTATTAAGCTTTAAATTTTGTGTTTTTATAAAGAACCCTGGTAAGCTGATGGACATTTAAGTATTCTGAAATAAATGTGCTAAACATATTCCTGACTATCAGATTTTACTACCAAAATCTGCAGTTGCCAGGGCCTTCTTTTTTGTATATTCATAGAAAGTCTAGATGGAAAGAAGCAGCATAAGCTTTGATAATATATGTTTTTAATTGTTTGCATAAACCCTGGTAGGAAACCAGAAAACCCCGTGCATCAACCTAAGGCACACACGCTCATCTCTCAGTTTGATTTCAGACTTTCAAATAACCATTGGCAGGACCAGCAGAACACAACATGCATCTGTGTCTCTGCTTTGGTTCCCATTGCCATGACGATTATCTGTGTGAAACTGGTTCATTACAGTAATATGTGCTCCACCATAATAGATCTAGTCATTTTGGTACAATTACTCTTCAGAGGATTTAGCTTTTTATTATTCTGAATCAAAACGAAAGAAGCAATCTGACTGTACAGCTGACTCTTGAGCTGAAACATGTTTTATCCATTCATTTTTCAACAAGCTTTCAAAACTGTATTGCATAAAGTTTGTTTTAGCTATCAAAAAAAAATCTATCAAGATGTGTTACTCATTTTAAACAAATGTTCCTATTGTAGTGTCAGATTTACATGTTTTTCTCTCTATGACTCAGATGGATTCTTCATGGGGATCAAAGTGATAAAGTTCATTACATCAGAAAACTCACTTAGATCAACTTACAGTACTTCAATGAAAGCGAGTTTCCTTTGCTGGAACAACATAAAGTGTTATGCATATATTTTGATGGTCTTGCAGTCTTGTGATTTTCTGAGCTCAAATACTCTGCTTGTCTCCAGAGACACAGAAAAATCATGCAAATATTCCACATTTACGCCCATTATATACAGGAGGCAATGTTGGAAGTTGTAGCTTTAACAGAAATTGAAGTTATTTAGCACTCTACCAAGACCTTGAATGCATCTTCGAGGAAGTTTTTTTTACTGCCTTCACAGGGTTCATGATTTTGGCAGCAGGCAGACACAGATTAGGTTGCATATTTAATGAGCTATATAATTTTGGGTCTGACAGCTTTTCCTACAGAATATTGTCCTACTGTTCAAACAATGCCATTCCTTTGCATCTCCTCACCTACTCATAAAAATGAAAGTAAGATCGGGTAAACAATGTTTTAAACAATTTTTAATGGGAAAATGCAGGTCCATCCATTGGAACGTTTTATGAGAAGATGTAATTTCCATAAATTTTACAAAGGTTTGAGGGATCCAGAATGGACTGTCTGGTCAGAGGGAATAGGGTAAGTTGTGGATGAAACTCCCAAACAACTACATTTCTTGGGTTTGTCTCAGCTGTTAAAATGCTGGATCTTCTGAGCTGGAATTTTTTCCTTCTATTAAAACTGGTTGAATTTGAGGCCTCATTGCATTGCAAGACAAAAGCAAATTACAAACACTGGAATTTTTTTTCCATACCAGAATTCTTGTTTCTCAGACACCCCCCCTTCTGTGTAAGTGAGTAAAACTGATGGCCCCATCATCTTTTATTTGTACAAGATTTCTGACGTTATGCCACATCATTTTGTTGGACAGCATTTCTTCCTGAGCTAATCCCCACAGCTCATGATTACTAGTCAACAGTGTTTTCAAATAGTCAAGTATTTCTGCCAGCAGTTGCTTATCACAAATCTGTGTATCACAAACTGTGATACAGCTGTCTGAGTTATCCCCAGATTAGCTTTTCCTACCACTTTAATCTCTGGAGGGGAATTTCTTTTGACATGCCTACCTGGCCAGAGCCCCTTTTACAATTGCCACTTAGAAAGTACTTCCATTCTGTCCCCAGACAGATCCTATAGTAAATGGAAGAGATGAGGCAAAGACAAGATTTGAGGAATGCAGAGCGGTTCATGACATGATTACAGAGAGTATTGATCAACTACTATATTGCCCAGACAAGTACCACCAGCTTGTGTGACAGAAAAGTGCTGACCTGTGCAAAGATAAGTAAAATACTCAGCAAAAAGGATTATCCCAAAGCTAGAAAGTGATGGGTTAAAGGCATGTGTTTCCCTGCATTCTTAAAGTGCTAACTGTGAGCAATTGTAAATGATGCATGGATAGTTTAGGTCTAAGTGCTGCAGAAGTACCTACACAGTTTTGCTTACCAAGTGAGTCTTAAAAATGACCAGTGAAGACTTGCAGAGTTATGCTAAATATAGGATCAGTAAAGCTACATGGTATTGGATATGAGTGTCCTCTCTGTCTCCTCCCAAACCTATTTCTATGTCTGGCATTAAAACCAAGCCCCAGAGAGACTACCAGGCATGAATCCCTGCTGTCCAGGGCTTAGCACTAAATCATATTGGAAAATTGAAATCAAATCCCTCCGCTCCCTTGTCTTTCACAAGCTGGGGAGAAGAAATCTATTTCAAAAGGAAGAAAAATATGAGAACCTCAGGAAAACAGGTGATTTCATGAAATTTTCACACTGTTGAGATGAAATCTCACTGGAGATTTTTATGGAATTTCATTCCCACTAAGCCAGAATCTTAGACAAGGTTCAGCCTTTAACTTGAAGCCCAAAGCTTGACTTAAAGGTGATCTTGACCCACATCTGGTCAACAACTTCTGAATTGATATCTTAAAGAAGCCTTGAGCTACCTTTTCTTTCATTTTATTGTTGATGTGCTCCTGATTGTAAAGTTAAGAAAAGAGTGTTTTAATTTTATTATTATTATAGTAACTTACATTTATATGGTATTTTTTTATCCCCCAAATTCTTAAGTGCTTAGGAAACCACACAAAAGGATCTCTTAATCCAATTCTGAAAAACAACTCTTAAGGCACTACCATACAACAGCTTAATAGAGAATGTTCACCAGAAGTCTTTAACGACAACAAACAAACAAACAAAATCTTGGTTTTAAGTGTCACCCAAAACCCAGCAGCTCCACCAGTGTCCTAAACTCCAGACTGAGCTGGCAGTTCAATTCTAACTCCACAGAGAGACTGCCATCCACAAAATCACAGCTACCACTCTCAGCAGCACCAACACATTCCTCAGAGCCTTTCTACTCAAGCCCTTGTCAGCCACAAATCCACTCCAACCCATGAGATGCAATATGCCTGTGCTGGAAAGTGTGATAAAGGGTGATAAAGGGGAGAAGAATATCAGAGAAAAGATACTTGCCACCAATCTACACTTTCTTCTTGCATACAATCCACCTGTCACCTCTACTTTAAGTCATCATCCTGCTTACAAAACACACATAAAGGAACTTGCTTAAAACATAATACCACTGAGGCATAGGAGTCAAGCTATTAACACATAAAGCTGAATCAACAAATTACATTAATTCATGTATTGATCACATAATTTATTTAAAAAATAAGCGTAACAGCCCCTCTGGTAATATAAAACATGAACAAACATACTTTTCAAATGATACCTGAGTTATCCCTCTCCCCAGAAGTACCTAGGCTCATTCAGTAATGCTGGCAATTCAGAGGCAATATTTTAATGGAGTGCATCAGCAAAAATAAATTCCTGAATCGACTTGAATATTTTTATAACAAGTTATCTAAAAAACCTTTTTGCACTGTGCTAAAACTCAGACTTAGGACCTTAACTTTTTCAGTTACCAATCTATTAAAAATATGCAGAGATGAAAAGCATTCCTTGAAATATTTGCATGGCATATACATATGCAAGTCAAATAATGTAGGAGCAGAAAGTGAAAAAAATTTGTTATGAGGGTAGATGATGAGACCAGGAAACAAAACCAAAATATGTTTCAAAGGACAAGACTTGCAACTGCTAAAGCTGGAGGCTTTAGCAAGGCTAACTATCAAGTTGGCAACCCTCATTTTTATATGTCCAACTAGATACACCTCTAGTTTTCACAGGAAGTCTTGAATTTGGCACTTCACATTGCAACAGTTATTTGAATATTTAGTTTGAAAAGTGAAATTCCAGGAAATAAAGAATTAATTATTTTTGTGGATTGTATCTATGATGGAAAAGCAGCAGACAAAACCAAGTATTTGTTACACGTTTGAGACTCAGCTATTTTCCTTTTCCAAGTAGAAGGCCATAAAAACAATACAGGATTTGGGTCCACTTGCATGAATCTGGAAAGCCATGTATCAAGCTAAGGCAGCTGCAGAGCAGGAATCCTGAGTGATAAGCAGCAGTAATGCTGGAATGCAAGAGCTAATGAATTGAGTCAATTGAGTCTCATTTAATTCCCTTCAACTTGTCATACACTTCTTCTGCAAAGTAATTTCTTAAGAGCTTAGCTTGATTGAGAAAAATTAAAGATACAGCACTAAAACAGGAGAAAGAGTATCAAGTCAGCTTTTTCCTTAGTAAACTATGCAAAACCTTACTGTACTATTAAGGTACACAACCCAATTACTAAAATATGTAAAATTGAAATAATAAACATGTAGTTTGATTAGACAGGGATATAAAAGCTGTGGTAGTAAAATCAACATTTGAATCAATCAAGTTTATGAAAATTAAACTAGCAGAGCCTGCATATATTACTTAAGTATGCAAGTGTTACTAAAGCATTCAACATTTATTAGGGAAAATACTGGAAGTTTTGTTTTCATCTAGAATGGTATTATATATAGGCATGACCTTTGTCACCTCTTCAGCGCTAAGTAAGTGAGCTTATCGTGAGGAGAGGTAAAAGACTTTTCATTAATTTTCATTGTTTACTATTTCTCATTTAAACCCGTAGGCACTGCAATGCATTTCTGGCACTGCAATGTATTAAAATAATCATAATTTTACCCATGCAATGACAAGCATTTTTTTCACTCGGAAAGTGCAAAAGAAGGCCCACCCTGGTCAAACTGCCTAATTCGGGCTGAACACAGAAATGTTGTTTCTGAGCTATGAATGCCTTTTTCTATGACAGAATGTTTCTCTAAGTGAAGTTATTCAGGTTGCTGCCCTGAAGCTTTCTCAGTTTTCAGACTTCAGCCTCTATTGCTTGCAATAGAAAAAGGAAACACAAAATTAAAATTTTGGGTCAATCTTCATATTTCATTTGCAAAAATGCATTCAGAAAAAATGAATGCACCAAAACAGATGGAATGTGGATAATTTTCCCCCATGTGTTGACATTTCTATCACAAGATTGTTTCATGTACACAAAAGCAAAGGGTCATATATTATGCAATGGCAATAAGAAGAAATGCAGTATCAAGTCTGACAACCCATCATGTGTAACAACACCTTGAGGGCTACTGTCAATTGCTAAAAGAAAAAAAGGTGGATGCTGCCTAGGGATGCATATCTGCTCTGTTTATGGCCCTTCTGCTTCCTTTATTATCCCAAATTGACACATTTTCCTTGATCTCTTTCTCTTGCTCCAGAGATCCATTCGAAGGTTATTTTCCCAATGAGGAAGCAAAGCTTTCGGCTTTTTTTTAGGCTTTTAGACTTGTTATCCTGAGTTTAGCAACTGTAAGGCTAATTCATCCCCCTATTTGGAGGGGAGATATCAGCTCATCTGCTGACCACCATAGTCTTTTTTCAACCCTTCCCTGTGGCCCTTGGCAACAGATTTGAGTCGCTTGTGTTCATATCAGACAAGGTAGGCTATCTCCTCTCAACCCTGACAAGCAAAGCCCAATTGCTTGAGGGTTTAAAACAGTTAAAAGGGAGTTGGGTTTTTTATTTTTTTCCCCTTCTTAGGAGCTGCTATTAGCCTTACCCTCATGTTTCAGTGAGTTTTCTCCCAGCAGGGAAACTGCCTGCTGCAGGGTGCTTTGTTGCTTTCATAAATCTCTAATTAGGTCCCTATCTGATTTAACAAGAAGTCAATCCTGTCCCTAGTCATCTTGAAAGCTTTATAAATCTTTGTTTTTTGAAGATCCCAGTGAGAGAACAGCCTTCTACCTATCCCACACCTAATCTTTTCTACTAGCTTTGAAGGTGTTCCCTAATACCTCCTCTCTAAATAAAATAGGAGCAATTAAATAGGAAAACAATGTAACACACATTTCCACACTCAAAGGATGTCTGTCGGGTTGTTAGGAACGGTTCCTGACTGAGCACAAGGCTTTTTACAGGCAACAACAGTACTCATTACAATTCCACAATGCTTTGGCAATAGCAGTATATTATTTGAACTTCAGAACCTTTGGGTTTTTTTCTTGGGATTTTTTGTTTGTCCATCTTTAAAGGGTTAATTTACTTTAGTGTTATCCAGCAATCAAAATTCTAGAATTGACAAAAGAGGGCCACGAGTGGAATTTGTTAACATTTTCTCCACTCAGATGTTGGTTACTCCTTGCTTAGCAGGTATAGGAGAAAAATGAATGAAACAGCTTTTTAAATGTTGTAAACAGTCTGGAAATCGAGACCAGTGGAGTACAAGCATTGACTGTGCGCCTGAGTTACACCCCTGGGCTTTTAAAAGGAAATGTAACATTTCCAGAGTCTGAAGACATTACTGCTGTACATGTACCACAAGTGGAATTAAGAACAAGCAGTTTCCCTGATAGCAAACACTGAAACAGTCATACTCATATTACACTCCTCCACAACTTACATGAGCTCTTCTTCTGTGCTTTTGACCCCAGGAGAAGCCCATCTTAACCCAGTGCTGCCTGTGAGGCTCAACTTCCTCTGCAACTTTCAGGTCAAATGCCAGGGACTGGACTAGATTAATGCATCTATCATGAAGCCAGGCAAAGCACGTTGTGAGAGGTGCTGAGCGCCCTCCACTCACTGGATCAGGCCAGCAGGAAACTGGAAAAATGTGTACAAAACAGTGAGAGAGTAGAAGAAGAGACTGAAGTAATTTCCTGGCTTGCTTTTCTTGTCATACACTTCTGTCCACATCCACCACTTACTCCTGTGTATGACAGGAGGCAGAACTACTTGGTGCACCTGACCTGGTACTTTTCAATTCTTACACTCTTCAAAGAGAACTACTTCATAGGAATTATTTCACTTCAATTATATGAGCAGACATTAACATAGGAAATAAATAACAGCATATATTTCCACAAGGTGCAAGCTTCAAACTTTTATGGATTTCTTCTCCAAGCACTCCTGCATCTGATGAGGGAGGGAGGAAGAACTGGAGACACAGCTGAGAACATAATTAATGTCACTAAGAACTTCAGTTCGTGATATCATTAAGAAGATAGACCCAGAAATCATTTCTATTGCTATGACATAGCAGTAAGTGCCAAAATCCATCAGAAATGTACTTGTATCGCACGTTTAGCTATCACTGGGTGTTAGTAGCACAAATCATTAATACAAAAGCTGAAAAAGCCACCCCAAATCCTAAAGGACAAATGTATTGAACGGTAATTACTGCATCTTAACAAGGCCAGAGCCTCTGTTTAATACTGAATGCAAAGAAGACAAAGATCCAAAGGTGTGTCATGCAGCCTGCAGTGATCTTGACTGTGAAACCCAGTGGCTGGGTGACTGAGCTAGCATTCCTAAGGATGAATTTGTCACTTTTTCTTATGAACTGTTTGATGATAAATTACTGTCGCTCTTAGCAAACAGCAATTTTATTTCCCTCACTTGAATTTTTCAGGCTTCAATGTCAAAAGCTGGAGGGGAACTGGAGGTTGATCTCTGTGCCACTACAGGACTGCCAGTCTTAAACGTGTTAGAACAGGTCTGTTCTTCACCTCATCTTTTGAAAGCCAGCAGACTCACACTTCCTCAGCACTGCTCTTCAGGACCTTTTCCAAACACCAAGACCACATTTGTGCAGCAGGATGCCACTGGCATGGTTTCTCTATTCAGGGTCAGGGAGTGAGGTGCCCTTGGCCAATGTAGCATCACTGGCAGAAGCTCCAGAATAGGTGATGCTCCAGCAGTAAATTACACATCTGCTGGTGTGATCTGTCTGCAGCTGCTCAAAGCACATCTTTGCCTATAATAGTGCATTCATATGATGAGTATTTTCCAGGTTGTTGTTCCTACTGTATCACTAACATATGCCCTTATGCATTTGGCCAAAACACTCATGGAACTTTATCCAGGATCACATCCAACTTTCTCATGTGCGCATATCTCTAGATATCAAAGCTAGCCACCTTATCCTAAAAGTAACACTGGGACATCACCAGTGCTAAGGAGGAGCACTAGGATTTTGATGTGCAAATGAGCAGACTCTCCAAAATCTCAGGTTAACTCTAATTTAAAAGCTACTTGGTAGAGAAATTATCAAACACAGCAGGTCACTTCTTTGGAGCTTGCTTTTGCATGTCAATACACAGCATGCTCCCTCCTTAAAGGTAGATGGTAACTGAAGAGGGAATATAAAGTGGCCAGGGGCTCTTTGAGGAGGGTCTTTATGAGAATAGAGATGTAATTTTTCAGGGGAATAGTGTCTGGAAAATGCCTACACACTGAACATGCAAACTAACTGTGGAAAAAAAAATGAAATTTGTCACCTGGCACTGTTTTGGAAGTAGATCAAGTCTATTGCAAGGGGCTTGGCCATGTGCAAGTTCTTTTGATCTAAATCAGAAGAAACAAAGTATAAAAGCAGCTCATCAGCACACTAAAGGCCCAGGAATCCTGTGGAAAAAACTGTAGATACATTCACACATTACAGCAATTCTGATGTCATGTGTGACAGTGATGAGCTATAAAGTAGGGGGTGGAGGAATAAACCCATTTGTGATCCCACATAAAACCCTCCTATGAATGAAAGAAAACAAGCAATCTATTAAAGTATATTGGATCTATCAAAAAACTTGCATTCCACATTAAGATAATAAAAGAAAACAGTGACATTTCTGCTGCCTGGCTCTTACCTCCTGTAAGGTACATAGCATTATTTCCAAGCAATGACAAACAAAATTGAACACTTCTCCAAAGGTCACATCTATCACAGTTTTTATTTTCTCATTCGATTCAGTGTATTAGGGTCTTGTTATTTTTTCTATTTTACCTGTTTGGTGAAGTAAGTCATTCTTCCTCTAGAGAGAAACAAAACGTTATTTATAGAGCTGAGTGAATATTCCACAGCAAATAGCTATCCAGTCAATTCAAATTTTCCTTCTGTTTGTTATTTGTTTATGATCAGTTTGCTATTTGTTATCTCAATTTATGGATAGTATTTCAGCCTAGACCAATAGAAGATTTAGGCTGTCACATGCAAAATCATCTTACTTCATCAAATTACAGAAAATGAAATTATTGACAGTTAAATTCTAAGTACATTCTTCTGCCATTAGCAGAACATTTTCAGATAACATATTACCACTACATTCAGGATGGCCTGGCAAAGTTTGCCTTTCACCCTGATTAAGACTTTCAAAAGTCATAGAGCGAACAAAAGGAAAAGATGAAATTACAGCACCCAGTAGAGTATCAGGCAAAAGACTTTCCCTCAGTAATAAGCATTTACTTCACAGTTAAAGACACTGCACAGTAGGAAAAAATTCTGCCTTAGACCTCTGTCTCCTTTTACACAGCTGGGCTGGGAACCAGTGCAGTTCTTTCACCTAGACACTGTTTTTTGCTGGTTTTGGTTATTATAGCATGAATAGAACAAGTTAGTTTTATTTTAGAAAGGATAGTTTACCCTTTCATTGAGGCCCTGGAGATCTGTACAGTTGTGAAGTGGTCCCTTTGTGGGTAGAATGCTAAAGTGAAGCCACAGCTTTCTAACCTCATCATGGCCTAGAGGAGCATGAAGCCACCTCATTGCAGACCAGCATGCTTGGATGCCTGTGGGAAACACCTTAGTAGAGGATGTGCAGAGAACCAGAGCTTGGTCCCTCTTTCTCCCAAGAGAAGCCCTACTCTTGGGAATTCTGCTAATGTGTAGCTTTGTACATGACAAAAAACATTCTGAAAATAATCCAACAAAGAGCCAGGAAGACGATGAAGAGACTGGAACATCACTTCTGTGAGGAAAAGCTGAGCAAGCTGGTTCAGCTCAGAGTGGGGCTAAGTGAGGATCTTATAAATGTATACATCTACCTGAAGTGAGTGTGCAAAGAGGATGGAGCTTCTTGGCTTTTTTCAGTGGTGCCCAGTGACAGGACCAGAGGCAAGGGCATAAACTGTAATACAGGAGGCTCTGTTTGAAATCAGGAAACATTTTTACTGATGACTGGCAAGGTTTCCCAGGAGGTGGAGTCTCCATCCATGCAGATATTCAAAAGCCATCTGATATGGTCCTGGGCAACTTGCTGTAGATGGCTCTAGCTGAGAAGGGGGGTTGGACCAGATAACCTATAGACATCCCTTTCAACCTCAGCCATGCTGGGATTCTGTGATTCTTCACACGCCTGGAGCCACAGGGATGACAGACAGTTACTGAGCATAGCAGTGGCTGCAACTTTCAACACTGGGTAGACCTTGTTTACCACTTGACCTATGAAAATGTTAAATAGCCCACATTCCTAATTCTGATCCCCCCACTTCCAGATATCTAATATTTGGCTACCTTTCATCAACAAATTTGTTGATATTAACTTTCAAGTCCAGACAATTTTCTGCATTTTGAGAGAACCTGTCATATACTAATATAAGTCAGGAGTCAGCTTCACTCTTCATATAAACCATTTCCTGCAAAATTATTTGATTAAATTATACAATTTGATCTTTATAAAACATCTGACACTTTTTTTAAACTTGAAGAGCAAAATTTTTTAAACTTGAAGAGCACAATTTAAACTGTGCCCCCCAAAAATTAATATGGGAGAAAAAGTCACTGAAATGACTTGGTAAAATGAAATGAAATAGTAAAATTTCCATTGACTTCAGAAGCACTCAGAGTTTTTTATTTGCTTAAGGTAGAATCACACCCACGTAGCACAACTCAAGAAGGAAATAAAAATGTGTGCATGCATCAAAAATATCTGTTACAGTGATGAACATGCCTAATGCTTTCATAATTTTCCCCATAGAGGTAAGGAAGTCCAAAAGAAGCAGAATTACTTTCAATATATTTTTGGTAAATACTTTTGCAATCGTCTTTTAGTACAGTACAATTTGTTAGGCTTTATGATATGCAGAAAATTAATAAGGCCTACAAACTGATTTTTACTACTTTATCTAGAAATATCCCAGCCATCTTAATGTAATTGAGCAACTGTAAATTACTGTTAACAACTTCATGAAAGAGAAGGAAATGGAAAAGTCACCTCCACACTGACGACTGTTTCCTATTTTTCCTTTGTGGCTTCTGCAAAGAAAAGCTTTCAAATAAAATAAATAAATGAAATAAGGTGGAGAATAATGCGTTGGAAACCCTGTGTAACTACCAGGGCTACCAAGGACTTTGTAGCTCATGATCAAAGGAATTCCTTACAACTAGCAGAATTGTCAGCCTTTATGTTTAAAATACATTTTTCATGAATGCAAATGTATTTTGAAAACTTTTAAAATCCAGGGTCATAAAAACAATCCCCCACAGAGAACAGTTTTAAAATCAAGTTAGTATATCTTGTTTCCACAATAATAACCTTGCTAGCTCCGTAAGAATACAAAGCTGAGTGTTACCACTCAGAAAAGCAATTGTTGAGGCCAGTATCGGAATGCTTCCCAGACTGAGCATTTAAAAAATGCAGAATATGGTCACAGACATGACATTTCACCAAACAGAAGGTACATTTCCATGTGGATCTCACTTTAGATGACATAAAGGGAATCCCTGCAGAAGCCCATAAATGTGCTTGGATATAAAATCAATGTCAGTAAAAAAGGATCAGCTCCACACTGCTAAAAGACTCAGGCTTGCAATCTTACATTGATCTGGTGAGGCACATATACTTCTCAAATGTTAAAATAATAAACTGAGGTTTACAGCATCAGTGAAAAATCACATCTGCTGAAAGGATGTACAGGATCTGCCTACCCCAGCAGCACCTACCCCAGCTGTAGGAGAAAGTCTGGAAAACTACACAGTTGTTTTTGAGGAGCCAATGCTTACAGTGTGAGTGTTCTACATCTGGAACTTTTCCCCACACCAGCTGCAGTCTGGTCTGGTACTCAGAAGGCCCATGAGCAATCAAAGTGCCTGAGACAGACATGGAGCACCATTCTGCTCTTTTGCTCATTTGAAAGAAAACCCACTCATGTACTCTGGGATCCCTCTGCAATGTGCATACAAGGATGGGAAATGGGTATGGTCAGAAAATATGCTGTAAAGCAGGTTCTTGCTCTGGACTACATCACTGCTTTAGACACAACCTTAGAGACTGGTATTGATGCAGCTGCTTTTGAAGGAGAGGTGAGAGGACACTTGATGCTAATTTAGTCGAAAAGCCAATTGAGGGAGCAGGAGTAAGATACAAGATGTGAAAACAAGAGTGAATCTGGTGACATAAAATCCAACCTCCTTAATGACTTGAAGAGTGATTTGGGAATCACTCTTCAGACTGACTGTACAGCCTGCATAACACCTCTGTGAGCATTAAAGGTTGCAAAGCTACAAGAGAAATAAGGTGCAGTTCAAATGGAGCATGAGAGACATGGGAGACAAGCCACACTACTTAACAAGGAAATAGGAAAACTAGCTAGGTTGGATTCATATGCTCCCTTTAGGGATGAGAATGATCGATCTTTGTGGACGGTGTTTTGGGACAAAGAAATGCAAGTTCAGATGCGATGGACTAAGTGAGGAGAAGACCACATGACAGAGTGGCTATGGGAGGAGGCAGGTGAGTGACACATTTTACAGACTCTGATCTGGAGGCAACAATTAAAGAGAACTGTCAGAGAGGAAAAATGGAGAACCAGCAGCAAGAGCATGAACAGAAAGGTCAGGTTTATACACACTAAAACTGCAGGCATTACTTTGTCTGCCTTAGAGAAGACATGAAGCAGTATGAGCAGATTGAGGCATCTAACAAGTGCCTGAAGACAGGTGACAGTTTCAGAAAGTTCAGAAAAACACAGGTACTGTTGGATTTGTGGGACACCTGATGTGTGAAGCCCTGTGGGTCCCTGAGCCCATTGCTGCCCCTGCTTGGACACAGATGGCTGACAGGGGTTGAAGGGAAGGTGGCAGTAGCTGTAGATCTCTGGGGTGAGGATGTCTCACAACTTTGTCCCTTCAGGTTCCACTCTTTGCCTGTAGCCATACTCAGCACTCAAGACATCAGAAAAGCAAGGCCTGCAGTGATTTGCAATGAATATTGAATAGACATGGTCTAAAGTGGCTAGAGACAAAATAAATTTCTGCCAGCTATTTATATCCTTAAGCATAAGGTTTTACTATGCCTTTTGGATAGCTAACTATTTTACCTTTAAAATAATTCCAAGAATTTGGCACACTGGTTTCCAAGAAGAGAGCAAAGAATTCCAAAAGGTGTTTTACATGCTGTGAAGTTGCAGGTTCTTTCCTTTGTTCTAAATTTACTAGTAATTAATTTCCTCTAGCAATCCCATATTTGAATCTTGGCACTATAAAACAGAGGGGCTGAACATAAGCCTTCAAAGGCAGAGGGTTGATGGGCTAATGCACAGTGCACTGTAATAATTTGGATTTTATTTTTTGAGATAGTCATTGGGTAATGTTCTTATCATATTCTACATGAAAAACTAGCATCTGGATGATGAAATAAATGATGAAAACCAAACTACAGGGAAGAATTTGTAACTATATTTAGCTTGTGAAAATAGTTTAGCTTGTGAAAGTAGTTTCCTCAGTCCAGCCCTTCACCCTGTGTTTTCAGGCACAAAGGCACTGACCTAAGTTTACTTTCCAAGCAAAAGGGGACATAAAACGGAAATAATGTAATCAGTGAAAAAACAGATCCATAACACTTTTCACTGTTACTAGGGCAAGGCAGAACCACACAATTTACTCTCCTGTGTCTAATGCCAGTATTCTGTTTTAAACCACACACACCTACATTATGTCCTTATTTGTAGATCTGTCACCCCAAAGTTTGTGAGATCATTAATAAAGAATCTAGTCTATAATTTTTAAGACCTTTCCAGCTGCAGCAGGTTTGCACTGAAACTGCTTACAGTTGGTTTCAGGAATACTGTGCATTTTTCTTCCCACTTTTGATATATTTGTCTCCCCATTAGAAAAAAGTTGCAGTCTCACTGCTTTCTTGATTCAAAGAAAAGCAAACTGCTAGCCAGGTTGAAATCAATTGAGAAGTAACACTTTAAAATGCAAAAGACTCTGAAGTTACTTGCAGCTTTTCTATACTCTAGGGTGAATCTCACCATCTGCTGCATTTGTGGCTGAGACTGACCTCCCTTTGTATCAGACAAAAGTAATTGTGGGAATCAAATGAAGTTTAAACAGGGAAAAATGTGAGTGACAAATCTGCAGGCTGCACACAGTCTCTGCACACAGATCAACAAGCATCCACGAGACATTTATTTTTATTCAAAGGTGATGAGAATTTTACAGCCTAGCAAAATCCTCTGGAGTGAACACTTCAGCTCTGGGGTCCTTCTCCCGCAGAGACAAATGTCTACTTCCCAATCTTCTCCCATGTATGCTCTTTATCCAGCCACAGCTGAAAGCCACCAATGGGCGAGAGAAGTAACTGTTCTCCAAATTTTCAACTACAAGGTATTTTTCTTATTCCCTCTAAAGAGGCTCAGCAAGCACACCAAACTGCCAGTCACCACTTGCCTATTAATATCCATGCAGAGGAACAGTGCTATTTCCAAATCAGGATCCTGCCCCTTCTCACAGAGCAATTTTCTACTGAGATTTCTAACTAAAAGGAAACCAGTAGCCTTCCTGCAAGTAAATAGCTTATTAAGGCTGGAAGTAGGGTTTGTGTGCAAAGACTGTCCTATGCAAATCGGAGCTGATGAGCACTTAACTAATCTGTTTACAGACCAGAGCTGCTGGGCAGGCCTCAGCGATTTTCTATCAAAGCAAAGAACCATTCTTTATGGGCATCTGGTTGTCCCTGAATTGGTAGTTTAAGCATATACCCTTGCTTCAAAGAAAGATCAAAGGATTTATTACTTCTAAATGAGTGCATTATTTCCACTTACTACTTTCTTGTTTGCAATGTGTTATTAACAGCACCATGGCAGGGTTACCTTAAGACTTGAGTTTCTCACAGATCCCTGAATGCGATTGTAGATGTTATATGTAGCCTATAACATACAGGCTGTTACACAGATGGAGAAGGAAGTAAAATACTAGCAAACAGATTAGAGCATCCATTTGCAGGAAACTGATTTAAAAAAAAATCCTACAAAGCAAACTAGTTATATTTTAATTCCAAAAAAAAAAAAAAAAAAAAAAAAAGGCTTTTTCGTTTTTACTGTAAATTTAAACAATGAATCTGTTTCATAGTGACAGCCACAGGTCAGTGGACAGAGCCAGTTTTGGCTCCGCTTCATCTGAAAAGAAACCCACATTGCTCCTGCTCTCAGAAAAAAGCTGAGATACCACAGTCACAAAGTAGAACAACGATCAGTTCAATGAACAAATTCCTACTACCCCATAAATGCCTGCCACTACCATCCTTTTGCCTTACTGTTTATGGCTTCATTTACTTACTAAGTCTGGTAAAAACAAGGGAGACACATTCATTATGTGCTTTCTGGCACTATTGGGAGCACATGGAGTGCAAGTTAAGACCTAGCATCTAATTTGTAAGCATACTGAAGGCCTACAGTCAGCTCGGGCACAGAACTGGAAAAGGAATTTTTGGGAAGAAGTGCAGAAGTAGATTCCAGGCAGCCAGGGCCAAGGCAGACAAAGCTGCCAAAACTAGAGCCAAAAGTGGCCCCAGGGAGAGTTTGGAGAGGCTGGTGTGATGTTTATTGCTCAGAGAGCAGAGCTGGGTGGTGTGATGCAGGACAGGAACTGCATTCTGGGGGCTGTGACTTTAGTGGTAGTATCTACACATGTCTGCAGACTCCCTGTCTCCATCTTTATCATGGTGCCGGAGGGAGCAGATTGTGGTCCCCTTATCTGTTTTACAAGGAACCACCTTCCTCTGACAGACCCAGTGGGTCACACAGCACAAGATGCTGCTTACTTCTCCTCTTTTATAAAACACAGACTCTGCTTGCATCCACATAAATGAACACAGTTACCTACCCAGGGACAAGCAGAGGAAAAAAGTCATAGCAATAGGAGGTGCGGACAGGATCCAATGGCTTTCCAGTGAGAGTAACGTGTTTGCATCAGGTCCTGTGACCTACCAATCTCCATTTGCTGTGGTGTTTTCCTCCCTCTCTCCTGACAAGGATCAGAAATTGTTTTTTCTTGAGCATGAATAGGAAATGTAGCTTTAACACAGTCAAATACAGGAAAAAATTCCAACCAAGTGACATACAGTGGGCTCTTAGTACCTTGCAATGTATAGGTTCAAATAAAGTAGAGCTTGTATGAAAACCTTGAAAGTAGAAATGGAGAGGAACCCAAGCACATCTTAAATCACAGAGCTGAAGCTTCAGTTTCAGTCACCAGAGTATGACTGATGTCAGTCTTTTTTGTGGACTGCAGTCTGACTGCTGTCTGGCACAATTACACAACACCAAGGGGACCTCTAGGCATCATACAAGCAGAGGAACGAGTAACAGGGCACAGACTGCCAGAAAGATGCTTTAAAACAGGCAACAGCTACAACACCCAATGCATAAACCTACTAAATATTGGTCAGTGAAAGCTTCCAGGCTTGCATGAAAATAATATGATTGAAAAGCAAAACTGGCCCACTGTTGCTAGCCACAAACTAGGCAGTTTAGGTACTGGAAACAGCACTGCTGGCCCAGTAATTACCCAGGAAAGCCTCTAGGATTAGGGAGCTGCAGATATACAAACCAGCTACCTTACAGCTGGCTCAGGTATGCCTGCATTCAGTAGTTACAACCCAGTTAATGCTGTTAAATCAGCTGGAAGGAGATGTAAAGCAAAGCAAGCAGCTCAGAATTTAAGAAGCATTCTTTAAGTTACTTCCCTACTGCTGTTGGTGCTGTAAGTTGCCTGCATATTTTTTTGTCATGCTCTCAAACTGGAGACAGGCAGCAGCAACACTTGATTCTGGTCAAATAAAGCTGACACCTGGCCACATTTAAAGACTACAAATTTTGTTTTACTTGTCTGGTTTCTCCTTTGAATTTCAACAAGACAAAAATACCACTGATTTATTTTCTAAAAATGCTGTAAGGACTGAAATGTATTCTAACAACATTTGCATTTCTTTCCATAGTAGCTGCATTTTAGGTATAGGCAAACATCTTTTTATGAGTTAGATTTCAGTCAGTTTTGGCCAGTGTTACAAGTGTTTTTGAAATCAATGAACTTCATAAAACATATGTTAGCACATTTATTATCTCCATATACAGCATTTACTCTAACAAACCAAATTCTAAAAGTCATCACTAATGGAGGCTCAGTAAAACTAGATGAAGAAACAGACTGAGTTATTGCTTACTTCAAATGAAAATCCAGACCTCATCTTAAGGTCAAGGTTGAAAGGAAGAGCTAGGTGTAAATGCAGAAAGAGCCAGACGGCTTTTAATTATACAGTAGTTGTTACGAGACATTTAGTACTTTAGAAAGGTTTATCCACCTGTTCCAATTTACCCCAAGTACTCACAATCCATGATGAATGCCAAAGCCAAAAAAAATCACTGCCATATGGATGCCTAGCTCCATGTCATACATCTATTGAACATACCAGCCATAAAAAAATTAATTTTCTGTCCACCCAAGAAAACTTTGTAACCATTGCTATTATTCTTATTGGAAAAAAATTAATGTGTAACTATGCCAGCAGGCTGGACAGGTTGTGAAAAAGCATATATAGAAAGCAACAGATCTTAAAAATACCAGCAGCCTTTAAAGCCCACACATCCGTTATGGTGTTGCACAGAATGAAAAGATATTCTTGCTACTGAAAGCTTGAGCTTTTCAAAATCACCATTTATTCTAACTTGTAGATGTTGAACTAAAGCTCTCCCACTCCTGAAGTGTAATTTTTCACTTTTTCAAGTCTTGCAGTAAGAGTTCTAAGAACCTGATATTGAAGTCAATGACATCTGCAACTCCCCCAAATGTTAAAATGATTTTACTAAACCTAAACTAGCACAGAATACTCTAACTCCACTTTACGTTGCTGCACCAAGGAAACACAATAGAAGTTTCCAAACTGCTTCAAAGTTTCCAAAGCTTACTAGCCAGTCTTATAAAGACAGACAATATTATCAACTTGTCTTGAGGATAGCTGAGTTTCATCACTCTTTATATGAAGGAGAAGATTATGATAATGTAAAAACAAATGGAAAGCAACAGGTATCACTGCTGATCAAGTTAGTACCCTCAGACTTGTGCCTGGATAGATCTGATCTTACAAATCAAGCTGGCAGACTAGAAGAAAGACATCTACTGCATAAATACAGTAACCCTTGTATAATGGCAGCCTTTCTCTGCCTGCTTCAGGGGTGGCCCCAGTCTTTCAGTTCTGTAGCCATTTGATAAAATCTCCTTGTGGCAGAGCTCTAAGATGTAAATAGCTAGGAAAAGACAGGTACCTCTGTGCTCATGCAGGCAGGGACAGCAGCTATTTTGTACTCCTCAGTATCTCTCTCATCCAGTGTGGGACAAGGCTTCGATGGAGACTGGCAATACAAACTTCAGTGGCTTGTGCTGGATCGTTCCTCTCATAGCCATCACCCCAACTTCTCATAATCCTAATGTCAGTAATGTGGAACAATCCCAGCCAGAGAGATGTGCTTGAGCTGCTCCACATATGCATCTTGGCCACATCTGCAGTGGAATCACATGGGCATTCAACAGACACTGTGAAATTTTGACAGTATTGAACTTAATGGCCAAATTCCCACTGATTAAAGCACAGCCAGACTATCACATATAATACTTTTACTTGGTCAGAACACCTCCTCCTCCTCCCGAGGCTTGTAAGAACCATAAATAAGGTTAAAGCAATATAGTACTCAGAGGTTTTAACAGAGGCTTCCTCTGTTTAACAATCACCAAAAATAGTTGCTTAAGATGGGTTATACTGAATCATAAATGAGAGAAGGCTGCTGAGGACTTTTTTAAAAAAACATCACTACTTTTATTGGTTGTCAATGTTTTCTTATTAGTCAGTAAATGCATTTGATATAGGTGAGTTTCCAAAATAAGCATGATGGGAGGGCTAGTTCGAGATTCAAACTAATTTAAAAAGAAGTCACCTCAAATTTCCCTTTGAGATATTTACAAAATATGCCATTAATTTGCTGTACCCAATTTGTGTGTATGTACTGGATGGTAATTAGTGTAGAAATTCAACCAGTTTTACCATCTTTCTGTTCAACTCAACAAATTACAGTTTTCAAAACCTGTCTCTGACAGTGACAATCGTTTTAGTATTTGCCTAATTTCCACACAGCAGAAGTATACCTCAAGCAGAAGATACATTACAAACATATACACATGTATAGTAGCCACAGGTAGCATGTACTATCATCACTATATATATACAGTCATACAGTATTCTGTATTCCTGAAGAATTAGTAAAAAAAAAAAAAAAAAAAAAAAAGGTGTTATAAATTATATTACTGGTTTCAGGTATTGGACATCATTGAAGTTTTCAAGGCACTTTCTATAATAACATTTATTTAAAAAGTTGTTTCTGACTTTGCCAAACTAACTGCTTGTTCTAAAACTTTGCATGCTGGCTGTCTGCCCTGAAGCTGGGGCTTTGGCTTTTTTTTTCTTTTGTTTATTTTTTTTAATTTCAGCCACAATCCCCCTCCAAGAAGGAGATCATGGAACACTTTCTTGGTTTGCCAAAATGGCTTTCTGGCACCATTTCCTCCAACCTGAGCACCCTGTGCTTTGGAGTGAGAATTAAAAATTTGATGAGAGATTGTGAGGGAGGAGAAAACACTAGGAAGCCTAAACTACAAGCCTTAGAGAGGAACATAAAGATAACAATGAGGGTTCTACATATTTAATAGAAGCTTTATGATTTCAGAGGCTAAAAATTTCAAAAACTCTCTCATTGAGCATATTCTCTTCCCTCATGACTCCCAACAATTATATGTGCATGTAATGTCTTCAGAAAAGAAATGATCATGCTTCCAGCAAGCCCAGGCCTATAGGTAAACCCAGGGTTACCAGCAAACACTTTCATAGCAAATGCTGCCACAGGCTGGGGTGGACAGCAGAAGGAAGAATCTCTCGTAAGTGCTGCGATGCCAGACAGATCTCCAAGCCAAATACAAAGGATAAAACTGAACACCTACAATTCCTTACCTCATCCATTACAAAATGTCCAAATGAAAAAGGATCCCACTCTCAAAACCAGCCTTCACTACAGACCCAAAATTCATAACATGACTAGATCTACCCTTTGCATTATGTGAGGCAGGAGTCCCATAGGAAATAAATGTGATCTTGTTAGCAAAGGTCAAGACCACACATCTGTAACTATGGCGCCATGTTGCACCTGAGTGGCTGTTCGTGCCACAGGTAGTTTTGTGTCTAATTTCTGAATGAATGCAATCCTGTAGAAACAATACTGTAACAATACAAACAATTTTTTAAAAGTACAATTGCTCTCAGTAGTCCTATGCTCATATACAACAATAATGAATCCCAAATCCCTGAATCACCTGGAATGTCAAACAGTTTTTAAAGAAAGCTGAAAGCAGAAGAGATCAACTACTACTCTTTAATAACTTATGCATGATGTTACTAATTTGTTGGAATAGAGTGTCCAAGTTGTCTGATTATTGGCAGAATTGAGCTAATTGAAGCACACAATTCTGATAACCTAATGTGCATCTATAAAAGGATCCATCATACCACCAAAACAGGAATGTAGATGCATAATTGATCATTAAGCATAGAGTTTGAATGTGAGTAGTTCTAGTACAATCAGCATGAGTATTTATAAAGCCAAATATGTACCTATACTTTGGCAAGACCAATGGGATGTGAATTGTTAGGGTAATATATATGCAAATATATTTGCGTATATTATATATTTGTCTGCATTTCACAACAAGAGCTTTTGAAAGGCTTGGATTTGCAAGATGATCTGATAATCTGTAGAAAACCCAACAAATTAGAAAATAAGACCACTTAGTATAGGTTTTGGTTAATATTGCACGTACAACACTCAACCTAAACAAAAAGCAAATAATCGTGCAACAAGTATTTACCAGTATAGATTTTATTTCTATTCAAAATAATGGGGTTTGTTAAGATTTAAAATACTTTAGTAATTACCTAAAACAAATGTACACTTTGTTAGAACTTCTGGTAAGTGCTGATCTTGAGTTCTGAAAATGCGTGACAGAATACAAGAAAATATAAAATTGGGTTAGCAAAATACAGTAACGGAGCTTTACAAGAGAGACACACATTCTACATTACTTGACCTAAGTCTGTCAGGTAAACATGGTGTAACAGCTTTCCACTTAGAACACGTGCCTGTAAACTTAATCTGCAACCTGAATCCTAGGAAAAATTAACTTCTGATCAACTCAAGGCTACTAGGTCCAAAACAAAAAAAAATTCATCTCAAGATGTGTTTCCTCATTGAACATATATTCCCTTTTTCCATAAGGTATCAACTTTAAATTTTAATAGATCACTATATATGATAAAATTGCAATAAAACATTCTCTTATTATTCATGATTCAACTAAGTCTGTAGCCATAATGTAAGTTATTTTATATATGAACAGTTAAGTATTTCACCAAAAAAAAAAAATTATTTATTGCATCTAGTGAAAAACACTTTGATGGTTCTTAAAAAAAAAAAAAAAAAAGGACTTGCTGTTGGCTAATTGCCAAACAATCCCTTCCCTGTGGCTTGCCTTTTCAAGAATTATAAAGAAACTCCGGAGTTCATTGTGATCTGGACAGCCAAAGATGATTAATCTATATGGAAGCAGGATGCTTGATTAAATCCACGAACTTCCCAAATGAGCTATAAGGATAAAAAAAAGTGGTTTGTTATTGTGTCCATTTCCAAAGGACAGCTCACAAGCTTTCCTCCTCACGTAAAAACTGGAACACAGCTGAGAAGTCTTTCAGGGCATAGCCTTTCGCACACATCATCCTGTAGATCTGATGTGCCTGGGAGCCCAAAGGAACTGGTGTCTTCGTGTTGGTGGCAGAAATCTGGGCCAAGCCAAGATCCTGTGGGGGGCAAGAAGAGGGAGGAAGAGGGCAGAGAGGAAGAAAGGAAGGAAAGAACAAGAGAAAAAGTCAGGGGAGAAACAACAAGGACATAAACATCCATATACATAAGTTATTTAGCTTCCACTGTAACAAGAACTCTACTGCCAATAAGTACAATATGTCAGCCTTAACATTTCAGACCTGGAAGAAGCAGGTTTTGTGTAGTTTTTATTTTTTAAACAGTAATTCAATGTTATTCAACAGAAAAACCTCAAACTTTGCCAGGCAGGCACCACCTTAAGAACAGGAAGAATTTTAAGATTCTAGATCACTATATAACCTGGTAGCAAGACTCAGACTCTTTTTCCCCATTAAGTATATAATCTCTAGTAAGAAAATCTCCTTGGCTATTCACTGAAGCATTTCACATAGATTCTAAGAGTATAATGTAGTTCTTTTGGCAAGAGGAATTTTTATTACTATAAACAGGTTAAAAGTCAGGCAGAAGAAATTTCAAGAACAAGAAAACGGAAGCCACTTAGCAAATATACATTTACTATAATTTAAACAGTTAATAGCAAAATGAGACTCATAGGTCACTTAGTGAATATAACTGGTTTGCTGCCTAATTGGAAGGAGGTATTAGAGAATTGCTTATGGGGCAGTCCTGGGTCTGATACAACTCAAAATTCTTCTTGAGTGACTTTAATAACTTTCTTTAACAGAGGCACATAGAGAATAGTTCCACTGTGTTTTTAAATACTGTATTTGGGTCAACAAAAGGGAGGGAAGGTTCAAAGAGGACAAATTTGAAATGTGTCCTCCTTGGTCAATTACAGTTATAATCTGAAATCAATATGGCAGAACCCAACGGTGAGTACCAGGTACTACGACTAACCATAGTTAGACAGAAATAGTCAGCTGCCAGCTAGGCTGTAGGATGTCTTGAACTCTAAGCTAAATCAGACATGAAACAACACATAGAAGGAAGCACTAACAAGAGCCTGGATATATATAAAAAGATCTCTTAACTAAGTAGGAAAGTAATGCCTGCATTGAAGGTTGCCTTTATGGTCTTGTTAATGAAATCAATGTTTGGGGTCTATATTTCAAGAAAGTTGTAAAAGAACCTCTCAAGTATTACTAGGAAATGCCTAGATTTCCTATCCACTCAGAACTATGGTGGTTTATAGAATCTGCTGTGCAGTTGATTTTTTCCTGTTTTTCAGTGGTTTGGGTTGGAAGGGACCTTAAAGATCATCTAATTCCAAGCCCCCAACCATGGGAAGGGACATCTTCCACTCAACCAGGCTGCTCCAAGCTCCATCCAGCTTGGCCTTGAACACTTCCAGGGATGCGGCATCCACAACTTCTCTGGGCAACCTGTGCCAATGCCTCACCACCCTCATAGTGAAGAATTTCTTCCCAATATCTAATCTGAATCTACTCTTTTTCAGTTACTCCACATCTCATGTAGGCTTCCTATAAGTCTTGGAAGGTGCTATAAAGTCTTCCCAGAGCCTTCTCTTCTCCAGGATGACCAACCTCAACTCTCTCAGCCTTTCTTCATAGCAGAGATGACCCAGCCCTCTGACAATCTTCACCACTCTCCTCTGCACTCACTAGAGCAGGTCCATGGCCTTCTTATGCTGGGGACCCCAGAGCAGGACACAGCACTCCATGTGGGGTCTCACTAGAGCAGAACAGAGGTGGAGAATGACCTTCCTTGACCTGATGGTCATACTGCTTTTGATGCATCTCAGGATGTGACTGGATTTCTGGGCTACAAGCACACATTACCAGGTCACACTGAGCTTCTGGTCCACCCACACCCCCCCAAGTCTTTCTCCTCAGGGCTGCTCTCAATCCATTCTTTGCCCAGCCTATATTTGTGCTTGGGATTGCTTCAACCCAAGTGCAGCACCTTGCACTTGGCCTTGTTGAAATAAATGAGATTTGCAAGGGCCCACCTCTCACACCTGTCAAAGTTTTTGAGTATCTCAGCCTTCTCCAAATCCTGGGCAACCAAGTCCTAACCCTATATAAAGTCCTGTATCTATAGAAGCTTTTCTTGTTGCCCTTGAAGTAGCTGGTCAGGTTTAATTTTATCAGGGTTTCAGCTTTCCTAACCTGATTCCTGGCTGCTCAGAAAATTTGTCTGTATTCCTCCCAGCCTAGCTGTCCTTTCTTCCAACCTCTGTAGGCTTCCTTTTTGTGATTAAATTTGTCCAGGAACTCCTTGTTCATAGGCACAGGCCTCCTGATAGTTTTGCCTGACTTCCTCCTTGTTGGGATGCATCACTCCTCAGCCTGGAGGAGGTGATCCTTGAATATTAACCTGCTCTCTTGTGCCCTTCTTCCCTCCAGGGCCTTATCATGGTACTCCTGCAGAGTACCAGCAAAGCTGGCTCTCCTGAAGTCCAGCAAAGTGAGCTAGTTGTGCACCCTCCTTGCTGCCCTAAGAACCTCAAACTACACTGTTTCATGATCACCGCAGGTAAGGCTGCTCTTGAGATTTGCATTCCCCACCAGACCCTCCTTGCTGAATGAGGTCCAACATAACAACTTCTCCTTGTTGGCTCCTCTATGTTTGGAGAAGGATGTTCTTACCGACACATTCCAAGAACTTCCTGGATTGCTTATGCTTTGCTGTGCTGCCCCTCCAGCAGATATCAGTGTGGTTGAAGTCCCCCATGAGGACCAAGGCTTGTGGATGTGAGATAGATCCTATTTGTCTATATTTGTCTCATCTGCTCAGGGTTCAGGTCAGATAAATTGTAGAAGGTCCCCACTATAATGTCACCTGTCTCTACTCTCCCGTTAATCCTGACCCATAAACTCTCAGTCGGTCCCTCCTCTATCCCCAGGTGAAGCTCCATGCACTCCAGCTGGTTACTGAATCCTTCCGCTCTAACACCCCACTCAGAGGAGTCATCCCACCATGTCTCTGTGATGCCAGTAAGATTAAAGCCCTGTAGGCATGCACACACAGCATTTGCATAGGGTCATTTAAACTGGACCCTGATGAAGCCAACTTACTGGCTGGAATGGCTGTAATTCTTTTGTGCTGCTCTTCACGTGCTCTCCTGCTGGACCTGCAATCCACCTCCAGGCTTTGGACAGCTACTGCTGTCACTGGCATCAAACTGGTAGGAGTGGGATGAATGCAGGTTCTCCCTTCCCAAATAACTTCAGCTTAAAGCCTTCTTCACCACAGCTCTGCAAGCCTGTAAGCAAAGACGCTCTTCCCCTACTCTGACAGATGGCTCCCATCCTTTATACAGAAGAAGTGAAAGACTGTAGTACTGCTGAGAGCACCTTTGACTTCTCAGGGATGACTTACAAGACAGGTCTTTACTTTCTATGTGTCTGGATTTGAATTAGCACAAGGAAATTCAAGATCCTACTCTACTCTCTAAATGTCACTTCGATCTGTAAATCGGCTCTATAAAGGTCATTCTGATACAAATCAGAATTATAGTTACTTTTCCTATTACCCTCGAATGACTTCTAGCTCCAGGAAAATGGGAAAAACATACATATCAGATGTCACAGAATCCAAAATAGTTTTCATCTACATCAGGGCAGATAACTTCTTCTCTGTTGAAAGACCGATGAGCTGACAAATCTAGGAACACTTACTTTAACCTGCATACAGTAAGATATTTCATGACATGTATAAGCCGTCTTTGTGAAATCTGTACCCGTATTTTATTCAATCTGTACCCGTAAGCATTTTATTCAAGAAAGCTTAACTCATGTAATGGAATATTAGAATGGCAAAGTCATCTAATTCCATACTAGTCAAAATACTTGGTATTGATAGTAGTGACTGTGATCTATTTCTCTCCGAAGGGATATTCACAGAAACAATTCCTGAAAATTTTGAATGGACTGTTAGCACAAATACAATTTCATAAATGTCCTGGTTTTGGCAAGGGACAAGGTTAATTTTTTGCAGTAGCTGTGAGGGGGTGGAGCCTTGCACCATGTGGGCATGGCCAAGACCTCAATGTTATTTGGTATCATCCTACGCCATTGGTGGGGAAAGGAACTTTCTCTGGCTTCCGGGAAGAAAGGATGCATGTTTCTGGTTGAGGAAAAGTGTGGTGGGTGGGTCTGTCCACCATTGCTTTTCATTGTCCTGGGCTTGGTGAGCATTTTGCATTTAAATAATCCTCTCTTTTGTTATTAGTATGGTGCTGTTACTGCTTGTGTTCTTGTATCATGGCTGCTTCCCATAAATTGTTCTTATCTCAACCCATGATCTCCACCTCTTGTGTCTCTGACTGGAGGGGGAGGGGAGCAGCTCACAGGGGTTTTTTTTGTGGGAGTACTAAACTGGGGAATAGCATTCCTAAACCAAGGCAGTAAAGTAGCTCTGTTCACTTCAGTACAGAAAGTGTGGCTCCAAGATGGTTGAAACATTCAATAACATTTCAACCATCAAATGGACAAGGACTCCTGACTGAAGTGCAGGAAGATTGTTTTGCTTTTTTGAAATTCCATTCTATAAAATAGAGCTTTGATGGAAAAAAACGCAAGAAAACGTAAGTAAAGCTTATCTTTAGCTTCAGATTGTGAACTATTTTGCACCTTTTCACTTGAGCTTGGAGTTTCCTCAAGTGAAATAGTATAAAACAGCTCAGAAAGAAACTTCCCTTTGCTGACTTATTTGGAAAAGCAAAAATGAGAGCATAGTTTATGGCTTCTCTCATACCCTGTGGAACTGACAACATCTTCCAGATGTCTCAGTGCACTGAATATTCTAACACTTTTCCTTAGCTTAGAGTAGGGAAACAGATTCTCTTTCACAATTTGCTTCCACTTTAGAATTACCTGGTTCCTTACATTTATTTTGATGTAAATGAAACTGCCATTTGGCATAAAGCTCAAAGGCTGTCTTGACATGATTCAAGAGGAGTATGATATAAATCTAGCTCTTCTCAGGATCCAAATTTGACATTTAATTAGCAACTGTGCTGTCAGTGAAAGATGGAACTTCTGGTCTGCCAATGCCTTGGACACAAACATGGCGTGGTAAACTAAACTAGATTTTTTTAAAATGCAAAATCTTTAGAGCAGATTTCACAGCAAGTTGACTAAATTGTATGTTTCAGTATCAAATTTCAAGACCAAAGAGCTTCTCAGAAGTGTCTGGCAAACTTTTCTGACCCAAACACTTAAAATAAAGATCCTCTGGCTTTGTTTGAGAGATTTTGATGACAAAACATTTTTAAGAAAGCCTTTGACTTCCACCATCTCTGATATGCGAGCAGGAGATTGAAGTTTAGTAACTGTGTTTAGTGACTGTTACTGAAGCACTCCTAGATATTTTCACTGTGGAATATTTTCTCCTCAGCCTCAGGGTTTTACCTACCTCTTTCTCCTTTGAATACATTCTTTTTTATTTCTTAAGTGGCAAAATCGTGCTCTGCATTTCCCTTAAAAAAAGCCCCCACTTCAAACAATTCACAAACTGCATAGTATGTCACACATCAGGATGAAATGGACAGTAGCAAAAGTCTTTCCACAAACTAAAAGGCAGTGTCTTAGAAGGGGTCATCACTGCACCAAAGAATAGCCTGAACATGATCAGCTGTCTTGGCTATTTATTCAAGAAATCTTCCATCTATATAGAAAAACAGAGCATAGTTCAAGAGGCATGAGAGGAATTTAATGTCTTTCCTTCTTACTGAGGATTCTAGCCTAAAGAAAGCTTCAGGACTGTCAGGAGAGGCAAGTCAGAAGAGGTGAACAGCAATTACAAATCTCTCTGAGGAACTCTCTCTTGGTTATCATTGATGCTTTATAATCAAAGGCTGGTAGTTTAACAGGCACAAATCAGGCTGCTATTCCTTCAATTGAAGAAAGATCCTTCAGGGCATCTTCCAGGGGAGATGAAGACCAAAGGGAAAAAAACTAACCCTTTAGAAAGAAACTTAAAGGGAAGGAAGAAAATGTGCACCCTACCCCATTTATACCATGAGGCTATTCTGAGCCTGATCTAAGACTTTATTCTGATCTAAGACTGAGATCTATCAGTCATGAGAATAGAGATTGCAGTGTGGAACATAGCACAACAGGCAGAACAGATTCTGAAAACAACACACAACATGGCAACAAGCTTTGAGGCAGGGCCAAGATCAGGTTTGATTGCCTAGCAAACTCTAAGCAATAAGCTAATGCTTTTTATAAATCTGTAATTTAAACAACAATTTATTGTTCCCAATGTTCAATGACATGAATACAATGTAAGAACTGCTACTTCTCAATATTTTAACACATTCCTCAAAGAAATGAAAGTTCCTGGTCATTGGAAAACATGACCATAACATAAAATGTAGCAGTCATTGAGGGGTTGTGAGCTATGCAGTATTAGCAAAGTTTTTTGGTGCTACCACACGCAAAACACTCTGGACCCGCTCTGAGGAGAAGTTGGCTAATTTCACTGAGCGTGCAAATGCACCAATTGTCCTAAATCAACTGCAAAATGACATGAACAGAATTGATAAGCAGGTATTATATACAGGAGCTCTAGCACTTTGGAGATTTGCATGGTAATATCTGAGTTCACCAGCTTTAAGAATGCTGTTTTAGTTTTAAGTGCTACATTTCCACTTACATGGAAGAGCTGAAAATGGACAGAATGCATAACCAGCTGGGAGCACTCAATAAACTGGTATACATAAAATCTATCCTATATGAACTCAAATGCCTCCCTCAGGACAGTATCTCCATGAAATGGATATTCAGTGCAAAATTATTTCATGCACTTAGATGAAACATCTCTTCCAGAGCTGATTTTATAATTTACCTTAGGCAATCATTGTGCTCAGTGCAGAAGTAGTTCAAGAGTCAGAGTTCTGTATCTCCTTCTTCCAACTATGTGTCCTATCAGTGAGATGCAGAGCTCTGACCTCCTTGCCTACTTTCCTTTGGCCTCTAAAAGCTTTGCTTTCCTGACCACAGAGTGACTCAGGACAGCGCTTTTCCTGGAAAAGTCAAGAGCATGGCAATAAGTGCATTCTCCTGGGATGGGATAACAGTAGGTTTTCAACTTCCTACTGCTGAGAAGGACTTAAACCCCAGATCTCCTACTTTGTGGACAAGCAATGTGGATTACTATGTATTACACATGAGAAGCCCTTCTTTTGCCACCAGCTAAGACAATTCAGGAGAGCTCAAAGAATGGTGTAGAAACTGCAGGAGATCAGCCTGAGGTGGTGTGAGTTGCTTCCAGCATTCCAGATGGCCTTAGTCAGAAGGACATGCACACAAGCAATTGGCTCTGCAAGGAAGGGCTTGCTAGAGAGCATGTCTAGTAGCACAGTTAAAGGTATCTGGAAGAGAGTGGGCCCAAAATCTGAGATGCTTATGCCATTATCAGCACCTAATTAAGTCACTTGGATTTCCCTGAATTCTCTCTTGAACTTAGGCTCCTAAATTTTAGAGCAGTCATGCAAGAAGCATCTAAATGGCTTGCTGAATGCTCACTATTTCCACAAGTCCATTGGGACTCCTTTATTAAGGCAGAACTCCAAAAAGAACATGCATATAATCTCACTGAGTGGCTCAGCAGTAACAGTGGCTAGAAAGAAGCTGGAGACTAAGGAAAAGCCCTGTAAACAACTCATTAATTCAGAGTTACAGGAAGAGCTCAGGTCCCCTCTATTCATGCCTATATAGGATCTTGTAATCACAAATTTTCACTCAGAAGACTGTTTGCTAGAAGCCCAGAGAGAAGCAATTGCACATACTTGACATGCAAGTGTTATGTACCTTAGCCATGAGTGTTGCTCCAAAGCCACCCTGGTAATTGTTAGCTGAGGGTACTCCTTCCATCACTCCAGGAACAGGGTTGTATGTATCGCTTGACCAACAGCGACCTGAGCTCATATTTAGGATTTTGGCCAGCAGCTTTGGGTCAAGGCCTAATCTGTCAAAGGTCAAAGAAGAGAAGTGTTAATGTCAAAACGCACAAGACATGGGTGACTTGTTTTATATCTTAGGACCCTACCATCATTCCTCTCCCTTTATTATAAGCCATGAAAAATGACAGAGTATTGATATTGGGGGCAGGGATGCTGTATCTTAAATTAAAGAGCATCAATCTACCATTTAAGTAGTAGGTTTTCAAAGCTTTTTTTCCTTTTGCACTAAGCAAATCCTCTTCACCTAGCAATTTTGAAAGTGCAAGCAAATTAAAGGTCCTCTGAGAACAACAGTTACCTTGCATTTCAACTGCTAAAAGGTATACTCATACTCTGTTCTGCTACCTACGAGGTCACATCCTTGTTCTTCATATCAAAATATTCTCTGAAGGAAGCAAAAAATTGCCAAGCAAGTGTGGCAATATGAAAATGGTTGTGTGATGTGTTTATATGTGAACACTAGTGCATTTCTGAAGTAAATAAGATAACACAACTGAATCTGGTCTAATAATGTGAATAAAAATGCTGCACTTCTCAAAAAAAACTTTATCGTCATACACATCTGTGCATTCTTGTCTTTGCTATTATTAAATCTTCATTATATGCTCCTGCTTATGAGGCAAGTCTGCATTTCACTGTGACATATGTTATCTATTCGCAAACATATATTATAGTTCTGGGTCAGCTGCTGATAAGGTTACTGATCCCAATAAAACAAAGCTTGTCCAAGTAGAAACGTCATTTGTTCTACCATGGAGATGATGGCATAAACTGCTGCTCAGTGCAGACCCTGAAAATTCTTCAATATTATACAAAATTAACCCTCTTATGAATTCACATTTATGCTGATAATAAGTTGCAAGTGTAATTTTACATCAATTGCATTTATACCAAGGACAAGCAGCAGCATTTTATCCAGCACTGTACTATATACACAGGACAAAAGAGAAAGAAAGAGAACTATCTCCAGTAACAATTCAAGATGAGAAAAGGACATTTTAAAAGGGATATATCACAACCTTCTACAAAGTTTATTTAAATAGATTTCAATATTTTTAATGTTAGTTCTCACATCACAGACTTTTGCAGATCCCCATAGCCTAACAGGGCTTCCAGGCACTGTAGCACTCAAAATTTTAATTTGCAGATGAGAAAAGCTCATTACCAGTGGAACAGTTGCTAAAATGCAAGTCTATCTATTCCAGAAGGCATTCTGGATTTGAAAAACTACGTTTAAGATAGGCAACCCTACAGCATGGCTCCTACTCCTATAGTAGCACTGTGTCCTGCAAGTCTGCCTTCCTAATGCAAAGCAAGATCATTTTTTGTATTTCAGATAGCTCTTTCTAGCAGTGCTGCTGTGCACTCTTATTTACAATTTGCTGCAGCAGCTGCTGGAATTCAATGGAAAGTCTCCACTGGCCTAACTGGGATCAAGCTTTATGCTCCTCCCCATTCTTTTCCCAACCCTCTGATTCAACCGAATGTTTATAATGATAATTTACTTAAAAATACAAACTGTATTTTCCAGCACCAGTACGTTTTTGTATTTGAATTGTATTTTTATTGTGCATAGTGCATCAAAGTCCTCACCATAAGTCTTCATCAAGAGCCACTCCAAATAATGGCTTTAATTGTTGTAATGAAAAAAAACCACACCGAGAGCATTCAAAGTCTGAGCTTTCAAATACACAGAGGTTGATTTTTTCCCCCTCAAACAAATCTCTTGACTTGTCTGTTTCCCTATCATTGTTACATCCAGATCAGTATTTTTACCAATGTAGTGCCTGCTTGTGCCATAGCCAACTGTATGGGGAGGCCTGCAATTACAGCTGTGGGTATACTGCAAGACAGAGAGCTTATTATTTCAAAACACATATAACCCTCCCAAAGAATGCTCTTTTTACAGTATTTTTACTACCTCTCTGTGAAAGTATAATTTAAAAGATATGCATGTATTATACAGGTATGTAAAATACTGTCTTGCACTAGATCTGACATATTTTTGCTCTGGGAAAAGAGAAAGAAAGATAGTGTCAGTTTGTATCCCTGCTTCTTCAAAATTCATAGCTCTTAAACACCATGCAGCTTCTCTTCAGGAGACCTGAACCTATTTTTTTTTCTCCTTTGCAGCAAGTGTATCATTAATAAGAGCAAGTTAGAAGTGCTTTGCATTTCATCTTTCTGAAGATTCATCCACTGGTGCATATATAACTGACAGTTAAAATTAGACATATATTAAAATCAGTTACTGAAGAAGTCCTCTGTCTTCCACTGTGCCCAAAGCTTGTAATGGTCTGAAACCAGCCAGAATATAAAGTAATTGTCATTCAGCAAGAGTCTATCCTAGAAAGTCATGCTTCAGTGGAGAAGACTGAGTTTCCATTTGAAATCAACAAATTAATCCAAGACAGGTATCTGAAAGGGCAAGTTTAATAGGAAGCAGCTACTGGGCTCTCAACCATGATAAAATGTTATTGCTGTTTCCCTGTAAATTGGCTGGGAACATACGATACTCTCTGCATAAGAGCTCCATTGCTGTTCAGGAGATATACTGCTCAAGCTATCAAAATGATGACAGTCTGCCAGTCCCCATAACAACTTGCCATTGGACATGGCAAGAGCTTATGCATGTGTGTGCGAATTTACAATTACCAAAATGTTCTTCTCCCATATAAGCAGAAAAGAAGCTCATGTATTAACTGTACTTATAATAGAACAAAAACAATTGCTCCCTCAAATCAATGCTTCTTCAATAACATTCCTAATGAAGTGAACAGCAGAAACTAAGCAATAGATGCACATACAAAAAAAAAAAAAAAAAAAAAAAAAAAAAAAAAAAAAAAAAAATCAAAATAGGATCCCTTCATGCCACAGCTCAAAACTCAAGTTTTGCTGAGCTCCTGATTTTTTCATACACTCCTCCAAAAGCTCAGTCTGGAACAGATACAGAAATTGAAATAGTGTCTCACAAGAGAGATACATCCTGGTCTCATTTTAAGGTATAATAACTGAAGCAGCTGAACTCTTGAGAGTTTCCCATCTCAAGGTGCTTTGGGTAAACACTGTATAAAGGTGCAAATATTCAAGCAGAACCTTAAAAATTACTTTGCCATTGGTGTTTTAAACAAGGTAAGTGCTCTCCAGCATCATTACTAACCTTCATGAGTCTTAGCTATAGTCCCATGCCAAAGACAGCAGAACTACACCTTGGAGTTCTTTTTCAAGGTACTCTTTCTAAACTTTGCAGTGGGGATGTGTCCAGGGCTAATTATTCCTCAGCCTGTTGCATATGCTCCTCTCTACTCTGTCAACTCTCATTTCTGCTCATATCTTACATCCATAGCTCAGGGGTGCTCACAGAAAACAGATCTAGTGACTGAGACTACATTTAAACTCAGCATGAGAAGAAAAATTCTTTTATTGTCTTTTCAATTTATTTAACTAAAAAAAAAAGTAGGCACAAATCCATGGAATAAAATTGCTTAGGAAGTAGCAATTAGAACTTGCAGATTTTTGTATAAATTTGGGTGGCACTGCAGTCCCTCTTCATAGAGATGATTTTCTCTGGTATTGGAAGTACAAATTAATTTTGCAGTGAGGTTATTGCCATAGAGCCCTTATTGCTCTCCTTGTCCCTTAAATCCCAATCACATTATGAACCTTGTCCTGTCTTGTGTCACCACATAAGCCCTTCCTTGATTCTTTGCAGGAAGTTTCTGATGGGACTGCAAACTGTCTGTCAGGCAGCAACTTCCCTCTGAGCTAAACATAAACCAGGTATCAGCAATATTTCATTTCTGAGCTTTATTTTGCTAGTAATAGAAATTGTTTCACTGGAGCTCAGGGCTCAGTACAACAAAGTTACTGGCACTGAGATGATCAGCAGAATGAAAAAGAAAAATATTTTCTGACTGTGGACAGTATAATTTCATGTTTGTACTTTTTATTTGTGCAGTTTACATGTACTCTGTGTGTCAGTTAGACACAGTAAGTCAGTATTTTGCAATATGCACACTACTTGTAAAACTGTATAGCAAAATGTACTAAAGATTTTTCTACTGATGAGTTGCACTAACATGCTAGAAAGAAAAGAAAATATAAATGACAAGGTGAATAAATTTCCGCAATGTCTCCCACACCTTTTAACTTCTACTAGTAACATTCATAAATCATCAGGAAAGTAATGGAAAAGCTGAACATAACATGCATTTCATTGGTCAGAACTATGGATGGGAAAATTTTTTAAAAGTATTTATGCAATATAATCCCAATAACTTCCAGAGAAAATGGACATCTTCATAAGTAAATAAAGATGATGTTTGAGTAAAGCAAGTGAAATATAAATGTAAAATTACATAGCAATATGGCCTACTTTTCTGGGAGTTTATTGTAGAATTTTTGTTCATTAATGTCAGTTTTCTTTCCTCCTCATTTCTATTTGCTACTTATGTTGAAGTTTGGAAAAATTCTATAATTTCAAATATAAAACAAATAAAGCAGTAATTTAAAAATATGAAATTACTAAAACAGTCACTCTACTTCAGAAAATTAAAATTTAGACTGCATGGTTTATGAAAACATTAGAGAAGAAGTGGCTTATTAATAGAATTAATATCACACTGCTTTGAAGACTTAAGTTTAGAGTATATATTGGTTTATGGAAGCCGTTGTAATATGATCTTGTAGCTACATCTAATTCTGACAACAGTATTTTGTATAATTAATTATTCAAAGTCCCTAGAACTCAATTTAAATAATGCAGCAGATATACAGTGTGTGACATAATGACATTTTATATTCTATATGAAAGTTAAGAACACATCTAAGTTCCACAATTCCTATTCTAAATTTTTAGATTTTCAGTATCCTTTACCATTATTAAGTCAAAGTCTGACTTTCTTCAGCAGATAAGCATCAATCTGATAAATCCAGTTCAGTTTCCTACTCTCTTCAGAGCAGGCAGCCACACTATCCTTAGAGTAGAAAAAAACTTCCTAAAATTATTAACATAGCAAAATTTCTAATAATTAGAATGACAACAGTAAACTTCTACATTAGAAATTTTTACACATTCCAAGTGGAAATGGTATTCTTATAAATCCTATTTTGGTTATAAGCAAAAGTCTTCTTCTTAAGATCTGAATCACACTAAATTAAAATCAATGCAAGGATTCTAAATTACTTCATAAGGCTTTAAATAACCACCTCTGTCTTTAACTTCATGCAGTTTTTGACTAATGAGATTCTGCTATTTCTATACTTTGATTTTAAATCAGCAGGTTTCTTCTACAATAAATACAGTTCCCTCTTGATAACCTTAATTGTAGGGTAGGGAGGTTTATATATTGTTACTTTCAGATTGGATTTTTGTTCACAAATGACGAATACAGATTCACCCAAAATTTAAACTGGAAAAGGAAAAAATTCGAAACACCTTCAAGCTACAGTGACTGCAGACATCGGCTTGCTCTTCACAGGGCTTACATGCCCGAGAATACCCCTCTTCCAAACCTCTTGATTTTATTTTAGTTATTCCTACAAATGTAGATAAAACCATAACAAAAAAATTAGTTGCATATGCCTTATTACGTGAATCATGACTTAAAGCAGAACCCTATGCAAGCTTTCTGGATAACACTCGATTACAAAAGTTGTAAACAATGCTACTGGTTTTATTATGGCTTGATGCAGACATGCTTCAGTATATTACAGACTCTCAATTTTAAAATGTAAATGGTACAGGATATTGATAAACCAATTAGCACTGATGCAAAGCAAATTCCTCTTTTATCTCAATTACAACATGACAACTTAATAGGTCAAGACAGTCTAACATCTGAGACAAGGGCAATTCAATAAAACAACTGCATCTTGATATGGTAATTAAGAGGAAATGTGAATCCATTACATTGTCTTGTGTATGTGCGCATATGTAGGTGTTCTTTTTTATTTATTTAAGCATTTGATGCCCTCTTGCTGTTTTTATAGTGTATCAAATCCACATGAACACAGTTCAGTTGAGCCCAGTTGATAAGTACCTACAGTATCTGTAGTTTTAGCAGGCAAATTTTAAGGATGCAACTGTGCAGATAAATAATTAATGAAAAGACCCTAAAAGATACACAATTGCAAGATAATCTCTTCAAACACAGGACTTCTCTGTCTATAAATTTGCAAATTATTTTGATTTGGCTACAAGAATTTATTTGAAGTTCAAATGCCTTGATACTGAACTGGTACTTGCATGCACTCGGAAAATAAAACAAAACGACAAAGACCACAGCAAAACAAATACATCACAATTGGAAAATAAAAATAATTTTGCTCAAATATGGCATCACTTTAAAATTAGATGTAGCACATGCTAGAAAAGAAATGGTAGCCAGCACTGGCAAGAGTGTAGTGGAGTATACTGCAGCTTTTTGACAAACTAGGAGTTTTGGCAATTAGGACAAAGTGCTCTCATAAAGTGAAAGAAAGGTAGATGTTCTGTTTTATGCTTTCATCTTAATTTGATATACACACTGTAGTAGAAGTTTCACTTTACAATAGATCTTGGAACAATTTAAGAATTAAACAAAGCCAATGAGAGCCATATGGGAGTACAATATTCTGAATAGACTGTACATTACTTTAGAATACAAACAAAAACTTACCTCTGTATTAGCTCTGGATGTTTATAATGAATGACAAACATTATTGTAGGCTACACTACAGCAGAACAAATAAACAAGTTCAGCTGTAGAATGTAACAACCTATGCAGCCAATAGAAGAGAATATTCCCATGTTGAAAATAGTTCCTTTAGTTAAATAATCCCTTTAGCCTGTTCACGGCTTTTTAAGATAACTGCTGGCAAAAAGTTTACCTATTTCTTTTAATCATCATCTCAGTAAAAGTCAACCATAATATATAAAAACTGTAAACATGGAAAAAATGTTTTTGTGGTGTTCAATCCACCACAAAAATCAAACCAACCTGATTCCAAGATTCATAGCCTCAGCAGTTCCAATCATACTGATGGCCAATAGCATGTTGTTGCAGATCTTTGCAGCCTGAAAACAGGTGAAACCATCAATTAGTTTATGCATTTTCATAGAATTAACATAAAGCAATCCACTAGGCCCAGGACAATATGATCAAGTATGTTCTGGCAGCTTTCTTCTAGAGAAAACACAGATCTGTGATAGCAGATAGCAGTTAATGAAAGTTGCTCTATGGCTCCTTCACAGATTAAAAAATACCTTTTTTCTTAGTACTGCTCAGCTAGCACACATGCCATGTAGGGGCTCTTTGCTCTTCAGAACATCCAGTAAATCTAAATTCAGATGAAACAAAATCAAAATGTCTCTCCCCTAAGAAGTATAATCTCAACAAGCCAGTGTGAAGAAATACCAGTCAGATTTTTATACTAAGTTACACAACATATTGGACAAAAGTGCCATGACATTATTTACAAACACAAGGTTAGAGACAAACAAAGAAGTATGAAGATACTAAATGTTTGAAGATACTCAAGCCTTTAGTTCTTGAGTAAAAGAGTAGGCATCAATAAATAAAAAGCCAGAAAAAGGAAAGACTGAGATAGCTATTAGCCCTACAGAAAGCATTACCTGTCCGGTTCCAACCTCTCCACAGTAAATCACATTAGAACCCATGCATGTCAGCAACTCTTTGGCAGCATTAAATTCTTGTTCCACTCCACCAACCATGAAAGTAAGGTTTCCAGCTCGAGCAGCTCCAACACCTGAATCAAGATAACATTGGATTTAATAACACTATTAAAAAGCCTTAAAACTTAGGCAGTTTCTCTTACCAGTAAAGGTGTGATGATGCAAAATTAATATTTTGCTTAAGATGAATCTCTCAAATTCTATGTAAAAGTAACCCTACATTCCCAGTACTCAAAGATCAGCAATCTAAATTCTCAAATATCTGATGGAGATAAAACCACCTTATCTTCCAGGCACACTAGCAGAAAAGTCGTAAGACTTGCATAAAACTGGCATAAAACTTTTTATAGTTTATACAAAGAAACAATCAACTTTTCCTGCAACTTTGCACTCCACAAAATTCACTAACTAAATTACTAAATAAAATTTCTCTTTTATCAAACTACTCTTCACATACAACCATTAATAAACTACTGCTCAAAGACAACTCTGCTTTTATCAGCCTTTCCAAATCTAGGCTAATTTTTATCAATGCTTCCTGATTTTCACATGATTGAACAGCTAAAAGACACAAGCATATAAAATCAAGTCTTCTGAATTTCTGCAGTTTATGATGTTCTTAATCTGAAGCAAAATTCTCCTTAATCTGAGAAGCTTTAAGTGAGTTCCCACACATAAACTTAATGTATCTACAATGATGCAATTATTATGTAAAGACAATGTAAAAATTATTCATACACATACACAAACACATTATTCCCAGTTTTATTCCTGTAGTCTGTCCTGTCTTTAGCACAGTTCAGTAAACACACACCATAGTTCTTTGAATATACAGTTCCTAAGCACAACACCGGCAAATTTTTCATGTGATATTTATTACCTCCACTCCATGAAATATTCTATTCCTTAAAAGAAGCCTAATTCTAATATGAATTACTCTTACATCCCTAACTTAAATCCCAGTATTTAATGGGTATAACTGCTAGGAAAATTTGGCCTAAACTGATGAACAGATCAGCTTCCTCACTAATTTTCACTCTGGCAAGAAGCATAGCCACAATGAATTTTCAGTGCTATGCATCAAACATTGGCTGGTTGGGGTGTACAGCTGCAGATAACAACTGACTTTCAAATTAAACATGCTCAATTAGGTGCAGTGCTCTGAAGTGCTGTACGACAGCTAAGGAAGTGGTCAGTTTTGGACTTTGTTTATAACATCAAGGATAGTTACACTGCAGCTTTTCACAATGAAGAATTTGTTGATTTTCTTTTCTTTTTTTTTTTTTTTGCTTCTCAATAAAAATTTCAATTGATACTCTCACTGTGTGCAACTCCTCTGTGTGGCTATGTCTACAAATGCCCCTTTCTGTATCTTGCAAGTGTTTGTTTTTCCCATCCTGCCTTTCAACATCTACTATCTTTTTAAGTCACTGAAGAATTTCAGACAAATTTGGCAGATCAAAGTCTCAAAAAGAGTAAATACCCACCAGTTATGCAAAACTAGGCAACAGTAAAGATGCTCCCAGTGATGACCTGCTCAGCCTATATTAGAACCTAGAATCACAGGATTCTGGGGGCTGGAAGTGGCCTCTCAAGTTCATTCAACCCCCCTGCTCAAGGAGGGCCAGCCTGAGGCATGTTGCCCAGGACTGTGTTCAGTCAGCCTTCAAGTGTCTCCAAGGAGGGAGACTCCACAGCCTCTCTAGGTAACTTCTTCCACTGTTTGCCTACCCTCACAGTAAAAAAAAAAAAAAGTGTTTTCTGGTGCTTCAGACAGAATTTTTTGAGTTTTGATTTGTGCCTCCTGTCCTGTCACTGGGCACTACTGAGCAGAGTGTAGCTCCCTTACTTAATTCTCTCCCATCGGGTCTTTATACACATTGATAAGATCCCCCCTGAGCCTTCCCTTCATGCTAAACAGTCTCAGCTCTCTCAGTCTCTCTTCATATGGAAGATGTTCCAGACCCTTTTCCATCTTCATGGCCCTTAGCTGGACTCACTCCAGTAAATCTGTATCTTTCTTGTGCTATTAAGTCCAGAACTGGAGCATCCAGGAGAACTCAGACCCACAGCTTTAATGAAACAATCGGTCTGTATACAGAACACTGCTGAGGTACTGAAATATATACAGCGGTGAAGATCTTCCTGCCCAGGTTGAGAGACACCCAATTTTCAGCCAATCCTTGATCTCACTTGAACAACTCCTCTCCAGGCAACTCACAGGAACTGGGCAAAGAGCAAAGCCCAAACTAGCTAGCATAAACAGGTCATTGTTGTCTTTTTGGCTACCAGTTCACTATGTACATGACCGCAAAGATTGCTACATTAATAAACACAATGATTTTCATTCCATTCCTCTAGTTATTTTTATTCAAACCACATAATGGCCTTTACCACTAATCCTGTGATCTGACCTGCAGCAAATTAAGTAGACAATTTAAGTCAAAGCTTACAAACAAAATCCAGTACTATCCATCATAGGTCAATAGCCTTGTATCTAGATTACAGACTGCTAAATAGCTTCAGAGATTCATTTATTAGAGCAAAATTAATGCTGACAATAGTTTTCAGCTGGTTAATCTTCTGACAGCTGCACTCTCTCACTTGTTCAAACACATTTCAAGAAGCAAAAATAAATTAGTTAAGTAGAAAAAAAGAGACCAATTTGTTGTATAATGCAGAAGGCTTGGAAAACTCTTGTTTTAAAAACAGAAACCTATTTGCTTCATGGTAGATTTTATCACCTAGGGTCCTTGCCAACTATCTGCTATTTTATCAGAATCAAACGAGCAACACAGCAAATTTTTAAGACTGGAAACTAAAAAAAAAAAAAAATTGGCATGGAGTCTAGGAGTACAAGAACTGTAACTTCAGCTAAAAATAGAAATTAAAAAAAAATCATTATACAAGAATGCACAGCCTTCTTTCACAATCACAGCTTCCATACCAACACAAGCCAGTTAAGTATTATCAGGTTTTAACACTAAACAGAGCAATAGAGATGCAGAACAGCTAATGCAATTTAAATATGCTAACTATTATTTTTCATATGAAGTCTTGCCACCTAAGATAATGCTTTATGTACCACTGCTGTGAGGGTCAAAAGTCGTTTAAAATCTAGCTGTTCTTTCTAAAATACAAAAAGTCTCTTCACATCCTTGGGGATAGTTTTCAGAGAAACTGTATCTATGATTAGCATGTGTTAAGATTTCCTTCTCTGCTGCAAAGCAAGACTGCTGGAGCCCATAGCCGCAGTCTTACACTTGGTTTCTCTAGGATAATAACCCACACCTATGTGCAGACTCCTGCAAGGTCATCATACCAGCAGATCCCACAGAGCAGATCAACTCCAATTCTGTTGGTTCCAACAGCATCAGAGTTTGTCCCAGAGATATAGACAGGAACAGGACTGCAGAAAAACAAGAGATCTAGCTAGGTGAGGGGATATGCAAGAAAATGGCTCTGGGAAAAAATATGGTGAGAAGTTACAGAGTAGTACTGCAGCATATGGCATATCCACTTGGAGATGAGTTTCCCACTTGCATACTAGCAGGTTTTGGATGAAGATCTGCAATAAGTTGTTTATCAAAAGAGGTACATAAAGAACTGCACTTCAAAGCATCCTGTCACATCTGGCTGTGCTACTTGTGAGGCAAGTTCAATCCAGGTGCTTCTCATTCGATTGCCAATGGATTGCTCATTGAACTTGCTACAGAGCAGTTCTTAAGTTCAACATTTTAGACAAAAATAGGAATGGAGACTTAGGAGCCCTCACATGTCAACAGGAACTGGTTGCAGCTACCCTGGAACAGTTTGAAAATTACCTCAAGTTTTAGCATCCAGGCCAAGCAGCCTTGTTTGACAGACACGTTGCCCTTCCGTATTCACTTTCCTGTGCTTATTTAAACAGTATTTCATGTTGCTGCAAAAAAACCTTGAAATTTGCCACTGATGTTTCCAGTTCCATAAAAAGCCCAGAAAGGTCTTAGCTCTGTAGCTACATCATTAAAACCGCTTAGTTTCTATCAGTTTGCTTATTATTAAGAACACAATTTGCTAGAAAAGAGATGTTGATGTAAAGGTGTTATATGAAAGTATCTGCTTTTGGTTTCAGCTTTATTACATTTTTGTAAGAACAGAGGGCAAATGAGATAAAAAGAAGTGATATTGTAAGGCTATGCATTACAGCACCATCATCGTGGCAACGCTGAAAACAGCAACACTGCTGGAAAGACAATGCACCCAAGCATATCCCTGTGCCAACATATTTAAACCACTGTTGCGCTGCATCTGCAGACAAAAAAATTCATTGTTGACAAAGTTGAGACCAAAATGATATAAACGGAGCTGTTTCAGAGTCTCTGAAGGACAAGTAAGAGATGAAAGCTGTAATATCAAGAAGCTTCAGCAAAAAATAATCTATTCTGTTATTTTTCTACTCGACATTGAGCTGCAATTTTAACAACTAATTTTGTGATCTAACTAGATTTAAAATAAAACACAAACAAGAAGAACATTGCCAGAGTTTTAATCCTCTATCTTGTTTTACAATGTTGCACCTTCAAGCACAGGAGTTGAAGCTTTGCTTGTTCCACTTGGGGAAGTGCAAGGAAACACTAGTCTTTTATTCTGATTAAAAAAAAAAAAAAATCAGTTTAAGTGACTGTAGCTGCTCAAACAAGCAGGTTCTTGTCATATTTGCTCTCTTTCACATAGGCTGAGCTTGAGAAGCTACATCTGTGTACCTTGTGTAAGTGTGTATTTATTTTTAAGGACCAAGCAGATTTTTTTAAGTACCTGCCAGCTCACACAAAATACTTTGTCTTTGCAACTCACGAAAAGTTAAACCAAGATACACAAGGAAAGATTAACTGAAAAGGTTACTATTGTTTTGCTACATATATAAATCTAGAAGCAATTAAAAGGCATGTAAAGGCAAAATCAGCTATAAATCCCTAGTGGAAATAAAAGAATATTTAAATTTAAAATAACCATGAAGAGACTTGTTATCTTATAAAATATAAGTAGGGTATCAATGTTTTCTACTTTCTTATTAGACAACGTCTGCCATCATCAATCTATTTCCAGGAAACAAGTAAATGGAACAGACTCAGAAAAAAACCCCACAGCACACTGCCACTCCAAGGGCTTGTGTTTCTCCCTATTACAAAAATCAGCATCAAAGCTAGACCTATGAAGCTATTCTGCTGCCTTATAACTAAAACACAGTAAATCACTTAATTTGCTCAAAAGAACTTAAATGTTGTAACCAGTCTGCCATCAGCAGAGATAAAGAAGAGGACCGATGGGACCGGGCTGCAATGTGAGCCGTCTTTAAAATGCAATTGTTCTAATCATTTTCTACAGATGCAGCCTCACAAGGGGCTGCTGTCACAGGGACCATTTACGACTTGTTATGGTGTCTCTATTGTTTACCAGCGACATTCGCTAAAAAGGCGACAGCTGGGACAGAAAGCTGCTCCTCAACGAACAATATAATCCCGTGAAAGTAATCAACAAATTTAAAGGTGTTAATTAACTTTACACTTTATCATGTTCAATTAGTTGTCCTTTCTCGAAAAGATTGCCGTGCACAATCGGTTTAGAGCGTGCCATGTTTGATTTGTAAGTGATCACTGTTTCTGTTTCGAAGTCCATGTCAGATGTTCTCTTGGGTTTTGGTGACACAGATGAATGGCTCTGCACATGTTAGGGGGTGATCTGGTTTAACATAAACCAGCATAACATAACCCCTTGTTAACGTATCGCTGGCCTTTCCAAGCAGGCACAGAAACGCCTGTGCCCATGGACGCACACAAACATGCACAAAACCCCTGCGGCAGCACGACACTCAACGAGTCCAAGTTTCGTTTTTGCTGAAACACAAAGACACAAATAAATGGGCAATTTTTCATCATTATATCTCAAAGCAAGACTTGTCTTTTAGGGGCACGCTTGGGATCATTTCTTCTCAGCAAGATCCCTAGTTCTGCTGCATTATGCACTAATGCACAAGTGCCTCCGTACATTTTACATAATGCACGCTGCCTTTTTTAATGGCAGCTGAGTAAATGCTGGGTAGATGCAAGTTCCTCTGTATATAAAATTCTGTAGTTTGTCCTGCATTTATAATGGCCGGGATTCTAGAAGAAAGTTGATTTAATCTATTATTAAAATTTGTCATTTTCCCTTTAAGATACCATTCCTACTTGCTAACGGGACAAGGCAAAGCTCATGATGAAGCGACAACGTACTTGGAAGTGCCCCTTAGTGAAAGTCATTGCTGTTTCTCTCTTCTGACAAATAGAGCTTTGAATCACCAAACCTCATAAGCTAGTGATTTCTGAGCAAAAATGGAAATGGAGGTTCAGGTCAGTGATTTCAAGATTTATACAACAAGCACTCAAATATTAATCCAGACAAAAGCACGCTTAAAGAAGTAGAAACATCTCTTTTATGGCATAATCGAATTATACAATTTGTGAGATTATGGCTGTACAGAGAAAAAAACCTAATGGATTTTTATTCTGCAGCAACAGGCAAATTAAATACACATGATCATCATTATTTAAGCAGTTACATTGTACATAAAAACAAACTGCAAAAAACCCACCCACAAAACAAAACAAAATAAAAATGCAAAGAAAGCCCAATGGAAAAGTTGTTAACTCTGAAAGCTAATAATGGACTAGGTTAAATATTTAAGAGGAAATTATAGACTATATTAGAAATAGCTGAAACCACAAAACAAAGCAGTATAAAACATTAGTTTTCTGCTAGGAAGAAGATCTGCAGGGAAAAGGGAAGCGGTCGATAGATCCTTAAATTGGACGCAATAGCTGTTCTTCTATCCCAAGTTGGCAGCTGCTACATTTGCAGACCTAGTTCATTATTTACCCATAATGACCATCAAGCTCCAGTCAAAGTCAGATCACAACAACTGTCAGCAGCTCTTTTAATTAGCCTTGTTTGAATTCAGATAAATATCACAATGGCCCAGCTTCTGCTGAAAAAGCAACAAGAAGATTGCAAGGAATAAGCTGCCCTGACTTCCTAACAAACAGTATTGTGAAAAAGTCCAGAAAACCAAAGTTGTTTTTTTTTTTTAATTAAAGAAGGGATGGTGATGTGCACATTATTATTTTTCCCTCACGTGGTATTCATATTACTACTTACAATTCCTGTTTATAAGCAAATTTGTGCATCTCAAATGCCAACTCAAAACACTACTCCACAATCTGAAAGGTAAACTTGAAGAGATGGTTTACAGGTATTAATTAAATTTCTAACCTCTGTGAAATCATACATTTTGAAAAACTGGATCAGAATTAAGGAATGCACATATTAACAGGATTATCCTCTCTCCTAATTTATCTCCTTCTGTTTGTTTATCCTTAGGGAACATAATCTTCTGTTGCATCAAGCTACTCTCATTCTCCCTATGTCAGCAGCAGAATAATAATTCCCTCCTCCTCCTCCTCCTCCACCCCCTCTCCCACAAGCACTGGCAAGAATGAAGACAAGTGGATCAGACTATGTGCATCAGCATTAATGCTCCATGCAGCTATTTTCCTAGCAGTAGTAGACACTGAAAGAAGGATGCAAGAGAGGTGAGCAATATGCTACCTGTTCTGGACAGCCCAGCATGAGAGGGCGTAATTAAACAGATTTTGCTCTCAGAATAATATGAAGATAGAAGATGCAGGCAGAGACTGCTCTAAGAGCACTTCTTCAGAGTTTCACTTGCTGTCACAGTTGGGTCCCAATTTTGCTAGGTGCTGTCCAAAGACAAAGCCAGTTCCAAACTTTCCAGTCCCACATGCCAATCTGAGAAGTGCTGTTGTATATGCAAGGATCCTTGGAGGCCTCAAGGAAAACATATTTAGGGATTTACATGAATCATAATGATACATGCATATAAACAAGAGGTACATACATCTGTTACAGTACAAGAGGATATCCCTTCTGGGAACAGAAAAAATTATGTAAACACAATCAGAAATGGAAGGTAGAAAGTAGTGGAGGGGGAATAAAAAACAACTGATTAAACAAAACAGGCAAAATGATCATGAGAAGCTTTGTTTTCAAAAGAAGGCCTGAGTAGATTTGTATAGGGATTTGTACTTGAACTTGGCCATGATGGTGGAATAAAGATCTTCAATTTGTTTTAGATGTATTATAGAATGATGCCAAAACACAGAAAAGAATTTGCCCTCTCAATAAATCATGCAAAAACTAGAAGCTGTTGTTGAGGCAGTTTAATATGAGGGGGATGCACAAGGAAAATTTTATGAGATTACATTAAATAGCAACTGATGCCTCCAAGGAATCAGCCAAAGAAAATAAGTTGCAAAAGACAAATGCACACATAAGATACTTCAAGTTTTTCAACAGAAATACAAGCTGAAAGGCCTGATGAAATTGTTCTGTCTGCAGCATTTTTAAAAAAGCACTACATTTAGTTCCAGTCATTGTAATGTCAAAGAGAAATACCAAAGCACCTGAAACGTTAGCAAGTAAAAAGGTTAACAGCAGTGCAATAAGAAAGGAAATACAGTATGATTGATCAACTTATCTGCTTATTTTCACCCAAAATATTGTATTAAAAACATTAAGAAACAGCAGTTCATTACAGTTTTCTTTCCCATTCTCCACCTTTGACCCATACTCCACCACAAAATCATAGGCAACAGAAACATCCTTTTGCTGTTGCTGGAGTACCAGATTTAGCTACTCCTTTACACATCACTAATATTTAGATACATGGTCTAAATCTCATCTCCAGACCTATACAGAAATATGAAAACTTAACAACAACATGCTGCATGTACCTACAGTTGTGGATAGCAAAACTACATGCACAGAGCTCAGCACAGTTCAAAACAAGTATTTAATTTTTTATCTGAACATCAGCAAGAAGGCTGTACAGCCAGGGATGAACAGAAGCAATACATTCCACATATACAAGATCCCAAAATTTCAAAGCAGATTTCAGACAGTCCAAATGTAAAGCACCTGACACTGAGCTGTCTGATTAAATGTTGCTGGGTTCTGAGCAAGCACAGCATCAAATACACGTGAAATATTGAATACAAAAGAAACAAAGAAAATAGTCCTTCTTCAAAGAAAACAAGTCTTGCCCAGCACTACTGCTTGAAATTCTGGTCTTTTAGGAGAAGTCCAAAAATTAAACATGAACATGCATGCAGTTCCTCCACTATGTGGGCCACTGTTAACCCTCCACACAACTAAAATTCAACAGACACTATCTTAACTGATGAGGCTTCAAGTCCTAGAAATAAAACTTTATCCCAATCACATACTGCAAAATCAAGAATAATTTTTGTTGGGTGTTAGAAAGAGGGAAGAGTTCCATTTCCAGTATCATCATAATCTTGCCTTCTTGAAAAGCTTTCTCTGTGCAGAAGATCATCAACCAGAAAACAGACTGTTGTGTGACTATAGAAGAAAAACTCAAAGGGATAGATGTTTATGATGTTCTCTTTGAAAAAAAAGAAGGCAAAATCCCAGAAAAGCGATGCTTATATTCTTAGTTAGTTGTTCTAACAATACCAAAATGAACATCAAGCCTCCAGAAGCTTAATGTTTGCATGGAACAAGCAAAAGCCACAAACAGATCCAGCAAATCACCTTGCCATCACAGCTTTTCATCTCATCCATTTTGACTGAACAACATAATTTTGACTGAACAACATACATGCAAATGCATGACCAACAAAACCAGATGTGTGGTCAGTCTTGTTGAGCTCTTCAAATCACAAGGAAAAGTCAGCTGTATGTCACCAGGTTTGCAGATTTTGCTACTTGGACTTGAATGTATCTGGAAAGTACAAAATACTTGCACACTCTACCTTAACTCCACAGCAAAATGCAACTATGTTTACATAGTTCTGTGGAATAGATACATAAAAACTGAAGAAACCCCTCCATTATAACATCAAAACAAGAACCTTCAAGAAAAAATAAACCAGGGATATTTAGTATTATTACCTGTTTCTCCAGTATTAGTACAATTCTAACAAGATATCAATCCTCTTTTACAAATATGAAATACTTGAAACACTTCAGTACTTTATGATTTTATCATATTACCTTCCTAGAGGCCCCTAAACCCAACAAAACATGGCATTTTTTTTCGAATAGTGAAGGCAGTAAGCACATCACTAAGAAAAGAAAAATATAGTCACACTGAAATATGCATTTAAACCGCATTATTCAACAGGTATGGGTTCAAGTGTTCTTAATAAAAGGTCTGCTTTTTAAATAGCCAGTGGTAGAAGCAGGTAAATTTCTATTTATGTATTCACTAGTCCTTTCATGTCATATAAGAAAATTAAGACAATAAACACACAAAAATGAAACAAAAGGCATTTAAATGGGGTGGATAACATAGCATATATGCTCTTAAGCATTTCTGGTTTATCTTAAAGAGTTGAAGATGTAGCAATGCCATATACCAATCCCAATCAATAGGGGCATATTTACATTCACAACATTTAAAAAAGTACCTAGTATTTAATAGCAGGAATCTAACAAAATTTGAAAATTAAATAGAAATGTATAGCCAGAAAGAAGTGTCAGACAGGTAATTTTAAAATAAATCAGTCTCCAGTATTTTCTCCTGGAAGATTGCTCAGCTGAAAGTTTTAATTTTACCTGTTTTGGGTGCAGTCTACGAGAGGACAACTGACAGAGGTTTACCAAATGAAACTGGAAAGAAATGCATAAATAATAGGAGTGAAGATTGCATTGAACATTTTTGAATGAACTTTTGAACTCTGTCCCTTCAAGTGTCATCGGTGGTATGAGACCAAGAATTTTTCTGACAATCTGAACCGTCATCAGAGTGCATTGTTTCAGATATGTCTATGCTTTCTTTAAGCACTTTGGCATTGAATCTTGCCTCTGGATACAGTCAATAGCTCACACAGTCTTATCTTTCAGCTTCTCTGTTAAAATATATGCTTATTTTAAAGCATGCCTAACTATTACCTACAAAGTAACAAATCACCTTCTGCTGCCTAATTTCAGCATAGTCAAAGTTAATTCTCAAAGCTTTAAGGCACTGAAAGGCAAAGCAGTACAATAACACAAGATTACAACAACTGCTAGAAAACCAGCAATTGGAAAGATTGGAAAGATTCTATTTAAAGAATCCTTTTGTTTCAAGGCCTTTCCCAGTTCTATTTCCTGTTCAGGGATCCTCTACACATAATTCTATTATTACCTCTCTTGCAAAACAGATAGCACATCTCTTTCAGAGAACTAGATTTAGCATTGCCCTCCAGCCTAAAATGCAATGTACTTTTCAGTGTTCTCAAATGTATTTGATGCTACTTATACAATGGGTTCAAACCCTTGTAATTGAATTAAAAGTCATATTTCTTTATGTGTGAACTAATTCTAAGTTTAATATGGAAATATTTTTAAGAATAGATACTATTTTTATTATTACTTTTATTGTTTCAGGATGAGCCAATATGCAATCATATGGCTTAAATTTACAAATGTTTACATGCTCCAAATGCTGTACTTTCACGAAACAAAACACATTTTCATATTTAACTGTGCTGAATGGCAACTTAAGGAACACCACTATAATACTTGTATATCTCTTTTTTCCGTACTTCCTGTAGGTATTCTAATGCTGCAACTTAGGCAATTTTGCACAAAACCAATTTAACCTTTTTTTTTTTACAATGTAAAGGTATTGAAAGTCAGTACTTGGGCTGGCCCTCCATTTAAAAACCAAGAAAAGAGAAAGATTGCATTTTGCCAACGAACAGAATCAAGAGGGTAACAAAGTTAATTATTTCTCATAATCAGTAATTATGATTAGATAAGAGACTCTTTGGTAATGAACTGCTCTAATGATGGAGGACCTCCATCCTAAGAAATATAATAGTACATTAACATAACTGTGTATGCAAAGTACATAGAACCGCTGCCACAGTTAACTTGTCATTGAATGATTAAATAGGAATTCATAATTAGAAAAATCCACAGTGTAATTTATTGGCCTTCTCGACAGTTCTGGTTCATTAGAAGTTGATTACCAAATAGTGACCTCTAGCGGCCTACAGCTTTTTCATGTTATCCCGGCTCTCTTGGCAGTTTTAGCAGCTATTTAACCTTAACAAAAAATAGAAAAAAAAAAAAAAAAAAAAAAAAAGAAAGAAAAAAAAAAAGAAGGCAGTTTGAGGAACTTAAATGTTTGCCTTCAAGATGCCTTTTTTAAACTTCCCTTAAAATATATAGCGTGCTAATTTCTTCACAAAATGTTTTCCTGCTCTGTAACCATTTATATAAATGTATAAAAATGTACTTCTATATGAAAACTCCACAACTTCTCAGTTTTAGAGTTAATACTGAGGGGAACACGGTTCTCATGGTAATTAATATTAAACATAATGTCTTCTACAAAAAATATATCATATATGAAAATAAAACACTTTTCTAGTGTCAATTATGAAAACCGTGAGAAGCTCACACTTTAGGCCAGCCTGCCTATACCTTAAGGTGAAATGCCTCTAAGCGTTGCCTTTGAACAACAGTCAGTTTTGCACTAAAACACATTACACCGGCTCAGTTGGAGGAGGCAGAGGACAGAGAGAAAGAAAACTCCGCAGTTCTCTGCTCCAGGTAGCGGAAAAAAACCTCAACATTTCTTATTATTTGCTGGACACATGCCTTGCAATATTCTTTACTCAAATTTAATTTAAGAAAAATGCAACTTAAAATTAAGTAATATTTGCATTTACGCGCAAAGTATTTTAAGCATTAGGGTGGAATTTTCCCTAATTCAACTTAGTTAATCCACTGTTAGACTATTTAGGCCGTGTTCTATTTTAGAATTTTCCATTATGATAGATACACTTTTTCTTGAACTAGGACAGTATCTATTTTTTTTTTTTTAAGTATGAATGTTTCTAACAGGAAGTAGCACATCTGAAACTAATATAGAAGCCCCTGAAACACAGTATTAAATAAAAATTCATACTCTATGAATACAAGCAATTTGAATTTCCATTGTTTTAATTTTCCATCTTGCTTTTCTTCCAAAACTAACATTGTAGAAATGATGCAGATGTATTTTTTCTTCACTTTTGTCTAACACAGAACTGGCTAAAAAAATTATCCCCCATTTTTGGACAGAAGCTAGAAAAAAAACGGCACAATCCTGTTTCATACATAAACAGTCTCCCAGATGGGGAGATGTCCATCATCCTGGTATGCTGGAAACAGCTTTAACAATTGCTATAAACAGAGAAATGGATAGCTACAGGACAGAGATCTCCACCCTGATTTCCGTGTGTGTGTGCAGATGTGTGCAGGCACACACACAGGACTCTAGCTGTTTGTGGCGATGATTTAATATAGTGACTGGATAATGAGCTGTGCTCCCTGCAGCAAGTGAATCACCATTTAATGCTATTATCAACAGTTCATGACCCATCGGCATGAAATGTCAACCTGATTAATCTGAACACTACTGACCTCAGAGAGGAAAAGCTACCTTATTGTCAGAATTTAATATATAATAAAACCATACACAGAATATAAATACCTTATCAAGAAAGGCCATTAACAGCAAATCTACTTTATTTTGCTCTACTGTTTCTTTTAAACTTGCTTGGGCATACATTAAAAAAAAAAGGAAATAAATACTTTTGCCTAGTCAAGCAGGAAGCAATCCATTAGGACTTATTATTTTGATATACAGTGAAACATTTCAAAATGGCTGTCCAAATACAAACCCCATGTTGATACAAATAAGAAAAAAATTAGCATATGCTATTGTAGGACTTGCTACTGTCAATTCATATCAGGAAATTATCAGAAATTGTTCTTTCTTTTCTAAGGTCACAGAGGCAATAAAAATACTGATTTATAAATAGGAAACAGCTTGTATGAGTGATATTGTATAGGTCACAGAAGAAAGCCACCTTAGCTTTGTAAAATGAATACACTTTCAAGAAAATTAGAAACTTGTGCCAGTAACATTCATGAATATAAGGGCAACCTCCCCGTTTTTTTACGTTTATAGCAGACTTTTTCTTTTGTAATTCAGTACCATGATAGAGCCTTACTCAACACAATTATTTATAATTTTTTTCTGTTCTATTTGTAGAATAAACCAGGAAAACAAGAAAAAAGACATGTTTTACCAGTCACAAGGAGGTTAATACAACCTTGCTATATATTCTCCATATGCCTTTTAAATTTAACTTGGCTAGGAGCCTTATTAAAAGATGCAAAACTTTTCAGACAGCTTTTCAGGATTCTCTACATAACAGTATATAAATAACCCAGACTGAAGCTGGAAGGACTACATGGCATTTATCTGTCAAGTTATATTAACTGACACAAGCACTGTAACTACTATGATTTATTGTTAAAACATAGTACAGTTACTTTTAAAATGAAACCCACAATGGTTTCACCCCTCATTTTTTATTGTTGTCACCTGGTACTGAAAGGGCTAAGGGATTTTCAGGACAAGGGACTGGAAGAAAACTGAGTGAAATCCCCAAAACTGCCCACATATGAATGGAATGACCGTGGGTGGGACGAAAACGAACACTCCAAGTATTGACTTATAACCACTAGCAGCCAAGGAAAGAGGAACATGTCAAACTGACTTGACTAAAACTTGGACCAAGCCCTGATGTTTGAATTCCCAGTTGAGAGCTCTGCTGGAAATTTAAAGAAGGAATAAAGGAATTCTGGACACTTAAGCAGGAAAGTAATTCACGCTGCCAGCACAGACACATGTTTAAGCTTTGCTTTTCCATTCAGAAACCAAACAGTTCTTGTGTGCCAGTTGACTAGTAAGTGTTGGCCTGTTTTGCAAAGGCTGTCCTGTGTAGCTGCAAATACTGCTGGCTGCAGTGTGCCCGAAGGAGTAACATCTGACAGCCATTAAAACCTCCTCTGCACCCCTCCTCCAAACATCCAGGCAAAGAGGGGTTTGCCATACAGTAGCATAGCCATAATGCTCACTATTAGCAACTCCAGACACAGTAATAAGAAGAGTTAACACAGAGGGGCTCTTATTTAGATCTCCATCAAACACAAACTGTAAACCTGCTTGGATGTCAAAAATATTTTCTGTTACCTGCAACTAATGCTCACCTTCACAATCTTGCTGCTGTCTTGGTCCATTGCAGATTAGCTCACCTAGGAGTCTTGCAGCTAGATTGCATCTTCTGCTCTCACAAAGCCATGCAGTCCCTCTCCTGCTATACAGAGCTGCTTTGCCTCTGTGATTCCTCACTGTACACTCATTCTATGAGCCCTCTTTTAGAGACTCTGCCATACACATTTTTGTTCTGTTTGAACAAACCCCATTTCATCCCTTTTACCTTCTGCAGAAGAAGAGGAACAAGGGATTGGGAACTTGTCCTTCTCCTTTGTAAACAGCTCCTTGACACAACCAAAGCCCAGAAACTGAGCAGTCCCTTCAGAAGGTGACAACCCTCCACAGTCCTGACTGTGCTAAGTAGGTGTTACAAGTCACATCAAGTTGGTGGTTCTGCACCAAACACAGTATCAAATACACAACCCATATTAAATAACAGTTTACCCTGAATTCCCATGGCTGACAGTCAGATTGCCAAACCATCTCACAAATATTTTGAAGGTGGTGGTGGCATCCTATAACAGTGGCAACATAAAGTTCACAGATGAACTTGGAAAAAAAAGGGACCTGCCACTCTTGCCTAAAGGCAGATAGATGACCAACAAATAAATACAACTTTCCAAACTGTGTAGTTCAGTCCACTCTATTTACCTGCTATGTTAGTTTGCCTTTCACTCTTCCTCATCAGAAGGAACATATAAGAGAACAAAACAACCAAAATAAAATAGAAAGCTTTTACTTGCAATTCAACCATCGTAAATTCAGTAAAATTGCAGATATCAACTCTGGAGTGGAGGTGTAGTAATCAAGGAAAGATATAACTAGGGTTTACAGGGTGGAGTAACAAGGTTGAAGGACAGAAACTGCATTCTGTCTGGGAATATTGTCGAAAGGAATAACCAAAAATGAAGTAGAGAAGCTACATCATTCATACAATGGAAGGACAGAAGCAGGCACCCTTAAGGGCAAACAATTTTCTCATCTTGAATCACAATGATTTAATATTTTCAATTTTTTAAAATTTTTGAATTATTTTTATTTAGAAAAATCAGATTGCATTAGAAATGCATTGAGTCGTATGCTATGAAGAGATGCAATTATGATTAAGACTGACGAAAGAAGACAAAGAATACTCCAAACCCTCCCATTTTCAAGTATTCTCTAGAATATTTTGGCATGCAAATAATTGGTTCAATAGATTCAGACTGGTTTTTCCTCCTCACTCACAAAAAGATAATGAGGAAGCAAAGACATGGAATAAAAAAAGTAATTTCGCTTGCTTTCTACTGGGTTTATAACGATCTATAAAATGCCCAAGATCATTCTGAAATGTTAGCAAAAGATAAAACAGTGGCTAGAATAATTTTTAAATGTCTGCTTTTAAAAGCTCTTAAATGAAAAGAAAAAAATAAATGCACCTTCACAGGGAGATAACATTACAGTTTCAAATTAACTTTTTAAGTACACAGAAATGTAGATGAAGAAAGAAGAGCACTACCTTGACATAAATATAGAAAATAAGGTTTTTAAGAGGTTATTCTGCAATCTTTCTGTGCTAACTCTGGTCTTAAAATAGGTAATTAGGAAGCATTCTTTTTCTTTGTTCCCAAATGTAACTCAGGCAGCGATCTGGGCTTTTAGTCATAAAGACTGATAGGAAAACTGGGAAGGATAAATGAACTGCAAGAATTTATTTCAGAATACAGACTTAATTCTCCTGAACACTCTCCAACACCAAAGTTCTCCTAATTTTTGTATTTTGCCTCTTCTCTTAGATTAATGGGAGGATCATGTGCCCAAAGTATGTCTCTGGCTCCTTCTATGTCTATTATTCATCAACATACTACAGTTCTGGGGGAACTTCAATAAGGAAAATAGAGAAAAATTATCAGGTCAGTACTTGGTATAAATTTCTTTGGCTACATATTCAGACTATCAGCAGCAAGGCAATCTGTGCTTTCTGTACTGAGAAACCTCAAAAAAAGCAGCTTTGATGACACCTGCATCTCCCTTTTCCTGGAGAGCAGGAGAAAGAATGAAGGGAGAAGACAGCTGTTTATTTAACTCTATGTAATTTCAGATAAATAACTGCTCCAAATTAGAATTTAATATTCATAATTACATAAGAAATTAAACTTCTGAACCAGCTACTGAGCAACTGGCATAAAAGTAAAGCCTCTACACCAGAAATCACTAAAATTGGCACAGACTACACACCAACAGTAATCAGATCTGCTAAACACAGCCTAACATTATGCTCTTATCAGGGAAAGTAATCATACCAGCTACAACATCTGAAATACCAGCTCCTTAATCACTTTTGGCTAAACATGTAAGGTGCACTTTGGCATTGCTAAAATTAATTTTGCTGTGTGAAGAGTACAGTTTTTCAGACTACATTCCTTGTTTCTGGGTAGTCCCTACATATGTGTATCTAGTACAACTGCTTGCTTTCTTTGTGTAAACTACACACACACAAGGAAAAAAAAAGGAAAAGAAGGGGATCAGAATCATCTGCAGAAAACAAAGATACATAATTTACTCTTAAAAAGGCTATTTTCCCTCTGTGTCAAGGGTTAGCTAGTAAAATGATCATGTAAGCATCTCCAAAGGCTGCCAAATCTCTCTTCTTGAGGTGGCTGTTCAGTGTTTTGATTAGAGATTTGCACTATTGTGTCAGGAGAGTATGGTCTATTAATGGTATTTCTCAGTAATATTATCTTCAAATTCATGAAAAAAAATCCCATTAAATCACGAGTTTATGTCCTAAAAAGGACATTTCTGGCATCAGATAAAAGTGCATTCGAAAGGTTTCTGCTTATTTATATTACAGACTTACAGGGATTATATACACATCAGACTTCAAGTACAATGCCCAAAAACAGTCCACGTAACAAAAACTCAGGGTGGCAAGGGAAGACAGTTTTGTTGAGTATGTTCTCTACGTGCCTTTTTTTTTAAATCTGATGGATACAAACCAATGATTTTCTCATTCATCCCTGCTGTTTGAACAAAAATGCTTTGAGGTTCCCATTCTACAAGCCAAATCTTGTGAGGTTTATGTTGCAGCATCATAGGACTCAACAAAATTTATAACCTGTTATTTCAGCCTTCTTTGATGAACTGATATAAAATTAATTAAAAGGTTTAATGGCATTATTCCACTTCTTTCAAAGTAGAACTTTCTGCAAAATACTGCATGCTAAGCATTTTTACAGTCAACATGAAAAAATACAAGTAAAAATGTCAAAAGCCTATAAAACAATCAAAGTGGTCTTTATTTTGACAATTTCTCTTATTCACTTTCCATTCATATAGAGCTCTTTTCAAAAATGAACCCTTTCTGGACAGTGTCTGAGGTGGTATCAAAATACTCTTGATTAAAAAACTGAACATACTTGTCCCTCCAAACTGTCAAGCTTTTGTTATTATTTTAACAGTCTCATCTACCTCTCCTTGAGATAAAAGGGAACTTATGCATCCTGTAGCAGAACAAGATGGATAAAACAGATATATTACAATAGGACACTATACAGTTGATTCCAGACAGTGCCACAGGAGCACCAGCCTGTTAAAACCAGGTTGCAGTAGTTCAGGTGGGAATACGAGTCTGTTTACAGAGAAATGGATCCAGTGTTAAACAGTATGCTAGAGTAGACTCACAGACTGGATGAATGGGATGTCTTGTAAGGCTATTTCACACTGCACTCACCAAAAGAGTCCTCTGCGCACAGCGAAGCCCCTTCTGCTACCAACTAATCTGAAGTGAGTTGGGTACAACATCCCCCTTCATCAGAAGATGACTTCAGCCTGACTAAAGCCAGAGTGCAGAAGTCCAGGCAGAAAATCCCAGCCCCCCTGCAGAGACATGAACCATTGTATTAGATGAGTCTTCCAGGGTTAGGAGAACCTTCAAATTATGAAGTGGGGAGGTAAGAGACTACAGCCAGGTTGCCATGACTTCAGAGTGGTAAAGGCACCCAAGCTTTCAGAAGTTTGTGATAAGGGTGAAGTTTGTGATAAGGGTGATTAAGTGACAGGACTAACAAAGTGAGGAAGACAGAAATCTGGTAGCAGTATTTAAACTGGAAGAGAACATGTTTAGATTGGATATTAGGAAGATATTGTTTACAGTGAGGGTGGTGAGGCAGTGGCACAGCTTACCCTGGAAAGGTGCTCCCTTTTCAGGGTAAAGGGTGGACTCCCCATACATACCTGGAAATGTTTAAGGCCAGGCTGGACAGCGCTTTGAGCAACCTGGTCTAGTGAAACGTCTCCCTGCCTGTGCCAGACTGTTGGAACTAGGTGATCTTTAAGGTCCCTTCCAGCCTGAGCCATTCTGTAATTCTGTAATAATTCTGTAATGGACTGGTTGGGTTTACAAATGCTGAATGCTACTTGTCAGGAAGAAAGAAAGCACAGTTATAAGGATGGTCTAATGTTCAGCTTTGACATTGATTTTTTCAGAAAAAACATAAAAGTTAGGGCTACTGACTCACAAGTGGACTAGCTGGAACTAGATGATTCTTAAGGTCCTTCCAGTCTAAACCATTCTATGATTCTGTAACTGGACAGAAGTCTGTGGATGACTACGATGCCTTGAGAGACTGGATCTGGAACAGAGACTAGACAGAGCTAAGAGAATAAAGTAGGTATTTATTGAAAGGCCTTAAAGGATACACCTTGAGCAGTACAAGAGTCTGGCCAGGGCTACACCCAAGACGGATCCATAATGGTCACAAAATGGATGACCAGTCACAAGGTTTCACACTTTTGTAAGTTTTTGGTCTATCTGCATATTGGGGTTAATTGTCCAGTTACAGCTTCAGATTATGAAGTCCCATCCTGCTTGTTTTCTCTCTTCAGTCCACCGTTGTTTATGCTTTTTGGGCCTGAAACTTGTAACGGCTGTCCGTGGTCTCAAGCTGGAAAAGGATTGTCTTGTCCACCTACTCTGTGAAGAGAGCTTACTAACACTTAATATGAAGCTCAGAGCTACACATCTAGGCAGCACAGAATCTAAAAATATGAGAGCTAAAATGTAAGGCATCAACCAACACAGAACAACCCAGAAAGTGACACTTGAAGAACAGTACTAAACACATCTCTCCTCCAGCCTTCCCAAAATTAATAAACTTGGTGAAACAGTAAGATCCTTTTGAAATTACAATGGTTAGGGGTACCATATCCAATACCCCCCCCCCCCCCCCACTTTTAGTTCCTTCAGTTTGGTGGTGTCCTGCATACATTAAAAAAAATGAATGTTCAAATCAGTAGCCTGTATATTAGACGGCAGGCACCTACTTGTTTAGTCACCTTGTAAACAGGGCAAAGCAACATCATGGAGGACAGAAAAATAAGTGGATGAGAATATGTAACTCTCATTAGTGTTTTTTTACTGTCTTGGGAGTGAAACAACCTGAATTCTAAACTCCTGGTGAACAGGAACTTTCCCAAGTTTGCAAGAGCATACAGAGTTTAAATCTAACAGCTTAATGCTTAATGGCTGGGGCTCAGGGATGTTAGGACCAAGCAACTTGAACTAAGGCAGCAACAGATCTAATTTTTTGCATCACTTCTTGTAGGTTGACAAAGGACAAGATATCTAGTATTATAGATATTATTTTCCTACCCACATAGAATATTTATGCACACTAACAAATTAAAACAGTTGCTGCCTCCATTGTTTCTAATGCCTTCCTTTACAGTGTATTTCCATAAACTGCTCTGTTTAACTGAACTGCTAAATCTAGAATACAGTAACATCAGTATCCTTGGAAGTGACACAGGAACAAAAGCTTTAGTATTTTCACTTGTGAAAGTAATAAGCACAAAAAATGTATTTCTGTTACTGACTGGGCATGCTTGGTTAGATGCAGAAATATTGGTATTGAAACTAAACATGTAGAAACTAACACCAAGTAATAGATTTCCAAACAAAATGCTGGAGAACAGGTTAGTCCTGTCCTTGTTAAAGGATGGAAAAAGCTTTCAGAAGGTTCACTCTCAGCGGTAAAGCAGCAGCTATTTAACAGAAGCAGGTTTCTGAAGCATCTTAACAACTCTCACTGGTGACTTGTTACATCTTACCACTGGTCCCTGCAGGTCCTGTACCCTGACAGGCAGAATGAAAAGATTCTCTAACGGGGCCACTGGCTGTCAGAAGCCACCAGCTGGCCTGCCAGGGCTTTGCAATTGCAGAGGCCAGCTGACAGTCTGGGTGTTGCTGACCATGCTGAGAAACGTGCCACCCAGCTGCTGTGTGGTCACGTCCATCTGGAGATCTCCAGCCAGACAAATCTCTGGGCCTGTCAGATCTCTTCAGCAAGCCTTGTTATGCAAATTCAATTACTCAAGTGTGCCCTATTACTGCTGGCTAACTGCTCCTAGAACCAATCTCACACTGACAGTCAGCTCACATTTCTACCCACCAAAAGTACCTCATTTATTCTTGCTCAACTATTCCCTTGTATCATTAAGGCAGAACAGACAGAGTCCATAGTACTGTAACCTCTCTGCAGTGGGTTACTATTCCTTGCAAAAAGCTTAGAGAGAAATTAATTTAAAAACATACAGCATCTAATCAAACATGAGTTAAAGCCACACTACCTACATAATTTACCACTAGAAGTGGGAATTATAAAACTTCAATAGCATGCTAGATCATCTAACTAGTATTTTAAAATGCAAACAAATAAACATGGCACAGAATATTCAAGAAAGCAGTGAATTGCAATTGAGGTATTTGCTTTAACACAGGAGTACAGGTAATGAAAAGCAAGATTTCTCATTTTAACTAGTATGTTGGTGTTTAGATTTGTTCACCTAGCAGGCCTGCTGTAGCAATAACTACCTGCTTCTCTCACATATTTATTTACTGAATTTAATTCAGATGTAATTCTGACCTATTGGTAGTTTCCCCTGATGCAGAGATATGAAAGATTTTACTTAGAGAAGTCATCATGTAAACACAAAAATGTAAACTAGGAAAGTTTGGTGAAGATTTAGAAACAAAGAGTTAAGTATCATATTGTTGATTTGTTCAGCATATAAATAAAACTTTCTGCTCAAAATATCATTGTGAAATTGCATGCCCTCATTCTGAAAAGTTATTTAAAAGCTGACATAAGAAACATTAGCAGATAAAACACTGTTAGCTAGAACAAACTGGTATAAGTATTCTATCTAGCATTTAAGACAATATATTTTTATTTTCTCAAACTGAAATACTTTTAGTGAAGAAGAACACGGGAGAGGTTTTCTAAACCAAAGAATGTAACTACAGTGACTACAAAGCTACACCACAGTCCCCCAGCTAGACCAATATTTAGTGTGTTTTATAACCAATTCAGGTCTTAGGTCAGATGAAAACAAATCAAGCCACAACTTACTAACCTATTTCTTCCCCCTCATAGGAATGAAATTGCCTTTCTAAGTGTTGATTCATCTTTTCAACCTCTTTTAACAGTGAGTTTTGGTAAAGAGAGATGGAGTGGGTGGAGATTTACTTCAAAAACTTATCATTTACCTGAAAAGGTTTTCTCTTCAAAAATGACTGCTAAACAAATTTATAAAATATCAGTGTTGGAAGGTTGTGGGGAAAAATACTAAGATGCAGTCGTAAGACAATGACTTGATGAATGTCCAGGAATCTAAGCTTTCGTGAAGGAAGGTGTGAGTCAAACTTTGGGACAAAGTGGAAAAATGGCACAGCACACTGTGCTGGCAGAACACTTGGCATGAGTGAGAGAGATGGGAAGAGATATATTCGAGAGAGAGGCATTGTTGTGCTAAATTCTGGAAGAGGAGGAGAGGCAATGCAGACTGAGATCAGAAACCAGGAAAAGGATTCCAGGAATGTATTTACAGCAGACTGCAAGAAATGAAGACTTAGGTGAAAGAAAATAGCAGAGAGATAAATGTCATGAGATGCCTAGGAGAAATTAAAATATGCAATTTGCCAAAGCCTGAGATAACTGGGTCATGGACCATGATCACTATGGGAAGATTCTCAAACAAATCTAAGTGAAATATCTGTAGTATTTAGAACAGACATAATTTCTTAGAAAAGAGGAACAAAAGTCAAATATGATAGCAGGACTGGAGGATGAAAGGGAAAATTAACAGTGATGGGGAAAGGTTGATTAAACTGTGCAACAGCAAAACTGTTGTAAGATTGTGAATTGGCGGGAGGGAGATGGAAAGATGTTTATGTAAAGCAGAGCATGTGATAAAGAAAATAAGCTACATGCAAGTGCATTAGAAAATGGATATTGAAATTCCTTAAAAATGTTACAAACGGAAAAAGTAATTTTAAAACATCCTCATGTTTATTTTTCAATTTTTATAAAGGTACACAAATCCAATTAAGCAAGGTATTTTAAGCAAGCAATTTAAGCAAAAACTTAACAGCCTTACTGAAGGATCCTAACAAATGGTGTGAATAACCTCAAAGAAGTCAGAAAAATAGCCATTCCAAAAGATTTTTTTTTGTTGAGTTGGGCAGGAGTAGATAGGAAAAATAGCAAAAGAAAACTACACTGAAAATGCACATTATTGGCACATCTGGTTTTGATTTAGAAGCATGGATTTTGAAGGAGCTTTAAGAGTCTCACTCTTAATGAAGCCAGAGATATTCTTCTGAAAATCAACTGAGGATGTGCATGGAACTCACATTTCTCACCTCAACCTCTTAAGAACCTCTTAAGAAGCTGGCATAAAAAAGCATTTTCTAAAAAATGGAAAGCTTAGGGAAGTCCTGAGAGAATATCAAATCTCAAATGAGTTTCATTCTACTTTCTATCTACAAAAAACACAGTATCCCTATTCAAGGCTAAATTAGCACTCTTGGAAAGTTCTGTTTCCTTGAAGCAATCCTGAGCTACACTTTCCAAACAAAATAATATGGACAGTTCTGATGACACCACCCTCAAACTATTAGTATCTGACAAAACACATCAAGTTTGCTAGAAACTGTCTCAAACAATAATGCAATTGTTGTTGTCAGACTCGACAACAACAGACTCAAAACTACTCTATTTATGTGACATGAACATTTATTTATTTATTACAAACCAAGATACAACTATATAAATGGAAGTTAAAGAAGCAGTTCCACTGGCAATAAACACATGAACAGATAATCTAAAGATAGGTACTTCAATAAAATGGAGACAACCTGATGTCAGCTAACATGGTCACTTGAGATATACTTTCAAGATTATAGGATTTCACCACTTGGTATTATCCAGTACTGATCCACCCTAACCACATCAACCAGTAATTTCACTTTCTGTATTGCTTAGCTGCAGAACTGCCAACCAAGCTCCTAATAGTTCTCTTTCTTGTTAAGAAAAAAGAATATAGTTACTTCCCACCAAGAAAATTAATACAAGTAGAAGTTGGAGAAATAGTTTCTTTTGTTGATTATTTTATCAAGGTATCTTGATCCCTTCCAGAAGTAAGACGAGGTGCATGCACAGGCATTTGTACACCAAGCTATAAAAGCATGGTGGTTTCCTTTCAAAAATGCCAAAGAAAATGGAAATTCCGTTCATGCAATTCTCACAGAAAGTTTTATTCCTGTGTTATAGAGGATTCTGTACTGATGTTCTGTATCACCTTTAAAGCTGACATGTTTCTCATTAAAACTGATTGTCCAACTTAGTCTCACTTACACACACATATGTTCAAAAGTTCCAGAGTTAAGAAGAGTCAAGCAGTTCTCTTTTTCAACCTGAAATGCTGAAATACTACAGCAGAATAACGAAATTATTTCTTCTTAACCTCTGTCATTTCCTAGGTGCCTGATGCAGTGATGTATGAAAATGCACATGCCTCCTAAATTTTGATTTAATTGTGTCTAATGAAGCTGTGGGTGTTCTTGGTATATAGTGACTTAATTCAATCCTAAAAAGCTTCTGAGTTAAATGATAAATCAGTGAATTTATTTAACAGATTAATACTCTACTACAATAGAAAAAGCCTGGGTATTAGTTTTTAGCTTGTTGTCTTAGAATCTGATTGAATGTCCCTTTACCATCATACCTTGAGAAAAGCCAAACATGATGCCAGTGTATTTTCCACTACTGCCTAGTTCGAAAGATTAATTTTAAAAAGGACAGTCTTATTATTTCAATCCTTTTACTCTTTTTCAAATTCCATTTCAACACTCTGAAAGTCTTCCCATTTTAGCTGCATCCTTGTGAAAGCAGTAAAACCAGAATACGTTAACCATAAATCTGTGTGCCAAATCACTTATTTCTATACTGCATTTACAATTTAGTATTATTTTTTCAGAGCTGCTTCTCATAAACTTTAACATTTATTTATTTTGTAAGTTGATCCATATTAAATAGAAGCTCTCACTAATTAGCATACAAGGATATACAGGGAGTGGGTGGAACAAAAAGGAAATGTCTTAAGTGCATTCAGCTAATTTAACATCAGGCAGCAATGAGGAATTAATCAAGTGTTTTTTCCTTAGTGAGTATCACTTTATATTTATCAACACTGAACTGTATTAGACTCCATGTTGCTTAACCATGCATCTTGATTTGTTGCCTTACAATTAAATTGAATGTACTTTTGCCATCATATCCCAAAAAAAGCCAATGTATTACGGTATTTTCCACTCTCAAGTGACAAAAATAATTATTAAGAACCAGTAAAAGACAATTTTTTTTTTGTCCCAGATAATGTGTTCCCAATGTGGAGATGAAATTGTTGGCGTGGGAAGGAGCTCTTACCACCCATTATATTTCTAGATTCATACAGGAAGTAGTGAAAGGTGCAAAAAAGAAAGGAAGAATAAGATAGCTGTTCTGAAAGCAGAAGCAGATCTCAGAGAGATTAAGAGAAGTAAATCACTCATTAGATCAGAAATGGTTCACTTAGGGCCACTGCCACTGATTAGAGGGCATTTTAAAGGGTTAAAAAGAGCAACCTTTATGTCTAGCAAAGTTGTCAGAAAACATTTGGTCCTCTCCTTTTTGTAATAATTCATACATCAGGTCACTTACTGATGCAAGCCAGGGTTTTTCTGGGCTCACTGGAATATTGTTGAGAGAGAAGAGATCCTTTGCACTGAAGTTGGCTTCTGCATGGGGTTGAGATGCTTTTAAACATCAGCAGTTTGGTATCTGCTGTATCCCACCCACGTTCCCAGCAACCACCATAATTCTTCTCAAAGACTGTTCTTATAAAGGAATTAAGACTAGACCCAATGTATACACAAATAAAAAGAGCATAGAACAAATGGGCCCAGAAGGAGAGCATATATGTGTAGACCTAAATGCAATTAGTTCAATATTTAATTTGGTGCAAAATGTAGCTAATCTACTTTTATAAAATTGTATCCATTTCTATCAAAACACAGCCAAAAGAAGAAGATAAGAAAGAAGGAACATGCACTTTCCTTGCCTCAGCTCATTATGAGCAGAATGCTGAATGTTTTCTGTGGAAACCATTTATTTATGTATGTGAGATAAATAATGGAGACTGTAAGGTCATTCTTCAGCAACTTTCAAATTCTCTGAAAACTGAAGTGGTCAAGTCAGAAATATAATCAAGGCAGAAACAGAAGGATGTCTGTGACAAGTGTTCACCTTGTAAAGACACTATGACAAGCAATTTATTCCAAAACAGATGGGAGCCGTTATTTCCATACAGCGAGCTTCCATCCAAGTCACACTAAAACCCACAAGCAAATATGGTTAATCCACAAGACTTTATCACATGTGATCCAAGCAAAAGAATACAAAATAAGCACTTCGCAACATCTCACAGAATTTGCCAAAAGATGAACTGTAGACTTAAGACTTCAGAAAGCAAAAAAAATAATTGCAGACATAGGCAAGGATATGGCCTAATAGAAGTACCTGTAAAATGTACTGGTGGCAATGGACAAAAATTATCTGGATAGTGCAATTAAGAAAACAAAACCAAATTTTACAATGGCTCCCTCCAAAAGACAGACAAATCTCTAATATGCAAAAGAACCAAAAGTTACTCCATCCTTTATCATTAGGTGGTAAGATTTTTTTTTCCCCACATTTTTCTCCACAGAATTTGATATTCGTATTTATCTTCCATTTCACCAACTCAAAAAGAACACTTAAAAAGACTAAAATGTACAAGAACATTTACCACAGGTGTGTTTCTGCAAATGTGGATACAGACTTTAGTACAATGATGAATATATAATAAAAATGCACTCTCTACTGATGCAGATCTGGTAAAATTCTGAACTTGACTTATTTTTGTGCCAAACTTTGATTTGTATAAATTTGACACAGCAAATAGTGCCCTATTACCTCTGTTTTATTACTTTGTAAAAGGACGTCTAGGCAAGAAACATAAAAGTACATATATATTTCCTTGCTTTTGGCTCTACCCTTTAATTTTACACTTATATATTATCAAGACTGAGTAATAAAAACTTCATAATCATACTGAATTATTTTCCAGTTCTTAACCTCATGCCAGTGTCACTAGATTTCTGCTGTGAGCTTGTCTACAACACAATCTGCACTTCGTGTCAGACAAACAACCCAACTGCAAAAGAAATTAACTCACAAACTCTAATTGTACAACGAGAATAACATAAAGTTCCTGCTCCTTTTTACAGCTAACTCATTTGTTTATGCAGCACCACATACTCTGACGTGTAAGTGCAACTTCAGACACAACTGAAAATACAATTAACCAAAAATGCATTTTGTTTTCTCATGGTAATTGTCTTGAGAAAATTGTTATCTGATCAAGACAGAAGCACAGACACACATGTACATGGAAGCATTATTGGGAATCACAAGTATGATTATTCACTTCATGAAATATTACAAATGATAAGTCATCCAATTATGAGGCTGATAAACATACCTTTTCAATTTCAATCATATTCTCTGAAACAAAAATTCCTGCAAACATAGTACCCAAGGTTTCACATAAAAAATATTTATGCTAACTAAACCTAAGAAATTTGGATTTAGCATTTATTTTTGTTTGAGCAAAAACTACAAGTCACGCTTTCCTCTACAAGATTGCTTTGGCCAAACAAGCTGTTATCTGAGATCTGTATTTCAACCACTTAAATAGGAAGATACAGGTGAAGTCACTATCAGTGCACTTCTCAGTCCTGACAAGTCCTATCTTCTCTATAGCAGAGAAAAGTTTCTTCATTGAACCCAGCATCTGCTAATGACTTTTGATGAACTGTAGAAAAGCGGTTATGAGTCACAAAGCTGATGAGTAAGGAGACAAATATGGGGGAAAAAAATCTGCATTCTGAGGAACAAAAGATGATGGTAAACTGGAGAGATGGCTGGAAGCAAACTTGCAAATAGGAGATTGAGAGGAGGAAAATGCAGTTACATGAGACCCAGGAGACAAAAGCCACAAATTCAAGATCCAAGGAGACCAAGGAGAGAGATTTATATAATATGAAGTGTTTCTTGCATGAGAAAACTGTTTCTCTTGAAACATTTCAGTTGAAGAAGGTAAGATGATGCCATTTGGTCACCTAGTCAAGGCAAGGAAGAGTGGCCCAACAGAAGGCTATAATTAAAGAGGTCAAAAGACATGTGCAATTAAACCATCAAAGTGACAGCAACACCACAGATAAGATAACACAGAAAGGAAAAAAATAAAAAGGATGGTGGAATGGTGGATCAGAGAATTTAGTCTTATGGAATGAGAGACAGGAACATTTTAATCATAATTTTCAGTCATTCTAAATAAAGAATGCTTCCTTCTGGCTTCTTTTCAATTTGCTTTGCCACACATTACAAGCAGTTTTCCTCCCTTGCTGCTTCCACACTGCTAGTGCAGTACAGCCTGCTGCATCAGCTTCCAAGCAAAAGGAAATCCTACAGCAGGCTTCAAAGCAGGAAGCACTGTATTGAATTTCTTGCTGCCTAATGCACTCCCTTAAAACATTCTGCTGAACACCCAGTGGGTCACAGACCTGGGATAGTACCACACAATGAACCATGTGCCATGCTCCTGCAATGTTCCTCAAGCCCCTACTGCAACAGGCCCATCATAAAGCTGGTCTGATATGGCCTCTTCCGCTAGAGCAGCCCTTTTGTTCTATCATTCTGTCATCTTGTGTATCTTGATCAAACCTCTGCTCTAGCTGTATCAGCTGAGGGACCTATTCAGCCTAACAGCTGCTCTGGCCAGCCCCCCAAAGCTGCACTGAATACCTAGCAACTGCAGCAAGTACAACAGGACAATAATCATTAGAATAAACCACTCTCCAGCACTCCTATCAAGGACAGAGCTGGAATCGGAAATGAACATTTTATTAATTATTTCCTTTCACTCTTGAGAGCAACATTCCAAATCTGCCTCATACGGAATCCATGACTCTCATTTTTAAAGAGTGAAAGTTGATAGTGCTGCTCTTGGTGATAAGGTAGAGACACTGCCAAAAAATGGAACCCTCAGATGTTTATGTTCCATAAACATCTCTCCAGCCACCAGAGAAGGGAATAGATGAACTTTGGTAAGGTCACCTTAGCCCTTACAATTATACTATATGAGTTATGTACAGAAGGATGCTTGAGCTCTAGGTGTTCTGGAAATACTGGTAAACCTCAGGCACTGGAGGCTATGTCAGATGGAATGAAATATTCTTTAAGAGTCATCACCCTGGTGAGTAACAACATTTACCCAAGCAGTACTTCTCCAATAAGATTTTCAAACCCTTAAAGCAGAGTTTTCTTTACTGTCAACTCCAACAGTAATCCACATAATCTCCGTATCTTGCGTAGCACTTTTATTAACCTGAAGAGGCACAGAGGTTGCTTCCTGCAGATCTGCTGAGGAAATTATTTGCCATGAGAACAAACTGTATTGATGTCATCAAGCCGGATGGACATCAATTCTTTTCATCACAAGGTACAAAAACCCATCTCTATTATCTGTACTTTAGCTCTGGAGTTGGAGAAGATCCATGAGTTTAATCCTTACCTCCTGATACTCTTAGGTGTTTTTAGTGAAGAATGCAGCATTAATCATTTAAATGAGATGTTAAATATCATTCTTTAAATCTCTCACTTGAACAGTATTTATGGTCTATAGGAAAGCCAGTGAAATAGCACAGGCTGAAGCATCAGAAATATGCAAAGGGAAGCTCAGAACCACATTTTCTTTATATTTATTCTTGACAATCACTCACCTTTCTCAAAGTTAAAAGGAGGTAAACCAGAACCAGTGCTCAAATAAAATACAGCTGACTGAAAATAAATGCCACTAGCAACAAGTATTTATCTGGAGAACTTGCATTCCATGGCACGAGTGCCAAGAAGGACACAAGTAAAGTACACACTGTCAGAGCTACCATATATCCTTCCAAATTTCTGGAAGTAGAACATATACACCCAGTGTGTGAGAAGTTTGCCAGTTTGCTGGGTTTTGGACACACTGTAGTAACACACTGCAGACACAAATCAGACCAGAATTCCCATCTCACAGAGCACAGGTGGTGGCAAACAAGGTCCATCAGAGCCATAGAAAAAAAATCCCCACCACGCAGCACCACGCACACACTTCAAATTAATGCCTCTTGACCTAAGGTGATTTCACCATATTTGCAATTTTTTTCTGGAGATATTCTTAGTTGAGGATTTAGCTATCCAAGAGACATTTTCTTCCACTGATAAATACAGTCCCTAACAAATATCATCTACCATTGAACAAAAGTAGATATACATATGCAAATTATTGAAACTGTAGGGCAGTTATTGGATTTGATTCTGGTGAAAAAAAAAAAAGAAAATAATAGGAAGTCACCCAACTACAATGCATTCCAAGCTACAATAGATTGTGTGGTTTTCCTCACATACAAATAAAAATAATCCCTTATAAACTAAGTAAAGTTCAAATAAAGACATTTATTGTACTTGCTGCTTGCTTTAAAAGCAAAGCAGAAACAACTCAGTTACATATAGAGGAATTTTATAAATGAAATTTATAGCTTAGGCCTAAGGATTTACAGCTCTTATGCCTCATGTACTGCTCATAGTCAGAAAAGGGCTTGACTATCTGACCTGTAGCAAAATACATTGGTACTGAATGGAATGACAACACATCCACGTGTGCTGCAGACAGTGTTCCTGCTACGCACTTTCCAAAACAGGTTCTTAAAATTGCCTTGCTCTAGTTCAGTCAGAAATTACCAGAAAGTAATTTCTGAGACCCTACTAGAAGTGCTCACACATAGCATTTTTCTAAATTAGAATTTTTATCCAGCTTTCGTTGATTAATCATGTGCCACTTCATGTAAAAAGTTATTTCTTTGTTCATCCATTCCTAGAATACCTTAAGGTCAAATGCTCAATAACTTGCATTCCAACAGACCTCTGGGTCAATGATTTAATTTTATCTGCCCACTTAGTACCTTCTAACACTAAAAAGCATCTTCAACAGAAGTGATTTTGCATTTCCAAATGACATTGGCAAGATGTCAAGCACATTTCTTTTAAAAATCATTTATAATGAAAACCACTGCAGAATAACATAGTTTGATGTAATTACACTTGCTGCCAGAGAGCAAAAAACAAAATTGCAGCAAACTAAATTTCTAGGGAGATACAACAGAGTATATTTCTTAACATCTTCATGTTAAGAGGGTTACTAAAGTATCCCTCAACATATGTAAAAATGTGGTCACAGTGCCATAAATTCAGAATGTGGGAAGTGTTGATACTAATTACTGGTATGGAACCTTGACATTAGACATTGCAAAAACCAAGCATCAACTAGACTAGCTCTTTGACAGCAAAGAGATAATTACTAGGCTTCCACTACTAAGGAATTCCCAGAACTTATTAATGCTAGCATACAAAAAAAACTGATCGAAGAAGAATAGAAGTGTTTTATCTTGTGATGAAATGACCCATCTCTAAGAAAAAGGTTACATATGGTCAGGCCATGAAAGATCCACATAACAAATGCTTTGTCATGGGTTTCCTATGGACATTCTGATCATATCATTTTTCCACTTTCAGAGAAAGGTGAGGAGGTGATTGACTAAGTATGTCAAAAGTTCGCTATAGGCTGCCAGAGCCAGAAAAAGAATTCTTTTGCCTATTTATTTTTCTCTGGCTTTGGCACCATCTAGCCAAATAGATAAGCCAAATAGATATTTGTGGCTGAATCCACGCAGTAAGAAGCAGATGATCAAAGAAATTACAGGATCAGGTATCAATTTGTCCAAATTCAGGATCCTGAATTTGATAAGGAAAGTCTGTTTTCAAAACTACTTAGAAAATGAGACTCACTGGTCTAGCTACATCTATCTTTGGATCACTGGCAATGTTTCATATTTTAAGACTAATTCTGAGACTCTCAGAACTGTTATGTTTAAAATTCCAACAATACATCTAGAGTATAACAAGACACAGAATTTTCGTATCTGTCACACCTCAAAAATATCAAGACTAACTAAAAAAGTGTATGTACAGAGTTTTCATTCTTCTCTTCCCTATAATTCTGATATATAACTCTGGCATCTGTATCTGACCTCTGCATGCTGGCTACAAAACCTCTTCTCTGGGAACAGAGTTTGTTACTGGAGCTGGTTAACCAGACAGGTGGTAGAATCTCCATCCTTGAAGATTTTCAAGATGTGGCATAAGAAAATCACAGCCTAAATCATCCAATCTTGCCAACAGTCTTTCTTCAAGGGGGAGGCTGGACTAGAGGACCTCCAGACATCCCTATATGCCAGGGATTCTCAGAAAACGAGACGTTGGGACAGTATGCTGGTATTTCCTTCCCAAGGAGTGACAGAAACATTCCTCCTGAACAGACTAGATTTCAGAACAGCCTTGGCACACAAGAAGCAGTCTGGGATGTGCTAATGAATAGTGCTTTCTAGATTTTCTAGTTTTCTGCAATGTTTTCTCAGGTTGTCTGTGCTCATGGTTAAGCCCTGGAGTGATCATATTCTTATCCAAGAGGTCTGTAGTTTTTCTATTAGCCAAAGCAAGTTTAACATTAACAAAGCTATTCCTTCATGGCATAATATCTCATTCAGACAAACTCTTTCCCAGAAAAACAAGATGCAAAAACTTCCCATTCTTCATTTGGTGAGAGACACAAACCCTTGGCACTTGGAGTTCATCAGCAGAGAGCTCTCCAAGCCAGCATCCATATGCATAGAGTTCCCTCTCTCCCCTGTGACTGCCTTCCTGGCTCCAGTTGGTAACCCTGGATCACCTTACCTATATGAAGACACTTCAGAATTTCGGTTTTTTTGGCAGTCCACAGCCCAGCAGTGTCACACTCTTCCCCCAGTACTCATTACAGTATTTTCTACTTAGATATTCTTGAGAGCACACCTCTCTAGAAGAGCTGCACACTTCAGGACTACATGAAGAAAACCATGGGATGCCAAGTGGCATCTTCAGCACACTGATCTCACTTCTTCAAAAAATTTTCCCCATAAAAGTTGAGTACTGCTTGCTCCTCAAGAAATTTGATGAGAAAGTTTTAGGCTAAGCTAAGCTTTCTAGGACAGTCCTATTTCTCCCTGCTTTTTGACTTTCTGCCCTCAGAGAATTTTCTTCTTCCAAAACAATCTCCAACACCTTACTTGCCTATTCAGTTTTACTGGGAAGCACATACATTTCCATCCTAATTTTTTTTTTTCCCTATACACATCCATGGCCCCAGACATTCAAATTGGGCTGTCAGAAGAAAACCACACTGTTCAGTAGCTCAATGTCATTCAGTATTTACACCTCTATCCAAGTTGTGGATGGGAAGGAACTAGAAGATAGCAACTAATAGAAAGTACTGGTTATTCCTAGTCTTTGGTACTCCTCCTGTAGATTACTCTTACTCTATTGGTCTTCAAAAGATACAGGTTATTTTCATAATAGAGGACACATGTGTGTCACTCAAAAGAAAAATAAAGTTAATAGACAAACAGAGACACATTCTACAGTGAGGTGAGACAGCCTAGAAAAACATAACGAAGATTGTTAAGTGTTAAATAATAAACTCTATTTCTGTGGCAGTGTGATTTCATCTAATGTGTGAGATGCAAATGCTGGCTAAGTTTTCTTCAAAACCATCAAAATAACACGTTTCCTACAGTCTAGCAATACAGATAAAAATGTTTTTTTTAAGCTAAAAAGAAATTATTTTTTCTCTAAAATATTGTAAAACCTGACACTACTAAAAAACATGAAGTGCTTACACTATATTTAAAACACAATCCCCCCATTCAACACTTTGTGCAACTGACAAAGAATGCCATTTTTGCAAAAAAAATGGTGACAAGTATTTTTCCACTGTCCTATCCTATTAATCTAAGTTTCCTATAATACTATACATTATAAATATAAGCATTATTAATATATAAATAATTTCAAAGTTGTCTCAGTCTTTTGAGACCTTGTAGTGCTTCAGCTTTTAACCATGAAATTATTTTACACAGATACAAAATTTGAGATCCTGAAGTTGTTACTGACAAACTGAAAATCTATTAATTCTCCTTTTTATAAAATTTTTATAGTAGCAACAATAATTATTTCACTACAGAATCATTAATGCAATAGAAATAATTCAGTAGGAACGTAAGGTGTATACTACTACAATTATTGTCATTTTATGGCTTCAATACATATTTGTGTTGAAGGTTTAATGCAGTAAACACATGAGAGAATATCTTATTACCCAATAACATACACAGTCAGCTACCTCATTGGCATTATAAAATAGTTATTTTAGGTTCTTGTTGTTTTAAGGAAACTTTACACATTTTGTTGTTCATTTTATTGGGCCATTTCTGACATATATGGTAGGGCACTGTAAGATAAGAGAAAAGAACACAGATATAAATGTGCACACACACGCTATTTAGCATGTCCTATCTACTAGCCCCTGAAAAGTATATAGTCCATAGGCAAGAACTTTAAACAGTTTATGTACACTATTACTTGCTTTACACATTATTTTTGAAGTAATTAAAAAAGTCAAAGTACAAGCAATAGAACAAGCAATGATGTATTTAAAAATTCAGGACTGAGTGTTTTCAGCTTACTGGCTGTCACCTTATTTAACAGGTACTTTATTTTTAAGAAAACAAACAAACAAACAAAAAATCCCAAAGCATTTGTATCAGCCACATTGTTCACAAACCAGCAGAGAACAGAAATGCATGCTCTTCCAGGATATGTATTATTCCTCCATTAGAGGAAATCCCTCACCTGTTGCTCTAACAAGTTGGGGTTTTTCAGTTTTTTTAATGGAGTAATAATCTGAAACAGACAACAAAACACGCACATAAGGTGTCTGACACCTTCCATTTTTCCTTCTTGTCCATTGAGGTGGGCCACAAGAAGACCATGAAAGAATAAGGATTTTATATTTCCATTGCTCTTGAATTCTCCAATAGCAGTGTTTCCCTTGCTGTTCAACATTGCAACCACTTGTTTCACAAACACTTCAGCCTACACCCACTTCCCCACAGAAGAGTTTTTCATATTAGTTTCTCAGTGTCCAGGCAGGGAGAAGTTCTGCAAACTTGTCACACTTCATCTGGTCAGGCACAGCCCTGAGCAAAGGTACAGGTATAACAACAGGACAAAGACTTCTGAAATGAGTAACAGGACTGACCTTTGAGAAGTTCCCACACTTCTTGCTCTTCCCACACTGCTCTTACCTGTTCTCAATCCTGCTTCATTACACCTTGTAATCTCCTTATTTCATTTACAGCTAAGTTTTGAAATGGTCTATATAATGGACTATATACTTCTCTAATTCCAGAAAATGCTAAATATAGTACTCCAAGGAGTATACTTCAAAGCTTGAGGATGTTTTCTTAAGAAGCAGCTTAAATTTCTTCCTCTGTATTTACTTCCAAGCAGGTATGAGCTGGAGTATAAACCAGAAGCTTCATGTGTTTATTGTTAGTGTGGTATCTTTATTTTGCCACTAACTACTGGGGTTTTTTTAATGAAATAAAATTGGATTTTGTTTTTATTTTAGTAGTACATCCAATACATCTGCTACAAATCTGAGACATTTTTGGAACACACATTTTTTCTCCTTATGAAAAGGACTTTCTGTACCTTTTGAAACTTCATGTTAAAACAAAATATTACTAGGAACATATGCACATCCTTTCTACACATGTAGATATACCTTAAAACCCCCAAATTTTTGACAGTAAAGCAGCCAAATTGTTTTCAAATTTTCTAAAAACCATGTGCTACATATTTAAGCATTTCTATTTTTACTGTCTGAAAAAAGCTGTTCACAGAGGGATGAAAAAAATAGAAGAGTCTATGTAGGAAATAACTCTTATAAAGTTTAAAGCAGTAAGAACACAAATACTATAAAATCTCGACACTCTAAAATGATGGTAGCTCTAAGTGATTATAGTAATTGAACTGTCCCATTATATACTTGTATTGAATTTGCTGCTTTAAAAAGTAAGTTTCTCAAACTGTTTTAAGAACAGGTAAAGCAATACACAACAGTGCCATGGTTTTGACAGACTAGGTATACACATACACACATTACTCAGGTCAAATGAAAAGTCTAAGGGAGTTTCTGTTTTCTGAAGACATTAAAAGACATTTTATTACTGTGTTCTTATCCTTTCTTCCCCCATTCCCCAATTTTTATCTAGCTACCTCAAGAGATGCATCCAATCTTAAATGGATACTAATTATTCTACATGTTTTTTCCTTTGTCCAGACATTCTTGTTTTTAATTTCTGTGCTGTGAATCCTATAGTAGCTCTCAGCAGAAGTGGTGTCACACTGTACTGAACCATAGACAGGGAATCAAAGCTCTGTTATGGTTAAACAGGTCTAAAAGCAAACTGCTTCAACTTAGAGATTCTTTCCTCAGCAACCATTATTTTTAATGAGGCCAGTTTACTTCAGGAATCTTGGCAAAAACTAGTCATTTACTCTAGTCCTAGAGCAATGACTGCGAACTGGGCAAATACAAAGATTATATGCAATGTAAAACCTGCATGTGCACATCATTACAGAAAAACCCATGACGTGCTGGGAAAGGGGCCTGTCAAGCTATCATGTTTGTTAATGAAAATAACAGTTTTATTCTAAACCAGTGTACTGTATCAGATTTGATAGAACAAGTGTTAACTAAACATTATGCTTAAAAGCTTTGATGAAAAAATCTAACACGTTAAACTAAGAAACAGTTCAAGGACACCAGGAGGCAATTCCAGAACACAGGCACAATCTATAAAGGCAAACTACCACAGCTTTTTGATGTTAAGTAAGTAGCAATATCAGTATACAACAAAGCTTAGAGGCAGACTGTTGTATCAAGTTTAAAAGTTTAATATCCAGGGTCAAAAGCCTCAATTACCTATTCTACTACATTTCTCAGTGAAGAAATCAGAGTTAAAGTATGATTTACTGAAAGCATTACCTAAATTACCACATGGGGTTTTGCTTATTCCCTTAGTATCTGAATTTTTAGTATCACAGTTATGATGCATCTCAGATACTCAGACTACAGCAAAAGGTCTATGTTCAGATTTCAACGAGGTGGGAGGTCAGGTTATGCCCATTTAACGGCCTAAGAAAAAGGGCACCAGCTCAAAAGGACTGGCACTTAGTAAAACTGTGGATAAATTACTGCATTAGCACTTTACATTCATACCTTTCAGGAGAAAGCATAAAAGTATATATCCAAAAAATAGAAAACTGGGGGGGAAAATCCTCCTTAATCAAATTAGAGGTTTATTATGGACAATGTTGTTGTATTTAATTTGTCAAACAGGATACATGATACATGTTAATAGCTATTTAATTGGTGAAATATGAATTTCAAGTTATTTTTCATGGGTATGTGCTTTCTTTTGTCCATTTATAAGAGAATGGAAGGCATGATTAAGTGTGTATGTGGGTAATTCAAAATTGATAATGGGAAATGGAGGAAGGATATCTTTTCAAGGCAAAAGAGAAAAAAAACCCAACTTCATAATTGTACTTTTTAATCTCTATCTAGAATACAACAAGACATCTTTGCACTGGATACAGAAAACTACGTGGATTATTCTATGTGTTCTTCTATACCTGTCAATTCCACAGCTTTTCAGAAATTATGACCTTCACTGTGGATAAACTTAAGATAATTCATTAAATAGGAACATAATTCTATTGCTATCATGTTACCAAAGCAAAACATGTTTCGTTGATACCGTGACATCTTTAATACTTTTACTGTTAAAAAAAAAATCTAGAATTAAATCAATCTGGCTTTTAGGAATATTAAACATCATGATAAGATATTCTAAATTAAGCCCTAATAGTTATGGCATATTAATGGGGTGAAGGGAGGAAATGCCTTCCATACTCGTCTTTATAAATTATAAATTGTCAATTTTGAGCAGGCTGGGCTGCAATGCCACCTGGTGGCTTCAAAAAAATAATAGGATGCTTTGAACAGTGCTTAACAGCTTGGAAAATATGCAATATTCTATAAAAATGCCAAAGATAGCAACAATGTTTAAGTTAATAATTTGTATTTCTTGGCTAACAAGTATTTTTTTCATTCTGTTGCTCCAGTGCACCATATTTTAAGTTTTAAAGTTCGCATGTCGAGATCCAACTTCAACTGGAATTTTACAATTGATTTCAGTTGTGAGTTGAACTTGCTGATGAGCACATTACACTGTAAAGGGTTGTACACATACACACAGGGTCTAATTCACACAATAAATGCCTAAAGTTGAAGTTTTCCCTATTTGGGGAAAAATCAAATACAGCAGAAGTCTAAAAGAAAGGTTACTGAAATGCTTTGTAAAATTACACTGTATAATTAATTCCATAGTAAGAACGTTTTTATGGTGTGTGTTGGTGACCTTTTATTACCATCAAGTTCACAATGCTGGTGGGCTGCCTTTTAATCCCTCCGCAGACAAAGGCCCTAAATAAACACAGATCCCTTCCTGGGAAAAAGTCCTCTCTGGTTAAATGGTAAGGAAATGAGTAAATCATTAGTAATCTTTAAAGCCAAAGCTATAAACTCAAGTTACCTTAAGTTAAAATGAAAGTGTCCTGCAAGAGTTTCAAAGTTCTGTCACAGATAGAAATCTCCAGCTCTTGACTCCAGACTAGGCGCCAGCTGATAAACAAACAATTTAAGTCAAGAGCTGGAGAATTCCCAGCTTTTTCATTTAATGGCTTTGGCCAAGAGTATTTATTGCCTCCAGTTTTATTCTCACTTAGCTCTAAGAGGAAATTTAAACTCATCATTATCTTAAAGCCCCATATGGGCCACAGTCAGCTCACCTGATAGAGCTCCTTTTACTCTGCCTAAGTTCTACTCCCCACTAGAAGTGATGTAATAGTGTAAACTAATTAAATGTAGTTTTAGGCTGACTTTTTAATAGGCTAAATAAATTTTGTTCAATATGGTTTATATTCCCACTTGGGGCAGTAACGATTCCAAAAAGTTTAACTTTACAATTTCCAGTCTAAACTACTAGTAGTTTACTCCATAAAGGACAACTGAAACAAACAAACAAACAGTCTTCAGAACAAGGGCAGCCAACTGTTAAAAGCAACTGTGTTGAAAATTCTTTGCTATAAATGGATCCACTGGCACCAGAACATACAAAGAATTGTAAAAAAGCAGACTGTGTGACAGTTCTGATATTTCAAACAAAACATTTCAGGAATGCAAGGCCATACAGGTAATTAAAATTTGATGTTTAGTACTTGTTCTGTTTTTGGAATGAAAATAAACAAAGCTATGAAGCTAGAAATTAAATATTAACCAAGTATCCATGGATAAGTCGAAATGTTAAATGTGGTGAACAAGTCCAGCATGGAAATATTTTATTCTAACTCAACAGGAAGGTATCGTCATTCTGTGCCTCAGATGCCAGCTTCCTCATTCTTTTCTAAACATATATACTGGAGGAGGTTAGACTTCTTTAATACATATTCTAATGCTTATTTCACCTCAGAGATTTTTAAATCCATCATGATTTAGATTTAGCACTGTCCACCTCTTGCCAGGCAATTCCTTTTAATAAAGCTTATTTGTCCTGTATAGTAGAAACTTTTCTCTTAAATAAATTCCATGTTTGTCAGAAATTGAGAGTATTGTGCTTAGCAAGAAGTCTGACTACCATTCCTAAAGAGTTAATAGAAGTCAAACTTGAAACCAGGATGTTGTATTCCCCTCCTGCCCGGCCCCCTCCCCACAAAATACTTTCCTAACCTGACTTGGCTGAAAAAGCCAATTAATTGTTCCAGTGTCTGCCAAGACTTCTTATTCCTTTAAAAATGCGGATAGTGTTTGAGGCAGCTGGCTATTCCAAACCCAGGTAACACCCCTAAATGTGGAAAGAATGAGGGAACACGAATTATGATTAGTATTTTACATAGATTTCTAATGAAACAGACAGAGATATCATAAACCTACTGTATTTCCAGCATGTATTATTTTAAAAGAGGAATACCATGTCTTAGATGCCTCTGCTACTCCACTGAGTATATGGAAGCAGATTAGCGCAAAGTCCATTAAAACATGTTGAACTAGTTCTGTTTTTGTTAGGAACTGATAGTACAGACACTGTGAAGTCATGCAAAATACACATCAAGCAGCCACCAACTGACAGACAAGGACCCTTCTGAGCCTAAGCCATTGCAATCCCTACAGAAATAGTAATTTTAGGTCAAGTTAAGGTCATGGCAAAGCAGAGAAAAGAAAACTTTATGACAAACCTTATGCCAAGTATTGGGCTTAGTATTAAGCAAAGAACTGTAATTAGATCCTTATTCACATTTCTATGTCAATAAGAGATCTGAAATATAATACAGTATTAGGGAAAGCAAGAAAAAAGTCCACAAAGCTAATTTTGAAACATTTCTGCTCACTAAGAAGCTCAGACTAAGAAATTGCTGCTAACTGAGCCGTACATGGAGTCAATATAAGGAGGAAGGAGCAGCAGTTATTTAAATTTATTGACAGCATTTTAATTATCATCAATTAAATTCACCAGATTTATTGTATGTCTTTCCTGTAACTTCAGATTTAAGCTACAGGTTTTATTTTTGGAAATAATCTCCCACTGAACTTACTTACAGGAACATTTTTGAAAGTGAAACACTTGTACACTTTTGAAAATCCTTGTATAGTGCACATGCACAATAAAGGTAAGTTATGAGCCAATATTAACAATTTCTAAATACTGGGAAAAATTCCAGAGGTTTTCACAAATACATGAAAGTTAGAACACAAAAAAGAACAACAGAAGCTGTTTTTTTGGGCACATGTTTACAACTTCCTGGCCATTTTTTAGTTTGTTTACTTTTGTCTGTTTTTAAGGAAAAGAAAAATGTGAAAGCCCACGTGCGACACTTACAAATAGGGCCTTCATGGCTGAACTGTGACTTTTACACCTTATTTTCTCCCTCCCAAAGCTTAATTTCCATGCAGTCTACTTAAATTCATAAAACCTATGGAGTTCTACCATCACAGTAAGTACATATTCATCGCAACGCTTAAATTTCTTGGCTTCCCTAAGATACTATAAAAATACTATATTTTGGTGGGAAAGGAGAATTAACTTATTTTGTCATTGGAAATCCAGAGCAACACCTTGAATTTAGAAAATGCGTCTTATTTCATCACCAGTGTGGATGCTGATAGACAATAAAGTGATAAAGATTCAAGAATGCTCACTCCCAGCTGTGGCCTCATGAGAAACAGCTGTATTCCTACTGCTGAAGGGAGAAGAAAAATGGACATTATTTCTGCTTCAATTAGAAGGTTAGGAAGCTAGGGACACAATTTAAAGTGAATCAGCCATTGCTGTGCTGAAGATAGAGAAATAGAGCAGTCATGAAATGCAACAACTTGCAAAGCCTAAATACCTAGTTCTGTTTCAAGGTCATGTTTGCAGATGTGCTTTGAAAATAACCATAAAATATTTTAACTCAGTATGATCCCATTTCCAAGACAGGGGTATAAGTCATTGTACTAAGTTATATTTCAACTGGGTTTAAATAATATATCAACAAGGTTAGCTGCTGGAAGTAGCAAACAATAAAACCTTGAACTTAGGTGACACCAAATAAAAAAATCCTGTATGTTTAGTTGAGGATGAGAGATATTGCCAAATAAATTAAAGAATTAGCTTATAGTTGCATGAAAAGTCCAGTTAAGTCATGCCCAGGATGTCAGTTCTACACAGTGCTTTGCAACCTTGGAGTTTGAAAGACAACAGCTCAGTAGTGTAAGACAGAAAGATTACACCACAGACACTGAACAGACACCAAGGACACACCTCTTCAACTTGCACTAAATTCCCATTCAATTGGACAGACTTAAGCAGATGTCTAAATGTTATGTGCTGAATTGGAGCTTTATAGATGTGTTCTATTAAGGTATTTCTAATGCTTTTCTTTGCCTTGACTGCATATATAGCTTATAGTTCTTGATCCTTAGCAATAAAGGGATACCAGAGAAAACATTATTAAAATATGTTTTGATAGCGATCAACTAATCACATGTCTTGTGACATTTGCTGTTTATTTAAGCTTCTGTTTCCAGGTTCCAAAGCTGAAAATTGCAGGTTTTAATAAATACTAAACTTTTAAGTCTTCTGTGCTTTTAATTGTTAATACCAACAAACTAAAAATAGACCAATAAAATTTAAAATGAGTTGTTCCTAAAATATTTAAAATTTAGAATGCCTGACCTATGAATTCATTAACCTCTGGAATTAGACAGAGGAAAGCAAGATGAAGAAGACTTTCAAATACTTCAATGGGCTCTAATGTTTTATGGTGCAAAAAGCTATTTGTATCTGCTGCCATAATTATACTCATGATTCCCTTTTACCTTTTGCTAATAAAACAGAAGACAAAATACAACAAAGCATTTTCATTACTTGTCTATCCAATCAGTAACCTACATGAATTACCTGAAATAAAAAGATCCCAAAAGTACGAGTTCACAAGAAGCTGCCAAACCACATATTCTCTCCCTACTTTGTTTTCCGTTGACTAGCTTTTTCTTGTAATTCAATAGCAAAGGAAAAAAAAAACAAACACTATTGTACTTTACTGCTTCTTGTGTAATGTGGTGAAAGAACTGACTCAGAAACTTGTTTTCTATTTTCAGCTGTATTATTTGGTCTAATAAAAGCTTCTACCTCTCTGTACACCATTTCCCTTCTTTGTACTCTTAAGTCACTGTGCAAAAAAACAATGGTACTTCATTACCATGATTAGTACTGAAACATTATAGATACCTATAATTTGTGTGGCAAGAATTTAATTAGCATAATAATTGAGTACTATGGCAAGAATTTCTGACTAAAAAAAAGTGTTGAAATCCTCTGTGGTTCAGCATTCAGGAGCAAGGGAAAACGGCAACTTATACCACTTTTAGACTCTGAGAATTACTGCACCCAAGTAGTAATTTACACAGATCCCACAAGAAATGGCAGAGCCATAGGAAATGCCACTCTTAACCACATAGGGTTACATTTGACTGACAACTGCACTCAGCCCGTCTTTTTCCAATTAAGCTCCATCTGCTTCCTCGCTTGGACTGGTTGGCCTAAGGCCTCTCAACAGGACACCCATTGTATGTTACTTCATCCACTTCCCCAAAAAAGCTTTCTCTGCCAGAAGCCTGGGGATGCTTCCTCAAAGTATGTCATTGGGCAGGGGCAGGCGAGATGGGTGGACGAGTGGGAGTGGATGTGTTGCATGTGAGCACTGGCAGAAACCTGAAAAAACATGGGCTTAGTAACTCCAACACATCCAAGGAAGGTTTAAATCCCTACAAATTAAAATAAAAAGCACCCTTTTTCTTTCATTATATAGTCTGACCAAAAAGCTTCTGAAACCAAAATTAAATAGTGTGTTCCCTTCCACTCCCCAACATACACACTCTAAAATAAATAATGGCCAAACTGATTTAAATGAAATTCTGTAGAAGAATTTGTGCTTGGATGAAAATGGCACATTTGAGCCTGAAGCAAAAGTAAAACCGCCAAGTTATAAAACTCTCAAAGTAAGGTTTATAATGGAAATGCCAACAGACCCTTAACTATAGTGGAGCTGTTAGGTGCCAAGATATAAATAATTCTAGCTTTTGCGGTCACTTACGATAAATTAGATACAGTGCAAGTAGAAACAGTAGGGTTCTGATTCAGTAAACAGTAACAGCCAAGAGTGCATGTTTGGATTTTTAGACAAGTATAGCATAGATTTGATGCTGGCTCTGAAATGGAGTCTATAAGGACATTTGGACTTTTTAAAGTAGTAAGCAAGCGATATTCTGAATTCTTGAGGGCTTGTAAAATAAAAACCTCCTTAACAAGCTTTGCTGCCTACTGTTTCAATCTCCTAAGATTCCTTTACCCCAGTAACCAAAAAAATGCTCCATTCAAGATTGGTGTAATTGTCTACTAAAGAAAACAACATACTAAATAAGTGCACATAGTCACATTTAGTGTTAAGAATTGCTAAGCATGTTAATACAGTGGGAAAAAAGTGCCACTGACCAAACAGTAACAGATTAACAGTAACCTTCTTCTTTAATAGGTGTACCAGTTGTCACACTACTAACAGAAATGCTTTCCTGTAGTCCAGCTTGCTCTGCAACTGGAATGATGCATTTAGGTGATCAAGTATGTTCATTTTGGTCCTGGGAGGAACTTTTTGCATTGTTTCACAGCAGTTAAGTCCCATGCCTTAACACTATTTGTTGAGGCAGGGAGGGGTGCTATTTGGGCTCTCTGCAGGAACTTCCATCTTGGACAGGGTGGGAGCCCTCCGAGGCAACCAAGATTCAGGCTGAGGCCGTTAAGAGGATGCTCTACCTCAGGAACTTCCCTGCTTGCCAAATTCACATCAGTTTCTCATTTAGTGCTTCCGCTACGCAACCCTACCACTGCCCCAGCCTCACCCCTAACTCCCCACTAATATAAATCCTAAGATGAGCATCTGCAGAAAGAGGAAAGTCAGACACACTCCTAGTTTAAAAATATAGGGCTCTACCACAACAGCGTTTCATATGCTGATAACCTACTGAAGGTTCCTTTCTCAAGCTGTCCTTCAACTTTTAAAAGAGGAAGGAAATTGCTGTTCTTCCTGCAGATGTGACATAAAATGCCTTATTCAAGACAAAAAGCATCTAGCTGCTACCAAATACTGCTTTCAGACGACTAGCAATTGTAGCAATTCTGGAAGTAGTTTGATCAGAAAAATGTTGGACCTCAGAAATCAACCAAGTTTGGAACAGCTAACTGTGATTACCTTCATGTTAGTTTCATAATGAAATCCACAATTTTAAGCAAACCCAAGAAATCTAACACAAATGAAACACAAGTAGTATGCTCCTCAGCCAAAGCTAAAAGTCAACGTGACTGTCCCTGTACTCCCTGTGGCAAACACACTATGAGCCACAACCCACACATTCCCACATACATTCCCAGAAAGCAATGGAAACACGGATTGAAAACAAAATGACAGCCAAAATGCACATTTCTGGCTGTGTATGGTTAAACTATATGGTTACTGAGTAACTAGGATTTTACACAGTTTGCAGCAACTTATTAAATAAAACAAATGGATAATAATTACATGTCAGATTAGTATTCCTGTCAATTTGCTAAGCTTCACATTAAAAAAAAACCCTAACCCTGTTAGTTTACCAGCGGACAAACAACATAGCAGGATACTATCAAATTACATGGATTTAAAATAAGTAAAGAGTTTAAAGTGTTCCACTCTGTTTCACATTGTAACCCCCATTTTACCACAAAAAAAATTTAATATTCTTCCACAACAAAGAATAATTAAAACAGAACTGCTTACAGAACTGGGAAGAGAAACTGAAGGTATGGCAACAGGGTAACATTTCCATGCATTACTCTGTTCCCATCAAGCCATCTCTTAATTTTCTCCTAGAAAGAGATACCAGTTAAAGCTGTATAAAGTATACGAAATCCCACACAATGGGATTTTTTCCCAGCAAAACTACAGAAAATAAAATAAGAACCAAATTTTAACTGTTAAAATTATAGGTCAAATACAGTGCAGTAAATATTTTTTTTCCCACTTCAGGTCCTATGTTGTGCTGGGCATGAAGAGAACTGTAGTTAAAAACTGTTTCTTCAGCTCTGGAACTGCAAGACTCTCCTCTGTCCTCTACTTTTCAGTAGACTGAAGTGGTGAGCCAACAGGACTAAATACTGTTGGACAAACCAAAAGGTGAACATTTGAATAGTTCGTATGCTGACAGCTGGATTCTAAATGCTTATTAATGGTAAAAGGCAATACTCTTTCCCTTACTATTTTATTTCATGATACAAACCATGGTTTTTTAAAATGTGGTTGAAGGAAGAAGAATTAGGAAATCTTGGTATTTCTATGTGCTCCTTGTGGATTAAGGAGGAGCTGTTCTGCTAATGACAAAAGCTCAAGCTACAAGCTACTGAATTGTCTCACAATGGGCAGTACTATACCAAACGCTATGGAATAATTTTCAGGTATTTGTTTGAAGTGCAGAGGGATTACTTCTGCTAGAACATTCTCCCCCTTTTTATTCACACAACTTAATACTTTTTTCAAAACATAAAAATGTCCTCCACTACAAGGCAACATTTTGCAATGATCCAGTGACTTAGAATGGCTCCAGATCATCAGAAAATATTGTCAAAAATAAACCCAATACTTGGCCAACTCATCCTTATGACTTTAAAAATGAAACACAAGGAACCCAGAATACAAGCATCATCCAGATGGGGGTCAATAGAATACCAGCTTTCATTCCTATTCATCCTGGATTCAGATATTATGGGGATCAACAAGTAATTTACTTTCAAAGGCCTGCACTGCAAGACAAGGTTAGCTGTCCCTGCCTGCAAAATTTAGTCCATGTGGGTTTGTTTCTTTTCTTTTTTGCTCCTTTAGCTTCAGTGTTTAAAGAGCCTTCAAAGGAGTGTTCTTCAACAGAGAGCAGTTTGCACAAATGTGTCCCAAGACCTAAGATGTGTCCTAAGGTTCAGACAACTTAGGATGTTAATGTTTCTTTCCACATGTCTAGTGTAAGATCTGCAGATCTCCCTTGATGAATAAGAGACAAAATAAAACATGTAATTCTATGCTGTGCCACGTCTTCAGTGGCCCAGTCCATTTAAATAAGTGTTGTGATTTACCCCAGCTGGCAAAGAATTGCCATGCAACCCCTCACTCATTCACCCTCACCCTTCCCCAGTGGGATGGAGAGGAGAAACATAAAAAAAGGTAAAATCCATGCATTGACATAAGAACAGTCTAATAAATGAAATAAAATATAATAATTATAATAATAATATAAATAATAATTTTTAAATGGTGATGAAAAGGGATTCTCAACAAAAATTTCTCTCAACAAAAAGAGCAAAATAAAACCCAAGAACAACAAGTGATGCACAATACAGTTGCTCCACTGACTAATGTCCAGCCCATTCCTGAGCAGCAATCAGCCCCTCCCAGGTAATTCCCCCAGTTTATATACTGAGCATGATGTTCTATGCAATGGAATATAAGCCTCTGGCAAGTTCAGGTCAGCTGTCCTGGCAGTGCTCCTTCCTGGCTTGGTGTGCACCTCCTTATTGACAAAACATGGGAAACTGAAAGTCCTTGACTTGAAGTAAGCACTACTTAGCAACAACTAAACAACAATGTGTTATAAATGCTATTCTCATTCTAAAACAAAAATATCTGGTGCTGCACCAGCTCCTGGGAACAAAATTAACTCTATCCCAGCTGAAACCACTTAGTCAGTGGTTTCGAGATTCTTCCTTTCACTTTGTGACTACTTCTACTATAATATCTAAACTTTTGTGATTTTTTGTTTTTCCTGCAAGGTTGGTAAATTGTTCCATGGATCAGATTCAAAGCCACAGGGGTTTCCAGCTACATGCCAGGGTCTCAAATGCTTCTGACCTGGGCCCGAACATCCAAGAGTGTCCGAGGGACATTCTAGGTTCTGACAAGTCATGTTTCTGCAGAATTTTTTTTTTTTTCCCAAAAACCAAGAATTCCACACACAAACTGAAAAAAAATCTGTTTAAGGCAACACTGAATTACAAGTACAACTGCTCTTTATTAAGATTCAGAGAAAACTGCGTTTTCTCCAGTGGCACCTCCGATGCCCGTAGCTGGTGGGGCTGTCCCCATGGTGATGGGCACTGTGCAGGCACAGGGCACTCCCAGTCTACTCTGTGCAGTGCCTTCCAGTTTGGACTTCCTGCTCTGGTGTGCCTGGTGCTGGGCTCACTACTGGCATGTGCACCATCCACATTTAGCACAGTGCAGAATCAGGACTCATATGGATTCAGGGGCTTATTAAGGTCTGGTGCTCATCATCCCCACTGTCCCAAAATCACACTAGTTTTTTTTGACTACGTGAAAAATACACACTTTGAACAAGGCACTCCATTGAAAGAGTAAAAAGAGAGAAAAAGAAGCCCATGAATGTTTAAAACCAAAACAAACTTTGTATAAAGCTTCAAAGTCATCACTTCATTCCAGAAACATTCCCAAACACCACCTGCAACCCCTTAACTTTAAACATTCCTTAGGAGAAGCAATCAAAAATTTAAAAATTATATTAAATTAACTTTTATTCCCTAGGACTTATGACAGGCTGGCATTTATAGATCTTTCTTACTCTGGGTATCTCAGAACATTTGACAGGAAGAGGCAGATACTAGCATTAAAATAACCACAAACAAACAGAGCAGTTATTAGGAATGTGGTAACAGCTCACATGCAGCCGTGAATATTAGAACCATTTTTACTGAGAGAAGGAATGTTGGCTCTAACTCTGCAGTTATCCCTTACTCTTTTTCAAAGAGTGCCACAGGGATTTCTAACTTCCATCTGGACAGTTTTCCTTTAACTGTTTTTGAACACCATGTGTGAGAACACAACAGGATTGTAGACATTAGAGATGGAAAAGACCGATTAGATCATGTAGCCATCCTCCTGCCAGTCGTAGATTTTTCCCTACAGAATAGTTCCTAGCAGTTTGCCCAGTGCAGTTTAAAGCATGTTGAGATATTTGGCTTCAACCATCTCCTTTGGAAATTATTCCACAGTGTATGAAGAATGTCATTAGGACATCTTTCCTGGTAGACACGGCATGCATTTTTCTTTCCTTAATGATTTCCAGCCTATTATTCCTGGTTATGTCCCATTGAGCCAGTTTGAATAACTCATCTTTACACCTTCGAATAAATGGAGACAGATATGTTTCTCTGCCCATTGGTCACTATTTGGCCAGACTACACACAATTTTATTGCCAAAATATACAATATGCTTTAATAAAACAATTTATTCCACCCTTTTAGTCATTGTAGGATAGTTGTCTCCACCCCAGTGAATATTTTTAGATGAGACTCTCAACATTTCTGTTTATTCCTCCTTACCTTCTGTTACCTTTTATTTTATAGAGAATACAAAAGGCATAATAGACTTACAGAAGAAAAATAGCCTTGCAAAGTCAGCACGTAAGTAAATATACTACCTAAATCTTCTGCATCAGGAGCTGCTGCCAACATAGTGATATTTGCACAAGGTTTATACTTCCTCCCCTCCCAGCATCAAAATATACATTTTACCAATGTGTAAGATTTTCAAGATCTTCAGTTCTTTCTTCTCTCCAACAAAAGAGATCTATTAAACTAGATTTATTGTGACAGAAAAGGACTGTTATACAACTTAAACCATAAGTTATTAGAAATCAGAAGCTTTTTAAGCATCTCAGATTTCAAAATACTTCTTCATCCTCATTTCAGCTTCCTTAAATCAGTTCAGCCAATTCTTCCCTTTTTTTGTCATCAGTTACTTTCTGCATTATTTTCTCTCATCTAAATTTCAGAATAACTCAGTAATATTTTTCACACTACCTTTAGTATTAAAGTTGTACATTTTAATTTCTACTACCATCCCTAAATCACAGACTATGCAAAAATTAATATGATCAAATGCATTAAGCAAAAAATGTAAACAGAGAAATTAAGATGTCAGGAAAGAAAAAAAAAATTACACAAGGCATATAGTGATTGAGGAAGGACAAAGCAAGTGAGGTAGAAGTGTTATCCTCAGTACCAGGAACACAGAGAACACTGTGGCCATTCTGAGCACCCCCATTTAGGCTTTAAAGATAAAGCATAAAAACATAAATCTAGAAATGATAATGGAGCAAATACTACTACGCCTTCAGATGTTTTTCCTTGCCAACAAAAACACCTGCTATTGAGGGGGATAGGTCAGAAACACTAGTTCTAAATTCATGTACCTCCTCTATCTTTGTAGTGTTTCAAGAATCCTAACAAATACAATCACTGCATTAGCAGACCAGAAAGCCAAAATCACACCAAACCTCTATACCACTGAATTCAGGACATTTCTTATTTTATTCTTTGTGTTTATTAAAAATCCATGATGTCTCAAATTAGAGTCATTGAATTACCACCAACTCTTCCTCATAAGATTGCACTTCTCTAAAAGTAGACAAAGCTGAAGAAACAAAGCAGACACAACTTAATGAAGCCAGTTCAAGTAGCTCTACAAAGGCTCCCCAACAAAGACAGGTCTATTAAATCAGTTTAATTCTGGCAAAGATATTGATTATGTATCTTTATTACAACAGAATTTACAAGCTAAGAGATGCAATGTTTGAACTACTCATTCCTATTTCCTACTATTTAGTCTAGTCTGAAAGAGTCTTTCAAATAATCTTTGCAAATATTGGTGTGCATAAAGTTTTAACTCCTCTGCTAGGAAAAGGCACAGCACTGAGTGCCTTCAATGTTCAAGTAAGAGAAACACGTAATTCACTTCTCCTATTTTAGGAAAGTGCCCTTTCTAAGAAAAAGAAGAAAAAAAAAAAGCTAGTACCCTGAAATCTATTGCTCTTTGAAATAAATAAAATAAAATATCTCCAGAGTGCTTTAGAGTGTTTCTAATATTTTTATATTTTTTTTCCTTTGCTCCATATTAAGTAGAGAGCTGGCCATGCAGGGAATAAGTCTGCAATGCACCCCTCAAGGACTCACATTATACTTTATGTTATCAGTGACCTGAAGTCTTAACTTGTCAGTGTTACTACTACTACTGCTTCCATCACTTTATGATTAGCTGAAGTTTATGGAAGCAGTACTATAAGATGAAACAGTTTGAAATGACAGCTGGAATAGAAACAACAACCTCTTCTAGCCACCTCCAACGCACAGTTTCTAAAAAAAAAAATCTTTTATTCTACTCTTTATTACCATTTTAGCATGAATACAGTTCTCTATATGACAGCTGTAATTAACAATTAGCAGTCTGACTTTTTAACTGACTATTCTCTTGTCTAAAGGATACAGTGGGGAGGAAGATCTAAAGTTTCATTATCAGATCTTAAAGAACCAGATCTTAAAGAACTTAAAAAAGAGTTGAAAACTTTATTTCATACCTCCAAAACAAGAAAACAAATCAAGTTGTCACATCAAGTTCCAGTAGAATGTACTACAACATCTTTTGAGCAGATACAGAGCTGATATAATTTCAATAGTCAGTGGAAGGGGAAAGAAGTTGAAAAGGTTGTGTCTCACCACTAACAATGCTTATAACATAGAAAGAATTACATTAGAAATAATTAAAAAAAAACCAAAACAGCCAATGTACTTTAGGAAATGAATATCTTGTATACTGAGTTAAAGAGAAAGACTATTATAGCAGAATCAGTGAAGCCACTAGTGAAGTTAGCTCTGGATTATGAGGTGAGAATCTGTATCATACTTCTACTGAAATCAGTGGGAGGACAAATTTGACACAATTTTTGAAGGCTAAATTTAGATCCTGTACTTAGCCAGTAGAATCTTGTGCCAACAGAAGTGAGTTTTAAATATATTTCTGTGATAATGTGTGCTTTAAAATACTTTTATACATACAAAGATGAAGAACCCAATCTTTGCAAAGAGATAATATTCCTGTCAAGATTAAAACAAACAAACATGGATTCTGAAGATGTTTCCCCATTTGTCCCATGCTCACAAAAAGATCACAAACCAGGGCAGCACTGGGAACCATGATACAACTTTCTCATGTGGACCTGCAAGAGATCCTAATCCCAGGCTAAAGCGATTGCTATCTCTAGACAGCATTAGCAGCTTAATCTGCATGCAACTGTGGGGATGAGAAGTATTTTCTGAAGTCACTTAATACAAAATAATACTATAGTGACTTGGTTCATCAACTTCTACTTAATGGGTACTGACTGTAAGCTGCAAATAAATGCTGTAGGCCAATCATATGAAGAAGAGAGCACTAAGCTGGCATGCTGGTCCATCCGAAAAAGATCAAGAGAAAGAATCTTTTGGGGGAAAGACTGCAAACAAGCCACTAAAATCTGGCCCTAATGCTATGCCCAAAGATTCTTCATTTGCAATGTCAGAACAGGATTAAAATCACCGCTCTCTCTCCCTAGGGCTTACAGACCAAGCAATTTTCAAAATATTATTTAGTTTGTGAATTTGTTCACAGTGCAGATGAATGTTAACATCAGGCAACACCCAAATACCTAAAAACACAAGTGGAGCTGTGCGCCAATAACAGCTAGTAAACAGACAGCTCTAAAGAGGTCAGTTCAGGCACGCTGCTTTCTCTTCCTCCTCCCTTTGTCCCACAAACACTCTCCTTCAAACTCCTGCCAACTCTACTGCATTGCACAGCAACAGCATAGTGCCTTCCAATTTCTAGAGAGCCGAGCATGCTTCTCCATTTAGTGTTTTGTCTGAAGGCCAACAATGCAGTCAGTACATATAAAAATACCCCAAAGACTTGATGTGTTAGGTACTGAAAGATGGAAATAACAAAGCATATATTAAAGATTTTTTTTCCAACAGACTTCTCCACATTTCTAGCAAGTGCCCGTTTTAAACATGATTTGTACAGAGCACTCCTAGGGCTTCACAAATATATTAAGGACTAGAAAGTTAAGTCTATTCTTTCCCCCTTATACAGGATATCCCTCAATCTGTAACTGACACTAGTCACCATTCAGATAAACCACTAACACCAAAAAAGCCATCTGTATTCATACTAGTCAACTATATGTTATCATATTAACTCTGTCTTGCCCTTACCGTTTTCTCAAGGAACAAAACCCCCTAAACAGCTAAAGTTCTTTCAGAATCAAACTTTTCCTTTTCTTCTTTGTTTTTATAGTCAGCCTTACACCAAAAACTTACAGATAAAAATAAATTACAGGTATTTCTAAAAGGTAAATAATTCCTTTGAGAAAATAACATACTTGGCAGAAAGGGATTAGAAGAAAACAACATAGAAGTAGATCAGAATTGCCCAACTGATAAGCAGAAAGCCATGCTGTGTTTAAAAAGAAGGCTCAGGGAGATACATAATCTGCCCACAATACATTTTTTCTGTGGTTTTTCTTCCTAGGCTGATTAGCTATCTAGCTTTATAAAAGAGAACTAACATTTTGGCTGGGAAGCAAGAATCTTGTCTTCTCCATTATATTCTTCAGTATCACCTACCTGCATCTGCCTACTTGCCAATAGAATTTGGATGAAAATTTTGGCTTCTAGTATGTAGTCAAATCCTGCCTTAGTTCCCAGTTGAAAATTAAACAGATTGTTAGCTTTTGCTCATCACTGACATTCATCAGGAAAACAAAGAGTTCTCAAAATGCCAGTTACATTAATTTTTAGACTGGAATGTAAAAACCTTAAGATTTTCCCACATAAAATGAGGTTTCCTCACCTTCTAATTCCAGGTGTTTAGGAGAAGAATTCAACAATAGAAAGGACCAGTTATGGTTTTGTTATCAAAACATTAATTTTATGTTTCTGCTCTCCTCTGTCCACAAATTACGAAGTCTTCCCTGCTCTATATTATTTCTTACAAGAGACTAAATACTCAGAGATCAATAGTTAGCAACTTTTAAGAATAGACAATTATCACCCATATTCTTCAGCTGTTCTAAAACCAGACAAATCTGTTTTCTTTTGATAAAGACATCTTATATTCCTCACATCATTATCTTGTTTTTAATTAATGAAAAAGCAACAGAAACACTTAATGACAACCAGCTTTTCCCTAACAGGAAGAAACAGATGGAGGCTAAAGAAATGTGAATAACTGCATATAAATGCAACTTTATGAAAGAAGTTAAATTAAAAGGACCACTGTATCGTATCCCAAGAAAGCTGTTTCTCCAAGTGTAGCACAAAAGCATACTCCTAAATCCTAAAAATAGTCCTGTTATACATATCTGTAACGCAATTAAACAACAACAAAACAGAATACTGTACATACAGCAAAGAAAAGCAACTTATAGCAACAAGAGTACAAATTGGTGACTGAAACTGCAAACAAAGAGACAACTTGTCCAATATGAGGCAAACTGCTAATGAAGACTTACCTCCAGAAACTGGGGCATCCATGAAAACTGCTCCTGTTTTTTCAGCAGCTTTGGCTAATTCTTTTGAAACTGCTGGATCTATAGTGCTGGAATCTATTAGCAATGAGCCTTTCTTCACTTTCCTAAAATAAAGATTTATTATTATTATTATTATTATTATTATTATTATTTTCAGAAGATATTTGCAACTATTACCATGGCACTGGCTTCCATCAGCATGACAAATGTGCAGACATTTTTTGGTACAATAGTAAACACGGAGTTTTAAACCTTCTTGAGCAAGATCTGCTCAGTATGTATACTGCAGTTTTGAACCACTCAAAGCCCAATAAAAGCTGAACACAAAAAAAGGATGTTCTTTTTAAACACTATTAAAAATTACTCAAAAAGGTTGCACTAGGAAATTCTTCCACTACACAAGTTGAGCAGTATATAATATATAGATCACCTAAGATGCATTCTAAGCAACTGTTGATACAGCCTAAAGTTTAATATATAATCATAAAATGTTCTTTTTATATATGCAATATCTTAAATTCTTATTAGAATGGTCTGATTGCATTCTTTTAATCATTCTACAATTTGTTCTACATAAAGATCATAAGTAAAACCACAAAAGCCTACTGAAGATTTGAAGTGAAGCATGGAGAAAAATGTTTTCCCATTGATAGCCAGTACATTTAGGCAGATCTGTATTTCAAACTGTAGATCACAGAAAGCTCATTATTTGATTAAAAAAGATTATAAAAATTCTGAAATTTAAAAAAATTGAACTTTTTAAATGCCCTCCACAACAAAAAAGTTGATTTTATCCCTCTTTCCATTGAACTGCACCATGATTTCAAGTCCAGCTGACCAGCAATCACCATGAAATTGAACACCAGAATTTTTCAGTCATAAAAACGTGACCCATTTAAAGCTACTTATGACAGATAAAGAGATCCACTGCACCTTGCATGCTGTTGGCAGTACCGTGGATTTCACTTAATTGAATTACCCAGATTGCTGGAAATAGTCTCTCAATGTAGACATACATTGTGACCCTACTGGAACTCCAGACTCAAACAGTGTCACATACACAAAACTCATCCCTGGTGCTGCTGTAGTTAGTTTGAACACATGCAAACAAAAACCAGTGCAGCAAATAAAGTACTACATCACCTCCCCTTATGTTCAGAAGAAGTCACAGTGGCACAGGCTCCTTGGTAACACAGGGGGATGACTAACTCAACCTTTAAACACTTCACATTATTGATGTTTTCTTCTGTAAAGCTTTAAAAGCTTCAGAAAATTATGAAAATCAAACCAGGTCACTCAGAGCCACAATTACTCACTACTGTCAAATTACACTTTCTTCTCTTAAGACAGAGGCTGAGAAACTGCAGCAGCATAGGACTGCTTTTCACATCCTCTGTTTCCTGCTGGATTTTCCACATCTATGTATTCAAGAGATTAACTGGCTGTACTGTATCAGTGCATACTGCCAATCGTTCTTCAAACCACTGCCATCATGGGTACACAGCTGTTTCCTGAGCTTTGTGGGGCTGATGCAAGTACCCATCTTCCCTGAAGAGTCTAAGCTACAGATCTTAGATCTCCTCACTCCTACCTTATAAGGAATTAAACTACAGACAATAAGGGAAAGAATCAACTATTATTCTTATATAGTAAGAACATCAGAAATCCCTCTCTTCTACTTATCTCTCTTTTTTTTCTTTTTTCTTTTCTCTTTTTCCTCTTTCTTTTTTCTTTTTCTTTCCATTTTTTCTTTTTTTTACTTTTGTCTTCTGTATGTTTTTTTCCTTTACCTTATTAACCTGGATAGCTGTAAGAGCCTACATGATCCTCAGAGGTATCCAGTAGACTTAGCCAGCCAGGAGCAGTGCACAGGTAGCCAGAACAGACTTTTAAATTATATTTATTTTTTGATTTGGCAAGTTCAAAAACTCTGAGCAGTAGAATTCTGCAGACTATGGATTTAAGGCTCAGTGGAAATCCCTCCACAAAAGTTAAAAAACACTGTTTCACATTAAACAAAATCTTAAGGTTTTTTTTTGCAATAAACAGATAATAAGAGTAGCAATCAAGAAAGTCTTGTCAGCTATTCTATGTTAATACACTTTAACAACACAAGACACAATGGTGTCTCTTCAGAACACTTTATTTATAGGATTTCAATTTAAAGAAAATAGTATTTTAGCAAATAATTATTGCCAGCAAATATTCTAGTTGTACTTGAGTGTAATACATTACATTATGGCAAAAGAACCATGTAACTGAAAAGGCAGATAATAGTTAAGTTGCCTGAAATGCACAAAAATTATTATTCTACTGAAAATAAAATAAAGACTTTAGCCAAAAGCCATTCAAAAGCAGCACTGTATGAGAGAACTCATATAATTAGAAATATCAATAGTGACAGAACAAAGAACATTGAATTAAGTGCCCTGAAGGCACAGAAGAGTTACAACAACAGCAATCACCAGACAAACCTTGAGTATGAGTGGAAATTCTCCAAACTACAAAAAAGTCTTACTTTAGAATTCCATTTGCTCCTGTGTAAACTTCTTTTGCATGGGGACTAGAAGGCAGCATGGTAATAATTCTATCTGCTCTTTCTGCTACGTCTGCTGGGGATTCTGTTACCTTTTAAAGAAAAAAAAAAAACAAACAATATAAGCTTACACACTTCCTGAAAAAGAGATGTCAGACATATTTGATGAGTTTGGTTTTAGTATTCACTGGTCACAACTGAACTAGGTAAAAAATTAAAACACAAGAAAAACTGCTCTCCTGATGAAAATATTGTTTTTTTGGATCCAGTAACACAGTAACAGAAAAATTTTAAAAAATGAAAAGGATCTCCTATCTTGGAAGTTCCTCCACAACATGTGCTAAAGGGAATATGTTTTCATCCCATCAACCCATTCATAAATCTTCAATTTACTACAAATCCTGCATCTATACAAAATATTGCTCTACAATGTTTCTAAGGAGGGACAATATGAAAGGATTACAAATATCTCACTTTTTTCCCTGTCTTATATACGGCATTAAAAGAGACAAAGACTGAGGAAAAAAGAAAAAAAAATACTCAATTCACCTCTGAGCCTCACCTTAAAAGAAATCAGACAAACTAACTGATGTTTCTCAAAATATTACAATTGGCATTTTTAAAACGGAAAATTATCAGCTCAAGCATCCTTCATGAAAAATATTTGAACAATTTTCAAAATATATTATTAAGTATTAGTTGTTAAATAATCACACCTAACTTGAAAGGTATATTACTGTTCTGAAGTCACTTTCAGAGGCAGGCGGTATAGTATTGAAGATACATACACAACAAATGAAATATTGACAGCTATGTTGTGAGTTTCACTTAAAAGGCATTTACCAGTAAGATTTCTGTCCAGTACTGGTCTGAATTAATTAATTTCTTTAAAATTGCATTGTTAGCACATTCAGAGCCCAGGGAAAATAGCAAGAAACCTACAGCTTATTCTTCTATCTTCAGCCCACAAGGATCAAATCTAATTTCATCCATTTTTAATTAATGTTGAAGGAACTTAACCTTGAAGGACTTCTGGGATACAGCATAAGAAACTTCTTGATTTGTATTTGACTTATGAACTAAACAAGGGAAGACTGTATATAGTCACTGAACAAGGCTCTTAGGGGAAAAAACACAAAGAAATGGCATGGATGGGACTGAGAAACATGCAGATTTTGTTTTGAAAGAAAAAGTTAATACCACAGAAAACATCTGGCATACTACACAGCTACAAAAGGAAACATGCTCTAGTTTAAAGAACAAAGGTTAGCAGGAATAAACGAGGCAATTATAAGCAGCAAACCTTCTATATCTGATTAGCTGATTTTATGACTTGCCTCCCTGGAGATGAGAGAACCTATCTCTTTAAAAAGAACTATGGTACCTTTGTCTTTAGTTCTGATTATCTCTGGTTTGGTTCAGTCTCAATGTGTATTATTAGAGGTAGAGAGAGGAAGTGTGAAATTGGAACCTGAATCTATATATGTCTTCTTATTTGAAACTATGATCTCCAGTATTCTTAGATGTTTGGAGGGTATCAGCTGAAGACTCAGTGGCCCATTCTTATTTTTCAGCCAGAAGCTGAAAAACATACTATATTGGGCACACAACTGAAATACAACATCAGCCTCAATTTTCTACTTGGCTACGTAGGTAGAAGATAGCTGAGTTTTGGTTACAGTTTAAAATAATTCTTAAGCAAAACAAGTACAAAGAAGACATAGTACAGTAGTTATCTAAACAGAAATTAATTTATTCCTTCCATGTATTTCAAAATACTAAGATGGCTTTTACATGAAGAAAATTAGATAAAAAATGTACACAGACTGGGACAGTACTTCTACAACCATACAAAGGAAAAACTTTCTGCTATCTTGAAGTAAGTAGCAAAACAAAGTGGGAATTAAAAGTGAGAATAGACACTCTTGGCCTTTTGGTACTGTTAACAAATATGAATAATACTGCCTGAAAAAAATCTACCTCCCTGGTTCAATAAGCAGCATATAAAACCTTCATTTTATTTGGGACTTTCTGTCTCAAAAACAAAGCTGAATGATTTGGAAGCTATTATAAAACATTAAGCATTTGAAATCATTAAGAATATGTGCATAACTTCAAAAAACAGACCAAAACTAATTGTTTATTACCAACATAGACTATTCTAGCTCAGAGTAGCAGCCCACCAAGGCCTGTACATGTTCTGATACTTGTTTAGTTCAAGCAAACTTTTGCAGTATGCAGCTGGATAGGAGAGACTTTTCTGCTAGTTGTTGGTACTGCCCTTCAATATGTGCATCTGCTTGTATTTGTTCCAAATTGCTTCCTAATTTTGTTTAACTTATTTTTACAGAAGGTCAATTCATTATTGTTTGCCTGAAATGCCATTCTTACTGTACACTAAAGAATGCTCTATTTTTATGATGTTTTATACATCAGGCGACTCCAGTAACATTCTCAATGTTCTAAATCTGTGATATGATTTTGAAACAAAGACCTGTAAACTGAAGTGTGACACACAGTTACTCCACTGTGTGAGCCTTCCAACTTTCTCCATGTTTCACCCCAAGCAGTTCCACCTGCTCGTGCTCAGCCAGTTTTCCTCTTACTATTCACCTTTAGCAGCAGGGTGGCCACTCTCTGACATGTACCACATCCCAGTTTTTTACTTCAGTGGCTAAAGAAAGCGGAGTTGCAGATTGTGCAGACTTATGGTCAAGCATCCCGCATCTGCCATACACCTTGGTAGCAGCACTGGCCTTAAACAATGGACATTTGACTAAGTTTACCATCTCTTGGGGTCATTTCACCTCTGTAACACTCCTGATGGTTTTACCCTTACAGCCAGACCAAAGAGAAAGCAGCCCTTAGAGCCCAATGTTCCTTCTACAGCAGTTTCTACAAGGCCCCATGGACCCACAAGTTTTCAACTCCTGAAAAAAGTACTGGAGTAGGATTTACACCTATAGATCAAGAAGAGGAAGTTATGTTCACATATTTTCTTTTAAGTGTGTTTTATTTGTATTTAAGCCTACCCATGTATTCTCTCAGTGATTTATGATCTTAAAACATTCCTTGGACTTTATTTTTAAAGGCATTACAGTTCACCTTTATTATCACATGTTATGTCTTGCAGTGAATGCCGAGGATTCTATTACAAAGGCAAAAAGCTATCAACGTGGGCAGCCACAGGAAAGAGATCCCACTGCAGGACACGAATTAAAAATACAACCAACAGTTTTTGAACTGTTTTGAACAGCCTCTTCCATTTGCCCAGTCTTACTCAAGACAGGTTTGGTTCATGCCTGAGGGTCTTGGCTGCTTTAACAAAATAGGAACAGAAGCTAGGAAAAGAGGTGAAAAGCTTACTTTCCCACCTAAGGCCAAGATTCTGTAATTATTCAAGGGTGGCTGCAATTAATTCCTAACAGATGTGTGGTATCATTTTATCTTTTAGGAATCTGGATGTCTCATTATTTAAAACAGCTGCAATTAGCTTCAACAGTTAAGACTTTCAAGGCACACAGTTTCTCTATCTAGACATACCTATAATTTCCTTGCCACTGCTGCAAAATACCCTTCTATCCTCTACGTTGTTACATGACAGGTTTATTTTTGCACTGCACTCCTCTTTTCTGTGTTTTAAGCAGGTATCCATCTGACCACAACTGTCTAAATTGTGCTTTGAAGTATGTCAAAACCATTCAAACATGTTACAGACACATAGAAATGACACAACGACCTGAGAGAATGGGTTCTGAAGGTATTAAGAGATTAAGAAAAGTAATAGGACTGGCTGGAACTGGGCCAAGATTTTGCAGGGTATATTGCAGGAAGGTAAAGCTCCCTAATATAATCAATTTCCTTCCCTCCTTTTTCCTCTTCTCTCAGCATATCCTAGCCTCCAAGAGAATAAGCACTTAAATAATTAGATTTTCCCCCTGCCCCTGAGGACTACACCTTGAAGCAGCAGGAAAGCTCATATGTCCCTATAACCCTTACAGCTATGCCAGCAGGAATTTTTAACTAGGGTCATTTAACCCGAAAAGGTCAAAGCAGGAACCAGATGAAAAGCAGCCCACTGGCTACCTAGACCTGGGGGAGAAGGAAGCAGGAGAAAGCGGGAGGTGATAGAACAGGCCATCAACCTACTCTCATAAAAAGAGGGGGAAAAAAAGACAGCTAGAAAATTCTGACAACGTAGCAATTCTGGTTAACAGCAGGAAAATAACTTGGCATAGAATCATACCTTTGCTCTAACCGAAACTTCACAGATTCAGATTGTATTCATTGTGCTGTTTTAGTTCTGATTGTGATTTAACCAAGGAAAAACCCCAGATTATTTAGTTGCATTGCATGCAGGAACCATTCAACACACACAATTATTGCTGAAATAAGGAAGTTTGTTACTATACCTGAGCACTCAAATCTTGAAATTCTTTGCAAGCTTCTGGGAAGACATCATACACAATAACTGGATATCCATGTTTTACCAGGTTTTTTGCCATTGGATTTCCCATGTTACCCAGCCCAATGAATCCAACTGGGGTTTTGGAAGCCATAGTCCTAGAACACACTGATTCCAAAACAATAAACATCAATATATTTGTATTTTAGACTAATGTACAACTATGACATACTAAAAGCTACCATGTAATCTGTTTTCAATTATTTTAACAGCTTTATGCTTAAAAACAGTGCAAGTGTGAATCCTATTTTACATAATTTAAACTTTAAATTATAGCACACATTGGGCCACAAATACCATCCCACAATGATTTTTCTACATATCAAAGAAAATTATTGTAATTAGGAAAATGTGGGTGTTTCAAAAAAATACAGTACTTAAAACTAAGATCCAAGAAGAGCTCAAATGCAGACTTAAAATATGCAGGATTGTCTGTGTTTTATTATGTGTCTAAATTCTAAATTGGATATGCAAAGTCCAATTTTATATATATTTTACAGACTCTTTATTTGCAACTTTGCTTGCAGCCATGGGATGCAGCACATGTTCTCTAGAAACGGACAGAGGCTGCCACTTAACTTCATGCAGCCCTTCACAGATTCTTCTGATCCTGCAATCAGACACAAGCCACTAACCTAAAGGTGAAAATCTCCATAGTAAATCATGGCAAATCCTTTAAGCCATGCAACCACAGTTTAAATACTGAATATTAGAATAAAATATAGTATAAAAAAAAAAAAAAATGAAGTCTTTACAGGAACAACCTCTGTATTCTATTTACCATACTACCAAGACAGAACTATAAAGCCTAACCTACAACCTGTGGAAAACACTACAGTTCCAGTCAGTTATCTTTTCTCAGAAGTTAATGAGCATCAGATTCTGGATAGGAGCAGCATTGCAGGCATTCATCTACTGTAATCACTATCTCATCACTCTAAACACTCCAAATCCAAAGGCAACACAATTTGACAATGACTAGATTTCTTTGCCAATTACATAAAATACTTTCTCCTTTACGACAAAGGAAAAAGTTATGCAGAATAAACACTAAAGTATGTGTCAACTAAGCAGACAGAAACAAAGCTAACTAACTACAGAAATACTGTAGCTCTGAAGTACACATACAGAAAATGTGCCTAAGCTGGATCAAGACTCTAAGAGGTCTCAATACTTAGCAAAGAATCCTCTCTAGGCCAATAACACTTGATTAATCATTTTAAAGTCTTTCTGACTTTAAGCTCCTTCTTAGCCAGCAATGGTCATGCTCTTTCATCTGCAGCACTGTTTGGAAGTGCCACGTTTAATAAATCAGGTTTGTTGAGAGAACTTTGGTCTGAGACAGTTTCCACAGATGCCTGCAGCAATTACATAGCTAGAGAAATAGCACAATTTAAAATAAATCTGTGCTGGGAAAATGCTTAGTGAAAACTGAGATAAGTCAGGAAAAGAGCCCATTGCTTTTTTAAGAAGTGCTACATGTCAAATCCAGGGAACAAATGAACAAGAAGCCTAAACCAGCCTCATCAGCCATAACAATCATCTCAAAGTCTTATCATTATTTCTATGAGTCAGTCTTCCCCAGTCCCTCATTTGCACTAATCTAAAATTGCTCCTTTAGTTAGCCCAAAGCTTTCCACTTCCTGAGGAGCTTCAAGCCCTGGTTTTAAGCATCTTTCTTTCTCTAGCCCTTAATACCAGTAGATCTTATTTACCTTGACTTCAGTAAAGCTTTCAGAACAGCCTCCTCTCGTATCCCAGTAGCCAAATGAGGAAAGTATGGACTGGATGGGACTGCAAAACTGCCTGAAGGAAGAAATACTGTCTGGGTGTTGGGCTCAAATAACAGTGATCAGTAGTTCAAAGACTAGCAACAGTCGAGTTACACATGATGTTCCTCACGGTGAATACTGAAGCTGTTTAAAAGTTTCACAAGAGACTGATGATTAAAGATAAGCACCCTCAGAAACATCCTGTGTGACATCAAATTGGGGGGACTGTCTGAAAAATGGCAAGGCAAGGCTACTATTCAGAAGGACTGGAGAAATAGGCCTCAAGCAGTTCAACAAGACAAATTTATGTCCTGTACTCGGGGCAGGGGATGTCATTACAGGCTGCTGACTGGCTAGACAGCTGACAGCTCTGCAGAACCTGTGGATTCCCATCAACTGGAAGTTGAGCATGAGACAGTAGTGCATCCTTGCAGCAAAAGGTTAATGACATTCTGCACTGCATCAGCAAGAGTAGACGCAGGAGGTCAAAAACCCAGTCATTCTTCTATACAGCAAATACACAAGAGAGGTGATCAAACTGCAGACAGCCAAGCAAACATCAAGTAATAAATATGACCAAGGAGCAGGAATACATGGCCTATGAGCAGAGGCTAAGAGAACTGTCTTTACTGAGCTTGGGATAAGCAAAGATTGTGGTCTTCTACTACCTATGGAGTGGGACGAAAGAAGAGTTACAGAGCAAATGAAGCTGAACTCTTTACAGTTGGGCACTCCAGTGGGACCTGGGGCAATGGCCAAAAGCTGCAGGAAGGAAAATTCTGGCTGGAAATAAGAAAAACATCCCTGATGTGGAAAAAAGGTTCTGCACTGTAACAGGCAATGCAGAGAAGCTGTGGAACCTCCATCCTTCTAGTAACCTTAGAACACCATGAGCAACCTAAGCTAACTTTAAAGATTTAAGGCTTTTGGAAGCCTTCCTTCCAAACCTCCATTTTCTTTGTTTCTGTGAATTCCAAGTAACCTCATCAGAAGAATAATTCTGACCACCATACCTAGGCTTATTCTTGTAGGCTCCTCACTTTTATCCTGATCTTTTCTCACACTATCTCACGGACATTTAACTATCACCTCAAACTAAACATCTTCAGAAAACTTTCTTGATACCTTTTTCTGCTATCAGTGCTGACATCAGCAGTGATGTCTGTCACTCACATGACAGGCCTAAAAAACCCATCCATGATCTGCTTAAATCTCACTGATTCATCCATCACATCTGAGATCTCAGCTGCTTCAGAGCCTGGTCACCTGCCTCAACAGACATAATTTTGCCTTGATCTTCATGCCAGGAATTGAGAAGGACATTTTGCCCGTGCTACTTTCACTCCTTCTCTGCAACCTGCCTGCCTTTTCTCTACAATGTTACATAAGACTGCTTTGCTTTGATGACTTCTCATGACTGTCACCACATCTTAATATTAAGACTTCAGCTGGTAATACTGCAGTGATGTGCCTATTGCCAACATGCACTTATATTGTGCCTCTAAGGCAGCTCTTCACAAGGTAAATATCCATGAAATGAACACATTCTTCAACTATAAAGCTTTCCTTAAAAATTGTCATTTTGCAGTATCCCCAAAAAGGCATGGCAAAAGTTAGGCTGTGATACAAGACAACTTGCTGTCCAGTACTATTAAGTTTTGTGTCATCGTATTCTATTATTTCTCCTCTTGTTTGTCCCTGTAGATTTTTTGGTCTCAGTTCATGAATCAGAGACCACTTTCTGTTATGTGCTAAAACATATTCAAATCCATGGGAATTGGGACTGTTAGAGAAGTAGAGAAGTTCAAATCCTGAGTCAGTTTGTGACTCTATTTTGGTTTAACTTTTCACAGTCCAGTATTATATAAGATGCTTCAAAATTAAATAATTTGATTAACAGTTTTGAAAAACCTTCAGATCTCCAGGTACTCAAACAGAGGAAAACTGGTTTAGAAGACTTATTAAATTAGTTCACAGATCTAATAGAGATGATTTCAAATTAAATTTGAACCAACTATATTTAGATGCATGGCATGTTTTAAATGACTACTTAAGACAGTAGGGATTTGCCAAAAAGAGGATGTTTTAAAAGACAAGAACATTCATGTTTTCCCATTAGATGAACTTCCACAGGTGATTTCACAGAATGTGATGTCCAGCTTGCATATGTTGGCACTTTTTAGTATCTGATATGTAGCACAAACTCAGTTTTGAAATAACTGTGTAATTCAAACATCTAAGGACTGATATTCTGCAAACCCACATCACGTACACTAACTAATCCCATCAATTGTATAAGCATTTGCTGAAACTGTCCCTGTGGTATTGAACCCATTTTACTTTGACCATAAAATCAACAGTAACCTGCGGCAATCACACAGCTGGAGAAGTGCCCAGTCCATACTTAACTTCTAAGAGAGGGCAGAACATCAGAAGAGGAGCAACAGAATTGACTTTTAAAATAATCACTGATACCATGTGCAACTAATTCTCCTTCCCTGGGAACAAAACCAGCAATACAGATTAATCTGTATATCAAGCTAACTGTGAGCAAAACCAGCTACAGCTATACTGAATTCCAGCTCCAGTGCTGCCCTGATTTCACTGCAAATACTTGACTGCACAAACACTATAATATGCAGAACTGAGGCCATCTCTTTGTAATTAAACAAAAAGGGACTAATAGCTGGGTAGAACCACAGACAGCAGACCTGGAAAAAATCCAGTGTGCTTGTACTTTGAGTCTAACTGGCCAAGAACAGGACTGAGAAACAAGTAACTCCCAAAATATAATTTCAACTATATTACTTAATTATTGGCTTTATAAAATTTATTTTTAACAATATTCACCAAATGGCACAAGGGTGTCCACACAGCCCCGTCCTGTAAGAGCTTCCTAAACAGAGTGGTTGCAGTTCATATTAATATCTTGATCTCTCTGGATCAGTGAATATTAATGATCTTGATCTCTCTGGATCCTCTTTTCCAATATGTGAGATTTAACAGGATCATGGGAAGATGCTCAGAGTAAGCTCAGCTACTGAAGTTGCTGGTTTTGCTTGGGGCTTTATGAGAAAATACACATGAAGTCACTTGACAAGGAGAAGGAAACACGATGACAATTCAATATGAGCCACTAAATGAAAGATTTTCCTACTGATTTAGTATCTCAAGTTCTGGTACAAGAACAATAGAAGACATCGTCTCTTTTCTCCTTCCTACTTTGAAAGAAAGGATCGGCATGAGCTTCTGTGTTTTGTGGACTTCTGTATGCAATTTATAAAACCCCTATTGAAACTAGATCCTGGGAGGGAACTAGATGAAGAAATATAGAAGTTAGAAAGGCCAACTGTACATAGGTAGAATCCTTCTGTTCCTAGAAGTTTTGCCAGTGGAATTTAAATTGCTCCGTGGTCACTGACTTTTAAAGGTTATGCAATGATTTGGAGAAGTGCATTCTGCCAAAATAATAATTTAAGATGATTACAATACTCTAAATTTGGCCAGTTTTACATTGAAAACATCTCACTTGCTTTTTCTTGCCTCTGTACGGTCTACTGATCAAATCTGGAGAGGCTATCTTGTAACACTCAGAGTCTTCTTATACATAATATTTCTTATCTGTATCTATACTTCATTAAATGTTTGCTAATACATTACAGAGAAAACCATATAGTAAGTACTTTTCATGTAAAAAGAATTATCAAGTGTACACTCGATCCCTTAACTAAGTAATGTGCTGGACTTCTGAGCAGCAGGTCTTCTGTCATAATCCTTGCTTAATCTGCACCAGAGCATAGAGTCATTCAACAATTCAAGCAGAGCTACTGCATCAGCAAAAGTACTGTTAAGCCAGGAAAAGTACTATTTAACTATTAAGTGAATGGGTCCTCTCCACTCCAACAAAACTACTTGTAAGGACATTTTTGTTCTCTGGCATGGTACTGTCTTCTTTGATGGACAGCTCCCTCAGCTGATGAATCTCCATTCACTAGAAAATCTTTTCTCAGCCACCATAATTCATTAACCTCGTCTTCACTTCCCCCCCAGCAGTCCCCAGGAGGGATTTCTCCATAACCATCAAAAATATATTTTTTAGAAAGATCATATAAACTCTCTCTATGAAGCACCTTTGTCAGTGTCTGCCAGCTGCAGAACACAAGACTACTTAGTCTCTGTCCAGCTGACTAATATACAAACATACACATCCAAGAAACTCCTCCAAAATCTGCCCTCTGCTCTTTATTTTCCTCCTAGACAATTTAACAATCTCTAGTATAAACATACAGAAAAAACAAACCATCATGGTCTGCGCCAGCTGCAAAGAGCAACTGACCGAGTAACCAAGGAGCATTCAGTAAGAGAAGGAAGACAGCCAGCTTGCTAACCAAGCTGTGGTGTTGGACAGCTCTCAGAGCTGGCAGAATTCCTTCACCAGGATGGCATTTCACTCAGGACAGATGATGAAATCACTACTCAGACTAAAATCACTAACTGTCAGACTAAAGAAAAGAATGGCAAACTTAGTAAACGCATTAGAGATGGGGAAGCTGCGACATATAACTAAGCAATAGAGCTTAGCAGTTAAGAAGGCTTAATGCTTAGACCTTCATCCCATAAACATTTCTCAGTCAAGAATACTTTCAGCACAGTCACTACTGACTAAGCCAGAGCTTAAATGCTGTGGGTGAAATTCTCTTCTATGGAAGCTTCTTGGGAGAGTCGCAATTTCTCCTTAGGCTTAGTTACAGTTTCTTGCTTAAATCTTCAGGTAAAGGCTAACTATATTTTTCAACTTTAAGGACCAGTGTTGCTTTGCTTTTTACACCTATGCTCACCACCAAGAAACAAGATCCCCACCATGTGTCCTAGATTAAACATGGTCATTTGGAAATTGACCATGACAGTGGATTTCAAAGCTCTTACAGAAATACCTGACAGTTACCATGCACAAGAAAGTTCAAAAATCCTTTCAATTATGGTATCACAAAAGGTACTAAACACATAAACAGGTCCCCTGTATTTAACTTTACCAGCATGAGGCCAACATGCTTGCTGCACCTGAGCTGTTACTTATCACAACATCAGAACCACAACTACAAAAAAAAAAAAAAAAACACATTAGTGGAAAAGAGACAGTGGAGCAAAAACAGCACTGCAAGATAACGTCAAAATTGTCAAACATTTTTCATTCATTAGTTTAAGTGTGGTTTAAAGGGGGGCTACAAAGTTTTTAAAGTTACCTACTTAAAAGTAATTTAGTAATTCCCGAAACACTTCCTTAAGTGTCAAGATTTTAGAACCGTATACCATATTTCTTCTACTTTGCTAGACAAAAACCTTCACCTATGTGTTGGGAGCCTAACCACAGAGTGACTATACGTGACAAACAGACTGCAATCAAAATGACACTGAAAAGATCACTAATAATTTACTTCAGCAATTAAATTACTTAGGAACAGCTGTGTGATTTTTCAGGACTCTGGAAAGGGAAAATGTCTAGGTCCAGTTCTACAAATACATTCTACCTTTGCTTGTACCAACAGGACATCTGCAGTGCTCGCTCCTTCCACTGCCCATGAACCAACCACAGGTGAGCACCAGTGCTTGCAGAGCCGACACTGGAGCAAGTGCCGCTGGATCTACCTTTGATTTAAAGAAAATAATCGGATGCAGTGACCGAGAGAGCTGAACAGCCCAAACCTAGGTAAACAGGTACCGCAGACATGTCACTGCTGCCACAGGAGGCTTTTGTGGGCTCTGATGATTTTCAAGCACGCTATTTTAAGCAAATGAGTGAAAACATTTATTAAGGCAAGCCGCTCCGAAGCTCCGGTGGAGCCCCGAATACGGCGGCAGCGGTAGCGCGCCACGCCAGCCGTGACCGCCCGGGGGGTCCGCCACTGGGCATGCCGCACAGGGAGGCGGCTCCGGAGCTGCACCGGGCTCGGAGGGCCCGCGGCCGCCAAGGGCAGCGCGGCAGCTGCGCGCCCCGGGAGAGGCCCGGCCTTTCTCCGCCCGGCCGGCAGAGCGGGGCCACTGGAGCCGAGGAAAGGGGTAGGTCCTTACCCATCACCCGCCGGTGCCAGCGCCACCAGCCCGCAGGTCCCCTGCGCACCACTGCTGCGGCCATGCTGCGCCCCCGCGCCGAGTGACCTCCGGCCCGCCGCCGCCCGCCGCCACCGCCCGCGCGCCGCGAGCGGCAGCCGCCGCAGCCAACCACGGACGGCGCTCGGCCGGGCACAGCCAATGGGAGTGCGCGGCGTCCTCCCTGCGGGAGGCTGGCCCCGCCCACCGCCCCGTGACGGATGGGGCCGGAGCGCGGGGCGGGGCGGGGGCCGGGCCGGCGCTGGAGCACCTCATTGGGGCGGTGGGACATTGTACCCCGCTGCCCGCGGCTCCCGGGATGGCGTTTCTTTCCAGCTCTGCTTGCCTGTGCCTGCCCGCTGCCGTTTCGTCTTCCTGCTTTGCTGCCGGGGGAGGAGGCTGGGCTGAAGCGAGAGAGGAACGGAGCGCCGGCGTTTTGGCGGAGGCAGCTTGTGCTGCGAGACGGCACCCTCGGGGCGACGGAAAAAGCCGCCTTGCACTGTTTTGTCGAGCCAGGTGGCAAATAAGAGTTGGCGCTTATTGAGGGTTGGAATTAGATGATCCTCAAGGTCCCCTTCCAACCCAAACCATTCTGTGATTCTATGACTTCGTCGTTGTGTGGGCTTTACCCGGCTGGGTGACAAGCGCCCCCCAAAGCCGCTCCATCGCTGCCCCTCCTCAGCTGGACAGTGGGGAGAAAATACAACGAGAGGCTCCTAGGTCGAGATAAGGATGAGGGGAGTGTACTCACCTGTTACTGTCCTGGGCAAAACAGGCTCAACTTGGGGAAATTAATTTAATTTGTTATCAATGACATTAAAGTAGGATAATGAGAAATAAAAAGTAAGTCTTAAAACACTTCGTCCCCACCCCTTCCTTCCTCCCGGGCTCAACTTCACTCCGATTTTTCTACCTCCTCCTCCCTCAGCGACACAGTGGTTTGGGGAAGAGTGTGCACTCACTTCCTCCCCACGTTGTCTCTGCCGCTTCTGCCTCCTCCGGGGGAGAACTCACATTTTTTCCTTGCTGCAGCGTGGGGTTCCTCCCATGGGAGACATTCCTCCCTGGTCTTCTCCAGTACAAGTCCTTCTCCCGGGCTGCAGATCTTCACAAAGTGCTCCAGTGTAGGATCCCATCCATGAGGTGCAGTCCCTCTGGAACAGACTGTTCCAGCGTGGTCTCCCTGTGGGGTAGATCCTGCCAGCAAACCCATTCCAGCACAGACTTCCCGTGGGGTCACAAACTTCTCTGGGCACATCCACTCGCTCCAGCGTGGGGTTCTCCATGAGCTGCAGGTGGATCTCTGCTCCACTGTGGACCACCATGAGCTGCAGGGGGACAGCTTGTCCCACCAGGGTCACCATGGGCTGCAGGGGCATCTATTCACAGAAGCCAGCCCTGTAGTGCCCACCCACTGCCAAAATTGTGCCACACAAACCCAGTACAATTGTGCCCAGAGCGCATCTCCCAAAGGCCTAACAGAGTTTATCAACATCAATAAAATTTGCAAGAGCTGGGCCGCTCACTTGCAGCCCAGCATCTGGAGACCCCGCTGGCCACTCTGGGAGAGCTTCAGGCGGGCGTGTGAGAAAGCACAACACGCTCTGACGGAGGGCAGGCTGGAGGCAGGCGAGTGCTGCCTTCTCAGAGCAAAGCTTCAGCTCCAGTCCTGCAACTGCCACGTTCATCTCTTTGGAACAAAATTGTTAATTTTCCTGACAGAAAAACTTGGCATGCTTGTGTCAGGATGCTGGGTACTCCATCAGTCATTAGGTTACTCTTGTTAGGTCAGAGCTTTTTTTGTAGCTGTTATGTAGTATCATTTACAGACTTCTGGGAGTGTAGTCATGAGGCACAGATCTCAGGTCTCACCACAACATGTCTTCACTCAATTATACGTTAGCACAGAAAGAATAGGCTAAATATTAGGAGAACTCAGCTCTGCTACCATAATATATATATATTTATACTTACCTGTATAAAACAATACAGTTAACTATAGTTAAATCAACCTAGCTCAACATAAATTAATTTTGTGGGCAGTGAAGGTGGCTGTGGTCATATAGTAGCTTTACTGTGACATGTGAGAGTGCTACCACTCAGTAGGCTAACCTCATACCTTCACCCAGTTGCTTCTTTCTCTCATTGCCTCTCAGCTGAACACTGAGACAGAACATGATGTGAGAAAAAAAAGAAAAGTCTCTGTATTAAAACAATGGAAAGAGACACAAACACAGAAACTCTTCCACTTGACAACACTTTGCAAAACATTGGGAGCTCCACAGACTCAATTACACCAATATTTTTGTAAGCTCACTCATCTCTTTCACTGGGCCATTTGAAGGCTGCCAAGTGAATAAAGCTATGGAGCTACCCTTCTCCTTAGTGGGGAAGAGGTTGACTACCATCATGTAGTCGAATTTTTTTTTTTTTTGTGATGAGAAGAGGTGTGACTCCTCATTGAGAAGCTAAACTGGCAGAATTTTGTACTGAGGTATGGTCCAAATAAGGTCTTTGGAAGTCTTTGAAACCTGATTTTTACATGTAATCACACAGTACTTAGAAAACATGGGGTTTTTTTGCATTCCAGCCTGCTTCTTCACCACCTTACATTTTCAGAGTTATTGCCCCTTTACCAATTTGGTCTAGACTCCTATCAAGTTTGAACTGAGTTAGAAAAGTAATTTCAGTTTTGGGGGTTTTTTGGAGGGAGGGGGTGGGAGGGAGAGGAGTTAAATGTAGAGGAATGTGCAAAGAATCTAATGCTGTACTCATTGTGGTCCATGAATTCTGATTTTTAACTCTTATTACAAGATGCAGCTTTACCTCTATAGTTGCATCTTTCTCTACACCTTTCTCATGTCTAAGGTGGTTTTGTTCATGTAGGTATAAATAATGCATTCTTTGTTTCAAAGGTAAATGAGGAGAATAAACTTAGTACCAACATAATAAAAATACACTATAATTACTCCCAGAAAAAAGTAGGAGAAAGTGGAAAAAGGATAGTCCTATTCATAAAAATGTAGTAGACTCACCCTTGTATTACTTTGCCAACACACTTGTGTATAAAGGCTTGTTACAGACATGACCACTATAATACTATACCTTTTACATTGCTTTTGTATGGAATTTACTTTTGCAGACAGATAAAATTCCTTGAGATTAGATTAAATGGAATCTCTGCTTACATTATGAACGCTTATAGAACTGCTATTAGTAGTTTAGTACCACTAAGGTAGCCGGTATGAGAAGGAAGCACTTGCAGGACTAGATGGTGCAGGGCTACCATACTGCAGAGCATTTTCAGAAGGGAGAAAATGAAATAGAGTTTTAGTGTTTTTTATTTTCTCCAAAATGCCCTCTAGAGATGTTTGAACTTTTAGTAGGCATATAGTACAGTAAGTTCCTTCTGTTAAAAGTAACTTTGCCTTTGTAGAAGCTTATCTCGCTAAGTCTTGCTAGTTAATTTTGGTTTGTGTGTTTGTCTCTTTGCCTACCTAATTACATTTTTCCCACACAAAATGAAGGAAAAAAGCTTTGTTAACTTAAAAACTTATTTGGTTTAAGCAAATGGCCATGAAAGCTTTTACTTACATTAAAACCCAGCACATAATTGCTGGTTATTTTTCAAACAAAACAGCATGGTCTCCTTACTCATACACAGTAGTGGGTTTCATAAAAATTTGTATGTGATGACTTCTGAAATTAACTAGTTAAAATGCAAATAAACTGTTATTTGTATAGCTTGGTTCTACAAATTGTTATTTTCCCCTTTTGTTAAAAATGGAGATAAATACCTCATTTGAGTGCATACAACCTCTACTTTTCAAACTAAAATGTTTTCAAGTAACATAAGTCAAGTATAAAATTGCCTACAAAAATTAATTCACTGGATATTTTTAACTGCCAGAAAAGTTTCCAGAAATCAGTGATTACACTGCAAACATGCCACAAAGACAAACTCTTAACAAGTGTGGCTTTGCCAGTGGTAGAGAGATTGGCAATGTTTAATTGGCTTTAAAGTTTTGTTTCATCAATGGTGTATTGTATCTTAAAAGCAGTAATGCCAACCTTATGGCGGAGGCATGAAATGGGATCTGAAAATATCATACTGATTATGGTTGGAACTATTTTCTGAAGAAAACTTCCTAGCCTACTTGTTGCTTTAGCAGAGGTAGAGTTTGGTATGTACAACACATAAAAAAGAACAGGACAAAAATTGTATGTGACAAAGACAAATAGTAAATATGTAGCTGGTATATGTCTATTTTCATTGGCAGATCTTATGATGCTTTATAAAAACAATATAGATATTAAGAACTGATTTTTTAGCTGCCAAACCCCTATAAGTCATTCTTGCTACTCAAATGTAGGTATACCTGGAGATCTTCCCACTCAATCCAGTCAGGCTTCTGACAGCTTCCTACACTGGACGTGTGAAATGAGCAGGATTTTAAAAAAAAATCCTCACTGTTTATTCCCACCCTTGCATTACAGTTTATGGCCCTCTCAGGCATGCAGATAGAAGTGTTGTTAACCTACAGCCTTTCAGTCATGTGTTCTACTGTCTGCTCAACAAATGCTTGCAGTGGCACACTCAGTCCTCACTCTGGATGGACTGAATGGGTCAGGCTTAAATGAGCTCCTAAACTACTGGATGTTGGTAATGTAAAACCAAATTATTACTCATGGGAAGACTAATGAGTTTCCCAGTTTTAGACCATCAAAAAATGTGTATATTTACTTATATAGTACCCAAAAAATGCTTAGTGACATAGTAAATTTAGATCTTTGTGTTTAAGTGACTGAGATTCATTTTCTTAGCCGGCAAGAATTATGTGTATATCTTAGGTGTACATCATGATTTGTGGTATTGGAACATGGATATTAAAACATGAGAACTTGTCAGAGCATTTGTAATACAGAAAGCAGCTGCCCTTCTACATTAATAAGTAGGTAGTTTTCTAAGTGTTGGTACATGGTGCCCACTAAGTTACAGGACATGTAAAGAAATGTAATCAAACATGTAAATAAACAGAAAAAATGTAAAGAAGGTTACTCCTTTCATTCTTAGTGTTGAAAATACAGCCATCTTATTTTTCTTTAAAAGTCTCAATATAAAAGGACAAAACAAAGAATTAGAAAAACCCACAACCCTAAGAACACAGAATGTTTATAGTATTTTTTGTCAGTTTTCATTTTCTTACATTTAAGATTCTTTTTTCCCTTAATGATAAGGTATAATAATAAGGAACCACTGAAAGCAAAGGGAAATATATACACTGTGCCAAAATATGCTAAGGGTATCTAGATTCACTTTAGAGTCTGCCCCTGACTTTAACTTCATTGGCATGAAATAATCACATTTGCTTAGAGTTTTGGGTTTGGTTTTTTTTTTTTGTTTGTTTGGTTGGTTGGTTTTTTGTTTTGTTTTGTTTTTTGTTTTGTCGTGGGTTCTTTTGGGGGGTTTGGTTTGCTTTGGTTTGGCTTTTTTTGTTTTCCATTATTTTTGGGAGATATCCTTTCCAGGACATCAAGTTTTATAGTCTGGGCTAATAACTAAATTTCCACTGAATTTAGCAAGAGTTACAAGCATAGAATGCTTGTAAAATGGGACGCTCATTGCAGAGTGATATTTAAATTCAGTGTTAACACTATTTAGTGTAGCCAAAAGAAACTATAGTGGATGCAACAGTACATTTGAAACTTGAATCAAAATGACTTGGTAGCCAAACCTACAGTGTTCCATTCCTCCTTCCTCCATTCCTCCTTCAGTGTTACATTCCACCTTTCATCTTGTATTTGTTGCAATTATTTATCTATACTTTATTATTTATAGATATATTTATTTATATATCTCTGCATCAGAGAGCTGCTATAATATTTGAAAATGCAATCAAAGCACAGTGTAGCTGCGCAGGAAGGCCTGAGCTGCAAATAGTTGGAGCTGGGAAAGCATTCTAGAGAAATATCCCGAAGTATTTCCTCTCTGACTGGTCATTTCTGGAGACAGACTACTAGGCTAGAGGGACCTTGGGTCCAACATAATATAACATTCTTCACATTTGTAAATATTTGTGTTGAGACTCTCAGGGCAGCATTCATTTCTTAGCTGTGCACATTTTGCTAGATAACGAACTGGGTGGAATGCATAAGCAACAACGTAAGTGGTTATTTTTGCCTACAGGAAAAATGCTCTTGTGTAACTGGACCTACTTTATTTCTTGCCGAATCATATGATATGTCCTGCAGTAATATGAATTTTTGTAATCAACCTTGAGCTAAATATGTGCAAAGTTTGGAATGTTGAGTATACCTAAGGGGACACAAACTCCAGGCTTCTGTGGGAATGAAGTGCCCTGGGAGAACATAGAAACTTTGTTTTGGTATGAAGATGTACTGTCTGTTTTTGTCAGAAGCATTTGTACTGTAGTTTGGAAAGCAGCTGCATTTCACTGGGACATCAGGCGAATGTTACAATGGGCAGGCTACCACAGGGTAGCAATACATACTTTTTTGCACTAATTGATACCAAGGTCAACTAAGCACAAGAGTTTTTGTCCTCTTTTTAGCTCTGATAAATCCCATTAGGATGTTTAGGCTAGACTGTGCTGACTGAATTTCCTAGAGACCTGGCTGAAAAGATTCAAGTATCTATTTCCTAGAAGAATTAAATTGTCCTGTTCAAATTCTCACACAAGGAGGATGTAATAGAGATACTTTATCTAGCTGAATTTCATGGAACATAGTGTGGATTTTCCAAAGTCCTTGAAAAGATTTCACTCAAAGAACTAGTCTTCTTAAACAATATTGCTAAATGGAATGTGTTGCAGTTCTGATTATGAGCAATTTCAAGCACTACTGTCTTGTACAAATAAGTAAGATGTTTTACGTGGGTGACTGCATATATGTCATACCATGAATAGACACAAGAAACTGACAGAAGAACTGGAGAACTCACCCAAAAAATTTAAAGTGTAAGTTACCAGTAGAACATCCCATAGCAATTTCGGATTGATTTCATTTTGTGTTTTAACTGAAAGATATGTTTAGTATTTCTGATGGATTTAGAATCTAGCAGTGTTTAATAAATAACTTCTTTTACAAGCTTCTTTCACAAGCTTCTTTCACATGACAGAAATGCAAAGAGGATTATGACTTTGCTTCAGATTTAGATGAGCAGGTTCTGTAAAAGCAGCTGAAGAAGGAAACAAAATCCAAAAGAAATATTGCTACGTATGATAAATATTTGGTATCAGTCATGGTGATTTTAATTCTACCTGCAATGCACTAAATATAGAACATACTGATCTGTGTGGGAATTGCACAAAACAGTCAATGCCCTTCTGCCAGTTATTGGGTACTGATGTAGCAAAAGAAAGTGAACATAGTAGGGCAACTGGGAAAAGCAATGTGGAAAAGTTACATGGTACATTGATCTCAAACCTAAGGAGTCTGAGTAAGGATTAGGTAATTTTTTTTTCCAGGAAAAGATGCATGCACATAAAACACAGAAAAATTAGGGTTTTTCCAACCAACATATCTGTATCAGGTTAAAAGCATCAGCTTCACATTAGTCTGATAAAATCCTGAGCTAACCTGCTTATGATATAGAAAGAGGAAACCTGGCACTAACTCAAGTCCTTGGGTTTTCCTACACCAAAGTGTAGGAAACCACATTGCTTGAGAAAGATTGTCTTTATATGGCATGCTCCTGAGCAAAGTCTTGACTTCACCCAGTGGGAAGTCAATATCAACTCTATTCTTAAGAGTTTGTTCCTGATTTTAGAGGAAACAACATAAAGTCCCTGAAGGAAAAAGGTGCATTCCACACTACTGGCTTTCTAGAAGAAGTTGTACCCAGAGCATAACCCACTGCAGATCATGAGAACAATTAATTAACTTTTGATAAAGTGACACTGTTACTAAAGTAACATAAATCAACATAAAAGAACCAATTTTTTTCTACACTTCAACTCTACTGAAAATTTAAAATAATTTCACTCTATGTAACATTTAAGACTTTTAAATACATATTGCACCTTTGTTTTAAGTCTAGCCCAATAATTTCACCACAGAAAATGCATATATATGGAACAGTTTGTTTATTATTAATTTTGGCTTACATTTCTGTTATATATTAATGCACTTCCCTACTGAATTTTTAAAATAATATGATTTTTGTTGTCTTAAGAGCTACCAGCAGTAATAAGAAATGAATTTACTCTGTTCATCTTGATTATAATGAAGTATAATTGAAATGCAAATTTGGTCTGTTGTGCCTGCCTTTTGATAGGTGGTAAATTCTAGGAAGAGATGCACAAGAAAAAACATAATAACAAGCTTCCAAAATCCAGAGTTGTTAATATAGGAAACCCAGTTTTCTTTGTCAGATTTTGTCATTATTATAATTTTGTAAAACTGACATAGCCTGTCTACTCATGTACACAACCCAATGCTTTGATTTACAAATAAGATGGAATACGAAGTATTTTCCATTACTGATTTGTTTGAAAGAAAAGTACTTTTTGAATGTCTTTTTTTTCCCTAGTAAGTGGTTAACTTCACTAAACATGAAATCAAACTTCAATTTGTTACTATTAAAAAATGAAAATAAATGTACCATTATCACTAGACAAACATAATCCTATTATCATCCTATTAGATAAACAGTGACAATGTTGTGTTTGTAATAGTCTCTAGAGATACAATAAATCTAGTAGGGGAATGTCAGCTTGGTCCAAGACAGATTAAATGTAGAGAACTGGAGTATAGTTCCCAGTAAACAAACACTTTGAGGTCAGGAGGTCGTACTTGCTCAGCTGTTCTTCATAAGCCCTATTGGAAATAACTTTCATACCATCACTGAATATATTCCATGCTACCTAATAATACTGAAGGCCGAGTACAGTTGTGATATAAATGATTTTTAAGTGAAATACTGAGTGTGAAATGATCAAAAAGCAATATGTAAATGGAAAATCAGGGTGATGTTAGACATGCAATGGGTGCAGTTTGTAAGATTTTTTTTCTCTCTTGCGGGAGACAATCCATCCCATTTGAAAGCTTGTGCAAACTCCCACTGACAAGCGAGTTGATTTGGCCCCAGCAGACCTGTGATTAATGTGACAAAAACTAAGACTAGCTGTATTTTAATTTAGAAAGCAACTAGGAAGAATATTCAATGAATTCTCCCTTGGCAGTTGACTAATGGCAGCAGAATGGAGAACACAAGTCAACAAAGGTCTGGGAAGGAGAGAGAGAACTACAGAATGAATTTGCTTTTGGCATCTCTTCTATCAGGCAGAAAAATGCCTGGATTCCGGGAATGCTAAAATAAAGATATCAATGTGTGGATTATGATGGGTGAAGGTCTCAAATCTGGTAAGATAACTTAGTGTTTTTCAGACTCATACATCTGTCACCCAATTTTATGGAAAAGCTGCACTACTTCCAGGCTGTATAAGTAACAGATACTGTTGACAAGTTCAGTCAGGCCTCAGTGGTAGCATCTAAGCAGGCAGCTTCATAAGGCATTAAAAAGTCTCCTTCAGCACAGACATGGTATATTCAAAATATGCAGATATGCAGACCAAATGTTGTCCACTGACATATCCTAGCAAAGATAATGGAAATAAACACTGTAAAAACAGATTTTTACCATGGTGTTTGTGTACAAAACACTTATTACAGGCCCAACAGATCTTTTGCCATGTAGTGAACTAAAGCCATATGTCATGGCTGTAACCTTACTGTGGTTTCAAAAGAGTTGTTACCCATATTAATAATGTAAATTTTATTTTGATTGAAAGTTTCCAGTTCCAACACATAAGAACATGCAACCACATTTTGGACAACAAAGTATGCTAGCTTGGCTACAATATAATGTAAAATATTTATTAGCAAAAGGGAGAGCCATTGAATAAATATGTTTCTTTTTTTAGAAAATTCTAGAAATGTAAGCTCTACAGTATTATGACTTTTAAAAATATTCCTTATACAAGAAAATTTATTTGTGAAATAAGAGAAGGTATGAAAGTTGTGTGATTAGAATATATTTTCATTTCTGAATGGTGCTGATCAAATAACACCAGAAAGTTGACGTTACTTTCTGTATGTAAATTTGCATAGCAAATCCAACATATTCTTCTCTGTACAATATTAATAAACACTATAGAATAATAAATCATTGGGGGATGAATTAAAGACAAATTTTCATTTTAGCACTGTGTTTCTTAGTAATTGATTTGTATGTAATGTATGTAGCAATATGGTCATTATTTTTTTCATAGAATTTAAGAATTCATAATGTTTCAGAACTCAAGCAGCAGGAGAAGGTGAGACTCAAGACCTGTTGACAGAGAAGTTTTCCATACAAATAGCTACACAACAGCTTTAGAGCCATCTCCAAGCTGAATGAGGGGCTGTGGGGAAAGCATGAGTCGATCTCTGTGTTGAGATCCAGGCCAGGCTCAGCCTCTCACAAGTGCAGTGCGTGACCCAATAGCCCTTTTCCTTGGTGCCAAGTCAAGGCTGAAAAAGAATTCCTGCAACACTCGGGTGGTAGCGGTCTCAGCAGGGAACTGTGAAGCTGCACCAAGCCCCCCAGTTTGAGCACAGCTGCTCAGGGAACCAAGGAGCAAGAAAAACTAATATAATGGTGGAGACACGACTGCCTGAGACAGGCTAAAGGAGGTAGAGACAGCATTAGTATGAAGACACAGACATCTTTAGAGCCTTTCAGAAAACCATAAACCATTATGAGAAAATAGGAAAGCTGCCAAGCTTCATGCAGATACAGTATACAGACACTCTGTGCTCTGTCAATGGTGCAGCCAGTGCTGGAGGGGAACTCAGAAGGGGATATAAGAAGCATGCTGGAGGCTGCTGTGGAAAGTGCCTTTCTACTTTCAGTCCCTCAGGTTTAAGTGCTGTGCTCTGAGGTACAAGAACTTTTAAATCTCACTGCTTGTTTGTTTCCTGCCACATGCAGTTTTCTTGCCTCTGAAAACAAAATGTTGGTCATTTGGGAGCTTCCTATTACTTTCAGATAGAAAAGATAAAAGGCTGAGAGAAACAGTAAATCGACTAAAGCATACCAAACAAAGGTATTTACCTGTTCTATATCTGCTAAGATTTCAGTGACACCTACTCAGTGGTCATTTACATGCCGTGCTGTGTATGCCAGTAAGAGGTATGCTGGAGGGAAAAAACCCTTGCAAACATCATAAATAAGAAATGAAACACTCCCCCAGACCTGGGTCTCCAGTGCACATATATTAATTACACACCAGAGGGTAAAGCCTCAGTATGTGCAAGCATTTAATTCATTATTTGCATTTATTGAAAACATTCCTTTTCACTTTAACAATAAAGTAACCCAACAGTGAAGTAACAGCAATTCAAATGCAGTCATTTACAGACGTGCGGTTTCTTGTGCCCATTGTACAGTGCAGTGCTGCCAAGTCTCACACCTCAGAAGTAAGCTCCTGCTCTCTCCTCTGTCACACACATACATGCACACACATACAAAATTTACATGTCTGCTCTCACCTATATTCTTTTGGGAAAACCCACAAATTTCATCAATCTCACTCTACAGATTTAAAAATCCTGGCAGCTTTTGAATAGCTTTTCTTCATCAGCTGCAATTAAGTGTTGGAAAAGAAATCCAAAATACACAGAAAGAAACTTTCTCCTTAATAGGAAATGTTAGCAATAGTATGGGATTTCTAATATGTTCCAAAGTTTAGCCACACCATCGTACTGGAAGGCCAAGACTGCCTGCCCTGTGATTAGGTTCCCTTAAATGCTGGGCAATTCAGTGTTGTCAGCCATAACAAGAAACATTATTTATAACTATTTAACTGTTTTAAGAGTATAGTTAATAGCTTTCTGTAACATGATCTTAAAGAAGTTGATTAAGTGTGCTTTACAACATGACCAGAAAGAGCTTCCGATTAGTGACATCAGTATATATATTTTACATCTCACATGGCCCACACTTTTAAAACTTGGAAGTGTTGAAATAGGAGTCAAACCAAAATGAAATCAAATCATTAGAATTGAAGCATTTCCTTACCACACTTCATCAATATCATCATGTCATACCAATAGACTGAATATCCACAACATCAAGTACCTGTCTCTGGTAACAAAACCTAGAAATATATAATTTCTATGTCACTCATGCAAAAGAAAGATGGGCCTCGGAGGGGAGGAATTCAGGGATGGTTCAAAAACTCATCACAGGTTTGGTTCAGACTACAGTAATACAGAAAATAAACAAATGAAAGAAAAAAATATTAGGCTCTGGATTGAGTAAAAGTTCACATCTATCCAAGGTTAAACAGATGTGACAGGGATCCATTTTTGATTTCAAGGCTCTAAATTACTGGAGCTCACAGGTTGAAGAAGATAGTGTAGTTATAAAAACAATGTTTTGCAAACACCCCAAAGTCTGTTCCCTGGGAGTCTGTAATTGCTCCCTGTTTCCTTTGGCAATTCTGGTTAACTGCATGTTTTTATTCCTCATTATTACAGTTTTTATTCCTCATTCATCTCATGCCTGAGGAGGGACTAGTCTCATCCTGGTAAAGTCTCAGTATAATTACAAAGCAGGGAAATTTTTGCATCCCAAACCAAATTTCAAATTTATTTGGAATCTAATAATGTTCAAATCCAGTTACTGAATTCACACACACTTTTAACTTTATTTACTATTTCTATCACAACCAAAATTTTTATTTGCCATTGTATATTTGTCCTCATATTTATGCATTTCAGAAATAAAGACCCTTAAAAAAGGGTTCTGCCAGCTTTTTATTTCCAAGTCAATACCCTGGTGAAATGTATTTGACATATATTCCTTGGAGATTGTGCATATAGACACAAAAAGACAGAGAGCAGGGATTTTTTTCAGCTGTAGAAGAGGCGGCCTCAGGGCCTATTGCTATCTACAACCAGCTAAGCAGAGGGTGTAGAAAAGATGAACAGAATTCCCTTCAGAGGTGCACAGTGAAAGAACAAGACAAGAGACAAAACTGGAACATGGGGAATTGATACAAAGAAACATTTTTACAATTAATGTTTTCAATCACTGAAAGAGGTTTTTTAGATGACAGTGGAATGTCTCCATCTGTGGAGACATTTGAAATGTGACTGGGCACGGCCCTGAGCAACATGCTCCTTTGAGCTGCTCTGGACATCCCTTCAAACAAAGATGGTTTTGATTATAAATACATATATATAGTATCATTAAGAAATACTTGGCATTCCTAGTTTCTTTTTCTTTTGAATATGCATAAATACTGGCTAAACATCGATATTATGTGTTTAAAGTACATCCTGGTGCACATGAAAACGATACCATTTGTGGTAAAGTACTGGCTTGAACAAAACCAGTTTCCTGTTACTGAAATTGGGAGTTGAAAAGCTGAAAATCAAGCCAGAAGGAGATGGGATTATTGTCATCATACCTGTAACAAGCTTTTCTAATTAGTGTGTTAGTGTTAAGAGAATCTCAAAAGAGTAACGTTTTGTTAGAAATGCTGATATCATTTTTTTTTTGTTTTAAATATTTTGCAGAGTATGTAAGCAAGGATAGAAAAGTAGTGTTGGAGGGATTTTTGGTTTTGTTTGCGTTTTTTGTTTGCTGGGTTTTTTTGTTTGTTTGTTTAGTTTTTTGGGTTTTTTGTTTGGTTTTTTTTTTGTTTTGTTTTGTTTTGTTTGTTTTTTTTTTTTGTTTGGTTTTTTTTTTTTTTTTTTGGGTTTTTTTTTTGGTTTTTTTTTTTTTGTTTTTTTTGTTTTCTTTCTGCTCAAGAGCAAGTTTCCTGGAAGATTTATATCACATTTCAGGACATACTATCTGTCTAGCAAATCAGACTTATCAAGGCACTCAATCATTAATTCTCAGCCAAGTGCAAGTATCATCAGTTCCAGACACATTTTTTTTTGATTCAGATCTTTGTACAAGGACATTGATTGTTGATTCTGGGATCACTGTGCACCACTTGTCCATTTTGGTCAAGTATTTCATTTCTTGACATGGCAGTAAAAAATTGGAAAAGGCTCTGCAGCATCTTTCTGTAAAATATCTATAAATTCTAGAGGGATAGGACTGACATCTAAATCTAGCATGCAAAAGCATACATGAGAACACATTAAACCACACATTAATTTTAGTCAGAAATAGTTTTATATTATATATATAACTAGCATTATGTGGTTAAGATAGCAAGTTTAGAAGTTTAAAAATACATTCTCCTGAAAATTGTGGATAAAAGTACAAGAAAAGACAAGATAATTCTTGATTTATTTGTCCTATTGTTATATTTATACTGTTCATGTGAATTTCAGTAGGTTTTTTTACCTCTTTTTTACCTCTTCCATATGCAGTAAGCAATAGAAATAATAACTGAATTCTGAATTATGAGTAAACCATAACTGCCTTTATTGACTGAATGAACATTTATTAAGTGAACATGGAAATATCTCAAGTTTCTTAAAAAACTCAGAACTGAGGAGAAGTTTTTTTTTTTTTTTTTTTTAAATTAGGAAACAGGAGTGGGTTGTTTGTTTGTTTTTCCAGGCATTCACATGTAAAATTTTGTTAGCTGCAAAAGAAAATATTTATTTCAAATTTCCCATCATATTCCCATAAACCTGCATTATAATGGCTTTAAATGAAAGCAAAACGACTTCGTCTCACGAACGCTGATATTCCCCTGCTGGTGACTGTAAACCCCGAGTTCTTCCTAAGTTCCAGCTCACATGAGAACAGCGTCTTGTGACTCTTAGACAGCCCTTTATCACATCATACAGAGCAAAGAGCAGCAAGGAGAAGAAATGGAGGGCTCAGATAAGAAGGAATAGCTCTTCCTACCTCATTACAAGTATTTATTGCTGAACAAGATACTGGTTTCATTTTCCATTACAAAAGTTCATCTGGTCTTACAGGGCAGACTGCACTACATACACTTCTTGTGTCTCCTAAAATGATCAGTTAATAGTATGCAGGAAATGTATTGCTTTCCAGGGAAACATGGAATGTGTTCATGATGTAAGAGATTATTCATTGTGGCTACAAATCAAAAGATAATTTAGTAATCTGTGACACACCTTAAGACACAAGACTGTTTTCAGAAACAAAAATGCAAGTACAATGAATAACCATAATTACTTAGACACTTTCTATGCTCTAGCTTAGTTTCATTTCTGTTATGATTGACCATGAAAAAACAGGTGAACTTGTCAGAAACCTAACTCAGTAATTCCAATGATTAATCATATTATTTATAATAACACTATGTCTCTCCACATAACCTGTTTGCTTAAAATACACATGAAAACATGTAAGAAATAGTAGCAGCAAAGAATTTAAGATGACCTTGAAGACAGTTTGTAGTGGCAACCACCACTGGATGCACTGGTCAACACTGTGACTCTGGTTAGTGCTCTATGAGCTGCTTTTGAATGAAAATTGAGAGGAGCCTGTGAAATAGTTGTGAGCATAGTCAGAGAAGCCTTAATGCCCAAACCATTTAAATCCAGATTGTTTTAAAACTATCAGATGCGGCAAAAGGTATTAATCCTGTATAAACTTGTGGCAACTAAAGTGATTAAGGTGGTAGAGTCACCATCCCCTAGAGGTGTTCAAGAAACGACGTGGCATTTAGAGCCATGGTCTAGCTGACAAAGTGGTAATTGGTCAAAGGTTGGACGCAATGAGTTCAAAGGTCTTTTCCAATCTAAACGAATTAGGTTGGAATTCTGTGCTTCTCTGGTTCTCCGAGTCGGTGTGGTGTGTGATGTAACGCCCTTTCATGGAGATCCGCCAAGGTACCCAGGCAGAACCCTGTCTAAGCGTTTACAGTCGCTCTTATCTCACCCCTCCGTTGCCCTGGGAAGACCTGCAAGGCTGGCAGATTAACGGTGACCTACAGGGTGACGGCACGCCTGTGTCTTGACGTGGGACGGAAGAGGAGATGATTAATTCGGTGTAAGTCGGTGCGACAGAGGTGATGTTGTAATCACGGACAAGACGGGAGGGCACGGTGGGAGCGCTGTACGGAGGTAACAGCAGCCCGGTCGGGCACACGCCGCGTACAGCGCCGTGCCCGCACCCCCGAGCCGCACCGAGGGCGCGTGCCGGAGGCAAGCGGAGACCACCGGGCGGCTCTCCGGTCCCCCACCGGATCCGTGTCGGGGCCCGCCCCGTGTGGACAGGGCCGGGCTGGAAGTGACGCGATCGGACGGGCGGAGCTGCGTGGCGCTGGTGGCGGAGGCCCCATGTTGATGTCCCCGGTGCCCTCCGCGTCTGCCTAGGTAAGAGCTGTCCGTGGCCGGCTGAGGGTCCGGGCAGGGCTGACACGCTCTTTCCCGCCGGCTTCCAGCCGCTTCTGGGCCGGGCCGGGGCGGCCGGGCCGTGCGGCCGCGGTTCTGCGCCACCGGCCCCCGCAGCTGTTCGGGCCGGCCGTGGTCGGCAGGGGAGCGGCGGGGCCGGGCTGCGGGAGCCGGCGGGGCTCCCCTGCCCGCGGGGGAAGAAGGAGGCCCGGAGCCAAGGTGACCGCGTCGGGCAGGTGGCGGAGCAGCGGCGGGGAAGGGGCAGGAGGCGGCGCAGGTGGGGGCCGGGGCTGTCGGGGGCCCGGGACCGCAGCTGGAGGACTCCAGGAGGAGCTGTCTGCGGTGGTGCGGCTCGTCCTGCTTTTGTTTTTCCTGCTCGACGAGCTTTTCCTCCTTTTCACCGTCCTTTCCGCTGCGCAAAGCCAAACGCGTCGTTTAGCCTTCCCGTGGGAAGCGTTTGTCATGTCAGTAATGAAGCCTGCGCGTAGCTCTTCCTCCTCCTCTCCCGTTGCCTAGCCGGTAGCTGTGAGTTAAGCAAGCAAGTACCCAGCATCCCCATAACTATCCTTGAACTGTAAGTAGATCTGAGCATCACCTAAGCTCCGGGGATTTTCCTGCCAGGCAACAGTAATCCCAGATGATTGTGCTGGTCTGCACAAGTTAGATTTGTGAGCAGTTCGGCTTTGGGGTTGGAAACCAGTCTAGCTAGTGCTCAGCTGTGGCAGCTGACAACCAATGTGCAGAAATGGATAATTTTTTTCCTTTTGGTTGGGGTTGTGGTTTTTTGTTTTTTTTTTTTTTTTTTTTTTTTTTTTTTTTTCTTTGTAATACTTGCTTGGACAGAGTTATACAATTTTAAAGACAGATTTACTGAAAAAAAATCAATTGTTTTTATTATTAATGTTGTGTTTACTCTTTTTGTACTTATTCTACCTAATGAAAATTAAAGTATTTCATGTCAATGTTATTTGGCTAAGTTACCGAATTACCAGAAATGAGTGAATTTGTTGCAATTGAAAATAATTAAGGTTATTCTTTTTCTTTTAGAACCATAAAAATTGCTGATGCATACTATTTGTATGTTGTATTTGTATGTATTTGTAGTTCAGAGTGAAATTAAGAGGTGCCTTGAATGTTATCCTCTGTTTTGAGATGTGTGGGAATTTTCAGGATTTTACTGTGCTGTAACATCTCCTATTCTGGACTCTGAAGCTACATAACTGATAAGATTTATTGTGTACCCTGTCGTTTCTAGAAAACTGTATTTTGATCTTTACTCAGTTTCTTGCTTATGGAGGTTCCTTTTTTTTTTTTTTTTTTTTTCTTTTATATCTATTAATCTTCACAAGCTTTGTATTTTATCTTGTAACCCGTGTTGGTCAGTATACAAAACTGTTTTTTATTTAACATCTGATACATTGAAATGATGTTGTGGCTGCCCGCCCCTATGTACTTCATGTGTTACTCTAAATTGCGCAGTAATAAGCTTAAAATATTGATGGCTTAAAACTAAAAAAGCCTTTTTATTTACCTTTTCCTTGTTTTGGGTGATGGATACATGTTTACTTCAGAGTGCAGTTTGTTTCAGAAAGCACAAGGTCTTCGCTACTTATTTTTTAACTGGTGAAATTTTAAAAGGCTATAGGAGGTGCACAAACACATTTTTATATTTCAGCTACTTGAGGCTTGCAGTGGCCTGTCTCCTTTTGGTTTTGGTTTCTACATTTATCTTCAATGAAAGTAGCATATTATGTCACACACTTGGCAGTAACCTCTTTCAAGGTGTGAATGTGCTTGGTTGGTATAAAATTACTTTCAACAGCAATTGCAAGAACAGGGTAGCTCATCTTTCCAGAAATGTCAGATACATAAGGCCCTAATCCTCCTAATATCAAATGTTTTGACAAAATGTTGATTATACAATGGAGTCAGACACTTGAAACTTCTCAGTTGCATATTATTCTATTTTTGTCAGATATTGCCGAATCTGAGGAAGGGATGTTCTTCTTCAACTCATGAAGCATCTTGTGTTACTGTGGTTGTAGCATTATGTATCCTGAATGAGGTGGTACATGGAAAGCACAAAAGCTTTTGCAGTCCAACTGATTAGTGTTAATCTCTTCAACTGTGTGCATACCTCAATGTTCCTGCTATCAATGCAGGCCATTGTTTATGGTAACGAAGCTAAACACGAAGTATGTGTTACAGTGAGAATAATAAAAGATGCCCACAGACTGCTAAAAGGGGGCAGGAAAACTCTTGAAGAAGAAGTAGGCAAAAAAGCCAGCCCAAACAAACCCTCATGTTTACATAAACTTTCTTATTTAAAAAAAATGTCTTAGAATGGAACTTTGATGCTTTTACTGAGAGGGGAGGAAAAACTTCATGTGTAAAAATGCTGTGAAAAGCACTGAGCAGTACAGATTTGAGAAAAGTTTAAAGCCGTGAAACTACAGAACTTTTGTTTCTCCTTCTCTAGCACGTCTAGATCCATTAAGAATCTTTCATTAAGTTAGAACCCTGCTTTGTTTTCACACCACTGCTTTTGTTTTCCACTTTCTGTCAGTGAGATATAATACTGGGGGCATTCAGCTAAGCAATGCTTTCTCTCCATCTTGATGTCATTGCTGAAATGACTGCTCTTTTTATTCTGAGAGGTGGTTGTTTTGGAGAGATGCTGAGGCAGTGCACTTTGGTGAATTTAGTCTATGGCTCTCTGTTTTCAGAACAGGGCAGCTAATTATTAGACTTTTCTACTAGATTAAATTCTACTAGATTACTTTTTGTAACTTCACTATTTTTTCCACTATGTTCAAGTAACAACTTCTACAATTTTGTTACAGACAGCCATGTCATCCTTTCAAGAAGTTCCGTCTTCAGCTAGCACTTTGCAGACGTCCAATTTTGCACATGTGATTTTTCAAAATGTCGCGAAAAGTTACCTTCCAAACACACATCTTGAGTGTCACTACACTCTGACCCAGTTTATCCATCCTCATCAGAAAGACTGGGTTGGTATTTTCAAGGTAAGTTATGCTTGTTCTATTGCTATTTTTCAAACTTTTGCTTGCTCTCTTGCAAGTTAAAAAAATAAATCTCAACAACAGTAAACTTTAAGTTCAACATCACTTAAGTGATGTATTGGTTCCTGCTGTTAGAGTGTCAGTTTTGTAACAAAGACCAAACTGGAGACCAAAACTAGAGGAGTGAGTCCAGCTGGAAGTCTGCTGGAATAAAGAGAAGGTTTAATGTGTGCAGAATTAAATGGAAATTATTTGGGAAGAGATGTGTGGTTACAGAATAATATTGTGGACTGAGTGAAGAACGTGATACTGTGTGTGAAATGTGTGTGCAAAGAATGAAAACTAAGCTGGAGATAACCTGACCCACATCCCTGACTAATTTTATTGCTAGAACAGGCTGAACAGTATAGATCACTAAAATTATTTGAAATGGATTCTTGGAAAAAAGATACTTGGAGATATTTTCAAACATTAGTGAAGTTTCATTTATGGGATTAGAAATTGATTAATTCTAATATCTACTTCTGATAAGACCTTGATTTGTGTATCTTTGTCAGTATAGCTCCTAATAGATGATGCTGAAATTCCTTATTTGCATTTTATGTAATAGAAGTTTTGATTCAGGCTTTAATGAAGTGATGCTTTGGCAGCGGGGAGGGGAGACGTGTGGCAGACTAATTTATTACTGGAGCACTTTTCCCATAGAACTCAGTTCACTGTTTAAAAATGTAAATTATTGACTTTGTTGTAATCTTCAGATTATGAGTCTTTTTTCAAGCTAAATGACTCCTCTGCAATATAGAAATACTGTGCTGTGTAACAAAGCAGAAGTGTTGTTAATGCAATATGCAGTGACTGTATAGTCACTAAATTGTGCCAGGGAGACCTTAGCTTACAAACAGGCATGTTTCCCTAGTAAGAAATTTTTAAAAATAAGTGTGTATGTGTTTTATTTGCAAAGTTTTGACAAATTATGTCACTGAGAAAACACTTGAATGTTTAGTTCATGGCATTCGTGAAGTGTAAAAAAACCCTCTTTATCAAAATTTTATAGATGGTTCTGTTTATATTGCATGTAAGCATCTTGAAATTATTGAAATGTGAATGCAATGGCTTTGTATGTTGGCCTAAGTGAGGGAGGCAATCAAGCAGGACTCTAGCATTACTAATTAGGTAAAAGAAAAAAGAAGTTGAGAAACAGTTTTTCAGTGATTACACAAAATGCTGTGTAGAATGTACAGGTATCTGATTTCATCTTGACTGTGATGATAATTTTCTTAAGCTATTGATGTTCTACTTCATTCTGCTTTAACAGAGGCAAATAATACTTTTGCAGTCATTTGAGGAACATGTTGAGCTGGCATAAGGTAGTGCTACCGTTCAAAGAAACATCTTTAATGCAGGGTGGCTTTTTTCTTGTGCTTCCTCTTTATGTGAAACGAGATCTTGTGTGGCAAATCAAATTGAGGTTAAGACCTCAATGGTTTTGTGACTAGATGTTTAAAATGGAATTCCCCAACTAAATTTCCAGTTTGCCTGATTCACATCAGTATAAGGGAAGGAAGCATTGCAAGATGGCAAGAATAGAAATGGTTTTCTTTTAGTGGTTATATCAGCTTACACTAAGTGTTCTGAATATACTTAGTATAGTTACAGTACACTGAATTAAATGGAGCCAGCTGTCTAACTATATCTGTGTCTACAAATATGTATATGTAATGTTTACAGTAAAATAAACTATGAAACCTAGTCATCTTGGGATAGATAATAGAAGTTGTACTGTGATCTGAACGGAAAAACGAGTGACTTCTAGAGAACTGATTGTTCATGAGCAAATAAAAAAGCACCTGGAGGTGGTTTGAAACCTAATGAAAGCAGAAAGGGGTTTTATCATTTACTTCTCTTAAACACATATGATGTGTTGCAATGCATGGTTAGTAAATTGAGCCTATGATTGAAAAAAAAAAAAGGACAAAAGAAAATCTTGACTAATTATGACAACAATAATTAATGATCATCAATATTGGCTGGTATGCAGTGAAGGTGGGGTTTCTATGAGAGAACTCAAAGTGTTGATTCACAGACTGTTCATGTAGAGGGAATAAAGTTCACTTTGTCCTTTTGAAGTGCATAAGTTGCTTAGAAAACAAATCTGTTCAAGCTGGTGTCATTTAACCTTTGTCTGAGATTGCACAGAAGGTAACTAGTGTTGTAATAGTGGACAGAGGAAAAAGGCACCTAGTTAAAAAAAGAAATCAAAAAACCTCAGCCAAAAACCCCAACAAACAGTGGTAATTTCTGATTGGTGTAGAAAATAAATATGAAGTAAGATTGTTCCTGCACTCTGTGAGCATTGTTGTTTTTGGTTCTAATGTTGATTTTTGTTGGATTTTAGGGGTCAGTGGCTTCAGCAGTATTCTGTCATGTTTGCTCTACTGGCTGGATAAGAATTTTTTTTATTGAACTGAAAAAAAAATAGGTAAATTTAGGTACCTTTTTAAGTGAATGGTTTTTATTTAGGATGCAAGTGTGTTTCTTCAGCCACAATAAGGCCTTGAGTAAATATTGGTTATATATATCCTTATATTATTGCATTTGTTTTGCTTGTCCAGCTGTTAGTGCAGCTGCACAGTGAAATGGATCAGTAGGGTGATCTGCCAGGAAAATACAGACTCTCCTCCTTCAGCTTTCACCATCTTATTTCATAACTGGCTTGGTTCTTTAGTTTGATCATGGCGTGGTGCAATGGGCAGCTGTGCTGGTGTCACTATGATGGAAACAAGGGGACTGGGAAGATGTATATGGGAATGGCTATGCCTGCTTTATTGGTATGGCTGCTTAATATGGGATGACAGTTGAAGCTTCTTTTTCAAACTTTTCAGAGTTCTCTTCTTAATAGCAACTTACTTGAAGTTGTGAAAGTTAAGACTCTACCAACTTCTCTGCATATGCTGTAGGAGAAATGTGATTTTTTTTTTTTTTTTGTTCCCAATGTAAGTTGCTAAATGTTGAACTTCAGAAATAATGAGCAGAAGGCTCTTTGAGGTGGCAGTAACAGGTTTAAAACTGTTCCCAGGCAAGTAATTTTGTATTGCTTAGAAAAATGGAGACCCAGTGTTCATAAACTGAAAGAGTAATGTTGCATATAAGGGAATTATTTCAGATGTACCAGTTTTTTTAAAAACTAGATATATCTAAATGCATACACTAATTCTGGGATTGGATGTCTGGCAAAAACTGGGAGATGTAGGAAGTGCAATAATAAAGATATCCTTTAGAGCAGAAGTTCTGCATATACTTTTTAAAATTGGTTTTGTGTTTATTTTTCTTACTTGTACCCTACAGGAGAGGAGTCAAATGCAGGTTTTGACTTAGTCTTCAAGTCTGTTGTCTGTCATTGCTGCTATGTGTTCTTTTGCTTTTATGATACTCTGGAGAATCATCTGTAATCAAGTACTAAAAGGTCTTGATGAGTTATATCGTTGCGTGCTACCAAGGAAGAAAAAGCATTTTTTTCAGATAAGTACTGGTGTAGTATTTGGCATGGACATCCGGAGCCCAAATTCCTCTACATGCAGTTTTATGAGAACTAGAATTTGAGATCAAATTACTCAAACCCTCTACTGAGGGTTTCTGTGCCGGATAATCTGATGGTTCCAAGTGTGGAGTCAAAGGTGAGAAGACTTACCATCCTTGATTGATTTCATAGGAGGTGATTCCTAGAGTGATCTAAGACCTCTTTTTTTGTTTCTGCTCATCTCTCGTTAATCAGAATCTGGAGAGGCCTTTAACGTAACCCAAATCTAAACCTTTGAAATGAGGAAAAATAACAAATGTGTGCACTACATCTGGTTGCAAAACTGGCCTGTCTCTAGGTAGTCCTAATTTCCGGCTAGGGAAGTCTACATCTCATGACTATAAAATTAAATAATCATATGGCTGAGTGATATTTTTGCATTATTAATACATAATGTCCAGATTTGCAGAAGTGTTTGAAAAGCCTGTTTGGTTTCTAGGAAGCAGCGCCTACCTCTTTGTCTGGAGCTTATGTCTGCAAAATAGGGCTGTCAAATGTTCAGTACACAGGAGATACAGGTTTACTCCACATCTCAAAGGCACAAAGAAGGACTCTTGTGGGCTTTATAAAGATACCACATCAAGAGGGTAGTGTTAAAGGTGTAGGTGCTTGTGGGGTATGTCGTAATACTTTGTGAATTTCTGAAGTTATAATTTAGCTGAGACAAGTATGCTGGAATGCCCTGCAATATCAGCACGTAATCAATCATACATATGTTATGATAATGACTTTTGTCTTGTTGTGTCATTAATTAACTGCTCCATTAAAACTTTTCTGTTCCTCAGTTCTAATTGATATATTTTTCTAAGTAATCTGCATTAGCATTCTTCTAGGATAGACAAGATGTAGGCATGCTTTGATATTGACTGTCTCAGGGTACCCCTAGAGAAGAAAAGGAAATAATTTCTTTCTAAATTTCTATGTTGTTAATGTCTGCAATTAAAAATTAAAAATTGAGTGCCGACATTCTGGCAATCTAAAGCATGGAACAGCTGAGTAACCAGAATTGGGAAGATTTTAGTAACTTATTGAACACAAAAAGTGCCTCTTGCTCAGAGAGAGTACTCGGTGTTTACAAGGCCACTGTGCTACTGTTTGTGCAATAGTGCAGTGTGTGTGTTTGTATCAACTTAATTTCTGTCTTTTCAGTGTCCTTATTTATAGGAGATCTCAGAATTAAATTGTCTGTGGTCAAAAACTTTTGTAACACAGTTTGACATTTTATGTGATAGAGACTTCAGAAACAGCTAGGTGTTTGTGTTTTATCAAGGCAATATAACTATCTCTGCATAGTACTCTGGGTTATTTAGTCTCTTTTGGAGTGCAAATAATAGTACAGCTTGTGTGAGTCATTTCAATATCCTGATTTTGTTGTAGATCGATAATTTAAGCAACAATTATTTCCATACAGATTACATGCTGAAGTACAGCAAAACATCTGGATGTGTTATTTGCCACATGCATATAGAAATACCATTTTTCTGGCATGGAATCATCACTGCACAGCTGGCCATGATAGATACAGGAATGTGCAGTGCACAGTATGTCCTGCTGTTAAAATAGTTGGGAAAAGAACTATTGGAGTTCAAAATGTTTTTGAGAATTGCTATATCTCTGAATTGGAGTGATTCTGTTGGTTTCTGGTTTACTTTCTTTGAAAAGACAAGTAAATAGTACTTAGCATGAAAAAGAAAGTCCCTGGCAACATTACTTGCTGTCTCTATATGAGATGAAGAGAAGGATAATCTGGATTTATGTGATGTTACCTTTGACAAGAAATTGTAACATTTTTTTCCAAGTGTCAGTAATTTTCTAAAACTATTTGGTGTGGTAGGTTGTAGAATTGGCATAAGAAAGTAGTCGGTACCTGGTAACAATTTTGAAATAAAGGATTGTGCTAAAGGATAGTTCTTAGGGGATGTGGTAGCAAGGGAATAGTTTACTTAAACCCCACCTGCTCTTTTTAAATGCATTTTCATGCTTATCTCCTAAAATAAATAGTAATTTTGTTACTCTTTGCTCTGTCATACATTTTTTGGACAGTAATTTACATATGTAACAGGTTTATTTTTAGGGAATTCATATTGTTTCTGTATTTATTTGATCTGTACCTAACAGAGGAAGTTGATCCTGTGGTCTAGGCATTCTGTCAATGTAATTTTGGCACATTCCTCTGAACTATGAGGTAGAAATATAACCAACGAGAGATGATCATAACTTAGGATACTGATAGTACCTTGATACTGCAACAAATACCATATGTTTGCAAGAGTCCAAATTAATGTACGTGTTTGTAACATTCAGCAGAGATGGACTTCTTCGGGTCTGGGACTGAGAGAACATTTTGAGATCAGAGCCTTTCATAAAGAATCTAGAGTACTTTGCAGCCATCTTCTACCCGAGAATGTCTCAACCTTATGGCTCCTGTTGTATAACTGCTTTTAATCCCAGCGTGAGTAGCAAGGTTATGTCTAAAGTGAAGGCTTAAGCATCTTGGCTATGTCAAAGTTGCATGTGGTATAAGGTGATTACAGACATAGTAAAACCCCCAAGGTTTGACTTTGCTTACTTACTTTGAAATGTCTCTGCCTGAATGTTACTACAGTGTACTTAATACTTAAATAAATACTTTTCCTTAAGTCCATGTTCTGAAATTTTTTGTACAGTTTGATTCTTTCAGAACTGCTATCTAGATACCATTATTTGCTGATGATGCCTGTGTTCAAAAGTACATTGCATCAATGGCATGTCAGTGTTGTCTCAGTAATTTTGGCTGGTATGAGCTTTGCTGCACCCAGATGTTTTCATTTTCCTATCTACTAGTTGTTTTAGAAGAACTTGGTGTTTGTAGCTGCCTGTTGTAGATTATGTGTTACAGTAGCACAGATAATGCTGTCACTTTCAAATAACATTACTTTACTCAGGGTTATGGCCTAAGGCAAGCCTGCTTGGAGAAGTCTTTTCCTATGATACTGGTCCCAATGGTGTTTTGCTTAGATACCTGTGCTGTCTGTGTTTTGGGGCAAAGAAAATGTTTCTTACCATGTGAAGCATGGAAAGGCTGCTGACTTATCTTGTCAGTAATAATTAAACTGTATAACATACATCTACTGTATGTAATTTTGCTTTTTTCAGAGGCAGCAACTGTCATCTTGCAATATTTAGGCTGCTTTGCCAAATTTCTTTCTCAGCTATTTAATTTACCTTTTAAAATAGAAAAAAGGCTTAAGTTTTACTCTGACAAATTTTGTGGTCGGGTTTTTTGTCTGATTTAAAAAAAAATTGGATTGTAATTAGATATCTATAGTAAAGGCCTGCTGATTATGCCTAAGTTGGTCTAGCCAAACAAATGTTTTCCAAAGAGGTGTTTGCTTCTTTGGCTTGTTGATGTTGTGTAGATGGATCAGGCACTGTTAATATAGCAGAATGAACACTGCTGTTCTTTCAGCTATGTAACAGCTTTCTGAGGCTAGGGAACAAAATGCCAAGTGAGCCTCCCATGCTGATGGTCTTTCTTTAAGGCACTCTGTCTCCAGATGGAATCGACTGACTTTACCAAGTGATTATAAAAGGAAAGAAATTTTACAAAATGGAAAATCAGAAAAATTTTATTTTCCATGTTAATCTGAAACTCAAGAAATGAAAACAAAGTTGGAAATAATTTTTACACTGAAAACACTGTGGAGTTGTAAAGTAGAGCTTTTGCCTTAGAAAAGCTTACATGCTGTGTAAAATGAACCAGATGAGAGTTGAAGGAGATACAGTGAAATAAAATGGTTATTATTTTCCCTCAGGTATTGGGTAAACTCATTATTGCTATACAGACAGGCACTCCCTATTTATGCTCCCTCCCTCATCCCCCCACTTATTTTTCTACTTGGCAAATTTTCTTCAAGGTATTCTGTTGCAACATACTGTGGGTGAAATGTAAATATCAGAAAGCTAATCTCACTGTGTGATGTGACATTGCAGTAAGAAATGGGCTTGTATCTGTGGGGCAACACAGAAGAAGAAAAAACTTTTGTGATGACTGCATGTCTATTTGTCAGTAGAAGGAAAACCTGTCTAGTGTGAGTATTACGGGACAGCTGAGCTGTCCCTACTTGCCCAGTACAACTTGCAAAGTACTTGCAAAGTGCTGGACTCTTAAACTTTACCAGACTTCAGCATTTCCACTGTGGCTACTGAGTTGGTTTACATGACTGAAAAGTGTTTATGATGTCCTAAATAGAAATAAATCTTTTGCTCAAAAGTAGGAGACAGGACTATTGTGAGTGTATTACTCTGTAATGGCCTATTAAAGCTTTCCATTTTATGGAGGGAAAACTAAGTGAGGTTTCAGTTATACATTGTACATAATAACTTAGTCTGGATATGACTTTTTTGTGGGATAAATTATGTGTAGTCATATTTTGGTTTAAAAACATGGTTGAGAAGGTGAAAATAGGATTTGGTTTCTGGATTGTTAATCTCTTGGTTAACTTCTGGAAGGAAGGCAAGAATGTTTGCATTTATGCACAGCTATCTAATTTAAAAAATGTATTTCAGAGTGGAGTTTGAAAGAATTAAATGTGGAACATATAGAAGAATGTGTTGAGTAGCAGATGCTTATGTCTAACTCAGTTGTAAAATCGATTTTTTTCTTTCTGTTGCTTTAGGGAAGTTGTGTCATCTAAGTCTTACGTGCTGTTTTAACTGAGAACTAAGAATGTTTTTTATTTTTTGAGTTTTGAACTCTGAGCAAAATATTTTCAGTGTTTTCAGTAAATTCCTTAAAAAGTAATGGTATCAGCACAGCCAGTCAGTGCTGATGGCTGCTGTGCTCATCAGATGATGAACCTGAGTTCAGGCTTCACAATGAGCAAAGTGTAGTAAGTGTAGTTTGACATTTCATTGACTTCATTTTTTCCTCTGAACTTCAGAAGTTTTTGTGTTGGAGTTCTTCTATAATTTGCGGTGTTTGTGTGCTTGAATGTGGATGTTGTAATGGTTGCCATGGCCTGTGCCAGGTTTTTAAGTTGGACTAATAAACTGTGCCTGTTTTCATCTTCCTGGCTCAGAGAAAGTTTCTCACTGTGTCCTATAGAAATTTCTCATTTACTTAAGGTTTCTGATAGTAAGAAAGTACTACTGTGCATCAGCACATACTTTATACTTTGACTGGAACTTGGTTTCATGTTTGTAGTTGACTTTTTGTTGATTGTGTTTTTGTTTGGTTTTGGTTGGTGTTGTTTTGTTTGGGTTTTTGTTTGTGGTTTGTTTTTTTTTTTTTTTTTTTTTTCCAGCTGATATGTGAAGTTAACTTTAACTTTGATTTCATATTTTGGTACATAAGAATGTGTTCTTCATACCAAAATAGAGCTGTTAACTTCACATGAGTTCAACAAGAATTAAGTGTGGGTTTCCACATCTTTCCCCTTGTTACCTTCTTTTGACAGCTGTTATGTTCCAATTAATGTAAATAAATATGCTTGGAGCTTCATAAATTTTCATAATTTTCACAATCTTCATAAATTTTTACAACTTGTTCAGTAAATGAAGAAAATGAAAAATGATACAGTATTATTGAAAACTTAAACATAATTTTATGCTGGACAAAAATTCTCTCAATGGCTTTTTTTTCATTGTTTTGAATTTCAAATGCAGGAATGAAATTTTCAAATCATTCTAACAAGCATTTGTTTGTTTTCTATACAATGTTTTAATGAGAAAAGGTGCTCAGTGTTAGGCATATCAGCTGTTTGGGCAGTTGAAATAGTCAAAACTCCTGTTCTTATCGACCTGAGAATTGCAATAGCCATTTTCCTCCTGTCAGTGTAGTACAGGCAAGGTGTTCACATTAAATGGGCTCTTGTGGGGGATCTGGACTTGTCTCCCATTTCAGAGACTAACCTGGAAGATAGTCTGTATTATTGGTAGAAGGTTTTGTTGGTATCATCAGCAGTAAGACAAATAGTCTAGCTTTTCTGATTCTGAAATCAGAAACTATTAGAAACTATTTTTCTAAGCTAATATGCCCAATGTTGCTGAGGATGCTGTTTGTTTTGCTTCCAAAGCTACAGGGTTTTATTTATCATATAAACTCACTGTGGGGCTGCTGATGAATATACCTATATTCTCTTAATATTTTTTACTTTTTATTGATTTCCTTTGTAGCTTTTGCCACCAGTTTTAGTGTCTCAATTTTTATTTACTTTCCCTTAAGCGGTGTTAAATTTTATTCATATGGTTTTAACCCTAGTTAAAGTTTAGACATCTGTTGGTTTTCTTTCTGAGCTGAAAGAAATACCTATGTCAAAGATCACATTTAAATCATTACTGAGCCATCCAGTGTGTGCTGTAGTCTTGTATCTGTGATAGTATAACCTGTTGCCATAGAGAAGTTTATGACTATGTATATGTAGGTATATAGCATAGTATTTTGCAGTTTGGAGCCACTGTGTACTCCGTACTAGGCTTATTAAAGAGAATATTGACAAAAGATACAAAGAACTAAAGTAAAAGTTTATTAAAACCTGTTGATAAAAAAACTGATTTCTTTTGTTTTTTTAAATATCTACATCCTACACCTAAAACATGGATTACTTAAATTGGTTTTTATTTTATTCTCAGTATATCATTATGTGGCTTTGCTCCTTGTTTGTGCCATCTAAGAAATAACCCTGTGGAATTTAAGGATATTTATAGTTGTGTAGGAAGAATGTTGAAAAATGTTACTGAATTAACTTGCTTGGCTGCAGAATACTCACCTTCCCCTTTTAAAATGTATTAAGCTGTGAGGAAGATGACATTTGTTCATACTTCCTTCTCTGCATTGTCACATTTTGACATGTGCAGCGTGTAGCAGGGAAAACCCTCATTTTCTGAAGTTCTGTACAGTGACAAGAGCTGTTGGGCAACGCACACCGGCTGATGTCTTGCGTGTGCCCATTAAAAAAGGATGGAATTGTCATAATCATAAGAGTGTAAGACAGGGAGCCTTGCCAGAGGAAGGAGATTCTGGATGACAGAAAATGCGGGGAATTTTACAGAAAATACTTGTGGGGTAAACTTCCTTGGGTATTTCCTGTTAGCTCTTGATGTGTCACAGTTTTCTCTTTACCAGTAGTCCACAGATTACAGTTATACTTAAAAATACAGTACCTGCTGAGAAACAGACCAGGAGCATTATTTGTTTTCTACATAATTATTCTTTTTGTTTGTATCAGTATGGCTAAAGTTTTGAAACCTTTAAATCTTAAAACCTAGACCTCAAAAAAAACCTCTTTTGTCAATTACTACTGCAGGTAGAGTATTGATAAAAATAACTTTTGGTTTCTGGATAAATCACTAAATTTATAAATCAATATGTGATATCAAAGAAAAATATAAAAAGATAGAATTCCAGGAATAAACTTTTTATTGTCATGTTTATGTTCACTGGATTTTGTTTCTTCTCTTATGTTTTCCAGTGTTAATTATCAGAAGGAACAATGTTATTTTAGTAATGAAAATAGCATTAGAAGCAGTGTGTATGTATTCTGGTTTTTAACAGATGAAAAGATTATTTCATTTCTATACAGTATTTGTTCTGGACACGAGAATTTAGTTTCTTTTCTGAAACGAAAAAGATCATGTTGACTTTTCACTCACCGAGAGCTAAATTTAGAAAGCAGTGTGCTTTAGTTTAGGACAGCAAATAATGGTATATGCTTCTCTTTTCTGAAGTAAAAGCAAGTTCAGAATAAAAAATGGGTAATAACATCTGAGTTGGATTTGAAGACATGACTAATGTGAAAATTTGCAAAATGTTTCCTGTGAACTTTTGTCGAGAAAAAAGTGCTTTTACTACCTTCAAGTTACTGGAAGAGTTTTCCTTGTTATTTCTGAGATATTTAAAAGTGTGGGAACAACAGCCCCAGGAAGTCTCATTTCATTGACATTTTTAAAAGCTACTTGCTAGGCGATATCGTAGAACTCTTCTTTGCTAGGAATGGGCCTAAGACGTAGTAGGTGATTCCATTATAGTGGATGTGTTGAGCATCTGCACTGCTTCTCTTTAATAAGTGTTGCCTTACAGAAGTGATGAGAATTTCATCTGGTTTCACTGTTGTTAATCTGTGGTTTTTGAGAATATAAGAAAGGCTCCATCATCTCCAACATTAGTTTCATCCATATTTTTAATAAAAAGTGAAGAAGTGAATGGATATCTATGGAATAATCTATTCAGTTTTTTTTTTTAGTAATGCTGTGTATTAATTTCCATACATGAAATGTATGCTTATATACATATATAATTGCTGCTTTGCTGTTGAATTACTTTTACCTCTGATGTTCTCTTTACCTTTGCCTACCTAAACATGTTCTCCTTTTTTTGCTTTTTAAATTCCTTTAAATTCCTTTAAAACCCAGCTATTATTGCTTTTAAAATACACTGCTGCAATGTATTCTTTATAAAGAAAGACTTGTAACTTGGAGTTTGGAAGTGTTGCCTATTGAAGCAATGAAAATCATGATTGGTAACTTAATCTTTTCTTGGTTGTTGTGTGGTTTTTGTGTGTGGGTATTAGTTTTTTTCTTCTTCCTCTTGAAACAGTCTTACCTGATAAAAATTGGGAAACAATTTATTCCCTTTCCATATCTTAATTCTTCCATGACAGTATTCCCAGTTACTGATAAACTGTACGACACCTAGCATTTGATAAGGTGTTGGTATTTTTTTTTTTCCATCAGTGGACGAAATCAGATATATTTCTTCTTTTCCTTTGCTATTATGGTATTATTAAAATCCATTTTTTACACAGTTGCTTTGGCTTTCTGGTTCAGTTGCATGTATTTCAAGCCTGTTGGGATGTATGTCTTCAGAGGGTAGAATCATAGGCTCATAGAATGACCTGGGTTGGAAGGGATGTTAAAGAAGATGTAGTTTCAAGCCTCCTGCTTAGGGCAGGGACACCTCTCACTAGACTTTGTTGCTCAGAGCTCCATCCAGCCTGACCTTGAACACTTCCAGAGATGGGGCATCCACAGCTTCTCTGAAGTGGCTCACCACTGTACAGAGCTGCACTCTTAGGAAAACTCTGAAAGCAGAGGGTTTTTGAAGTTAGCAGAAGACTGTGCTGACTTAGCTGAGTTATGTTTTCATGCAGATCCATTTTTTTTCTTTCCAGACATAGCGTTTATGTATGAGAGAGTTAGCATGACACTGAAATGCTGGTCTTTAGCATTGCAGAAGTTGTCAGAAAAGTTCAAGTGTCAATTGTGATGTTTTCAGTAGCATAGAAAGCTGTGGTGGTGAAACAGCAGGCCAAAGGCCTACAGACTGAATCCTGACTTGAGCTGATAGAAGCCATGAGAAAGCTGACAGCTCTTCATGAGAACAGAGTTCTGCAGCAGTAAAAAAAACTTGTTTTCCCTGAGAAAGAAATCTAGGACTGTAGAAAACAACCTGCTTTCCCTGAGAAAGAGCTCTAAGACTGTAAAAAACACTAGCCACCTGTATAAACTGTTTTTACACTGTTAGAAAAATGAAAACTATCTCTCACAAACAACATTTCCTGTGCATACACACCGGGGATTTGAGTGACTAATCAATACAGAGTAACAACTTGTTACTGACCAATTAGACAGGGGATGGTCTTTAAAAACCCTGTAAAAAGGAACACGCAAAATAAACCAGGATTGATCCTTTCCTTTTCACACCATAGAGTGTGTCCTGCATCCTTCTTTATTGAGTGCCACAGAGACAGAAAGTTTTTTTTTTATCCCCCCCCCTTTTTGTTTTCTGATGAATCAGTTGGACTGTGGACACAGAAGAGTCAACATTGGCAGAACCTACACTAAGGAGATTTCATTATAATATCAGGAATTAATATTTTTGTATTTTTGATATAGAAATGTGTATCATTATAGAAAAAAAATTGTACCAAATAGTTTAACATATAGTGAAAACTGTCTGGTGTTTTGCTTTATATAGACCCTTTTATTGCCTTAGACCCATTTACTACCTTAGGTAACAAGCTTAATAAAATTAATGCTAAATCTTTGACATGCTTGTTAAAATATTCCTGATTTGTAAACATTGTTAAGTATCTTTTTATTGCATTTTGAAGCAGAAATATGCATATTACAGTATGTTGTAAAGGCCAGACCATGATATCTTAACTGTGAATATCAAACTTCTCTGTTTAATGTTTTCTCTTTCTGTTCTTTATTTTTTTATTCTTTTTTGTTGTGGTTTATTTAATTTTAGGTTGGTTGGAGTACAGCAAGAGATTATTACACATTTCTTTGGTCACCTATGCCAGAAAATTATGTGGAAGGATCAACTGTTAACTGTGTGCTGACTTTTCAAGGTGAGTAAGCCTACTCAGCTTTTAAAATACTTACCAGTTCATTTAAGTGCTGAGCATTGTATAACAGTTCTGGAGTTTAAAATAGATAAATTGGAGGATAATTTTCAACATTTCACTGTGGGAAGTTTAGTCTTATTTTAGATGTCAAGGAAGATTGTAAGGAAAAGTATGGGACTTAGTATGTTTTTTACATAGTAATGGCAGATACTCATGACTGATGGAGAAGCTCTGCTGGAAACTATTAAAATACAGTAAGTGACTTCATTTAATCATCAGCAGGTTTTTTAAATCTTGGCCTCTCTTAGTGCATTGTGTCTTTACATAGTCTTCAGTCCCTGGACTTTAAACATTATTGATGTGAAGTGATTCTTGTCAAAGAATAAATAGTGTAGATGATGGTTTCATGAAGGTTCAGAGTAGTCATAGAGTTGCATGGGACCTTTTGCTGCAAGGAATTGATGGAAATGTCTGAGGCTTTTAAGAAAAGAATAAGGAACAAACCATAAAATGTTACACCACTGTACAAGTCTACAGTATAACTACATTTTCAACACTGCATGCAAGTCATACCCTCTCCCTCCCCTTTGCAGTCTAGTAAAGTGCAAGAAAGAGATCAAAATTAAGAAATAGCTTCTCTGTAAAGGTGTGGAGTTACAAAGATGAGAGCTAACTTCTTAAATAGAAAAAGGGACAATGGCTGTGGGTTATGATGTGGGAAGTTCATGTCTGACATCAGGAAGAGCATTTTTACCATGAGAGAGTAGTGCAGCTCTTGAAGAGGTATCCTGGTTTGGAAGGATGAGAATTCCATACAGTTGTTTAGACACAGCCACAGTAATCTTAGGTGCTGACAACAGCCTCTGGAGTGGGAAACCTGACAAAGTGACCTTCCAGACTTCCTTCAGCCGGGTTTTTCAGGCTGGGCAAGGGAAATAATGTGAAGTGACTGATGTCTCTAAAATCAGCTACCCGTGGCATGAGTGGATTAACCATTCTATATATCCAAATAAATAGGAACCATTGATGTAAGCTACCAAGTGACAAATTAAAAATGAAGGTAGATACGATACTTTTATAACACAGTCAACATGCAGAGCTTGTTGCCACAGGAGACGACAAATGTCAAAAGTCTACACACATTCAAAATTTCATGTGAAAAGAGCACCTCCACTAAATTAATGCTTTTCTGTGTACAAACAGAATTCTATGTGCAATCTTACCTTCTTTTTTACTTCCCAGTCTTAGTCTTTGTTTGTGTATGTGTTTATTGCTTAAAACATACCAAAAAATTAAATAATTGAAGTCCTGAAATGATGAATGTATTAGCTTGTTGTCTTATTAAAGCTGCAAATACTGATAGCTTTGAGTTCAGTTCTTTCTCTTGCCAGGTCTTTTTTTATTCTGGTGCTTTCAATGATGATCATATCCACATAGTCTTACAACCTGATAACCATTTTATAACCCTGAAGTTGATTGAAAAGTGTGTGTGTTTTGTAGAAAGTATAAGAAAATCATTAGTTTCTTTTACAGTTACCAAAATGCACTGAATGAATAAAATTGGGTTGGACTGAAACAAAAAGTGATCTAGAAGAGTAGAATCTTCTTTTCAGTAGAACTGACATTATCAGTTCTTTGTGCATAGAAATTTTACCACGTATAAAGGGACCAAGTATCTCTGTCCCATCTGTTACATTCCATCCTGACAGATCTCCACTTTTATAGAGTTGCCAGATTGAATCTCCATTCAAACAGTCTCCTGGTTGTGTTTGGCAAGCTATTTTAATGTTGCTGGGATGAGATCAGTAGAGCTTACAGGAGCTTAATTATCTGAGCTAAATAGTAAATGTTGTGTGGCATGTGTTTTTTTTTTTTTATGATCAAGTAAGTGTGCTGGAAGAAAATAATCAGAAATGTGTTTCTCCAGTACATGTTAGAACAAGAAAAAAGACTTTCAGTAGTTTTAAAATCAGGTTGTCTAAACTGATATTAAAATGTGCTGAAGCAGCAATATAGATATTTCTGCGTAGTTTCATCTTATTTAAGCACTGAATCAGGTAAATTGAAATACAGTGCTATATAGGAAAGTGTAGCCAGGCCCAAAAGCATGAATCCTGATGATTTGAGATTCAGATACTATTCCATGAGCGACTGTTAATAGAGTATAAGACTTATGGAAACATGAAGTTCTTGATACAAGTGCTGTCTATACAGCAAATGTAATGTTTTATTCTTTCCAGGAAAGGTAGCTAAGAGTATTGGGAAAAGACTTCCAGGAATCTGGATTAAAAGTTGGTGAAAAGTTAGTGATAAAGTTAGAAAGGGAGAAGATTGAAATGTGGTGAAATAAGAACTGAAATAGGTGGCATCACCTATTGGACTGAGCCCTGGGTGAGGGTTTATTGTGTTAGTATCATCCTCAGGCTGGCTACAGTATCCGAAAATAAGTATTCTGAATAAAACTGGCCAGTTTTCTTACCATTAAATTGCGTAAGGCATGGGTCTTGAATATATTAATAAAGGTAAAAATGTCAGTAGTTCTCAAAATGATTGTTTAACATCCATACATCTGATTTTGTGGATCTGGGTCATGCAGGAGGCTTGAAGCTTCAGTGGGCAGCAGTTCAGTTATATAGTCACACAGAAATTCTTCTCAAATAATTTGCTTGCACCATGTACCATTACATAGCTTCAAGAAAGAGGACTTATTCTTACCTTGTAAAGTTTAGAAGAATATTTTTCGATTTTAAAAAATAAGATGTTTGTTAAATTCTAGGCTCATCTCTTTTGGCTGGTATCATCCATTCAGAGCATTTCTGTGCTTTGGCATTAAAAAATGGCAAAAAAAAGGCAAAAAAAAAAAAAAAAAGCAAAAAAAAAAAAAAAAAAAAAGTTTGTCCCATAAACCCCTGCCTTCCAGAACAACAACAACAACAAAAACCTATGTACAAATGCTACCCGGTGAAGTTGCAGATGTTTTGTCATTGCATATTATTTTGTCTTTTTCTGTTGTATTTGGTTGTGTATGTATTTCAAGGCCAAAAAATCAGTTACTCTATGTTCTGTGACTATACAGCAGTCACACGATAATGTGGTCATGATGCAACTTCATGGCATCTGATAGCTAATGATTCTGTTTCATAAATGTATATGCAGCAGCTGTTACCTGATGTATGTGAGGTGATGTGTACATATAGCAACTATTGCCTAACACTGTTTAATCTTTGTCTTAAATGCTAGCAGAAATCGCTGGGGGATGAAGGTTACTAAATAGGATGACTTTTTCTTTCTGCTGTTTTGATGGTATATTTATGCCTTACTGAGGCAGTGAGCATGAAATTTGTAAGTCAAACATGATGTGGTAATCTGTCTGCAGATGGAGACTTGTAAGCATTTGTAGAATATTTCTTGAAATATGAATGTATTTTGATAGGATATTATCTACCAAATGATGATGGAGAATTTTATCAGTTCTGTTACGTGACTTACAAAGGAGAAATCCGTGGAGCAAGCACACCATTCCAGTTTCGTACCTCTTCTCCTGTTGAAGAATTGCTCACTATGGAAGATGAAGGAAACTCTGATATGTTAGTGGTGACTACAAAAGCTGGACTTCTTGAGGTTTGATGCAAAAATTCTTAAAATGCTATTTTTTTTTTATACTATATACATACAATCACAGATACTGGAAAAAAAAAACCTAGTAGGAAAAGACATGCATGTGTCAGTGTAATGTATGCATTTCTGGCTTGTTCTATAGTATTTGGTTGAAGTTCAGAATATTTGTATGTTTTTACATTTACATCAAGATGTAAAAATGTATAGCACTAAGCATGGACAGAGAAACATAAGAGTGGATACTGCCCTTCTCTCACATCTGTAGTTACCAACAACTGGAACTGGGGGGAAGATACCCTTTGTGTGAAATGGTGCTTCTTGTAAGGAAAAAGAGTTATGGAATCAGTGTACTTTCATTTTTGCCCAAGTTAAGAGCCCTGGAGACCGAGCTGAATAATTGCAGGTGCCTAAGTATATTAAAATAGCTCTTACTTTATTTAAAGCAGTTTTCTATGTGTTGTGTTTTTTGCTAGAGAGATGTGATTGGTCTTGTGTGTTTATATCCAGAGTCAAGGTTCCTGAGTCATTTGCTTGTTGCTGTTCCTAGGCTGAACACTATTTAAACTCAAACAAACAAAAAAGAAGCCCAAACTAATTTTTATTTGAGCTGCTTCTTGGAAAATTGTTCAGTGCAGTTCCCTTACCTTGACATCAGACATTTTATCCTGTTTGGTGCATCTAGGTACATATGTGCATATATTTGATTTATGATTTTCAAAGTTTAGGGATAAGAGCTTTAGTACAGAGATACATCTGGGATATTTTTGCTTTTCAGATATGTACTCGTAGTACTAAAATTAATTAAGTTCTCAGGTGTTTTTTATGATCCTTGTCTATAGAACTGTAGAATGGTTTGGGTTGGAATGCACCATATTATGTCATCTGCTCCAACCCCCTGCAGTGAGAAGGGACATCTTCAACTAGATCACGTTGTTCAAAGTCCCATCCAGCCTAACCTTCAACTTTTCCAAGGATGTTGCATCTACCACCTCTCTGGGCAACCCTTTCTAGTGTTTCACCATCCTCACCATAAAAGTTTTTTCCTTATATCTAATCTGAATCTATCCTTTTTTAGTTTAAAAAACCCCCTTGTTCTGTTACTACAGGCCCTACTAAATAGTCTGCCCGTCTTTTTTATAAGCTCCCTTTAAGTATTGAAAGGGCACAGTTCATATTCCAGGGCTTACTTTTCAGGTGTTGGTGGGCTGTGGAGTGTATGTCATTTTTCTCAAAAAATTCTTCAAATACTGCTATAGAGAGAATGTGTGTCTCTACAGTCAGCTGTCATTTTTTCACCAAGCTGCCATCACCAGAATTAGCTCTTCCATAGTTGCTGTCACTTGGGAACAGTAAAGGCACTTCATTTAAGGAAGAAAAACTTTAGGATAAATCAGGACACTGCAAAGTATGTTATCTAATGGTACTATGAAGTAAAAGCAATTAAACGTCAGAAATTTGAGAAAAAGGGGAAAACTGTAATAAACTAACCAGGGAACATACAATTTGTGTTCTGCTCAAACACTGGAGTAATTAGTTATCCACTTGTTTGATTAGAATGAAGGGCAGAAAAAATACCAAATGCCTTTTTTTTTTTTTTTTTTTTTTTCTTTTGGTACAGTTTAAAATTGAAAAAATAATAAAAGAAAAAGAAGAGCTCTTAAAGGTAACTTCTGTTCTGGAAAAGGAAACTACACAACTCAGAGATCAAGTTGAACAGCTGGAAAAAGAACTTAGCCATGAGAAGCAGAGATGTGAACAACTGCAAGCAGAGCAAAAGGTTAGTTGTTTAACTGATTAAAGCTGACTCATAATGTCTGTATTACTGTTTTTTCAATAACCAGTCAAACTGTGCGAAAATCAGCTATCAAAACCCCTCAGCAGTTAGATAGATATTTACACTAGAATAGGTCAGTCCTTATTAACCTCCTGCCACTATTCCTTTTATGTCATAAAATGGCTAAAATATTTAAGGCTTTTGGTACCAGGCTTGGTAAGATAATCTCTGACAACTGTTACCAGATGTTTGATATTTAACTGTGGAATTCATAGTGGAAAGCAGTTGATAATTTAGAGTTTGCTTACATTAGTTTATAATGGAGAAAAGCTTTTCAAAAAAAGCTCTCCTTAGGGAATAACTGCACAGAACATAGGCTATTGAAAATGATAAAAATTTTTGGTATGAAAAGCAAAGATCAACAGAGAATGCTTCTGCCAAGGTATGTAAAGAGTGAAAAGCATCTAGTAACTGACTTCTCTTAAAAGGTTTCACAACTCAAAAGGACAAGAAGCATAAACCTAAAAATCTGTTTAAAGTGTTAATTAATAGCGAAAATGTAAATGTAGCCTAAACCAAAGCCAGCTTAATTTGGAATTCTGCATGTGATAAGGAGGAATTATAATACTATAAAAAGGGCACCAAAAAGTTGGACCTAATCTATCTTTAAGCTGCTGCTTTTTAAAAAACCCAGCTTTTAGGAGAACATTAAAAACATGTGGGAGGGAGGTGGTGACATGGACAAATTTGAAGTAATGAAGCCTACATAATTTAGCTGTGGACAGCAGTTAATAGACTATTTCTAGGTACTAGTATGTACATGTCAACAGTCCTGTGTCATACACCTCTAATAGGAGTTTGTTGAGAGAACTTCAGAATGTTAGTGCTTTGTAGTATACTTTTGAACAGTGAATGAAATGGACTGGAGTGTTGGCTAAGGAAAAAAGAAAGGATAAGATGTTGTTTAGAAAAAAGCTTTTTCTATTAAAGAATGATTTTGATTTCACATGCATGGGATAACTAGCTCAAATCAATGAGAGAAGGATATAAATTCACATTTCATTGATTTACAGATCATAAGTGTGGTGGATAAATTTGAGTGAGCTACATAGATACTGTTTATTGTCCCTTGAGGCTCTTATTTTAAAAATATTTAAAAAATAAAAAAAAAAATATTTGAAAACAACTCTCAGTTCCAACCCATGTTTGCAATTCCATTTTAGAACAATTTCTGAAATGGGATTCTCATTGCTGTCACGCAGGGATACAGTTAGACTGTATAGGAACAAAAAAGTCTCAATGCTTTCTCACATTTTGCAGTGAACTTCTCTAATGCAGAATAGTTTTGCCTCTAAGATACCAGAATTTAGCAAATAGAACCTAATTGCAGGAATGTTTGGGTTTGTGTTTTTTTTACTGTCTCTTTTTTTTTTTTTTTCTCTGCTGTTGTTGTTCTGCTTTGGCCTTGTATTTTCATGAAGAGAGAATGCAGTGTGACAAACTTCTCACTTGTATTTAGCTACAAATTGATATCTGACCTAAGGCTGATGCAGCTCTACGCCTGGCTAAAATACTATGGAAGTTTTCTAACTTAGGCAATTATTTGTCTCTTAGAATGTGATGCTGTCTTATTTTACATTTTTTCCTATTTTCTTAAGAAAAGAAACATACCTGCTGAGTTGAAAAAGTGTTCATTTGTTTATGTATATAAGCAGAATATAAATTGAGCGTTATTCCTGAAAATTAAGTGAGCATCAGTAGATGCAGTTAGTGTTTTAAACATTGGAAATTTTAATAAGCAATGCTTTATATGTGGCTCTCCAGTCTTAGGGATGACATTCTCTCGTTGCTCCCCCCAGTCCAGTACACAGCAGTAGATCACAGATTATGTAATTTACATTTGCTATGAATACATACAGTGCATTAATGGATTGATTTAAAGATTCCTGAGAAGCCACTGCTTCTCAGCTGGACACAGCACTCAGCTGGATTTCAGTACCTAGGGTTTTATTTTTCTTGTGACTTGTTTAAAAAATAACGCATCAACCAAACCCAAAAATCCAAACAAAACAACCCCACAAAACATCCCCATTCCAACTAATCACTAACACAGGTTTTAGAAAACAGCTCCTGAACAGAGCCCCCAGATAATCTAGTGCGCTTTGTGTGATGTGAATAGTTATTGGCAATAAACCTAAGCAGTGTATTAATTTGGATGTTTTTATATTAGACTACAGGGGATAATCTTAGAAGTGATAAGTAATCAGAATGTATTTGTATTTTCTGTAACAGCAGAATCTTCACAGGTGCTTAGTGTGGGCCAGGTTGTTTTGGCTTGGCTTACAGGTTTTTTGCCTTTGAGTAGTTGTTTTAACTAAGTACTGTGGAGGCTTTTTATTTTCTTCTTTTGCTTCTAGTTCTCTTTTTTCATGTGCATGTGAATTTTTAGTTATGCTCTACAAACTTTTAATATATAAATTGGTAATAAGTAGAACAGATTAACTTAAAATCTGTATTTTAAAAAATCTTTAACTTAGGCAAAAGTTTAACTTTTTGGAATTCTATTTAAAAAGTCTTCCAATATACTTTAGAGCATATTCGACTAATGAACAACAAGTAATAAGACAAAGTAGGCCATATAAGAAAATAGAATGATTGTATTTACTGGATGTCATTAGTTTTGTAGTTTAAGGCAGCTATAATTGATAGAAACGTATTTCTGTTAAAAGTAACGGTAAGTTACATTGAACGTGTGTGCAATCTCTTAACAGAGTGTTTTTTTGTTTTTTTTTCTTGTTTGTTTTTGCAAGTACTTCCATCAGGAAGTGCACAATATATTTCTGCTTGTGCAAAAAGCTCTCAAAAAATCCACAGTAGTATAAAGCACTCTGTTTAAAAAGCAGTAATTGCATGTGTCAAGGAAGTGGATGTGTCTGTACTGACACATATATTTGATCCTAATTGAGTGCAGAGCTCTTTATGCTGCCAAGCTATTGGCAACTAAAATTTGCTTATTACATTTGTATTGTGATAAGGGAGCCCTAGAATTATGAACACCTAGAACCATAATACTTGCCAATCTGCCCAATTTCTGAAAATCTTTCTTAGTTTCTTCAGAGAAAATTATATGGGTATCTTAGCTCATTTTGTCTTTTGAGCAAATCCATTGTTAAGCTATGTTATATTTTTGTAATTGAACAGAATGTGGATGGTGTGGTTGGGGGTTGTAGTACATAAGTTACTTTACTGTGGTGCAGTGTAACAAATAGAAGATGGGAAAGCTCCAAGTTCCTAATATGAAAATGTTTCCTTAAAAAAACAGTTCCCTTAAAATCCCCTTTTTATTTATTCATATGCTTTTAGACCACTTTTTTCTTTTTGGTGTTGATTTTTATCAGTACTTTATTTTCAGAAATAGCTCAGAAGTAGTTTGGATCATTGAGAAATGCTTCTGTAGAAGCATTGCATTCTTAAAATAGACAGGATAGTTGTAGACATGACTAATTCCAATTAGTGCTTCCCTCCTACTCCTGATTAAATGACCTCTCTTCACACCTAGTTACTCTTACAGAATTTTGGGTAGTGGAACTGGTGTCTTCTCTGTCTGCTTTTTGCTGAGTTGGGGTATTTTGTAAGTGGTTGGGGAAAATATTAGGAAGAGATAAGCTTAAAGTAGATCAGTCTTTTAAGAGCATGGCTTTTAAGAATCTATTCAGGTGTAATACAATAAGTGCTCCATCAAGTTTGACTGTTAGGATCGATGCATGTTTTCAGGTATTGAAAATATTCCCATTTTTAGAGTTTTACAAATAGTTCTGGTGTTTGTGGTACTTGAAATTAATGGCTACAACAGACTACAGACTTTGGTTTGCTAAGGTGCCTTTGCTGTTCAGGAAATAGACAGTTTTGTGTTGCCTTCTTAAAAGGTAGACGTGTCATTGCCTACCAAAGGTAGGAGGAATAAACACATTCAAGACAAAGTCATAATGTGCTATTAGAGTTTCTGAAACAGATCTTCTTGTAACACATTATTGCACTCTGGTCCCTAAAGGCTTTTGTTTTTTAGATTTGGTCAATTTTTTAGTGTTTTATCATATTAATAAAAAAGATTAGTATTCAACACATGAATGATTCTGCAGACAGTATTTTTGCTTGTTGTTGCCACCGTCACAGAAAAAAAAGATATTTGCAAGACACACAGCTTGGCATTAGTCAGTGTTTGCACTCACAGGGAACATGCTGTCCAGCCCCACTCTTTTAGTGTGTACTTATGGTTTATTACCACTAAGTTGTGTTAATAACACCACCCTGTCAAAGCTTGAGATATTGTAGATGAGAGACAAATTCAGTCTTTATTTTGTTTAGGTTGATCTTTTTCCTCGTATCCAAGGCCTGCTTAATGCATTATGTAGTTGTTCTGACAGAATCAGTTTAGAGAAGGGTATAAGTGGCCTTTCCTTTTTCCTGCCCCCAAGTACGAAAGTTTCTTGCCCCCCTCGTTTAGCCTTTTGAAAAGGGCTTGCCATAGGGCTTGCTATATTTTCAGTTAGAGGAAAGTGTAGTATTCCTTTGCAGCAGTTTTCATGTCAGTTAAACCATTCCTACTATTTTTTTCCCCAGATGACATTAAAATAGTTCTTACTGAGTGTGAAGATTTAACTTAATCTGTTATTACTCTGTGTGGGAATTCAGAGTAAATGCGAAATTATTGGAAATGTTTCAGAAATGTCACATCTTTTTCTTACAACCTTCTGTTAGTGTTTCAGAGTTACTCTGTTTTTACTAGGGTGATGTTCCCTGGTAGCATTCTTTTTTTTAGGATTATGCTATATATACAACTTGCAACTCTAGCAATATAACACTGTTAAAATAATGATGTAGCTACACATTAAGATTATTTTTTGCTTAAGAAGATGACACATCATACGTGATTACAGAACTGTTTCAGGTTACTTTTAATATTTCAACTTTTCCTTTGGTTTACTTTCGTAAACTTATACTTAATCCGTGTGTTGAATAACATTATTATACTACTTTTATCTGTATATATTTTGCTTTTTAAAAATTGAAGGAAACAAACTTTAAAAAAAAGGGAACAAAAGCTTAGTATGTTTTTATTTAGAAAATGATAATATAAATATTTCTAATCTTCATCTTAGACATTATGAATATAAAATGTGTTTAGCTTTGTACATAAGAAGAATGTGTTTTGGTCTTTGTGTTCCCACTTTTGTGTATGCTTAAACCATGTACAAGGTCTGTGGCAGCAATGCACTTGCCTACTTTTAAGATTCAGTCCTACTGTGCTTGTAAGAAGAAGAGAAGCATGTAGTAGTCATTGTGTGTCTTTCATTGGTTATTCCTTTGATAACTCTGCAACCATTCAATTTTGTGAATACTGGTTTTGTGCTTTTGTAGAGAGCAGATGCTTTTGCAGTCATTGGTCTCCCTCTAGTGGGAAGAGGACACTTCTAAACTGATTTCTTTAATGTGATGGTGGTGAGAAGTCTTATTCCTCTGGCAGTTTCTATGTTTAGCTTGAGTCAGAAGCAATGGATTTGAAGACTGCCTTTTCATCTTTTGATCTTGTGAACATTTGAATAGTGTTTTTGTTATGATGCTTGTGTAAATTGATGCAGAAATGAATTTACTGACTTGATAAACTTGTTTCATGCTTTTTGTAAATTTAGTTTACCATTTAACTTTTTAAAAATGGGCTTATTCATCTATCTGATGGGGAATTTTAATAAGGCATCCATGTAAATTCACATTCTGCTGACAGGTTCTACCTGCACAGTAGCTTTATTTATTAGAGAATTTTATTCAAATATCAGGGATTAATTTTAGCTGGCTTTGGATGCCATTTTATAAGGAGAGTTTCTCTGCTTAGGTAGTGAAAAAAACACTTGTGCAGTGTGATAATGTCAGCAGTATGAGTAAGCAGTGCAAGTGCCCAGTCCAGCCTGAGTGCATAGAAGTAAGTGAATCAGTTGTTTTTTCAGTGTCTCTTTAGACCAGGCTCTGTTCATACTGTTCATGTGTGCTGCATGTGTGAAGATCTGATGGTAACAAACCATCCAAAAGGCAAACTGCCCCCCAGCCCAAACTCCCCCCAGTTTCATTTAATTTTAGACACAAATTAAACACTCTGAATTTGCTTAGGTTGGTTCCAGCAATTACAACACCCTTAGGTACTATAAGCATCATATGAAGAGAAAACCCTGTTTCATGGTTTTTTTTTTTTTTGACTGTTCTCTGTATGAATATTTCTTAAACTGGGCAATTGAAAATTATTTCACTGGAAAATTAAAAAGTAACATGAGATATTCTACAATTCAAATTATGTATTCATGGAAACGACCTTGCAAAATCAATTGCTTATAGTGAAATTATAGCATGCTTTAAGAAATTAACATTCTGACATGTAAATACATGCTGCAAAATCAGTGTGTGTAAATGCTTCAGCTGCCTCCTGCAAAAACTTACATGTTTGTAATCTTCATGACAGTAATTGAGTGACTGATGTAACTTAGATGAACTCTTACAGATTTAGTTTTGTAGACCTTAGTTTTGTAGTTTTGATAACTTTTATGATGTTAGTTAAAGTACCAGCACTGTGACATCTTCTATTTTCAAAATAAGACTGACTGCAGTGTTTTTTAGAGCAGTATTTCTATTACAAGTAATAGCCACAAGGATAAAAGCTTAATGCCATTGAGTTTATTTGGAATTGGTTTGCTCTTTATTGAATGCTTAAATTTTTTAAAAAAGAAAAATTACAACTTGAAGTTTCCTTTTGGAACTTTCATGTTGTGTTATGGGCAGACTTGGTTTTGCACTGGCTGCAATGGTGCTATGTTGTGTTAATCATTTATATTCAGAGGTCCTTTAAACAGAGTATGATGTCAGACAAGTGTTTCACATGATTCTGTTGGAGCTGCTGTGATGTCACTGGTATAAAGAAAAGGCTCCTGTAGATAATCTAAGCCCCCTAAATTCTCTGTATCAAGTATAATGGTTCCTCTGACATTAAATTACATCCAAATAAATCAGTTCAGCTGAAAGGTGGTGCTGCTTTTTGTTTATTTGTTTGGGTTTTTTTATTTTATTTTTGTTTTTAAATATATTGCCTTGTATTTAGTGACTTGACTTCTTCAGTGTGAGCTGCATAGCTCATTTTTAATTTCTCACCCTTCTCCATTACAGTGTATGCATTCTCAAAAAGTAAAAAAAGGCTGCAGATACTAGCCATTAATCAAAGGTGAATGCTTTAGGCGTGGGATGATTTTGAAAAGGTTGGTAGGGAGTTCTATGTGTTATGGAAGGGGAAGATGAAGCATAAAAAGCCATGCTGATCATTGTGATGTTCCAAGGTGTCACGACTGAAAATAGTCATGGATTGTATTTTTCAAGTATTTTATTCTGTCTGCTGGATCTCTCTCTAACTTCAGCATATTTGAAAAATGTGTTGTTTGTGCTAATTCTAGGAAGGGATGTCTACCATTCCATTAACCAGACTGTGCTCAGCAATGTTTTACTGCTGTTGTAAAAATCCATTTGAAGTAAGAAATAAGTAGGGAAAGCATGCTGTTCTTCATTGTTGAACGTGGGGATTTTTGCCATGATTTTCTCTTATAAAAATGAGAATTTAGAAACATTACGGCTATTCCATTCTCAAATGAAAGATTATTAGTCCTTTTGCAGCAGAAATTTATTTATTAAATGGATTTTAAACGTGTTTCAAGGATGACCCCAGGCATGATCTTTGCATATCCTTTAGGTTGAGTTTATAATAGCTTTATGAGGACAGTGTTGCATGGAATTACTATAAAATTATTTTTTAAGTAATCAGTCTTAAATCTTCTGCCATTTTAGAATAGTAGTAAAGATTTTGGATATTTCTTCTTATTCCCTATCTGAAGATACATCAAGATTTTCAAAGTGGGATTTTGATTCTAGGGAAATTTACCTTACAACTCATTGAATTTTTGTTGTTTCATTTTACTTATGAGACTCCTAGTAATTACAGGAATTTTTGTTTTGATAACTTCTTCTTTTGCAGTAGTAAAGCTGATTTAAGTAATTTCTGGTTGCTTACTCTTGACCCTTGTGATGCAGTTTGCTTCCCACTTCCACCCTTATGGCTGTTGCAACTCAAGGGAAGGAGATGGGGGAGCTGCATTTGAACTGGATTAAAAATAACCTTAAACTTGTTGAGTTTTTCAATGAACTGGTTTTTAAACCAGTTCATTGAAATGATTCATGCTCTTGCTGTGCTTTTTTTATTCCTCTGTTAAGAAGGTGGAAGAAAATAAATAATATTGGTAGATCTACCAGATAAGATAAATGAATTAAAGCAATGATTACAGAAAATAATTGTCTTTTTTGTAAGAGGGGTTGTACATGTGTTTATTCTTCCCCTTCAGACTCCTTCTGAACACAGTTGACTTTACCTGTAAAATAGTCTAAGAGCACTCATTTTAAATTTTACAGGCTCTGAAACCACTGTAACCAGTGTATGGGACTAGGGATTGCTACATCTAAATTGAATGACTAAGAATTCTGTAAAATAACAAGTCGTCTCTAAAAATTAATCCTTTTTTTTTTCTTTAAAAACTGTAGGCTTTAGTTGTATCTAAACAATTTTATTAGGTGAGAATCTGTTAAGTATGGAACTTTTACATTTTAGTACCATGTCCCTTTAGAATAACTAGCAAAGCAGCATCAATTGTAATGCTGTTTGTGGAGAGAATTTTTTCAGGCTATTAATTCCTTTTAATATATGTTACCTTTGGCAGCCTGTTTGAACTGTTTGTACAGTTTGTATATATAATGTATCAGATTAAATTCTTTTGAAGGCACTTGGGTTACAACAGTTACAGTTATACCAAAGTGGTGTTTAGAGAAAACACAGATATGCATTGAAATAGACTTTTTACTATACTAGGCTTTCAAAACAGGGGCAAGTAATTAGTCTCCACTGCACTAGGGGAGGACAAGCAGTTATAGAGTGTGTTGTTGCTGCTGGTTATATAGCAAGTTTTACTTGGAATACTGACTTTAATTAAAATATCCTGCCCTTGTTACACCAAGTATTTATATTTTTGATTGCAAGAAACTGATAGCTCTTCAAAAATAAAGACCTTATGAAAGTTGTGTGTTATCTTCTCCAATGCTGTTTATTTTAAAAAAAGACGGCAAATTCATGATCCCTTGAACTTCTTTTTTATATTAAGACATCAGAAAGCCATTTAGAGTTGAAATAGTAGTAATATATTAGTCCTTTCATGTAGCATATATAACAAAAATTAAAATCTACATGCTGGTTTAGTGTGTAGCAAGTGAGTGAGTCATCATTTGCCACTCCTCAATTCAATACTGCCTACCCCTCAACCCCCTCCCCCCCCGCCCCCAAAAATCATAATGCTCCAACTTCTGTTTAGTTGCTTGTAAAAGTGAGGCTTAATTATACTTGCGAACAGTGTATCTTGACAATTAATGACTAAAACCAGTCCTCATTATATTTTATTGTACTTAAAACATTGTTTGTTAGGTTGGAATTTGGTCAGTAGGGGTTCTTCATAAAGTCTGGCTGATGTGTTTCTCTTGATGTAACAGTACAGTCTTGTTATTTCAGGGCATTGAGCTTTGTTTAAAAATGAATAGATGAAGTAGTGGTTTAATCTTCCAAATCTAGAGCAGAAAGACAACTTGTACCATAGTAGCTACACAAACACTCCTAAGTTGTGCTGTAGTTAGGTATGTTGGTCAGTCTGTCTTGACCTTGTTTTATACTTTGATTCATATCACTGTCATGGTTGATAATAAGATGAGCTTTGTCATACTTTTGATGTCAGAAAAAGGTGGAATATTATCTCAGTATGTGTGATTTACTTCAGTGTTACTTACTTTTTTCAAGATAATAGTTATATTGAAAAAAAACACATTTTCAGGCTTGTTTAAGATAACTTGACTTTAAATGGCTGTTTTGCTGCAGTGGAGATGGCATTCAGCTGTCCGTTGCCTTGGAACAATGTGGACATTACTGTAATTAGATAACAAATGCAATACTTAACAGTGGTTTCCCATCTTGTATTTGTCAGTTTTCTGACAAAGGAATCTATTTTGGGTATTGTCACCATCATCTCTCTCAGCTTCCATAATCCCACAATGGTTGCATGAGCTTCCTTGAGCTATGTGAGACAATCTGTATGTTCTAGCTAGGAGAATGTCATGTAGTAACGAGCTCCAAATCAGAATTTTGTTTTGTTTTGTTTCTCGTTTTGCCTGCAGTTGTCTTTACTGTGGTTTGCTACTGTGGTGTAACTGTCTGGAAAAATGCAAGGTCTTCTTCTTTTTAAGTAAAAGCAAGTACAAAGAGAAATAAAAGTTCTAAAGTTCTTTGTTTTCTAAGCTAGACAGTCAGTGGTTTGTTTGCCTAAAGGAAATAGGCAAAAGAAATCTTTGGTAGGCTCTGAGGTCTTTGGTAGGCTCTGAGTAACTGAATGCTTGCATCCAAAAAAACTCCTTATTGACCCCTTATTAATATATGAACTGTGCATAGCAATATTCAATATATATTTACATATGTATACTTGAAATGGGCTTATTATACATTTTAAGGAAGAGAAGAAATCTAATGGCCATATTTTGGCATTAATTCAAATAGCATGTTTTACTTCTGAAGAATTACATTCTTAAATGGCATCTATTTGCAATTTTTTAAAAAGGAAAATATTCAAGCATCAGAAGATATTAAAAGAGAAAATAATGATTTGAAGAAGAAGCATGATGAGGCTGCTTCAAAAGTTCTCCAGCTTGAAGAAGATATCATGGCTGTTACTCAGAAAGCCATTGCAAAAGAAACTGAGTTAGACAGGTACTTAGTCTTTTGTTCCTTACCTTCCTTATTTTACTTTTTTTTCCCTAAAGATGTTTTTTTAAGCTAACAATATTTATTATATGCATGGATTTTCTTTATTAATAGTTCTGTACCATTAATTTTTCAATGTTTTAGTCTGAAGGACAAACTGAAGAAAGTGATGCTTGAGAAGGAGCAACTTGAATGTGTGTTAAAGACAGAAAAGGATGAAAAAGAACTTTATAAGGTAACTTTATTACATGTACCTGTATACACTGGAAAGAAGTGGTTTGAAATAAAGGTAATAATGTTTTATGGAGAAGTCTAATAAATTGAATTTGTTAAGGAAAAAAGGAAATGGGTAACTTCTGTGAACATATCTTTAAGATAGTTAGAGGTGTTCTCATATAAAAATGAATGAGGAAAACAGCATCTGAGTTCAACCATGTTATAAAAAGGTCTCTAAGAAAGAGAATGAATCACCAATTTGTTAAAGCTGAGACATAGTAACAAAAAATAATAGATTCTAGTGAGAAAATTCTTTAGTTACACAGTGCATCACCAGTAACTGATCATCTTTAATGCACTTTTTCATAACTAAAATACTTCTTAGTAATTTAAATTCTCTCTCCAGACTTTGTTTTCTAAATCCCTCTTCTTGAGCCTTGTGTATAACACTGAGAAGCTTTAGTAGGTTCTCTATTGCTTTGGATTTTACTAGCATGGCTGATTTCTTTTGCTGGTATTGAGAGACACCCATATATAGAATAAAATACACTACCACCCTCCCTCTCCCCAAAGCAGAGAAAACATATGCTAAAATAATGAAATCCTTAGCTTGTGTGAAACAGATCAAGTGTATTTAAAAGATTATTTCTATTCCTAGATTATAAAATCTCAAAGCATCATTTACGAGCAGAGAATCCATTTGTAAATAACACAGATCTTCTGGTCTGAGTGAAAAACACTTGAATGCAGGAGCTATTTTGCATTATTGTAGGCAGAGTTGTTAGAGGTAGTTTGCTGTTGTTGAAAATTAATATTCCTGATGTAGACCTGTTTGCTTAGATGACTGTGGGCAGAAGTTGAATTTCTCTTTGGTTTTCTTCAAGTCATTTCTCTTTTGCTTGTCCTTAGTTGTCCAGCATTTGTGAAGAGAGGAGTGAATCCTGAATAACATAATGTGATGTGGAGAGAAACTTTAACTTCTAGTTGTAGAGTGGAGCTGTTGTTAGGTGACCATGCTGAAAGAATTCCAGCCAGAAAATTTGGGCTGGAGGGCAGTGATAATATCAAATATTTAATTTTTCTCTTTACCAGTTCTAATCTGCCTCAAGTTAGAATAGGTTAGAATTTAGTGAGCACATAAATAGATAGGTGAACAGTAGTTCTAACCTGGAAGAAGTTTGACATGTTTTAGCATCATTGCAGATACACTTGAAGAATACAGAAATAGAAAACACCAAACTAGTAAAAGAAATCCAGACGTTTAAGAATTTGGATGCAAACAAAGAAAACATGATATCGTATTATAAAGAGGAGGTTGGCAGATTACAGCTATTAATAGCTGAAAAAGAAAATATGAAGAAAGCTATTTTGCACTCTTCATCAAACAAGGTAAGCAGTACTCAATATAATGGGCCTGATTTGAGTAAACCTATCTAATATTGTATGTGCTTGACAAAAGAAAGGAAGAAGTTGAAGAAATTACCAGGGTATAGGCTGAGGCATGAGGATTATGATGTTCTCTGTAGATGCAGAAAATGGTGAAAAGACTGAGATCTGTTCTAGTTTTGCACCTTTTGAGCTTATTGAGGTCTCACATGATGAACTGAAATTAACTATGCGTGAAAAGGTAATTTCTGAGTTCAGTAAAAGTGGTGTGCTCCTGCATTGCTTTTAGCTTCATGCAAAATGAAAGGAGGTTGAGGAAAAAGTGTGTAATGTAGCTGTGTTGAGGCTGTAGAGGGTGATGGAGAAGAAAAGAGGAGACATGTAATGCTTGCTGAAGGACTTGTTAGGTGAGTGTGCTGTTGAGCTACAATGCTGACTGAGAACTCTGCAGTGACAGAAGGGTTTTGAAGGAAGAGGTGCCTTACTGTGCCCTGTGGCAGCAGTGTGGTTAGCAAGCAGTGTGGTGTAACAGGAGAGGGAAATTGCTGAAGAACTCATATTTATGCTGTCCATGGTCCATGTGGGGTTACTTCAGACTTAGTTCTAGTTGGGTGCTACGGATGCCTGTATTGGATTTGTGTAGGTTTTGGTAGCTGAGTGGCTTCTGTGAGAAGCTGACAGAAGCTTCCCCTGAGAGCCAATGCCTGACAGAGCCAATGCCAGCAGGCTCCAAGATGGACCTATCACTGACCAAGGCTGAGCCTGCGGATGATGATGGTAGCACCTCTGGGATAACAGATTAAAGAAGGCTATGGGAGAGGGGAATCTGTGTGAGAGAAATTGCAGCTGAAGAGAAGAGTGAATGCATGAGAGACAGAACTCTGCAGACATCAGGGTCAGTGAAGGAGGGCAAGAGGTTCCAGGTGTTGGAGCAACCCATGGTGAAGACCCTGGTGAGGCTGGCTGCCTCCTGCACCCTGTAGAGGACCCCATGCTGGAGAAGGTGGATGTGCCTGAAGAAAGCTGTGACTCTGCACTGGAGCAGGTTTGCTGGTAGGACCTGTGTTGGAGCTGTCTATTCCTGGAGGACTGCACCCTGTGGATTGGATCCTACACTGGAACAGTTAATGCAGAACTGCAGCCTGTGGGAAGGCTGTGTGTTGGAGAAGTTTGTAGAGGAGTGTCTGCCATGGGAGTTACCCTACACTGGAGCAGAGGAAGAGAGTGAAGAGTCCTCCCCCTGAGGAGGAAGGAGCAGCAAAGACCATGTGTGATGGACTGACTGCAGCCTCCATTCCTCATCCTGGCTGTGCTGCTGGAAGAGAGGAGATAGAGAATTTGGGAGTGAAGTTGAACTTGAAAAGAGGGGTTGGGGTCTGGATGTGTTAAGATTTGGTTTTATTTCTCATTATCCTATTCTGATTTGACTGGTAATAAATTAGATTAATTTTCCCCCCAAGTTGAGTCTGTTTTTGCCCATGACAGTAATTGCTAAGTGATCTCTCCCTGTCCTCATCACAACCCACAAGCCTTTTGTTATATTCTCCCCCTTATCCAACTGAGGAGGGGAATTTTGGAGTGGTTTTGGTGGGCACCTGGCATCCAGCCAGGCTAAACCCACAACAGAATAACCATTAGGTGTTTTTTCCTGATGTACATCATCCTCCATTTCATCCAAAAGGAATGCAGTTTCTTTGCCCTGAGATTGTTCTCTGATCTACAGTGTGATAGGCAATAATGAAATTTGCTGGGAGTTTTGCTTTACAAATGTGCTCTTGGTCCAAATTAGAGAGTCAGTTTAGACATAGCCTTTGAGGCCAGCATGGAAAAGTCAGATTATGCAGGCATCTTTCTGGTGTATCTTGCCAATCTTCTCATAGCAAAGCAACTTGGATCTCAAAAGACTAGAAATTGTTTTAAAGTAATATGAGTTATGAATATAATATTGAAGTGGAAAAGTAGTGCTGTTGAAAATGGACATAGAGTTTAAAAAGGGCATACTGTCTAGCTTTAAGTTACATCTTGTTAATGTAAAAAGAAAGAAAGTCTCTTTCTTGCTTTTTTGTTTCTGAATGTGTTAAATTAAATTACTACTGTGTTTTATTTTGAAGGGAGTGGATATGTTTCAGTACTGAAGTGACCAAACGTTTATGTAGTTTATTAATCTTAAATTGCTTTTGATGTTTCTGGTGGGATCATTAATAGTTTTATCTCACACTGTGAAACTGCAGATATTTACTGAAGTACGTTACCAATGTATCATGTGCTGTAAAAATAGCTAGGAGACAGGACTTCAGGGCATTTACTTGTCTATCATCTTCATAAATGGTTACAAAATGTATTAGTATTCCTCTGGACTTACATGATATTAAAAAAAATTAACAAATAATGGACTAGAGATAGCTAACTTTATGTCTGGACTTAAGAATAAGATGATTATGCCATCAGGGAGCCTGGAGGCAGTGAGTACTTTATATAGTAGCTTCTTTGTTTTTTTTTTTTTTTAATTAAAATTATATTTTGTAATCCTGGCCTTCTTGGAGGAGTGAGAGGCTGGTAGTTCAGCTTGGTCAATTGGCTCTTGGCTTGCCCCGTGTGCTTAGTGCTACATGCTGCAGCTTGCTCTTCATTACTGTTTGTTCTCTCTTCCCTCTGGAAAGCTTGTTGTGCAAGATCTTGGGAAGTAGAGCTGTGAGAAAAACATCCCAAAGCTGCTTTACAGTGTTTTACATCAACCAGTTGTAAGCACTGTAAAACCTCTTGCTCTGTTGATACTTCCAGTGTGGATGAACTTTGCTTTTGATGCTGGAGTCCTACAGTGATAAGAGCAGAGATGTGGAAAACAGACTTTTTTGATCATACATTTAAAACTGAAGCTGAAATTCCAACAAAAATCCAGAATTTAAACTTCTATTTCATAGTGAAACTATTTCACTATGCCTGTATTTCACAGTGAAATAAATTTGCACATCATTGCTGGAAGACAAGTGGGGAAAGTAGTACTTGTGTACTGACTTCTTGATTTAGTAGTTTTGCTAAAGCCACCAGGAAAACTTGGTTTTTCTTTCAGATCTTTCTAATCCCTTTACCAACCTTTATTTAAGCTTTGAATTAAAAAATGAGGAATTCTCTTCCATCTCTTCTCTTTCCTAGGATGAAGCAAGTATTTTGAAGGAGCAGCTTCGGAAAGCTGAGGATCAGATTCAGGCTAGCAAACAAGAAGCTGTTCTCATGTCGAAAGAGCTGAGTGATGCAGTAAATGTGCGGGATAAGACAATGGCAGATCTTCACAGTGCACGGCTGGAAAATGAAAAATTCAAAAAGCAACTTGCTGAAGCTTCAGCTGAGCTCAGAAACATCACAACTTTGAAAAAAGAACAGGTAAATTGGCAGTGTTTACTATTGAAGTTTGTCTGTATTAATAAAATCTTTACTGGGAATAAAATAGGTTTCTGGATGATTAGTGAAAATAATTATCAAATTTTCTTTCAGCATTCAATATACTACCTTAAATCAAGAGCATGTTAGCTGATTTGGAAGTTTGGTCAGAAAGATGGTTTCTGCTCTTACTCACATCTACTTCTCCCCACATTATTTTCACAGAATAATGCAGTATCTATGTTATTTTGAATCCTCTCCCTGTCTGAATTCTGTTAAGTGAGCCACAGTAGCATTAAATATTCATTCAAATAAGAAAATGTATTGGTAGAAACTTGGGTTGTTTTATAATGTTCTTTTGTTATCGATAGATTCTGTCTGAATTCTTATAAGTCTTTCCAATATTTGTAATCAAAGTTAACTTGCTTTAAGTACTTAAAAGTATAAAAAATATTAATGTAATGGAAACTGTCTTGACTTTAGTCTTGGATAAAAGTATAGTGAGCTAATACATGTTTCATCATTTTGATTAACGTTAGCTTTATCAAGGATCTTCAGTGACTGCAACTGGATTGCATTTATTTGCTACTAGGATTACTGTAATGGTGTAACTGTTTGAAGGAAATATATTGAGCTGAACAGAATTAAAATAGTACTGTAATATTACAACACTCAAAAGAACTATTATATTTAAAATGTCAAAGAATTGCATGTTTTTTTTTTTCCCTACGAGTTCCAGTTGCATACAATGTGTTTTGAAATGTATCATGAAAGAAGTAGCGAGTCATCTGAATGCCTCAAGTTACCAGAAAGTATCCGAGCGTGGCCTCTGTCTACTTGCTGGATGTGCTTTGTGTAGCTTGTGTATCAGGGTAGTGGCTCAATGGAGCCACTCCCATGTGAAACCTAGTGAGTGTGAGGGAATAGCTGTGGACTGTGCACTATGTGGCTATACTTGTCCGTAGGATAGCTGGAACACCCCCTGGAAGAGGTTCAGTCTTTTCCTATACATTCAGACTTTAGATGCACATTAATGAGCTCATAAAATAAGAATCTTCTTTATCTGCCTCTGGTATTATACCAGTGCCTGTTTACGTCCCTCAGTGTGTCCTGCTTGGAATGAATGAAGCTCAGCACGTATTCTGCCTCTCTCTGTGCTCTACTGCTTGTGCTATTCCTTTCTTTCCCACAAAGAAAATAGGAACTTCAGTACTTACATGGAGCATTATGCTTTTTTAATTGAAAAAAGACTTTTTAGGAAATAATGGTATTTGAACAAAAGGGAGAACAGTTTCTATTTTTTTTTTAAGGAAGCTTCAAACGCAGTGGAGCAGGAATTGCGCAGAGAAGTTGAAGATCTGAAGCTTCGTCTACAAATGGCTGCTGACCATTACAAGGAGAAATACAAAGAATGTCAAAAACTTCAAAAACAAGTAAACAAGTTTACAGAACAGGCAGTAAGTAGTATGGGATAAATTGCACTTGCCTTTTGGTAACATTTGAAAAACAATTTAATTTCCTTCTATGAAAACTAATGCTTTTAAAAAGGATTAAAATGTGTGGTAAGCAATGACTTCACCATTTTCTTTCACAAACCTAGCTGTGAAATTACTTCTATGGTTCTCTTTACGTAGTTGTCCAAACCCAGCATAGAATTTATAGTAGCTGGTGTAGAAGCCTAGTAGAGTTTAGATGAACCTATAAGCATCACATTGTTCAAGGAAGAATTTTGAAACTGCTGGTGGGAAAATCCATAATTACTACCTCTCTCCAGTACCACCACAAAAAAGCCCAACAAAAAACCCCAAGCCCAAAAGTGGGGAAATAGAGAACTTGAAGTAGGGTTTAAAAGCCAAGTGGAGAAGAAGTCTCCACAACACAGTATGGAATACATACATATTCCATATGTATTTTTTAATCTTACCACTCTTCCAATATCTGTTTCATAAATAAATGAATCTTTTTGAGTGATGATATAAGTCTTAGGCCACCTACTAACTGAACCTGTCAGCCAACTTCAGACAGATTTGAGAGCAGAGTTCTTCAGAATTTTGTAAAAATTAGAGTTGGAGAGGAGCTCAAACAGGAAAAGGCCTATGCACAGTGGCAAGATGCACAAATATGAATCCTTAAGAAAACCAGACTTAAGTATTTCTCTTATCCACAGAACATTGCATAAAAAAACTCATCTTCTCATCCAGAAGGTCAATGGTGAATGAGGTGTCATATCAGAACATCTATACCTTTTCCTTAAAAATCTTCCTTATCTTTGACAATTTTGTACATCTTACAGCAAACACCAGATTTCATTGTTTTTGATCCAGAAGTCCAGCAGACATTTCTAATACAGACTCTATTTTTCTAATGGAGTATTAGATTTAAGTTAATGAATTAAAGTGTAACTGATTCTCTAGGAAATGAAATTTTTCTAATAATTTGCTTAGAAATTACTCTTTCTAGGGAAAAAGACCTTAATCAAGTAAGATGATAAAAATCATAGTTCTAAGCAATTTCAATCTTAGAATTAAATGTTTTTGTATCTTTATTATTATCTACTTTTTAAATTAGTGTTTCTGTCTAATTTTGGAGCAAATGATACATTTTGCAAGCTACATTATTTTGTGCTTTGGCTTTCATTTAATCAAGTACCAAACCAAAATTTCTTTTCACAAAGAAAACTGCAGGGCATCAACAGAAACTGACAGATGCATCTAACATTGAGACAGCTACTGCCATCCTTACAGACAAAAAGTTGTCTGCATCTCCAGGTATCAACAGCTTAAATTTTGTCTGCCTTTATAAGCCTGAAAGTGTTGTCTGTGTTAAGTAGTCACTAATAGTATTTGTAGTATAAAGTAAGTGGACTTGTTTTGTTTAATTAAAGCATTAATTACAGATGTGAAGATTGAGCTGAATATTTTGTCTCTTACCACGTGGTAACAATCATAAATAAGTTTATATATCAGTTTAGTTGCTATTTATTAATGTCAGTAGAACTGAACTCTTGAATTTCTGCTTCATGGTTAACAGAGATGGTTTTGCCAAGCTAAGAAACAGCTTATTTAAAAAAAAAAATCTTACTCAAATTTTCAATTTGTCTATAATAGCACAGTAATTTTGCAGTCATGTTATTATGACTATCCACTATAACATTCTGCTGTAATATCAATCTGCTGGAAAGTTCTGATTATGTGATGGCAAGGTCAAGTCTACTGACTGTTTTCATTAATTATAGGTGCAGTGGCTTATTAGAAAATGTTTATAATTATTATGAACTAATAAGTTATTGCAAAAACAATATTCTAAAACTTCAGTATGTAATAGGTTAAAACTAAAGAAGAAATCCTTCACTATGAGGCTGGTGAGGCATTGGAACAGGCTTCCCAAAGGAGTTATGCCCCATTCCCTGGGGTGTTTAAGGCCAGGTTGGATGGGGTTCTGAGCAGCCTGGTGTAGTGGAAGAAGGTGTCCCTGCCCATGGCAGGGGGATTGGAGCTAGAGGATCTTTAAGGTCCTTTCCAGCCCAAACCATTCTGTGATTTTATCATTCAGTTTAAATTGATAAATGCCAAAAAATGCTGATTAGTTTTTTCTGTGTTATTTTATAACTGACAGATTCTTGCTGTCTGTAAAGACCTAAAGTTGTAATTTCTATCAGTTTCCTCCTGTCTAAAAGAAATTCAAGGCTTTCTTAAAACATACAAACCCAGCAAGCTCAGTGATAGTGTGTGATGAAGTAGTTTGCTGAGGTAGTTACATGTTTTTATGTAAGAATAGAGTATTTAGAATGATAGCATACATATTTTGGTGTTTACTTTGTTTTCTTTCTTGGGAAAGTACTACATATGTGTGTATTTATGTTGATCTTCTCTTGGTGTGAGAGAACTGAACACAGATATGCCAGTACAGTTGCTGATCGTACACAGCACATAATACTGATTGTCTCTGGTTTGGATAACATGGAGCACTCAGTTTTGATGCACTCTCAAATCTGGGCTGTCATCTCTCTTACACAAACTTTATGGAAGGAAAAAAATCCATGTTCTTGTTTTTTTTCTTCAATGTTCACAGTTAGCCCAATTTCACCTGACATAGTTTCGGAATCCGTGGTAAAGGAGCAAGTGCGTGAGATGAATAAAGAGATTGCTGAGAAAACAGAGAAGTATAAGAAATGCAAGCAAATGTTGGCAGTAAGTAAACAGCTGCTTTGGAAAGCTGAACAAAAAGTAGCTGTAGGTGCTAAGCCTTAAAACCACAAGGCCTACCCAGCTGAGTTGCCTTCCTTGTTTGTGTGATACACTGTGATTATGGCAGAAATCTTAACATTAGATAACACATTTTTTGTTCAGTCAGCTCTTGACTATGTATGGTTTTAGAGGGTCCAGACAAGGAAAACCAAGATACAGTAAAACAAATGTCCACATGCTTAAGGTTTTAAATACTTTTTGTTCTTACATTAAGTGTAATTGCTCTTATAAATCAAATACGGCAAGTTGCTGTAAACCAGCTGATGTTTGGAACAAGTGTGGCAGTCTTGATCTGATAAACTGTCCAAAGCAAAGTAACTTTTCCCTATCTGCCTGTCATGGCTTTTACAGTGTTTTCACACCCGAGTGGGCACTGCCAACTACCTTGGGCTCAGTCACATATAAAGGCATTTATTTGGTTGTCTTGACCAAAGTTGGCACTTGATTTTCATTTAACTAGTTTGGATGTGTGTATGGAGTATTGCATCAGTGGCACTGATGAAAAGTTCAGAACATTTAAAAAAATTCTTTCTTAGTGTTGTCTTGTCCGTCTTCATTTTGTGGCTTCCGTTATCACAATGATACTATTCTATTTTAGTAAGTTTTCCAGGATGTAATAACTGTCCTGTAATTTTGCTCATGACTGTGTCCTTGGAGAGCCTGCATTGACTTCTGCTGGATGTTTATTCCATAGTGATTTTTGAAGAAGCTTTGCTGTGACCTTCTGGATGAAAGATACTTAGGTTGTAAAATCAGTTGGGAAAGGTTTTATATTGAAGTGAGGTACTTGAAAGAGTAATAATGGTTAGTAGTATTAGGGTACAAAGAAACTTGAAACTGTGAAACTAAAGGGGAATATCAGCTTGTTGAAAACTGAAGGAAAGAAATGCCTACTGAACATCATTTATGCAGTGTTCTGTGGTCCTGACCATTTCAGAGTCTTGAGTCAGGCTTGTAGAAGCCATTTGTAAATGGTCTCGTTTTAAAAGCATGGAGTGACATTTTTGGGGGTGGGAGGGAAAATCTGTTAATAATGTAAATATTTCATGCCATGGTATAAACTACTTTAGGATGAGAAGATGAAATGCAGTGTTTATGCTGATGAATTAGCTAAACTGGAGCTGAAGTGGAAAGAACAAGTGAAAATCAACGAGGGTATAAAATTACAGCTGGCAGCAAAGGAGGACCAGTATAAAGTAAGTTAAAGGTTTTGTTTATGACAATGAATGGTTACCTCTTCTTAACATGGCTGCTTATTTCTGATAGTTCAAGTAATGAAGAGCTTTAATAAGGAAAGCACACTAAATACATTTTTGCTGTAAATACAAATCCTGCTGTTTGAAGAAAAAATACAGTCAGTGTTTCTTTTAAAGTAAGAGAGGTCTGCTAAGATCTACTATCAGCTGGCCATCAGTCTTTTAATACTGTGGATTTAGACAAACCCCTAAATGACTTATTCTTATAGTGCAGGAAAAAAAGTGCAAGGGATTTCTAATTTTCTGCTGCTTACTGTAATACTAACAGGAAGATTGATTGGTGTGTTTTTCTAAAATCTTCATATTCTATATTGGGTTACCAGTGTCGTAATGTCTAATGCATTTTATCTGAAGTCAGTAGAGAGAGAGGAGTGGTCCATTGTTTCTAAAATCATGCAAGAATTTAATTTGGAGAACCTCAGCTATAGTTTTTGTAGAGTGATACAACACATTCGCCAGAAAGTCAAGCATAATGGGCAGCTTTAGCTTACGAGGTGCCTTAATCTTTGAGGTTATGTGATAGGAATGCTTATGCTGAATTTGATTTTTAGGTCAATAGGAATGAGATAAGAGCAACAGATATTCATGAGACCAGCTTTTCTGGTGGTTCTCAGTCTAATGGTGATAATACAGTTGACTCTGTTGCCTGTTTTTGCCCATTGTGATGAAAAATTATTAAACTGAACTGTGACTGTATTGGTTCTACTAGGAACCCCTTTTTATTAGGAATTACAGCACTTTTTCTTTATAAAATGCTGAATTACTCTGCAGTTTATTTCAGTACTCCATAGGCCATTTTTTCTGACACTTTCCAGAACTCTAATTTCAATTTTATAAAATGTATGACTCTTTCCAGTTTATTTTACTAATTAGCAGTGATCAGTTGCCATGCATAATTTAATGTGAAGTAAGTTTAACTTCTTAGCAGCGGGTAATAAATAATTGGTTCCATGATCGAAAGCATCTTGACTGCAATTAAAAAATTGCTATAATTCAGGAGGGTGCAGGTGGTAGAGAAAAGTGAGCTTTTCTTCCCAGTCAGGAGATTTTGCTCCATTGACCTAAACTGGGAGAAGGAATTTCAGAATTAAAAAAAATGGATAAGCAGTTATGCCAAGCACTGAGCTTTGATATTAGAAAAACAGGGGAAAAGGCAGTCTCAAAAGGAACTAGAATACAAATAAAATAGTCCTTTGTAGTGAGAGATTATTTAAATCATCATTTTTGAAGCCAGGAAGAATTGTGTAATGTGTCAGTTGCACCTTCTCCCAGAGCACCCAATAGAGACACAACGTAGATGTTCGTGAAACAAATTTAGTGTCTCTGAGGCAGGAGTAGTAGCTTTTGGTTCTCTCAGTATCTGTGGTGGGACATCTGAAATGCCAAGAAAATTCTTCAGAAATAATGAGATGAGGCTTGCAAACCTTCAGCTATGTCTGGGCAGCGGTGTCCCTCCTGCCATCGGTGGCACTGATACGGCTCCTTGTTTTTAACACAGAATTTTCTCATTCCACAACTGTTAGTGAAAACTGGCGAGAAAAGGCTGCTGATTAACTGCTGTTATCCAGCAGATAAAACTTTGTGAGAATTGTTGCATTGGATTTATAGTAACACTACGTTTTGCATGTAATTCTAATAGACAAAACTATTTTCATCTGAAAGATTAACTTAATTGGGGAACGTTGTTTTCACGATGTAACATGCAGGGAAATAGTTTCCATTCACTAATATAAGAATCTTAATCTTCTTTTCATAAAGATTCAGCTGGCAGAAAAAGAGAGACGAATAAAGGAACTGGCATCACAGTTAGAACTCTTTACCAGCGAAAAGGTATTGTCACACATTCTGAAATATTAATGTAATGTAGAAATACCTCTAAGGTATTATATGGCAATTAATCAAAGCTAAATTTTATTGAAAAGTGAAACAATAAAATGTCTTTATTACATTCAGATAGTATTGTATGGTATTGTGCAAAGTTGGGATTTTTCTTTGAAACTTCATTTGATTGCTTTACAATTCCAGTATGAAGAGATACTTAGTAAAACCAGTCATTTTAATACTGATAAACTGAAACAAAACTAAACTTTCACATTAAGCTAGTTAATTTTTTTGTAAAATTCTAGGTTGTCAGGTAGTTGATATTTATCTTCTCTTTAAGCTAAGGATATAATTTTTAATAAAACTCTCATATTTTTCTAGTTCAAAAGAAATCAAATTTAATTTTGAGTTTTGGTGAGGCTAGTTTAGGTGGAGGGAGTAATTTTAAATACCACACATAAGAACAACAACTGTAATAATAATAATAATAATAATAATAATGTATGAAGCTTATAAAAGCTTGGAACTTTGGCTACCATATTTATAGATACTTACATTACAAAGAAGAATCCAAGTGCCTTGCTAGACTGGACCCATGATTTAAAAGGTTAAGCATGGGTTAGTAGTAAACATTTCAGTTTATACTCATTATCAGTGTTTGTTTATAAACCATAAACCAAGCATAACTTTCTAAAAATGTCCATTTGCTGTCTCTTCAAACCTATGAAATGACTTTGTTTCTGTTTTATTTACATACTTAGATAGCTTTTTATTTTTTTTTTTTTTAATCAGTCTCTACCCTAGCTATCCAACTTCTGGCTAAGGTTTTTTTGCATGACCTTTTTACAGTCATGTTGATCTACATTCTGTTCCAATTGTATGCAATGTGACAATTAAAGTACGAATGCTACTGCATCTTGATTTCATTGCTAATTTATTGTTTCTGCTTTTTATGGAGTAAAGATGAATTACTTAGATTTTACACACCCACTAAAATGTGCAATCCAAGCTTTTAAATCTTACCTGTTTTAATCATATATTCCTTTTAGTTTATAAATCTAAAGTAACACTGGCATAGCTTTATATTGTATCTAGAGGACGGATGGCATCCATTACATGAGGTCTTTATGCATTTGAATAGTGTTTTGTTTTCAGAGTAGTTATTGGTACTTGATTTTTGCATTTCTGTGTTCAAGAGGTTGATCTGAAGTTCACCTGTTTACAAGAAAAAAAAAATTAAATTGTTCCTTTTTTAAACAGACTTTTGATTCTTATGAAGTTGAACTGGCAGGTGAAGATTTGATTTTAAGTTTCAATTTAAAGTCTTTAGGGAAAAGACACACTTCAGTCTTTGAGGGTTTTATTAGCATCACATAAGCAAATATTAAATATGAACACAGAGAAACCAGAAGAAAATACTAATCAGAAAGAACATTACTGGAAAGCATGTCTCCCTTAACAGTCCCTATTTTTTAATTATTGTTTTCATATTTATGTCTCAGAATTTTTTGCTTGGTTCTGAATTTAAATGACATACTCTTTTTGATATTCATGACATTTTGCTCTCTCTCCCTTAACCCACTTTGTTGAATGGAAGGATGAGAAAGATTTTTATTGGGATAAATTACAGCTGATGCATTGACCACACTGAAGTCACTTTAATTAGTGTCTCTAAAGATCTATACTGGCTTAGAGTTTTAATGGTTTCTAAGTTATAAAACCCCTTTATAGTTTGTAATTACTATCATATGTATGATGTACGTGCAGGAACCTAGAATTTTAAGTATATTAATTTTTTGGAGAGTTCTGTTTGATCATTTCTGAAAGAATGATCTGATTCAAATATTGCTGTTAAATATCAGAAGGGATCCAGTGCAATGTACTTAATAGTTCACTAAATATTTGCCACTCATGAATTCATATGGAATTATGTCAAGTATGTACAAAGATGTGCTCCACATACTGAAGTGCTACATTTTTGAATGGTATGGTATGATATGTAAAAAATAATGGTTTTCTTTTTAATTTTACCTTTTAAAAACTTTTCTCAGTGCACATTAATCTACCGATTTTTACTGATTTAGCTATTTTTTCTTCATTGTAAAAAGGATGCAGACACTTGAAAAACATGGCTGTTCTGTTCATGTAATTAGAACTGACAACAAACCAAGAAAAAATAATATCTCTTTAAAATATCTTCTTTGTCTTTTCTTCATTGACTATTTTTGGTATTTATGATATACTTGGTATAAGGTCAAAATGGAAAGACAGTAGGAAGATTAGCAGGTTTTTTCTTATAAAAACATATTTCATAAATATTTCAAAATTTGTTAGGACTCCATAGGTTACACTGCATTTTGAACTTTGCATTATTTAGGAGCTTGGCAGGACACCAGGAGATCAAGCTGGAAGGATGATGGAAGGACAGACTTCACAGCCGACATTACATTTTCGCAACCCGTATTCAGAGGAAAATGGACCAGTTCCTGCAGTGCCAAGTAGACTACCAGTATTGCAATATGGAAACCCTTATGCAATTCAGGAAAGAAGAGGTAAATAAATTTCAGACCCTCAGTATAATTTCTCCCTCTCTGTTTCAAAAGCAGATTAAGTATTGAATGCATGTTAAGTACCAACAGTCTTCAGACTGGTTTACAGAGTCTTTTCTGATTGATGAACTTCAGTAAAGGGCCTTTATTTTATGATGGGAATCAGTAAGGTAAACAAAGTTTTAAACGCCTTTGGAAAAAGCTGATTCTCTCCTATTGTTTTATACTATCTAAACCAAAAATGTGTTTTAACTCTCGATTTTTAAAGGTATGGTAGCAAGTCTCTAATCTCAAAATACAGTCTACTGAACAAAGATGTCCTGATTAATTTTTCTTCAGATGGAGCAGATGGCGCTTTCAATCCTGATGAGATCCAAAGACCACCTGTTAGAAGTTCCTTTTGGGAGCTAGATGATGTAGTGTGTAGCCAGCCTTCACGCAATCTCAGTCGGCCTGATGGTTTAGAAGATCCTGAGGATAGCAATGCAAGTTACCTTTTTTGTTACTTATTTTCCTTGATACGCTTACTGATGAGTTACCAAGAGTTTCATATGGGCTTTCCATATCTGATAAGCCAAATTTATTGTTATGTAAATTTGGAATTGGTTTTTCTTTTCCCTGAAAAATACTTTTGCTTGCTGTGAAGGGAAAAACTCTATTGATGATAATATACTTGTTCCCCTAATCTCTTGAGTTACTGACAGCTTGTTTTGGTATTAGGACAGTAGCTTCTTAATTCTATTTAAGTACTAAAGTAAAACAAGTTAAGTAATCTCAACTCATGATTTTTCTCTCCTGTAGAATGAGAGCTCAAAATGTAACCACATCTCACTCATTTTATAATAGGAATATAGGAAATAAAGTGGAACACAACAAATGAAAATGTAAATGATTCACATACCAGTATTTTCAGTAAATGTTGACTATAAATTGATGTACTACATTATACATTATTCTATACAGTATACATTATTTTAATATGTTAATCTTTTGTTCTGTCTTATGCAAATCTGCATTTATTCATTCCCATTTTTAATACTTTTTGCTATTGGACATGTATTTGAAAGACCTTAATTGACTGTTGCCTAAAGGTGGTTGAACCGAAAGAGATATATTTGCACTGATATTTTTTTTTTTAATTATTTTTTAATTTTTTTTTTTTTTTAATGGTTTTGGATGTTTCAAGTTTCTGGTTACTTTTCTTTATAGTACAGTTAACATGCACATTCTGGTATAAAAAATTCTGTAATAAATTGGACTGTATGTCTTCATTTGAACAGGAACAGACCTATTACTCTTTCTTATTCCAAGTACTCTTGCACCTTCAAAAATATTAAACAAGAAATACCTTTCTGCGAAGTATTGTGCTCTTTGCAAGTACAGTGGTATCATGACCTGTTTCTCATTTAGTCTAGTTTGCCACATTTAATTGCTATTAACCTTTGCAGAAACTGATCAGTGTTCAGACAGGCATGATTTTAGCCCTGGTGCTCAGCACCTATAATGGAGAAAAATGTATTTCTCCTTCCTACCTTTTGCTCCCAATGTCCATTACTGTGAATAATTAGAGAACCTGTCAGAGCTTTTGCAGCTTGCTCAAGATCTCGAATGTGAGCTTAATGCTGTCCCCACCTTTACTTCACATTTTGCATATTTAATCTGATCATTCTTGACGTAACTATTACATCTGACAAGCTCTTCTCTTCTTTAGTCATCTGCTGCAGTTTAATTAGCAGGGTGTTTTCTCTGATCTATGTGCTTTGCCCTCTTGCAAACCCAAGAGAAACAGTGCTAGAATCTTGTGCTCATTTGCAGACACAGCTTGGATTTTTGTAATGAGGTGGAATATAACAGGCTTAAATAAAGTTCAGCTTGAGAAAAGGTACCTTTAAATCAAATAACTTATATCTTTATTTTTATTTGCAATTGAGAATCAGTTGCTTGTTCCTCACCCAAATAGACTGTACGTATAGTGTAGAAATTTAAATGGAAATGTGAAGCTGCAGGAATCTTTCTAGGGAGGCTTAGTAATATGCCAAAGATAAAACAGTTCTGAGGCAGCATGTAAATAAATAACCAGGAAAAACTTCCACATATGTAAGTGATTAATTATAAAGAAGAGTCTGTCATTTGTGCAGAAGAAACAGCAAATATAAAATGATAAATATGAGGAGATTACCATTTCTTGGGCTGTTTTTTAAAATAAGATATTTAAGATGTGGTTCTCTGCATTTTTTCAACCAGTGGGATGTAGAGCCTTTTGCTGGAGGAGGATTTCCTCCCAGAAGAAAAGGACTGGTAGGCTTGCTGCTTTGTTTAAAATATTACCATTGTATGGACTTCTGCTGTCCTCCTGTCCACATTCCTTTTATTAGTTTAAGAAATTAAGGGTGTTGTAGTCACTTCCACCTCTTCATGGCTGTTTTGGTAATGGTTCACCTATGATGGTGAACATGTCTACTTTATTTATCTAAGATAAAATATATTTTAGCCATGAATATATATAAACACCCTTAATTTCTTAAACTAATATAACACAAGATATTCAAATGCCTCAGAATTTTTGTGCTGTTGTGTTCTAATTTCGTTTCTCCCAAAACTTGGTTCCTTAGAAATGGGCACTTCCATGTCTTTGGTTGTCATAAAAACCCTTCAGTTTTGTATGACTGGGAAGAGTTTCCAGGATTCTTGTAGCTTTGACTTTAGGAACTCATAGGCCAAATAAATTGTGATTTCTGAGAGGGATAAACTGGTCTGTGTTAATAGTGCCAGCTGAGCATATGCACAGTGGTGATTTTGTTTGGAGTGGCTGACTTGCCACAAGTTCCTGCTGTCATCTATTCAAAACTAAATTTCCATTTACTCATGATCCTTTAATTGACCAAAATGGAATTGTTGGGAGCAAAGAATTCCTAGCAGTAAAGGAGAGATCCATAAACAAAACACACACACACACACACACACACACATATATATATAAAAAATACTAAAATATGAGTTTTAGAAATGTAGTCCTAATTACAGTTGGCAGCAAGCCCAGAATAACTATCCTGAGACTATAAACCAATGTTTTAGTCATGGTAAATTTGTAGGGGATGGAGAATGTAACTCTTGGCAACTGAGCACCAGGTCAGGATATTTTTTCAGGTAACTCCAAAATGGCCTTTCTTCTAGGAAAACCCCCCACAATGCATTATTAGCCTGATCTGACCCCAGCAGCCAATAACTATCTTTTGCATATGGAGGAGATGAAAAGAGCAGTTTGTATCCAGGTGTCTCTTGGGAGAGCAGACTGCTTGCAGAGAGGTTGAGAGGCCTAGAGGAATGAGTTTGATTTCACTCCCACAGCAGAGCTGAATCACAGAATAAAATGTGTGTGCCCCTCTTCCCAGTGTACCTGCACTGCATGTCAGCTCTGTGTCTGTTCATGTGCTTTTTAAGGCCTAGGATGGGCATTGGTCCCTTACTTCTGCATGTCAGAATGATCTGTAGCTCTTGGAGATGGGGTTTTGTACTGTCTCACACAGCTTTCTAATTTCTGTTTGACAATGCTGGAACTGCTTACAATTGTAATTATGGAAGCAGTACTTGAGACAGAATAAATTGGTTTCAGTAAAATGAATCAAGTTACACTTCTGACAGTTTCATGTGTGGCTTTCCCTTCTTCTCCTAGTGGCAAATCCTTTTTTTTACCATGCTTTAGTGTGGTATCTTTGTGATTCACTTAATCTGTGGAACTCATTGTGGCAGTTTTTATAAGAGCCAGAGGTAGAGTCCAGTGATAATGGTTAAGTCATGATGTTAAAGACATCCTTTATAATTCATTCACCTAATTATTCAGACTTCTGAATTCAGTGGGCCTGGCACTTGTTCTGCTACAGGATCACAATGCCAGCCTGTGGGTCCATGGTACCAGTCTTTTTCCTAAGGACCTGAGACTGTGTACCCACTGTGTTACATCATTGCAGGTCACTGTAGGGCTCTCAGACTAAGAATGTGCAGCCATGTCCATGTCCCTGGTCATCAGTCTGGACTGCAAGAAAGGTGGCTTTGGATCTACATAAAGGGCAGATTAAACTGTTTCTTTCTCAAAATATGGAGTGTGGGCTTTCATCAAAACAACTTGGATGACTCAACCTCATAGTATCAAAGTAAGCTGATACCTTTGCTTAACATGCAGCATAGGCAAGAGCCACTGAGGCACTGAGGCTTGGTGTCTCAGAATTGTTGTCATACTCTCTCTAAAGCAGCTTCAAAAACCAATGAATTTTTGTCTTTTGAGCTGTTAGGGATAGTTCTTTTTCCCAGGGGAGAGTGGTGGGTATTTTAATGCCAGGTTGAAAAGCATGTGTAACCTTGTTTATAAGAATAAAGAATACATTGCTGGATGATACTGGGCACTAAGTGGCTGTGAACCAAGATGAGAACCATGTGGACCATGATGATCTGTCCTCCCCTCATGAAGTGCTCAGTTTTACATGGAGCACTTAGGAGTTTTGTCCATCAGAAATGACAGATATAGACAGCTGTTGAAGCCCAATACAATGGCACCTTCTCTATTTTCCAGAAATTCCGAGCTACCCCAGGGCACTGCGTGAGAATTTTTAGTTCATGGTGACTGTATAGTGTTGACTGTAACTTACAATTAGAATAGCTGAGAAGTCCTCTCAGAGTAAGATGAAGTTCTCATGGTTCCTGTTTGGCCATGCCGTGGTTACACAGTAATCTCTGTAACATCTCTGTGAGGTCAGCTCAACACAGAGACATTTGCATTCTTCTTGTGTGGGTTAGGCATCCCAAAAGGTTAAGAACTGATCCCTGTGACTTTGCCAAGAGCAAAAGTGCACTGAAGAGACAGACGTTCTGTATCCTAACAGGGTAATATCAGTACATACTTAGTATTGACATTCTTGTACAGGGCCTGGGTCAGAAGCTGCTGTAAGGAACACACAGTATGAATTTCTCAACTAAGGGAACTGGGCCATGAGAAAGCTGTAGCATTAGGACATTCCAAAAGCTTTTACATGTGCTTGCCTTGTGTTCTGAAGAGAGTTTTTGTAGGGCAGCCGTGTAGGACAGTGCAGGTGTGCTTATATGGAGGAAAACATCGTCCTTTTTTTCAGATGTTTCTCAAAAAGGAACAAGGACGAGTGTTACATTTGTATGTGGTAGGGTACCACACTTGCCAGAAGCTGAAAGAGAGGGCGAAAGCTGTAAATAATTTTATCTTACCAAGTGACCAGCTGTAAGCCAAATGCCTTTAAAAAAATAAAGGGGAGGAGAGGGAAAGGGGTTATACTGAAGAATTTAACTAAGACTTAAGTATTGGCCAGTATTTGTAGTGGAACTGTTTTACTGATGGAAGATGCACATTAATTTTCTTGGTTAAGTCCTGGTGTGCTTCAGTCTGGTATTCAGCAAATTTGTTGTTTTTGTATAAGCTCTAGCATTGTAGCATTAGAGTACTTTAAACAAAATAGTTTTTCTTTCTTAATACATCTATCCTGTCTCCTTCATGACAAAAGGAACAACTGATATTTTAAAACTCATATGTCCTTTTCACTGCAGGTGCAAAGCAAACAGACTGCAAGATTATGCTTGTTGCTAGCATCTTGTCATAGCAGGTGTTGTCAGAAGAATATTGAGGAAATTTTCCCATCCTTTCCTGTTTCCATTAACCCTTCATAAGGGAAAAAGTATGCTAGCCTTAAACTGAAATGTGTTTGCATATGAGTTATCTGTAAAAATTACAGATAATTAGAATAATTACAGATAATTTTTTACAGATACTGTAGTTATCTGTAAAAAACACAACATGTGTGCTGTTATATGTGCTCTTTTGCACATCTTTTTTTGTAGATCAGCTAAATTAATTCCTAGCCCTTGCTTTTAAGGCATCTTTGAGATAAAAAGGAAAATGAGGTAGGAGTTGGAGTTCCAAAAATCTTGGAATGTACCTGTATTTCCACCTTGAAATTACTCCATTTTTGTGCTCTATTATTGAACTGCAGAATAGAGCCAAGATGTACAAAAGCAAAACTTATGCTGCAGAAATTAGAGAGTGAAGCTAAATTTCATCTGGGTTTGTGTTTGATGACAAAAATGCATATTGAGAAAAAAAAAACAAAACTGTTTGTAGGGGTTAGTCTTTAAAATACTTTCTTTTTTCAATAGGATGATGACAACACTGTACCTTCTGCTCCTGATCCTCCAAGTCTACTCTTGCGTGAGCGGGGCACAGGCTTCTGCTTTGATTCCAGGTAGATGTTGTCTTGTATTGGTCTTTAAGGGCATGGAGAGGTTTCTGTAGAACTACCCAAGGGTGGGGGTGGAGGTGAAAAGCTACTGAGCATTTTCAGTGAATGTTTGGTTTACAATTAACTGGCAGAGAATATGCCGTGAGACTGGGCAGGCTGTTCATGCTATACCTTTGATGGAATTTTGACAATTTTTTTAGTAAATGAATGAATAACTTTTGGTTTTTTTCCCCTCTCTTGCCAACCTAATTGTGAACCTAAGTTTAGAGCTTTTATAAAGTGTTATGTTTGCTAAGAGCTAGCATTTATGAGCAGAGAGAGTGGTTTCCCATGAAACTGTTTGGCCATTAAGGCATTCAATAGATCTGTATTCAGTGGTAGCTGGAATAAGGTCAAAATTACGTTGCTTTTAAAATGCCAGGTTATTTTGGAATTTGCATGTGAAATTACTCTGACTGCATTGAGTGCTTTTGGAAAAATATTTAAATGAACTGGATGATACTTGGATACAAAGTCCACTCAAATTGAAGTTGGTAGTAAAGTTCTGAAAGTCAGTGGTAGCAGGATCCTGCTTTTAGTTTGCATTAACAGAATAAATAGAAATAAACTGTTCCCTTTTTTCTTTCTCTCCACCTCCTTGTGAAGTATTGATGTGCAGAAGAAATGCCCTCTCTGCGATGTGATGTTTCCCCCAAACTACGACCAGAGCAAGTTTGAGGAGCACGTTGAGAGCCACTGGAAGGTCTGTCCCATGTGCAGTGAGCAGTTCCCGCCCGACTACGACCAGCAAGGCTTTGAGAGGCACGTCCAGACGCACTTTGATCAGAACGTATTAAATTTTGATTAAATACTTTGTTTTGCAGTGTAGCTTAAAACCCCACCACTTTGAGTAGTTCATCTCCAAAACAAAAGCAGTGCAGCTTTCTGTAACAGTGCAAACATCTGATTAAAAGCTCATGTACTCTACTGGGAGCCATGGCTGTAAGCTGCTATGTAGGGGTTATCTTCTCTCTCTGCCTAGCACTGTACTAAGGAGACCCACAACCCCCCACCTTCTTGTGTATGTAGCTATTTATTCCCCTACTTAGTGGAATTTCTTCCCCTACTTAGTGGAATGCCTAAGGACACAGGAATGACTGAGCCTCAGAAAAAATGAGACCGGCTTCATGGTGTTCTTCAGCTACATTTAAAAAAGATCACCAAAAACACCTGTGGTTTCTCTTAACCTTGATAACTGAGGCACAATTAAAAATGTAATAAGCAGGTGTTTCTCCTAGCAAATCCATGTAGTTTTTCTCTGAGTAACACTTAAATTGGAAAGTTACATTACTTACCCTTTGAAAATATAGTTTTCTAGTACATTTCTGAGATGTAGATGCATGTACTGTGAGATTCCAGGCTTGCAACAAGAGGAATGGTAAATACTTCAGTTTCACATGTAGAATGTTTGCCTTAAGGAATAACATTAAATGAGGTACGTTATACTTTAAGGCAGTGGTTTTGAGTTGAAAGAGACTGCTGTGCTTAAATGCCTAAAAGTAATTGTTTAAAAAAGTCATTGCCATTATGTTGCAGTTTTATTCAGTAGAAAATACTGTTCTATTTTCACAACAGTGGACTGTGTTCCTTCTGGCTTTTAAAACCTTTTGCGTTTTAACTTTATGTATTTCTTTCCAATAAGTAAAAACACGTGTGTATATCTAAACATTTTATATTTACTTTAACTGTATTAAGTAAATTTGCTTCCCACTTGCTGTACAGTAGTCTTGTTACATTAAAAGCAGAATTATTCATGGAGTCAGTGGTCTTATTTTTCCTCCTGCTCGTTTTGAAATTAAACAGAGTATAGACTTCACTTAGGAGTAAATGATGACTCAGCATTGTATGACAAAGGGCTGCTCCTCACATCTGTTTATGTTCTTTCTTTGAGAGGGAGACTCTGGGATTAAGGCTTAGAGTAGCCTCTTGTTGACTGCAGTTCCCTCCTGAACATGTGCATTATCCAGTTAATGCAGGATTTAACTAAAAACTGCATGACGTGGATGAATTGCAGTGTCCTGGGCAGCAGCAACTCATCAGTGCTTGTATGCCATTTGCAGCCTAAAGATTTTTATAACTGGGAACCTTATACTAAGAGCTGGCCTGAGGTAAAGCATGGATTTTTTTCTTACTGTAACTCAACAGCAGATGAAAACAGTTATAACAGCCTCCAAGAGTTTGATGATACCAAAGTAAAATAAAAAAAAATAAAAGACTGTACACAGCCCAAGAACTTAACTCTAGGTTAGGAATGAGAAAAGAGCAGTCTTTTTAGGTCAGAGGCAGTTTATTTTAAATGTGATTTGATTTACATTTATAAGCAGCTTTCCTGACAGGAATTCTTTAAGTTGCCTTCAGTTCTAAAACAAACCTCTGTCACTTTCAAACTTAAAGTACTTTGTCCCCAACAAAACATATGAAAATATAATTTAAAGCACACTTTTCACAGACACAGTACAATACATTCACTATACACAGTATAACAAAATAGTCCCATCTTTACCTGTTTAATAATACTGTCACAATGAATAGGTAAATAGAAACTGGAATTTCAGTTTTATAGTTGAAAGGAATTTACATGCAACAATGACGTTTTACAACTGTTTAGCTGTTGAACGAACTCGCCCAGCCTGTAGTTCTTGCACTAGGAGCAGAGCCAAAACATGTTTGTTGGCCAGATCTGTTGCCAAAGCTGCAGAAGGTGGGAAGTGGCCACTTGGGGCCTTGTGTGTACCAGTAACTCTCATGTCTGGATCATCCTTTAAACCCGGCTGTCACGGTCACCTCTCTGGCATCTGAGAGAGGGATGTTTTGCTTCACTTTGGCTGTTCTAAACACTTACTCATTAGGATGATTCTTACGTGTTTTAATGAGACTTTTACTCTGCTGGAGAAAAGGTAATTGTCATCCTTACAAAGTTTTCCTTTAAAGCTTTGGAAAAAAAATAGGGAAAGCTCATTCCTCCTTTATGTGAGCTTTCTTTTGCACTTAAAAGAACAGGAACCAAGCCAAGGCGATGACTGTGTTAAAACTGTGAGTTCCTCCTGCACCCTTGCCAGGCAAAGGAGTGTTGAGGCTAGGACTGGTGGAGGGTGCCCACCTCTGCTCCTGGCCAACTGAACTCCAGGAATAGCACTTGTGAGAAGAATGCTCAAGGCAGGATGGCAAGCAACAAATGTTCAGGTATGGTCCAGACACGAAGCGCTCTCATGTTGGCTTTTAAGTCAGTCTCTGACCACCTGCTGCAAGAAGCACTTAATCTTCAATAAGGCTCAAATGTCATATTTCAGCAAAATTAATTGTAAAGCTAAACAGACACTTCCAAATGGAATGTGGTGACCTACAATGAGAAGCAAAAAATGCACAAAGAAAATCTCAAAACACAATGAACATGAGGGAGAGGCATTAGAACTCCCTTAGCACAACTAGCGGACCTCCTTAAACCATGCGCTGAATTTCTCATTTTTATTTGCAACCGCAGCACATGCTCGTACAGTAGTTGCAAGAATTGGCAACACATAAAACATTAAATCTGTTGGCAATAGAGAACTACAAAGTGCTTCAAAACTTCATCTGAGATGAAGATAATTGTTTCTCACACACACATAAATTTGCACTTAAGTATTTCCAAGTGTCTTTCTAACAGATAGTTCAGGGGTAAATATTTAGTTGGACTGGGATATTGGTCCTCAAAAGTTTGATGGGCATGAACATAATATGACATCTTGTACAGAGAAAAAAATGTAATTGCTAACACTAAAGTGATTGTTTACTAGTTCGAATGGCAAGGTTTTCAGCATTTCAAGAGGGAGGAAAAAAAAAGATTTGCAAGATAATATAAAATACAGCAAGCACACCTTTTTATGTATGTTATTTAAGTATGAAAATATTTTTAGCATATTATGTTAAACATTCTTTCTTATTTATATTTCCATTACCTAAAAGACTTGCTACTCCACTGATAACTCCGTTATGTAAGGCATGTTAACTATAGTTTGACGAGGGCGGTACTGTTTTGGTTTTGCACACACATTGACAGATGCATCGAAAGTCTTCATCACGTTACAATCTTGAAAGGATGTCAGTGCCAAGCTCTCCTCCTTGCGCTCCTGTCCCACACGTCAGTACAACTAAATACGCAACGTCCCCCTAGTTCTTATTTTTTTTTGTTTTTTGGAGAAAAATGTTCTGAAGAACCTATAGCTTTTATAGCACCTTATCTCAAAGTAATGAAAATGGGTAAGATGATAACATGTGCAAATGTACAAAATCATTAACTCTACAAAGATACATCATTCCAAAATTACAGAAAATTTTAAAGCATGCATTTAATTTTTTAAAGGGTTGCTGAGTGCTTCCCCTGAAAAAGGTGGCTGTTCTCAAAATCAGCAACTGCTGGTGAGGATTTCTTGGCACATTTGTGACCAGCATGTTATTGCTGCATCTTCCTGATGATCTCAGCAGACACGGGGGGATGGAAATTGATTGTGTGGTGCCGCAGGCCCTGAGCTGTCTTGTAACTCTTTCCACAGCGACATTTGAATGGTTTGCGTACGCGGATTTGTGTTCTGTGGCCGTTCTTGGCGTGGTACTTGATACCGTTCACATTCTGTGAGGGAGAAGGGAAAATGTCAGTGCTCAGGTGGGTTGGCACGGGCTCTGCTTCCAGTTAAAACCTGAAAATGGATCGATGTTATGAGCAAAATCCTGTAACTGCCAGGAGCCAGGAGTTCCCACTGGGTATTATACATGGGCTGCGCTCCCAAGGTACCGGGTGGGACAAGGACAAGAATTTGTGTGGTTCTCAGAACTCACCTACATGGCTAATCCTGATTTTTATCTCCCAATATACATCACTTCCCAAAGAATACCATTTAATGGGCTAACACATGGTTGCTCTTTGTGTCCTGACATCTTTTTCATATAGCACTGACAAATCTTATTCAGAGGTTCATTTACAAGCAAACAAAGAATTGGCATGAAAACTCGGGTCACACCTCTTTAAAGAGCTGAGATTCCCCCATGGTGGGTCTGTTCTGTTTTGTGTCATTGTTTCTAGATACGTCTTTTAGATCCAGCAATTCTGATCGTTTACACATTTCCTCCAAAGAAATAACTGCAGGGAATGCTTAACTCAAAAAAGTTACACAGGACACTTAAAGAATAATCCAGAGCTGTCTTCAAAATAGCTATTGTTTGGGAATACTCCACAGCTAAAACTGGAGAGCTTATCCCCACTAGTGCAAAACACCGCAAATCAACACACACCCTGTTACACTGCAAGGGCAGGAAACAGGCCACACTTCTGCCATGTCAACCAAAAAACCTTACTAAACATAAATCAAAGTAATACCCCTGTCTTCCTTTTCACATATTTCTGGCAAAAATGGAGGAAGCTGTTGTGAACTCAGTAGCTGTTACGATACTGTTCTGTGGAGTATAGTGGATTCTCTCATCTGCTCCCATTAAAACAGCTTGGATTTTTGGGTGAATAAGCAAAAGCATACTGTCTTTCATTTGAGCTTCTCCTAGGATGAAACTGAAGAAGATAGCATTTATGACAAAAAGAGACAGTTCCAAGGCTCTCCTGTGTTCTCTCTAAAGATTCTAGATATGTATCTCAGTATTTTTTTAAAGATTAAAAAGAAATAGAAAAGCTAAAATCAACAAACAGCCTAGATATTGAACAACCCACTAAATTAGGTTTTAGGGATTTTGTCTTTGCTGAACCACTGCCTCATGTTACACATAACAGAAGGTCCCCTTGGCTCTTTAAACAAGTTTTATCAATGTGCAGCTTACAGTAAGTGGAAGCTCCAGCTTGGAACTCACAGAAAAACTGTCTCAAATATCCACCCTGGAAAAGAGGTGCAAGACTGCAAGCAACTGCTCCTCCTGCAGATTCATGCTCCTCTTCTTCAGAATATCCAGGCAGTGAATCCTCACCTGAGGTTGCAAATCCAGCCTCTGAATTGTCCTTTACACCCTTAAAAATTCTGGACAACCCCTGCACAGCTGTCTCCTGAGTTGTGGGAGCTGAGAATCCCCCATCTCCAACACCAACCATACACAGGAACACGAGCCATCAGGGCAGGGTTTGTCTGGGTGCAGAGCACTCAGAGAAGGCAGAAAACTGTAGCATCACAACTGCGAGAGCACATCAAAGCTATACATCAGCCTCAAGAGCAGTCAAGTGAATTCCCTGCAAGTAATCTGAGATCCTGGGGCAGCTTTTGGATCATCTTACACATAGTTTCAACCTCTAGCACCCACAGGGCCATTGGGGTGAGTGGGCCAGGATTGTCACTGGGTGGCAGGAGGACTTCATAAGGCATCTGTCATCATCTGTGTCCCTTTAAGGACCTATGCCTTTAAAAGAGGAGAAAATCTGGGGGTGACCTGCTAAACTTTTGCTACTGCAATGAAATTTTTAAAACAAGCCCTATTACCTATTGCCCTATTATCTATTATTTTTCCTAACAAAAACCTGTTCCTGTTTTAACTTTTAATTTTTCTAAGGAATCTCTTCTACATACTTTTGAACTACTATTGCTACAGATGCCGTAAATCTGCAATCACAAATACCCTCACTATTCCATGCCAATGGTACTCTTCTCCAGGTTTTTTAACAATCCATCAGCCCCAGTACACCCATTCCTTGGTGAAGGGGGAGAAAGTATTTTCAGGCAGAAAAATTTAAGGAGATGCTAAAGCAGAAACCTAAAGGGATGAATTGGGCCATGGAAGGTTTGAAAAACAGTAACCATGCAGAGCATAAGGAGCTTGTGCAATGTGAAATTTGTGTAACGTGAAATTTGACCTGTACTTCTGTCTAAAAGGAAACTGTTGTTAGAATTACAGTCTTTGGCACTTTTTCCACTGCTGCAATGTAAACACTTTGTTGTACGTCTGGGCTGAGTTTGCTGAGGTGTAGCAAAAGCCACGGCCAAACTCATACATCACTTTTATTGCTCTAGTTACTTAGGTTGCTCACTATTTACTCTCACAGATGATTGAGGAAGAAGATGGCTATAGAGAAGGGTACTCTAAAAATCTTGAACAGAAGGAAACAATTATTAACCTGGGACCAGATCTGGAGGCGATAGAGAAGATTAGACTGGCACTACCTGGTTTGTGAGGACACAAAGTCTCTTGTTGGGCAGGGCCCCTTTTGCACGGCAGGATTCACAAAGGCACTACACTGCAGAGAACTTGCCAGCCCCACTTCAAGTAGGAAAAGACATCTCAAGAGGATGATTTGAGAGATTTCTTGTTTCAGCCTTGGACATTTCATACGTATTTTTGTACTCTTGGCTCTTCATCCCAAAGTTTTCTTTGTGGGTCCAGTTCCTCTGTTCAACTTGCAAGCTCTGGCTTGCTCGTTTCTTTCAAGTAAATTCCCTTGTTTCCCTCTCACTTTAAGATTCTCCTTCCCTAAGCTCTGCTGAGTTTCACCATACATAGGTCAGCCTTTCTGGGGGTTTGCACCACCTGACAGGACCCTCATCCTGTCACCTGCCAGACAGACAAGCCCAGTGCCTCAGCAGCCTGGGAAGGCACCACTTCTCCTCTTGTCCAAGGCCAAGGAAAGTAATGGATATAAGCTACATTCTGTATGCACGGAAATCTATTATTCTTTTTATTACTAATTTTGCACAAACTAGAAAAATTAGGACAAATACTCCAGGGTTTTCTCTATACTAGCATATATGCATTATTTGTGGGTTTTGTTTTATATACCATGTCTCAAATTTCATTTGCTCTTTGGACGTTGCCTGAGTAAGTTTATCTACATCTCAAACACATTTTCAAAGTCCTTCTCCAGAGCTAGAGACCACTCAGGGGTACTGAATAAAAGGAAAACTAATCAAGACCTTCATAAATCCCCATTTTAGCTCCTACAAGGTGGTATTTTGTAAAGCACATTAACTACTCAATATCCATACACTTCTGGACAGGGCACCTAAATTTGGATGTGAATCCAAAGTCTGGTGAGGGTGAACTCCACAGAAACAAGGATTATACCTTTGGGTTCCTTGGAATCACACAGATGATTTTCTAAAAATCAAATTTCAGGCATCAAAGATGAATCACAAGAAGAAAAAAAAATCCATAAATGGAAAACTATAAAGTAATTATAACTTTTTCTCTACCTCAATAAGCATAATGAGAGAAGAAAGCAAGCTTCAGAAATTAGTTCAAAGACTTGTGTTTAAAGTATCTAGAAGTCAGTGTATTTCAGATTTATTTAGATGTTTCTGACTATCCCACATGTAATTTAAAGAAAAATATTTCTCCCAGGATCTGTGGCTTCTCAAGAAAATCTCTGCCACACTATATAGAGTACCAATACATGTGATAAGTAAAATATTAAAAAAAAATAAAGTTCCTGAAGAACAACGAAATCTTTATTACTATTTGCACTGCCTATGGGAAAGCGCCAGGAGACAGCAGCTGGGCAGGAGGCCAGCGGGGGCTTCTGATACACATCTGGGCTCATGTATAAACATGTTCTCCTTACAGTTTCCATTGTCCGCCCCAGCCCGTTCCTTTGGAGTATTTGTTGTACTCATTCTTGTCTTATTTACCTTTCCATAATGACTTTTCAGTGCAGAGGCCATCTCTTATCCTTGAACATTGTTTGTAAAAAGGTGCCCCATCCCTACTGGGTCCTTTAAGCAGTACTGAAATACAAATAAAATCTCTAAAAATACCATTCTACTTCTCAAACTTACGTCACCTAAGGCCAGACAAAAGAAAAATGTGTATATCCTCCTTTCCTCCTTGCTCCCTAAAGGAATGCATCCTTTCTCAACCGTAAAGTGAGCCTGGCAATTACTGTATGTGCATGTCTGTGTTCCTGTTTGGAGCACTATAATTGTTTTACAGTCCTGACTGTGATTATCCAGTACCCACCAGAAAATCCCAGTGCTTTGATCACAGGACTCCCTACCCAGACTCCGTCAGACAAGCGGGTTAAGCAGAAGGAAGATAAAGAGGAAACAAGAAACACAGCTGACACAAAGCTAAAAGGAAGGAAACAAAGATAAAAATGCAAAAAGAAAAAACATAGGCTGAAAATAAAAAAGGGAGGAAACAGAGCCCACAGAAAAGAGAAATGAGGTGAGGCAGAGTTTAAGGAAATGTGCTTTTCTATCAGGACTAAACAGAGGTGAGTCTCTTACAAGAATACGATACTTTTTATTTACTGCTGTTCCCTGTCAGCCCCTCTTAGGGTCATTAATTTGTTCCCCTGCCCGGTTGGTCTACCATTAATGGTGTACAAGATATCCCTTATAGACAGTCCTCATGCATTTGAGATGAAGGTAGTGAGATAGCAGAAGCAGGCACAAACAGCTTGCTCATTTGGGCAATAAAAAGACAGAGGGCTGGCAGTCAAACAGAGAACAGACAGGATATAGCAAATTACAGGGTTCTCCTTCCAGACTTTGCCATTAAGCGAATGTTTTTTGCAATGCATAGATGCCCTCTGGGCACATGACTTCTAACAATCACCATGGCTTGTTTGCTTCCTGAGCTAGGGGATTTAGCTTTTTATACCATACCCTCTGTCTGGCACAGCTCCTACCACACGCAAGGAAAGTATTCATCATCAATAATGTGAGCTTATCTGCAAAGTAATACTTGCAAGTAGTCCAAAACCATCTTTCCCTCTGCCCTGGCCCTGGAGATGGTGGTCAGTTTTTCCTGTAACTGGAGAATAAATACTATATAGTTCAAGATAATCTCAGCAAAAAGACTTGTATGTCCCTAAGAAACGAGCACATTGCTTTCTTTTCCATGTTTTATGAAATAGTGTTGTCAGGGTTAAGTGGTCTGTACAGGAACCCGAGTCTTGTGATTTGCTGCTGTGGGAGCTGCTGCAGCATCACTGAAACAGGCTTTCATCCACTACATGGTTTCATGCACAGGTTTTCCATTCTTGCCACAACTGTTTTATCTCAAATGCTATTGGCCTACCTCTATTTCTATTTCATAATTCTGCTCTCTTTTAAGTCCCTACTTATCAGTTATTTAAAGGACAAGCCATAAAATACAACCAACCCAGCCACCATGGTTTTTCTAGGGTGTTTCAGTGGTTGGATTTTCCAGTAGTTCATGCAAAAGCTTTAGAAAACGACTTAGAGGAAGTGTGCTAACCCACTACTTCCATTATGTCAGTGGTTAGAGAATGCCATACTGAAGTGCAAGATGTTCCACACAATTTCATCTGTCTCTGCACTGATACATGTGAAGCAACACTCCTGTAACATCCTGGCACATTCTACATTGGCCAGCTCAAGGTTCCAGTTTAGAATTGCTTCACTCACATAAAAAAGACAAAAAATTTATCATGATGGAGAGAAATTAAAGAAGAGGGTGGGGTGGGGGCATCGGGGAATTGTTTCCCAGGGTGTCACATGAAGGGATGCAAGCCCTGCATGTGGGGTCACTGATGGCTGTGTAGATGTGTCATGGGAACTTGGACCCAGGACAGAATGATGCCAGAATTTCTGCAAGACTCTGCCTTCCCAAGGTGAATTCTGACTTGCATGATGTTAACCACCACATTCCACACATCATCTTTAACAGAAAATGCACCCTGGACACTGTCTCACTATAGAGGAGGCAGTATCTCTAGTAGTTAAGCAGCAGGAATTGTTCCTGGCACACATGGACAGAAGCTTTTTGATTCATGATTCTGAAAGGGACCCAAGAGATTATTTTGCTTGTAGTACCTCCTGCATTCTGCAATTAATTTGTCTAAATAACAGAAAGCTCGTTGAAAGCTTTTGCTCGTGTAAAGCAAAAGAGTTGCTGTATGTAATCTCTCTTGACAGACAGACATCCCTTGTAAAACTGATAAACTTGGCTGTGCTTGAGAGGAAACTAGTGAATAAAATCTGCTAAAATATCACAAAAATAATTGTGAAAATCTATTAAATGAGAAGAGTGCAATCTGATTTTAGAGGCTTTGCCCACCACCTACACCAGCAGGAAACGAGGTAGGTCTGTACTACTACTTACCTTATATCTTTTTTTACATCCAGGAACAGGACAGGCAAAAGGTTTCTCATCCCCTCCATTCATGCACATTGAACTAAGGATAGCTTCAGAGCTGATAGCACTTTCTGTAGTCCAGGACTCATCACTGTCTGATTCTTCATAGTCTACTTCCTCTTCATCATATTCACTACCTAGAAAAGCAGGGTAGTCAGATAAAACAAGAATAAATAAGAGCACAGCAAGATAACCCATTCTGCACTTATTACATCAGCTACAATGACTTGCAATTTCCCCACTTTTGTCTTTTCTGGAAGACAGTTATCTTAAATTTTATAACCGTATCTTTCTTGTAGTTATTTATTCCTTCATAAAGACACCAGTGGTTCTTTTTCTAATAACCAGGACAGGCATTATTAATATATCTTCATAAACTGTTAACTGCATGGCACAGAAAGTTCAAAGGACTTATTTTAAAATGCAGTTTCTTTGCTTCTCAAACACCCGGATCCTTGAATCTTTCCCAGTGCCCTAACAGAAAATGTGCTCCCTCCCCTCCTCCAATTAAAGCTAATTTTAAGGCATTTCTTTATGCAATACAATACTGAAGAGTGTAATTCTACAGATCATAAACAGTGTAAAATAATATGTTGACAAGTCCTAATGCATTTACTAGCCCTTTGGAATTAATAGGAATTATAGCACAACATTAATAAGAATTATATTGTAGCAATTATAGTTGTGAAATTCATTCCCTCAGGTGTGGGTATAAATTGCATTGTGTGGCTGCCCTGAACAGACCGCATTATGTTCCAGATATGCTAAGACAGCCATCTGAGCAGCTGGTGCTGAGTTTATTTATTATTTTTAATTGCAATAACTATTAATGAAATCCTCTGAAGAAGTTAAATGTGAAACAAGAGAAATTAGAAAAGCAGAATTCCAACTGTAAAAATACACTTGAAAAAAGAAAAGCAGGGGAGGGAAGAGCCACAGCTGATTAAAAAGAAAATATATGCACAGAGGGAGAGAGGGAAAGCTGAGGGAAACTTCTGTGGTGTCAGCAGGAGGTGGTGCTGTGTTTCCCCTCCCCTTTCTTCTTTCCTTTTCCCAGCTCTGCTAAATTTTATCCTTTCTGCTGAAAGACAATTTGGCTCCAAGTGCTGGAATAGCTCCCGCTATTAAAGACAGTTTTGTGACACTTGCATGGCTCTTCCCTCATGTGCCCCTTCAGTGCACAGCTCTGAGCAGCTCTAGCCGCCGAGGAGAAAATGCAGACAGATGCCTCATTGCACTTTAAAACATTTTGAATTCACAGGGAAAACCCATACTGCCAAGTACAATGGGTTTTTATGGGTGTTTCTGCTTCTGCTGAAACTCCATGCTTACTGCCTCTTTGGACTCCCCCTTCCCCAGCATTCCCAGTCAGACTCAGCACTGAGTAACAACACGTGGCAACTGGTAGCTGCCAGCAGCACCCAGGGCTCCTGAGCTTTGGTCAGGACAGATGTCAGGCTGTCCACGTTTCTATCCCGTGGCTCCCATCTGTCCGGGCTGGTGCGCAGATGAGGAAAGAGGGATGGTTTCCCACCAGCGACAGCCGTCAACATGAGCGCACGCACAGGCCCTGCAGCACATCTGGAAAACTCTGCCCTGCTGAGCGCGGCTCCTCATCCCACTCGGAATGAGCGAGAGCCAAAGAAAGCATTATTGACCTCTTAAAATATTTCTGAACTCTAGGAACAGTTAACCTAAAATGAAGTTAAGAGTTGTTATAGTTTAATTAACTAATAAAAAAATGGAGGCAAAACCACAACTCTGCTTCTACGATTTCCTGCCCTTGATTGTATCTTGATGGAAAAAATTCCTCAAGCTGTTCCTTTCAAACCTTTTAGCTCAGTGGGGTTTTTTTAAAGCAAATGAAACAGAAAACCCTATTGTAAACACACATATGCACTCCTAGGATGACAAAACATACAATTCTAAACACTGATACCAACAATTTCTGTCTTTATAATTACCCCCCTTGTGTGCCCCCTTAAGAGTGGGTGATTTCCACCCAGACAGGATTTTGTCCTCCTGAAGAAAACCTCATTTAAAATGGTACAACATCTCTTAGGGACACCACTCCTTTTAGTGATGATAAGGAGTATGCATTCATAAAGCAACAATCAGGGCTCTTTAAAACTTTATATGCAATACAATATATAAAATAAGAGATACACAGAACAGTAGGGAGAAGCTAGAGTCAGTACTATTTTGCATTTCCTTACGTTTTCCTAAAAGGATTAAGGGGTACCCCTTTTAATTTTTCTAGTAATTTTGTACAGTAAGATGTAATTCTGTAAAAATGTTTGCCTGTATTACAGTCAAAGGTAGACTCAGTGAAAGAGAGAGACAGAAGAGTCCAAACTGTGTGTGTAAGTATGCGTGAGATCACACCATCCTTATGGTTTTCTTTTCACTGGCTTACCCAAACAAAAATGAAAGATTTGCTCTAGTGCACACCAAGCAGTTCTTTAACCAGGATAACCAAATGCTCCATTATCTTAAATTTCTAAATTCAGATGTTGCTACAGATTTTACAAATACAATGAGCTTTTTCATATGAATGACCATATAAATATGTATTTCTTCTTGAACAAAACAGTAATACTAATGGTGCCATATGACTTCATATGAAGCTGGAACTGCAGTCTGTCACTGCTTTTATCTAACAGTGTCCCACTGAACTCAACCGCTTCTACTCTCTTAAAAAAATAAAAATTAGAAATCCCAAAATGTATTTAAAAGGATCTTGGTACAAGGAAAATGCAAAAAAATTTACTGCCTTGAAAAAAATTCATCAGCAATAAAAATTCAACCTTAAAATAATTACGTTGTTTCAGTTGTGATAGAAAAACAACACTGATTTAGTCATACTTTTAACCGATTCTGCCTCAGAATTTAATTTCCTCAGTTGTCAGTGTCTAAGAGCAGCAACCCATGTGGTGCCTCTCTGACTGCGTGCAACACATCAGAGAGGGGGGAAATAAAACAAGAGGAAAAACAAAAAGCACAACGCACAGGTTGGCGCTGCCATTATAAACAGCCCCTGGATGAGGTATTTTAATTAAGTGGCGCAGGGCTGAGCGCGGTGGCTTTGCGAGGCCGTTCCCAGGCGGAGCAGGAGGCGCTGGGCTCCATGTCAGGTGTACAAACTGCAACCCGAGCCGGCGCTGCCCCGGCTCTTGGGCAGCGTTCCCAGGGACCAGCAGTGCGCCGAGGGGAAGTGCACAGCAGCTCACTTTGATCAAGATAGAGTTAGTTAATTGCTTGCTTTTTTTTTTTTTTTTTTTAAACTTGGTTGGTGTTTCGCAATTGCATCTGTAAATATTTACTTTTTTTAAAGGGGGAAAAAAAAAAAAGAAATTAAGCGCCTTTGCATCTAACCTATGGCCTGCTCCAGGGTGTAACAATAGCATGACTTGGGCAGTGTTTGCAGTAACTCTTCAGAGAGGTCCCAGAGAGCTGCCTCACTGAGCTCTGCTTGGATGCTGCCACGCTCATGGAAAACAGGATGCTCTGCTGGGGCACGCTGCCCTTAGGGCACTGAGCTGAGCCATTCCTGTAGCACGTGGGCCAATGGCTTTACCCTTCCTCCTCATGCTTGGAAAGCAGACTGAATGTTCCTCCCACTGAAAAGTATCAGAACTAGGCTTCAGAAGTCTGAATAGCAAGAAAAACCTCCCCCAAAACTCAACAACACACAGTTCTCTAAGACAAAGCATCTAAACATCTGGCTGATAGAGGAGCACATGCTTTCAGAGAGGCATTGTACAAATATACAATATTATTACCATAACTAAATACTAGTTCTACCATAGCAAAAAAAAAAAAAAAAAACAAACCAAAAAACCCTCCCAACTCTGGCAATGCTTTTTCTGAGGCTTCTTGCTAGCTCATTGCTCTTTAACATAATATCCAGTTTCATCATCTGGCTTTCATTCAGAGACCCTACACAGTTCTACTTTGGCCTAACCTAAACCAGTGCTTTATTATCCAAATAATTCAGTAACATCTTCTTAATATTGCACCCGCCCTTGCATGCAATATTCCCTCAGTCCTGGCCCACAGGGCCATTTTCCCACTCCTCATTCTAGTGACCCTGCCAAAAGACACTTCATCTGTGCTGCCCCCAGCAGATCAAAAAATGAAACAAAACAAAGGCAAGGAAAGAATGCTAGCTCAGCCTTCTTTTCCCCTGCAATTTTCCATGATGAGACAATGCCACTGCTCCTCAAAGGGGAGGTGGATTCCACTAGGTACAACTCACATAGTATGCCATGTTGGAACCAGATAGCACATAAAATTACCTGTTATGAGAAGCCACAAAATATACTGGGTCACAAAGAGTTCCAGCAAGTTACTTCTCTTGTAATTTTCACACTGCATTTAAACAACCCATCACATATAAGGAAGCTGCCTATATCACAGCCAAAAGTAAAGACATGCATGAAAAGGGATTATGATTACTGCCTGCAGGGTAAGAAGCCTTTGTAGTTTAACAAAAAGCAAAACTGACCCTAAAGACTTGGTCTACACCTCTGCTGCCAGTCAGTTTCCCCATCAAAATCAGTCAGAATGTCGCTTAATCCTACAGAAAAGATCTCACCTCTTCAATGCCCATCTACTACTTTTTTTGTTTTCCACTAGATGAAATCAGTAATTTAAAGAGCTCAGAAATGGTTTGCAGAGAGCTAATTCATTTGACATTCTGGAACAGGTAACATCCCAGCTACACGGCTGAAAATATGGGGCCTTATCTTTTATATTTCTGGGGTTTATTCTGAATTCACACCACTGTAGCTAAGATAGATTCTACCTTTTGCATGAGTGAATTCATTGTATCGTGAGATTTACAGAGGATCTTCCCCTGAACTTTAAATGAATCTTGGTTTGAGCAGGTGCACAGCATTTGTCACTACATAGCTTTTCAAATCTAGACTTCTCTGCTGTGCCTTTAAATATAAAAAAGACAAAGCTGATTTAAACCAGCACAAGCTGTGTGTGCCATTTTAATGAGTAGGATCTATCTTGACCTCTGATCAAGAACATTATGAGTTCTTCCTTTCTCCTCCCATGAAAAAAAGCAAACCCAAAACATCCTTGCCAATTATTTTTGTGACCAGAAAGCATACATTTAAGTATACAATGAATAACTCTGAGCAAATAGCTTACTGCAGTGGGAACCAACATTGTTAGTGTCACCGAAAGTTCATGGTAATTCCAAGGATTTCTCATAAAAATTCAGCTTCACACTTTGTCCCGTGTGAGACTTGCAGTTTGTATTTCATAGAAACAGTTTTATGAGAGCACTTCTTATGTTGAGAACTTTGCTTTCCCATATACTGCAACAGTTTGCTTGATTAAAAAAGTGAATTGTTAATATTATGTGAATTTTGGGTTAACACTAAAGCACATTTATGGATTTGTCAGACTTCTTCCCTCTGTGCCCATGGATGCACATAGCAGGGACAATATTCCTACAGCTGATACTCATTGCTGATCTAAAGACATATCAAGTCATTAAAAATGAAATATTCTTCCTTCATATAAAGAACAGGAAATAAATGCTCGGGGCAATGAAATACAAAACAGTGAAGTAACAGTAGCCATGCAAGTCTTTAGTAGAGAAACTGTAGCAGGACTCTCTCAGCTGAGAGCTGGTATGGGTGGCACAGTGCACTGGCTCTGCAAACTCCAACAACAAATGTCAGACACTGAACCATCCAGACACACTAAGCCAGGGTCTTTGCTTGCTTGCTTGTTTTGGTGGACGGAGAGAGGAGACTCAGAGGACAGAAAGCAGTTTTCAGCCTTTGTAAGAAGTCCACTGAGATTAATTTCTTACGTTTTCAAAAATACTTTTACCATTCATGTCCACAAAGATGACGTAGACACAATTGAAGAAAACCCAGAGAGGCTTAACAGAGGACTGTGCAGTGCTACAGACACTGGCATTTTAGATAGCAAGTGCCATTCCAGTGTTTGGATTAAGCACCTAAATACAACAAGCACAAGGGAAGCCTCAGGGAAGGCCAGAGCCTTTCTCCAGCACGTGGGTATGAGCGTATGCAGTTGAGTTTTTGCCCTTCTCCCAGTAAACATTCCTGATCCTCATTTCTGGGCGAGGAGAGGCAATTCTGTTCTCAAAGCCAACTGCATGCTCGGAACTTTGCTGTCACTGGTGGGAGCTGATTGAAATGGTTATGGTTTGTCAAATAGGCACTTGCCAGGGCTGACAGGGGCCTCCATCCCTCTTCATGATCACAACAGAGCCATGAAAATAACAATTAGGACTTACCACTACCTTGGCCCTGTGCCAGGTGGGGTGGGGGCTCAGGGCTGTCCTGCTGGCCGCTGCCAGCCCTGCACAGCGCGTCCCGCAGGCTCTGCGGGCTGTGGCTGCTGCTGCCAGCATCCTCCTCTTCCCATGACACCAGTCAGAGCAGGATTTGGCCAGAACAATGTCTTCTGGAGAAACCACCCTTCCTTTTCTCTTTTCCAGTCCTCTCCTAGCTCAGATCAAGTATCAAGCACTAAATAATGAGCTGTTAGGATGTATTACTGCCCAGAAGAACTAATCTTCTATTGTCTCTGGCTGAAGCAAGGCTCAGCTAATGAATAAGCACCAAGAGAATTTAAAAAATGTACCTCATGTAATGATGTGAACATGGATTCAAATACAAAGAACAGTATGTTTTTTTATCATTATTTTTAGGCACAAGGCACTTGAAAGCACTAAAGAAAATAAGTTAGGCAAAAACCCCCTCACAAAAACTTTTTGGTGACTGTTTGCATCATTTGAAGAGTAGCTTTCAGACCACACTTTCAGACCTCCACTGCTATACCAAAGGAGGGAACATTTAAGCATCTAAGGTTAAGGGTAGGTGTTTCTGGACATCCTCTTCCCTCTCCCAGTCAAATGGCAACTGTAACTTGCACAGTCACAGAGACAGTCTGAAAGATCCTTCCCACAGTTATTTTGGAGGTTGGTACTTCAAACAGGATGAACCCACACATAGCTAAACATCCAGCACCCTGATGTTTTAAATGACATGGTAGATAGGTCAATTCCAACATTTCACACCAACTGCAGTTTTCATTTCAGTGCTCTCAGTGTAAGCTCGTGATGAATTTTAAGTGACTGAAAATATATCCCATTACAAGGTTTGGATTCACTTTGGAAAGCATGCAAACACCCCTACAGGTAAAACATACATCTGAATACATTGCATTTTGGTATATAATGATTTTGGCTATATGGGAAATCACCCTAAAATGCTGAAGGTTAAGCTAAAATGATAAAGATACAAAATAAACATAAAGTTTTATATTTAAAGTGCTATTAGTGACATTAGTGCTATATATTATTTTTCACTGTCAGCAAAATGGAGAACTATTTACACATGAGATCTGCTTTCCATTTTGGGCTACTAGAGAAACAGAACTAACATATACTCAGGTTAAAAAAAAAAAGTCCTCCAGAGCCAATACTGGGGCTGGTGGAGCAGCTGGATTCTATCTGGCCTTAGGAGCAACTGTGTGCCATTTTCTTTCTTGATATATCTGTATCTTGATACTGGTATAGCAAAGAACAGTCTTTAAAACTAAAGCACTGTAAATCCTAATCCAAAGCTTATAAATCCGCTTGCACACCTATATAAGCAGATATGTTACAAGTTATTGAATGTATAAATGCAAACAAAACATACATGTAATAAGATAAATAAATTAAAAAAAAATCCACTACTTCCAATTACTTGTGGAACAGCAACTAATCACAAAAACATGCATGTAAAGAACAGATTCTGGAAAAAAACAGTCAACTGATACCACGGCATGTGTTTTGTAGAGCAAGGCTTTCTGAGAACGCTGCAGAGGTGCTAAAGCAAATTGTTATAATGTCACTGCACAATGTGCTGTTGAGGTTTTATGGTCACACTGCGCCAATAGTCTAGGGAAGTTATTTTGCATTCTTATATAAACTTTTTCCCCCAATCCTGTTTTCCACAAAAAAGGGCTTTCAATAATGTACAATCTTGTGTTTATACACAGTATAGGAAAAACATGATAAACCCAAGAACACAATCTCTACTTTAAACATATTTAAAAACTAGATTTCTACAACTTCATGTAAACAAGAATAAGCTGTTAAACACTCACCAAAAAAGAACATAACCTTCCTGTAATTAAATGGCAGTGTTTTACATGGCACTTTTTAAAAATCATGAAAATAAAAAAAGTAAATAAATAAATCAATCCAGCAGACCCCTCCCAATTTGAGGCTTAACCTGCAAAGTAATGTAACAGTAATAAAACCTATGCCAGCTGGAATCCTTTCTTTTTCTGGCTTTGGCATGAGAAGCAAGAGCAGGTATATGTTTGAAGAAAAACAAAGTAGGACATTTTCCACCTTTAGTCACAGGATGTTAATTGAACTCTGGCAAATGTTTAAAGATATTCTCAAAATGTTCAAAAAAGAATTAAAACCAGTTGGGGCTGAGAAAAAGAAACAATCCATCCTTCCTCCCCTCCCTCCTCTCCCCTCAAACATCTGTTCCAAACTTATACTCCAAAAACCACAGCGAAGAACAGTCATAATTAATGTTATTTTGGCTTTTTAGTTGCTAGGCCTGCATTCCGAGGTTAGAAATACAAAAATACAAGTACAGGGCACTATTAGTATACTTGAGGACTCTCCTGATTCATGTAACAAAAGTGCAGTTTTTCTTTTCTCTTCTTTACCCCATTTTATAAAGAAAGAGAAGAAAAAAATAGAAATGGTACCAGGAAACAGTTCCATGTTGAAGATAAAGGATTACAATAAAAAGTACCTACATAAATGAACTACACTTTATGAAGCTATGAAAATACATTTGAGACATGTTTTATACATGCTTTACAGCTGTACAAAAGCTATCCAGCCACTTACAGTGCAGGCCATAAAACTGCTAATGCACACGGTCCCTCCGCACCCCAACTGCCGTGCCCTGCCTCCCGCAGCGTGCAAATCCTGCAGGGATGCACTGAGCTCCCACCAGGCTCCCCCTCCCCGAGGCATTGCTATCACTGTGCAGGTACAGCCTGCACCACACAAGGAGTGCTGCTGATTTCAGCAGGATCTGGCTGGGCAGGGATTTCCAAGGTGCTCCTGTGTGAATGGGTTGCAGCATGCATGTCAGCCCCGGTGCAGCACGGAGGAATAGGGTGTGGAGGAGCTGTAGAGGTGCAAGACAACTCAGTGCTTTTTCAGCAACTTTGCGTTGAGGAAATTTCATGTTTATGAGGCCCAAGAGGGCTACAAACCCCTGACCAGCAACAAGGGAGGCAATGGCAGATTCTACACTTCAATGCACTGGAGGGCTGGGAGGATTTAATCTGCATGAATATACACTGACCACTTCTCTCTGCCTGCTTTTGAAGCTCTGACCATCTAGATTGAGGAAACACCATCAGCCTGATTTGAGAGCTAGCCCTAAGACTCAGAATTACCAGTAAGGCCTAAAAAGGCTGTCGACTACAGAGCAGGAATGAAGGCTTTTGTCATTTTAATGACACAAAAAAAGTACAGGAAAGATCTGTTGTGTTTTTTATTAATCCTCCTTTGTGTTTCTCAGAAAGAAATTAACCCAAGCATAAGAACACATTTGGTGGGGAATCATGTCTCCTCTCTCATTTTTAATGACAAAGATTCTGATAAAAGAAAGTGTCTGTCACAAACCCTTCTTTGAGGCTGTCATTGCTTCAATCAGGTCTACAAAATGTATGTTAGCAGTTGTGAGTTGTTTCAGGTGACGTATCACTGGGCTGAAACCAGAGTAGTTTTCAAATTGCTGTTTTCCATTGCTCCTTGGCTTCTTGCATCCCTTGTCATTAGAAGCATTCGTGCTCAAAAATTGTGAACGGCACTGTCTGACCATATATGGAAAAACCTTTCAAGAGGGAGACTATGCTAGCAAGGACAAAGCACCAGCCTTCATCTTCAGCAAGAATTAGGGTGGTGTCTTCCACCTGCCAGGCCACAAGCGCTAAAAAGACAAGAGGATCTTGTGGTTTTAGGGGTCAGTAAATGTTTCACGGTTTTTAGTTCACTTTGAAATACACAAAAGCTACAGAGAACCCTGTTTTTCCTAAAATGTCACATACTTTTGAGAATCATGTACTGGCTAGCATCAACTCATGATACACCATTTCCCCTGTGAAGTAAACCTCTCTGGGTTATAAGTCACTGAGTGTGAAGTGGTATGTTAGCCCTTGCTTTTTATTACTTCTGATTTGCTTTGGCCATAATGCAAGGAAAACTCAAACATTTGCTTAAGTTTCATCATCTTCAGCACACTGAAGTGCCGCCTAAGTAAGTCTGGCTTTTTTTCTGCTAAGCCATAACACTGCTGTCAGTGTGCAGACGTGCAGCACCAGTGGACATAGAGTACTTTTTTCAGTCCTCGGGGCACTACAGTGGTACAGATAAATCCCATTTAATGTGGCAGTGTACTATATATATATGTATATGTGAAAGTATATATGTGCATATATATATATATATATACACACACCTAAATTTAAATAAACACCTAAAAGCTCTATGTGGCCACTACTGTTTCTAACTTGGAGAAAAACATTTGTGTTTTCAGGTAGGATTTTCAAGATAATTAGCAGATTACTTACTAAATAGTAAATAAATAAATAAATAAAAATCCTTCCACCAATTGGCCCTTGCAGTATAAACACACAAATATGAATGCCATCATTGTTACACAGAACTGCTGAAGTAACTTTTTGAGTGTCACACTATTCCTATGTTAAACCAGTTATGCCACAAGCTGTGAAAGGCAGACACAATGAGCTATCTACAAAATGCATATTTTTACACATTTAGAGGACGATAGGTCTGTGTGTGATGGGTGTGCTTGTACACAAAAATCCCTATCCTATCACAAATTAATACAGAGGTAATCTTTACTTTTAAGCTTATTGTACATTTTTTGTTCTTGACACTGTTAAAAATGGTTTGCCAGGGTAGACTACTACGATGGGGATTATAAAATAGTTCCTGTGCTTGGAAGTACTTTAAATCTACAAGCCATGCTTCTATTGCTGCTTTGTAGCTCAAACCCCAAAACTAGTGATGATTTTATGAGTTGCTGTAGTCTAGACAACTCGGTTACTTTTCAATTAAATTGTTCCTTGGGGAGACTACTGTGAAAATTCCCATACAATTAATTACAGGTATGTGCAATTAAAATACAATTCTACAGCACAGTAGCTTTACAATTGCTGGTGCAATTTATGTCTGTATCAAACAAGAATGCTCTGAAGGGGCTGGGAAGACGAAGTACAACACGCAGGAGATTACATGTAAAGCTACCTGTAGTGAATGAGATGAAATAAAAGGCAGTGTTAAATTTTTGTGTGCCTTTTCTTCTGGTCAGATTCAGAATTCTACTAGAAAGCACAAAATCTGACAACTGAACTAATCTTCCCAGAACATATTTTTATAGCAAACTGGGCTCAACACATTTTTACTGCCAAGTTAAAGAGCAAATCAGAAATTTAATGAAAATGCACCCATAAAGCAGGAAAATGAAGAAAAACAGAAAATGCAGCAAAAAGCTGAGAGAAACAATGATTTAAAAAAGTCAACATGTATTTCCCCTCACAGCAAAGCCCCATTTTCCCCCATCTGATATTTTCATATTAGTCCTACTTTATATACACTTAAAAATGTCCTTTTAACTCTAAAAGCAATTTAAATGGTTAGAAGCAACATTTTAAAATAATATCATTCTGTGAATGTATAGGCCTTTTTGTACTTAAGTTATAAGTTAGTTTAAGATGGAGTTAAACAAAGGACTAAGCAAGGGAGGATACCATAGCACATGTCTCTATACAAATTATAGAAAAGATTAGATCCAGTAGAATCTCCTTAATTTTGCTCCATCTTCACAAGTTTCCAGGCTTGGATCAGTGGAAATACCAAACCTCTGAAAAATTGTGACACTTATGGGTCATGTCAGCTTGTCTTGCACAGCCCTGCAGAAATCCTCCAGGATCTGCACCCCAAAGCTACAGGCCTATGAAAGAACTGTAGTCATGGAGCCTTAACCAACACTCCTCATTCACCTGGTCCACATGCACTGAAAGAGGTGGACTTGAGGGGTCCCAAACACCCTGTAAAACAAACCAGATCACTTCTGTAAGGCAAACAGGGATGGGGTTTGCGAGTCCTTACGACTCCGGTTTTGCCTGGGAGATTAAAAAAAAAGACAACAGGGCCTCCCTTGTAAGAGATACAGCCATCAAAGTGGGCTGATCCCATCCTTCCTCCTGTTAGGGTTCAGCCAAACTGCAGAGCAGGTACCCAGGTAATTCACAGCCAGAGGTCAAAAAATGTGCAGGTTTGACCAAGTTAATATCTTGCTCTTCAGGATAATTTCAAGCTGTTTGATTTGGAGCTACAAGTTAGTGCAAGACGAGACAACACTGTTGCTGCGCTACAATATGGAATTATCTCTGCTCTGCAGATCTCCAAGCCTAAGCCTCAGTATGCTCTGGGAATGTAATTCTTTTGGTTTGGTTTAGTCACTGAGTAACCAGGTTAATACACAGTCTTGTGTCTCTAAGGAAGCCAGACAGTCACCTGACAGCTGGTGACTGCTAGGAAAGAAAAAAGAAATCAGTTTCTACGGCACTTCGCTGAGCACAGTGATGAACAATTGAACATTTTTTCACTTTGGATTACTGAAGAAAGAGCTAAATATGTACAAGTTTACAGCCCAGCTCCCTAAAATTGAAATGTGACATCTAGCTCTGAAAAAACATATTTCAGCTGTGGGAACAAATCCCATCTGTTCTAAGAAAACCCCTATAGGAAATAATTGCACTTTTACTTACTATTTTTCATTGTTATTAGAAACCTTCTATTACAGCTCTATTCCTTAAGGTAGAAACTGGAAACTACTACAGATTTCTCTTATTATTCATGCTTAGTCATGACCTCAGCCAAAAGCTCATGTTAAAATCTCATACCATATCTAAGCACACACATATACTATAATTAAGTCATACACTGATCAACTGTTTTGCACAATGTCATTCATTTTTTTTTCCATTATTTTTTACAAGGACACCCATAAGGCTCTGTTGGAATAGGTGCCTCAGACTGCTAAATACTGGGCAATTATATGTACAATATTAGTTACTGTGCAGGATTAATATATGGCCCCAAACCTGCAATTAGATGGAACCATTTTGGCTCCAATATAGAAAGTTCTCTTCCGTCATCTACACAGAAATGTGAAAACCTGGCAATAGTGAAGCACCTCAGAAGGAAATGCTGTCAGGGACCACAACTCAGTTTCCACAAGATATTTTAACATAGATTTTTTCATACCTTGCAGGTCTGAAATATCAAATATATTCAAACATTCATTATGCTGGAGAACTGAATTTGGTCTTCATTTTGTGAAGTTTGCCCTACTTATTTGCCCATAGTGTTTAACCAAGAGTAAGTCCATATATTTAATTTTTAATAAAAACATAGCATAAAAGTTCTTCAGTCTCTGAACAGGCAATTGAACAAGTAGAAAGTTCAGAACAAGTAATGAGATGGTTCCTCAGACATCTGAAAGTCTGTTTTTTCAAGCTGCAACAGAGCTTGGTTGATTCGTGCTTTACTATGCGGGACACCCTGTAAGTCAAGCACACAAAAATGTAACACTCTCAGCCCACTTCTCAACAATTTAATACAACAGCCCTGGGATTTGATTTAATATTTCTACTTTTCACTATTTTTTTCAATTACATCTGCATGATACTAGGCTACTTTAACATGAAATGTAATAATTACATTTATGCATTTACAGTATACTAACATAGGTGAAGAATTTTTGAAGTGAATGGCTAAAGCTGGGTTTTCATGACTACATAAATTCTTGAGCTTGCAACTCTGCAAGTGGCGCATACTCCATTCCAGTCTGACAAAGCACATGTTACGTGCTCCAAGTCAGGCAGCATTTACTTCCTTAGTATTAGGTGCTAAACATTAATTATGTACTTGAAGTGCATGTGACCTGAATTTGTAGCATGATTTTCAAAACGCCATCAGTGTGTACTTGTTCCCACTCGTTTGTCCTTCTAAGTCTAATTTCAAGCTCCCTTAAGATCTAATCAAGGAATATTTTGCAGTGCGCTTTGCTTAAAAAAATAAGCTCGCCACAAAAAAGCAGTATCTCTCTAACTGTAGCAATATTAAGTAAATCTTCATTGCCCAAAGAGAAAGCTGTTGCAGATTATCAACTGAGTAGCAGATTGAATGGTTCATAGTCTCTGATTCAACCTAACGTGGAGCTCAGAAATGCCACCTGCTGACAGAAGCCAAACAGATTCTGCTATAAATAGCAGTTCTGCAACAAATTCACCTTAATTCAGCTACATATTAATAGGATATCCATCAACACAAAAAAGTTTTGAGCACCTAACTCCTCCTCCTGTAAGTCTTCAATTAAATTGTGGGGGGGGGAACAGGCCTGTAATTTTACATTTCTGCTGTTCACTCTAAACTCACAAAGTAGTTTAGCTGAGCAGATCTCTTTTTCTTGCTGGATTCTGTTTAGTGTGCTGTTCCAGCACTCTGTGCAACAGCTGTCTGTGCCATACGATTACTTCATTGTTGAAAGCCTGACATATGGAAACTCTACTGAAATGTTAGCTGCTTTGATACCTATGAAGAGGAATGAGCTTTTACATTACAACAACGCATTTTTTCAACAACTTAAAGTAAAAAAAAAAAAAATTAAACACACATTTAGAATCTAAACCATATTAGTTTCCAGCATATGCCTGTTACTCTATTTCAATGCCCAATTCCAAAGGCTGGTTACTATTGTGGTTTTGGTTGCTATTACCAGCAAACAATGGGTGGTTTTCTTTCAGCTTTTGCATTCTTGGAAAAGAAAAGGGAACAGATTCAAGAGGAGGCCCGTGGGATTCCTTCATGAGTTATCCATGAAGGCAAATGCTATACAGCAGAATTACAGGAATGGTATCTCATCCCTAACTGCCACACAGTGTTTTGCTTCCCAAAATCAAAGCTAACACAACAGACAGCTCCTTAATGGACCAGAAGAAAGGTGGATCCTTACAGATCAATTTCTGAGTCCCAACTGCCTTTGGTAGGTAGAGAAAGGAGCTCCTTTGTTGTAATATGCAGACTTTCCTCCCCTGTAAATCGGTCACCCATAGAGGGAACAATGATGCTCTACATTATTTCATCAGCAGCATGAACACTTGTTAACACAAAAGGAAGCTGTAATTTTTTGGTCGCTGTTTTGCCAGTAGTAGCATTTGAATCCTAAACAAAATCCATCTGAATCAGAGAAGATACTAATAGTCTGAGTTTTTAGGATCTATTAAGTAAAAATTGATATGTACCTTTTAGAAAATATTCAGTCTTAGAAGATATTCCCTAATGATGTAAATGAGATATGATTCTCTTTAATTTAGTTACCTAAACCTGAATCAAACACAAATATATTTAAAATAATTGCAAACATTTAAGAATACAATCACTCTAGGTATATAACTACACTAGGCTCTGAAAACAAGACACTAGGCGAAGACTGATTTTTTTTCTTTCGATTGAAAATTAATTGAATTTCACTTTCTGTTACAGAATGACATATTGTATCAGGTCATGTTTCACCACTAGTATGATTTATTAGACAAAAATGGGCCCATTTCACATAGTGTCTTCTGACTAAAATAGTGCAGCTTTAGGACTACTGATAAAGCTACAAAGCAATCCTGATTTCACTTTTAGTATATGCTCTATATATCTACAAAACAATTTGTTTATTTTAAATCTACCCAAGCATCATTCAGATAGTATCCTCAGATGGTAAATGTAGTAATTTCTACATCAACAGTAATCATTTGATAGCCGCAGTAATATTTTTTTCAAGTCTCATAACATTACTTTACTGAATTTTTAGGCATATTTGATTAAAATATCACTGTTTAGATGTTAAGACTTCTTAAAGGTTAAGGCAAATCCTACAATGCATTTTTTACTCCAGATTGAAATGATTTATTACTTTCAAGTTTTGCCAGAAAGGAAAAAAAAAACGTTGAAAATTGAAAAGGTAAGTATTTTCTGTGGGTAGAAAACAGGGTCACATTAATAGCTACTGAGAGTGGACTGGTGGAAATTTCAAGGAAGTCTGACATATTTATGAAAGGTAAAAACTTTCAAATGCAATCAATCAAAAATGACTGAACAAATATGACTCCCCAGAAAGGAATTTATTCTAATTAATAAGACAAACCCATAGTTAGTCACCTACTCAAATGACAGCTGTAAATCAAAATGGGACTTGCCAATTCTCTCATGGGGTCAGCCTATGACCACCCATGAAAACTGCACTCTTTCATCTCCTTCCCAAGTGGAAGGGCTAAGAAATGGCCACAGCTGTTCCAGGCAACCACAGCATCCTCAACACTTTGTGCCAGAACTGGCTGCCATCCACTGCCCCAGATGATCAGGCAGTAAATAGGTCTATTAAAACTGCATAAATGTTTTAACTTGTAATCTATATAAAATAAAAAATAAACAGGAAAGGATGTCTGAGAGCCAGCTTCTTCAGAGCAAAATGAAATGCTAAGTATGAGGTTTTCAGGTACTCCAGCTTTTCTTTTTTTTTTTCTTTTTTTGGGCAGAGGAGGGTGGGAGGGCACAAGACTTAGGGTTGAACTATTAAAAAGCCAGTTGGTGGTATTAAACTCTTGCTTCAGGATTTATAGGAAGGCAAAAAATTCACTCCAGGCTGAAATTTACTATTTCAGGCCTGGGATAGTTAAAAAAAAAAAAAAAGTAATAAATATAAAGGAAAATAATAAACAAACACAAAACAGTGGTTTCAGATGATTTTTGGCATTTCTTAAATGCAGAAGTAGCTTTTTTTTTTTTTTTAGTGAGATCATCACTATGGATGACTTTTCTAACTAAAATTTGGAACAGGTTATTTTACTAATTAATTCCCAAAAAGTTACTATCACTAGATCTCTTTTAAAGCTTTTCAGTATGAAGAGCTATCATAGCTTTCAAAGGAATGTCAATGCTCTGACTTACACTCAAAAGCCGGGAAGTTAGGAGTGGAAATTTCATCTGTGAGCCACACAGATGTATGAAAACATTCAAAAAATTAACAACGTATGTTAAGGATGCAATGCCAGCCCCATTTTTATCCATAACTAGACTTCATTAGTTTTGTGGGTTTAAAATTGACATTTAAAAATAAAAGCAACATAAGTTTTTGTGACTTAATTGACTGTTCCTTAAATAAAGAGATATTTTAGTATTTGCAGACTGCTAACATCTTTCCAAAATAAGCTGTGTGCTAGTGTTACTTTGCTCTATGTCCCTATCACCCTAAGGAGCCTTTATTCCTGATGGAAGCCATTTCTTTTGCTAAATCCTGCCTGTGAACTCTAACAAGACCATTTAAGCCCTACTAAACAAAGTCTCCTGGGAGACGCTATTGTTAAATAAAAACTGGAGCAAATTTTTAAAGTGAACTTTCTGCAACCATTAGAGGATGCAGGTCTTAAGAAGAAGAGAAAACTTGTTATAGGAGGGGGAACAAAAAGCCAAATGTAAGCAGAGAGCATATGGCACCCACTCCAAGTGAACAGAGGGGAGGTATAGAAAATTAACTATTGCATTTCTACTTCCCACCAGAAGCACAAACGGGCCATTTCAGGGGACTAAGAATCTGAAGATAAATACATGTCTACCTCATTACCTGAGAAGAACCTTAAAAGCACTCTTCTTTGCTGAATATTTCTGCTTCTCTATGAATAATCTCCTTTACCTAGAAGCAGGTGGTGCTTACATGTGCACATGCAACATCTGCACATGGATGGGTGTCAGTCTGGATGCTGCTCAGCTCTGTCTGAGAACGAGGCCCCATAGTCTTTTGGCACAGATTTTTACTGTAAAACTTAATAAACACTCTCTGCAGCCAAAACACCTTGAACTGCTTCTTAGCATGTTTCACAAGCTGAGTGGGTTTGAGTCTGGTCAATACACAGATGAGAGATCATTATATGGAACTGCACTGTGCTACAGCAGTAGCTTAAAACCATCAGGAAGTGGCGAGACATCACCGTGAGGACGTGCACCAATGTGATTGGGATCCAGGCAGCTCCTGGCTTCACCCAAGCCAACACTAACACCCCTGGGAAAGCCAAGATGAGCAGCATACCAAAAGGGAGGACAGTACATGGGAAAGGGGACTCAAAAGATTAGTGTGGTTTTTGCTTTCTATGCTGAACGAGAATGACAAGAAGCCGCATGTGACAGACACTCTCTGCTGAGGAACATGTGCTCCATGTCACCTCACCAGCCTGTAGGGCATGATTCCTCTCTGGCATCTGAAGTGGCACCACCTTGTGTAGTGACAGTAATTCCAGGCACACTGCTGAGCCCTCACAAGCTATCCAACAACTGAGTCAGGAGATAATAAAAGGGAAACAGCCATTCTGAGAATTTCATGAATGAATTGGGTCAAAGCAATCACATTTTATTTTTGATGAAGTATAGGTCTAAAGGAGGATGAGGACAAGGATTATATTTGGATTATAACAAATACAGGGCATAAGGCAACCTAAGGGAAAATAGTCTCTTGGTTTTCTCAAGTCACCACAACATACATGTTTACCTACATTCAAAGACGAATTAACAAGAGTTTTCTCGGAGTACAAATCAAACAGGACTGCATGGAAGGAATAGAGCAATACTATTCATTCTCACTGGATGCAGTGGAGGGTATGCCTGTAGGGCTTGAAAGCTGTGTAGGCACTGAGGCTGAAATGTAGGACAATTTACATACCCTAAATCGTTACCCTGAAATGGATCTTGCCTAACTACCCTTGGTTACACCACCTTGCTAGTCAACTGCCATATATACTTGCACTTGAGGGAAAAATATTTGCATTGGCCAACAAAAGACACGTGAGCTGCATATCTAAAGTTAGTCTGCATCCCCTACTGGGCTGCCTCTCCAGGCAGTGCACCCACAGAAACTCAGCCACGGCATGACTTTGAGCACCTCATCTACCTAAGTTAGAAAAAATCCTGCACCAAGTAAACTCTGTGAAAAAAACTGTACTTATCAGAGAAAGCTTAATGCTTACTTTAGGCTCAGAAAAAAATTTAAGATGAGAAAAATGGAATTTCTGGGCTGAGGCTGCTGAAATGCAATGCAGTCAATAGTAATTTTAAAGAAGTCTTAAAGAAAGAATATATGTTTTTTGCTACTAGTATGTTACAAACCCTAGCTTTGGAACAGGGGTCCAAAAGGGAACTTGGAACAGAGGGTGCAGAAAGTGGAAGCTGGTATTATTTATAACCTGGCAGGCAAGACTTGCAGAAATGCAGCCATAACAAGCTGATTCTCTTAACTGCAGGTAAAACAACATTCTGACTAACTTCAAAAGTTTGGAAAATATACAAATAGAGAAAGTATTTTGGTAGACAGACGCTGAGTTTTTTTCTTTAGTATTTGATGGAACGTTTCAAAGAGTGCATCAATAACCAACATTACTGACGGATGTGCAAAGTTATACTACCTGACCACATCGTGAATTAGCCTTCTCAGAAGGAGCTGTACAAAAAGTAAACAAAAGAGAGAAGAAACTCCTTGCCATCTGCTGTAGGTTGTCAAGGAAATGAATCAGTTAGTTTCAAACAGGAGATAATTAAGAAAATGTAAAATTTTCTGAATTATATTAGGACTTCATAATTTAGCATTTCTCAACATGCTTCCCTTTCTCGTAACCAGGGACATACTGAACAACCACTTCGTTTTACAACCTGCAGACAGAACATCTCAAGGACTGCTACAATTTTTCCATTTAATCATTAATACAAAGACATGAAATAGCCTATATAAAAAACAAGTGGTATAACAGTTTTTCAGGGCAGTGATGCTCAAGTGATTTCCTGCTAAGGAGAATATATTGAACCTATTTATTACAGAATAGAATAGCCCTATTTTATGCATTGAGCTTTTTAGAAGAAAATCCTGGTATTTAGTCTGAAGTGTACCAGATCTCTACTTAAAGTAAATCAGACTGATTTAGGCCAAGAGATCTGGTTCAGGATAGCAAGCAATTTTCAGTTACTCTTATCAATGCAAAAAAAAAAATAAAAATCCCTGGACTTGTATACCCTGGAAGACCACTGGAATATTAGCTTTTGAAGGAAATATAGATCCCTTTTTTCCTTTATTTCTTTTCATGAACATAGTTTCCTAATGAAAGGCATTTCTACATGATGACAGCAGCAGAACATTCCTCCATGACCACTTACTATGAATTCTACTTTCCCCCTACCCAAAAAAGGGGGAGGGGAATGGAAAGGGGGAAGATACTGACCACTTTTTAAAGATCTTTAACTGTACCATAGGCAGAGTTCTTCTACTGATACATAAGGGGTCTTTTGCACATTTGGCATGTCTAGTAAGGTTAGTTTCTTCATATAATAATTTCAGCTGCAACATTTAAATTTAGTGTCCTTCTCTGCTTTAGCAAAGGATTTGGAAACAAATGCCCAAACACATTTTAGGGACTGCAGACCAAATGTAAAATAGCACAGAGCTTTTCTGTTTTATTTTTCAGGGCTCCTCTTACCAATGCCTCAGTATGTCTCCTGTTCTCCAAATGCCACAGAGCAAAACTGCTCCCTTTATTTGGGATGAATTAAAGAGTAGGTGCTTACCTGTAGGAGTACTACTGCGAAATGAAGAGGAGGGAGTGATTGGAGGGGTGACTGGAGGAGTAAGGCTTCCACTGCTGTGGCGAGGTGGAGTAGATACATTCCCACGGGACACTGTGCTTGACAAAGTCAAAGAGAGTTTTGGCTGAATCTTTTTCTTCAAAGACTCCTGCTCACGTCGAGCTGCATCAGTCATAAATCTAGAACAAGGACAATCACGAGGATGAGAGCTTTGAACCACTGTCCACCAGCAAGCTTCAGGTAAAGTATTTTTTGCCCTCAGTGACCCAATGGAGTTTCAAACTCAGCCATGACAAGTTCCTCTGAACACATTTACAGAATACAAACTTCTCCATCAACAGCTTTATGTGTTCAACATGTGGGCCATTTCCTTCTGATTTCAATAAAACTTACATTAGATACTTGTATCATGTGCAAACACACAAGATTTTTAAACTCCAACCAGAGCTCAGCATTACAAACAATAATATAATGACTGTACTCAGTCCTTTACAGTAACTACATTCAATCATTCTGTGAAAAAGTAGCTGAGAAAAATGTTAGCGGCAAATGACCTTCAATCTGAAGGTCAAAGGGATAGAATTAATTACTTTGTGTAGATACATAATTTCCAATAGGATAATCACATTCTTTTACTAAGGGTTTTAGACAATGTTGCCTGGCATAAAAGATGTCTAATTAAATTGCAATTCCTCAAACCAGAGTTGCCAGCTCTTGAAAACCAAATGAGGTCTCTCTGTAGAGCTCTGTACAGGCTGCTGAAGGCCTTACACAACTCAAGGTTCACCTCTGTGGGGTGCTGAGAGAGAATCCCACCAGCATGATGCAAGGTGTGCATCACACACAGTGCTGTAATTCCAGCAGTGCAACTTTCTGCATGGGATATCCCATCTGGAATAAAAAATGTTTTTTTCACTTTCATTCTGATTCCTTTCAAAAAGGAACAACTGAACTGAAAAAGACCACTTTTATTCCAAGTATACACAAAGAGTTATACCAGAAGACCTGATGCTGCTTTATGCTGACATTCAAAGCATCGCTTTGTATTGACTCTCATTTGAAAAGACTGGGGCTCTCCCACAACAGGATCTCTGCAAGTCAGACTTCATGACTTACCACTCTAGAGACATTTTAATCCTCTGTCTTTCCCCTCAACGACATATGGATATACATTAATAATTATGGATATCTTGAAGGATTCCTAAGACAGGCTAAAGTAAATCACCTTGTCAGTACAGCCCTTTGTCCTTGAGGCTGAAGTACAAACTAGAGCTGCCAGTGAATAAAAACAATATGCACTAACACATGACACACAATAAAAAGTTAAGTTATACCCAGGCATTTGTTTGACCATAGTCTCAAAACACTATGGCATAAAATTTTAGGTACCATTAGAGCAATAAAGATGCATCCCATCTGTCCACACCATGAAGTCATTAGTAAGTGGATCTTTGCCATGATAAATAGCATCAACACACACAAGTATTAATAAACAGGTATGTGATATGACAGTTTATCTTCTTTGAACTAAGACAACAATACATCATGTCAAACCCAGATGTGGCATTTTTATGAAGCTAATATTTAAAATGCAGATATTCATAGTGACAGTTGAGTGTTAAATTTCTCTTTTTCAACCAAGACTGCAGAAGATATTGACAAAACAGTCCTCAAATGGAAGTCTAAATTTCATTCAAGAAAATATAAGTAAAAGGATCATAAGAAAGTGGTCATTCAGTACAAATTTGCTTTCCTCTAACTAGGAAATGTCTAATTCACTATTTTTGCAATTTGTACTATGATGCATGCTTGCTTCTGGATGGGAAGCCTTATTCCTTAAGAAAATGTTATGGTAACATTATAAATCCTTGAAAACTTCAACTGTGAGATATTAAAAGCAGCAGCATGAAAGTTGCTCTTTAGTAAACTCAGCCACAAATAACAATGTTAAAATAATATTGAATTATAACCACTCTGGTTGAAGTCCATAAAAATCAGGAAAATGTGAAGTTATAACTGAAACTTCTCCCTGTCCTCTTAACTCATTCCCATTTGGGCTAAGCATGTAAAGTATATTCCAAAATGTCATTTGTTGTCTACACTGTGAACCTGAGAGAAATGGAAGGCAGAGTCTGTTGAGAAGTTCAGTTTCCAATATCTCATGTATGGAATTAACCACTCCAGATCCAAATAGTCCCATGTTTGCTGAAGCACTGGCAGTGTGGTGGGTTTGAAAATGAAACTTGTCTAAATGGATTAAAAGAAAACATTTTTCAGTATTTTAACTGAAATGCAGTATTATACATGTGTCTGACTGCAGTGTTCTTCAAAGCTTAAAATATAAGCATTGTAATGATGGATATAGAATGACATTTCCAACTAAGTCTTTAATTTTCATGTTGGAAGTCCATTATGGTTGTAACATCAAGTGTTCATGAAAGAAACATGCTGGAATTAGGGTTGAATACTGGTCTCTAAATTACATGCCTGCATACAATTTTCCCTGCTTCATTTAAATGCACAAGATGTCTGGGAAACAGGAAATGAACTGTAACTAAAAAAGGCTGCTGTAAGACCACTTAGGTTAAATCCCATCTTTTTGACAGTCTGTCTCACCATTTTCAGACCCATCTCTTTGCTGAGCAAAGCTACCTCTGCTATTTTCAAATTATTATCTACATAACCCTGCCCCTCTAGTTCCATCACTGTGCACATTTCAGTCACCTTTTCTATTGCATATGATTTTGTTTACACCTCATAATCCTCTCTCCCTCAAGCCAATACATCATATAGGTGCAGTGAAACAAGGAGGATCATTCAGCAGCCAGCCATTCATTGACCCGGTTTTGAAAGGCGTGGCGTTTGTGTGCTTTCTTGCCAACAGTTCATAACATCAGGCAGGAGCAAACTCTTTCTAAAGAAATCTCTTCTACAGCCATTTTTTCTTTCCTCACCCTTTCAACCTTCCTAATTATTCAAGTCCCTGCTCCAAAAATGTAGGTGCAGTGATTTCTGAATCAAGTGCTTGCAGCAACTTTAATAAACATGAGCAAAATATAGTTTCCCCCCCTCTTCTCATTCCCTGGAATGGCTCAAATATTTTTATTGAAACTTTCCCAAGAAATTCAGCCTGAAGGAGACACCCAGCATGGAAAATTTCAGCCCAAACAGATGAATGTTGGCAACATAAGCAACTGAAACAGTCTTATAATGGAAAGTGTTGCACAACCTTTCATATAGGTGGCAATATAATACAAACAGCATTAGCTCTTGTTACCAACACAAAAAGCTGAGGCTATGCTCAAATAAAAAAAAAAAATTCCAAACAAACCTTTTCCAGTGTTTCTAAGACTTGTCACCCCCAAAAGTTCTGGAGTCAAGAATGACCAGAACACAGTCTTAGATATTTCCTTATGGTGTTAGCGTGCACTGCCTCAGGATCATGCCCGTGTGTGTCTCACATGATGATGTCAGAGTTAGTTTATCATAAAACCTACACACAATGCTAAGGCAGTTTAAGAGCTCTGGACTCATACACCCATACACTGAGGGTAAGGGTTATAAAGATGAGCTGCAGATAAACTGAAAAGGAAAAAAAAGAACCCAGGTTACTCTTCAGAACGCGTATTCCCAATAGTTCTCATCAGAGTATGAATACCCTTTCCTCTTGTTCCTCACTTCTAAATCTTGCTGATGCAGGAAGTCAGCTGCTTGGGCAAGCCCTGTTTCCATGTCCACAGACATTCACACTGACAGTGAAGAAGGAGCATCACAGCTACCTGGTTGGATCTGAATATGAATTTGCTACATTCCTAGTCTCTAAAACATATACCAACAGAAGATGGGTCACAATCACAAGTGTACTGTTCTCCAGTTACTGCGTGCACAGGGAAGAGAAGGGAGGGGGATGATTTTGAGTTTGCATAACAAACAATTATTCTCTGTTTGCATAACCACACAGAGACTGAAGCCCAGGATTGCTCCTCAACACTGTCCAGCTGCACACAAGCTTAAAAAAAATGTACAGCGCTACCTGACCGTAACAAATATACCCTGTCCTGTGCCATAGCACTGTCAACTAGTACTAGCCCACAATGGGAAAGACAGCAGAGGAGAATTAGTTCTGACCTTTTCTCATTACTAGAAAATTATGGAAAAACATTTATAGTAGCATTCGAGTCATATTCATGTTTGCCTAATTTGGCTAACCTGCCCTGGGAAAGCCTGTCACCTTTACCAGAGCATGAGAACATGCTGAGCTTCCATCACTTGCATTTCAGCAGAATGCTCCTTAGCCTGACACTTGCTCAACTTCAAGATTGACTGGAAAGAGGAGAAAAAAAATCCATGGTGTTCTATTACAGATTTGTGCTGCCTTGTGGTAATATTATATTTAGATAAAAAGTGGTCAGATTTACTTGACAGATGGGGCACACAATAGCCTGCTACCTACTAAATTACACACATACATGAAAGCCACACATTAATTCTCTTGCTATTCTTTACACCCACCAGATCACGGTCCTTGCTGTATCTGTTTTCTCCCTTCAATCTTTTCCCACTCAAGATGTTTATGCTATTCTTTGTCCATGCTGTACCAAGAGAAATAATGAGGTCGGGGTGGTGATTTTAGCTTTCAGTCTTCCTCATCACATTAGCAGTGTTTAGGAAAAAAGAAAAAAAAAAAGGCTCGGATGGAAAGTACTTCTTGCTGTACGGTATCTTAAAACCTCAGGAGATGTCTACTTTGAAGAGGGTTTAGGAGAATCCACTTCTCAAGGGATGACCCCATTTCAGTAAGACAGGACTCTGTGGACTCCTCAAATCAGGAGCTGTCCTCCAAACATTTTACTTTCTCTTTTCTTGTAAGGGCAGCAATGTGGTTTGACTTAACCAATGCCAGAAAGAAGTGACAATTGCCAAGTTGAACTTCTGCTGGGTAAAGGAAAAATCTGGTGAAATCCAAATGGTGGGGAGTTCAGCAGTATTTGTTCACAGACTAGTTCATAGACTTGGGCTGTATTGTGTCCTGGAAAGGATGAAAGGCTTTTTCTCAGTTGAACCTGAACAACACTGAGCCAAAACAAAGACAATCAATATCCCCAGTAATGTCTAGCCACACTTTTTATGTGATCATAAGGAAAGAAATAAATGAGCAAGTTTTAGACCATCCATTAACTCAAATAATTTGAAGAACACCCTTTAGTACTTTCACATATCATTCTTTGTAGTGTGGGGAAACAGAAGTATTCCATAGCTCTTTATAGACTTTCTGCTTCACAGAAGCTAGCAAGAAGCTTTTTTTTTTTCTTTAGAGATCTTTCATTATAGATTTAGAAAAACCCTAAAAGAAACATCAGTGTGAAAAATCCCCATTAAAACCATGCATAATGCCCCACATGCCTTCACACTATTTAGATTACAGACTATTTGCATAGTGTTAAAGTACATGACTCATACAAAATCCCCTTTGGATGGTCTTGCTTTTTTTTCTGATTTCACAAAAAAACGTAATAAATGGGGAAAATCAGCCCAAAATAATAATCCCTTCCCAACTATTCTCTCAAACCTGTATTGGATTTCACAACAGGCACTAACCAGATCAAACAGATCATTAAAGGGCATTTCTAAGTTTCTGGAAAGAACTCTTCCAGCCCAGTATTTATGGCAGAAACACCTCACATCTGTGTAGGACTTCAGTGTGCTCATTCACTGAGATCAGGTCTTAGAAGGGAATTCAGTGTTCATTCTCAGTGCCAGTTGTATTCAGACTCATCTATTGAAAGCTTTTCCTGTCCTAAATATGGAATATTTATGACAAACTGATGAGCATCTTAGACAGATAGGACAGAATCAGATTTCTTTTTATTATTAGCCTTAGGGATAATTCATCACTAGTACAATTTTTTCATTTCCATTATTCAACCAGTTCTCTCAAGATGTAAAACTGTTACTGCTATGAAATCAGCTATAGAGTAATACATATTTTCCTGAATATTTGCATCTTAAGCCAATGTAGCAGAGATTATTAGGTTGCACATGTACCTTAAAAAATTTCAATTGCATTTCTGCCTCTTCACTGAAAGACTCAAACACAACATTCAATCAGACTCATTGCTGTCAGTAGATTCAAGGCTGAAACCTTAGAAAATCTGCTAAATATGAGCAAGAGTTCAGTGGGTTTGCTTTAGTTGTCTGCTCTTCACACATTCTTAAAAGTTACAATAAGACAATAAAATATTCATCAAGGAGGCATTTTGTGCTTCTAGCATGGAAAATTGATCCAGAAGATTGAGTAATTTCATATCTAAATGTGTAAGTGGAGATGATGGACAGTGATATGCCAAATAATCTATTACCACTCAAACAGAATAAAAAGAAACCATCCCAAATCATATAATTGCCTAAAGCATGTGTTTTCTCACTGTTAATCAATACAAGGCAGTGCTAAAAGCAATAGAAAGAAATTTAGTATCTCTCTTGAATTTGGGAATGCACAAAAGCATCAGTGTGAATTACACTTCATACTTCAGTTAAAAGAAGTACCAAACACTAAACATAAGCCCTAGCTTTCCATTTTATAATTATTTACTATATTATATGTCATATATTGAATGCTTGTGATATTAAATATATGGATTTTAATATTTTCTCTTTGGAAAGGAGTTCTTTTTCATATTTTTGGGTTTTTTTTTCTTTATTCTGTTTTGTTTTTCTTCTCTTTTATTCTGCTTACATTTATTTTCCTATATCTTCTTTTCAAGAAGCACCAAAATATTAAATTTAAAATTAAAACCAACCAAACATGAATCAGTGTTGTATGTTCAGCCCATCACAAAAATAGCTGTTTACTTTAAATTCAAGTGTAGGAATTAATTTTTGGGTTTTATTTTTTAGATTACATGGTACTTTTGCCTTTTCTTTCTTGAATTTAGGTAATACAGCAATGAAAAATTGAGGGCTGCATTTTATTTTATATTATTTTTAAATTGTCAGAAAAAAATGCACACTGGATAGATAACATTCGAACAGTAACATAATCAGGGGAGATGCAGTCTTATTTTAGACATTTCATTCATAATAAAAATTCATTACTTATTCCCTCGGCTGATGACAGGGACTCAAGGAGAAGCCCATGCTGTCTTTTCTGATGTTCTTAAAATAAAAAAAAATGACATTTCAGTTTTTAAAAGGAAAAAATAACATTAGAGCTCACCAAAATTCAAGAGAGCAACAGTAATTTCCAAAACATTAGAAACATACTGCTAGTTCTCTTCCTTTCCCCTCCCACACTCTCCCTGTATTTTTCCACCCTATCTTGAATTAAATGAGTGAGTTTCAGAAAGGAGCTACAACTTAGCTACATCTTCAAAATTCTGTAATTTCCATGGAGTGAAAGGCAATAAACGAGCAAATGAGATACCTAAAGGAGGTAATTAGCAGGAAGGCAGCAACCACTTGATATAGTTTGGTGTGATATTTTCACCTCTTCTCCAAATGCAGAGAGTTTAAAAAGTCATGATGACCCTCACATCTGATGGAAATGTTCATTATGCTGTGTTCTGCCATCAACTTATTTCTTATCAAACTCATTACAGAGTTTTGCCATTGGTAAAAAAGGAGCATTTGGATGGTGTAAAACACTTGCAGAGTTTCCTGCAGTTGGGGCAGATTTTGGAGATGCTGCATCAAACTCCTGCCTTTAGCATAATGTAGTGGTTCTTAATTCAGAAATCTCCTCCCTGCACTCACTAAGTGGCTTATTGGGACATACATCAGCCTTGGCTTTGCTTGCAGCCACTAACAAACCAACCAGCCCTCGCCTGCTCCTAACAACAGATACTTTATGCATTATTGCCTAATTAATCGTTGAATCTAACGTCATGAATCCTTACATTTCAGTTCATATCCTTGTTAATATACAGGAATAATGTAATGTCATACAGCCATAAAATGTTACAGAGACCAAAATGAGAACCCTAGCAAACATAAGTAATGTGACATGAAAAGCAACTTCTTCATTTAAAGTATTTTTTAAACCACATAATTTAAAAAATGCACCCTGACAGTTTTTAAATTTGCATCATAGAAACAAAGCCCCCAAATTATTTTTCTTAGTATGACTAAGGACAATCTCAGAGGAAAGAATACTGATAGCATCTTTTCACCAATACTCTAACTTAACCTATCACTTATTAAATTTAAATATTTTAAATACTGTTATTTCACATTTTATAACTTACCAGACTACTCTAAGCTTCCACATGAATTAAATACAAAATTCTTGAAAGCAGAGTAGAAATTTAACTTTTATTTTAGAGAAAGTGCAGGGGTAATACATTGTGTGTGCCTTCTTATTTGTAGAAATTATAAACTTTAATAAATTACTAATGTCTTTGGAGAAAGTGGAAGTAAGCTGCCCACAGAATAAAAAATAAAAAAATAAAGGGTCTGTATGTCCTAAATTTGAATCTCAAAATAGTTCTTATATGGGACTAAGTAGTGTACAAGCCCTGCTCTGGCTCTCTGCACAGGCTCCAGTGCAGTCAGATTGCCTAGTTCCAGTAGCATGTTTTATATTCAGATGTGCTTAACCCAAAATACCATATTTTTTTCCATTACTGGTTCACCCTCTTTCCTTCTTGAAGAGCTTATTTTAACTATTTACGTAAAAACAATTTCTTTCAGTGAGCCATACGGAGAAGTAGATCTGTGTACGCATGACACACACTTTTACTGTCGGACTCGGTTTCATTTTATTGATGCCTCAAGGACTCGTAGCTTTAAGAAGCAGGGAGCTGAAATGTCAGATATTTTATTCTTATAATGTTCCATTTATGTCTAGCTATTCTTGTGTCATTCTGTGTTGAGTTCTCCTGAGAATTCAAGTCAACACCCAGATTCATCATGCAAGAATTTATAAATAGATATTAGCACAAAGCATTGCTTATTAACTCTAACGATGTCTAATATCAATCTGCATAAATAAAACAATCTTCAGTGTTTTACACAGTATTAATCCAACACATTAACCAACACATTTTTCAGACTTTAAGAAATGTGTTACATACACAATGTCTGCACTGGCTCCAACAGGCAGTAAGCAATCCAGAATACCCATTCAACAGAAATATGGCAAAAAAAACCCTGATAATAAGATGCATAATAAATGAATCCCTAAAACCTATGGATGCAGTTTTTTCTTTCAGAAACAGAGACATCAAAATCACAATGCATTCAGTTTGATTTTTACAGAAACGAAATCCATTTGTGAAAACACTGATACAGAAGATGATTCTCCAGTTCAGAAAGAGCCTTCAGCTCAAAGATGTTCTTCCAAGCTTAAAATATAAGTGCAGATTTAGATGGAGAAGCAGTTTTTGAAACTGATTTATAAATCTGTATTCAGAGGACTGGGTGGGGTAAAGCTTATAATGGAAAATTGCAGCAATCTTAACATTAGGAATGTGAAATGTCTGGTCTTAATAAACCAAGTTTTCAGGCATCGTGAGTTGTTTGAAAGGACGATAGCAACTTACAAACAATTCAACCCCACTAAAATGGTGAATTGAACATTCCCAGTTCTTCAGACTATGCTGCAATGAGCCACATTTCTACAAAATAGCCAACATGAAAGATTGCTCCTTGAAGGTAACAAAGTTCAGGTGAAGATAGATGAGGAAAAGTGGAGAAGGAAGAAGATAACCCTCACATGTGTGTTTGCTCTTTCACAGAAACGGAATAACGAACTCTCATTTTGGTAATTATGTACTATTTTTAAAAAATGTACTTTTCTACACTTTAAGCTGATTTGACTGACAAAGTTAACAGTTCATTATGTAATCATCACTGTTTTAGCAGTTTGGGGAGGGGGAAGTACCTAAGAACTAAGAATAGCTCCTGAGGTCCCATTATTCAGCTGCTGTATAAAAGCAGAACACTGATTTGCATTTTGAAATTTTGTCCCTGTTAGACTCGCAGCGTGCTATTGCACCAGACCCAGGCACGTATGGGAGTGCAGCAAATCCCCCAGTTTTGTTGAGTCTAACAGGAAACCATTCCCTTGCATCCCTCACTGGCAGCCACCCTCCCACCTCCAGCTCGAGAGATCTGATGAAACCAGCAAAACCCTGCTAGGATGCAGAAGGAAAGGACGGACATCTGAATAACTAACAATGCACTGCTTCTCAGGCAGACAGCAGGGAAGTTCTTTCAGCCCTGTTTGATCTGCCTCACTGGCGTTATTGCAGAAAGCCGGTTTTTCATTAGGTAAGAAAAAAAAAACAAACCCAAAGTTGTGATGCAGCCTAAGTGAGGTTACAAATGCACCCTAACACAATGAATGAAGAGAAAATTGATGGTGTAATACAGAAAAGGCCCAAGACTTGCAAGTGGAAAAAAGTATAAATTACTATTTTAATTAATTTCCTAACGTAAAACACAGCTGTAGTAATGTTGGCAAATATCACCTGCCTGTTTTAAGTTTGTTAAATTAAATCACGCTCTCTAATTGGGTCTTAACATACAAAAGTATGTTTTATTTACTTTTTATTACAATATCAGTATTTTAACTTTCAGTTTGCTTGTACAAAAGCTTTATAAATTACTTGAATCACTTAAATCTGAATACTATAATCTGCAGTTACAATGTACCAGTTTGAGTTTCAACAATTAAATGCCTTTTTTGTGGACTCCCGCTGCTATGTGAACTAGCTGTAGGCTATTAAAATAATGAGTCCGGACTGAGTCATCTGATCTCAGCCTTGGTGCAAAGCCTGAGGAAAAGGACTTAGCCCACAATTCCTAGTCTGTTTACCAGACTAAGACCAGACTGTTGGAAGCGTTACCCCAGCACTCCCTTCCCCCCCCCGCCCCGGCACTTGGCCGGGGGAAACGCGGTGTCACAGAGCCCTCTGCAGGCAGCGCCCGCCGCCCGCACCACCTCGCATCCCTCATCCCATCCTGCTGCCCCGCATCACTGTCCATCCCCATCACCTCGTATCCCTGGTCCCATCCCACTGCCCTGCATCACTGTCCATCCCCATCACCTCGTATCCCTGGTCCCATCCCACTGCCCTGCATCACTGTCCATCCCCATCACCTCGTATCCCTGGTCCCATCCCACTGCCCTGCATCACTGTCCATCCCCATCACCTCGAATCCCTGGTCCCATCCCGCTGCCCCCTACATCACTGTCCATCCCATCACAGCTACCTTGTCCCACCCCACCACCCCAAACCCTACATACTTGCCCTTTAATGAAGTGTGGCCTCTTCCAGAAAGGCCCAGAAAGGTAGGCCAAGGTAAGGTGGGAAAGTACTCATCACAGGATGGTGGAAAACCTGCGCCAACAGCATCCGTGAATTTGGGGTGCCCTGAAGATCTCATTTTTTCAAAGTGTGAGTTTATGATGTCAAATGACACAAGAGAAGGGAACTCAGTGGACTAGATAAGTCTCCTCAGCTTGCATGCCACAAAAATACCACAGATTTGGCCACACCCAGGATGCTTCAGATTACAATTTGGCCTCGTGAAACTCCACAAACGTGGAACTCTCTGTCAGTGACAGTAATGAGGAACAAAACCTAAAGTCTTCCCCTACTTCACAGAACCAGAATCATAGAACGCATGAGGTTGGAAGGGATCATCTGGTCCAATCTCCCTGCTTAAAAGGGTCATCCTACAGCACACAGCACAGGATGGTGTCCAGATAGTTCTTGGATATCTCCAGTGAGGGAGACTCTGCAACCTGGCAACCTCCCTGGCCAATCTGTTCCAGTGCTCAGTCACTCAGATAGTAAAGAAGTTTTTCCTCATATTCAGGTGGCATTTCCTGTACATCAGTTCATGCCCATTGCCTCTTGTCTGAAACCCTCCACACCTTCGGAGAAACACCACCAGCAGCACCTGGCACAAAGGGAACAGGAAAACCACCTGTCCTCTCATACCCTCCAGAGGAATCCAAAAGCACCGTCATTCACTTTTATTTTCAACAACACAAAATGCATCTTCCTACAATGTCAGTGTATAAAATACAGAAACACAGCACAGCACGTAGTGCCTGTCTAAAACAATACCTATCTCAGGTTGAACTCCAGCTAGTATCCAGGGACTGCTGTACTCTGCACTAGTTTTAAGTTGGTTTGTGTGCCAAACTGTGTAATTTATCTACCTCCTTGGTATTTCTTCAGTTTTTGATCCTGTATGAACAGGTAAAGGGAAAATAATTAAATTGAGAACTTTCTCTAATGAATCTCCACAGCTCCTTTAGTAATTTACCATCATCATTTCCACTTACCACTCTGGAAAAGATCTGGCCTCTACCTTTTACACTTTTGTTCTTTACACTCCAATCACGTTTACATGCATTACCAATCCACAGCAGCATTTCTGCCTTGTTCTCCAACAACTTTGTTACACCCAAGAGACAAGGCATATTCTCTGCATTAGCAATGCCATTCCACCACTCCTTTTGACTGTGGCTCCTTCTGATCTCAGCCTTCTCTGTTTCACACCTCTCCAGCTTAGGTCTTCTGCCCTGATTAGGAGTCCATGTCCTGAATTTAAGTAGCACTGTATTACTGCCTGTACATGTGTTCATCTGTATCTATATCTATATCTATATACACATACACACACACACAGATTCATGGATACACATATATCTATTACATGCATACATATGAATTAAATACATGTTTGTACAGTAAATATATATGTATATTCTTTTTCATTTTAACTGCCAAGTGAAAGCAGTTCTTTTGAGGGCCAAAATAATTAAATAATGAAGTTTCAAAAAATATATGGCCAAGATAATATGACTTTTGGGGAGCTGTTACGCAGGCAGCACATACCTAACAGGATTCAGCACACACAATAGAATTAGCAATTTGTGCAGTTCCTGATGGTTCTCTAAGGTAAGCCCTGATGAAAGAATCTGTTTTGAGGAGAGGACCGCAGCACTTACACAGACAGAAAATGTTCTAACCCATCCTGTAATTTTCAGGTTTTGAAACATTGTTTAAACTCTAGGCAAGTTTGCAAATACACCTTGAGAACATCTTAAAAACTCAAAACCCAGAAAGTAAGAAAAGAGAAATGTAATTATTAATTAAGATTTAAAATAACCATAATCAAGTGTGGTAGTGTCTGACATGAATTTTGAATTTCTGAGGTTGTCAATAATAAGGCACAATGCCACACATGCAAAACATTGACCTCCATCCCTTTCTGCTTCTGATAATATTGCCAAACAGAGGGAATGTGGCAGATAAATTTTAGCAACAGCCTCAAAACACCACTACCACTATCCCCATTCTTCAGTCAGTGCCTAAGCCACTATGCCACAGTATCTTGCAACCATATAGAAATTTCAGTTTTATTTGAACAACCTGCAAAAACCTAGTCTAAGAAAATGCTTTAAATGCAAATTTCTGCTCATCCTATGTAGATCCTAAACCACACCAACAACCTCAGTGCAAATATTAGCCACATTTAATAGCTGGTCTGACCAACTACAGGGACTTGAAACCTCCATCCCTGTCAGCACAGTGGTTCCCACGAGTGTATGCTCAGTGGTTCTGTGATGGTCTACAAAATGATATTAAACAGCAGTTCATTAGAAGCCAGAGAGTAAAATTTGCTGCATTATGGCCTAGGAAAATAGTGAGTGTTGACTCTGGTCAGCAAAACTGCCATGCTAGAGAACTACTTTCTGTCTGGGATGAAAGGCACATGGCCAAGGTTTTTTCCCATTTCTGCCCCGAGCATCAGACATGAACCTGTATGAGGCCATTTCTCAGCTGTTTGTCTCACCTAAAACCCTGACTTGGGCCAAGCAGCCCCTTGGCAAGGGGCAGTTCTCTCACATCAGCAACACCATGTAGAAAGAGAGAGCTAAAAAGCAGACAACTAAATAACTTTCTGTTGCTTGCTGGTCACAAAAACTTCACAAACTTTCCTGTACATATTAACACAGTACGCTCTTTGGAGATGAGGACTTAAAGAAATCTTTGGCAAATTGATTTCCAGATTTAATTTTGCTCACAGGGGCCAAAAAGCTATTAAAACCTTCCCACTCCTTTCTGCTCTGTTCACCTTCCCAGTCTGCTTTGGTATATTTCTATCACATACACTACCAACCAAATACCGAGACTAAAGAAATACATGCCCTTTTCTGTATTCCCCAAAACCTATGTCAAGCACCAGAGGAGTAATTTAAAAATCTACACACCTGGAAAACAACCTATGGACTGCTGTTAATATAAGTCAATAATGGCTACCCTTAACACTTTTCATCCATCAGACAACATCTGTGGTAAAAAGCTTAAAGACTTTCAGTATAATGCACTGACACAAAACACTTGCTTCTTGCAAATTTTTTAAGAAGAGTTTGTAATCTTCAAATAATTTAATCCTCAAAAATGTTTCAAAAGCTGTTTCTAAGGCCAGCTCCTTAAAATATTTTTTTCCTTCATTTCTCTATTTATCAACCAAATTTTAAAGGCTGTTTTATTAATAGGATCAAGGTAGACCTCAGATCATGGTTCAGAATGGATTTCCAAAACCTATTTTATATAGAAATTATGAAATACAATGAAAATAATATTACAGAATTTTTCCTAGAGCTGACTTCCCAGAAACCCTGAAAGACAGTTCTAACTAGTCTTTCACAGTGGAGGGGGACAAAGAAACTTTTCAAAGGAAGAAGAATTCTTTTTTTAACACCTGCAAATGCAAAAGTTGCATGATGATCTGCCTCCCCTTAATCATTATCTTTTTCCTTCAATGCTTGTGTCCTTTTTCTATTCAAACTAATTTTATAAAATATTTTTTCATTAATGGAAGCAAATTTTTACTTGAACTATAAATTCTTTATAATAAACTAAGCACTATAGGAACAGTGCTTTGCAACAAATTTTACTTTTAAGGCTACTAGGATTTTTTGGATGCTCAGACAAGCTTGCCCCTTGCTACGGACTGCTTTCTCTTGAAGGGAAGAATTCTTAAATAGCCATTGTACAGCATTTTCCTACGTGAATTGCATGTAAACTCTCACATGTAATCAACTGAAATACTTAAAATGCCTTTCCACCCCCTGAGTAGCTCATGTCTATTGCGCTGCATTAATTCAGAGGAAAGAGCAAGAAAATCCTATATGCAGGCTCCATACCTTTATTAAAATGAGAGGCTCATAGAGGCCTGAATTTTAAAAGGCAAAATTTGAATTTAATAAAAAATACTAATTTTAATGGTAAATATGAAAAAAAAAGTTATTAACTCAAATTAAAAAAAAAACCAGTAATTTTGGTATTTGTCCAAAAGCTCTGTTTATCCCCTAAAAACAAACAGATCCAGTCACTTTTCAAAAGCTGATGAGTACTTATTGCAAAGCTGTCAAACAATTGACTCTGGCAACCATAAGATTTTCAGATTTATCAGAAATTAGGATGGATATTACTGAACATACTCCAGAGCTGAAGCATTCCTTATCCTAGCAGTGTCAAAAGACTAAATAGATGCAATACTTTTATTTGCTTTTGCTGCAAATTATTGTAAAGCTTAAAAAATTTTTAAAAAACCCAAAAATGAAAAAACAAACCGCCACTGAGAAATGTGTATCTGCAGTAAAAAAACTGTGACATTTAGTTCCAAAAGTTAACCATCCCTCAATCCCCAAGTTAACTTCTTCCTTCCCCATTAGGTAATAAACTTCACAGAGATACAGCCTGATCTGTTTGCAGGGGTGACATAGCAGCCACTTGCTGGAGCTGCTCAGCACCATTTTTATCCTCATCTCCACTGACACTGGAGTAATTGAAAACACTTGCACGAGGTACTCAGCAACTTGCAAAATCAAATATCAACGTCAGCGAGCTTCAGCGCTGCCCGAATCCTGCAATGCAGTGAAATGAAACCATCAGGGTCACCTCGGCTCTTGAGTGGAGCCAAGGGGAGTGGAATAAGATGGGAGTGCTGCCACAAAAAGGCTCGATACTGAAGGTGTTCACATTCTTGTCAACAGCAACTCCAAACAGCCCATGGCAACTTGACAGGACAAAAAGCTGCAAAGATGGATCAGAATGTGCAGACTGGGCAGGATAGAGAAGTTAGGAGGAGTTAAGGTCCTTAAGGAGAAAGTCTCATGGTAACAGACAAGGAGGGTTAGTTAAAAATCAGCTACTACAAGGAAAGCTCAGTTAAGAAATAGATAAAATGACATTCTGATTCCAAAAAGCTAGCCCCTTATACCTGTCCCTTAATTATCAGGATTAGTAAGGCATTGCCTTAATGTCCTGTTAAAAACTACAGCATGTATGTGTGCACCCATGAGCTCAGTGAAAAAACTCTCTAGATCATGATCCCTCAACTCTCCCAGCACCTCCCCAGCTGGAGGGGAGCATCTCTGACCTGAAACTGCACAACTGAAGAAGGTTTTGGTACATTGTGTGCCTCAGTGTACCAGACTGCCAAGGGAATGGCAACTGCCTAAGAGCTGGCACAGCATGTGGGGCTGCATTGGGACTGCACTCACAGCACATCTCCAGACTGCTTCCCCAGACTCACAGGCTATTGCTGCAAAATCTTATGCACTAGAGTGTAATTTCAATAACAACAATGCCTTCCTCATTTAGAACATGGGAGAGGACAGGTGATAAGGATTAAGAGAAAATAAAGTTTGAGCATTTTCAGCACAGCAAGGAAAGCCACACAACAGTCTCACAATTTAATGGCAGAATCATGAACATGGAAAACATAAAATTTAAAGCTAACTCTGTGAGAAAAGAATCAAACCCCCTGAACACTATCCCTCCTGTCCCCCAACCCACACAACTCATGTAAGAGTGGAGGAGGGAAGCTACTCACAGTAATATTGGGAGTGATGAGCAGGCAAGAGCTAATGGAAGAAACAGAACACTTCAATCAGCTATGACATCAGGCTATCAAAAACAATCTGGCTGTTATCACATTAAAAATCCATTCAAGTAAGCAAATAAAAAATAAAGATCAGAACATAAAGCTGAAGACTCAGTTTACAAATGGATTAATGACTATCATGTTAATGATAGTTCCCAGCTAATGCTGGGAACACTCTAGAAAAACAATCTATGCAAGCTAAAACATTATTATCCATAATAACTGGTTTACTACTGAGAATGCTGTCTCTCTGCCAAAATCTAGTGCTAAACCAGATAGACATGCTCTGTTCATTTTCTTTCCAAGAGTTAATGCAGTGGTTGACTTGTCTTCTTAAGTCTTTGGCTATCACAGCAAATTAGAAATTGGAAAATAACTCTTCATAATTTTTACCCATTAAAAAAAAGGAGTCTTCTCCAGAGCACACAAACACCACAACAGCCACAAAAGCTCTTAACTTTTCAAAGAGGAAATTAATGATCATTCACTGTGAACTATAAACATACATAAAGGCCCTTAAATTGAAATAAACAGAAGGATAACATTATCTAATGGATGGGAATTGGAAACATTCTGGCTTCAAATTAAAAAACCCAACACCTAGTTGACAATAAGGAAGATGTACCAAGTGAAATTAAGTATTTCATTTGGATTCAAACCAGTATTGGATGTTTTTCTAGAAAAAACTTATTGCATCAAATCACAAGTCAGAGAGTTCTCCCTTGTTAGAGTTCTCACTCTGTATTCACTTCTGCTGCAAAAGAGTACAATTCCTCTGCGGATGTGGGTGAGGGCACTTCCTTGCCTATGTTATGTCTAGGTAACCATAAAGATCCATTCTGTAACACCAAGAACTTTGTAAACCTTGGTACAGATGTAATTTATCAGGGGCCTGTTCACAGCTTTTAATTGTGATTATCTCTCCTCAGCCATTTGAGAGAGCTGATACTCCATGAGATGAGCAGGAAAGAACATCTGCATGTTTGGGAAGAACTGCCTTCCCAAATTAGCTACTGAGATCAAGTGAACCTTTCCAACTCTCCACAAAGTCAACTCCATGCAACACACATAAACCTCCTCATCCTCCTATCCAGCCCACTTCACTCACCTAATCTTGCTGGTTTCCTCCACTGATACTGCCCTTGATGTAGAGAGAAGGGATTAATTTGGCTAGTCCTATCTCCTTGAGAAGCACCTCTCTCCTCCACTGATTAAAGAGGGAGGCAGTTCAGCCTTCCACTGTCAGCCTAATCCCTCTTTTCTGTGAACACCTTCTCAGTATGAGCTACCAGATACTTATCAACAAGATACCACTGAGCAGACTAGCAATCTTTCACATCATGGTTCTCTACCTTAGCAGTCCCCTCCACATTCCCTCTTTTTTTTTTTTTTTTTTTTTTTTTTTTTTTTTTTTTTGTTACAAAATTTTGAGTCAATCTGCCAGGGAAATTGTACAGCAGAGGTAAGGTAGGATGGGGAAACCTGAAATTCACAAATAACTTTTCAGGGAAAGTATACAGATGACAAGCAACATGTGTCACCACTCCTAAGAATCTACAGAGTTGGCCTCTGAAGGTACCTGTTGCTGGAACACAGCTTGTCCCATGAGACCTCAAGTAAAAACTACCTTCCTGCTATCAGATACTTTGGGTAAAGTACTTATATAACTGTACACATGTCTGTGCTTCAGGCAAATTTCAGAGAGCTTCCCTTAACATGGAAGACACACAGTAAGAATTTTTGTTCCAATTTGCTAAATTTGAGACCAGAAAAGGTGTATAATATCAATACACAGCTGTCTTCATATGGTGATTCTTCATTGTCACTAAAAGACTCTGCTGTCACTGTAAAAAATAAAATTAATAATTAAAGCAACAGAGAAGTTTCTAGGTGCAAAACCTAGCCTTTTAAGAAACATGAAAAATAGTTGCTTCTGTGGTGGTTTTGTTCCCCTTTTCTTTTTCTTTCCATTAAAAACTTGAGGATAATCAATACAATAAAAACTTGAGGACAATCAATACAAACATCTCAAAGAACCATAAAGTTTTAGCTCTCTATATGTCCTATTTATTTCCACTTTGAAATAAAATGCTTTCAAATATTCTGCCTATTTCACCATGTTGTTCTCAGTTTTGCAATTCTTAGTCAAGGAAATGAACATCACTTAGAAACTAGTAACTACATGTGGGCATAAACAGCTGAATCAGAATGTACTTTTCCCACTCCTCTGTCATCATTGTCCAGGAACTGATGAAACAGCCCACAACTGGTTTCTCTGTTGGAATAATCATCACTTCTGGGTCTATAAGATAAAATCTCACTCTATTCTTTAAAAAAATAATAAAAAAAATTAAAACCAGGACATGCAGAACTCTGATGAGTGCAGTGGGAAGGACTAATTTGAAATTTTTTATAAAGGTCAAGCTGAATCTGGGAAATTCTGAGTTTCTTCTCACATATACCAGTGAAACAGGGGCACACCCCTTACAGTGTGAGAGATGTCAGTACAGAGAAAGAGGCAACTAATTTCATGTTCACTGGAGGAAATCTCCCCTGATATCTCAAACAAAACTAGTTTCTTTTTTATTTACTTGCAGGTGAGACTGCACTACAAGAATGCGTCCAAATCTCTCTTCTCTACTTGTCGAACTCAAGTAGGGAATGCTCTCTAACTGCGCTGCAGAAACACAACAGGGGAAGGCAACATCAAGTTAAAATAAGCAATCCTAACCAAACTCAGGGGTAACTTGCCCTCTGTTTTGTTAATTTTTTTCATAAATAACTCTTTCAGCTGAGTTTTTGAGTGTACCTGCTAGCCTGACATATACACCAGTGCCTTTTTGTATTGTGCTCACAAAACCTGATGCATTTTCCTTGTTTATTTATACAGTTCTAGGTTTCCTCTGGCTCCTCAGTAGAGCAGTTCTTATCTAGAAACCCACTGCTTGTAAAAGCAAAGAAGAAAAAGTCTACACCAAAAAACCCACTACGTTCAATGACAACAAACTTACTGCCCAAATAACAAGCTGTTTTAGGAAATTCCCTGGCTTTCAAGTCACAACTTGCATTGTACTAACAATGTAGCTGCAGTGCTTAGCAGCATCATTTTACTGCAAAGCCATAACAGAGTCTAAAAAGAATACCTTGATTTATCTTTCCAATATTAATGGGATTATTTATATATTTAACAGTTAAGCAGATTTTCTTCAGGTCTTTCCTAAGTTTAAGGCTCTCTGTTTTCACTTATGGAACAGTCTTCTGCCAATATTTTTTGGTATATTTGCAACTGCTAAACAATGATGTGAAAATATAATTGCTAACATGCTTTAAGACTGGAATAAACACATGATTAATAATACGTTATTTAGGAATACTCATGATTTTCTTAACCTTTACAGAAATCTTGAATCATGGAATATTAATGAATTTTATTCGATTTCACAAGTTGCAGAAGATGTCTTCTATCAAACTGAAGTCCAAATTTATTGCTGAAAATCCTCTGCAATTCATGCTCTGATGCAAAAGAAACCAATTCTAATGCAGGCTGCTCTAAGTACATTTTAGCCTGATCCACTACAACAGATTTTATTTGGCTCTCAAATTTTAAGCTTTTGCACTTTCAGGACTTGATTATTCTCATATGTTATAAATTGCATCTGGAGCTAGGCAATGGTATATCTGTTTTCAGATCCCAAGTTCCTTCTCCACTTGTTCACGTGGTCCTCCACTTAGCCAAAAACATTGCAGGGTCCTCACCACTGCCTAAGTAACTGGGCTGGCTAAACCAAAGTCCATTTAAAAAAACCCAAAACCATTCATCCTTAAGGTTTCCCTGAGTGCTTTTAAGAAAAACAAGAAAAACAAGAAAAAGGTTTACATGGGGAACACATAACTTGTCTTGTAAACTTTCTCACCCCAGTGCACATAAGAAAACAACACTGGAAAGGTAAGAACACAGTCTCAGGCTGCCTCTGTCCTCTCAATTTTAATCTCTCAAGAGCATCCTAAAACCCCACAACAACACATCAATCCTCAAATAATTCTAAACCTCTGTGCAATTTCAGGTATAAATCTGAAAAAAATTGTAACAAGCTACTTTTATGCACTATATTAGTTTTATTGGTTTTTTATCCTTCAGCATCTTTATTATCGGCCACAGCCTTGTGACAACTGAAATTCTGCTTTGCAAATGAGACAAGGTGAATGCTTGCAAAAAGTCACTAAAGAGCTGGAAACAAGATATAGGGTTCTGGAGCTGTTCTTACATTTTTTCACTTTGCCAGTCCCAAAGAAAACTGCAAAATTACCTGCTCCTATAAGCTATTCTAGCACTGTAACACTGTCTTTCCACAATGTTAAATTGTGGCAATTTAAAATTTTACTAATGCCTCCCATTGCATGGGAAGCTGTATTTTCATAATGGAACAGCCAAAAGGAATGCAGCTTTTTATGTCAGCTCCCAAACTCAGGCCCTGCAGATGCAGTGTCACTACCACAGAGCCATTATTTTGAAAAGCATCAGGCTACAAGAAGTCTTCCCGAGGTGTGGGCAGGATCCAGGATCCAGTGGTTGTCCCACCAGTAACTTGTGTGTTACCAGGAGTGGAAGACAGATGTCCATACCACCCATGACCAGGTACCTCATATGGATGTGGAAATACAGAATAATTAACACAAACCAAATTATTTTGCTGCAATTCAGTAGCTATATTTAGGTTAGTGACATTAAAAAACACAGAAAACTTCTCCATGATGTGTCTGGGACTCCAAATATGATGAAGTTAAATCTGCTTGCATTCATTTCAAAGCTAATGCTGAATTTTAACATGTTTATGGTTTCCAAAAAATCAGACTCATTGTTGAATATACTTTGGATCCAGATAAGAGATAATAGTTGAAGATAATACTTACTTTTCCCGGACATCACCTTTTTCAAACTAGTTCCATCTCAGTAAAAAGTAATAGAAGCCTCTGCTGTGCTGGTAGGCCTATAAAAATAATCCAAGTATCTCTCACCCAGCTCCTACACACCCCTCAGGGCCATATGGTAGATGCTCAAGTGCACAGGCAGGAAAATGTTTTTTAATAAAGGCTTGTACCCCCAAATGCAGTGGTCCTATATCTTAAAAGAGTGCACTAAATGGATCTAGTAAAAGAAAAAAAAAAAAGAAGAAAAAAGAGAGAAAGACAGGAAAAAAAAAAAAAGACCCATCATTACGTTATCAATAATAAGTGTGAGAAGTCATTGACATTATTACTGAATAATTATTGATAAGTAACTATTGACATATAAATACTTCCAGTGTCACAACATATTTTAATGGTTCTGAGAAGTCCTTAAACACATTAACGCTGATTATCCCTCTTTAGCAGCTCTCCCTGGATGCAGCCTCTGACTCTCCTGCCGCCCCTGTGGAGGTGATGGTTTTGCAATCCCCTTGCCTTGGCCCAACTCCTTGCAAGGCAAATTGTTCCACCTTTCATTCCACACCAACCTGCCTGTTCTCACCACTGTCTCTTCCCAGCAGAAGTGTTTGTGTGCTTGTGGGCAAGCTGGAACATGGACCTGGTCCAAGTGAAAGCTAACCCGACCAAAACCACGTCAGAACCACAAAGTCAGCACACAAACGAAATAGGCAGCCTGAACAGGGAGAGGCAATCATCCCTTTCTCCAGCAGCACCAAGTTATGCCAAATGAAAGTGATGACAACTTTAGACTGACTTGCCTCATCACAAACACTTTCCACATATTCCTCAAATTATTTTTTTTGCCTAAGTCTTTCCATTGCCTGTTCCCATTTACTAGTTCAGACATTGGGCTGGACGTACACCATGGGAGCAATTTCTGAGATACATTTCAGAAAAGGAAAGGACTTCAACTGTGCGAAAACCGAAAAGCTATTTGTCACCATGTCATTTCCCAATTGTGAGTCCACTACCCATCTAGCCTAAATTAAAAAGCTCTGTAAAGAACAGAACTAATGAAGCTGGATTTCCTAAGGACATATAAACCACTTCCTTCAAATTCTACTGCAATAAACACCAGCTCCTCCTGTGTCTTCTGTAATTCCATCCTCTCGTCTTCATTTTCCTGTGACCCACTCCCCTCCACACTTTGACCCAGATCTTCTTTTGTAGTGTTTATAGTTGTTTCAACCACAACTGTAACCTCAGACAAATGTCTAAATATTCACTCTAACCCGCTGACTTTCAATAGCTACAAAGTTCTCTGAAAATGAGGCCCATGCAAAGGCATATACAGTGGGGGTCCTTCAAACCTCTAGTCACTTTGGAATCCTTGTATGAACTCACTCATGGTTGGTATTGAACCCAGAATCCCATCGACCTCAGCCAATACCCCTGGGAAAACCTTCTGGGCATTTGCACTCAAGCCAAACCTTGGCTGCATGTTGGGAAACGTTTAAACCTGTGCAACTTTCAGCTGTGGAACTGGAGTGTGACCACACCTAGGAGAAATTGTCAAGGCACATCATGCCTGAATCCCCCACCCATGAACTGCTTCTGTGAGGGAAAAAAAAATCAAAAGTTTGCGCAGGACAAAAAAGTCCAACTGAAATTTTTTTTTAGGAAGCTGGCTCTGCGTGGCCTTGAAGCCAAGCAGACATGTAGGATGACTGAGCATGCACTGTCCCTCTAGCAGGTCGCACGTGTCACTTCTCAAACCATGCAGTTTACAGATGGTGGAATGTGGAGGCACCAGGGGACACAGAGAAGACTGTGGCTTAGCCACACTACACTGCACACATCTACACATCATCACAGAGAACACTGTCCTTTTCTCTGCCTTTCGGATACTTCTAAAGTGATATGAAATAACCAAATCCAATAAACAAGTTTAATGGTATACCATTATTCACATGCAGGTGTAGAATTCCTACACTGTGAGATAACAAAGTAATAACACTGTCCCCCAAATTTTCCACCAAATTGTTATTTAAAATGACATTTCCATGGTTAAAAAAAAATTTAATACATTAGTATTACACTAATACTTATTATCTAACATGCAATTTCAAGGGCAAATTTTTTAACAGAGCATTTAAGATGCTTTCTTAGGAAGTCTGGGTCTTTGATGTTAAATTTATGATCAGTCATTGCTTGACAATTGTAATTAATATGCTAGGTGATTTTCTGACTTGCTGTTCTAAGAGACATTATTATTTGTAGTCTGTCAGTGTAACACATAAATTATGAGCTATGTTCACCTGTAATAGACTGAAATGAAACTTCAAAAATGACATTTATGAAGAAAAATGAAAAAGTCCTTTCCACCATTAGAATGGATATATCACACAGTCTGAAGTAGGCTCAGAACAGAAGAAAGTTTAAGTTATGTATTTGAAATACCTGCCTGCCAAAAATAATTACATGCTTAAAAATAGATTACTGTTTAGTTGCAAGGTCTCGTAAACCGGGCAATGTCATGCACGATCAAGGAGGAGTTTTACACACACTGCAATTTTTTTGCCTGCTGAACACTAGCATGCAGTCATTTTTCAAGACAGTGATGCATATTAGTACATCAAGAAAGATCTCCTAAAGGAACGAAAAAAATTACCTCCCTGAAACAGAGCATGAGCTATTTGTAAGAAAATCCCTGTGCACATAAGAGGTTTTACCTTCTTCTAAAAAAAAATTTAAAAAATAAACCTAGTCTTGTCTTTTCATTAGAAAGCTATACTGAAGTTTAAGTTTTAGATCCTGTATAATATAAAATTTCAAACCAGAATTAATCAAGACAAAACCAGAAGATATTTAAATCAGACACTTGCCAAGCTTGCACCTTGATCATCTAGATAGGAAAAGCATTGTGTGGAAAGAACATGCCCAAACTTTTACTAAGTATTAATCTGCAAGTCTAAAACAGCCAAACATTCTTCAAAGCTGTTGACCAGCTTTTTTTGTCTACAAAAAAAAGGTGTGCACATGCTAGGCAAATGCATTTAAAAATCCTAAACCTTCAAGGGCTTTTAGTCAATAATGTAAGTAAATAGAGAATAGGCAACATGTACTTTGCCAGGTAATAAACAAACAGCTTCCATTAATTTTTTAAAAAGCCATCAAAACAAACAAACAAAACCCCCAAAAACCAAAACCAATCAACAAACAAACCAACCCAAATGAAATGCCTGAAGTAAGTGTCCTGAGTCTATATTACTGGAAATGTCTAGGTATGCTGAATATCCCCATATTCAACTAGCTTTAAGTGAGAATCCAGAGGAAGCAATTGCAGCTCTGAAGTTCCTCTGCAGAGCACTCCCGCTATGGAGGGAGATGTTCCGGAGTCTGGGTGTCCCCAGCCCTAACACACACACTGCAAGGGCAGAGGAGAGAACCAGCACCAGCTATGAAAACCATATACTAGCAGGTCATGAGGAAAGACATCCCTTAAACACAGAGTGAATCCTGGTTTTCCCCCCAAGCGTGGGATCATCCACAGGTGAGCTGTGTGGATCAGCAGGAGTTTTCCTTGAGCTGAAGTGTGGATGTACTCAACCACTATGTGTACCTTTAAGTGTAATGTAATAGTGTGGTGTCTTAAATTTCTGAGAAAAAAAAATCATTGACTGGAAAAAAACCCACGGTTTTAGGCAGACCTAGGCAATTCAGAACACTTTCAACTTAAATAAGTACTCAAACTGTGACAGCTTAAAAAAGCCTAAACCAAAAACTTAAACTGAAAAGACCAAACTGAAAACTAAACCAGATTTTGTTCTTCCCATATTTCAGCCCGAAGTAAGTGAAAACACCAAAGTGTTAAAGTTTTGTGCCAATTTTTTTGGTTTGCTCCCATGAGAAAACCTAACTTTAGTCCTTCCAAGTTTTAAACTAATCAGAATATTTTGACAATTTTAGTTTGGAAAATATGAAGCATACACAGTTCCCGGGAAATAACCTTGTAAGGCTTTTTTTTTGTTTTGTTTACATTATGCAACCAACTTTGCCTGGTGCATTTATATCCGAGTTTGGAGCAAGGGAGTCTGTATCTGTCAGTGCTATCCCTCCCTGTCTATACATTACTCTTTCCTTGCTCCTCACATGCAACCCAACAGGGCATAGGTACAAAACAAAAATATCTATCTTCAAGGAAGTTCTGGGCAAACTGCAGACTGAGCCCACAGCATCTCCCCTCTTAATTCTTGTACTGTTTTTTGCTAGCCTGTAATCTTGGGGTTACATTGTTTGCCCAGGTTGTGGAGACTAAAATAGGAGCGATAAAACCCCTGAAGTCACAGATGCCAAAAGAATTACTGTAAATACCAGGGCAGTAAAAGTCTAACCAAACAGTCTCAGCTTAACAAATACGTCTGCAGCTTTACTACTCCTGATAGCATTATTGGTACTGTAACTATATAATTATTTTTTCCTGATTTTAAAAGGTTTAGACTTTGAATTAGTACAGCCAATGCATTCAGCCTACAAAAACATGTCTGTCCAGATTGAGGATATTTTTTTTGCACACTTGTGGACAAGATGTTGGCTTCATTTTACAACCAACATCTTGTCCACATCAGGGGAGCGTTCTCACACAGACATGCATACCATGTGGGCTACCTGCTGAGTTTTGGCAAGCTTGGCAGGCTGCAGAGCATAAAGGGTAGGCAGTTGTAGTGGAAAAAACCTTCATGGGAATTTTTTTTTTTTATGTTGTGAAAAAAGAAATAGGAAAAAAAAGCAAACTGTTTCCCAATGAACCACACTGTGAGCTGGCATAAGGAAGATAAGGGCAGGAAATTACATGTAAAACTTGTGCATAGGTCCTTTAACAGAGAAGGCACTCTGCAAGTTGCCAATGTGACATACGCATTTATTTTCTAAAATTCAGCCACTTTTTTTTCTTTTTAATTAGCCATATGGAAAGTTGAAAGACTTGTGAACTTACAGCATCAATCCCACATGTTGAACTTAATTTTGGAGAGGTTTTACTCGATCTTGTGTCTTTAATTTATTTTTATACTCACATTTATACACCGTTAGACAAAATAATACACATAGAGCAAGATACGCCTTATGCTATAAGCATAGTTCAGTATTACTTAGTTCTTATAGAAAGGTGCTAAAGTGTTTCAAATTCGGAAATGAAGTGCACCCGACAAGCGGTTATGTTTTAGTGTTCCACCTTGGTAAATTTTAAAAATATTGGTGTAGCCAACTATTCGTAGTTTCCTGGTATAATGTCGAAAGCAAAGCAGAATAAAAATTATTGAAGCACTAAAAACAGCCACTGCCAAAAGAAAAAATGCAACAGCACCACCTAAGGCCCATCTAAGACAGTGCAAAAAGTCACAGAGGTTTTACAGAACCCTTATCCGTATTTATACAGCTGTAACATGCATTATAAAATTGTAGCACGCCATTTCTTCATGCCTAGAGTGTTGGCTAACCAATTCCTTATACCTATTTATTCACATTTGGATTTCCAAGCAGTTCACAGTACTGTATGAATCAAAGGTTCAACTGTTAAATACATTTAAAGTCCTCGTTTTTCCACTCTGAAATTAAGTGGTATTGTATTTCAAACACATCATGGGGAAGAAAATTCCTAACCCATTTTAAACTATTGTGACAAATCATCTAGCCTAGTTGCCACTGGCAGAGTTTTGGCGCACACAAGTGTCCCCTGGTGCAGAATTTTTATTTTCTACAGTAACTGAAGCATCAAGGTGACTACAGCTTCAAGTGAAGAACTTTCTTCCAGTTTTCAGCCTCAGAAGATCCATGAACAAATTTATAAACATTTGTTTTTCTAGCTATGTGATTCTTTACTTTGGATAGTTCCCTTCTCTGCTTGTTTATTCTTCATACTACATTTATAAAAGCTAAGCTGTTCTCTCCTAGCCTTGGCTAGCCTCTAAAGGAGAGCTAACCTTCTCTGACATGACTTTATTACCTTCACTATACACCCTTTGCTGCCCTGCACCTCATCTGAAACAAGTCACAGTACTCACTGCAACAGCCCTGGTCTCACCTTCACTGGAAGTAGCTCTTCCAAGACAATCCCATTTGGCCTTTTTTGACTTACCCATTTATTTCAGTGGCTGTGCAATGGGACGACTGAACAGTGTTCAGTAATATGATTAAAGTCTGTTCCTAGTGACAAGCATGCTTGAGTTGCTCTTTATTTTGCTCCTCTATTCTTTTATAAGGAATTAATTTATCATAACCTATGGTACTATGTAAGTTTAAGACTTCATCAATTAATCAGTGTGACCACTACAAAAGTAGACAAATGTTATCTCTTCATCTGACTGGTTTCTTCCCTCCTGTCTAAATTAACAGAACATTACCAAACTGCTGAACTTTCTTACAAACATGCATGTAAATGATGTAACCATTTTCAGAGGGTTCTGCTAACGTAAGAGCTGTCTTATTAACAGACAATCACGATGACGAGGGAGGCTGGTGCTACGTTTGCTGCCAGTATCTGTACAGAGAAGATTATGTGTGTCACTCAGCTTGTCAGCTGTGGAACCTGATGTGGTCAGAAACAGCACTTACAGAGGAGATGGCTGTATGCAGAAAGCAAAGACACTGAGGGCATCCCTCCACACCTCTGCTGAGGTAGGTGCATGTAATGCACCGCCACAGGAGTTACAGGCCACTTATCACACACCACAGGTCTAGGAGCTGTTACAGGGGGAGAAAGAGTGCCTTAACAAAATGCCCAGGACACAGGTGTTTGGATTATGCATGTTTGATCTATTATACTTTCTTCATTGCCCAGGCACTCAAGCAATCCTCTCTGCCTGCCCTCCTTTATCCTTACCTGACAGATCCGAACCTAGGGAACAGCAGCCCAGAAGTTTTGCAGGGTTCAGAGCTGCCAGGCTTCCAGGGAGTGGCCTCCCTTTTTTTCCCTATTTTATTCCAGGCACAACTCCAGCTACTGTCCCTTGTAGTTAGACTGTGAAAGGAGCTATTTGAAAGCAAATTCCTAAATAATGCCCTCTGAGCAGATGCGATTCCCAACCTGCCTGCAAACACAGCTCTTTCACTGTGCAGAATTTAGGCTCACACCTCCCCAGGGTTTGTTTACATTATCAACACAGAATTAATAATACATTAACAATGTTAATTGGACAAATCTGTCCCAGACTTGGGCAGGGTAGTCTGCTGGGTCCCTAAAAGCTGTATCTTATGTTAGTAGTCCTCAGCACTCATTGCAGCTGGACAAGAGTAACAAACTGCTTACATGCTCTGCCAGTGCTCTGCTCTCCTGGCTGGCCTGCAATTTGAGCTTTAATATCCTGTGGCCCCAAAATTACAGTCTCTTACACAGTGTGTTGCTCCCCCCAGCAAGGCTAAATGCTATAGTTATACACACTTCTGCCCCCTGCTACTTAAGTGAGGTAGCAGGACAATTCATTACCTAGAAAATTAATTATGATAAAGGTAATATAAATATAATAATAATAATGTTATTCATACAAGTAACACAAAAAGGTTCTGTTTTTCATTGATTACAATTAGGTATTTCAAAAGATTAAAGACTAAAGCTTTCATTAGGTATACCATGAAAAATAGCGTAATAGAAATTTCAAATGCCTGATACGAGAGACCTGCTTAATAAGAGATTCAAGTGATTTGTTCCCCACAAACAAGATGCTTCATTTTTTATGAACCTACCAAAATTAATAATTTTTATTACTTCAACAGGAAACATTTTCTAACTCTGCCTTAGATTCAATATTGAGGAATTTTGCAATTTTTGAGCTTATGACACAGGTAGAAAATCTCTTCAAAAAACACAGTCATGCACATCTGCTTAGAAAACAATCTATACTCAAAGGTTACTAAAAATGTTTAGTTATTGAAAATTATCTATTTTACTTTTTTTTTTACAGTTACAATTTATATATATATATATATATATTTTTTTTTTTTTTTTCCTAAGATTTTGTAACATATTACTTTTGTAAGTATCTTTCATCCACACTTCATTCTATCAATTTTAATTGAACAAATTTCACGGTAATTGCTCTCCTCAGGCAGATGTACTAGAGTCCTATCATTATAAAAAAAGGACCACAAACTCTCTTTCCAGAAGCAAAATAATGAGTTAACCACAAATGCTGCCAGGAGAAAAGTGGAAACATCACCCACTCTACATGAAATATTCAATAGCAGAAAGCAAATCAAAAAACAACTCTAAAATGCAAGGCTGCTAAAAGCTCTCATTTTTTCAGCTGAGAATTCACAGCATTCAGCTGTAGATATTTCAGTAATAACTAAATACTTATTTAAAGTTCTTACAGGGATAAACAGTAACCTATGGTCTTGTAGCAGAAAAGCACAGCAAAATAACAAACATACCACCTAAAAATGGCTGCTGAAGGTGCTTAAGAGATATGGAATACCTTCCTAAGAAACTGTATTCTAAAGGTAGCTACTGAATTTCAGCATCTCTTGAAATTTCTTTTCTAAGACAATATACATCTATTAATTATTCATCTTTGCAATAGCTTCTTTTTTTCCCAAGGAAACATACAATGTGCATAAAATACTATGTTCTCATTTGATTTTGTATCCTTCAAAAACTATAGGTGAATATGGAAGCGCTGAATCCTTAACATACTAGTTTGTAAATGGATTTCAAAATCAGTTTTCAAAGTTGCATATTTTAATAAATAGGCTTCTTTAATTAAATGAAAGTGCCATAAACTGTCCATGTGTGAACCAAAACCAAGAGCTGTGTTAAATGAAAAATGCAGCATTTTACTAATCCTAACAAATTAGGACTGCCTTCAGAATAGAGTATTTCTTGCTTTAATATGTCAAATTATTATGGTGGTGATTTGAATGGAACAGTCATGCTAAATCAGCTTTTCAAAATTAATATTTCTTTACAATCAATTTGCAATTTAAAAAGATCCTAAGTACAGACACTCCTGCACAGCATTATCTCCTTTCATAAAAAAGCTCATTTTAGAGATATGATCTTTTTGCCAATATTACATGAAATTAGCATGGGAAGTATTGGAAGAAACGTTTCTTAAGTACAGCTTGGCCTATAATTTTTTTTTTTTTTGTAAGGCTGCACTTAATCTTTATTCTTCCATAATCAGTATTTATTGTGTGACCCTGACAGCTTGCTACTGCTGTGATAAATTATCTGACTCAAGTCAGATTAAAAATGCAACCCTGAATTCTAATTATCTTGGCAGATCCGCTTAGTAATGGCGTTTCTTGTCAATTCTGGAATCACAGCATGGGTGTCAATTGCAACAAATGCCCCGGCCCCTCTCTGAAGCAGGCTCCCCAGAACGCTTTCGTATCTGCCATATGTAAATCTCAGATGCTCTGTACCCTTGGTGACCTTTTATTAGCAAACTGACAAAATGATAAAGCTAGTCATGGCAAAACTCCCACTACTGCACAATTATCTGCTACAGTTCCAGTCCGTGGGAGATCAACAAGACATTGTTAATTGTGATGCATTTCATTGACTTCCCCTGCTAACAGACCCTATAGGTCACCCAAACCAATAGGGTTAGGCTTTTATTTCACATCAGAAGGGGATGGAAATATAATTTTGACCCACAGGAGAGTTTCCATCCTTTGTTTTTCCTTTTCAGTAAGACGCCTATCATTTGTTTTTAAAAAGACTCATCAAATTATTTCTAACACACAGACACACAGAGGCATACATAGACACATGTATATATTATATATATGTATGTATTTTCAAAAAAAGGTTTAGAAAAGAATGATCTGCTTCAAGGACTTACAAAACTGAGATACACCCCACAAAGGAGCATCAGTCTGATTGAAACTACAGAGAACTCACTCCTATTGCCTCACCATGCTACAAACCTTCATCAGAACTTAAAACCTTCAGGTAACGACTGGATTCACATTCCAGGACATCCAGCTTTGGAAACTTACTGAGGCACTCAAAAAGAACATAGGTGGATTCCAAAGGCATGAAAAACAAATAACCTTTTAATTCACAAAAAATTATCCAATGGAGTTAGGATTCCACAAAACACTTCTGTCTCTATGTGCTGGTGTTTGTACATAAATACAGTTCAATCACAAGAATCTTCCTGCAAATTTATGACATCTTGCAGTGTCTCCATTAAAATTTTATATACCTATTAGGCTAACAGTAAGGTAGAGAGAGAAAGAAGCTGACAATTATTCAGCACGGTTCAGTGTTCCTGCTCCCTCAGAGCTTTCCAGGGACCCCTGTATCAGAATAGCATTGGAAATGTTTACAACACATCCTCATGTATTGCACTACAGATTTAAAACTGGGAAAGTCTGCTCTGATTTTTGCAGTAGTCACTCCATTCCGGCTACCTTCTGGCTGGCTCGAGTTGATAAAAGCATCAGGCGCTGCAGGACACCTATTAGTCAAAACCCTGTCATTTATGGAACTCATGCATATTTGCTTTGCAATGCAGTTTATTTCTGAAAGCAGAACTTGGCCACTAAAATGACTTAGGATTTTCTCAACTGCACATCAGCTATTTGGAGAGTACACGCAGAACTACAGTCTTGTTACCAAGGATATGGCTGTTTGACCAGTATGAGAAAGAGCTACACTGTGATGATGTGGGGCATTCAGGGAAGATATTCTTATGTTACTGACAACTGGTCCTGCAAAAGACCAGTGTCATCAGCTCCTGCAAAAGAGATGTATTCACCATGGAGAAGAGAAAAATGATAGGAAAAAAAAATTCAGTTCAATGAATTCTCATTATGCATTTCCTACTCTAAATGGAATAAAATTCAGGTCTTCTTGAAGAAAGGGAAAGACTGATGAATTCTTTAAACTGATTTCAAAGTGAATGAAAATAAAAAGGCAGACTATGATATCCCTACTTACCCTAAACAGAAGCAAGTGAGAAAAAAGGCTTACAGGGCAGATGGGAAACCTATTAAATATAAGGAAAAAAAAAAAGACCCAAAATGTGGACAATGAATACTTCAATCAAGATGTGGAATTCAGAAAAGATCTTAACACAAGAAAAGTCCTTTGCTACATTTTTGTCTGCAGCTATATTTGGAACAGTCACTGTGTCCAAGGTAATTCTCATCTCTGCAACCACGTTCTCTGCCTTGATTCTTCTTTCCTTGTTTAATTTTGAGTTCACAAATGATTTATGCCACCAGAAACTCCAGTATTGAACACCATAATGGACAGACAACCAACACTGACACTCATGAAGCAAACATAAATTACCACCCAGTTCTGCACGTTATTTTAAAGTTAAATTCCTTGCTTGTTTAAATGATTCCAAATGCTGTGAAGTAAGTCCATCTTATATATGAAAAACTTGTGAAGATTGTGTCAGTTTATAAATCAAGAAGATGGAACAAATTCAAATGTCTATATCAAGTTGCATAACATTCTTCCAATAACATATCCTCTGAAACAGTCCCACAGCAGAGAGGAATATTTGGTTCAGACGCGACGTCTCTCTGAAGTGAAGCAAGAAGTTTGCAATTCCAGCTACAACTGGGATGAAATAACTCAAAAAATATTGGAAAAGAAGTATGGGAAGCTTTGAAAGAATATATTTCAGAATGGCATTATTTCTTCTTTCTTAAGTGGGTTCAGTGTAACGACCTGATCTTTGTGCCAACAGTCGAATTAGTACAGTAAATACTGTAATCAAGTTTTTCACAAGTTGCACATGGCCTGATTTTCTTTCAGGCTGCACTTTAACCCTTAGCCATCATCCTTAAAGAGTACTCATTGTTTCATCACAAAGAAAATGTTCTTGATTGCTCTTTAATGGCTGTCTAATTGCTTCCTTTGCTGAACTACAAGCTCATTTCTGCAGCTTTAGAGGCCAAATACCACCTGGGAGATACACTCCATTTTGCCTTCTGACTTTAACCTGGAATATCTCTTTATTCTTTGGAAGCTGATCTAGTTACTGTGGTAATATTACAAAACTTCCATTCCCTCCAGTATAGCTGACCCAAGAATATTAGATACTAAAAACCATTCAGTACGAAAGAAATATCAAAATCATATAACTAGTCATTGAAATTATTTGGGTTGGGAAGTTTGGCACCACAGATCTGACTAAACATACTATCCTGTTCCCATTTCTCTTGTACTGATACACATTTCAAAGAAATAATGAAAATGCTTTTGATTTACATCCACACATAGTGAAGAGAAAAATTTGTGCAGCAAACTAGTTGCATCAATTAAAATATTTCTACCGTCAGGCCACACTCAAATAAGGTTTCAATTTGTATTCCCTTAAATATGAGATTACTGAAACCACGTTTGGCATCAAGAATTGCAGATCTGTCCAGAAAATACCATGCTGTTCCCCTGGCTGCTTGATTTATTTTTCATAAACAATATGCTGCATACATCCAACATGGTTTGCATTCCACAAAATGCATCTCAGGCAACAAAATCTACAGTGTCGGCTCTGCAGGATGAGTTCTTCATTTAGACTTTAGCCCCATTAGCACAGCTCCACTGGCTCTCCAACACAGCATCTGTGCTCTTACCCAAGAAGCACAGAAGGGAGGGGGATTCCTCAGCTGCAGAAGTGAAAGCCAAAAGAGCCAGAACTGAAAGAAGGCAGTCCTTTTTGGTTTACTGCTTCCTTTCCCCTCAGTAGCACAGCACATATATAAAAGTTTGCCTTTGACCCAACTCCTCCCATGCTGCTGTAAGACCACACACCCTCGCCTGAAGCTTGTGGATAGAATCCCACTTCTGCCAAGGGATGGGGTGGCTACATACCAAAGTGAAAAAAAAAAAAAAAAGTTTTATAGCAAAATGCTGCATTTGTTAAGCTCACATGCCTGGGAGAACATATGGCTCTTAATCCTTCATGTTTTTTTAAACTATTAGTGATATAGTTATTAAAATACTTAGTGGTCGCATCTGTAATTGAGATGAATTCCACTGAAAGCATAAACTGACCCGGTTATGTGAGCTGTTCCTACTGCAAACTCAGAGGCACTACCCAAAGAACAGTCCTCATGCAAAGTTGTGTTGATCAGCAACTGAATATTTGGTGACTGATACTCCAGCTTCTGGTGTTTAACAGTCAGACACACATGACAGACAACTAGGCATCTACACCTGTCTGTAGCTCCTTTTTTTCAGTTTGTTTTGGTTTTTTTTTTTTTTTTTTTTATTAAGTACAGCACTGCTGCTACAGATCATTGCGGCGACTGAGGGCTTAGGACATGCTACGTCCTAGAAAAGAACTGGTCATGGGAAGAAAGCATCTTAGCCCAGAGCAAGCAACACATCACAGCAGCAACAGGTTAATCACACAGCCTGTGCTGAATTTGGTACGATGGCAGGCAGCAGGTTGAGTGAATCCACTAAAGCCATCTACACAGCACTCATGAGGACTGATCTGGAAGAGTATGAACCCTTCTGCAACTCCAGCAAAGAGGCAAAGCCATAGATGGGGAGCAGGGAAGCATGGCTGAGGCTGTACCATGCAAGATATGAAGAAGCTGAGCAAGCTGGCAGATTTTGTGTAGCTGGAAGGTTAAACCAGGCTCTTCTCAGAGACATGTACACATCAAAAGGGCAAAAGTCAATGGATAAAAGTATTTTAGCACAAAAAAATCTCAGTTTTATATAGACAAAAAAGGTTTCACAAGAACACCTTGGCACTGGAAAAGGCTGCCTAAAGAGACAAGATCCTTAATCAACCTCATCTAACTTTGAGGTTAACCCTACTTAGGGCCAGGGGCTGAATGACAAAACCTCTTGGGATCCTTTCCAACCTAAATTATGCAGTGTCTACAAGAAGGCAGATATCCATCCTTCCCTAGAGGAAAAAGACCTTGTCTTTGCATCTACCTCCCAATAACATTTATTTATTCACTACTGGATCTCATCTTAAAACCAACATATTAGAACTCAAGTGCCTAAGATACAGATGGATGATTAAATAGTCCTAGGAAAAAACCACTTAAAAAATTCCACTGTATTCTTCAACGTGTCAAGAGCCCTAGCTTCCTGCTAATGTTTGTGCAATAGGATTATCCAGGCTCTAGCAATTACTCTATCAAAACAGAGCTCCTCTTTGATGTTAAGTACATTAAGATCCCCATATGGAAGGCAAAAAAGCTCAGCCCACTGTGCTAATGTAAAATGCTACCTAGTGAGAGACTAGTGCACATTATTTTCTTAGCACTGTACTCCTCCTCTGCGGTTTCATTATGTGACATTTTCATTTATTCCAATATAAAGCTAGTTTCAGAGTATTCGGAGTTGTAACACACAGACACATTAATCACCAGCCTAATACATGTCCTGTGTAGTAGCTTTATTATCTTTTCAAAGCAGAGCTGTAAAAACAAAAAAACTGTGATCTTTTATGCTATCCTTTAATAAAGTTATTTTAAAATGCTATAAAAATGGTTTCAGTTTTTTTTCTCCAAGCTACAGCTTAATGCAACTAACTCTTGTACATCCAAAACAGTAAAGTCTGAATAAGTAGTTTTAAAAGTCCCTGTGGACTTGTAATCTAGCAAGAGCGAAGAACTCTAACCACTAGAGACAGAAATGGGAAGGAATCCTGAGTTTCAAGTTACAGAATATGCCTGTTCTTTTGTCATTCTGACTGGGCACCGCCTTGCAAAATACTCTCACTTCTGTGATAAATTTTAAATGTCTATTCCTGTATGCCAATAGTTACATATTTAGAGAAAGGGTGGGCTGCATTTTTTTCCCCTTCTTCTTCAGGCTCAGCATCAGCCTACTTCCTTAAATTAGTGAGTATTTTACACTCATGGAGATTGTGTCAATGTAACATAGCCTTAGTAGACCTGTGTCCTCTTTCATGCAAGGCATGAGATGGACCAAACAACTTGTCCTCTGCCAAGACAAACAGTAGGGCCTTGAATGCCACAGCACCCTGCCCTTCATGGAGGGAACGTGCTTCCAACAATACAGGCTGATACCATTCCTTTCACTCCCTGCTCGTCCTTCTGCAGATGAATGAGGACACATCCACATGTTTCTGGCTTTCAAAAATACCACTTTTCAGAGATAGACCTGAAACTTTAACTCAGATAGGAATAAAGCCAAAGTGTTATAAAAATCTGCATCTGTAATAAGAACAAATTGATGGCAGGCTTCAACTTTGTCTAGTCATTATATGCCACTGTCTCCTCTGTGGTCTCCCTGAGTAGTGGCAATGCACACTAACTGAAGAGAAAATAGTATCTTTCAGCTATGCGCAACTTTTACTCCTACACCTCAGGCAAACAAACACCTCTGAGCAGAAGTCTGCAAGAAACATGCAATTCCCCTGGTGGGAAACACAGTTGCGATAATTACATGAACTGAAGTCAGGCTTGAAAAAAAAGTGTTCCTAAATAAATAAAGATGATTCATTGGCATAAACCCAGCACTGTTGCAACAGATTTTTACCAATCCAGCAGAATAAAACACTCCTCAGCTCTGTATGAAACAACCACCCACCCACTCCACATGTTGTAGGGTAGGGCTCTGGCCAGCACACTGGTGAGCTTTCTGTGGCTACTAACCCAAAGGAGAAGATGCTTCTGCCATTTTCTCAATGTTCTCAATATGTCTCAGCTTTTTTACCTCAGTGTAAACTATAATTAGTACGGTGAATCACAGAATAAAATCACAGAATAAAACTTGCACCTCATCAAGTATAATTTTAAATCAATGGGTCTCTCTCTCAATATCCCTAGGCTCAAGAAGTTTCCTTAGGAAGATTCAATAGGATACTACAGGGTTTTGCAGTAAGTTTGGGTTTGGGCACAACCAGGGTCTTCATGAAAAACTGACAGAGGTGAAAAACAGCTATATCCTTTCTCAGGGAAGACAAGGACACACATTACTCTGAAGCAGTGCAAGGCTCTTGGCCTGAATTAACCACTTAGAAGTATTTTGAGACAGATGTGATCAGCACCCTGACCACAGCCTGTAACCAAAGCCATCTCAATGGTGGCCAAGTGGAGATGATGGCTGTTTTCTTATAGTACTGCATTACAAAAAGCAAATGTTCCTCTGAAATCACCAAGGAGCCAAGGCTGTTAGGCATTCTCTGGAAAGCAGCAGTTTCATGTTATTATCATTCATGAGGCAGATCCCCCTTCTCTCTACTTCCCTCTTTGTTTCTTTTTTCTTAACTTTTTTTTTTTTCTTAAGATCATAGCTATTCTGAACTTTTTGTAAATGAAAACCATTTATCAAAACAAGGACAAATTTAACTCATACTTTATTGAACCCTTTAATTGGTGGAAAAAAGATGAATTTGTTAACTTTTATTTTTACATCTGGTAAAAAGTACAAAATTCAGATATTCTATGCCAAGTTTTGATGAGAAATTATTTTTTTCACATCCAAGTAAGAGATGACTAGGGAAATGGAGTGGCTTAAAATGCAAATGTGGGGATATTAATTATTGTTGTTATTGGGACATTTACAAGAATAGTGCGGCACTATTTTAGAAGCAGTAATGTCTAATCTTTTAAAACTACTGTAACAAAAATAGAACTAAAATAAAATCAAGCATTAAAATGTGAATTCCTATAATGTTTTAGTTTGTTTTGTCTGAAAATTTATTTGAAGTCTGGAAATGCCTGGTGCACATATTCAATATTTTATAACTTAATTTGTTCAACAAGAACGGCAGTATTTTAACAAGGTGAAACAATTTCACGATTAAAGCACTGCCTGCTTCATCTGTAGTAAAGAGCTCATGGAAAAATATCTAATCTTTATAAGGCAGAGACTCATAATTTAACTGCTGAGAACAAATGAAGAGTCTAATTCTTATTTTGCTGCTTTAGTGGCAGCATGTGGTGATAGCAAAATATTAGCATAAGCCAGAACTTGCTCTCACTTTTCTTTCCAGGCATGTAACAAATATCTGATGGCTATGCAAATTTCACCCAAAGCAAAGTTGTCCCAGCTGGCAAGCCATACATTAAAAGGTAAATTACACAAAGCTGAGGCCATCTGGACTAAAAAATTTCCCTGTCAATAGTATTTTAAGCTCGCCAATTCCACACAATGAAGGACAATATATTACATATGTATTTGAGGTGTGGGCTTTTTACCAAGCACTATTTAAAAAAACCCCAGAAGTTAAAAGATAAGAATGGACTACAAACTAATGTTGGTATTTTCTTAGAATGTAATGTTTAAAGCTTATATAGCTCAATTTTAGTTGCATTATATACATACAATGCATTTAAGTTCACAAATGCCTATTTTCTGACAAATGGCAAGTCCAGGAGGCCAACAGAATCCAACCTATTACATAAATGCCAAGGAAAAAGAAGTTGAAATTTGAAATAAGTCTACCAGCATCTATGCTTTCACAAAGCTGCCAGCACTGCATGTTTCCATGAAGACTTTTACTAGAAAGCAGCCCTTAACAGAACATGTTGATAGTCTGGTTTCTTGTTTGGTTAAACCAGAATTTTTAAAGCAGAAGACATAGAAGAAAATAAACAGTTGAAGGCCAAAAAACGAACCAAACCTTTCTAAACTATAGCAGAGTCATCACTTGTGTTAGTGAAAATTTCTGCATTTAATTCACATTAAATTGCCCGTCTTGTCCAGTCTTGAAAAACTAATCTCTATGTTATATATTATGGAATTTAAAGTAACATCTGTGTCTTTGAAATTAAATTAACATAGTTCTATTTGATTAGCTTATTAACTGTAATTCTCAATATGCTGTAGGAACAGACACCAACTAGAGAGATGCAGCTGACACCACCACCTGTCTGATATAAAGTACTTTTTATCATAGACATGGAGGGATCTGTCAGCAGCCAGCCAAAGCATCAGACAGATTAGGAAATGACACAGGGGCAGAAAAATGACTTGCCTTAGATCGCAAAGCAGATAATTGATGGGATGGGGAACAGAACCTGTGCCGTTTGGCTCGCAGCTTCATACCTTTGCTAATGGCTTTCCTAAAAATCAAATGATGTAAGTAAAGAGCAGTTTGTAACTTGTACTACATTTAACACAGACAGTATTTGAGGAAAAATACATTTAAGTATTTTACATGCTACTGGGAATATTTATTATTCATTCTCTAATTTCCACAGAAAACATTTCCCATTTCATCCCCATATAGGATAAGAAGATCTGTAAGTGTATGTTCACACTTAGTCTCAAGGTTATAATGCAAGAACAGAGGTAAAGAATGAGTATGGCCTCCTTGTAGACTCCACTCTCACTTTTTTTTTCTACTTGGTGAGATCCTATGCTCCTCTTCATAGCAATGAATCCTTGATATCCTGTCACCACCTTTTAACCTACATGACACCTCTTAAATCACAAAGCTTCTCACCACATCAAATATAAGCCTTTAGCTCTGTCACTGTTGTTTCAGTGCACTGAGAAATAGAAATGCTCTGAATTTACACAGAGAAAAATACAACCACCAGAGAAGCATAGTCTGAGCTGCATTGATTTAATCTTCAGAGGAAATTGGGAGGTGGAGGGGAAAGAAAAAAAAGCACAAATATGCAGTCAGGCAGCAGGAGCTACAAGGTACTGGTGGCCAGTTCTTACAGCTCTGAGCTGCTTTGGCTGAATTGCTCCTCAGGGATTACCTGGTTTTGTTCTCAAAGCCGCATCACAGACATAATAATGAAATGCTACTTTCTGTGAACTGTCGCTCTTATGGAAAAGCCCTGCCAGTATGCTGTCTTTCTCTATGTACAGTTTTTAGGAAAGTACATGCTAATGCAATTATCTAGACAAGTCTTCAGCATCTGTCGCTTGAAAACTGGGGTTATAGTTCAGATACTGTGGACTAATTGTTGAAAGTTAGCAGAAAACTTTTGGCTACAAAGGAAATTGGCACACAAACCCAACTTGAAGACCCACTGTTCAATAATATTCATCCCTTCAGATATTGTTCTCTCTCATGGCTCCCTTGGATCCCCAGGCACACAGACATTCCCCATAGAGCCCATGGATCCCACAGCTCCACAGACTTTGCTTGCCTTGCCTGCAACACACAGCATCATCAGGAAGACAGGTGCCAAAGAGACATAACAGGAAGATTTAATTTGGGAGGTTTCTCAGATATCTGGCTGGTAGTTCTCATTCTAAGTGCCTTCTAAAACTTTTTCTACCTTACACTACTCTTTACAGCTCCCACTGATCCAAAGCCAGTATTACAGCAAGGCACTTAGTTTCTCATAGATATTTACTGAATTCCCCAAGGACAAACCAGCAGTTTTGTGAAGTGCTGTGAGAAATATTAGAGCGCAAAACACAAGGCCACAGGGAGTTTTCCACTAGATAATATGGACAGAAGACAAATTGCCTATGACCGGCAGAAGTAATGGAAACCTGCTTCCTCTAAACTCGTATGTGCTAAGGCTACTCCAGAGCTGCACTGCCAGACAACGTTTAGCACCTGAGTCCTTTCCCTCAGTACCCAGAGCATTAATTTGGGTCTTTCCTGCCCAGCCAACAACTTATTAGATGAAGATTAGATTAATTTATCTAACTTTGAAGACCCTCTACCGTACTGCTAAACTTAGTAAAAAATGGCCAGCAGGTTCCACAATTCTGACTGGCAAGTAGTATGATGGAACTTCAGAAACCAGGCTTCCTACATATGTCTTGGGAGATTGCTTTTTATTATCATTAGATTTTTTTTTTTTGCCAAATATATTTCCCCACTGCTACTTAATCCAAAGTTCAGCAACTCCAAGTGCTAGCTGATTTATTTCAGCATTGTTGACAGAGAAATAAAAAGGGATCAGTTTGTTAGTGGTATTACCCCCAAAGAATGGTACCAATGATTCAAAGGTGCATCCATCAAACTTCTTCTGTGACACAGTGCTCACAAGGGAGAGCTGCAAGCACCATCTCAGCAAGTATCTTCTGAGTATTAGCAAACAAAGTTTTTAAGTGACTCCCTAGCAGCCAGATGACTTTATTTAGCAGCACCAGTTCGAAGCAGAAAGCCTTCTTTTTACATCTACTCATCAGGATCCAGAAATAACCCTCCAATAACCCTTCTCTAACTGTTAAAATGAGATACTGGCCCCCAACCATGACACTGAAGAACCTGTCCTGAACTCAGTTTGTGTATTGTGTCCCAAGAATTCTCCTCTCTTGGTATGTTTCAGTCATCCCATAACTATGCTGACCCAGGTTTTTACTTCCCTCAAATACTTCTATCCCACAATTAAACTTTTTCCCTTGAGTTTCCCTGACTGAAAGACATCGTCCATGAAACTCCCATGTTTGTAGCCACAAGGTGAAGCATCCTCACTTATGCTAATTGGCCCTTCCTTGTCTTCTCTTCCCTGTCAACAAAAGACCCACCCTGCATGCACAGTCTGATCCTTGGCACTTGTACTGTAGTTCAGTAATGACCAAATGGGAGTTTCTCAAGTGTGATGGGAGATCCTGCCTACATCTGCCTTTCTCCTTTGTGCTTTTGGCAGCACAAAGTCTCTTGCTTTCTGTCTCATTCCTACATTCCTAGTTGATGGCACTGTCCAACCACTTACTACACTTGACTTTTTACAACACTTTACATGGGCCTCAGTTCCCTTTCACTGAAGTTAGAGCAAGCAACAACCAACTTTTACTAAAGTCACCAGTAGTGTGAAGTTACTGAAGGCTGAAACCATATGAAATCAATACATTTCTTGTGGTTCTTTCAATGCACAGTAAGTGAGCACAGATTGGCTGCAAATTCAACCCAGACTTAGAAACCTCTGTGAACTTGATCCAGCCTTCAGGTTTGTTTCATCCAGTTTCAGGTTTCATCGTCAAAGTTTTACTCTGCCCTACATGCTGCCCCAATAAAGTATGCCTCAAACGAAATAAGGACATCAGCAAAAATGAAGAACTTGTCAGATAGTGATGTTTTAGTTTTATACCATATGTAAGAACATGCATTGACAAGCAGTATGTATACAATTACTGCTCTTGCAAATCAAAAATTGTTCATGGTAATGGACTTCTACTTGAGTACAATTTCTGCCAAGAAACTATTTTCAAGAAATGTGGATGGAATAGCTCTGTGCCATAGTTCTTCTCTTTCCCCATCACAATAATATACTAAGAAACGAAGCCTTTTCATCACAACCTGTGCACAAAATCTCCAGCACGCTTTTTAGACATTCAGGATGTGAAATAATGAAGTCCAAACTTTACTGAAGCAGTATTTTCTGTCTGCATTTGCCATCACTGAGGCAGCAATGGGAAAGAAAAAATAATAATGAGGAAACTGAACATCTTTTATGGATCACATGAATGCAAAGCCAAAATACATTTAATTGCCTAGCTCACTGAACATACCACATCTTTTCCTATAAAGCTGATACTACTGGCAATGTTTCCTCACTTCTCAATCATATTAAACCAGTAATTAAAATGAAAAAAAGCGCCTAGACTTACAATACCTTTAGGAGGGCATGTAGATTGTAATTTTATACTGCATTTAATGTAAGCAGAATTTAAAAAAAATCTTAGTCTGAAATTAAAGCAAAATCCATGTTACATTAAGTTTTAGGAATTACTTAATTCCCACACAAAAATACTGTTAAAGAAAAAAAATATTCATAATTTTAAATCAGGTAGGAAGATAGTCAACTCTGATCTTTCACAAGCAACTAAGTCACTCCTCATTTATACACGTGGGATTTGTAGAAATATTCAATTAGAAACTGTGACAGGTAATTTCCTATAACAGATTTTGAGACAATGTAGTCAAGGGCTCTTACTGGACTGCACCTACATCTAAAGCAAAATCCCTTCTCACTGAAATGGATGCAGGTCGGTTTCCAGCAGAGCAGTGGTGCTGTCTACAATCCCCAGCCTAGCTGGGCTGACTTACACTGTTCTAACTGAGCCAGATGGGTGAAATCAAAACTACCAGCAACATTAAAATCTATGATGCAAATGAACAATTATGTGCACAGGACCTTAGGTGCCAATAAGAGCAAATGAGATTGCACTTTATGGAGCGTGAAAGAAATATTAGAAGTTCTTTACCTATTGATTGTATGTTTCTTTTACTAGCATGAAGAAGAGTACATTAATTTTATATAACTGCACCACAGGTTTCTACAAACCTTTTTGCAGCTTTCTGCATTAAATGGCAAAAAAAACAACAGCAGAAACAAAGGACAACCTCTAAGAGCATTATTACTATGTACTGTGCAAGAGAAATTAGTAGAAAAAATTATAAAAAAATAAGGCAATATACTTTACATGGGAAAATTATTTGGAACAGGAAATCTAAGTACTCCCCTGCGTGTTCTTGAAAGCCCCCACAAAATGTAATTTTTCACTATATTTAGCAGATTAAGAGAATTACAGTTAGCAAGAGGTATTTTCCTAATTATTTTAAATGGTAATATGCTTGGTTTTCTTTTTATTAAAGAGCTGCAACATAATGCTGGGTGCAAATTCAGGGCATTTCTACAATCTCAACATTGGTAACAGTATTTCTGTAGTTGGTCAGATCCCAAAGATCACATTAAAAGCATAAGCTGAAAGTCTTTGTGCTGGAAATATTTAAACCAGGCTTTTATACCCATGCTCTGTGGTAAAAAGTCAGCATCAGCCCTGGTAATCCTCTACATGGAGGACAGGAACTGTTTACCTCTTGCAAACAGCATTGCCCGACCAACCTGATTTAAATTGCTTCACAACTTCTCCTAAATACTGACCTTTTAGAAATGGCAGGTGAGCAAATGAAATAAGAAACAGTAGAGAGGGAAGTCACACATAAATGCTTCAACCCACCTTGAACAGCGATGTTTTGGGCTAGGTTTTTAAACACTTTATTAAGCATATTTCACATTGGAAGCAACTGCAGGGAAGGAAACTGCTTTCAACAAATACTTGAGTTTTGTTGAATTTACTTTACATTGTGTGTAGCAGCAGTGGAACTTACTACCACAAATTGTTGACACCACCACAGAAGCTATGGGTGAACTGGATGTTAAGAGGAATGGTCCTGCTATCCACACTATAACAGCAAGTAATAAATCCAGCCTATTCCCAGCTCAAAAATTCTTGGGAAAGGTTCGTTCAAGGCACCTGGCCAATCCCCAGCACTGATGGTGGCAGATATGAAATGTTACTTATATGCAACTTTGGAACAAGTCACCTTTTTTGCACCTCCATCCAGAACCCACAACCCACACCCCTCTCTGTTACAGTGTCTTGCTTACACATTACAAAAGCTACTCTAATTATAAATTACTAGATACAAAACACTCATGGAAGGCAAACCCACAGCAATTCCTCAATAAATCAAGGACAAATCAGCAGTGACTACCCCTGCAGCCCGTCTACACCTGTAGATGGAATTACTGCTGTAATCATTTCCATCTCTGCCTGTATCCTCATATACCACTTGGGAAAATACTTGTGCCTGATTTAAAGAAAGCAACAAAACTCCACAAACCCCCAACAATGACAATGAAAGAAAACCTTTCTCAGTTCTCTGAAAAATTGGAACAAGAAATCTAGTGTTTGCAAAATTGTATTGCTTCAGGGAAACCAAGACTCCGTACTAAATCAGCCTGACTAATTGTACTGTAACTGAGCCAAATTAGTTAAATAAAGCCTCCCTTTAATAGTGTTTGTTTGCTGAGCCAAGCAAGCTTTTTGAGTGTTTCAGGTCACCATAATCCAACATAAGTTATGTAAACAATATGTAACATACACAACTATTGTTTAAGTGCATTGAATTAGACTTTAGACTTTCAGAGGTCAAAGGTAGGCAGCTGTCCACCCCTATTCACAAACACATTCAACAGCTGTACATCAGAAAAAACCCCATGCATTTGCACCAGTTTCAGGGTTTTACTTCTACTTTGTCATGCAAGTTCTTGCTTTTAGAGCCTTGCAAATTGTCTTCACTGTTTGAGTTCTGGACAAGACATTTTAGAAAAATCCAAGGGCAAGATCAAAAATTGTTTTTTTACTCTTCTCTGTTTTTACATTCATAACAAAAATCCAGTAAGCCCTATAGCCTATTGTCTCTACACTGTCAAAAATTATTTTCTGATTACATGATAAAATACTATCTTGGCAAAATTAGGTAGATTAAACAAAAATCATAGATGATGTGCCAGGGCTTCCTCCTCTCAGCACTTTACAAATTTAGGAGAGCAGCCCCAAAGGAAAACCAAAAGCCAAAGGAACCTTTTCTTCTTTCCTCTGTTTTCATCAAATTAAAAATTCTTTTACTATATAATACCTGCTCACAATCAGGGCAGTCCAGCTTCACTAATTCCTTATCCCTTACTGCTCTCTTTCATGCTTATGTTTCATATCTACCAGTTGCTTTCAGATGGCTTCAGTTTTGACCTTCATTTTGTTCTAGCATGAAACCTAGTCAGGATTCTAGTGCACAACACAGGTTCCTTTCATCTCTCTACTGAAGGTACTTAAAGACTACTATAACCTGTGCTATTCCAGTCATAAACCTAGGAGAACCATCTTCCAAAAGCATTTTACTGGTGGACTCCAAAATTCCCTTGCTGGCCTGCTAAATGCACCCTTGGCCTCAATAAGAGAAGAAACCAACTTTGTCAAGCTCTCCACCTGGTCTCCATTTCTCGGGACGCTCAAGTATTGCGGAGGAAGTGGTGGGATAAGGAATGTATCTTTGCAGGATATAAAATTTTCTCTCTGGCTCAGAATCAAATTGAGAGGTCAACCCAACCGCAAACGTATTTAATAAATATTAAGGCTGAGAGTAACACTTTGGAGTAGGTTTCATGTAGCGGAAGATGACATCAATGTTCTTTCCTCACGAGCCAAGTTCTCTAAGCACTAAGAATATTCTCTCATCTGCACTTAATCTCTAGTCTAGGCTACAGGCTGCCCTAAAGCCTGACTTGGACAGCCTTGGCATACAACCTCCAAATTGTGGCCCTACTTTTGAATGCCTATGACAATGTACAAGCCTTGTGCTGTGACTCTGTTTGCTATGGCCTTTATGTTTCTAGGCTCCATCTCTCACTGAATACTACCAAGACTTTGCAAATGACATGCAAGAGCCCTAACCTAGAAGTGTTATATGCAAAAATGAGAATGAAGGAGAAGAGAGGAAAACATCAAGCGTCTTTAGACACCTTAGGAATTATGGCTATGGTTTGTTGCATTTTAATAAATTAGTGGGATATTCACTACTGGAAAGAATCTGAGAATGCACAATGTGCTCACGTAACTAAAAGCTAACATAGGAAAAAAAAGTAATTCAATAATTTGTATTTTGAACTACCAAATTTATTTGAAAATCTAATTTTAAGGCATTCTGTAGATTAATCCTGTGAGTGCTTTTTTGCAACAAATCTAAGTAGGCAGCCTTACAATGAAATATTGTTACTTTATAAAAATCAGTGAAATTAGACAAAGAAGCTACTTTTGTAGACAAGGTTAGTGATAAGTAAATTGTAGGTTCATAAAAAAATCAGGCTGCAGTCAATGAAAATTACCAGCAGCTGGTCTGGGCTGCCTTGGGATTCCAAGGACAGCAAATTTACCAATCTGCAAGTCATCATATGTAGCTAAGATTGTCATGACAAGCTTTTAGCAAAACACTGGACAGAATGAACCTTTCCTAAGAAGTTATCTACTCAGTCTGTAATTTTCTCCTGTGCACATAATGTTTTGTTGCTGTTGTTGATGGTGATTTAAAGAAAATAAACGTACCAGGATAGGAGGTAACTAGCTGTATATGTCAGCAATTTTTCTAAACGGAAGAGACAGGAAGAAGAGCCACTCCTTTCATCCATTTTAACTCAGACTGTACTTGAAAAGAAAACTAATCACAATTGCAAAATTTTTGCTCATCCTTCACTTGTAAATCAAAGTATAATAGTTTCTCCAAGTTCTTATTTCTGCAGAGGATCTGAACCTGGGCACGTTAATGTATTTTCCAAATTGCTCTGCTAATATCTTAAGTAACTGCAATATAAAGAATGAACACATGTTATTACCAGAGTCTAGTAAGAATTAGGACCTTATAGTGGTACATCACGGAGAAATAGATACTGAGAGCCTTATTAGCCCACACAGCTGACAGCAAAATATCTGAATACAGTTTTTTGTGCAGCCAACACACAGTTGTTCTGAGAACATTACTACTGCTTAGGATCAAATTTAAACATCACAGAAATGAAATGCCCTCCTTTTTAAAGCAAGAGACAATAAAGTATTTCTCCTTTCCCTTCGCTAAATGCAGTGACTTGTGCAAGAGACCAATGCAGAAAGCTGGGAATTGAAACAGAACTGGCCAAGACAAAAACCAGTGCCAGGAAGACATGATGTTTTTTTCATCAATTTTGGCATGCCACGTTGACAAAGGATGAAGAAATAGCAATAGAGACAAGAATCCTGAAAATCTTGAGGACTTATACTGACAGCTCTAGTGTTTGGTAACTGAATTACACAGAGGTGTGCACACATTCACTTGCAAAAAATGATGCTGACTTGGCAATGCTTCTTTCAGTTGAGATTCATGGGGTGGAAAAGGAAAGGAAAAATCCTGAGTCTTGCACAGAAAAATTACCATAAGAAAGTGAATTCCCTCTCAATTAAAAAAAAAATCAACCCCATAACTAAGACACATTCTTTCACTGTCCTATGTTTAAATTCACCATGTAATTTGATTTCAAGGCATGGCATTAAGGCTTTTCCTTAAAGTGCCAATCTGCTTTTTGATCTTTACTGCTGACATGAAATAGAAGAGCTGTACATCATATAAATCTTTGGCTTTGCTTAGCTTGAAACTGGTAAAGAGAGAAAGAGAAAACAAAGTCATCTGCATAAATCCTTCCAAACCAAAAGGCATTCCCCTTACCCTAACTATCATTCATTTCTGCACATCTTGTTTGAATTATCATCTGAAGTTTGTCTTATTCCATCTCCAGAACAAGTCAAATAGCAGAGCATAAAGATATGGCTACATGAATAAAACCATATGATCTACTTGATCACTGTTAACTTAAAAATAGGCTTACACAGAAAAATATTATCTGGCAATTGACATGTTACTTTGATCCTTTTCTTTCTGTATCCTGTCACATGCATTCAATTCAGCAGCTACTGGAAGCATTGGCATGCACCTTCAACATGATGAGAAGCAACAATTCAAGGGAATCACTGCACTTCTACAAAGCTGGGATATTCAATTCAAATGAGACAGTATCATGTTATGGGAAGGAAAAGTTAAATTTTAAGACAAGGAGGAAGAACTTTGGTAGTAGACACTATAAAATGTAGCAAGTCTCAACAGGTGATACAGCAAGACTTCTACAGACTCACAGGCTCATATGTTCCCATCTACAATAGAATTCCTGAAATGGAAGTCTCCCTTGTCTCTACCCTTCTGTTTCTATATCATGGCATGAGATTTAAGACAGTGTATGCTATACCAAAAAAATTTAGGATGGCTCTTAGTTATACCTTTTTTAAAAAAATGTTGCTTTTTATTCATTCAAAAACCAAATTAACTATTTTGAGATCAAAAATATCAATTTTAAGGGGTTTTATATATTTATTGTAGCATGTCTCAACCTGTTATGTACCATCAATGATACAACGTCAAAGTGGAAATATCGTGCCTGAATTAATTAGAAAGACTTGAAGCTTGATCTACTGCTTATCAGGTGAATAATGCAGGGAATAGTTATTTTAGAGAAAGATGCTCACCGTTTCAGAATTGTTTCACCTTCCATATGCCTTCTGCAAAAGTATTTATTATGATGGCAAGCAAGGAGAAACAAACACACTTCTTCTCCAGGCTCACGACTTTCGTTCCAAACTGTGCCCCAGCAGCCATTACAGTGATGGTACACAGGCATCAAAAGGCAAGGAGGAGAAATGCCAGGAAGAGAAGCTACGTCCTACCCCAAGATAATCAACAGTCTTAGGATTAAAACAATCTTAGGGAACCAAAGGGGCAAAACTGAATTGTCTCCCACAAATTACTCAAACAACGTAATGCTTGTGCTCTAAGAAAAAAAGGAAGCGACAAGATTTTCACTGCTGGTGAGAAAATGTTTGATAGAGCACTTTGATGGCACATCCAGCCATGGGCTATGACTTCCAAGAGGCTACAGTCTTTCATTGGCTTCTTATGCAACTACTACTCATAGGAAAATTTCTCAGGGCTGAACGACAAGAAAAGTGCAATTTTTTTCAGTATCACATGGTTTGGATGCTCTGCTAAGAAACTGATACCTAAAGATTTTTAGCTTTTTCCTATATTTTTCGTTTTATAGATTTTTAATATATAGTTGTATAGTTTTTAACACTTTCTCAGCCTTTCTCACACTTTATAACAATAGCTAACCCTTTCTAACACATTCTTGAAATTCTGTTTAGTCTTACTCTCAATAAGAGAACTTCTAACATGGACATTTGTTTTACACCAGCACCTGAGAGAGATAAAGGGCAAGGAACCCCCTGGAGCAAATCCAAGGGGCAGACCCAAGGGTGGGTTGCTGGGGCAACTGATCCCTTATTGGTTGTACCTGCTAGATATACTAATTAATTGACCTTATAGAAATCATAGAAATCCTCTGCCACATGTGCACATTCCTGTATTTTGTGCACCCGAAAGCTTTCATTAAAGAATAGCTATTTATATTACCACTTCAATATTATTTGCAAAAGTTTTTCTTCTGATTCCAGGCAACAAAACCCCACAGATGTAGTCAAAGTGCATTGCCTCAAATCCAAAACCATCCTTCTTGTTACTGCATTAGTAACATAGTGCATACTAAATATAACACTACCTAAAAATTTGCCACTTTTCAAAACAACTTTCAAATAATCATTAAATCCTATGGTGTTGGCTGTTTGTTTTGCTCCTGGAAAAAACAGGTAATAGCAGTAGAGCCAGAAATAGTGAACTGGACAAGACATAGGGAGAGTTTGCAGTGGCCAGAACTTTACATGCAATTTATTTCTTTCACAAATGTATATGTTCACAGAAATTATTGATTTTACTTCTCATGGTATTAAAAAAAGCAGGCAAAGTAAGAAAACTTTGTCTTGAGAAGTCAATGACAGGTGAAATAAAAGGGAAATGAGGGGAGATGAGATGCCTGAAGCCTTTAGAAATTTACAATGATAACAGTGAGGCAAAATCTTGCTAGCTAAAAACAAAATCTGGAAGGAGGAGCGAAAATGTTAGATTGGTTCAGAGATGTGCAAGGATAATCTTGGGCTCTTCATCTAAGAATGACATCCAATTTTGATCACAGGTTTAATTTGTGCTCCCAGTTGTGCATGAGAATGAACTTTATAGACATTCAACAGACTCATTCAACAGACTGCCCACGGGCAACACTGAAAATGTTCTCACCAGTGTGCTCTAACTTCTTGCAGGATTGATACTTAAAACATATTTTATTATATAACCCGCCTTCTGTGACCTCAATTATGAATAGAAAAACACTATTAAAAAGAACCTGGGGTTAACATAATTAAAGTATTTTGCTACATTTTAAAAGACTTTAAGATTACAACAGTCTTTATTTTCAACATTTTCCTAATATAGCTGTTATGCAATTTGAAGTAGAAACAGCATATAATTATGACTGCTTAGTTTCAGTTGTAGGTGCATACTAGTTTTCTTTTTTCCCCATCTGGATGAAACTTTTTAAAACAAAGCAATTACTGTATTTAAGAAAAATGTATTTCATGGAAATTGTAATAAATACAGAATTAATTGTTCTTTTTATGGTATATGTTTCCAATAAGACATGTTACTATGGCACTTCCCACCCTTCATAATCAAGGTGAAAGTAATTTACTCCAATAATTTATGCTTTTTTCCTATTTCTGATACTTACAATCTAGAAGTTGAAATACCTCCATTAAAACTTAATTGTAAAGAATTTTTCATTCACTAAGTTGGGAATAAAACTTTTTTATTATAAACATTTTTTTAATATTACCTTTTCAGACAAAGGAATTATTTGTATGCCTCTGTTGTCTTCTCACTTGTGCTACAATATTGGTATGTTTGGTTTGCTGTTCTTTAAAAAGCCCAAACATTCCCACAACAGCTGCTTTCCTCATTAACAGGTAACCAGCAGTATCCACAGGAAAGAAACTTTCATATATGAGAATACTGAGAAGTCTCTCTCCATCAGACTGTACCAGTCTAAAATCCTTGGCTGTGTGCTGCAATGCCAGGTAACAGAGCAACCTTGAGAACCACCACCTCTAAAGACCCAGACTAGCACACTCAGAGGCACAAACAATGCTATGTAGATTGAATGAATACCAAGCAAAATTCGTAGTCATGATTATTAACTTAAAGCTATAAAACCTGCATTTAAGAGGCAGCATAAGCAATATTAATCACTGTGGCTAACTACTGCATTTCAACGCAATAGAAAATATAAAGGTGTCTTGACCCATCTACAAAGGAAATGCCTCTAGAAAGTACTGGGGGATGTTGGCCCAAGTGCCCATTTGCAACTACTCCTGACAGATCACAGCCAGTATTCCATTCTTGTAGTAGCACCATTGAACTCCTTGCAGACAAACCTCTCCTGTATTTATAGAACGGAAACAGATTAACTGCATCTGCTTTGGTTGTAGTGTGTCTTTTATTGATTCCAATTCTGACTTCTAAGGAACCAAAGCAGAAGAAAGCAGGGAATAGCCATCAATACTGGGGACTGCACTAAAGCTACACTAAACTTTGTCTGAGAAAGGGATTTGTGGCAATTCAGTGTCTGATGGAAGTGTTTGATGTAGCAGTAACAAACCATTATGACCCATAATTTATATTTTGTCCACCCGTTTTAAAAGGAATGTTATCTGTCTACATGAGGATCACACACTATGGAAGCAGCATCTGTATGTAGTTACTGAAAGCTGTAATGGCAGTAAATCTCCAGCGGAGAAAGAGTTGGAGCCTTACAGACTTAGACATCCACAATCTGAGGGCTGCCTCAGAACTTCAGAGCTCAAACAGTATTGCCAAAAATATGCCTGAGAAAATAACTAGGGATAGAAGGGAAATGGAAACAAGAGTATGTTTCAAGTTGTAAACAGAGGCTCCAGTACCCTTCCCTCTCTACTATCTGTTTTACTGATACTTTATCCTCCCAGCTATCAAGCCAGACAACCCAGATTTATGTTTTGTTTTAGCTCATAATAGCCACCACAGAACAGGGCAATGGGCAGAGCATAAAGCACACCCATTTAATCTTTCTACCACAACATATATTTGGTGTACATCTTATCGTACAATTTTGGCAGTCCCTGAGAATCAGCTGTCCCTATTTTCCCAGGCTCCACGAGACCGTATGGCCCACACAGAACATATTGAATATACAAACTTGCAGAGGAAGATGGTTTTAAGGTCTGTAACTCACAGCAGGAACTGAGCTAAGTTCAGTTCCACTTGGAAGCCATAAAAGCATGGGTTTAAAAAAAGTGCAGCAGTATCTGGTGTTTGATATCTAACAGTATGCAACATGTTTATGACATGTATTAGGCTACAAAATCTGAGTTCATAGCCTGGGACAACAAAGCAGAACTCAGCTCTGGCATATGTAGTGGGAAATAGAAAGGCATGTCTCGTACTGTAATGGATATTGCTGCTCCCTCAAGAGCTTGAGTTGCATAGAGCAGGTGGTTCAATGAAAGATACTAGCACTTCGGAAAAAATTAAAATACAACTAAAAGAGCAACTAAATAGCAGTTGGTTCAAGCACAAGTCAATTCAGACTCAGGTTTACTATACAAACAACACAGTTCAGTTCTCCAGAATTACTTTTCAGAAATGACAGGGTAAGAAAGTTTGTACAAATTATGTGGCAACTAAAACTGTCTCAGTCACACAGAACTCTGTTTAAAGGGTACCAAAATAATGAAATCTAGATGAAGCATCACTTCCAAACTACTTTAAAAGTAGTCTGATTCCAAACTGGATGATCTAGTCCCACTGCCTTAAAACAAGTCCCATGGTCAAGTATGTGGTCTTAAAAAGCCTTTCCCTAATTAAAAAAAAAAAAAAAAAAAAACAAACCAAAAGCTTTCCCCTCTCTCACATTAAGTTAAATAACCTCAGAAGCAAAAAGAGAAAACACCCAAGTATATGATGGAAAGAGGGAAACATACCAACATGCACAACAGCATACTAAGCCTACATACTGGAAAAAAAAGTTTTATACATTAAATGAGATCAGCAGAACTAAGTGTTAAAAAGGGTCATGGCTAATTTCAAAATATGCTTTAGGAGTCGGACTGTCTCCAGGAAGAACAAGAGTTACTTGCCAAGTAGGAAATCATGTCAATACTGGCTATTCTTAATCATGGTCTCATGTAGTGGAGAAAATGTAGTCATTTCATCAAGTGAACACCACTTCTTACTTCCGTACCTCAAAGTATTCTTCCCCCACACACCCACTGACACTTTTTTGCCACAGCAAACATTATAAAAAGTCAAACAGGGGATTCTGTGCTTTTACGTTTGTTGGTTTTTGCTTTTGTCTCACTTTTCCCCATTTTTAAAACAAAGTAGAATTATAAAGAAAAATTTTGCGTGACCCTTGAGAGTTTGAATCAACTGAGTCTACGCCAAACTGAATCTTGGGTTAATCTTCCAAGCTAACAGGGTTATGAGCTTGTATCTCATCCTCTAGACAGCAAAACTAAAAAAGTAAACTGGTCTTCTATGTATAAAAATTAATAATCCATGCTGGAATACCCTGGATGTTTAAGTACCACTATCAGTCAATAACTGAAAAGCTGGGGCTCTGTTACTTAGAAAAGTACATTTAAAATGATTTAATTTCTTAATTGCTTTCGAGTTTTAGGTTATACAGGGTTGGTAAGTAAGATTTAAAAATATATATATTGTGGTTGAAAAACTTCTGAAGTTCTGTAAAAAATCTGCTTATATACTGAACTATTATCAGATAGAATTTTTTTCAATCATAAGTGAAATCCTTCTCTACTCACTTGTGTGAGCTACAATAGAAAACTAAGCCAAGAAAAATTATCTTGTTTGGCATGAGATTTAGCTAAAACATCAAAAGCTAAAACCTCATTCCTAAATATTTGAGCAGTACAGCTGAAGGGCTGCATGTGCCCTATGCAAAAGTCATTAAAAATTTAGTTAAATTTTAATTCAACTGTTTTATTATAAAACAGGTGTTATGATAGTGTCATATCCCATGATGCAAAACATACATGCATCCATAAGCATGTCATTTGTTAGAATATATATTGTTCAAACCAAGATCAGTTACACCTGAAAAATAACCACACCTACCTGTTAATGTAACTTAGAGCAACATAGGTTGGCTGCTGAAGTTCTTGTTTTTCTAATACACGTGGGTCTGTATCTGGAATAAAGAAATACACAGAATTGAGCTTTGTGCATTTACACTGAAATTAGGGGACTGAATGGTGAAAAGTAACCTAAGTGGACACAAGAGATACGAAATAGCTCAACCCAGTTTATCCACAGAGTACACTTAACACAGCTCCATCCCTCGCTCATTCATTCATAAACACAGTATTGCATTACTTTACGCAAGAATTTGAAACATCAACAGTGATGTAATTTCCAACTGTCACACAAGCTTTCACAATCCCCCTCATAAATACTAGTTTTCACTGCTTTCCATTATTTATAGTGTTAAATGGCTCAAGCTTGCTTCTTTTTTATGTAGCTATTTTAACATTTTAAGATGTTCCAAGAGTGATTAGATCTCTTCTGTTGGGTCTTGAGACTTTTCTTCTGCATTTCTGAGTTTTGTTCTCTCCCTTCTCTACAGCTTATTTTCTGAAGCTCTGAATCAGAAAAGTCATACAAAAATGCTCTTGAAGCAAAATGCTTGCCAAGCAGAGCACTGCCCACCAGAAGCCCCAAAGCAAACAAATCCAAATTCCCTCAAGTGCTAACTTTCTCACTCAAATGAAAAAATATGTTTTCAATCACCATTTCCATTGTCCTTTGCAGTTAAGTTGTGCTTTTATCTAACAAAGGAGTTTTGATTTGAATTTTTGAAACAAAAGCGAAGGGAGTATGTTCATAGTTTAGACAGTTTTCTTATACCAAAACCCAGAGTTGTATTGAAGTTTCGAACACAACTTTGCCCTGCATAGTTGATAGGCACCTTTAAGAGCTGAGCATAAATAGTCTTCAAAAGTTCCCAATGGAAAGTGTGCATCCTGCCTGTGCAGATTACTATAGTCATTAATAACACATTTTATGCATTACTTGAAAAGGAATTCTGTGTGTAACTTCTATGTTTTAACTATCAAGAATAAAAACGGCCTTTACCAAATGGGTCCCCACAGCACTGCTGCTATTCATCTTTTATTTCATAGAACCATCTACATTGTGTTTGGTGAGAGGGGAAGCGTGTGGGGCACTCCAAGCAAATCCCGTATTTTGGACTGTTCTTGCTTCCTCCTACAGCTTTTAAGCATTGTTAATGTTTAAAAACTCATTATCTTGATAAGCACATTAGTTTGATGTGATCAGTCACTTTTGGTGGTTTTTGTGGGGTTTAAAACATGATACAATTGTTTCGAATTCTGTCTCTGCTGCTGTGTCTTAAGGAAGATTTTTAACTGAACTGAATGGGGACGGTGCTTGAGGGTTGGTGTATTTGTCACACCACTGCTGAAGCAGATAATGTCTTTATTCAAGGAGAAGGGAATCTCCTGTCTGCCTCTCAAAGCTCAGACTGATCCTTCTATCTACTATCCTTTCTACTTACACTCCTGCACTAAGCTCCTGCACAGCTTAGGTTGCAGGATTTGCTAACATGCTTTTATCAATATATTCCTGAAGAGATAAATAACTCTATGAAAGTTCAGTGAAGAGGGATAAAAGTGCAAGTCCCAAGCCAACCAGCAAACTGTTGTTCTTAAGAGGAAAAGATCTTGCTGGTGCCTGGGGAAATTCTGCAGCAATTGCCAGCACATCACACTACTTATGAAGCTAACCAAAGACATCAGTGATCTCCCATGGTGTCTAATTCACCTCTCTGAGGAAGTTAGGTTCACACAGCATACAGAGATCTTATATTTGCCTTTGCTTCTATAAAATTCACCACCATTTAGCAGGCCAAGCATACAACTACTGACATGGTGAGCTCTCTTAGATTTACACCTCGGCAGTGCGCAGCCTGCCATGGAACTGTCTCGATGCAGAATGTCTGCAGGGCATTAATCCCAGCCAGGACTATCTGAGAACTGCTGTGATGCCTAGAGAGGCTGCCTGGAACAGAGGCTGGACAGAGTTTAAGGAATAAAGTAGGTATTTATTGCAAGGCATTTAAGGGATACACCTTGGGCAGTACAAGAGCCTGGTCATGGCTCTACCCAAGACGGACCCAAGATGGAAGACTGGTCACAAGTTTTCACTTTTATAAAAGTGAAAAAAACTTTTATAAGTTTTGGTCCATTTACATATTTGGGTTAATTGTCCAATTACAGCTTCAGGTTATGAAGTCCCATCCGCCCAAATTGCTCTCCTCAATTGGCTGTTGTTTCTAATTTTTGGGCCTGAAGCTGCAATGGTGTCCTTGGTTCTCAGCCTGGAAAAGGATTGTTTTGTCCAACTGAACTGTGAAGACAACTTGCTAACACTTTTTATGAAGTTCAGAGTCACACACTAAGGCAGTACAGAATCTGAAAAATGTGAAAGCTAAAGCTTAAGGAATCAGCTGCAACCCAAGTTCAGGCATCTGTGGTTAAATGACTATGTCTTTGCTAATCCAGATCTTAAATGGGATTAACCTCCATCTATAAACAACAGTTTCTGTGACTGAAGGAGACAAAATTGTGGCTGGTTTACATCAGAATGCTGCACGTTATCTGTGGGAGAGGACAAGGAAAGGCTCTAATGGAGAGTCCACCACCCTTCCCACAGCTTGCCTGCAGCTCCCCATAACATCAGCTGAAGATGAAAATACAAGACAAAAACCAAACGCCCCATAACTTTTGTAGGAGTGTGTTATCAAAGCAGAGAGCAATTTGCCTGCTGGCACCTGGAGAAAGCAGACTCCTGTTTCTCAGTAGGTGCTGCCTGTCACACGAGGAACACAATGCAGATTCTATTCAATCTATCTATCCCTTCCCCCTCCATGTATCAGACTTCACATGTTTTTAAAGTCAATTATGCTGCATATACCAATTCCCCAAAATAATCCAAGCCACGGTAAAAAAATCTTGTATGAATTTAGCACTTAGAATGCTTGACACATTTTTATTCCTCCTGCAACCACGTGCTGGGTTGCCAGTCATGAGAATGCTGCATTCACCTCTGCACTGCAGTAGGAACTACATGTAACACTGCTGGGTCTTCCTCAGCTATAATATTAAAAAAACCCACATAAACTTGTTCTGGGGCCATGGTAAGGCCCTCAGAGAAGAGCAGAAGAGAGGAGAAACTGGACACGCTGTGCCACAGGTGGCAGCAGCCCTGGGGCCCTGGCACAGTCCTTCCCCAGTTGAGGGGCATGAAGGGGCACACTGGCAGCCTCTCGGCATCCACCCTGCACGGCTGTGCTACCCAAGCACACACACATTTGGCCCACCATTGCCAGCTTTTTTCTCACTGTCTAAAAATGCCACCAGTCAATTCCTTTCTGCCTCCATTTCCTCTTCCTCTGCCCAGCCTCAGACAGTGCCTTTCCTCTCTCCTGCCCCTTTCTAACTCCAATTCTTCCTATATCCTGCCCTCCATTGCTCCCCTCTCAAAATGTCCCAACATAAGAACAAGTTAAAACTTTCAAGGAGATGTTGATAACCACTTGGGCACTGCCCTCTTCCCTTCTGCCCCAGCCTGACCCCTCCACCCCCTTTATTGTATTTAACTTCCAATTTAGGCAGTCTCTGCTTACATTCCTGATGATAGTTAGCACTTTTTTGAGCAGAATGAACATACATTTTTAACAACTACAAAAAGATCACAACCATCTCAAACTTGATTAAAAAAACCCCAGTAGTTAGTGCTTTTTTATTTTTCTTTCTTTTTTAAGGAATAGCATGTAGATCTACAGTGAGATTAAGCAGCAGTATTCTCTGATGCTGAACCTTCAAGCCTGGACTTCCAGCACTCTGCTTTTCTCATGCCTAAGCACATTCATACAGACACTAGCAATGCCTTCTAAAACCACACATGCTGCCCCAAAGCATGTCTTTGAACATGTGCTGCCCCACTGACCAGGATGTTCTGCATCTTAACGCTCTCGCTTAATCTGACTTGGGAATGAGGAGCAGGGGAGACAAAAATCTGTTGTCAATCTCAGAAAAATGGCCCTGTATAACGTTACATGTTTAGTCAATGTTTCTTCAAACTCACATAGACTGGTCAAAGTCAGCCAAATGTAGCCTAAATAGTTTCCAAATAGACACCTATAATGGTTTAAACACTCACAAATGACAAATTTCTTCTTGAAAATACTTAAGCAATATAACTGAAGGCTGATCTGAGTTCCCGTTCTTGTAAGAAAAATATCCAGCACACACACAAAAACTACTCCAGAAATTGAGGGGACTGGTTGATTAACATTAACTAGCTTCCCTCACTTCTTGAATTAACAAGGGTTATCCAAGACTCACTACTTCACTGGTTTTGCAGTAACACCTTAAATCTGGTAGAACAAGTTGCCAGCTGCTGAACATTAGCTGCCTTCATTGCTTGTCTCTTCTTACAAACATTATGTGCCACTGATTTCATTCCACAGTGGGAAGAATTACTTTCTGCAGTGCTGTGAGAGTTTCTTAAGCTATGTCCTCCTCATTCACTATGGTGCCAGATTTTTTTTCTCTTTTTTTTTAATGAAATATGATTAAAATGAAATTTTTGTCTTACACTAACTACTCCAGAATTTTGCTCTGCATCCCAGCACCTCACTATTTAAATGACTGAAGTGTGGATGCTAACATCCGTAAGAGAGACAGAATTACTCAGTCATCTGGAGGATAAGACCCCTCCAATTTCTCACATCCACAACTTGCTTTATACTGGACAACTAGACAAGCAGTATGAGTGTATAATTAAGGCGGAGAGACCATAAATTGCACTGAGCCATCTTTGAACTATTCACACAAAGCCAGGCATTTTCTGTGGAGTATGTTCTAACAAAATAAATCACTGACTACTGAAGCATTCTATGATTACTAAATCACCTCAGTACACAGAATTTTGCAGCCTGAAAGCACTGCAAAATCCTAACCTGGCAAAGTATTTTAAAGAGAGCAAATAATAAAAAAAGGCATACATATCCTGTATAAGCACATTCTTCAATTATATAACTTGGTTCTACATTAATATTTCTGCACAAAAATACACACCACATCTTCATTGTATATAATGCAGCAATAAGTTTTTACTCTTTACAAGATACAAGAAAGTTATTAGAAGCAACTTCACCTTCATAAGAGCTCTGGTTTTAAATCACTGTGAAAGATCACTTTTCACCTTACAAAATGTTAACAAATTCCAGTGGCATTATTTTACAACCACAAACTTTCTTCTTACAGAGACCAGGAAAGGTCACTACCACTAGCAAAGTGGTAAAGATAGTCTCAGAAGAAAGATAATGACCTAAAGGTAGTAAAAATTATACTGCTCTTTAACATTTCAAATATGAACTGGCCAGTCCGGTTTTAATCCCACCCTGCCACCATTTAACAAAAGCAGAGGTTGAGGTCAAGACTGACAGAAGTCCAGGTGCCTAAAGAAGGAGACATGAATCCCTACTCACTCACAAATGCAGTGGCTGGATTGTCAAAATTTTTTGGTAGCTGTAATCCTCCAACAGATTTCACCCACCAACAACCTGAGTAGCTTCTTTATGGCTGATAATTATCCTTTTATCCATCTTTGTCATAGGAGGTACTATGCTAATTGAGTGTGGGGGTGATTATTAGGGAACAAATTTCAGCCTAACAAACAAGGTCTCTCAGTGAGCTCCAGTGAGCCTCTGGTGAAGTGAGAAGTACAAGACAATTCACTGATGTTGCAGATATTACTTTTTGGAGGGAAGGGTTTAGAGATGTCCCTTTCTTAAAAAGACTTAGATTTGAAAAATGTGTCTTCTGTAAGTCACATCAAATTTTTACCAAGTGGTTACAACAAAAGCAAAAAGGCAAAACTCCCCTTGACAACCCAAGGGTCTTATTTCCATTTCAGTTTAATTTCCAAAAGAGTAACAAAATGCCTTTAATGTAATGAAAATAACAGCCCTGCAAAGGATTTTAAAAGCATTTTAAAAGCACATATTTGCAAGGACCAAGGACTTACAAGTCTCTCCCAAGTCACTTGGAGATGTTAATGATAATCTCACCTTTTTGTGCAAGATCACACTGGGGTAAACTGCCAACACAGAGGTTCCCCAGACTCAAACCTGACTTTGCCAGAACATCCATACACACGTTCTGCTCGCCCACCAGCAGGTTCACAGAGTGCCTGTCTTGTATTTCACTTGGCCTTGAAACTGGCTGATATAAGTCAGCTCAGCTAGTTAATTAAAACCTACACTTCCCTTGAAACTAGCTCGCTTCACTAATGATGCCAAGGCAAATATTTCTGTTGGCTTCCTCAAAAGTCTGCAATTGTTCCTATGTGGATGTAGCTTAAAAAGCCAGAAATAGATAAATTCAATGTTACTGGAAATTCCTCCCCATCTAAAACCTCCATTACAAGGAAGCCATTATGAGTTTCACAGTATCAATTTCAAATGCAGTGTTATTCGTGTCTTCTTATATATAAAAAGAAAAAAATCACAGACAAATTAACAGAGTCCCTTAATTATATCTTTAACAGAAAAAAGTATGTCCTCATCTTCAGAAAAGGAGATTATGCTCTTCAATTCAAAGACAGACCACTGGAGGATAAATGTGATTCTGCAAGATTTTAAAATCTGGAATTCAAGAACACCTTTACTATTTAAGCATGAGTTTAGGTTCTTTCTAAGATCAAGGTGTTAAATGCCGCAGAGATGGACTTATCAAAATGTGCGAAAGAGATCAGATACCAACTTTCACATTTCCACAATAAGCTCTTTAGACGACTTAGCCCTCTAAATAGATGACTAAGAAAGCTACATTCAGGCAAGTTCAAACAAGAAAACACTGTACTTATGTAAACTTTCAGAGCTTTGGTGAAGGCTAGAGGCTCCAGAATATGTTTAAGGACAAAATTCTGGCTGCTTGGTCTATCCCAGAGTTGCAAAAACTTCTCAGTTAGCTGCAAACAGTTTATTTCCCCCATCAAATTGTACTCAAATGCATGAAGCCATGAAAAAAGAGGCCCTTAAAGACACAGGTTACATAAGTCATACAAGAAGGTCATGAAACTGCAGGATTTTTGTCCTTCTGGGGACAGCTCTGTTGGGCTGGTGCTCTGCTGCTGCTCATACCAGGCCTGTGGACTTTCCACACTGAGCAATTCAGCAACTGAGCAATTGCAATTGCTGCATTACAGCAGGAGAATAATGCAGTCCAAAGACAAGGCAAAGCATCAGAAGTCACAGCCCAAAAGCTGAACTACTGTGGACTTCTCCTAAAGCCTTTCAAGCACAAAAAGGTTATCATTAATCTTGATAACTGCAAATTACATATTATGCATGCAGACAAGTGGTTAGCAAAAGGAAATGTCAAACAGAAGGTTTATTTAAATGGAGGCTGCCTCAGTAAAAGAACCCAACAAGTATAAATTGGGAATGCACACACAGGCAGCTGGAAGGCAAAGCAGCAGCTGCTGACTTAACACCCTGGATTAGCACACACTGGCCCCTTCATGTTGGTGCACCTCCCAAGGATGTGAGGCAGTCCTTGTGGAGTTCCCAAGGAAAATGGTAATTTGTAAAAACTGCCTCTTCATTGGACACCATGATCCCAGGGACAGCACTCCCAGCCTTTCAGCTTCACTGTCTTAATGAATGCAGAACCTCTAAAATGCAATCAGAGGACACCACTGCAAAAGGAAGTATAAAAAAGGGGAGAGAAGTTCAAAAGCAGAAAATCATGGAAAACTAAAGCACAAAAACCTCTGAGAACACCACAACCAACAACATCCATTGACTAACTCAAAGTAACACAACTGAAATTCCATTTTGTAACACAACCCCTGTGAGACACAAGAACTCAGGGTTTTGTCATATGAGAAAATGGTATCTTGGTGGGTGATAAAATAACACATGGTATTTCAGATAACCTACACAGAAACAAGCCTGTGCTTTGATCTTACAGCAGAATAGAACTTTTTATATAAGACTACTTTGGAGCAATCCTGTTTCATCCTTACAAACTGCCACTATTTAATTCAGACTGTGAACTTTTAAAAATAATGGTCATCCCTTATCTTGTCCAGACAAACAGTGTTCTGATTACAACTTCACATGTATTAATTTAGTGCACAGTTACTAAAAGTATTTTAGCAATACAACTGAGATGATAATTTGACATTTTCCATTTTTAATTTAAAAGCCAAATAGCCAAGTAAACAAAGAAGAAGGACTTGCAAACCTGAAAAACATCTTTCATTGAAAAAAAAAATGATATAACTATATACAAGAAAAGGTTATTTCAGATATGGACAATAGAAAAGAGAAAGAATGCATGGAGTCCAGTCAAGGATCCTGAATATTTTTAAAATGTTCTAATTTCTGCAATTAAGTTAATTATTGCACAATAGAAAGTGACCACAGTGCTCTTCAGTTGCTGAAAGCAACCTTTGCATCTGTCATGCTGCCTTCAAACAGGCAATTAAAGTGAAAAATGAGAGTGTGCATAACTTTCCAGTACCACATATCATATACAAATAACACACAAATAAGAACTCAAGTTCTCAAACAAAACACTTGATCAATTTAGTCATGCCTTCATCTGTTTATTTGCTACTCTTAAATCCTTATTACAGATAATCTACTGCCTTAAGAAGAGTTTTCCCTTACCAGAAATTAAGAGAACTTTCCAATTCTCTGTCCCCAAAATAATTTCCATTAACTGAGGCTGAGCAGTATAAAACATCCCAGCTGTGGGCCTTCCTGGTCCCTTTTGGAGTGGTGCTGACTGGAGATACAGCTCAGTCCTCGAGGGCACTCTCAGACCTCTGGCACACCTGAACAGGCTGGCACCCAGAGTCTGCAGTTGCTTCTGGCACAAACAATGGCAACACAATCAACCCAAATTTAAGTCATCTCCCACTATGACCTTCTCTGAAAACCCAAACAAATCTCCAGCAGCAACTACAAGACAGAGAGCTGTGTAGGAGGGTATAATCCTAACCCTTTCAGAGAATATTCTAGTGCACTGTGATGGAAGACACCCTCAATCTCAGTAGCTCATGCCTCAGCTTAAAAAGAGTAATGCTGTAAATCAGCTACTTAATTTCTATTCAAACAGAACATAATTGTTGGTAACTGGCTGAAAGCAACAAATGTCAAAAAAGGTCTTTGTGATCTTTCAGATGTAATGAACCGCAAGCACACTTCATGTGCCATGATGCTTTTCCACTTACTATGCTAATTAGTTTTTATTTGAAACACACAATTATTGCTGCAACCAAATGCAATCATTAATGTATTTATTTGATAGGCAAAATATTAATGAATCAAATCAACAGGAAATAAGCAGTGCTAGAAATGTCCCATAGAGAAAAAGACCTCCTCCAAGACTGCTGCTATTTAATTTTACTTTTTAAATATTCAGTTTTTAACCATTTGAAATGTTAACATCTTGCTTGCAATTTCTAAGTGCAAATACACTTAATGAAGCTTGACATAGAGAAAAATTAGAATGCCATTTTCACAGAATTTAACAACATTTAATTCAAATCAAATAACCTCATGATATGCCACTGGAGAGTAAATAAAAGGTCCATTTGCACTTAACAGTCAAGCACAGAGGACATAACATATATCATTAGTAATCTCTAAAATTATCTCATTTCAGTAATTAAATGAGCATTTTTATTCCTCACCACACTATGATGTCTCTTTTGGCTGAGAGTTTTAAAAAGTCATGTACCGTGGAAAGGCATTCTCTCAGATCAGGGAAGGTCCCCAAAATCAATTAAAAGAAAACTTAATTCATGATCTAAGGACACTATTCTGTACTGAAACAATGATCAAACCACTTTCATGTCCTGCAGCACTGCCCACACCAGCGCAATGTTCCCTTTAATCACTTTTGTTGGGTTGAAGGACTCCTGGCCAGCGTGGCTGCATTGTCTCCCTAGATGACTCCTGATGCCAGCAAAGCCCCTCTGCTTCCATGGCTGTGACTCCCTGGAGGTGACCTGGTACTGGGCTGCCTGTGGGGGGAAAGAGTTTGTCATTCCCTACACTGCCAGACTGGAGAGAGTGGAGGAGAAAAGGAGTGGACCCAGCCCTGCCTGCAGAATTTCTACGTATTCAGTCAAACTGCTCAGTTTCCAGTGTTTCACACATTTCTCCCCTCTCTAAGGTCATACACATCATTACACAGTACCTCTGGAAGTGCCAAAAAAAAAAAAAAAAAAGAATGAGGAGCATTCATCCTGCTCTTAGCATTTTGCCAAAATTATAAGGAAATAAATTTTTAGAGTTGATAATTGATTGATTGATTGAGGGTTGAATTCTGTGGGTTTCTATGAGAACCCAGGCCTTTTTTGGGCAAATCCATTGGGAAGTTTGGTCTTTTTTGGGCAAAACTTGGTAACTAGTAGTAGAAGAACAATCTTTACATAAACCACAAGGCTCTGTTTTTTCAATGTGAGGTGAGTACATGCTTAAGACCATGTTTTAGGATAAACAGTTTAGCATAAAGGAAGCAGTTATTTCAAAAAAGTTAGTTTTCCTAAGTAATTAAAAAATTTATAGGTTTGTGTTTAGCCTTCATATTAATATTACTCAAATACTCAAACCCTTGTTCTCATCTAGTTTTAATAATGAAAGCCTGGCTAAACATTCAAAAATAAATAAAACCTAGTACTACTTTATATAAAACTTCAAAAAAGATATATCTTGACAGTTCTGATGCTTGAGGGTTTTATTTCCCTCAAGCACCAAAGTAGTAATGATCTCCAGGAGTTAAAATAATATGATTATATCCCAACTCCATGACCAGCTAAACCACAACTGAGCTGCAGTGGCACATGCAATGCCAGAGGATCTCCATTTCAGACTATCAACACAGCACTAAATTTCCAAGTGTCACTGGAAACAGGCCACCTCTAATTTTGGTTGGAAACACTAATATGAACTGCTATTAGCAGCACAGCCCAGTATTTTACCAGATCAAACTCTTCATCTTTACCAGGAATGAGAAAGGAAAGCTTTTTACTCTCAGTTTAATACCATGTCTTCTCTCCTCTGCAAACAGTGGTTGAGGGATTTTTTGGTTTATTTTAAGGGAGGGTTGTACGAGAAGGAAACAAAACATATTTTTCCTGTGAGTCACTAAAATTACTATAAGCAGCTTTATCTTCTGTGCTACTACTCTGCAGTCTTGTAAGAGACAGGATTCCTAATCTTTGCTCTGCTGATAGGGAGTGCACAGAACTAAGCCATTTCTTGTAAGGAAGAAGGAAAGAGCATAATTATCTAGTGTTACCCAAAAGAAGCTCCAGAAGACAGCAAGGTGGAGCCAGGTGGAGCACGGACAGGAACCAGATGCGTTAGAACACCAGGTGCTCAGTTAACCTTTCCTTCCTGAAATGTCTTCTTCCAACATTTGTAGGTAAATGCCGTGTCTTACACAATTTTATTATTTTATTTCACTGGGAATCATTTCACTACCAATATGCCTCATCCAAGGCTCCAGATTTGTCATCAGAGCTACAGGATACATCCAGCAACAAGCCTACTTTGCAGGGAACAAGAAATGCACAAAAACACATATCACATTTCCCAAAGGGAGTGAGGGTGTGGTGTGGGGGTGTCCCCCTCTTTAAGAGGAAGATATCATCACTGAAAATAGTGCGTAAATGTGAACCTAATACTCTGAGAGAAAAAAAAAAAATCTATTTTTCTGTAAACAAACTGTCAATAAACTTAAATAAAATAGTTATCCCCAAACAGCACCTTTTGGAAGACTACAACTCAATTATTGGGATAACAGGAACTGCCATATGAGAATCATTAAGTGCTGTTAACAATCAAGCTTGAGCAACAAGACTATTTTGTTTGCCCTTAAGTATTAACAGTGGAGCAGAATGGTTGCAGTTTTGTACCTTTGACACCTATTTTTGAAGAAGAATCTCAAATTATCTTGAGAACCAAGAAAGTGAAATAGATTTCATACACTGAAGCTAGTGAATTGGTTCCAATATCCCCAGGCACTGGGAAGCCAAGTGTAACAAAGGGTTTGGTGCCCTCCATTGAATGAATCTGGCCATCTCAGTCCATCTCTTAGAAAGGACAGGATTTTGCAGAACAGGGAATGGATGGAGCCTCAGAGCTCCACTAGAACTGGATCCTGCCATGTGATCTCTCACCTCAATGGTCTGAACCCATACAGTACAAAGATAAAAACAAGGTTTTACCCTCAAGCAACCATTCATAAACTGAGGCTTGCAGAGGGAGCATAAAACCAAAATGTGAATGGTCAGTTTAAAAAAGAATTTATATAAGCTTTAAATTAATTTATAATTTATATAAAACTATATTGATATTAAAAATATCAACATTAAACACAGATAAGCTTAATAATCAAAGATGTTCTAAGACCACAGTATGTTCTTATACATTCTAATTTTACTTTATTATCCCAATCAAAACCATGCAGCATCCAACAAAACAAAAACCCAAAAAAACCCAAAACCAACAAAGAAAAAACCACCACAGCCACAATCCCCTCCAAACAAGCAAACAACCCCCCCCCCCCAAACCCCAACAACAAAACCCAACCAACCAAAGCAAACAAACAATCCAAATCCCCACACCCACCCTGTGCCATCCCCCCTGCAAAAAAACCCCATGTAAACCAAACAAACAAACAAAAAAGCCTGGTGTGAACACATAGGAAATACAAGAAGTTACCAATTCCTTCAAAATTCTCACACTATCTTTGCCCTCACATAGAATTTGAATATAGAATAATTAATCAAATAGTGACACCAATTAATACAAAGCTAGCTGACCATAATAATAAAAAAAAGATTTACAATGATGACAACAGGAAGACTAGTCACTATAAAAGCTCACAAAAAATTACACGCCATTCTTTGGCTTCCACAATTTTGCCTGGCATTCATGTAAGCCTGAAGTATCTGCACTTCCTTAATGACTGACGTAATAGAAAGCAACAGAAGGGCATTGCACTTTTTGCAGGTGAAAGTGGTGCTCCAGGTTCACATAAGTCAAGCTCAGGCAGGCTTCTCAGCAGAGAAAGCTCAATTTCTGCTCAGGAATGTCTAAGGGATCAAGCAGTCTAATAAATGCACCGGTATGTCAGAAGCCAGTTTTAATTAAGTAAGGTAAGAAAAAAGATATGAAAGAGAAACTTTCCTACAAGCGGTAAAATTTCTCCTTGCATTGAATTATGTATAAAAAAAAAAAATCTGTTCACTCATTTTTGCATGTGAATTTGAAATGTTGTTTAATTCTGGTGTAATAGTGTAGACAAGCAATGCCTCACTCCTAGCTCATGGTAGCTTTGAAAAGTAGTACAGCCCTGTTTCAAAACAGTGTTAAATTTACTATATTTAGTCATTTGAAAATGGATCATTCAGAATTTCCAGAACATCAGTTAGTTTGCTATTCTTATTCATTTTAACTAATTAGAATCAGGAAGAACTTAGAAAGAGGTAGGAAGGAAAGGAGGACATTCAAGCAAGGCCTTCTCAGATCATGATACTAAAATATCTACTGTATAAATGCACACCTTTCAGGGTAACTTAAAAAAAGATGCACATTCTTCTAAACAATCCAGCTGCTAATTTTACAGTCAGTAGCTGACAAAGAACATTACTTCCTAATGTGATGGTATAGTACCTTCTAAATTCTACTACTGTTAGTACTAAACAGCAACTAATTAACAATTAGGAGTTGACAACATTACCGATTATTACAGCAATAAATCTTAATACAATTTTTATTCTGTATTGTTCCTCCTCTGATCAACCGCCAAGTATGAAACAAAAAGCACAACATACATTTACCGAAATTATTTAAGGGATATGATAAGAGGGAAATGTTTGCAAACACAATTCTGTAAAACCCTCTAAAGAACATTAAATAATTTGTCCTCAAAAGACTATCAGTCTATAGAAAAAGACACTTTCAACTTTAAAAAAACCCCATATTTCAGTAATGACCTTATAAGTGAAATTGCACATAACATCACCTTTCCAAGTATGTTACTACCTGCAACAGCAGGTGCTTGCTATTTTTAGTCTGTTTCTCTATTCTCAATAAATAGTTTTAGAAGTTTAACAAAACCCTTTAAAACATTTCCATCAAAGGCTTATTTAAAAAGGTATGGCCCGTTAAAGGGTATTTGTTCAGAGGAAGAGCTTCTTTGGTTTGCTGTTTCTAAACAAACTAATAAAAGAACCCAAGTGGCAAAAAAATACTTCTCCAGGTTCAACAGACAGCTGTATACTAGCATCAGGACAATATAACTGCATTCCTGACAGAATTAATTCACAATATTTAACTAAAATTGCTTTGAACTCTTTTTATATTCAGCACTAACATGGTATGCAAGTATGGTGGCTGGATTACAAGAGAAATTAAGACCACCGGCATAACGCTCCCCCTCCTCCAACGCATTTTCCCTGTCCCTCCAATAAGCCCTTTCTATTCCCTCCTCCTGTCTCTAAATCCATCTACTAAGGCTATGTGAAGTATCTCCCTCTCCATTCAGTTTGGATTTTAGCAAGTTCTAATATTCATTCCTTAATGCAGTGGCAGTGTGCTCACCCCTTGCTCTGTAGAGTGGTGTTGATTTTCAGAGAGAAGCAGAGAAGTGCCTTGCAAGTCCTCCATAATTTATTCTAGCTCTAAAGTTTTCCACTGCAGTCAGTAGAGTATCTAATAGCCTAGTCAAAATGAAGACAAACATCTTCTATGACAGAAAACCGTGGGGAAGGTGGCATGAATTAAAGAGCTTGGAAATAAACACCTTAAACAAACCACCTCAGCAGGAGACCGAGATTCTCTGGCAATGAACTGCAGACAAGACGCTTGGAAAAGCCTCATAACAAAGAAAAAGCTGCACATTGTTCGAGGGTTCCCATGTCAGCACCACCCCTGAAGCCAGAAACATTAATAACTTCTCTTTTGTTTTTATTCTTTCTGCCGAGGAGAAGGGAGTTGAAACCAAAACAAGCAAATAAAAGTATATAAACATGATTTCTTTTCCTGCTAGCTGAAATTTGCCCATGCCAAGTACTAATGTACAACCCTGGGGTTGAAGGTTTCTTGTTTTTGTTTTGAAAGGGGCAATGGAGTCCTACAATTTGGTTAAATGATAAAAAGCTTAAGACACTCCTTACCAGAGGCAGTCCACTGCATCAGCTCAGCAGCCAAGCTTATCAGTTTGATGAGGTAATAGCTTACATCTTTTCCTGACTAGATTTCTCTTTTTCTTCCTTACACACTTGAAAAAAACTTTAATGAATTGATTATCAATTAAATGTACCAGACTGACAGCTATCAAGAATACTCTCTGCATTGCCTTGATAAGCAGAAGTTTCCTATGAGCAGTCAAAATGTAAGTTTTTCTGCTGCTGTATTACTGGGGTAAAGACTGACTTTCCAGTGTGAAAGTACAGCCATATCATTCCAGTACAGGATGAGACCCAAGGAGTCTGACAACCCTTTGCAATCTGACTTCAATAGAAAGAAATCTGGTGGACTGTGGAAGGAAAGCACAGGAAGGTACAGCATGCTCTACCATCCATCAGCATAAATCATCAGTGGACTGGGACAGGGATGGATGACTGGAGGCAGACTGCACTACAGTCATGTTGCAGCCTGAGGTAGTGTCTGCTGGGAATACAATAGCTCATTCTCCATGCCCATGCAATAAATGGCCTTCTCTCTGCAGCTACCAGTTAAGATTATAAATCAGTATGTTTTGCAATATTAAAAGCCACTCCAGCTGCAAAGGAACCAAGATCATAAATTCTTTTCAATGCGCTTTTGAACAGCTTCAGACAGTAGTGAGGCTTTCCTGGGAACACTAGACAGCTGTAAAATAGCTACTTCAAATTTAGGTTCTATTATAGGAGATGGAAAAGACCTATATGAACTATTTAATTAACAGATCAAGCCACCAAGACCCACGAGGAAAGAATTAAGCTCTTAACAAAAGGTTTTAACTGTTTCTTGATCCCTTATGTGATGTTTTTTAATTAAGTCAAAAATCTGAGTTGAAGAACATCTGCAGACTTCACCTCCCCATTGCTATTAATGCATGTTAAGTTAACAGTGGTGATTAGTAGAATTTGAGGTATTTCTCAGAAGGATGAGCCTGGTAACTAGAGGTCTGAGGAACCCACACACCAGCTCTTCCTCAAACAGGCAAGGAAAAGGTCTTTGCTAATCCATTTCTTTTCTCATTTGAAATCAATGGCTCTTAATCTCCAGTTGATCACTTAATTTATCAAAAAGGAAATTAGACTGTTTTTTCTGTAACTCAACAGCAGCTATAGTTGCCCAAGCAAATTACCTCTGCTGTTCATCAGATCTGGTTATTTAAGAGCAGGTTTGGAGTGGAATGGGAAAGGAGCATTGTAGCATCTGCCATGACCAGGAACGGAACTTCACGATTCTCTGCAAACAACGATCAATAGCTGCAATTATTGCTCAGTGGTTTCACTGAGACTTGCTGGGGCTCTGTATGTGAGAGGAACGCCATCATCAAAAACCCACTCTTTTTAAAATCCAGTTATGTTCAATGTGAAAAAAGAAGGGAGCCTACCAGTTAGCACATTGTCTGGAATGGTGGACATGGAGAGAGTAACAAACTGTGCTGTGTTTCTGCAGGACAGAGCCCTTAAGAAGGCAAGCAGAGCCAGGAGCTGGAGTGGATGATCCTGATGGGTCCCTTCCAACTCAGCATATTCTATGATTCTATCCTTTTCTGCTTCCCACAGTAAGTCTGGACATGGTCCTGGTCTCCAGCACAAGCAATGTGTCTTAGCTCTTGTTTTCTGTGCAGGTATAAAAGGACCAGCTTCTTTCCTTCTGTTTTAAAGCCCAATATGAAAAAGAAAAGGTCACAAAGCACCTTGAAAAAGCATTGCATAGTAAGTACTTTTAGCCCACTATCAATAAGGGCAAAGCTTACATTAAAGAAAATTATTAAGTACCAAAGTCACTTCTGGTCCCAGTTTTAAAGAAGAGAATGAATATTCTGCACTGGCTAGGATCAAAGGCCTCAAGGTCAATTTCCAGCTCAGTCACAGATTATCTAACAGTCCTGACACTCATTTCTTTGCTCAATTCACATTTATTTTTACTTTTTTGCACTTCAAACCTTCTTCTGCTTACTGTGCATGAAATTAAAAAAGATTCCTGAGGCTACATTGTATTTGATGGTGCAATTAAGTATCTACGGTGAGATGAGAGCATAACTATACTTCAAAATCTTCCCATAAACACACATTTTTTTTTTCACAGTTCCAACAGATACAAAGTGCCATTTGCCTTGGTTATTACCAGTAGTGGAAGGCTGCAATGAGGTTTCCCTGGAGCTTTCTCTTCTCCAGGCTGAGAGAATGGCTGTGCCATTCAGCTTCACATCATCTGGAAACTCACTGAGGGTGTGCTTGATCACACCCTCTGCCACTGATACATTAAAGAGCAGCAGCTCCAGGACAGAGCCCTGAGGGACACCATCCATCTGCAGCCTCAGCCTGGACATAGAGCCATTGACCACAGCTCTCTGGCTGCATCAGGGTACCAAATAAACAAAGAACTCAGGCTGTAAGGTATACAACACTGAGGAGAAAACTCAAGAGAATGTGTGTAACTCTAGTCGCTGCATGCATCCAAATATTCAATCATCGACAAGTGCTTGGAGCCATTAAAACAGAGTGATCAGGGTGGGTGAGGAGGATGACACCCAAAACCACCACTACTACCATGAAAATAAAAAAGAAGCACTCAGTTTGAGTCCACTGTCATATTCCTGGCAGAATATCTGCTGAAGCACTACAGAGAATTTTACAGGCCTGGAGGAGACACTGAAGAAATACAAACATATCAATGAATACCAGCAGTGAGAGGTAAACAGTTTCAAATGCTTTGTACAACTAGAATCACTTTGCAGCCAGATTCATTGCCAAGATGAAGACTTGGAAGGCTTCTGCCAGACTATTTCCAATTACAGTGTTTTATGAAAACACAGGGCATACAGTATGCCTTGATGAGAAAAACCAGTGTATATATAGGCTCATCATCCTCAAGCAGAAAGCACTGAGGTAAGTACTAGTTGTTATGGATACGTCTGCATAAGTAATGGGTGTTATTGCATCTAACCTTTGGGTTTCATTTATTTTATATTGGAGGGTGTGGGTGTGTGTAGAGAGATTTATGGTTTATGTTATAAACTTTCATATGCCACAAAATCCTGAAGTCTTTTTACACTGACTGAAAAAATACCTTCAAGCGATGAGTTTAATGTAAATTCAGAGGAATCAAATATCTTTAGACAACTTTGAAAAATGCACTGTTGATTATTCTTTTAATCAGTTTGTGTATTGCTCAGAAATTATTTGATAAGCAATGTTTCTCACTGAGTATGCACAATTAAATGTGAACAGATTTCATGACACAACAGATCCACAAGTCATTTGTGTGTTCCTTGTGTCAAATGACCTCTCAGACTGAGAGCTGCTTTTCTGATGACTGATGCTATACTGGGAAAAAAACCCCACCCAACCATCTTTGATGACCTCACAGTTACTACTTGAGGCACCCACAGCTAGAAATACCATCATAATCTATATATTTTTCTTTGTATGCATACAAGATAGGAGGAAAAATTCTAAGGACCAGAAAAATCAACTATCAGACAAAATTCTAAATTATTACTTATTAATACAAAATTAACATCTAAAACCAGGAGTGTGGGTTTTGAGTTTTTTGTGTTGAGTTTTTAAAAATAAATTTTAATTTCAATTAGAAAACAGAGTATTACTAATTGGAGAAAGTCTGTGTTTTAAGCCCTTCTGTTGGGTAAACCTGACAGCTCCAGTAAAAGTTCATGTGTTTTCTATTTCTAAATGAAAAATACAACTTGCTTTGTCCTATTTCGGCAATAATAACAAAAATTAAATAATTATACACACACACATACATATATGTATATATTTATATATGGTCCAGTTTGATAGATCTGGAAATCAGTCAAATGAAAAATTAGTCCTAAATTTTTAAGCCAACTTCACAAGTTGGACCTATCAAGATTCCATAGAGTTTGGAAGCTCTACAGATCTCATAGACCATGACTTGAAAAGCAGTAAACTAAATTCAGACCTTGGACTGTTTCCTTGGACCTCTGTTCTCCTTTAAACCCAATCTTGAAAAGCTTTGCCTCTTCTTCTCTCCTCAGCTGTAGCAATCCCTAAAGGCAGTTTGTCCTTGCTCTCATTTTTGGTCAGAGAAACAAGAGAGAAAACTTTCAGGTCTCCCTTCCCAGAGACTTCAGCAGTCTGTCCAAAGAGTTGCCAGGAAGTAATCTTTCAAACTCTTCAACAAACAGGCTCTGCTAAATGTAAAGAATTCTTAGAAACTTTTGCTTCTTTACAGTCTCATTACAAACATCTAATATGCTAAAATAATGAACAATTTCCAGATACTGTAACCTTGCCAAATTTGAACAGTTTTCACTAAAAAGAACCCACTTTCCCCTCTCTTAAGTTCTAAAACTTGCTCCGAGACAGAGATATGGATCAGCTGAATGAAATGGGTACAATAACTTTAACACTAGGGAAACACAGTTTTTCCTAATTTTCTTTTAAAATCACATGAAACATTTTCTTAAAACTCACAAAAACCAAAGAATGCGTCCATAAGCTGACACTGAGCACAAAAAATGCCAGTCCAAACGGTTTGGATGTGGAAAGGATATAATTAAAACCGCTTCTGAAATAGAAAATGGAAGTTCATTGAGAGGTCTTACCACAATTTCTTTACAGATCTTGGTAGCTTGCTGTTTTAAGTTATCTGCTGAACAGGTATAGAAAGAAGGAACTACCATAAACAAAAAGCCTTATAGACAAAACAAGAGAATCTTGACAACATAAACAGAAGGAGATACTATCTACATAACCTTTCTTTCTTCTGCTCTTCTAAGCATTTCTTTAACCCCTTTACTTTGAAATAAGAGTAGAGAAGTACAGCGTGCCAGGGAACTTTGCATTTCATCTATTTAATCAATGCCAACCTCTGAAAGGGAAACCTAAATCCTTCCCAATTCCCTTCAGAATTTCCCAGCTTGGTGGGTGCCATCTAGCTCCATCAGCATTTTATTTCCTGTTCCAAATTTACTTCAACTTTTTGATTGCTCCTTGACTTTGTTTTTTGTAAGACCCACAGTGTCAGCTACCTCCATACACATCACTGGACACATTGTTTGAAGCACAGAATTGACAAATAGCATCAGTATAGATCAAAAGGACAGCCAGTTCTTACAGGCACATATTTTCTGATCTCATCTAATCTCATGATTACTTTGTCATCAAAATCAGCTACACCATTATTTCTGCAATATCAGGATCAGCTGAACTCCTTTTAATATTAGTCCTGCTGTTTTTAAAAATTTAATGATGTTCCCAAATAATTTGCCATAGAACAGAATTTACTACAATCCACCTATATATGGAAAGGATGACTGAAATTAAAAAATGAAAGAAAACAGGGAAGAAATTAAAATCAAACTAATATGGAAGTTATCTGAATGGGATTTTTAGCTGCATGAAGAGATTTAGCCAGGAACTATACTATATCTGTAATTCCAATATTATGGCACATTCTTCAGAAAAGAAATCAATTTCAACATATCACTCAAGTCAGCCAGTCAAATTTGTAGCAAAGAAAGATTTTTGTTTTCCAAAAAAATATTCTTCAGTTAATAAGGAAGGCTTTTAACAGCTAGTTTAGTAGTATCTTTTTAAAACTTATTTATTTTTATATTTTGAACTCACAGACACAAAACCTCTAAAACCATGTTTAAAATTCATAAAGCTCATAAAACTAGCTCAAGAGCATGAAGACATTTTAAGTTAGAGATGCCAGCCTACTGAAACAAACAGAACTCCTGGAAACACCAGTCTCAAAAGACTTGTATTTTCCAGGTGCAGTAAATTCTTCAACTCTTCTCATGGTGAATAATATGGGAGGTTTCCCATGTTCTCAGCAGTAGCAGGCCATGCCATAAGGAACCTTTTACTTAACTGGATAAGCAGCAGCATTTCTTCTCCCTTCCTCCAGCCACATTTCACAACTGCTTCTGGGAGAAATCCCAGTTTCAGGAATTGGTACATTCAGCATGACTGCTGCACTCTCACTATGCCTGAACTTCATGGACCCCGTGAGCTACTGGCATTTGGCTCCAAGTTCAACCAGAAAATACTGCTGTATGTGAGAACTGCTGTAACTCTTATTTATGTTACCCATTCTGGCATGTTCTTTGTCTGTTTCATTCTCCCCACTCCCACCTGCTTGTAACAGCTTTGCAGCAATTTAACTTCAGAGGAAATCTGAAGATCAGAAAAAAATATCTCCAGTAATGAAATTCAGGTCGATAATTGACCTGCCAAAGGAACAGGTTCTTTCACCAAAAGACAAGCCAGACGTTTGAACTCTCAAGCACTGCCAGGACAGAGAGCAGCTTGCCTGTTCAGATGAGCAGCCAGTCTTTTGAGATCTTAGAGATAAACCAGACAAAATGCTGGACAGGAACAAAATGTACAGTAACAGTATACAAAAGCTGGAGTCTAGGATAAGAACACAAACGAGGGGGAAATAATTTTGCAAAGCCAAGTTTAACTCATAAAACTAAATTTGAAGCGTAAGATTTTATCCTTCATTCTTGGTGACTTCTGGGAATCTCAGAGTACACCAACATACCAACTCAAGACTACAGAACAAATTATGGAAAAAACTGTTTGTACTTTGATACTTTCCCCATCATCAGTCTGGAATGGATTTATTACGCAAATTTCATTTCTAGCATGCTATAGATAGGAGTAAAATTCTGCTTGTTAAACTGTCTCCATCTTTGTTGCTGTTTCCTGCCTAGCATGTGAGAAAGTAAGCTATACTGCCAACACCAAAATGATGTCAGAAAATAAGAGATACAAGAAAGGCACAGGTATTTACAAAACCATTTCCCAGGTAATTTAGATAATTATTAAGATTGATTTGTTTTATATGCTGTAGCCTCTGGCATAAGCTTAGAAGAACAAATGGCTTGATCTTGCAGCCTTTCTTCACACAGCTTAATCTTACTGCCTTTGAGGAATAACCCACATAAGAGGGCAAACAATGGAGAAACTGAGATCAAACAACTTAGATTAACAGATACCAAAGTGAAAACAGTGTTAGAAGAACCAAGTCTATCTGGTTAAGAACTAGGTGTGAATAAGACTCGCAATATTTATTTTTAAAATTCTTGTAATGCATTGCACTCATCTTTTGGTCTGTTAGGCCATGATGGAGGCACTGGCAGCAGAACAAAGCAGATGAAGTTGCAGAACACTTACCAGATGCCTCTCTGAAATAATCACAGACATAGGCTGGCCTGGGAAATCAGGCACTGCCTTGCACTACCAGCAAGCTTGGCAGCACCACAGCACATTGCCAACGGTGTAGTGAAAGTTCAACTCTTGAAATAGCTGCCACAGTGGAAGATAGGTAGACTGCACTTGGGCCACAGTTACAGAAACAGAGCAGAGATTTTACTTTTCAAAATACTACTGCTGAGTCTTGCAAAATGACTCTGGGGTCAGAACTCTCCAGCAAAGGAGTCAAAAATGAAAGCAATTAATTTGTCATTACTCAGTTCATCAGCCAGAATAAAATGAAGTGTGCAAGAACTGTACCTTATGAAGCCTCAGATAAATGGTAATTTGCTCTGTGAAAAGTTCATGAGGCAAAAACAAGACCTTTGATACACAATAAAGAGTGGCTAAGAGAGGACAAGGGTGGCAGTGCCTCTGAGAACAAGCTTCCTTCTGTGTCAGAATTCAAAGTTTAAACTAAGATGAAAGTTAAATTTTTTTATGTCTGCTTATGTTTGTGCTATGTGAAAGGTGATGCAGATGAAAACTTGCAAGAAAATGGCAGCATGACATAATTAAAGAACAGGAAACCAGGAGCCCAAAAAATAACATCAAGAAAATGATCACAAGAGACAAGAGTGGGCTAATGCAAGCCCTGGGATATATGAGTATGCCCATATGTCTTGTGAGCTCATCAGCTATCATGACCTTGATTTTTGCACAAGATGTTTTGTCTCACTTTCATACTTTCCACTAATTTTCCACTTCCTATGTATTCAACACAACTACTTCTTTGGAAGACAGTCCATATAGTCAAACCCCTCCACGTGGTTCAGGATAGCATGTCACAGCTGCCTAAACTCCTGGCATGGCCTTACACCTTTCAGTACAGGATTATGACATCTTTCAGCAAAGCATTTTTGAGTTTAAACAGTTTGTCTCAAGGCTCTCAGTAGGGAATTGCAGGGTTTCATGAATCATTGCAAAGATGGAAATACCTGCTGTCAACAAACAATCAGATCGCAACTGTTTCACATAAAACCAGAGGACAGATGTATCCGGCATGGTCCCACTTTGCACCGCTTTACCAGCGGCTCAGAAAGCAAACAGCTGTGGAAGTCACAAGACCACACAGCCTGGATGAATAAAGTGTTTCCACTATGATTACTTATATGTTCTTTTCATAAAGTTCACTTCAATTTTCACTGTTAGGGCCATTGATTTGATTTCCATTAGACATCTTGCTGTCTAAGTCCTGCTCCACATCCACATGACACAGGCTTAACTTCTACATAGCCAAAAAATGCCATATAAACAATAGCTCACTCCAGCTTGTTTCTTTTAATTATGATGACAAGCTGCAAATGGATATGTTCCACCAATCTCTGTTTGCACTGGACATTGCCTGAGAGACTGGAGAGCACCAAAGTGGAGGAACTCCCCAGAGACCACAAGCAAGGATGTCTCCGTGGTGACAGCATGTTTTAGATGTGTTAAACATGATTACTGTGTATTATTTTAGAAAAAGGACAAAAACAAAGACGTGACACAGCAATGAGGTATTTCAATAATTTTAATACATTTAAAAATACATACTTATTGGACTGCACTAAGAGTCAACAAAAATGCAACTGAAGGAGCACCAGAAAAAAAAAGGCAGTTTCAGTTTTCATGGGAAACTGGTGATGTTTTGACAAGATAAGCACTTATGTGCTTTGTGAGATGAGAGATGATGACTGTTCACATGATTACCTATTTTTCTTTGTTAAAGTTCAAAAAGCATACACATGATACAGACCTAGCAATGGCTAGAGTATATTCCAGAAGTAACTTCTTCATGAAAACATCTTTCAGGAATAAGTGACAACATTCTGTGTTGTATTAGAAGAGAATGGCAAATACTACTCTATGCAGCTGGATACAGTAGTATTTTTCTGGATTTTGTTTCACATTCTTCCTTCTCCTTTCCCCCTTATATTCCTAGATTTATTTTCTTTTATGGTTCACATGCTAAGGGCCTATATAAGTCTCAAAACCGTAGTCAAAACTCTGAATTCCAGAGTAATGCAAAAGACTATTAAGAAAAAAAAAAATCTCTGTCGTTCTTCCATAACTTTATGTATATACATATTTAGTAAGTTTTAGATATGAAAAAAACTTTATTAACCCTTCTCCAAAGTCATGCAGAGGTAATATTATATGAAACATTTTTCCTCCTTTATATGGGGTTTCTTTTAAGATTAATACCTCAAATACCTGAAGTGGAGACTTCAGCAATGAACAAACACAACCAGTTCTACAAACACCATCTGTTCTCCTTCTTGGGAATGAGAAAACCTTTTAGGGTGCTCAACAGACTTAATTTTTAAGAATCATGATGAAGAGATAACCCACTGTCTGTACAGAGTATTCTTAGGAAGAGATGAAATCTCTGTTCTACACAGATTACAGAGAAATGCACATTATAAACCACACAGTTGTAATTTAATGGAACTAGGAGCCACATCACAGACATAACATGATGCTTCTCACTTTGTGTATAAAGGAACTAGTTTAATCTCTAGGAAAAGAATATAGTTACATAAATACATTATATGGTACCCAAGGTTAAAACAATCTCCATTTCTAAAGTAGGACAACCTCAAACAAAGAGTTACAACTTTCTTGCCAGTATTTCTTTCAAAAACATTGCTCTACATCAGCACTTAGGACTCCATAATTAAATCAGGGCAGACAGTACTAAAAGGACACAAGATAAGACAGACATTTGCTGTACAAGCCACAGAAGAAAGCAACAACAAAAACTACCGTATTTTCCTCACAGATCCCTTTGTTCACTTCCCTATCCTCATCCACCAGCATTACAACTTTACATTTTCAGGCTAAGTTGTAATGCACCCAAGACAACTATTACAGTATTAAAGTAAATTTATAGCTTGTATTCTGTTGTGTTACATGACACAGGACAAAATAATACAAACATTTATTTCCCAGAGATGATGTTACAGAAGTGAAGCTATGGTAACAGATAAGTATGGTCTTTCTTTACATTTAAAGTAATCCCATACCTGCTACTTTGACACACAAAAATTCTAGCAAGCCTATCACCTAAAAAATTAACTCTCCGCCAGCAGTCTGGTTTGAAACAGAGAAGTCAGCAAATGCTTTTTTATCCGCCTGGGATCATGCCTCAGGAGACTTATATAGCTATTAAGTCTCTCTTCAGGTGCCGAAGGAAGTTAGAAATTCAAATGGCTTTTTAAGAAGAACAAACACATAGTCCTAACCTATTAAAACAACTTAGTGAGCACTAAATACAGTAATTCCCTGTTGCAATTATATTAATGATGGTGTAAGGGAACTTCACATCAAGAAGTCACAGAAAAGTCTAATAGTAGTTAAATACAGTGGAAGGCTACTAAAGGCAATCTGCATTTATTTTATTTAAACCAGCTGCATGAAAGTTCTGAAGGAATAAAATACAGTTATTACCATTACTAATACTAGAAGTTGCTCAGATTCAATTTGTAGTCATTTTAAGCTGAAACATTGGCACTCAAGAGCCCAACAGAAGATGTAATTATCTTTAGTTTTATAAAAATTAGTTTTATTTATTTATTTAATGTCATCCTGCCTTCCGGTGAAAGTTAACATTTTAAAGAGACTGTTTTCAAGTAAAACATGAATGTATTTTCCCTTCAAGAGTAAAACAATCAGCACAGCAGGTTTTAATCAAGTAGTTTACATTCCCCTACCCAGAACTCTCCAACTACAAGCGTCACAAATAATATCTCTTTTCAGATATCAACAGGCTAAGAAATGCCAGTTGTAATTACAAACTCTATGAAGCTGACAAACACATTCATAGTAACAACCACCCCTTACCCCATGAACTCTCATAAACCCAGGTTAAACCTAATGGATTCAGTCCTCTGTAACCATACTCTAGCAGTTCTCAAAAGGCTGTTCTGCAAATTCTTTTTTACAAAACTAATTAAACAGCATCAATCTAGCAAGTAATTTTAATCTATAGATTCTACAATAACTTGAATGAGGGAAATGTAAATTGAGGAGATAGCACTATTATCTAATTAAGAAATACTATAACCAGTAATCTCACTTTGCAGACCTCCAGCAATTAGATAGGAAGAGCCATGATTTGTTTCCAAGTTCTGTGTCAAATGTGGGCAGCATAGCTTTATCCCTTAATAACAGAATTTCATAGCCCTTGAAATTCACTAAACACCAAATTGTACATTCATTCATCATCATCATCACCTCTTCATCTCTCTAAAGAACCTCCTCAGCTACTTATAGAGTACTTACACAGCTACTTATAGAGCAGTTTTTCTAGAATAAAACTTCTCTGGTCTGAACCCACAACTTGATCTGAGTTTTGGGTTAGACTGTTTTATATGCACAATGAAAAGCCAAACCAATTTCCTTTAGATTTGCTGTATGTCTGCTATACCTTCTGTCTCCAGTGTTTCACAGTACTACCTCTGCTGCCCTCAGACTCTTCCCTGCCAGTATCAATAAATGCATTGTAAATCCCACATATGCTATCCTCAGTTTTCACACATATCCCAGGACATCCCATCGCTTTAAATATGCAACCCTATGCTTGTGAGACAGAAACAGAAACAAACCAGGCAGAAACAGCCTTGTTTGAACTCCATCCACATCAACCAACTGCCAAATAAAGGGAAACTCCACAGTCCTACCTCTCACTTTGCAGAGGCAATAATCCCCCCCAACCCCAAAAGCTGCATAAACTTTCTGAAAACCTATTATCATTGAGATTTTAACTCCACAGTCGAATCATAGCATGTATCTGCCAACACATTCAAAAGCTATTAGAAGGAGATGCAGTGGTATTTAAAATTTTGTTCTGAGCAAACCTAAGAATATAATCAACTTCTGTCATCTTCCAGAAAGAGCTGGGTAAGAGTTACTGTAATTACTTGTGTGCCTATATTAAAAAAAAACAAAAAACAATTGTTAAGCATGTTACTACCTCCATGGTATATTAATTCCTCTAGCCATAAGCTTTGTAGAGAATGAAGAAGCAATGGTGACTTGACCTGATGTGGCTTCCCCTCTTCTATTCCCCCATGACCTATTGCAGCATAATTGTAAAGACAAAAGAAGCAACATTCAAAACCTTAAAACCAGCAACAGCCTGCTCTGGCAGCCTCTACTTTCCTAAGCATGTTTGCAGCAGCATGACTGCCATCCTGGGAAGGGTTTTCCATATGTCTGCTGTACTGTGGAAGCCTCCCTACCTAGCAGTGCACACACAGTAGCATTTTATTTTTCAGCATCGTACAGATGCAGACCACTCTTCTTGTTTGAGCAAACAGGACAGAATGTTCAGACACACTAAAATTGAGAAATTGTTCCAGCTACTATCTGTTTTCATTCACTTTCTCTCACTGTTGTTGTACTCCTGCATCCCTTTCTGTAACTACAGAACAAATATCTAATAAAAAAAAATGCAACCTGGTTGCAAATCACTTGTAATAATTCACCCTGTTGGTGCTGGGATTTGAAACTGCTGATGAGGGACAAACATTCAAAACCCAAGTCAAAGTTACAAAGCTGCCTATGATTCCAACAGCCTCAGCACTCTTCAGCTCTGCTGGGTCACAGAATGACATGGGAAGCCACCTAATTGTTACTGAGACACTAAAGACGAGCAATTTCAAAATACAGCTGTGGAAAGGGTGAAAGCTGAGCACCTACACTATGTCAATTGTTGTAGGGTGTCTATGCTACAAGCTGTAGCTGTTTTTTCCATTTTGCCTCTCTTGCTTCAGCTACTTTAGCAATACAATAAGAAAAAAATACCAATCTCTTTTTCATAATCTTAAATAAATGATGAAAGCTGTGAGACAAGAGGGATCATGACTCAAGTTTTAAAATTCAGGTCTTGCCTATTCTATCAGACCACAGCAACGAAGAACTAGTGAAACAACAAAATTGCAATATAAAGAAGCAGCAGAGTGAATGACAAATTCTGTTTCACTGCTTTCTTCTTCTTTCTGAATCTAATCCATAATCAACATTTTGGGAAAGTCATCTGTGTTTAGAGTTCAAAAATTTATATCCTAGGGTGAAGAACAAGATATCGGAGTCACAATTTGAGTCCCATAATGGGCTTTCCATTACGACTCTACCTAATGTCATCCCACCAACACTCTATGAGGTAGCAAAAGCAATTACATTTAAAATAAGATACCTGGAAGACTAATTATCCCGCCTAAGTCTCAAGGCAAACTCCTTTATGTTCTCAATTAAGAACTTGAGGCAGAGAACACTTAAAACTATGTTTAATAGTTTCTTTAACATTCAATACTTCAAGATCTATGACATGCACTACAGTTTTAAAACTGAAATTGAAGTGAATAGTTCATAAAATGAAACATTCAGAACAAACCAGGGTTTCTTTCATCACACTGATTCTGGCAATGCTGTTCAATAGCAAAGTGGTTATAAAAAAACTGTTGCACAGAATCACTCTATTCTATGAGACACATGAATGAACCCTCAATTGTTTTCATTTGAAATCTGATTAAAATACTTAATTTTGATGATTTATTACATTCCTTCACAGAATTTTTCTGGCCAGTACTACTGATGAGCAGTTGTCTGCCAGCACTGAAGCTTTAAGTTAGTTCAAAAGAGATGCTTCAGATCCTTATAACAAACTAATTTTTATAGTGTAAAGCTTTATTGTTTCATCTACTGTCAAACAAAATTCAGCCTTCTGATCTAGGTACGTTTGTTTAGAACACAAACCAAAGGCTATTTCCACATCTGGTCAATTAAATTGTTCCCCTGAGTCTGCAAACGTAGAGAGTACGCAGAGAGTACTCTACAAACACATAGAGAGTAAAGTCTCTTAGCTGAGGTTAAATGGTCTTTTATAATCCATATAATGTAATCCTCATCATTACCTTCTCTCAGCAGACTGCAAAACAAAGATGTCAACATGAAACAGAGTACAAGAGTACAAGGAAGACAAGAAAAAGATCATCCAGCAAGACATGACTCCTCAAAATTAAAAAACCATGGTTCAATCCTAATGTGCCCATTCTAAACATCTAGGACAAACGTCTTGGATTTGCTCTGCTTCAAATATATCCTAAATTATAACTATGCCATTCAAAACACTCTGAATTAATGAGAGGATGGATGGAGAGCATATTATACAAGAAGCTGCTGTTAGGAGACAAATATGTCAGTTCCACTTTGCACAACTCTTGGCTCTACCGGCTGCATCTTCAGCACATAGCTTCTTCACATATAACATGCTCACACCTTCCCTCAGAAAAAGGGAGAACAGCAGGACACAGCAGAGATACTGAATAGAGAAAATGGGAGGAGTTGAGAGATCAAATGGAGTTTCCTCATACTGCCCTCTAACCTGCTCTGTGGCAGACAGCTGGCTTGCTTTTTTCCTTTTGAACACAGATAAATCTGGAGATACCCAACAGAAAATGCAAGGCTGGTTTCAGCATCAGCAGCACCCAAATCCCTAATTTTCCTTTTTCATCTAAAGGATATCTTCTGATTAAGGTTTAAAGCCAACAGACAGAGAAGGACAAAACTGTTTATTAATGCAATAAAAATATACTAACTCCGCGTGTCATACTGCAGTAATGGGCACTGAAACAGTGTTTTTCTACCTAAAAAAAATGTTCTCTTTTAGTACTACTGACAGCAATTGTACCCCAAGAGAAAACTCTGCAGCCTTGTCACCACTTAGCTCACACACCACCAAAGATATCTTTATCAATTTGGACACATTCTTCCAAATTACTGTCAGAAGTGACTCTGTTTAGTACATGAGAAGTAGTGGGATATAAACACTTATAATGTACTTCCTACATAGTCTATTTCTGTTTTTTTTTTTTTTTTGTACTTCTGCTACCAATGGTACTTATACTGGAAGCTCAGCATCAAAATCACAGTGTTTACAATCTGATTTATTCTCAGGCAGTGCAAAGAACCTTCTCAAAGAGAGGCTGGCAAAGATTTCATTTGGGGCTGCCACCCAAAAGCCATTGCTCATTCTACAGCTCTAACAGCAGCCATGAAAAATATACAAACATAAAGCTCAAGGGTTTTTTTTGTGAACACTGGAAGTTAAAAGAATCCTCCTTATTTCTATTCATTTAAAATTTAAAATGCAACATAAGAGAACAATATAACTCTGATTTTTCTGCTCTGAATTGGGGTTAGTTGAAACCAGCTGATGTATTTAAAAGTTGGAAGTGGAAGGAGAAAAAGAAAAGAAGTCAGAAAACATGTAATGTCCCTTCCTTCCTAAAAAACAGAAAACAAGAAAAATGAGAGAATGTTAAGAGACAGTTAATGTCATCCTGGCCAAAACAGGGAGAAAAGGTTGGAACAGGCTTTTCAGAAGTGCAGAAAAGAATAAGATGAGAAAATTCTGTTCTTGTACCACCATAAATTAGCTAAATCAAATTAGTTAATGTTTTTCTAACTTCAAACTCTTGAGCTGTGTCTTTCCAAGAGGGGAAGAGGATAATCTTGTTCCCAGAGATGAGATGCTGATGTTATCAACCCTCAGCAAGGAAGGCAAATTTGCACTGGTTACAACACCCAAGCCCAAGTGTTGGAGCTTTCATGTGATCTGCCTTATACATCTGAAAGTCTGGGATACAAAAACTGCAGGCAGAAGACAGGGCCAAAAAACTCAATGGGCTGTCAGGCTTCTCCATCTCATACCCTTTCAAAAAGGGCACAGCAACTTTACAACAATGGTCCTTTGGACCTGCTAGTGGAAATAATTAGAACAAACCATTAGTTCTGGACTTCCAAATCTATTTTACTATTAGAGTCAGCAGCATCAAGGTGGTCATGAAGTGCCCAGTGGGTTAAATCTAATTTACTCTGTTCTACATTTCTGTCCCCTATGCCCTGCCATGCTGATTTGGGCAGGCTGCTGTAGGCACTTGAGCTGAGCACAACTAAAGCTTCCTGAACTTCACTGCACTATCACTGCACTATCACTGCACTGTAGCAAACGCCCTTCTCCATTACCACTTCCCAGCCCTGATGACCTGTCAGTTTCAGCAACAGCTTCGTGGCAGGGACGGGATGTCTTGGGGTAAAACTCATTTATCTTCACAGGATGACACACTAATGGGGGACGTAAGGTTTCTTTGCACTTCAGTTTGTACAGGGTACAACTCCTCCAACTAAAAACAACAATATGAAGGTGCAAAGGGTAGAAATACTGCAGTTGACATTACGTGAAGTATTAGTCTGAGGCAAAATTCATAGTTGGTTGCTTTTGTCTAGGAGAAAACCACAAAATTTCATTCACTAGGGACTTTACATTTGGCAATCTGTGCTTGCACAGTTTCAGTGTAGGTTTGCAAAACATTTTGAAAGTTTCTATCTATAGTTTAACCAGATTTTTATAACATTGCTTTAATCAGAAGATCATACTTCTGCGTACTAATTTTTATTGCCAGTTTCACTTACATACATAAAACAAAAATGCCACCAAAGCCCAGTGAAAACATACATGAAATTTCCCTATGAAGGTCATTGTGCAATGAAAAAGGGTTATAAATGACACAGTCCATCAACATTTAAAGGCTGCAAATAAGAACAATTAAGATCAACTACAAAAAGGAAGTTAAACAAAAATCACAGGGAAAGGAATCACACCTTCAGTTGATTTAAGAGGGCAGTAGAAACCCTGGCATGTGATTTACTGGCAGAAACTAAACACTCTAGTGTGGGCTAGTTGTAAAGAAAAAATATTGTCATTTTTTTTCCAGCTTGAAGTCTAGTGCACGGAATCTTAAGAAAGTACAGGTTCACCCAAAGTGCAGGCTTCTTTTGATGTTAAAGGGAAAAAAAATTAGCCTACTCCATATCTTCTATATTAAAAGTTCATTAAAGAAAAGCTAAACATTTCATTCACTGGGATGGTTCTGGTTTTTGTCATTTTTGCATAGTTAACAAGATCATAATTCACATAAGTCACACATTGTAAATATCCTCACTATATTGTTTTCCTTTCCTCTATAATTAGACCACCTTTTGTTACCAAGAATCCTATAAACTCTTTAACTGTGAATGGTTGTAAACTGCTCGTATTAAAAATTAGGCATCTCCTCCTAACAACTTTGTGCAATGAGAATTGTATCCAAACCCCCCCACCCCCCGAACTATGGCATATAAAATCAACATTACATCTCTGACACTTCTTTCTGCAGGGGTTTGACCCACATGCGTCATCTGCACACTTTATACAGCTTCTGTCTTTTTCTCCATCCACACAAATTATTCTTGCCTAGGCATCTACCAACAAAGCTCACTGATAGCAGAACAGATTCAAGCAGTTGAGCTGCTGTGGAAAATAAAATCATTCGATCTTCACCAGAGCTGCAGGATGAACACCATAGCAGGTATTCTAGTGGTTTCTTGGAGGCAAATGCAAAAGGTGCACAAGTCCTGCCTGCTCAGCCAGCACACAGCAGCAACCAGGGAGTCCAAAAGAAAAGACAAGGTTTCCCAGGAGCCAAAATACCTCAATGTTGCTCTGCTCTTCCTTTTCATTTTTTTTTTTTTTTTTAATTTAAGGTGCTTTCCCTAATTAGAAACAAAGGTAGTCCTTCAGGGAATTACAACCCCATTTCTGAATGACCTGAGCCACTGCTGCCCCCCACAGGTATTTCCAAAGTTCTATTCAGTGTGTTTGCTTCCAATTTCTGGTCATCCTCTACTCCTTGAAATCAAGCAGCAGCAGCCACAAGACTCCATATTCTTTTGTATTACAAGCTACAGTGCTTATTTATTGGAGTAACTAGAGTCACGAGACCTAGGCAGAATGATTTTAGCTTGTGGGTATTAAAACCCCATGAACTGACAAGGTTCATTGAAGCCATCAGTAGGATTAATATAGCCTACCAGTGAATTTTCAAGGAGGCTCCTTATGAAGGGTACAGTTCTCTTAAGAACACAGATTTTATGCAAAGGATAGTTTGAACTGCTTAAAGCTGTCAGTAGTGATCAAAAGGCAACAACAACAGGCTCGCAAAAACTCTCAGAAAGCTGCTGTGCTTATTCTCAAGCCAAATGGACAAGAACAGGCAATGTATGTGTGCCATTTTAGAAAACACAGAATCTCCAGGTTATTTTTTTCCTCCTACATCATCTGAAAAAGAAAAGAGAAAAGGAAAAAAGAAAAGAATTGTGTAAGAAATCTGATGAGCCGATCATCCACCCACCTATTGGAGACTAAATTATTTTCCTGCAGTTAAACATGGGTTTGATGTTTTAATTGTGATTTTGACAACAGCTGCTGTTTGACATACTCAGCATAAATTCTGTTGCTGTAAGTAAATGTTTTCCAACAGTAAACTCTCATCCACTATTTAATAGTAGTCTTAAAAACCTCATGCTTCTGCCCTAAAGGGTGGATTTTGAATTAACAAAGCACAGTCATTATATTCCAAAGAAAAATACACTTGAAGAAGCAACTTCAGCTCTCTTAGATTCAGGTCACTTGGTCAGAGAGAGATTATGAATTTCCACAGCTCACCGTGAAGAGCTGCAGGGTTGCAGTCTGCTTTTCTTTTTCCTGGTGACATTGTTAATGCTACAGCTAAGACAGCTATAAAGGAATGTGAAGACGGGCAGGATTGTACAATGGAAGACGGATCTGAATGCCCATAATTAAGCAGGGGAGGGAACCCAACCAAAACCACCTAAACCTGAAGAATCTATTTCAGATGAAACAGTAATACTACTCAGAAGTAGAATGTAATAGAAGAGAAAATGGTATTAATAGATCAAAAAAGATGCTAAATCCTTGAGGGGATTATAGTCTCAATTAAGTAGTATAGAAACAGCATAAATTCTCAGTAAGTACAGCTATGCTCTGTTAATTTGCTCAGAACTTTGCCATAACAGAACACACAGAGGGAAAAGCCACAGAGATTTGCATTGCATTTAACTGGCTGCTTCCCAGCACATTCCACCGAAATAGTCAAACAGCTCCTGTGACCACGGTGGGTGCACATACCAGACAACACATCTCCAGTGCTAACAAAGGTGTTTCAAAAAGGTGCCAAGTTGCTGCTTTTCCTGGTGTTACAAATCAGCTGTGAAGCTCAGTCCAACATTCATTTGTAAACTTCAAAGAATATTTTTAAAGCATTTCATTATCCAACTAACAAAAATTTTGAGAAGTTTCCCCACTCCCTGTTTTCTGACATATTTCAGAGTTAAAGAAAAAAACAAAAAGGAAATAAATGGTCCTATAAAAATAAAATAGTATTTGATGCACTACCATCATTATAATAACTAAAAGAAAACAACCTCTACTGCGAACTACTTTCCACTTGTAATAAAAACCTTGGTTTTCTCCTTTTAACCCCCATTAAAAGATCAGAGGGAATGCTGACATACAAGATTTGGCAGGCACTCAAGAAAGAGTGGGTACCCCATCAGACATCTCTTGTTCTTAAACACTAGACATCAAGTAAAAAATGAATCTTGGCTTGATATCAGACCTTAATAGTAATGTATGCCAATTTAGCTCTTCATAAATGAAAATGTTCAACCTTTTTACATCTTAAGTTCAGCAGAAGTGAAGAAAAAGAGCAGAGTAATTTAATATTGAAAAACAGCTTGCTAAACAGGTAATCTCATTATTAGACTGGTTTATGGATAAGAAACCTGTATTTGGATATAGTGATTTACATCAATTCAATCAAATTAACATTATTTCCCTTGAGTCTTGGTTCATATCCCATTTTCAGTTATACTCTGTCGCCAGGTTCTTTTTTTCCTGGTACTATTGGTCTCCTCTTTCTTAGAGAAGTATTTTTTAATGATAAATATGATTCACCCTAGTCTGTCATAGATTATGAAATATTTTTTGTATAATCAGAAGAAACATCCCAAATAGAAGCTGGTAAATCACCTTTACCTTTGGTATAGTGCAAAGCTTAATACCAATACTGTAAATCATGTCAGCACTGATAGAAGGCCAGCTTGCTAACGTGATTAACAACACTCACATATTAGAAGCCTTGGAAATTTAAATTGTTCCAAATTCCCATGCAAGTCAGTCCAGTCAAGCCTTATGCTGTGCTCTTAATTTCTTCTGATATTAAAAAAACCCCAAACCCCCTCAAGCAAACCAGGAACCATGAAGTTAAATAAAAGCACCCACAATCACTTCAGCCAACAGTCCTATAGATGATTCTGTTGGTAGAATACCAACAGTGCATTTCCTAAATAGTTTGGAACTGTAAGGTCTTAATTGATTCAAGAAGAGAATCTGTGACCACTCCTATGTCTTGAGCTCTTCCAAGCCATGACCACCATATCAGTTGTAAATTCAAAAAATTGAGGTACTTTACACCACTACCCATTCCTCATACACAGAGGTAGCTGTGAATGAAATCAGATCTGACCAAAATTTTTTTTTTTTTTTCCCCAGAAGTAACTCCAAAGACAAAACCAAGATGTTATAGTCTGGTTAGACAATGCAGGAAGTCACTGCTGAACAAACATAGCAGCTGTATTCCTCCCACAGAGAAGTCCCTAACTTACTAAAAACATATGCAAATACAGACACCTTGAATTCATTACAACCCCGCAATAACCTTAAAATCTTTATTTGGCAGGTAATCCTAGAAAGACTTGTTTGTTATCTCCAGCAAAAAAATACTTTAATATAAAGTGGACTTTCCTCTTTCAGTACTGTAAAAAATGTGGACCATTTGACAATCATTCCAATACTAGTATTAACAATGGCAAAATAATAATCTTGAATAAGGTAGTTGAATTTTAAAAGAAATTATTAAATTGATATTAAACATAGCCCATTCTTATACACAGGCTGTACATGTATGTACACCATACATATGTATAAGTGCTACTTTTGCTTCGTTTGCAAAGCATGTACAGAATGCGAGCATTTATTATGGACATTTTCAAGAGCACAACAGCAATTACATTCCAAAGACTTAATAAAATCAACAGAAATTGACATTTAGCTACCATGTGTATTTCAAGAAATAGTCATTCATCACAATGCAAACTTGGGAGGATAGTAAGTTCCAAGTATTACCACCAATTTGATATAGCATTAATTAGCTATCAGTGCTGTTTGCTGTTCACCCTTTCCACAGCTGTATTTTGAAATTTTCATTTCATGATGAAAGACAGTTTTTTATATTTTGGACAGTCTTTAGAAGAGATTGCTAGTACTGCAAATCATAAGTACTAGAGATACCTCAGAAGTAGTGGAAATTTAATTTTGAAAGACTGCAAGAATAACTCTTAACTGGGAGTCTCTCAGCAATACGGTCAATAAGCAAACAGTCATGATGGGGTTACTGAAACAATTAAAAACCCTGGCAATAATTAAATTTTGCACACTCTGCCCAAATTTAGAACACAGAGGGAGAATCAGTAAGTGTTATTAAGTTTTACTATGAAAAGCAAGAAACTATGTCTTGTTTGCTAAATACCTAGAAGCACAACAATGAAACATAGATTATGAAATATATTAAGAGATATTTTCTCATATTCCAGGTCTAATTTCCCTTCAAAGCATTAATAAGAAAGATTCCAACCAGCCAGCCCTCAGGGTTCAGTTGAAAATAGCATCATACAACTAAAAGAGGTGTTCAACAAAGAGAGAATATGCTGCTCATATTCTCAGTAGAATTATCCCAAGACATGCATGCTTTGTTTATTTTGGGCAAAACTTGCCCTAAATCACAAGTGTAGACATGTTTAATTCTTCCTCTTCTTCCTGCTGTACTACTGCATGCTAGACAGCTAAGGACCTTTTAATGAGGTACTACAGTAACATGGGGTTCCACAGCCTGCCCTAGTGCAGATGTATCCACAGACCTGGAATAGCTGTAAATTAACTATAGTTGTAAGGGGGATGTTCTCAGGATTCATGTAAGCCCCACTCAGAGAGCCCCCCTACCTTTACCTCTTACAACACACACCAGCTCTTTAAGAAGGGCGTGAGATATCTTGAAAGAATATCACAGCCTGTAACAGGGAATGGATTTGCTTGGTATTTCAAATATTACAGTTATCCATGTACTGACAGCATCCAGGAGAGGGCAGGAAGGGAGGGAATTTCCTTCTAGGACTAAGTGCAGAAATCTAGGAGCAAGATATTCACAGACACAGTCAAACAGATGAGGAATTTGAACTATTTGGCAGTCACTGCTCAAGAGAGAGCTAAACCAAGAGAATAAAAGTAGTATTTTGCAAGGCTCAGGTGCAACTGCACCACAGAAGAAGAAACCTGCAAGAACTCACTTTGTACTTGCATCATTAAATGAAAAAGTAATATTTCAAGTAAATATGTTATAGAGGAATATTAGGAGTACTTAAAATTACAACAAAATATAGGCTTGAACATTATATTTCTAATCTAGAAAGAAATTATAATTGGTTCAGACATATTACGTAAGAAGTTGCTGTAGTATTTCACAAACATGCAAAATTGCGACAAAAAAATCAGCCTACAAATTACAGACAGCTTAATAATCCCTGCAGTTGTAAATAGTATTAAAATAATGTGATGTATTTACTAAGGCCCCCAAATATGACACCCTGACCATCATCTCTGGTAATGGGAACGAGAAAAACATGGAGGTTAACTTAGCAACATTCATGTATAAAAGGCTGCAAATGCTGCTAAATTTTTGGCTTTGAAGCAAACAGCATAAGAAAATCCCTCCTCGCAGGATAGCATTAGTGCAAGTAGAATTACACTACAAGTGGAAAGAGAGTCATTCTTTGAACAGTGAAGGGTACAAAGTAAAATAAAAGGCACAGAACAAGCACATGCAGAGAATTAAAAATACCAAAAATATCTTCACCAAATACTGCCAAGAAAAACTCAAACAATTAGTTGTGTGTGGTGTAGATACTTGATGTACATTTATTTCTGGCTGGATGGCTGGCTAGATAAAAAAAAAGGTTTACCTTTTGCTCATCTGTCAGCTAGCATGAAAACAAATAATCTCCTCCCCAATACAATTTATAAATATAATTTTATACTATCTATGTAAAAATAATAAGCATTTTCTAAATAAAGGAAAATATATCTAGAATTTTATGGAAGCAGTTTCTAAATATTCAGAAAAAAATCAGAGCAACAGATTAATGCTATTATTTGTGTGTGAACAACCAAAACCAGATTTTACAGCTGCCTAAGATAGCTCCCTACAAATTCTGATCACAATTTTCTCACTGTGGCACTTGTTAAACCTGCATTTGATTTATTTTCAGTAAACGAGCACCTTCTCCTACATGGCAGTTACATTACCCCAGCATTCACACCAATCAAGCATCGTTGAGATACAAAACACCAAACACTAAGTAAGAAATACACATAACACAAGCATGGCCTTGAAATTCCATTTGTGTGTTTTTGAAAACATTACTGTTCTCTATGACAGTTCACAAACAAGTCCACTATTGTTATCAACTAATGCGCTCAGTGACCAAAATTCAGTCTTTAATATGGTGACTTCATCAGGAAAAGGAAAAAAAAAAATCATTAACAGACTTATTTCTCAGCAGCAATTAAAAGTATTTTAAAGTAAAATGGAACACAGAAAAATACCATGATCTTCCATTCATCTTCTACCTTCTGCAGGTTTTTATGATCTTTTTGAGGCTCTTATGTAGAAAAAACCCTTCTGCCCCTTTTCTTTAGGCATAACCTAGACTGTCAAGCATAGCTATCTTGACCTACTCTTCCTTAATAAAATTGGCTTTGGTGGGATTGTTTTGGTTTTTGTTTGTTTGATTTGGTTTCTTAGTTTTTTTTTTTTTTTTAAAGAGCAATTATTTTCTTCTGCACAAAATAACTACCACATTATGCTTTTCAGATTAATTTTGGATCCATATTTTTGTTAAATAGGGCATCAATGATCATGGTGCTCATTTTGTCAGAGCTGAGTTAAGCCAAACATTGCTCCATGTAAAACCTGACCACAAAAAAAAAAAAAAAAAAAAAAAACAAACCACTGTGTATTTATTTCTGCCGCTAGTCATCTTTCTCCAGTGGGTTTAAATGAACCCCCATTAGGTTTTTGTCTTTCCTTTGTAGTCTTGTAGTCAGTATACAGTTTAGAGTAAGGTATTAACATTTTCTGCTAACTATTTGTTCATGTGTGTACATGAAATTTACACTCTCCCACATGTTAATATGATTGAACGACACCAGACTCAAAACTTAAACAAAGCCTTAAGTTTATCTTTTTTGGAGAGGAGTGTGCAAGTCAAGTTGAATTTTTATTAGAGTGATTCTTCTAGGGAATACTAGAGAATTTCTGGGAAATTCAACGGGAACTGCAGGTGCTTGTCGGTGCATGGGAATAAATAAATTGAAGTAAAAAAACCTCACTCTAAGTGTATTCTCAAGATTCCCCCACAAGATCAAGCTAACCTTACCTTTCCAATCCTAAATCCACCACAACAGGAGAGATGTTTCTAATTGTTTGGGTGGTGCTGTGTATTTTGTAGTACTTTGCATATTAATGAGATAAATCCAGCAATTTAAAGCTGCAGAATAGGCTTTCCCTGCAAAGGATGGATTTCTGTTAGGTCCTTATCTGCATATAGATGTTTATTTATGACCTTATTACCTGCAAAATTGTGACCAGCGCTTTTCAGATATTCCTTAGGGTTTCAATTGTGAGAGTTAACAGGCAAGAACAAAAGCAGCATTTTAAATAGCCTGTGTTGACATTTTATGCCTACTATGAATTGCTCTCTAAGAAGTGCCCCAAAAGTAATCAGAAAAAGAATCTCCATTTGAGGTGCAAAACTGTGTCTAGAGAAAATGCAGCCTCCTGACCCTGAGTCCTGCATCCCACAGTCCCTGTCAAACAGCATGGCAGCTTACCCTGTGATAATATATGAACAGGCAACTTCAAAGCAATGTCACAGCTTTGAAACTGTAGTTTAAGGATAGAAAATGATTGCTTAAAAGGACAAGAAGTTTGCAGCAGTACTACCAAGCAGAACAATAGGGTTAGGTTGCCAATCAATGGTTTGAGTGCTAACCAGCCACAAAATCCTAAAACCAATTAACATCACACACATCCAAACACAGAATTTAACACCAAATTCTAAGCAGTCTTACAATTTCACCTAAATAAATATCTTCAAAGAAGTAGAAACCTCCTTTCCACATCCACCATTCTCTCTTCCTAATCTAAAGAGGTCAAAGGGAATGGATGAAACCACAGAAGACCAGTTATTCCCAAGCAATAGACAGCTGGTATACATATTATTACTACTTAAATATCAAAACAACAACAAAAGGCTACCACAGTTTATTTTTGTTTAAAAGAGACAATTAAGCAGTTCAGCGGGAGGTTTCTATTTTAGCAGCATGCTGTATTCACTGGATAGAAGAAAACCCAAGCACCTAATAACATATTTATCATCCCAGAAGTATTTTTCAAATTAATATGTAAATAAATGTTTTTAAAATACAGACATGTTGTGACACTAAGTATCCATCTTTTTAGTGAAGGTTTCACTATTAAAAATCACCAGAGAACTTTCTCCCCAGACAACAGCTACCACTAAATACTGCACAACTTATGACAGTGCTTTTCCTCTTTTAATTTCTTTTTCTGCTACTGTGTTTACTAGAAGTTCTCACAAAGGGCAAATCATATTTCACACCAATATGGAGTATTCACTTCCAGATCCCATAGCAATGCTCTCCCACGAAAGCACATGTTCACACAGGTTTGTGAAAGACCTTATACATATTTATCTCCATACAATCTATTTTTGGAGTTACACCAATGTGCATGCTTTTTATTGCCTTGGAGGTTATCTTTCCTTCTGAATTTCTTTTAAGTGTCTTTATCACTTCAATGCATCTTGGCAAGCCTGTTATTTCCTGGTATTTTGAAATACCTTTGGAGTTTGAAGACTCAAAAGTTGAGAGATTTTTATAACATCTAACAAGGGAGCATACCTTTAATTAATGTCTATCTATCTTTTGATCACTGGAGTAGACTTTGTTATGAATAATGGACTACTCTGCATCCTAGTTTTTAAATTGATTTCACAACAGTTTTCACAAAATGGATGTGCTAAACTTTTTGAGTGACATCTTTCAACACCACAGATCTCCTTAACATAAACACTGTCCATATCTCAATATCACTTTTTTGAACTTGCATACTGTATCTATTTCTTCTAGTATTTTCTGCTTATTCTAGCTTGAAACATTCTGGTCTTTTAAACAGGGTACTTCTAGGCACTGACTGATAATGCTTTGGTACATTCCTGCAGAAATACTATTATTTGACATCATTACCCAATTTCCTCTTTGAATGCTAAAAAGAGGCACCAAGAGAAATAAATATTTTCTGGAAAGTCTTTGACCCATCTCAGCTATCAAACATTTTAGAGGCATCCTCTAAACTACCACCATCTGCTTCTGCCCTGTTTACTTACAGCAGTGTTAATTCTCCTCTAGAATGGAATGTGACAAGAAAGCAAATTTTAAAAATCTCCTGTTCTTGTTAGCAACTTCCTTACCAACTGAAGATGCTGGGTAAAAAGGAAAACATTATACACCTAGGCTTATCCAGCTTCAGGCTGTACACTTTAATTGGTTTATTAACTGATCCTGCTCAGTGTTACCGTAGTTTTGATTCCTGGCATTTTAAACACTAAATAACCATCATGTCTTAAACTTGAACATGGGAATTTGCTTGCAAGTATCAGGATGTCTTTCCCATTCAGATCTCTACAACTACCACCTTCCCTGCTTGTTCTCTCCTGTAACTCTCAAGCTCTATTGCCTGCCCCATAGTCAGGTTGCTACTCTTTCAGTCCAAAGAAGCATTTTCAATCAAAAAAGGTCAGCTCTTATCCACTAGAGCAGAGTTCCAAATGCTCATGCAAAACACACAGTAAAGGTACATTACACAAGCTCTTTTCAGGGAGGGAAGAAAAGGTAACTGAGAACTCTCTAAATGGAAGTACTTGAGGGACCCTAATGAACCACACCGAACCACTTCTACTTTATGCAATAATTCTACCATAAAATCAGTATTTTTAGTCAGTTACATGAACAAAACCATAGACATTCCCCAGTGTTTTGAAGTGCACACTGGTTTCTGGTGTCAAAGTGACTGAGGGACTGCATCTTCATAAATACAGGTGCATACGCTACCCCTGAGGCTGGTGATCACAAAAATACTGCATGCAAAGATATACCATCAATCCAGAATTTGAAAGACTTTTAAAATATCTTTTCTGAAGTTAAAACTAAAGACAGTCACCACAGAGTAGACCCCGTAAAAGACAAAAAACCCCCCAAACCCTCAAACTGTAGATTATGAAGCCTAATGACCACATATCTTTATTTTCATAAGATTAACACTAAAGCAGTATTTTCTCAGGGGACTTTATTTTCTCCTTTTAAATTTTTCCTCACAGCTTTCTGGTTTAAGTGTGCTAAAAGTTACTACTGCTGGATTTTGGGTTTTATTTCTTAGACTTGTACTGATCTTATTTTTATTACCTATTTATTGTTATTAACCTAATTTAATTCTCTTATTGGTTTACCATTGATAAGAATACATGCTGGATCTTCTGATTTTTATAATTTTATTTTGATAGTTGATAAATGATTAATACAATTTTATTTTGCAAACTGATAAATTACTTTCATAGTATCCAGACAGAATTAATGAAGATTTATAGTGTGATCCCACATGATCATAATCTTGTATCTTACCCTGCCGGTATTCTTGTCTCAGTGCCCCATATGTACAGGTACATATAAAACACAGATTTTCATACTATTTCTTGATTAGGTAAAAAATTCTCTGTGTGTGGATATATATATATATATACACACATATATATACATATGTATGTGCACATACATTACATTTGTGTGTGTGTGTGTATATACACACACACACACATACAGACAACATATGTAGATGCACACACCTATCTGCACATGCAGGAGCATTCTTTCATAGGCAAATAACCTTTATAAGCCCCATGTTTTCAGTACAACCTAAGAGAATAACAGGATTGCAGAGAGAAATTTAGGCATAAGGACACAGCATTTCTGTGGCACAGGGAGCTGAACAAAGTACATAATGAAAATCTGGAACCCTGGAAAATACAGATGGAAGATTTTGTATTTAGTGTTTCAATAACTTCCAGCTTTTGTAGAGATATCCTAAAACTAAACTTTTGGTTCAAACATTGTGTAGGCATGCATGTGGAGAAGGCCAATATGTTAGACAATACAGTATCAGAGATACAGCTCACAGGAGCGCTAAGGAGAAGGGCTTTGCCCTGCAAATGCTAAATCATTCATGCTTGTAACTTCTGCAGATGCTCAAGTCAAGCTCCACAACAGCAGGAGCACAGAATTACTGAGCACTGTTGTGCACAGAGCGTGAGGCACAGTCAGATTTCCTGCTACTGTAGAAAAGGCAATGTTAAATGTGATGTAAAGCTATTCCCCATAGCCTCAATAAAATATAGCTCCTGCTTAGTCTGTATTAACTGCTGTCAAGTTCAGCACAGAGATTAGAGAGGACAGTCAACCATTTCACATGGGGGCATGCATGTCAGACAGGAGCCATCCCTCGTATGAGAGTAAAGCCCTGTAGCAGCATTCATCATCTCCTGGCTGATAGCAGGCAAACAACTACCCTAAGCCATATATCACATTCAGCAAGGAAGAGACTTTGCTTTCCCATCTTAACTTGCTGAAAGGCATAGAGGGCTGCCTCCTCTGACACCAGTCTACTTTCTGCTGCCCAGGAAAGCATCCCATCTCTGCATCAGACAAGCAGCAGTTTGGCAGCCACCTCTCTGCTGCACAATTCCTGCTGAGAAAGGATTATGACAGCAAAATCTAAATATATTTCTCTGTAGAGCTCCAATAGTGTATTTGCTTTGTAGTGTGGAAGAACTCGTAATTTGACACGTCAAAGCCATTTTACTAATCTGCAGCTTCCAAATATTTTTCCCTGCAATTCTTTTCCATTTTTTTTGGTGCCCTACTGCACTGCAAATAATCTGATCCACAGGGACAGAACTAATGGCTGATTAAGGGTTTGCGAGTGATGACAGAAGTATGCTCAAATGGCACACAGGTTGTAAGGAGAGATCTGCAACAGAGAGGAAAATAATTTATGAGCATAACCAGCTTTAAATTTGCAGTGGAATCATTACCTTCACCATCCTCAATCTATCAGGAAAGCAAATAATTATAATTTCAGATGGGACATAGCTCTTGCATATTTAAAATACTCAGTAATTAATCGAGTGAAGGAAGTCAAATCAAATGCAGTAATTTTTTTTTTCCTTCCATAGAAATGAAACAGATTTAATATAATCCTTGTCTAAAATTCATCCAAATCTTTAATAGTTTTTAAATTATATTAGCCTTTAAAGAAAAATCTGACTCCTACACTTTAAAAAATAGCTAGACAGATTTAGACAGATTTAATGAACTTTTACGATGTACTTATTTTTTGCTTTTTTTTAATGTGAGATTGATAGCACTTTTTCAATCCAGGCACCGTGCCCGTGGCCAGTGTGCTGGCTTCAACAATTCACCAGCTAGTACAGCCCCGTGTTAGGCACTGTGCCAGAGCAAACCTTATCCAGAAGAATTAAAAATGAGCTATCGACTGCACTTCTACTCTTGCCCAAGCTAGGCTACAGTACTGGTTTCAAGACAAACCTATGGTACTGCCTGACACATAGTTCTTGCAAAGGAGAGGCTCTCTGCAATGAAAAGCAAACAAGCCATGCTTCACGAGCTCTGGTGAGGCTCAAAAGCTGCCCATCAAACTCATCTGTGTTGGCAGAAGAAATTTTGACTGAGAAGAAAATACGAATGACCACTAGAGGATCAGTATGGAGAGGAACATTGCTTGAGAAGCTGATTCTTTGATATTTAATACAGCATTAATTCCTCTGCAATACCTCCCTGTACTTAAGAGCACTCCCTACCTCTCCATCACAGCAGATCACAAAATAAAGCCACTGCAAGTCACTTCCATCACCTCAGTCTCTCCAGAAAACTTAATGGGAACATCACCTCTCTGAAAGCTTCATCCCAATGGCAAATTTGGTTACAACCAGCCAAAAGATGAGCTGGGACCTCAGGTAAATAACGAGCCCACTCATTGCCAAAAGGATCAGCTTTATCATTCCTTGTAGTTTGCTTGAATAACCTCCAGGAACAGAGACATTCAAACTATTTTCATTCCACCCAAACACTTTTTACTGCAAGTTCAGCTGGTCACTCTTCATCCAAATATGCATTTGGAAGGAACAAAAGGACACAAATTCCTCCTGATTCTTACAAAACATTACATTTGACCCACTGGCTGCTCTTCTGCAAGCTGGGACTAAGCTCAGCTGGCCCACTTATTTTGTTGATTCAAAACTGGACTTAACCATTTGAGCTCATGCCTTCCCAGTACCACTAACAACAATGAAACACAGACTCTCTGCTTCACAGTGAAGGGGAAAGAGGCCCAACACCACTGGACAGGGTCAGGAATTAGTCACCAGCAGAAGATGGCAGAAGGAACTAATGGTAGAGAGGAGTTTCTTGATTTGCTCCCTTTACTAACACCTCCTGCTCCACTGAAAACAAAAGCACAAAACGAGCATTTGATTCAGAATCAAGCTCTCCAAAACCTAGTCTGCCCATCACCATCTGCTTGGAGCCAATTCCCTCCTAGTTTGACATTCCTCTTACAGTACATTGTCTACACAGGACACTCTCTTAAGAAGCTGTGTGAGAAAGCTTAGCACAGGGAAGGCAAGGGAAAAAGAAGAGATTCTCCTTGTGAAGAAGCAGCAGACATTAGGTAAGAACAAACAGCCAAATTCATTGTTACTCTCTCTGTTATTTGAGGATTTGTCCAGGATCTCTTGAGAATCTTTCATCTTACATGTAAGATATCCACTGTGTTGTTTCTGCTTTCAGTTTTTTAAGAGGTAGGCAGTAAATTTGGCTTTTTTCTAATTTACATACACACACATATATTTGTAAAAATTCTTGAGATAAGTTATGTAGAAGTTACGTAGAACTGTCTCAAGTTATTCTTGAGACAATTATGTAGAAATCACAAAAAACTTCCCTTTCCAAGTCATAATGACAATGAATCAAGCCTTAGAAATGTCTTTATGCAGTAATTTCTGAACACAATTTAAAAGTTTTCATGCTAACAATCATAAATCACAATAAGACAATCCTATCTTTTTAAGCCACTAATGCTACTGATTTAACCAAAGAAATAGAAAAACAGAATTTGGTCTATCAAATCCCACACGAACTACTTTGGCTTTCTGCTGCCTTTCCCACTCCCATCCAAAAACTGGGGAGGTATCAGAGCAGGTAACTTACTTTTTTGTTCTTTTAGGTAGACCTTGAAACTCAGACTATGCAAAATACCATCTTGTCTGCCCTGTCCCAAAAGCCAATCGATGGGAAAAAAACCCAACCTAATAGAATTTACCAAAACAAAAGTTTCACTGTCTTTGTTGATACTTTTGTTTTATACTTTTGTTTTCTAATTTGCAACCTAGTGAGGCTTTAAACAACTGAGCCACTTTACCAACAAAGGAAAAGCAGGGAAATAAATGAAACATCCAGCTGAGGACTATCCCTCAGGAAAGAACTTATTCCAGTGAAGTCAACTCTAACAGTGAGCAATGGAAGAAGCAACAAGCCAACTTGAAAATTCTAATTAAAAAAAGGAGAAGAAGAAAAAAAAATGATGAGTCTGCAAGTTTTCCATCCCTTTGCTTTCCGTATCAATGAATCACACCCAGTACGGAAATTAACTCAAGCTGAGACTTCAGTAAAAACAGTACCTCATTGCAGCACTGCCTGTTTTCTAGGACTTCTTTCTACAGACTTGGATCTGTACTGATGTTACCCTTTCTTTAACCAGTCAAATCTGGAAAACCTAGTGAACCACTAGGTTTGAACCACTTATGGATTTACCTAATCTAGGGTTTATGCAAAGACACAGGCACTTTTGACATTTAAAAATGTGTTTTAAGCCTTAATTTGACAATAAATGCTTTGAAACATGAGTATTAACCATGCCATAAAGACAAAGCTAACAGATAAATTAACAGTGAGCTAGTAAGAAATGGGAGTATTTCTCCTAGTATAAAAAACCCCCAACAGTCCAACAAAAAGAATCCACCCTCACATAATGTGTGGGAATGACAGATCCGCTCTGACTAAAAAGACAAAGCTGACGTGCCTAAAGTACATGTTTAGGATCCTAGACTTGGCTTAACTCAAACAACTTTGACTGGATGGGGTCCCTCAACAGTATTAAAACTGCTCTAATTGCATTCTTCAAGCCAGCTGAAAGCTGACAGCTTCCGCTCTCCCGCTCGCTATCAGGGCACATCAAGGACTTCTGTTATGAGAGGAGCACCTGGTCCAAATTTATTTCAACAGCCCAGAGCAAAAAGGGAAGGTGCTTAATGTTCAGCCACAATGGTGACATTTTTACGATACGTCCAAAGTTCAGAAACAAACAAATGAAGGATTTGAAAGGCGCACGAACAGAAAGGGTGACAATAAAAATTCAACATTAATATATCAATTTTAAAACTTATACCACCCATATATTTGAGGGCAAGGCCAAAAGTTCGAAGCAGAGGAAAGAAGAAATCTGCATCACTTGCTTGGAAGAAAAAAAATATTAATTCTCTGTAACTGTTTGAAAGAAATGTTGACCTTTTACTGAAAATGACACATTTCATTCCATCCTATTTTAGATGACTACAGGGAACACCAGTCATTCCATCCAAAAGTGGTGGCACATTTCAGCTTTAGCAGAATAACAAGTGATATGGCTAGAAGACCTTTCTACATTTTGTGTTAAATAGTCTGGTTTGTGCCCCTCCCCCTGCCCCCTGGTTAAAAATCAAATTAACTGGAGAAGCAGAAGGAGATGCACACTAATACTATAAAACTAATACTATAAAACCTTCAGATCAGCAGAGATGAGTGAATAATCATTGATAAATTTATCATAGCATTAAAGAGGCTTGAATAAATGTTTCTCAATTTATTTGAAAAATATCATTGCTATTTTTGATCGAACCTTTATGAATATGACACTCTTGTTCAACTCAAAATTAGGCCAGCTTTATTTCTGCAGCTACAACTAGGCTAAAATTACAGTCATTATGTAAATTTATTGAAGATTTCTCATGTACAAAATTACTGAAGATTAGACAATTTTAGAAATAGAAATGCTAAAATTGCTCCATAGTAATCAATGCATGCCCACACAGTAAAGCAAAAATGACAGAAAATCTCACATCTGTGCAATGACATAGGAAGTATCAATTAACTCTTTATAAATAACAACATTTAGGAACAATTTTAAATGTGTGTTACAAAAACAGGAAACAGATTATTCCACATTAAGTATTTCTGTAGTATATATAATCAAGACCCTAGCTCTATGCCTTGAAAATGTCTATTTAGGTATAAGAATATACTGAAAGAGAGAAAGTAAATTCTTAAATCAGTATATTGGCTTTTGTTTTGCAGCAGAAAGCATATAGTCCCTCCTTACTTTCTAGTCAGCATGAATGGCCAGATTTGCTGCCACATAAGAAGTTATTAGCATGTCCACATGTGGTATTTTTCTATACTAAACAGACAAAAGTGCAATTTAGTAACTGACAGAGATTCTGGAGGAAAAAATAATGTACTAGAAAAAGATGTCTTTCAAGAAAGATTTAAATACATAACTACAGAGGCAAAGCCACGCCATCTTTAAAAACGAATTCCAAGTAACTTATGGAACAGTTAATACTGCAATTTCGTGCAACTTTATGCTGAAGCTCTGCCTTCTCATGCAATTTCCTCTGTATTCTGCAGGGCAAATTAGAGAACAATACCCAACCTTTCTTGATGGTGTCTGCTGATACCAGCCCTTAGTATTGTCTAATTGTGACTATTGTGCTCGATCAGAAGCATAGTCCTCAGAAATATTCTTCTGCTTGCTTCCTCATAACTGGGACAAACTTCCTAAAGGTCTTTCTCAAGAACTGCCTGATTTTAAGAAATACCACATTTCCTTATTTCACTTACTGGACACAATTTTTAGTGCACTAACAGACATTTTTCTTTTCACTAAGCAAGTAATGTTTGTTATTAAAAAGCTGTCTGTAACAGGATTTAGTGACCTTTAAAAACCTAAATCCCACCCCAACTTTTGCCAAAATCTGCAAATGAAATAGAAGTTTTTTAAAAAGAAAACAAAAGGGAAAAAAAAAAGAGGGCAGACATGCAGAAGAAATACATCCATAGTGGAAGAAAGAGTTAACAAAATCTGCAGTGTGCCTCAAAATGAGCTATAAAAGTTCCATAATGAACCTTCTAGTCCTGAACTATCTCTCGGGCGCATTCACTTATATTTCTTTATGCTGCCATCTCTCACTGCAAGTATAACAAGAGAGTTAAAATGTAATTTTACATGTAGGTATATCACCTCAAATTAGCAACATAAAATTACTGACATTTATTCTAAAGAAAGCCCTACTGGCTAGAGGTAAAATGCTGAACTAGCATCTGTCAGTACTGCTAATTGAGGTAAGGTTGGGAACTATAAAGTACTATTAAAAGAGTAAAATAATACCAAATGGAAATGCTGAAAAGGTACACTACCCTTCTGACACTCTAACTTATTATCCCGATTAAAGTAACTAGTATGTTTGACTCCTAAAAGTGCCATGGACAGTAATGTGCTTCAGAATTGCAAGGAACATTTTTATGGGCTACAGTATCTGAAAAAAACCCCACATTAACAAATTCTTTCAATATAATATCTATATGTTTGATGTATTTTTAATGAAGTATTCCATCTCCTGTATTTTTAAAAAACATCTGTCTTTTTTAGAAAGTGCCACATTTTCATACTTACTGCTTCAGCAGCTCTACCCTGTCCTCTTCAGGCTAAGCTTTGAGCACATCTTTGGACCACAAACTACTTGCAAGGCTCTTACCATCATCTTATGAATGATTAATGATAACAGGATAAAATCCAACAATGGGCCAAAAGGTAAAACAGTTAAATCTAGAGAAGTACTAATAAAATTTATCCAACTTTACCTTTTTTTCTTGTTTGGCATATCTACTTCTTTGACACCATGGTGCAGAGTTCTCTGTATTCATTTAGGAACACACAGCAAATTTTACTACAGCATCTAGAAGTCTTTAAATAAATTCTGTTTATGAAACAAACATTACTGTTTTCTCTTTCAGGCGGAATAGCTGGGGAAGAGAATCCAATTTGTTGCTAGGCACAGTCTTTAGAAAATTCAGAGACTTACAAAACAGCAGTAGCCATGGTACAAAATAAAGGCAATATGGAAAACATTCAAAGATGAGAAGGACTATTTTTCATTTACTTCTGTGTGAGTGAGAGTGATAGGTAAATTTATTAGCAGATACCTGCTCTTTGAGAAAAATGCTGAAATCTGATGGTAATACAATCATAACAGTATGCCTACTCTGCTTGAAAAATACTAAGCTTTACTAGGTTAAAAGCAATCATTTCTGGTCACATCCTAAGGGATTTATTTTTATACAGACTGCTCACATGAGGAACAAAATATAGTATATATTTCTGACTTGCTAAAAACTTTCATAATAGGACTAGTTATCAAAGGAAAGTTCATGCCTACACTTTCACACCCCCCCCTGCGCACAGACAAACTGAAAAATTTCAACTGGTTTAACATTTGGATGTACTAAAAGGAAGCCAAATAGAACACACTTTAACCTGAAAATAATTTCCAGGCTGAGCTGTATTAAACTTCTGTAGGTGATGCACAGAATCCTTAACCTCGCAAAATTCAACAATGGGAAGTACAAAATTGCAACAACAATGGGAAGTACAATTACACGTGGGAAAGAACAACCCTATGTACTAATAACGTGCTGGGTGTCACTCTGCTGGAAAGCACCTGGGTTCTGGTGGACACCAAGTTGAACATGAGCCAACAGTGTGCCCCTGGGGCAAAGAAGGCCAGTGGTGGGCTGCATTAGACTTGCCAGAAGTGCTGAGTAGAGGTCATTTTCCTCCACTCAGCATTGGTCAGGACAGTGGACACAGCTGGAGTGCTGTGTCCAGTTCTGGGCTCCCCGGTACAAGTGAGACATGGACATACAGGGGAGCGCCCTAAAAGAAGTCCACCAAATGACAAGAAAACTGGAACATCTCTCCTATGAGGAAGGGCTGGGATTATTCAGCCTGGAGAAACGTCTAAATGTTGGATGCAAAGAGGACAGGGCCAGGCTCTTTTCAGTGGTGCCCACTGACAGGACCAGAGGTAATAAAAATGAAGGAGACTCTGTCTGAACAGCTGGAAACACTTTTTCATTGTGCGGGTTGACTGAGCACTAGCACAGGTTGCCAAGAGAGGTTGTGGAGTCTCCATCTTTGCAGATACTCAGAAGCCATCTGGACAAGGTCCTGGGCAGCCTGCTCGAAGTGACCATCTTCGAGCAGAGGGGTTGTACCGATGACCAACCTGCAGAGGTTGGTCTTTCCAACCTCACCCCTCTATGGTTCTGTAAAAGAAGCTCCACAACTTCTGTGTGCATTTTACAGTCACCAAGGAAGTATTTTTTGTATTCTAAATGATCTGAAAATCAGTTTTTGTGTGGGAGACTGCATGCATGCACACATGCATGCATATATATACACACAGATATCCTTACTTCTTTGAAAGAACAGAGAGTTGGTACTTAATGTTTTTACTGCCTCAAGAATTCCACATCCTAAGACCTTGCAAAAAAATACCTAGCTTGAAAAGTCATGGTGAATCTACTACATATGGACAGTTTTTAAGAGAGGAAAAGGACACAGCTCTTCTTGAGTTAAGAATGTCAGGACAGTCCATCAACCTAATTAAGGTGTTACCTGCTGTAAAAAAAGTCCCCAGCTTAAAACAAAAAAAAAGAATAAAGAAAATCCTCAAAAGCCACCAAAGTTCTCCCTGGTATTTTGTCAGCATTCAAGTGACATCCACAGATTTAACAGAAATGCACCAGTTAACTGGGGCATTAAAGCAACCTCTGCAGAGCTGGACAGTTTGTAAAGTTCATTAGCACCCAGATTACCTTCCTACAGACTCTTTGAGCCCCTCACAATCATCTGAAAGATCATTAGATTCTGACACGCTGTTCTTATATATCTAAATGACCTTTTGGATATGCTTTTCAGGTTCTCACTGTTAACACTGCATGCCAAATGTCACCAAAATTCTTTTGAAGTGTCACCAGAAGACATTTTGACAGGCCATTTTGTTGCTAGATACGGCAACAGAATTATGCTACACTGAGGGTGAGGGACTGAAAGGGAGAAAAAGGATCTGATCTCTAGCCAAGTACACCATTACTTCAGAGGTACCCAGAGAAAAGCTTATGGAGGAAGGAGAGGCCACTACTCCAAGCAGCTCAAGGCTCCTGGAATCTTCAACCACAGGCAGTGTTTTAAAGAGATTAAGGTAGCTGGAGAAGATAGGCAGCACGGGCTGCACTACAGGGTAGTTCCCCAGTCCTAAGCACCACCTAGGTTCCCAAGCAGGCTCCTCTTTTCTCAATGACAACTTTCAACAAAATGCAGACTGACAGCCTGTTTCCCCAAACCTCACACATACTTTGAGATAAGATGATAATAATCTCATCTCTTCCAAGAAGAGAGCAAAAATGGGGGCACTTGCCATATCATGCATCAAGATAGCTCACACTGTCAGACTGAATATATGACTCCTTCCTGCAAGCCCACTGTACATCTAGGTGCAAAGCAAGCATGCAAACTAATGCTTTAAGAGGATTAGGGAAGAGAGGAGGGAGGGTCAGGGGACACATTTTTATAGGAGAAGTGGAAAAATGCATTGTTTCGTCTGTACCAGATGTGAGTGTTGTTCTTTTGACTTGCTAGTCTTTCCCTTCCAAAGAACTCCGTGGCAGTAAGATGATCCAGTTCAAACAAACATCTGAACAAGTCTGCCACATTATCTGAGTCAATCAGTACAAGTGAAAAACCATTAGAAACCTCATGTGAATGAGCAAACAAAGCATCAAAAGACAGGAGTTCATGCGCCTTCAACTTTACAGGGACAGCCAAGAACAATTTTCAGTAAAAGGAATTCCTAGTAACTTCCAAAAATCTGAAAAATTTCTATTAATTACTCAGAAACTGAAAGAGAATAAGGCTTTGGGTCAGATACACTTTCTAACACACATCTCCTATCCCTCTGAAGCTGTCTTTTTGCCAGCATTATCTGCCAGCATTATCTGAGCATTATCTTTTTGCCAGCATTAGCTGGTGCACCATGAGCACTCAGGACCATGCATTTACTTAGGAGGAGGAGAAAAGTTTCCCCATCCTTAGGAGCAGAGCTGCACCTTCCAGCGTTCTCCAGTGCCATCTGAAGACAGCTCACCTGACTGCCACTGATGTAACAGGAAACTCACTCCACTGAAACAGTGTTAGAAAACCATGGAATTCCAGAGAAGTGGGACTTCTCAGAGCCACACAGTTCACCATATTAACTTGTTATTAGACAAAGAGCTTACCAATGGAATTGTAACAAACAGGTAAAGAACAACTGTGACCAAAGTGCTGGCGAACATGCCACCTAAAACCATCCTTTTTTTTTTTTTAAACAAACAAGTAAAACATACTTGCATGAAATTTCACATCACACACACCGAACACATGAACTAGACAGTGGGGTGTAGGGTGGTGTGTGTGTCTGCTCTACATGTTACTCAAAAAAAAGCAGACCACCTGCAGCTTAGTCAGGAGGAGTCTTTAAAAATTCAGATGATAAAAGGAACTGAAAGGGTGGTACAAAGTAACTAGCTTCTCCAAATAAATACTCTTCACAGCTGTAAACTAGACTTTGAGTTCCTGGGTAAGCAGGAACAAGTCCTCAGATAAAAAAATGCCACACTGACTTAATGAATAGATATGTGGGAGCAAAGAAAGGCTGACATTTCTATAGCAACAGAATTAATGGTGCATGGAAGCATTTAATTCCAAATTTTCAGTTAAATTCTCTGTCTTTAACTGGGGGGTTTTCTTGGTGGTTTTTTTTTTTTTTTTTTTTTTTTTTTTTGGTTGGTTGGTTGGTTTAGGGGTTTTTTGTCACAGTGCAAACTAGGATATTTGTCAGGGTTTTGGAGTACCTAGATTTCAGAACTCAAGCAATAATGTAAGTGTAAATCAGCAAAAACAGCCTGACTTTATTCCATCTATAAGCTTTCCCCACCCAGAAAAGTTTCCAGAAACATGAGCTGAACCTTGAAGTTTGTTAGATACTCTTTCCCAGGCCTTTTTAAACAAAAAGCAATAAAACGTTGCAGGCAAAGCATTCTGATCTTAAGACACCATGTACAGTACTTATAGCAACCACCCTATGGAAGTCTTGTTATTGCTGCCTATTAAAAAAAAGAAATCTGAAAACCAGAAAGTTAAAGCCTTGCTGCTGTGGAGTACAAGAATGGTCTTTTTATGGTGTGCTACTGCTGCCTTAAGGGGTAAATCCTGTTTAGGGCAAACCCTAGAAACAAAAAAGCCCAGCATCATTGTTGTATTAAACAGATCCCTCTTTTTGCTGATTTTATGGCACACATAGAGCAAAAACCTCCTTATCAGAACAAATGCTCAACTACTTACTTGGAGCCAATTAAAAATGATTGTAAGATGACTTTTAAATTAAGGCTTTCAAGATATTCAACCAGCCAAGTAAACTGTGAGAGCCGGATGCCCACCCTCAAAAGTTTAGTGCTAGCGTCCCACCACCCACTCCCTCTTGTTTCATAAATAAAGTTATTTAAGATTCCAGGTCCCTTCTTTGATATATGCAAGCTGCTTTTTGGGAGGATTGGTCTTTTTATTTGCAGATAGAGTGGGGGTAAGGGGAGGAGGAAGGGAGAGAGAGGAGAGAATCAAAGCTACAGAGCTTCAATTTGTGTTACAAATGGAAAAATTCTAGGCTCCTAAAAATCCCAGCCATTAGAAATTTTATGCCAAAAACCTAAAAGTGAACGAAGTAGAGAGGTAATATCAGTAAATCAAATGAAGGTATCCATCTGAGGTTAACTTGTACCTTTAAATAAAAAGAAGCTTAGCTCAATACTTTATTAAAAGCTGTAGAGTGTCGAAGCAGTGGGACTTTTAGTAATAGAAACAACCCTTATCTTAGGCTCATCTATATTTTTTAAAGGTACTTAGAGAAAGAAATTAATTCCTACTCAGCTATTTCTATCTATAATTCATAACAATGATAGCTAGACAGACATCTTAATTTTATTTTAACCAGCAATGGGAAAGAACTGGTGAAAGAAGAAATGAAGTTTTCCTTCCCTTTTTCATCAGTCTTTGAAAAGCAGTAACATGCACATCAAGAAAAGATTAATGAAACTTAAGACACGTTAACTAATTAAATGATAGTGAGCCAGTTTTACACTACTTGCAAATACAGACTCATTGGAAGATATGTCACATATTAAGTTCCAATCATTATCTGCCATATCACCAAGCTGGAATGTGGAAACAGATGTTACCAGTGTTTTCAGTTCTCTTTGGTATCCAAACACTAACTTTACAATGTGCAAAAGCAAGAAAAAAACTCAAACCTAACCACAATGTGTATTTTTAAAAGAAAACTCAAAACACAGAAGAAAATTTAATATTGAATTAAGGACTAAGAAACACCATTTAAGAGCACTCAAACTCGACTGTAATTTAAGAAAATCCACATCTTATAGTGCTGTTTACCACCAACAGTGGTGCAGAAACCTTTGTAGGACTGTTCTTCTTCATTAGACAAAAGGAACACAAAACATTACCTGCTAGAGGTTTACTTCAGTAATCTCAAAGTATTTTTTAAAAAGTGTGTTTTAAGATAACACATCAGAGGCTGTTTAAAACAAGCTTTAAATAATTCATCCTTTTAAAAAAGACCACACATGGATCATGTGATATTTTGCTCATGGAAGTGTATATATATTTACTGAAGTTAACTTAGCCCAGGTGAGGTTCACACCCAAATCCCTGTATTTAACTGAATATATTTTTAATGCTTTTCCCTTTGACCTTCATGCTCCATTCCAGCAATTGTATTTTATCTATAAATTGGTGTTTAGTGTTGGTTTATGTTATGGATAAAAGCTTCAATGTATTAATACTACAAGGTTTTTTTTAAAGAAGTTATTGTACACATATTCTGTTTTAAAAATATTTATGACAGAAGTCTATTCATGCATGTATGTGCATACATACGGACACCCACACAGAGCCTGACTTCCACTAGGGAGAAAAAGGCAGCAACCTTTCATCTCAAAAGTGAAATAATTTCTCAGCTACAGAAATAACATGCACACGTGAAAAAATTAGCAAGTCTGGGCTTTTGCCTCTGTTCAACTGTTCTTTTTTTTAAGTATATCTGCATTTTCAATGACTAGCTTACAGTCTAGAAGCCTATGGTATAAATTTCATCTCAGAGTGAATTTTTATGATGGAGTTATAAACCCCTAAAGAAACAGGGTTTACAATGGAAGTGCTGACATAACTTACTATAGCAGCACTAGCAGTGCTTCTGTAATCAAGGCACATTATATTTATGAGGTAGGTAAAAGTCTGTAACCATCAATCACTGGAATCATATTGACAGATTCTAAGTTTGAGGTCCAACAGAATTAATGTATTCACTTTCTCACACCATTGATATGAAGAGGAAAATTTGCAGGCACTTTTATGGGCTTAGCTTTGACATCTTTACAGAAATCAGTGAGGGGCTGTCTTGCTGAAACATTTCATTAAACTGCGGCCTCAGCATTTCTAGGTTTTGCACCAACCTTTCACAAAATGCTGGAGAAGTAGATTGTCCAGAAACCAAACATGACCTTCTTTACAAAAGCATGCTTCATGAGCTGGTCATTGCAAACATTAATTCTATGTATATCCACCAGACATTTGAAGTTATACCTAAGAATGATTAATCACCCAAAGAACATCCAACTCCTAAATTATAACTCAACATCCCTATATAAAACAATCTAAAATGTCAGCACCTCTGTCTTTATGATATCACACCGTTCCAATAATTCTGTTTTACAAGTAAATTCCTATTATACATTAATAAGTGCTGTTGGTGGCTAAACTTCATGCCTTTGAGTAATGACCAGGTTGAAGGCAATTAGGCCGGCCAGGTGCAGCTGGGTTAGGTACTAATAAAAAGTTTTTAAATTTTACTATTTCCGTTTGGATTTTGGGGATGCATTCCAATCTGCCCAAATTAGGGAGGAAATTGTTTCCATGTTTTCAGCTGTTCCATGGTCTGACTATTACTGACCGATAACCTGCACAGATTTTTTTTTTTTTTTACTTGCACACATACACACTCACAGGAGCAATGTCTATTTTTCAACTTGTCAGAGCAGCACAATTGGAAAACTAAGAAACTATTATATAAGTTTGCAGAAAGAGTTTCCAATTCAGTCAAAAGGGTAGCTGGGCTTGAGTGAAATTTGTTTGAAATCAGAAAATCTGGGTTGGCTTTCAAAATGTTTATATATAAATGCAGGATAAGAATTAAAATGCAGCCATGTTATTTTCCATTCTTCCTAAATTCTAGACTGTTGTGAGTATATTTTCCATAACAAGTTAATTTTTTTAAATTACCTGACAACTTTTGTTTGTTTTTTTTAATCAAGCTGGCTTAACACCATTTGTACATGTAAAAGCCATGGCTTTATTGAGCTATATGTAAGCAAAAGGTGCTAATGCCTGTGGTTTTAGTCAGAGGAGGAAGGCTTTCTGATGTGACAGCACTTCAGGCAGTGTGCAAGAGTCTTTTGTGTGTGTACACACACACATTGACATGCACTGTCCTGCCCTCTTCCATGTATTCATGTGTGACTCTTCCTCCAAAACTTAGCCTGAAGGTTATCACAGAGAGCAGCACACAGTTTGCTTCCAGAGGCATCAGGAAACTTCCACACCTTCTCACCAGGATTTTCTCAGAAGGTAGTGGTATTGCCATGGACCTGAAGAACTGGGAGACAGAAGAATTATTTTGTTCCCCCCCCAAGAGGGATTTTGTATGGCCTGAGCTTCTCACCCACATTATAAACTCATTCTCTCTCATGAGGCTTTACTTTTGGAAAACGGGAGCCCAGGACATAGGTTCATTTTACATTCTCACAGCTGCATTTGTTAATTTTCTACTTGTAAACCATATAGAGATAGCACTTGGTTCAGGAAGGTCCTGAGCCACAAACTTCAGGTGAGAATAATCTCTAGCAGGATCAACACAAGCTTTCCCCATTCCTGCTGTCCAGAAAGGCATTCTCAATGAAGCCTATGCTAAAATGCTGCTTTTAGCAGGGACCTTGGATCTGACTGACTTCAGCCACTTCTGATGAAAGCTCACAGCAAAGTGACGATGCCGAGAACACACTGCACCAGTGCCCCCAGTTCAGCATTACATGCTCCTCAAACAACTGATTTGTATTCTGAACAATTTTTAAGCCCCAGTCAGAAAATTAACCTCAACAAGCTATAAAAGTCCAAAAGCATTAACAAGAAGGCATCACTGGACAGGATTTCGACACAACTAAGCTGCAAACTGCAAACTCTGCTCATTCTGAAGCTTTTGCACAGATTTGAGCTTGGGGGAAAATATCATGAATTTTTGAAACCAGAACAAAAGTACTATTCTACGTGCCATAATTAATTCCTATGACTCTAAAATCTGAAATTAGACATGGCATACTTTCACTTTTTCAAAGGCATTGCTTTGCAGGCAAAATGGAATAGCAGTGCAGCATGCAGATAGGGACATAAAGGAAACTCAAATAAAATTACTTGCTTTGCTTCCACAAGTCAGCAGTGACCTGAGGAGGGCAACCTGTAGGTATGTATTTAAATATGCAGAAAACTGCTCTGCACATGCTTTGCTACAGCTGCCTGGCCTTTCAAGGGATTAGTGAAGTGCCACACACACAGTCAAACTTCATCATAAAATGTAGGTAAAAGACACAGGATATTAAAACAAAGCTCACTAAAAAATGCCAAAGCCCTTGTTTTCATGAAAATCAACAGGAACTAATTCTTAGAATCTGTAATATCTCAAAATTCCTTGACTCTAAAGCATTGCCATTTGGTTTAAAATGTTCTTGAATCAAGATGTTCAAGAAACAGATCATCTAATACTGATTACACAAGTAAAATGGGAACAATTATCAAAATCTGGAGAAAAACCCCCACATCTGTTTTTAAATAGCATCCTATTTTGAAATTATTATATTTGTTTTTCCAGTAAGTTAGTTTGAGAACACAAATGATTGTGTGATACAAGTGATACATGTGATCTTCAAAATCCACCCCTGTAAACCTGCATATTTTAAAACTCAATTGCTTAGTCAGATTTCGTCAGTAAAGTTAACAAAAATAAATCATGTTAATAATAATAATTACAACAACAATAATAATGGCATCAGTTAGCGGACAGTTTTCTCAATTACTTACATAAATGACAAAATCAGTCATACTATCTCTTAAACACTACAGGAAGGAAGACGGTTTCCAATTAAAAGATTCTGAAAGCTAGTTATAGTTCTTAGAGAAAGTAAGATTACAAAGAAACCCACCATACATTTGGCTCTGTTCATGAGCAAACTGAAGGCATTTTAAGGCTTTTTATATCCCTAACTGCTCAGTCTGACTTCTCCTACCAGTCCTACTTTTGTAAGTGACCTCAAGATAATTTTTTTTTTGTTGTTGTGAAGAATAAACCTGGACTGTAAATAGAGTGTTGGGCTATTTTAATGAATAATTACAATTTATCTTTAGAAGCCTCACAGAAAATTGGAATCTGGGTAGCATCAGCATGTAAACAGAACTGCAATTTCCCAAAGAGAGTTAACATAATTAGGGACCAGAGCAGCTAGCAGCACCTAAAAAGCTAATATATGAGATAATAATAGACAATTATTATAAAACACGCATTGCATGAAACTAAAACCATGTGACGGATGTGTCACGGCAGCGGCAGCAGGGAGCGGGAGGAGCCACGGCGGCAGCCGCGCCGGCCATGCCCTGCCCTGCAGCGCCCTCTGCTGCTGCGCCCGCGGAAACGCAGCCGCTGCGCGCTCCCGGCGGGAGCCCCAAACACGGGGGCCGGGATCTCTGCATCCCGGACCCCTCCGTCCAGGACCCTGTACCCCCGTGCAAACACACGTGCACATATTTCGTTCAAGGAGCGTTAACTGTGGGAAAAGAGCTAAACTGCACAAGGCGTCGTTCGAACGAAATCCCACCAGGAAATATAAACCTGCAAAACAACTGGTTCCCTGACAGGGATAATCCGGCAAATTATCCCAGAATATAAAAATATACAACGGGGGAAAGTCAGAATTATATTTCCACCTGTTCACAAGACTCCATGACCCATATTTCTTTCAGTTTTTTGAAGCTATAAAGAATGCTAACACCCATAGCCTTCGTCACAGAATTTTAGGAATGCATTATTTTAATGCCAGTCATGTTGTGACCCTCTCTCCCCCCAGTTTAAAAAAAAGGAAAGAAAAAGTAATACAGACTGATGGATGCTTTCAACAGGATACTCTCACAAGGACAAGAGATGCTTTCAAAACAACACAAAAGGACAATAAAAAACTGCACTTAACTCCAAATTGAAAACATCATCAAAGCTCCTGAAAACCCTTCAGAGTAGTTTGAAAGACTTGATCAAGCAGTCCACATGCAGCGTGCTTCCCTCACCCACCCACTGGGGCCCTATTGGTTTGCTTTGCTTTGCCTTTTTACTCCACAGACACATGCCACATCTTGAGGAAAAATCCAGAGGTGGCTCTGCAGTCCCAGGTGCCCATGTCACCACTTGGCTGCTTACACCCAGCTAAGCACTTCCATGGTGAAACTTAGAAGCAGCCAGCACTGCTGCACTAGCCCCTAAATTACAGGGCAACACCATAATTTAGCATGTGGATGCAGAGCTATACAATTCCCAGATTGTACAGGCAATCTGGAGGCAAGATGACGTCAGCTCCGGTGCTCATGAAAACACATCCAGCCAGATGCAGTTCTTTGTCTCAGGACTGCTATTGGGAACCCCCTCCACCCCCTCAAAGAACAGGGAATGTCAGGAATATTTTGGGCCACTAACTACAAGACAGACATTGAAATGCTGGTGGGTTGTCCAGTGGAGGGCAACAAACGTGGTAAAACGTCTGGAGCGCAGGTCTTATGAGGAGTGTCTGAGGGAACTGGAATAGTTTAGCCTGGAGAAAAGGAGGCTCAGGGGGGACAATGTCACTCTCTACAACTGCCTAAAAGGAGGCTGTAGCCAGGTTGGGGTCAGCCTCTTCTCCCATGCAATGAGTGACAGGATGAGAGAAAAAGACCTCGAGTTACCAAGAGAAGTTCAGATTGGCTATAAGGAAAAGTTTCTTCACTGAAAACATTGTCAAGCACAGGAACAGACTGCCTGGGCAAGTGGTGGAGTCACCATCCCAGGAAGGTATCTAAAAACAGGCAGATGTAGCACTTAGGGACATGGTTTAGAGCTGGGCTTGGGAGTGCTGGGTTAAGGGCTGGACTTGATCTTGAGGGTCTTTTCCAATGTAAATGATTCTATCAACATTCGAACATTTAAAAAACTGAAACATCTAAGAGGATTTTCTTCCTGTATCTCTCAAGTTTTCTGTAGCTACATGAGAAGATCATATAGTTTCTCAATATTAAGACAAGTTTTGTTACCAATGCTGGAGCAGAGATGTTAGACATGAATCTTCAGATGGTTGCAAATTACTTTAGAAGGCTAAACTTATTACAATGAACAAGCACTTAAAGAATAGTATCTCCAAATTTAGTTACAACAGACAATTCTCATATGACAAATTGTAAGTGCTTGAAGCTGCAAGCAGGTGCAGGCATTTAAGGTATCAGGAATAATGAAACTGCTCAACCTGTATCAAAACCATTTAAGTATATTTAACATTAGTTCTCTCCTACACTACACAAAAACATACTTCCCTTCCTAAGCCATGTCTATCAAGTGGAACATGAAACATGTCTTTCAATTACTGCCAAAAGTACTTTCATTAAGTGCCTCTTCCACTTCAGTAAAATATATTTCAATATTTTCATGTTATGTTTTTTGCTTTTAGAATTATTATTTTCAATTGTATTATTTTAGTGTTTCTTAAAATTTCCAGACAGCAAAAACATGATAGAATCTTTGTAAAGCAGACAAACTGCTGGTGATGCCATATGAATTTCAGTCACTGTATTTGTATTTTATAATTGAACATCCAGGCAGTTCAGTAACAGAAGAAAAAACTTAATAGAAGGGAAGAAGAAAGGAAGGAAGAAAATGACCCCTTTCTAAAATGATCATTGAAGAATTATAAATAATGCTGTTAACTTAAGTGGGCTGCTGAAAAGCAAAAATAAGTAAAATGCAAGAATCCATCATTATGGCAAAACACACACATTTTGATCTATCAGGCATAAAAAAATATTTTTATGATAACATTTTGCAGAATTGTACAAAAAGTTCCCCTTCTGAGCAACAAGGTGCAACATCCCGTGCATTGGTAGGGGCCACCAACCCAGGCTAAGCAGAGCAATAGCCTGGAGAGGAAGGCAATGATTGGAGACACATGGTCATACTTCACTGAAACATGTTACCCTAAAAAGTGCAGGAAGAGATTTTTCTTTGTTTTCCTCAGAGGATAGTAAGTGTGGGAAAGAAGCCCTGTATAATTCCTTTCCTCCTCTCCTGCAAAGCTAAGGCTATCAGCTACATATGAAGATGATCCAACCATGCACATGAAAAATAATATTTCAAAAGTTAGAGTTGCAAGCTGTGTTCCTAAGTTTTAATTTAATGAAACTAATGCTGGGATAGCCACAACCATTAGAGAAGGAATTTAATTAGAATACTTTTCAACTACTAACTGCAATTTGAAATACAAAAGCTGAGAACTGACAGATTTTTCTCAGGATGACTATCAGACCAGCAAATACTTCGTCTTCCAGCATGCTCTGTTCTTTGGCAGGAGTGTCTCCACATCCCACCTTTTATTCTAGTGAAAGACACTACTGTTAAGGTGTTTGGGGAAAAATTTCACTTTATCCACAAAAAACCCCAAACCAAATCCACAGCAGGAAAGATGTTTCTCACTCTTAGTTTAAGTATATCACCTTACAGTTCTTGGAAGAAGTCAAAGATAGCCAGAAGGTTGTGCTGAAATGCTTTACCACCATGGGTCTTTCCCCCTGTGTCCTCAAAGTTGCAGTAACTTTGCTATGAAGAGAATTAAGTGCAATGGAATGAAAGCAAAAATAAGAACAGTATTATGTTTCATTTTAAATAATTTATTAAAAAAAAAAAAAAAAAAAAAAAAAAAAAAAGGAAAGAAAAAGCACTGCATGTGCCACTGGCCCCAAACACCTTATGTCCACCACGTGCATGTCAGAGGCAGCCAGTGCCATCACAATTATGTGGGCCATCAGAGATGGGATTACAACATATGTGGACATGGCCAAGCAAAGTATGATCTTGCTAGCCGAGGTAGCAAGCCATGAAAAGACAGATGCACCAGCCTCTGTGTGCCTGAGAAGGCCTAAGACCACCTAGAGGCATTGCTGCACAGAAATCTTTTTCTCCACAGCACTGGTGGTTTTTATACCAAAGGAGGATGTATCAAAACTGCTTTGATAATATTCACACAATACTATTTACATCCTGATTCCATTAGATTTTGAAAGTGCACTAATTCACACTAAATGGTCCAAAACTCAGACACATAGTATTTCAACCCCAAAATCCCTAAAGCTGCAGGTAATTCTCCCCAGCCCTTCAGAAGTGTAAAGTTTTGCTTTTTTGAAAGGAAGCTGCTAAAAAACTAACTGGAAGTATACAGAAAGCACTTCAAAGCATGAACACGACACAATTTTATCTAAGATGTTTTTTCCTACACTCTTTAGGAGGATATTTGAAATCTTTATGTCCACACACTGCCCTAAAAAACAAACACACAAGCTGAGGAGACAGAGCATTGATTATTCACCTTAGCTATCTGCAAAGCTTCTCTTCACTGGACAGGGCACTTCTTCTAAAATGACCTACTTGACCTTCATGTCTGAAGCTGTAAGATCAGCAGGGCTCTTCCTGTGCTCTACAGCTTAAAAATGTCACACTTCATTGAGATGAACTTGCAATCCATGATCAGACTGCAGTTTAAGCTGATGAGAAAGGAAATGTTTTTCATTACATTCAACACTTCAACTGAAAATCAGGATTTTTTTTTTCCTAGTTCCAAGTGTAAAATCATGAGCTGAATCTACTTGTTATTATAAGAGGCCCATTATCAGTTGGTGTGTATCTGTCAGACCTGCTGCAGCTGAGCATCTACTTTGACAGCACTTTGGAGCACAAGATATAAAAATATCCCAATGAAGTCATAGAAAATGGGGAAAGGAGATGCGGGTAAGGAGGTAGTGTGGCAATTCAAATAAGCTTAAACAGTTTAAAATGTCATGAGCCTTTCACAATACTCCATAATTATCAAAACAGTATCAACTAATAATGTTTTGAAGCAAGGAAAAGCAAAATTAAAAAAGGAAAACAAAAGAGAAACCCCACCATCTTTTAACTCTCAGAAACTTTCTTTAATTTTGCTGCCCAGTTAAGATAAAGAGCTAAAAGAACATGCCTAATATCTGTTCACAGGATATTTTTTAAATTAGAATTACAAATCACTCAAACAAAAGGTTTAAAAGGAATCAGTAAAATTAAAAAAAAAAAAAACTTCAAATGGCAATAAGGCAAAACCTAAAACAAAAAAAAATCTTCATACAAATGCCTTAACAAAACATCTGTTGGTCTTCTGGGGCAAAGTTATTTGATATTTGTTTTGTTTCTCCTTTAACAAATGCATGTGAGTTTCTAAGGATTAGTAATATTTAACAGTGGCATGGAAGTTAGTCTTATTAATTCCACTGGGTATGGTATTTTGATATTTCTTTTTTAAACAATGTCAGAACTAGCCAGGCCGTTTCACATGACATCCATTAACAGAAATAAATTAAAAAGACATTAATCCTAATTTAGTTGAAAAATGGTCTTCAAAGTATTTTCAGAAAGTAATGTGTACTTGTCTATCTGGAGGTTCAGAAGAGAACTGTACCTATGTAAAAATATTTATTACCCTGGCAGAGAGAGAAAGGAGAAAGTTATTTATTACCCAAGGAGGAAGTTTTTTATCACCTCCTTACTTTTCACAGCTACAATAAGATTTTGGCAATGGGACATGTGGCTGCTCTTAACTCTAGAATTATTAACACGAACAAATTTTAAAACCATACCATCTTAAAGCTGACAAATACAGTAAGAGTTCTCTTTGGTCTCCTAACACTGCACATAAAACAGTCCAAAGCATTTATGTTCTTTGACACTCATATGAAGTGAGGAAGTGGGATTTTATTTGCAGTAGAGAGAAAGCAGGGAGCACAGACAAGAAAACACAGGCCACAGAGTGACTGCCAATTCCTGATCAGTCCAGCATGCCACACTGCATCCAGGATTAAACACAAAGACAGGAGCAGTACCACAAACCACCCCATGTGGCCCGACACAACTGAGAGCTTCTCTTGCATCAAGGTATCGCCAAGAGCTGGTGTGGTGGAAACTCTGCTGAAAGCTATTAATTTTAGAAATACTCTTCTCCAAAGCAATACTCAGGAAAACTCCTGATTGTTATAGATACAGCAACTCAATTCATTGGAGACATGGAAGGAATTGGCCTGCAGCAGCATCTCAGGCCTTTTTTTAATGTGGTTTATGAAACTTCTTTTCAACAAGTCAACGAATGTAGAAGTTTTAAAAAATCTAACATAAAGCATTAAAAGAATGGTAACATAAGTAATACTGAATGTATTGACCTGACACTGGCATTGATGAAAGCAGCATTCTATATGTAAAAATATCAAGAAAGGTAATATGACTAATGCCAATCAATATGGATTTAAGGACTACTGAATAGCTTTCTAATTGCTTCGAGAATAAATTTCCTTAGATAAAGTTAGTAACATTTAAGTCACAAATGAAACTCCACAGCAGGTTCTTTTGCTGATATCCAGGGATGTACAACAGGGAGTACAAAGAAAACCAGCAACCCCCAAAAAATATCCTCTCACAGCAAACACCCTTATCCTAAGGGCTGTATATTGAAGGCGCTCATCTCTCTTGCCTGAGCAAACACAAGTGAAGGTCTGATGGCACAGGTATTGTCCTAAGCCAGACATACTGAACACTGGAGCAAAGTAAAACCTTCCACAAACAGTGCCAAAATAGCCTGTGCAAGTCTGGCCCCACCAAAATGCAGCTGCCTGTTGGATAAGTGCCTAAACACCAAAGACAATCTTTTCCACATCCACAATTTGCAAGTCCCCTTATCTTTCCCAAGGGATGGGGTTGGATTGCAGTTCTTTTTGAACAAGAAGCCCATGAGACCAGACTCACCAATTCTCTTGTAGCACATGAAGCACAGTGGCTGCTCTCCTTGGCAGCAGCCAAGGCAGGGACGGACAGCCTGAGCCAAGGGGGTGACTACTCTGCTTCCTTGTCACAGCCAAGGCAGGCACTGACATCCCACACAGCCAGGAGCTCCTGGCCACCACCAGTGCAGAACACAGCCATGGAGCACTCTGCTCCATGCACCAGCACCCAGGGAAGGAGAACAGAGCTCTTCCTGGGTAAGAAACTAAACCCACATTATTTCTCTATCAAAGAAGACCAGTAAGGTGCCTAAACCCACTTGCTTCACCTGTGCTGCTGTCAGCCTGCAATTCTTCATTCTCTCTCACACAAACCTCCTCTTTCACCTGCAAAAAAACTAGCTGCCCATCATGAAATCTTAAATCTTCTACCCTAACATTCGGCAATGCTAGTTACTCAGCTAACATCTTACCACAGCATATATAAATTTTTAAATAGAGTTTTAAACTCAAATATTTGCTTCACTAACTGAACAAACAGAAGCAGAGTTACAGAGTGAAATGGTTCTTGTAAGTGAGGAGTCATCCCAAGCAGATGGGCTTCAAGCAGTATTACTGTCACACCAGATCCTAGACACGTATTATGTGACTTTTAAAGGTTTATGTTATTACGCAAGTTACTACTGACATATTTGCTGAGGATACAAATCTTGAGATGCAGAGAGAAATGGCAGAACTTTGCTGATGGGAATCAGCATGAAAGAAACTAAAACAGTCACCTTTGGAATGCCTGCAACAGTAACAACATGGTGGAGAGGGAATTTTCTTTTTTTTTTTTTTTTAAAGACTAAGTAACAACATGGTGGAGAGGGAATTTTTTTTTTTTAAGACTAAGCTGGATAAGCTACAGGGTGGTGGGGTGGGAAGGCTGTAATAAAAAAAAAATCAAATTTCAATTCACAAGAGTCCAAATTCTTAATAAAGCACATGATTTTTATAGCAAGAATAAACACTGAAAGAGCATAGCAAGTATTAATATGACTGGATACTAGAAATATTAAGCTCAAAATCAGAAGATACATGCTTTCAGGAAAGTATCAGGGCAAAAAAGTCCTGTAACCAGTGCTGTGCAAGAGGCTCAAAGCAGATCAATGTTGTGAAGGTCTCTGGTCTGCAAATCAAATTTTGGTATCAGTATTCTGTTAAGTTTTGGTTTTTTTAAAATAAAAATTCGAACTTGAAACAGCTGCTACATTCAAGGGAAGAACAGACAGCTGGGTAATACTAGTCTGAAGCCTAAACATCAATCACAGCTCTACATAGTCACTTTTATCTGTGCCTCTGAGCTGGGATAATCTACAGAAGCATGCCAAACAGAGCTGAAACTCCTGCTGCCCAAACACACTATCAAGCCCAGGAAATTCTTACCCCACAACTCATTTCTCTGAAGTATGGGGTCAGCCCTGGAAGAGCTGAGACTTCCCACATGTAACAGGAATCCAAAAACAGTAAATAAATGAATCAATAAAAAAGGCTTAGCAAATTTTAAAGCAAACCTGACAGATTAGGGAATCCCATTGAACAGAGCAGTATTACTTGTCATCCAGTTGCAACAGGCAATGGCTTCTCTTGATGTGAGATATCACCACAACAAGAAGAATCAGAAGAACCCACTTCACACAGGCATGAACCTCTTCCTGCCTCACTCTAAGCAGGCAAAACCTCACCGCACTTCTGAGCCATTCCCACATCACTGATGACACATGAATGGCTGCACACAAGACAGCAGTACCTAAATGCAAATGTTTATCTTCCCCTTGTGCATTCCCACACATACTCTCTGCACAGTGTTTATACCTCTCTATCCCCAGAAGTCATCTCACTCCTACGAATCCAGGAGTGAGTGAAGTTAAAGCTCTAAACAGATGGTACAGATTTTGCTTCTTGACATTCACATAAAGACACTTCAGTCTATCATTTGCTTAAAATCAGGCAGGGTTTGTTTTTGTTTTCTGGAATATGCTGTAAATCTGCTGATCTTCATTATGGACATGGTTTAATGGTGGACTTGGCAGTTTGGCAGTGTCAACTTAACAGTTAGACTTGAAGATCTTACAGGTTTTTTCAAACGTAAATTATTCTGTGTGGGTGAGAAAGATTGTCTAGGTTGCTAGCAGCTCAGCTTTGCCACAGTGAAAAACCATAACCATAAAAAGGAGAAATCCTCCAGAGATGCACCTTTGTTTATTCACTTTGACAGCTGTCACTGATAACAGAAATCAACAGTGTAGGTGCTGAGGCTGGAAGCCCTTCTGATTTCCATGCCAGATTACACACAGGAAGCAAGTCCCAAAGCAGTACCCAACCCCTTGCAATATTTGAGGAGTAGCTAATGTTTGTACAGAAGACCTCTTCAAGCCAGAACATGGCAACCTTGGAGTCTTTACACACACAACAACTAAAGCAAGGGTCTTCTGGGCACTGAGTCTTGCTGTAGATCTGTGTGGAGCAGAGTTATCACACACTTTTCCTGCCAACCCAGTAACAAATTTACCAAATATTCTCTGTAGTCTTACCTATGCAAGAACTTTAGGAGGAGCAAGCTGTTTGCAAATCTATAGCCAAAAACAGGGTAAAAGAAAACAAGGCATTAATTTGGCCTCTGAAACAAGTTAAGAATCTCATCATCATTGTCATCATCATCATTATTATTATTCCCTGGACCTACTGGATAAACTAAGAATCCTGCCAAGGTCTGTTTTAAGATGCTCATTTTGGGATTAGGGATTAAAGTAATGGACTCCTACAAATACTCCTTTAAAAGTTACATTACTGCCAGCTAAATTTGTCATATCAACCATCAGTTCCGGTCATCCAAATGAGCATCAATACTTGGATCAGCACTTTGTTGAAAACCATATGTGAATTTGTTTTTCCACAATCAGTTGGCCATGGAGTTGCAAAAGCACCTTTTTAAAATACCATGACTGGTGTAAAAAATCCTTTAAAGACAAGAGTAACATGCAAAGTGCAACGCCAAGAACAATGATCAGTCTTCTTGCCAAGTGAAGAAGAAAAAGTGCTTTTCCGTGCACCTATACTGAAAACATTCCTGGTACCCAGAGTCACGACACTTCTCACCCTGGGCTTCCAAGGAAACGCTCATTGGCAGCATTTCATCTAATGTACAAGACTTGGATGCCAACCAAACATCCTCAGAGTAATCAAACTGAAACCTTTGACAGTTACACTTCAATAGGAGCCTGGTGCATGCCTGAATGTACACGAAAATGCAGTCTGCGTGTGTACCTGGGCACTCTCAGTTGGCCGAAAGGCAAAGCAAGAAGCCACAGAAGAACTGAGACACACCACTAGCAGAGAACAAAAGTACCTGAAGGACTGTGTGGCTTACAGAGTGCCAGCCTAAGTCTGCTGCTTCAACACCCATGGTCATCAACAGTCACTTGAATACACCAATTTAGCTCTTGGGTCATGGTGTTGATAAGGAACTGAGCTAAGTTTGACAAGAGCTGAAATACAGGCACAACCACTCCAGCTCTTGAGCTATGAAGAAATATTCCCCTTAATCCTTCCTTAAGAAGGTAAGACTACTGAAAAACAAAGAGATTGTTTTCTACATAAGAAAAAAAAAACCCTCAGATGACACTGTTCAAAGAGGTGAAAAAACACTGTAAAGGGCATAAAAGGAAGCAGACATAAAGGCAAGTGAAGCCAGGTGTTATTCATGCTTGCCTGCATAGTAGATCACCTCCCTGTAATAGAGGGAGCTTTGCAAATGGTACAAAAATCCCAGGTAGCTGCTTCCTCTGTAACTGGGCAAGAACAAAAAACAACACCTGGCAAGAGGGAGGAGAGAAGGAAAAAAAATAAAGAGAAACTTTTAACCCACACCTGGGGGAATCGAGCCTAAGAATCTTAATTGACTCAATTAAATCCACAGAGAACAGAGATACTGTAAATATTAGAACTAGCTTGAAAAAAGGAAGGGAAAAAACCCTCCAAGGCAAAATATTCTTTTATTCTATGATCTCCATTGTGCCATGCAATTCAGAAGACAGAGGTTTGCCCCAGGGCTATATTAAGGGTTATGCTTTGTGGTTTACAATTTTGATATGCCATTTCTGAGGTTTCTCAAGATATCTCAAGGGAGAGCATGATTACGGAGTATGACAGAAACACTTGTTCTATTACAGAAGTTCACATCTGAAGAACACACAATATATTGAACTGTCAATCCATCTGCCAATTTTTTCCCATAAAGGGACAAAGGAAAGCAGAGCTTTTTTTAAGCTACATGTTGTGATTCTGTTTAATAAACTCCATGAGGCTTTTCTCTTTAGTATGTTTTCAGTGTAACTAAAGAACTGGGGAGTGCTGTGCCAGTTTTTATGGTGGTACAACAGCTACATAAAACCTACCACAATGATGGTACTTGGCCTTCTGACCAAGGAGAGAAACACCTCATGAAATGGCATCACAGCCACAGGAGACAGAAAGTAGTAAGGAACCCAGCCAATCCCATTCTAAAGTGCATCCTCATGCCATGCATTAGGTGGGGAATTTTAACATTTCAGCTCCAAAAACATACACTAAAGCCATGACAGAGCGTATGAATACTCAACAAAATATTACAAGTGTCAGCCCACTCAACAAGAGGGAAAGACCTGAGTTTGAAGAAAGGGATTTAAGACCCATGTGTAGTTTATGAACTGTACAGTGAAAGTTTAGCCTCAAAAAACCTGTTATCTAAAACAGATGTCGCCTCTGCAATGCTCAATTTATGATAAATTGTTTTAATATTTATACCTAGCACAGGCATTGCAATAAATCAGACAAGGGCAAAATATAATGAGCATTCCAAAGCACAGAAATTACACGCTCCCGCTCTGTGAGACTCGTTTGTTTGGAAAGCTGAGGGAATAAATCTCTAACGGTGTTTTTCTTCACTGGCCGCCTCACGAACTGCGAAGCCAAAAAGCGAAACCCAAATTATTACGGGCCACAGCTAAAGGCTGGGTTAGCAGCTGGGAATTGAGCTCCCGGCTTTCGGCGCGGAGCGGGAGCCGCGCCGGGCCGTGCGCTGCCCGCGGCCGCCACGCGGGGGCGCGCCCGCCCGCACCGCGCCCTCCGCGCCGGCAGCGCCCCGGGAAAGGGACACGGAGGGAAATGCGGGCAGGGACGGGACACAGGTGAGCAGCGTTGGTTTCACAGCTCTTACAGGTGGGCAGTGACACACCATGTTAAATTTAATAAGCTTGTTTTGTGTCAAGAGGCTTCACCTCCATCCCCACCTCTCCACAGGACTTCAGAATCTGCCAACGACTGTCGAGTGGGCAGGGAGAGGATACAGCTATGGATCGGCACATTAAATAATGTGAGCTGCAAAGAAGCTGTTATAATACATGGTGCTGATAACGCCGAGGTGGTGGGCTCAGTCCCATGGCTCAATGGGCCTTGCACTTAAGAGCTGGACTTGATGATCCTTGAGGGTGCCTTCCAACTCAGACTACTCTGTGAGTCTGCACATGTAAAAGATATAAAACACTAGTTCCTGCCTGAAACATCTTGCTGGTAAAGATAGCAGGTACCCAAGCAGGAAAGCAGAGCCTTCACTTTCCCAGGTCAAAGGGGACCTGAAGTATTTCACAACAAGGGTGCCATAACTGCATTGAAATGTTGTTTCCAACAAGCTGGACTCTGGGTAAGGAAAAGGGTAGTTTTCCATGCTACCCGCTGGGCAACAAAAGGTCAGGAAAAAACCAATGGAGAGTAATCAGAATGGAGAAAATTGCCTGACACAGCTTCAGAATCCACTAGTAATCTGAAGAAGTTTCTCACTTTTCAGTTGTGTCATCACAACCCCTGGAGAAGGCCAAGCGAGCTCTGCTTCTGGGTCACATGCTATCTTTACTGGGCATTTGCAACAGGACCTGCAGTCCAGACAGCCAGGGAGCCATAGCAAGTAGGGGGAGCTCCTAGCTTTTAAATTAAGGGACTTTTTTGTTTTACTTTAACAGTTCCCTTAAATAGATTTCTACCGGCAATATTCCAAAATCAGCTTAAAAAAAATAATTAAGAAACCCAGCCACAAACAGAACATCATCATTCCCAAAAAAAAAAAGAAAAAAAAAAAAGAAAAAAGGCTTACATGCTGTTGGAAGCCACACTGACAGAGACTTTAATAAGCAGGGACTTTATGTTCTAGGGGCAATTTGCAATGGCCTTTCTCAATGACAACCCAAAGGAGTGCAGAAAGGTCAGAATAAAAGCACCAATGAAGTCAGAGCACTGAAGAATCCCTACAGTTCAGTTTTCTCCAGCCCACTTGCACAGTTTTGCAACTCCTGTCATCATTCTGCTCTACACAAGTGGCAGCAACAATGGTTTACCAGCTGAATGAACCAGAGCATTAATTTTGGCTCTATTCATCTAAAAAATCCCCCAAAACTGAAGTCTGCATTCCATTTGTTATCAGTGCCATGTAACCACTGAGGATTCTCTACCACAGGACAGTGACAAGCCTGTGCTACAGGTAACATTTGCTGCAGAGCAACTCAGTTTAAAATGTGAGCAGCCTGCCTGAGAAAGCAGAGATGCCACAGCTGACATGTCACCTAGATAACCCACTGTCTGCTGGTGCCATGGGGACTAGAGAAGGCACTGTGCTTCTGGCTGCTTTTGGCATCACCACAGATACAACCGACACCAACAAAACTGAGATCCACTTGCAAAAATTGAAAGACACCAGGCATGGAAGAGTACTACCAGAATGAAGTCAGAAAAAAAAATTCTCAGTCTGAATGTAAAACCTGTTCAAGTAAGTAATCTTTATAAAACTGCAGGTGTTGCTGTATTACATTATTTGCTAGAGCAAGCAGGCAGTACATTTTGTGCGAGGCTGCCACCAGTTTGAACACTTCAGTTTAGAACAAGAGGTAGTGTCAAAGCTTGGCAATTCCTTGAGACTGGTATTTTGCTTTTGCATTTGGAATTAGCAGGAAAAGGCAGCCCAAGTGCAGACACTGAGAGGTCTGAGGGGTATGTTTTAAGGCAAGAGGTACAATACACTAAAATATCATCTTCACCAATTCAGACAGCTACTTAGGTTTGGATACTACCATAATAACCTCATCTGAACTCAAGTGTTCCCTTTGAGGAATCTGGACCTACATGAATTCCCAAGCTCCCTTCCAGTATAAAGGACTGAGTGATCTTAATAGTCTGTGATGATACAGTGGAGACAGCTTGAGAAGAGGCAGCTGACATACTTACCCAACACGAGACAACCTGTGAGCCAATTGTCACAGGCTCCCAATCTCCTAGGTGCCTTAGAGTTCACTGGCTCTTTCCAGGCACAGCACAAGTCAGGAAGCCCTACCAGCCTAACAGATATTTTTCTTGCCTTCACAAGATCCCAAACTTGGTTCCCAGAGGCAGCAAGCAGCTGGGAGGGAGATGTCATCTCTGCAACTCAGCTCTACAACTTTAGATACAGTCAGTCTTAAAAGGTCTAGACGTGGTATCTGTGCCAAAGACTTGGAGGTTACAGAGGTCTGGCCCAGAGGTGTAGAAACCAGGAGTCAGGAGAGAGAACACAGAGTAACAAGCTCCACCACCAGCTTTCTGGGAGTACTCTTTCAGCAAGCAAGCTTTACCTGGTGCTTCTGCACTGAAGCAGAATTTTTGGAGAGTCAATCCAGAAGTAAACACCATCAAGAGGAGATACTCTGACAGGACTGTTAATCAGTTTAAGGCTTGAGGCCCCAGCTAGCTCTGCTTCACAAGCAGCTTATACATGTGGCACAGCTGGCAGTTCGGCACACACTCTCCTTAAACATGTGAAAACCAGCCCAAAGAGGGAAAAGTTTATGTGGCTAGTCAAAGCACAGAAAGTGATGGTGCCAACTCAGAAGACTCCCACATGTCTGGGGATCAGGGTCTCCTATATATTCTCATACACAAGAACCAGTCTCCAGAGTGTATTTTTCTGGTGGGCTGGAGATGAAAGTACAACCAAGTAGTTGAAATTTCATTGACATTAGAGTTGTGCCAGCTCCAATACCAACTATTTCAATAATTCTCTTTTTTCCAGTTCATTCGGGGGGCGCACAAATAGTTGGTTGTAGAGGAAGCAAAAAAACCTTGACTCATCATCACCCTAACCAAGCATTAGAAAAGTGTACCAAACAGTACAGTCATGAGGTGATGTCAGGCACAGTGCAGGAGTCCAGTTCATTTCCATAGCCAAGATCAGAAGAAAAACATTAAACACTCCTTGTCCCATAGCATAGCAGTATGCATCAAAACACAGGGAGCAGCCAGTCCAGAATCCAGAAGGATATACAGCAGACAAGCTGCTGGACTATGCCTACTCCTGCTTCTGCTCCTTAAAGTGATCATCATCATTGACTAGACACAGTGTTGGGGCCTCCAGCCACGGAGTCCCCAAGCACATGTCCCTCCCCTCAAAGCCTGGACATCTGGACATCTACAGTAAGAAATGCACATTCTGTGAAGGAGTTGTGGTTTGTCATTCTCTCACACTTCATGTTTCTGCCATCCTTTCACACACCAGGACCAACTGTGCAACTCGAGTGCATCAGCGAGGTAGGGGGGACAGAGAGGACTGTCCCTCTCCACCAATGCAGAGGCAGGCAGGCAGCAGCCCTCCTCATGCAAGAGAGCTCCCAAACCAGCAGGTAACTGAAAAGGCTGCCTTTTCTGCTACATGGGTATGAAAATACAATTCTGTCTCCCTTACACACATGCTAGGGAGTATTTCACCTTTGCAGTATGCTTTCAGACAGCCTCATATAGGAAGTGGATATAAAAATACTGTTAAATAATCTTTTTCATAGCAGGGTGCCCAAAATCACTCTCTTGGAAGTACAGCAAGAGAATGATAAATAATGATTTAGCAATATCAAGTTCAGCAACCAGCTCAACCTCTTTGTTCCTCTTAGGAAAGAAGTTCAGATTATGAATTGAGCTCCTACAAAGGAACAAATATTATGATGTTGACTTAACATAGCATTGTGTTATAACACACACGTCTAGCATTAAAACATAAGTTGGCAGAATATACTTTTGAATGAAACTGAAAAAAATTAAGTTTTGAGTAATGTCTTAGGGAGCCAAAATCAAATACACATCAGTGTTTGAATACAGCAAGCACCTGGTGAACAGAGTTTTGCAACTTCATGAAAAGAAAGACAGAACAAAAAGTCCTCTTTCTGTCCACTCCCCTTATTCTTTGAGCCTAGTCTCAGTACTCACATAGAAATTATCAGCCATTTTCAAAACTTGTGCTGCCTTCTGAGGAAAAAGCTGCAGTGTCACAAGAAGCCCAAGAAAATTATTAAAACTTATCAAATGAACATTACTAGAAGTTATATAATTTTCCTTATCATCTCATCCACCCATGGAATTCCATAATTATAATGAAGCCAACATATCTGCCTTCAATAACCAGCCTTCTTCCCCTCCCATAAACTGAAGAACTTGGTGAAGCACAACCTGCCTGTAGTATTAATAGTGTATATGAGAGCTTTGAAGAGGTCAGCTCTAGGCTTTACTGAGAATTAAAGTTTTCTCTTTTCTTTCTGCAAATCCTGAAGTAGCCATGAAGATGAATTCTATATACTTCTATTTGAAGCAGAAAAATTTATGTTTTCCCCTCAGAGTTTGGGAGGGTAAACTGTGTCTTTCATATACATGAATCTGCAACATTTTATGGGGATGGAAGTTGGAAATTCCTTTGTTTTCATGTTAGACTATGTTGCAACCATTCAAACAAAATATGCTGGACAGCCCGAGCTGTACACAGTTCCAAGATATGTTTGAATTGCTGTTAACAATTAATCACCAAGTAATATGAATATCTGCTTTTAGGGCTACACAATGATGTTTACCTCCAGTGATGAGGCTTAACATAATAGAATCCTCTGATGAAATAGAAAGATTGCATACTCATAAAAATATTTTTAGAAATTGCTTCCCCCACATTTATAGTAAATCCAATAGGTCATTACTCTTAAAAACCTGATGACTGCAGTAAACATTCAAGACTAATTTCTTCCACTGCATTAGGAGTTCCCTTTGGCTGTCCACTGCTGCCATGCTTTTATTCATTCTGTGATAGTATACTCACGAAAGAAATTAGCCTTACTAAAATCATGTAAATTTCTGTCTGCCAGCAGGTAGCAACTGAGCCATCACTGGAAATTCTCATGAAGGAGATGCCTACAAACACTGGGAAATTTAACGCAATGAACACAACTACACATTAGTCCCTGGGAGAAAGTAAATCCCTTAGCATTACTTGACAGTAAGCAACTTCAATAATGCAAGGAGAGTTCTTTGAAACTAAATCAAAGCAGCAAGTAATAAAATAAATGGCTCTACAAGTATGTAGTAATATACAGTCAGTAAAACACATGTACCAAGTCCTGGGCTTGCTTCCTGAAGATAACCCACAGTGAACACATCAGTGAAAGCACCGCTCTATACTAAGGAAAAGAGCTATAAAGAGGTTCAGAGATTGTGCTTAGATCAACCTTATAAAAAGTTAAAGAGGGAGACTTTACTACTAATACAAAAATAAAGAGGGGAACTAGTAAGCTCACTTTCTTAATGAGACTCTGCTGGGTCAAGTAACCTATCTAAAGAAGAAGATTACAACACAATTTTCTGCATGCATTATTAGGTTATTCTCTCCCTTCCCAGAAAAGCAGTGGGCAACAGACGAACTGAAGTATGACAAAAAGTACAATCCAGGACCTGGCATAAAAGTTTGACATGTAGAATTATAAGACAAGAACTTTTTTTTGTGCATTTCCATGACTGCAAAATCAGACAATGCTTCAATGTCTAGTATAACACTGTTCAGAGATAAAACAAAACAAAATCCTACACCTGTTAACAGAAGTATAAATGAGTCAGAAGCATCCACTCAGCACAAGCAAGTAGTACACCATGACCTTTCACTACATAACTATATCCCAGAGATGATAGATTCAATGGACAGCATCCCAAAAGGCAACTGCATCCCAAAAGGCAACTGCATATGCTTTTTGAGTACTCTATATAAAACCTAGGAGTAGCAGAAGGTATTAAAGTTTCCTGGAAAAAAGCAGTCACTTAAAGTAATACTTGAACAGAACTACTAGACACTTTTGCCAAGTGAAAGGTTCTGCTTTTTGTTATGCATCTCACATGAGACCCTGGCCACATGTTAAGGCTCTAAAGTTTCCTACACGGAGATAGCCATTTATAGAAGTTTCATGCTGACAGCTCTAAATGCTTTCTATCTCCACCAAGACTTCATACTAAGAAAGATACGTGAAGTTATGCCTTGAAGAGAGAGGAGGCAGGACTGAGACACACAAGGTTTCACCTGTGCATGCACACTGTGCTATACCCCAAGCTCCCCAGCAAAGTCCTCCTTACTCTGTTCAGATTTTGCTCAGTTTCCTTCCTAGAGTCAGAGGCTCCAAAAGCTGCTGAAGAAATGCATGTTCAAAGCTACCAGCCCATGAAAATTAGGAGTATGCAAATGAGAATTAGCTGCCTGAGCTCTCTTTGCAACCACATTGCACCCCAGAGGCAAATATTTAATTAATTTTTTTTAAGACATATAAAAGGAATTGTGAGAAAAAGCTATTTTAATCAGCATTTTCCTGTAAGTAATGCAACAGGTGCCAAGAAGTGAAGGAAACCCACATCTGCTCCACTGTGACTGTAGGCCCTGCCTGATCAGATTTTATAATAGGTATTTTGCACATGCATGGATTACTTAGAATTTGAGGAATGCAGCCCATACCACTGGGAGACCATAAAAATATAAGGAATCTGCAGTCATTCCTGCAGCATGGATCTGGAACGCCTGTGCTGTTTAAGCACTGCTACAATAATAGTAGCCCCAAAACTACTGTCGTATGATTAATTTCAGTAGTTTTCTTACCCTGGCCAGAAAACTGCAGGTTTACATGCCACGCTGAGACTTTTAGCTCTGCATACAGAGTAGAAGCCCACCTGCCTATTTCACTTGGCCCTGAAGGTGGAAAGATAAGAATGACCACTGCTTTTGGGAGAGATTAAAAGGCCAGCCCTCTTCCTGGGTTTGCAGAAGTCTGGGTGTCCAGGGATGCTTGTGAGTTACTGACATGAGTAAAAGCTGCTATCTTTGTCTAGGGAGCTTATCAGCCTCTGACTGACTGCCATGTGGAAAGCTTTAGGGTACATGAAGTAAGAAGGACCATATAGCCACAGTAAAATTGTATTCTGTCTGGTTCAGCAGGGTGGGGAGGCAAGAGAGCCTCTATCTGGCCTTGTAAGGAGCTACATTCCTTCAACCGCCTCGTAGCAAGTTTCAGGGGATCGCCACATTTATATGCACCACACAGATAATGCACTTGAAATGCTTTGGGACTGATATGAATAGGAACTATTCTTCCTTTTAATTAGCATTTTTGCCAGATGAACACTGCTGTGGAGTGCCAAGCTGTGGAGTCCTCCTACAAGTTCCAAGAGATACACAACTGACAGCCAGAGCATATCCAAAATCGGAAGATTTCTTTTTGCAGCTACAATTTGTTTTGCCCACTTGAATGAAAATAACACAGTAATCAAAATGATCACCCAAGATAAGGACAAATCAGTGTACTACATGAGTAACCCACAGTTTTAGGTTACACATAAAACTCTGCTGAATTCTTGAGCAGTTGCATGATGTTCTTTGAATGGTGACTAACATTATAAATATTGACCACAGAAAAAGAAATGCATTAGTGTACTTCTAAAGAGACAGCTTATAAGAAGATACAGAATTCATTAGTTTTTTAAAAAGTCAAACAGCTGATCTCACCTCTGATCACACACACAAAAAGAAGTCTTGGGTGGCTGTTAGACAATTTACAGGAGAATTTCTCCAAAACTTCACCTTAAGTTATAACCAGTAGGAAAACTATAAATCTAGAAATATAGTAAAGATGTACATTATACTGTTTGGGTGTTGGTGTTCTTGTATTACCAGATGAATTGCCAATAGAAGGACAGTATGGATTAAGGGAAAAAAATACAAAAACATTGGCTTGTTTCCTAGCAACAGCTCAGCTAAAATTACTTAACATTTCTACTCAATCAAATGTAAATTTGACTATGTTATCCCTTAAATGTTGATTATAACAGGCCTTTTCAAATGCAAATTCAGTGTGTAAAGTGAATGTAAACGTTGACAAAGCTGACACCAAAATCTCCTGATTAACATCATTTGCATGTACACAGCAACATTATTACTAACCTCTGAAAGACAGAAGGAAATGAAAACTGGAGCAAGATCACCTTCTGCATCATCTCATTCTTTCCTGCTTTAAGAGCAAAACAGACAAAAATGTAAAGCCTTCTAGATTGCATGCAAAATTCCAACAGTGTAAAAGTGCAATACAATAAGCTGTACCTGAATGCTATTCCTTGTGTTGCTAGGAAGTACAATGGATGAAAAGCTCTGGTTTATTTCTTAGTCACAGAATTTGAGAATTACACATATAGCACAAGCAGTATGTAAACATCATAATACCACATAGCCACTGGTAGCTAGCAAGTTTTCCTGCCTCTTTTACCTGCAACTCTCGCATGAGAGAAACAGGAGGAAGGAGGGGAAATGATTATAAGTTACTCCCAAAGTTTACAAATTTGTTCTTTGCAATTTAATAAACTCAGGGATTAAACACCTTAGTTATGTGTGCATTCACACAGGGCCAGATTATTTTTGCCTAAAACATGTAGAAGAAGCTTCAGAGAGGATGTTAACACGTTTCTTCTTGTTACAGCATTTCCCAATATGCATATTGAGGTGTATTATCTTACAATAATGTGCATTACATCAGGCTGATTTACCACCAGTTAACCAAAAGTCAACGGGAAACTGAGAACAGATGCAGTGTTCCTTCAGCACAAAGCAAGTAGCCAGACTTAACCTCTAAAACGGAGTATTTTCTAGTAGAAACCACCACCCTTCCTTCTTAATCATCTCAAGAAGGATACTGGGCTGAAACACAAGATCTTACATCTACAGACACCAGACAGACTTATCGTTGGCAATAGAGGTTATTTTCCATACTGATGCAGACAGGTACTTTGATAGCCTGCTGGGATACACACATCCTTGTCCAGCACATTGACATGATGAGAATTTGCACAGCATCAGCTACAGCAGTGCAAAATGAACAATTTAGCATTCACCAGCCACGTCCTAATCTTTCACAGTACTGTGTTTTTAAAGAAAAGCAGAAACACTTTCTTCCTCCACTGCACAGCTTCTTAATAGAGTTATTACAGGCCTGTTGAGGATTATCTTTTCTACCCTGGGTTAGAGGTGCTACTTAAAGTACTTTAGACAGCCTATAATCCACTCCTCCCTACACCCCCAAGTTGCAAATTTTAGCTATGTCAGACCCTAAAAGTTTCTAGGAAATTGCTAAGAAATCAACAAGCACAACAGCTGAGTATTGGGAAGGCATAATCAGTAAAATGTTTACATCCATATCAGGCACAAATCATACCAGTCTCAAAAAGCCAGTCCCATCTCAAAATTATGGCTCTGGGACAGAGCTGAAAGTCAGGTTTGGACTTGGCCTAAGGTAAAAAGGGAGAGAAGCCCAGGAAGATGAAGGCAAGAATACTTCATCCTCCCATGCCAACTCCTGCCTGCTACCCCACTGCTTACAAATTTCTATGTGCCAGACAAGGTTCAAACTTGTGTTTGAAACAGAGTCCAGTTTTAAAGGCAGAGCTCATGTCTGGAGATGCATTCTGATGACATATGAGCTGGTTTTCTTCAGTGAAACCTAAAGTAGCAGGAGCTCTACATCTTACCCCACTGATCCTTCACCATCATGCTGTACATTTGCTGCTCCATTCAAATACAGCTTCTGATAGGAGAAACGAGAAGATGCAGACTTTTGGGAAAATCTTGAGAAACTATTTTATTTTTGTTTGGAAACTTTCCAGAGGCACTTTTAGTGCCTTTTAGTATACACACATGAAAATTAATACTGTTCTCTCCTTATTAATACATTCTTTCAAGTGACTTTACAGTCTGGAAGCAAAGGTCAGTTATAGTGAGTTCCAAGAATCCACTACACTAAAAAAGTAACTTTATTTGACCATATGTTACTATAATTAAACATACAGCAAAATACTCTTTGATCTTATGACTGTCTTGGACTAGATGGATAATAATCCCATTTTTACAAATGATGATTCTAGTTGGAACCCCCCCAAAAAAATCTGAAATACCTACATCATTGATTTAATGCTTTACCGTTAAAAATATCACCGGGGCATGTGATATGGCAGCTGTGTGTTGAAAGATCATTTCCTAACTGGGCTCTCACCTCACAACCCTGACAGTGACTGAAAGAGATGAAGCAGTAATGTTGAACCAGCAAGACATTTGTAGTTGGGAACTAAAATAAATTACTCTCATGCAGTATACAAGTTCCTAGAGAAAAGGCTCATTAACATGAGAAACATTTGCTACAGAACAAAACTATGTAAACAAAATAAAGGCAAGATGTGCACAAAAAGTTATCTGTTATTTTACACCGTATGGGCTATCACTGCCAATAAAGTTCCAGAGACAACGATTCTAAACAACTGAAATTTTAAAAAAAGCTAAAAGTAGTTGAATGCAGACAGGGAACCAATTAGCAGCCTTTACTTCTGCACAGAGACTGTAATAGAAAGGAATAGTCTCATAGGAATTCTCAAAGGAATTGTTCAGCCTTAGGTGAAATCCAATGGACACTCCTAAAAATTAAGAGTACACTTATTCACGTTTCATGATACGCTAGGATCCTCATACTTGGGAAAAAAATAAAACACCCTAAATTAACCAATGGCACTACTTTAACAGGAATTTTAAAAAACCCAAAAATTTATTCTGAATAAAATGCCTGAAGTCTGCAGCTGTACATGTAACTGCCTATCACATATGCTTAGTGGGAGAATTCAATTCATTATACTTCCAACAATGACAACGTCAAAGTTAAATTAAGAAAGGCTTTATTACTACTCATCACACCCTTAAAGACCAGAGCAGGTGAAGATAAAGGCTCCTCCTTGATTTTCCTATGTAGCGGAGAAATGCAAAACCCATGGTAAATTCAATGCTGAAACAGAAAAGAGGAAAACTATAAAAAGAAAGATGAGAAGAACTACCTCCGATTTAGACAGGGTATTTGAATAAGATTTGTAAACATCACAGAAAATTAGTTTTAAAACATTTTGTATTCTTAATAGGAGAGCATATCAACTTTTTCATCTTGTAGGCAAACCTCTCTAGATTTAAGACAAGCAAAAAAAGAAAAAAAAAATCCCACACACGTCTGACTGTATGTGTTGCTCAGGAACAGAATGGTGACACAGAGGCATTACCCTGCCTCATGACTGAGACAACCTCAGAAAGTCACTATTCATGCTCTCAACAAAAGGTTGGGAATACGTGGGGTTGGGAGAGGCCAAACTTAGAGTAAATACTCATGAGTAGTACTCATGACATTTTTTAACTCTACCTGATGGCCTTCAGACAGACCACAATAAGGTTTGATTTATAGAAAGAGAAACTACAGCAGATCCATGCATGTGATTTCTGCCATAGCTTCTTTTATGAGCATAACATAAACTATCTGATTTAAGACTAAGTAGCTTCAGCAAGCATCTTTCAATTAACCAAATACTACAAATACACTCCTTTCCAGCTACCCCATCTAAGAAAGGGAAATGGTTATCCTGCATTTATCTTTGCGTGCATAAGCATACTACAAGAGTACAAGGATGGGAAAAATGACAGTAATTAAGGGACAACCTCCTCACCAGTGCCCACTTTGATCTTTAGCAACTTGACAACTGAACTCGACACTTCCTTCTGGGTGAAAAAGCAATTCATTCAGGAATCATAGAACAGTTTGTGTTGGAAGGGACCTTAAAGAGCATCTAGATGTCCCACCATGAGCAGGGATGCCTTCCACTAGATCAGGTTGCTCAAAGCCCCATCCAGCCTGGCCCTGAACACTTCCAGGGATGGGGCATCCTCAACTCTGGAAACTTGTTTCAGTGCCTCACCACCCTCCATGTAAAGAATTTCTCCCTAATATCTAACCTAAATCTAGGCTCTTTCAGTTTAAAGCCATTACCCCTTACCCTATCACTATACACCCTTGCCCAAAGTCCCTCCCTAGCCTTCTTAGGGGCCCTCTTTAGTAATAGAAGGTGCTATAAGGCCTTCTGGAGCCTTCTCCCAGCTGAACAACCCCAACATCTGTGAACTGGTCTTCATACAAGGGGTGCTCCAGCCCTCTTGTCATCTTTGTGGTTTCCTCTGGACCCAATCCAGCAGGTCCATATCCTTCTTGAGTTGGGGATCTGAAAGCTGAATGCACTTCTCCAGGTGGCGTGTGAGCAGAGCAGAGGCTGGCTGGTCACACTGCTTTTGTTGCAGCCCAGGACACATTCGGCTTTCCCTGGGCTGAAGCGCACATTGCTGGGTCATGTTGGGCTTCTCCTCCAACCACACCCCCAAGTACTTCTCTGCAGGGTTAGTGTCAGTCCATTCTCTGCCCAGGCTGTATTTGTGCTTGGGATTGCCCTGACTCATCTGCAGGACCTTGCACTTGACCTTCTTGAACTTCACGAGGTTTGCACAGGCCTGCCTGTCAAGGTCACTCTGAATGCCACCCCCTCCTTCCAGTGTGTCGATGCAATGAAGCCAACTTGCTGCCTAGAATGGCTGCAGTTCCCTTGTGCTATCCTTCAGGAGCTCTCCTGCTGACCTGCAATCCATCTTCAGGCTCTGGGCATCTCTTGCTGGCACTGGCATCAAACTGGTAGGAGTAGGATGGATGGAAGTTCCCCTCCCCCACCAACTTTAGTTTAAAGCCCTCTTCACATCTTTTAAGACAGCTCTGTTTTAAAAGAACTAGCTAATCTGTTCTTACTAGCAAATGTAATCCTCTACCCCAGCATCAAAGACTCCATTTAGCTCAGTTCTTGAAGTTTATAAAGAGCTGAAAGGATACATGAGGCATGGAAATTAAAAACAAAATAGAAGAGAGGAAGCAGGCTTGCAAACTGCAGGAAATAGGACTTTTTCTACAATCTCAGCCCCATCATTACTTATGTTTTATTCATCAATTCTACTTGCAGTTTTTCTCTTTAGGCATAGACCACCTTTTTGTTACTCCAAGTCAAATATAATCCCAGATTATTAAAAAAGAGATAAAGTATTCCTCAGACCCTTATTAGAGACTCAGGAACAGTGCCTTGTTACTGTCTGGGGTGCCCATCTCTCACTCACATTCCTAGGGTTATTTTTGGCACAGTGTACTGGTCCAAGCACACACAATGGAAGCTAAATCCTATCACTTCACAAGAGAGACAGAGAGGCAGTTTACTTTTGCTGACCTCTAACTTACAGCCATTTTTGCACTTCCCTGAGAAGCCATCATTCCCTCTTGAAACTGTGCATACCTGGCTTCAGCACATTCCTGCTACTCTGACAGTCTCAGGAGTTTTACACACTACATATAACATTCTTCTGGCCTTCACAGAATTGATGTGCTGTCACTTCTCTCTTCTACTCTCCACCTTCTCCAAGACACGACTTTTTAAATTACTTTTTTTCAAGCCGTGTTCAAATATTACTAATTCTATATTACAGCAGCTTCTGGTTATCAATGTCAAAAAGTCAATGATTTACTGCCAAATCCATGGAGCTACAAGTAAGAATGTGTAAGAGAGTCACCAAGTTCTACTGCAGCTGGACAATGCATAGTAAAGTTGTTCAATGTTTGCCACATCAAAAGCTCTAACCAGATAAACTTTAGACCAGATAGACCAGATATTTGGATAAACCAGATAAGATTTAAAAAGAAAGAAGAAAATCTAAACTAAAAATAAAAGAACGTGAAATGGAAAAGATACCAAGAAACAAACAGAGCAACTAATAAAGACAAAGTCAGAAATGGTCCCGCAGACACTGCTCTGAAATTAAAGCTCACAGACACAACACAAAGCTTAGAAGTTAAAATACATGGCTGCTGGGATAAATATCTATATCTATCTGCCCACATATTTGGACCATTTAAGATTTTCTCCTCAGAACCAAGGGGATAGTTATCAACCTGAGATAGTTAGCAAAGCCTAAGCGGCATGATTTGAATTATAGAAAATACTGTCAAGAGTATAGTTATTTTATCTGTTAACAAAAAAGAAAAAGGCCATCAGAAATAGAAGGTATTTAGCTACTCTCTCTAGAATAAACCCATTTTTGAATTCTGTGATCATGCCTCTTTGAACAGGAAATTGCACTTCAGTCTCTTACCCAAACCAAAACCAAAATATTTATTTACATATCACATATTTACATGCAGACAAAGGAACTGTAAACATCCTTTATGCATGTATATGTTTGGGTTTATACATTTCTGTATAGACTTATTCATGAGCTTGATATCCTCACTGGAATCTATGCAGCAGAGAAATCATTCATGCTCCATCCAAAAGTGTCATGGATCTTACAAAGGTTTTGCTTCTGAGAGCTGCAAATTACACGCACAAATCTTTCCTGCCTGCACACCTTCCTGGCATCTTGCAACAATTCCTGTAAGGAGGAGAAGATCCAGCCTTGCCACTAGCCCAGGAGGTTTCACCTCTCCATTGTTTGCTGAGCCATCTAATCCTTGCATTTCTAAATGGAAATAACACATTGCCAAACACTAATGCTTATTATTACAGTCAACCAATTAAACTGTAATTCTACCATTGTTATCCACCAACACTCTTCCTGCTTAAGTGCAAGCTGTGTTTACTTTATTACTGAGGAGCTCAAACATTTTCTTTCACAATAATGTATTCTCTTCCTCCTCCCAACTAAGCCAAGGTGAATGCTCATGAATCAGACCAATAACTAGAACAATATTTTCACTTCAACAATGACATGGACAGATGCAGAAAAACTGAGCATTAGTATTTTCACCAGTTTTAGAATCCGTAGAAAGATTCTGCAAAAGAGGGAAAGATGGCAGAGATTTCAAAAAAAAAAACAAAAAAAAACCAACCAAAAACCTTTCTTCCACACCCCAAACACAACACCATTACATAGAGTTGACATTTTCTTATCTTCTCTTTTACAGTATCACTGCTAAAGCTAGAAGTTCCAGATCTGTTAAACCAAATGAAATAGCCACAAAGGAAGAAATTAGATGGCAGAACAAGTAACAGACTTTACAAAACCTAAGACCCATTACCACTGTATAGATACAAATATTTTGGATTTTATTCCAATCTGCTCTGCAAAAAGCCTCTCCCTTACCCCACTAAAGAGAATCTGCCACCAATAATGCTGGTTCACAGTTACATAGAGACAAAAACATGTAATTCCACTTCTACACTGTATTTGATAAACAGATCAATTTCTTCTGTGACCCATATATAGACAGAAAAGCGTTGGCTATCTTTCACAGACAATGCTTTATCTGTTCACTTATAGTCAGTGAAAGCAGTCAGAAATAGCAAATAAAAATACAGGACTCCTAATCCTTGATCCAGCTCAACTATTTGTAAAACTGGATGCAGAGAAGTTATGGAAGTTGGAAACAACAAAGAAATCTCTATCTAGGGGTAAGGCACTGATGATTTTTAGATCTCATATTTGGCACCTTTACTTCTTCGAGAACACTGCATATATGATGAAAAGGAAAACTTAATCCCGACACCTTGTATTCACAGCTAAATATGGAGTGCAGTGCTGGTAACCCACACTCAGGAAACATGGAACACTGTTTTCATTATCCTATAACCAGTTCAAAATAGCATGGTTAAACTGACACCATAAGTTTACATCACCAGGAAAAGACTGTATTTATTTGAAAGTCTGTACTCTGCATCAGAGGACCTCTGTATATGCTGCTCCCTCAAAACCTGAACTGATAAGAATCAGTCCCAACCACATATATACACTCAGCATGAGACATGAGACTTGCAGATCACAAAACATGTAGAAACTTACTGCTTCTCAAGAAATGTCCACAATTGATTCTCAAATTCAAGACTGAAAGTTAAATACCACAAAATACCATTGTGTCGCTTATCTAACTCCTTAAACTGGTACCATCAGTATGATTATCTGAGCACTTGAACACAATTGACAAACATGCACTTCGCAGCGTATCTCCTTTTTACTACATTTTTGTGGCAGGCAAACAAATTGACACTTCTCTGTTCTCCAGAAAAGATACCTGCTGAACTCTGTACCTGCACAAGACAGAAAAATTGTTATTCAATCCATTCTCATAAGGTCACATCCTTACAAGATATCCTAAGCATCAGAAACAAAATTACATCTTTTGTAACCAAAGTTCCTACTACATTAACAAGTCCAACAAGTCATATGGTATGCATGTTCTTAAACACATTCTCCAGCATAAAAACAGCTCTGTGCTCTCCTCTGTGCCGCCTCCAGAAACAGCATCCAAGAAGGGAGCATGGAGCTGCCTCTACTCAGATCTACCTCTTGCTACCACATCTTCTCTTTCCTCAGGCCATCAGGTGGCAAGAGCTGCCAGGCTGTTTAGTCTGCAAAAGTACTACAGATCAGTTTTGTTTTACCAAACCATAAATGTCAATTATAAAAAGCATGAAAGACCAAAATGAGACACCACAACAGACCACCAGTTTTCAGAAGGTGAAGAGGTCAGCACTTCCTAAATATCAACCCCTCTACAAAGTATTTATGATAATTATGCAAAACTACGACACATGCTGTCATCCCCCAAATCACTGGTTTTCCCCTCTCAAAGAAAAGAAAACTGTATCTACAGACACATGGGAGTGTTACAAACAGAGCAATGTAACAGTTGTGCTTTGCCTAGGGATGGACAGCCCTGCAATCATCAACACAACCAGAGGCACCAAACCCTGCTGCTGTCTCAGCATCAGCTGCTCTCTCTTGCCCATATGATGTCTCACCATGAGGTATCACACGGGCAAGCTGTGTTTCATGGAACTTGCAGGGATACATGCTCAACTACAAGTATGTTCTGCCCACGTAAACTTGTATTGCTAAGGACAAGATTACTCAGTAGCTACTTTGTTTGTAGGAATCCTTTTCCTCATCCTACCATACAATCATGATACCACACCAACTAGTAGGCAGCAATGAGACAGGAGACCTGCGAGGCTTCAGCTTTATCCTCCTAGTAATCAACAACATATGTTACTCCACTGCACTGCAAGGACACAGAGACAAAGCAGCTCCTCTGCCACGGTCTAAGACATTGCAGGGCTCAAAATACATAACACAGAACAGTTCAATGTGTTTTCAAATGGGGGCTGTCTCAGATACTTGTGAAGTAAAGGTCTGTCTTGGAAAGGAATCCAAATCAGGTTTGTATCTACCCAAATTCAAGAGTGAAACCTTCTGGCAATGGTCTTAATGCTTATATTATGCTCTTCATAAAATCAGGAGAAAAAAAACACAGACCAAACTCAAAACAATAGAGTTGCTTTCTTGAGTGCTTATCATCAGCCCTGCCCACTGGACTCTAAAAACTGCTACCGTGCAAAGATGTTCGATTGCTTAACACCAGAGGTTCAAAGGTGAGAAGCTTCAGTGGAGTCACAGTGAGGAAATCAGAGCATGTCCACATAAACAGACAGCCTCCCAAACAAGCTGTCATTAACAAGTCTGTTCTATTAAGCTACTTACACACAACAAAGTAGAAAGCAACCAAAGGGTATCCAGAAAGGAAGACCTTTATGATCTTGACAAGAAGGGTGTTCTACTGTGCAATCACTGGTAAGAGAAACGGCGGGAAAATGAAAAGAAAAGAAAAGAAAAGAAAAGAAAAGAAAAGAAAAGAAAAGAAAAGAAAAGAAAAGAAAAGAAAAGAAAAGAAAAGAAAAGAAAAGAAAAGAAAAGAAAAGAAAAGAAAAGAAAAGAAAAGAAAAGAAAAGAAAAGAAAAGAAAAGAAAAGAAAAGAAAAGAAAAGAAAAGAAAAGAAAAGAAAAGAAAAGAAAAGAAAAGAAAAGAAAAGAAAAGAAAAGAAAAGAAAAGAAAAGAAAAGAAAAGAAAAGGGCAAAAAGGTTCTGCTACAATAGCAACAAAATAATGTTTGTTTAGGCAGGATGGGCTACCAGCCCAACATTTAACAAATCCTAGGACTCCAAAAAGGATGGCTTTAGACCTGAGCTTAAGAGAAAGGCTACAGTATTCCTGGAAGAACAGGAAGATGATATGACATATCTGAGAAGGAGACTGCTTACTTACTAGAGGTGCTTCAGCACACACATTCAGTAACAGAACCACTCTTTTGGACCAAGCATTCAGTGCTCATATCCTGAGCAGGAAAGCTAAGCAAAAGAATTCAGCTCTCAGATATGTAAAGCTCTGCTTCAAAATGAAAATATAGAGGGAAGTTATCCACATCTAGATCATTAATGTAGCTCTTAAGGAACATGATCTACACAAAATGAGTTAAAAATCAGCAGTGTGACAGATCATCTGCAAGGAGGGAAATGCAAAAGAAATACTGAGGTAGCTTGAAAGGCAGCTACAATAACCCATAGAATTGATCTGGTATCAGGATGTATTTAGTAATATAAACAAGAAAGGTTTTCAGGATAAATTAGATAAGAACTTTGTAGGCAATGAACTAAGGATACTTAAAAAATCCATTAAGAGCTCTGAACCTCATCAAGTACATGCCTCAAGCAGACTGCCTGAACAGCCCCAAGCACTCAACCTCAAAGTGAGTAAGGAGAAACAGAGTAGCCTGTATACTTGCTCCAGAATTAGACATGTGTCTGCCCAGCAAGAAAAAACATGGTTTCTTTTCAGGCAGGTAACTGTCCAGCTAATGAGTTTCAAAAACCCCAACCAAGACCTCATTTTAGAAAGCAGACTCCTTTGTTTTTCACAAACTGCTTTTCTCCCTTGCTTCAGTTCCAGACTTTTTCATCTTTACTCCTTGCTATAATCTGCTTCTTTATTTTCTCAGGCAGCTTCTGTATTTATCTGGTTAATATAGAGGCCTGAACAACACAAGTACATTATATCCTATTATGCCTATGTTCAGTGTCCTGTTCCTAAGCTACACCTGTTCTACAGAGCACCAAAAATAAATATATTAGAACAATCAGTATTCACAAGAAAAGAAGGCTTTGAGACTTTACAGGACAAAGTTGTTCAGTGGTTCCAGAAAAGAAAATCAGCAGCCGTGAGAAAGGCTCCAATCAACCACTCACCTGTGGAGCAACAGGACAAGAGAACAGAACAAACAGTCAGAAGGTGAGCAGCAGGTGAGCACAGACACCGGATGGAGATTTTTAAACTTTGGTTTTTTTAAGCAGTAACAGAACAGTAGGCAATTTTTGATTTCCCTACAAAGCCTAAATCAGTTACCTACCAACTCTACCACAGAATGCACATGTAACACCTTTCTGTGCAAAGGCTAAACCATTTCGGGGCACCAAGCACCACAGTCTGGAGTCTGTGTGTATGTACAGCAGAATGCTCTGCTGAGCATAACTCCTTATCAAAAGCTAAACACTGCTGGAGCAGAGTTTCCCCCATGTAGGATTTATAATCCCTTTCCTTAAACCACCAGTCAGGGCTTGGCAGGTAAGCAGAAGTGTCAGGTGATGAGAGTGGTTGAATAGCAGTATAGAACAGAAGAAAGATGTAAATGGCCAACTTTGCTCCACACGGCAACACAGACAAGAAAAAAAATTAATTCTAACCCTGGATTTGTATGATGTTTTTTCAATCATCAAATGATGAACAATTCCTCACAAGTGTCTTCCTAAAGTATGGATACTGGAAGGTTTGGGTTTTTAATTCCTACCTCTGCAATTTACTGTCTTGTATCAATTACCCAAAATGGATCTAGTATATGGGCTCTTCCCAACCTCCTCTCTTCAGTTCTCTCTTCTCCCAACTACCTGCAGCTCTGCAGGCTTCTGAAAGAAACAATAACCTGGTCTTCAATTACAATTAATATTTTTAAATTACATGCAAAAAGATTAGCATGAATTATTGTTCCTAATTATCGATATAGCAAGTCTAATGGCAGACAATGAGTGCATAATAAATTTTAAATTATTACAACACGCAAGCTGACAATACTTTCTGCAGAGCTGTATACTCAACTCTGTGCTATGGTTCTAGTCACACAACACCATAGAGATTATGAGCAAATACTAACAGGCTTTCAATATGTATGCACACCTGCTACTACAGAACAAGCAATTGCAAAACTGTGTGTTTGGGCTCAATCTTGAATTCATGAGGTATCAAGTGTTTTTAGTAGCCACTTACACCACTGCGGGCAAAACTCCAATCCTTTCCATTATTAAGGGGTTGTGCTTTGTGGGGCAGAGCAAAGGGATTTGGTTTCCAAACGCAGATGTTATGGCTCCCATATAGGCAGGGTCAGAGAAAAGGCATTCCCTCATTTCCAGAATGTTTGGTGGTAGTAAGCAATTCTGTGGCTGGAACACTGTGCCATTAGCAGGAACACAAGGGTTCACTAACTGTATGCCTACTACATTTCTGAGGTCAGTGGGATCAAGTAGAAGTAGGGTGACAATGCTATAGGAACTACACTTCCTATTTAAAAAAGAAACAAAGGAAGAAGTCAGGTCACCGCTGAGAAAAAAAATGCAGCTATCAATCCAGTGTATCTTCAGAACATTCATTAAGTTTATAAATGCATGTCATTTTTACTGTATTTGTTTCAATATCTGAAATGCATTTGAGACTATGTATACAATTCAGATATAGCAAGAGCAGATATAGAACCTCTTGCCCATCTCTTTCACATGATTTCTAACTCAGAGTTATGAAAATGGCTGCAGAAGGAAAATTCTTCAGGTAAAGGCTGCTCAAAGGCATTTTTTTTTAGATTTCATTAAAATCCAACCACTTAATATTAAAATTGAAGAGTGCAACCAAAAATATCCACAGAAAGTAGCAGCAACAAATTCCTTTTCCCCATCCTGTGCATTCAATTATTGTTACATACCTGAACGAGCTCTTGGTATTTACCCTGGCTCTAGAAGCAGGTTGAACAAGCCACTAAAACTCCCTAGCATAGAACTATGCCCCAGCTCACAGTATCCAACACAGACTTTTATCTCCCCACTCAATCTGGTCTAAAGAGAGCCCTGGGTAACCGCCCCACGGTAACTGTCAGCAAAGATGAAGTATTTGCTTTGTTCTGATGGCAGGCTCTTCACAATCACCACCCCCCCTCCAAAAAAAAAAACAAAAAAACACACAAACAAAAAACCCACCAAAAAAACCCCACCAAAAAACAAAACAAAAAAAAAAAAAAAAAAAAAACAACACAAAAAACAAAAACCCAAAAAAAACCACAAAAAAAACCCACCAAAAAAAAAAAAAAAAAAAAAACACACCTGGCAGGAAGAAAGGGCTTATTCTGGATACATGAAATGAGGACACTAGGCATACGTAGCTAAATCTCTAGATAGCTGTCCTAAGACAGAGACCAAAGTCTGGAAGCCCCGTCAAGAATGGCTGCTGAAGATAAAACATGAGGCATTTCTCATCTATAAGAGAGTATTTAATCAGTTTCTGAGATTTTCTAAGATAAAAAGAAAATATAGTTATTACCAATGCTACAGCTGTGTAGCATTGGAGTCCTACAGCACAACTAGAAAGCCTCTCTGAAGTACAGCAAGTGCTCACAATCACACAGGAAAATGAAGACTCCCTAGAGAAGTGCTGCAAAATGAAAGTACATACAAAAAACTCTATGGTATCATTATCTTCCCACCTTCCTCACTCACCACACCACTACCTTGCCTCACAGAGCATAGAGCACTTCTAACTATAGTATGGATCACAGTCTTCCTAGTTCCTCCCTGGAAGGATCTGCAACCATGGATTTTATTTTAAACACATTTAAACTTTCCTTTTTACTCCAAATATCACAGTAGGTACAAGCAATTTGTAGTGAATTTGTTACTGTCAGCTGCCTGGTCCATGCTGCCACATCCATGGCACTCTGCATTTGATGCATAACCCTCAGCCTGGGCACACAGAGCAGCATACTTCTGAGCCTCTCCCCCTTCCTATGCTGCCACTGCTGTGGAAATTTTTCACTCCCCTTCCACAAATCTATCTTCTTCACATTAACATACTTATTAAGTGAGCAGAAATCTCCTGCAATATGGCCCAAAAGAATTTATGGGAAAAAGCAGTTATTTGGGGTTATTCATCAGTGGTTTTCCACACATCTTTCTGCATAATCTTCTCTATGCAAAAGGAAAAATAAAAAAGCTCAGACAATGAAAACTCAATTCCTCAGGAGAAAGGCTCTGCAGATACCCCCAGAGCTTAACAGGATAAACAGAAAAGCTTCCTTGTCCCAAACTGAAATAGAGATGAGTATGTGCATGATCCACTGTTATTTTCTGCATCAAAATTGAGATCTTAACAACTATCACATCACCCACTTAACCCAGTATAACCATCAGGTAGCAGACTCTCCTCCACTTAACAGCAAGTTATAGAAGCTGTAACACTTCTCCAAAATATTGCTACAGAACCAGGTAAACTTCAAGGGCTTCCCTAAAAGTTTGTCATCAGATTTACTTGTATCAATGTCAGTTCTGTGATCTGAAGAGAAAGGAACCAAGGGTAGGCTTCAGTAATCTGGTATGCAGCTTTCACCTGCCAGCAGGCAAACATATGAAGTCTACACAAGGCCTTTAAATGAATTTAGAGGTCACTTCCACAGCACAGATACACACACTCTGAACATCCACAGCAGGATTACATCACCATAAATGACTGAAATAATTAAATAGCATTGTTTTCAACACTGAATGCCCCTAAGGGGCCGAGTTAACATTCATGTATCTCATAGCAGTGAAACTGGATCTCTTGCATCCTAAATGTACCACCTCCCTGTTTCTGGGTTATGGCTTCTATTGGGAAAATTCTCAGAAAGTAAGATAGTGACTACATTACAACACTGCTGGAGAAACAGGTGATACTCCTTTCCACTTCATACTGGGGTATTTAGAGGTTCAAATTTTATTCACGGAGTATTTACTATCTGTCCAAATACCATGGGGGGAAAAAAAATTAATTACCATAAGGTACTGAGACATCTGTAGCTCACTCAAGCTTTACAAAGTACTTGAGGCAGGTATCTCAGAAGTGCCCAAATATTCTCTGAAACTATAAAAAGATTTTGTTGGACCACTTTCAGCAATGCCAGTATCTCAAAATGAAAGTGCTCAGCTTTTCGCAAAAAAAGAAAAATCTTAATAATTAAGATGGCCTTTATTAGCACACAGTGAATCTTTCTGAAAACCAGAAGAAATGTTTCAAAATTCATCCACAATCAAGTTCTAATCTCATTGTCCACAAAAAACTGACTAACTTGGCTTCAAAGTCCCATTCAATTTCTCCCTTAAACTGGTAAATTTCTTCTTCTATGTCTACCCTATCCTTTGTAACACAAAACAGAACATTAAAAAGATACAACTAACACCTGTATTTAAGTCAGTTCAGTCTTTAATGAATTATAGTGTCTGAAATGAAACTGCACAGTAGTAATATACTCCATCCTGTGCACTTAGGAGAGACACAAGTGCAGTGTCATTGGCATCTCTGGTGAAAAAAATCCATTCCCCTTGTTTATCACAGCACAAAGTTAAGAAGGAGCCTTGTAAGAATTCAGGGAACACAAATATTAATAGCCAAGAAAAAAAATCACTAAACCATAAACTGGAATATTTCTTCTATTCTACAGCTCTGAATATTGGTCCATCATCTTATAACTAAAGCATAATAAACTCTATGTACTCTCCCAAAGCATTTCTAAAAGTCTCAAGATAGAATTAGACACTGGGTAACAGGAATTGGTTGTTCAGTTTTTATTGTGAAGTTATTCACCAAGACAGTCCTTTAAAACCAAGGACCCTTCATTGTTAAACACAGCTGATTTATCAAATCAATTCTCTAATTGTCGCCATTTCAAATTAACATTAAAATCTTTGTCTCTGCCTTTCTCAAAGTGTACAGAGCAGCTATTTTATTAGATGGTTATCATCCAAATTTTGAATAACTGGTGCTTACTAGAGATAAATAAAATTAATTCTCAGTGAAAAACAGCTAATTCAAGAAAAATAATTATAAATAAAGAAAAAAATAGCAGATTCAGGAGGAACATAAAATGTACACTGCAAGCAGCAGGCCTGTAGTGCTTCCTTCTTCTGCATTAAAGTATTCTGCAGCTTGACACAAAATACTGCTGTTTACTTGTTTGCATTTGCATTATATTCTAGAAGAAGGAGGAATGGTGAGTAAGATTGTCTCAGATTGAACAGATGTTTCTTCATCTTCTGGCATCACCCCTTCCTCAAAATATTTTTTACTATATTATTATTATTATTATTACTTTTTTTATACAATTTCATAGTCCTCAAGAAATGATGAAGTGAAAAAAAGATTATTTGACTGCCAGACACCTGATTATTTTACAGTTCTCATAAGAACTGGAGATTAGCTATGAAAACATCCTCTCAAAGCCTGAAGTGCAGACATGATAATCACTATAAATTTCGCCACAAAGGCAAATACATCCTACAGAGTGAAGTGTAATGCCACTGCTACAAGTTACCTGATGTTTCTTCAGGTTTTCATTTTCCAGCTTTTGTAGACCTGCTGGCATACAAGAACAATCCCTGCCAGTCATATGGATACAGCACTGCAATGGGCCTCACCCAAAGCCACTCCAGCAAGCAGAAGAAAAAGGAAAGATCCCTATTCGCTTTATGTGAGACCTTAAGTCTTAAAATGAAAAATCAGTATGTAGCATGTTCACAGATGTTTGCTTTCAGTCCTTCTGTCCCAGAAAATATATGACTCAGGCTTTACACCCTCAAACACTTTATATCTTATCCTCCATGTACTTGGTAACCTCAGAGCAAGAAAAAATGTCATGTCACAGAAGTATGAAAAAATTATGTTTTAGTCCAAGTTTAATGACAATTCCATTTTCCTCCATAGAATGAATAGATTCTAGAATTTGTTAAAGGAGTCACATTTACATTTTATCACAATCTATATTCAAACCCAAAGAGCAAAATAAGCCATACTTGTAAATGCAAAGTTATCCAAAAATCTGCTCTGCTCAAGATTACATGTGAGGGAAAACAGTGCTGATTAGATCTTTTAGTCAAAAAAAGACTTGATTTGATAGAAACGCCTTCCTGAGATAGAAGGGCCTTCCTCACCATACCAACTTGCAAAGCATGTAACCAACATCCTTGGAAAACAGATCCTTCCACTTCACTGTGAAATGCGTTTTAAATGAGAAACAAAAACTACAGTTGCAGAAGTACTGGGCAAAGGATGAACTTTAGCTAAATGTAGCCATAACTTGCTTTTCATGAACAATAATTAGTACTCCCGCTGGGGTAAATGCACATATTGGTTTGTTTATTTTGCAAGGGAACACATTCAGGTACATTACTGGCACATAAGTATGGGTCTGTCCTCTGATTTCCAGATGTTGATGAGAGCACTCCATGTACCTAGCTGCCACATCACTCCTGCTATAAAAAGCCTTAGGCTGAGATCTCCCACCTTTTCAAAACAGCCTCAACTCCCACCTTTTCAAAACAGCCTCAACTCCAAATGTTAAATTACACATTGAGCAAATGCTAAGAGAAAGTTACATGATGGCAGCCACTTAAACTACGTTCACACTCTTGTGAAGATCTCAGCTTTAAGTGAACACAACCTGTCACACAGACTTAGGTTTTCCAGGCCTTGTGTCGATGCCGGTGTGTAGCCCCTCAGTTGCATCTTCTTATGCTTGTTTTACACAACATGTGGTCAGCTCCAATATAGAAGCTGCCAACTTTGTCAGCTCTCTGTACTCTCTCTCTCTGCACTTCATCCAAGTCTGGGCAATACAGCAGTGGGGAGCAAAGTCCACATTTTAGCCACACTAAATGACATTTTAGCATGTGCTCACAGCCAGCACATCATTCAACACCTGTAACTATCAAGGTGAGGACACCACACTTGTGGTGTGGCATGCCTGAGAAAATATTGAAAGCGACAACTTTAAGAAAGCTACATGCATTCAGCCAATGGCTTATCCAGCTACTTGAGCTCTTTGCTGGGGAATCTGGCCCCTTGACTGTATAATATTAAGAACTGAAGTCACTGAAGGCAGCAGATGTCAAAGCTACCACCAAACATGGAAATTCATAAGACTCTTTCTCCCTCCATATGACCTGAACTTTCCAGATGGGTAGTATTTTATATGCAAGGTTTTGGTCTGTCTTCTGCAATTATTCTTTTATGGAGGAAGCTTTATTTTTCCTGCTAATCCTACCACTTACAAAAGCAGCTGCCTCTACTCCCACAGCAGGTACTGTTCTGTTGCAGGACCCATCCTAGTATTTGGGAATCAGTCAAGCTGATGAAAAGCTCCCAGTTCCAACAGCAATACTATAAAAATACTCCACTGAAAGCTGTCCAGCACTGGGACTTCTTGCAAAGCTATAATGAAATGTTCAGCAACAGTTGATCACCTTTTTTAGTGCAATTACTGTATAAGCAGATGGTCTTTTTTTCTCCCTTCAAATTCTAGTAGTTTCAGTGAAATACAATTATCAAACTCTACTTAGACACAGAGAGTGTCTTCAGATTTGATTTATGTTTTGTATCTCTTTCTATCCACTCTTTCATCTCTTCCAGCCCACCACCACATGTTTGGACATTCATTTCATTTGCATCTATTTCCTCAATGCTTGATGAGCCTCAGGAGATGCATGATTGCTCATATCAGCCAAAGAGCTACACAGGTACATACCCCATGTCAGCATTTACTATGAACCAAATGACCACATAGTGCCTCCTCACACAAACAGCAACCTCACCTGATTTTAAAGTATTTTACAACAAATAGCATGCAAAAATTAAAATAAATAAATGTTGTCAAAATCTGATTAAGAGATTCAGTTTAAATATTGGTCCTTCAGCATCAGAGTAAACTTCGTCTTAGCAACTAAGGAGCTACCTGACTCCACTCTAAAGAGTGCAGTTCAACTGCAGATAGACTGAGGGAGAAACAAGTTGGGGAAAATTCTATGAACAGCTCAAAATGCCCCAGAAGACTAAAGTATATTTTCAGAAACACTCTGTGGAAGCAGCTGTGCTGGTCCCAACATCATAGCTGAAGACACTATGGGTTTGTAGAAATACAGTAAAGTTTGCTGTGTTGCCACAGCTGAGTATTTGGCAGTTCAAAATTGGTGGGTTTGGGGGTCTTTTTGCTCTTCTCTTGACATTACTGAGGGGAGTTGAGTCCATTCCATTTGACAGTCTGATTCTGGCTAATTGGAGTAAATTTGGCCTTTTTCTCATGGACTAGAGATGTCAGGAAAGTCAACCAAACTGCAAGGGGTCAGAGCAGACAAAACCGAGAGGCAGGGAGACAGCCTAGCAAGGCAGGCCAAAAGCCCCCCTTCTCAGCACACTTGCAGAGAAGGTAACAGCACTTCAGGTTGCTTGGACAACGTGCTTGTAGAAAAAGCTGACAGAAAAGCATTTACAAATCAGCAGTTTTAAATCAACATCCATTTCCAGCTGTGAGCCACAGAAAATGTGAGCACACTGTTTAGTAGTATTGCTATGGACTGCAGAACACAGTCTCATTGCAAAGGACACCAGCAGGGCCTGACCTGCCTTATGAAAGACCCCAGAGCAGTGCTTCTGAGTGAGCCCAATTCTTCACAAGTCTTCGATCTATAAATGCAAAACCCAAAAAGCAGCTGATGTGTTGATGCACACCCAGCACCACTTCAGAGTTGAATACTTCATCCAATGGCCACAACTCTCCCAGATGACATACACTGATACTTTTTCAAGTAACCACTAACTTCTCATTTGGTCACTAAGATGTAAGTTGAAAAAAAAAACCCAAACCACACCACTGTACACTGAATTATTTCATTAAAATATGATTGTTCATTAGTCTTATAAGCAAAGAAAGCAGCTGCAGATTTGCTCAGAAATGCCTCCAGAATACCACAACAGTGTTTCACAGAATGACAGAACCAGTCAGGCTGGAAGGGACTACAGTGGGTCATCTTAAGTAGGGTCATCCTAGAGCACATGGCACAGGATTGAATCCAGATGGTTCTTGAGTATCTCCAGTGAGGGAGACTCCACAATCACTCTGGGCAACTTGTTCCAGTGAGTAGTCTCCCACATGATAGAGAAGTACTTCCTCATGTAAGGAAGTACTAAGTTCTGGTGAAAATTCCTGTGCATCACTTTCTTCCCATTGTCTCTTTTCCTATTTTCTTATGGTAAGCTGAGTTTTTTTGCCAAAGGCTGACAAAAAAAAAAAAAAAAATCCCTTGATTAAATGTTTGCTCCAACTTTTCAGATACACAGTACAGCTCTGAGAAACAACCACAGTCCTAGGAGCGCTCCACTGATGATGTGAACGATTAACCCATCCCGTGAGATGTGGCAGAGCAGCAGCACTGCAGCAGCCAGCCCACCTAGAGCCTGTGCCATATACGCCTCCCCACACACAGCTGTTTGCAGCATCAAGTTTGTTATCTGTGCTGAAACACCGTCTGCCCAGCAATCACCCACTTCAGCTTAAACTAATAATGCAATATAACTCAATCAAGTTTTCTTTATTCCTGCAGCACATGCTGAATGTCCAAAGCAATCTATTTTTACATGGCATGTTACTCTTCACTCCATATGCCAAAAAATACAGTCTGTTTTTATAGCAACACATTTCAGTGCACATTTCTAGGCCTGTATGATGGCAAAAGCTGGACACTGTTTCCATCATCTTCCTGAAAAAGTAATTCCAACCTAAGTTCCTCTTCAGACATTTTAGTCCTTTATTTCCCAGTTGCTTTCAGAAAGGTTAATCACCTTTTGGCTGAGCACTTAACTAGTGAGTTTTCATAGATTATCATCCTTTAGGCTGTGACAGGAGTTCCTCAAACACACCAAACCTCAGAGCTGAAGCTTCACATAAGAACTTCGGTGTCACTGGTTCAACTTCCCACTGATTTTCCCAGCGTCTCATACAGGTAACATAACATTGCCACATCCTCTATTCACAAGCAGGTGAAGTTCAACCTGCTGTCATGCAGAGGTGAAACATTAAAAATTAAGCATGAGCAACCTTATGTCATACCCCAGCAGTTTGTACTCAAATCAGCAGCTTCTGTGACACCATGTGCAGAGCCTCAGATGTATGTCCTGGAAGCTTTGGCAAATGACACACTCTATTAAACATGCACAATCCATAATGCTCTTTGAGAAAAGGCAAAATTAATGAATGCTGGCTATAGTATTAAATACAAAATTATTTTAAAATTAAAGTATTTTAACATGAAGTTCCCTTCTGTCTCAGAACTGCTGATCAGGACTCAAACAGCAATGCACAGACCACGTGGGCAGGGCTGTATCTTCTCTGACACGCTGTGCGCTGTGGCACCTAAGGGCTGATAATCCACTCAAGAGATGCATAAAATGACTTATGAACTTTCATTTTGGGGAACTATTTCCTGTAAGCTTTTCTGGTGTAATGTGATGGCACAGTCTAGGAAAAGCTAAGAATATGAGATTAAAAAAACCCCGACAATATCACAATGGTATACCTGCACCATGTTGAGTCATAAATTACACAGTTTTGCGGTATGTGGTTTTGTTACCTCATACTAGGCATCGTGATAATTATGAGAACCACACCTTTCATCTTGCTGACCTACAACGCTACATTAATGTAACGTTACACTCGCAATTTAAGCTTCAGTGATTTTTTTCAGGTATTCAGGCAGGCTTATTAAAACTTCAATAAACTGAAATGTATGCTACCTTCATCGTTTAGTAGCAGCACTATTTCTTCATACTTCCAGCTAAACACTTACTCCTTAGGGACTTAAAACTTCTGTATTTTTCCCCTAGTTTTAAAACTTAGTCTGCGTCAAGGAAGTACCTCGTTTTCTGATAGTTTAAGCGCTGTATTTTACTAACAAAAAGAGAAAGTCGGGAAGGTGCAGATGGGAAGCAAGCAGCGCAGCAGCCAAAGCAGCACACCTGCCGAGGCGGGAAGGTGCGGGGAGGCAACAGTGCCGCGCCCGGCTGCGGACGAGATGCTTTTGCCGGCAGACCTTGCGCTCCAGCAAGCCTGAGGCCCGGCCGGGCGCGGGCAGGCCGGTCCCGCCGGAGAGGGGAGAGGGAAAGTCGGCGCCCGCGGCCGGCCGGGAGCCGCGCCGCCCCCTCCTCCCTTGGGCGCCGCCCGCGCCGCCGAGGGGCGGCCCCGGCGCCCCTGCGCACGCTCCCGCCCGCCGCCCATGAGGCGCCCGCGCCGGGAAGGCACTGACGAGTCATCGCCCCGCCGCGTCCCCGCCCCCGCGGCCCTGGCGGGACGGGCGGCGGAGGGGAGCACGGGGCGGCGGCTGCGGGGGGAGCCCGCAGGTGATGTTCCGGCGCGGCCAGGCCTGGGTTCTGCGGCTCAGGGCGGCGGGTCCCACCCGGCGCAGCCGCCTTCTCCTCCCGCCCGCCCGGCCCCGGGGGCTGCGCCGGCCCCGCCGCCGGGCGCTCCCTCCACGCCCACCGCGCCGCCGGCCCCGGGCTCCCGCACGCCGGTGCCTCTCCACCGAGAGGCTCCTCCCGCGCTGCGGCGGCCGGAGCGCGACCCGTGCTCCCCGCCACACCTAGCAACAGCGCTGACAGGACGCAGTGGCGGCGGCGGGAGGAGGAGGAAGCGGAATGGCTGCCGCGGCGGCGGCTCCCTCCCTCCCCGGAGCCCTGACAGCCAGCGCCGGGGCGGAAGCAGCAGGCGGCGTGCTGTGCCCGTCCTCCTCCCTCCTCCTCCACCGCCGCCTCCTCCTCCGGGCTCCTGCGCTCCCTTCTGCCAATGCAAACTAACTCCCCCTCGCCAGGGCCGGCGGGCTGCACGCCTCCCCCGCACCCACCCATGCCGCCGCGCCGCACGCCGCCGCCTCCCCGAAGAGCGCTCCACGTCGCCCGCAGGACCCGCTCCTGCCACTCCACGCCCGCCGACCCTCCTCCCCCGGCGGCCGCCGCGCCCCGGCTCCCGCTGCACCTTGTGCCCCCCACCCCGCCCCGCGCCGCCGCCGCACACGCGGCCCCCGCGCACCCCGCCCGCCCTGCCCCAGCCGCGGCCCCGCGGGCACTCACCGATGTGGTTGTCCTCGATGTGCTCGATGAGCTCTGCCAGGGTAGGGAAGTGGAGCCCGCAGCCCCCGAACCTGCAGGCGTTAGAGAAGAAGGAGGCGGCGGCGATGCCTGTCATGGTGTTACATCGAGATCCCCCTGCGGTGCCTGCTCTGCCAGGGCCGGCGGCGGCAGGGCGGGGAGAGGCGGGGGCAGGGGGGGAACGGGACGGAGAGAGAGATGGGGAGCGAGAGAGAGGGTGGGGGTGGGGAGGAGGAGGAGGAGGTGGTGGCGGCGGCGGCGGCGGCAGCGGCAGCAGCAGCGTCGGGAGCGGCGGAGGGGAGGGACGGGCTGGGTGGGGGGAGATGAGGCAGCCGCAGCTGGGAGGAGGGACCAGCGCGGCTCTGTAACAGCTGTGCTGCCCCGGCGGCGGCCGCCGGCGGCGGGAGGAGCAGGGCACCCGCGCCGCCCTCCGCCGCCGGGGGACACCGCACCGCCTCGTCCGGCCCCGCGCGGGGCTGGGGGGAGCGGGGAGAACTTTCCCCCTCTGCCTCTTGGAGGCAGCGGCGGGGCTGGGGTCTGCTCCTGCGGCCGGCGGGGCGAGGGGAGATGCTCCGGGGTAGTTGCTGCGGCCGGGAAGGTGGCGCCCAACCCGGAGGGCTCACCCACCGCCAGGAGTTGGCTCCTAACGCGGCTGTCGCCTCCACCCTCCCGGGGCGAGGAGCAACCAGCCCTCGCCGAGGTCGCTAAACTGATGGGCGGTCGCTCCTTCCCCAAGGGGGGTCGAGGCCACCAGACACAACCTTCACCTGCTCGGCGACGAGCCGCAGGCCCCGGGCACCTGCTGGGAGTACCGCGGTGCCCCCGGCACCGGGTGAGCTACGGTCTCCCTTCCTCCGGAGCTGCCGGTCATAGATCCCCGTGCAAGATCCTTCCCGTCTTCGCCTCCCGCTCAGGCGAGTCCGGGGTGTGATACTGCGGCCCTGGGGAGAAAAGTTAAACAGAAGTAGCACACACATCGCTCCCAAATCCTATTTTGTCTCCAGAAAGCTATTCAGCAGAGAGGCTGACTGATTAATTGATTTTAATGAAGGTCTCCCTAGGCTCAAATTTGCAGACAGCGTTATTTAAAATTAAAAGAAAAAAAAAAAAAAAAAACAGATTGCTTGTCAGGAAGGCTCTCCTTTCCCCCTCCCCGCTTCTTCTATTTTATATTAATATTTTTTTCTATAATTACAAGGTTCTACAATATTGTTAATAGTTTTGAGCAAAAGCGGGGCTAAAAAAAGCCTCAGAATCTGCATAAGACTCTGAATTGTATGGACACAAGTGGTTCCGCTGATCCTGCTGACAGATTACAGTCCCAAGCTGTTATCTCTGTAAAATCAAGCGTGTGCACAAGAATAAGCCTAGCCCTTGCATATCTTGTTACCTGTATTGCAGGTAAGGATGTTCTCAATGTTGCTGTGGGAGCCAAAGAATAGCAAATCCTAAAAAATGCAGTAGAATGGTTAGTGAATGAAAAAATGAGTGTTTGCCTATTTCCTTAAAGGACAAAAACTCTTGGAGCTAGTTCCTGGTATCCTGTATATCAGAGAACCCATCATTTATGTTGAGAAAACAAGCTTTATCTTGCATTTTATTGTAGTCATTTTCTTATGTGTTCACTTTAATATTTTCCTGATGTTTTGCCCTCATCCACTTGTATTTTTCTGGATGTATAAACCCACTCATTTTAGTTTACATCAAAGCAAACAAAGCAAAGACAAAGCCTTTCCAGAAAAATACCATGTGGAGAGAAGCCTTCTCTTACTTCAACACTTTACCCAAGCTGGAGTTTGTAAATAGAGTTTTCATAGCCATGAGATGCTGAAACATAGAACTATTACACTTAAAAAAAGAATAGTAGCATGGACACATGATAGTCCACAGTATATTTTCAAGGTTCACTGTGGTCAATGTACAGTTTAGAAGTTTGGAAGACTGCTGTTTTGAGGCATTTAATGGAAAGGAATAATTATTTTGAATAATACAGAGGCACGTCTGTCATTTGGTCCACCTGTTTCAAGCCTAGCTACTTTACATTTTACTATTTTTCTAATTTCTCCACTGTCTTTCTGGTGTTACCAAAGGAATTTGTTCACTGTGAGTTGACTCAGTGAAGGAGGAGTTGTTCCTATCTAAGATGATAATTCTGGAAACTCATGCCACACAAGCTGCTGTCATGAATAATGCCACAAAGTCAGGTTTGTGGAAGTGCCCTTGTAACCAAGACATAAACAAACAACGAGTGAATGTGGAAGAGGAGTGAAAAGGGAAGATAAGCATCTTCCCCTATAAATTGCAAGTTTAGAGGCTAATTGCAGAATCAAACACCTAGGCCTCTTAAATGTATGAGTAAACATTGACTTGGTGTCATTTACCAGCATAATTCAAATAGAAATTTTCTAAAGCAGTAAATCAAGATTAATCAGAATGAGTATTAAATATAAGAATTTCAGGTGGCTAATCTATCAAGGTCAACAGATATGTGATTTAGTCTGTTATGAAACAAAACTGTGATGGATATTGTGTTGTTATCAAAAACTTTTAATAGCTATTAACAAAGACATTGGTCACCTCCAAAGAAATCAAAGTATGTTTGTAGCTGACAAGTAATAAACATTATGGTTAACCACCTGCTAGTAACATACAATGTAATGATTGCTTTCTGATGTGTGAACTTGACCAGTTAGCTGCAGGTCTCTTTTCATTAATTGTTTGCTAAACTCTCAGGATTTTTTTGACCCTTTGAGGTAGAGAGAGAGCTTAACTCTTGCAGCAGCCAAGAAGAGCTGGAAAGCCAGGAGTTACTGGTGTCCCATAGGGATTCCATTCATTATCTTTTGATGAAATTCCTCCTATTCCATAGGGACTGTTTTTGTACGTATTCAACTTCGATGGCTTCAGTAGAAGTTAGAATAGTTAAACCACTTCATATGTTGTTTCCTATGATTTAAAAACTTGGAACACTCTCCCTGTTCTTCCATAGTAGAAGGGATTGCTTCCCTACACAATAAAGGAGTTTCTGACCCTGGCTTTGATGTCCGGGCTCATGACAGACAGACGTAAACAGACACAGGGAAGAATGCCCCCAAAATTAACTCTTCCCATCCCTGATTCACTGTTGTTATCATGTTACCATCTATGTATTACAGACAAAATACATGATGTCCTGATAATAAGTAGTGCTTGTACAAAGAACACCCACTCTTCCTCATGTATTTGTTGTTTTTTCTCTAATACCTGGGAGGTGGAGTAATTTTACCAAACTTCTTATCAGTAGTTTATCTGATCCAGTATGTTTTGAAGTTCTTTATTATGAATGATCACAGAGTGAAGAGTATTGTTCATCACGGGTCAGTGCTGGCACTGGCACTGTCTGACATCTTTGTTGGCAACAAGGGCAGTGGGATTGAAGGCCTTCAGCAAGTTTGCCAACGACACACTGGAGGGAAGGGTCACCAGCTAGAGGAACCTTGACAGGCTTGAGAGGTGGGCCTGTGCATTCCTGAGGGAGTTCAGCAAGGCCACGTGCAAGGTTCTGCATATGGATCAGGGAGATGCCAGGCACAGATACAGTCTAGGCAGAGGTTGGATTGCAAACAGCCCTGCAGAGAAGGACTTGAAAGTGTTGGTGGATGAGAAGTCTGACATGACCTGGCAAGGTGTGCTTCATCCCAGAAAACCAAACTTGTCCTGGGCTGCATCCTGCGTGGAATCCCCACGGGTTGATTCTCCCTCTCTACTCTGCCCTCCTGTCCTCACCCGGAGGACTGCATCCAGCTCTGGAATCCCTAGCATAAGAAGGATGTAGACCTGTTGGAACAAGGGCAGAAGAAGGCCACAAAGATGGTCAGAGGGCTGGAGCACTTCTCCTATGAAGTTAAGCTGGAAGTTGGGGCAATGCAGCCTGGAGAAGGCTTTGCAAACACCTTTCAGTGCCTAAAAGGGGCCTATAAGAAGGTTGGAGCAGGGCTTTTGACAAGGGCATGCAGTAATAGCACAAGGAGTGGTGGCTTTAAACTGAAGAGGATAGGTTTATTTTAGGGATTAGAAAGGAATTCTTTACTCTGAGTGTGGTGAGACACTGGCACAGGTTGCCCGGGGAAATTGTTGGGATGCCACATCTCTGGAAGTGTTCAAGATCATGTTGGATGGGTCTTTGAACAACCAGGTCTAGTGGAAGATGTCCTTGCCCATTTCAGAGGGAGATCTTTAGGGTCCCTTCCAATCCAAACCATTCTGTGATTATATGGGCATTTTCTTATTCAGGCTTTATTAGGATAGAGAACTCGTGTATCCATACGACAAACTGCCAAAGTGCTCAGAAGCTGCCTTGTCATTTTGTTCTGTGGAAGAAATAAATGGAAATTCAGCCCAAGTGATCTGTCAAGCCAGAGCTATTTGCTGGGTAGATCAATTTCAGAGGTGTTAATAGCTACTGTAAAGGATACTTCATATAAATGGAGCTGAGAAAAAGCTCGAACAGGTGGTAGGATCCTGTTTTATTTGATTTTGAAGAAGTTATTTTGAAGACCCCCTAAGACCCTTAGTTTAACAATCATTCTATCTTGGGCAGACTCTTGGGCACAACTGAGAGCAGAACTCCATGTGAGAAGGGTGTGCTGCTACTCAGACCTCCTGTACAAGGCTGAGGGCTGATTAACTGAGTAGATTTCTAGATCATCTAGTTACCTGATTTAAAATGTGTGTGTTAAGACTGCATCTTTTCTTCACTAACTTACTATCTTTGCGCCTCTCTTTAAGTCTATTTTATAGAGTAAGGAACATGTTTAGAGAATTTTAATTCAATTCTACCTTAAACTGATATTTTATTGTCTTGGACACCTTATCTCCTTATATAGTGTGGCTCTTAGACCCTTTTCAATGCATTTTGACTGCTGCTCTTTCTAATAAAGAATTTTAACTAATAACTTAGCAGTTAGATTGTGGTAATCAACTGCTGTAACTGCTGGGCCTTACCTGTGGGTAGGTTACTACCAGCCACTCATACTGTTCTGGATTCCCAAAAGCCAATTATTCTGTCCTAAGGCTTCCTGAAGGCTAAAGGTATGAATCTGAACATCTTAGTAGTTGTTACACTTGGTGCTTTGAGGGTGATAAGATTTTTATTGAAGACACCAGCCCCCATTTAAATAGTAAGGAAAAAGCCAATAGTTTCTTCAGAGTCTCATTTAAAGCATAGTTTAAGTACTTGTTTTCTGCTGTATTTATAACAGGTGACAACATAAATCTGTGATTTTTTTTTTAATTACTCTTTTAAAACTACATGTTCTGACTCTTACACTGCTGAAGTCATATTTGAAAATATCTACTTAAAGAAAAAATAAACCAAGGGTAATAGGATATTGCAAAGAAATGATTGGCCTCACTTTCCCTTAAAAAATTATTGGTGCATTCTTCAATAACATTTATAATCATTTTCTTTCTGCTTGCCTCTGCATACTGGTCATTATCAGAAATGTCACACATTTTGTGAAGATTTCATAACAAAGACATATCACTGCTGCAAAATAATTACACAAATAAACCATATTTTGACTGCTGCAAAATAATTACACAAGTAAACCATATTTATGCAGTTTGTGTCACGAGAATCCTATTTTTAATTTATACTGCTGAATTAGTTTTCTCTTGGCAGTGTACTGTATAGCTTCAGGGTGCAATGGAAATACAAAATGTTGAGCTGGGAAAACACTGTATTCCCCACTAGTTCCAGATGCCCAAAACAATAGATAGAATTCCTGCTTAGTTTAACTTTCGGAGAGACTTCACATTTTCAGAGGACAAAGCTTCAGATAAACAGGAGATCAAACTGCCTCTGTATTTCCAGTTACCTGTAGCCTATAAAAAAGAAGATTTTCTTGTTTTGACTACTTCAGAAAATTTGAAGCAAACATGATGTTGTAGCATAAATTAGTATTATAGTGTTAGTCTGCCTTGAAATTATAAAATGCCAGCTATTTCAATAGTCTCTTGTAAGAGCCCACAGTTACATAGGTATTAAATAACCTACTCTCTTCTTACTATGGATTATAGTGGAATATTTTGCCAAAATCTTATATGTTGTTTCGCTCAGACAACTGGGAATAATTAGCATGTCCATTTTAAAATAACTGGCTAGAAAAGTAATGCAGTTTTGTAAGTTTATCTAAATGAAAGGTAAACTTGTTCTTTAATGAAGATTAGTGGTATAGAATGAAGCTTTAATTTTAATAGCTTTTACAGCATCTTAAAACTGCAGAAATCTGTAATTTTTAAATTTTTCTTTTTCCACTTTTACTTCCTAAATTGAGTCCTCAAATTGTAAACAGATTTCATGGCATCTGCTGACATCATAATTTGCAAAGTCAAATAAAAAAGACAAGTACTTTCCAAAGTATACTGAGATTATAGTATCCTTTTCACACACACACACACACACACACAATCTTAAATTAGAATAAGCTTTTCTTACTGTTCTTTCTTTGGAGTAGAAATGTCATTACAAATGACAGAGCATCAAACTCTCTTATCCTCTGGCCCTGATGATAATTTATGATGCTCTAGTTACAGGGTGGTTTAAAGCAATTATAAGGCTATAACTTACATCAGTGATCTGGAGTCCAAAAACATGGGACACAAATCACACCTGATTTTTGTGCCATGTCACACTGTCCTTCCTTTTCACCTATTCCTCTGCCCCAAATCAAAGTTTACTTAAGAAAATCCAAGTCCTTCATTTCTGGATTTCCCAGTCCCAGGGAGCTGTGCATTTTAGAGACTGCAAATTCAGAACAGACTCTCTTCTGTTTAGCCTGAAAATTCCCCTTTTAAAAAATTCTTCACTGAGCCAGGAATACTGGTGACAGGGAGAATTCTGCACTGAGGCATGGATGCCAGCAGAAATCCGCTTGCTAAATCACATGTAAAGTTGGAGAATCCTTGGTGTTCAAACAGTAATTTACTCAGGGAATTCTCCCTCTTCTTAGAAGACATGCCTCTTCTCATTCTTAAGTTAGGTGGGGGAAAAGAAGGGTTTGGCATAAAGTTAACTTATAGCACTGGGGATGGATGGCAGTTTCTAAAAAAAAAGGAGGATCAGATACCTTTTAACAGGAGGCCTGGTGACTGTTGGCTGTGGAGCCTGACATGATTGGAAAGGAGGTCCAGAGTTCAGAATAAGATTAATTTGCAAATGAAAGAAGCGCACATCTTGGTAAACTTCTCAAATGGTCTTCTGGGCTGACTGAACTGTCAGAAGCTGAGCTGTGAGAATATTGCAAATCAGTTGCTATCACCACCAAGAGTGTTTGTCAAATAGACATGTATTTTTTGTGACAGCTTAAATCAGAGATACAGACAGCGTGCCTGTTATCATCACATGGATTGTGAGATGTGAATGTGGACACTTCAATTCTGAACAAAAGAACAAAAAGCCATCAACTAGTGGATGTTTAGATAGTTCTCCAGTAACAGCTGAAGACTTTTTATAAAGATTCTCTGCCTTCCACTGAGCAGACTGCTACCCATGTTTATGTGGAATCACCTGTTCAAGTCCACAAATACATTATATCATTGGAAGGAGATATGAAACAGGAATAACGGAAACAAAATCTCTGGAAAATTAAAGTGGAATATTAAAATTTTGCCATGCCAAAACTCCAGAATGAGCAAATCAGGTGAATAGTACAGTGCTAGAAAGAAATAAAAAGCAATGGGGAGAAAATATATGAATAGTTATAGAAACATGGGAAAGATGATCAAGAATGGGGATCTAACACTTTCACAGACAGCATTTTCTGTATGCCATCTGAGGCAAGGGGTACAATTCTGTATCATATAATATATGCATACCCACTGAAGAAAAGTGGCGAGTAGACCCAAAGGCTCCATTGTTTCCTTCAGAGGAATGCACAGTTAAGAAGACTTCAAGGACTCTTTTGATACCTTTCAATGTGTATTACATCATAAATCTTACGTTATTAAAAAAAAAAAAAGAAAAGAACAAAAAGTTGGCATGTTCCTACAACATTAATCCTTTTCCCCATCTTGATAACAGTGTATGAGAGTTGGAAGCTGTGAGACACATAATTACTTGAAACCCACACTCATTTTGTGTATGTTCTGACTTCTGCACTGACTTCAGTGTGATTGTAGTTATTCAGCACTATGCAGAATTTTGTCTGTAAACAGCTCCAGAAGCTCCTGCTTTACATAAACAAAAAACGACTCATCCTAGTTGCAGAAAGTCGTGGGTTTCTTTCTAAACAAACAAACAAAAAAAACCTGTGCATAATGCAGTATTTGGAAAGAAACTTGGACATTACTCATTCTTCAGAACATCTTCTGATTTAGAAATTTCACATGAAACAAACCTGCCCCCTTGTAAAAGTATCACAGGGCACAGTGAAACGAGAATCCTTACTCCTGATTTTCTCCTCTATATGGAGCAAACAGAGCAGATAGTATTTTCAAGTGCTCACTCACATCTTTGTGCTCTTGTTTGGAGTTGGGATTACTTGTGCTTAATCCATTGCTTATACCAATTCATCTTCCAGTATATAATTTGAACACTTAAACCCAACATTCTACCAGAAAGAAAAAGCTGGGGAACTTAATAAACAGAAAACTTGATTAGCTCTTTTCTGAAATACAGTCATCAATGCATACATGTGATTATTTTTTTATTCTACAACAATTTTTACTACTTTGTTTTATATAGTTTTGGGGTGTACAAGTGTGTGGGGTAGATTCTTCTGTAGAAGAGTAGAATTAGAGGCTTCTTTTGTGTTTAATAGATGTGACTCCTTGTGATGATAGTAAAACTGTATTCCAGCACTGGCAAGCAAAGTTCACACTTTGTCTTCAACTCCTTTGTGTAGCACATTTCCAGTTTAGCTGTAGCTTGAGACACCACATTTTCATATTCTATTGTCTTGGAAGTATATATAAATATCACCTCTTAAACTATAAACCTGAAATGATTCTTTGATATACAAAAATAGAAAAAAAATATAATTTAATTTAAAACTACTAGTATGTAACAATATTTTCTTTCTATCTCTTCATTGGATGAATAATCAGATATTGGCCTTTTGTTTTGATAATTGCTTTGACCTTTGACCTTTGAGCATTGTCACAATAATTTTTATATGCATACAAGAATAATTAGATTTTTAAACTTAGTGTATTATGTAGATTGAAAAGACTCTTTCAGCTGAAGTAAACTATTACAGAGCCAACTTTATAAGTTGTTGGAGCTTTCATTTAGGGTAGGATTTCAGAGAGAGGACTAGATCAGACTATGCAATGTGTAACTCTGGCCATACTTGAACCTCCACACCCCAGTTTTCCACTGTTGATATAGGCCTTGATCACAGAAAGCAGAGGGATTCCTTTCCCCCATTGCTCAACTAACCCCAGCTGAAGTCAGAGGGGTTCCACACCTATGTGGTCTACATGAAGCTCACAGCTGGTTTGCAGTGCCAATGTTTTCTGTGTACAGTTCTTCTGTCAGATCTCCAGTGTCAGACTTCACAAGGTTGGCAGTGGGAATTTATAATTCACTTTGTTTTGGTTTTGTTCTGATTTTCTTTTGTTTCTGTTGTCTGGGAAATCAAGAGCCAAATTCTTTTTCCTCCTTTCTCCAGGATGTTGGTTTGTTTGATAAACGTATTCAAAGGACTGTTAGTACTCAGGCAATATCCTCAATTCTGCAGTGAATGTCTTGTGCACCTTTGATCTTGCACAACAATGATGATGAGGGCTCAACTCAACTCTTGAGAACATGATTTCCTTGGTGAAATGATAGGGATGAGCCTTGATAAGGGCGTGCCTGCCATATTTTCCCACCTCCCAACAATGCATCTGTGACAAAAAAAATGTGAGAGGAAGAGAAAATCCCTGGAGAACCACAGGAGGCCAGTGTAGGTGGTCATATTTCTCTTGCTGCTGCAAGTGAGTTGCCTTAATTGGCCAGGACAAATCTAGCCCAGAAAGAAGCTGAGTTTATTGGTCTACAATAAATGCAGACAGTTTGGTAAAGTGGAAGAAATTGGCTTTTTTTTTTATCCACCACTGTTTAAGTTCCAGAGGGAAGCACTTTACACGATACAGAGTTTTAAGGACCTTAGTGAATCTAAAGACTGGTTATCCTTGGAAACAACTGTTCAGATTGATTTAAGCATGTTACCCAATCCCTTCTTCTTCATTTTACAAGGTAGATTTGTGCAGGCTACTTTCAGGTGAGATGTCTATTTCATAGAAAGCTCCAGGCTAAATCTATTTCTGGAGCCATCAAGCCAGACTGATGCTTCTCATGCTTAACTTTCTGCTCTCACCACAGCACCTGCATAGTCATAATCAGCAGATTTAATTTGGCTGGACAAGATAAATAAGTAAAAAAACACATTGCTCAAGCAAATTGTTTGAATATCCTTCACTGTAGGGAAGCTGCCTTTACTTCATGAGTGATGCTGCAGGAGGGGAGCAGAAGTGCAAAGAGGGCCACATCTTCATTACCAGCATTTTTTTGTGGAATAATACAAGTTTTGGGGGCACTTCTAATTCCCTTTAATGTTTGAGACTCATCTTCTTTTTTTACTTCTGGCAGTGTTTGGGAGGTGTTAGGTCCCACACTGGTGGTAGTTGTCAGTGCTTTATTAAGGATCATAAACTGTCAACTTGAAGCACATGATTTCCTTACTGTCTAGTGATGATAATCCATTGTTAATTATTACCCAATATTCTTCATTACCATGTGTTACCTGGTGTTTTTTCATTTAAGTTTTGAGGCTGTACGGGGACAGTTAAGACACTGTCTTTTGGCCAGAGTGCTCCCTGACCCACATTATTTTGTTTGTGAATAGAAAAGAAATACTCTAGCATCTCCTCCTGGAAGTGAATTAAGATCTGTGCTGATGGTATTAAGTCTCTCACTGCCTTGGATCACAAAATGATTTTGTCTATTTTGCTACTAAAATAGTATGAGGTACCCTTGGGAGGGTAGTATTCTTGCCTGGCTGAGCATTTCCAGTGGCCAGATTGTCACCTTACTGAGATCCATGCAGTACCTGCTGGTTTCCCTTTGTTTAATGTGTATAAGTGATTATTAGAGAGTACACATTCAGTGTCATTTTTACCCCTTTCCAACACTCGGTGACCAAGCTGGCTTTATTAGTAGCAGAAGAAAGTGGTTGTGATGGATAAGGGCCAGCAGTTGGATAAGGCAAGAGCAAGGTGGTACAACAACTGGAAGAGATAATGATGGTTTCTGTCTAATCGATTTCAGAAGATTTCTCATTCTCTGGTGACTCGTCATCAGGGATAGAAGTTGCCTGTTTGAGGATGGCAAGGCTGTATTTTTTAGGGGGTGATCAATCTCATTCAATTATAAGATATGAGCCCATGGGACCCGATCACAGTGCAAAGGGGAGCAGATAACTAGTACAAAGTAGATTGTGAAGGTGTCATAAATCAGAAGAACAGTGCAGTTCTGTAATCTGTTATACACTCTGGTCATTTTATGTAGACTACTCTGTTGGAAAACTTGTCTAACAATTTGGAACCACTGCAGAAAAAATCAGTAGTTTTGCTTATTAAGACACATTTCTTTCCCAGCTATGTTGTAAGTCTAGCTTATGGTTGGCACTGTCTGCCTTCTGGCTTTTGGAGTAATTTTTAGCTCTTAGTTGTGATCTGGAAAATCATCAATGACCAGAGTTCTACTTAGCTGAGATAGTTACTCCAGCACCATGATATACTAAATCACCTGAGGCCAGGTGAAGTGCCTGGCTTGAAACCCATCTTTTTTTTTAGTGTTTGCAGATCCCTTAAAGCTTTTTGAGGGACAAATACCTTGTTTTTCCTTTGGACTCAGCATAAGTAGCATAAGGATTCACTGGCATATCTAAGTTTAAAGTGAGTTGGGAGTGAATGATCTAAGGAATGATTCAGTCTTCTAGAGGGTCCTGAGCTATTGGATATCTTCTTTCCCTGGCTTGTAGTAGGTACTGTATTTCAGGACTACCTTTTTTTCCCTTGCTTGTAAAAACTGAGTGTTGCTTGAACAGGGATTTGACATTTGGGATTCTGGAAATTATTAATGAAGTCAGTTTTAATTTTCTTTTTATGCGCACACATTCATATATATACATACACAAGTGCATATATATATGTATAAAAATATACACACACACACACACACACACATACATGTTTACATTATTTATGATAGGGTTTTGATAGTTGTGCTTATTTCTTTAGTGGAGTGCCTGGGTTTTGGAACAACATGAACAAGAATGAACCTGCCATTTAACCTAACAGGGAGAGGGGATCATAGTTTTCAATTCTGGACTGCAAAACAGTGCCTTGTTCCATCTCATAGTACTAACTGGAGAGTCAAGAAATAATCCTATTAGAAGGCTTCGATAATGCCAGAGGCCAGGAGAATTTAAAACAAAAAGAGATGCATTGTTTCTATACAGCAAAAAGTTGAAGGGTAGAACTTATAAAATACTTAATTATTTACAAATCTATACAAAACATTACAAATATTTTTTTTTGTTTAAGTTTATATATATATCTAATACAGAGGAAACACATCTTATTGATTGTCTTTCTGAGAATGTTTTTTTTTTCTTTTGTAATAAAAAATTCCTTATGCATGGTCTCAAACCCTTAAACAAAAAGGAAAAGTAACTGAATCTCTGTAAACAGGAATTTAGTTCACCTAGAGCTGAAGCTGTTCCTTTCCATTGCCATCTCAAACAAAAGAAAAGCAATCAGGTTGCATGGTCATGAAGCAATTTGTTACAGCTGCACAACTTTAGTACTGGGAATGGGTGTTTCCTTCCAAATATGATGCTTCCTTCTCTGAATATAAAGGGGAGAGGGAGATGAGGGGGAATTTGCTAGGCCTGATCTGGGGGGTGAGGGGGAATTTACTAGGCCTGATTTACTCAGAAATGCAACTGAGTTTCTAAAAATTAACTTCTGTGGCTTTAGAACAAGTGTTTTGGTTGACATTGCTGTTTTCAGTAAACTACTTAACTATAGTTAAAGTAACTATAGTTAAAGATTTGAGATTATCTAAAACTTTCCAACCAGGAATTTGTACTGACCTAAATACATTGTGGGTTTTTTTTTTCCTAAACCCATTTAACTCAAGCCAATGCAACTTCTTTGTACAAAAAAATCTTTGTATAATCACTGAACAAGAACAGGCATTAATAAGTACCCAGGCAAGGTGCAATATCCTTTAGAAGTCTTTTCCTTCTAAAATGAATGGAGGCTAGATTACTAGTGTGATCAGAAAGAGAAAAAGGCATTAGAGAATTAAAATAAAGAACACATACAGAAGCCAGGATTCTGCCTATAGAAAATACCTATAGTACAATTTCAATCCCAGCTGCAAATATCTGCAATATTATTCTGGCTCCATTTAAATCACTGGGAGGGATGAATGAGTAATAATCAAAGCAACAAAGAGATCTCTTCAGATGAAATTTTGAAGTTGTGTCAGGAAAGGCTTAGGCTGCATATTAGAAAAAAGATCTTCATCCAGCGGGTGTTTGGGCGCTGAAACAGTCCCAGGAAGTGGTCACAGCACCAAGCCTGACAGGCTTCCAGGAGCATTTGGAAAATATTCTCAGGCGCATGGTGTGACTCTTGGGGATGATCCTGTGCTGGGCCAGGAGTTGGACTCAATGATCCTTGTGGGTCAGTTCCAAATCAGGATATTCTGTGAGTCCATGAAAATCTGAAGTTTCTTGACTTTTTCAAAAGGTAGTGTTAAAAGGGTCCTGATTCATTGCTAAGCTGAATGATAACAAATGAAAATAATTAAAAATAAAAAAGAAAGAAGAAAAAACATGGGAGGAGAATAGTGATTTCCCCCAAAATGCAACACCCAGATCCACCAACCATTTCTGGTTTTATTCCACTATGTGAAGGTTTACAAAATTTTAACCTGCTGTATTATATCCACCCCAAACTGCTCTGCAGTTGCAAATCTCTATCTACACATTTATTTGGTATAAAAGTGCTTTGGTTTCCATTTGGTTAAAGTAGTTGATGTAACACAAACTGAAATAAGCTCAGCCCAGACCAGATTAAGCCTGATCTCACCACTTCTTGCACAAGTTAATTTATATCAATTAAGAAAAGGGTTCGCCCTCACAGTTGGGATAATAATTCTTGGAAGAATAGTAACCACAAAACTGAAAGCAAGCTCTTTAGACAGACCTTCTCTTCAGAGGCAAGAAGCCATCCTATCTTAGAAGGAAATAAACTTCAGAAAGGGCCTTCTCCCCACAAGGGAATGCTCTGCCTTGTCACTGCCAGCCCACATTACTGAACACTGGTGATTTTTTGGTTTCGTTTGTTATGTGTGGTGACTGTATGAACAGTCACTCTGTGTATTCTGGTGAATAATGGTGTGGTTAATACTAATTTCCCAAACATTTAATGGCTTTTTAAATAATTTGAGCATTTTCAGAGTTTGGCACTTAGTTTCTGCCTTCAAAACACACAAGCATCTACAGTGTGCATGATTTTTCACCCAGAATTACATGTGCTTGCAGTTTAAGAGCCACAAATATCTCCTTCTTTTTGCCCCCCCCCCCCATCAGATACAATCAATTATTTAAAAGAATATTAAATTTAAAATTGAAGTGAAAATAATGGTATGAAAGTAATAAGGCCCTAATAATGAAAGTCTAATCAAGACAATACTGCTTGGAATGCAAAGCGTTTTTGCCTTTCCTCTCTCTCTCTCATATACATATATATGTATGCATATGTAGTACATGTATGGTATAGAAGAATGTGTAAGAGCCTTTACTTGTGGGTTTTTGACTCTCCAGTGTAAGGATGCTGGCATATTGTGGTGGGTTCAGCAGAAGGCAGCCAAGGTGATCAGGGACTGGTGCATGTGATGTGTAGCAAGAGATTTTCTTCAATGAGCAGAAGAGAAAACTATGAGGGGATCTTCCTACTCTCCCAACCCACATCATGGCAGCAGAGCCAGACCCTTCTCAGTGGTATACAGGGACAGGAAAAGTGGAAACAGACACAAATCAGATAACGAGAAATACTGAGTAGATATTAGGAAAATCTTTTTCTCCATGAGGGTGGTCAAGCTTTGGAATGGGTGCCCAGAGAAGGTGGGCAATCTCCATCCTTCTGAAAGAGCCTGAATTTGGCCGGACAAAGCTCCAAGAATTGCTCTTGGTTGGGTACTGAGCTAAGTAGAGACCCCTTCTGATCTAAATTATTATGTGCTTTTGTGGTTTTAATGATGCATAACACACTACGCATATTCTAAGCCATAGTAATTAGGCAGTTCTAGCCACCTCCTCTCTTGAAAAGTTTTTTAAAATCTCCAAAACTGAAAAAAAGATTTTGACTCTTCACTAGACAGTAAAGCTGACCCAGGAAAAATTATGAGCACTGATTGACAACATACAGGATGGGATCATTATATTTAGAAGTATGGTTATTATTTTTAAAACTCCTGTTATGAGTCATATGTATTAAAGTCACTTTTATCAGTCTGTTACTGAGACAGGTGATGGCATCATTCAAGTTATCTGTCCAAGCGTTTTTTCATGAAATACTATTTTCCTTCAGAAAATGTTTTTCTTTTCTTTCCAGTTAAAAAGCTGCCCTATGAAATTTTGAGATGTCTGTTGAAATAGTATGTTTAGTGTACTTTGCATTCCTTAAGTGTTGTTCATGCTTGTAGTCCCTGGAAACCATGGGAGTTTGGGTTGCACTGTGGCCTAAGAATATCAGTTTGAACATTTTGTAAGCATAGATTCTTGCCTTTTATATTTTTGTTGCAAGTTCCTGTTTAAACTAGAATCCTGGCAGGTTTTCTAGAGAAGATAAGACTATTCCTTGTGGCATATGTATATTTGAATGGTCTTTTGTAATATAGAAACTGGGCTATAAATGTATTGAGTAAAGCCTTATTGACCTTCAGGATGTGCCAAATGGCTATGCTGGATTTCATAGACTAGTACCTTTAACCTCCTAATTTTTTCACCTAAGAATGACAATATGATTGAAACAAAAACTGTAATTTTCTATGAGTAAGTTATATAACTTTTCCAGATAATTCAAGGCCCATGGGTGCTTTCAGCCCCTATGCTAAAACACATTTTAAATAATTAGGGTCTTAAATATTTTTCTTTGCTTTGTTTTTTGTTGGGGCTTAAATGTGGCTTCATTTTTGTGTCCGAGGTTTTGCAGATAATGGATGATGCACAATTTTTTCTGTGAACCATTTTCTTTGTTTTGTGGATTTGCATATAGCAAACTTTACTTTCACTTTAAAAATAATGAAGCTTTACTATTGAAGAATATGGTCCATTTTTGCTGTGAGATGGGTGAAAATAATAACCAGAAAAATGTATTGATGTAATCTCTACATGTGAGATAATTTAAGCAGATTCAGTGTTGGAGGGGCAACAGCAGGTAACACAGGAACAGCCATTATTCAGCTGGTTTCTCAAGGACAGCAGGGGGTACTGCAATCTCAGGTTTGTCTGAGTGGCTCAGACAAAAAAAACCCTCCACTGGGTTTAAGACAGAACTGCTTTTCTGTGGGTTTAAGTCCATCTTGACAAGTGTTGGTGAAGATACCAATCCCTGAAAAATATTGTCTGTTTATTTACAGGACAGCTGTTGCACTAAACTCCTGGCTATACTGGCTGCCTTGACAGCATGCCTGAAAATCCTATGGGAATAGTTAAATCTCTGCAGAACTTTGGCCTCTCTTGCTGCGTATGTCAGAGAGTTCAAAACTTTATGTGTTAAGTCTCTTTTTTTGGCTCCTTCGACTCTCATATCACCTAGATGGAACAGAAAGCACCAAATGAACAAAGGAGCCTTGTTGTTCTGGCTTGACTCAGATCAGTAAATTATACTTCACTTGCAGTACTTAACAAATAACACCCACACATAAATGCTAACTTTATTCTCTCTGCATTGCTTTCTTGAAATATGAGTTTATTAAATCAAGCTTTTCCTTTCTATTTACGTTTGCAAAATATACCTCATGGATACATAACCAAGAACTTGTAAAGTTCATCTGTTTTCTGTAAATGATTTGTAAAATCAGGTGTTCCATCTTATTCTGAAAGGGGTGGATTGCATATATGTGGCATAAAATTACTTATAAAATAATAAAATTATAAGCTCAGCTGGATACTATTCAGTATTTATAGTACATTTTTTATTTAGTATATGCCTCACTGTAACTTCAAAAAGGAAGGCTACATAAAAAATAGAAATCTAAACAGAAAGCTTCCTTGGAAAAGTTGCTAACCTAAGTACAGTCAAACAGTATAATTACAGAAGTAAATTTATTTTGGTTCTTACCCTAGCTCTGCTGGAACCTCCTTTAGAATCATAGGAGAGCATGGCATCATTTCATTTTTCCTTTCATTCATAGATTAAGAATATAAACTGTTTGGCAAGAGAGATCATGCACTTCAATTCCAATTTTCGTTTTGATTCAAAACTCAGTGTAGCTAGTAATTAATGAACTTTTAAAGAAATGTGTTTTTTAGGATTCCTAAATTCCTGAAGATGTTCTTTCATAAGTTATATGATAGAAAAATATAATTTTTAACACTCTGGATAAGGTTGTTATGAATTGTTATAAGTTATACTCTCAACCTGAGATAAATAAGTCCTCTGATATTCACACAGTAATTTGCCATTGCTTTGTATATTAAATATAAACTTAGATTTCTATAGGCAAAATACTTGACTTAACTCAGAGGGCAATGAGAATTGAAATCCATGGGTGATGAGACAGAAGGTGGGGAGTTCCATGACCTTTACCTGAGGGCTTTTGGTGTAAGTTGAGCTCAGGAGATGTAGGTGGGTAAGTGATTGCACTACAAATTGCACAACAAAGATCTTCTCAGCAGTGTTCTTCCATGGATGCTTCCTCTGTACTAAGAAAGCCCCCCAGAGATGGAAGGATTTTATGTGATCAGTGGGTCAAGGGATACGATCAACACCCAAGCAAGATTTCTTCACTTAATTGAATGAGGGACAAGGAGTCTTGAAGTCAGAGGCAATGCAGAATCACAGTGATTAATGTTTATCTCACCTCTGCCTGGGGGAAAAATCCTCTAGTTGTATCAGATATATAAAAAGAAAACAAATTAGAGGAATACAGGAAATGATAAGTAGTATATTTTTTTCTTTGAAGATACTCTAAGAATAACTACCAGACCATACAGAGCTAAAGTAATTCTATCTATACCTGGAAGTATATTATATATATATATAATTATATAATTATATAATTTTATATATATATATTACCATCCCTAAAAGAGTTCAAGAAACAATTCAGCATGGTACTTAGTGCTATGATTTGGTTGATATGGGGGTGTGTGATCAATAGTTGGACTTGGTGATCTTGGTCACTTTCCAACCTTAATGATTCTATACATAAGAATTTGGAGGAAATAGCTGCCCTGATTGCTTCAGAGGTGAAGCAGCTAAAGAGACAGTGTCATGGGTTCAAGCCTGACAACATACAAAGAAACATTAACATGTTAAGCTTTCAGAATGAAGCTGGCCTCATTCAGTGAATGTCAAAATTAAGACTACAAAAAGCATAAATTAATCCTGAAGTACCACACTTTTTACCAAGTGGTCTGTAAACTCTGATGGACTACATCAGTGTTTACAAAACAACTGATGGACTACAAACTTATTCCTACATGTACTGCAAAGAACCAAAATGGCCAAACCCAAACTTTGTGTTTAGTTATTTACTTAGATAAAGCAATCATGAGAGTGCTGCAAAAGGTACTTGTGGGATTTTCTCAAGAAGTTTAGGTGGATCTTTGACTGAAACATAAAAAAGCACCTTTATGATGATATTTCATGTAATATCATTGTGACACAATTAGGGGGAGAAATAGAACTCCTGGAATCAATCCAGTGCATTAGAAAGAGTAGCTTACTGTTTGCCCAATGCAATAAAAGAATTGCAGAAAAAATATTATGTGATAGCCTGCTTTCTGCTATACATAGAGGGTCAGAGTTAACTCTGACATTTTTAGTATTTATTACATAGGCAACTTAACTTAATTAACCTTGTTTTGACTGCAGCAAAATTATGAACAACTGAGAGCAGAAATTTGAAACAGAGTATTAGAGTTGTGTATAAACTTGTTTGTCACAGCCCTGTAGGAAAGAAAAGAAAGAAAAGGAAAGAAACAAAGAGAAAAAACCAAGTACCTGATGTAGTTGTTCAGTTCGTAAACTACATTGACCACCCAACTGATAACCTGCAATAGATCTAAATCTTAATTCATTTCTCACACTGGATCAACCACCATGTGCAACTGTGGTGGTTTAATATTGGCTAGGTACCAGGTGCCCACTAAAGCCACTCTATCACTTCACTCCTCAATTGGACAGGGGAAAGAAAATAAAATGAAAGGCTCATGCATGAGTTGATATACAGACAGGGAGAGATCACTCACTGATTAATGAAATGGGCAAGACAAACTTGACTTGGGGAAATTAATTGAATTTGTTATGAATCTAAATCAGGGTAGGCTAATACAAGGAAAACAAATCTTAAAAACACCTTCCCCCCCACCTCTCTTCCTTCAAATGTCCCACAGGATTAGCTCAGTTGGTCACAACATGGTGCTAATAATGCCAAGGTTGTGGGTCGAATCCCTTTATGGGCTGTACACTTAAAAGTCAGGACCTTCTGGGTCTCTTCTAACTCAGAATATTCAGCAGATGATATCTGTAGGTAACTTTACTCCTGATTTCTGCCTATTCCTTCACGATAGTGCAGGGATGAGGAATGGTGGTTCCAGTCAGTTCATCACATGTTGTTTCTGCCATTGCTTCCTTATCCCAAGGGCAATGAATCCTTTCCCTGCTCCAGCATGGGGTCCCTTCCACAGGAGACAGTTCTTCATGAACTTCTCCACTGTGAGTCCTTCCCACAGGCTATAGTTCTTCAGGAACTGCCCGAGTTCCTGAAGCCCCCTTCCACAGCAGGCTGTACTTCAGGAACAGCCTGCTCCAGTGCGGGTTTCCCATTGTTACAAGTCTTGCCCAGAAAATCTGCTCCAGCATGGCATCCTCTCTATGTTTTCCCATGCATATATCTCAAACCTTATCTGAGGAGGTTATCTACAAAATTATCCACTTAGCAGTGATAACCTGAAACTTTAAAATAAAAACTTAAGGTACAGTGATACTTTTGTCAGATATCCACTAGTAAAGTTACCTACAGCTAAGCTAGAAAGCAGCTCACTTTACAGAGATCATAAAATAATTGTGGATGGGTAAATGCTGTGATCATATTTACCTGGGCTGGATTGGAACAAGCAGCTGAGAGCCAAAGTGCCTCAGGTCCCATCACCCACATAACATAAAGCCTTCATTCCATCTGTTACTGTGGTTTTTTTGCATGTGACACAAGGAATACATTTTATAAACATCTTTTTCTAAAGGATTAAGCTGCATTACATTCTGAAATTTTATGTGTTGAAATCGACTCTTGATTAAGCCAGTTTATACCAATGAACTGAAAACTGTTGATTTAAAGCAGTACAAGGCGGGGAAGAATCCACCCTACTTCTCCTACAGTGTTTGCAATCTCATTTCTAGATCTATATCTGTAACATTTCTACATTTCTAGTGAGGATACTTCCCATATATACACCTGTTACAAGCCCTTCCAAATAATTAGTCTGAATATTTTGATATTAACACAGTTTCTTCTATAAACTGTGCCATGATGAGAATATTTGTGTAGTTCAGAGGACATGACCTTCACATAATCTCTGTAGCAGTGTGAACTGATGTCAAGAAATGTGGGGTTTAATCTGACTGAACAAGTTGTTTTCTTAAACACTGTTTTGTCTTTTGGAATCAGATCACTTCCCTCTTGAGTCAGTGGAAAACTCTTGTGAATTTAAGCAGAACTTGGACTGAAACTTTAGCATAAGCATGTGCTTCTTTTTTATTGTATGCCTTTTTGAATAGAATAAATAGAACAAAATAGAATTTTAGAAGGAGAATAAGAATAAAACACACAGTAAGTAGAGTGAATATTAAATAAAAGGAACCTTTGAAATCAGATGTTTTACAGTTTACTCAAAGGCATTTACAATAATGTACATAGAAGATAGGCAATGGGACTGGGAGTTTTTTGTAATGTTCTAGTGCAGAGAAAGTAGCCATGTTTAATGAAAGATGAACAGTCTGCATTTGCTAGAAGGGGCAGCTGTCCAGGCTATTTCCCCAAGGAATGCACGGTGGCAACTGGCAGGGTCCCAGCTGATGTGCCGCAAAACTGAGTGTCCTCTAGAAAATTCAAAATGTGAAAAGGACTGATCCAGAGCTCAAGCACATTAAAGAAAGAGGAAAGTTGCTAAAAATCTCCTGTTACAGCAGTTAAGTAGCTGACTAGGAGTAAAGTGAATATAGGTGAATAGTATCCCACTGAAGTAAGGGAATACTTTAAGATGGACTTCAAGAATATCATGGTGATCTCCCTAAGTGAAGAAAGTCTCTGTAAGCATGTGATCCCAGCCATGCATGTTTTATTCCTGCAAGTAATCCCTTTCCTAACTAGTCTCCTTTGAAATGGTTATGTTCCTGTGATTTTCTCTGTGTATAAACACTTAGCCTATCGTTTGAGCTCTGAATTCACTGCTGGTGAGTATTTAAGTCTCTGTCACAAGACCAAGGATTTAATTGTCACTTTGCTTGCCCTTCAGAGAGGCTGAAACATGTGGGAGTAAAGGTGTATATGTCAGTCCTTCCCATGGATAAATGAAGGACCTCCAGATCTTCATAACCATTGATATAACACCATTCAGCTACTAAAAATTGCACTATCTTTAAGAGGAAAAAGTAGAATTCCCTTCATGTTCCTAACTTGTCCTCTTTTGAATAAAATATTTGTTTCCCCAGATGAGGTTTCTCTTAAGAGATAAGACATCTTTCCTTTTTTTCCTTCTGTATTTAATCATTTCATCATCCATTATGTAGTCCATCTGCCCTCTTGTGGTTTCCTTTTTGATCTTTCCACTTTTACTTTACATTTTTCAGAGACTTCTTGACTATTTTATATTTCCTGTTCTCTAAGTATGGGATGAGCTCAGAAGTCAAGTTTCACCTCACAATGTATTTTTCTAGTCTGAGTAATTCTGAAATCCATTTTTAGTGTTAGATGAAGCTGGGAATTAGTTGCAGCCCTGGAAAGACTCCAGTGTCATGAACAGTACAGTCAGTTCTTTTAGGACTTTTCCCAGTTTCTCTCACAATCTGAGGGGGAAGTCCTTTCTCCTAACTCTCTGTTCTAAATGGATTTTTAAGGTTTTTCTCAGCTGACTTGAAACATTTTCTTGGAAATGGAGCCTTTAACTTAGAAGTAGCCTGCTCTAGCCTGGTGAGCACTATGTGCTATACATTAACATTACTGATGTCAGTAGGGCTATTTGTTAAACGTTGCTTTTTAAGGGTGATTTCATATTCACCTTGGCAAGTCAAACTCTGTTGGGCAATAGGAGGAGGTCTCTGTGGTGTATGATTGTATCATGTGATGCAGGATGCTCACTGATGATAAGGTGGAAAAACTTTGTCCTCATTATCCTTTATTCTTCAAATGGAGTAATTGCTTAATCTCAAATCCTACCATCACCATGAAAGGGTGTATTTGAGAAGAAAGGTTTTTCACAGTGTATCTGGTGCTCAACACAGATCACTGAATGGAAATCTAGGATTTGATTCCTGGTTGTTTGCAGTTTTGACCTTTTCAAAATGCTTATCACATCTGTCCTCCCAGATGGGGCAGCTGAGGCATGTGTGGCAGATGGCTGGCAGGAGAGAGTCAGGGGATCTTCTACAGCTCTTCAGAAGGGACAAGGTCTCTCACTGGTTCTCTTCTAAATACTGCATGATGCAAGCTTCTTAAATAAACTTCTGGACTGCCTAAAGTGTGTACTAGAATTTGCTGAATGTTGTACTAAGATATAAATTATTTGACATTTATTTTCTTCTTATTTTGGTTTCCAGAAAGTTTTTATTGTAATCTACTTGTCAACCTCCTGTTTGACAGAAAAACCACATACAATGACATGAACCCCTCCCATTCTTTATGGCTTCTTTGAGACTCATAAAATGACCCTGAACCTTGCTTAATAAGAGCTGAGAAGTGTATGTGTGGGGAAAGTTCAGTGCTGAAAACACCAAGTGTTTGTCAAAGATTCCCAGGACAGAGTATAGAAAGTGAGAAAAACAAAAATGCACCACTGCTACATTTTTATATTCCTTAGCTTGGAAAGAACAACTATATATTAATTCTAAAAGTACCCCATAGGCATTTCTAAGCCTATATGAGCTCGGAAAATTGAGGAAGCTGGAAGCTGTTTCCAGGAAGCCTCAGGGTATATCTACAGAGAGAGTTGCAGACAGAAGGAGGGTACTCATCCCACACTAAGTTTACTGGCTGCAAGCCAGCTGTGAGCAAGGGCCAGGTACAGCTATTTTAGCACAGTCCTGAGCTTCAGCTAAGATGCTGTCTGCCTCTAGGACAGCAGGCTCTGTGTGTGAAGAGAAAATTGCTTCCTTTTAGAAATCCCTCCTTTTGAATTGCTATTCTCACAGCTACTGAAAAGTAAATTTTCGCCATTTGTAACTATATCACTAATCCAATGCCTTCCTTCCTTCTTTCTTTCCTTCTTTCTTTCCTTCTTTCTTTCCTTCTTTCTTTCTTTCTTTCTTTCTTTCTTTCTTTCTTTCTTTCTTTCTTTCTTTCTTTCTTTCTTTCTTTCTTTCTTTCTTTCTTTCTTTCTTTCTTTCTTTCTTTCTTTCTTTCTTTCTTTCTTTCTTTCTTTCTTTCTTTCTTTCTTTCTTTCTTTCTTTCTTTCTTTCTTTCTTTCTTTCTTTCTTTCTTTCTTTCTTTCTTTCTTTCTTTCTTTCTTTCTTTCTTTCTTTCTTTCTTTCTTTCTTTCTTTCTTTCTTTCTTTCTTTCTTTCTTTCTTTCTTTCTTTCTTTCTTTCTTTCTTTCTTTCTTTCTTTCTTTCTTTCTTTCTTTCTTTCTTTCTTTCTTTCTTTCTTTCTTTCTTTCCTTCTTTCTTTCCTTCTTTCTTTCTTTCTTTCTTTCCTTCTTTCTTTCCTTCTTTCTTTCCTTCTTTCTTTCTTTCTTTCTTTCTTTCTTTCTTTCTTTCTTTCCTTCTTTCTTTCTTTCCTTCTTTTCCTTCTTTCTTTCTTTCCTTCTTTCCTTCTTTCTTTCTTTCTTTCCTTCTTTTCTTTCTTTTCTTTCTTTCCTTCTTTCTTTCTTTCTTTCCTTCTTTCTTTCTTTCTTTCTTCCTTCTTTCTTTCTTTCTTCCCTTCTTCCCTTCTTCCCTTCTTCCCTTCTTCCCTTCCCTTCCCTTCCCTTCCCTTCCCTTCCCTTCCCTTCCCTTCCCTTCCTTCCCTTCCCTTCCCTTCCCTTCCCTTCCCTTCCCTTCCCTTCCCTTCCCTTCCCTTCCCTTCCCTTCCCTTCCCTTCCCTTCCCTTCCCTTCCCTTCCCTTCCCTTCCCTTCCCTTCCCTTCCCTTCCCTTCCCTTCCCTTCCCTTCCCTTCCCTTCCCTTCCTTTTTCTTTCTTTCTTTCTAACATGTAAGGACTACTGAAAACAGAGAAAGAATAAAGAAATAATTGTGTTTATGTTATCCCTTGATTTATTAATGAACTCAAATTATTTTTAACCAAACAAAACCCAGTTCCTCAGAAGATGGTGTCTGACCTTACAAGGCCTAAAATGAGCACTAACAGGTCTACACTACCATGCCTCAAAGTTAGTTTAACTTTAGTAAATCATAGGTATCTGCTTTATCTGATTATTGCTCAAGATGAGAAATTGTATATTGAGACTCAGAAGGAGAGAACATAGTTTTTACTCCTGCCCTTTTTTCACAAAGCAAAACTAAACTTATATCATCAGGGTTATACACCCTTCTAAATGGAGCTCCTCTGGTGTGAGCTATGAAGTGCAGTCAGTCGTATCTACAGACAGATGCTCCAGTTGTGGGGTTTAGGGTGTAGTGTATTGTCTGTGGAACCAGTAAACCAAACCAAAACAAATCCTATCCTGCAGACTCTCAGAAGTTAGTTGGTACTTTAAAGCTTACTTGTTTTCATCAGAAATTAGGAGGTACAGACAACAAAAAGAAAGTAATTTAATTTTTTCAATTTGTCCTGAAAGCCTGTGTTACTTAACTTTTGACTGAAGTAGAAGATTTTCTGTTCATTTTCAGACAAACTCCAGTTTTATGTCCCATATCTTGCCTCCAGAATTACTTCAGGTAATATTTTAAACATTTTCTAATTTACTCTTAACCAGAAGAATATAAGCCTGCAGAGGTTTCAGCATTTATGAGAATAAATTTGGTAAGCAAGAGTTACTCAATGCTACACAAAAGTTACTGTAATAATAGAAATTCTGGGCTAAATTCTGTGATGAAGTAACTGGCATGGTTTAGTCAATTCTGTGAAAACTCGTCAAGGGTTACTACCATGCAAACCTATCGTGGCTTTATTTTCTTTAAAGTAACAGTCTTCATGTGGCTTCTGTGAAATGTAACACTTTTTTTTTTTTCCTAGCAAAAGTAAATTGTTGTTAAATTTAATTTGTCCTATGATCTAACACTTAAATTCAGTTACTAAAAGGTAAGTTTTCCTAAGTCATTACAGAGGAGTAAACTGGGATTCCAGGTGTAGGCTGTGTTTTTTAAAGGAATATCTGAGGTAAAAATAGAAGTATGATAAAGCAGGGAAATTTATTGTTCTGCATTGTTCTTAAGACTGTGTATGAAAAATCAAAGGCTTTTGAACTGCTTATATTCTGACTTTGTTTTTCAACTGCAGTATTTCCAAGTTTAAGTAGAAGTAATATTTACTAAGAAAACATGAGCAGCAAATGATTCTCTTGTGTTGCTTATTATACTCACATGATGTCACAAATATTATGAGATTGTAATATCACAGTTTAAGACAGATTCAGTTATAGTCCCACTGCTTTTCTGACTGTGGATACAAAGAGCTGACGTTTGTGGTGTACAGGGATGTTCAGTTAATGAACACCACTGTCATTACTCTAGTGTCTAGTAATGAGCTCTGGTAATGAACACTAGTGCCATCAGTTTTAAAAATTCAGATAGACAGAGCAGATTAATAAGATTACTACAGAATTAATAAGATCTACTAGTAACAAAAGTGTTGCCCTCATAAGACACATGTAAAGTGAGATCAGGTTAGGCCATTATACCTGGAATTCAGCTGACCTTGAGCTAGCAAAATCACAAACAGCTTAACTGACAGCAGCAGTGACAATTCATTGGTACCCCAACAAGAGCAGAGCGTAATATTGTCAGAACCCAATCTCATTGATATTATGTATATCAAAGTGAAATCAGAGTGATTTCAGAATAGAGAAATTAAAACCAGGTAACTGTAAGCCAGTTTTCATCAGCTTGCTCTATTTATTAAGAATATTAAAGGCTCTCTCATCTAACACTTCAAATGGGTATCTCTGACTTTTGCAGGATGGCAATAATATGCATCAGGGGACCTTTAAATTTTGCTAGCATCTAATCTGTGTCAAGTACTGTTCTTTAAACTTACTCATGTGAAGTTGTAAGCTAACTAAATGTTGAAAACTCCTGTTGTTTTTAGGGGGAACTGGGCTACCTCAGTGCTCATGTTCAGTTGTGAGTACACATTTTTGTAGTAAGATATGGAAATTTTAAAAAAACAGATAGTAACAGAAGAGAATATGAGCTGTGTTTTGTGGGGTTTTTAAAAATTGAGATTCAAAAGCACCTTGAAGAAAATAATTGAAAGATTTTTTGAGAGCTTTGTGTAATTTCTAGTAGTATAAAAAATAAGTCTGATAGCTTAGAGGAGCCAAGTTGTATCCTAGTGTAACAATCAATTGAGTCCTCCATTCATGGTTTGAATCTTGCCTTGAGGCTGATACAGATGTTGCTACATACACTGACCTGTAGTAAAAACAAAGTTCCCTTATATCCACCTCTTCTCTTTCACTTCTGGAAGGCACTTCATAACTCCCAGCACTTCATAGAAGTTCATTCTTTCATCCCATCTCCTTGTAACCTTTCAGTTCTTCTGAATGACCCATTTCTTTCTCAGTCCAAGGGCTAGAGATGAAGGAGGACCTTCTAAACCCATACTAGATGGGCCAATTAAGTTATTAGTATAGTTATTATTTTCAGTTTAGCTCTATGTACCTATTCAGATGATCCTGGAACAGTTCCAAAAGATTGGCACTGGAATGGTTAAACTGCCTTTAGTCTGTATTCAATAAGCTTTAAAACAAGTGTTGTATTGAAATGAAATATTTCCATCAATGCAATTTTTAAATCTCACTATCTGAAGATGCCAGGTACCTAACAGCAAACTCAGTGGAACTCCATTTCTGCAACAGATGTTTTCACTACTGTTGTAGTGTTCTGGTTTCCCTCTTCTGTTCAGAGATTTAAAAGGTACATTAAAAATGTAGGTAAACATTAAAATGGTATTGTCAAATCTTCTTGTCCAGAAGAATCTATTGCATCCTAACTCATAGGTTAGGCTGGGTGCAGCCTCTCTGGCCATAGCACTTGTTGTACTAGTAACTTAAACCAGCAAAGCAGATCCTCTTTGTATAACCTTACTCAAATGCATGGCCAGTGCTTTTGAAAGACTTGTGTCACATCCACACAGGCAACATAAACTCTGTCATATTTCTTTTGCTTTTGAGATCACCTATGTTACAGGTTAATGCAGCATTTGCTATGTTGGGTTAACTTGACTAAGTGGATTAGACACAGGAATGGGCCACAAAACCACTGTTCATCAGTTTGAGGTCAGGTTGTGGCTAAAGTATATTGAAAAGGAAGGGGAGTTTTCCTTGTGTCATCCCAAGAGGAACAAATGCCTTGCCTACACAGGGAGAAGGAGGAGGAGCATACATCTGCCTCATGCAAAGGAGCAAGAATGGCATTTTTTAAACTATGAACAATATTAATTCTTGTAGTAGAACATGGTCATATTGGCAGTGCAGCAAAACAAACCTCCTTATGCAACTCACGCTTTTCTCTTCTGGCAACAGTAGTCTCAAGAACACCAGTCTTTGACTTTCTCCAGCTGTTACATTCACACAAAGAAGCAGTATAAATGAAAGTGTTATTGCTGCCAATCATCAGACCCTCTGAAGGATCTTCTGTCCTCTCTGAGTACCATGGGGATAAACATTAGTCACTATTGAGTATTGTATTTTAATGTTTACCACTGGAAATGCCACAATTTTGAATAGATAAAGACAAGTAGCATAATAACAACTGGACTAGCTACATCAAAAATGCCCTGATTATTACAAACATGCACCACTTCAGTATTTCACATTGTGCCACCACTTCCAATGGGGAAGATTGATGCACCTCTTTTACCTTAGCTAACTCCACATTATTTTGCACACTTCCTAAGAAGATGTGACTGAGTTCCCACTCCTGTGTACCTCCCTTGATCAGTCTTTGCCCACTAGTAAAGTCAGTCAACAAAAGGCAATCTCAGGGCCATATTCAGTGCTAAGTAAGAAGAAAAGGCAATCTGATGAAGGCACTCCATCTAGCAACAGTTCACACTACCTGTGTATGTCTTGCAGCCATTAGCTTTGTGTCCTTGTCTTTTCCAAGGAGTACTGTGGTCTCTGAGCCACCTGATCACTTCACAGGTTGGGCTGGGAGTGGATGTGATTGTGTAGACATACCTAAATTCCCTCAAGGAACATGTCAAGAAACTCAGTGCTATTTAACTACACCACCATACTGAAACATGCTCATATATGCTTCAGTGTGGCCAAACAGTAAATGTGCTAGAACGGTGTTGCATACCTCATTGATCAGCTTTTCTTCCATTGCAAGAGTAATGACTGAACTTCCAATATCACTCAGGGATGCTGCACCAACACACAGCATTGTTTCATTACTGAAAGGGTCAGATTTTGACAAATCCACAAAAACTGTGTAAGGGCCACAGAGGATCATGTCTGAATGAAGATTTTTCTTCAATATGAGTCATTAAAATAGGAGGGGAGGGGACACTGTATTGCCTCTTAGGTGGAGTAGCATAAGCTTCAAATCACTGCAATTGCATATCTAAACATGAATAGTTCCCAACTGCTCTTTTCCATCATTTCACTCAGGAATATTAAAGGGAGGGATTCAGATACAATAGTATCACTGCCCATCATTTGGAAATGATTCAAGGAAATTCTAGCTGAAATATCTTTGGGTTTATTGTATTTATCTTCTGTCCTACATCAGAGGAAGTTGAGTATCTTCTCTCCTCTTTGACATGGGACTTTATAAGAAGTTGAAAAAGTGTATGTGGGTCCTGGATGCATTAAAGTGTGATATAAGGACTGAGCAGCACAATTATTTGAAGTTACTGCTTACTAAATCACTTTACTATAACAATATATTTCCAGAAAAAGCAGACTGTGGTGCTTTTTTAACAGCTTTGCAAAATCAACACAGAATTTTTGATTGTATGTATTTACTGCCACTCATCTGAGTCAAACTGTGCAATATGCCCAAAGGATAATAACCTTCAAAACGAAGCACATAAATTTTCAGTGGCCTGGTCACTGTTTGTCTTACCTCCTGCTGGAAGTGGTGCTGCTTCAATAGTCAGTCCATGGACTGGTCTTGAATATCAAATATAGTTGTGATTTTAAATGACCTAAGTCTGCAACCTGGATAACTCTAATTAAACTTGACTCTTCCTTCCTCCCCATAAAAACGTCTGAAAGAAGATTTCTGCAACAATTGCCTGGATTCATAGCAATAGCCATTGCAATGATCCATGTGCCTATGGATGAAGAGAGAATGCAATGCAGCCTCTGTACCTTCAGGCACACTTGCTGCTCTCCCTGCTGTCCATGTGCAGTTCCATCCAGAAACATGGACAGCATTTTTCCTGTCTGTCACAGGTGTGTCCTAAATTAAATATGCCCTGGTTCCCCTGAAAGGACAAGTAAATACTCAGCCTTGGTGAACTTTGGTGTTCCTGCTGGACAGGAGAGCTCATGTGAGGTAAATAAAGAGAGAACTTGAATTTACTGAAATATGAATATGGAAAGACTTGAAAGAGTATTTTCATTCTTTATCAAAATTTAATCTGTCTTTTAATCCTTTGGCCACCAGTATGAAGCACCGTGCAGTCTTCTGAATGCAAAATTTAGAATTCTTTCCCTTCACATAGCTCAGCGGAATTGTAATGTTTTGTCCAACTATATTCACATGCCACAAGCTGTCAGAATACTGATGGGACATACTGACCCTCCATGCCCTGCTGGGAATAAAAACGTGTTGCATCTAAATGGCTGTGCTATAAATAGTTAAAGCTAGTGATATTTCTTCAGGACAGGTCTTGCTGGCTGTCGATGAGCTACCTTAGAAATTGAATTAGAATTAGAAACATTCAGAAATTGAATGTTTCCTGCTCCATTGCTGGCAGGAAAGAGGCCAGGGTCCACAAAAGGAGGGTTGCCACCAGCTGGCACATCTTGGGGTGTGCAGAAAAATGCCATCCATGGAGAGACAGAATTTATTACTTGATATAGTTGAGCAGCTTTTCTGCAGGCAGTTGCCTATGTTGGTGTCAGAAATTTGTGGCTATTGTTTGCTCAAGTGCTCCACAAAGCTAAAGGGTTAATCAGCAAGCTGACATGAGATTTAATTTCTTTTAAATGAACCTAATTTTTAAAATCCATCCTTTCTTATGGAGTGTATTATCTTAAAAAAACAATAAATCTAGAAGTAACATTAAACTATATATAAGTCCCCAAGCCCAGAACAATTACTGACCACTTGAGTTAATCTTTGTTGTCCTTCTCCTCCTCCCATATATCCAGAGCTGGGTGTAGTGTAGGACACAAATTACATAGGCATTCAGATCCATGTTATATGACCTTCTTGGCAGTGAAGTTGTTTCTGTCTGGAGGGCTGAGGGGAGTAAAAGAGTTTCTTCTGTTGTTGAGTTCATGGACTTCTACTTCCCATAGTGCACAGTCAGAGACAGCAGTGCAGTCTGAATATTACAGATATGCAAATTAATTTTTGCACCTAAAAAGACCCTAGACAGTAAGAGTAGACATGTGAGACACTGACTCAAATTGGATCTCAAGCATCCATGTTCACATCTTAGCTTTGTTGCAATCTTTATATTTCCTGTGTTGGGCAGGTCACTGAGAATAGGGACATTTCTATCTGGAGGTGTAATTGCAGCTTGGACTTACTTATGTGGGTTAACTTTAAATTAGCTCAGTCAGTTGTAACTGTTTGAGAATGACAGGTTGAAATTCAGTGCACTGCCATAATCTGTTTGGGTTTGTGAATAGACATTCAGTAGGTAACACTTGTGATTTAAGTGTTTTGCATGGCAATATTTACTATTGTGCATAAAACCTAAGGAAGCAATTTTAAAGGTTTGACCTGGTGTAGGCTGCAATGTGAATAGTATTTTAGGACTACAATGGATTTGTTCAGTTTGTTCTGCAGTTCCCAACTGTGTTAGGGAAATATAAATATTATTCTTGCCCAGGCTTTTGTCTGTCTTGTCTACTTAGATCGTGACCTCTTTGGGGCAGGAAATGTCTTTTATTTAATGTTTATAAAGCAAATAAGCCTTGGATCTTCATTGTGATTTGGAGCAGTTATTGAAGTTATGGAGCCACCTCTTGTCTCCATCTGATAGTATGTTTTTTCGTGAGTGTCCTGCATGAAGCTTTTGATGGGACATTTTGCTGAGTTCTCTTCTGCACGGAGGAAACCCAGCCAAACAGAAACCATCCTCAGGTTTCTCAGATTGCATGCTCTTTTTAATTCTCTTTTCTTTTGCATAGCTCTGAAGCAGTGCCTTGGACTGTAGGGAAAAACATTAAAATATCAATTAATAATGGCAAATAATATTGCTCTGTTTATGTTTGATGTTTCAGGAGAAATTAATAATTTGCATCACCTTGAAACCCCACTGTGTGTATAATGCCCACTGCCTTTTCTTCTCTACCTTCTGTAACAAAGCCCTTGTTTAATCAGTGATATCTCTATATAATCAAACAGGACCAATTGCTAACTGTCAGATTTCTATTTTGATTAGAAGAAAAAGGTTTATGGTCTGGACCAAAATACATGCTATTCTGAATAGTTCCTAGTTATTTACCAGTTAAGACAGTCTTTGGGTATGTTATTGTTGTTGACTGTGGTGGAAAAGAAAAGCAATGTAGAAAGAGTCCATTTTCACTATTTATGAGAAGAGGAATTCAAAAGTATTGGTGTCATAAATCACCAGAGACAAATGAAATGTGTTATTCAGTAAATTATAATGTAAGTTTGCCATTGGAAACAGTTAGGAACAGAAATTCGTGTGGGCCACAGGTTATGGTAGATGGGCAATGACAAAAGGTTTGACTTTATGGTTGATAATTTGTGTTGCAAATGACTTAGAGCAGTCTCAGAGCTGGACAGGCTTGAGTCAAATTGAATGAGCTAGTGTCCACCCATGGCTGCACCTTTTGTTGGAAGGATGGGTGAGCATAAATATTTAACAAAATGTTTCAGATGCAACTGCTGTCCAAAGTAGTGACAAATTTGCCAGCTACCGTAAATTTCAGCTTCAGGAAAAAACTCAAGCCAAGGCATGGATTTAGGACATATGCAAGGACATGGATATCTAAAGTCAGCACAGCTGTTGGTATCAGTGTAAGCTATGCTTGCTCACAGTGGTTGCTCTGTGCATGTAATATGCTGGACATTCATTTTGCACAGAGATAGTATTTGGTACTAACAGGGATTTTCTTTTCCCACAGATTTGTAAGGGATCTATGAACCAGTGCTGTACTGCAGAGTAGTCCAGGATAATGTACTTCAGTTGAAGGAAAGACAAAACAACTTTTTTTCCTTTTATTTTATTTTTTTTCCCCTGGTGATTTTAAAAGAGCAAGATAAAGTTCAGGACTGGCCATCTCTAGAGTTGTACTGTTGTACTGTTTGTGCTGTTACTTTCAACTGTTATTAGTTCTGCAAGGTGATGTACACTGACAAATTCAGTAACCCGCTCTTGTATTAATCCTTGTTCATGATATTTTTAATGAAATTCTAGAATGAGTAAACTTACTGCAGGGCCAGTTCTTGATTCCATCCACTACTGTTTGGTTGTTGTTTTGAGGATTCTAGAAATGAGAACATTACACTGTGATAAGTTAGTGCTGATTCCATCCACTACTGTTTGGTTGTTGTTTTGAGGATTCTAGAAATGAGAACATTACACTGTGATAAGTTAGTGCTGGCCACTAGATTGCTTACCAGGAATATATGCTGTAATTTTGTTCAGATTATAAAGTCTGACCTTGCTGAGTTCTCTTTACTTTTCCAATGGTGTCTTATGATGTCTTTATTATCCAAAAAAGCTAATTAAGTTTGTTATGCTATTTCAAAATAGGTAGAATGAATGTATTTTAGGATAATCCATATTTTGGAGTATTCTCAAAACATCTAAATTACATGTCTTGCTACACAAGCCTATAGAATTGTTACAAAAGGTTGACTCTGGGCTAAGTCCTTGACTCTTCTCAAAATATTGAAACAAATGATTTGCAAAACTTGCTTTGTAGTGTTGTTCTCTGTGTAAAGCAAAGTAGCACATTCTTTTTGTTTGCTTTTTGTTATGCTTGCATTTGCAAATCTGAAGCCAGCAGTACATTTTTTCCCTGTGTTTCCTTTTCTTCTTTGTTTATTGCTTAAACTCAAAGTGGAATACCAAATCTAAAAAAGTCTTAGAGTAGAAGGAAACATTTCACATCAAGGTTTTGCTAAAAACCTTGATGAATTTCAGAGAAACTTTAAAGAACATGTTACCCAGAAAAATTATTAGTTAGCACATTTATTTATTAAATGTATCTGTGCCATATTAGTCTAAAACACAGTACTGCTATAAATTTGCTATAAAAACGGATAGGCACTGTTAGTATAGACGAATCTTGCTTGCAAAACAGAAACAGAACTGGAAATTTCATGGTGTCCCGCACTGATTATGACCCAAATTAACCTGTTTTAGTCTCCTCTGAGAAGACTGAGCATCCATGCTGTATGATCCTGTGTTGTGGGACACAGTAACCTGCTTGAAGACAGTAATTAACAGGTACATGGAATAATTTCATACATTGCTCCAAGTCATGCCACAGGTCCTCTACTCTGCCTTGTATTTTGCTGACAGTCACTTGCTGGGGAAAATGGTGTTGCCTACATGTAAGCTGTGAAATACTTGAATACTATGAAGCTATGACTGTTACATTTTAGAACCTTTTCTAAAAAAAAAAAGAAGTGGGCTTTGTGTTTGTTTGTTTGTTTGCTTTTAAGTAAGGCTCCTGGTGTTGCGCAGCCGTTCACATTATCTTCTTTATATAATGATTATGCCAGTGAATGTATTGAACAAACAAAATCGTAGTCACCCAAAAACTGGAATAAAAGCAAAAACAGTCTTGTAGAGGGGAGTAGAGCTTTAATTTGTACATTATTAATGGGTGTTTAACTGACATAGTTATATAGTTATATAACATATATCAATATTAATCTATCTTTGAAGGATAAATTTACAGTGCACATAGAGAGAGGTAGCATCAGTGTTGCATGCTGTTTCTGTAATAATTTTTAAGACTGATTATGCCAAGCTAATTTTTTAAATGGCGAAAAGAAGTTTCTAATACCTAAACAGCATGGGTTAGCCATCTGCTGGACAGAGGATACAACAAAAATCTAAATTTTGTTCTTATGTTAACCCATTCTGAGCCATTCACAGAAAACAATCCTGGGGTAGCCTTTGAAGGTGCTCATGTCCCATGCAAAGACAATATACTTCTCTGTGTAACTGGTCTGCTAAGGCATGTAACTAAGCAGATCACCAAAAATACTCTTTTAGTTTTAAAATGGAGCTTAGCCAAAGTCTGCATCCTTTTTAGTCAACTGTTACCTTTTGATATATGCTTGAAATATTTACTGGTTTTGCATAACCAAATGTTTTCTGGCTTAACAAAACCCACACTCTTCTCTAGTTTCTATGGATTGTCCAGGTCTAACATTTCAAAGGTTTGCAAGATCCTCTCCTTATGTCTCTGAGGATATAAATAGCATGCAGTTTAATTAACATCAGCAAAGGCATGTTGAAAATAGATTTGCTCTGTAACTGGCTTTCTCAGTTTCTTAATTTCAAGATGTTAAGCTTTCAAAAATAATTATATATATATATATATATATATATATATTTAAGGAGGAAAAATGTCTTCCTGTTTCTCAATAGAAAGGAATTGTTTCAAATCAAATGTTCATTTTATTGGTGAGAAAGCAGTGAGGAAGTGAAGTTATTGCTATGATGGACTAAGGATATAGGGCAAGTTAGGCCATATACAGCAGTTGGTACAATCCAAATACCACATTTCCCTGTAAATCCATGTTTGCTTCTTTTTGTAGCAGTATTTGTTAGAGAAAAGGAAAAAAAAATCCTAATTCTTGACCCAGATGTGAAGAGCTTGCACTACAACAATGACAATGTAGCTCAGGACAGCGGGCTGGGCAGTCTCAAGACTGGCTACAGTAAATGCCAGGCCAAATCTCATCATAATTAAAACCATTTTGGAAGCTGCTTCCAATTACAACAGCTGCAGTTGCACCGTGTTCCTCACTGTGCCCACAGCCCCTCCTGGTCGCAGGGGAGAAGAGTTGCCACTGGAGCAGCTCCACGCACACCCACAAACCCTTCAGCTGCGGCACGGGAGGGAACTTTCTCCTGCAGTTGTTACCGGCACTTGCGACTGAAAGGTTGCTTAGGAGGCAAGTGCTCTGGTTTCCCAAAAGCAGGCTTAAAAGGCTGTAGAGTATGTTTTCAAAGCAGGATTTCAGCCATGTGACTCATTAATGTCAATGGGAATCATGTTGTTAAAACTTTGTGCAGTGCTTTGAAAATGTATCCCTGTATGTCAGTTTTCTTTTCTAGGCAAAATTATCAAAAACAGACCTTGTGGGCTGTTTTTTTTTAATGAAGCTTTTCAGTATTATATGCTAATAAATCAACGGTTTAGCAGGCTTGATCTACTCTCATTCCATTCCACTCCATCTCCACTTTCCATTTTATCATTGACTTTGATTTTATACAGAGTTATGGTAGCATATAGTTTTTGCAGACATTGCCTAGAGGAAGACAACTGCAACATTTCAGCACTGGATTGCAAATTGTGTGGAAAGCAACAATGGTGCTATAAAGGGATAATAGTATTTGTTGCATCATTTCAAATATAAAGCAGAATCAGTAAGGAAAAAGACCTATATTTCGATTCTTTTAATTACAGTTTTCATTAGCAAATTGCAACAAATCAACCCTTACTTATTAAAAAATAATTAGTTTGAAGGATTCAGAATTACCTTTTCAGAATAACTCTGGGATCTACTAATAACAAAATATCAAATGACAAGACTGTGTGCTTAGCGAAAAAGCAAACTAATATAATGAGATCTCTGATTTCTTGGAAAGAATTATACTTCCTTTTACTCCATTGAATACAGATAGAATTACCCTGAAACGCTTGTAAGCTTGAACTACAACAGAGGGATGATTTGTGTATTCCTGTTAGCTGCATTCTGTATTTAGTCACTGATATGTTTTACTGGAGCAGCAGGAAGGTGTATGATTTCTATGTGCTCCAAAACTTTTCACCTTTAGATCACCAGCTCATGTCTGTCCTGGCAACCACATCTTCACTTGAATAAATCTCTGGAATAAAATTATTGCTGTCTGTATGGATAGTGTGATATGATTCTGTAGTCCTGTTTCTCAGCCAGCAGCTGAGAAAGTAATTGCTCTTTTGCAAGTCTTAGCAAAGCTGAGACTTTGTCTACTCTACAAGAGTAGAATTGCACTCTCTTTTTTTCTCTAAAGTCACTGTTGTGGAAAGTTTGGGGTTAGTATTGTTAAGAAAGCTTGCATGCTGCGGCTTTGTGACTGTGCATGGCCACTGGTAGTCCATCAGCAGGAATGTCTTCTAGATAATGTGAGTTAAAAATAAGAGATGTCTCTTCATGATTGCAAAACAAGGGAATAAGGAACTGCCAGAATTCTCCAACTACCCAGACATGGGTAGATAAAATTACTCCTAGAGAGCATAAAAAAAGTGCACCCATCTGCTCACCTGGTTACTTTTATCTTCATTCTTCCTTTCCATAAAGAAGTCACAGTTTTGTCCAATCTCCCATATTCCTTAGCTTTCTGATAATGTTGGGTGTTAGCTTATATTATGTCTTAGCTTAAAAGGGTAGGATTATATTTTTCAATGAAAATTCTGTGTAATGATGGTCTCCTATGTTCCAAGAGCTTAAAACTTGCTCTTTTTTTATGACTTCACAGAATGTGGCATAGTGCCATTGAAAAGTGGACATCTGCATTGTAACACCAAATGTGAGGTTGCCACAAGGGTTACTTTCAAAGAGAGACAAGTTCCAGCACAGTTTCCAGTAGTCACATTTTTACTTATATATATATATATATATATATATATTTACTTATATATATATTTTTTTTTCCTGGCATGCAAAAACCTTTTAATATGCTTGTCTTGAAGTGTTTGGGAAAGTTTAACTTCTGGACTCTCTTGCACTGTAAGTAATTTTGGTTTGGGAGAAGACAAAACTCTGTTCTGTACCTGATAGTCAGTAGTCATCCAAAGTGTAATACTTAGGAAAAAACCTGAGATGCAAAAGTCACTTTAATTTGTTGTTTTGTCTGATGGTCAGCAGCAGTTACTTCAATGTAAACCCTAAAAATGAGAAACTGAGGGCAGATACCTTTAGATAATTTGTTGTTTTGTCTGATGGTCAGCAGCAGTTACTTCAATGTAAACCCTAAAAATGAGAAACTGAGGGCAGATACCTTTAGATTCAGCATAAACAGCAATGTGAAAACTTGAAACTCAGCTCAGGTTCAACAAGGTAGGGTTTGTATGCCTTTCTCTCTCATCACTCTCATATTATTGGTAAGGAAATAATTTCTCAGTTTCCATGATACTTCTCTAAAGCTCAAGGCTCTCTAGAAACATAGTTGTGGAAAAACTGGCACATGGAGAAGTCTGTCTTCTGTCATGCTGCCCTGAAGTCCCACCTATCCCTGGTGCCCTTGTTAGCATTGTGGTTCCTTGCCCTTCCTCTACTTGCAAGGCATTAATTTTGCTCTCTGCAGAACACTGAAAGCTCCTACAGAGAGATTTTAAAAGTATTTGGGTTTGGATACCATGGTGATAAATGTAATACAAAACTTCAGTGAAAGAATAAGTGCTATGTTTCTAAAAGTTAGGACTTGGGGGTGTTTTACAAGGTATCAACAAAAGAAATTGTAATAGATTTCTATGAGCAAGGGTAGTAAAGTCACTTTTCTAAACTAAGTCCATATACTATGAATCTCATTAAAACCATTTATGCTATAATTAAGTAATCTTAATAAAACACTTTCCACATTGAGAATGGGAGAATTCTATTTCTATGATGATAATGCTAGATAGTTTTATATACTCTTTTTATGAGAACATGAAAAGGGAGCTCTAGAAATGACAAAACTATGTATATTTTTTTGCTTAACCCTGTTATCCAGTACATTTTCATACTTTCACCAGGTGGACATGCTGTCTTATTGCCTGCTTTTCCAAATATGTGTAGCTTTAGTCTCCAGCACTCAAGGTAAAGCAAAATATGTGAATCTGCAGAAAAATATTGGATAAGCCATGTTCTGTCTAATTAAGCCTAGTTCATAAAATCCACAGTTTCCTTAGACTTTTCAGGGCTTAATGGGCTGCTACTTCTCATCTACTCTTCCTCTTGACATAGCAAGAAGTATACACCATCTTACATATTTATTATTTATGTAACTTCAGATTATATCTGGAGTTTGTTTTCCATTTTTTCTGTCTGTTGGAGGTAGCAGAGCATCTTTTGTGCTTATCCTCTGAATTTAAAGACTTCGTTCCTACTAAGATCTGAAAGCATGCTGACAAACTCATTTCCTGATGGTTATGGTGTTTTCCCTTGAGTCCGGGTATGTAATAACCCAATTACTCCTAATAACATGTGACTGGGGTGATACAGAAATTGAATAAAGGGGTTGAGGACCATCACAGTTTGATAACCCAGGAGCTTAGACTATGATACCTGCATAGGTTCTTAATCTGCCCCAGGGCCGTCTTTTCAGAGTGCAGCTGGAGAGTGAACACTGGGCCTGTGGTCACTGTGTTGACAGAAGGAGATCTGTGCCCTGCATCCATTACATGGATTGCTTTGGAGGTTTCAGGATTATCTTAGAACTGAATTGCTACATGAGCAGTTTGAACTGGGTATGCCAGCTAGACTATGAGTTTGATCAAAAGCATGAACCAGAGCAGCAGGTGGAAAGACTGACACAAAACTTTCAGTGATAATCCATTAGTTCTGTATTCTAACCTATTACGGAAAGAATTGTAATAGGTACTGAGCTAAGTCAACTTGTTTATAGAGAAAATAACCAAAAGGGAAAAATAACTCTCAAGATCAGTCACTCCTTTGGCAAATTTAGTTTAACCTCAATTAATGGAAAACGTGGAAAAGCCTGATGTGCTCCCACACCTTGAAGCTTTGCAACCCACAGACCCATGGGTCTGCCAAGGTCTGGCACTTTGCCTGGACTAATAAACTCTCTGACAAGCATGAGCACTGGGGATCTGTGTGCTGAGATACCCTTGTGGCTCATGTCTGGCAGAGCTTAATGAGTTAGGTTCAGCATCGTGTGAGAGCAGCTGCACTACTGCTGGACCTGGTCCCAGAGCTGGCTCAAACTTTCTCAACAGCATAATGACTCAGACTTGAAGTGGTGGGTGAGAAATTTTGGAGCAGGTAAAGGAGAATGGGGGAGGGAAATAGTATTGGAACAGTTATTAGGGGTTTTGTAGCGCTGTTAATGAAGAAGCTACAAAATTTTTGCATTATGATTTTGCTGAGGGAATAGACTGAGTGGAGTTAGCTGTGCTTTGAGCTGGTGAATCCATTAAAGACCTGACATATTTTGGTGATTACAAAAAGCTTTCTCTTTCCACCTCTACTTCTGGAATCCCCTTGTAGTTTTGTTTCATGAGTGTGAAGCCTCCTTATCCTAGGTCTGCCTTCTGGAAGGATCATGGACCATCTCTTCTCCCTTCTCATGCAGTCACCTGCTCTGAGCCCACCCTACCAATACAACCACTTCTTCTCTGATGTGGGAGGAAGTCTAGGAAAGATACTAAGGGAAAGCAAGTCTTGATTTTGAATCCATTGCTGAGATCCTGGAAAAGCCCTGGGAGGCTTGCTGGGTCACAGACCCTGCTGTTCCTGAGTGAACATCCTGGTCCAACCTCAGCCCATCTCCCCAGGGAGATGCCTCATGCCTGGGCTAGGGCTGTCCCCACTGTTCCCCCAGCTGCTTTGCTTCTGGCTGGGGTGGTGGGATGGGAATAAACAAGCTGCAGAAACTTATCACTTGTGCTGCTTATTCTTATCCCTCTGTAACTGTGAGGTAACTCTAGACTATATGCCTTGCATTGGTTGAAAATATTTTTTAAATGGAAACTAATCCATTTTTAAAGCACTTTTCTAAATCAAGGTGGAAAAATTATGGAGTCAAATTTAGGATTATCTCAGATTTTGGTAGCTACAATATTTATGATATTTCTAGACACTCATGAAATCAGCCATGGTTGCCTTATAATTTTTATTGAGTCAAACCTCTATTTTTCTTTCTGATTCCATAAAACTTGGTGTCTTTCCCCCCATATTTTACTGCCTATGCAAGACTTCTTTCCCACCCATAATCTTAACTTATTTCTTTTCACCTAGATTTCATTGGCTGTGTTGGTGTGTATTAATTCTTCTGCAAATATTTTTAATGTGTATTTTTTAGCAGTTTAATCTGGTGATATACATATTTTTTTAATCTCAAATATTAGTGAGTAAGTTAAGCAAATAAATAAAGGTGGGGAGCAACCCTTGTAGCAAAATTGGTTTCACTACTTGCTCAAAAGTGTTGCAAAGTAATTAGTACTGTTGCAAAAATTTGTTGAGCAAGTCTCAGAGTCCTTGTAGCTGCAGAGAGCACAGTAAATGAAACTTAGCCCCTTGGAAAAGGTGAACACAAGGTCAGCTGGCCATAGAAATTCCACTCTGACTCTATAAGGAATGGGGTTTAAGATGAAATGTCACTTCACCTGTAGATATTACATTAGTTTGTATTTTAATTTTTTTTTTTACTTTTGTTGCTGTCTCCTTTGTTTCTTCTCACTTTCTTCCATTTCCTATTTCTTGCGCCATTTGCTCCTTTGTTCCATCTGCTGCCTTTCTCCACCTTGCTCTCCTGGCTGATCATTGCCAGAGATAAAGGCCCACATGAAGCTTGATACAAGCACAAAAGAACATTGATTTTGTTATTAGTCACTAAGGTATGAATATATTCCAGTTCTCATGAAGACAGTTTTCACACATCTGACTCACTGGGGGACAATGCTGCAAGTAATTGAAATAATGAAGGTTTTGGTCCAGTTGCTGTGTGAATTGAGCTGCATAATTTCACTTATTTTATTTTCTATTCCAGTTTTTCTTTGTGTGTGTGAGTGTGTGTGCTAATTTTACCAATCTGGTTTTGTTTCAGGTGCCTCTGAGTACCATTTTCACTAATGGTGTTATTACATTTAAGTTCTTTCCCCATATTTCATGAAAACTACCAGCCAAAAGATCAAAAGCTTTTCTGTGAAAAACAGATTGTTTAAACAGCTGAAATACTTCTTACATGTGTCTGCATCTACTGTAGATTTCTATGAAGTACTAAGTATCACACATTTAGGCATCTGCCATCTTTGAAGTGATTTCTGAGTAATGGATGTGAACAAGTCAGCTCTTCAGATGGCAACTTTCCATAACTGTATTCAATTTTGGGAGTGCTGTTATTTGATACAGCTTCTTTTTCTGGTAAATTTTATTTCCAAATTTCATTTTCATTATGTTTCTTTTTATACCATTTCCATTATTTATCCCAAGGGAGAAACCAAGACAAGTACTTTTGAAATAAGAATAACACAGAAACTACATTTGTATTCTTTTATAGCTGGGGTTTATATCCTCTCTCACAAATCATGGAAATTCATAGGAGTAGGCTCATCAGAGTTCAAGATGGATGGAAAAACATTCCATCAACTTCAGACAGTTTTGAATCAGGACTTGTGTTGTGTTCTTTGGAGTACCAATGAAACATTTGTGCTTTAAAATATTTCTGTAAATTTTCTTTTCTTGCATTTGTCCTTCTGTTTTCTTTCTGAATTTTTGGCTTCAGAAGGATCTACAGGTGAATTGTTCATGAAGAAAGCTCACTTCAACAATTTTACTTTTACTACCTTTTGTTTTTTTCACTGGTTGCCTACCTAGATGTACATAATGCAAATTAGCGTCTACATTATCTTTTTTCCCTAGATGTATTTTCTGTATATTATGCTATTTTCTAATCATGGCATGTAGTTAGTTTTCTCTTTGAAGCTGACATCTCCAACATTTTCAAGGTCTCTTTCTATGAGATATTTCCATGTCCTCTTCTGCTTCCAGTTTTAAATTCCATCTAATTTTGCAATACCTTTATTGAGATGGCATTCATACTACTGATTTATTCGTGGAAGAGCATAAACTCCTGATATAAATAATGGCATGATTCATATGGCAGTATTTCTCTCACCTTTTCTTTTACATCCTCTTACCTTTTGTTTCCTTTTTTGACCTTATCTGAGCATTGAAGTTACTTGCCTGTCCAGGGGAATGTCTGTGTCCCTCTATTTAAATAAAACTGTCAATTTAGAACCCACAGTCTTTAGGGAATTATTTTAAAATCTGTCTACCCACAGATAGTGGGCTGTCTTCCAAAATTCCTTGATTGTTCTTTTATTTACTGTTTAAGAGGCTGTAAAATAAGTTTAAAGTTTCTCACAAGAACTGGTCAATAAACCTGAGCTGGTGGGAAGGACTTACTACAGAGGGAGGAAGAATGTTTTGTTCTCTGAAGGTTAAGAAGTTTTCTAATGTATGTTATGTATGAGGGTAGTAGTGCTGTGCTCAGTTCTAATTCACTGTACTCTTCTCTCAGATGTTAAAATAAACATTGTTTTAGGTCAGCAATAGCTCATTTTTTAAAAGTTTGCTTGCAGTGGGGGAAAGGAAGAAGTAACACCTGGATGTGAAGGTCTTCATATATGTACAGATCTCTAATTAAACAAAACAAGCCAAAAACTTAATTTTTCTTTTCCAAGAGTATTTGGGAAATAAATTCTTGAAATCACATTCCTGGAGGGAATTTCTATTCCCAATGCCTAATATAGGAGTACACACCAATTCCTTCTCATAAGGCAGGAGTTTGTTTGTTAACAGTTTTTGTTGTTTAAAGAACAAGCTTCTTTGTCATGTATGGATTTGCTTACTCAGGTCTTTTAAGGATTAACAACCCTCCTCAGTGCTAATGGAAAGACTTTTCCTGATAACATTGGCATTTGGCAATGCCCTTCAAGTTGTTTGATGTTGTTGGACATTTCTTGAAGGCAAAGGAGGAGTAAATTGTTCAACCTTTCCAACAGTGTAGGATTAAACTGGGATGATGAAGAATAGTGCTTCTATGGTTTTGTCTGAAGGTCTGAATTTAGCTGGTATGCTGTAATTAGTTACTGAAATTCTAAAAATAGAAACAGATGCTTATAATTTCTTTAACCAAGAGATTTTGAGACACACGTTACTTTAAAAGCAAAATAATATGAAACTTCTTTGAAGCTAATTTCTTTTTTCTGGCAGAAAAAAAAAATCAGTAGCATTTTATCTTGTATCTGCTATTAGTGACTGGTGGGTCAGCTTCATTTAAAGACTAGGATTGCCTGGGTTCTTGTAACTTGGCCATAGGTTTTGGAGGACATCTGCAAATCATTGAATGAACCAGAAAAGTACAAATTCACAACAGCTCTACTCTCTTGAGTTGTGTTTGATATTTCCTGTTTTTAAGGTTTCCTTGGTATCTAACACATAGCCTGCTAAACATCAGCTGTTCCCAGTGACTCAGATCTGCAGACCTTTGATCAATTTATCTTGTCCTGATTAACCAATTTCTATACTGGAAGAAGGATGTTACCACTTTTTGGAGGAAAAAATATTACACAAACATCCTCTCTAAATCTGTGCAGACCCCAGTTTCTGGTGTGTCCTGTATTCTAACTGCAGGTCCCTTTCTCCCCATTAACCTAAATCCTAACAATGACATGAGGGTTTTTTGGAACCTAAGTTTTTTGGAACCTAAGTTATTCTCAATAATTGATTGGAATTGGAGTACTGACTAAACTGGACTACTTTTTTTCTTTTTTTTTTTTTCTTTTTTTCTTTTTTTTTTTTAATGCCTGTTTTCTTTCAACTTTATTTAAATATTTTGATTTATTCTCTGAAAAGAACAACAAAGGGGAAAACATAAAAATGAAACATTTATGCCATGGTGAATTCAACCTGTTACTGTTCACTAAATAAGACAACTTACTTCTTGTTCCTTAGTCTCCAAGCGGAGGGATTTTAACTCTTTAGACCTGCAAATGAACATAGAGACCCCTGTAAAACTCCAGTACTTGCTCTGCTCAGAAGATTTTGAAACTTCAGGGTTCTGTGGGTGATAAGCAAGGATCATGTCTATGAAGCCTCATATGCATGAGGAAGGTAGATTGCTACATATGGATGTACTAAAAGTAATTCAATATGTATATGTGCACATTTAGTCTATCTATTAATCTGTTTTCTGCTACACCAGGTAAATTCCAAATCCATCCTGAAATGTGAAACAGAAGTAGCAGAATGTGTGTTAAACCTGATCCTCCTTGACGCCTACACACACGTTCATTTCAATTGTTGAAATCCTTGATTCAGTTGGAATCATTCCATTTTCTGGTCCCCTAACACCAACACAGATGAGTACATGCTTTCCTGGCTGTGTGCATCTATTCAATGTCTCTCTCCAGGTGTGCCTACGGACTCTTTTATTTTATTCATTTTATTGAGCATGCTTGGTATGTAATGATTCAATAATCAGATTATATAAAAAAATATATTCTAATCTCTCTTCAAACCAACAGTGCACTAGTGTCCACATCATTCTGAACACCAAATTTAAAAATAGTTTCTATACAGTCCTATAATGAAACTTTTCACAGCCATTTTTAAAATTACTATTTTAACAATACTAGTCCCCAGGATGGGGCATTAGCCCAAAATGCAAAAGTTTCATAAAGCTAAGAAAACACTGGATTATTCTGGAAGTCTGGTCTATAGAAGAGGGCTGTTGAATGACTAGGCTAGTGGTATGTTAGCTGCACCCAAGCTTTCAATTGCACAGGTCGTATCAGGGACACTTTTGTCTGATCCAAAATGTATGCCACCATTGTGGACTAAGCCTTTATTCCATTGGGTGTTCGGTTCCCAGGATCCCAGTGTGCCAGAGGAACCTAGGTTAGATGGAGGTAGTGAAGAGGTCACTGAGCAGCAATCTTCCTGCTTCCCAGTTATTACAACCATCCCACATGGGTATGACACTAGAAATCCTCTTTGCTTAGAAGCCTATGATCTAGTTTGTTCACAACAAAATGTTATTTATCCTAGATAAATAGATGTCTATAGATATTTTCAGAAAAATTATCCAGAATCAGATCTTACTAAATCTTTCTTTTCATTGTAAAGTCTGGAGAAGCCTTCTTATATACGGTTCCTTCGGTATAGCAAAATTTATGTCAGTAGTTGCTAGATTTTCCTCCACATCCCTTTTTCCTCTAGCCTCTTTTATGTACTTAATTTTTTGTTTTATAAGAGCATTGTCTTAGGACTAAAATATATGGATGGTATAAGCAGAAAGTGTTTTCAAAAAAGTGTTTTTTCGTGCTGTTCTTAGGCATCATTGCATTTCTTACTGAAAACAGCATCACTCAGCCATCCATGTCTTTGTCTCCTATTTTCTTCTTGTAGTGACACTTTCTGATACAGCTCTCTGTAGGCAAACAGGTGAGTAATAAAGAATATTTAGAATATTCAAAATAAAGAAGATGATAAATTTCCTTTATTCCTCCATTCTCCCCTTTTTATTCTCCCCTTTATCTTCCTGTAGAGAAAAGAATTGGGTAGTGTTGGTTCTTTGGGGAATTCCTGGTTCTTTATTTCTGCTTAGGGTATCTGGGGTATCTGGTGCTATCTTCAAATGACTTTTTCATGGGAAAATGTTTCCCCAGGTTTAACAGGAGCTTTTTCAGAGCTTCTCTCAGGTCTTATGAAGGCCTTACAACTTAGTAGGGTCCCCTTACTACATCTCAGTTTATTGTTCTTGAGTGTTTTGTTGCAGGGCGCAGGCAGTCAAAGAAGTAACACATTAGCAGACATATCTGATAATAACTGGACATGTTGAAAGGATTTTTTTTTTTTATTTATGGTTTACCATTCCATTATTGGGATAACACACTTCTGTTTTTTAATTGCTCTTTATTCATTTGATCAACACTGCATTTGGAACAAGAGGACACAGTCTCAAGCTACGTCAGGGAAGGTACAGATTGGATATTAGGAAAAAATTTTTCACTGAAAGAATAATAAAGTACTGGAATTGTCTTCTCAGGGAGGTGGTAGAATCACCATCTCTGGATGTGTTTAAAAAAGACTGGTGCTATAGTCTAGTTGAGGTGTTAGGGCATAGGTTGGACTTGATGATCTTCGAGATCTCTTCCAACCTCATTATTCTGTGTGTGATTTGGACACTTCTTCAGTATTAAGCTTCTTATATTCCTGTGATCAGTTGAAATGATCAATTGTATCAGCATATCACATATCAAGACAAATCACCTGTTTATTTCAAAAGGGAGAAAAGAGATGTTGAAAAGCAGCTGAAGAAAGCTAATGCTCAAAGTATTAAACCAGGAAGCTGGGAAGACCTACACATGTTCTGAATGCTAAGCAGTCTGTCTAGAGTGCCCAACAACCTTTTGGACTGCCATTTCTGGTCCCTGCCCAACAGCAGCATGTGTTGCACATCACTCAGTTCATGCTAATCTACTCAGAGCCTGATAATCCCAGCCACATGGGCACCCACAGTTTTGGTGATGTGCACTGACTCTTTTATTGTGAATTGATCTGCAAATCCACCATCGCTTTAATTCTCCTCTAATTAGCAGTAATCTGTCAATTCTTCTTTGGCACATGGGGTCTTGTTCCTGCCCATGAGAACTGACTCAGCAGAGCTGCTGTGCAGTTCTGATGTTTTTGCTTGCTTTTCCCTTTTGTTATTTTTTTAAGAATTATTTTAAATTGTTTTTGCATCTTTATATTCTGAGAAAAGATTTTCTGATTCAGCTACTTGAGTTTGAAGAGATGTGACATATCTTTACCTGCCTCCCTCTGCTTGAAAAAGCACTTTTTTGGAAAGATGCCCATGTTTTGTGAAGACCTCTTCCTCCTTCAGGAATATTTCCCTGACTTCTCAGAGTAAAATGTATGTCAGTTTTTTCTTCAGTTTTGTGAAGAAATGACTGCTATTCAGCTCTTTCACTTATTGCAAAATATAGATGCCTTTCCATAATAAAACAATTTTCCATGAATCACTGTCTGCTTACCCTGAGAGCAATATAGCAATGGTACTGAACTTAATTGTGTTACTTTTTGGTAATATTTGTACTGTGATTGGGAATTTTAAAAGAAAGGATGGGGAATATCTGAAAACTGCTTGTGATTAACTTGCTTTTTTTCTGTCAATGGCCTTCTGATACTGTCAACTCATCATCCTTTGGTATTTATAATCATGCTGTTATGTCTGAATCAGGTATCTTCTAGTACAAATTCCCGAAGAAACAATATTCCTGGTGGTTTACTTTTTGTGAGTGCTACACTAAATTGCATCTTGCATGGGGGAAAAAAAAGCAGCACAACACAAATCTCTTATGGTTGGTAGGTAACAAATATATTACTTTGTATTATATCAAACATACAATAAATACAACAAATTTGTATATCAAACATTGTTTTCATCTGTGGTTTCTTAAGGTCTTTGGCACTAAAAATAAAAATCAGACTTGCCCTGATACTAAAACTTGTCAATAGCCAGAGACCAAAAGTAAGCCAGACTCTCATGAGAGCAGCACTTTCAGAGAAACATAAGGCAGCCATGTGTATGAGTACTTCATCCACACATATTAGGCGTCTATTTACTTTTTTCACACATTATATTGAAAAAAACAGGTTATCAACCCCTAATTTTTGGCTATTTTTCTCAGTAATTTTTAAGGCATTGCAATAGCTTGTGGGGAAGCAAGATCTCTAAGAACTTAATATCAAGGCTTTTGAATATCAATATGGGCCTTTTGTACTTCATACTACATATTAATTCACTTTAGATTTTGTTACATTATAGTAGTGTTCAGGAATTTTTGTAAAATTAGTCCTGCAAGAAATATTTGATGTGAATTTGCTTTGATTTGAATAAGAAAAGTGGCTGCAAATCAGCATGCTTTGGACAATGTTCTGCGAGGTCTGTAAAAAAAGCTGTCAAAGCTGGGTATAAGTATCATTTTGCATTGTCTGGAAGTCTGGAAGCATTTATAAGTAGATTCTATGGGTGCATTTGACTTGGAATGTTTGCAAAGGGAGTGGACAAATGAAAAAAAATGCAAGCCTGAAACTGTATGTATATATTTCAAATGTAGGCTGCTCTCAGAAATGGTTGCTGCAGATTATTTGGTTTCTTTTCTCTGTGGAAATACTGCCTTGGGTTGTTGTGATCTAATCAACGAAAATAAGCTAAGGAGTGCTTTTTTTTCCAAGGAGCATGGTAGGGACTACAATATATCTAAGAGTCTTTCAAGTAAGTGTGTAGGATCTATCAGTCATGTAGCTGTAAGTCATACTATAGTTGAAGATTCAGGACAGTATTTTTTGCTTTCTACTGTAATGTATCACTGAAGCTCAAAAACAGGGAGGAAGGGTGGGAGGGAGGGAAGGAAGGAGAGAATTGGCCAGGTCTAGACACAAATGAGTTAGAGCAGATAAACTGAATCTGTTCCCTCATTTGTAGACATTCAGCATGAGGCATGTGTTGAGGAGATGGGTGAGAAGAAGGAAACCTTGGGGATAAGACACAATATTCTGATCAGAGACTTTGGAGATACATATAAATGTTTAGATTTTTTTTTTCAGGATAATCTTTGGGCCCTTTGGGTTTGTGTCTTATTGAGACACATAGATGAGCATAAGTGAAGCTATTCTTCTGCAAAAAGCTTGACACGTCTTTAAGGCCAAATACTTTTTGCACTGTGAAAGAAGTGGGACACAGAAGCAACATATCCTGGGATTCAGGACAGAGGAAACTGTAGACAGTGTTTAAAAAATCTGACTTACGTAAAATCTGCCTTCCCTCCTGCTTCTACTCCCTGGGTCTTCTCAAAGGAGCATATGACTTCTGTGAATGGACAGGTCACGCACTGAGTAATGTTTTGGCTCAATGTTTACAATAGAGGTAATGGATGCTGGCAGGGGAGCACACTGGGAGATCTGTCCCATCTGTTAAGATCTGCTACGGACTCCGCTGGAGATAGCTCAGTGTATTATCTTTCTATGAATCATCATTGCTCCTCTAACAGTGTGGAGAATTCAGTTCAGCATAGCTGATACTGCTTTGAGTACACCTTAGGTAAGAAAGCTATTTTCTACAGTTCCTGCTCTGTGCTGCTGTCCTATGAATCTTATTTTTTAAATTCACTTTTACATTATTCTTCTCATCTGAGAGCTGCTGCTGTGTTAACCTTCCACAAGAAACTCAGAGCAGCAGAACACATTTGTAGCAGTTTAAGGAAAGGACCTGCAACTTAACGTTTTATTTCTTTTTGTTATAGTTTTACTTGTTTCTGAGCAAATAGAGTCATTTTGAGAGACTTTTTCACAAGTTTGAACATACCGGGGTGAATTTGGCCTGAAGACAGAACGTAAAATAATGGACAGAATGTGAATTATTACCTTGGAGCTTAATGAAATTTGAATGACCAGTGGAGTTTCTCCAAACACACTTTTTAAATATAAAAAGTGAGTTCTTACTCTCTTTAATCAGATTATTGGCTAAGGTTCAGGAGTCATTTGGCAAAATTATGCAGCTTATTCAAGCTAGGTTTACCTAATAGTTCATAATGGAGGAAAACTTCCTTGCATCGTGCTCAACCTTAAAAATCACAACCAACCTTCAAGATTCCAGACGAAAGTATAAAGAACCACAGAAACGGATATAACAATGCTCAGAGAAATACCTTTATTCCCAAATAGCTCAGCTGTAATAAGCAGAGGTCGTTGTTTTAAATAATAGGTTTAAACCTCCATAAGACCAGGATTTTAATAAACAACATTCATCCTGTATTGCCTTTGCATAATTTAGTTTTCTAATAAAGTTACAGTTTCGATAAGTCAGTAATAGTAAATATTGATTACAATTAAAGATTAATTTTATACTTCATCTATTATTTCATTCTGCTAACCAGCAGAGTGCTTTGTTTTCATGTATCAGTGAAAAGAGGACTTGCCTTTTAGACCATGTGGAAAAACCCTAAATGTTATTATGTTAAAAAATAGTAAATTATATCTCTTATTTATTGGAATACTTGTTCTTATTCACTGTTGGGTAGAAATGCCTTTGGGTAGAAAGAGAAGAACAGCTGTCTTGAAAAAAAATCTGATCTGACAAAGAAAAAGTATATGGATTATGCTGGATACATAGAAAATATGTGATTCACTTAAAATTTATTTATTTTAAAGAAATTTTCCCATGAATGATTGAATTAATATTTCTGGTCATTCAGTCCTTCAGAACTTTAGAACTAGCATGTACAAGCCCCTCAGACTTTTTATTCATAGCTTGGAAACAAAACACAAATTTCCCTACTATCCAAATCCAAACAAATTTCTCAGTTTGAATGAAGTGATTATTGACTTGGCAAAGCTGAATAAACAGAAATGAGGAGGATGTTATCTCTGGAGCTGCAAAAGAGCCTATATTGGTCATGAGCTTATCCCTTAACATATTGTGTTTCCATGGGGTAAGGAAAAGATTCCTTCAACTCAGTTCTTGGTAATGGTTAAAAATAGCCTTCAGCAAATATGTATTTCTTAATTGTGAAAATTTAAAAATAATTTTTAAAATCTGAATTTAAAATAAATAAGTAGATGACCATAATTTCATATTAAACAGTTACAATTTTAAAAGGAGAGCACTAAATTAAAAACCATTCTTATATGGCAGAAACATGTTTGCTCTCTGCACAAAAATTTTTGTTGCCTTTGATAATAGCCAAGTGTTCAGAAATTGTGCCTATGGGCACCATTCTCATTAAAAGGTCCAAACGAGGATACACCCTGATTGAGGATACACCTATCCACAAGGGTACATCCTGAATCTAGAAATGGAGAGGCAGAGTGGCCTGCAGTATTTTTGTATCAAAGGGAATTACAATCCTGTGCATTAGGTGTCACTGCTGCCCAGTCACTTGGGATGAAACCTCCTGCGTAACGAGCTAAGGCTCTGTGGGATATCCAGAAAGATACTGTGGGTGACCTGCAGATAGACCCCATCCCTTTCCCCCTCTTCACAGAGCTCTTCTGTGCAGCTGCTCCTCAGCTGAGGTTTGTATATGTTGGACCAGACATTTCCTTCAGGAAACAGCCCTGGGCTAAGAGTATCTAAAGTATGATGCTCAATAAAGCTTTTGGAGAGACAGAGAACCTCGTCATCGTGGCCTGTGAGGTCTGGGCAGAGCTGCACCACTCACCAGTAGTTTTACACATAAAGGAAAATATCCTGAGGAGTCAATGTAGAGTAGGCTTCCATTTAGCAAGCAAATAATCCACAAAAAACAGGTTAGAAGAACACTTAGTTCCAAAGGAAAATGGACATTTAAGGCCATTGGGTTGGACTGCTGAAAGAAGCATCTATATAAAGAGTAGTGGAATACTAGAGAGGGAAAATGTCTGTGTTTGGGGCAGAATAGAAAGATTTTCTGGGTTTTCCATGAAGTATTAAAGTCCTCTTAGATATTTTCTCTGCAGTGTGTGGTAGTCTCACAACCCATGGGTTTGAAGCTCTTTGAGGTCATACTCTCCAGTTTGAGAGTAAAAGTCAGAATCCAGGTTGCATTTCAAAAACTTTTTTTTGTGTGATAATGCAGATAAAAGCTACTTTCCTTAGTGCCAAAAGCATGTCATTACCTCCCCATAGTTCCTCCACAGATATAGTTTCCTGACCTTGTTTTGTTTCCTCAATTACATGTACATCGACTAGGACATGGAGCCTGCAATCATCTGCATTTCTACAGAGCTCTCTAGTGGAGAAGACTTTGGGAAATCTTCCTTCCAACATTCTGCTGGTTAACCAGTGGCTATTGCCTGGGTTCAGGTGGGAAAGTGAGAGAGACGGGCTTAAAATTTAGGATATCGTTAAGAAGTTAATGGCAGAGGTGGTATAGGTATCAGTTCAGTGCAAGGTGAATAAAAAACAACCTCTGGAATTTGTGTATGTGTGTATGTGCTTAAAACCAAAAGATTAAAAAAAAAATACTCCTTTATTCCAGATAAGTCAAAGGACACAGAATGCTTTTTCCCATGAAAGTATAGTGAAACCATACAAAATAATAAGGATAGTACCTTCCTTACTCTTTCAATACTAAAAATGCAAAATCCTAAAGTAAAAAGAGATTTGTCCAGGTTTTAGATAAGATCTGAACGCCTTCCCATAAAAGGAGTTGGGCAAATATCTCTCAGAAAGTTAAAGTCACCAGAGAGATGTGGGGTTTTACCCCTGAAGCTCATTTCTGATCTGTATAAACCTGGTCCATCAGTGTGGGGTCCTACAATAGTGCCACAGCTCGATTTCAGTCGGACCAGCTGATGTGGCAGCAGTAGCAGGAACGTGCTACTTTGACACTTTGGAAGTGTTGTCATTGCCTGCCTGTGCTTGGGCTTTGGATCCAAATGTTCCAGGTCTGAAAACAATCAGCCTGGGGGCAGCCCTAAGACATCTGAGACGAACGCCTTGAAGAGGGTAACAAAGCTAGGGACAGGGCTGGAAGGTGTGTCCTGTGAGAGGTAACCTCATTGCTCTGTACAGCTCCAAGGGGAGGGACGTGCTGATCCCTTCTCCCTGGGATCCAGTGAGGCGACTGGGAATGGCTCAAAGCTGCACCAGAGGAGGTTCAGACTGGATATAAGGAAACATTTCTTTACCAAGAAAGTGGTCAAACACTGGAACACTGTTCCTAGAGAGCTGGTCTATGCCCCACACCTGTCAGTGTTTAACAGGCATCTGGAAAATGCCCTTAATAACCTGCTTTATCTTTTGGTCAGGTCTAAAGTGGTCAGGCATTGGACTGGATGATCACAGTAGGTCCCTTCTAACTGGACTACTCTATTCTGTAGCTAATCTTCACATTTCATCTAATTTAAGATGTCTACTTCCAGAGGAGAGGAATTGTGCCCCGGAATTGTGCTTCTGTATTCCCAGTGAAAGTTAGCACCCTTTAAATGCAGATGTAGATACATATCAGAGTTGATCAGAGAAATCCCATACTTGGTAATTTCAATCACCAGTTTCAACAATTATATAAAGAGTAAGCTTCTATTTTAAAATAGTGATGCTTAAACTTGTTCACTTGTTCTGCCTTTTTTTTTTCTTTTCTTTTACTATAAAAGGCAGATTTTAATTGGTTAGAGAAGCAGTTAAAACAAGTAAACGCTTCAAGCCCAGTTTGATACTTGGTTGTGGTTTTGCTTCTTTTTTTTTCCCAGAAAGGACATAAGACATCTAGAAATGTTTATAAAGCAACTAAATAGTTTAATATTTATCCAGACTCTCAATATTTATTTATATTTCCTCAAATTAAGAAATAGCAAATAAAGCATTTTTTGCTGAATTCTAATTTCAACTTTGTGTTTTATCAAGCTGTATTTAGACAGAAACTGTTAACAGTCAAAAGCTAACATTATCCATTTTAGTAATTTACTTGTCAGAAAGCATGCAGTAAAGAAGAAAGCTTTTGAAATTTGGAATGGAAAATTAATAAAGCTAATGAATCTATGAAAGAAACCATGATGGTACCACAGACTGGGTCTGGGCACCACAGGCATAGTATCTGAGTCATGTAAAGTAATCTTTGTCCTCAGAAGGGTTTCTGAAAATGCCCAGCCAGATCAATCCTCAGCTGCTTGAATAGTAATCACTGAGGGACAAATTCAGTGTGAATTGCAACCTCTGAAATCTTGGTATGCTCTCATGCTTTTGGGAAGTGGGTACCTTTTCTCCAAGATCCTGATTTTCTGGTCTGTGTAAAGGATATACTCTGTTTAATGATTTAAATGAGGATATAAATTTTCTTGCTTTTTTCCCCCAGCTGTCTAACACATTTCTTAGCAGTATAAATGGAGGAAAGATTCTTCCCACTCCTGTGAGCTAATTAAATGCTCTGGGGAAATTCAGGCAAACTTTTTTTTAATGCGCAATGGAGTCTGAACATGCTTTCAGTGAAGAGAAATGTAAATATCAGAAGTTGCTTAATTGAAAAGACTGAAAATAATGTAAATATTTAATGTAGTGCATGACTTTGCAATGTATTTATAAGGTGAGCTGACCTCAAAAGTTTCCTTAACTACATATAAGAGTAGCACCTTTTATCTCATTGGAGTTTAAGGAGAGCTCATTGATTCAGAATATTTTTCAAGTGTACATAACAGTTTTCAGGTATTAAATCTTGGCCTGAATGTAGGGTGTTACAAAATCAAACATAACTTTAAGCAGGCCTATTTTTTAGAATAAAAATATGTTTAAATAGGAAAAAATATTAGCTGCTATAAAGTAGCAACTGTTATCCATCCTGCTAGAATTGTTTAAAAATGCATCAGTTTTATAGGTTATTTTGGCTCATGTAAATTAAAATTTATCAGGCTGGCTGAGGCAGGTGATGCCAATGGCCTATGTCTTTCTGTCCATGGGACTAAAGATCTGCTAGGTAGACAGTGAGTTTGGAGTGGGTATTTCAATCTTGGATTCTGATCAAGCTGAAGGCCTTAGACAGAGAGACTATTTATCGCCTTGGCCAGGAAAATAAGAAGGCATTGTGGAGGCTGACAGACTAGCCATGAAAAGAATTCCCTTGACTCCAGAGCCCCTCTTCTCAGCAGGGAGCGGATGACCAGGCTGGAAACCAAGCCACATCTTCATTTGAAGGAAGAAGGTATGCTCTGTGAGAGTCCTGGAGGTTTGTGGAAGCAGGTAGGTTAGAGCCAACCTGTGTGCCATTTCTGTGACTGTGTCTCATCTCTTCTCCCTGTTCCTTCTGCCAGCCAAACTCATGCCCATCATCTTTTTTCTCCTTCAGCTGCCAGGAGCATCCTGGGCAGTGGGTGGTGCAGCAGCAGCAGCTAGAGGCTTGCCCAGGTCCTTGTGAAACAAGGAGAAGAGGCATGAGAGAAGAGAGGAAGAGAAGAGAAGAGAAGAGAAGAGAAGAGAAGAGAAGAGAAGAGAAGAGAAGAGAAGAGAAGAGAAGAGAAGAGAAGAGAAGAGAAGAGAAGAGAAGAGAAGAGAAGAGAAGAGAAGAGAAGAGAAGAGAAGAGAAGAGAAGAGAAGAGAAGAGAAGAGAAGAGAAAAGAGAAGAGAAGAGTATGGGTCATGGAAAAATCTACCACCAGCTCTGTATGTCTCTTATGTAGGCAAACCAGCACTGGTAACACTAAGTCACATTTGTCCTTGTGAAGCTTTAATCACCTTTTACACTGCTCATGCAACAGCAGGTAAGTAAATAACCAAAAGGAAGCAATTCAAGCCGAGCAGTTCAACAACCTCCCATGTCTTCTCTGAGCAGCATTATCAGTTGGGCCTTTGTCCTGGGAGCCATATTTCCTTGGGAAAAGCCAAGAAGAATGTTATGTCTGGACAAAATGCTGCTTTTCTTTGCTGACATATCACTTTAAGGAAAAGGTGTTTAGAAGAAAAGCTAAGCTCAGAATATTAAGCCTGCCTCAAATGGATGTGTCAGTTTTATTGGAATTCTAATTAAACATAGACTCATAAAAAAGTATACCCTCCCAATTTAAATATGGCTAGCTCTCATGTCTGTATGATTCCAAAACTTATGATGACAGATTAATGACTAGACTGAAAGTCTGCCATAACCTGGTAGGATAAAGCTAATCCAAATCGACTATATGCCATGATTTAATGACACAAAGTTATTGAAAAGTACAAGAATAATTAAGTGGAAATATAATGGAGGAAGCATTTTTCTGAGCGCTGGCACTGTGGACAGAGCCTGCCACCTGACATGGTTGGTTAGAATAGCAGGTCTGGAGTAGTAATACACATTTATGTTACTTTTTAAAGAAACTGTGGCTCAAGTAGTCCATCAGTAAAAATTCATTCTGAAAAAATCATGACAGCATTGGCAGTTATAAAACAGAGGTGCTTTGTTTTACTGGGTGACATTAATTACAGGTAAGAGCTCTATAAACACAATCCTTTGTTCTCTGGAAACTGGACAACATACAATAAAACTCTCACATAAAAAAAATGTCATCCATAAATAAACAGAAAATAACTGCATTTTAATAGAGCACTGATAAGAAAATAAGGGGAACTTAAGCTTAATTTTGAGGCTTTGTTTTTTTCTTTCAACAATACTATTGAAAAGGTCTTTGGAATACCTCCATCTGGGTCTTTCAGTGGTGACACTTATATGCAGGCTGAGCTGTGCACTGATCCAAGCTAGTCATCTTCATAAACTTGTTATTTTGGTCTAAATCTCTGTGTCTGCTTAACACTGCCTACAGGTGCTTTGTCTAATGATGACCAATATTAGAGACAGCAGAGTCCTATCAGCGTTATGTTCTGTCTAAGCCAGTGAATGCTAGTAAGAGGCTGAATTCAGCTTGTATTTTCAGTTTACACTCAGCTTTACAAGTCAGAGCTAGGATCCTTGCACAACGATCCTGTGCTCTCCCATGCGGACATAACAGCTTCATTAATGCTACCTGGATTTGCCTGCCTTGTGTTTTCCACCACACAGAGGAGATGTAAGATAAGAGATATCACTTTCTAAGGTTGTAGCCAAAGTGGCCAAGTATAGGTGTCTATTGATAGAGTGTGATCAGACGGTTAGTAACAGATTCATTAATAGCAATTATTACATAAACTGCAGGTGAAATTCATCTCCACTATCATGTGTGTCTGAAACCTACATGAAGCTCACCTGTGCTATTTATCCAGAGTTCTCTGTAGCTGGTGGAGGGAGTAGTGCTATTCCAGAGGATGAATTACCAGAGTATGCCTGAAGCATGGTAGGTACAACACACTTTGTCAATGCTTTACACACTATTTATGACATTTGGCCTTAATATATTTCAGACACTTCAGTGCAAACAGTATTTTAAGTATGTCCATACTGAGTATTAACACAGAACAAACTAAAATGTAGAGATGTTCTGTTTCACAATTAGGAATATGCATTCTGTACAGGTGAAGTATGTTTGGGATGGGTGAGAGAAATGCATGCAGCAGAAGTTAGGGTGGTGTATGCGGTTACTTTGACAGGTGCTGAGGCACTACAGTGCTCAGAGCAGGCTGGACTGTGCCTGGGAGGCCAATGTTCTATCGCCTGAATGCAGAGTGACGGAACAGGTACAATGTCCCTGTTCATCCTTGAAAGCCTGAATTCAAGCAATTTCTTACCATTTCTGCAGAAGGGCTAACTCCAAGTCACTTTGAAACACCTTCCTCCATCACATCCACCTCTCATTTCACTGCAGTTTGGAAATCCATCTGCAGATCTCTGTGATGGTGGAGACGAAGAAGCAAGCAGTGAGCTCTTTGGATGTGATGAATTTTAGAGGTGTGAAGAAAGGTGGCTGTGGGCTCTGTTTATGGGATTTTTTCAGACTACCTCAGGGCCCAGTTTATCAAGGATGGTTTCCATACGCCCTTTTATTCCAAATCCCATCCTTTAGGCCAGACTATATTTTAACAATCTGAGAAAAGCTCTTGCAACTATTCTTTTGTAAACAGCGTGAGCTCCAGGGACGTGGATGTTTTCACGAGTCGTATCGGCCATCAGTCACAAATTCAGTAAAGCACAATTGCGTGGCTGGCACGACGGTAAGAACCAGCTTTCCTGCAGCTCCTCCTGCCTGCCTCCGCATGGAAGCCGCTCGGGGAGCTGTCCCCGGGCGCTGCCCGGGGAGCCGAGGCGCCGCGGGCGGAGGCGGAGCGGGGCCGTGCCGGGAGCGCGGAGCGGCTGCGGCAGCAGAGGGAGCTCTGCGATGGGGAATGGCCCGGGCAGAGCCCGGCACAGCGCCGCGGCTCCGCTCTCCTCCTGGCCTCGGGGAAACCGAGCCCTGCGGAGAGCCCACCCCTGCCGAGCAGTCGTGGGCAGCGTTGGGATCCTTTATTTACCGAGGGGCAATATGGCCAGCCGTCCCGGCCGTCCCCAAACTGCGGCATCAACGCGACTTCAGTTCTTTCTCGGAGTTCGACTCTGCAGAAAGTCTGCCCAGAGACGGCATTTGTGTGGAAATTTTGGCTGTGGGACATCAGAGCCAGAGCAGATGGGCCATGGGCAGCGTGGGCATGGAAAAGCAACGGGGTGTGCATGGCAGCTGATCCACCCCGCGCGTTCCGAGCGTGAGACGCGAGGTGAAAGGCCGAGGGGCAGGAATCACAATTGCAGGAATACAGTTGGAAGCTTGAGTGCTTTCCTGGGATCAGAAAATATTGAGATGAGGTATTAAATAAATCAGTTAAAAACCCCAAGTATATTCCGAATGGGTTTTCATGCCTTTGTGATTGCTGTACTTAAATTACCAGGTATACCTCTCATTTCAGGAGACGCTCTACTAAGTTTTCAAATAATATTTAATTGATATTTAGTTTCTTTTAAACTACTTGCTGCAGAGTGATAACAAAAATTTAGGACAACTTATTTTCAAAACAGAACCAAATCAGGTAGGTTACTCTTAGAAAAGCTGAAAAAACTGAAATACTGGGAGCTAAGCAGCTTGCAAAAAATGTGCTAGTTGGAGCTTTGTAACATGGACATAAACATGAAGTTTTATGTGCCTTTCTTATATTACCAAGTAGTATATTTTAAAACTCCAGTTTGCCCTGGAGTTGTGAAAAACATTAAATATGTTGCCAGTTGGAAATGGGACTGTTCACTTTAAGTGTCACCTGTAAAATCAAAATTAAATAGAAAATCAAACTGAAGAGAGAAATTAATTAAATTGAAATAAGCCCAAGTGAATAAGTGCAATATCTGACTCAAATGAAAAAACATAGGGCAAGAGCTTGTTTGCTGGAGACTTTTTGTCCTTCCTATGTAGCTTTTTGTCCAACATTTCTAAATGGTATAAATGCCTACAAGTTCTGGGTATTTTCAATTACTATTGTTAGACAGAAAACCAGCTTCAGTTTCTTCAAACCTTATTTCATTGAATGTGTCTGAGTCATAGGAAAAGTCATTCCATCATGTCTAGAAACTGTTTTTACTCAGAGCACTTGTCAAGAAAGAAAATAAACAAGTATTAGTTCCTGCCACCATTCATTTCAGAACAGTTACAACCAATATAATTAGGTCTCAGTTTTTTTTTTTTTAACGTCTGAATGAAAAGATATAAGATTATATATGTCAGTTGCTGAACATTTGGCATGAACAGCTTTTCCAACACTTGCTCTGGTTATTATAAGGTTTGAGTTGTAAATGACTGCATTCAGCAGCAAACCTGTCAGGTTGGAGAGCTTTTCATTAAATGTTTGATCTAGAAATTTTTAATCAGTGCACAAATAAAACAAATTATTAAAGCTCTACATCAGCTGCAGTATGTGTAATTGGGATGAACGGGCTGATGTAACTGGTGGGGAACAGCACAAGCATTCTTGACAGAAGGCCTGGAGCTACAGAACTTGTTACCACTGGAGATGAAACAGAGCCTAAGTCTTAACCTGTATCTTGAAAATGGTAAGATGCACCTATTAAAGACATTCCCAAATAATCTGGTGATAAATCATGTACCTTGCAGAGCTTTGTTGGAGAAGCTGGGGAGGGATCACCTTCTAGAATACCTTGTGTTTGTGTGGGGATGGAGTGTTTACTGAAAGCACATGAGATTTTATTTATAAAAGGAAAAATAAGCATTTTATATTCTTGAGCTTTTTACTGCTATTCTCTGTCTTAAGTGAAGGATCTTTAGGAAGTTATCTAACGTAAATTATTTCGTGATTTTAGTACATTAATCAGGGGTAGTAGTTGTAACTGCTGAAATCAATGGACCTACTATGTCTTTGGTAGTTGAGATGTTGGAACAAGTTATACCAATATTTTAGCTTAAAAACAGAAAGTTTTTTATCTTGTCTGGTTAATGAAATTTCTGAAAATACCAGCAATGAGGTGTTGCAAGTAGACTAATAATAAAAAAGCCAGCTAATTTAGATTAAAAGCCAACACCACATAACAATTAGATACATTTTTTAGGGTGGCTTTGCTTAACATTTATATCTAGACTAAGACACAAAATTTCTAGTTTTTAAGTTTAGTTTCCTGTCTTTGAAGAGTCAGACTCAGGGGTGAAGTCTTACCCCCATCCAAATCACTAGAATTTTTACTGCTCTTTTCAGGGGAGCCACAACTTTGCTTTAAAATGTTAAAATTGGCAGCATCAAGGGATTCCAGCAATCTGTGTATCACAGGGGTTACTGTTGGATTTGTACTGGGATGCCCATGCAAACCTTTGAGTGTTTTAACTTTCAATCCCAGATATAGCAGAGGTAGAAAAACTTGAGCTCTGCTTCTGATTCAGAGCCTCACAAGTCTGAAACAACAGGAAGAGAAATATGTCTTGAAATTGCGGGATCTGTCATGGTTAAACACAGCCCCTGTGACAAAAACTCAGTGCAGAAACCAGATCTGGCTCTTGGTCTCTAGACACACACATTGGCTAATGCTCACCACATGGGAAGGCACCAAAGGTAAATGAAAGCAATTTTTGGTCAATTTACTTTGGTCCCACATTTTAATTCTGTACAGCTGCCAGTCTTTGGTGGTGTCTCTCTGCAGAATGAGGGACCTGGAGATGTTGGAGCACCAGTCATGAGGGCAGGAATGGTGCTGTTTTTAGGTGTCTTTGAAAAACTATGTCTTTAGTGCTCTGTAGGATAAGGAGATTAAACGGTTTTATTAATTGGTTTGATGGAAACTGGTTTGGCTGTGGTTCCCTAGGCCACAGGCAATTCCACGTATAGCTGGGCAGCCTCAGCTGTCTCTGCAGCTCCCAGCCCTGACAGAGGTGTTGTGTTTCCCTCCCATTGTGTCCTTCTGGACCACTGTAGGGACAGAAAATGTGAGTAATAAAATTTGCCATCATCTTTAATCTTTACTCCCACTGTACCTTTAAAATAAAATGTTTCTTTCATTCTTTTTTCCTTGTTTTTTTTTTTTTTTTTTTTTTTTAAATTTATGCCTTGCCTTTTGAACAGCAATTTATATCCTGTGTGCCTTATCTCAGGTAAGATAAAAATAGTGGCTTCACTCCATCAGTGTAATCAGTTGTGTTAATATCTCTGATTGTAAGCTTGGCTCAGAGTTTGCATTACCCCATACAGGCTGTGTCTGTGCAGGTACGGTCTATAGATACCTTTAAAAACTACCACATGTTTAAAAAAAATTTGAATGATGAGACAGTAGTTTTTAAGAGATATTTTAGAACAAAAAAATTAAATGTTTTCCTTCAGATTACAAGTCTTTAAAACTTATCGCTTGAAATTAAGAACTTAGTGTATTTTGTCTCCTTTCTCTAGAACTTGCTAAACACACTCTGACAGAGTACAAGCCAGTGCTTATAGACACTGAGAAAAGTTCCCAGTTACAGCATGAAAATTATCATGTGTTTCTCTGTATGGTAAACAAGAATATTATTAGATGCTAAAATTTGCTGCCTTTGAAGAAGGTTGACTTTGGTACAGCCAAGCACCTAATAATATCCCTGCTGGCTCTCATCAGTTTATTTCTTCTCTGATTCCCTCCCCACATACTACATCTCATACTTTGCCTGGCTGTTTTCTGCTCCACTTGCAAGATGAATGCTTCCAAAAGAAAATAACTCCTTAGAAAGTGCTTAGCTCCTTGTTTCAAAGTTACTCTTTCTATTCTAGAAACACTAAACAGCACCAGAGTTCTAGACAAACTTTCTCTTTGTTATTTCATTCCTGAGGCATGGACAGCCTTAGCATTTTTCTGTGCTTGTATTTTAGTAGCTCACAACATTTCACCATCTCTGATCGTCATACCTGCTGTTCCCTGTATGTCCTCCCCAGTGGGGAAAAGCTGGGATGTAAACACCAAGTCAGCAATTCGTAGTAAAACTTGTATGCGAATTGCCACATCTAGGATTTCAGCAAAAGTCTTTTTTCCCCCTTGCACTTCCAGCAGGCTTTTTGCCATCTCTTAGGGCTTTCTGCAAACAAATTGATATCTCAATCAGTTGTGATTGCCTTCTTTTATTCTACTCTCCTGCACACAAATAAGCTGTTACATTTCTTTTTTTTTACCTAGGTATTTTTGTTAAAGAAAACCAGCCCTAACACTGTCTGGCCATTTGATTTCCATTCCAGCCCTGTGATCTTTACAGCACTGTTTATTTCATGCTACCTTGTGCTGAGCGTCATCGGATCTTCTGGCAAGGGCTGTGTCGTTTTTCTTTCCTGACATTAGCTATTTATCTTTGCTACTGAAACAATACTTGAAACCCTTTAGAGGTACAGCTTCAGAAAAACAAGTTCTCCCTTCTTCCACGATGCAGCTTTCTTTCCTAAAGGCATTTCTAGTAAACCTTGCTGTAGCTGAATGATTTTTAGTGGTGCTGTTTGCTTAAAGGACCTAGGTAATCCATCCTGGATATAGAAGTGCATTCATCTCTTCTAGCAGCAGAGACTATGAAAAGCTGTTTTATTTCCATTCTGATTTCTCTTCAAGCTTGGATATGTCCATTCCAGCTATACAAGTGGTGACAATGGGTACTCTCTGTCTGGTTTGTATGGTGGTTATTAAGGTAAAATTGAAGTTAAGTGGGATTTTTTTGAGCTAGAAGGATGATATTTATTTCTATGCTTCTCTATTACTTGCTCATATAGACCCCCACCCATCCATGCTTCCTTGTAATTTATTGACAGGGCCTTGTGAGACTTTTATGTTGACAAATATTCCATGGATTCACTTTTACTCTTATGCTTACAACTGAGATATATAACTTTCAGCAGGAGGAATTAATTTACTGTCTCATTCGGCATCAGGTAAGTCTTAATTTCAATTTTCTGTTTATTTATATAACATGGTAAATTAGTGGCTAGCACTGCTATTAGCTAAAGTTAAGCTATGTCTGATTAAGGGTCTTATTTATGCCTTTGTGTAATATGCAAGAAAAACCCCTCCTTGAAAATTTCATGTACCTTGCACTTTAGAAGACTTTTAAAATTTGTTTGCCTTGAATATTGCAAATGTAACTGTCACATACAGTGTGTAGCTTGATCTGTGAGGGGAGGGGAAGGAGAAGGGGAAATCAGGTCCAAAATGTGTACTGTGTCTTTTGTCCTACTTCTCAATTTACTGCTGCTTTCATATGCCATTTCTTCTTTTTCACACTACTATGCTGAGGATGGAGACAAACTTAATGCATTGTAAAATAAAATAAATTACCTGCAAATATTTATCTGTCTTATTTTTTTGCATTATCATCTAAGATTAATGACTGTCTCCATTTCAAAAGTGAAAATATTTGAATGCTTCTCCCTTTTAAACAAAGAAGAAAACATGCAAAAAATTGCATAATTAAAAAGTGAATAATTCAGAAAGAGATTAAATTAAAATAAATGTATTTTTTAATACCAAGTATTGAACACGCTTCAAAAATCCAGTCTGGAACTCACCTACATACCAATACAAGTCATATAAATGTTTCCTGTAGGAGTAACTAGGAAAAGCATTAATCCCCGAGTCTCAAGTCTCCAAAATATTTGCAAACTACTTGAAGTATTTTGCTGTAATTTTTTTTTTCTAATGTAGTAATACATTGGACCCTGTTACACTTTAATAATTGATTACAGACATGGGATGAAATGTTGTCCCCACTGAATCCATGGGAGTTTTCCTACTGACTTCAGTGAAGCCAGGATTTTACCAATGGAGTTACATCAGTAAAACACAACAATCATGATTCTGTACTTCAGCTAAAATAAAATCCAGGGCATATTCTGTGTTACAAGAATGAAAGCAAAGCTGTACCCTTTCTAAAAAAGGTTTTGTGCATCTATACAATTTTGACTAAATGAATGTTTTTGCACCTGTTGGGTTAAAAGCAATAAAAAATAAACCTGCTGTTGTTGTTTTGGAATGTGTATGTAATTTTATAATGCATACTACAGTAGTTCATCCTCAATGAAAAAATTGAAAGTTTAATTTTTTTTTGTACACAAGTAATATAATCTCTAAGTCACATGTGAAAGTACCATGTAATTTATACAGTCATGATGTCAGCAGTATATTATGTAAGTTCTTAATGGCAGATAAGGTTTAGTAATGCAGACTGATTTTTGTTTTACCTAATGTGACTTTTGGTAATTTTCCTCTTGAAAAAAAGGTTTTTCAATTCTTGGGTCACCATGGCTTTTTATTTCTTCATGATTGGGCTGTTATTTATATGTGTCTAAACAAAATCATGCTAAAAAAATTACTGACTTTCCTGACTGATGTTTGTGTGAAATGCTGGCAGTGCTGCATGGCAGCAAACACTTTACTTCTCTCGCTGCAATATCACAATTACAAATTTTGTGACTGCATGGGAACTGCTGGGATTATCCCTCATCACCTCCTTCACAGTTTTTCAGCTAGAAAAATAAGGCAAAAGTTTGATTTGCCCGGCAAAGCCTATCTAAGCAGACTATGTAGAGAACAGTAGGAGTGGTTATAAATCCACAAACTGTGGGAGTCTCCATTACAACCCCTCTTCAGCCCTCATCTGTGGGCTAGAAAATGAGTCCACACTGCTGCCACAAAGTACCTGCACATTCTCATGCAAAGTACTTTCTCTCATTCTGTTTTCAGCAGCAAAACCCATGAAGTGAGTAATGTGAAGGTATAAATGAGACATCTTTATAGCATTTTAAAGAAGGAGGGACACCTTTGTATCTCTGACATTCATAACATCCCCAAGAAGAGAACCAGTCTGTTAAAAAAAACCCTACACTTAAAAACTGTCTGTAAGATCTCTTTGTCACATAGCCCCATTATTTTTACCTGTAATGTTATTTGATTCCATTAATTTGAGATTTGACCAAATGAGAAGATAAGAATTTGCATTTTTTCCTTCTTGTTTAAATACGGTTTCTAAATTAGGCTCTCAGAAACATACAAAGATGTTACATCTTTCAACTCCTTTTTTTTTAAACCTCATTCTGTTCTAAGACTAAAATAACAACAACCCACCAACTAAAAAAACAACAATCCAATAAACTAAAACCAACTAAAATCCAGTCAGAGGCCAAAAATCTACCTAAACCTCCATATGTGTCTACTGGAGCTATAATACCTAAAAATTGTTTGTCAAATCAGTCTTCCATATAATGCACTAAACAATTAAATTATTACTAGGAGTATTCCAACAAGCACAGCATTAAAAATGGTAAAATAAATAAAAAAGAAGTCACACAGTATCTCTCTGGAAGAAAAATAATTTTGAATAATTTTGTTACCTCATCCCTAAAGACCACAAAATAATTGTGTCTGAGTACAAGGGAAACAAACTGTTCTTTGAATTGTTGTGAGTGTAGAAGGAAATACAAAGTCTTTCTTTTTGGTGTCCTGGAACAGAACACGTGGCACACGGCTACAATGAAGAGATCATTCAGGTATCTGGCATCTGACCTGCTTGGAGAACCATTGTGTACCATTGTCCACAAGACATGAGGAGTTAAATGGCATTGTGTATGAGAGTCAGAGAATATGTATGCCTTGAACAGGCAACAAGAACAAATGTACACTGAAATCAGCAGGGGAGGAAGTTGGTCAAACTGTGCTTCCTGACATGCTGGCATCACTCATAAATGGAGTAGGAGAAATGATGAAAAAAGAGGAAACAATTCTCTCTCTTGCAGTTCTGGGCCTTGTGTGCATCCTCATTATTGTCACCAGGTTGAGGAGGCCAGCACACACCTTTCTGCGTGAATGAGCTTCCATTTGGGTCTTTTCCATGGGAAGGGTTGTGCTTCTCCATTATTCTGCTCATTCTTTTTTGTGGCACAAGCATGACCTACAGCCACCCTTAACTTTACTAAGAGAAAGAAGAAACATGGAATAAAACTGATTTTAGGTAACTTAAGAAGAGTGAAAAGCCATCATTTTAAGTGTTACTTAAAGCTCAGTTAGATGCACCCAATCAACACATCTTAATGCTTAAAAGCCTGTAGGTCTAGAACAAGCCTCCTTCCACCAGCTAGCTCTGTGGCTTCTCAGTAGTTAACACACATTGATTTTGTCTTACAGACACTCAGCAGTCCAGTTCAGATGGGGGAATATGGAGTTAAGTGATTTGATACTTCACAAGCAGCCTTCCAGGAAGTGGAAAAGAAATGGCCAGTTTCTGGGCTGTGGCTTCTGCAGCATAGATAAGGTGTAACATGGAGAGCTCCTGCTTGGCTCATCCAACTTTAAGTCACTTTGCCTTTGCAGATCAACTTTAGCAAAGAGAACATGAATTCTCTCTTAGATCCATTTTCAGTACTCATATAATCTTGTAAAAACCAGGAGGTACTGCTAGGCATCTTTATTTCCAGAAGGGATAGAACTGTGGCAATTAGTACTGTTATGGGACAAAATGTGCTGTCATGTAAATCCATATTATCGATGTATGTAGAAACTTCCTCTTGAAAAACATTTTTCTGCTTTGCCTGTACTCCTACTGAGACCTGGCTCCCTATTTTCGTCACCTGCTTAAAACACAAATGTCATTAAGAAAAAACGAGGCCCTCAGATGAATGGGTGAGGAGATGTACGTAGAGCACAGAAATGCAGATGTGACTTGCTTGGCATCCCACAGGACTGTTTCACATCCCTGTGATGTATCACACTTCCTTTCCTCTCCAGTCCACCTGAGAAATGATACAGCTGAACAGGAACAGTGCTTACCATTTACATTTCAGCTAATAGAATTTTTTTTTTTTTTTTTAAAGTTTGATGCTACTTAACTTCTGGTTAATTCTACTTATTCACCAGTTTCTCTCTCAGCTTTAAGACTAATCTGGTACTTCCTAGTAAGCTCCTGAAACCATAGAGAATACTTGGTTCCCTTTGCTGATATCCCATTCTGTCCGTTATTAAAATAAGGAGATGTGAGGTCTGAACAAAGATGTAATAATTAAGAAATCGAGCATTTCATAAAAACACCATAATTACATTTGTTCAGGATATCACTAGGATTATCATATATTAAATATCATAATTTGTACCTCCCTTTAAAATGCATTTTACTATCACCATGGATTAAAGTATATGTTAAGATCTAGAAATCAATTTTTCCTCTTACCATTTTATTTCTTAGGCTTCACTTCTGTGTAACTAGTGCTGAATTACTTTTTTTGTGGATAGTTTCACATGATAAATGGAGAGATCTGAAGTTTTAGTAGCATTTAAGGAGGTGAATAAATTACTGTTCGATTAGACTAAAAGATATTGCTGCAAAGTACTTGTAACAAGATAATTGCAAGTGCCAGAGCTGAGAGTAGCGCTCAACACTGGCAGCAGCTTAGTTAAACATGTGGTTAATGATGTTATACGAAGAATGGGTATGTAAAATATTCAACTCTACCAGCAGTAAATACTCATTTTATGTGACAGCAATAGGGACTTGCTGAGACTGATATTTGACATACAAAACTCCTATAATTATTTTAATATCTTTACTTCCCAACAATTTTAATGATATGACAAAGATTTTAGGTGTTTGCTGAAACAGCACTACTGTCATTTACTATCAGTCAAACAAAATGTCATTCTAACTCATTTCACTTCAAATGTCTAAGTAGTTTTAATACCCATTAAACTACATAAATTGTTGTAAAGAGTGTGTTATTTTCAGGTTTTATACTTACAGACTAAAACTGACAAATATGTTAAACATTTGTTAGAACATACAATACAGAAAAGTATATAAGCTGGGATTTTGCCATAAGAAGAAAGCAGTTTTATAAAAGCCTGAGTATAAAAACAGAAAAGCGGCGTATGACTTTGTACCTTTAAATTAGTTTATGAAAAAACAGGTAGTGCCTCATGGAGTTCATTGCTCAGTACTTTTCATTACAAGTTTCTTCAATCTCTTAAAAACATTGCCAAGTTTTGAACTATTCAGTATGGAGTTTTCCGGCCCCAGGCAGGAGTATTTTGGAAAGCTGCTTCCAAAATTCAATCACTCCTGAACAATATTCCATCAAAAGGAAGTTTCCTTGCTTAATATTAACCCATATTTCACAAGCTGGTGTTTCTTGTTTGGTGTGTTTTGTTTTGGTTTTTTTTTTTTTTTTTTAAACATATAGTGCTTTTTGAGCAGGAACCTGAAGTTCTGCAGAATAATAATTTTGCTCTTCTAGGAGGTACCTTTGATTAGCCTCTAAGATTTGTTCAAATTTGTCCCCTGTATTGAGCATGTTCTCAAGTTACGGCTTGTCAGCTGAGCTGTGGTAACTGACTCTGTGTACATTCCTCATTTGCCGAGTGGAATATGCTAATTCAAACCACCTTTAGAGGAGTTCATATTAAATAGCTGTTCTTCACAGTGACAGCACACAAGCAGACATCAGCTCAACTTGAAAGCAGCAACTTTGCAGGTAGAGGAGTGTCTCTTTTACTATCAACATCCCACAGTTTAAATCGAGAAAGAACTTGGCAATTACATTTCTCAATGTCCCTTCTCTGCTCAGTGTTCTCAGGCTGAAGGCATCAACACATTTTCTTCTCTGTGAACCGATCAACCACCAGGGATTAAAGTGAACATAGAACAAAACAAAGCTGCATCTCAGTGCTCCTTTTCATATCCCCTTCAGAGATCAGAGTGGTTGCCACAGAATAGAGAGAAGGTTGGTAACAGGCAAAAGAAATACGGAAATAGAGAAGTAAAGAGCTGGAAAAGGGAGGAGAGCAAAAGAATCTGAGGGTGGCAACTGAAATAGAAATTGGGCATGGGGGAAAGCAATCATATGTGACACATATTGCAGCAGATTTCAGCCTCAGAGGAACCGTTGACATTATCCTATACTCATTCTCCCCCCCAGGACTCCAACTCATTTCAAGAGTCTTTCCTCGGGCCCTGAGACTCATATCAGGAACCCAAAGCCTCTCTGGCTCTGCTGTCAGTGAAAACCAAGGTAACCACCTGTCAAAGCATTTGTCACCACCCTCTGTGGGGCAGACACACAAAAACTGCTGCCACAAGCTGCCTGTCTCTTTAAGTGGTAGAGATCTGTCCAAATATGTATGTGGCAAGTAAAGCTATTGATCTGAAAAAAGTGGTGGTCCTGTTCATCTTGCTTTTAGGATCTTTTTTTTTTCCCATAACTGAGTCTTACTACAGAGGTTGCTAGCGGATTTGGGCCCTGTTATCCTTGACTGGCACCCGAATTCTCCATTGCCATTTACAGTTTGGTCTCATTGAGAAAACTGGTGGAAAACCTCACTGCAATCCCAGGAAAACCCATCGATCAGCCACAGCGCCAGCTGCATGCCTATGAGAAGTGTGAGTACATAAATTGTACGATGGAACCTCAATGAGAGATGCAGAGCTGTTTCCTGCACTTAAATCTTTTTGTCATGGCCTTAAAAATGGCTGTGTTTGTGTATGCTAAAACCCTTCCTATGAGACTGAAATAACTGCAATTATTAATTTAGTCATCTGTGTAGTTTATAATTCCAGGACATTTAGAGGTAAGGCACTTTGCACTCGATATGCAGTTTCCAAAGATAACACCTGACAAAACGAAGGCTTACAGTGACAGCATCATTGAGCTTTATCCTAAGGAGTTAAATGAGTTCAAAACCTATCATCAGTCACTGATAGGATTTGCTTCTATCTGCTTAAATCCTGCATAAAGTGCCAGTGAATTGTTAAAAGCTGAAGATGATAATTAGACAGCCTAATATAAACCTGTGAAATAATGGTATTATTAGGAGTAAAGTGCTGTATTATTGCCATTTGTAAAGTAGTTCCCAATTTTGGCAGCACGTGTTGTATTACTCTCTCCTCTCTTAATGGAATATCGGAGAAAAACCAAACTGAGCAAGCCATTGCAGATTCTGAGACCCTCAAAACACTGAGCTTTCCTCATGAGACTTTCCAGGCTTAGGTGCTAAAACACTGCATCGGAATTAAGTCATACCTCCTGGCATGAATCAGCTGCCAAATCCAGTTCAATCGTGTATCTTTGATACAAATCCCTCCTGGATAACTGCAGTGTGGAGTAAGGTGCCAAAGGAACCTCCAGACCCAGGTGCTAGAGGCACTGCTGAGGAGCATTAGGCTGAGAGTAAAAAAAAAACAGAAAAGGAGGCACTGAAGTAGTTACAGGGTTGAACAGTAACTTTGTCACCCGCAAGCGTCCCAGACGACGACTCAGAGACACTGCCAACTAGATGCAGAATGTTTAAATGTTCAAAAAGCAATGAGACACTCGATTCTCTCAGTTAAGATTCTTTGTGACTGAACTGTTCCAGCGCCACCGGGTTCCGCCGCGGCATCAAACCCTGCCAGGCGGACACCGGGCACACCTGAGCAGGTGGACAGCGGCGCACCCTCGCAGGGCTGCAGCTCGAGACGGAGCTTTCCCTCCCTTCTTGGGCACCGCGCTACTCCTTAAACACTTTCTAGATAAAGAAACTCAAGCAAACAAAAATACTCGAAAGAGTTCGGGGCAGCAGGACCCGAGTCCCAGCTGAGCGCGGACCTCCCCTGCGGCTGTCACTCAGCAGAGGCTCCGCGCCTGCCGGAGTTCGGCTCGCATAGGCGACCGGTTTCCCCTGGCAGCCCCCGGCCGGCCCGGCTGCGCCCCTTCCCGCCCGGGCACCGGTGCCGGAGCCCGCGGCTGCCCGGGACGCGGGGGGCGGGCCGCCGCTTCCAGGCTGACTCACCCCCGCTCCGCCCCGATCCCGCGGGGGCGGGACCGCCCAAGGCCGCGCCCCCGCCCCGCGCTCCCGGCCGCCCCCCCCGCCCGGCACGGACCGCAATGATTTAGAAGTTCAGGAATCCCACGTGACGTCACGGAGGGTGATGTAATGCTTCTCTAAATAGAACGTATTGTAACCGTCCCTCAGTCCAACGTGGTTCCTCCGGCCGCGCTGCCGGTCCCGTCCCCGCCGCGCCGGGCGGTAAGTTCCTAAAAATACGGGGCTGCCCCGGGAAGGCGCCCGGCGCGGCGCGCGGCGCACCCCGCAGCGCACCCCGCACGGAGCCGAGCGCAGCGGCGCAGCAGCGCCGGGTGCGCGGCTGGGGAAGGGGCAGCCTGCGGCTGCAGGGGCTCTTCCCTCCGCCACCGCATCTGCTCCGGAGGCGGCGGCGCCGGTCTCCGTCGCAGGCGCGGGGTCCCGCCGCTCCCGCGTCTCCGCCGTGCTCGGGGAGAGGGGCGTGAGCGACCCCGAGTCCCGCGGAGGGCAGGGCAGGGCAGAGCGGCGGGAGCGGCAGCGCACGGTCGCCGAGACGCGGGGAAGCCGGGCTCCCTGTCCACACTTCAGGGAGTTTGGGAAGTCTGCGCGCTGCTTCCCGGGACGGGATGGGATGGGATGAGATGGGATGGGATGAGATGGGGCGGCTGCCACGGAGCGCAAACAGCACCCCGCTGGTGTTGCCCCGAGCGGAGCGAGCGGGTGGGCAGCTCCCGGCGGAGCGACCGCGGAGTCCCCGCGCCCACGGCGGGCTGGACGGCTCCAGCCTCAGCGTAACCCGGCGGCACCCGGCGGTGACAGCTCGGCGGCGCGCTGCCCCGCCATCCTCTCTCCCCGCCGCCCCCAAAACTTCTGGATAAGTTTCGCGGCGGCGGCCGTGCTTCCCAATGAGCCGGGAGCAGCCGGCGGTGGCCGCGGAGCGGTGCGCGGGGTGGTGCGCGGCCGCTTTCCCCGTGAGACACCCCGGGTGCCGGGCTGCTGCCGGCCCTTACGTCATGCTGCGGGCCGGTGCGGGGCTGATGCTCCACTTCTGATGCCCTCGGGTGCGGGGAGGGGGCGAGTGTTGACAAGGTCCCTTCTCTGCAACCCTCCTCTCCCTTTACAGCCCCTCTACTCCGCTCATCATTCCCCCTGCTGCCAGCTCCACGTCCCCCTGCTACTGTCCTCTCTTACAGGGGTCTCTCTCTCCCCAGCGAAGTTTTCAGGACGATAAGAGCTGCAGGAGTGTAAGGGGAATACTTGCTAAACTCTGCCTCCTCTATTATTTATGTCCGAGCATGGTGAGTGATCCTTCATCTCCAGGGCTCAATATAAGCTTTATAATTGGAAAGAGAGAGGTAGTTTCAGAGATGGGGGTAGGAATAAAGGAAAATGAAATGTCCGTATGTTGTTTAGTTTTTCTTTTTTTCTTTTTCTAAGTCTAGACTGATATAAGAAGTGACTTAAGCAGCAAGATTAGAAGATTTCCATATATTATCAGTAAGAAACAGTGCTTAGCTAGATAAAATTGAAGCTTGAACGAAGAATAATAATTACTGTGAAGCATCTTACTTGGGCTTTTCTCGAGACTGCAGTTTTTTGGAGAAAGATTCACCCACTGGTGTGCACCAGACTTTCCTTGTCTGGCCATTTGGACAAGCAGCAATGTGTCAAAGGAGCAGTGGTGTAGGAAAACTTTCTTCTAAGATATATGCAGGGATAATCCAGAAACTTGTCTGAAAGAAAATTGAGAGGTAGAAAGTGAGAGCTGAATGCAAAACCGTAGGGTAATTTGTGGGAATTTTGCTGAAGGAGGTATGCTTCCATAAAGGTACCATTTATTTTCAGTATAAAAGTGTACAGTGGTCAAAGTCCCCGCTCAGTGTTTTGTAACTTTCATGTGGCGAATGAGGTTGTCGGTATCAAAAGCTGGAAATTCTTAATAAAAAATGGCTAAACTCCTTATTTGTGACTCCTTAATCCTAAAGGGAGCTGTACAGGTCGCAAAGCACTAGGGAAAAGTGTGATTAATGATCAGTGATTAGTGATAAGTGATTAGTGGTTTTATTCAAACTGTTACCTCTGACCAGAAGCACACATCAGAGGATTAACAGGCTCTTTAGATAAATGCTCATTAGTGGAAGGGGGAAAGCAAAGATAATAGGCGTGCACACAGGGACAACTTTCTAGGAAAATCATTCCTGTCTCTGGCATAATAAGCTCCGTTAGCAGAAAGGCTCTTTAATTTAAAAGTTGCTTTTATCTTGTAAATCAAAGATAGATGTAGAAGTTTGCTGCGCTATTATAGCCTAAATTTTCCCATATCCACTAGATGTGGATTATCTCAGTAGTGATATTTTATTAAAAAAACCCCACACCACAATTGAATCTGTAAGAAACAGAACATTCCCAAGGGCTAAAGCCCTGCATCCCGAGACATCTGCTCCCAAAGCCTGCTGCTGGCAGCTAACTAGATGGCGCAGTCCTGTTGTGTGCGAATGTACACTTCTGGGTTATGAACTTAGCAAGTAGCAGCTTGCTAGGTGTCCTTCAGCACTTACAACGAAGTTGATTCTGTGCTGGGTTAGAGGCTAGACAGTACTATGAGTTTGTAGTCACATTTTCCACTTCAGTTAATCTGGGGAGTTAAAGGCTGCTGGAAAAATGAGTCTCATTTACTGAGAGGGATGGTGAGAGAAAGAAGAAGAGAATGAGAGAGGGGCAGATAGCTACGGCCCGGGACATAACTCTTGATTGCACTGTTTTGTACTGCTTAAATGAAGTACAGTTCTGATGGCCCTAATTAACGAAGCCTGAAAGCTCTTGGGAGTTTTTCCCCCAGCTATAACTGGTAAAGTGAGTCTTTTTCTTTTTTTTTTAAATAAGTCACTAAAAAGAAGGAACAGTTAGTGTGGTGGTTAACAAAACAACTTGGACCTGACTGTGCTTTACAGATTATGGTAAGGAGCCTGTTTTTATGATAATTAACCAGTGATTATTCATTACTCTTAATTATATATGGCTTGGGAAGAAGTGGTATCTACTGCTGTTGATAGACTTGGGAGTTTCCTTTGTCCTATTAGCTTGCGTAGGATTTATGTTTGGTTTCAACTGTGGAGATCATCAAAGTTTCAAAACTTTAAAAGAAACACTTGAGTTAAACAGGAAATAGAAATAATGAACTTATGGCATGAAAAAAAATGGCTGTAGTCTCCTATTGTTACGTCTTTAATAGGAGACTCTTAGGAATAGTCAGGCTAATGTTTAAAATCAAAAAGTTTTGTACTAGCATATAAAAAAGGCAATAAGCGCTGTCTGCCAGTCGTGAATATTGGATGGCACTTTTCCAGGATTTAAAATTGCAATATTTTTAAAAGTTTACACATTTAGAACAAGCGGAAACCTTTCCCCCCTTCCAAAACACCAATTTATAGTTCAGCTTCAATTTATCACACTCCTCTTCTGCTAATTTAACCCAGGGAATGTAAGGGGAAAGAAACCATGTATATACATTTAAAGAGAAGATAGAAGCAAGATTGTACATGTAATTTTATTTATATCACCACTTAGCAGAATGACTTACACAGATAAAGAGTAATAGGTGCTTTTTAAATTTGATATTCACTTCCTCGTGCTGAGAATCTAAAATGTGCAGCAATCACATTTATCCTGTTCACTGCTGAGGAATCTTCTTTAAAAGATCGTTGCTGTGAGAGCTAGAGTTCACTCTGGAGTTGATAAGAGAGAGGTAATCTCCCAGTGCCGTCAGAAGGCAGCTCTTACGTACTAAACCTTTCAACTCTGTGTGGGCAGAATCTCTCTGAGCTCAGTAAGTCTTGCAGGATGATTTGAAACTGGGTTATTAACTTGTCTCCTTGTGGCCCCCTCTGAAAACCTGTCTCTGTGCCCCTAATCAGGGTATGAGGATCTTAAATATTAGAAGAATTCGTACAAGGTTGTTGTTGCTCTTAAAATAATTTCTTTAGTCAAGGACTTTTCCTCTACTCTTCGTCATCCCATATCTATAATTTCTGCCATTAGTTGACTTTCTTTCTGGATTTCCTATAAACCTGTCACTTTGAGGGTTTATACCTATGTTTATGTATTATTAACTTTAATTTTAATTCCAATGACCATCTTTCTTATAAACTCTTTATTATGAGAAAACTATTTCAGGACAAGATTTTGCAATATAAGAAGAACAAGATTGTTTTTACTTCAAACATTTAAAAATTATTATTAAAGACCATGTGATTTACTATTGGAACAAACTGGTTTTTTTTCTCAAGGCCCGCGAACACTGATTTTTCTTGTAACTTATTGCAGAAATACTCTACTCAGTAGACACAGTTGCTGGAAAAGCAGATGTATAAAGCAACAAGTCTTTCAGTTCTGCTTCACAGGTCTAGATGATTCTTTTGCTTTGATTCTGTTTTGGTAATCTCATGCTAATCAAATCAATAGGCAGACATATATAACTAAGCCAGCCTTTTTGGCTTAATTTTTCATGTGTAAACTTTCATTGATACAAATACATAGGAGTCTAAGTGGAAATATTTAAATTACTTTGAGAGTCTGTCAGTCCTAAGTAGTAACTTCAGGGCTGATCAGAGAGCTTGGTAGGTCACTCTGCAATACCTCAAACAATTTCTGTTGATTTGTCCTCTCTTCATGCTGCAAGCTTTTTAACCCCTGTTTCCCTCTTCTCCATCCCCACCTACCCTTATTTCTTGGTAAATTATCTCAGCAAATGATAATGCTCCAGAGCGTTTAGGGCTCTAGCCTTAAAAAAGAACTTTTAGGGCTTTTGCATTTCTCTGCCTTGAGAAATGATCAAAGTTGACCACAAATTTAAAGCAACAGTTTGGAATAAGAACTATGAAAACATGTTTTTTCCTCTTACCAAAAGTCATATTACTATGCTAATTTACAATTCTGAAGGTGTAGTATTCTCTGACACAGACAAAACAGTGATCTCAGACAATATGTTATCATGCTGTATTTTAACTTCAGCTACGTTATAGCATAAAGTACAGAAATTAACTTCTGTAGACTTGACATGTAGAAACAAAACAAAATCCTGTTATGGAAATGCTTTTTTGTTTTGGTTACATATACAATCAAATAAATTATTTAAATAGTCTCAGGTATACATAACAAGCACAACATAACATACATAAAATAATTGTTTCGGGTATGTGATGAAAGGATTTATTGAAGCACATAAGCTCTTGTGTATTTTTACATCTGTGGAGCTCTTGTGTTAGTTTTTGCACTTTTTGTTTCGCTCTTATTATGGCTCAGGTTGATGGGGCAACATTGAAACTCTAAAATAATACTTCATCTACTATTTTTCACTAAGGTGTTACTTTAGTCTGTAATTAAAATTACTGAGAGTCAGCATTTCTTTACTAGCCATTGCATGGGAAAAGCAGGTGTTATTTGCCCTTTGAGAGTTAAGAAAGGGTTGGTTGCATTGGTTTATAGATTTTTAGGTTGTGATATCAAATGCTATTTCATAAACACAAGGAGATTTTCCAAGGATTTTGCTGAAGGCTGTTGGATTTTCAAAGTAAAACATTGAAAGCTTACAACAATTTCCTTAGCTTAAAAGATGTTTTGCTTTTGGTTCTTGTTTCCGCCTTATACTTTTTTGAGAATTTGTTCAAGAAGTCGGTCCCACGCGCTACTCCAGAATAAATGCCTTGAAACACTGTCACCAGCAGTGTTTGTGTAGGTGTGTGGTTTTAATAATCTCTTCCTTTGAGACAGCTCATGTCACTGTTGTGCCGCCTTGCCATGTAAAGTGATTTTAAGGTGTGGGGTGAAGCCCTGCTTGGTCAGAAGACTCCACTTTGAGGGTGATAAAAATGGTAACGTCTTTAGAAGAAGCCAGAAGGAATGAGATTCAAATTTAATTGGGAAAAAATACTACAAATCCCCTCTTACTTTTGCCAGCGGATTCTGCTTTTCTTTAGCTCTGAATGGTTTTATTGCTCTTACTGAGGTATTGATACCTCTGCTAGCTCAGGAATTGGGCATGGTTTGATCTCACCTGGAGCTTTCTACCCCACATAAACTCAACAAATAGTTTCGACTGCCTTTTTAACCTTTGCAGGGTTTTTTCAAGCAGCTTGCTCTTCTCACAGCTTCTTTCCTTCCTAAGGGCCTTGTCTTTGTGTGCCACCACTCACGACACCATTTCAATGCAGTTGAAACGTCTCATCCCAATCTCAGTATGTTTGTGTATTTTAAGGTTTTCTGTCCAGGGATGTACTGAGCTCAAACTAGTCATCCTTAAATACACTGCCTAAAGTTAATACAGAGATATGTAATTCATTTGGCCGATGTTTTCTCATTTAGAGGAAGATGCCTTTTTTCCTGTTTACTTTGGGGGCTTGTGCCTTTAGTTACTCTCTCATTGCATGTAAGGCAGCATTGTTCATCACCACCTTTTTCTGAGCTGTTTGCAAGTACCCAGAAACTAATTTGTCTTTTCTGGGAAATCAACCTCGACCAGTGGCTCCTAGATCTAACATTTGATTTTTTTTTTCTCCTGCTGGTCTAATGTAAGGAATGCTAGCTAATATGCTCAACACAGGGGGCTCTGTAGCACAATAAACAGAATCTGAGATTGGATTTGGGATGTGTTGTATAAAGCAGCTATAACAGTAAGCAATAAATTGAGATATTAGTGTATTGTACTCCCTCTCTCTTTTTTTCCTTTTCTGTCTTTTAAATCTTTCAGTTCTGGAATGCTGAAAATACTATCTGTAGAGTAATATTCTGCCTAAGTAAATGTTCCAAGATATGGGTGATGATGTTAGTAGGTCACTTGGTCATGCACTGATGCTGCAAACCAGCTGCCAGTAATTCAGTCATGGCTAAACTAGTTTGCAATCATTCCCAGTCCAAATATGCCTCTCACTTAACTTTTCACAAAACTTTTATTCAACAGCAATGCTCTGTTACTATGGGCAGAGCTTTAAATTATGAATGGCATCAAGTTGCACCAGAAGAGGTTAAGCTTGCATATTAGGAAAAGTTCTTCACCGAAAGGGTTATCAAGCATTGGAATAGGTTACCCAGCGAAATGGTTGAGTCACCATCCCTGGAGGTAATTGTAATTACAAGATGTGTAGATGTGGCAGTTGGGGACATGGTTATGTAGCGGATTTGTCAGTGTTGGGTTAATGGCTCAACTCGGTGATCTTAAGGGACTTTTCTAACTGAAACAGTTCCATGATTCTGTAATAGTAAGTCATACCTCCATAGATACTACTGTGAATTAAAATTAGGCAATTGGTTCGGTTACATCTGCTTTTGGTTCTGGTCAAGTCAGTGAATGAGTTTATCACAATTCTTTTTTAAGTGCCCAGCAGGAAATCCAAAGGTGACCTGAGTGTGTGACGGCAAAGAGCCTGGAATTGTACTTGTCCAGAAATGGCACTGTCTGTGTTAGAAATTCGGGATTGCCAGTATCCTTATAGGAAACTTCTTTTCTCAGGATGGTTGTAAAAACTAAAAGTGGAGCAATGAAGTAAAAACAGATCATCAATTACTTTGTTCAGGACTATCTTTTACTACTTATTTTTTTACTTCATTACTGAATGAATGCTTTAGGAAGAAGAAATTTTGGTTAAGGGTTTGTGATAATTTAAATCACAACATCAACTTCATTTTTTATGACTTAAAAAAAGAGCTAATTTTGCTGGTGGTGACTTGGGCAGAGGGGGAATGGCGTTTGCATATTTCTCTTAAAGGCTGAAGAGATCAGGATCAACATCTGTAGAGACTTCCATAATTTTCTAGAATGCGCAAAATGAGGGAAAAGAAGAGATTCTGTAGTTAAAAACAAGTTAAGGAATTTTCCTTCTTTTCTTACTTCCATATCCTTAAGTGTATCAGTGTAGCAACTTTAAAGTTGTTTTATATCTGTTGTTAAATAAGGCCAGTGTAAATTTATTTTACTGGATGTGTGACAGAAATGTATTTTTAAAAGGCACTGGGAGAACAAAATGAATGAAGTAAATCTTAAACCACTTTCTATAATTCCTGTACTGCCCTTCCATTCCTCAGTGCTAGTAAAGCAGTACATGGACTCAGGAATGAAAATGCATTAAATTCGAGTAATTGATGGTTTATCACAAAAAGTAAGAGAAAGCAGTAATTTAACTATTTTGATGAGAATCTTTAAAAGACAAGCTTCTGTAAATAATTTGCTATGAAAGTAGAAAGGATCAAAGGAGCCATGGGTTTTATGACTGGGTAAGTAGAATTACATTCTTGTGGATTTAAAAAATATCATAGTAGAGCCTAATTCTCCACTCACCCTGATACAAATCTGGAGCGACCCTATAGAAATCTGTGGAGTTACCAACTGCAATAATACTCATTGAGAAGAAAATTAGATTCATGGGGTCTATTCTGAACATAGCCTATCAGTTGTGAGCTGTGCAAATCCCATTATTAAAGTAATAGCCTTACATGTCACGTTAAGGACGGCTGTTTCCCGAGATGAACATGTTTGCAGCTCTTCTCATCTTGTGGCTACTTTTTAAGGGGGCAGGGGGATATTGAGAATACTTATTTTCTGCTCAATTAATATTCTTTCCGTGCACTCTCCTTCCTCTCACGCGCTTTATATGTGGGTGCGCAGTCTGCACTCTCCATCATCTATCTGTCTGTGTCTCTTTGGCTGTGACAGTCACCACTCTGGCCTCAGGCTTGCACAACATAGATGAAAAGCCCACCAAGCTTTTCAGTTAAACATGACAGGATATAATTCTGCTCCTAAATATGATGTGCGTTTTCACGATTAATGATGCACCTGTGAATTGGAAGTAACACCTTAGACTTCAGTTACATTTTATATGTGGAGGTTTTAGGTTTTCTTTTAGTATTTGAAAAAAAAAGGCAGTAGAGGGTGAAAGAAGTGAGGAGGCAGTGTGGCTCAGCAGTTTTAATAAATTGGAGTATTTGTCTGCAGCACTGCAGAAAGCAATACCCAGGCCACTCAGCATCTTGCATAGTTCTCAAGCTGGCCTGAGAGTGAGAACGAAGTCTTTGAGAAATGGGGGAAAAATGTCATCACTGCCTGAGCTGCTCTGATTTTGTTTTTAAACAGCAATAAACAGAGAATTTTGAGTAAAGAAAAACATTGTAAAGAGTAATAAATAGACAGTGTCCAGTGTACAACCCACACTTTGCCCAGCCCTAATCATGTACATTTACTTGCTTCCAACTTTCTTCATTTGGCCCAGCATATGTGGGGTCAGCTCTGTTTCTTTTGAAATTAGTATAAATTGCTTGACTTCTCTGAAACTGTGTGGACTGAGGGTATGGCCCATGGTTGATTATTAATGGCACACAAAGGGCATCTTCTGTGTATATTCTTTTGTGAGAGGCTATAAAAAATATTTTTAGGCCCTATAACTGCTCTGATGTGCCAAGTCTCTGGATCCTTAACAATCCAGAGGTTAATTTATCAAAAAAAAAAAAAAAAAAGAAAAAAAAAAAAAAAGAAACAAATGCACAACTATTATTTCATTGCCAAACATTTTTAAAAAGCACTATTTATGTAGGCCCTATATAAGCACACATTGTTTTATGTTCCTTCTGCTGCTTTGCATTTGACTAAACCATTATTCTCGAAGTGCTGTGCTGTGCTGAGATCATCAGTGATGATGGTGTGAAAACAAACAAGTTTTAGCATGAGAAGTCACTATATAATTTGACAGGGAGGTTGTCAGCACCAAAACATCTACATTCATTTCATCTCTGGTCAAAGCAAAATAAAAATCAGATGGCTAATGGGGAAAAATCCATTCTTAGGAGGAAGGGAAGGGGATTGGATCTAATTCTGCAAAGTGCCATGGCAATCAAAAGTAGGACCAATCTCAATTTCTACTGAGGTAAATGGTTGCTTAGGGCACTCAGGGACTAGTGTTATTGGGCACCTTTTCTCCAAAGTTTAGTAAAACTGCTGAGATGAAACTTAATTCTTCATTAAATCAAACTGCCAACAAGTTCTTGGGAGTAAAGCTCTCTTTGTTAAAAATCAAGATATGCTTCAGCTCTTCAAAAGAGAGCTAAAAAAGTATGTGCTCTAATTCTGTAGCCTTCAAGGAGTCCTTCAATGTGAAGAGTTCTGCATATACCTTAATGGTACAAAAATTCTGCTTTGGAGAAAAACATTTCTGGCCTCTGTTACATTACACAAAATAGGGAATTTTATTCTTTTGAAAGTGACCTTTAATATTATCAATAATGATTTTGTATTCCCTAGTGTTAAGTTAAAAATCTTTGGGACTAATGAACACAGCTATGTATAGTCAAATGGGTGCTGTGAAAAAGAAGCTATCAGCTATGTACATGCCCCCCAACATTTTTTCTTTGTGCAAAAATTATAGTGGTCTGTTTTTAACAGGAACAGTTAAAGTCAATGGATCCCAGATGAATCAACCAACTTAATAATACCCTGAAATTTAGGAGTTCCAGATAGTTTAATTTACTGCTATGCAGTGGTTTTACACTTGAACTTCTTACTGGATTATCTAAATTGAGTGGAGCTTGTAGGATACACAAGGAAACACTAGGAAACATTGCTCCCTCTATAGCAGTCAGGAGGCTACATGTTGTATTTTCTCTCTCGTGTTGTCTGATTCTATATGAATTTTCTTGCCAAAAAGTTGCTATTCCAAAATATTGAGACAGCCTATTTCTAGGCTGTCAGTCTTCCAGTTTTCATTTCAGAGTTTTGAGTCAGTGCACCGTCAGCCAAAAGCTTTTCAGCAGGCTGAAAGCTTTTAGGCACAGAAGGAACTTAGCAGAAATATTTTCAGCATTGTAATTAATTCTAAATTAATTTATGATGAGGACAATAAAAGGCATAATGATGACGGTTTTATCAAGCTAGTCATGAAAATAGATTTGATTTTCTTTTTAAATTTGAATTTGCTATGTTGGTGTCAGATAGCTTAAATGTACTGAGGATGCCTTGCAAGTGAAGTGCCAGTTTGACATACTGGATACGCAGAGCTCCTTGTTGTGTCTCTTCTTTTGAAGAAATAGCCTTCCTTGAACAGGGAAAAATGTGGCATTGGGAGTGCTGCTGAGCCATATGGCTGTGTGACTGTGGCAGTGAGATCTACCTTATGCCTCTCCCAACTGATTAAATTGTGGCCACCAGAATTCAGGTGCTTTCAGAAAGCCCAAGCAAGATTTCAAACAAATTTCTCACTTGGCTCCAGTGCTTAGAAAATACTGGAAAGGGGAATGCCCACGTCTATATTTATAGAGAGGTATGTGCTCATTAGCATCTGGAATGCGTAGGTATTGCATGGAGAATAGATTTTGTAAAATATCAAATTTTTTTGTAGCCTGACATCACAGAATTTTAAGACAAAAACCAAGTCTGCAGTTTGGCAGCTGGTTTTTACAGACACACCCTTGTTTACACAGTAAAGGATACAAAGCAGTAAATTGTGTAGCTTATTGTTAGGTGAGAAATAGGTAAAAGCACGTTGTCCATGCCATGGAAATAACATTTTTGATAAAGGTTGGTTGTGAAAGAGGTAAATGAAAATCCAAACAGGAATATTTTTTTCAGCCTTTTGTAATTCCGTGAATATCACTTTCCTCACATACCTAGTGCTTTCCTACTAACCATCTTCAAAATATATGCTAAAAAAGCATCACCCTTTTGGTGCGTACATTAGAATACCAGTTATTTCTCCACCTAATGACTGACTCTATCTGTGCTCTCAAGTATGGTGCCTGTGAGATGGTTGGAGAAGCAGCAAGGTCCTGACAGAGCCTCTTGTCTCTTGCTAAGCCCCATATTTAGCGCAGAGGGGATTTCCTTGCCGTTGTGTAGAGAAGACAGTTGGGCCACAGGGTTTTTTTCTGCACCCCATCCAATCCTGAGTTAAATCAAGTAGCAGTTGTCAGGGGTTAAAGCTGGTGGCTTCTGAGCAGCTTCTTTGGAGGGGAGTACATCTGGCCTTTGCAGTCAGGCTTAGTGACATTTTTCGAGGGGAAAAAATACTCATCAAAGACTTTCACACAAAGAATTTTACTGAAAAGAATGGAGGCCTGAATGTATTCACAGTTAAAGATCAAATTTTCTGAGTAGCTTCAGCCAAAATAAAAGGGGAGAAAATTATGTGAAAAAGTCAAAATACTCTATTTCAACATTTTCTCAAAGTGAGGTTCATCCTCTTTGAAAATTTATTTATATTAAGGAAGACATAAGGCACTACATATTTCAGATTTTTTTTTTTGTGTGTGTGATGAATAAAGTCTTTCAGGTTGATGCAAACACTTTCATGTTTATCTGCCTTCATTTCTTTGGCTTGGGAGGCTGGGGTCTCTTTATCTTTCTTATCTGAACAATATAGTTCTGTGCATATAAGACAGGTACAAGCTCCTGGAAAGCTGTGTTGTTTGAGAACTTCAAATGGCTGGGTAGAGGCCTTTTGTTGGCCGCATCTCCCAAGTATTTCCTAAGACTTGGTCTGGTCTGATCTGACTGGAACCGGGAAGATTGCCTTCCCTGGAGGGTATTGCAAAATCAATGTAATCAACTGATGGGATCAGAAAAAGATTGGCTGAAAGAAACCAAGTCTTTGTACAGTACCTTTGCTGAGAGTAAATTTAGGAGAGGCTGTCCTCTACTAAGAATACTGTCAGAAATATCTTTTTGATTTTGATGACTTTTTTTGAATTAAATCATTGCATAGTTGTTAAAATTCAGAAATTGGAGTAAATGGAGAAATTCAGAAATTGGAGTAAATGGAGAAAGAGTCTTTTTTAGTTATGCTACTGGCTTAGGTTTTTAGGGTCTTTTAAGATGTATTGCTTCTTTATGGGAAATGTAGATTACTTAAATGGATTTCTCTTACTGGGAATTATCTGGTGGAAGTTCTGATTAATTTGAATATTCAAGGATGGATTAAAAGAGAGCTGAAGGAGCAATTAATGTTTCCTAGGTATGGCTTTTTTTTTTTTTTTTTTTTTCTTTTGAGCAGATTAGTTTCTCATTTTTTATCAGGAGACATACTAGGATTTGATGAGTTCTATGGAATTGCTTATTCTAGTTGTGTGGAATTGCTTTTCTTATATCATGTGTAGTATTTAATCTCCATATGATGGCTCTTTAACTTGTCTTTTCAAGTGTGTGTTTTGGTGGTTTGATGGTATGTAGAACATTTCCTTCCTGTACTTCAGCATTTCTAACCAAAATCTGAGTATGTTTGAAACCTTAGCTTATTCACACTTCCTAATCATAATCCCTTTGGTTTCCTTGTCAGCACCTTTGTGGTATTTCTCTGGACACCTCTATCTAATATCTCCAGAGGTTATTCTACAGAGTAACCTTTGACAAGATCTATTACTTGCTACTTACTGCTTTTAGCAAGGTGAAAAGAGGTCAGTCTCTGTAAAAGGCAGGCATTATTAGAAGACTGCTGTAGAGCCTCTTGGTGGCTTGCCCATCTCTTCTAGCAACACTGCAAATCAGTTCAGGCACCTCCTCTACAGCACAAAGAAAATTACATTTATGACTGGATACGATCATGTGTAGGTAATGCATGTCCTTGGGAAAGTGGCTCCTTTGTGCGTTACAAAGCCCCAGGCAGTTTCTTTGTCAAGGTTGTAGCACACTGATGCACCCACCGGAATCTGTGGGATTTTTGCTGTCAGCTTCAAGGGTAACAGGATTTCAGCCTGTTAGTTTTTGTATGATCAGTTTAATTGAACTTCATGGCCAATGCTAATGATGTTTGCTGCTGCAAGAGTTGAATTGATAATTTGGTTACCCCTCCTGTCAGAATTCAGGATCTTCTAAATGAAGATTGTCTATTGTTGTCTGTTTCTTTAACCAAATTAAGATGTAAAAACTACCCTTTTCTGATTTGAAAAATACAGATTTCAAAATCTTATTTTGCCAAAAGAGTAACTACAAGATCATTTTGGCTGACAATACAAAATCCTAGAAATTAGAAAAAACATATTTTATTCCAGATTAATTAAAAAGATGACAAATTGCTCAGGAGACTTTAGACAGATTTCAGAGGTGTTGAAAATACAATTTAAAATTAATGTCTAGTCAGTTTATCTGCATGCATCCTCTAAAAATGAATGAAAAATCTTCCCAGCGAACTTTGAAATATCTCAGTCTCAGGTTTTGCCATTGAAGGAGGCTGATGTTTTTAGCCTGGTTGTATCAGTTACTGATCACATGAAAAACATGTTTTTTCATGGTTTTTGTACATGTAAATTCTACAAAAGCTACTGGTATACCTTTCACATGCAAATAGTTTTAATACAGGGAAAAATGCCCTCTGTCTGAGCTTTAAATCATAAGGATTTTTCCTCTCATCTCCAAACACTGAAACCCAGGCTAACTTGTTGCTAACATGGCTTTCACCTTCTGTCCATAGTCTACCAATTAAGCACATGCAGACAGTGACTGAAACACTCTGTCTTGGAGTAGAATTTAAATTTGATTTACCTAATGGGAGCTCATTGCCACATGACTACTGTATGTGTATGGCCTGGACAGCTGGGCCTGAGCTCTTTGCAAAAATTAGGCATGATAATGGTCTGAGAATATTTAAAAGTATATAGGAAGAGCAGGGTATAAATGTGAAATGTGTATTACTTCTTTTGCTTCAAATAAGAAGATGAATAATGAAGAGAATTAATGGGTTTTTTTCAGTGTAATCATATAGAGGTTAAAATACAAACTGCCAAGACAAAACAACTTTCTGCAAGCTGAAAAAGAGGTTTCTGTGAAGTGTGGTGGTTCCTGATGTTCTGCTTCTTTTCTGCATCAGCAACCTCCCAGAAATTCATTCACTATGAATTTACCTGAAGGAGTCCTTGGCATATTCCTTTTTTTTCCAAGCCCACTCTTTATTTTTAAGCATGCAGAGAAGTGCTCGTATGCATACTTGTGTGTAATTTTAATTTTATTTTTTAATTGCATCTCCTCCTTTGGTTCAAACTCTCTAGCTGGAGATTAAATAATTAACCAAGTGAATTGGCCTTGCACTCCAGATTTACAACCAAAAGCTGTATCCTGTGGTTACAATTAAGGGCTCAGTCCTTGCAGAGACGAGCAAGTGTTTGCAGAAGGTTCCTTTGAGACTGAACCCAAGAGAATGAGACCAAGAAGTTGTAAGGCAACCGGATGCATCAACATCCAGAGCAGGAGAAGTATATACAAATCCTTACTATCAGAGAGATGGAAGAGCTTGCAGATAATTTTCTGCTCTGTTTTTGGAGTGAGAAATGTAAAGACTCTCTAGTGGGGATGTTGGAGGCAGGAGGTGGTGTAGAACTAGGGTAGGACTAGCCAACAGTGGGTGAAATCAGCTTCTTTCTCAAGGCCTTTGGATTTTGTGGAGGCTCTGAAAAAAGCCATGAAGTCATCCTCCACAGGTGGAACCCTTCCCTGCTAGAAACTGTTGACCTTTTACTGTAAATTGTCTCAACACAAATTTAGTACTTTGTGCATTTTAAGTTCCAGCCACCAAAGTAAGGTGCTGGCAGAACAGAGAGTAATTGCTGCTCTGTTTTCACTAAGATATGGTAACTCACAGTTGATGAATAACATCTGACTTATATTCTGTCTGAAAAGATTGTATATGTGCTTCTTTGTTTGTTTATTTTATTTCTCCCCCCAGACCAGCCACAAAAACCCTACTGCTCATCAGTGCAAAACCTTGCACTGACTGAAGGGGGAATTCCATGTACAATTGCCAAAAAAAAAAAAAAAAAGAAAAAGCAGATCCTGTAGTGAGGGAGAAAAAAATGGTTTCTGTTTCTTCTCATCTGCTTCCTTGCTTTCTTTTACTCAAGATTTTCAAATATTATCAATGTTAGAAACTCTGTATTCATTTTGGTTGCATTAATGCTGTAAGGCAGATTTGCATGGATTTTACAGTTTGCATCAAAGAAGAAAAAAAGTTTTGCATGATGGGCAAACTGTTGCTTAAAATCAAACTACTGCTGGTCAGTTCCCTGAACTAAGTGGTAGGTGGCACCCAGATTTGCTACAGCCCCAGAATTTGATGGCTGGGCAGTCTCTCTACTGAAGTACCAAACCTCTTATTAACTGTAAAAGACTGTAAAGCTGTAATTACAGAGAGTGTAAGTAGCTGCAGTGGAAGGTAAAGGCCAAAGAAATTAAGAGTTCAAAGAAAAGAAGGAAAAGACTCAGTGAGTCCTTGTGTGTGTGCTGACTGAGAAGATTGATTCCCTCAATGGTCAGCTTTTGTTTGTGCAGAACTTGGGAAAATTTTGAGCAATCTAAGTGCATTTTAGATTCTGATTAAGGTACCCGTGTGATGGTCAACTTTATGGCAAATCAAATTACAGCTACAGATCTGTTAACTGCGGAGAAACTCACAGCCCTCTGCCTCTCCACCTCATGCATGTACCTATGATGAGTTCAAAAAAAGGGGATTTTCTTTACAAAATATTTGCTTTCACTTGAAGTGGAAGTTGGAAATGGGAGGTCTGTTTGGCCTAGCTGGGTGCCTGCTTGTCCCCATGGGTATGGTTTTTCCAAGCGATGGCTGACAATACGCTTGGTTTGAATTAGCTGGAGCAGAAATCTGCAGGGACCTGAGGCTCTCCATCAAGCATTTGGGCTGTTAGCTCTTGCCATTCAGCTGCTTCCTGATTAGGAGAATGCATCTGTCCTCCCTTCACTGGTACCTGTTGGACAGGGGGAAGGCACATCCCTTGCCCTGCTTGTCCCTGTAACTTTCCCAGCAGGTGAGCTCCCTGCACCAGCACAAGTTGTGCCACGTATATCAGGGAATTTCCCCAACTCTAGGGTCATCAAACTTACATCTAAACATGGTGTCCTGCAATGTTCCTAACAGAAAACACCAGCTCACCTGAGCAGAAAGTCTGTTTGCAAATTTCTGGAGGTATTCAGAGGTGGCAGGATTTGTGGTAGGTGGGTGAATATTCTTTCTCTGTAAGCTGGGCCCAGTTTGGAAGATGGGATGTTGCTTTCTAGTTGACCATGCTCAAGAGCAGTGTCTTGTGGCAGCCTCCTGTGCTGTGTCTCTTAAGGCTGTTGAAAAAATCTTGGAGGAAACAGCCCCAGGTGAATTGGAAGAAGGGTGAAAGTGAGGAAATGTGATATTTTGCAATCATGATGTTCTCAGCCCCTCCCATGTCTCCAGGGTAAAGTTCATTTGCCGTAAGATAAGATAGGTTTTTTATAATGAAATAATATTTCAGAAAAACTTTGGCTTTAATTTCAAAGCAAAGGGAAAATGTAAATTCAGATCAATCAGAATGTCAGTGAAGGTGTTTTGTGTCAAAAGACATGTTCTTTCTTTGGCTGTAAACATTGTTACACTATTTACAATATAATAGTGTTGTTTATACTTCTTTTGTCCATTAGAACAAATTTACTTTCAAGATGATTAAAAGCTTTCAATTTTAAAACATTCTATTTACCTGTTTGTCTAGTGATTGTGATTTTTTTGGGAATAAATTTTTGAGGTTAGGTGATTCTGCTGTGCCAGCTGGATGAAAGACCTTGCAGTAAATCGGTGCGGTATTAAATCAGATTGCTGCTTATTTCTGCCACGGAGCTGGGATTCTGCTCTAAGATGCTTGTAATTTCTGCATTTCCAAAGGCTTGGAAAAATACTCTCATGAAAACTAAACGTAGTGGGTAATGAAGGCTAAAATTGTTTATACTAATCACATCAATTGGAAAATTATCTTCACTCAGCAACTCTTCTACCAGCAAATTAAGACAGCAAATGGTTGGTGTTGGGGATCGGCTTTACTTTCCAGCGACTTCTAGTGGCATCTTGCTCTGTATTATTCCTCAAAACAATCAATGCATCTTCTCTTCCTCTGTGAGGGCTTTTCTTCTCAGTTATACGGTTTGTGTAACAAACCATTAGTACGTATATGCTGCGATTTGTTGCAGTTTATCCAGCAGAAGTCCGAGTTTGTGGTCTGTGCTATCTGGGCTTCTGAAGAGGGACTGCAGGCAATGCACATCTGCCTGCACCTCAGTGGTGCCTCTTCACATCATTAAACATAATTTTTGGATAACTTTCATAGGTATCTTTAGATAAAAGTTTGAACACCTGGAGGAACTACGCGCGTACTTTTCTAAAGAGTAGGAAGGAAGAAAATCACAGCACTTCCAAGGGAAACACGAGCTTTTGCCAGTGTTTAATGCCGTGCAAACAACTCTTCGCACACGCAGAGATGCTCAGCTGCGGCTGGGGCAGCCGGCTCGGCATTGAACGTCGGCCGGATTGCCGGTGGCAGATTCGCGGGCCCTCTCCCTGCACCCGGTCGCCAGCAGAGGCTGCTGCCAGCCCGCGCCTGGCGCCGGGAAGGGGTGGGACTCACCGGCCCCGCCCGGGCAGCGGCTCTGGCCGCGCCGTGCCCGCGGCCGGAGACAGGGAGCTCTGGGAGGGAGGGAGGGACGGACGGACGGACGGACGGACGGACGGATGGACGGATGGATGGATGGATGGATGGATGGATGGATGGATGGATGGATGGGCGGGCGGGCAAGCTCACCCACGGGGTGAGCGCAAAAACTGAACCACGCAGTTTCAGAGGCGAATGTTTCCTGCTGTGAAAACACTCTCTTAACAAATCCCAGTGAAATGGGGCTTATAGAAGGAGCTGTTGACTTCACGTTAAGAACTCGGGGCATTTTTCTCCTATGTACATTTTCAATCCATTCAGCCTTTGCTTTCTGCAGCAATGTTTGGTTTAAAGCAGACTCTCATATGCCAGTTTGTTTCACGTGTTCAAGCATTCAGTAACCCAAGGGACTCAACATCAGATGTACATAAATCTCTCTAAAGAGCAGGGAAACTATACAGAGAACTGACTTTTTGCAAGATCAAGACTGAAAGGCAACGACTTAGTGTGTTTCTGCTATGGGGCATTAAAAACACTGTTTACGTTAGCAGGCTTCCCAAGATATTTGTGATAATATGCTACTCTTAAAAAAAACCTGAGCATGATAGGTGTCAGTGACTATTTTCTATAGACAAACGAGAGCTCTGTTGTTGTTTTTTTTGGTTTTTTTTTTTTTTTTTTTTCCCAGGAGTTCATGGAGTTTAATCAGCAAGATTTAGATCTTGGGCTTGTTCTCTCAGCATAGCAGTAAATCATTCCTAAATCTTAAGGAGATGTGCCACAAATTCTACTGATTTTCAATGTAAGCCTTCACATCCAACAGGCTTGATTTAAATATAGGTTTCTTGCCTTTTGAGAACATACCATCTGCTTAAATTGTGTTTACTGTATGGAAGAAGTCAGGATTTTCCTGGTGAATTATAGAAAAATGATAGCCTGACACTCTGTAAGTGACACCTGTTTAGGAATAATTTGTTAATAGCTACTTCGAAGCTGATTCTTGTGTTCATCAACTGAATAGGTTAAGTTAATATCACATACTAATTCACTGAATAGCTGCTCAGTCTAATGCAACAATAATAACATGTAATTACCTGCCGCGGTTACTCCGGTCTCCTTGCAGAGCTCAGCTCTGGGGAGAGAGAAACACGTGTGATAGAGAGGAGGTCATATTCTTCACTGGTGTAAAGTCATGTTATTCATTCATGTCAAGAGATTGCAGTTTGTAAATCTGCCACCCACTTACTTGATTTTGGGAGCCTTTCTCTGAAGCAGCTCTGGTAAGGTACAGTCCTGCTTCCTGCAAAGAGGGCTGCCAGACTGCAGTGCCGGTGTTTGCATAGCTGCTCTTCTGAAGCATGTAACATCTTCATTTTAGTCCACTTGCAGTCCTAACAGCTGGCCCATGTTGAAAATGATATAAAATTTTTTGTAGTGAAACAAGGGGTGTTTAATACTTTTTGTGAAGTAATTGTGCATACCTTCTTTCTATGCCTGGTTTCCACATGAAGTATTATCTGACATTATAGCAGACTATATATATATTCATTAATATACTTTTGGTAATGTTATTTACTTATGATACACATACAATTGTTAACTGTGAATGTGGAACTTCAAAGTGAAGCTGGGCATGGAAAATTGAAGATTCTCTGTTGGGTGTACACAGCTCTTACTGTTGTCAGCTAGAACTGTAAGTGCTCAGTCAGTGAGAAAAAATTGGCTTCAGATGTATGTACTGCTGCTGCAGGCTGGATTTTGGTCTATGAAAGTCTTTATATAATTGTAGTGAGGTCTTTCATTGGTGAACATTTAGCTGCTTTGCACAGTATTTTTTCACAGTGTGTACTATACACATCAGTAATACACACACTGCATAGTGATATACTTTAGTGCAAGACTTAAATTGTATTCCAGTAATGCACAGGAAAAGATATCAGTCACTTTATTACAGGAGACAGATTTGTTTACATTAAAAGAAATTGTAAGCAAATGTATACCAACAAGTATGGTATGTTCAGTACATACAGGGGAGTAACAATTGCAGTATTGGTGATTGATTTTGCACTTGCATGTGTGTCTATGTTGGTAATGAATTTGGCTACAGCAAGAAAAACTGTGAGACCTTTTGTTTTATGGCTCCTCCCTTCTATACAAAGGATACTACTGGGAAACTGGTGAGGGACCCCTGTCGAAAAAGGGCAGCAGCCACAACAGAACAAGTGGGCATTTAATGTACAATACTGTGGGTTAATTAGCATGAGTGGACACCATGTTGCAAAGAGAAGTTGTCTTTGGTGAGACAACTATTTACAGGGGTACTGCAGCTTCGGCTATCTCTAAATCCAGGTGCACATAATGCATATGCATATGAGCTGGGTGATGTCACAAGTGAGTTTGGCTTATTTTGTTTATCTGGGAGAGGCTGGGTTGTTACTCACTTGTGACTGGTGAATGGGCTTGGGAGTACACTGCTGAGATTTATCTAGTCTCTCTCAGCAACTAGATCTTTCTCAATTTGACATACTTTACATTTTCTAAATGTTTCATTAAAAAAAAAAAATTAATTTGTCTACCTTTGCCTGTTTTCACTATCCAGACTCCCCACCACCTCCACTCCCTGTGCAAGGCTGGATATTAATTGAGTACAAGCCTCACATTGCTGATGCATATCAAATCTGGAATGACGATCAAATATTCTGCCCACTTGTGTCTGGGTGTTTCTTGGGCGTCTTGGATTTCTTAGGATTTAGGCTTGAGTCCCCATGTCCAAAGCAGAAAGTTGCATTGCTTTTTTATTTCAGCTTACAAGTTTTCAGCCTCCTACTCTGCTGTGTTTAGGAATAACTGAAACTGGTTCTTACAGTCCTGAAATGCCTCTTCTTGAACATCTTCTACAGTGACAGCACGAGTCTCTTCTCATGTCTGATCCAGTTTACAGTAGGCAAGCCCTTGGTGCCTGTATTTGCTAGCCAATAGATGTGGCAATGTGCCAGACCTACTTTTATCATCTTAAACTAAGATGCCCTGAATATATCTTGATAATATTGCTTCAGCTGGTGCTAATGGATTTTGACCTCTTTGATCTGCCTTTTTTCTCAGCAATTTTGAATTGGGGTACAGTGGGTACAGCCTCTGATTTGTCTTTTTACTTTTATTTTGCTAGGATGGCTGATCTATTCTTTGCTAGTTTCTAAAGCTACAATGCTTTTTTTGCAGGGTTGGTGGATTCAGTAGCTCTCCCAAATCATAACACCCCCCTGTATTTTGACTTTTTTTTTTTTTTTTTTCTTGTTTTCTAGGTGTTCTTGTCTTTGAAACTTAACCTATGTGTTCAGCCAGAGCACTGCATGACCCACAGTGACTATTCATTCCCAGGGTATTAGATGAAGGAGTCGTGGTGTTGTATTGCATTCAAATCAGTGTCTTGCTCTGCCCCGTTGCCCAGCGGTGGGTGGTACTCCTATGAGTCATCTGCTATAAATGCCAAATGATAGCATCTTCTGCTTCATGATGTTCTTGTTGGCAGCATTGTGCATCACCAGCACTCGGTCACATTTTTCCTGTCTAATATTGCTGCTCATCACAATTGTGATCATGTTGCATCTGGCTCCACAGCCAGCTGCAATCCAGCTAGCTGTTTAATCCAGGGGCACACTTGCAGATGCAGCTGATAGTTTAGTGTAGTATTTGTACACAGGAGTCTTTTCTTAAGTTATGTGTCCTATATTCTCCTCCTAGAGTGAATTTTTCTGTTCTCAATCACTGCCCATACAACTACGTTAGTTACTCACTCACCCCCTTCCCCAGGATTACTGTGGCATTAGTATATAAAGCAGTTCTGTTTCCCACAGTTGTCCATAGTTTGTGTATTTTTTTTCTTTCAGCCTTTCCTGATGCTTTCCAGATCCTGTGCACAGGAGCAGAGTGCCAGCAATCTCAGTTAGTCTCTGTTCTGCCTTCTAAATTCTTCAAATGCGTCTCTATGTACTTAATCTTCACTAGAACTTCTCATTGTTTTGATCCTCTCCCTGTGTAATTCAGCTGCTTGTGTTGTTTGCAGGTACTTACCCTGGGTTAAATTTGTTTTCTTCTATTGATAGATCTACAAATGCTCTTGCTCTAAGTAATGGTTTTTATCTGTCTAAACTTGAAGTGGATGGCTGCATTCTTCATTCTCTAATGCAAGCATCTATTCCTTCTTCATGTCTCGTGGCATCAGGATGAATTATTTTTCTACAGTATCTTTTTATTTGAGGTTACAGAACTCATTGTAACTGATTTTTTGCCCGCAATATTCCCGGCATTCTAAACATAATCTTCTTATTCACTTTTTGTCTATTTGTTCCCTATACTATTCACTGTTAGACTGGGGGAGTGATGGGACAATGTAGTAGAACTTTTAAAAATTGGTACGAATTCAGGTTCTTCTCCTAAGACTGTGGACTGTATTTTTTGTGAAAATTTTAACTTTTTTTTGGTAGTCTGAATCCTTTCATGTTGCCAGTACTTTCTGTTTCTAAAATCTACATGAGTCTTTGTTTTTAACTTTCTGGCTATCCCACTAGACTGGTTGCTGTCATGATTTTGGCATGATGGTTACTGGTTATTGATGTTGGAGGATTCTCTTCTGAAAGTGAAACTTTTAAAAACTAAAAGCTAGCCTGCTACCTTTGTCAATGCAAAATGCTACAGAATGCCTCTTTAACTTTCTGAACTTGTGGGCAGTGTTAGTGAAGACAGTGGGCACCAAACTGTTCTTCATCTCCTGGCCTACAGCTACAGGGGGTACCAGACACACTGGTTACACCTGGCTGAGCCAGTGCAGGGATGCTGCAGGGATTTAGGGCAGGGCAGTCCAGGTCTGCCTGACCCTCAGTGAACCATGTTGATGCAAACCTGCATGTGACAGAGCTACTCAGGTGTCACTGGAATATGTTTCCTGGCACTCTGAGTCCTATGCGGGTAAATTTGATACAACACAAACTAGCCTGCATTGGTCTCATGATAATAGATCAAGCAGGAGAGCAGTGCCTGAACCACCAGTCCGATCCCAGAGCCTCACAGGCTCCATGTAACACCAGCTACTGCTTTTCTCTGTCAGGAGAACAGTTAATCTACTGAATCTGGAAAACCACCCATAGATAATCGGGAGTTGAGAGTGCTGGTGTGTGCTGAAACCTAAGAACTCAGTTGAGAGCTTTGATGAATCAGGGCACTGATGATTACCCAAGGTGCAAACCAGTGGGGAACTGGAATGAAGATTCTCGAGACTTCAGTGGGAACATGGAGGAAACAAATAAATTAACCAGATTTTAAATCTGAATTACAGAAGCAGGTGTGGCAATCCTGCAACTGTCTCACTCTAGCGGTTAGCTTGGGGACACAAAACTCTTCTTTCCTGCAAACTTGTGCTTCCTTAAATTTTTAACTTTTAAGCCTGTCTCATTCTTAATCTGTTCTAAACACAATGCTTCATAACCCATCATCTCTTGTTTTAATTTGTTCTGATACTGATGTTTTTTCTCCCTTGATGTCCCTTTGCTCATGTACCCTGTCAGTAGAGCAGTGAAAGCACCACATCTGCACCTTCTAATGTTAAAAGTTTGTGGTAGTGTTAAAATGTGGCAGATGGCCTCATGCAGCCCCTCACAGCCCATCAACAGGGAGGAGAACTAGAAAGGTAAAAGTAAAAAAACCTAATGAATTGGGATAAAGACAGTTTAATAGGAAAAGCAAAAGCTGCATACACAAAGAAAGCAAACCAGGGAATTCAGTCACCACTTCCTATGAGCAGGCAGCTGTTCAGACATCTTCAGGAGAGCAGGGCCCCATCAACCATAATGGTGACTTGGAAGACAAACGTCATCACTCAGAATGTTCCCCCCTTCCTTCTTCCTCCCCCAGCTTTATACACTGAGCATGGCATCATTTGGGATGGAATATCCCTTGGGTCAGTTGGGATCAGCTGTCCTGGTTGTGTCCCCTTGTAACTTCTTGTGCACCCTCAGCCCTGTCCTCCGCGGAGTGATGCGAGGAGCAGAAAAAGTCTTGACTGTGTCAGCACTGCTCAGCAGTAACTAAAATATCCCTGTATTATCAACACTTTACCCAGAGTAAATCCAAAGCATAGCCTGATACCAGCTACTCTGAATAAATTTAACTCTATCCCAGCCAAAACCAGTGCAAAGTTTATTTATGCTAAGCTCTTTAAAACTGAAAAGTAGTAGTTGTTGTTATTATTACAGCATTTTACTGTGAATCTCCTAAAATGTTTTAACTATTCCAAATAATTTAAAAACTTTCATTTATCCTGCCTTTGCCAAATCCTGAGACTCATTCTAGATTCAGAGCCAATAGCATTACCACTGTTAGTCATAACTTGATTGGAATGGGGATGTCTTCCATATTGGCCTACACTTCATCATGGCATCAAACTTGAAAGGTCTTTGCCCCTTTTCTGAGCATAGTTTTAAACACATTCATGCCAAAGGAGAATAAGTAATTGGCTAAAAGCAAGTGATCACCATGACTTTTTTTTTTTTTTTTTGTTTTGGTTTGATTTGGTTGGTTGGTTTGGTTTAGTCTTTTTATACACCAGAAGACAGTCGGTATTTTTTGAAATTAAAGACAAATTAAGAAAATGCAAATATTCCCTTGTGTTGGAGTGATATATTTCCGGGGAGAAACCAGGCCAGGAGTGGCTTTCAAACTTCTAAATCTGTTTTATGTGGTGTATAAGAGATTGCTGTCATCACCCAGATGCAGGAAATACCAGTGCTGGGCTTAAGGGGGACAAAGTAAACTTGACAATGGACTGAAAAGAAAAATAAACAATCGACCAACCGTTTTTATGGCTTGTTTTTTCTCTTGCTTTAACAGTAACATTCACCTTCATTTACCAGAGTTCTGTGAAACATCTGTATCAAGCCTTAAACTTGCCTGACCTTAGTTTAGGTTCAAGGTTCAATATATTCCATGTGCATGGATGATTGTACAAATCCACAAGAGCTCTGTCTCTATGCAAACCTTTTTCCCTGTCCCAGATTTGGCCTCTTTATCGCTAAATAAATCCAAGGACAACTTTCTCTCTCTGTCTTTCTTTCTCCAAAGATTGCTGCAGGGGTGCCCTTGGGGCTTGCAGGGTGTTACAGGGCTTAGGAATAGAGAGGGAAAGTTGCCTTAGAGGATGAGGTCAACCTACTGTAACAACTGCCCTGGATGGAATCTTTTATAACTTGAAAAATTGAATTTAAAAGCTTCATTTTGCTAAATCTCCCAAAACAAATGGTTCAGCATTTGTATAATTTTTACATCTGTACTTCTTCTCTCATTTGTAAAATCAGAAAAGATTTCTAAATGGCTTCGAGCAAGGCTCTGAGCTGAACAATTGCTCTCATCGTGCTGCCTAGCTATATTTCTTCTCAGGGCTTCTGTGGGTTACTTTAAAACTACTTAACAAATAGCTGCCTGTATAGGATACAAAATTTGGGTCTTAAAGAAGAACTTGATGGCAGCCAAACCATGAGGCTGGAAACAAAAATTAATTTTGAATTTGTTATAGTTCCCAGCACAAGCTATATTGATATGATTATCATTTAAATCTATTTAAAAGTAACTTCTGTATGCAATAGCATACAAGCTCAATTGATATCTCTTGCACACCTGTAATCTGAACACAGATGTACTTTGGGGAAAGAAGGATGACTTGTTTTCAGTGTCTTAGATACTCTTTGTGGTGGATTGGCCCCATAGCATGAGATGCCACGCCTTGCTCGGGGTCCTGCATCACAGTGGTTTTCCACCTGAGGAAGGTCTGCACTTACTCAGCTGGAGGGTTCTGGTGTCGTTAGGGAGGTCACCATGAGAGGGTGAAGAATTCCTTTCACATGGGATGGTGTAGGGTATTTCGTCTTGCTGATTCCAGCCACGCCCACGGCCAGGTGGTGTCACTTGGATGAAGTGAGGAGATTGGAGCCAGCCTTCTGCTCCTGTGACAGCAAAACTCGATCCAGTTGTGAAAGAAGTGACACTTCTTGAATAGTTTCTGAATGAAAGTTTCTATGACTTTCTCTTTTATCAGTACTTTATGAATATGAATAGCACTCCTCAGACAGGCAGCCAGCATTATTATTGTAGCTCAGACATTTGTGGCAACACTGGGTGTGGAAGAGTTGGTTTTTCTGACTGGCATCTGTGTGGTGCCCGAGTTAATCCTAATACAGTCTTCTTTCAAAGCTAGTAGTGAGAAACTGGCAATTCTAGCTCATGATTCCTCTCCTCTCAGTGGAGATGTCTGTATCAAGTGGATAGTATTCGTGTGCCTGTTTCTTTTTGTTGACTGTGGAGGAAGTCTGGAATGACTGACTGAGATGGAGATGCTGAGGATGTGTAAAGCCAAGATGATTATGTGCGTATCATACAAACCAGAAACCTCTCAGATGGGCATGGTGGGCATATTTCTGTCTGGAAGGGGCATATCCCCATCAGCTAATTTTGTGTTTAGCTCCACTGAAAGATGTGGCCGATTAGCTCAAGAGCATTGTTGTGCTGATATTACTTCCATGATGTGAGCTGGTTATCTCTGCCCAGCTCTGCACTGTGCTGTGTAAACAGCCACATTCCCTCAGAGTCAGCTTTGGGTATTTTGTGTGGCACAGCATTAGCCCAGGCATAACTTTTTGAGGCCACAGTAGATTTTACATACCTGTAGGCATGTTATTAAGTTGAAGGTTTTGCTCTCCAGAGGGCTTTGTTGAAGAAGCACGTAAGGGCACTGGTATTTGTTCTTATCCCCAAGTGGAAAATGCCTCCTTGCAGACTGGCAGGAGACAGCTCTTCTCCACTAATCACTTTGATGTCATGAGATGCAGGCCTTATTTATCAACACACCTCTAGGAAACTACAGATCCCTCCTGCCCTTTCATTCCCCCACAGTCAGTTCAATTTTTCCTTTAAGTAAATGAACTTTCAAAAGAACTAGGGTTTATGGAAGAGGGTTCATGGAGCTGTGATAAAGCACTTCAGGCTGTAACTTACACTTGTTTCTGAGGCTTCACTTTTATTGCTTGAAAAAATTCTCATATGATCTCATTTTAGAATTGGGTACTTCAAAGGTTGTTCAATCCATGTTCCTTCGAGGCTGCCTATGCAGCCCTATAATTTTTTCCCATGTTCTGTTCTTCTTTTTTTTTTCCCCTCCTTTCATCCTTATTAACTGGAAAACACCAAAGGGATTTTCACACACCAAAAATGAGTAGTCTTGCAATATTGTAGCCATGCTGCTTTAAAAGTTACTGTAAAATCAGTCCATGGTGAATGTGCATTTGCACGTTCATGCTCTATTACTGAGTGCCTGAACTAGTCTTGCTAACCAGACTCTGTTATGGTAGATCTGCAGGCAGAACTGTTCTGGTAAAGCCTTCAAAAGGGATTTGATTTAAATTAGAAATAATTGTTTTACCAAAAGTGCTTTATCACACAATTACAGCCTTCCATCAAAAAGCACAAGCTATACAGGCTTTGTGAGAAGGGATGAAGGCAAGAAAGGATCTTTCCCAGCATATATATGTAGTCTTTTTTTTTTTTGCTTCCTCCTCCCTGCTTCCCAAACACGGAGTCATATTCAGTAGTGAAATGAACTCGACCTCTCTTGAAATGAGGTTGGACTGTTTGTGTCCCATGTTCTCTGGTTGGAAGTTTTGATGGCCTCACTAATGTTGCTCTCTCAACTCCTGCAAAATAGATTCATTTTCAGTCACATCATGAGTGTGAACTGAAGAGCATGAAATGCAAAAAATTCCAGAATTTTCCTCTGAATTCTGTGACACAAACACCTTCTCCCAAATATTTTTTCACTGTGGTTTCAGTTTCTTTTCACTTTTCTTTTTCAGTAGGAAAATATGAGAATGAGAATGAGATTGCCAGAGAAAGACATTAAGAAAAGAAGACAGCAAGTACTTTCTTAAAAAAAAAACAACCTACTTTCCTTTAGTTTCTTGTTAGTGTTAGGGACTAAAATAACAGACATTTTTTTCTTTGCTCTGACACTTACTTGCCAAAGTGATTAATTTCAGTCCTTGTACGTAAGATTGAAATCTATAGAGAAAAATGTACAGTCTACTTAAAGAGCCAAGCATTGGTGCTGGAAGCAAGACAACCTGTGAATACTTCTCACAAACAATTGATTGAAATGAAATAAGCTTTCAATGTATTGATCTTTGTTCTTTTATGTTTGTTAGACCTCAGGTAACACTCAGTGAAATTTTTTCAGGTAAACTTCCAAGTAGAGAATGCAGCCTGTATCTCCACATATGTTCTTTGTTATTTGTGAAGTGATACCAGAAACCCTTGTATTTTAGATTGGTTAGTTAGCCCAGATGTTATTACATGAGTAGAGATATTTTGCTGCTTCTTTTTTTACCATTGTCTACATAAAGGAGATAACTTTTTAGGTCAGCCAATGAAACACGAGATGTATTAGTGTAGTATTAAAGTGCCTTGGAGATGGATCTTATTTTTTTTTAAACACTAACAACAAAAAGTTTGTAACACACTGTGTACTACAGGCAAATTAATGCTATGATGTAAAAGAAAACTGCATAAAATAAACTGTTCTATAGGTAAGTGCAAAATGAAACATCCAAGATCAGAGGCTTCTTCATTTCAGACCAAGGCAGTGCTTGAGAAAGGAGAACATGAGGGACAAGAAGGCAAGTGTAGCTCACAAATCTGCTAGAGGAGGTGGATGGTAGTGCTTGGAAGGAGATTAATGAAAATCCTGTTTATTCTTGATGCTCCCCAAATATTTTTTTATTCTCCAGAATTATGCAATGAATTGTATTATTTGGATGATTCAAACAAAATGTGCATTAAACATTCTTTTGCCTGTTTTGACACATGAGAAGATAATAGCAGCTATTTATAATTGCCACTTACTGTCTTGAAAGAAATTCTAGCAGCATTAATATTCAAAAAGCTATTTGTGGCATTGATAAATGAAAAAGCATTAGTCAGTATCTGTAGCTGTCCATAAAAATAGCGCTTTCTGTGAAGAAAACTTACCTATAAAAATGTTGGGTACAATGTCACACAAGATTATGACAACTAGAGTATATAGACTTAATGGCCTTCATATCATTAGCAAACACTAGGAAAGGCATATCCTGCAGTAATATGGCTTTCTGAGAAAACTTCTGACTCCTCAGGTGACTGATTGGAGGCAGATGATATACCGAGAGGATCTGTCAAGTGCTTAGAATCAAAGTGTCTTTCAAAAAGTGCACTACCTTTCCCAATACTGAAGCCTGCATTTGCAATCCCTTTGTTGGAGGCAGTCATTGATATTACTACCCTGTGAAATCTGCCTGTGCTGGGACCCTGCCACCTCAATTATGCCTTTATTTTCTGATTATCTTGCTTCTATAGCATAGTTACTGTGAAGTGTACATAGATCTGGGCAGCTGGTAGAAGACATCCATAGCATGTTTGCTTTACAGGCACGTAGATGGCAGTAGGCTTAGTGATTCTTTGGTTGGTTTTTTTTCTTTTTTTTTTTTTTTTTTTTTTTTTTTTTTTTTTTTTTTTTTTGTGTAATGGGTTATAGTATCTATATTACTAGGGAATGTGAATGCTTACTTTTGGATTACTTTCAAAATAAGGCCATGTTTTTCACTGTCCTGGCACAAATCTCTGTGATTTTCTGTTCTTGCAAGGAAGGGAAAAGGAATTATGTATTCATATACTTGCTACACCTTCAAAACAGCTTATATATTAAATTCTCTTTTTAGAAACTGAGGCAATTATATGTTGAAATAGCTTTTTAAGTTTTTTTTAAATTCTATTTTAAGTTCTCATACAAAGTATTCGTTAGTCATAACTCTCTGCACCCTATTTCAAAATGAGATAAATTGTATTAATTAAAAATGCAAAACGCCAGATCAGTCTATGCAGTCCATTTCCAAAATAATGATCTTGTAGTTAATCAGTACATTGTAACTATAAATATATATGTATTTATTTCCCGACTTTGCCACCAATTTTGCATGACTTGGGATAGGTCATGTAAGCTAGAATCTTCTAGATGAAACTACAGACACAATATATTTAAAACTCCTTGCAGTTAATTGTGATTGTAAGCATCTTTCAGCTCTGTTAAAAAGAATTAAAATCAGTCTTTAAAAGTGTGTTCTTTAGCCTCTTGTCTATAATTTTGGCATAATATTGCATCTTTGTATTAGAGAGACTACTGAGAGAAGAATGAACAAAATAATGTGTATGTGTCTGACTTTTCCTTATTTGCTTACTTGCAAAGATAAATATTCCCTAAAGGGATATAATTGGAAGAGGGTGTGTGCAGCAGCAGTTGAAAATGAAGCCTTTTAAAGTATTTCTGATTGGACACATAAAAACTGGAGGCACTCACTATCACTGCTTGCTCTTGAAAATCTTAGCCAAGATTTTTTCATTTTTCCCAGAAGAGCTATGGCCAGGATGGCTGAGGCTTGAAAGCTGTGTATTTACATAAGCACAAGTTACAAATCTGTGGTTTTTAGAGATGTTTAAATTTCACCACTTTACACTTGCAGTATGTTATAAGTTGCTGTGAGTAGTTCACAGGTTGTGAATGTACAGCCTACAGAGAATTGCCCCTCATGTTGCCTCCTTCTTGTTAGGAAAAGTAGTAATTTTTTTCATATGTGCCAATTTTTAAGGTTCTTCTTTGTAGTTATGGATTGGTCACTGCCAGAAATTTGTGGATACTCACTGGGGTTACTTCAGTTACACTGGAGTTACTCCTTTACTAGGAGTTATTTTATTTTGATGTGCTGCCTCCTTCACCGAGGCAATAATCCCATGGGCCAGAAAGGCTGATTTTTTAAAAGTGATACAGCAGTCTTCTGGGAAGGGTTCTGGAGACTTATATTGCTGAGGGGTACTTGCATCCCTGTAGGAGGAAAGGAAAAGCCCCTCTGCACACTCTCACCTACCCCACAGACTTGCATGTCACATGTGCACATAGACAAGCACACTCCTGGAGTGCAGAACTCTCTCTCTGCTCCTGGGAGGGTCTCCCATAGTTTGCATGTACATTTTTCAGTGAGGGGTGCTGTTTCAGCTGATTCAGGAAGGCAGACTCATCCCTGTGTCCAACCACTGGTAGCCATTCACTTTGCAGTTGCTGTATTAGTTGAGGACAGGGTGGCAGCCCATGTCAGATGTCCCCTTCTTGTCAAGTGGCAGTGGAGCAACAGCTGCATTTATGCCCCTTCTGAATCCAAAATCTCTCATTCTTTGAGGTAGGGTTAGAGGTCTGACTAGGCAGAAGTACACAGGCTGTATAACCTGTCTGGGTTTGTTACAGAGCTGTTGTTGGAGTGCTCCCAAGGGACCAGCAGCTGAGCAGCATCCCCACAAGTGCCTTGGGCTGAGCTCTCCAGTGGAGACCACCAGGAAAGCTCTGTGTCAGGCACCACAGGGGTCTCCCTGGGGGTGAGAGCCTCGGGGGGCTCATCAGGGTGTCAGGATAGGATCCATCCAGGAGCCAGCCTCCCCAGCCAGGGAAGAAGGCAGCCAGAGCAACCCCAGTGATGGGCATTGGCATGTCTCTGCCTATCCCGGAGCTCCTCTGAGATGCTGATGTTTGAGCTGCTCTTCTAGGTATGGAGAGGGAGGCAGACTTGTTTGTCTCACATGCAGCAAATGTATTTGCAGGGCATTTTTAGTGCTGGGGACTGGAAGGGCACCTCCAACCCTCAGGAATACTTCTGGAGTATTCTCACCCAAGGAGAGGAGAGAGATCACCACTTTTGTGCTCAAAGAAAGCATATATTTGTAGAAAATCCTTTGAAGACCTGTGTTGGCTTCCCATCAAAGTTAGCCCCTCTCCTGAGTCCAGACCTTTAATGGTTGAGAAGCTTGACCCAAGGGTTGCAGCCAGAGCCTAGCTGGGGGTCTGCAGGAAGGGCGGGGGGAGCAGAACAAAATGGTCTGGGCTTTTTGTTTTGTTTTGGATGACTGCCAGGCAGTCTGTGGGCCATTCTGTTCCCTTCCCAAATCAGGTACCTGGATTGCTGGGGCAGATGGTCCTCAGCCTTCTCTCTGGTGCTGGCTGTTAGGAGCTGCTGTTGGGAACTCTGCCACCAGCCTGTGTCATGGTAGGGGCAGAGGGGCTTCACTGCTGAGCCTGCCAGTCCAGGGCATTGCTTGCTGCTCCTGGTGTTTTTGGTGCTGGGCCTTGGTAGTGTCTGACTTCAGAGCCCTGGGAGCTGCTGTGCCTGCAGCATGGCACTGTTTGTTGGCGATAATGTCCTGTGACTGCTGATGGTGCCTCAGGTACTCCAGAAGACTGGGTCTAAAATACCTGCCCTGCCTTCCCCCGAAAAGCTTTCTTCAACTATTGTGAATTTTTCTTCTAGTTCATAGTTTTAACTCATTTAATAAGCTGGAAGACTCCATTCTCACAAACAACTTCCATAAAGAGGTGGTTGTAAGGTGTAAGTAGGCCACAACTTATGGGAACAACCTTTTTAGCAGGGGCTGTTGCAGTAGGACAAAGTTTAATGATCTCAAACTGAAGAAGGATCAATCTAGAGTAGGTATAAGGAAGAATTTTTTTACAATGAGGATGACTAAATACTGGAACAGGTTGCCCAGAGAGGTGGTGAATGCCCTGTCCCTGGAAATATTCAAGGTCAGGTTGGAGGGCTCTGATCTATAGTAGATGTCCCTAATTTATCGCAGGGGGTTGAACTAGATGACCTTTAGATGTACTGTTTGACTCAAAATGTTCTGTGATTCTATGAAAATTTAAACTCTTGTTTTAATGTCTGCAAGCTTCTTTGAGTGTATTTTTTTCTGAGTTATTAGTTCAAGCAAATACTTGCTTACTGCTTTATTTGTATACTGCCCTTTCAAAGTCTAAATACACTGTGCTGTATTCAATGCAATGGATGATTTGGAAGCAGCTTTTTAACCTAGTCTCAGAACTCAGACCCTCTTATTTTTATGAAGGTATTTTAACAGCAAGATTATTCCATCTTTGATTTCCTAAAAACGTACGGATAAGCCTAAATTCAAATAAAACTTACCAAAACTAGGTTGTTACACTGCTCTTAGTAAAACTAGTTATATGACTGGTGAGAGACATGTCTGAAGATGAAGTGTGTGTATTTGAGGATGTGAGCAGCTTCTCACGTACAATGTTTCAAGTGTTGCAAGTCAGCCTGCCCTTGATTTGTCAGGGCTGAAAAGAACAGTTTTCAGTTTTTAGTGTCTAAAACTCTCTAGGGCTGAGTACTGCCTGAGGGGACCTGTGGGCTGCTAGTCTTCTCAGCAGAGATTTGTTACCCCAGAGGAATTTATCTTATAGCTAGGAACAGTGAACAGTGAAGGTTTGATTCAGGATTTTTTTTTTTTTAGTCATTTTGCAGAGAGAGAGAACTTTCCCAACTAAAAAAAAAAAAAACAACAAAAAAAACCTTTAAAAATGGCAATTAAAAATTGGTGAAAGTTAATAATTAATGGCTTGTAGCTGGTTTATTAATAGCCTCATTTTTCTATGTAATGAAAATCTTAAATTGTCTTGTATGTTAACTATAAAGTGAAAAAAAAAAGAGTAAAAACTGAGATTGGTCCTAGTTTGAAATTATTTTAAACACACAGAATTGCAGAGTTTTATTCATAAAATGTTAAAGTTTGTTTGCAAAGTTCTGGTTGAGGCATTATTTTATATAATAAAATATGGAAGGAAAATTTGGGCTGGCAGAATTTTCAAAGCTCGTGTTAAAGCCCCTAACTGCTTCTGGTATGAAAGTCAGCTAAGCAGCCTTGTGTTGTTGTTTCCCCCAGGATATCTTTTATGCTTTCTGTTTTTTTTTTTTCTTCCTTCCCTTTGGAAATCCAAGTGTTTATTTGCATGCAAGTTAGGTGAATTCTTTTATCTATTTGTGTATCGTAAACCAAAGCAATTAGCATACTGCAGTTACAGTACACTTAAAAACCAAAACAACCCTACAAAAACCTTCAGTCAATATTATTCCTGGAGGGAAAACTCTTAATTAAATTGTATGCAAACTACAACAATAGGCAAAGTTGTTTGGTGTTTAATAATAACTCTTTGGGTCAGGGGGAAGAGTGAAAAAGTAAGTGTAGCAGAGAGCTTTGCATGCCATTAACCCAAGGATAGAAATGAGGTCAGCCTTTGAAGGGACAGACAACACACTTATCTGCCAGCATTGGAAAGTCCCAAAAGATTAGGTTATTTGCCAGATGTTACTGGGAGTTCATCATTGACACCCTCTGCATCATGGGCTTCATCTCTCGCCACAGTTGCAGTTGCCTTTTCTGCCCTTTGCAGGCTTCCTGGAGATCTCCAGTGCATAATGCTTGGTTTTTTTTCCTTGAAGTAGGTTTTTTTTTGTTGTTTATTTCATAGCAATAGGCATGGTGAACCATCTTAACTTGTGAAGCTGATCTGAAGACTCACTGTTTTTCTTTCATACACCCACGATAATCCTCTTGGTATGGGAACCATGGACTTGAAGCACTGTGACTGCCACAGCTCCGGGAATGGGGCTGTGTTTGTGAAGGGATTTGTAGAAGACAGACTACTCACCTCACTTAATATTGGTAACCTTTTGAAGATGAATGAAAATTGGGGCAGACTTTCTCATAGGCTAAGAATGTTCTGTTGTTTTTTATCCCTTTGCCTGAAAAATAACTAAATGCAATTCTAAGCAGACTATTCTTATATTATTAGCAACTTTATAATTAATCAAATATCAAGAGTGTAATCAAATATTAAGTGTGTAATCCACTAAAATTGGTAGTGAAGGAGAGTGGGTGCTATTAGATTCATGTCAGTAATGACTGTATGAACCTGGAATGGTGTTCTCTGCATGTATCTTCTCCTTTAAATCTTTCAAGAGTTTGGTAGTAAATATTGATTTCAGCTAATGGTGGTTTTAACTTCTTTGTGCACATGCTTTGCCCCAAGGGACTCTGTCATGTACAGGGAGAAGCCAAGACTTGCTCATAAAGAACAGAGCAAATACATTTTTCCTTTAAAATGTTAGATATGAGTGGTGGTCTGGTCTCTTGAAGCAAGATTCCTGTCACTTGTATTACTGCAGTTGTTTTGCAGTTCTGCAGAACAATTTTGAGATGGACAGTGACCTAAATAAGGACTTTATTATCACCATGTACATCTGGTTCATGATATTATATACTGTATTATCACAATGCATCTGGTAAAAGAAGTCTCAGTGTTAAAACTTTTAAAATAGTGCAGAGTGCTTTTGTAGCACATCTTTTAAAGCATTTGATGCTTTCAGTCTTGCTCTAACATAGCCCATCCTTCCCTCCCTTTCCTCCCTTTATTCCCTTTCCTCCTTTTCCTCCCTTTCCTCTTTCTTCCCTTTTCCTCCCTTCTTTTTTCTCCCTTTTGTCACTTCTTCCCCTTCCTTCCTTTCCTTCTTCTGCTTTTCCCCATTTTCCTTGTGCTTTTCCTCCTCTTCCCCTCCCCTTTTTTCCTCCATCCTCCCTTTCTTCCTTCCCTCCCTTTCAAGACCCTCATGTCTAACTTAGTCTTCTGACATGAGCACTTCAGTTAAATGTCTGATGATACAGCACAATGACAGTATTTGCTCATGTTGAGAAAAACTTGACATTCAGATGCTGTTTGACTATCCATGGACATTTGGTGTTCTCCCTAACATTTGTCAAGTCCACAGACCCAGATACTGGTTTTACTTCAGTAGGTCTGAATTAGCTGTTGAATTTCCAGCACTGGAAAGCAGAAAAATTGCATGTAGGGGAAATGGAGAAGTACTTCAGGTATTGCTTCTCTCTGTTGGTGTGCAAAATGCTGTTGTTGAACAGAGCCATTTCCTTACCTTGGTGCAGCTTGTGCTGCTGCTTGTTCAGTTAAGCAAACCCTGGTGCTGTCAGCGAGGTTCCGGTCTGGTCTCTCATGTGGTTTCAGACTTGTAACTAGGGACAGCAGGTATTAGGGTTATTCTGCAAATGCCATCAGTGGGGGACAGTTGCAGAACTACAAGCCTGGGCCATTTCCAGGTTAGGCTGACCCTGTTTGGCCAATCACAGAGTGCAAAATAACCACGTTATTCCTCAAAGTGTTTTTCCAGAGTTGAAGTAATAGCCATCTTGCCCTATAAAGATCTTATTTCTCCTATAGAATATTTCTGTGCTGAGATAACTTTCATGAACTGTTTTCAAAAAGGGCTAGGTGTTTTTTTTTTTTTTTTGGGTTTTTTTTTTTTTTTTTGTGTGTGTGTGTGTGCTTTCATTTTAAAGCCACTTTTCACCTCTTTTCTCCTATTTCCATTTTTGTCTTCTGTGGCCTGTGCTTAGTAATTCCACGGCCATTTCTTTGTAAAACAGCAAATCCATTTGCACTATAGCAAGTGAATATGTGATGGGTTTCCTATACTGAAATGGGGAGTCCAAGAAATGTAATTATTTAGACTCATGCATTTCCACTACACTTGAGAGACTGATCATCCAGTGCAGAGGACAAATTGTGCCCTCCACCAAATACTTGCATGGGTGATACACAGTGTTGAGCTCTCACACTGCTGCTATGTGGGAAGGCAGTAGGTCATCTGCTTTCTATTTTGAGTTTCTTTTTCAGAGGTATCCTTTTACTCCCCTCCTCTTCCTCAAGCCCAGTCCTCAGTGGTTTGCAGTCCTTCCACTGTCTTTTTTCCATTTCTACTGGTGTCTTCTTGCCCCCAGTCCCCTTGTGGTTCTTTCTCCCTGTGTTTACCCCCCCTCCTTAATTCCAGAGTTTTTCAACATTCATTCTTTTTCCACTTTGAAATATCTTATATTTGCCCCATATTCTTTTGGTTATCCCCAGTTATGCTCTTTTTTGAGAAGAAAGCAGCTCTGCATAAGTGGAAGAAAGTCAGGAAGCAGCTATTTGGGTTTCTTTGATAACAGAAACAGTGGGTTTTAGTGGACAAATGCTGAGTTAGGGGATCAAAAAGTTTTCTCCCTTGACTGATTTGAAGGTGAATGAATGTACCTGTAAGAGAGAGAAGGGACAAAACCTTAGGACTGCTGGGGAGCCTTCCCAGCACTGGATTTTGTTCATGCAGGCAATAAGTAAACCATGTGGCCCTTTAAAAAGAACTAGGGTGTTCAGAAGCATGAACAAAGAATATTTTTGATACTCCTTTTGCAAATGATCCTGAAGTGTGCCAGTGGCTAGTGACTTCACAGATGCCAGCCACAGGGAAAAGACTGAAGGAAGGCTGCTTGCTGTTGAGACAATTTACACATCAACTGCTTTTTGAGAGCACTCGAGTCTGCATGAAGATTTATGGGCGTCTCTTCTTTTAAAATAAATGAGTAAAGGACCAAGTTGAGTGTTTTTCCACACATAAATGTCATAAATGCAATCCCAAAAACTTCGCTGGAGTACCAGCAAGGGCTCAAGCCCCAGCTCAAATGTTCATTGTATTAAAGTCCTTCTTGGGAACTCCAGACATAAATTGCTTTCCAACATCCAGTACCATTTGGAAATGCTTTAATCCTGAAACCAGGGGGTTTCTAATGGAAATGCTGACAGACCCTTCGTTGTAGCAGCTGAAGCAGGCAGGGCTGTGATAATGAGCCTGTATGCCTGCATGTGGAAAGCGTGATGCTAGTTCAGAAAACAAGCACTTCCACTGAAAAGCTCACGCTGAGAAAAACCACCGTGCGCTGTTCCAGCACAATGCTGCTTCAAATTGGCTTTGCTCAAGCAAGTATGTATTGGGAACAACAGTGGGCATTAACCCTGCATGTATTACACTTCCAAAACCAACAAGTCTTAATAGCATTTCTAATAACGCTCTAATTATCTATAAATAGCACGGTATTGCATAGCCATGACTAGCAGTTTAAAATGCTGCATGCACTGGGGTTCTTTGCTCTTCACAAGTGCACTGTAACCAAGTCTCCTCTTGCTTTTTAAACATTGTGCCCGTGACCCTAAAAAATAGGTGATGCTTCATTTCTTGCTCATGTCTCTGCATACCACTGCTAACACTAGAGACCGTGTGCTTTGTACCTGTATTTGGAAATCTCAGTGACCTTGGTCACACCAGGCTGAAGAAACCTGTCTTGCAAGCATGAACCCAGGTGATTAATTTCAACAAACAGGTTGCTTATAAGAGTGTAATTACTCACTTGTGCAAATGGCAGGATGGGTGCACTGACCTGCATTAGACACATTGTAGTATACACCTCCCCATCAGTTCTTTTTCCTCTGTTAATCAGAGGCCTGAAAACCCTGCAACATTTAGACAGCTTGAGGTTGAAGGCTGAAATGTCACTTTTAAAAGAGGGTTAAAAAGGTCACACAGCTGCAAATAATAATAGCCCAATGAAAATCAGATTCTTACTGCAGCCCACTTCAAGAATAACATTGAAACAGGAAACAAGCCTGCTTGATGTTTTTACCAGTATGGCAGTAAGATTACTGCTGAGTTTAAAAAGGGGGAGAGAGAGACAGAAAGGAGCATACTTTCTTGGTCTTAGATGTAAGAACAGTTTTTCTGGTTCAGAAAAGATGATCCTGGGGCTCTGCAAAATCTCCTTGAGGAGCTTGAGGATATGGGGTACTTCCCTCTGGATGCTGCTGAGAGGAGATGTAGTTTGTTGCTGTGTTCTGAGAGTGGTTTTGTTTCTTCTAATGGCTATTTTTTCTTTGTTATGTTCTTGCATTCCTCGCTGTGGGCTTCAGTTTTATTAATTATAATAAAAACTTTTTAGAAGACTCATGCAAAAATCAAGCAGTAGAAAAAAAATCTTGGCTTGCTGCAGAACTTACTTGTTTCTCTACCATATGACATAGACTGGAGAAACCTTTCTCTTGTATTTTTATTTATTTCTTTTTATAATTAGGATACCCTAACTTCTCCTGAGCAAAGTGATATTTCAGGAGAATAGCAGGCTGCAACAGCATAGCAGATTTCCTCACTTACACATTCTGCCAATAAGGCTCTTTACGTGGTCACAATAGGGCAATAAATGCTGACAGATGTTGTTAACATGTCTATTAAAATTCAGCCCCCTTTTCTGCTGGATTATACACTCATGGCTATTGTTAATAATATCAGAACTAATGCTGACATATCAATAATAGTGTTCGCTTTTATTTATAATCCTTGATTGCTTCTTCAAAAAAGTCACAAAGTTGCAATAAATTAAGCTATTGATAACAGAAGCAAAAAATTCAGACTGGAGCAATTTTTTAACTTTACACTCATCATAGATTTGTCTGATATTCTTCATGTTCATTAATTGCAGTGGTTATTAGTAGTACTACAAGAGTTGCATGAGTGTAACTTGAATTTTTAAGATCCCAAAGGCTAATAAGCACCTTAATTTAAATGGAAAGGCTGCTGTGATATATATTTTTATTAGGTGAAGTGGAAATGTTGCCATTGGTTGTGCTATTTCCTTCCTTCACCTGCACACAGTGTGGAAAAAGAAGACGTGGATTGTGTGGCCCAGCAACACACGTGAGACACGTGAAGAGAAGTGTGTGCCAGAGGCTGTGTGCAGCTGTCTGAGCTGAAGGATGGGAGATGCCTGCCTGCATCCTGAGAAGGATGCCATGCAAGCTGTGCTGTGCACAGCCAGAACACCTCTGCTGCTGAAAGCCCCCAGCCTGCTGCAAACCTGGGGTGAGGCCCGGTGGTGCTGGTGCAGCCGCAGCTTTTGCAGAGCTCAGTGGGATTGAGGTGTGCAGGAGGTTCACACTCACAGCCCGGATTTTCAGCTGCTGGTTCCTGGTCAACATTCAAGCACAACACTGGAACTACTGCCATATGATAACCAAACATCAGACACTTGCAAAAAGTGTAGGCAGCAGGCAGCTTCTTCCACTCATTTACTGTCGTAAGAGAGTCAGTGGTACCACAGTCTCAACTGCAGTGATTGCACCACACGTAAACACCAATTCTGCAATTTGTCCTGAGGGCACTGTACTGCCTGGTAACACATTATATAGGTCAAGTTCTGCCAGACAGCACCTTGGAGTGAAGGTGATACAGCCACTCTGGATTATTGCTTGTTTTATGCTTAGTGTCTGCAGAGAATGATTCTCATGGAAATAAGCAGTTGCTTGTGCATTTGGGGAAAACAATTTGATGTTGAATCTGACGCCTTTTCTAGGTACTGAGAGTAAACAACAAATCCATGTTTTCTTATAGTTGATTTCCTGGAGCTGATCCCTGCACTCAGGATTCTAGTCCTCATCTAACATGTTATTTTGGTGCTTAGTCCATGCTTATCTACTAGATAACCTTGAAAATAATTTAATTTTTATAAGAGCATACACTGATGGATTCAGGGACTAAAGGTCAAACTCAGGGTGGGGAGGGAAGTCTTAGACTTGCAATACTCAATAAGAAATCAAACTCCAAATAATTCCTGGTAATGTTTTGAAATTCACTTGGACCCTTGGGACCAGAATTCTAACTATCTTGTTTTCTTTAACTGAGTCTCATCTGTTGTTTTGCTATTGAAAATGCTGTTGTCACTGTCCCCTGAGGAGGGGAAAAAGGGGTAACAGAAATTTTTGGCAGTGCTTCAGTTGCAGGAGCAATTGAGATATTAAATAAAGCCTTTCATTATCCATGCATAGCTTCTTTTTTTTCCTTTTCTTTCTGTGTAAAGGAAAAAGTTGTCTTTAGGAAAGACAACATGCCTGGGGTCACATCCCATAAATAGAGGTGGATTTAAAAATCTAACTTAGCTGGAGGTTTCGGTTTTGTTTTTTGCAGGGTTTGTTTTTCTAGTCAGTTATCTCTCTGCTGCTTGTTTCTTTCAGACAGGATAGTGTAACTCAGAGTATTTTTGTGTCTTCATCTCTGAAGAGCTTGTCTATGCACAGTCTGGAACTGAAATAACTGAAATTAGAAGTAATTTAACACCTTTAGTTATTTTAGTATACGAATATACTCTTTCATTTCTGATTATGAGTATCCTATTTCAGTTTAACATAGCTGTAAGTTAAATCAAAACAGGATATGAATAATCTTAAAGGAGTAAATTAGATACAATTTTAGTTATTTCAGTTCTAGCCTTGTGTGGATACATAAGTTATGCCTGAGTTAGGGGCTTTCTTGACACTTTATTGTATTTTTTATTGTTTGTCTCAGGCCAGATGTTGGTAGAGATGCTCATGATCAGTTGGTGCTTATCAACTTTTGGGAGTAGTGTCCTTGTGGAGGTTGAAGGGCAAATGAAAGTAGAAATCCTTCACTTCTGCATTCTGCTTCTAGGAGTCAGTGGAGTCAGGCAGAGGGGAGTTTTTTATGTCACAATTAGGAATATATACTGTCAGGCTAATGTTGTCCACCAGAATGAAGTTTAATTAAAAAGAAAATGGTATCATCCAGTGAAAATAATTGCTGCAAGTACGGGTCTGGCTGATGTACTGGTTAATAGTGAATTACACTATCAACTGTAAGCATGCTAAAGATACTCCTGAAGATAGGAAAAATTAACTGTAGCTTGAAAAAAAATCAGTGGGTTTGAGCAATTTTACCACCTGCCCCTCTGCAGACTTTTGTAGTTATAAAATCAAATGGTGCTTCTTCATCAAGATATTTCTCTTGGGTCATGAAAAAAATTACCCAAACACCACTCAGATATTTTTCTAAAAGAGGCTGTGGTGAGGCTGAGTTTTAAGGGATTTCAGGGAATGTCTAAACATAAGTCATCTGCTTTAAGATGGGTCAGCCACTACGTTGTAGCTGGTAAAAACAGTTGTTCCAACAGGCTGAAAACATTTCTGAAATAATACTCCCTAAAATTTTACTGATTCTTTTTTTTTTTTTTTTTTTTTGCTCAGGGACACTGCCTTAGTATTGACTCAAAATCAGGTGCATAACTGCTTTCTGAGGGTGAATGTTTCATCCTTTGCCTTTATTTAAGACTTGGGAGCTTTCCCCCAGGGTTTAGTTCAAGGTTACAGGACTGGAACTGCTATGTGGAAGTGCAGTTTTAGACAAAACTTCACTGCTGAAGCTCCTGAGGCTCTAGTTGACCTTTTAAAGGATGGGGATGCACTGTTACCTTGTGTGCATGGAGAGCATGTATGTAATGTATTTAAGTTATTAATATCAGACAGACAGTATGGATGCAGAACTTCAAAAAGTGGGCTCTTTCTCAGAAGTAACCTAGACGTCTGGTTTTAATGTTGTTCAGCAGGAACTGAAGGAGGAAAGGTAAAACCTTTAATTCAAGATATTTCTGAGAAGACACGGTCTTATCTAATAACAACACTGAACATATGCTATTTTCTGAGGCAGATTTATGCTGTGAAAGCTGAACATTTTTCTTTCTTAAAAATAAATTGGTGCTCAGGAAGGAGCAATAAGAATTTAGACTGTAGAGAACCTGCTGAATATTAGCACAATTAGTACTCTGAGTATGAAAACTTTGTTCTGATCTGTTTGCAGAGTTTGAAATAAAAGCACAGACTGCCATTTCTGTATGTTGCATGCATGTGTGAAGTTTAGAACGTATATATTCATAGGTTCCCTTTCTTTCCCCCTTCCCCTTTTAACATGTAGATTTATGAGGAATCAAAGATGAACTTGGAGCAGGAGAGGCCTTTTGTCTGCAGTGCCCCAGGCTGCTCACAGGTGAGTGGAGTCAGCGGTGATATTAATTGAGTCCTCAGCACTAGCTCTGGCTTGTATAATGCCTCCTGATATATTAACACATGTCTAATAATAATATGTGTGTCAGGGTTTTTTTGTGTGGTTTTTTTTTTAAGACCTGCTTCCCCTCGATTCTCTCCTTTCCCACAAGACACTCTTACAAAATATTTCAAGCAAATACAGCAGCCAGTCAAAAGAGAGCTGGTACAAGTGCTCCTCAAGCTGCTTCTGTGCCTTTTCTCATCCCAAAGCCTAATGTTTCAAGACATGTATTGCAGATTCCTTTAGGGACTATCAAGAGAGGATACGCTAGGCAGGACACATTTATTTGTCTTCTGCTGAGATGTATGATGGAATATATTATGTTGCTATTGGGAGGCCCTAACCCTCCTTGCATTTTTTTTTCTGTTTTAAATATTTAAATACAATTATATCTTATTAGCTGATTTTTATCTATTTATGTATTTATTTATTTTTAATCTTGAAGACATCTTCCTACTAAATATTTTCTGTGGAAAATGCAGCCTGTAGATAAATTTTGCCCCAGGATGTGCATTTGGGATTCCTGTCCTGTTGACTGGTGCTCTGCCATACATCTCCAAGGGCAAAACCTGACCTGTGTTTAGGTGTTTAATAAGCTTAAAAAAACCCTGAAGTGACAAGGATTTTACCTGCTGAGAATTGAACTGGGGTGTGTGTGATTTTTTCAGTGATTTTGCAGTGGTGAGGGAAGTTCCCCCACATGCAGTGATGAGGGAAGTTCCATGTGTGGCACTTCTGACCCTAATTTGTTTTAGTAACAAGAATTTGTGAGTAAAATCTTCAGACAAGGGTGTCTTTTAGGCTTTTGCCATGGGCTTCCTGTGTGCATCCTGTGTGATACAGCTTACCCATTTTCCAGAGTCCTCCTCTCTTAATTAATGAACCTTTTCCGTGTTTCAACTGTATATTGGGAGTTTTCAGCTGGCTAAGGTATTTACAGCTCTTTAGGTTCTTCTGGCGGAGGGATGGGTGACTGTTAATGAAGTGTAGGTGTTGATTTTGCCAAGAGCTGAAATAAGGAGAGGCAGAAGCCTTCAGTCCAGTTAACAGCTGGCTGAGTGGCTTTGCTGTTTCACGAAGAGTGAGTTTTTCTATGAGAGGCAGAGTGCATCTTTTGGATTATCCCTCAGGCTGAGAATATGCCACTTTATTTTTCCACATGCAGAGTTAAACTTTCACCATTCTGTCACAGAGGTAGAATAAAAGTATCTGAGTTTAATTGTGATGTTTATTTACATTTTGAAACTAAATTCCACTGAAATCAGTAGACTTGAGTGTTTTCATGTCAACTCTTAATTAGTTTCCTCAGTGGAGGAGAAGCTGATCCAGACAAGCTCTTTCAGGTTTTCAGAGAGCAAGTTTGGTTGCATGCTGTTACAATTTGGAAAGACGAACAATGTAGATGTGATGTCCATCTTAAAAAACTTTTGACTTCCCATGACCCCTGTTTGTAATAAATGAGGACTTGACATAAGTGTATAATGCAGAGCTGCTGTCCAGCTAAGTTGGCTGGGGACTGGCTTCTCTCTTGGCCCATGCAGATGTGTGCTGAGGGCTTATAAAGTCAACCTTCTGCACAAGGAAGAAAGTAGACCTAGAAAAAAGACAAAGAAGTCTGGGCTGGAGGAACAGTTTCTTTTCTGTTGCCCCATGCCCTGTTTAAGCTGGCTGACTTCATCATGAAGAAAGAGCATGGCATCCATGAAGGAAAATCCATTTTCAAGAGAAATAAATATGGGGTCTTTTTTTCCCCCTTCACGATTTTATTGAGCAAAGTCTTTCTCAGATATTCCCTTTGTTCTTAACATAAATTCCTAATGCTGCATTTCTTCCAGATGAGTAAGCAGTGAACCAGAATTTCACAGTGAGAAAAAGGTCTTTGGGATTTCTTTCTTTTTCAGTTTTTTTTTTCTTTTTTTTTCTCTCAGAGAATTCAATTCCATTTTTATACTGCTTTGTCTATGGGTTTAGAGAGATTCTCAGAAGGTGTAACATATGGCAATTATTTATGCTATAGCCAGAAGCAAAGTCACTTAGCCAAGAGTATACTGTGTTGAAAGCATTAGGTCCCTTTAGCTCTGTTGTTGTCACTGTTTTTTGTGTCCTATGTACCTGTTGCTTTGAAGAGCTGCTTTTAATTTTTTTTTTTTTCCTCAAGCCTTGGTGATACTACTTTTGGCTTTTGATAATCCTGAAATAACCCACTTGAAACTATCTCAGTAGCAAAGGTCTGTGTATGCACATTCTGGTGAAGGCAACTTCACAGAACCATTCTGCTGTTTGAGCCCAAATGTGCAAGTGCTTGAGCGTTTATTCAAGCTTGTCTCTTCTTTGTTTTGTTCAAAAGAAGTTATTTCTTCTAGAAGTCTGTAATCAGATTGTAAATCAAGCTTAGCACACTGATTAGTTTCTTACAAAAAACCATCTCTCCACCTTCTCTGCTTGACAAAGGAGAATAATTTGATTTAGTATCATAAAGGGTCATAACTAGTTGCTATAAAACTCTGCACCATTTAATTGCCACTTCAAATCAAGTCAAAGTATCAAATATTTCCAAAATTAAAGACGTGTATTGTCTGAATACTTTTGGATAGAAAAAGCTGGCTTATTTAGTTACTTTTATAGCTGTTCATCAGATATATGTTGCAGAAAGACACAAAAGCAGAAAAATCCAGTAAAGTGATTTAAGATTTGCCTCATTACTTAGCAATTGCCGTGGGCTAAGAGCATACAGAACAGCAGCTATCGCAGATGCTCAGGCACGTGGTGACTTGTGAGGCTGTGGTAGCTGGAGTGGGTGTCTGAGACCCTTAGAATCTAAAACTTGGACTGTAATTGTTTTCAAGCAGTTGCATGACACCTTATGGTTTTTCATCCCAGAGAGCACAGCAGCAACTGTGTTTCTAAATCAAGTACAGCTATTTGTTATTCATACTCACTCGTATTTTCAAATATTCTGTTTCCTGTGCCATTTGGACACATTTCTAGCTGGATAAATTTCTTTCTGTCTCTCATTTTTGAAATTCTGTCCAATGCCAAAAGTTTATTAGAGAATTAAATTCTTCTTTTTTTCTTTTTTTTTTCTCTCTTCCTCTCTCTCTTTCTGTGTTTGCCTGACAGCGTTTTCCAACAGAGGATCATCTGATGATTCACAGGCACAAACATGAAATGACTTTGAAGTTTCCTTCAATAAAAACAGATAATATGTTATCAGGTAAGAAGACATGAATTCAAGAGTCGAGATAACTATTCAGATGATGTTGAAAGCATGACTCCTATTGGAAAGCTACTGGTGAAATGACTTCAAGATTGGTTTTAAAAAGCCCCAGCTCCAATTAAATAACAAGGAGAGGTGGATTAAGCTAGAATGCATATCTTTGAACAAAAAGACAGTTGCCATTCTTGTGCCTTCATACAAGTTTGCAATGAGAGGGAAAGAAATCACTGACCCTCAGGCATGCTGGCAGCTCTATCATTGATTTCCAGTGAAATACAGGCACTTAAGTGCGTGTCACTTGGGAGCCCAGCAGTGAGAGTGTGAATGAAGTGTATTTGTACTGTTGCTGGAAGAATTGCTATTTAAACTGGACAGACTCACTGCAGCAACTGGAAGAGGCCACATTGTATGAACCACCTGTGTGGTGACTCAGGAACTGCCCACTGTAAATAGCCATAACCAGAAAGGTGAACAAGTGGGTGATATCCAGTACTCTTTCCCCATCTCTCTCTGCACCTCCCCCTTCATAAACAGGGGTTATTTGGTATTAGGTATAATTGCTATAATTACTATAATTTCTTGAGTAATATATTTCTTATGCGGTCTTTCTGTGCTCTTGTCTGTGTAACCACATATCAGTGGCTGGCTGGCCTTTAGCCAGCGTTGGGTAAAGTCAAGCTAGCCCTTCATTTTACTTCTTTCCTCTCCTATTCCCTTTCCTATTGTTTATTCTTTGGGCTATAGTAATAGACTATTTAGAATAGTATCTCTAGACCTTTTCATGTTTCAAAGTAATGGTAGAAACCCCCCCTGTGTTGCAAATGTGTGTGTGGATGTTCAGCAGTGTTTGTTATTTGTCTTTTGCAATGGGCTTCTTCAAGGTAAATTGTGCCATTTCAGATGCAAATGTATATTCATTAAAGGGACTCCAGCAGACTAACTATTTTCTGGTTAAACTGTTTCAATTTTTATGAAAATCATAATGAAGTAACAATGGTTTGCAAATATCAAGGTTTGGGGTGTTTTTTTTTTTTTTCTTTTTTTTTTTTTTTGGTTTTTTTTTTTTGTTTGTTTTTTTTTTTTTTGTTTTTTTTTGTGTTTTTTTTTTTTTTTTGTTTTTTTTTGGTTGGGACTTTGGGCACCAAGGAAAAGTTAGACAGCCTTTTTCCCAAATAGAATTTGTTTTGCTTTTCATTTTAAAATGCCACAGTGGACTAAGTTTAGAAAGAAACAGTACACAGCATTTTGAAGACTAGGTCTTGTAAAGTGCCTGAGTGCCAGCTATGCCCACAGAATCCTGTGTTTGCAAGCACAAATGAGGAAAAGCTGCTTTTGCATTTGGCTGTGTCCTTTGGCAGTGAAACTGCTCGAAGACATCTGTGCTGTGGGCACATTCACCCTGTGCAAGTGGTGGCTTTTGTTAAAAGTGCTGGCTTTCTGTTTGGCAAGACTTTTGTTCAAGTGCAGTTTCTAAGGAATCTATTCTGTCATCAGGAATCCCCTGAGCAGAGTAGCTCCATTTGTGTTTGGTAACTTCTATGATTTAGCCATCCTGCTCCTTCCAGTGAGTTGCTTTCCTAAGCAAAAAGAATGTCTGTCTTCCAGCACTACCACTGGTACTGGGCCCCCTAAACCTGCAGCTAGCCAACTGTACATACTAATGTAGAATTTCTGGCCAGAAAGACTCTGAGATTGCTTCTAAGGGATGTATTCTTTGCAGTTTATTTATGATGATCCTCTGTAGTAGTGAAAGAATAAAAAGCCACATGTGTTCCCAAAGGCTGTGGCCAATGTTCCTGACTGTAATGCCCTGGCAAATTGGTTCTGAAATTGGTTCTGCTGGTGTATTGATTCCTCTTTTTGTGCTTGTTTGCTGAATTTGTTTGGCATTTTGCAGCCCTTACTCAGGAAGCATCATAGATCATCTACTCTCTGCAGGAAGACTTTGAAAAATAGTTGTTTCATTACCCACTGAAACCCTGGGGAAATCTAAATACCTTAAAGTTTAAGATGTTTTATTCTTAGATTTCAGAATGAAAAATTAATGATACATGGGAAAAAGAGACAGACTTTTCTCTTAGACATTTGTCTTCATGTCTTCCTTATTTTTTGCATTTTTGCTTATGTGACTTCTTAAAAAAATTGTTCCTGTCATCAGTAAGTTCAAAGAATTGCAGCAGCAACTGCCCTGTAATAAGCCAGGTGCGGTGTTAGTTTTTCCCCCCTCTTTCTCCTAAGCTGCCTAGAAGTCAGATTTTCTATTTTTTTTTTTTCCAGTATGTTGTATACTATCTTTTCATTTGTTGTGTATTAACATTATTATTAACAATTAGCCATGAAAAGTAACATACTGTATGCTTTCAGGTAGACATTAGAATTATTTACTCTGTTTACAGAGGTAGCTTAATCCTCAGTCTGGGTTCACTATAATATCAGTAATACTTAACACATATTAAACATGTTTTTTATAAACTGTTCCTGGAAGTAGGCAGTGAAACTGTTGGTTTTTTTCAAGACATCTTAGAAACTAAGTAAAATATGACTTGGGAAGAAGAAACTTATTTTTTGTGTGAAATCTATGTTTGGGCCTGAAATATAAGCTTCTAAGGCAGAGGTAAAGGTATGTTATATGTGAAGTTATACCTTGTCATGTAAGTGGGGTCAGTGTCTAATAAACAATGGTGCATGACCTGATTGCAACAATTGGTGCTGGTTTATCAGGTATATCTTTCCAGGACTTTCTGAGTTATCAACTAGCTTTACTATGTTTTCTACCATTTTTTTCATGCTGGCTTAAGAAGAACAAGTTGTATTAAATTTGGTGAACCCATCCCTTGAACCAATTCAGAAACCCCAGATACCCATGTATAACAAACAGCTTTCTGTTCTCTGACTGTATGAATGGAAGGAAAATCCACTAGAGGCATTGCACTAAAATGCAAGTGATACTTCTGTTGCACAACTTGACAACACAATTCTGTCTTTTAAAATTAATGTTATGTGTTCCTCTTTGTTGAACGCATTTTATTTTTGTTTGTTAGAAAGTCTTGTTAAGAATATGGATAGAGAGTCATTGATATTTTCTATTTCCATCTTTCCAGCTAAAAAAGAGCTATTTGAGATAACACAGGATATCTTATGTAAGTTTTGCATGCTTGTTCACCATTGCAGGCAACTTTATAGTTAAATTGACTGAAATAGATATCAGCTCTTTGCTGTTGTGCAGAGTGAACAGTGTTTGCATTGCTTCGAAACTCTCCATTGCATTGTGTGACAAAGCTTTTGTCTTTAAACACCAAAATATTAATGTCTGTAGAATAGATTGCTTCCTCCAGGGAAATAATAAAAGCCCTGTGGAACTGAACTTTGGGAGCGGGGGATTATCTACATAGAAACCTTTTTTCCTTCCTCATTCTATTTAATGAAACCAAATCCTCTAGAGTTTTGGTGATAAAGCCCACTGTAGAGGTAGAAACAGTTTTCTCTAGATGGAAGAAGTGCCTGTAATAAAGGTAGTACAAAGGTATTCTTTTTCCCAAGTAATGCCCGTGCCCTTGAGGTAATTTGCATCACTCTTGATTGCCTTAATTTTTTCCTCCTTGTAGTTTACACAGAGAGGTTTTTCTAGGCATGAATTTTGAGGCATGCAAAATGATTGGGTATGAGGACTCATACTGTAGTTTGTTTTCTTGTTTGCTTCTGTGTCCCTTGCTTTATCAAAAATAAAATGAAACATTTTCTTACATTTACTGGCCAGTTTCAGAGTGACCAGAAGACTTTAAAAATTAGTTGTACCCAGTATGTGTACCACTCCAGGAAAGTCCAACCAGTTCTTTAAAGGGTACATATTTAGGCAGTAAAGTTCTTGGTAGCCCTCATCTCGGCGGGAGCAGTTTCACCACCTATGTTTGAGTGCACTTCTTCTTCTTCTCCTCTTTCTCCACCTGGTTGTTGTTGTATTATGATGTTGAGCTCCTCAGTGCTCTTGGGTGGAAATCTGTGAAATCAATGAAGACGCCTCTCTGAACTTCTCAGGACATTCTTCTGTAGCTGCTTGATGGGTAGCCCTTCAAATTTCTGTGCTAGCGCCATTACTCTGACTTTGTTATCATTGTATGAAAGTACAACAAGGGTAAGTGTATAACTTCAACAGAGCCCACAGCTGAACAAGCCAAATGTCTATTATTATTGCACATCAGACTAAACATTTTTTTTTTTGAAAGAAAAATGAAGAATCAAGTTACACACTTTAGAGCTGTGCTGTTAGGTATCTTTTAACAAATCAGAATTTAATTTTTTTTTTCTCAAAATGAAAGCTTGTTTCAAATAAACGTCCTTTGGTTCTCCAGGGCTTTTTTAAACTGGTAGCATGCTTTAAAGTTTCCTTTTGTGTTTTGAGGGATGAAACTCAGGAATTCAAAGTAATTTTAAAAAACACATTCTGGATGAATCAAGTAAGTTTCTGTATAGCAAGCTAATATTTTATTTCCTGAGCTGTTGTTTTGAAAACAATGTATTGAGACTGAGTGTCCTTTCTGAGAGTATTATTTCAATCCCCACACCCCCAAACAAACAACAACATTGCATTTCCATGCATTGCCAAATATTGTGAGTACATAATGGAACCTTTTGACTTTATTGAAGACTTCAAGTTCCCCATTGTCTTACCACATATATTTTTTTATGAGTCTGAAAAATCAGGTATCACTTCAGATATTGAGGACAGGTTTTCAAAAGTCAGCAACCAAAATATACACAGTATGTGAAATTCTGGTCTGAATATGTTTTCTGAGTGCATCTGAAATCCCTTCCTGTAAGATATAGTAGGTTAACTTAGGATCTGCACAGGTGAGATCATTTGAGCTTGCTCTGGGTTTATATATTGTCCATTTATTTTTTTGAGGCTTATTTAAACTTAGTTTCTTGCAGCCTTTCTGGTCATGACTGTGTCATCACTGATTATTCTCCTGAATAATAGGCTGAACAATATTTTCATTGCCTAGTCTGAAGCTTGACATAGTCTGTGTTTAAGCTGGTGATGAAGTTGAGATAGGAAAAAATTCCTAAGTAATTATCAGATGACAAGTTTACCTTTGAAGGGACAGATGGCTAGAGGCAGATGCCTCAAAGGACAGTAAACTAGTTCTAGAGGGTGGAACTAATTGAGAATGGAAAGATTTTTACATGTGGAACAATGGGTCTGGGTTGAGATAACTGATCAGTATCTTGGGTTAACCTAGATAATCCTGTATCCCAAGCTGCCAATACAAAATACAGTTTGTGACTAATATTAGAGTCCTGGGCTATGTGAGTAGCAGTGGGCCTGCAGAACAGCTTCCTATATAATAACGTCTGTCCTCAGCTGGAATGCTGAGAGTGGTGCTGGCTCTGTCTGAGTTCTGGTCCAGATGGGTCTGGCTCATCCAGTTGCTGAAGTGCAACAAATCAGAGCCCTGTTCTCAGTGAGTCTGTAATAGTTGTGGGCGCTGGTGATAGCAACAAAAGCTTTGTTTGTACCAACAGGGAACAATGAGGTCAGGCACAAGCTGTTGGAACTATTAATGCATTTTTAAGTGCTGAGAATTAGGAATATTTTATTAATTCTGGGAGACCTGATCTTGTAGCTTATGCTAGGGTCTCCTTTGTGATACTCCTCCCAGTTAAAACACAAAGGCTTGCCTAATCTAGGTAAAAGAATTTCTGTGGTGTTGAGAGCGATTTCTTCTACTATTTTGCCCACATCCTAAAGAAGAACTGGTGTTTAGCAGAGGCAAAATAGTTGGTTGCTCAGGAGCAAATCAAGCTCATTAGACTTGGTAGCCTTGAAATCCTGGCACCAATGAGTTCAGTGTATGTGCGGTGTAACTACTTTACTACACAAAGTCTCAACATTTTAAAGTCTGGATCTCTATCAGTTCTGCTCTCACACAGACAGAGGTTTTGTGGCCTTCTGGTTTCTGTGAATGTTGAAGGCTGAAGTATTAGAACTAGGAAGGCAGGTCTTGTTTTACATATGGCTGAGCTGACTTCCAGGCAGTCTGTGGATGAAGCTTAGGCTGGTTGGTTGATGGTGCTCCTTCCTCACTTGGGAGAAACGAGGGGCTGTCTGTTTTAACAAAAATCTTGATGTGAATTCCTGCCAGTCTGATTTCTGGAACATAGGAACTACAGTAGCAGTATGGGGAGACTGAGGTAATAAAATAAGATCACCATATCGATATATAGGTGGTGTAAACAGTGTCATTATCAGTTTTGATTTTTTGAGATATTAAAATAGTTAACTGGAAAGTTCAACTGTAGGCATCACCATTGGTTATCTTGTAGTGCAGAAGATAGATCTTCAACATGAGCAGAGAAAGGAAGCCATTGAGCCCCTTGTGAATTTGAAGTCACATTCTTGCTCTGGCTTGCTTTTTTCACTGTTAAAATGGATTTACTTCAATGGATAACTTTTTATTCCTTTTGGTTGGTACTGGGCCCAAGCAACTCTGAAGAAACACAGAATTTTTCATTCTAGTGAAAGTAGTGGCATCTACTTCTTTATGAAACCGTAGTTTCTCATTTTGGCCATGAAATTGATACCTTGCTTATTTGATATGGATATATCACTTCTAACAATAAAACATTTCCTCTGTTTTCCTCACATTCCAATACTAATGTGCCCTATGGGTCCAGGAAGGCTTAGCAGCAATTGTCTTTGATTTTCTACAAAGCAATGGTGTTGTTCACTAAAGTAGCATTTAATCCTTTTTGGAAATTAAATATATTTCTCCTGCACTTTAGTGCCATTCATTTCCAGTACGAGCTCCAGTGCAAGGGACAAAAACAACCCTGGTGTAAATCTACTGAGTTTACTGAGGTTACTTTAGAGATTTGTTTGGTGCTTCTTACTGAGGATATGGACCTGTGAGTGCTGAGTGTCCTCAGCTCCCATCGATGCCAGCACCTTGCTGACTCATCTCCTTATGCTGAGTTCTTGCAGGATTCTTAGAAAGTTTTCTTTCTCACTCTGGTAATACAGTAGTTAGCTGTGAAAGCTAATAGATAAATAAGTGCACATTCCCAAATACTTGTAGTTTGTTTCCTTTAAGCTCATAAATAGGATGCTCAAGCCAAAAGGAATGAAAAAATAATTTTAACATTAAGGACTTGCATTCTGATGTTCCATCAGAAATATAAATGCAAATGAGTGCCTTTGCCCTTGGATTACCTGAGAAAGTCAAACCTGGAGTACCATATTTGATACAGGTGGAAATTGGTTTCTCCTGGCTTTATAATGGGGGAGGCTGATCCTCTTCCTTAGTTTCTAAGTGAAAACTGCATTTTCTTTTGTGTACCTTGCTTTTGTACTGCTTAATTAGGGGCTGATGTGCATTTCCATCCTGATCATGTAAAATTCATGGTGTTAGGTAACTGTTTGCTGTAAGGGGGTAATATTAGAACTTGACCCAGCTTAGCTAGGTGCAAGAAAGCAATTTTTCCTTTGTTGAAGTGGAAAGCTTTTTCTAAGGTCAGAATTGACCTAATACGGGCAACAGGGTTCAATATGATGGAGTTTTCATTCTTTAAAGAATGAAATACAAACAATAGGTAGTAGTCAAGGACTATGCTGAAGATTATTTTTTAACAAAATGAGTCCAATCTTTCTGTAAAATCAGGTACAAAGCATCTCGAGCTGTGACAGAACCTTGGGAAGAAGGAGCCAAGGTGGAATAATTAAGAACTAGACTCAGAATGAATAGAATTGCCTCAGACCTTTGCTTTAGGGTGTCTTTGCTTCCCAAATTTGAGCTTAATTTTTCTTTCCTGAAGAAAGAAACTGAAATCACTGAAACTACAGTCTGCATGGCAATTTTGCTTGTCTGTCTTGCAGGTTTTTGAAAAAGTGTCAGAAAACCTTGTAATTTTCCTCCAGCCTGTGGCATTAAAGAGAATACTGCCCTTCTTGTATTAATTATGAGAAGGCAGAAAAATCCTATAGATTAAGGCATTGAAATTTTTTTGACTCCAAATTTAATAGTTTTGCATGTGTTATTAACACTTTCAGGTATAAAACACAAAATGATGCTTCTTCATGGCCAAAATTTCATTTTTCATAGCTTTTCTAAATGTTTAACTCTTCCTTCAAAGATTGTGTTGGAAGCAAAACTTCTTGCCATGGCTACCTTTTTTGCTAAGTATGTGTATGTTTGAGGGGGTTTTTGAGCACTTGAAGGCATTAACTAGCATGTATCGACAGCAGTTAACACGTGTGCTGTGGTCTAAATGTGCATTAAGAGATGCACTGTGTGTTGTTCTGCATGAGCCTATTTTTGGAGGTTTATAGACAGTTCTAATGACCATTTGCACACACTGAGGAAACACACTTGTGTTATGTGCCCTGGGAAAACCCACACTATTGTCTTTCTGCCCAATTGATGACTGCTGCCTGGTTTCAGATGTTGATGGCGAGCACTGGCTGCCCGCAGCATTTAGCGTCAAAATTCAGCGCTGTGTGGATTTCTTTAATGATGGTGTGGCAGGTAGGGGTGGGAAGGCAAAGAGAAGTTTGGTTAGAACCTCTCTTTTCCTGGCAGACTATTTAATTGTCTCCCTCTTCTTTTAATATTGAGCACCAATGATCATTTCTTGTCCTGTTCTCAGATCAGACTCCCACACCAACGCGCTTTCTGAAGAACTGTGAGGAAGTCGGCCTCTTCAACGACATCGACTGCTCCCTAGAGCACGAGTTCAGGAAGGCACAAGAAGAAGAGAACAACAAAAGGGTGAGTGTGAGCACACTAAGCCCTTCCTCCCCTTTTGATTCCTTGAAATGGTAAAGGAAGCATCCTTTCATCTGTGCAAAAGCAGATTGAGCTGTACTACCTAGTAGTAACCTTTTAATTAGAAACTAGGTGGCACTATAAATTGTGACATACTTTTTAAAACTATTGAAGCAGTTGACAGAAATAAAAACCCCAAACCAACAAAAAAACCCCAGTATTAAATAATAAAAAAATGGTAACTGTGTTTGCCAGGGTTTGATTCCAAGTCTCTGCTTTTAAGTAAACTATAACACAAACCACACACCTCTTGAGGGAGAGGCTTGGGAAAATTATATCATCTTTGAAGTGAGGATTGCAAACTGGCTCAAATACATTACAGGGAAATTTGGCTTACGAATGGGCATTTACTTAAGAACAAATTTTTTTTCCTTTTCTTTTTGTTTTTAATTCCTCCATAATGCAATGGGCCCTTGGATTTATTAATCATCAATACCAGCTTTATTGTGTTTCTGTATTTCTCATAAAGCATTCAAGTTGAGCTGGGAAACTTTGGCTTGAAACACCGAGTAGATAAGATAGCCCATCTTCAATTAGTATTCTTTCAGTTTATTCTAAAGTTATTCTGTCAGTATTCTGAACTTTAGGTTGAATTATATAGGCCACCTTGTATATAAGTGTACTCCTGTACCAAAGATAGTTAAGAGTGTTTTCAGGGATCCTAAAGTGTTGTAAAAATTTTCAAAGAATGGTAAAAGAGCTTAATGCACTAGAGAGGCCAGCAAGAAAAGAGGTAAAGCTGCCTGCTGAGGTGCAGAACAGGAGAGGAGGCTTGTAGAAAGAGAAGGGAGTCCAGGAGCAGCTTGGTTTTGGCTTACAAGGAAGTGAGTCTAGGTATGGTTTATTTGTGGTTCATAAGGAACAAGACTGGGACAGATAGAGGAGGAGAGGCTGTGTCATGGTATGCTGAGCAAGGAATAAGAGTGTCCAAATGTGAGAGAGTTCAAATTTTGGTCAAGTATTGGGAAAATAGCACAGACTGACCCTCACAGATTTGTGTATTGGACAAATGTTAGGAAACAGCCAAGTATTGAGATAAATGTGTCTAATTTTAGACTTGTTAAAAAATTTGTGGTTTAGGTTCTGCTGAGGGGAGTCTTAGAATAAGGGAGAACATTTCTGTACACTCCTACTTCTTTGTCCATTATAGGATTTCTAAGTTGTTCTCTGTGCCTGATGTTTATTTTACAGGAGTAGGAGAACAGGAGAAATCTACTGAGGTAGATCTGAGTGCATTTAGTCCCAGACTGCAGTGCTTGATGTTGCAGAGAGATTTCAGTTTGCAACGGATAGTTGCAAAATCTGATTAAAACCTAGACAAGGGCATCAAGTTACCTGATAATTCCAGCTGTTTAGCAGTCTCTGAAAGTCTTATTCTGCCCTCCTACCAACCCCTGCAGCTGCTATTGGTGATCTCCAGGGAGCAAATAAATGATCATGGGGGTGGGAAATTAAAAAAAAGCAAAACAAAAACAAAACAAAAACAACAAACCAAACCAAACCAAACCAAACCAAACCAAACCAAACCAAACCAAACAAAAAAAACCAAAACAAAAAAAAAAAACACCAACCAACCAAAAAACAAAACAAAACAAACAAAAAAAAAACAACCCAAAAACCCGAGGTGAAAAAAGGAAAAAAAGGAAAGGAAAAAAATGGGGCATAAGTCCCACTAGCTGGCTAACCTAACATTTGCTTTGTGTTTCCAATTAGTCTGCTGTATGTTCATTCTTACATTACTGACTGACTGTCAGATAGGAATCTGAAGCAGGCCCCAGTAGGGCTTTGCACAAATGCAAGAGACAAAGGCCAAGACAGAAGGAGACTCCTTGGGCTGCAGCTGTCCCTAAGGAAATGCTTCTAACAGCCTATCCCTGGAATATGAGTGTGATGTAGTGTTGGCCTAATGGACCTACCAACACATGGAGACTAAGGTTAACTGCATGGAAATCTTACTCACTGCACAGAAAAGTCTTCCAAAAATATTTTTGGTCATATTAATTTCTCTGGACTCTGAAAGAAACTGTTTTGTTTATTTTAGTATATCACTGCAGCTTAGCACACAGCTTGACACAGAAATCTTGTAACATAAAAACACTTTCATTTCATTGGCTTTTTTTGCTCCTTGAGAGTCATACTTTGAAGAGTCAGAGGATAAAGCTCAAGTAGCTGCATTTTTTTCTTTCTTTCTTATTTTTTTATTTTTTTTAAGTTTTCTGGGTGGGTACCTATGGATAATCTATGAGAATTTGTTGTGATGAAGCTGGTTATGCAGACTGGTGACTTTCCAAATTAGTGAAGCTCTGAGTGCATTGGTTTAGGAACACCATGTGTACCATTTTTAAAGGTATTATTGAATGGAAAGCACTTACATTAATATCCCAGCTTCTTATCCAGAAACAAATCACTTGACATCCTTCTGCCACAGTTGCTCATGTGTTAAAATGGAAGAAGTGTCTCTTTATGCCTCCCATACTTGGTATGCCTTATGGTTCTAAGATCATCTGTCAAGGACCACCTCTGACAATGTATGTGGATTAGCCTTTGCTTGGGGACTGAGGGGACTCAAGGAACAATAATGATGATGATGACCTCCAGAACCTGAACTGAGAAAAATAAAGCTATAAATGGAAGTGAGTTTTTTCTGTTGGTTTTGGCTTGTCTGCTGTTTATACCATCCTATATTAGCTGGAAGTCTCTCCTTGAGAAAGACCTGCTCCCTAAATGCAAGGGATGCCACAGATCAGCAATAAGCATATGGATAAGCATGTGAGAAAGAGGCTTTTTCCATCCTCTTGACGGCACTCTTCCCGACGCAAGCGTCTTACCTCCCAAACTCACCATCAAAATTAGCACAGGCAAAAGCATACCTATACTATATTTATACTTGGAAAATTGTAAATGTTAAAGTTCTTGGGAACTTGAGGCAGACAGCAATTGACAGCTCAGACCCAGACAGAACTTGCAACCTAACTCAACAAGGCAGGTAGTGCTGGCAGATCACATGGCCATTTTAGCCCACTGGCTGCAGGTTTTAGGCTTACCCTGCCTGGAACATTAGGTATCCAAAGCATTTGCAGTGGGTTGTAATTGCAAACACATGACCTTTGCTGCTACTGGATAGGCCCTGTTGTCACATCTTGTTTTGAACATTGAGTTGGGGCTTAGAGGATAATGTCAGAAATGGGAAGAGTCAGGGTCTGTTTCTGAATAACTTAGTGAACCCACTTCATTAAAATGCATCTAGCCTGATGTCCCTGTGTGAAATGAGAAAAAGTGGAAATAAACTGATTGTAGCAAGTAGAGTATTGCATCAAATAGCATTTACAAATAATGAGCTGAATATTTTTGACATAAGGGCATGTTTAAAATCATATTCTGCCCGTGCTAGAGTTTGGGTGCATCACTTCCTAAGACTTATCCTAAAACTTTGAAATCTTCTCACCAGTGTTCAGTGCTGGTTCAGATAATGTATAAATTATGCAAATAAGGCAGGGAAATGGCTATCCTCAATTTCAGCTTGGTTGTAATGTGTATTGTTCAGTGTCAGTTCAGGAAGCTCTTTAGTCCTCTACATGGCCTAATGTTCCTGCTCTAAGTATGCTATCCTAAGGCAGGCACCTCATTGCTAGAAAAGCGTCAGCAAATTGAAGTAGTCCAGTAAAGAAGAAGAACAAAACCAAATACAAAGCCTTTAAGGGTTAAATAATTTCAATCTGCATAAGGAATAAAAAGCCTGAGTATCCAGTTTAGTTGTGTTAAACAAGGGATGATACTAAAGTCTGATGTGTGTTTGAAGGACATATATTTGGTTTGTACCTTCTAGGATCTCCTTCTACCTTGTATATATTTCTGTGTATCAGCATAAGAAAGTAGAGAAAATGCTTTGTCTAGCTTACAGCATGTCACTATTTCATGCTGAACTCAATGACTCTCTGACCTCCAGAAGAAATTTCTTGCAAATATTTGTTGAATGTCATAGTTTGGTACTGTAGCCTATGAGTGTAGGGAAGATGATATAATTCAAAGCAAGCTGGAAATTATAGAATCTGTCTCTAAAGAAGTATAGTTTGGAGAAAAAAAAAAAACCACTTAATTTCCACATCTTGCTTAAATTTCATGCAATGTGTATCTAGCCCATAGTTTTTCCCCTCTCCTGAAAAGTAATACAGAAAAATCATAACAGATTTTGCCTGTATTTAATAATTGACATTTTAGCAGCTGAAACTAGCAGTGCAGTAAATCAACCTTAGCCAGGAAAGGGTGATATGTATGGGGTCATATGTACCCTTATATGAGAAGAAAAAATATTTATATGTTGATAAAGCACATTGTGTAAGTGTTTGGGTTTTAGAGGCCTATATTGTGATACTAATAGGCTATGGGGTAATGCTGGCAATCCACTCCCTTGGTGGAAGAACAAGGATTAAGTGTTCATTTTGGTGGTTGGTTTGGGTGATGGGTGACAAATTAGCCCCAGTTTTCCCTTGTAAGTACTCTGAAACCTCAGTAGAGTCCTGGAGAAGAGCAGTGTGCTGGTAGACATTTCAGAGGCAAGTGCTCTGAAAGGGCTGAATTTCACTTGTGAAATAATACAAGCCAACAAACTCATAAGCCTGTTCCTGGAGCACTCTTGACTCCTTGTCTGACAGTCTGTACAATGGAAGGAAAGACCTATGTCTAAATGCTTACTATTTTGATTTTTAAAAAAATTATTTTATCATAAATGCACATATATACAGTCTCCCTCCATTGTCTAAACATGATGTAAAACCATCCATATTTTTTAAATCAAAGGGCCCTCTGATTTCTTATTTTCCCACTGAGATTAAGTATCGTATATACTCAGTATGTCATAGTAGACACAAAGTAAGACTAGAAATTAGTGAGACTAGAAATTGTTTATGTTAATACAGTGCTTAAGGGCCAGAGTACCATTGTTGTATAAATTGTAATAACTTCAAGCTGTTACTTTATCAATCAGTTAAGCTGTTGTCAAGGTGATAGCTCAAAACTCTAAATTTCTAAGTCCAAAATATTACCCCACATTCCAAGGTTTCAGTATAATAGTTCCTATACTCTAAATATAATATCCGTATCTGTGAAGATATAAGCATCCTCACATAGCATTTTTTCTGGGTGATGCACTGAAGTACTGGAAAGATACACTGTAACTCTGTATCTGAGTTTTTCTGAGGGTTATTCTGGGTTTTCATATGCATTAATCGCATCAGGTTATTGATCTGCTTTTTGGGTTCATTTTTTGGCTTGCAACACCCCTTTTTTTCTTAATTAAATTAACTTTTTCAGTATTCCTATGAAGAAGGTAAAGACTCTGTCTCTTATTTTCTAAGGGAAAAAACAGAATGCAGAGGACATTGCTTTCCAGAGCTCTGTTGTAGTGTGAAACCAAGCTCTCACAGGAATCACATATGTGGAGTGAGAATTGCAGGGTATCTGGGTCCTCTCCACCATTCTGCCAAGAGAGCAGCTTTCTGTCTCATTTGGTTCCTCAATCTCTTTAGCAGCATGGCCCCAAACGATTCATAGACTCCCTCAAAGATATTTTGGTGCATTGCTCTGACTGAAACAAAGCAGGAGTAAATCAGAGAGCTACCATAAAGGATCTGGGCTCAAGTGACACGCTGAAAATTGCACAGGAAGCCTGTGGCAAAGCCTCGGATTGATTCCATATCTCCTTGGTCTCAGCATAGGGCATCCCGCAGACCATGTGTGTTAAAGATTTATCAGCTGTTGTTCAGTGTTGCTAAAGACAGGAAGAATGCTCTCCTCCTCTCTCCAGATGGGTAGGCTTGCTGGATTTTAACTTTTTAACCTTCATAGATTTCATGGTAGACATGTGGTGGTTTGTTGTATTTTGTATGATGGCAGCTCCACAGTTGGTGCTTCAGTCCCTGGCTTTATGAGTCCTGTTTTGAGCACATATCTATCTGCAGGCACTTTGTTGCCACACTGGGCTGTGTTACAAAAGGGACACTTTCTGCATGATGGCACAGGAAAGCTGTCAGGACAAAACTGTTCATGACCTTGCAGAAATATTCACAAGAATAGGCTTTAATTTAGGCTTGTTGCTGATGGTACAGCATCTTATCTTCTGCTGGCAGGCAGGACTCTCTTATCTTGAATGGACTTTTGAGTGGATTTATAGGTTTAGATCCTCATAGTCAAAGAGAAGACCTGAAAGTTTTTCCAGCAATAAGTTCCTGTGTCATGCAGAAGGGCAATTCTTGAGGGCATAAGTTTTTGATTCAGCTAAACCTTCCTAATCATCGTCCTTCCATGTTCTTCTGAATTCCAGCTGATGAATCATCCTTCAGAGCTCAGTCAGGACAATCCACTTTCTTCCTTCTTATTATTGTCTCTGTCCCAAAGAAGCTGAGTCACCCTCTTGTAATGTTTGGAGGTTTGTTATGTTTTCTGTATTTTGGCTACCCACAACAAAGGGAGGCCTATCTGATTTCATTCTAGCATTTTTTTTCACAGCAACACAGCAAAGTTGTACCTTTTGCCTTGGTCTTCCTTGGAATGTTTTTAATGGCACAGCTTCCTTGTTACCAGTTCAGATTTCAGCAGCATAGACTGGATGGCACATGAAAAAGGGATAAACCTTTCCTGTAGTGGCATTTTTATAAGTCTATCTGCTAGGTAAAGCCCCTAAATCTTGGCAGTCTCTTTAGAGCATAAGCTCTGCTATTAAACACGAGCTCTTTTCTCCCCAGAGTGGGCTGCAGTCTCTATGGTTGGGTGGGTAATAAGATACTGCTGATACACTTCAGAGCAAGGTGCACTTTTCCTTTATTTATGAAGATAGACATGCTGGTCAAGGGCTTAATCACAGCTGATAAATCATTTTAGAAAGCCTATTAGAACCATATGCTGATCCTTCGTATTAACATGGTGTATCTGTTTCGAGTCTAATAAGGCAGGGTCTCTTTCTCCTCTCCCTTCCCCCTGCCTGGTGTGCAAATTATTTATCTGTTTAAGTGATATTTCTTGCTTGGGGGCATTTCTCTCTATAAGAGGTACTGTTAATAAAGCGAGGTGAACAGAAGAAAGAAGGATTCTTTCTCTCTAGAGATCGAAGCTGAGGGTTTTTGGTCTCCTTTGCTGAGAGGGGATTGCAGAGCAATTGTCTGAAAGCTGAGGCAAGGAAACCTATTGGTTAAACACTGGGACACCATGGCATGGCCTTCACGGCAGCATAAGGTTGTCATTTTGGCCCAGGTGGTTACAATCCTGGAGCCCAAGAACTGTGAGGGTTGGGTGTGCTGACATTTCGGTTACCTCACCTTTCCCTCACTCAGAGAGGGCTGCTGCAGGAACAGATTCCACAGCCATCTAATGAGATCCACATTGGTGAAGTTATCCAGAGCCAAGTCCTATTTATCATTAATTGGTGGGTTTGCTTGCAGATCTTTCCTATTATTTTCTGATTATACCCCTACACATTTTATTATCTTGCCAAAAATTCAAATGCTAATAATTTCTTGATTTATTGTTTATTTATAACACTGTCTACTGCCTAAATAGATGTAGTTAGAAGATTTCAAAACAGCAACAGCTCTTTTGCTGACTGGGTTTCTTTCACATGTTGCACATGGCAGTCAACTATTTATAAACCTCCTTAGGGACTCCTAAACCTTTACAGTTGGGTTCCTCCCACAACTTCAGCCTCTTTTCTCCCTTGCTCCCCCAAGGCAAGTCTTGTTTTTTTGGCATAAAGACAATGATGGTGATTGTTAGGTGGAGAAAATGTCCACAAGCTATGAACTGTGGATAAGGATTTTAAATTTGTACATCAAGCAGGATAAATTGGAAGTCGGAGACATCCAGTAGAGTAAGGATATCTTCACCATGAAGTGGGAGATCCATAGCTGAGTTGCTAGTGTTCTTTAGGTTTACAAAATCTGAAACTGAAAAACTGAAGACTCATTTGTAAAGTAGTTTGTGTGCAGTGGTGTGCATGCTGTAGCATGTCCCATTTCCAGTAGTGCACAAATTTGGCTTTTAAATCTGATGTACTTCAGAGTAAAGAAAGGAATAGTGGAGAGGAGAAATAAGCCAGAACAACTGGTCACATGTGATGGCAGTTAATGAACGCCAGAGCGGGATGTATAGCCTCATACATCTCTGGGGCGGTTCCATTGACTTTAATGGAATTTAAATTTTTAACCTATTACAATTAGGCAAAGATCTGAAGGGAGAAAGGCCTTGTTCAGAGACCAGAAAAAAACCTACTGTGGTCATGATGTGATGTGAAGTATCTGGGTAGTTGTTAATGTCCCATTAATGTCCCACTAAAACAGGGCCTTTTAAAAATCATACTAGGGAGGTTAAAGTTATACATATTAACTGTTTCCTCATTTTGGTTTCTCTCTCACATGCTTCTCTACAAAAGTTGCCAAACCCACTATTATCGAATAAATATCAGCTTTTTTTCTTCCCTGAAATGTGAGTAAACTGTGTGTGCCTGGGTCTGGTCCCTGGGAAGGGAAAAGACATCGGGTTGCCATGTGAATGTACATGTCAAAGTGCAGCTCTGCCAGCCAGTCTGGGGCTGGGTGGGGATAGACACGGGGAGAATGAACTCAGTGTTACAAACCGTCTCTTTTGAATTTCTACAACCTATTAGTCACAGCAAGCTGCCCTTATTGATTTTGGTAAGAGAGGTCACTTTTAATCCTCTAAAGTGGAGAGAGCTACATGCACTCTCCATAGCATGACATTAAAATTGACACAGCTCTGCATCAATTCTATGAAAAAGCCCTAAACCTAGATGGATTATTGCCTTGCTTTTCAATGGATACAAGCTGCTAACCAGAGCATGCTAACCTAGATTAGGTGTAAAAGTTTTAAAATTCCTCGCAGGGAAAGCACAACCAAAAGAAGCTAGAAAATATAAGAACACACTAAAAGAGCTGCCCAAATAGGCCATTAGTTTTCAGATACTTATTTTCTCCATTTTAAAACATTTGAGTGTCAACACAAAAGAGTGGAGATTATCATATAAAAGAACAAACAAAAGCTGACCTTACTCTATGATTATGAAGAAAGCTTTATTCTGGCTGATACCCCTTGCTAGTTTTGTTTATGTTCTTTAGAGAACTAAATCTTTGAATACAATTAGAACTCTCCGACTTGAATCTTAAGTGTGCCTCAAAATAAACAGCAGAGGTGAACTCTCAGCAGTTTTCTTTTCATCTTTGTTATGCTTGCTCTGACCCTTTTTTCCTGCCTAATGATCCTTTTTGTCATACTATTATTAAGAGAAATCTTGATAGAAAAATATGCTTAATGTGGATAGGAAAATCATTGTGAGCCTGGAAAAGGTTTTTTCTTTCTTTCTTTCTTTGGAATTCCATAAAATGACTAGTGCCCCTTTTGACTTTATGCTATTTATTTATTTGGAAATTTGTTCTCTGAAGATTTTGCTGATTTTTTTTTCCTTGAGCCTCAGTAAATATTTACACTGTGGTGTTTAGGGAAATTTGTTGCCTTGTCATGCAAGCTTGGTGTTCTCCTTTTTCATTCATTGTAAGTATTTTTTACTGAAGGTTAGAAACTCCGTTTCTAAATAAAAGACAACTGCAAAAGAAACAGTGACAAAAACCATTAAGGTACAAGACTGAAGTCTAATCTGTGGAGCCTGTAAAAGCCACAGCAGCTTTCAGTAAATCTTGAAAGTCCTCTGTTGGTAGCTGGTTGAGAAGGTCTCTGAGCTCATTCTCAACAGAGATTAAAGTATGTGTGTGTGTCCATGAGGCCAACGTGGCTTCCCCTCCTACATTAAGAGATACTCTTCCTCCCCTTCCTCCCTCACCTGAGATATGTGTGTGGGATAGTGGTATTTCCTCCCTCTTTGTGAATTTAGCCTAAGGAAATTCAAAGCAGGCACAGAAAGGAAGCTGGCTTTTGGCTTTGTCACTGACGCTGAGACATGACACCTAGAAGAAAAGGTGAAAGATGCCCAATCTGCAGATCTGGGCAGAAGCTTTGACAGCTGATTTTTGTCCTAGCCCTACCTTTCCTTCTCCTATCAAGGAAGAAATAAAAATAAAGTACCTTGCCAGTATCTCCTTCTTTTTTGTTGGAAGAGTCCTCCCTGATGTCCTAGAGAGGAAGAAGGAGGATGAGAAAGTAGGGGTTGCTAAAGGAGGCAAGAAATAAAAGGAAGAAAAGTACCTTTCTTTTTTACTTGTATAAAAGATGTATTCCTACCCCAGATCAGACTTGGTGGGGAAAATGGAAAGGAAAATTCACACAGAAGAAGAAGGAAAATAATATTACTAAGACATGAAGAAAACTGAGGGAGGCTATCATGAGGTTGTTCAAGTGAGAGAGACAGTGAAAAATCAGCACTCAGACATTAAAAAGACAGCTCCTTGTTTTTTAAGAAGTGGGATATCAAAATATTCCTGTGATGTACTTCTTAGCAGAATTTGGGGAACAGAGATTGAGGAGTGTGAAAAGTAAAATTTGCTTTTCTCCCCACCATGCCCATCCTGTCCCTTCCACCCCCAATCCAAGGAAATGGAATTAGTTTCTCAGCTTAATATTGAAATGAGATGTCAAGGGATGTGTCTGTACAAGAAAAGAGGAGACATGAAGGTACTAAGTTGATGCTGGGTATTAGAATAGCTTTTCCCTGAAAAAGTGGAAAGGAAAGGAAAGTCTGGACACTCGTGTTTCTTCTTTCTTTATAGTCTTTTCTAAGATATTCTTTCTCTCATCATACTCCTGTCTTATGTCTGAGACCTCTTTGTATGTCCCTTGGGAAGTATGCATCTGTGTAAGGCCTATTCCTGTAATGACAAAGTAACCATGGCTCTTTCCCATTTATGCTATTTTTTTTCCCAGTACAGTAAAGTCATGCAAATGTAAATGCCAACATATATGCTTCAGGAAAACCAGGAAAACTATTACGCGTGTTACACCTCTGCACATAAGTTCTTATTTTGTGGATTATTGTGTGGTTGGAATCTTTTTCAGGTGCACCTCTTATATCCAAATTTCTTTTCTTTGCTTCATCCATCTCAGCCAGTTAAATGTGTATATAACTGATTTTCTGAAAAGGGGCCAAAGTCCATGTACTTCAATAGCTCTTAAACATATGGTTAACTTCAAGCATGTGTGCAGGGGTTTGCTGAAGAGAGATAGTTTGCTGAATCAGGACTTCCCAACACCAAGATTTTAAATTGCAAACAATCCTCTATTTTAATGTGTTTTAACTACTGCCTCCCATGGACTAACAAAAGGTAACTATTGTTAGCTGACTCCTGCAGATGAAGAAAATTGTACTTGGATAAACAGAAATTTAAGGGTAAACCAAATTTTTCTGACACCCTTCTGTGAGAACTATTTTTTTACTTCTTCCTAATAAATAATTATGTAACATGAAAGGGAATAATGATCATAATTTCATGTTATGATTAAAAACTTATTTTTCTAGGAGAGATAGAAAAGGTCCTCTACTTAAAAAAAAGAAGACATTTGTTATAGCTCTTTCTTTCTTTCTTTCTTTCTTTCTTTCTTTCTTTCTTTCTTTCTTTCTTTCTTTCTTTCTTTCTTTCTTTCTTTCTTTCTTTCTTTCTTTCTTTCTTTCTTTCTTTCTTTCTTTCTTTCTTTCTTTCTTTCTTTCTTTCTTTCTTTCTTTCTTTCTTTCTTTCTTTCTTTCTTTCTTTCTTTCTTTCTTTCTTTCTTTCTTTCTTTCTTTCTTTCTTTCTTTCTTTCTTTCTTTCTTTCTTTCTTTCTTTCTTTCTTTCTTTCTTTCTTTCTTTCTTTCTTTCTTTCTTTCTTTCTTTCTTTCTTTCTTTCTTTCTTTCTTTCTTTCTTTCTTTCTTTCTTTCTTTCTTCTTTTTCTGTATTTTCTAACTAAATGCAGTGCTATGATGATAATATATGTATGCCATCATTGACCAAATAAATATCAGCAACTATTCAGTATTCTGGATACATAAATCTATGTGATTTATAGATAAATATTTTAAAAAACAATGAAAGTGTGTATATATGTAAAAAAAAACCCAAACTAAAAAGGCCCAAACCAAATAAAAACAGACGACCCAAAACCAACCCACAACCAAATCAACCCAACCAAATCCCACCCCACAAAAAAAAAAAAAACCCAAAGAAAAAGGAAAAAACACTGCAAAAAAATGCAGTTGCCTTTGCATTCACTTATGTTCCTCTGTGTGAAGGGATAAAGGGGATAGGGTTGCCTGCCCTGTGCTGTTGTGGTTTTCTCCATCCTGGATCACAGGTAGGGTGGGGTGCAAAGTAGATTCCACAGAGCAAATGCATCTGTTGGAAGGTGCAGGCAAAGAGAAAGAGTCAGTGAGGGAAATGTTCCTTTCAAAATCCTACTTAATATGCTGTTAGTGATGGAGTGCTCAAATTGCCTTCCTGTTGACAGTTGGGTAAGGAAAAAAAGCATCTTTTGCTATTGAAGTTGATACACTTAATACATTGTTTTAAAACAAAGCGTTCCTCCCTTGTTTTTGTGTAAGGTGGTCAGACTTAAAAGAAATTGGGATTTCTTCTTTTCTTCCTACTTTTCAATATTCATTTCCTCACATTCCATCTTCAAACCAGCTAATCTGTATCCCCTTCTTGTTGAATAGCATTATCCTGAAAACAGAGCAGTGAAAAAAGCCGAGACTGCAGGACTTCTAACAATGCCAGAGGGCCCCAGGAATAGGAATGCCCTGAAAAAAATGTGCTTCCATCCAGCTGCCCTTCATATTGTTGTCTCCCTATCCAATTTACTAGAGAATTTCCCACTGGCTCTTGGCTCATTCCCAAATGAGAATGTAATCTTTTAAAGATTACACTGCATAATGGAGGGACAAGGAGCTCTTTATTAACTGGGATGGGGAGTCACTTGCTATTAGGCGAGGGAAGGGGATGTGATGTAGTAATGTTTTGTGAGCTCTGCTTTCTGCCCCTTCTTGTCTTGTCAGCAACAGGACAACAGGTTGGGAGTGGGAAACCACTGCAGCTGCAATGTAGAAAAAGAAATAATTGAATGTAGCTTATGATTATGGCAATTATTTTTATAACATGAGGGATTATGCCATAACTATTATATTGCCAACAAGATTAAATTACTAACCTAATACCACAACACATTTTCCAGGAAAATAAAAAAATAATTCTGCTTGTTCCAGAGTTGATGCATTCAAAGACTATTAATGCAGTGTGAAAGAGCTGAGCAACCAAGGAACCTGCAGTGCTGTCTGTACAGACATTGTCTGAATTGGATCCCTGTCACTTCCATGAACTCTGCCAGCTACACACCCTCACCCTTTCTGGGATGTAAAGCAATATGGTACTCTGGTAATTTTAAATGCTCCTTCTCCTGTCAAGCAGATAAGCTTCTGCCAGTAATTGTTAATAAAGAAATAATCAGAAGCTACACCTGCAGTGGAGAAATTCTTGAAACTTCACGAAGAGACCAATTTTGCTCATGTAAACCCACTAAACCGATTGGAAAGCTTAAACTTCAATGTATTTTCATACTGGGCTCTTCTTTTTACTACATATTTTGAAAATATTGCTTAATACAATGAATATCTGTGTGTAAAATAATTTTAGATCACCTCTAGTGTGAGGTCATTTTTGCTGAATATGCAAATTGCTGAAATGGAATATGCATTTTGAGGCAATTTTTTTCTGGAATATGCAGTGTGATTTTCAATAGTTTTTTAAAAATATTTTTTTCTACATGCATAACAAGGTCATAAATGAGAATTTGTCATATAGCTGGTACAGATACAGCCTCGTATAGACTGTTCATGATCGGAGTATAAGCTAACTTAATTATGCAGGAAGAGCAGTTTCCTTTTGTTCATCAGCTGGAAAATGAGTAGAAAATTTAATTTTGGAGACTTCAGAGATATATCATGTGTTGATCATTATGAGCAAATTAACTGGCTTCATGGAAAAGCCAGTTCTGATTCTGAAGAGAAATGCAGGTTAACAACATAATTCTACAAATATTTAAATTAATTTTTATTTGGTATGTGATGAATGATCAAGCAGTTGATTTCATTTTTACTGTATGTACATTTAAGTATTTTCACACCATTGTGCTTTATGAAAATACCTATTGTTACACAAAGCTATTGGATACATTTGGAAAGACTGGACATGCATTTGTAAATCAACCTTTTCTTTTTCTGGTGAAGAACTGGAGTTACGGATATCAAATAGAGGTCAAACAGGAGCAGGTTACTGTATTGTTTTGTCAGGATTAGAAACCCCTGAATGACAGCCTATACCTGATTTTATTATTTTTTTCCCTTCTTTCCTTCTGAATACGTGAACAGAAAAAGAAGCAAATACGGTTTCATGGTGGATATTTTTGTTCTGTAGCAGATACAACCAGTGCAACACACAAACTGTTTGTCTCAATGACACAAACTCCTGGCTTTTTGACCTTCCTATTCATTTGAGCTTTTAAGAGTCACCTTAGGTAAAGGATGTTCTCAGTTACCTTCTGGGACTGAGAGCTCTGGGCACTATTAAGAAGATTTTATTGTAAGTTGGTTTCACAATTTCCTTGTAATGTCTAACCAGATGAACAAGGTTATATCTCTATTTGATAACTACAAAATATTTTTTAGTCAGGTAAGGGTGTATTTCTATTCCCTTGGCTTGTATCATTTTAAGACCATTTTGTTTCTAGTGAGACATCCTGTATTAGTTTCCTCTGAGGGCTTTTTATTTTTGTCCCTGGTGCATTAGTTCCTAGCTGGTAGAAAGAGTTACACAAGAAATCAACCTGTTTTCTTACATCTCCTATGCCCAGGGCATATTAATAAGTCTTTGGTTGCTGCTTGCTTTTAGAAAGAAGGTCAGTGTGGGTTTATTGCACATCTGCCAGTAGTTTGCAAAATGCTGGATCCTTGTAGTGACCTGTGTGCCCACCAGGCAAGTGTTACCTTTCACAGACTGCCAGGAGGGAATCATAACCCATCGAAGGGGGCCCACCAGATGCCTGAGGGCCATACCTCAAGCTGTCACAGGAGTTTCACCAGTTCTTGCCATTCATTTGCTTTCCTGACCTCTTTGCATCATGTGCTTAAGCACCTTAAAATCTAGCCTGCAGCTGAGGGCTTTAACTGCAGGCGGCACTGCAACATGATCTGCTGGAAATTGTAAAGTCAGTGATACAGATTTGTGTGGACTTCTGTATGCCCCCTCAGTGTTAATAGGTAATAAAATATTAACATTTCAGTGTGATGGGGGATTTTTTTGGTGTGACCCTGTGCTTAACCGCCATCAACACACAGGTGTAAAATTTTTTCAGTTACATGAGAAGTACTTGAATACCATCTAGATACTGGTGTGTTCAGAAGGTCTGGGAGTAAAATTTGATGGTTTTCTTCATTTTGTTGGTGTTACAGCATGAACTGACTTGAATATAATTTTTTCTTTCTTTTCTACAAATATTCCAGTGGAATTATTTTCAGCGCCAAAGGGAAATTTCTGTAAGACCTTGTCATAAGCCATGTTTTTGCATTTTTCTTGTTTTCCTGCCAATCTGTAACCTCCCTGTCTTTCTAACACTTGGAAAACTTTCTGCATATTTATGTCAGTTTCTGTGTCAGCTGATGTTGAAATAGGTTTCAAAACCACAGCCAGAACCTTTATTTACCCAAATATTTAGCTTTCAGTTTAACCTGACCCTAGACTGAGCACATCTGAGTTAAAGTAGCTCAACAAATCAGCTGCTTTCTACCTCCTCTGACATGCGACTGGCTGTGTGGATACTCTTAGCTTGCCCTAAATATTATGAAGGCAGGGAAAGAAGCATGTAAAGGTCAATGCTGCGGTTTGCTTGAAGGACAGTAGTTTGTTATAAGCTGCTGTGACTCAATTGTTTTTGATACTCTGTTTATCATATCTCAGCTGAAAGAAGCTAGGGAAGCCGCTGAGCTTTCCAGCAGCTAGAAGAGGCAGGTCTCACCAGCTTTTGTTTTCATGAAGGAACATGGACTATTAACTGCTTGCATGAAGCATGCTACTTGCAATATGTCTGCAGAAGACTCATGTTTGGATCCCATCTTCAAGTAATACTGTAGGACACACTGTTACTTCTAAATTATGGGGCTTATTTTGACATTAAATCTTTTCAGCTGGATGATTTTTTTTTTTTTTTTTTTGCTTTAAAACAACAGGTATTTTTACAACACATGAGTATAACGTAGAAAGTATTCAGTTCCTTTCAATTATTTTGTTGCTGTATGTAGAGACACGGCACTAGCATCTAGCAAGCAAATACATTCCTGTGGTGTTTTCAAAAGCATATGAGAAACCATATGTTTTCATAGGAAAACAGCTGTTACCAAGCATATGCTTTCTGAGATAGAGTGACACTTATTAAAAGGGCAAAGTAGGACCACGGCTTGTCTTCTAAGTTGAATAAAGCTGGCAATAACTGTCTCTTTCAATGTACAGTGGCATTGTATGTAGATATTGCCATGTGGAGTTGTAACTGGAAGGAGGGAGACAGATTAACGTCTACAGTCTGCAGCTTGGAAGAGACAATATAAATCTCTGTCCTGCTCTGAGCTGTGAATGCCTCTGTAGGAGTTATAGTAACAGACAAATTAGCATAATGTAATTGGCTGGCAAGGTCAGCCCCTCTCCAGGAGCATTAGCAATGTTTACTGTAAGAAGAGACAGACCAAGTATTGTAGGGTAGTACATTGTGTGTCCTTTTTGAAGGAAGAATAATCATTTTGGAGTCCCTACATCACAGACTTCACCATATCTTATTAAAATGCAGGCTATCATATTTCTGCCTTAAAGCAAATAATCTAACAGAGCAACAATGTATATTCTCTACTATCACACAAATCTTTATTCTTTATGGTTTTGCTTTGAACCTCATTGAGTTTACTTTTCTCTTCTCTTTTTCCCTGTTAAAGAGTTTTTCTCTGGATGCTAGACTTCCATATGCATCCCTGCCAATACCTAATAAATCTTGTTGAGAGAATTAAAATTTCTGGTCTTATTACATGGGACACAGTTAGTGAATCCAGACAAACATCAGCTTTCTTGTTTGGGTCTTTGAAAATGAAAACTCTGAGCAAAATTCTGGGCCAGCTCTAGCAATCCAGACTCACTGGATTCAGCTTTGCAAACCTTGTCACAGCTGTAGGTGAGATATGTGAGATGATGTGTTTTGAAGGAGACCTTCCATTGAGTCACAAAGAGCTCTGGCTTTTCAGCCTTTGTTTTCAAAAATGAAAATTTGTAGAAAGCATTTGAAATGAGTTCAAGCATTCTGTTATGAAAATGTTTGAGAAATGGCTTTCAGAATATCATACAGGGATCACATTGCCTTTTTGTATATAATCAACAGGAATGGTGAAGATTGTGATATTTAATACTGTCTGTCAGGGAGTTGCCACTGTAATTTTCCTAGACGACTGGCAGAAAGGCTAAAACATACGCAGAATCACCTTCTGAGCACTATCTTACTAGAAAACCTCTTTCCTTTTGCTTAGACAGTGTGATCCAATTGATTTCTAGAGCACAGTCCATTTTGTTGTCTTCTGGTGATGAAGAAAAAATGGTAGCATTTCCTGGACCCTACAGTAGCTATTTTTTGAGTCTTGTGTATTGAAAATGTAAGTTAAATTGGTTTAAAATGAGCAGTGTTCAAGGTTGAAGGGTAATATTGTTCTTTAATGCTGATACCCCAGAGCTAGCTGCTCTTGAGAACAGGATTGTGGTGCCACTTGTGCCAGGCTGGAACTCCTGACCCTCTTCTCTGTTCTTCAACTTTCAGGTATCACATTGCTTAGGTTGTAAACATCCCACTGACAGTCACTTTCTAGGCAAAAGCTGCTGTGTGGAGGAGAGCCCTCAGAATTAACAGTTCTCCAAGTGCAGCTAGGTTGTTGCTAAGGATGCCTGCCTGCCCTGTTTCATTCATGGCTCAGCTGAAACTCCTGCCTGAATCATGTTTTGCCTCCTTGAATGAAGTTATCTATCTGGTTGGGTCACGCCAGGAGGACCAATTATACAGGAGAATGAATAATTTTTTACTTAGGAAAAGGAGCATTGTGGCTCCTCAGATGCAGTGAGAACTTCACCAAGGCATTTCAGAAGCATGTGGTACTCTAAAGGAATGGTATGTAATTTCCCCAAGATAGCTCCACACCACATTTAATTAGTGTGACTGGAAGTGTATACATCTGGATGATTGTCTGGTAGCATTATCAAATATAGTGCAGTTTCTTTGATTTTCTCTCCATTTCCTCCACTCAGAAAAGAAGCTGAACCAAACATATCCTGCTTTTACAACCGAGAATTCACCCCCTTCATCACCGCCACCACCACCATATAACCTCAGTAAGATTTTTAGCCTGACCCTTTTGAAATGGCTCACAATTTTTAGTGCCCATATTTGGATGTACAGCCAGGAATCCTTTAATTGGATACAATTTTCTGCATACGATGAGCTCCCCTTTTCTGAAGAATAGAATCTGCAATGCTGTCTGGACTTTCTGGACTTGAGTATGCAGTCATTATTTCCCTTTACTGAGTCACATGTCATATGACTTTCTCTCATGTTTACAGCTACCAAATAACTGTTCTTTTGTCTCACAATTCTTCTAATAGTATTCATCATATAACTATTTTCTGTATTGGTTGAAGTATCTTGATTATGATTTCTTGTCATTTTTGTGAGTTTGAAATGCATGCTACTCTAAAGCATGTGGAGCTCTCTTACAAAAAAAACCCTCTTCTGCTCTGTCACCGCTGTGTTACATTGCCTTCCTAGGTACATTGTGTTGTCCCTGAAAGCTATTCCCTTCTCGTCACTTCCAAGCACTGTGTACCTGTTGAAGGTCTTTGTCCTGTTTTACATGTAAGGTGGAAGAATGTGAAGTAATTTGATCAAAGTCATGCAGTAAATCTGTACCAGGGTGAGGAAAAGGATGGCTGTGCAGTTCCCAGTCTACTTGACCTGCAGAACACATTTGTTCTGTCCAAGGAGTTATATTTTTGATCTTTTCTGCTGTCCCTGGGAAGTCATATGTCCAAGTTCCATACTAGCTTGCTTACTTGTTCTTTTTCCCATTAACAATAGCTCTTCCATCTGTGTTTAAGACTAAGTCACATGTCTTCATCAGTGGATGGTCAACTCTGTTTCTTGCAGAACCACTACTGGCTTATCTTTCTTCCAAGCATCTTCATTCTCCTAGTCTTACATTTTTTTTTCCTCTTGCCTGTCTGTCACTTGCTGAAACTAAGGCAGAGGTGGAGGAGGGCTGCTTCTTCTTAACCAGACTGCTTACCAGCTTTGAGGATTCAGAGGGGACTTTCTTGTAATCTTTGTTTGTCAGTAGCCCTTGCTGTACTCAGCAGAAGTGAGCTTCCTTTAACTAGAATTGTATCTAACATTTTTGTCTTGGGTGTAGACATTCTGTTTGCCTTTCTAAACCTTACCTTTTTTAACTCTCATGGTTACAAAGATTATTAATTTTTCTCTGAATGCTACCAAATTATGTACTTAATGATATTTAAGTTCTTTCAGTTCAAGATCTAAACTAAAAAAGCTTTCCTCTCCCAAAGCATCAACCTAAAATCAGTTGAAGCAGTTGTGGATCCTGCAAAACTGTATGATTGCCTTTGTGATTACTTCCCAGGAGACCTGGTGGATGAACTTGATCCTGACTTGACTAACTGATTTGACTTGACTGGATCCTGACTTGATTAACTTGATCTCTGTATTCCTTTATGATTTTCACCAATCAAGATGATTTTCCTACCAGCTCACTTGGAAACCCACTTCACTGGTTAAACCTATGATCTCTTGTTATGTTGCAAATGGTTTGTCTGGTTCTTTTTGAGACCACCATTAACTTTCACTCCTGGACCTTTCCCAGCCTTTTGTTTGAGTGCCCATGTAGTATTAGCCTGCCTGGCCCAACACAGCTGCGCAGTGGGTTGGGAGTAACAGAATATTTAGGAGATGCATTTTATTACCAGGGTAGCAGCATTTCCACTTGACTTCTTAGCAGAAAAGTTAAACCTGCTGGTTTTCTGCTTGAAACTGCCTGAATGGAAAAATCACTGGCTGTTTTGTTGCTACCATCCTTGCTCTCTTCACCAACTGCTCTGTCTAAAAAATGTTCTGGTCATTGACTGCAGTCAACAGCCAGGGCTGTAACTCATGCATGATGCCAATAACTTATGCCAGTGAAATCAATGATAAGAATTTCAAAGAAGCTTTAAATAAAATACAACAAATTTAGATGCCAAAGTGCTGTCTCTGTGAATTTGCTATTAACAGATTATAAATGGTTTGCATAATGTTGAAAAGCCTAGAGCCTTCAGTTAGCAGTATCAAAGGCTTGTTTAAAGCAATTCCTGGAGGAGTGCCGCCCTCCCCCTCCCTCCCAGCTTTCTGTTTCACGATGGATAAAAACAAAACTCCTTACAATAAAGAAAGGAAAGCCAGGTTTTCAACTACCCTCTGACTGGCCTCCAGATCTGGCAGCTGCCTTTGGATGTCTAATTGCTTGTCCTGCAAAAGTTGACATGCACCTACTTTGAGAAGGTTCTTTGAGTACCCACTTAGTATGTGCACTCTGTCTGATTTACAGATATGAAATGATAGTGCTGGAAAAAACTCAAGCAGAGCTTATAATTCTGTTTATTTGAATTTTTATCTATTTATTTAAACTTTTCTGGTCTTCTCAATTCATAGATAAGTACTAGGTGCAAGGAAACAGTGCAAAGTAAAGGACAAGGCACTGGACTGGGAGAAAAGAGCCCTTACATTGAGTGCTGGTATTTGTCTGAACAAATCACGTTCTCTTTTTCTTCTTTCCTCTTTCCTTGTTTTGTCTCTGGACTCTGAGGCTTGTGGGCAAGTGTTCTCCATCAATGTGTCTGTATAGGTTTTACCACAATAAGGCCTTGATTTCAACTAAGGCCTTTAGGAATTACACCTAGTAAGTATCCTGGCAAATTTCTTTTCTTCTTTTTGTGTTTCTTAGCAGCACTTCTCCATTTGAAATGCATGGCAAGCTCCCTTTTTTTTACAGCGATCTAATGGGATCATAATTCTGTCCCTGAGATAACATTACAGATATAAGCCAGTTTTGCCTTAGACAAAGTTCTATGTAGAATGTATTTTCTTATAAACATGCTTTTTATAAAAAGGTTTGTTGTTTTGTGTTTATTGGTGTTCCATCTGCTCTAGAGAATACATTTGAGAAAAACTAGCTCCAGCATGGCATATAATGTTTCATTAGCAGGCATAACCTTGTTTATTTGCTTTTTAAAATTGTATTTAGAAAAGGAAATCAGTTTGCACCATTGACATGCTGCCAGGTTCCTGTTTATAAATGTCACAATAGGCAACTTAGAAGAAATGAAATAGTCAGTTTATGGCTTTTGCATAAAGAATGAGAGAACTGGGTAGAGCCAGGCAGCCATTTGTGCTCCCCCTATTTTTTTCGCCTCCCAGTTAGCAGGAGTTAATGTGGTGTTAGCAGTGCAAAACACCCTGAGTGACCCAAACTGGACTTTGCACACTTAGTGTTACTGATCTTTGGTTGAACAGAAGAAGCTCTTTGTTCTATGTTGCTTTAGTGGCTATATTGAACAAGTAATTGTGCATGAAACAAGCAACCCTGAGGAAAAATGGGAAATATCTGTAGGAAACTTCAAGACATAAGCATGCAATCTGATGTCATCTTTTCCCATAGAGAAGCTATTTCCTTTCAAACTCTGGTGAGACCAATCTTCCAAAGTTTCCTTCTCCTTTAAAATATGTTCCTTTACATCACTTTTTTTCCTTTGGTCTAGTAAATGGTTTATCATGGGTACCTCTCCTATACCATATATTACTTACTGTGTATGTAAAGAAGGCTTCATGAGTTACAAGTACAGTCTGGACAGACACGCTGTAAAGGGCATGAGAAGGGTAGTGGGGGAATAGGGGAGGCAATTGTGGAAGACAAGGGTCATCTTTCAGTATTCATTTCTACTGATAATTAGAGGGCACCACTGAATGACTGTAATTAGATCATGTCAAAAAAATTAAGATAAAAGACCAAAAATTCCAAGTATCCTGCATTTTGTTCATAGTATCAGAGGAGTAAGAGCATTTGCTTAAACCGGTTGCCAAAGTGGAGGACAGGAAGGGAGGCTTCTCTTGCCCGTGGAAGCAGTTCATGGGCATTTGCCCGAGAAGGTGCCAGGAAGGGACCGGAGGAGGTGACGGTGCTTGAGGTGCCCAAGGGGCAGAGGCACAGCAGGGGCCGCCAGAGCTTGGCCTGCAGCACCAGCAGCATTACCGAGATTTTGTGCAGGGCTGTCACCCTTCAGGCAGTGGCCTTAAGAGGATTAGTAGTGCTTAAATGGGCCCTTTGGACTTTGAGTTACAGTGGTGACTGCTAGAGCCTTGAGATGGCTTATACCTGGCTTAGCACTTCATATGTCTGTCCTGTGTCCTGTGCCACGCTGCTTAGCAGCGCCGTGTAGTTTGCTTGGGATTAGCAGATGAAGTTTGCATCACTCAGGGTATCTCAGAAAGCCTTTCTGATAACATATGAACAGATATTGAAAGAGAACAGGATAAAAAGATTATTTATGATTTTCCTTTTTTTTTTTGTTTTATTTTGTACCTCTTGAGGAGCAGCCAGCGTATCTATGTTTAAGAACAATCCATCCTAACTTAAAAAAACAAGGAAGTTTCCTTGCATGTTCCAACACAGATATTTAGGATAAAATCTCCTGCCAGCCCCAGTACATAAGTCTGATCTATTAATTAATAGTAATTGTCTAAGACCTCAAAAACTGAAGACATTTTGAAAAAAGGACAAGGGTTACTGAAGTTCATAGATACCTTTAGAAATGTTATCTTTTTTTTGCCAATAAATTCTAGTCACGGTGCTCCAATGCTGTATTTGGGTGGCAGCTAACTCTGGTCTGTGAACTGCTGGTGGTCGCAAAGCTGTGGTAAGTCATCTGCATCTGGTCTGTGGAACCATCTTGCCTTAATTACACAATTTATGATAAGAGCACAGAGTGCTCTGTGTGAAATTCAGAGGGTTGACAGAGGTCTGTGATCCAAAAAATTGGAAACCAGTGGCTGAGACTGATAAGTACAGATTCAAAGCTTTATGATTTCAATGAGAGCAATGTTTCCCTTCTTTCCCCATCTGCCTATCATTACTTGTCATTCTTGAGTAGGGAGTTTAATTTTTCTTTACATTTTTACTCCTTTGGAGATCAGGTTGATAACATTTGACTGAGCAGCCATGCCTGGGGTTCAAGAAGTCAGATATACCCATACTGCTCCTGGCCTTTCAGTCACCAGCGGATAGCTGGCTGGGTCCAGTTTAGGGGGAGACTCCGGATGGGGGCCTTGGGGGCAGGGAAGAGTCTTTCCCCATTCTGGGATATATCATGCCTGCTGTTTCTTGTAATGTGCCATTTTTATCAGGTAGCTGTTAAGTGAGCATTTGCCTTTCTTTGAAATGTTTTGAGGAATAGATCCTTTGGCATGAGTTCTGTATTTTTATGTGTCAGCCTCACTCAGTGACTTCATATCTCTTGCTAAGTAGGGGAGTTAAATGGATTTCAGTGGTCTGCAATAAGATCTTCATAATGCTTTGTCTTTATGCTTAATGTTACTACACAGCATTTTCCAGCAGTTTCTTTCTGTGTCCTTTTTTTTTCTGGTTTAGTGCTTTTCCTCATTCAAAGCTCTACAGATGTTACAGTTAAAAAAAAAAAGAGAAAACTTATTGCATTTCAGTCTCCATCAAGTTTACACTCACCTATCTATTGCATAATGGAACTTTTTTAAATCTTCATAGTAGACTTTCTTTTTTCTGTAAGCTTTCAATTGCATAGTAACATAATTCATTTTTTCTATCTGGTTTCTTCCCTAGTTCTTCATCTGTGTTTACTGGCCCTGAGTGGGGAGCAAGCTTAGTTCTGTGCTTATGGGAGTTTAGATTTTGCATGCCAGTTACAGATGAAACAGTTGTGATGGGCTGGTCTGAGGGTGTTTTCCTTCCACTGTTATGAGAAAATAAATTAATTGGTGCTGCTTCTGGGGAGACTTGCTAACTTTTGTTTTGAGATTATCTTTTTCTTCTGTCAGGAGAGAACTCATAGAGGCCCACTAATTTTGATGGAGATTGTATATGATTAAAATAATTTTGAAGCTTTCCTTTATTTACGACTTTTAATGTATCATTTTCTTTACAACATCTTCCATGTTTTTAAACCAACAAGTTCTTAGGTTGTGTAAGCAGTATGTGCAATGAGTGAATGCATCACTGGAGGCTTCCACTCCTGTGTCTTTTATATATTGTGAAATTAGGATCTCAGTAATCAGGCAAGATATGACTGTACACTTCTTAAAAATGCACATGAAGTTGCCATTTAAATATGTATTGTCTCAGAACATTTTTCCTTGTTAAAATATATTCATTGAGAGGACACGCTGTATAAATTCTGAAGTACTGTTGTATATTTGATTTCTCTCTATAATTTTTTTAAGTTGATGCTTTTTTCTTGAACTACATGAAAATATTTTAAGTAGCTGTGCAGGAAAATACGGATACATGACATTTTGCATAAAACAAAAATGTGCAAAAAGTAGTTTTGTTTGTGTTTAAATTAATTTCATTTTTTTCAGTTTTTAGTGGAAAATACCTTCTGACTTGAGAATTTATATAATAGTCTGCAAAATACCCTTATGTACAATTGGTTGTAGGTCACACCTCTATCGATCTAAAAGCTTACACAGAACAACCCTGAATAGTCTGTAGTTCATGTAAAACTGCTGTTTGCAATTCTTGGTAAGCCTCACAGTTAAAAAATAAGAGTAGGAAAATAAAAACAGACTTTGGTTCAGAAACCAAAGATCTTATCGTTTAAAACCACAAACAAACTCTGAAACTCAGAATGCTACAGTAGATCGTGAAGGATGGATCAGTTGTCTTTATCCTTTGAGTTCAGTAGATGGTGGTTGACTTGAGGTGGTGCTGTGTGAAATGGATGAGTGTTTCTCTGGAAGAACCAGGGTTTAGGGGAATTGGTGACTGTCTGGGTGTATTTTGCCTGTGTTTGTGTAGCTGTCATTTTTCTGCTGTGCTTGCCAACAGGGTGTGTGTTCTTGTGAAGTGGTGTGTAATCCTCTCCACCAGAACATGGAAGCATGACTTCAAGAAGTTTTTAGCCTTTAGAAAAAAGAAGTGTGTTGTCTATCCAAACTTAAATGGTTGCACGTGGGAGAAAAATGCTCAAATGTTTTCTTCAACGTCTGAAGCTAAAATGGGCCATGAAGTGTAACTGGGGAGAAGTTAATATGATGATGATCTGTATGCTTTCCTCTTGCATCTGGAAAGGTTGAGAATGAACACGTTGATTTAAAAGCGGTTTGTGGATATGGTTTATTGCTTTTGGGTTTATTTGTTTGACTATTAAATACTGATGGAGAGTACTGCATGAGCACATGGGTGAGGGGAGCATTTCTATAAAAGCTTTTCAGTGTTATAATCCTAGTTTCTGCTTACTTGGCAGTGACTGGAAACTTCAGTGAGGATGAAACTTAGTCCTAAAGGACATAAATTCCTCTTCATATATTGGATCTTAATTACAATTCACAAAATTAATCTTAAGAGCATGTCTTTTGTGTCTCTGCAGCTCCTGACATATGGGTGGCCTGTTCCCTGTGTGAACACTTAGGTTCAGTTTAAAAAAATAGATAATAATGATAAACTCATATACCCTCTTCTAATGCTTAAGCACAGTAGAGAAGATACCTGAGAAAACTCCAAGTGTGTGTGGGGGGGTCACACTCTCTCAGAGTATGAATGGGTCTTGGGAATGTTAAAAGCAGAGGAAGAGCTCAGTCTGTGTCATTGCTCATGTAGACTTCTCTGAGCTGGAATGCTGGGAGCTTCACACCTAGTATCAAGTAATCTTCACCACTGGCTTAAGAGCTGGAGGATAATGATAAGGGGAGTCAAAGGAGACGTTACTCATGGATGCCTGGTAGAAGAACATGAAGAACTCCTTAAAAGTAGAGCTGGAAGCAACTTAACCAAACAACAATTCAATATATGAAGTGGAGGTCTCAGTTTCAGTCAATGTTGCTGAATTTTTCCTCTTTCTATAAGGGCCCAAAGTCGAGTCTGCAAGGAGCTTGTTAATATCCCATCTAGATCCATTCAGAACCAAATGCAGAGCGAACACAGTGAAACCATTTTGGGAGTTCTGAAGACTGGCTGCATCACACATGCAATGAGCTGAACCTTGCTGTGCTGGCGGTACAGAGTCATTCTGCGTGTCATGATGCATACAGTGAGATCAGATAGGCTTAGTGTCAGATCTACCGTGCAGTACCATCCTGCCGCCTTTCAGACCATACTTATTGTCCTTAAAGTATGGACTTCCTTGAACTTCTCTGTAGATTCACAAGCATCTCACTGATGTAAATTATTCTGAGATTGCCAAATCCTTTTCTTATGAATGTTAGAGTCATGCTGAGTTTGGCATTTTGTTGGGAAACCTTAGGCTTTCACTTGGCAGCATGGTATACGCTTGCCCAACAGCAGTCCTTGCATTACTGAAAACAACAGACATCTGAAAGCATTGACAGGCTTTCACTCTGCTTTTACTTTCCATACATCACATACTCAGCCTACTTTTTGAAAAGATGTAGCTTACTGGAAATTGATAAAATTTTGAAATATTGGTGGAAGTTTATGCATTTAAGATAACAACTACAGTGTCTTATGGGCAAACAAAATTTTCCATATCCATCATAATTCATCTGTTTGTACCTTAGAGAGCTCTGTAATTATAGGAGAAAATTGAAAAAAAAGGAAAAGAGAAAGGATATACCTAATTTAGGAGCACAGGAATCTCATACTAAATCTTTAAGTTCTCTTCTACCATGGTACAACAAAGTCCAGTAAAACTCTGGGCAAGTGCCAGAGTTTCTTTTGGAGATGTTTTCGTATATCTAAGGTTATTGCATGATGGTCATGACGTTCTGTGCTATGAAATACTACAGTCAATGTCCTTGGTCTGGCTTCCTCTTGCAATTCGTGCTCCTTAAGTGAATACTTCAGTGAATAAGGAGCTTCTGGACCTGATTCATAATGTGTAAATTATTTACTGTAAGAGAAACTCAAAGCTGGGTCCTCCTCACTCCAGGTGAGGTGGTGTAACCATTCAACTGTAGGCAGCACTTCTGCCTCTTTGTGTGTTAATAAAGACTGGAACAACTCCTGTAAAAGAAACAGAGATCCCTGTGTCCACAGTGTTCTGGGAAATCACATGAAATATATGAAATTGGGAGATAAGGGGATAAAGCTAATGCCTTCAATTGGGGTCCTCTAATTATTTGCTCTCTTTTTTCTGTGAGGGGTAGTTCTTTATTTGGCTTATAATACAATCTTTCTTTAGGTCTGGGATTCAACATGTTGTATGCCTCTTCTGTTTTCCACATATGATCAGAGCTCTGAGTTTCCTTTCCTACCAGCTTTATTTACCAATATTTTGCAGTGGTTGCATATGTTTCCTAGACAAATTGACTCATAAATTGGAATTTTGAATGAAATAGAACTTTGTTTTTTAATCCTGAGTATTGCAGTGGTTAGGAAGGTGCTTTGTGTGAGTCTTAGTGGCATTGTGTGTATAAGGGGCTTTTTGTCCCCGTTTTCCTCAGCCTAGCATGAGGTGACAATGGAAAGTTTCTTTTCCTCTTGCTGCTACCAATTCACACGTTGATGCCTGATAGGAAAAATAATGCTCTCAAGGTTACTGTATTTTTCATATGTATACATTGTAGCTTATCTCTGGCTTGAGAGTTTTGTTTGTTTTTAAACGCAGGCCAAGTCAAACCCTGCGGTTTAGCAGCAGTGTGTGTTGTGTGTACAGCCATAACAGGAGAGAAGTCTTATTCCATGGCTCCTTCCTTAGCAGTATCCTGATCTCTCACTGGTTGGTTGCTCAGCGGATATGAGTTATCTGTGAACTTCTGTTTTTTTGTTTTTAAGAACTTTTTAAGAGCTCTGAGTTACCTGACGCAAAGGTTATATGTGGTGAAATACAGTGTTGTTCTAAGCCTCTGGGATATTTTTGCTCTACAAAATCTATCGAGGCCAATAGAAATGGCTGTTTCATGATGTGCTGTATACTGTTTGTTATTTTGGGGCTGTAAAACTTGATTTGCTTGTCAGTTCTAAGCAGAGGCAGTACACAGTAAACAGCCCATGCATTAAATCAAGGTGTCATGTGCTCATATCATGTTCAGTTAGGAGAAATATGTGCTAAATATCCCCATTATATATCACAAGACAGAATCGTAGAAGAGTGATTAGTCAACCTGTGGGTATTTCTACTCAACCTGTGGGTGTTTTTCCACCTGTGAAAGTAAATATTTATTTTTCATTTCTTTATTGTTGTTGGTTATAACAAGATCTATTGACTTGGGATTTACCAGGAGCCAGTAACTTTTCATGTTGTTGATACTTTCAGATTCCTAATAGAATTCCTGTAGAACAGAAAACCAAGATAAGATGTTTATCTATTTATTTATTTATTTATTTATTTATTTATTTATTTATTTTCATTTTCTTCCACCATCTCCCATTTCCCTTCTTCTCACAGAATATCTCCATGCATAACACAGTCGGAGGAGCAATGGCAGGACCTGGATCCCACCAGCTGACAAACACAAGGATGCCAAACCATGACACCAGCGTTGTGATTCAACAAGCCATGCCGTCTCCACAGTCCAGTTCTGTCATTACACAAGCACCTTCCACAAATCGGCAGATTGGGTGAGTCCATTTCCATTTTCTCATTTCTCTGGTTCTCTGGCTCCTGCCTGTAGGACCAGATGTTGTCCTTATGCTTCATGCTTCTTAAGATCCAGCTGCATGCAGGCCCAGATGTGGTTCTAGAGGTTTTTGAGGTTACAGAGGTTGCACTTGACCCTGCCAGGATGAACAAGGACCCCTGCAGCACATGTTGCAGACTGTGGGGAATAGCCAGGTTACTCCAGATATGGCACAATGGTTCAAAAAGGACAGAATGCTGTACTTAATGGAAAGTCCTGCTTTCTGCATCCAGTTTTTTTTTTTTTTTTTTTGATCTTCTTATGATCATAGTGCATGTTTTTTTCTATAATTGCTCTGGGAAGAAAGACAAAGTGTTTGTGAATCTGATCCTTTAACTTCCTTCAATGGGAATTCTGGGTTTTCTATTGGATTGAGCTATTTCCTATGACCTCTGTTTAGATGAGGAATGCTGGAAGACAGAAAGACCATCAAGATAAATAGAGTTTGGCACAGTGTGAATAGCTGCTCAATTTGTGATGATGGATCCATATTTATTACCATAAATTGACAGCATGGATGCTTATTGTATTGGCTTGAATTCCAATTGAGTGCTAATATCTGGAGAACTGTATGAATAAAACCACCCATGTTTAGTATATGTTTACACCTGGTTACTTCCAGCAAGTATGAGATCCTCATAAGTCACAATAACTTGTTTTTAACTGAACAGAAACTGCCCTGATGGCTTGAGGGTACAGTTTTTCATCACACAGCTCTGAGAATTTTGGAGCGGGGTTATACATGAAAATGTATGGATAAAAAGATGTCTTAGTGGACTAAGAAAGAAGCAGCAGTATAGATTCATTATCTGTCATTTTTAATTTGGTCACATCAATTAAGTGATATATGCAAAAGCAGTCGCTGTTCCCAGTCATTATCTAAATAATTGATGATCAACTTTCAGTCTTTTCAAAGTAAAACCATTAAGTGAAATCCTGGCATTGAAAATGGAAATTCTAGTTATTCTTGAGTTTTCTTTCAAGATTCTTGGTGTAGGCCACAGGTTCTGTATCTCCCATGTTAGCTGGGATAGCCCATGGCACTGAGCTCTGGGCTACCCAGCCAGGCACAGAACACAGATTCCATCTGCTGCCCTAGTTTTGTGCTCCTGGCCAAGCTCCTCTATTTTCCTTTTTACTACTGTTTCAGGATTTGGTTCTTAATATATAAGTCTGGTAGGATGGGTCTCGTAAAGCTATTTGATAGATGTGCCCTTTGTATATCTTGCATATGACAAAACACAGTGTTCACTGAGATTTCACATGCAATACCATTTGCCTGTGAATCCAGCAAAGTTGTTGTCTTATATATGTCCCATTCTGTTCAAAGAGAGGGGTGGCTGGGAAAGAGGGAGGGAGGAAGAAACAGCTTCTTTTTCAATTTTAGAAAGAAAAACATTAACTAATGCCATTATTTGAGTTAAGGATGATTAAGCTCCTGTTCAAATTGTGACTTAATAGGTCTAGTGGTAATTATGATCCTAATTAAAAGCATAAAAAAACCCCAAATAACTTTTAATACTCAGTGGTGAGGTGTTTTATGTAAGACTGTACTTGGCTTCCAAACAATTGTTTCTATATAATGAGAAAAAAACTGCATGTGGTTTTGCAAGACCCTGTCAGTCAGGTTTTAGGTTTGTGTTGGTTCAGGGCCATGGTGATTAGAATCTCCAAAGTTGGTGGGGTTGAGGATAAAAAGGCCTTTTCCTAGTCAGTGGTGTGTCTCATTTGGGAAACTTTGTCATGACATATCTTAATTCTTCCCTGTGACTGAATCACACAAATGTTTCCTAAGTCTGAGTCTAAAGCTGCTTTATTGGGAGGCAATTGTCAGCATTTTAGTCTCTGTGTGAGCTGGTGTGTGAATGAGACTTATGGTGTGACCTCCAGCATATTCTGTTCCCCATTCTTCCCTCTTCCTAGGAGGTTTTGTTTTTTGTTCATGGTGTGTCCTAGGAGATAATTGCCGTATTTTCAACTTCCTCTACTTGCCAAAGTATTGAGCATCCTTGTTTGCCTTCTTTTCCTTCAGTCTTTTCCCTGTAGTGTCTGTGTTACTTATTCAGAGAACATATCTTGTCATTTCCATTTATCTTCATCTTATCCTTCTAAATGTGGTAAGAATTGTATTCACGACTCATTCATGAGGAATACAAACTGGACCACGGTTCTGGTATTAAACAACTGAGAAAAAAAATCCAGATGAATTCTTCAAAGTTTGGTTGCTTTGATTTAGCCTTGCAAAGCTGAGGTTGTTTAGCTATTTAACAAGCCCAAATTCTGAGGTCCTCAAATCAGTGGGTTTTGGTTGAGTTTCCCTTTTTTAGAAATCATCTGAATTTGCCCCAAAGGGTAGATGAGTCTTTACCATGAAGAATTGTGCCAGGGAAAATGCCTTTTCATGAGCAATAAAACCAGCAGAGAGAAACTGGGTAAAACTCTCACTGAGTTCTGTAAGAGCAGGATCAAGCCCTGAAGGTTATATAGAACCATCTTGTAGCAATATTCTGATTTTTATCACAACCACAAATATTTTAGTGTCAGACTATGGCCAAGCCACCTGCAAATGTTTATGATGGCCTTGCTCCAATGAAAACAGGGAACAGCAATGAAAGTCTTCATTTAGCCCCTGTTCATAGGCTGTGCTCTAGTAACAGAGAATGGGACCCACCTGTGCCCGCACACAGATTGTTTCATGGTGAGGAGTGGGCGAGTTTGTAGCAGCTGATGTTCCCAAGGGATGTAATTTTTCCTCACTTTTGTTTCTCCTTCTCTTTCTTCTCCCTCTCACCTTCTCTCTCCCTCCCTCTCTCCCTCCATGCCTCTCTTTTTTCTTATTCCCTGCTCTGGGGGCTTGCACATAAAATGAGATATTGACACAAGGCATGGGAAAACATGACAGAATGTGCATTGTTGGGCAAGCCTGACTGGCATGATGTATATCCACACATTGTTTCAGGTATTAAGCTTCAGCTACTACTGAACAGGCACCCAGCCAGATTAATCAGATAAAAGGAAGAGTATGAAGGTTATTAACTTAAAAAATAAGACAGGGTGCAGCCCCACTTTCCTCCCACCATGTTCCTTTTATTGAGAACAAACAGCAACATTAGCATTACGGCAAGCTGGCATGTTGGTATAAAGGTCCCTGGTAGTATTTGTGTGGTGAGGCAGTCTCTAACCTCCTTGCCATCCCTCCTCCCTCCCTGCCAAGCCTTCAGCATGTGGGAGGAATGCTGGAACTAGTAACTACTTGTGCTGATGAAAAATCAGTTGAGGAACACTTAGCAGTGAAGGGTGTCTTTGGCTGATTAATAGCACATCATTTCTAGATAAGATACATGGAGGAAAAGCAGTATGGCATATGGAGGAAGGCAAGAAAAAGTGATATAAGACATGCATTTGTCAAAGGTATAGAAAAGCAGATAAGCTGAATCAGCTCAAGATATGGGACTCTGAACTAGGCTGTACAATAGCAGTGCTTGTCTTCTTTTTAAAATAACTCTATTTTTTCTGTGACTGAATATATAGCAGTGTGTGAGACAGTTCTGGGCAGACAAATTGGTGACAACACAGCATGGTGGTTGCTCTATCTGGACACGCCTTTTGCTAGGAAAGATGTGTTTTTCAGGCTATCAATTACTCTAGGTAGCTGCAACCTAATAGCATTCACAGAGAAGGTAACTTGCTTTCAAGCTAGTTTTTCAAGCTAGTAGTGGACATAACTAGTATTTATTCCAGCTTGAAACTCACTGGTACAGCTCTGCAGTTGATAAAGAACATGGGAGGATGGAGGATTGTCACAGATGCAGCAAGTTGTTAACATTGTAGTAAATGGAAAGTGAGAGTGAGTCCAGTTTCAGTGAACTCAGGCTCCAAAGTGGACATAGAACACTCACCATGTGATGTAGATTATCTGATTTTAAAGTGTTGTAGAGCATTTTAATTGAGATAAGATGGTCTTCTGGCACAGCATCAAACGGGAAAAATTGCAACCACATTTGGTGAAATGCAAGCAGGTAGGAGAAAGCAACAAAAGGAGTTTGGAAGATGCTTCTGGTGCCTTGATGTTCTGAAGAATCATGGTACCAGTGGGAAAACAGCCTTTTAGTCCCCACATGCAGCACTCATTTTAACACCTATGCATTGCCTTACTGTTCCTCTCTCTTTCCTCTCATGGCACCACGTGTGTCTCTCTGGTTCCAGTTTATCATCTTTTTATGGGTTTGAAGGCTTTTCACACAAAAGGGCAAGGGAAACGGAATAGCCAAAAAATTGATTACTCCATGCATGTAGTGGGACTAACAAAGGTTTGGTCATTTGGAAAATGAAAAAAAAAACTTCCCAGTCTTAACTGGGGAGTCTCAGATGGCAGAAGGACAGACTGTCTCTGTGGCAAGCACAGGAGTTTCACCATAGCAAAAGCTATCTGAGACTGCAACAGCTGGTTGAGTTTTCAGAGTATCCTGCTATCATCCTTTATAGCTTAAGGAAACAGAAAAGACTCCTGTAAGAGCCAATCACAGGCAGAAACCCTTCCATAGTGCAGTTAGCTCTGGAAGGCACTTGGAATAGGCGGGTGACTGAGAAAGGTCTTTGTACATCCAAGAAAAAGTCTCTCTTTAAGCTCTTAGTAAGTTGGTGGAGTGTGTGGCATCAAAGAGGCCATGGAATGATGTGCTTTTATTAAATTCAAAGACTAGTTCCCTTTCCAGGAAATCTGTGATAAAAGCCTCTGTTCCAACTCATGTATTCGAACTGAAGTACCACAGTATGTTGTGAGATGAGAAGAAATGTGCAGTGGGAGATGAAGCATCAAATGACCACTCAGTCTCTTGATCAAGTCCATTCCATAGCCTTGATTGTGCAGCATGTAAGAACATTAGTGAGATCACTGGAAGAGGAGGAAAAGGGAAGAGAGAACATATGACATTGTCATTCTGTCCAAAATTTTTTTCTGTCTTTGTAGTAAAAGTTGGGTTTTAACTCCTGTTTAATGGTCCTGCTTCTTTTCCCTCTGTGCTAAGACATGCTTTCTGTAGTCTCTTCTACCACACTGATCTTGGCCAGCCTTGAATGGAATCCCATCAAGCCAGATGTGAGCAGCAGCCACAAGTCTCTGGGAAGCTCAGGTGAATTAAGAAATTATTACAAGTGAACCCTTCCCAGGAACAAGTTGTCTCATAGCTTAGCTTAATAGAGAGGATGATGAGGGAGAAAATGAGCTGGACCCTCTCAAGCTGTTCATCCCTTTTAGCAAGCTGCTGCCCAGGTCCACACATTGACCTGCAGGCCGAACCACGCTGCTCTGTGTGTGATATTTAGAAGTTCTGTCTGCTCTCCAATATCCTCTGCTGTTGTATGTTCAGGAGTTGCTGACTCATTTTTTCCCCATAATGCTGAGTCAGGAAGAGAAAAAGCAAACAGTGCCAGTCTGTGTGTCAGGCACAGCACAAACAGGTGGTTGTTCACAACACTTCTATCCTCAAGAATATACTCCTCTGCCTTCCCAAAACTCTTCCTTGCTGTAAGGTCTAGGAATGGGCTGGAAAGAGCTGACATATATCAAGGTGACTTTCGGGGGACTGAAAGGAGGATCATTAGCCAGGTAATAAATAGCCTTTCAACCTGAAATGAAGAGAATTTAATGTGTTTTCCTGACTTGAAGTCAACTATTATCCTGAAAGTTATGCACTTGTTATACATGTTGCTTAAATTGATTAATGAACATGGTGTTTTACACTTCATACTTTCTACTTGACAGAAGTCCTAAGTTTGTTAGAAGTGTTACTTTCTCACAGCAAGAACACCAAAACCAAAAAATGTAAGGGATATTGTGGGACTCGCTGCCCACTGGCTCTGACTAGGATTGTCATTGTGTGTTATGAGAAGAAGCCAGCCCTCTCCCTCTCCTGATGGTTGTTTGAGATAGGCAGTGAAACTATGCTCAAGCCAGTTCTCATGCAAGTGATTTATAAGAAATGGATCATGATGGTTTTGTCCTGAAAAGCTTGTCCCACTCAACAACTATAGGAAAACAAGGTTAGAATAGTGTATTGCCCCCATAATTTTATCTGAACAGAAATACTGAGCTTTCATATGCATTGGCTGGCTCTCACATCAGAGAAACTCATACATAGAACTTAAATATGATATATAGAACTTGGAGAATCTAGCATTGGTTCCTTAATTTTAGTGGCTGGTATCTCTTACATACCTCCCATATATATATAATACACACTGTATAAATCTTCTTTAAAGGTGTCATCAAAATTTATGGGCAGAGCTTCTGATTTATATGACGCTTTGAACTAAAACAGATGTAAAATCATTTTTGGATGGAAGAGGATCTCAGAATTGCAGTGGGTTTGGTATGACAAATCAAGCTTTCCCTAGACCAGAAAAAGATCATTAGGGCTCTGCACAGCTGAATCACATAGCTCTGCTCTTCATCACAGGTTTGTGCTTAACATGCCCTGATGCATGATTCCAGTATGTGTTTTATCCAAGTGTCAGCCTGTTTGACAGGTAACTAAGCTGCAGTAAAACACTAACTCAAACAATACAGACTTTGTTTGGTGTAAGGCTTTTTAAAAATTTATTTTTATTTAAGCAAATAATTCACAGGTTCCAGAGAAGCAGCAAGCTTTGGGATGCTGCCTTACACCATGTCAGTTCAGAGAAGGGCTTAAAGGCTTGCTGGAGGTGGTACAATGGCTACAATGAGTAAAAAATTAAGACCTTTATGTGCAAAGAATTCTGATAAAAGGTTAGATGCACACTAAGAAGTTATGTTTGTATCTGTTTCAATAAAGGAATTAGCACTGATGTCCTTAACAGAGAATGCCTTGATTTAGCATGGTTTGTCTTGCCAGTGTCTTTTCTGAACACTTCCAAAGGACTATAAAAACATACTATAAGTTAATAAAGTGTTAACACTTTGGGTTGTTTCTTTTTCTTTTTCTTTTTTTTTTTTTTTAAGCTGGTACCTGGCTGCAAACCAATTACAATATTTCAGAGGAAAGTGCCTGAGGGAAAACACAGGAATTACAGACTTTGTGTAAAGATCCTATTTTACCACCTGTAAAAGTAGGCCTCCTTGTGAATTGATGAGTTTTCAAAATCAATAGTAGAGCATAGTTCCATTTAAGACATACATATGATTCTATTTATACTTATGGACAGGCCAAATATGCATTTGAAAAAGAAAAAGCAACCAAAAAAAACAAAACAAAAAACCCAAAACAGCAACAATTTGAATCAAAGGCATAGATAAATCTGACAACATCACCAAAAGTAGTTTTTTACAAGAAATTATGTTTGATTTAGAAGGAAAAAAAGTAATTTAAATAAATCTGTCATTTTGGAGACCCTCTAACAAAGTTCCATGTAGTAAACCATAAATTTAAATTCTCTTAGCTATATTTAGTAAAAAATTGCTGAGTTGATCAAGGAATTAATGGCTAGACAGAACCTGCAGGTAGATTGAGAGTGCAGGAAAAGTTGGGAGTTGTGGGAGTTGAGAGTTGGGAGTTGAGAGTTCCTTGGAAGAAGGAACAAATTAGAGAGTGTGTTTTAGAAACATTTGCTGCTATAAGCATCTGTGTTCTGCGAACAGAGACGTTTATTCTGAGCTCACATAAATGAAGTGGAATTTTGCCAGTAAAAGAAGGGGTTGTGTTACTCCAGTCGTAGGATCCAGGTCCTAATTGGTTTATGAAATGAAGGGGGCAATCTCTGAGCTATTACCAGCTTCCTCTGCTGCAAGTGAAGTGAATCGCAGCTGTTCTGATAGGGTCCATAAAACTTGGTGAGGTAATAAAATGTTTGCAGTGAACAATTCTCAAAATGGGTGAAATCCAAATCCCTAGCTTATTTGACAGTATTAAGAGAATTGAATGTGCTTCCTGGGGAATTCTGAATATTATGTTACTTTTATCTAGTTCCTTAACTATAAGATCCAGGCTCACCGGTGCTGTAAATGTAAGGGCTCAAAGTAGCATTCTTCTTTTTTAACCCTACAGATTGAAATGCAGTATGTACATATATACATAGGTGATACAGGAAAAAGCTGTGTTCGTTGCTCATTTTCTAATGTTTCTGGCTTGTATTTTTTACTTTATACTTTTCTGTCTCCCAATCTCTGCTCTGTTTTGGTGAGATTAAAAAAAAAAAAAAAGCATGGTTAGCATCAAATGATCCTACACAGAAATACTTGTGGTGCTCTTGGTCACATGATTTCTTTAATGAAAGCAATAGCTGTTGATATTTTAAGATTTTCTCAAGCAACTTAGCATTTTATAGACCTGGTTAGAAGTCAGATATGTCAATTCTAACTTCTTAGCAGAGCAGTAGTTCCAAACAGTTCACTTCATGGTGGTTTTGACCTAAAGATCTTTGATGTGAGTTCAAGTCCAAACTGACATTTTTGGTGTCATTATATATATTTAGGAATTCACAATTTTCATTGAAAGCCATTCAGTGTCTGTCTAGAGTTCTGTTGTTCTTCTCAGCATTGCCAGAATGAAGCATTTTTATGGAGGGCTTGGATGTCTTTAAACTTCTTTTGTTTTTTTTTTTTATTCTCTGCTTTATAGAGATGTCTGTGTTTTCCCAGGCAAAGACAGGATTTTTGCATCTTTGATAGTAAAATGACCTAAAAAGAATACAAATAGAGAACATACTGAGAAGTTTCTTAGAGTAATGAATTGGGTTTCCAGGTTGGTTAAGTGCCAGCTGGTTGGGCTTGCTGCTCATCCCTTTTCACACCTGATGCTGGGCACTTACGCAATGTAACATTGAAGCTTCCCCCTTTATATCAATCCTCATGTGACAGATGTTGCTTATCATCTCTCAGACAGGCTGTTGCGTCAGGTGTCTGGAGAGTGACCAGCCAGCATTTCAGCCACAAGGTGCTGCTTGAAGGACCTCTGATCCTTTAAGCAATTTGCTAGGAAGTACTGGCAGCAGTGGAATATCTGGCTTCCTTTTCTGACAGGTGGTTGCTCATGCCATATGTCCCCTGGCTTGTAACAGGCAGTAGGGCTGTCCCAGGTATTGTGCAGGAAGATGTGCAAGAGATGCACAGATCTGAATGGTGGTGGTCTCCTGGAGCTTCTGGGCAGAGCTGCATGCAGAAAGCTTTCCTGACATACTTGGGGCTAAAGCTTGTGTTTTCAGCAAATGTTTTTGAGCTGTTATTAGAAAATGTCGCTGGAGAGATGAACTGCTGACTTAATGTGCCTGAAAGAATCTCTCTTTGGACATGCTGGACTTCATTAATTCATTCCTGTTGTGAATTGTTGATGTAGCTTTTTTGGGCACCAGATGTAAATTAACATAAAGAAAGTGGGCAAAAGGCAGCAGTCATTTTAAAATATTCAAACAAGACAGTCTGTTAAGCTCAACAGGCTGTTGTGGACGACTGATTCTGGTTGAAGTACAACTGCAATATTTGAAGATATTAACTGTAGCTGATAACCATAGGAGACCAAATTTGAACTGATCTTGTATTAGTTTTCTCAGTTAGTGCTTGTTTCAAGTGGTTTTTGTCTGAGGTTATATGGCACAGGTAGTAAACCAAGTTCAGACTGACAATATGTAGTCTGTAGATGACAATTGGAGCCTATCAATGCATACACCAAATGGAAGAGTTGTGTGGAAAACTTTACCCTCTTTACAATTAATTGCCTTCTTATTCTGTTTTAATTTCTTCTTTGTCTGCAGTTTGTTCCAGGCCCATAGAGGAAAGAGATCTAGAGTGTTGTTGATTTTTTTCTGATCTGTAGGGAAATAAAATAGGAAGCAAAATAATATTTCTACTGTGAAGTAGCAAAGGAAGTTGAAAGAAAACAGTCAGTGAGTTCCCTTTGTGCCATACTAAATGGATGTGGAGAAAGATATGGAATCTGGGCTCCATGACAGGGAAGAAAATCCATACTTTCTTCCAAATTTTCCCCTGGCCTCTATATTGTTCTATTGTTTCAATAAGAAATCTGTAACTCAGAAGATTTATTCAAAATCTATATAAAACATAATAGGCAAAGTTCATTCCAGAAGCCATCAAGTGAAACTATACTTCTCTGTGGGGAAAGCTGGGGTCCCTTCCAGTCTGGTCTTTTTCTGTATATAGCCTGGTAGCATGGAGCTTTTTGTTGCACATTAATGCAACATCAAGGGCTGTGGGGCCCTGAGTCCTATAAAGCAAATGCTAGGAACAATATTGGACCCAAGCAGAACCCATAAATGCAGAGGGAAGCAAAACCCCATATACAAAAGAAAACAGGGTTTGAGAACAAAAGCACAAAACCACATTTCAAGCCTCAAGGGAAAAAGAAAATCAGTTTTTGTTTTGGAAGAAGCATCCTTGGAAATGTTCAATTTTCCTTATGACCAAGTTGGGAATCTGTAAGTTGTGTCCTTGAAGACAGTGTGTGCATGGATAAATGACTCCTAGCCAAAAAACCTATTCCATATTGACAAGAAAATGCCACAACTGCTGTATACATTTCCTTCTTACTCCTCCTGCTTGTCCATTAGACAAACAGGAAAGTAGAGACGCCCCTGCCATGTTTACAAGCCATGCCTTGTTATTTATATGATGGACAGAGAGCTAAGAGCTGTGTTGCCAACACTGCTTATTGGAAAAACCTGGAAATAATTAAGGGACCTCATTTGTTATTGCTCTTATGTTCACTGGTGGAAATTACTTGAGAGAACAGTTCTGCTGGTACAGAACAGTGCTTGGTAACAGAACTGTAGAAAATTGACAAAGACAAAAACAGCTTTGAGGAATGGGATGTAAAATATTATTCTAAAAAACTTTTCTACATTGGTTTTGAAAGGTTTTTTTTTTTTGTGTGTGTGTATGTTTTCCACTAGAGAAGAATGTAATTTTTTCTGAATTAGAGGATGACTTGTAATGTTTTTACTTGTTACTGATTTATTTACTTGAATGAAACTTATGAATTACAGTGGATGTTTCAGTTGAGTAACATTCAATATTGTGTTGTTATTTTATTACTGGGTCTGCTGAGTGTTCCTTTCTATGGTGTCTTCTTCCAAGAGCTATGAGCACTGTGAATATTTTTCATGTTACTTTTTCAAAATTAAGGCTGCGTATTGCAAAACCAGTTACCCAGGCAAAGGGACATTTATTGTTTCAGCACACTGCTCCTTTTCTACCTACATTTCTTCTGAGCTGTCTGCTTAATTCCAGATCTGCTCCCACAAGCTGATGCAGGTATTTGTTTGCTAGTCAGGTCACAGGATATAAGGTGAGTGTACCTGTTATACAGTGCCTTTCTTCTTGTTATTGGGATATGATGTGCTTTTCTGGTGGGAAGTGGCAGTACTGTTGTTTCACTTGAGCAGGCATATGGCAGAACACTGTGCAACAGAGATGAGTGTGGATGAGTGAACAATGAGTCATTAAGGCAAAGTAGAGTATTGTCAAAAGAAAAAAATCAACAATTCCAAATCAGCTCAAGATCAGTATCTGAAGATTTCAGGCTTTGTTGGAATTTCTGTTTGCAGTTGCTTCTCTATTATGTAGTGTGTTGGATGCATTTTCTGTCGTGACATTTGCTGTGGCAATGTGAGGCATACATCTGTTTGCATGCTTGTGCAGTTTTTCCAGGAGGTGTGATCATGTTGAGTTGCACCTATGTGTTCTTGTTCCCTTCACTTCTCTTGTTTTGCAGAGTTGCAAGGGTACACAATCTTTTACTGTAAGTTGTGACACTTCTGCGTCCAGTTCAGTGGTGGCTCTAGGGCTCAAACTTGCAGCCTAATAATGAACCAGGCTAAAGGGCTGTTACTGTCAAGAATAAAGCCATGTACTGTAACTGAGAGTAATCAGTTTGGATCGCATTCGCAGATTCTTTGTATTAGCTTTATCAGGTCAGGCCATCAGAAAGCAGATAGACAGGTAAGACCAAAAGACCTCTGAACCCAATTAAAGTTGTACCACAAAGAAATCAGATTCATGTGGTTTACATTTCAGAAAGTTACATTTGGTGGGCTGTACTTACTTTTATTCTGTAACCTAATGCAGACCATGTGAACATTTGAAACGCTTTTAACAGTTAACCAGCTCAAATAACACAGAACCAGAGCAGCAATAAAGAATGAATTAAGACTGATTGCAACTACAGCCAATTTTTTTCCTCATAAAGAAATATAAAAGGCTGATATATTTAAAAACTACCATATATATAGTAATTTTGTCTTCAGGTTTTAGCATGACAATAGCCATTCTCATATCTTTTAAAATAAATGTTTGGTTTAAAAAGCAATCGTAAACCCACAGTCTTTTTTATTTGCAATGTTTCAGGATGAGTTGGATGTGCTGTGGAACCACTGATAGTCCCATTGATGCACATAGTTTGGGAATTGGTCATATAGCTCTGAGATAATCCTGAGGAGCTAACATTTAAAATACTTGGCACAATAAGAGCATGAGCATGACAGGATAAGAAAATAGGTGTTTTATTAGTGTCCACTTTCTTAAAAACTGTAGATGTATGTGCAGTTTTTCAGTCAGAAACACTTCTTGCTTGCTGACATTAGATAGGCCTTACATGTGGAGCAAATAGAGTTTCAGCTGGTGCAGTGGGCTGTGTGTTCAGCTTTCCTTTTTTTCTAAACCAAGAGTCTGAATGAGAGTCTTGAAGCCTCCAGGAGACTAGGGCTAGAGGAGGACAGTGCTAAATGTGCCTGTGTCCTGAACCTAACTTCAGGCAAGTGATGTTGTTTTACACACAAATGGAAGAAAAGTGACTGGCTTGCTTAGCAGCAGAATCATTCAGTCAGATCTTTTCCTCGTTTTTGCTCTGTCATGATTCTTCAGGACATTGAGAGATCTTCTGGGTGTTGGGGAAAGAGATCAGGCCCACAGCTCTTGCCTATGTATTACATTCTCTCTTAAAGAAAGAAATTCCTACAGCCCCAGCTCTTTCCTAGGGTCTCCAAGACACTGAAATGCTAAGCTCGTGCCATTCTGTTTTTTGGCACCGAGCCACCTGACTATCAGCAACCGAGCCAGTTTTCAACCTCGGGAGCATGCTTGCTATCCTGGGTGGATGCAGTTCCTTTCCTTCAGCAGCTGTCCTGATGTGCCTGTGTACAACAGCTTTTCTCACTGCTCCTCGTGTGGAGCAGGTTGCTCTCCTGTCTTTTTACCCCCTTTTCCCATAAGCTTTTGGGGCTGATGTGGTAGAGAGGGCATTCAGGCATGGGGCTCTCAATTTGGCTGGATTGAAAGCTAAGGTTGTCTATCATCCAGATGCTTTTGTGGCTGCTATTCTTAATGTGGACCTTAGAAGCTGACCTTCTCTCCCTGAGCTGAGTACCTTGAAGATTTCTTGTTTTGCTTACTTTTCAGAAGCAGACAAGTAGAGAGGAAAGAGCTGGGTGGATTTTTTTTTTCTTTTTTCTTTTTTTTTTTTTTTCTTTTAAATCTTAGTTAAATATGTAGCAAACCTCTTGTTTTCTGTGAAGGAATCTTCCTTGTATCACCATTTCCAAGCAGTGAGTGATGTACTGCTCATGGAATGCAAGCTGTTTCAAAGTGTACATGTGGGAAACTGGGGCTGCCACTGCTAATTCACAGAAATGCTAGGACTGGAAAAAAATCTGCACCTCCACTCATGCACAGAGACTGTTCTACTATGCACAAACCAGAACTAGTGGGGTGAGAGGGAATACACTCCTTACTCTCTCTCATTTTTTATGTGCTGGGTTTGGCAGCCTGGCTCAAGATACATGCATGGAATTAGTAAAAGAGGGGTATGTCCTGGGAAGGTTAAATGACTGCTGTTTCTAATGCTGCCCTGTCACTCAAAAGTGAAAAAAAAAACAACAAAAAAACAAAAACAAACCAGAAGACTTTGTCAAGTTCTTTACAGAACAGAAAGTAAAGGGGGAAAACATTTGAGTTCTGATGATTAGAACAACAAATGATTCATCAAAGAGCGGACCAAATCAAGTGGATATTGGACAGAAAGCAGTGGCAGAAGTTATTAAAAGTGCTAGTCTGGACCTAGGAAAGTTCATTTAGGTTTCTTGTTCACCACTGATTCTTTTTGGCAAATTTCTTGGTCTCTCTCAGATTTAGTTCACCAATTATAAAATATGAAAATAAATACTCTCTCACTTTTCAAGAATGTTAAAATGAATTTAGGTATTACAGGAGAAGAAGGTAAATAGGTTCCTCTGATACAATGTCTTGAACATTTGATGTAATTAAGCATCAGGAATTTTACTCAGTTTATAGTTCTTTGCCACAGAAATAGAGAAGAACTATGGTATTATGTCTAAAATAATGTGCTATTAATTTCCTGGAAGCTAAAATAAATTGCTGAAGAGTGAGACAACAGAGTGAGAAAAGGGAGAATGCTTATACTAGACTTTCTCCAGGCATCATGTTAATCTAATGCCCACCTTCACCTTCACCCTTCCAGTGAAAATTACTCTATGATTCTATGTTTTGCAGAAGGGAAACTGAAATGGAAGCTAATTATATGACATATTTATTAAAAGAAACAAATGCTAATACACACAAAAAATATAACTAAATGTAATTTCCTTTAATTTTTCAAAATCAAGATAAAGCAAAACTAATAAACATTAAGATCTGCTTCAAAGGTGTTCAACATATTGAAGTGTAGGAAGGCTTTTGTTTTCTTTCTCTTTCTTCTTTTTCAATTAAAATTTGAACTTTTTCATTAATTCCATGAAAAAAAAATCCTCTTAAATCTGACTTTCACAAATCCTGTAAGCACTGATTTTGCTTTTGAGCAAGCATTATGCTTTGGTTATTTTTCCTTTTCTCATTCCAATTAATTAATTCTATTATAGTAGCCCTCAAAGACTCTAAACCAGACTCCATTATTTGCAAAATACTCAAAAAAAGTGTTATGTCAAGAGAAGTACAAGCCTGAAATCCTCTCTCTTGTCTTCCATCTCTCTATTACAGGCTTTCTTCTATCTCTTTAGAAGGTATCCATTCATTCATCATCTTTTGTGTGTGTGTTTTCCTTGTTTTCCCTAGACTAGGCTATGCAAACAGTCTTAGCGGCAGACAGACTCTGAGGAAGCTTTCCATCCTAATTTCTTTCCATTAATGAAAGTTATGAAGCACTGCCAGTGTGAATAGTGCCTATAAACAAGAAGTGAGTGAATTCAATGCACTTCCCTAACTCCTCTCCTCCACGGGCTAGTGGGACACCAGCAGATAACTATGACAACAAATGTCAGAGGCATATCCATGCAGACTATTTAAATGAAACAAAGCATTTTAGAAAAGAGGAGATTTAAGGTTCCCCATACATCCAAAGGAGCTCTTTTTGCTTCCTCCCAATGGGAAGAGCCTGCCAAATTCCAGAAGTTCCTGCATTGCCTTCAATGGACAGGGTAAGTGGAAAGGTGATTAGAGGCTGTAGAAAAGCACTGCACGTGCTCTCATGCCAGCAAATGTGAGCTTCTCACTTGGGTATGAGAATAGCAAGCTAAAAGAGTAGGAGAGGAAATCTAGTGTGCTGTACCCTGAAAATGTCCAGCTTCTATGAGCAGGGACATGCCAAAGACAAACACTGGACTGTCCAGCAGCCCATAAAAGTAACAACCTCTCTAAAATAACGTCCACCTGGTGCGCTCCTAGGCTCTTAGAACAGATTGTTCCAAGAACAATCAAGTATTTTTGTTTTTTTTTTCTAGAAAGATATGAACAGCAGATCAAGAATTATACCCTCCAAACAATTAATGCAGCCTACTGCCTAACCAGAAAACTCATTATTTCCAAAAAGTCCTATTGACAGAATGCTGCAGCAACCTTTCAGAGCTGCTCCCACATCTGATGACAACAACAATAAAACACTGTGCTATTTTTCTTACCTCATAAAGTTGTCATCTCAGCACAGCTAAACATCTGAGTTGCCACCCAGCCTGTCAACATCCTTATGTGGGGAAGGTTATCAAATAGGTCATGGAGAAGCAGCTCTCCCATTATCTAGAGTATTATCTAGAGCCCTCAGATTTCCTGGAGGCCTTTCTATCTGGTTTAAGACATGGTAATGTTACAAAGACACAGCTATTCCTTGGCCATTGCTAGTCTCTGATTTACTAGCTTCTACTAATGGATAAAGACCAAGTGCTCAATCTAATCTGACCTTTCAGGCATGCTGGCTGTCAGAGTGTGTTTGCAGCCACCCTTTCTATCTTAACAGTGTCCCTCTAGGAAAGTGCAGCAATCTCAGGAGGAAAATACAACCTCTCTGGGTTACCAGCTTTAATTCTGTGCCCTTCACAACTTCTACTGTTAAATGTGACAGACTTGGCTGCTGCTTCTTGGAACAGGAGCAAGCACTCCACTGTCCCAGTCCTCTTCTCTCAGGCCCACTTTCAAAATGTTCTGTGTTGGACAGGTAGCATTCTGTGCAGCATTTACATCAGTTTGATAACCTTCTTTAGTATCTATTTGCCATGCCAGCCTCTAGACTGCTGGCTGCCAGGATCTCCTTCCCCTGCTTTCATCAATGCTACTAAAACAAGGAGACCTCACTGGCCTCTTCTGCAGATTCGCTTTTAGTGGTTCTGTAATCAAGTTTTCTGACATTAAAATTGAGATTACATGAAATATGGATGCCTTGAAGTATTAAAAAATAAAGTGGGCAGGAACATTATCTCTAAACATCAGCTTTAGCCATTTAGAAGCAATGTATTCCCAGATTCTGGGTCTCCTTAAAGCCTTCTCTCTTTGCACAGCCAAGTGCCTGCACCTCATCAGCAAACAATGGAAAAGATTCAAGTAGCAGGATCCTGCCCAGTTCAGATTTATTTAACCCTTTGTTGCCACTATATTCTTTTCACCAGCCTTCCTCTTTATGTCTAAAACAGATGCTGAGTTTGCTGGTGCCAGAGAGTTAATCTCATTAATAGTTTCTGTGTTTATTGTCAGAGGGACTTGGTTACACTCTCTTCTCTGGGCCAGTAGGTCAGGAGATTCAAGTTCCCCACTGAAGCTTGGAGCAAATCTCAGTGCTGACTGTGCACCTTAGACTGGAAGAGGGGGAATATGCTGCGTTGGTACAGATTTTGAATTTCCAGTAAGACATTAAAGCAAGGCCTCGCCTGTTTTTTTCAAAAGTATTCCAGGTAGAAATTATTGAACCACTTCCGCAGCAGGGAATTTGACTGCACTTCACCCCTTCTACACGATGGGAAGATGTGAGTTTGTGTACCCCACACCAAGAATCAGATCTGGCTAATTTACTACATTGCCACCCAGTAGCGAAATGTCCCCTTATACCCCTTAGGAAAGATGGTGGGGAGGCAGAGTTTTAAGTGTCTGGGAGCAGAGCCTGTGCACTTGAAGTACAGGGGTCTAACACACTCACTTCAGACCAGCAGTAAGTAGCAGACATGTTGGAAGGAGGAAAAAACTATTAGTCTAAGCTCTTTCATAATATGGAGTGATGACTGAGTTTAAAAAGGTGAAAGGAAAGGAAGGGAAACAAGCTAAGGAAGATGTTTTCTTTGGGCTTTCCTTGGAACTGTCCCTTTGTCTTCACCAAATGGAAACTTCAGGAGTTCATCTCTGCCTTTCACCCACCACTCCTCTACGCTGGGAGAAAAGCAGCAAAGGGGGTAAGAATGGAAAAGTGCTTGTGCTCAAGTGTTTCCAAATGTTTCACAGCCATAAGCATTTATTGGTTCTCACCCTCCACCCTATCACCACGCCCTCCACATAAAATCAGAGACTGGGCTCCAGCATCCAGGCAAGAAGGAAGCCTTCTTCTCATTTTTAGAAACCTACATGTTCTGGTGCAATGCTTATAATGCACTCGCACTCAGCTAGGACAGCTTGCCAAAAGGCAGCGTCAGAAAGCTGCTGTAAGAAATATCTTTCAAAGATATCCCAGAGAATCAGGTCATTTGGTGTGGAAAGCAGGCAATAGTTCTTTCTGGGCTCATGGATATAGGGAACTTTAGCTTGAGTGAATTGAAGGATTAGCAAAATTATTCTCCCATTGTACCCCCTGCCTTTAATACAAACCCAGCAGTTACTTTCCACTCCACTCTGTGTGTAAAACAAGGCTGAAATATGATATTTAAATTATTCCCAAGGACACATTTGATGAAAATGAAAGTATGAGCCAGATCCTCCCATGTGCTTGTTCTTTGTCAGTCTTGAATTTTGGATCATTATACGGAGGGAGAGGACACACTAATTCCTAACATTGCTAGTGTTTCAATGACCACTGCTATCAATCATTTAGGTTCTCACTCTCTCTTAGTATTTGGATAAGTAAAATTGCCAATAGTGCAACAAAATCAAGCAAAGTCAGCCCACAGGAAAAAAAAAAAAAAAACAAAAACAACACTACAAAACAATAGGCTTGAATGTAGTCCATTGTCTATTTCTGTACAGAACAGAAATAGTAAACCAGCATGAGTGTATGAGAAGAGTCTGTGCTTAGACAGAGCTGTGGCACAGCAGATGAGGAGCTTATAAATACAGGCTGCCATCCTGCAGTACCACTTCACTGCTGGCAACTTGAGTGGCTGGTTGTCTTGCCTGGTCATTTAAACACTCTGAGTCTAAATCCAGCTTCTCTGCAGCTATTCTGTCTGCTTTATATGGATACTGCAAAGAGACTTTGTTGATATAGCCAAGAACTGAACAGACTTTAAAAACTTTCACTTATGCCATTATTTTCAGAAAGAAAAATAACTGCCACAAACTGCATTAGAAAACATGCATTTTCTTCTTGCCAATTAAGCCTGTCGCTGTTCCTTGTATTACCCATAAAGAGAACAATATTGGAATAGCTAATATGTTTTCACATGCAAGATTTCTAATAAAACAAACAAAAAAGAGAATGTAGGGGCTCTAGAAAGACACCAGAGCTATGTGCCCAAAACAGGGTACTCCTTGTCACAGAATTGCCCCCGAGTGATTTCCTCACACATCTTGCAATTTGGGGTATGGTTCATTTAATGAAGCACCAGCTTCCACATTTCTGCAACTCTAGGAGATGTTTATCTCCCATTTTCAAAACATTTCAAATTCTTACAGCTGGAGATAAATCTTGAAAACGTGAGCCAACAAGTTTATAAGAAGAGGAAAAAAAAAAAAAAACAAGTTTACTTCTTTTTAATCTTTTTGGCTGTAATCAAGGGTAAGGCACAGACATTAATAAAATTGATAATAAAGTAGGTGTTCCTTTTGCTTGACATCTGGTTTTTCATCCTGTGGGGGTATGTTGAGACATGCTTTCAAGTCATGCTTTTAAGGTTTTCTCTGTGTCCGTGAGGGCTAGTAATGTAAGTTTTCTTTTTAAATGGAGCATCAAAGTCTTCCAGAGCCAGTATTTGAAGAAAAGAAAGACGCAGTGATGCTCTCAGTAATAACACTGACATTTGAACTGAAGTGATAATAATGGAAGGCCAGAAAGGGTCTCTGATCATCCTGGCAGAACTTAATTACCTCTTTTCTCAACATCTGTTTTGGTACTATGATTACTTTCCATCTCTACTTGTGTAGCTTTTCATGTCTTTTTCTCAAGTGGCAGAACCAAGTGAACTACTATATATGAATGATAGAGAAAAATAAATTGAGTTGTTTGTCCTAACTCTGAGATTTCATAATGCCGCTCTTCAAATTTGGTCTGGACATGCAAGTGAAGTTTCTGGTTCACTTTCCTGATGGTGGCAGCCATCTCCACTATGTGAGCTGTGGCTCAGCTGCTGCCTGGATGCCTGTTTTCACCAGGAATTACTTACACATGAAGAAAATAATGGGGATTTTTGCTTGTGTTGCAAATGTGTGTGTGGGTATTTACTTTGCATTTTATAGTGGTAAGCTGCAGTTGTGGGGAGAGGGAAGTGTAAATGATGTTAGCTACTGTCAAAGCCTTCGGCACGTTCCTGGAATCCTGGCTAATGCCTGGATGGTGGTGGAAGGTAGATCACATTGGAATGGTGTGCTTGCTTTTTGTTGTTGTTGTCTACCCAATTTTCCACCCACAGGAGATGACTGGCTAGAAAGGATGGGGACTCTGCTTTAACATCTGCTCTTTCAAATAAAAAGGAAAAAAAAAAAAAAAAAAAAAAAAAAAGAAACTGGTAAATAGTCCTTGCCCTGGTGCAGGGATGGCTGGAGCACAGATGTAGCTGAGCACAGCCTGGCCCTCTGGGTAGGGAGGGACAGGTCTGGCTGACACGCTGGCACAGACAGACTGCTGGGGGACCCACGTCCAACCTCCTTGGCTGAGGGGGAGTTGACTGGGAGAATCATTAGGTCTTTGGGGAGGGAGGGAGGGAAGCAGGAACAACCTGCTAGCTAAGACATGGTAAAAGGCTTCCACCTCTCAGCTTTGGAAGTCTTAAAAAGCAAAGTCCCATGTGTGTGGCATTCACAAAGTAATGAACTAATAAAGTTAAAAAAACATTAGCTGGGACAGATATTAATTCTTCTTTTTAAATGCATGTATGTGTCAAAACTCAGATGGAGAATTTGGAGAATAACTAATGTAGATCTAATAAATACCTCACTGTTTTGAAATTATTTGGAAGTCAACTTCTTCTGCTGATACTTAGTCCCAGTGAAGCTACTGGCAAAACTTTTATTGGTTTCAGCATGGTTAAAACTTCTCTGTTATACACTACATGCTTTTTGGGGAGCAATCTGGCATAATCAAATCTACCAAGACTTTCCATTTTTGTGAGAACTGAGCACTGGCATCTGCATTTAAAAGGAAGGGCACCTAGGAAGATCATTTTGTGCTGAAAAAATTAACTTTTTCTTTGTCATGTTGGTTTAGTAGAATTATCACTATATTTTTTTTCAAACCTGTCTCCTTCTGGTCTATTCTACAGAATGTACTCTGTGAAACACAAAATAGTACCGGACACAGGATTTCTGGGCTATGTCACTGGTAGAGAGAATTGTTTATCAGTTCTGACACAGGGACATAGATATTGTCTTATATTTCTTCATCTAGTCCTAGAGAGATTTCCCCAAACCCCCTCTGCTTTTCTTCTCCATTCATGTTTGCCCTTCCTCTTTATCTGAAATCATGATGCAGATTTCTTTCAAGTGCTTTTAATGTTCTTTTTTTCTTTTGTTTTGTTTTTGTTGCTTCTTAAATGGTTGATAATTCTGAAAGTTAGTAGAGATCAGAATATGGGAATTAAGCCATGTTATCCCAAGCAGAATGAAGCTCAATTTATTGGTTTAAATTTTGGAAAATGGAAGATGAATTCTAGAAAATCTATTAAATAGCGACTTTGATAAATGCTGACAGATTTGGAAAAAAAATTAAAAATGCATTTTAAAGAACCATATTTCTTCTAAAGAATTGCTTTTTTTACTGTGGTTGGGTTTGCCACAGCTGACTTCTTCCTCTCAAATCATATTTCAGATGTACTTACTCTTTCCCTTCCGCAAAACTTGGGCCAAGGAGTGACACATGTGGTGCTTGTTGTATTATCAGGACCTCTGTCTAAAGATTGACACAAAGCCAGTATAGCACTTTGTTCTCCATGTTCACCACCACTGCCCGTTTAACACCTTTTTCTAACCACTATTTTGCCTTGAAATCGCTAACATGGACACATTGGTTTTGTTTTGTGTCTAGCTTGTCAAAATCTTGGTAAAAGCATTTTGTCATGGGCTGAAACTTGTTAGGAAAAGGGGAACAAGAGTAAAATGGTGTAAGATTTAAGTTAAAACTATTTTGAGGCTGTTGCAAATTTGTTTCACAGGGCTTTTTTCTCTTCAGACATTCCCAGAGCTAGGTCTATGTCCAAATCTGATGTGGCTGAAAAAGGCTACTTTCAGGCTGCTTCAGGACATCCAGCCAGGACACTGTAAATATTTAGGGATGTGCAAACTGCACACATTCACTGATTTTGCAGCACTACTTACCTGCTTGCAGTGAAGCCAAGCTGAAATAACTTACTGCCTCAAAGCTAACAGTATCGTACTGTTTTGCAAGAACTTACATTGTACAAATTTACTTGTCAGTAGTCTCACTGCTTGAGGTCATTCAAAACACTGAATTGAAGGATATTCTTGAAGTGTTTGACAGTGTTTTAAAGAAGTTTTTTAATTTCCCCGAAAATGAATATATTCCTAAATAACTTCTGAAAATGAATTTACTTACATTTACTGAGCCATAACACTAATCCTGCATTTATCTAATTTGATGTTCATGTAGTCACATCTACTTCCACATGAACTAACTTAATGCAGCTGAAATCACTGTGACTATAGAACTGAATTTAAATCAGTCAGCTGCTTACCTGCTGTCCTTAAGCAGAGTATCTGCAGTAAAGATGAAGAAAGAAAAATCTTCTCCCTCCTGCTGCAAGGGACCTCTCCCTGACATGTCAGTGGGACTGGTACCAGTGTCCACGATGACAGCCAGCTGCTGCAGAGCGCACTGCCTTGTTCTGGCAGTGCTTTGCTCCCTCTGTACTGCCCTTGCTCTGGTGATAGCTCAGGCAGGCTATCACTGTGCAGCATGCCTTATCTCACTCTATCAGTGCCAGCTCCATAGTGCTCTCTGACCTTTTCCAGTCCTGATGTGTGTGAGCTGATAGCAGCTTAGGACAAGCTTGTGCCAAGATTTTTTTTTTTTTTTTTTTTTTTTTCTTGTTCTGTGATGATGGACGAAACATGATGTAGCTCAGCCTTGTGCTGTGCTCCTCTGATCTGCACAGTGAATGACACTGAACATGTCAGAGTTCTGAGAGTGTTGAATTGACTTGTAAATAACACGAACCATTATTAATAGCCATTAAATACTTTCTCTTCTGCAGTTCTGTCCTCTTTGTTTATTCCCTTTTTTTCTCTGCTCAAAGCCAGAAACTGGTAAATGAGTGAAATTGCAGGTTTCTGCATCATCACTTTAGCCAATTTAAAATCCAATACTTGAATTTAACTATCTGTAAGGGCTTGGATGCCATATTTCAGTTTATGGCATCAACTGAATTTCTTTTAACCATAATCTGTCTTAAAATGAGACTTTTCTCCACTTGCCTTGCCTCTGTCAGGAGCCCAACTGTGAACTATCAGTGGTGGTTTGGTCTTCCACACCAGCTACTTCTGTTGTGCCGCACTCCACCATACCCACCAGTCCCAAGCTGGGACACATTCTCTGTGTGCCCCAGCCTGCTCTTGGGGAGTTCAAGCTCCTGGGGTGGAGCAGGGGAGCCAGGGTGGTTGCCAGTGAGGGCTGGTTATGGGCAGAGGGGGCAGACTGCTGGGAGGATGCCGCAGCCAGTAGCAGAAGAGCTCCGTCATACAGCAGGAATCTCTGCCCTGGGTGACGGACAACGCTGATTAGAAAAAGGCTAAATGTCAACATTGTTCTGAACTGGTAATTGGCAATTTTCCAAGAGCATTTTAGACATGAGACTTTGGAGATTTTCTCCTCCCAGGCTGCTCTCTCTTCTCCTCCTCCTCCTGCTTCCCCCTCTAACCACTGTAATTCATTCTGTCAAGAACTGTGTGCTGTCCCTTCAGACCTTCAGATAAATCCTCTATAGCAACAATTTTGAAAGCTGTCGTAGTGTCTCTTTCTGTCTGTCTTTCCCTTCTTGCCTTCCTCCTTACTAATTTATTTTGTGGTGAGGGGAAGGTGGCCCTGTGACCAAGGTGGGGGTGGTGCAGAGCAGAGGGGTGAAAGCCATGTTTTGACACATGTGGCTTTCCATTTTTGCAGAGGTCATTAGCACTCTTCTTAGTGAACAGAAGTTGATTACAAACACTGTGTAGCACTGATGCTTTGCCAAAACACTTGGAGAGGAGATCTGTGCTTGAGCTCCCCTTGTCCAATTTGTCTTAAAATATATTATTACCAAAAAGATTTAAAGAAAAATTTATTGCTTGCAAAGAGGGACCCAAATCCCCAGGGCAGAATAAATAAAATAAAAACATGAGAAGTGCATTTATAGTCCTCCTGAAAACAAGAGTGCAGTCTTAAAAAGGTTTCCTTAAAATGAAAAATGAATGACTGAGTCGCCAACTGCTACTAATCTAAAAGTTAGTGCTTTTGATAGTGATGACTGTGCTGCTAACTCTTCGTTAGCAAGGGTATTTAGTTGTAGAATAAGAGTGCTTTATAGAACATTTGCTCCCCTGTGGTTTAGAAATTAGCCTGTATACGGAATAACTGAGCAAAGATGGAATGTATTTTCCATTGCCCTAGTTATTCCTATGCATGTGTGTGTGTGTTGGTGTGCTTTTGCATGTGTGTGTCTGTGCACTAATAGCTTTGTGGTGATGATGGAGATCATCAAGATGATACAGAATGGAAATACTGTGTGATTTTCTGGAGTCAGCTTTTTAGGACTCCCTTTAGATGGGGAAGGCAGTGATTTCTGGAAAGCAGGTTTGCCAGCAGGCTGCACTTAAGATCCTTCTGCAGTATTTACTGCAGAAATGTACATTACTGTGATGTATTTGAATCTGGAAATAATTTTCTCCCACAAGGGAAAAAACACCTTGTCATAAAATATAGTGTATTTTACTTGTTTATTCAGTGTAATGTTTTTCTAATAAATTGTGGACTTAGCCTTGTTTTCATTTATGTTAGTAGAAGATTTTCACCCACATTCAATCTAGTAATATTGACTGTATTTAGCTCTGATGCTCAGTGTGAGATTTGTTTTCCAATGCTTATACTGGCATTTCGGAGGGTCAGGAGCCACAGCTGTTCCTCAAGCCATCAACAGCAGTGTAAGCCCCAGCAGAAAACCTGTAAACCCCTTTTCTCCTACACATAGTTCATGTGTTTTCAGCCCCTATCATACTTTGGCTGAGGACTCTATCCTCCGACCCTCCAGGGGTCTCTGGGCAGAAGGAGCCTGTACTTCAGGAAGAAGTACACTGGTATTTTCTTCCAAGTGTGGCAGAAAAGCAATGTGTGCTGGTGGGGTAAGAGCCAGGGAATTACATGGGCAGGACTTTCATTTCAGCTGCCAGATCTGCTTTTTAAGAGCAGCTGGTAATGAGGAAATGAGTATTTCAAACTGGCTAGAGTCTTGCTTGTACTCTAGAAAATGGGTCTATTTTCTTCTAACTAGGGTCTACTGAAGGGAGTATTGTTTTCCGCTCTTTCCTGGAAAAAGAGCCAGGAGAAATCCCGTTTTTCTGTATTGTTTGTTGAGCTTTCCTCTCTGCAGGTGAAGTCAGGTCTTTCCCTGTACCACAGTACACTTAACCTCATCACCTTTTAGTCAATTGGTTGCAGTGTTGAACTGATAAATTACTTGTGCTGTGGGGCAATGTCTTAATGAAATTAATAACAGTCCTTTAAGCAAAATTTGTATTTCTTTAAATTGAAAGTGCTGATAGCAGTAGGCAAACCTCCCCTTAGGACCCATGGTGTTAAAAAACCTTGGAGGCAAGAGAAGAGGGTCTCTTGGAGAGACTGTACATACAGCATCATGTCGGCAGCATGATCTGATTCCAGTTACTCCATCTCAGGACGTCCTTGGCAGAGTGACAGCCAGGCCTTATTCGTTGAAACCCTTCCCGGCGCTGCGGCTACAAGAACACCCCAAGTATTTTAAGTTAGCTACGTAGGTCCTATTCTTAACTTTTCATCTCATCAGATACTTTTCTTATTAGGACTAGAGAGCCTTCCCTCTAAGGTAATGATGATGTACATTAAACATCCGCGATCAAGTCCTAGCTTGTGTGTTTCTAATGTGTTATGACTGTGAGCCGTGCAATAGCTGTGCTCCAGCCCTGCTGGGCCATGTGACATAATGGCGTTTTTAATTTCCTCCTTCCAGTACGATTGTCTGCTCGCATGTAGGAAATTACTTTGTTTTTCGTGTTAATTGGTAGCATGACCTGTTTCAGCAATTCACCATCTCAAAGGTATGTCTGAGATCTCCAAATGACTCACTGACATAAATGCAGATGAGCTAAAGCCACTTGTGTTACAGAAGGGCCGAAAGCCAAAGCAGAGTGTCTTGCTATCCGAGATAGCCTTTTAGCCTGTAGGACCGTGAGCCTGTGGCCCACTTTGTTAATGACTGCATTGAAGTCTAGTGGCAAATGGTAGGTTGTAAGAGGCAGCCCGCAGAAGTAGTCATGTTAAATTCATGGCCTCTAGCTCACTTGATCAATTGCAAGCTGGTAGACATTTATTTAAAATTTATACCACATGAATGTCTGAGGTAATAGGTGAATACTGTAAAGGGTTTATTTAAAAGAATATTTGACCAGTAGGGTCTTTAGAGATCAAATATTTCATTTTCAAGGGTGTCCTGCGTATTTGTAGAGGAGGAGGGGGAAGTAAAGAGGGATTTGGATAATGCGAAATACCACAGAAAGCAAGATTTTCCAAGGAAAACACCAGGAAGCTTGGTATGAGCATTTAATGTATGCTGAAGTTTTTAAAAGGAAACATTAATGGTGAAACATGCCCTCAAAGGACAAGCCAGCAATAAATTTTGTGTCACAAAATTACCTGTCAGTGAGATTATGTTTAAATAACGTAGAATTGTTCCTGCTTCTTCAGGGGTTGGGAGAAACTTCACGGGAGATTGTTCAAAGTATTCAGAATTATGTGCACAAATCCCATTAACAATAATGGGATTTGTATGTTCAACCCTGCTCAAACGGCATTGAAAAATGTGGCTGTTGGTTGTTCTTCCCCAAAGCACAGACATAGCAAGGGAGCAATGAAATCCAAAATATTTTCTCTCAATATTTTTTTTTTATTATTACCTTCCAGACACAGAGTATCTGACTAGCAGCCTGTGTGTACTGCATTATAATTAAAGCCTAGAGGCAATTCTCCTTTTCCCTGGGTCAGGGGTGGGGTGGGATATAACAGCAACAGCAAAAAATCCCACCAAACAGATTTGACATGTCAGCGTTCCCATTATCTGTGTCAATGGGGAACATTATTACATAAAAGATCAGCAGGACTATGAGCATTTTGAATGAGTGGACTCCAGTAAAAGGGGTTTGGTGTCGGCTTTTTTTTTCCTCTAATGTCCTTACTTAAAAAAATCGTGGTCTTTGTTTTGATGTATTGTAGATGAGACCAGGATCTTACAAATTAAAGTATAAGGCAGAGAATGCTCCAAAGGTGGAAGACAGAGGAAAAAAGGGGAAAAAAATATACAATTAAGTCAACTATGACTGAACATGTTGCCATGGGATTTGATCTTATCCTATTTACAAGAGAAAACTTATGACTCATGGGTTCTAAATGATCGAGTCATTACTCATTTATGGAGTAAAAAAAATGGATACCTTTTATGGGATTTTTATAAATAATGATTACTTCCCCATATTTGTGAATGCTGAGCAAAGACATGCTGTAGTCATAAAGCTCTCTGCATGCGTGGCTTCTGTGCAGACTTTTTGAGAAGTATTTACTGTTAAGTGATTGTTTCTGTTTTCAAGCTTTATTCTCCGTGGGGTTCGGCTCATTGCCTGTGCTGAGTTGTAACCCTTATTTCACAAAATCACAAAGGGAAAGTAGGATAGGTTTTGCCAAAATCCAGACAGATAATACCTAAAGTGCAGTTCAGGATGGACATGTGAAAGATATCTTTTTTTAAACTATTTTATTTCCTCCTAAGCCTGGGAGAGCTCTGCAGGATTCCAGCAGTTCTTGTTGTCAGTGGTCTGTTGTGATGGTCATGATTCTGCTTACCAGGTTCTTTTGCCTAGTCAAGTTTTTTCAGCTGTTCCTGAGGAGCTTAAAAGACTTTAGCCTGCCCCTGCAGCCTTTCTGGACACTGCTGATTTGTGGGTTATCACCCTGTGGCTCTCTGGTTCAGCTTTAGTACTGTTTTCTTCTGCTCGTCTTTGTTAGGTGCAGTTAATGCTTTCTTTTATTTCTACCACTGTCCTCACTCACAGGATTATTAAAGCAGTAACCATTATGATCTGTTATTGAACTCTGTCTTTTTGCCCCAGGAGAGATCCATGCTCTTGTCATGGTGCACGTGAAGTGTTAACCTCTTGTGCTGCTAACCTTCCTGTGCGGGTTTGAAGGAGTGCACGTAACCATTAACAGGAAAGAGATATCTGCGTATCAGATTAGAATCTGATTTGGTGAGAGGGAAATCTGTTTAAGAGCTTGTGTAATGGAGACAGTCACAGAAAAACTAATCTTTTTTTTGAAATTTTGATGTATGACAGCTGGGTAGATACATCAGGAAAATGGATTTTTCAAGGGAAGCAATTGTAGTTTTAAATTTTATTGTTTGATGCACAGCCTTTGCAGTAACGTTTCTTCTTGGGTGGGCAGTAATTTTATGATGGCCACAACTGGCTTCTGACTGAGTTCAAATCTAGAATGTTCCGGATCCTAGCGATCAAATCCAGTTATAAATTTTGCACTTGAAGTTATGCATGTTTTCCTGAAGGAGAGTATGTGAAGGGGAGAGGATGTGGGAGCAGTGAATGCTACATTCAATTCTTGGGTTACAGTCTACCTATAATATCTTTCCAGTTGTGTTTGTGTATCCATTTTTTTCATATCCCTGTAAGTATCTCTCTCTGAAAATCAGACAGACTTCTACAGAAGATTCATAGATGTTAATTCTTAAAGCAGCTGGCCATGGTATTTAGATAAGCTTCCAAGGCTTTACTTGATTCTCTGGAGAAAAGAGACAATTGAAAGAGAAGCATAAAATAAGTATGCTTGTACAACAAAGACATCCCATGGATGTCTTTGAGAGATCGGAAACCCCTTCTTGAAATTCATTCCTAACACCTGTCTAGTTGTGGAGAGATGCATCTTTTAGAGATGTATTTTTTAGGTAGATTGACTCTGGATACCAGAAGAAAGTGGAATCTGCTTTCTTGTTAATTCTGTTTCTGTGTCAAACTCTGTATTTGTGAGAGATTTTGGCTTTTAATGTGCTGGGCAGTAAAATCTAGTATTTGGCTTAATGTGATTCTAGCTGGCTTATGATGTCCTAAGCGTTACAATAAATTCACACATTTTAGTGGTTGCTCCAACTCCTAGAACCAGTCAAAGAGAGTTACATGCTGCCCTTGAAATGGTAACACTGTCTCAAAAAACTTGAGAATTAGAATTTATATTTTTCCCTTTTATATATATATATATATATATATATATATATATATATATTTATACCTGTACCATTGAATTGCAATCTGTAAGGAACCCATTGAAGAAAATGGAAATTACTACTCATGGGAAAATATGTACAAAAGACAATACATTTGTAGAGAAAAAGAGAGAGGATACTTGCAGCCTATATGGAATAGCAAACGCTTTTTAGTTCTAGTTTTCTTTTATTTTCACTACCCAGTACTCAGAGACCCTTTTTATAAGTTAAAAGAAGCATTAAAACTTCACACATGCTTTAACTTGAGGATGTGGAGAGAATTCTGGATAGCTCTATTGTTCCTGTGAGCAAAGATAATAAGCTATTATCCAAGTCCTTTTTCTGCTTTGGTGTCAGACAAGGATATCAGCCAAAATGCTGGACTTATCTGGCATGTATCGGGTGCCAGTTATGAACAAAAACTTGGTTCCAGCTACCAGAGTCATATCTTAGAGCTGCTCTCAACAAGTTAGATCAAGAAAGCTGTTGGGGTTTTTAAAACATTCTGCTCTGTGCAAGTGAACTAATGTCAGTTGTGTTCTGGGTGGCTGTTGGACGTCACAGCTGTAACAACAAAAAGTCAGATTTTCTTTTTAACATCATACTTCAAAAGTTAAATCAAAAATTCTCTTGCAAAAATAACTCTGTAATAAATAGAGTATGCAACAATAAATGTACCAAGGAAGGGCAATCTGCACCTGATATAATAAAAATATTTCTCATGAAACTTCTATTCAAAGAAGTGAAGCATTTAGTTGTAATGGGTGACTTCTCTACAGAATTTTAGAATTCACTTTTGGGATGGAATTTCTGTTATATTAATGTCCCATTTACACAATTTTGGCTTCATAAAAGGCACTCAAGTATATAGGAAAAATCTGGTCTATAGAACATTTTGTGCTCTGAGAAGGATTCTTTATTGAATTTTACAGATTGCCACAGTTTTCAGGTCCTTTTCTTTTGAACTTAGAAATTTTAATCATTGTTAGAGTAAATATGGTAGGCACGTGTGGCTTTAATTTGCAGCAAAGCATTCAACACTTCCTGTTTTAGAACTGCGCTTAAACTCAGGCTAAATTTGTGCTTACGATAGCACAGAAAGATGCTGAACTATCCTGAAAACACTTGGCAGCATTCAAACTATATAAAACCAAAATCCTGCTCTGGCCTAGATAGAGGTGATTCTTCTGGCAAACTTTTTTTGTCTTGTAAATAGTTAGCATGTGGCAAAATCACTGCCTGATTGAGAAATGTACTTAGGAGGAAGGTATCTGACCTTGCACCAAGTTAGTGTTTTAAGCTGGTTTTTATCTTCTCTCTCTCTTTTGGTCCCCCACTGTGGTTTTCTAAATACTTCTATATAGCTCTTCAAGTACAGACAATAATATTATAATAATATTCCAGTATTTGAAAAACACCCTAGATTTAAACCCACAAGTCTATAATGTGAACAACCGGTGATGTTGCATGAAGCATCCAATAACCTTATTTCTTGAGAAATTAGATTTTTTCTTATAAGTGTTATATTATACTATTACATTATTTTTAGGATAATAGTATATTAACTATTGTGACACACTCTGCTGTGAACTAACTTCAGATGTTCATGTTATATGATCTGAAAAATATCTGTGTGGAGTTGGATTTTGAAAGTACACATGATTCTGCAAACTGATCCCAATGATCTACCACACTTTAATCAAGAGCCATTTCAATAATCTCCCTTTTGTGGTGTACCATAGTGTCTCCTGTTACAGAAATAAATATCATATCATGATAAACAGAGATAAGTTTTTCATTTGTTGACAGAACAAGATGTGCCTTGATAACAGAAATTACTTACCAAATGTCACAAGATGTAGTTTCGATCCATTAAACTAAAATGTTGAAGAGCTATGGCCTCATACTGGTATGAGTGGCAAAATGAAAGTGCCTGATTTCAGCACCTTGTACTGGAATGATGCCCCAGGAAGGGCGTGAAAAGGCATGAGGTTCTGCAAGCATGAACCAGGTTATACACCTGCTGCTAATCTCTTCATGTGCTTGAGATCCTGCTTGCACACATTACTACCCACTTTGAACAGGGATCGTTTAGGGAGAGGGAAATCTTTCACAGTCTAACACCAAGAAACAAAATAAAAGATGATGAGGAGCTGTGGGCTGGTGTCAGCATTGGAGAGAATGCCCCCAGTGTTTCCCATGGATCCTGCCTCATACATGCACCTCTATGGTTGTTATATCACAACTCCTGACACTGCATCACATCCGTTCATCAGTTTCTCTTCCATTCTAACTAAATCTAAAGAACTTTTGATTTATTAGCTATTATTCTTTTTTCTCATAATTGTTATAATTTTATATTATTGCTGCATTTTCATGACAGAAGAGCAAGATATTGCTCAGAGGTGTTGGTTTTTCCCTCTTCACTTAAGGATTTCTTGGTCCTTTTTCCCTCTCTTTCATGTCCCCAGGTTATTACACTGAGAAAATTTGTCTCTCCTGTCTACCAGTGATAGCCTTTAGATCAGGGTATTGTTTATTTCATAGCCTAAAAATGACTCTTACTCTTTGATCTGACTCACTGTTTTACAGTACAGTCACAGATCAGTTTGGTTTCAGATTCTCAAGGAAACAGATTCAGTTCCCACTGAATCTGATTCAGTTCCCACTGATCTATTTTTTCTGATCAAGAGATGGTACCAAACTAAAATACACTGCTGGAGGAAATATCCTTTCAACTTGGCCCTTAATATAAGGACCCTCTGAAAGTTGTTTAATAACATTTGAATGTCTGTTTCACCCTTCTGCAAACCTTTTGGGATCAGTTTAAGGAAAAAAAAAATGCAGAAATACAGTCACTCTCATGTCCTGTGAGGCATGTGAGTTATCGAGTTATCGTTTACTGCTTTTTTTTTTTTTTTTTTTTTTTTTGTTTCCTACATACATAGGTAATTTTTTTGAGGATGGAAGATTTTGCTGCTATCTGCTTTATGAATTTTCTTTTTCTAAGATTGGAGATGAGTGCGGGGGGAAAGAATCCAACCCCACATTGTCGTACAATTGTTACTCAGTGTTTGAAGTAACTGTTCAGCAGTTTTTAGTTGGTTTCCTTTGTGTTTTTTAGCTCAAAAGTGGAAGGGTTGGGAGCACTCTGGTACAATCTGTGCTCACTCAGTCCTACCAGACATAAGTGGTTAATTAATGGTTCTTTATCTATTACCTGACATTTCTTGGGTTTTTTGAAGAATGGTAAATAGAGAGTTTATATTGGCACATCATAACTTCTACCTGATATATTCCTCTTAATATTAGATTTTTCTTTTTAATTTTTTTTGTATTTTGCATTTTTAAAGAAATTATTAATGAAAAGATATTAGGCTGCATTTCAGAGTAACAATATGCTGTCTGTAAGAAAGGAGGGAGTCCTTGGACCTACATACTTCAGACCTCTAACATTCAGCCAAGCCCCATCCAGATGCTGATACGTGATTGAATGTTTCTGTCTGCTGAATCCCAGACAAGCAATGAAAATATCCTGCTGTGCAGTAGATCCACTAGGGACAAAACACATGTACACATCTAATTAAAAAAAGAAATCCACTCCAGCCCTGAATACAGACCTGTGATGTCCTCTCTATTATAGCTGAGGGTGTCATACTATTGAAGGATGTGAGGAATGCTGTAACACTGTTTATTAGTACTGCTCTTCTGTAAGGTACCTGCTTGCTTCAGATGAAGTTGTTGTATCCTAGGCTGTGTTACATACAAGTATAATGTAAGGATAACTTCCTGTATCCCTGCAGTGTTTTAATTATTATTCTCACAAGTTAATGTTAGAGTTAAAATGTTATTGTCAGTAGGTTAAGAGGGTAACAGCAAGACAATCTAATTTTACCTCTTCTTGTGGAAACCAGTGCTTCAGCCTTAACCTGTGAACACTTTTTTTAATACCAGGGACACAAGCAAGGATAAATAGCCTGAACTTGCTGCAACTGGTAAATAATTTTTTTACAGGAATGGCAGAAAAGCAACAGTTTTTTGAAGAAAGAAAGGGAAGGAAAATAAGGAAACAAAACCAGTCATGCCTTTTCATCATGAACACAAGTGCAGAACACAGTCTGATAAAGATGACTTTCTAAAGCAATTGTTTTCCTTATAAGAGAAAGGTAATAAAACATCTACAACAAATTTGCTTACAGATTTTCCTTTTAAGTGTGTGAAGGAGAGAACATGTGGATTTGCATTTTTGTATACCAACCTTTTGCAATCCCTCTGGCTATTGCAGAGATTATTCCCTTCTATTTGACTTGGTATTAAGCACCTGAATGTCTGGATTGAGGACCATGCTGGAGTCTGCCATATGCTGACAAGCAGTCGGTGAGGTGAGAATGAAGCACTTGGGCATCAGGCAACACATGCTCCACAGATAACCCAGAAGGAATTTTGGCTGAGTTAGGGTTGTCCTTAGGCTATCCCTATAGCTTACTCCCTATGCCCTTTCCAGCTAATTGTAACAGATAATGCTTCTCCAGGCTTTTAGTCTTTTTGTGTATCCCCACAAGAGAATCTAATTAATGCCTATTATAGTATTGACTCTGTGAGAAGTCATTTAAATGGGGCTATCAATCTTCTGTCCAGCTGTTACAGATCCAAGTAGAATTTGAATTGACAGCAAAGCCTGAGAGGAGCTGTTTTATCTCTTTACTGTTCTCTGATGCATCACTTTAAAAGCGTGCATGGCAATAGATGGGGTTACCAAATCTATATTTTGGGACCTGACTTCCAAAGGAGGTGAATGCCTGCATCTTTAATTGAGTTGTGCTGAAATTTCAGATGATGCCCTTGCAGATCAGACTCACTAGAATTCTTGAAACAGAATTTCAGATGTGTGGTCTGTGGACAACTACATCCAGGGATCCTTCTTGATCACCGTCGCTTCTCACATATACCAGCAGGGCTACCACAACAACCTCCTTCCCTACATGAGTAAAAATGGGAACTGAGATCCCTCAACAAGCAATTCAGCTTCCCCTTCAGATGACTAAAGCTTCCTTGATGCAAGGTTGCCAGTCATAGAGGAGAGTGACACCATCCTTCCTGCCCACACTTCATCAAGGCCTCCTCTTGCATACTGTGCTAATTTTTGAGTTACAGGGAAAAACCACAGAGGTTTAGTGGAGGTAAAGGCATTAAGCCATCAACTTGAGTAAATTTAACTCTAAAAAAGGGCAGTGGAAAGGAGATGGCCTAGGATGTGTGAAGTAACCAAGCAAAGGAAAACCCTTTAAAGTTTGAAAGAAGTTACTGCATTTACATGGTTGCCTGTATTTTGGGCTCTAGGCAGCGAGAGATTGGGATGGAGGAGAGGGAAGGGAGGAAGTTAATGAATTCTTTAAGGATTTTGTTCTTTACCTAGAATGTGGTATTTTTCAAAGGCCAAAGTTCATTTACTACCCATGTGCTACCACTTCAAGCATATAACATTTGTCTTTGTCTTTTACAGTGATCCATTTGATAAAATTTGTGATCCTTTTCTGTCTGTGTTGCACTTCAAGAGTACTTCAAGCTAATAAGCTTTGGGACTTGCTTAGGAAAAAAGACCTTTAACATCTTCAAACTGTGGACAGCTTTTGAGCTGTTGGTCGTAAATTCCTTTACTCTGGCTGTGGTCTAAAGCCTGTTGAAGTGTATGGGAGTCTTTCCACTTACTGCAATGGGCTTGAGATCTGTATCCCTCTCTATAAGCAGAGCTAAGTCTAAACCATTTAATGTTTGGAAGAAGAGAGCAACACAGATTACATTTCCTGGCTCTGGAGTTTCCTTTGTGTTGTCCTCAGGTCAAAACTTGTCTTCAAATTCTGTCTCTGCAGTGTTTATTCTCACAAAAGGAGATAAAAGTCTTTGTTCCTCTAGAAGTCCCTAGATGACTAGATTGAACAAACAGAGCAGTAGTGTTCTCACTGTTTTCCATCACCTACTAAAGAGCAGAACCTTCTCCCTCCCCCAGCGTTTCCATTTCCTCTACTTCCTGTCTTTGCAGATTGGGTAACAAATGCTGAATATTTCCTGAAGTTGACTAATGACAGGACATTGGTGTCTGCAGCTGAACAGTCTGGTTAGTGCTGGGTTGAATTCTTGACTGAAAGGAGGTGCTACAGCTGTGTTTATGGAGTCGTTGTGTCACCCCTCTGCCTCCCATATGCTTTTTACTACCCTTAGGGTATGGTATCAGCCTAGCCTAAGCATCCTGTGGGAAACAGACTTCCAATTACTTTTAATTTTATTGCACTGTCATTATTCCCTCAAAAAGATTATTATAGGCCAAGCTGAGATGCAGTGTTTATATGGTTTTTTCCACATTTTGCTCAACAAAGGCCATTAATGATTGGGGAAATTCATTATCTGCAATGAATGGTTGTATTGGGTTTGTACAGGTTTTGGAAGCAAGTCTGGCTTCTGTGAGAAGCTCTCCTAAGTCAGAGCCAATGCCTGGGTCCAAGATGGGCCCACTGCAGGCCACGTCTGAGACCATCAGTGATGGTGATAGTACCTCTGGAAAAACAGATGTAAAATGGAAAAAAAATTATTGCTCAGAAATTATTACATCCAGAGAAGATAGGAGTGACAATATGTGAGAGGAACAACTCTACACAGACACAAGGTCAGTGCAGTAGGAGGGAGAGGAAGTGTTCCAGGTGCTGGAGCTGAGGTTCCTCTGCAGTCCATGGGGAAGACCCTGGTGAGACAGGCTGTCCCTTGGCAGCTCATGGAGGTTCATGGTGGGAGTAGAGATTCACCTGCAGCCTGTGAAGGAGACCCATGCTGGAGCAGGTGGATGCTGGAAGAAGGCTGTGATCCCGTGAGAAGGCCATGCTGGAGCAGGCTCCTGGCAGGAGCTGTGGACCCATGGAGAGGGGAGTCCATGCTGGACTAGGTTTGCTAGCAAGACTTGTGACCCCATGGGGGACCCACACTGGAACAGTCTGCTCCTGAGGACAGCACCCAGATGGACAGATGGGATCCTTCACTGGAACAGTTTGTGAAGATCTGCAGCCCGTGGGAAGGACTCGCGTTGGAGAAGTCCATGGAGGAATGTCTGCCTCCATGCCTGCCCAACAGGAGGAACCCTGCGTTGGAGCAGGGGAAGAGTGTGAGGAGTCCTTCCCATGAGGAAGAAGGAGTGGCAGAGACAATGTGTGATGAACTGATTGCAGGCCCCATTCCCTAAACCACTGTGTGCCCAAGGAGGGGAGATAAAGTAATCAGGGGTAAAGTTGAGCCCAGAAAGAAGAGAGGGGTGGGGAGGAGGTGTTTTAAGCTTTGATTTTATTTCTCATTATCCTACTCTGATTTGATTGGCAATAAGTCAAATTATTTTTTCCTCGAGTCTGTTTTGCTTTTGATGGCAGCTGATGAGCAATCTCACCCTGTCCTTATTTTGACCCATGAGCCTTCTGTTATATTTTCTCTCCCCTATCCAGCTGAGGAGGGGAGGGACAGAGTGGCTTTGGTGGGCATTTGGCATTCAGCCACGGTCAATGCAGCACAATGGCCTTTAAAATTAGGAGGAAGAGAAGATAAGATCTTCCACAGGTGGAAATCACATTGGGTTTGGTTTACACAAAGTTTGGTTATGCAGTCCCGAAATTGACAATGTTTAGAACTGGGTTTTTTAGGTCTCCTAGCTGTCCTTTATACTGAGAGTATAACTGCTGAGAGGGAAAGGAATTTTATTTTATAGCTTAGGCTTTTTCTCTGAAATGGCTAGACTGTCTCTCCTTTTGTCTGGGGGATTTCTTTCTCATTATGTCATTAAAACTTCAGTTGCTCCATTTCTTTTGTGCTGACAGAAATGCACAGATCTGTGTTTCTGTATGTATCAAATTATATGGTCTTCTATGAGAAAAAAAAAAGTCAAATATCCATGTGTCCCTTGGCCTGATTAGTAATGGCATTCATGTGAGCAGAGAAAGTCCAGTGGCAAAGAAAAACAGATTATTTCCTTAACTGATATGCAATAGCTGTTGATTCCAGTGTCCTAATGTGCTACCAGATATGCTTGTTTTGGAGCTGGAAGTACCTCTTCAAAGACAGACAAAGATCAGCAAACAAAGCAGTGGGCAACACAAAAATTTAAGCTCATAAACAAGGAAGGTGAAAAATAGGATAGAAGTGGCTTGTGCAGTGATATGAGGGTTAAGATAAACAAGGAATTACAAGGAATCTTTCCCATGTGGCAGCAATGTTCACAGATCTTTGATCTAAAATCAGGTTGTTGCTTTGCATGTGAATCTAATGGATGGAATTCACATCCAGATACCTGCTGGCAAATATACCTGTGAAAAAATTTTAGAATGAGTGGGCTCATCCCCTGGCATACTACAAAAAACTATTTCTTTAACACATATGCTTACTTTGGCGCCATTGGCTTATTCTTGACTTAAATAGGATTTTAGCCTTGTTTAGTAAATGAAAGTAGAAGACATATTTGGGTTTTTACATAAGTTGAGAAAGATTGAAGTAATCTAAATTTAGGATACACATAGAACACTTGTGACTAGTTCTGGGGCATGTTTTTATGTGCTATAACCATTTGTCCTTTTTCAAATTGAATAATATCTTTGCTTTTATATAAATGTTTGTATGCTAGCTATAACAAATGTAGGGAAAACGTGCGGTTCAGTAAAAAGCCCACACACCATCAAATCCACAGCACTTTTCTTCTTTTCTTCTCCATCTTCTCCATAACTGTTATTAATTTTTTTCTTTGCTATGTTCTGATTCTCCAGTGTAGAGGCTTTCAAATGAAAGTTAACAGATGCTCTTCTACACAATCTGACTGCTCCTGAGGGGAGCTTGTTCCCACCAGACGTTTTACAACATCTGTTTGAAGCTAACTTCACGTTCCCTCTGTTCCATCTCAAACTGGAAGCCCTGACGAGAAGAGATGAGAAGGTACATGTACAGAGGCAGGGCTTTGATCCGCGATGCCACACACTGACTGACATTTCCACTTACACTGAAACATGCTGCTCTCAGTACATGGTAATAAACAGGACTCTTCAGCTGGCTAACAGAGATGGTGTTGAGACAGCAGGGAAAAAATTTCACCTTTGTTAGCAGAAAACTTTATATCTAAGCCTTGGAAATATATTGCATTGTTTATACAGTCTGGTAATATTTTTTGTTTGTTTTATTCACGTACAGCATGAAGTTTTGTGAATTTATTGATATGCCAGCACACTTTTTCTAGTGGGTTTGCTGGAGTTTGTAGGCAAAACTTCAGAATTTTTCCCTATACCAAATTTTATCACTTCAAACTTATTCTGCTGTAGTGTGTAAATGCATTTTTTTTTCTCCATTAGAGCAATGCAAACTTCTTTGTTCATATTAAACTTTTCTCATTCCAACTATTTTGTCTTTCTGTTCTTAATTAAAATTAGTTGTCTTTGAAACTATAGCATTCAATGCTGTCTCTTTAAAAAAATAGGGAAACGAAGATACACATTTTTCAGAGGGGGAAGGATATTGCAAAATTGTTTTCACAATTCTTCAATACATCTAAAAATATAACACTGCAGAAACAAAGAAATTATTTAATTGTAGGACCATAATACAAGCAGTTCTGAAATCAACTGAAAACTTTTCCACTAATACTGATGAGCATAGTTTTCTAGAGCTCTTTCTTGTTTAACGTGTTATCTTTTGAATGCTGTCCTGTGAGAATAAAGAAATTTTTTGCAGCATTTAAAAAAAATGGATAGGATATATCTAATTTTCCATTTTTGGAAACTGCATGTTTTCTTATTTTAATCTATAGCCTGAATGCCGTTTAAAAATGGTGAAAACATTAATTTAATCTGGGCATTTTAAGTAAAGGTTCTGGAGTGACCTAAAAGCTTATATATTTTGATAATTAATAGTAATTTTACCAAAAATTCTCCCTGCCCAGTGACCATCTCATCTCTCATTCTGTTCTGGCTCATCAAGCTTTCACAAGCTGTTTAATTCCTAGTCCTCTGAGACTAGAATTTAGGAATAAATTGGGTCATCTTTTGAAGTAGTGGTATTGGCCAGGTAATAATTTTAATAATATTTCATTCATCCTTCATGTATTACTATGATCTGTTCCAGTCCTTTTCCTAATAAGTCATTTTCCTGACTTACTGCTTCACTGAGTTGTGTCAGTGGCTGCTGGAAACAGGGATGTTGGAAACAGGGCCAATGATGATGCAGCAACCCTGCCATGCCCGTGACAATCACACTGCTTCCCAGACTCAGTATTTTAACTGCTTTTCTTTGAAAAATCTCTTTTAAATTGTCTCCACAAAGTTCTGGATGAATCTTTAAGGTTTCCCAGTTGCTTATGTGCTATATTGCATGCATCACGTAACAGTGACGGACTGTGTGTCTACTTGAAGATCATCACTTGGTCTCACTATGATGGACTCTGAGAGACAAAGGAAATTCAGAGAACTCTCTTACTGTGTTCTTCTGCAAACTAAATAGCTTGGACCAGTGATATCTCCCAAGATCAGTCGTACCAAATCAGTGAGCCAGGCAGGGGAAGATGTGAGAACCCGGTACAAGAGTTTCTAATATTTTAAGCTATTTGGGTTTGATTGAAGCTGTTTTTTGAAAGTACTGAGAATCTTAGCTGAAGTATCTGACAGGAGGCCAAAATTACTTTCCCGGTCTTCCAGATCTTTTGTAAATTACTGTGTCATGGCAGAGAGAAAGTGTGGTATTATCTTGAGATTCAATCTCCAAATCCACAGCTCCTTCCTTTCCTAGATGGTTGATTCCAAGAAAGATTGGAAATTTAGACAGTCTGGTCATGTCACTTCAGATTCGTGGTGGTAAATCTAGCAGCAGTGACATGGATGAATGACTTCAATAAAGAAGTACAGTGGAATAGCATCTACCACACACCTATTTGTACCATGTCATGCTCCCAAATGCTGCTTTAGTTGAACCCATAACCTTGGGGCCTTCTGCTTGTTATTAGGAACATTTGCTGTGAGCTCCTCACCACTTTCAATGGTGGTGGTGTGGTGTGGTGTGGTGTGGTATGTGAACAGGGACTATCTGAAAACAGTAACTCTTACTCTGTTCATTGACGTAAACCGGCTGCCAGTTCCTTGTGGGACTCAGGCTGATAAAAAACAGGGAAAAACTATTTTATTTGCAATGTAAGGAATTTTAGCCTGTGGAGATTTTTAGTTCAACAGCAGTAAAGGTAGGGACACCAACCAGTGAGGCTGTTAAAGGTTACATTCTCTCCCACCCTCTCTTTTTTCCCAGTCCCTTGAGTCATAATTAAAACTCCAGAAAGTGAGAAGCTGTTACTAATGCTAACATAGAGTTTGGCACAACAGAATCATGCATTTATTGACTTGTGGTTTTTATTTAATTTCATTTTTTATAGGTCAGGCTGAAATTTTACTTTACTATTTGGTTTACAAAGGGCTTTTTTTTTCTGAAACTGGAACTTTTAATTTTATTTAAGAGTTTCCCAGGTATAACAATTAGGGAAACAAACACCTTGTTCAGCAGCCTGACAATACTTATCTCCTAATAGAACAATTAGGCATTTTAATCAGATGTGACTTCTTCAGTGTTCTCAAGTTGAAAAAGCTGGAGATGATCTCTTGTGCTTTGTACTGTTTAGAATTTCTCCCAAGAAATTATCTAGATGCAGAGATGAATTGGTTACCCTTTGTATCTTTTTGAGAGCTGTTCAGATTTGAAGGAGTGGTTTCATAATAATGATATTTACATACTATCTTTCCTGGGACTGAAACAGTATACAGGGCTACTTAGGAGGCCCCTACTCAGACAAGACTTTGTGAATTGGGTGGGTGAAGTCTGAGAAAGAATTTAGGAATTTGTAATGCTACTTTCAGCCATTTTCTTAATGCTCCGAAATGTTTTGTGACTCATTTATAAGAAAGGCTCTCTGTCAATGCAGGATTCCTTTGAGTACCTGCTGGAGAGGTTTATTTGCAAGTCTTTATGACTGTTCATGTCTGAAGTTAACTACTGACAGGTCTTAGAAAGCCATTCCTCAGTAGAAGGTGATTATTTTTCTAAGACAAATGGAGGTGGAAAGCTGTTGCTCAACCATGAGACTTGTATATGAGCTTATACTTCCCATGTACAAGTATCACGGAGGCAATTTAAACTGGTCAGTGAGATTCTTGGAAAATCTCACGGTGAAGGAGAAAGAATTATTGGCACCTGTTGGATCGCCATTGCCATTTCTTAAAATACATAGCCCCTTTTAAGGTCATCTATTAAACTACTGGCCACCCTGGCCTTGCAGCCTGCTGTGAATTCACCCCAAGGTAATATGAACTAGTAGCTTAAAAAAAAAAGTCTCCCTCCTGCTGCAGATGCATTTCAGTGCTTAAGAGCCATTTGTGTTTTCTTTTTTCCCTTTCTTGGCTATGGTATTATATACCTTCGGTCTCAGAAAGCCTGGAAAGACTTGGACTGCAGTTTACTTGATGACATACTGTTCACAGTAGATCCCAGCTTTTCTCGTGTACTGAGACCACAGGGTTTAGATCAGCCATTCCCTGTTTCCTGATTTGGCATTGCTGTGCAGGATATGGCAAATTGAGGGGCAGGAGTTTTCATGGATTTACTACAAGACCCCAGACATGCAGGTGCAAAAGACAACAGTATCTCTTGAAATGCAGCTATAATCCTTGCAGAGCACTCCAGCTGCCATCCTCATTCTCACATTATTTCTTGATGCTGCCCTCCATCTTTCCAGTACAACATGAGAAATGTGAATTGTGGGGAAAGTTTGCCTTGCTCTCATTCAAAGGATAGTACATGAGGATTAAGTCTTCTCCATAGATTGTCAGTAACCAAAGGCTATTAGATCACGCTGCTTGCAGAGAACAAGATGTTGCAAATTGTGAAATCAAAGAGTACTTCCCATCTAGTTGTCTAGATAACATATCAAGTGTATCTGTTGCCATATTTAATAAGGCAGAATTGAAATTCTGCATTAAATTATGAGACTGAAGCCTAAATATAAGTGTTTTTTACCTAAGATAGGAAAAGAGATCAGAATTGCTTGATAAACTTACCTGTGCTGCTGCTGCTTGGAACCCTATTTTGTAGTGCTTATTTTCTACAAATATCCATTAATCCATTTTTAATAAGAGTGAATCTCAGACCAGGATACCAGTTTCCAGATGCATTTTTGCTATCCTGGAGAGTGTTTATTTTCATTCTGAAACAAAGTGAACTTTACTATCATAGAATATTTTAAATTAAAACAAAAAATCTCAAATTATGTATTGAGACAGTGCACTTGTTTCTAAAAACCTCAGAAGAAGCCAAATAAGTATCCATACTGATTAAACAGATTATTTGCTTTTTAAATATTTTTACCTTCTGGTACTGCTTCTAGTGTGATCTCTGGCTTCTTGATTATTGAATCCTGAGGGTAGGGTCAGAGAGTCAGATGTTCACTCTCTTGTTTTAGGTCAGGAGTTGAGAATACTTCTTTCATGGTTTGTGACCTGTAGACACCACCATAATATAAGTAATAATAAACACACTGATGTGTGCCTGGTGGAACTCCTCTGGAGCCAATGAGGTTATGCTAGGATAAGGTAAAAATTAGGCTGATTATTTGCCTTAGAGACATCCTACACTTTATGTATCTGTAAAAACTGTTAACAATTACTCTATGGGTAGCATTTACAGCTATGGTGCAGCTATATGAAGTTTTTCTTAAGGTTTTCATCTTTTTCTGTGTCAACAGTATTTAAGTATGTGCTGTCATGGAGGCTTATTAGTGCATCCCTAATATTGCTGAGCACCTTCTTATTCCGTAATGGAGCAGCATTATAAGTGGCAGTCTGCCCTTCACAGTAGCATATCCCATGCTCCCAGGACTGTCCATCTACATGCCATGACACGAGATGGCACTTGGATTGACATTCCAACACCTTTCTTGCCCACACAGCAAAGCTCCAGCACTGCCAGCTGACACTTTCTTTTCAGGCTGGAATTCAGTAGTTATAACTCAGTCTGTTTGCATGTCTCAACTTCTATTTTTAAGCACCGCTAATCCCCAGCTAAGGGCCAGCCTTCATCTGGCCTTACAAGGGTGTGTGGTGGCGAGAGAGGTGGCAAGAAGGGACTCTCCCAGACCTTGTGTGGTTGTCCTTGAGAACCAGGCACAACTGCTACCTTAAAAGCATGGGGAGACAAGATGCTCTTGCCTTGTCTCCCCATGCAGAAATGCCAGAACCTGGAGGAGCTGTGCGCCACCACATCCCATATGCCCCAGACAAGGAATGTTCCCTCTCTGAAGGACACTCTGCAAATGGCAGTGTGAACCTACTGCTCTCTTTTACTGTGAATGTTGTCTGCAGAGGGCGGCTGAGCTTTGAGGTGGTTGGACATGTATTTTTTTAAACTGTGAAGGTCCTCATTTTGTGTGCTTTCCCTCAGCTTCATAGAATTGTAGAATGGTTTGAGTTGGAAGAGATCTTAAAGATAGTGCTCTAATCCTCCTGCCATAGGCCAGGGACACTTTCTTCTAGAGCAGGTTACTCAAAGCCCTAGTCAATCTGGCCTTGAACTCTTCCAGGGATGGGGCATCCACAACTTCTCTGGATGACCTGTTCCAGTGCCTCATCATCCTTACAGAAAAGAATTTCTTCCCAGTAGCTAATCTAAACATATTCTCAGTTTAACCCATCAGCCCTTGTCTTATCAAGGTTAACAGTTGTCAGTTCACTGAAGGAAATTCGGTCTGTAGTCTGTGCACACCTATCCTTGCATTTGTTGCATGTTTTCCTAAACATCAGGAAAATAGAGATAATAGAGTGGAAGTCATGTTGCAAACTGAGCAAGCAGCCTATGTAGACTCTTCTGACTACCCAGCTGCTGTTGCATCCAAATAGACCATGGAGACTGGAAAGCTGATTTTATAGTCTTTTGAAATAACTGGCTTATTGAAGCAAGGAAGGATCAAGCCTGCTCTCTTTTTTCTTCTGGGAATGTTGAAGACCCTACAGATAGGGAATTACATGATGCTTTCCAAAAAAAAAGAGGGTTAGTACATGCTATCGCTTCTTGGCAAAGGCTCTTGTTTGTTAAGAGGCCAGCAGGAATCTAACTGCTAAAGCTTGAAGAAGATATGGTTTCAGTGTGCTTTTGCAATCAAAGTAGCTGAGAATGATTTGGTCTCTTGGAACTTTTATTCACATTCTCTTTACTTGATATCCTTTTTAGTCAGATGTTGAAATCCATTTCCTGCAATGTCTTACAAAGCCCATCTAAGTCTGGAGCAGTGTTTTTTTTTAGCTGGGCAAGTCCTTTGGCTGATCAGTTGGAAGAAGGATGGTGATTTGGAGGACATGCATAAAGAAGATCTCATCAGTAGTGATATCGAAGCCAAACTAGTGCTTGCAGGAGGTGTACAGAGAGTCTCCATGCCTCTAGGTTTAAAAGCATCTATCCACTAACATTAACCTTTTGTGACAAAGTAAGACACATTCAATTAACTTTTTCCTTCAAGTCAGAGTTTGCAATTAAAGGTTTGTTCATCCAGGCACAAGATGGACCTTTCCATCTTGTGCCTGGATCCCTGACATTAAGGACCAGCTGGGGAAGTCTATCACAATACAAACTCATCTGCCATGTGTTACACTCAAAGCCTAAGAATGAGGGGCCATACATCCTGTGCAAATTAAGCAAGTTTAATTTCTAATAGGTGTCTTTCTACTCGTGCCAAGCATGTATCTTGTGACTCACCAATTTTTCCACTACTCACACTGATGTTTAGCAGGATGGTAAAGGTTGTGGAATTTGTTGTGCACTTTTATTGATATTGTTCTGCTCTCTTTACTAACTTCATTTATGACATTTCCTTGAGTGATGGCAAACTAGTATGAAATTGTCCAAGTCTGGACCTGAATGAAATGTACTCATTGGTATCTGCCTCAAATCTGATTCAGTGGAGCACACAATGTTCTGAAAGCAGCAACTATTGAAACTTCATCTTTTAATTTTTAACAGTAGAAATAAGAAAAGGAAATAATTGGCACTCTGTGTATGGCAAAGCAATTAACAATAATTTTCTGCTTATTATTTTACTTATTTATTAGGGAAACAAAATATACTATACATTTTGTTTTGCCTGAAATTATATAGGCAGTAAAAGTTTGTGAACGAAGGAACACATTTTGCACTAATACCACAGCACTTCTATTTCATTTTATGATTTTTTTTATTTCACTTCTGAGAGTACTTCTCCTGAATTCAGGGAACAGTAGGAAACCCACCCACTGGCTAATTTTCCCTTTAAAATTTGTCTCTCTTCAAGTGGAAAAAAAAAAAGGTAGCCTGCTGACTATTTTATATATCTAATTTCTGTTTCCAAGATTGTTCATTCATATCCTGCTGAACTTTGATTTTGTTTTTAGTTTGTTGTTTTTCCTTGGGTTTTGTTTGTTTGTTTTATTGTTTGTTTGGTTTAGTTTGTTATTGTTTGTTTGGATGGGTTTTTTCCTCCATTCATTTCATAATGTATTCCTGATATTAATCTAAACTAGGAAAAAAGAGCCAAATTAGATACGTACTTAGAAATTCAATCAATAAATGTGCAAAAAAGATTAACTATATCTATAGGTGCAGAATCTCTTAAAAAAAGAGGAAGGAAAAAAGGCTAGCTTTTTTTCCTGGTCAAATAAGACAAAAACCAGACTGGAGGTGGGATTCTATGAAGAAAACCATTCTAAAAGGAAGACCTGCAAGCATTTAATTGTATGGTTAGTCTCAATGTAGTTTATATAGTGAGCCTTTATTGACGTGCCAACTTGTCTTGGTAAGGCAACTTTATATGGGTCATTTGCCTTATTACCACTTGTCTTTTAAACTCCCATGTGGAATATTTTTGATCATCTGTTATCATCCTGTTTGATGCTTATCTGAAAGCATTTCTTCTCATTTAAAAAGCCTTAGTGGAATGTGTCTGCAATCTTTTATTTCACTTCACAACTGTTTTACTGAAATGTTTGGGTTACTTTTTCAGAGCAGAGTTTTCTTTTTAGCTGTTTTCTTCATACAGTGACTGTACATTCCACTAATCACATAATCACAGCTATGCGGTTCTAGAGTAAACTTCGAGTACAGAAGAGAATAAGGATTTGAGTTTTACATTTAGTAGACATCTTTACACATCCCTTTTCTATTACTGTACTTTAGTTCGTGATTCCAACTCATTTAGTTTATCATAAGAAAAAAAAAAAAATTCTGGTTCTGCTCTTCTTACAGACACATGCATTCAAAAGACTTTGAGCCATCATGTTCCTTCCCATTATTTATGACCCGCAGAAAACATGCTTATTTAGAAAGTTATGTGACTTAGCCAACAAATGCTGTTCAGTATCCAAAAAACAAGCTGTGGAAACAAAAGAACTTTTATTTTAGAAAGAACTTATTTGATGGAATATTGTACTGGATTCCTGGAAAATTCTGATTTTTGTGTTGAATTAAAATTTTAAAAAAGTTTGCGACTGCATGTGGAATAAATGTATGTGAAAATGCACAAGTAATCTACACATGCAGTCACTTCAACCCTGTCTACTGGGCTCCATCTGTACTTGAAATTAAATGAGGAATTAGTGAGCCTGCGTGTAGCACTGCATGTGCAGTAGGAGGGGGGGTTGACCCAGTCAGTTACATGTGATGTTAATACAAGTTGGGCTGTGCATTGACCTTTTTATAGGAATAGGAGGTTTATACTTCTGACAAAGATGCATTTTAGGGTGGATTATGGCATGGTTCCTGCTGAAGTTTTTCTCTTTGCTCTTATTGTGTGTCAGGCTGCTGCCTTTTGCACCCAGGACAGCCTGGAGTGTGTAGCTGGTGCTGCTGCTTTTTCCAACCACATGTGTAAAAGTTGATGTTTTGTTGTTGGTTGAGCATCTGGCCTGGGTCATGAGGCTGAAAAGAATGGTATTATCTCCTTTTCCCCAGCTCTCTGCCCTCTGTTTGGGTCAAGTTAAGCTTAGCTTAATAGCAAAGTAGCCTTGCAGAAAAGCAGTCTGAAGGCTGCTGTGGAAAGCAAAGAAGGACACTCTCGTATTCAAACACCATAGAGGAATGGATGGTTTCATGTGTAAATTTTTGCTGTCCGCTACATCTCATGTGCAGAACTTCTCTTGTTCCCCACCCTTCTTTTTCAGTCCTTTCAATTCTTTAGTATTTTATCAAGCAAGCCTTGTGTGACTACTCTGTGGTGCAGCAGATGGTAGGCCAGCCAGCATTACCAGTTCAAAATCTGTGGTTAAGGGGAGTACTCTACCTAACTTATCTACACAGAGGCTCTGTGAAGAGAAAAAAAATATTTGAATTGGTACTTAAGATTGAGAATAAAGTGCTAAGCATAAGTCTTATGAAAAATGACGGAGGATGAGCATAATTGCTTCTCTAAGTGGTGTGGACTTCAAATGTAATCTTGCATAACCCTGCCAAAAAGCTCCTAATGCCAATACAAGGATTTGAGTTGTAGTCAATTGACATTCAGCCAGTTTTGACTCAGAGGGTAGAGTGCTACTGACTGAATTGTTAACACTGAGCAGTTCCTAGGAGGCCACTAAGCCAAAAATATAATCTTGCACAGCAATGCAGTACCTAATGAAACATGATGAAATCATAATTTCATAGGCTTTGATCTCCTCAAGGCTGATAACTGTTAAGACTTAGGTGGCCATCAGATCTGGGCTGATGAACTAGACTTTCTAGGATATGAGCTGTGATGACTGCAAGGTTTGCTTTTCCTTGCAGCTGTTCTTCAGCTATGACTGTTACCTGTTCCTATCTGGGAACATCCATTCTGTGGTTTGTGTAACTTTAAACAGACTGGCTGAGCTCCTGTCATCCCTGCAGGCTGTGCCACAGGGAGGGTGACTGAGTTGTGCCTATTGACCTCTTTACTGTGGACCTCAGGACTGTGTTGCTAACAGAGCCTGACCTACACAGCATCAGACCAACTTCGCATACTCTGTAAGTTACAGTCAGCACAGCAGAGACTTAATCCAAAACTGTGGTGAGAACTACTTGGACCAATCCCAAACCCAAAGGAATACAAGTTTGGCATCAGTGTAGCTTTTTACCTTGAAATATTTCGTTTTAAACCCAAGTTGTTTGTCACGTCTAAGGTATTCCCTTACTGTCATTTTATGACCTGGCTTTTCAGTCAGCAGTGCACGTGAAGTTCATGTTTGTGTTTTCTGTACTGACACATATTTAATATCTCTTTCTTTATAATGATTCCTTGTCATTGCCATGAAACCTGATTGGCAGCCTAGGCTTTGGAACACTAATCTTTAAATACAATTCACCAGATTAATATGTAAATGGTCGCAAATAGAGCCTCAGTACATACCTCCTACTATTTGACCCTCTGCATCTGGAGGTGTGGTTTGGACTGTGTGTCTGTCTCAAGTTACAGTGATGGTGGGATAGTTTGTTGTTATTTGAGGCTCTGAGTTTTTCCTTGAATAATTCATTTTGCAAAATTCTAGCTGATCAGTCTCTTGTGTAATAAAGTAGAACCGATCTGCCATCTTAAACTGGCTAGTTAGATGTATGGTATAGCTGTTAGTGCAGCCACATCCTCATTCACTGAAAAATTCTGAGATGTTTTCAGTGCTTTATTATGTTCCTAAATCTCTTTGTGCACACTGAACACTGAGCAGAATGATCGAGCACTAGTTATAATTCCCAGGCCGTTTATTGAGCAGGTATAATGGCCCAGCTCATGACTCATGCTTTTCAATCAGCTGCTGCTGAGACTGTTCACTCTGCACCTATCACCTCTTTAATGGATTGGCACAAAATAACATATGTGGACAAGACCAGCTGCTGAAACACTGCTGGTAGTTACTGCTGGTAGTGAAATAATAGAACGTGATGCCAGTCTTCTGACTTGCCTCCATCCATCCATCCATCCATCCATCCATCCATCCATCCATCCAGTTGTCCAACTGCATGCTTCCCTCTACTGAGCTATATTGATTATCTCATGTTCTAGGAGTCCAAAAGTAAGCCCTATTTCAGAATTCACCAGAGCATTTTACAGCCATCGGTAACAGTGGCTGCTAATTCCTATACTTTTGGAAATACTTCCAAATGTGCCCCCCTGGCAATGCCTGGCACATCATTTTTTGCTCTGCACCTAGCCCTTGTGTATCTTTAATGTATCTTTTTCACTCTTTTGTTGTCTGCTTTCTGAAAGATCACTCAGATCTCACAGCTGTGCTGGAGGGCTCTGGCAAGCACCAAAAAGAGCACGGCTGCACTGATTCACACAGAAATGGAGAGGACAGTATCAGATAGACAGCTAGATGAGGTCTAGCCCACTGGCCCACAGGCAGCTCATAGTGCTCCCAGGAGGACTTAGGCTGGGGTTCTCAGGCTCCAAGCTGATTAAAACAAGAGGTGATGTAAAGGCCACATTAAGTCTCGGTTCTGGGGCTGGGGAAGAAGCTGACAGCTGTCTTGCAACTGGAGGTAAAAGGGGCACAGATAGCAGCAACAAGTATGGGAAAATCAACTGTAGGGACTGATAGTCAAGAGCAAATTAAATTCTGGTATGCTTGTGTTTTTCTTCAGGATATACATATATTCACAAAAGAGTCATTACTTTTCTGTGTAGAGTTTGAGGGTCAAAATTATGCACCAAGTTCTGTGCTTACTGTCTCTTAAAGCAGAGCAGTTCTAGTTAACAAATTTTAAGTATAAATATTGCTAATTTACTAAACACCATGAGTGTGTAGTGTTGTAGAAAACACATGATGTAGACAGCCCCTATAATAAATAATATGTAACATATGCTGTGTCTGACACAAAACCAACAGAACTCACTGGGAATAATTAGCATACATTCTTAACATGTGGTGGTGTTTATGTATCTTACAGTTGTGATGAGCATTGTCACTGGAGATGCTTTTGAAAAAAGTAATCTGCACGGTTTGTCCTTGGGCATCATGTGAATGTATCACTTATTTCTGAGGCATAGGGTAAAAAGGAAGGCAAAAACAGGTACTGGTTTGAGAAAATACAGAGATGCTTGTAGGGAAAGCTGGATATTGATGCTGTTGGCATATCATGAAACTAGAGATAATTATCACTCTAGAAACACAGGCATGTTGTTAAAATAAATATGTTTAGGTCTTTTTGTCTTATAAACATACAGGCTGTAGGAAACTCAAATCTGAAAATTTACTGAGTATGGCATGGAGGATTTGTAATTGCATTTCTTCCTTACAGCTTTTCTCCTAAAATATCATTGCTGCATTGCAAAATGTCTGAAACAGTTACCAAAGCTCTGATCAGATTTTTAAAGCAGGTACCAAGGCCCATTGAAAATGTATGATTCAGATTTTATGCTTAGTTTAGCTCATATTACATCCTGTAAGGTGAGAAACTTTTTGAGAATTTGTAATGCTGAATCTGAGAAATGTATGAAGTTCAGAGAACTTGCAGAAAGGATTTTGATTCTATAATGCCTGGGGTGTGAAGCTATCAAATCTTATTGTCAAACCTGTGATTCTGTCTGGAAGTCTCATCAGTGACTTCAGTCAATAGCACTTACACAGAGAGTTAAGCATGTCTGAATTTGGTCTTAGATTCTTTGTTTCTGAAAAAGTTGGTGCCTAACTTACTTTCTTATGACTCCTCCAAAAAGTACAATTAAATGTTGTGATAAATAGCCAAAGACTTACCCATTTTCTCAAAGTATTCTTTCCTAACTGACTAGCCACTGTCCTTTAAATTTTCTGCTGTGAAGATTGTTTTTATAGGTAAATTCAAGATTGTGTGGCTTCAATGAGATTATTGTACAGTTTGCAGTTAAGTATGGGCTGAAGTCACTTTGCTGTAATCCTGGGTTTAACTCGTCGCCTGTATAGTCTGGGCTTAACTGCCAGAACATTGAGCAATGCACTGCATACTGTGTCATTTCTGTAATTATTTTACCTGGTCCTTTAGCTGCCTAAGTAATGGAAAAGAGGAAGAATATTGACTGCCACCTCTTTCCACTAACCTCTTGCTCCTTGGCTACTTATTCTTTATAATATGAAGTGTCTCAAGCTGCTGAAAATGACCACCACAGCTTGAATGTCTTTTGTAACAAGCAGATAAGTAGCTGCTCTGTCAGGTTGCAGGGATTTAGAAAGGTCTATAAAACACTTTTTTCTCCATTCTGCAGTTCACTAAAATCACAGTGAACTCTAGAATCATTCCACCAGTAATTAAGCGAGCTTTATAACAGCCTTTTACAAATAAATGTATTTAAAAAAACCCCACCAAAATCAAACCATCAGATGTAAAGATTACTTGCTAGTGTAATGGATTAAAAGAAAAAAGTTATTTTGGCTGATTGGGTGCAAATTTCTACTCTACTTCCATGTACTTGTATTATATTCTTCAGGTATCTAAATACTTTTAAAAATGCAGCTTAGCTTTGCATGGTTATTGTAAGATCTCTTTGACACTGAAATATGAGCAATTTTTTTTTGCTGCAAGCCCTGTAATAGGATCACTATTAGCATCACAAATGCTCCAAAGTAGCATACATGACAGGTAATAATGTACTCAAGTAATAGCTACTAGAAATTTTAGGAGAACTTATTCCAGAGAGCGTAGTTTCCTGAGCTGGATCTGAGCTGTGGTATCAGCCAGGCTGTCTCAGGAGAGTGGTGCAACCATGGGGTTTATTTCTAATGAAAAAAAAAAAAGTATTTTTCTCAGGAATAAAATCATGGCAAAAATTTCAGTGGGGAATATCTAACTTCTCATTCAACACCCAACAGTTTTGCAGTGTCAGTTTCCTGTTGGGCTAGGGAAATAAATCAGGATGTTCTTGCGGAAAGCAAACTTTTTGTTTGAAACTGTGAAAGTACAAAAGTTCTAGTTTTTTAAAGCTTCTTTCCTCTCCCCAAATTTAGTAAAATGTTTTTAACCATCCCTTACCCACACTGTTATTAGTATTGGCATGGGTTCTTCAGAGATCAGAGACAGACTCCATGGTGTCTAGTGGACAGTGAGGATGACATTCTTGTATTCCTAACTTAATATCTTTTTCTGATAACTTAGTATCTTTCCTGATACAGTACTCAGAAAACACAACAAATATCTTTGCCTAGTCTATGCATGTATGAGGCTGATTGATGTGGCTGGGATTTCTTTGAGAAGCAGATGTGAGGAATGGGAAATGCTGCTGATGAGAAATGTTGCCTGAAGGGATGGGATTTACATATTATGAGGATAAAGGAGTGGCTAAGCTGCTTCCTTAAAAGGGAAATTTACCCTAAAGTGATTTTTACAAGCTGTCATCCTGAAGGGAGTCATGCTTTATTAAGAAAATTGAACTTTAGGAGCAAGGAACGTGCAAAGTATACACCTTGGACTTTACAGAGTATTAAAGACGCTGAAACAGAGCAGAGAGACTGAATGCTGCTTTGAAGAGCCTGGGAGTTGTTGTCACTAGTCGAGCTTTTGTAGAGGCTGAAATAAATCTTTCTTCTGTGAAAATGTGGTGCTACAAATATGTTACTACAAATGTGGTTTTACAAATGTTAGTTATTTAGTTAGCCAGATTTTGAATGTAAGGAAGACCTTTCTCTTTTCCAAGTTGCACATTGACATGGCGCATGTTTGGGAGTAAGTAATTGCAGTCATCTCATGCTCTGGGTGTAACTTCACTGCAGAGTGCAGTGGGAAAGGGTGGTGCCCATTTCTTGAAAAACCAGCAAGTACAAGAATATTGGAGTTGAAAAAAATTTATGTATTTTTTTTTAACAGAGACATCATATATTGCAGTATGGAAACATAATCATTGTTTTGTCAATATACAATTGGTCTTGTACATCTGTCTTAGACATTTCATCTGTGAGCAAGCAATTTAGGCTTTTGCCCTGTTCGCTTTTGGAGAAGGAGCAGGCAGAGTTGCTCCTGTGTGTGGACTCCATCAGAGCTTGCTCAAGGGACTGTTCACACAACTGCAGGAGCACCAGGGGCGTGCATGCCTGCCTGGCTGCTTCGGAGTATGTAAAAATATGTCCACAGGAGATTCAGTCTGACTTTCTACAAAGCAGTTCCCAAAGTGCATATTCTGGTGTTCTTTCATCTTATTTTGAGGATTTTTCCCCCCCATCACTAGAAGGGTAAAGATATTCTGCAGGACAAATTGCATACATGTTGGGAGAGAGGAAATTATTCCAACAGTGCATAAACACCAGAATATTACTGAAGTAAGTTTGGGTTAATAAAAATAGCAAGAATTTGCCTTGCATCCTTCTGATTGTTATGTTGTATTAAAAACCAGCTAATTGATTTATTTTTCTGGTCAGAAAACTGACTGGACTTTATTCTTTTCTCTAGCACGGCAGCACAGGTCATATATTTCTGTTGTTATTTTTGAATTGCTACCCATTTTATGCTATGAACTTTCAAAAATGTGTTGTAAGATAAGCCATTTAGATTAAAACCACAGCAAGAATCCCACATGCCTATACATGCATATAAAATACAGTGAAAAAAAAGGAAAGCTATGAGCAAATGATAGTTGTCCCTGAAACAACAGGCAAACCAGCCAGCTGTGAAGGAAACTAACATGATGTACTAAAGCAGAAACACAATATAATGGGGAAATGCGGTTCTTTGTTCAGATCCGTTTCCTATTAACACTTATAATGTTATGCTTGTGCATGCCATCCCCTGAGGACCACTCGGTCAGCCTTAAATGAATAACAGTGGAATATGTAAAAACTGCTAGATGCATAAAACTTCTGTGCACCTCTAGTCTGCTGTGTGTATGTTTCTTTTAAAGGAAATCTGAGCTATTTATTGCATGGAAGTTGGAGTTAAAACGCTGTTGTGTTGCCAGGGGCCAGCCACTAGCAGTAATTTTAAAGGGTGAGAGCAGAGGAGATTAGGGCAATTTGAGCATGATACTTAAGGTCTGTCTGGCTATTAGTGAAGGAGAAAAGGTTTTAGCACTGAAGGAGGGGAAGAGGACTTTGTAATGCCACTCAGCTGGGCTGAGAGCAATGAGAGGGGCTTCTGTGAGGGGCACTAAGTCTGATGCTCTGTCAAAGTCTTCTGTTTCTTTGCTCTGTAGGGTAGTGAACAGATGCTAGTCAGGTGTGTGATGGAGATTCATGGGGAAGGCTGCTGTAAAACTGTTTCCTGCTTATTTGAAGCTGAAGTGGAAGATTTTAAAAGAACTGTCCATATGTCTGATCTTACATCCTCTGCCTAATTTGGGGATAGATGTCAAAGCCAAAGGAGTAAACATTTCTCATTTACAAAAATGGGTTCATTTGAGGGAGAGTGGGCATTCACACAAAAAGAAGACAATGTGGATAAATGTAGGAATACCTGTTTTATTGGCTGCTTTAGTTGCAGAACTTCCCCCAGGTATAAAGAGCTCACCATTTCAGGTATTTAAGCACCTAGCATCCATTAGAAGTTTAACACTGTATACAGTCTCACTGAAAACAATTCTGAAAGAAGCTGAATGTAACAACCTAAACTATCACTGACACAGGAGCTGACATATATATTCTGAAAAATAAGTGAGTTTGTTAACTGATACATGGGTTGCCAACCTGAGAGGATGTTCCTCTGGATGTGGACAATCTCCTAAGGCTGTTTGATGTTTTAAGGACTGTCCCACTGAGGGCTTCACCAATGCTGCTTGATCCAGAGCTGTAGTCTTCCCTGAAAGGGATCCTCTGTGATCAGCACAAGAGGATATGATACCCATGGTTTGAATGTAAACTGTTTTTAAAATGAGAGTATTTTTCTGTGTTAGCTGTCTGGCTTACTTAAAGGAATAATTGATAGCCTTCCTTCTTGGGAAAAAGTGAATTTATAATACATTCAAATAATAAAATAACATTTTGCTGTTTAGATCTATTCTAATGAGGAGAGAAATCTAGGCATTAAAAATAAAACAAGCCATTTAAAGTGTAACAAAATTGGGATCTCAGAGTCTACAAGGGCAAAAGAAGTTGCATTTTGTGTCTTGACTTGTTAACTACCTTATTTATATCACTCCCAAAAGCACAGCTTCAATGTCTGTAATTAAGCAGAATTACTCCCCTAAAACTCTCTTACCACAAGACATTCTCTCAGTGTCTCCCTGTACAATACTTCTGAACACTCATCATGTCCATTTCTCCACCCTGAGGTCTGACTAGTTGAGACTGATGAAGTCTGAGCACAGACTTTGAGGGATTTCTAATGGTATAATCAGGAGGTGGCTGTTGAGCTTCAGAATGTGTCATTTTCAGGCTTCAGTGCTTATTTTAAAACTTAAAGGGAACCACAGGATTCCTAAAAAATTAGTGAAGAGGGCCTCCCAAATACTGTTGTTGGTTGGTTTTGGGGTTTTGGTGGGTTTTTTTTTGTTGTTGCTGGGTTTTTTTGTTTTGTTTTGGTTTTTTGTTTTGTTTTTTTTTTGTTTTTTTGGGGTTTTTTTTTGGTTTTTTGTTTTTTTTTTTTTACAAAATTGACAGCGTAGTCAAGAACCTGTTAGGTAAAGTAGATAAATATAATGGAAGAGCAAAGAGTGGGAGAAGAGAGGACTTGTGTGATAACATATTCTTCCTGGATGTCATAGACCATGTGCAAATAATGAGCACACTGAACGAAAGGCAGAACCTGGTTAAGTATTGTGTCAGGAGAGCCTGTGATCTCAGGCTATTAAATACTACAGCACTCCTTCAGAGCATCATAATTCAAAAGGAAGGTGACAGTGTGGTACCCGCGAGCTGCTGCCTGACATCGGGCTGGAAGGGAGGGGGGAGCAAGATCAGAGCAGGCTTTGGGATGAAAGGAGGTTATCTCATTTTCATAAGGAAGATTGCTCGAATACCTGCTTTGACCTCTTGTGTTAGAGCATGAATTTCAATGAAGGGATAAATGGTGACATCTCACCCCTTTGCCAGTTTTTAAGGATTGAGCTGTGTTATATTAAATTGTGCTTGGAAATCTCTGGTTAATACATTTAGAGAAACAGCTCTCAGAAACATCTACCTCTCTTCCTTCCTCCTTAAAACAGTAATGAATCCAAATTGCTAATAAAATATAAGAGCTCAAAGATGTTGTACACACACCATGTTTCTGGGCTGAGTATTTTTTAATGTCAGTTTTCCCACAGCTGTTAAAATGTTACAATCATTAAGGCATCAAAACTGTCTAGCCAAGAAGAGAGACTTTTCTTTCTTTACACTCTTGAATTGTTTGACTATTTTGTTTAGAAGGACTCAATTCTTTGCTTCACTCTGGAGAAAGTAAACTTGTAATCTGTCTGTACTGTAAATCTTAGTTAAGAGCCATTCATTGAAGAATAAACTATGCTTTCTCCTGTGAGGCTATTTTTCTAACAAATAAGATTACGTGCCTGCAAACGAAGAAAGGAGATTAACAGATACATGTTGTCCTATATGCAGTTTGAAACTGTCTTCTTAAATCGTAGGAAAAACTCATTTAAAGATTATGTTTATTAAAAAGTCCTGACATTCAGGATTTATTTCTGCTTTGCCATGGATTGCCAAGCAAAACCAGGGAGGCTGCGCTGTAGTTCAGAATTAGAAAAGGACTTGTTGAAGGGATCAGGAATATTTTGAAGTGTATGTATTTATTGCAGGAAATTAGGTCCTTTTTGCATGAGCATGGGGATCAATCAGAGGACCAAGGATGTCTTCCCTTCTGCAGCTCTGGACCCCTGTACTCAGCATCCCGACCCAAGAGCATGTTTTTTCTCAGGGCCACATGCCAGCACTGCTCAGGCTGTGTTAAACCTTTCTTCTTATTACATTTTCATGCTGCCTCTTCATCTCCCTCCAGTGTGACAGCAATCAACCCACACGGCTTTCCCTACAAAATAACTTGGCAAAAGCTTTTCCCCCAAACCATCCTTATTACTGAGTAACTTTATACTTTTTTTGTCTTTGTAAAAAGAGAACAAAAAAGAATCAACAGAGCAAGGAAAGATAGTTTCAAGGTAGTTTAATCTGGACTTTAGCAATGTATTTTCTGGGAGTATGTTCATCCCTAGGTTTTTTAATGCAGGGTGAAAGAGGCCCTGTCAGCTGAAAGGGATATCAGCCAATACCAGCACCATAATTTATGCTCCAGGAGGGTGATCCAAACTGCCCTGAACTCAGCAGCTAAACTGGTACCCAACTGATGAGAAAACACCCAGGAAAAGTTGGTGTATTTCTTGAGGTCATACATAAATATTGGGGCATGTCTTCCTTTTCCCCTTTACCATGTTTTCCCTTTTTTCTTCTTCAAATAAAAAAGGATCTTACACTTCCACAAACATTAATAAATTTTCCATTGTTTGTGACATTGTTTATTGATTTAGATGTGAAACTCAGATCTTTTCAGTGACTTTTTGAGGAAAGAATGGTGGAAAACTCTGGTTACATCTATGTAAAAAAAAAAAGCCAAGTGAGCCAGATCACAAACCTAATCTTGCTTAGAAATCTTAAGAATGGGAAATTTTTGCAGTCATCCCCCTAAAACCGTGGCACAGTTTTTAAAGCCTATTTAATGTCATGTGTTTTAGGCTTTTTTTTGGTGGGGTGGAATTATTGTTTTAGAGTTAATATAAATAGGAAGAAATCTGTAATCCCAAAGCTATAAATATTTTGCTTTCATAAAAATTATGGAATCACTGAGCTATATGGCTGGAGGGGACTTGAAGTGTTCAGCCAGCACTCTGCCCAAAGTAGGATTAAGTAACATCTACATCATTTCTGACAGAAATATCTTTAATGTGTTTTTGACAACCTCCAGAAATGTAGAGCAGACATCCTATTGCTGTGCTTAACTCTATTCACTTTGAGACACGTTTTTCTTTCAGGCTAACCCAAACCCTCCCTGATGCAAAAGCAAAAATTCTTTTTATTTTTGATTCTACTTAATATAGAAATGGAAAGAGATATTATTTCTTCTGTCTGTCTTCAGCAGCCTCTTGTGTATCTGCAAATGCCATTTGTTCACCTCTGCCTTGTCTTCAATGGAACAACTAGGTTGCTCAGTCCATCCTTAGTCATCTTCTAGACTTCAGAGTATTTCTCCAGCTGTCCAAAGGCTTCTCCTTTGCCTGACCCCCCTCCCCCCTTTAGCTAGGAACAGTACCTAAAAGTGGATGTGGTACTTCCAATGGAACTTACTGAAGCAAAGGAAAGGATTCATATGCCTGGGTTCAAAAATTTGGGTAGGAAATAAAAAATTCACTTCCTATTGGTGAACACCAAGAAGTCCAGCAACACTTACAGATGGTTCCCATTTGAAACACAATGTTTGCCACTGAAAAAGCTAGAAATATTTTTTTTTCAGCTTATCCAAACCAAAGGAACTCTGCAGAGAAGATTGCTTAGCAGCAATGTCTTCTTTAACTGCAGAATCCACAGCATCACTAATAAATCATGACACTGTGACAAATGACCCATCTCAGCAGAGGATCCTGCCTGAAATCCCATTTGGTTAATGGTGTTGCACCTACCAAGGTTTCTGCTAGAGTCCTTGGTTCAGAGCTGACTCCAGGGGAAGTATGCCACCTACTGAATCACCAGCTCTGCTTCCTGAAGCACCCTGGGATTTCCTTGGAGGGCTCCCAAATGCATTTGGCCAAGACCAACCCTGTTTAGCTTATGAGAGCAGACCAGATCACAGCCTGAGGCTGTTATGGCTCCTGGCCATATTACTCATTGGGGATGTTTAGTCATGTATCCCTATGAAGGGAGACCATATTGTATTAAATGTCTCAAGTTAGTTCTGCATATATTGTTTGTAAATTGCTTTGTGAGTCTTTCTGAGTGGAAAGAGCTGCATATGTATATAATATTAAGACTTAATGGAGTGTATATAACATGTATGTATACCTGGAGGTAATTTTTATAATAACCATTCATGTATAGTTGTGTCTTTGAAAATGTAATAGAGCAGGAAGGCAGCCTCTCTTAAGTTCTGCTGTTTAAGTTCTGAATTATTCTGATTTAACTATTGAAAGTCTGGCTTTGATACTTAAATGTTGCTAAATTTCAACAACATGGTTTAAATCTAATATAAATTAATACTGGGATAAACACTGTACAGGTTGCATTAATTGGAATATAAATGTTCCACTTGACTGCAGTAAGTCCTTATTGTTATTTTATTATTAATAAATTCACAAATGGTAGATGTTTTTGCAATAACACACCTCATTTTCTCATTCTAGGCAACACACCACCCCCTCCAGTAAGTAACATACAGCAGTAGTGTCCAAGTCTCCCAATATAAGGAAGAGTTATCAGCTTAAGAGAGTGGATGCTGCTATATTGTATGAGATATTTACTCCCTCTCTCTAACTTTTGCAGGGGATAAGAGTTAGGCAAAAGAGACACTGGTAGCTGAGTGTTCTCACTATAGGGCGGACTATTACAGTTGATCGGGTTTCAGAAGCACAGATAAATCCCAACAACTACAAGCTAGCATGCTTTACACGTCTGTCCAAATTACTAAGCTTGACATTAATTTTTTTTTTTTTTGTCTCTTTTAGAGGTACTAGCCCCTAAAATATGTCTTGTCTTCTCTGATCCTGGCATTAATACCACTTATGACTTCCCTATCTGCAGTCTTTGCCTCTCTGTACCCCTGCTTTGAGTGTGTGCAGCAGGAATTCAAAATAAAAAAAGCATTAAAGAACTGCTGGCACCTTGTGGTAAATGTTTGAAAAACATTTTAGCAACAGTTTAGACTGTAAAACATGTGAATTTTATCAGTCATTAGAACTATTCTGATTAAAGAAAGGATCCATACTATTTTCTTCTATGACTCTTCAGTCCATTTTCTGCCTGCTGCCTACAACATTACCTGGCACATGCTAAAAAAAAAGCTTTTTTAAAAAGCAGTTTGCAAAGTTACAGTGGGCCTGGCTGCTTTCAAATGTTATAGTTTTGTTTGCAAGGCTACTGAGTGAGAGGCAAGACTACTGGGCCAGAGCAGATTTGTACGCAGGAAAGAAAGCTTAGCTCAATGGAAATATGTTTAGGCAGAGAAGATAACTCAGATGTTTCCTTGTGCTGGCTTTGCTTCTTATTAACTCAATGCAGAGAGGCAATATGAAAGACGTGACTTGGGTGGGATTTGAGAAAGGCAGAGCAGTGGTTTGGTGAACTAAGTTGGGAGGCTTTGCTCAGGAAGAATGAGGCTTCAAGGAGCCTTATTTCAAGGGAAGAGATGGGGTGGAAGGGAGCAGAACTGCAAAGGTCACAAATGTAGCCAAGAGTAGGCCTAGTGAGTGAGAACAGAAAGAATAAGATTGGTATCATAGACCAGGAGACCCAACAGGTTAAATCAAATATATGTGCAGAGAAGACAAAACAGAATGCTCTTATATGAAAACATTTCTTGGGAATGAGCTGAGCTGTATTTCAGACAGTATATCAGCCTGTCTCTCATCTGTGCTTGTTTCTAAATGCACTAGCATGCTGCACTTTACAGACCTTCTTCTTTCTATAAATTTTTATAGAAGCCAGGTTAGCTGAAATGAAAAATGGAGTTGTTTTTCTTAGGTGCATGATTTCAAGCTTAGCAAGAAAACTTGGGGAAAATATAATTGACCTGAACAAAACAAAACTTTGAAGGGCTTCACCAAATAAAATCTAATTTTTATCAATGCCCTTTTAAACATTTTTTAGTGGACTGCTTTCATGGCAAAGTTCAACTTTGTTCCCAGGGTTTCTGACTGAAAAACTTTTTACACTTTTTGCTATCCTTAAACAAGACAGGCAAAATAGTTTAAGGAAATATTTTTTTAAATATTCATTATCTGGTGAAGATCCAGCCTACTATATTTCAGCCTAAAAAGGGAAAGTTTTAGAGGTTTTAAAAATTAACTAGAAAAGGGAGATAGAATGAAAACGAAGATACAACTGTCAACCTAACTTTTCATGTAATTCATTCTGCATCTTTTTAAGAAGACTTATCTTTTTACATAATCACATTTATATATATATGCATAATGCTTTGCGTATGATAGTATTTATTATCTAGGTGTGTGTTTTTGATAGATATGCCCCTACATATGGGTATTATGAGCACAGGAGAGAGGCAGGCGAAATCAAAGCAGTCACAACCTAGAATTAATCCTGGTTTTGCTTTGGCTCTCAATTGACTAAATTCTTGGAGCTGCTTTTGGGTAGCTGCAGCTTGCATTTCTTTTACTGTACTTGCAAGTATCTAATATGTTTTTGTTTGAGCACTATGGAAATTCTGACCAGCTAAGGAATGAGATGCAACTGAATAGAGATCTTCTGACTTGACTCCAAAATATAGAGGACCAAGAATCTTATTAGCTGTCCTGGGTAAAAGTTAGGTGATGACTGTGAGGGCTGCCCATCTTTATGTCTCTTTAGGCTGGAGACACAGAATAGCTAACACGGACAATCAAAGCAAAATAAAAACACGAGAAAGTGAAGACATATTAACTGACCAATAAAAATAATAACATTCATGATAATCAAGCAACCAGACTGTAACTTGTGCTCTGAACCTTGCCAAATTTGGGGCTGCTGGCAAGCCACCAAGAATAGCACATCCAACAGACAAGGGCCCCTCATCCGAGAGAGCCTTGCTGCGGTCTCCAGAGAGCTTTGCCCTATGAACCGACAGCGAGAGCATCCCAGCCGGTCTGAGCAAACCGCCTGAGATCGCTGGGAAGGGAGACTCAGCTAAACTTGTGTGCTGTGTGAATTGAGATTAAATGAAGGGACTCAGTTGTTATTTAGTAAAAACTGTTTCCTAGGTTACCTTGGAGTAATTTTTACTGTGTTGGGATGATGTAATCAGCTGGTTTAACATTAAAAGAGAGTAAAATATGTGCATATAATTTTTTCTAAAAAATATATTCCTAATCACTTTCATTTTGCATCCACTTAGCTCAATATTAATTGTTTGCGTTGGCTGAGGATTTACAAACAGGCTTAGGAGTGTAATAATTTAGATTTCTACATCTGATGGCCTGAAAGTTAGAGGGAGTAAAGAGTTTTGTCAGACTCCTAGATCTTTCCTCCCACACATGCTGGCCACCAGATAAATCATGTGTATGAGTTTATAGTGGAGTCAGTGCTGGATGTTAAGCAACACCCAGAAGTGAAGTTCTTGAAATAATTTCCTGTGAAAGCAACAGTAGACAGATTTGTAATCACAGATCACGACATTAATCAAGTAAACAAACCATCCATTTTTTCCTGTGACATTACTGAAATCCCTTTTAGGAACACTGAAAATTGTACATAATGACACTGCCTAATAACAAGCATAACTGGAGCAAAATAGTACACAGTGCAGGCAGTTTCTCAGGTCTGTGGAGCACAGATGTAAAATTCCTCTCTAAAACGTGCTGAGTGCCAGCAGACATCTGAAATACTGCTTAAATATTCTAGTAGTATTAATGCAACTACTTATCTCCATTGTAATTAAAACATTTTTCCTCTTTAAATTTTTTACAAAAAGTTGCTTACTGCACTCTGTCAGCCAAGAGAAATTTCAGGCAGGGCTGAGAGTGAACCTGTAAATAAGGGTAAACTTTGTCCTGCACTGCTATTCACTCTGACGAATTCCCACTCAGTAAAAGCTGCTGACAGCTGCAGGCTGCTTGACAACTGCAGCTAATGTGAAGGAGTCTGTCCTGGGAAATAGGACAGGTAGGTTTCACTCAATGTGCTTTAAGATGAAGTTTGCTGGAGGGGAGAGAACTGTGTGGTGTTGAAAGAGGAGGCTGTTTGTGGGGCTACACAGTGTCCAGTATAGTCCTGATTTGCTCAAATGTTATGTTCTCATTAATGATGGTAGTGAAAGTATGTCAAGTCCTGCTGGTGACGCAGGCTTTGGAGACACTGGCAATACTGAGACAGACCTGGATACCATACAAAAGAAAACAGAAAAGGAAAACCAACCCAAAAAACATGGATGAGCTTTGAGTACTGAAGTAATGGCAATGGAATGAATTTCAGTATTAAAAAATGCAAGGCTGTGCCTGGGGGGACTAATAAAAATTTCTAGAAGCAGAAGAAGAAGCTGGGAGCTCATCATCTGGAAATGTCTGTGTAGGAGGAGGGCTCATGGATCAGAGTAAGTGGTCATGGAGTGGCAGTAAGCTTCTGTGATGATTTGCTCATTTCCTAAGTATTAGTACTTATAAATAACACTTATAAGGAAGGTGGCTTTCCAAAAGGGATGGGAAGTGTGAGATGGCATGATGGATTGATCTGGATCTAACTTAATACTGATGAAAGCATGCTAGCAAAGGCGGGGAAGGTTGCAGGAGGAAAACTTAGGTGATTAAGGGATACACAGAGACGGTTGACATGTTCAGCAGAAAGGGCTGGGAAAAAGGTCCTTGTAGCAGGAGTCTGGGCAGATATGAAAGAGGTACAATTACATTGGTAAAAGCCAGAGAAAATGATGTTGCAACTACTGACGTGCAGGGTGGTGAGACATATGTTCCGGTTGTGAAGCAATTACAAGAATATATAAGCCCTGAAGTGTTTTCAAGCTAAATTCAGGTTGGCATTCCACGAAGAATGATTAACACAAAAAAGCTTGAACATAAAGAATTAAGACAGTAGAAGAATTCTAAATCCTAAGAAATTAAATTCATGCTACTCGATAGGAGGAAAGAAAGATAAAGATTTGGGCACACAAGAGAGAAAGAGTAAAGGTTGAGGATTTGGGAATTCAAAACTGAGGGGACCCATCTCAGCTAAGAGGAGAAACTGACTGAAGGGCTGCTTCTCTTGCATCAAAACTATTCAGTTATAATGACAGAAATATTCACTTATGTTATGTCTTGGACTATGAGTGAACCCTGCAGGTTCGCAGATGAGTGTCATCATTGTTTTAATCTGTTTATCCTGTTTCCATAATAAATATATTTTTTCTCTTTAAACAAGTTTAAAGTTTAGTTTGTTTGCTGTTTGTTTTTCTTTAAATCGAACTGTGGATTATTTTTCTATCTGGTGCACTTTTTCCAATACAGAATTTACAGAAGTGCCTCATTTGTATGGGCTGCAGTCACTAAGGACAAGCAGGACCATTTGGGTTTGTATAGCGTCAGGAACAAGCTAGTGTTAGAGGGTATCCAAGCAGAAGACTGTGTAAATCTAGTAGAAGCAGTTTGTGTGGAATGTGTACATACTCACTGTGTACTTCAGATTACATGTGTGTTTTGTACAGATACTTTTTTATTCCAGAGTTTGGGGTTTTTTTACGCAAGATGGAAAAGCTGTATGTTTTCATTCGTAGAAACTGATGTTGAAACTAAAGCAGCATCCTGCACCACAGAATGTGAAAGTGAAGCTGCAAATTATTTCTCTTTCATTTATCATCACAGTAAAACTAGTGGTGTAACCCTGACTCTGATCCTTTCCAGTCAGTCCTGAAAGGATTTATCTGAGTGTCTACAAGAGATCTGTTTGGTTTTAATATGTTTGGAGTTAATAGATAGCCATACTTTTTTTCAGAAGAAAAGCACTGGAAGTCTAAACAAATATGTAAATCCTAAAACCATAAGTGGGTACAGATGGACCTCACTTGATTTCAGAAAGGGTCTATCAGATAATGATTCTGTGGCTGGAGAAGTTCCTATGAAGGAAACTGAAATGGATTTCCTGGTTAATTCCTATTAAAAAAAAAAAAAAAAAAAAAAGAAAAAAGGAAAAGACTTTTATTATTTCCTTAAAAAATATCTATTCATGTAATAGCTTTATATTATCAACTACAGAGTTTTAAGTCTTATGGCTGACTTGTAACACTGGAAACTTCACATCACATTATGTTTCAACGAGAGTCACTGCAAACAGAATTTTTAGGGCAGGCTGGCCCTTGGATGTGGCTGCATCTCAGTTTCTGTGCTGCAGACCTGTGTGATTTTTAAGAAACATTAAAAAAATTCTAATTTGCACAAGAATAGGTTGGTGTTTAGGTGTCAAGATTCTGGATATAAATTAATTTCAGATTCTTGGATAAAGCCAAGTTGAAAATGGTACCTCCTGGATAATGAATTTTCATCATCCTGATAGTTATTGAATGCTGTAAAGCCTGTGTGTGAGGATGAACCAGGATCAACAGAATTACTTGGCTACTTGTAATTCATGGAACTCCAAAGCTTAAGTCAGTTTGCTGTCCAAGAGTCCAGAAAAATTTCCTAGTGGACTGTTATAGCTGTTCATTTTCAAGGAGGAAATATTGCATTATTAGCTGGATTACTAACAAAAGAGGGCGTATCTTAAAAACAAGTTATCTTGTGTATGTTTTTATTAAATAGCACTATGAATTTGTCCTGCTGTAATGAGGTTGATCTGAGTCCGAGCGGTCTCCTTTTCCAGTTGGAACTGAGTTCCAGACACTTGCTTATTTAAAAAAAAGAGCTTCATTAGAACATTAATTATTGCTATTGTGCTGAAAAATAAAGAAGAGAGCTAATAAAAGTGCATGGAGATGACAGTTTAGGGGAAGAATAAAATTTGGTTCAGTGCTAAAATTTATTTTAGACCTCTACTATTTATTTTTCAGTGCTTACCATACTGTACTTCAGAGAAAATATTTTCAATTATAGCATATATGTTTACTCTTTGAATCCAAATTCTGCTATTTCAGCTTACTTTTCTGTCTGCTAGAAGTAAAATGAAAGAACATCAAAACCAGATCCTTTTTCCTGCTACAATCTTTGAGATGCAGCTATATGTGATAAAGTTTTCACTGTGTCCAAGACAAAGCCTGTAGAGTTTTAACTAAAGATTAAGATATTTGAGATCTAGGGTCAAGATATTTTGTGTAGATGTGTGGCAAAACTTCTTTGAGCAAATCTAAAAAGAGCAATGGCTCCACATTTTGACCAGCACATACTAATTATCTGTTTGAGTAATTAGAATCGCAGTGGGGGAAGAGAACCTCCTATTCATTATGCATGAATATTAAAGATTACACGATGTTTTTTGCCTAATTGCAGCTGTTTGCTTCTGTCCTTAGTCAACATCTGCCCTCTGCACTCCTGTGCCATCGGCTGGCTGGCTGCGATCTCCCGTGTTGGGGATAATTGCACCACGTGACTTTCAATGGCTGGCCTGCAAGATGCTTTGTGATCCTTCAGGGTCAAAGGTTCTACTGAAATGTAAAATGTTATTAATTATTTTGCATAAATTGCTACATTATTTGTCTTGGGTATTTGTGGTTTACAGCTACAATAAAAGAGGAGGCTGATCACACTGCATGACTCAGTGATATGTAACTGGATACAAAGCTCTTCACTTCCAGGTCAGCCACTTGCCACTTGCCACTGGCCCATGGCTGTTTGGTGAGTATAAAGTTAAGTAGGCTATTCTATTTCCTAGTAGTTGAATGTTCCCAACACAAACCCCCCATGATCCCAAGTGGCTTCAACATGCTTAAAACTGTTAGTGGGAAAGTTTTTCTTGAGATCATTCTTGAAGACTCGTTGTCAAAATATTTCGGGGAAGTCTACTAGCCATCATGCCCATTGCATATTTCTGTCTCTAAAGAAGCTGGACCCAAACTTTGGTAGTTCTTCTTCCTTAAATATTTTCAATGAAGTGTTTCTAATGGAGCAGTATGTTTGAGCATGTGTTTGAGAGTGGGAGATCTTTGTTCCAGGTTTCATGTAGACTTTGTCCAATCCAGTGCTTATGTTCTATAAATGTGGGGCAGTTCTTACAAAGGATATTTCCAGATATTTTATTTTATTACAATTTGGAGAGTTCATAGGAAAACCTTTGATATAGCTCAATGCTGAGCACTTTGATCCGAGTCTTCTTAAACAAAGAATGTCTTTTTCTGAAGAACCAAAGTGACTTGGGAACATGTACCCCATTTTCTTATGAGCAACTTGAAGAATCTACTCTTAGCACTGCTTTACTTTAGTTTCTTCTGAAATTGTGGATATTTACATTTTTATGTCCTTACTAGTGACAGCTAGCCTGCCCAGACAGCTTCCCTTGTGCAGACATTTGTGCAGACAGTCCCTCTGTCCACTACAAAAACATGGGACACCCAAGTTGAACTAAATGCTGAATACCACCACATGGGTTTGCAGTGGTCTGTAACTGAAAAGGTTCACTGGAAGCAATTTGCAAAGAAATCCTTAGGAAACCACCTGGATGGTTATTTTAAATTAAAAAAGGAAGAGATGCCACTTTAAAAAAATAATTTTTAATACTGGGTTTAAGGTTCCATACATGTGATAGTCATTAAAGCTTATTTAACCCTGAAATTATCTGGCCTCTTTAATTCCACAGGGACTGTAAGGCTCTTGGGTTAGAAATGAAAAATAATGTCAGAACGAAAATGAGACTTTCCTGAGCGCAGGATCATTATTACAGAATATTTTCTTAATCAAGCCTCTTTAAGTGCCAAGCAGTGGAGGAAAAAAATAATCAGGTTATGGTGCTTTTATCCACAGGGCCTTGGGCAACTAACTGACATAGGCAAAAGTCAGTCTCAAGGGCTGGGTGAGACACACTTACCTAAAATGCATGTAGAACCTGTGATTTGTCCATCCACAATCTCAGCTGCAGTACACCCAGTTCCTTTTTACAATACGCATTTGGGATAATCCCAGTGCACTCTGACGTTTGGGCTCTTAAAAGTCAGAGCTTTCTGGTTGTTGAGACTGGAAACTTTCAGCAGAAGCAGTGATTTTTGTCAAGTCTCAGTTACACCAAACATCTGTGGTGTGCCCCACCACCCTTTCCCCAAGGATGAAACATTCTGTAGGGAGGGTGTTGCAAGAATTCCTGAACTAGACAGCTAAGCTGGAGTCATAACTGTCCTGGCCAGGGCCCTAGTTTGAAGGAAGCTCCCATTAGAATTAAAACATCCCATAACTCTCATCACAACAGCCCTATTCTTGATGAACATGGAAATTTAAGGCTGGGGTTGGAATGGGGGGGAGAATGAAAAGACAGACAAGTAAACAGATAAAGAGGGAGCTCTTGCATGCAAGTGGAATTTCCTCTGAGCACAGGACATTCTTTATCATTAACTGGTCTGTCACAGGAAGGAAAAGGGGAAAACAGTGTTTCCTGTTAGGGGGAAGGAAAAAATCAATAGGCTTTGGAAATACCTGCCTGGAAAGAACTTTTTGTTTTCCCATCAGCAAGAACAAATAAGTTTTTAACTCCTTTGGAGTATGATGTCTGTTTTAAAACAATTTCTTGAAATAGGACTTCAACGTAAATATGTCATTTAGAAATGCAGTTCAGACTGCTTTGATCTCTCTTGTTCATTTCAGAAATGCTCTTACTCCTAGAAATATCTTGTATAAGACACCGTTTTGAAAGCAGTTTAATTCTTCTGAGTCTGTGTCAATGAACATAGTAATAATTAGAAGGGCCATTTGCCATGCACACACAGTCACTCCTGTGATATTATGGTTAAGATGCTCACAGATGGGCAAAGGTCTGCTATTGCTTCTGGTGAACAAAATTTTCTTTTGGAAAGAGAAGACTTACCAAGCAAGTCCTCAAAGCCTCAGGAGGACAATGAACTACCCTGTGGCTCCTGCATCATCTCTGGTTGCATTTTGCTTTGAATATCTACAGTGGTAGAAGTGTGGGTTTGTCAGAAGAGTGAGAAGAGGCCCAAAGACTGCAGGAATGGATGTATTATATGCTCAAGCAGCTTCATGGTAACCTGAGTTACTCAGGGTAATCCTTTTCTCTTTAGGTGGCAGCTTCCTTCTTTGCAAAGCTGGAGCAGGGGATTTAAAGTCATCCCTCAGTTGTAGGCACATTCCTGTATTTTGAGCCAGTGGTCTGTCCTGGGCCCACAACAAAGTTTACAGCAATGTCAGGGGATAACTGAATGAGCAGAAGCTATGTAATCCAGTAGCATAAATGTAAGAAGACAAAATAAAAAGAAGGAAGGAGGGAAGATGACCTCTTAGACATGCACAGAAAAAGGGGTGGAAGTTTCATTTTTTAAGTGGAGAGAAAGAAGTGGCATAAGCTTAAAACAAAACTATCAGCAAGGCTGGAATTAAAAGAGGGCTTTAGGAATGATCTAACTTTTATTTTATTACATGACAGAAGACAAAAAATCAATAGCTGGTAATTCAGACATAAATGAGTTATACAGGCCATTGACACAATGGACCAAACTTTATAACAACCACATCTGATGCTGTCAAGCCACAGGCTTCAGTGGCGCCAGTAATAATTATGGCTGATCACCTCTAATTCAGAGCTGCCTTGTTTGATAAAGGTGTCACTCTGAGTGGCTGCAGCATCAGTATCTATTGAGGATGTCATCCAGCAGGTCAGGTTGCTGTGAAGAACTGTGTTTTTTTAATTGAATTGGATAAACGCTTAGTTTTCTTCTCCTCTCATTCTGTCTGTAAAAATAATGTATATCTTAAGCAAAAAAATACTTTGAATTCAAGATCCAAATATGACAGAAGCTAATAGTGTTGATCCATAGACATCAACACTATATATATTCTAAATTATATATCAACACTATATATATTCTAAAAATAATTTGAAATTGTAAGAGTATTCTCAGGAAGAGACTTTGGTACTTTACAATAATCTCTGTTGCACTGCTGCTGTAATCAATTAAAGAACCCGCCCCAAAAAAACCCCAATGTGGTAAAATGCTGCTGGGCAATAGAAATTGATTTTCCATAAACTCACATCATCATAAGGAAGAAAAGGAAGTACACTGATATTCCTGTTTTCCTACTGTTTTCTAAATTTGAGGGGCGTAAGTGCATCTACTGAGTGCTGGAAAACTGAGTTGAGGTGGCTTTGTGAAATAATTCTTGATCTATAAAGAAAGGAGACAAATACATCTATGGTGTTTCATGTGCCATTAATACTTACATCTGCAGTTTGATGTCAAAACTATTAGTCTTTGAATTGCTCAGGGATGTTATGTGTGCTTAGACATTTTCATTTATTATTATTATGATTATGAATATTATTGTTATTACTTAGGCTTTGCATTCTTTTGTGGACCAACTGCTTGGTACTGCATTGACTACAATCAGTTGGGAGTTATGAACAGTGAGAAAGAAAGCCCTCTGTGGGGGAGGACATGAGAGGTATTTCAACCACAGCCACTGCAGCATTTAGCATCAGGAGCACTTTGATGAGGCAGAGCACTTTACACCACAATAGCTTATCCTTGCGTGAGTGAAAGTTTATTATAAGTTCCATTTAGAAACATTCTCTATGCTTAAATAAACCAGACTTATGAGAGAAACACCAGAAAGGCAATAAGAGCAGTAAAGCAGTGAGTTAGTTACTTTATTCTGTTGTGGGGAAAGAAGGTGCCGTGCACCTGTGTGTTTGGATACGGAGGAATGCAGTGCAAGAACCAGCCCCGTCGTTTTCCTTCAAAAACCTGGGGCTCAATTCCAGCTGTGCTCTGCTGAGGCAGAGAAATCCCGGTCTGAGGCATAACCTGCAAAGCAGCGCTCTCCATCTCCCAGACCTCCCATGCACCTCCGCTGCTCCCCGGCTTCTCCGCTGCCCTCCTCAACTCAGGCTCGATCTCCTTCCTCTTCCAGTGGCCGGATCTTCCCGAAGCGCGGATCGTGCGGGCGCTCGGGAGCGATGCGGGATCTCCTGGTGATCCCCAGTCAATCCTGTCAGCCCCGTGCCTGGTCCCAGGGTTTTCCTGCGCTCCGGCGGGCAGCTGCGCAGGCCCTTCACAGGCAGCACTGTTTCTTTCTCTGTTTACTCGTTTCCAATGGCAATTGCACCACTGAGTCTCAGTACGTCTGGAACTTGGCCTGGGGCTGTTTTGGTTACATTGAAGTTTTTGCTTCAGCGCTGCCAGATTTAAATGGTGACTTCACCAGTACTGAGCTAAAAAGGAGAAAAGGGGAGGAGGGAGGTAGTGCAGCGAGCGGGAGCGAGGGAGAGGGCCAGGGCATTACATCATCGCTTGGACGGGAATCAAATGGGAAGGATATGACTCACTCGGGCTAGTTAAGCTTTGGCTCAAGTTCTACATACACTCATTCCAGGGCTCTCATGTTCTGCACCTCAGCAGGGAATTCAGGCTCAGTGATGTCCATGAGGTTTGTTTTTAATTTTCTTTTCCTTTTCTGATTTCTATATAGTTTCCCCCCCTCCTCGCCTTCCTCCTCCTCCTCTCCTCCTCCCCTCCCGAGTCCCCCTTTCCCACTCTTTTCCACTTCTACAGAGTTTGTTTTCTGGTGCGTGTATCCTCAGCTCTTAGGAGCAGAAGCTGTTTTTTCGACCAAACCAAACCCAAACAAAGAGCACAGCAAACTTGAGAGAAGTTTGGTAGTTTGTTGTGGTTTGGTGTCCTCCCCCTCCATCATTATGTTGTTCCTAATCGGAGGAGACAGGGAGAGAGTTAAAATGCGGGAACCAATCGCTTGGACGGTGATGTAATGCTGGAACTGCAGGGTTGTTAAGTAATGTGAGAGGAAGGGGGTCAGGGTTGCAAAGCATTTACCTGCTGTCAAGGGGCTTTAAGTTTATTATCAATTGCAGTGACTGTAACTGGCTTCAGACTGCACTCTCTAATTATTCACAGACTCCCCTTTTTTATCTTTTATTATTAAAAGTAAAACTATATTACGGTATTTTAAAAAATGTGATATTATCACAGCTGCGAATTATTTTCCACTGGGGTTTTTTGATATTTTTTAAATGGCTTGAAACTGGATGTCTCTTTCACAAAAAGCCCAGAGTGCAAAAAGAAAAGAGAGAGGCAAAAAGGGGTGGTTCTTCGAGCGTGGCTGGTGAATTTGAAACTGTTTGAAGAAAGCAGTTCAGCCTCTGCCTAGCAGAGTGAGTAAAAGCTTCTACTGTTGGAAATCCGCTGTAGAAAATAAAGCATTTAAGGGAGGCAGTTTGCAGAGCTCATCTCAACAAGCCTCAGCTTTTCATCCCTACCACTTGTCACAGGATTCTGATCCTCAGCTTACTTCGGGCTCGTGGCTGTCTTGCCTTTGCTGGGACCGCGGAGGTCCCGACCCTGCGCAGCACATCCCCTCCTGTCACAGTTCTGCTCTCCAGAACAGCCGGGGTCTTGGGGCACCTGCCTACATGGATTTCCTTTACAGGACAGAGAAATGCGCTTGGTCTTATTAAGCCTGTCAGTCTCCCTACAGACCTTTCAGTCTTTTTCTCCACATAGCTAACAGTCTCTAGGTCTGATGTGGAGCAAGGAAAGGTACCTCTTCCCCGAGTTCACTGTGAACACTTTGCCCTTAGGGTGGGCCACAGAGTTTAACACTAAGCCCATGCTCGGGCATTGGTTGTGTTTAGGTGTGGGATGGATGTGAGCTATCAGGTGTGTGTTGGTGTCCTGAGGATACCCGTTCTGCTCGGAGGAGCTCTGCATCAGGTTTCTGCATCAAGAGCTGTCTGCTCTTAAGGTATGAATCTCAGAAGTGCCTCTATCAATGGGAATTTTTGTCTCTCAGGGAAGCACTGTATTGGTACCCACTGGAATTGCAGTGAACTACAGATTCGCTTGGTTAACTAAAGACAGCCTTAAATATGCTTTTCAGTGTTTAGTGATTTTTTTTTTTTTTTTTACTTTTTTACAACCTGTACTGGGGACTGACTGAGCAAAATAAGAAACAGTGTTGTTCTGTGGTTGGTAGCAAAACCTCCCGCTCTCTTTCTGAACAAGACAAGAGTCCGTGGCCAGCTCCTGCCTTCCCTTCCCCCAGGTAGCCCTCTGCAAAACCATCTTATGTTGACCTGTTATGTTCCTGCACTTTATTCACAGGTTTTCCCTAAGTGATTTTCAAGCTCCTCAGTCAACTGCTCAAGCACAAACAGTTGCTCACGGGCCAAACCTTTATCATTTGAGAGCCCAGCGCTAGGCCGCACCCGGGCCTGGCCCATGTTGCAGTGCAGATATACCATATGGACTGGATTGCGCAGTGCTCTGTTGAGGAGGTGTGGGTTGAGGAGGGAGCTGTGCTGCTGCAGGAGTTCCCGTAGGATTTCTGACTCATACTTTCTCCTAGAAATGTTGGGAAGTGCAGCTCCACAGACCATCAGAAAAAAAGCATAGTAGATTCTTCCCTTTGCCTGCCTGCTTTAGATGCTGGGATGGACTTGTCTTCACTCTTTCCCTTCCTGCCTTTTCTGGCTGCAGACTTCAGGAAAAGTCCATCAGTGTTGTCCTAGGATAGTGTCTAGCCACGCTGGCAAGATGCTGGGCAGACGATAACAGACTGTCACACTCCATCTTTCCTCTGCAGAAATGCATCCCTGCTATTTCTTTTATAAAAACATATGCAAAATACGTTGTGCAGCGTGGCCTGAAAGTCATAGGGTATTGGATTGCATTCCACAGGGGATCAGAGTCTCACTTGTCTGGTATCAGCTATTAACATGTCACCTGTCTGGAAGGGCAGCAAAGGAGAAGTCATGGTGCTCTGGACAGTGTGGACTGACTGATGACCCTGCCATGTACTTGAACTTTTGCAAATTACCCACCCTGCTGATTCACGCTTGGTGAAGTTTGGTCGAGTGTGTAAAGATGTAAATCCTTGCCTTTCAGAAGTGCACTGCAGCTCTAAGTTACAATTTACTGCTGCTACTTCACTGATTTCAACACAGCACCACAGGAAAAACAGTTGTAAAAACTTTCAAAATGCTGAAGTTGTGAATTCTGTATGCATACACACACAGGTGTGTATATTGGTTGTTGAAGCAACAAAACATGTAATTAATGAAGCATAACTGACCAGGTGAGAGTCAGACAGCTCTGGTTGTGCTTGACAGGTGCTTTTGAAATTCACATTCTTTTGGACAACAACAAGAAAAGGAAAGTAGCTGCCCATTTGGATTCCTCTGCTGCTAGTTGCTGGGACCCAATGTGCAGGTTTGCCAGTGGACTTGCAGCTTCATGGTCAGAGGTCAACAGCCCTGTCAGTCAAGTTCCACACATTTGAAGCTGGGTCTTTTGGCAAGAGGATTTTCTTATTGAAGGATGATATCTTTAGGGACCTAATTTTTAAACAGAAGCCAAGAGAAATATTAACAGTGCTCTGAAAATGAGCATCAGAAGATATATTCAGAAGCACATGTAACCTGTCAAACAAACCAGAGGCAAAACACACCAGAGCTTGGGAGTGATGTTTGCACTGGAGAGCCAAATGTGCGTGGTCGGCCTGTGAAGAAAGGCAATCTGCTCCTAGCAGAGCCTGGCTGGACGAGTCCCAGTAAATTTCCCCACCAAGATCTCAAGTAACATTTCCGCCTGCATTGCTGAATGTATGCATTGGCAGGTCTATAGGCTGTGTGATTTTAAGCCATAATTTGGTGCTCCTTAGCTGGTCTCTGCATGCACAAAAAAAAATTTGCTCTGTTGCTGCGGTACAAAAGCAAGAGGTAAATATCAGACAGCATGCTTTTATTTCACTGAATGCGATCCCTCTGCTCCTGAATTCCTCAGTTTTCCTAGCACAAACTTGAGACCTTCCTTTTAAACCTTTTTGGAAGACTTGGTTGATGTTTGTGAAGCCTCATGAAGTTTTCAGAGCTGGTGTCATGTGTGCTGAGATTATGGCAGGTCAGGTATTGGACAGAGGTGGTCGCAGGGCTGGCCACTCGTCAAGTTTTGGACATAGCAGGCAGGAAGACCAAGTTGTTTCCTGCACTTGGGAGAGGGTGCTGGGGCAAGGCAGCCTCCTGTGCCCTTCCCCATCTCTCTGTGCTCTCACCTTCCCACCCTTCTTTTGTTCATCCTGCACATGCCTGGGCCGTGTTCAGCCCAAACTGTTGAGATCAGCTTTGCTGAAAATTACACTTCAGATCAAAATGTGAGTTAGGTTCCTCCAATGTGAAGTGAATGCTGGGTCTGTCTCTGCAGCTACAGATAAACCAGATAGGAAGGTAATTACATCTTATTCCTATCTGACTCTCTTATTTACCATAATCTCTTTTAATCCCTTTGATACTCATCATAATAATGTTAATCTTAATGAACTCATTTGGTATTAATGCGGATGTGATTTGTAAGTTCAGAGCAGGCTTGCCATCCTTGTTTAGTGTTCATTAATATCCACTTAACTCTGTTTATGCTCTCTTTCTCCTGCAAATGGACTTGCATATCTTTGTCTTCCACCTAGATGATGTGGCAATTCCCATAGTGGAACTCTCTTTCCACACTCAGGTTTGTATTTCCTTTCTGTTCTTCCTACTTACAGATCCCAGAGCAAAGAGCTGTTGGAAACACTGCATCCATCTGCTAGTGGCTCTCTGTACCCTGTTACTTAGTCATTTCTTCCACTTAAGACTTCAAAATTGGAGGAACTCTTATCCTCTTATTTCTCATTCATGTGGCATTCCTTCTTAGATCGCTTCAGAGATATTACCTTACTATAGCCCTCGTTTTATTATCTCAGAGGGTGAACAAGTAAGAGACACAACCCCTAGTCTTGGCAAAGAGACAAATTATTTGTTGCTTACTACAGTACTATCCCCAAACTCTCTGTTTATGGGTGGGGTACCTTGCCCAAACAGTTTCCAGTGTTACCAGCCAATTTTAGTGAGTGAGGACTGCATTTGGATGTTAAGCCTGATCCAAAGCTTATTGCAGTGAACAGGAGGGCTGAGTTGATGGGCTCTGTGGAAGTATCCTCTTTTCAGTCCTTTGAGCACCCACATATTTTTTCAACATCTCTAGCTTTGGAATGTGCCGTCTTGAAAAACTACTTGTTCAGCCACAGTGATCCCAGAGACTGAAGAACCTTGGATCTCTATTAATGTGTGATTTCCTCTCTACGTGGGTGCTTGTATTTGTTTTTAAACGTGGCATGGAATTTTTGTGTTGTGATGCTTGCTCCCTCTTGACTTCCTCCAAACACATTTTTAAAGCCTGTATTGTCAAATAGCATGAATTATTTTTCAGTCCCAGTGACACACATTTTGCTTTTTAGGTCTTTTAAATCCTAACAGAGCCAGGAAAGTATAATTTACTTAACACAACACTGTTTATTCCATCCTCACTTCCATTCTTTATTTTATGGCCTGGTGTTTCCTTGTAGCATCAACTTACAGTGTTAAAATGAGTATCTCCATTGAAAACATACAACTTTTAAGTTACTGAAAGATTTCTGCACATTATAATAAAACTAGCCATTCTCTTGGTAAAAACTACTAATTGAGAGTGAGAATTGTAGTCTCTCAGATCAATACAAGATCTTTTTCTGTGGCAGTCTTTATTTTTACATCATATCTTTAATTCAAGAGCATTGCAGGATGTTTTGAAAATTGCAGCCATTAGTCAAACATATTAAAGCTCTGTATTAGTGTAAGTACAAGATGTATTAGTTTAAATAACAAGATGGAGAGTTTTACTGCAGATATCTGCAACTCTTGTGCCATGATCATAAAAAATATGGGCAATGTGCTTCAGATGAGCACTATTTTCTACAGATCAATAAATCTGTGCCCATTAGCAGAAGAAAATAATGTTTATAATAATAAAAAAGTTCATTATCACAAGCTCTGTCAAAAGTAATGTCAGTTGAATGCTTCACCACACTGGAAAAGCCCATCAGCACCACTTATTTTATATGTCAGATTTAACATGAGCTAGTTTTTTCCAAATGAAGTCTTACAAACCAGAACAGAAAAAATGTGCTAGACCAGGTTCTTCCTTGACCTCAGTTTAAGGCAACTCAATATCATGTCGAAAATTCCAGTACTGTGTTCTTTGTTATCATTTGTTTTCCAGGTCAAAATGAACTTTTCTTTCACTGCAGCTAAGGACATGAGCTCTATTTCCCTTGTAGCACAAAACTGCAGGAATTCTCATAGCTCTGAATACTGTTCAGTTTTCTGATATACTTTGCATAAGTGAGTTTCTTTAGAAAACTCGTGTAGAAATCAGATTGGCTGAAAAATCAATATAAACACTAAATTAAGTTTCATTTTACAGTTTGCCTGAATGACCAGATTCCTTGCCATTGGAATGCAGTGTTGACAAGTATCTCCTGTGGCCATTAGTATGAAGAGGGATGTGTTGCACAAAGTGCAGATTGGTACACAGATCTCTGTATGTATGGATCTATTTGTGTATGTAGGAGGGGTGTGTGTGTGAGTGTGTTTGTCCCCATCTTTGAGACTGCAAGGCAGAATTAACTTCTGCTATTCCTAAGCACTCATACCAGAAAGAATTTATCACCTGAATAAGATTTCAAGTTGCACAAATTAAGGTGGTGATATTGGTATATAAATTTGATTGATGGTTTCTTTCTTTTTGAAATTGACACTCTATTAGCACCCCTCAGCTGTCCCCCACATTTCAAGTTTTTCTTTAAGAATGAAAAATCAAATTTAAGACAAAAATTTAAGCAACAGTTAAAGGGGGACATTGCTGTGCATCAGTTAAGTGTTCAGTTTGGCTTTTTACTTGCTAATCTTGTGCAGCATGGAACTTTTCCCAGCTACTGCAATTCGGTAGATATTCTAATATTTAGTAATTAATTAAGCCATTTTTTTCATTTAGTTTAAACCATTTTGACAAGACTTTGTAGTGCCCTATAAAAATACTGCAGTACATACTTCAGGAAAAGTAAAAAACCTTACCAGCAACAGTTGTAAAAATATGCAAAAATAAGTTAATGTTACAGGAAAAAGAAAGAGTATAGAGATAGTCGGAAGAGCATGAATTTATAGAGGTCTTCTTAGAAAAGTGAAATGTAGCTGATCAAAAAGTTTCCAATGAGGCTCAGTAATTATTAAAATTTTAGCTTTTGACAATAATTTTTTCAAGAGAAATTGGGATTTTTTTTTTTTTGCTGACAAATACAGTTTTTGTTATTTAAGAAACGTCTTGAAAATGAATGTTTTTTTACTTGCAATGCACTGAAAGATGATTAAGGTTTGTAGATTTCATTTTCTGTTTGATATTCATTGTCACTGCTAAATGGTTCTGTTATTTCTGATTTGTTTCTGAGGTCAAATGCCCAGAAAATGTGACAAATGGCAAATGATAAAACAGATAATAATACTCTGGCATCTGCACATGCTACATTCCAGAATTTTAAGCTTTGGTCTCACCTGGTCTCGCTCAGAACAAGTTCTTGTCTGAAAGCACAGCCAGCTGCAACTCTAATACCTCTTTCTTTTTCCCCCCCTTAATAGACAGTTCTTTATGTCAGGGAGACTCATTTTAAAGATGCAATGCTCCAATAACAGGATGTTTTGGAGTGCAGATCAGACTGAGCTGGATGTAGGAAGGGTATATGACTTCCCCATGTAGCACTGAGCACAGGAGCACTGAATTTCAGTGGTACATCTGCACTGGCATGTTTCTTGGGCAGAGCAATTATCAAATAGGACAAACATTACATATAATAATTAACTGATTGGCTTAGAGTCAGATATTTGGGTTTGCCCAAACAATCTCCAGAGAACGTAGAAAGATCTCTGTTGTGAGGGCAATACAAAATTTCTGCACCACCAAAGTCTGGGGCAGTTTTGGATGAAATCTGCTTGGACTGTTGAATAAATCCAAACAAATGGGCACCCCAAAACTGCACACATGTTCTTGTGTGAGTCTGCAGTGACTTCCTAGAAGGTGGGTCAGTTGCAGAGAGGACAGATGGCATTATGGGTGTCTTCCCTCTGCTGAATGGAGAGAGTAGACACAGAAGCAGAGATTGGGGGAACTTGGTTTATTTACCCTGAAGAGATGGCTACCAGGTGATCTAATTGCTGCCTTTAGTTACTTACAGGGTAGTTACAGAGGAGACAGGGTCTGGCACCCTTTGCAGCGTGAAGACAGAAGACCACAGGCACAAGTTTCAGTGAGAGAAAATTCCATGAGACTTAAAGAAAGAAAGGTTCCAGCAGGAGAGCTGCTATGTGCTGCAAGGCACAGCAACTGGCTGGAATCAGTCTCTGCTACTGTAGATTTTCACACTTTGTCTAAAAAAAGGCCCCCAGCAGCCTGTTCTGATACTGCATTTAGTCCTGGCTGGAGCAGGAGGTTGGACAAGGTGACTCTCTGGGGTGCCTTCTGACGGAAACTGTTCTCTGGACCTGCACTGGGCAATGGTGGCAGCACGAGCTGTCTGTGCAGGGAGTGCAAGCAGGGAGAATTTTGATGAGTGAAAAGCAATAAGAAAAGCAAAAGCTGAGATAAGAACATAATGTCATCTAAAGCATATCCTGTGCCTGCTTGTGTCCACCTTGACTTGAAAAATAAAGAATGTATGCACTTGACGTAACACTCTAAATGTGGACTCTGAATTGCTCTGTGCTTCAAGGTGCTTCATTTCCTAACTTCCTATCACACTGTAAGTGACAGGCACTCAAGTTTTAGAAGTTTTCTGATAAATGTGCAAAGATAAAACAGTAATCGTGAAAACCAGCCATTTTTTGTCTGAAATGTTAGCCAAAATACAGCCAAATGTGTTTTCAGTTTATAAACAGCTAAAGGTATTTTTTCCCTCCTCGACTAAGCATCTGAAGTTTTTGCTTATAGTGAAGAATTGCAAGAGAATTCTAAAATCCTATATAAAAATCGATCTCTGATGTATTTCTAAATTAGTCAGCTCTTTAAAAGTACCCTTCCCCCCTCCTTTTTTATTTTTTAAGAAGTAATGGAATTAAACCATAATAAATAAAACTTTTGAGCCCCCATGGTAATTTTCAGCATGTTTTGCAAAACTAGGAGACAAACTTTGTTCATAAGCACGTGAGGGATCGTTTTGCTAATATCCCCATAAGCTCAAATGTGTGTTTTACAGGAGCTTAGCTAGCAAAAGCTGCTCCCTCTATAAAAGTAATGGCATATTAATGCCTTTTTACAATGAACTCCCTGTATACCTTATCCTGCATTCATGTTTGTCCATTAACTAATGACTATCCAGTATGCTGTCACCACTATAACATGTAAAATCATGCATGCTCAGTTATTTTATTATTGCAAAATTAAGAATTTATTATAGAATAGAACATGAAGACTGAGGATCTGTATATGACTCCTCACAGACGAAATTTTCTGCAGCGACACTGACTCAATCTTATATTTGTCTTTAGCTAAAAGACTCAGAGAAGCATGTTCAAATTTATAAAGTTCTAAAAGTGCAGTCTTAGAGTGTACAGCCCTGTTCTCACTATGACACTGGCACCTTCCTTATTGTCAAGCATTCACCTTGTTTGCAGTCTCCTTTCTTGTACTCTAGACCAGCTTTGTCCTTTTAAAGAGCTGCTCCTGACGCTTCGGTAAATGTCAAAGATGATTTTGCACTGCTGTTGGATGCAGAGCAAATCACGGAATCTGGACATGTGGTAAAAGCTTCCTGGCTGGAAGATCTCCTTGGAAAACAAAACAAGAAGTCCCATACTTTCCTGTAGAATATCGTATTTTCCCTTGAAAACAGCATTCCTACCCAGTTAATTTATTACTGAATCTAATCAGTCTTTAAGATAGCTTTGAAAAACCAGTGTTTGTTCTGTTTTTCATTAATACATAGATATTGATGTTCAGGTTTCTAACTAGCTGTTAAAATCAGTTAGGAAAAATCTAGGAAAGAAGACATAAAAGAGGAATGAGTTGGAGTATTGGGTTGTTTTTAATAGAGCAGGAAATGAAGAAAAACTGACAGATTTAAGGTTTCTTTTGTGTCATAGCTGTACATCATGCAGGTGAGCTATAACGGTAACCAGTTTTATGTGACTAACAGGCTTGTTGACTTAGTGGCTGAAATTAAAAACAGTAATTTAGTTTAAGTCAATATGATTTAATTTCTTAATTGTTCTGTCCACATAAACAACCAGGACATTCTCAGGTTTTCAAGACAATTACATTTTTAAAATAACTAGGAAAATTTCCAGATTAATATGGCATTTCAAACTGGAATGTTTAGAAATGCTAACAATTTCTGCTTTTCCAAATATTCTATTCTTCTCCACTTCCATGTTAGTTAATGTCTTAGTGAATTTAATAATTTTGGTCAACCTGAAAGTGCTGCTCTAGCTTTTGAGCTTGGCTGCAATTTTCTGCATAAATCACAGCAGTTACAGCGCAAGTGAATTCACTGTGATAGAGTATATTTAATTTGCACATACTCTGTAGATAATTGAAGTCTCTACCCTCATGTAACTTCAGGGGTTTGAGGTGATATCAGGAGCCTCTATGAAAAACTTTCTGTCATTTCTAACACAAGCATGGCACCATTGTCATGATGAATAGTAAGGGGGTTGGTGCAAAAAAGGCTTTCACAACTTATTTTTTTCCAGTATATCTTCGTCCTTGCCTGGTGCAGGTTTCAGGGCCAGCAATGCATTGTGCTATACTTTCGTCATCTCTTCCCCTGGTAAAACTAACTGCAAGTTACTGTGGCTGAAGAAATTTTGCAAGGTTTGTAAAACTGAGGAATATTAAAGGAGGGCATGTAAATTCATGTAGCTGGATGATTGCAGGATTGGAGACTAGATGTCCGTAGAAGATGATTGAAAAAAACTTGTTTTTTCACCAGTGACGGATTAGCAACAACTTTTCATTTTTAACAGCATTTCCAATCTTTCATGATTTCTGGGAAAGAGCTTCTTTTTGTGGAAACCTAGTGAGCTAGAGAGTTAAACAGAGTTAAATCTTCTCTTTGGTGCCTTTATTCCCGGGAGTTTCAGTGACTTGTTATTTTGTCTGTCTGGGGTTTTGATGATTTGAAATATCAAAGGGACCTGTAAAGATTTTCACTTTGACACAGTCCTAAGTACTGGTGATCAGTAAGGCAGGTGTGACTGGATGCCCACAATGTTCATTGCATTTGAAAATCATGGTTCTGTTTCAATGGGACATTCCTCAATTATTTTTTCTTCTTCAGGTAATAGTTGGAAGTTAATGAGGAAGCCCATAAAACTCCATTTTAAGATTGCATTCTTTTAGTCATAAAATGAAGGTCCTTTGGGTGAGACAAGATGTACTAAATATTAAACACATCGTTCAGAATGGCTATTTTTTATGTAATGGCCTTTTTTCTCAGAAAAGAGCACAAATGAAAAATATGTAATCCTCCGTCTAAGAGGAAATCCATCAAAACCTGACAAGTTTTCAGGTTTTTTGTTTTTGGTGAATAGCAAGGTTTGGCTATGGTATACTTTCAGTTGATAAACTTTTTATCCCATAATGTGGAGTTCTCATTTTGCTATTTCTCTTAGTGCTGATCCTTGATATGCTCCTTAAAAAAAAAAAAAGTCTGAGCAGTTAAACCATATGTTTATATCATAGCTCCTAATATCAAAATTTTAATTGATTTTCTCATATTAAGGGTTAGGAGGGGACTGTATCATGTTCCACTACGTCATAAAAACAAAAATATTTAAAATATGTTTCAAATAAAATGAAGGGGGAGAAGAAAAAATGCTTAACTTAGAAAAGATGTGGGATTCATTAACAAAGGAAAATACTGGCCATGGACCAATGGCAAGCAAAATGTTTTGCCAGCAGTTTGCAGTTCACAGTCATCATTGCATGTCACTCCGCCTGTTGCACCAGCCCCTCCAACCATATAGGCCTTCCTTTTAAAGAGAAACCTGTCTGGTTTGAGTTGAATAAATTAATTTGGGTTTACTTAGTTTAAAAACAAAAATATAGAGGCCCCAATTTTATTTCATTATGCCCATGGGTAAAGCAGTCCAAGGTAATTGCAACCACAGCACTGGTTGCTCTATCTTAATTAAAGAGGGTTTTTTTGCACAGAGGTTTTTGCACAACATAATAAAATAGTTTGTGGTCTGGCTAGCCTCACTATCACAAGAGTGTACTCACTTGAGAAATTGTCCAGCTTTTCCAAAAGCTGAGGCCCTTCCACTGGAGAGGAAGCATGGAGCTGCTGAGCAGAGCACAGGTAGTTTACAGTAAGGGCACCACCATAAATCATGCAGCAAACAGCCTTTCATACAGTCTCGTAGACTAAGTGGCAGGCTTGTCAGCAGCAATGAATCTGGACTTCACTAGGTCTTTAAGCAATAATGTGCTCTGCAATGTGCAACACTGGTTACACACCTGTGACCAAACCTCTTATTTTTTTGTTTTTGTTTTTGGTTTTGTTTTAGTTTTTGTTTTGTTCTTTGGTTTGTTTGTTTTTTTTTGTTTGTTTGTTTGTTTGTTTGTTTGGTTTTTTTTTTTGGTAGGGGGATGTCTCCTTTGCAATAAATATGACTTATTGCTTAGCAAATAATTTTAAAGAAAAGGCATCAAAGACATGTAAATAATGTACTTGGCATGCTAATTAAAAAAATCTCTGAACTCAACTCCCAACAAGCATGGGTGAGATGGCCTGTTATTAGAAAAGTCAAAGGAGACATGTTTGCTCATTGAATAAATCAAGTAGCGTTGTAAAAACACTGTCTCAGGGATGATTAAGGGTAAGTGTTTTTCATTACTATGTTAAGTTCTCCTTTCTGTTGTGGTGCTTTTTATATCACATCAAGCTTAGCTATTTAGTTATGCTGCTTTAAAAAGCCTCAACCCCTCACTTACTTAAATCATGACCCAGTGCATCAGTTCAGAAAGACAGCAACCCAAGGTAACTTGACTTAATGATCAAGCACCTGTCACTGGTCCTTCCTTTGTAAGCTCACTCTCTACATTTGGTAAAACTGACTTAAGTTTTTCAAATATGAGTGGGCCAGACCCCAGGGTGACTCAAGTCAGTAACATTTCACTGCTTTCAACAAATTCTCCTCCCTACCTGATGCTAGTGGTTTCTTTCAAGTTGCACAATTTTCCTTTTTTTGTAGATCTGAATACTCTGGTTTTAGGGCCACAAAAAAAAATTGTCCTGAGCCAGATCATAGTTGTGCTCCCTTGCACATTGGCAAGGGCACGGTTCACAAATATTTATGAAACTAGTAGGAAGGGTCTCAAGGTTAGCATAAGGAACATCAAAAGGGCCCTGGATGCCTTACTCAGGGAGAGACCAGCAGTGGATTTTGTTTCTTTCTGTTGAGCACATGGATTCTCCTATGGAGGGACAAGTGACTTTAGCTTCAATTGCTTGAACTGACACAGTTTCACCTGAGCCTGCATTTATGGAGAAGGAAATGCCAACGGGTTGTGCACTGTACGCCAAGGCAGGGCTCCAACCAAGGGGAGTGCAGCCCTTAGCTGCATATGGGCTGCTCTGAAGCACCACTAGCAGTGGCTGCCTGCAGGACAAGGGGAGATGCAACATGTGGTGTTTGACAAAGCTGAAGTATCTTCCAGCTTCCTTAGGCATGGCTCAGGTCATTGGCAGCACTGACTACATAGGTCTGAGCGTGTGATTATAGACAGCTGGGCTTCCTAGAGGTCTTCAAGCCTAGAATTAGCCATGTGTAAATAGGGAGAATTAGCCTAGCCCTGGACCTGAGAGACTTCCATCCTCTGCTCTTAAGTTCAGAACATGAAAATACTGGCTTGCTTTCGACTCTGTGTGGCAAAGCTGAAGCAACAACATCCAAATATGCTTCTAAGATGCAGCTGCCAAAGAAACGTTTCACAATGAACACAGAGGGGCATCCCTGTGGCAGCCTCAGTTGAGGTGCTAATGATTTCATAACCTGTTCCTTTATTATGCAAGCTACAATACCTGCTGAGACTGGTCAGCATGGGAGCGCCTGCTGCCAGGATAGGAGTCAGGGCACAATGGTGGATTGATAATGGGTTTGCATGTGGAACAGATCTGTACTGTGGGTTTTACATACGTGGCTTTGAAACTACAAGAAAACAGCCACTTTCTATTTCCATTTGCATTAGAGGCTTCTTATGAATATAGGAAATAGACATTTATTGTGACCATAACACTACTGCAAATTAAAATCAGATCCCAAGTCCTCTGTGAAAAAGCTGCTCATTATAATATGTGGAGATGTCAAAAATGATACGAAATGACACTTCACTTTAAATCCCAAGCACTATGCTTATCCATAACTTAGGGTTAAATCAAGACTGTAAATAAGACCAGGAGCTAAGCAAGGTTTACAGGGGTGGGGGATGTCCCAGTAGATGTACAGCCACAAACTGCAGAATAAACAGCTGGTTGTATGTGTCTGCCAAATACAAAGTGTCTTGCATACATACTGCTGCATTTTCTTTTCTCAAGTCGCAGATTACCTTTGTTACATATCCTACACGGACTGGGTCAAGTTTATACGAGGTGCAATGTTGTTGATTCAGATGGTTTGTTGTTATAGAGAGAGAAATAAAGGCAGATTTCTGGTCTAAAGGTACACATATTCCTAAGTGTTTAGTTTCTTGTCAAATTTTATGTACATGACATTTTAAGGACTTGTTATCTGGTAGGCTAATGCAAGGTCTAAATCCGTACTTCACAAAATACAGAGACCAGGGGAAAATAAAATACAAACATGCTGCTGATCTGCAATGTGACTTTGCCCCTATTCTTTATGCTCATCATATTTGCCTTTCCCAAAAAATAAAAAAAAAAGAACAACAGCAGAAAATGTGGAGCAGAGTGAGTAAGCCATGGCTTCCGACCCCTGGAAATCAGCCATACTCACTGCTGTGCAAATTCCTGCTGCTCTCTGAGCTGAGATCATACTGTTGGAGATGGCAAGTGTATAGAGCACAGATCTGTATCTTTCTTCCATTGCTAAATATTAACAGTAAAAAATAAATGCAGGTGATGCAACAGGCTTTGACTGGGTCTATTTATGTGACTGTTGAGATATTTTAACCAGATCAGTAAAATATTTGGCTCCCTGTGACCAAAGCAAATAGATATGATGTTAGTGCAAACTGAGTGGAGCTGCCACTTTGCTGTTTAGGTAAAGTTAATATTTTTTAACATGTTCGCCTGCAGTGTATTGACATGTCTCAGGGTACATGGGACAAACACTTATTTTATAGGAGACATCTGGAAAAGGACACATCTCCTTTCCATTATTCATCTTCTGCTTCGTCCCCTCCCTGAGCTGAGTTGTTTTCCTCTGTCCTCCCAACTGCTCCAAGCAGTGAAAAAAAAGAAAAAAACCTCACAAAACCGACTAATATTTCTTGAATGTCAGCATGCAATGATTGTCAGGCCAGCCAGCAGGACAAAAAAATTAGATTGTCAGAGGCCTTCCACTGACAGCTCCAGCCTACCCGTTCGCACAGTTTAAATCTGGAAACTCTTGATGCAAATGCTGCAGTTGATTCTGATGGCTATAGTGGCACTTCACTGAAAAGTGGTACTTTGGAGTTGGGTTTTGCAGCATTGGGAGTTGATGGGAGTTGAAACGATGCTTGTGTTTCTGGCAGGGCATTTTCCATCCTGCATGTCCACAGGAGACTCAGGCCACATCTAGAACATTGGCATTACTTCAAATGTGCAAATGCAACAAGAGAGCTACTTCTAGCTTGGTCAGCCTGGCCTTTTTGAAATATTTTACGCAAAGATTATTTCCTCCTTGCTGAATCTTTGTGTTGAAGACCGTGGGGTACAATTACTGGTAAAGTTATCCAGTACCCACAGAGTTTTAAAATTCACCTGACTCAACTTTTGTCTCTGCTGATCATAGTGCTGGTCTTTTACTTCCCCTGGCATGGCAACTTTCTAGTTAAAGCGCTGTTTCAGTAGCAGTTCTCAAAGGGAAAAAAGTGGAGGAAAAATGAAACAGTTCAAACCATGACTATTCATGGAGCATGCAAGAAAACTTATGGTTCATGTAAAGACATTAAACAAATAATTAGCAGTCTGTTAGTTCATACTGCAGACTCTTGTAATCTGGCAGGATTACCTGAGCTTTTTTAACATGACTCTCTGCTGACCATTAAGCCCTTTACTCTAAACTGGTGCAGAGGGTGTTAGTTTCAATGCAAAGTTCTGGTTTGGGAGAATGTTTCCTCTTTAAGACAGCATTTCTTTCCAAAGACAAAGATAAGATAAAAAAAAAACAAACCTCCAAAGAACAAACAAACAAAAACCCCCCCATCTCTGAAACAGTAAATCAAACACATCAGTACAAATTGGAAGGTAAAGATGTAAAATAACCTTTTTATTTTCTTAGTATGATGTAGCATGTCATTAGCAGGCATTAAGTCAGTATTCAGGTATAATTTAGGAAAATGTCTTCAGAGAGGTCATATGTTTTTATCGGTCTTATTCTGTTCTAAATGACTATATTGGCAGCACTCCTGTGAACTTCAATGGCAAGAGCATCATGCCTAAAAGAATCAATGGCAAGAGCATCATGCCACCTCTCCTTGTCTTTCTCAACTCAACAGTATGTGGTGCACAAGGCAAATAGGCTGAACAGAATAGTGGAAAGGTGCTTTGCAGATCAGCATAGGCTTCAGGGATTACATCAAGAAGAGCAAGGGTGGAGTTTGGCCAGGAGGAATTTTGTGAATATTATGGTGATCCATAATATTGGATCTGCTTCGCTTCATAAGCTAATCACCACCAGGGATTAGAACAATTTACTTGGTAGCAGTTCACAGATGTCAAAGTGGAAAATGGGGATTTTTGTTTTCTTTTGAGGCATAAGACACAGATCAGTGTCAAAGCTTGTTTTACAACTGGATGTAGTGCATGTTATATACTGTCTGTTTATGGAGTGTGCGTGCATGTGTGGGTATGAGTGAGATTCCCAGTTGGTTTAAATCCATTGTCTTTGGCAAAGCTGTGTGCTGTATACCATTGAGAATTGGCTCTCTCGCTGTTGATGTATTCATTCTATTCTTGTTTTCACAAATGATTGTGTTAACTGGGCTACAGCCCATGAGGTCTCTTTTTTTTCAGGTTTATATTTTCTCAGCAATAATTTGGTCATAAATAGGCACATTTTGAAGATCACCAGATAGACTAATGTGGAAATATTTTTAGGAGAAATGTTTTGAATATGATTTTTGAATCTTGATTGTCTCATTTTAAAGAATAGTTCAAAAGAAAACATCAAATTCCTGGTTAAAAAAACCAACTTAGAGATACCTGCCTTCTCATCTTTTCCACTTGCTTCTATTTAGAACATTTCATAACAGTATGTATCCTTTCTGCTTTAAGCTAGAGAGTAAAAATTTGCATTACTGGTCACTTAGACTTGCTGTTTTTTTATCACGTATATTGGCTGGTTTGTATGCATATTTCTTAAACCAAGATTTAAGACTTACATGTTATCTGGAATTTGATCTATAACTTGAAAGACTACTGTAGCCACAATAAGAATGAAAATAGCCTTGAACTGTTGAAAATTAAGCTCAAAGCACCCAAAGTGGTAATGACTGCAATAGTAGTTTTGTCGATATTTATAAATCAATGCAAACCAGAAACTGGATGTTTTAATTTAGTACAGTTTCAATGTAACTGATACCCTCAAGTTTAGAGCTTTAAGCTTTGTGAAGTGCAATGTTATTGCAGGGCATGCATCCAATTTTTAAAACATTATATAGATTGGAGACAGATGAGATTTTCAGAATTATTTTAGGCCTATTTTAAGTGAATGCCTGAGATGCATTTTCCAGTGGAAATTAATTGCATTGATGTGAAAACAAATGAACCCCAACCTCAAAATTAGCCGCAGGTTCCTGCTTGAACCAGTACTTAAAAGAGTGGGAGTGGGCACGGATAGTGACTGGGAATTATGATGAAAATGTGCACTTTGCTGGTAGAATAAAATAACCTTTCTTCAATGCCTGCTCTTTTTTGCTGTCTCTCTTTGCATGCATGCATGGAGAGAGAAATTTTCCCATGTATCTGTGGCTGGACATGAGTGGAGAATGGCTTTTATTTGCTATCATTGCTTCCCTTTGTGTGCTGATGGAAACCTTTGCTGGCCTGTATCATCAGCTAAGTGTCAGCAAAACCTCCCACAGCCACTACCTGTAGTGCTTCTGTTGTTGTCATGGGGCATTTCTGGAGCATACATTTCTTGGGCATTGTGCTAGGTGAATTTATTAGTAAATAGCAGCTACCATGATTTCCACCCTTCAGTGTGATTTGCCTTAGCTATGTAAAAACTGTGTTTGTGATTTCTGTTTCTTTGACTGATGCTCTCAATCAGTGGATATGTCCCAGTGAGAGGTAAGCAGAGAAGGCATTGTGAATCCTTTAAATTACAAGAGCAAACAACACTGGCTTGGAGCTGATCTCTGTTGAAGTACAGCTGCAGCAGTTCTCCATGACTTTGTTCTGTGTGCCTTGAGATTCACCTCTTCCCTGTGCTTCTCATAATTTGTACTAATATAGCTGTCAGCTGGGATTTTTGGCATGTTTAAGAGATGAAGTGTGTGCAAAGGTTCTTCCCAAGAAATGGCATATATTCATTTTGATTTTCATGAAAGTTTGAAGGGAATCAGTGAAGTGGGTTGGGGGTGGGAAGAGGGTCACTGAAAATATATAGCTATTTGGCAGCATTAAAATATTTTTACACCTGGCGATGACTTGCTGAACAGATAATTGAGAGTACACCCTCATGAATGTTCTCCTCTGCTTCCTCCCCCACTGAAACAACCAGCAGCTTTGAGACACTGAGCATATTTGGGGCTGTGACCATGGTTGGCCATAGTAACTTTCCTCTAGGCTGTAGAGAGAGGCTGGCACTGCAGGAACAATGTGCTGATGGCAGAAGTGCTTGGGAAGCAATGAGCGTTTAAAAGCACAGTTTCTCTATAGCAATCTTGTTAAAGGATAGGAGTAAGAGCTGGATTTTGGCCTGACGCTGATGTCATATATCATCTGAGAGTTTTTCAGGCTTCTAATTTTCAATTTTGCTTATTTCCTATTTTGTTTAGGAAATCATGTAGAATTATATAATGCCTTTCTTAAAGATTTCTATAGTATGTGTTACTTTTATAGTATTTTTAGTGTTGAGTGTAGACTTTAAATCTCAGTAAATAAACATACATATACATCTCACATGTATATACATCTACATACTGTCTTCATTAGTGACTGTGCTCTGCTAACCAGAGCAAAGTCTGCTTTCCATAGTGGATACAAAAGACTTGTGACTTGTCAGCAGGAGACACATTGAATCTGCCAGTGACAGATGCTGGACTGTTTTTTTTCTCATTTAGGCTGTTTTCTTTAGTCAATCTATTTTCTAGCAAAATTGTGATCAAATCTCAGCTCCATGCCCGGCCATAGCATTGGGGCTGCATGTGCTGAGAGTTGTATTGCCACATGGTCTTGAGACTCAGCAACACTTGGAGCCACTGTCTTTGTACAAGCTCTAGACTGATGAGTATGAGTGAGAAACTGATGGTTACAGTTTTATTCGTGTATTAATACGGAGCTGAAGAAAAGTGAAGATTCAGATTAATTGCCTTTTAATTAATATTATTTTATATTTAAATTGCTGGAAGCTTCCTTTGGGGTCTACTTCATCTTTTTGTTGACTACCCACAGCAGCTGTTTTTCTGTGGGGACCTAACTGAATTACCCATGACCAGAAACTGGCCTTCTCTTAACTAACAATCTTAATTTGATTAATTAATGTGGGAGCCTTTTCCCAACCTCTTTGTGCACAGCAGATTTTCTGCTCTAACTTTTACAACATTGGATGTGTGGGCCCACAGGGGCAGTGTTGAGGAAGAAAAAGTCAAGAGAGGTAAAGCCACCCAAAATATTAGTATAGCAGTGCTGTCTGCCTGCAGGCACATGAAGACATCAGCAAGCACATCTTTCTTAGACACCCAGGCAGGCAAACATCTCTGAAACACAGGGCATGAAACTGCTGCTGCAGCATCCATCATCCTGTGAAGGACAGTGAAAACATGTGTTGTCATCTTTGACATTTTAATTGAAAAGAAAGCTTACACAGATTTCGACCTTAAGCAGTATGTTTATACAAGTGTATACAGAGAAATAATCTGTCAGTTCAGTGCAGGCTCATTGCTATAGGAGTTGGTTTAGTAGCTGAACAATCCAACATTAGCTCACACACCTTGCCTTGTTCCATGCCTCAATAATTTTTAGTAGAAATACTTGCCTAGAGGCATGCAGTTATTAAAAAAGAGGCTCAGCTTGCTTAAAGTCTGGAATTATTAGCTCATGGTAACAAGCCTGCACTGGAGAAACTGTTGGTTCTTTGTTTTCATAACTTTGCTGTAATTCACCATCTTATTTTCAGAGACAAACTTCTGCATTGTTTGGGAAGTTAAAAAAAAAAAAAAAAGGAAAAAAGAAAAAGAAAAATAAATTACTTCAAAAGTATTTTTTAATATTTTTATTATAAAGAGGGTTTACAAAGCTCTTTTATCTTAGTATTTCTATTAAATCGCACTGGTCAAAATAATAACATTAAATAGAAAGACAATTTTGAGAAATTTGTTTTACCTTGTTTCCAGTATAGGAATCAGTTAGTACTGAGCAGTCAGTGAGAGCTCTCTGAAGACATCCTCAGCCTTTTAAGAGGGAGCTAACTCTTAAAAAAAGTGCTTTTTCTCCATCTTTTTTGCAACATATTATCCCTTTCAGATGCAAATTTGTGAAGGTCAAATAAAATCCATTTGCACTGCTATAATATGTGTGTGAAAGGAGTCACTTGAGTGAATGAGGGCTCCAGCACCTTTAGATAGCCCAAACGTGGCAGAAGAGTTACTTGATGTTCAGTTGTCACTTTACCCAGATGCTGGGTAGGTTTCTTTCCAGCTATTTAACCCATTGATATTTTTCTCAACAAGCCTCAGATTGTCAAATTTTCTTGATTTTGCTTGTCAGGCTGGAATCTTAAGCCCAGATTTTAAAAAGAATGGTCATGTTACAAACTGTTTTTGTAAGCCTGATCGCTGTTATTATTCCTGGTTTTAAGTCAGATGCCATTTGATGTATTTGTGTGTTATAGCTACCTATTTTTTCAATTAAAAAATGATACACCTTTATTTGTGGGGCTGCAAAATCATTTGTTTTCATGAAGAACTAAGCTTGGTTGTGTCTGAGCTGAGAGACTGTAGTGGCAGTGGAATCAGTTTGACATCATTGCTTGCTTTTATGATCAAATCATATTTATATTGCAGTTTTTTGGGTTTATCCCGCTTCTCTTTTTTCTTATTTTAATGCAAGAATGTGTTTTTATATGGGCTAGTTCTTTATAATCCTTGAAGTTGCCTTTTGCAGTGTTTCCCTGTTTTGTTTTAACTATGCCATTATCCTTCACATATCATTTGTGAGTTCCAGCTGTGTGCATAACACTGTACAGAACATAAACTTCTCCAAGGAGGTTATAGTCTAAGAAACCATTCTAGCTTTTCTTATTTTTCTTGTAATGGGTCACGCAATAAGACCCAGTGAAATATTTAGAGGGAAAGAAAGATTGAAACCAGCAGTTTTCAAGACCTGTAAGAGCCAAAAGGCAAATGTTAATGGGTTTTGTGAGGCTTCCAAGGATCTGCTGGTCCTTGTGCTGAATTTGCAGGGGTTCCTTAAACATGTGTTCAGGAAATATAGGTGGCATTAGCAGAACTGGAGTTTCTAAAGGCAAGATTTATCATTGACTAAACCTTTAAATAGACTTTGGCCCACTAAATATGTGATGGGGCTGCTGATTTGTGGGGCATTTCCGCTACAAGCTCAGGTGAAAAGTACAGAGTTCTTAACACATTTTGAAGGCATTTTTCCAGAGGATGACAGTATTTTACTGTATATATATATATATATGTGTATATATATATATGTATATATCCATTCTCTGACTGGTTCTTTTGGTTGTTTGTTTATTTGTTTTACTTATTCTTTCCCTTCATTTGGGTGTTCTGTCTTGTGTATTAGAACAAGTGGTCAAGAATACATTTCTCATGGAGTTGCTTTGTTTCCAATGAACAGCTTCTCCCCAGGTGACACTGAGGGACATTTGAATTGAGAAATAACACCTCTTTAGTTGCTTTTGACTTCTGTTCCATATCATTTCATATCTGCATGCTGCATCTTGCTTCTTTTGTAATGCTTGTTGCTGAATTCCTTCTTCCTTTGTGCCAATGTACAGCTTGTTACCTTAATTGTGCCAGCTCTTCTGAGACACTTATATGGGCTTTCCCTTCACTTCTGAATCAAGCTCCTTGTCTTTAAGACCTTTTGAAGCTTAGCCTTATCTTATCTCAGTCCTCCAGTTTCTCATTACAGTGTCAAGCATCACTTTCACTTTGCCAGTGTTTTTACCATCAGCTGGTTTCTCTTTCTCAGGCAGAAATCTCTTCTTGTCCAACACTGGGAAAATATCTAAAGGTAAAAAATATATGAAGATACATGCACACCTAATTTAAAAATCTCTACAGAAAGCATAGCTTTGTCTGGATGCTTCCCAAATCCTCTAAGTTGTGAGCCACAATTTTCCCTCCCTAGAATGTTGCCCTTCTTGTGTCTCAGTCTTAGCTACTCCCTTCCTCTTTCACACTTCCTCGGTCCTGTCGTTTCTGAGCATACCAGTTAAATAAAAAAACATACAAAGAAACAAAAACTCTAAATTGTCTCCAATTCTTTAGCATATTTATTTGCTTGTGTGTTCTATCTCCGTCTTCTACTTTTCATCTGGTTTATGTCCCTAGAATATAAACACGCTCTGTATGAATTGTCTCTTATCTGTGTTTGTACAGTGCCAGGCTCAATGGGGTCCCGGTCCCAACTGGGACCTTTGGGCACCACCACAGTATAAATGTCTGCTACTGATAATAATAATCTGCCCACATCATGCAGATGTCTGAATTATCTGAGAAATACAAACAAGGATCTTTACTAGGTTGGCAGGGAGCCATGAATTCTAGGTGCCAGTTTTCTTCTCCCCTGAATATTGTTTGACTCCCTGAAAAATCCTGGTGACACAAACCTCCCACTTCTTGGAAAGCTTGGCTCTCTGGCGGTGATGTGATTAAAACATCGTTAAACATGGCATACAGCAGGTCAGGTGAGGTCCCTTGCAACTATGCAAGGTATTCCAAGTACTGGTCTCATGCTTTGGTGTTGCTTTTCCTTGTGTTTATTTTTTCTTTCCTCCTCTGAACGACAAATGGATAAATTGAAGCTAGACACAACTACCCTACTTTGAGGGTGGGAAATAATGGATCACAAATAAGGAAAGCCCTAGTTAGACTGGTAGGTTTAAATAATAGCAGTGTGGATCGAAAACCTGCAGACAGGCAGTAAATGAGGCAGCCCTTCCAGTCAGAACACATTTCTCAGATTAAAACATCCCCTCCATGTCTTTGCCTCTGACTGAATTATTCAAATATTGAAGGCCCACGACAGCACTTGGGCCAGGTACTCTGGCTGCAGTAGCTGCTGTAAAAGCAGCTTGCAGCTGGTCTGTGGAAACATGTGCTCCAGGAAACTTACTTTCTGCAATGAAAAGTTTAATTGTGACAGTACCTGGCTGTCAATGAGACTTTCAGAGGGTAGACTGCAGCCAGCTGTGCTTATTCTCAGTATGGTAGGCTACTTGGGGGCTTAAGCCTGAAAGCCACCCAAACCACATGCATATACTGATATCTCTTGAAAAAGATCCAGGCTGCTGGCATGCAGTGATTGCTCTTCATTACATTGATCATAACGATATCATTGCTGCCTTATTCACCTCTGTCTCCCTATCGCTTCTACTCACTTTCCCTCATTTTTCCTTGACTTCCAAGCTTTTTGGGGCAGAACCTCAGCCACCTCACTATTTTAAACCAAGGCTTCTAGGCACTGTTGTAATAAATATGTAGATACATTCATGTTTATACATATATATAAAAATGATGAAAGTCTGATCAAGTGTGTTGTGTAACGGCAGTGTGGTACAGGAATCCCTCAGCTAGTGCTAAGCTGACATGGCAAATTTCCACAGCACAACCAGCCACCTGTGGGATGCTCCAGTGTGAGCTGGCTTGGTCTGAAGGCTATGGAAAGTCAAGAGATGAGTTCCTTTACTCCAGTGCAACTTGGTATACTTTTGGCTACTTTTTCCACACCAGAGCTAGCTGAAGTGGAACAAAACAGGGCTGTGATGCAGGTATTCTTGATGATCTTGCATGAATGTTATGTGCAGGGGAGTAAGGACCAGGAGAGAGGTCATGCTAAGACCCACTGACCTGGAGTGCTTTACCATAGTAGAAAACATTCTGCAGTGATACTTTAAATAGCATCACATAGCCCCAAATGGTTTGAGGTCATGAGACCTCAGCAACAAATTGTCATCTGCCCAAATTGTCCTTGAAGACTTCAAGTTAAGGGAAACCTAGTCTTTTAATAGATGAGTGTAGTGTTGAGTCATCAGGCATCATATCAGACGGAGCATTTGGTATTAATCAAGGAGGAAGACACCGAAGTATATATCCTAGATATTTGATTGCATTAGAGGAGTTATCTTTAATCATTGGGTAGAGTCATATGATGGAACATGATCGAGTCACCATGGCTTAGCAGGGTACCACCCATCTGTTTAAATGTTAATAAGAGTGACTCATAGTGCTAGCACGACCATGCAGAGGAAGAAGAGCCAGCATGGTCAGTTACAGCAGCTTGGCTAACGTGAGGTATTTTACTAAGCCACCGTAATGCTGACTATCCAGGCCACGTACACCCAAAGAGACAGATACAAATGCTGGCTGAGACCCCATCATGTTCAACAGCAGGCTTCCACTGGAACACAGTAAAAATTCCTAAATTTTGGAAAAATTTCATGGGTAGCCAGATTTTCAGTGAGGTTGAACATCTGCCAGTTCTCTATCTTACATGTCCTTTATCTGTGGGCTGTTTGCCCAACAGCCCTATTTATTTAGCAACACAGATGCCAAGGAATGAAAATCTCCCAGTCAGCAATATTGATTGACAGGCTGCAGGCAGTACATCCTCAGCATTTACAAAGGAGCAGATTCAATATGTCCACCAAAAAATAACATTTATAAACTCTCACTGACTTTCTTTGCTGCCAGAGAGAAAGCAACAACAAAAGAGATTGTGTTGTCCTTGGACGAGATGTCTTAGACAAATTCAGTATCTCAGCCTGTATGGTTCTGTGCCGTACACATTCCCTGAGCTCTGTGAGAGTGAGTGTGCAGGAGCACGTGCTAAATCCACAACCTGTATTCAGTGTAGGAGCAATGGAGGTATCCATGAGTACTGGCCAATGTCAGTTTCCCCGATATGGGAGGGGGGAATCCAGAGTGCATTATGTAGCACTTTTATCGCTGGTAGGAGCACTGCAGGCTTTTCAACAAAGAGGCTCAACCTTGAAGTGCAAGTCTTCTCTGACTGCTCTACACCTCTTTTAAAAAGCAGACTTGGAAATAGACTAGCAGGAGTGTAGTAAGAAAAAATACCTGAAGAACTGAAGATTTTTTTCCTCTAGCTAAGTGTAAAGAATGTGCTTTCCCCTAAAATGAATCAGTGTTAAAGGTAAAACTGGGGACAGCAAGGAAGATTCTTTGCCATTTTAATAAATACCAATAATTCCCCTGTGCCCGTGCCCCATATTCCCAAACTCATTAAAGCAATTTTGGAAATTTTTTTGGCTCTGGAACATATAAGCAAAACCCAAACCATGCAGTCCCTTGAGAATCACTTGCGCAAATTGTATAGGTCAGGCCAAAATAAGTTTCTGTCAAACAGCCTAACACCTAAGCTTATTAGGTAACTGGTGAATTGTACAAAGGGTCTGTATGTAAGGCACTCTCAGAATGAATAAAGGTGTGGGAGGGGCTCTTTTCACGGTGCTTGTTTTACGTTGACCCCACTGAAAACTCAAGTGGTATTTTTATTGAATGCGTGGTTCTGGTCAGTGCAGTTCCCATATATTCTGTTCCCTAGATCTAAGTTCCCACACATCTGAACTGGTGGGCAGAGTGGGCTGCAGAGTGGGCAGATGGGTGCACACCTCAGTCTCATTCCAGGCCGGGCAGGAGAGTGCACCAGTGCTTTCTCCTTTCCTGCCCACTCCTCCCATCCACTGTCTGGTACGGAACCCCATGGGGCATCCCCAGCCAGCATTGCAGCACACTCTGTTCTGCCCCTCAAATGCCCCAACATGGGGCTCCAGCCCTTCTGTCTGGCACACGAACTTCAAAGCATGAGGTAGAGAAGACCTGTTTGAGTTTGTTGTCATCTGCTCTGCAGGGCAGTAGTTCTCATGAGTATGGGCCAGTGGGAAGTGGACCATGCTTGTAGGGGTCACCACAGCCTCTAAAAACCAAACTGAGATCTCCTCCTCACATTCAACCCAATATCTCCTCACTTTTTTTTCTTTTCAAAAGAACATTGAATCTGCTTTTCACGCTATTTTGACCCTGTCCTATTGATTTGTCAAGTCCTCATGTGTGAATGAGTGCTGGTACATGGAGCAGCTGAGTTTAAGTGGACAGTAGAATGGGTCAGGGTCTGTGTACTTTGAGTGTATTTTCTGAGCTCATTTTTCCTGCACTGCATCCATTCCACTTATGCCACTTCTGCGGCACCCCAGGCTCAGCCCGTGTGCTGAGCCAACAGTTGAGCTGCATACCTCAGAAATTCAATCATGCTCCCTCACAGAACTTACTGCACTCTCTCACAGGATTACACCACACATTTGGAAAATGTTGTCTTAAGTTTTTTTAAGGTGATATGAAGATGTAAGTACATCACATTCCTCCATCAGCAGATAACAAGGGAAGAATAGGAAGAACTCCTTGTCTGTATCTGAGATACATTTGTTGTTATTTTTGGGCTTCTTTCTTCCCCTTCTGAATAAGTACTGTATGTGTCTGGGAGGATTTTTAAAACATCCTTCAAAACACAGGCTTTTTCTGTCCACAGAGAACCAAGACAAAAGGATGGGTTCAGTTGTGTGCAGCTGCTAAAAGAGGGCAGCTGAGGGCAGAAGGGTGGGAGGAGCAGAGTGTCTTAGTATAAGGGAATTGTCAGGGCAAGGATTTTGAGGTGGCATTTGTTGGGATAGAAATGTTTCTAGGGAAACGGGGTTGAAGACATGAGTGTTGAAGGATTGCAAGTCCAAGGATGGGAAATACTGGGGAGTTTAAAGAAAAGGAGATTAGATGGTTTGAAGTCTTGGCAAAAGAGAAGGAGACTTGTATGTCAGAAGAAGGTGGTTTTGCCATCAGACAGGCACCTACAGTTTGGGACCCTGGATGTGGTGTCCTCCAAACTGGATGTCTGTGAATCCCATCACTCACAGCCTTTGGGCTTTTTGCACAATATTTGATAGCTGGAAGTGACAGCTAAAGTTAGAGGACGGTTGTATGTATTCGTGGTTGCCAGTACCACATGCAATTGGAGGGGCAAAACCCCATCATTTGGTGTGACACAGCTCAGACCAAGCAGGATAGTCTTACCTCTTGCTCCTCTAGGGTTATGACTCTGCTTCCCCTGGCCAGGTCAGCCCAATTTTGAGGCTTTTATGGCTAGCTGTGGATTGATCACTGAAGCAAAGGATACTTCTACCAAGGCTTTAAATCAACTGTGATGTTTAGAGGCTCTAAACATCTTAGACTTTTGCCATGATAGCCCCTGCAGAGGCTCTTCAAACTCCCAGATTATGCACCCTCTTCTCCAGTTCGTCTCATACCTTTAGGGGCAACTCTCCTTCCCAATAAAAAATCGAAACCATGTGCTATACAGAAAAGCATCCTGTTCTTTGAGAACTTAACACACCTACTTGTACTGTCAGTGTTTGTTGAGGCACTGTATGTGAAAACTATTTTCAAGGTTTTTGAAAGCTTGAAAAGGTAGCAAATTACACTCACCTGAAACTTCAAGCAACTGACACTTTCTTCAAAACTAAAAAACCCCAAAACAACAAAAAATGCCAACATAATTCCCAAGGCCGCATTCTTAAAGGCTTTTTTCAAGTGTAGTCCCAGCATTGTTTAATCCATTAATTTTATGATTCTTCTTTGTGAGTGGGCCTGCTTTCTCACATGCAGTTTTCCCTGTGCTGTACTTAAAAATATCCTTCTAAATCTTTTGAACCCCTTTTGCCAAAATAATTCACTCTGCTTTTCTGTAGTCCATGCGTTTTGCTTTCATAAACTGCTTAATCTGAATGTAATTTTCCTAATTTTATTTCTACTTTTTTTTTTCTTTCCCATTTTTTGTGTCCTGATGGTGTGCTAAGTGATAAAATTAGTGATACTGTTTTGGAACGAAGGCTTGGTAGATTTTCACAGGAGAGATTATCAAGAGTGATTTGAAATATTCATTTTAGAGCAACTTATTTGCAGGTGATACAATTTCAAATTTAATTTAAGAGTGGTTAATTTTCTGTCATAGTCTGCAAAACTATCATCCAGATATTTTTGTTCCTGAGGGCTAAACTTACAACACTGTAGTACCAGCAGATTTTTCTGGTTTGTCTGTAGAAAATCTTTTTTGTACCATCCTTTGCTAGCCACTATGCTGTGCAGAAGTGCTCAGACTGAGACCAGCTGATAGATTTACATTCATGTTATATCAGATGAACTATGCTGGAGCTTTAACTGATAAAGAGAATAAGGAAGGTGATTCATCTTCTTCTTGAAAACTTTATGTTCCACTGATTTATGCAGGAAAGGACAAATCCTGGATTGGTTTATCTGTGCCTGCTTGTCTGGAGCTGCCTGTGCCTACCAATGGCTGGCAGAGTAAGGCTTGTTTTGGTCTTCACAGCCCATGACAGCTTTCTTTTCTTTTCCTTTCTTCTAGGCCTGTCCCAGGTTCTCTGTCTTCACTACTGCACCTACACAACCGACAAAGACAGCCTATGCCTGCCTCTATGCCTGGCACCCTGCCCAACCCTACCATGCCAGGATCTTCTGCTGTACTCATGCCTGTAAGTTTTCTTATTTGGCTTTTTTTGCAGGGTGGAAAGTTGTGTTGTGTTTGAGTCAATCTAAGCAGAGGTGAAAGTCTTCTGGGTTTTGTAAAAACCCAGTGTAATAAGGAAGCTGGACCTTCTTTGGTGCTTCACCTTAGACTAGAGTATTTCTGATTAAGTTAATGGCATGTTAATTGGTGTGAGAGTGATTAGAAGCAGTTTACATGAGACTACAATTTGTGATTCTCATACTTGTTCATGTAGATGAGATCAGTATGTCTGTATTGGAACAAAAAAAAATTCTGAATTCAGAAAAAAAACTGGAAAAGCAATGTACATAAGTTATGTCAGTGAACTCTAATTGATCCTCTTGTGTGGAAGATAACCACTTAGGAAGAAAGAAATGCAATTTACTTTTCTGGCCTGTTAACTTGCACTTATTGAGAACTAGGTAACAATTGCTGCTCATCTTTCATCATTTCTGGAGGGATAGGAATGTTTCCCATCTTATAGAAGCCAAAGGGCTGCTTTACAACTGTAATTTCAAATTTTAAATTATTTAAACCTTTTAACCTTTTCAGTAGAAGACATTGGGGTAGGTTAGGGGTGGAGAAAATTAAGGATGACATGGGGAAAAGGGGATGGAGAAAGGAGAAGTTTTTGCTACATTTCCCTGTGTTCAGTTTGCAAGACAAACCTGAGAGCAACTGACCATGGCAGGGAGAAAAGCACTGCTTGTTCTAGCTTTGCTGGATCAAGGGGAACACTCCACAGAGATGCAAAGATTCAGGTTTGGCTGCTGTTTGAGCAATCATGAATAAGTTATTAATTATTAACTTGTCAATAAGACTCTTCTGGAATATCAATCAGGAAGTTTAACAAAAAAAAAAAACAAACATAAAACATGTCATTGTGGGAAGTTTTTTTATGGCATGATTCCCAAGGAGCCTGAAATGCAACGAACATCCAGCAACAGTGTAAGTTCAGTGGCTTCAGTCTGCTGCTGGGGAGCTTTACTTGCAGACGAGCAGGTGTGCTCTGGCTGCGAGCCCTGGAGGGATGAGCGTGGAGGCGAGACAGACCCTGTCAGCACTGGCAGCTCCTCCTGCCCAACGGCACTCCTGAAAGGCCTGCAGGGGAGATGGCAGTGGGAGCTGCTCCTACTCCATGGGGAAATGAAAAGAGGGCCTTGGCAGCTTTTCTCTGCTAGGGGACAGCAAGATATTCACATTTCCCCAAAGCCCAGCACCCATTATTGCAGGCATCATGGAGGGTGGGAGACAACGCTTCACCACAGGGCACAAAAAAATAGCTCCCCTACTTGGATTGCTCAGAAGGACCAAAAAGTGTCTTTTTTGTAAGAACCAAAGATTCAGCAGACTGGCTCAAAGCAAGGTGGGATGCTTAGCTCTGTCTGGAAGCAGCACTATAACCCTTCTTTAGCAGTGTGTGGGGCTTGTCTTTTTTTGGGGAATATCTTCCAGGAAATTATTTTATAGAGGATTTACTGCCATTAGGTTTTATTTGTATCACTCCCTCCCAGCCTAGTGAGACTAGCTTGCAGAAAGGGCTCTGAACAGCCAGGAGAAGTTTTGCTTTGTTTTTTGTTATCTCAGCAGTGCATGAAAGCTTCCCTTACAAGACATGTGGAAAACTCTTCCCAGCTGAGCAGTCCAAGTGAAGGAAAAATAGCCAACTTATTTTCCATATGCTTGAGATTGTAGATTTTTATTTATGCTTTTAACAATCTAAGTTGGGCTGCACTGGGAGGGGAAGCTACAATTTTATACAGTGATGCTTTTAAAACCACTTAACTCTGAGTGTTGTTATACTGAAAGGGAGAAAATCATTACAAAAAAGTGCAAACCTGGGTGGCTGCTACATTTGTTTATTAAAAAAACCCTTTCTTTATAATTGGCTGTGAGTTTTCAGGGCCGATTCTGATGAAACACACGCCTACGTGCATACACATATGCAATTCATGACACAGATTGTTATTTTCCCAGTCATGACTTGAAGAAATAAAGCTGAGTCTATTTAAATAGAAACCGAGAGTAAATTCTTGCAAATGTCTCCAGATGTACTAAAAGCTTTTTTTAAAATTTCTTTTAAAAGATGGAGCGACAAATGTCAATGAACTCCAACATCATGGGGATGCAAGGGCCGAACCTCAATAATCCATGTGCCTCACCTCAAGTTCCCCCAATGCATTCAGAAGCCAAAATGGTAAAAAGAGAATTTTTTGAAATGACTGTATTTTCTCATATTGCTGTTGCATACCAGTTACCCAGACAGTGGGGGGGGGATGTAGCCAGACACTGCTTACTTCATTCTTAGTCATACGTTATACTCTTTTTTAATATGCTGTAGTAAATTGCCTTTGTGTCTATGAACTTTCAAGTTGTTCTTAGTCCTAACTGATCTCTTAGTGAGAGGGAACTGAAGGGTGAACTATCTGATCCATACTGTGCTAAATAGGATTTTTGGTGCAGATCCATAGAATTTAAGCAAATGGTCTGGTTGTTTCTCTAATGGTTTCTGTGTTCCATAACTTGAAAGAAAATTGTGAGTTAATAAAGAATGCAATATAAAGTGTGTGCTGCAGAGGGAGTGTACATAGTCCTTGTTTTTTCCAAATAGGAGCATGGTGTGTCAGAGAAGGATACCAAATAATATCTGTATCTATCCAAATCAATATCTGTATCCATCTCTATCTCTATCTATCTATATCTATATCTATATCTATATCTATATCTATATCTATATCTATATCTATATCTAATCTATATCTATCTATATCTATCTATCTATCTATAAATGGGATATTTTCTTTTTCTGGAATGCAACAAAGGTGTTCCCATCAAAAAGAAGTGTCAGAATTTGGACAAATGTAAATTATTTATACAAGTCAGATGTCATAACAAAAAAACAAAATTGTTTTTTAAAGTTCTTCTACATCTTAAAAGATCAAGGCTTCTCAGGCATGTGTACTGATATAGGATTAATGTGGTTAAATTAAACTAGAGGTGGACCCCTCTAGTTTTTCCCAGCTTTATATGCATTCTTGTGGAGGTATTTGGGACTGATATCCTTGGAATCAAGTAATCAGTGTAGAAACGCTTTGTCTTTTTAAGTTTCAGAACTGCCATTTGCTGCTGTCTAATGGAAATATGAAGACAGAAGTTTTTAGTTTTAACTCTGTAGGGCTTTTATCCTCTCAAGATATCTCATCATAGTGAAAAAAAGGAGTAACTTCATTGAACTTCTTTCAGTGGCATTTTGCCAAGGTAAAATTGTCATAAGTGAGAGAAAGAAATCAAGCCAACGAAGATTAAGCAACCACATATTTTTATATATTTCTACTTTGCATGACTGGTGCAGCTTTTAAAGTTGTTGTCATCCATCCTGAGGCAAAGAAAAATATCTACTTGTCTTTAGGTATGGTGCATATAAGAGACTCTGGGTTAAGAGCAACAACACATACAAGTTTATTCTACCTCTGTTTTCTTAGGTTGGGTAGGTCATGCCTTTGCCTCACTGTTGGTCTGGGTTAGGCTGTTAACCCAACCTCTGTTAACACTCTTTCTAAAACCACATTCTGTAAACATGCAGCCATTTGGCCAGAAGAAGAATGATAGCCAAAAATGCTGGCTCCCCCAGCCAAGGAAAACCTGTGGTCGAGAGTTCTCTCTGCTGTACCACACAGTGACGGTGACATGCCAAATGGCAACAGCATCTGCAGCAGAGCTTGTTAAAAACTTTTTGGAATAGGCAAGTGTTTTTTCAATGCAAGTGTAGCTGAGCCAAGCTAAATACTCCTTGGCTGAATAAATCCAAAACTGGTATCTGTTTTGGGGACTAAAGGTTCTGTAGTTTACTCTCTCCCCACACCCCCTGCCTCTTTTTTAATGGTAGTGTGAGGCTACTCAAGAATAAGATTAAATTATTGGTGCATATGGTGAGAATTCTGTGCTTTAATGACTGAAACTGTATATTAATACAAATTACCTTTTAATCTGGGTAAGCAAGTTTTGCCCCTAAATCTAATGTATGAAGGCATTTTAATGTATGAAGAAATTGCTATCAGTTCCAAAATGTGGTGTAGTGAACAAGCAGAGCCTTTAGTTCTGCCACTCTTCCAAGAGTAGAAAAAAACCTGCACACATTAACTCTTAAGAGGTATAACTCAGAGTTCCAGGACTTTTCCTATTTTCAAATGCGGGTTTGAGGTTTTTAAAACATTTTATATTTCTATATTCTAATTTTATATTTTGTTTCTGTATGAGCACACATGCAATGTAAAAAGCCTCTTCATTTAGCCACTGCTTTAAGGAATATAAATCATCTGCCTGAATACAAAGCAGGAAATATTCAGAGCAAAATTATTTCTTACATGCAAGTTCATGGACTTTAAATCAGAATAATCTGTGTTACAGGGATGTTTGTTCTTGCTATTAACTATTTTGCTTTTCCTCATACTTAAAGCATGATACTTCACATACTCTGGTGACTTAATTAAAAGTTAAAAGTGAGGGTGCTTAGTACCTTATCAGACTGTGTCCTGCATTAGGAAAGAATTTCAGATTTCCCTGGATTCTGCTTATGCTATTACTGCTGGTGCATTCAGCATTGCTTATGTTCTCTTTGACTGGCCCACCCCAAGAAGAATGGATGTGTCCAACACCAGAGTCATCTAAGATGCTTGTAGCTAGTGACTGAAGTAACCGGAGAAGTCCAGGGGACTTTGGGCCTGATTCATCAGATGCCCAAATCCACGGGAGTATAAGCACCTTTGGGAGGCCTATGTGACAGAATGCAGGACAGGCTCCTCTAAATGTGAGACCCAGATGTGAGACCAGATCCTTCTGGCCTCATGGCAGTATCTACCTGAGCAGTGCAAGCACAGTTTGGCATGCAGCAGTCATAACACTGTTTGGTGACACATGTGACTTAATTTGCCTCTGTAAAATGCATGTGAATAAATAATACCAGTAGAGATGCTGTGTGATGCTAGGTTTTTTAAAGAAAGCTGATAGATGGCAAAAGATTCACACCCTTGATTGGTTTATAGTGGGAAATGGAAATGGAGGCCAGTCTGATAGATATATACATTGTCTGATATACAAGCGGATCTACACACAAATATAGAATATGTGTGGCATTAATGTAATGTTTCTATAATAAGCAATACATATTTTAATCACCTTGTGTCACTGGCATTTATGGAAAGCCACACTCTGCCACCCAAGATACTTACTTCCTGGTTTAATTTTTTTCAGGACAACATTCCATCAAGTATTAAGGTATTGTAGATGACATCTCAGAACTGATTTAATTTATCACAGCAATCTCAGTTTCCCTCACAGTATGCCTCTCAATTAGGTTATCACCTAATGCTTTAAAACTGTCCTAGTAAATGAATGAGTGAACATCTAAATCAATACTGCTTTCTTCTTAGATTCACAGCTGAGTGGGTAAAACTCTTATGCTGCCCACCAAAAACACACATTGATTTTATATTAAAATATATTGCATTGGAAAGAGGAGGAAACATATAGCTCTTTAGTGTACATGGTAAAAATATGCAGAGTCGCACGTGCAGCATATTAACATGTGGTACAGTAGGCTGAGAGTATTGTGAAGTTGGAACTGTTGGCAGTGCATTTGCCTGAATATACTGCCTTCATACAGCTTGGTTTTGCACTTTCAGAGTACTGGAGGTTTTAGAACTCGGAAGTGCAATACTGCATGGATTACTGGAGTGAAAGATAAATAGTGTGCACTGAACCACTGGAAGCCTGTGTGACAGCAGGTCTTTTCCATGGAGCTGATGCCATTCTATCTGAATTTTGCAAGGCATTGATCTTTATCTGCAGAAATTTATGGCCTCTGAAAGAAGGTATAAAAAGCAGAGTGGCAATGAAAGAATTGAACTTAAAATTACAGTTCTCAATTTAATCTATTAGTTTTTTCTTTTACAATTTCTGTCTGCCATTTGCTCGATATGTATTTTTATAAAATTTAAATTAAATGTTATATGTGTAGCTTGGCTGTGCTTGTAATCCTGACAGAATGTGTATGGTTCTTTAGAAAAGAAAAGAAAATAAATTATTTCTGTATCAGAAGCACATAGGACTGTGGGCTGTTGTTTTTTGACTTGTAAGCATTACTGAACAGCAAAAAAATTAAAAAAAAATTTTTTTTAAAGTATCTGTCAGGTGAAAGAGTAAAAACGTAACCAGAAAAGAAAAGTAATAAATTGGTAGAGTGTATGTTCCTAATTATAATAGTAAAATAACCAAACCTCCCAATATACCTAAGAATGCCGGACAGCTTTGGCAGAGGAGGAGAGAAGTTATAGCGTCATCAGCACTAATTTTTATTCAAGTTAATCAGAGGTAAGGGTCCACATCCTGTTGATGTCTGTGTAAATCCCAGTGCAAGCATCACTCAGCTCTCCATCCCGGAAGAAAGGCCAGGCTGTCTGCAGAGACCTGGCTGCATTCTGTATGGCTCTAAGACAAGCATGTCTCGCTATCTGCAGGAACACAACGTGCCAGCCAAATGAGAAAGGCTCGGTCACAAAGGTCGAGGGCTTCCATCAGATGCAGATTATGGTCTGAGTTTGGATGGAGCCTTTTGCTGTTCCTTGTTTTACAAATAACATGTGTTTCTGTGCCTGTGATCTGTGACGGTGCAACCGGCGCAAAGCGAGAAGCAGCTGGAGGAAGCTCTCACCCCTGCCCCGCTTTGGTGCTCGGTTCAGCCATTGCAGCAGCCCTTGCATGTGGAAGCAAAAAGTGCAGCCCAAACAGCAGTGGCTGGGACAGCTGGTGGCCTTGGGAAGGACATCCCTCTGGATTCCTGCTCTGAGCCCAGGTTTGCAAGGTTTCCATGCTGATTTCAGGCAAGGGGCTGACATAGGCAGTCCAGGCAGGACCAGAGCCGCTGAAACTCTAGGTTTAGATACTTCACACTTTGTGACTGAAGATACTTTGCTGAACAAAATAAACAGTTTGAAGTCCATGCTTTCCTATCAAGCTGTCTGGGAATAGAATCACTTTAGTAGAACAGCACATAATGCTTCAGGGCCAGAAGGCTTTTCTTTGCATGGCTTCTGGACTGCTGAGAAGAGGGGAAAATGTTGCATCTCTGTAGAGTTTTCAACAGCAATTGCTCACCTTGTACTTCACAATAAAGCAATGAAAGCAGCATAAGAGAAAAAAAAAAGTGCAAAGCAACATCTTCCAAATAAAAAATAGAGTAATGATGAAATTTCCTGTATCAGTAACTGAGAAGTGTTTTCACAGAAGGGACGTTGTGTAGTTAAAACTCACAGTGCTTCTGCAACTGTTGACAAAACTAACTATTCTGAAATTGTATCTCCTGTTATATTTGTGCTTATGTTTAAAAGTCCTCAAAGCCAAACTTTCAGTGTGTTCCTGATTCGTGCTTTAAAACCTTTCCTCGGCAGTAGCTTTGCCTGCAGACAGTGTGCCTTGCTGTGGATTAAGGTATTATTGTGATAGGTGAAGATAAGCATATTGTGGTTTGTTTACTGAAACAGGACCTTGTACCCAACCTGCCTAATTTCTGGATTATGTATATATATTATACTATATAATATTAATAATATTACTATATATATTAATATATATTATATATATTATACTAGACTAGGTAGGAACTAATTCTTCTTAAGCTGTCAGTGGCTCAGTAAATTCACTAGAGAAGCAAGGCAGTTCAGTTACTTAGAGTTGCTGCAAATATGTGCGGAATATCTGATCTTGCTTCTCCCGAGTGCATATGAATTGTGTTGCTTCTTGCAGGCACAAGTTGTAACAATTCCTTGCATTTTTCTTTCTTTGTGTCACTTTATCCTGCAGTGATCTTATCAGCACTATTTCCCTAGAAGAACTTGGATTTTTATTATTTTGTTTGCCTTGATTCAGCTGGGTGTTAAAGTGACCTCTCTTTCTCCCCCACCCACCAGCCCTCACCCTGTCTCTTTCTCCGTGTTTCTCCACCACCCTCTTTCCTTAGAGGATTTACTGTCTTTGTAGATTTGTTTCTCTTTCTCCTTTTCTCCCCAGTGTCCACCCTGATTTTGTAACCATAGCAATAACTGAAATACAATCCCAGTATTTGCTTGCTGTAACTATCATCTAGCCCAACAGATGAACTGTTGGCTTTTTTGTGTCATAAGGTTTTGAAACTGAAGTCCGATACATATGTATATGTAGGGGTAATTTGTTTGGTGCCCAAATGTCCCCTACAGAAAAGGTTTTGTTTGTGTAAAGTTGTGTGTCAGTGGGTGCTGGTGCAAGTAAAAGCAACCACTACTTATGGTAGTGAAGCCAGGGAAGGAAACTGTAAAAATAAAAGCATGGTTGCATTACAGGGAAGTTCTGCTTCACACAGATACATTTCAGTCTCTTTCTTGGAATATGTACAGCTTTCATTTTCCAGGAGTTTTGCAAGATCCACAAATAATATAAATTGTTTTGAGCTTCAGGCTTTTGCACATTAAGCCCAGCATTTGATTGGGATATACTAGTGCATCTCATGACAAGTGTTGGGCTTTGGGTGGGGGAGATGGTTTTACACACTTTACCAGCCCCATATTTTAACCACTGAGGACATAAGAGCTGCAAGAAAAATCCTCATGGCAATAAATTTCTTCTTTATGGACAGGCTTAAAAAGTATTTTCTAAAAACTATGCAGTAGCTAATGAAGCAGTTTATTAATTATGGTAGTCTTCCTGTGAAATAAATAATTTCAAACTGTTGAACTGAGAGAGAAAATTGGAGTGACTCACTAGAGGCCACACAATTTGTCAGTGGAAGAGCTGAAACAAGCACAGAAGAATTTTTGGCTGCCAGTTCCAGAAAACACAAGTTCTGTCTGAGAAAAATGTATGGGTTTTTTTTTTTTTACTTAATATTAACGTTGGTAATATCAATATAATTGTTGAAATACACTGGTTTTTCATGGCTAGTGGAAGAATGGGAAGACAGAACTCCTCAAGCTTACAGGGAGTGCAGGCTCAAATTTAGGATTCAAATCTGAATGAAGGTGGTGCTTTGTGTTTGGATTTAATGCCCCTGAAATTTCCTGAACTTTACTGATGAGATTTTGGCTCAGAATGACAAAAATTAACTGATCTTCTGAGACTTCTGTCATCTGAGATGATGGAAGCCTTGTGAGATCAGCTTCCCTGGCATCGTGGCTTTCACTGAAATCTCAGGAGAGCACTTACTTTCACATAATGTCAACCATATCCAAACCAGGACTAAAGAATACCCCTGCAGAGCTCCTTCTAAGATCACAGACATATTTGAAACCCTACTACAAGCTGTGTGCAGTCCAAGGGAATGTTCACAGCATTTGTTGTTTATTCTGTCAGATATGGCCGGTGACACTTCTCAGTGCTGGGAAGGATATATGCTGTCCTCCAGATGTTCATTTATGTTTAGAGGAGGTAATTTAAAAACTGGGACAGGCTGGGTCTCCCACCCTGGAAACACTTACGCAGCAAACTGTTCTCAGCTCTGGTTTTTACTAGCAAATTGCTGGCCAGTAGAGTTTATCTGAGACTTTAGTGTATAAAATGCTATGTATAATCTTCCCAAATGTGCTCTGTAGTCAGACTGCATGGGATGCAGCATAGTTAGTTGTGTCCCCTGCACTCCATATCCCCTTTATTCTGACTGCTGCGCAGCCCACTTTATGGGATGCCCCCCAGGGGACCTGAGTTACCTTTACTCCGTTTGTTGCTCGTATGCTGAGGACTGGCTCTGGCAAGGTGGGCACATCCAAGTGACTCTGCTTTAGGTAGTTCCCTTCATTTCAAAGAACTTACGTTATGAAGAAGACAGTGAAATACTGGACATTGCTGGAATATTGCAGAGGCAGGGGGAACAAACACAGACTTTGACCAGCTGAAGGTGAACTAGCATGAAGATTTGACTAAAAAACTATCAGTTTTTTTAGGAATAGAATTCAATTTATGCAAAACCTTCATCTGCTAGTCATAGATGTCCTTTTTTTTTTCCTCCCATTTTTTATATTAAAGTCACACTGAAACCAACTCTTTTTCATATTGAAAAATGTTCCACAAATCTTACTTTAAGATAATATCAGATTCTTCATTTAGTAACAATATCAGTGGGGAAGAACTTTAATTTAGGATTGTTATCTTCATGATAAACATTTTCATTCATGAAAGCTTGGTCTTAAAATTATGTCTTAAAAACAAAAAAGAAAGAAAACTTTTGTAAAATAGAAAAGAGCAGACAAGATTTTTGCGGTTTGGTTGTTCAGTTTACTGGAAATGATTTAAAACGAAACGTCCATCTTTTCACTACAACTCATCTCCTCTCCGTTTTAATTTTCCAAAATGAGTGTTCAGAAAGGAGACAAGCCCCTTAAGCAATTTAATATAGAATATCATAATCCTCTAGTTTTATAATATGAGAGTCAAGAATTTTAGTATAGTCAAAGATTACTTTTCTAATTTAGCCCTGATCCTCAGCTGTAAACTTGGATGAGTTGACTTCAAATGAGTTGTATGTTTTTTGCATCAGCTGAGGACCTAGTTTATACTTCTGAATTTCAACATTTCCTTTAGGCGAGATTTGGCCCTTCCAGAATTTTATACTGCCAGGTAAACATTTTTTTTTTTTATTTTGGTTTTAATTTTTTTTTTGTTTAGAATTCATATTCTGTATTTTACAGAATGTTCTGCAGACTGCATACATTCTGACTACAGAGCATATGTGGGAAGGTTATTCATAGCATTTTATACACTAAATATTTAATACATATTTGCCTCTTATTCTTGCACATTGGTGTTTTGACAACTGCTCCAGAATCTCATATGAACTTTATCTGACTTCACTTTTCAACTCAGCTTCCTGTAGGTGTTCATTACATAATATTTAAGGATACATTATTTTCTCTAATCCCCTGAATAATACCAGAAGATTTTTATAATTGATTCATCATACCAGACAACCACTAGCAGTTTTGTGACAGGTATTGGTATCTGTCCCTAGTGATTCATAATGAAAAATTGCCAGATGTTTATTTGAAAGTGATGGATGATTCATGTTGTTATATTTAGGTCACATTATTCTGGAATGTTTAAATTAGACTACAAGCCACCTCTGAATATACATGTGCAAACATAGAGTACATTTTTAGTTTCCCATCTGGAAATACATATAAAGTCCAGGACTGTTTGCAAGTCATGAGAAATATTGTTATCTTTTTATTTTGGTATTTCAGTTCACACTCATACTAATATGAAAAGTTTAGTAATGGCATATCCTCAATACTGCCCTTAAATGCCAGGGTTACACATGAACTCCAATGGGATCTAGCAAATGTTTAAACTTTTATTAAAGCCCAAAGCCTAAAATAGACTTTACTAGACCTGTACAAATTATTTTAAATTATGTAAATATTTTTAATATGTCTGGCTTCTGACAGAACACCACTATACACTGAAGTATGACATTCGCCTTACTGTGCCAACTTTTTAGTTTTTTTTTTCTTCCCAAAATACCTAGCATCATTACTGGATTTGACTAGAGTCTGCTTTATGTGCTGCTTGTGGTTCAGGAGAAATATATGTGAAGAGGATGGACTGTGTTCCCCGACTGTTAACAGAGGCTCTTTAGCATGAGGTTAAGCGTGAACTTTGTTTTGGCTGCCAACAAAGCAGCCAGGAGATACCCAGGGTAGGGGTGGGGGAAGTCCTGATCTGCTTTCCATCTAATGGACGTGTGCAGCTGCTCTGCAGGCTGGTGTTGGTGTATAGTGTGTGACTATGTCAGAGAGAAAACTATTTATTTGGAGGTTTGTAACAGATACTGCTCGAACTTCATCTTCCAGGAATTTTATTAAATTAAAAAATACTGCTAAAACATTAATATATGGATGTGTACAAAATCTGGGGGTTTGAGTTCTTCATTTAAGCTAGAGGCAGTGGTAGGCGATCGTAAGAGCCAGCAGTCTGAAGAGCCCTAGGTTTATTGGTCAGATGTTTGAAGGTGCGCATGTTTGTGCACATGTCCATTTTTCTTTCCTGTGGTTACAGAGGGTTTTTTTCCTCCTCCATTACATGCAATTTTGCTATGCAAGCATAATCTTATCTAGGCCTATTTGGCTAACTTTCTCCATTTATTTATTTGCATATTACCTTATCTTCTGTTTAGAAACCGCTTTTCCTGAAATACTTTTGAATGCCGAAGAAAAATAAATGTCTGAAAATCCAAGTGTATTATCCAAAGAACACTTACTAACACTTGGGGTGGCTACCATTTGCACAAAGAAAAAGCAATTTGTTCAGCTACATGACTTTGCTGAGGCTTGTCAGTCTTCTAAATCATGTTAGTGGTGGATTAGTTTGATTGGAAACTTGATCTAAGCAATGTCTGAATTTGTTGCATACAGAGTTCCCAGAGGTAATATAGAGTTTATGTGAAAAAAAGTATATAACCACATCAGTACTGAGAACTAAAATAGAAATGAATTGCCCTTGGTGAAATTTTGGTTACTGGGATTGCTCACGGATACTGAAATCCTTCATTTCAATAGGAAATAAGAAAATAAGGTAGCTTAATCTCATTTTTAAGATTTTAGAAAGTAAAGCTTCCTTTTCTACTGCACTTAAAATTCAAGATGTGTTTATGCTAGTCTTAGTAAAACTGGTATATGTGACTCATGATGCTAGTTTACTACTACCCACAAAAATCCAAATAACATAGCTATGACTTGTAGTACCCATCCAGTATGTTCTTTCCTCCTATAGGAGTGAAGGAGGAAAGCTATCCCTAGGGCTCCTGGTCACCGCAGCCTGGGTGACGACCAGCTGGATGAAGTAGCCCTAAACTTCCTCCTGTTTTTGGTTTGTTCCCTCCATAGTGAAAAAATCATGATCATGCATTTCTCTGGAGCATGTAAGATCTCCCTGCAGGGACTTTTCAGATCTGAAGCAAAAGTGAAGCTCTCTTGAGTTGCAGATGTGAAGGAGATGATAAGGAACAAGGATTAAGTCCTGGATGTCTTTAAACAGATTCTAAAATCTGTTAAAAAAAAAAAAAAAATCTGCTGTAGATTCTGTTGAGTCTCCTGCCAGTTACAGGGCAGAAGAAACCATGATCCACGCATAGTTGGGAAATGGCATTTGCCTGAAGCCATGAGGTGCCTCCTGTCACTCTCCATCCTTTGTTTCTCAGTGGGATGTTACCATCACAAGTGATGGACCATATCCACGCTGATGGTGACAGCACTGTGCCAGGAGCCTCCTTGCAGAGGCCGAGGCAAAAGGGAAGGAGAAGTGCCCAACAGGGTCTATTCGGGCTCCAGGTGCTTCCAGTGCTGATTCTGGGCCACCATACCCAGCGAAGAGAGACAGACCACAGTCCTGGTGCTCCTGAGGTGAAGGAGCATATGTGTCATCTCTGCAGGCAGGAAAGCAGGACCCCTTCCCCCATAGTGTTTGTGAAAGACTATGAGAGCCCAGTTTTCACCAGCTGACATTTCCTGACCCTTCCCAAGCCTTGGTGTAGGGTAGGTAGGGGCTGGTGCTGGGCTTTGATTTGCAGGACAGCCAGCAGTGCATCCATGTCTCTGTGGCTGCTCCTCTTCTTTGCTGCAGAAAGCCACTCAGGACACACCTCCAAACCCCTCTCTGGTTTTATACACCCAGCAGGTAATGTTAGCATGGTATCAGTGAAAACCCTACCTGTCCACTTGAATCTCCGTGTAGTATTTGATGTATCTCCCATAATAAATTATGTACTTGGAGGAGCAATAACAATAGCTGAGATTCTTGAGACAAGAAGAGTCACATTACCAGAAGTACCAAAAAGGCTGATTAAAATTAAATCGTAGCAGACAACAGTTGTGTTACAAAGGGAGGCTCGATTACAGCCAAATCACTTTCTTTGCTAACCTCTGACTTATTTATTTCTCCTGCATGCTGCATGCTGCATACTCTTTCTGATTGTAATGAGCATTAATTGATTAGCTGGATCTATGAAGAGCTTGAGCACTCATAAGTACTATCCCAGTGGGTACACAACTAAATAGTTTATGAGGTAATTAGTATTTTAATGCCTTTTCTAATGAGCCTTTTCAGTAATGAAATCTCATGAGAACATTATTGGTTCATATATATTTCTTCAGACAAAACAAAAGGTAAGGTAATGCTATTAAGAGATTTTAAAGCTAGTTTATAAAATGGTTTTCAGTAACTTATTTTTGAATGCTTGCCTTGGTTCATTTTGCTTTATTAAAAAAAAAAAAATCTTAGTTTTTTCCCTGCTCTGCCTATTGCAGTCCTCTCTTCTGACAGAATTCTTACACTATACTGCAATTTCAAATAATTGGGATAATTTCTGAGGCTGCTACCCGATCTCCTAAGTTCAGCTGTAAGTAAATAATACCACACTGTCTGAGCGTGTTGTTTCAGATGTGTTCTCATCCTGGAAAAAAAACCAACTCTGTGCCTGGCTGCACAGTGCCTTGGATTTATGACTCTGTCAAGTTTGATAGAATGACCAACCTCCACAAAGATTTTCAATGTCAAGCTGAGCTCTATTCTGGAGGCTTGAAAGCAGCGCAGAACTTGCAACCATACAGGCAGGCTTCAGCTTTGTTGTATATACTCCATTTTACCTATGGAGAAAGTAGTAGAAAGGACAAGTCCTTTGCCTTGAATTTTATTTTTGTGGTACCTAAGAGAAGACAGCTGAATATTGCTTTTCTGGAAAGAGATTTTTCAGTGTAAGAATGACTCATTTTATCATTAGCCACAGAGATTCCTGTTCTCTGGAGATCACAAGGTCTCAGTAGCTTTTTTGTTCTTATTTCTTTTAGGCCTCACTTCTAGATGGAAAGTGCAGTCTTGTCCTGAGTGGGACTTCAACTGAAGTTTAATAGCTGATAGAAATGTGGGGAAACTGCCTGAGCCAAACACTGAAGCATCTGTGTTTTGGAAACATGTTTCATAAATTAGTTTTATATCAGTGAAGCATCTGTGTTTTGGAAACCTGTTTCGCAAATTAGTTTTACCTAATCTAGGTGATGTATGCCTTGAAATGCTTTAGAAACTTCATTTAAATTTAGGGTGTACAAATCCTATTTAATATTAGAAGCTGTAGGAATAAAACTGTAAGAAATTCCCCTATACAGCTCTCATTATGTAATGTAAGATGTAATGCGTGTAATTCATCCTTAGGGTGTCTTTAATGGTGTCAGCACAGTTTTTTGCAAAGGTTAGGTTTGGTCTAGGGACATCACCACCATAAAACCTGTCTTTCACTGGCATTTCTCTCTGTCTCCAAAGCTTTACTGAGACATGTCACTATGATATATTAGTAGCCTAGTACTTTTTGATGACTCTCAGTTAGTAGTAGTATGGGTGTTGTTTTCTTCAAATGAATATAAAAAGCCCCATTTTCAGTTAAGGCAACTCTAAAAGCCCCCTCCAGAACACAGAGAAATGGTGTCTTTGGCTTCATGTGTGTGACACTTCTTGCAGTATCATGCATTAGCAGCATTTATGAGATGAAGAACGCCCAGCACTGACCACTGCTTTCCACATTGCCTGCCATCTCCACACCCTTTTGCAACTCAAGACCCAACAGCACAGGCGAGGTTGACGCCTCCTGTGTCAGCTCCTTACAGCGCCCACAGATTGTCAGGCTCTCCGGGCTCACCCATGGTGTGCTGGAGCCCTCTTGTCAAGGCACAGCCCAGCATACTTTTAGGATGGAAGCTGAACAGCCTAATCTGTTCTCTTGGCTAAGATGAGGTAGCTTCTTGTGCCCATTTGTTCAAAATGCAGAGCGACTCAGATTTGCTTGCCTTTGTCTTCCGAGGTGAACTGCTCCTTCCAAGGCTGCTCTGGGACCCTCTGCATGGTCTGCAACCCCACAGGCTGCGACTGCACCAGTGCCCAGAGAAGCAAGTTCAAAAGAGAAGGTGCACATCAGGTTACCAGCCCAAGAGCAGAGGAAAAATATCCTCAGAGAAATATTTTGGTTTCCATTCTGGAAACTTCACAGAGGGTGTTTCTGCTCTATATTCAGAAGCTTCCTTAGGGGACAAATGATCCCTCATCTGTCTGAGGGTAGGAGCTCCTAACTGCCTGTATTTCATGGCCTTTGGACTTTGCTGAACACTAATGGAGCATAGTAAGAATTAAATTGGGGTGGTGGGAAGACCAGTTGCCAGATGTTGCTTTTGATTTGGTAATATTTCTTTTAAACTTGAAACGGGTTGCAGTTGTTTTCCTTACTTTTTCAGAGACTCTCTCTATTTGTTTGTGCTTCCTGAGTCATCACCTGTCTTTGCCAAGACTTTATTATATCTAACAAAAGGTATATTATTGATGCCCTGTGGCATGCACAAAGCCTTTCTATGAACTCCACTAGACATGTGTTCCTTCCAGATTCATTTTGCTTCCTGTCTCTGCTCCTGAGCAAGTCCCTGCTCCAGGCTCTGCTCTGACAGTTTGCAAATGCTCAGCAGGCTTTGACACCTCATCCACTTGAAAGCACAGCTTTCTCAGCTTTTGATCCATTTTGATCAGTCCTCTTACCTTTCAATAATAACACGTATGTATATACATGTAGGCACTAAAGAAGTGTCTTTATTAGAAATACTTGGAAAGAGCAAAAGAAACTTAAAAGAGAAGTTTGCCACTCTCTTCCTTTCTCCTCCTTGTATATACCATGAGGTCATGATTAATGGCTTTGGTGATGTTTGGAGGGCAGAAATCACTTGTATGTTCAATTCAGGAAGACCTCTGATTCGGCAGGGCCAGGGGAACTGGCAGCTCTGGGGCTGGAAGGACCCATGATGTCATCTCATGTGGCCACAGGGGACACAGCTATTACTTCTTTAGGCATTATTCTTAGATAGCACTAAGGTGTGCGGGGTTTTTTTGGCCTTGCAAATGCCTTAATTCTGCCCTGAGCAATGGAAAGATTCCCTGCCCTGTGGGGAGACAGTTTAGGATGGACTGAGTCTTAATGTGCAGGACACAGGGGGCTGTTGAGGGTGTGCGTGCAGGACAATCAGAGGACTCTAGACTTTGCTGATACACTTCTAGAGATGCAAAGTGAGTTCAAAGGAATGAGAACTTCTAAATGAAGTGTATTTGAAACAAAGCTACTATGAGATGGAGAAGTATACACAGTAGAGAAATATGATATCTTGACACTTATTCATGGCTTTCCTGGGATGTCTTGGACTGTACAAACTCACTGCCATTGTGTAAGTGAAACCCTAGATTCCCTGAGGCCATATTTGTTACTGAAATATAACTTCTTTTGCTTTGAAGAAAGAAAAGGAAAAAGTAACTTTATTACAGTAGTGTAACTCCTGTCAATCCCGAACATAAAGGAATTATGAAAAAGATATAATTTAAGAAATTATGGACAAACTCATAATTTTGTGACAATTTCCTTCCTTCCATTTTGAGAATATATATTTTCTATATAGAAGGAGGAGTGGAGTTGAATGGCTTCTTTTTTTTCAGCCTCTTGTTTCAGTAAAAGAAAATGCTATTCAAGATGTGTTGGATAGTCTGTCTGGTGTCATTGAGAAGCTCTGCAAGAGATATGCTATCTCTGTTTTACTTTCAATCTAAATTAATACATTCAAAAGGCATGGATAGTGTAAGCATGATATTCTCAGGAAATCTTATTTCCTTACAATCTACTAAACTTTAATTCAGAATAATTGTATTGTATTTACAGTTCAACTTAGATAATGTTTACTAATGTTTACGTATTGTGCCTGGCTAATAGATGGCAGATATATAATGAAATGAAAATACACAGAATCCAGACAATAAACATCCCAGTTCGCAGTTAGACTGTGAGTCTTTGTGCTTCTTCATATTGTGATTTCAGAATCTAATTAAGCAGATGCTCAAGTAGCTTGGGGATCCAAGCCTTAAATTGCTCTATTAAATTACTTTTCCCTATCAGCATGAGCTTAAGTGTCAAAGATAAATTTACAATAAGGAACAAATATTTAGGATGAAAAGAACAACATCAACTAAACCACCTCAAAAACGAGAAGTAAACTGTTTGCTAACAACATAAAATGCAAACTGGAAATGTGGGAAAGTACAGTACATTGTACAACAGGATTGCTTATTGTGAAGAAGATAGAGCAAAAGATATGCCTAAATGCCTGAACTGTTTTCTGGGAATATGGTATTATTTTGCATGCAGGTGTTATTTACATTACTAAGTAGGTTCATTTCCTTTCCCACTTGTCTGTCACATCCAAATATAAAAAATGTCCCAGTGCATTTGGGAGGACAGGAAACAGCTAGTGGCATATAATTTAAACTAAGTAGGAGGAATATCCTAGTTAATATGTAAATAAAGTAAAAATTGGGGATGTCTTGCATTGTAATATCTCTTTTTGAATATCACTGCTTTATTTCATTAATGGTGTTATTCCTCAGCAAAGAAAAAAGGATTTCTGGATTTGTAAATGAAGCTGAAACCATGGGGTTCGCAGTATGAGGGGCCACCCTGAGTACAATGTCTGCATTAATCTTTGCTCCTTGCACAGAAGGCTGGAGCTGCCTGCCAGAGCTAATGAATGGATTCTGACTCTGCCACGTTAGGCTATTACCAAATACAAAGGCTGGTCACACATTATAGTTTGTCTGATGGCTTCAGATATAAGCATTAGAAAAACATTTGTGCAACAGCAATAATTAGTCAGCGACAGAGGCAAGTTTTACAGAATGCTTTGGAGCACTGAGGAAAATGCGACTTTCTGTGGGAAAAAGCATGTTGCCTGTCTAGTGATTCATAAAAAGCATTAAAAGACACTTAAGTTGCATCTCTTCTAAAGGTGAGACAAAACCACAGCATTTCTGCAAAACCCTAATAGCCTCAGTCTTTACTGCAAACACTGTAGTGTTTTAAGAGCACTAATTTTGCCCGGTTTAACAACAAAAAAATCTTGTTGGGGAGTTGTTCCTGGTTTGGATAAGGGTCATGCTTGCACAGATACAGTGCTTCACTGAGTAGATTATTTTTAGCTTAAACCTTAACAGTTAAATTAGAAGAAAACTCACAACTGGCTCAGAGGAGCTCAGCAAATCACCAAGCAGCCTGGGCTGCTGAGATGCTTTCGTTCTTTAGCAATGAACTCATACCTTGGGCTTTTGTATTCTCGGGGAGAAGAAGCCATAGTTCAGAGAACTGCTAGAAACAGGATGGTTAAGTGAAGCCCAACAGTAAGCAATTCGTGTTACTGAAGCATGTCATTGAAACTTGGCACAAGCGCTAGGTGGGAGCTTGTGCTGTGGAATGGCTTTAAGTGCTTGTCATCCCACAGATACCGCTGCAAATGTTCTGTATTGTGTCTCCTTTCCTGCGCTGTCTGGGAGAGTGAGTACAAGAATAAGTCTATGCGTTTTCATTTGTTTGACTTAGAGTTTTCTGTGCTTTGGTTTCAGTAGCGTGGCTATCAGATGAATGAGGTTGAATCCGTGCCAGGAGGGATGCAAAACAGCCCATTACTTCATTGTGTGGTTGATTTGCTTGTTTGTTTTAAAAGTTTGCATGTACTGGTGAATGCGAGGGGATGATAGCATCTAATAATTGTAGTGCTGGCAGGAGCAATGCAAGTTTACCCACACAGCCTGCCAAGGTACCTCTAGTCTGGCTTGCAGCACCTTTTTTTCTCCCCAAAGGCTGTCCAGCTGCTGTAGCACAGACCCAGAGAGCAGTTTTAAAGTACTCGCAACTGGCGTATGCAGGGAGACCACCAAATTAATTTTCCTTTTTCATGTGATTAGTTTTTGACTGCTATGCTGCCGTATCTTATGCCAAGGTATTTAACAGGGGGCTCCTGCTGTGAGAGTCCTCATTTCCACTTTTGCACTGATGCAACTAAAGGGAAATGATTCCCTTCCCAAGATAATCATTCTGCAAAAGATTTTCAGAGGGACCTGCCAAGAGCAGAAAGTATGAATAGATTAACAAATGCTGGTATTCCCTGCATTGCAGAAAGATGGACTTAATCTCTGTATATTTGCAGGCTTGAGTCAGTAGTCCAGAGAAATATAAGATTGAATAATAAAAAAAAAAAAAAAAAAAAAAAATAAAGAGCTGGTAATAATTTCAGTGCATATAGTTTGCTTCAGTTCTATCATTCTAGAGTACCAAGCATGAATTACAGGTGTCACAATGAGGGCTTCCTCTGCTGCCCATATTCTCTTGGCAGGGAGTGGGGCATGGTAAGGACTTCACTGTAACAGTGACTTTTGTGATCTAGAGCAATAGAGCATGGTTGGTAATTAAATAATCAATTGTTTCTAAGGACATCCTTACCAATGCTAATTAAAATACCTGTAGTTGCTAAATTATTTCATTAGTTAAGATAAATCTCCAGATTATTTTCTGTTTACTGGGTTGCTAGGGGTACCAAATACATCAATATGTGTAGAAGTGTTCAGTGAGGCTGCCAGGTTTTTTGAAAGAGTTTTACATGCTTCAGAAGTAGACTCCAATTGGCTAAGGAGTTGGCCAAAGACTAAAAATGTGACATCATTCTTGGCAAGTCATAGGGATATTTTTGTTAACAGACACTATATAAAAAGTGTACTATACTACTTCTAAGCAAAAATCTGTGTGTAAGAAAAATGAAATATCTTCTAGTTGGGAATAATTCTTCAAAGAAATGCAATTTATTGACTAGTCCTGTGTATGAGTCTGTTAATGTGATCTATTTGTTCTCCTATATCCTTTTTCTCTTTAAATACAATTAATATGTATGACCTGAATACTTTTAAATCAATACCAGTATTTAGCAGATAAATGCAATTATTCCCTATTAATTCTTCCATCAATTCCATGTTTTGTAATAGACATACTGCAATTGTCTTCTTGAGTCCAATCACATATTTCAACTTCCAACAATTATGTTTTAACTTAATTCCAATGACTGATTAAAACCATGTGCATTCAGGTTTAGATAGATGTGCTTACCATGAGATTGCTAGACCTGCAGAAAATATGTTTTTAATAATCCATTAGTATTTAATTAGTATGCAATAACTGTCTTATTAAATCTAAATTAAAACCTTATTTGAAGCATGTAATTGAAAGTGCCACTGGGTAAAATCTAATCTCTCAGGGATGAATTTACATTGAATAACAATGCCAAAATTTTCTTTTCTGCAGTTTTTAGGGTCTTCCAAACATTTGCTTAGTCATCACGCTGGAATCTTGCAACAATCAGTTTTTCTGCAAGTGCAGCATTTAAAAAGTGTTATAGGTCAGAGTTGTCATCTTTTGAGAGTTCATCTCAATTTGAAAGATGATTCTTTGGGTGGAAGATGAGGAATTCTTAAACCTTTACCAGATGCCAAAATGTGTGTGAATGTTTCCCACTAGCCAGTGAAGAAGATAGTTTGCAATACACACCACATGCTTAGATGTCCCTCAGCATACCCTGCAAATATGAAAGGAAAGGAGGGGTTTGTGACTCTACCTCTTCATAATACAGAAGTTATTATCATGTGTTGCTGTGTATGAGGAGATCACACAACACAGCTGGGGAGAGAAAATTACAGCAAAATTAGACTATTGTGACACTGTTCTGGAACAAGGGGGATCCATAATCCATCCAGAAATGTGAATTCGTAGGTGCTACTGGTGGACCTGCTTCAGCAGGACAGCTGGAGGAGTCTGTAAATTATCAACCCAAATTGCTTGTAAAATTCTAAACATCATCAGTTTGAGATTAATAGCTATTAGAGTCCCTGTAAAGATGTGTTTAATTAACTGGCTAACAAATTTATAGCAAAAGTCGCCTCTCAGATCTGCTTTGCAGGGTCCAAGTTTGTTTCCTTTTCTTACGGTAACCCTGTCCCTCCTTGACAGTAAGTGGGAAGACTGCAAAGGCAGGAAAGGTAAGACAGAAGAGCAGTGATTTAGCAGGGAGATCACAGGAGATAATTTTTCCAAGGTATTTTGTATAGTGCTTGCCCTTTGTCAGCCTCAGTCTTCACTGGATGCTAAGGGGGGACTTCATGGACATCAAGGTCCCATTTGGGAGTTAACCATTATCTTACCTATACCATTATTATTACCTTGGTCTGGTTCTCATGAACCTGAGAGAGTTCACCCGATTGGGATTTGGTAGCAACGGATGGGGTAATTCCAGATGTTCATGGTGCTGTCTAAGGATCCAAGACTATGGTTAGGGAGGGAATAAAAGATTACCAAGGATGGAGAACATGGAGAAGGAGAAAAATATTTTGCTGATTCTGTAGACAGTGTTGGCCAGCAACACCTAAAGTGTTGACAGACCTCAGTTCCTGAGTTGTGGTGGGCAGTTCTGTCCCTTCTCAAACTGGACAGAAATTCATCTCCTCTGTTTTTTATTAACAAGTTGGGGAGGATGAAGATAAAAAAAAAATCAAAGAAGGATGTAAAGTAAGGAAACTTTCAAAGGAGAAGGAAAAAACTTGAGAACAATCTCATCTATGGACAGGAACTTGGTCTTTGAAGGAGGACAGGAATTTTCAAAGACATGTACAGTACAACCAGTGAGCTGAAAGGCTCACCAGGGAAAGTCACCAGGGCTCTTTTGAAGGGGGCCAAAAAAAATTATGTATCCAGTGATGGGAACAACCTCTAGAATTACCCAAGTCAAATTAAATGGTTCTTTTCACTTGAAATATGTTCATGCTTAGGCCACACATGAATACCTGTCATGGTGAATGCACTACAAGTGTAAATTGTCATCTGTTTATTTGAACTTAGACTCTAAGTGTTACTGGGCACCCATGAAAAACTGGAATGCCCTTACTCTGGAGCTGTGTAAAGTGTCACACTTTCTGTAGATAGCTCAATTTTGCTGCAATTTTCTCCCACCATGTGTATTGTGTGATTGCATACACATAGCAGCAAGTGATAGAAACTCTTGTAATGAAGAAATACAGTCCATGAAAAGCTCCTGAAAACCCATGGGCAGCAGAATTCAGTCACACCACCTAAGCCCATAGTAGTAATCATCCAAGTACATGAAACACAGTCAACATAAATGACTGTACCCCATGGAGCTGTTCAGAATCAACACTGCAATGGTGACATGGTGGGAGGTAGCTGAGGCTGAGGACCACTAAGCAGAGAAAATAGGGTGCAAAATGATTTAATTGCTCATCTTCATTTGAAATTGGTGGAATGTCAGGTATAGGTATGGAAACTATCTGCGTTTATTTACATAGCCTGATTTGAGGCACCTGTCTAAATCAGGAGCCAAAGCTCCTAACAGGGTTAATAGATCACTTAGGTTAAGAGCTAATTACAGCCTAATGTGAGGTTCTCTGAATGGCTCTCTAGTGGCACCAGTGGACCGCCCAGCCAGGTGGCTGATTCAGGTGGTGTAAGTAAGCACTCAGACCCTGACCTTCAGCAAGTTCAACAGTGGAGTAATTCTAAATTAATTCTAAATTAATTATTTTAATTAATTAATTCTATTAATTAATTGTTTTCATTACTATGGTTAAAAGCTGTGCAAGTGACAGAGAGAAAGACATTAACCACTTAGTGAAATGGCATGTATGTTGCTAGCAGCTTGGGGTTAAGGCTTTAGCAAGGAGGAAGTAGTATCTATAGAGCTGTGTTTACTTCAGCAACACCAGTTTACACCTGCTGAGAATCACTCAGGGTTGTTTTTCAAGAATTAGTCCTCTATCCACTCTTGATGTTTGCTTGTGCTCTATTTCCCTCTCTTGCTAGTATATTTAAGCAGGAGAGGCTGCTGTGGCATCACTTAGGACAAGGATATTAACACGGCTATTAGAGAAATTATTACATGTGGTTCATCATCTTGTTTTTCAATGTTTGCCTGTAAAATCAGTATTACTAAAAAATAAAAAGTCTCTTGCAGATTGCAAAAAGTAGAAGCATTTGACTTTCATTTCTAATCAAACAGGCTAAATATTCATGTTTATGTGCCTAAATGAAACTTTTGTATGCAGTCTTCCACTCCGTCTGCATGAATAGTAGTATTGTAACAGGGTGAGGTCACTGCAGAAGGGAAAGTGAGGTAAGAACACAGCTGAATCTACAGCCTCTGTGCTACATGGTGCACCAGCTTGTGCTTAAAGGAATACAGTGCGATTGCCCAAGCCAGAGTCACTGCAGGCACTGCCTGCAGAGCTGAATGCCTCTTGCAGGGCTATAGATGCATTCCTGGCTCTGCTGTATGGTCTGATGCACAGTGTAAGTTTCCTCTGCTTTTACAAACTGCTCTTCAGAGACCTCTTTACACATCTAATATAAGTGAAAATCCATATGGTTTATTTTATTTTAATGAAGAGTGGCCCCTTCATTAAAAAAAAAAAAAATAAACAGTTCTCAGGCCTCATTCTGCTTTGACTTATGTGGCATAAATCCTGAGCAGTCCCTTTGTAGCGTTCACTGATGTTCAGGATTTATGCCAGCATCAGGGGGAGCAGTGTTTGGCCCATCAAAGGGCTTTTCCCCTCTCATTATTTTCAAAAGAAATTTCTCAACTTCATAAAGACTGATGGCTTCCTATTGGCATCACCTGTGTCCCTAGTGGGAATTCTCATATAAAGAGAGTATGGCATCACCCAGTGTGTGCATCTGAGAACTGGGCAGTGGAAGGGTGACATAGTACAGGAGTGTTTGAAGGAGTGTGAGATTTGCTAAAGCTATGTGTTAGTTCATATTTTACCTATTCCTTGCATTAACTTAAAAGGCCATATAAACAGGTTGCCAAGGGTACACTGGCAAATCGCCGTCCCTCGCCCACCATCATAATTAGAATTCTGAGAACTTGGAAAATCCTGCCTAGTGAGCAAGCCCTTCTCGCCCTTTTTCCACAAGATTCTCCAAGCTCACAAACCTGGGTAGACTTGGAGCAGCTGCTGCTTCAAATGAGACTGTCCACCCTAGTCTCACCACCTAGCATGGGAGCCAATGGGGCTCTCTTTTCATCCCATGCTGCCTCTTGCTGCTTCAGCTTCCCAGTGTAACTCCCTGAATTTCCAACAAATTTGTCTGAAACAGAAATACCCTCTTGATTGCCTTTGCCACATGATGCAGCAATGAACCCACTAGTCTTCCCAACCCAGATTAACTGGAGCAGCCCGTTTCTATCTCATCTATCAAACTCTTCCCTCAGTCAGCTGCTGATAACCTTGGGATCAGAGCAACATGCTGTCAAATGTTTCAGAAGCAGGGCATTTGGTACTATGCTCTTGCTGCAGCAGGCTCAGTTCTGATCAAGCCAACACCAGGGTTTATTAACCAATTCTGGATCTTTTTTTACTTTTTTGTTTCACCTCACATCATGGGCAGAGGGTTGAGCCACGAGTGTTAACAAGGTAAAATTGTAAATGTTTCAGAAAGGTTTTTCAGTTCATTTGGCACCCTCATCATTGTGCAGCACAGGAAAAACAGGTAGGAGGAACTGGCGAGGCAGTCTGCGAAGCCTGGAGATTCTTTTTTCTGTGAATTTTAGACATATTTTAGTTACCTGTGCCAAAACTTTCTTGACCCTTGGTTGCCAGGCAGGACAGTGTGTGGGGGTTCTCCCTGTAGAAAAAGTAGCTCAGAGGCTCTTTTATCTTTGCTCCATGAATTCCCCATACACCAAAATAATTTCTGTTTATCCTGCCCTTGCAACATCCAACTTACTTATGAGCACTGGAGCTGAAAATGGCATCTGTCCTTGGTCAGTCCTGGTCTAAAATCTTCTCTTCGGCTTGTCTGATCCATCTGCACCACGAGAGAGAGAGAGAGAGAGAGGAAGAGAGAGAGGTATGAGCCTGGGTGATGGGGAAAGTGATAGTGGGATGTAAAATGGTATAAATATAGGGGAATAAGTGAAGCAAACTTAAAAAAACATAATTGTATAAAGACCCTGCAAAAGGAAAACGGTGTTCAGAGTACTGTGGGCAAAAAATTAGTATCTCGGTAACATTTCAAATAGCCACATTTAGTCTATGGAAGCTAGACATGCACTAGAAGCTGCTTCTAGTAAAGAAAGCACAGTAAATGTGATACAAAAGTCAATGCTTGTGCTTCTTTCCAGTTCTGTCCTTTGGTGTAACTTGCATCTGACTCTATTATAGCAAAGGAAACATTATGGGGCGGAAGCAAGGGAAACTTGCAGGGCTGCCGGAAGGAGCAGACTGTCTGCTTCCCTTCCCTCTCTTCCCTCCTCCTCCTCCCTTTGGCCACCTGTTAGCATCCCCTCACCCCCTCCCCCATCATCCTCACTCCTGCCAAAACCTCTCTTTATCTTCATGTGCATTTTGAAGCCTGGTCTTGTTATGCTTTAATTATATTTTCTGGTGGTTGTTGCTTCTTTCCCAAATGTCTCTGGCCTGTTTTTGTAAGGGCAGGAAAGGCTGAGAATCAGAAAGTGGAGGGGGAGGAATTCAGGCTTGTGCAGCCCAAGCATAAATGAGCCTTTTGCTTCCAGGTCAGTAGTTCAAATCTAGCCTACAGAAGTCAAGTTGAAAAGTGATAGCTGCTTTGGAGCCTGTGTGTAAAGCATTACTTGGTGGTCTCATTTGGGTTCAGAGCAGACAGGTGTCCAAATCCTTTCTGGCCCTAATTGGCATCTTTGCTGGCAGCTTCAGAGGCAGGGACAAAAACTGTGTGGGCACCGAGCCTGCGATGCCCTCGCCTGGGTGGTCCTCATAAGTCGGCGTCCAAGCAAGCTGGCAAGGTAGCCAGGGGGGCTCAGACTGCTGTTGTCTGTGTTGTACCTCCACTGTAAATAAACAGGGAAATTCAGCTCTGTGCTGTTCCTGCAGCTTTGATTCCACTTTTAAGAAAGTAATATTTTTTGTCTTTTCACTAATTTCTTTCTTTTCTTTATTTAACCTTTGAAGTGATAACTCATTGAAAAAACTAATGGATTAGAAATGCAGAATTAAAATTTTAGAGAGGCAGCTCAGGCAGGGAGCCATTTTGGGGTGGCTGGTGGAGATGGATAAACTGGAGTTACTGGAAGAGCCTCAGTCCAGGACATTTTAAATTACTTTTGTCTACCGAAGCATCCCAGCCATGATACCTTCCTGTTCTTGGTGTAGTCACCCTTGTGCAAGTCCAGGATCAGTGAAAGTAACTTGGAGCAGAATTTTATTTTTATGGTCTGTGATGTTTCTACACCATCTACCTATTTCTACTTATAAATAGTAGCTTCCAAAAAGATAAGGCTCTGTAGGGTTTTCACATGCATTTCTGAAAGCCTCGGGGAATCTTACTTTAAATATGTGTACTTCCATCCTTCAGCTTCCCCCTTTTTATTTTCTTTGCATTTCTGCAGACCTCTCAAGTCGTGGAAATCAGATGCATGAGGCTGTGTGATGCTGGTGTGTGATGCAGGCAGGCATGCAGGTGCAAATTTGTATGATGATGTCCTCCAAACACAGTGATGGTGGGGTGGTAGAAGCCATCAGGCTGTTGCTGAGGATTATGATGTCTTTTAGTGCTGCCTGATTGCTGCATAACCTTCCTGTCTCTCTCCTGCTTCAACACCCTGCATGGTCAGGTAGCTACTGCAGGTTAGATTTCAGGGCATGAGAGATGTGGTGGTGTCCAGATGAAATTCCCTGAGACTCTGGTGGCCCCAAACAATGGAGCAGAAGATGAGGCCAAAAGTTTTGAGTCACTTGGGAACTAGCAAGGCTCTGTCCTCACTGAGCAAAGTAGGGTGAGTTCCCCTGGCCCTGATGTACAGGTCTCTTAGCCCATGTCCAGGCAGTCAGGATAAAGTAAATAATCCCAGTGGCCTCCTGGTGCTGCGCTCATCTCAGGAGTGCTTGGAGAACTCTCACTCTTTTGTCTGCCACAGCTTCCAGAGCCCTGCTAGGGACAGAGTTGAGCAGCCTGTGGGAAGAGTCATGTAGGAGTGTTACAGAAATGGGGAGCACTAGGAAACATCTCATGTGGTACACACAGCTTTGGTGTTGTAAATCATATTCCCAAAGTGAATGTAAATTGTCACTGTTTGATTGACTTCAGCATTCTTTCATCCACTCACTCCAGGTGTTGTTCTGCCCCATGATCTTCAAACAGTAAAAATAAATTTAAAAAATGTTCCCCAACTTTGCTATACTGTTATGAAGCTCTTAAGCCAAATTCTGCCTGGCCCTCACTGAGTATGGCTACTGCTTTTAGATTGTTTAACTCTTGCAGTGGTGCTGTCCTTGCAGGATGCTGTAAAATTTGCTTTTCGTCTTAGTCCAGGTTATTGTTGCTAATTGTACATATACATGCAAGTGCCAAACTCCTGCTTAAAAAAAAAAAAAAAAACACCCAACCATATGCCAAATTCCTAGCTGCGTAGTAAAGATTGATTACATGTGTTTATGTGTAATTTAAAAATGGTTCATTCAGGAAGTGTATGGTCTTTTAAAGGCAAATTTTAAATCTTCAATTTTACCTAAGTTTATTTATATTAGGGAAATGGGCCTGGAGTACTAAGCAAACCCTCATGATATATAGGGTTCAGCCTGAGAATTCTCTGAACTGTTTTATATATTTTTATTCTATCAATATGTTCTTTCATGGCTACGAATTAGTTTTGTTAGTTGACTTACAGAAAAGAACATATAAAATCAGGAGTATGAAATTCCATAGCACTAATAGTATTAATGAAAAGCGCAAAGTCTGGAGGCAACTGTAAAAGCACTACTTCAACAAAAAAATAATTCTCATTTGAATTAGCATGATTAATTGCATAGATTTTCTTTGTCGCAGCACACTGAAATTGAAATAGTGAGGATGTTCTAAAGCTTTCAGTGAATAATTCTAGTATATGTTAGAAAAAAGGTGTATACACATTGTGTTCACATTAATAAAATAAAGCTATAAATAAAGAAAAAGACTAAACTTCAGTTCTACTTTTAGCTGATTGTTTTAACTTGAAACGGTATTAGATTTAATTGCAGAGAAAAATAAATGTGACTGTAAGTTGGCATTGCTTGCTCCTATGTCATGAAGAGGGATATTTGGATCCCCCAGCTTTTCACTATGTGCCTAATTGGTTTACAGGCTGGATGCATTCATGCAGGCTGCAGCTATTTTGCCCGGAGGGGTGAAAGAGGAATCACCTTGTTTGCTTCTTTTGCATACTATCTGTAGTATTTGCTTACTATGTGTATTGACTCTCTAGATGTCACACTGTTTGCTGATTCTGAATGTGGGCTGGTGGAGTGCTGCCTGGGGCACACAGAGGATGGTAGTGGGTGTCCTTGCACCCATGTGCAGCACCGGGTGCGGACTGTTCTCCTCTCCAGCACCGCACATCCTTGCAGTGTTCCTGACATGCCCAGGTTCCCTTAGGCCTGCAGTGTGCCCTGGGTGTTTATTATGTGGAAAAAAAAGGGAAATACTGCCAATCCACATCACTAATGCAAGTTTGTCAAATGACATCAGCAGCAGAGGAGACTTTAGTTTCTAACCACATGCAAATAGGTCCCAAACTGCTGGTTATGCCATGATGTCAGCTCTGATTTCTCACCCATTATTCGGTGGGCTTCAATGTGTACATGCCATATAAGTTCCCTCTCCTTTTCCTCTCTTCCCATGCAGAACTTCAGGGTTTGTTTTGACTTTATTTGTGAAAAACGTGTTTTAAACAACAAATGTACTTCCTTAGGAGAAGTTTATTTCAAGGACAATTTGCTACTCAAGCCTTCCTTGTCTTTGTTATCATTTTACATTAGGGTGAGCTGTTAAATACTAGAACAGTTCAGATATTTTCCCAAGGGACTCAACTAAGTGTTAGTAATCGTTCCAATGTTCTTTGTCATGAATTGGCATTAACTTTGTTAATAAAAGCTACTGCATTATTTTGGCCACGTGAAGCATGTCAGCCTGCACATATGCCAAGACACAGCAGCAAAGCAGGTCATGTCATGCAGGTTAATGTCAGGTTAGATTTTACGGCACATATGACTGCTTGAAATGGCATGGGACTCCAGACTCTGTAATTTGGGGTACTGGGACATGGAACTTGTCACTTCTGGGTGTAAAGATTGAAGTCAGCTGAGCTATGAAAAGTGTGTCTCTTGTCACCAGGCATTAGCTGTCTTGCTCAGCCTGGACGGAACTCCTCCTGAAAGCAGTAATCACTTCCTGGGCGTAATTCAGCCCTGAAACAGTGGATGGTTTGTCCTCTGCAGAAATAATCTAGATATGTGTTCTAGATTACTGAGCCCTTGTTGAGCTCTCCCTAAGAGGCAGTTCACTGCCATTTAAAAACCAGTTCCTTTTTTTCTGGTATCTTTCCCAGAGAGACAAGCAGGGCATTCTGAGCAGGGCATGCTGAGCATGGGCTACATCCCTCTGCCTGCCACTCCATAGATCTGTGCCTTAAGAGGACACTGGATTAGTTGCTCTTTCACTGAAGAAACATGAAGGATTTGGGAGTACTTCATTACTTTTGGATTTAGCCTGGATCTGTTATTTTCAGAAGAGAGCTTAGAAAAGGTGGGAAGAAGGGAAGCTTATGCAGATGTCACAAGAAGTTTAATTTGGTTTTCAACCAGAGGTCTTTGGGTCACTTCACATAGTCTGCAGACATCAGTTCAAACTGTTCTCTTATAAGGCATTCTGTAAATAGTATTTCCAACACAGGGGAGCTCAAGTCTAATTGCAAAGCTACTGAATAAATACACAATACCAGAACAGAAATCAAATTACAGGGGCTGATGTCTTTCTAACCATGCTTAGGTCAAGTAATGGAGGTAGTACAATCAAGTGAGAGCAAACCCCCCAATCACAGATGTAATTAATTAATGTCTACATTGCCAAAAAAAGGAAAGTATTTTGACAATAGTTATTTTCAGCAATTATGAATTGCTCTTTCTTACAGCCCCAAAAGGCAAAAGCAGGAATGTAACTACAATACATTGCTCTTTTTTCCCTACTTTTTCTTTTCGATCAAGTTTTAGAGCTCACATATTGAGTAACTGGGAGAGATGCCAAAACCATTCCCTTTACAAGTGATTTTAAACTATGCATGAGGTGTGTTTTTTCCTTTTGTTTCATGGAAACATCTCTGGTTTTGGCAAAAGTTTTAAGTTAGGAAAGTTGGTCTATGATTCTGCATTGCCAAGGTTTCAAGACCAGGCCTAGATGGTCCATAAAACTATTTCCTCTTAAGCAAGAGTTCCACCTTATTAAAAACAGAAACCGTGGCCATCCCATGCCTTTCCCTGATCGCTAACTCTCCCTTCTGGGGATGCACAGCTGGTGGGAGGTTCAGCAGCCCTGCATCTGCCCCATCTTTTTGCTGGAGCTCTGGGATCTCTATGAGGTTAGTGCTGAGCACTGGTTCAAGGGCAGTGGTGGGGTGGTGCAGAGGTAGAGAGGGGCGTTTGTTCCCTTGGGACCCCACTGGTGGTTTTGGGGATACTTAGGGAGCTCTTGAAGCGGTGGGCGTCTCCCGTATCTGCTGTCATGCAGTCATGATGGGGACTGTGCCAAGAGCCGTGTGCTTTTGGGGAGGGAGCTACTAAAAGAGCTGACAGGGGACAAATCCGTCATGGCCCTTCCCTTCAAATCTGCTCAGGCAGGAGCATTCATACCTCAGGCCTCCCCTAGGGGAGGAGATTCAAGGGAGAATCAAACAAGGGAGGCAAAAGTCTACAAGGAACGGGGCGTCAACCGAGTGGGATTTGGCTTCTGGCTCCAGTTGGCAGGTCTCTGAAATCATATTCTGAGAACTGACTGCAAGCCCTGGCTGGACCATCGCTTGCTCCTCAGGCCTGACAGACAGACGGCAGTGCCCTGACTCACCACCAGCTCACAGAACTCACAGGCAGCGAGCACCTGCCTCGCTGCCCCCATGCAGCTCGAATGGAGGTATGGGTTTATGAAATGGTAAAAGCTGCTTGGGTTGAGCCACCCCTCATCAGGGCAGTCAGTGCTGTATGACCCAAGTCTCTGCTGGGGGCTCGATCTCTGCTCTTGTCAATCCCAAATTCCTTATCTGTTTACATGCTCACCCACCTTTCTTTTCCCCAAACATTTTTGCAAATTTATAAGTAATTACCAGAGCTAAACAGACCTCTGCAGATTATTACTTTAACTAATTCAACGTAAACAATATGCATGAGTAAATGAAAAGGGCTTGGCTTGTATAAGAACAAGAATGGTAAAGGAGGCATGTGCATGTTTGTTTCACAAACTGCTTATGGTAGAGATACAGATAGAGGCTAACTGAAGAAAATGCAGCTAACCCAGGTAGAGAATTCAGTTTAAGAATTGCTCTTGTGTCTATTTCAGAGTTACCTGGGACAGCTTATTGGTTGCTTTTTTTGAAAGCAGCCTTCTCCTGGGTATTTATCCTGATCTGAACAGATTGACCCAGTAGTACATGGGATACAAGTTGAGGTTGCTGAGTGCATTTGTGTCTTGTATTTGAACTTCTCAGGTACACGGTAAGTCAATTGCACTCCCATTAGCATACAAAGAGACAAAATTTGGTCTTATCCTGTTTTCTCATGCTTGCAGCCTTGCTGCAATTCTTCTGGGTTTGTTCTACCCTACATAATATACAGATCATATTTGTGATATGGACTGAGGTGAAAATATCACTGCTTGCTTTATTTTGAGGAGGAGAGAGGCTGATACATATTGGACTTGATACAGACTGAAACCCAGTGATGTTTTTCCTCTCTAATTTATATGAAAGAATTTTTTTTTTAAAAATGCCCGTTACCATTTTTTTTTAACAAAAAGTGACTTTTCCCTTTTCTTTTAATTTGTCAGCTGCTGGAAAAATGTTGATCCTTACAAAAGTAGACAGAATGAATCCGACTAAACAATGATGCAGGAGGACTGTACAGATCGATGTGCTTGTGAATATGGGCAAGTTGCAACTGACCAAAGTAGTTGCCAGGTCCTCTTCCTTAGACCTCTCACTGCTTTAGACCTGGACACAGCTTCTGAATTGCTGCTTTTCAAGTGCAAATGTCCCAAGCATGATGGGATGAAAGAAGTGTCAGAAATTCAGTGGGATTTGTCACTGTCTGGAAGTGCTTATCCCTTGCATAGGCTATAAAGGATGTTTAGGTGACAGGGTTGAACAAATTTTCTTGTTGTTGATGTAAAGTAAGATAAATACTTTTTAAAATGGGTTTACTGCTGAATAAAAAGGGCCAAACTGGTACATTTTATGTCTCTGAAACCTGATTGGTAATACTGAAGATGTCTGTGCAGGTAATGCTGCCTGTCGGAGTTTAATTTACCCTGCACATTCATTTCCATTGAAGTTCCAGGTGTTTCATCTGTCTCTGAGTTCAGAAAGAGAGTGAATGCTGTACATTCATATAAAAACTCCTATCAGTTTTTTTGTTTGTTTGTTTTAAATGAATGCAGGCAAGTATATACATCCTTAAGAGTCACTGTTTCTGTTGAGAGTCTTAGTAGTACTTCTGTTATTACTTCTCAGCACCTCAGAAGGGCCATGTAAAAAAAGAAAAGATAAATATGTTTTTTAAATAATATGTTTCATGTGTTATTTCACATCATCCATTCCCATGAAGGTTGGCAGCAAAACTGAGGCTGATGTCAGTGGGAACAAAGTTAAGTCTACAATGTGGAGTTCAGACCCAGATTTCACTTCCTGTTAATATGAAAAGCAGTTTGAAGTAATAGACTATAAAGTCTTTACCTACCCTATTACCTGCTATTTTCTCTGGTACTTCTGTTGTTCTTAAAAAAATCTTTCATACTTTACCTTAGACTAATTGGAGACTGGAGATCGATAATGCTCCTGCTATTTCCACATTTCAGTTGCCACCTAGGAATTTATATCTATACTTAGGATAATGAGATTTAGTAGGGTCATTTACACTCTGTGAGCATTCTATAAATCACCATTACCCACTTGTGTATCATGTGGCTTTTACCTTTTCTATCATAGATAAATATATTATACAGTCTGTTACTATTCATATTCTCTTTATAAAATTCATCATATACTATTCATTTAGACAATGACAACAACAGGAGATAATGTGAGGTCCTGTATTAGTCATTGGAGTTCTGTTTGGGAGTTGTTAAATAAAGAAAGAACTGAAAGCATAGGTTGCCTTTCAGTGCTCTAATTATTGTTTTCAGATGTTAAAAAGGCTCTTGTACAAGCAATGGCTGTAATCACTAGCTATGACTAGAGACAGTTAAAGCAATTGTGTTGTCGAATTACATTTTAAAAATCAAATCAGTATTGTAAATTGCAGTATATGTGATCATTCCCAGGATATCTTTGATAAATATCCATTCCAACATATTCTATTATGTTATTCCTTTAAAATTCCTCTTTCTTCCTTTAAATGGAAATAATGAAAATCTCTCTCTTCCTACCCAAATTAATTCTGAAAGTCCCTTTTAGGGTCTTTATCATGTCTTTTATAACTCTGACTCTAGTAAAGCAAGTGAGTAAACACACTGATTTCATTTTATGTTTTTGTTCTGCTCGGCCTGGGCTCTAATTTCTAGCTGAACTGTACTTTACTACCATTTGCCCAGACACTGTGGCACAAAGCAGTGCTAATTTTTACTAGGGCAATGTAGACTCACAGAGGAAAACATGTTTGCTAGCAGAGGAGATGAGAAAGCACCTTCTCTCCAGTCCTGTTCTGCAGTCTTCCTTGATTTGAGCAAACTTTATAATTTCCTTCATGTTTGCAACTCTAGACAAAAGGATGGACTTGGGAGAACCAGACTGCACCAGGGGAAGTGGGGGAAGCACAATTCACCAGAGCAACTGACCACAGCTGCTTGGTCTGATCTTGTGTCCTGGACCTGTTCAGCATCCCTGTATTGCCCTTACTCACCCCCAGAATCTGCAAAACCCAGTTGGGCTGAGGAAGGAGCGCCACCCTTCACTCTATGTGTTTAGTCATATGTTGATGATCAGTGGTGGTTTGAGACAGCTCTTACTTTGCCATCTAGATTGAAAACAAATAAAGAGAAAAAACCAGGAGGAAGGACATGCACTGACAGACATTTCAGGGATCCAAAACTCCTAATTGCATTGCATTTTGACAATAGTCCTATTAAATGTGAATCATTCTGTGTATTATTCTTATTACTCATTCACCTCATATAACTTGATCCAAGCTTGCTGAAGTCTTTCCACTGACTTTACTGGAGTGGGATCACTTCCTCAGTGCCACATTAGCTGGGTGCTTCCATGTCCAGTTGTAAAGCTTTTGTTTAACATAACCTGAAACAAAAATACAGAAAACACATCCTTAATGTTAAATTAGTCCTTTTTGCCTTTTTTAGCTTCACTTTTTTTCTACCAATGCAGTAGATTGATTTGATGATAGCAAAGAAACATATCCACAGAATGATCCAATTGTTTAGATACAAGTTGTGGCAGGGGAGGTTTAGATTAGATATTAGGAAAATTTTATGATGAGTTGATAAAATTTGAAAGGGTTTTAACACATTGGAACAAACTGGTGGAGTCACCATCCCTAGAAATATTCAAAAGACATATGAATATGGCCCTTGAGCACATGGTTTAACAGTGAACATGGTGGTGCTACTACACTGATGACTAGACTTAATGATATTAAAGGTCTTTTCCAACCTTTAGGCTTCTATGATTTTATAATGAAGTACAGAAATTACTCCGATAGCATTCAGAAAGGAAATGGGTACTTTGGGTTTTTACCATGTCCTGTTTGCTTTGACCTCTGCAGTGAAAAGTCAAAAAAAGGCTCTGAGTGAACTTCCTCTGACTTTGAAATTGGCATATTGGAATAGATTTACTGGACTTACCTATTTGGAAATACTCAAAAATAGTTGTTAGGTTGAAATTATGTAAGTCTCTACACAATAAAGTTATCACACCCAAGAATGAAACTGTATAAATGAAAATTGATGTACACTTCAGCAATGCCTCTCTGAGACATCTCTGCATGTAATATGTTTCCTTGGATATGTGTCTTTCTTTTTACAAAATTGGGCCAATGAATTGTGCCCATTAAATGCTAAATTTACTAGCTGGTGGTTGCTGAATCTGGCCCTTATTAAATGTCCAGACAAGCTTGTTGTAGTTTATTTTGTAGGACGTCTGGTTAGAACATTAAATACAACAAGGAAAAATAAACTTAAAAGTAAAATGGTTCAACCCCTGCCCTACTGGGAATTTTTTTCTTTGATTGGATAGAAACAGAAACATGTCACTGTTTCCAAGTGAATTATCCCAAATTTAAAAATTGGATCAAATAATTTTTGCAAGGGTAAATCTTACCAAAAACCACTAATTTTTTTAAAAGGTGGTGGTGGTATTTTTTGTGGAGTTTTTTTTTTGTTTGTTTGTTTTTGTTTTGTTTTTTTTTTTTTTTGTGGTTCTGGTTCATGTGATTAGATTAGTTTCTACTAAAATGGGAAGATTTTGCTAGAACCAGCAACATTTGCCAGTAAAAAGATTTTTTAAATAACCTTGCGGTATCACTCAGTAAAAGTCCTGTTTCTATTCATTTTTTGCTTATTATGATTAAAGTTTTTCTTTTAACTGAGATTCTAGCTGTAATTCTTTTTAAAAGATAAATGAAAATTGTAGCTTCTAAAAAAATATTACATGTGAGTGTGCCAGCCCATGACAGGCTGTGCATCTGCTGCCGAAAAAAAAAAAAAAAAGCTGTTCCTTTAAATTTTTTTTGCCTTTTCTCATGCTCTGATGTCCTCAGCAAATTTTTAACTTATCATCAGAGTGAGCAGTGTTAGCAATGAGCTTCTGTATTTCTTAAGCAGTCTAGCAAAAATTCCCACGTTAATTATAATTACTCAAAGATTTTTAACAATCTGAGATCTGTAAAAGTCAGTATTTCCCCTTGTTACGACACAGCAACAGTGATAATATCATTATAATTCCCAAATTTAGCACTTCTCTGTATTAGACTGAAGGAGAATGGACTAAGAGGTATTTAATAGGAAGTTTATTGATAGTAGGTCTGAAATCCCTGTAATAAATTCTTTTGAGAATTCCTCAGGAATGTGTAGTTACTATAAACATCACATGCACTACTACACTCAGCAAGCTGGGATGTTTTCAATAAAGAAGCTTTGGTACACTGTGTGTTAAGATTTGCAATATTCTATCACAAAAGCTCTCAGAACAGTTGCAGGGAAGGGTTGCCTTCTCTGTCACCCTCTTTCCTTCCCAGTTTGAATTCTGAGCCTTAGGACATGTTTGGTTGTGGTTGTTTTGAAGTGGCAGGTTTTGTTAACTTACTGCTCCATCCAGTACTAAATAAACATCAGCTGTCAGGTCACCATCCTGCCAGGCTGTTCATGTCTTCCCCTTCCTAATCTTCCTGATATTTTTAGTGCTTTGCTTACAGTTGCAAATACTTTCATATGATGTTGAGCAAATTGGGTGAGATGTATCTGTTCCATGGTTTTGATTAGGAAAACCCCTCAAAATTAAAGACTCATTTCTATCAAGAAGTGGGATCCTGAGTCATGCTCTGCTGAAAATGAAATGTTTCCCATTTGGATGGAAATAAAAATGGGTGCAGCGATAACAGTGCTGGGATTTTTCCACACATCCCCTCTGCACCACTAGGATCAAAGTAGCATCCTTAGTTGGTCACTATGTGGCTCTCAGTGAAGCTCTAATTTGTTAGTGCCTCACTTCAGAAGTTGCTGGAGAAGGTAGGATGGATATGCAAATGTATAGTAATGTAATTATTATGTATCAGCATTGTCATAGTGCCTGAAGAGCCCAATAAATTGTTCGGAGAACCTGTGGGCGGATGCTGAAGTAATAGGAAATTACAGTGTCTGTGGGTGGTAGAACAGAAACCCAGAGGTAAAAATACCATAAAATGGGTGATATTAATACTGAAAGTATGAACCAGGAATGCAAACCTTTCCTAAAGCATCCCCTGAATATTTCTGTAAAGCAGTGTACCTTCACATCTTTAAAACTGGCAGGGTATCTTGCTGTTATGAACAAACTCCACAGATAACATTGCATCCCAGTGTTGTTTAGACATTGGGCAAGGAAGGCAGGGTTGGCACTGGTGTGATAGATGAGCTATGCAGCACTTATTGTCAACTGAATATTACTTTGTGGAGTCATAATTTTGTTTTGCTCTAATTACAAACATGTTAATTAGACACTAGCACAAATAGGACACTCACTCCCAGCTAGAACTCTGCCTTTAGAGAGTGACCTCTGAGCTGCACAGTAAGGTGTGCACGAATTCCCACACATTTCACAGACCACCTTCTGATGTAGACCACCAGTTGAGTAACACTGCTCCAGGACATACTGGGTTTTACCCTACAGGCATTTGGCATTTACTTTTTACACATAGGTAAGACGCCGTCTTCATTGCTCAGGTGGTGGGATGTTGCCCTTAACGTGGGTCCAAATGACTACATGAGAAGCAAAGAGATTTAGATGTGTTGTATTTCATGTCAAAGCCTTTAGTAAGCTTGAATGACCTTTTGTACTAAAATGCTTTGAGGTATACAGTTGTAGCTTCTTAGAGAATCAAACCCCCTCAATAACTTCAAACAGAAAAGGGGGATGGGTGTTTTAGATTTGCGGTCATAATTTTAAGGAGGTAGAATATGAATATGCTGGATATCTCTTTTCATGTGACCATTCTAGGTACATTCTTACATCCCTTCAGTGATTATAAGTGACCCAGGCTTCTTTTTGAAAGAAGAGAGGAAAAAGCACTTTCCACCAGTAAATTTCTGCCACCTCTCACCTACTGCGCAATGCTGGGTGACTGTTTTTTGCTAAAAGAGAAAGCCGCGTGCCAGCTGGATGTCTTCCTGCGGTAGCTAGGTTTTCCTTGGAGGTTTCCCATCTCTATACTAACTAGGCTTAACTATGCTTGGCTTATTAGCTTTTGCGAACATCCTTGCCAAGGTGGGATGACTGTAGGTAAAATGAGTGCAGCCGGGAGACAGAGGCAAATAAGTAGGAGTGATCAAAGTCTAGAGATTTGCTGGCAGACGTGCCTTCTTCCTACGCGCTCCAGCCACTGGGTCCAGTGCTTTCCCCTTCTCCTACGGATGAATCAACACATCCAAGCAAGCTGTGCCAAAGCAGGGGGTGGGCGGGAGACAGCCTTAGCACTGTACGACAGCTGTTGTTTTGCCAATATATTCAGTAGGAAATTCAGAACAAAACTTGCCTTTTGGACCATGAATCTCATTAAAGTTCACCGATGACTGGGAAAGAGCAGACTTAAAAGGTTTTTGCTCATTTAGCACTGTTACAATAGGAGAAACTACGTAGATGTTATAAAAGTTTGGTGAAGGTTTCTGCTGCCAGTGAGACCCAAGACGTTGGTAAAAAAGTGAATTTGCCAGCAAGAAACATTTATTACTGCATGGCAGAAAGTGCTTCATGTTGAAATGACAGATTTGGCAGAGATGCTGAAAGCAATTCCCTTTAATTTCTTCACTACAAGAAGTCAATGGTGGGAGCCAAAAGATGTAGAGTAGTGTTGATACTGTCTCAGAGTTTCTTTATTCTTCATCTCCGCTTCTAAATTCAGTAAAAATATGTACATGTATTTTTACATGAAAGCATTTTACATGTACACTAAAATGGATGCATGTATTTTTAATTATTTTCTTTTGTGGCAAAGGCCTTAAAAACCAAAATTAACCCAAAACATAGAAGGAAACCTTCAGCTGGCACTGCATGTAATGTTATACTGCCAACTGCCAGTTTGCTGGACAGTTAGTCTTTGATTTATACTTTCACATATGGGTTTGAGTGGGTGGCTCACAGCTTTTTGGTGCCTTATTTTCCATATTTTGTAACTTTGGTTAATGATTTCATTCACTGCAGTCCTTGTGTCCAACAGCAGAGTCCTACCTTTGATGGGCGGCATGTTTGTAACTCTTCAAGCACTGAGCTTCTCCATGGTGTTAGATCCTCCCCTTCTCCCCCCGGTTCCAGTAATGTCTTTTCCTTGCTATGCTGGAGGAGGAGGAGATCCTGTGCCAACTCTTTGAGCTCTCACTCAGCTGCTGCCTTCACAACTATAAACGTTACCAAGCGCCCCCGTTGTTTTCATTCTCCATCCATATACTCTATACTCACTTGGAAGTGAACCTTATGGAAATTCTGGGTTTGTGAAGAACCTCGCAGATATTTCCACTTGAAATGCCATGGTAGCAATAACACACTGTGCTTGCAGTTTACTGTCCACCTAGTGACCTTGTGCTGCTTTGAAGCAGCTGCAGAATAAGATGCTGAGGTGGTGGCAGCTATGCCCAAGGAACTGTGAGGGCCTGAACAGGGGTGCACAGGAGGGTTTTACAAGGGGGCAAATGAAAGGGAGTGCAATAAAAAAGGTGCACACACACATGGGTGCGTGCACAAATGCACAGTCTTGGGTGCAGCATGAAGGGAAAGACTCACTTCAGCTACTGTCAGACACATATGCAGCAATTCACCTCTGCAATCTGTGTGTGCAATCACTGACAACAAAAATTCAACAAAACATTCTCCTTCACCATCCTAAATGCCACTATGATAATTTGCAATCTCATATCCTATCTGTTGTTTAGACAACACTGTCCTGCAAAACCACATCAGAGCAATGTGAAGGTGACCTGCAAAGTGTGTATAAACTCTGTGTCACAGCACTCATATGAACAGTGGAATTTCTGAGATGCTTGCTGGCACTTTGTACTGGGCTTGTGTCAATCATCTCTATTGAAGAACCATAACCTAGCTGAAAAAGTTGGCTTTGGTGGCAGTGACACACCAAGGGGCATGCATAATTCTTTTCAGTTTGCCACACCTCTTGCATATAGGTTATAGAATTCAGAGAAATGCACGCAGGCATGGCTTTTGTGAAGTAAGCAAAATCATGCTCAAACTCTGTGTACTTTGTAAAGCCTCTTACCTAGATTGCTTATGTTATCTAGTTCATTCCTAGGGGGGTGGGGGCTGCTAGGTTTGGGTTGAGTTTTTTTCAGGGTACTTCTTTAGCACAGTATTTTGAGGATGAAATTGAAACAGAGGAAGATAAAAGGTGTTTTGTGGTTTCTTTTTAATTGGAGACTGGAGGCAAAGTGCCTCCAGATAATTTCTCAGAGAAAAGTCATTGTCTTCTCCCACTCTTGCCATTAATCTCTAAAATTATTGCACAATTTCTGTTTAATGTGCTAAGATTTCTTAATATGTTAAGACAATGTGGAAAGAAAATTTGAACAGGAGGGAGCATGTTTCTTTGAATGCATAATTTTTAAATCTTTTTCTGAAGTCTTCATCTGTCTTGCCAGGCCTTTTGCAGTTAAAAACTTCATCAAACTCAGTACAATTAAATATATATATCTTTATAATGGCAATTCATCAAAAGAACTGGAAATTGCTACAAATATTGGGAGTGATGGTCATCATATTTTGTGAAGGTACAGGTTGCTTGTGCTGTTGATGTGCTAGCCAGAACTGAAAATGGGGATTCCCATCATGTGATATTTTCAGTTCCAGAGTTTTTTATGTGTTTCAAAGGATAGTAGTGAATGTCAATGTATTCTAACGTAACATGGGCTTAAATGTAATAATATGCCTAAAAATATTGCAGTACATGTACATTTGCTGTGTTGCACAATAGCCATCATATTGTTTCCACAAACAAAAATTTGGGTTCCCTCAGTATAAATTTCTATTTTTATAATTTAGTGTGATGTTGCATTAGTGAAACCTTTTTTAATCAAGCAGAATCAACAGGCCTAAATTTGAAGTATGCTGTGAATCCATGGAGTCTTCATACAAGCTTTTTTGGATGGTTTGACTCTCACATTAGTGTGGAGTAACTCACTTGGATAGTCTCAGCAAGGACTCCCAGATTTCTGGGAAGACAGTCACCAGCAAGCTGTTGTTTCCATTCTAATTCTGCTGTCAGCCCAAGCAGCTTTTGTCAGCACATCACTTTGAAGTTTAGTAAGTCAGTGCAGGTATCTTTGTTGACATTGTGATGCTGAGCATCAATCAGAAACACCAGCTATTTGTACATGACCATGGCATTATTTGCAAAAACAGCTACTCTGGATTTTCCCCCTCCCCCAGATCACTCTCACTCCCTGGATTGTTCTATATCCAGCTCAGAAGGACATATTTATAAGACTTGTTATTCTGACTCACTGAGTTGAACAGTATTACACAACCATTTTTCTGTCAGTCATGGGATAATATTGCCAAAACCTCTCTGTGGCATTTCCTATGCATTTGCTGGTTTTGGTGAATGCTCTACTACTCAGCAAGGTGGGAAGTATTGAATGGGTATCAAAACACAGCCCCTGCTGCTACAGAGGGTTACTCAAGCAACACTGTATAATATAGATGCTCAGCAATCAACTTGAGGCATTGCAACAGTTTGAGTTGTTTTTGTTAATAGAGATCAAATTATGGGTGTAACTAGCTGGCAGTCTTCAAACAGACTTTTGCAAGCTGTTTACTCAGCTGTCCCGTGGCAACAACTGCATACGTGAAGTGAATTCTTCCAGTATCTCTCCTGTGGTATATTTAATTTATCTTATTTTGCCACAGTGTGAGAGAAACAAATCTTGAAGAAAGTAGGATTCATGTCAGATGCTGCACTGCAGACAGCCTGTGAAAATGGCTGCACAGTTTGACATCATGGGTGAAGATTTTGTTACTTCAAAATATACTCTTACTTATTTTCCAGTCATTTAAACCCTCAGAATCAAAAGGAGGAAGAGGCCAAAGAAAAATAAATCACAGTATGTCTAGTATAGATGAGTTTTATTTTTATATCAACCTGGCTAATAGTAATTATAATAATACCTTCTGGAAGCAGCTGTTGAGATTTGTCTAAGTCTAATTTAAATTTGTATATGTCTAGTTTAAGTGGACATTATTTGGTCCACCCAAGCATTTACCAATTTATGAAACACTTGTAAAATAAACCATTATTTCCTTCTGTGGGGAAATCCTGTTAGATACATGTTGCTCTCAATCATATAACTTCTTCCTTAAAATACAGTGATTTTAAGATCAGAAAAACACATTCATCTATGCCTCCATGGTTTTCAATCAGAAGAAGATAATGGAAAAAAATATCCTTTTCAAAGTATGGATTTTGAAGACTGGTGAAATTATATAGGACCTTCCTTAAAAAAAAATGAAAATACTAAATGAGTGAGGTTGACCCTTAATCACACTAAAATATTTCAGAATGCTCTTCTAACAGGAAAAATCGCTGATAAAATTGATGGGAAAGAATTGGGAAAAATTTAAACCGACTTGCAGTGTTGTTTTATATGCCATTATTGTTGCTACTATATGCCATTACATTTCCTCTTCCACCTCAAATGTAATGAGAAATAAAACAGCAGTAGTTCTTCAAGCAGCAGCAACAGAAAAGGGCTTGTGATAAGAAATAATATTATGGTCTGATTCAGAACTGTGCAGTGCTAAGCTGTCTGTAATACTGAAATACAGAGCAAACATGAAGCCCTGCTTGCTGTCCTGCGAAGCTCTGTGCAAAACAGTGTATGTGACTTGATGGATGTTGTGGTCGGAGGCATTTCTGGAGCAGGGAGGGAGGAGAGCAGGGGGAGAAGAGAGAAGGTGAGGCATTTGTAAGGAGTGAGGCCAATCGATCACTTCTGTCAGCTGCCCGGAAAATTAACTACTTTACAATTCACTGGTGTATATAATATGTCATATTCCTCAGCTCTAGATTAAAAAGGTATAGCAGTGCTGCAGCTAGGGCCGAGACTAGCTCAGTGTCTTGGGCTGGTGATCAAGTTCATTTGAGCATGTGGATCTGGTTTTGAATTTTTTAAAAATAATTCAGAAAAATTAGTGGGCTGCTTTCGACATTGTTTTTTAAAACTTGGTAATGTCTAGACTGATTTCTTACATTGCAAAACACACAGAGTGTCCTTTTCCCTGAAAATCGTTCCTTATGATTCATGGGTCCTGGACACCCAGGTCCCTTTGGACCTCGAGTACTCAAGCTATAGATTTTCATTATCATAAATATGATAAAATGTATAAACCTAAACAAAAATATCCCTGTCTGCCTTCTGAGAACTCAAACACAACCAGATGTGGTGCTAGCCGGCCGCGCTGGCATGGACTCGGATGGACTGACGTGTCCAGGTTCTCAGATGACATGGAGCAGTGTAGCTGCCTGCAGCCACCATCCAGCTGGCAGGGCAGAGCAGGGGAAGGGGGCTGCCTGTCTGCCCACCTGCCTGCCTGTCTGCTGCATTTGGTCTGCCAGCACTAGCCATGCAGAAAAAGATGAAATAAGCAGCAAAAGGCCTCCTTGCTTAGCTTTACTTGTTTTGGTGAAAAATTTCTGAATTGCTTTTTGACCACTGAATGGTTGTTTATAAACCAGGGAGAGATGAGAGACAAACAAAATGCGACCGAAAAAAAAAAAGAAAAGAAATAGCCAGCCAATCAAATCACTGTCCTGCCAGGTGATGACAGAGTTGCTTCAGACTTTCTCTTTGAAGGTGCATTGCTTTGCTGTACTGGCCAGTGAAGGAGTGAATTTTTTAGCTACTGAGTGAGCGGGGCTACCTCATGTAGAATGAGGTGAATCAGAGGGGGAAGTTGTGAGAAAGAACTTTTCTGTCAAAAAAAAAAAAAAGGGCTCCTTATTGAGTCCATCTTGGTCAGAGCTTTGGGGAAGCACAACTGCTGAGCTAAAGAAAGGATGTGAGAGAAGAGAAGTAACTTACTAAATTGTAAAGTACATCCCTATATACACCCCTGTGTTCATACCTACAACCCAATGTACATGATCTGTTTATCTGAATGTCTTTGACACATTACATGAGAAGAATTATACATTCACTGATTTGTTAGATGAGTTGTATCATTGGATTTTTGTTTGCTTGATATTGACTGCCTAAAGTAGCCACCTAGTTACAGATAAAATATATATCTACAGTTTTTCTATTTTCTGTTCCTAGATTTAAGTTACTGCCTCTAGTAAGGCACAAGAAGATTGATTCTTTTTGCATCCTGGAGACTTGCAATTCCATTGGCTAAAAGGAGAGTACTGTTGCCTGTTTTTAAGGAAGTCTGCTCTTGGACTGTGGCTCTGGCTCTGGCACTAAGGGTTTCTCTGATATTGAGGCAATCTCAGAGTTTTAGATCAGTGATCTGTAAAGTGGATGTCCCACCACATCTAGTGACACTGCCTTCATCTTCAAAGCAGTGAGAGGTACGGCAGTGTGGACCTATGCAGAGATGCCTGGCAACTTCCATGGTTGGGTCCGATGTTTACAAAATGCTTTAGGATTCCTGGAAAGCATGAAGGCTTGTTGTTCACTCACAGCAGATTGTGTCACCAATTCCCAGGCCAGTTGCCTCATAGACCTGAATTAACCAACTCAGCACTTGGATATATAAAATATTTTAAGTAGTGTGAAATTGTGCCTGCTATCAGGGCACTGATACAGCTTCCAGCAGAGCCAGACTCCATGAGTGCTGGCACGTTCCCTTCTGCCTGCTCCTATCTGAAGATGGCCACTATCTAGGTGGTGGTAATCCTCCCCTAAATTAGGCCTTTGCTAGATGGGTCTTCATTTTCCTTTGGTGTCTGCCTGATGTTTGAGTGAGCAATATGACTACATGTGAATTCATTGAAAACCCAGGCTGCTGCTGTAACTAAATAAAACCAAGGAAGGCTCAGAATTATATGGAACAGCTTTGTATTTAAATGTAATAGTTTAATTTCACATTATGCTGCTACATATACCAGATTTTCTGCAATATGGCAGCAAATGCTTGTTTCTCTTGTTTTTCTGCTGTTGGCAATGCAATACCTGTAAACTTCTGGTTTTGTCTTTGGGGTAGTTGCTTATATTTATGATGGCAAGGAGTAAAACATATTGAAACAGTCATGGTTACAATATTTATAGATTCTGAATGCATGTTAAATTAGAAGCAAAGGAGGAGCAGAATTACATTTGTTTTGTAACACTGTACAGTTAAAGGCCAGAACCACTCCTGCCAACACATCTGCAAATGCTTTAGCTCCTAGCTGAGAGTCAGAGCTACATTGCTAAACATGGGTGGATGGTATAGCAAAGCACAAGTGTCACCCATTGAATGAGGAACCCCTCAGAGAATCTGGTGAGAGTAATTAATGAATCCATTTGGAAAAGTCAGTGCCCTTCAATTAGCCTGAACGTAGCAAAGCAGATGGGATCCCATCCTCCAGGGAGAAAATTGAGAAAGATCCTAAGAAATACTGCTTTGGACTGATTTATCTGGGTAATTATAAGCCTCATTTGCACGAAGCTGTTCAATATGGCTGCAGTGAGAAAATTAAGAATTTATAAAATGTTGATAGGTGGTCTAAACTATCAGTGGTAGTGGAATCATCTGTCAAGCAGGATCTTGGTTCAGAATATTAAATTAATCATCAGCCAGGAGAAGTAAAAGGCAAACTTGGCTGTGAAACTGAGGGGCAGAGGAGATGTATTTATAGAGAACCTTTTTTTTTAGAGGCTCCTTTGAGCTTATGTGCAGTGGAAACATTCACTGCCATCCTGATTAGATATGGTGTCCTGCCTTGAAATAACCTGCAAGAGTTCAGAAGGCAGAAGAACAAGTCTAAAGAAACTTAAAGGAAAAAAAAAAATAATTCTGAGTTTTGTTAAACATCTAATGGTGCAGGAGCAAAATGAGAAGAGCAATGAAAGAGCATTTGAGAACATGTGTGGCAAGCACAAGCACGTGTGTCCTAGCCTTATCTCAAGGAGACCATTCTGTCCTTGTCAGTGGTCTTATTTTTAAGTCAAAGCATTGCAGGACTTACTTGTATGACTGGGAAGCCATATGTGCCTTTTATGTAGACACATAAAAACTGGAAGCCAGTACATCTATATTGCAACTGTGCTTATGTATGACAGAAAAAGAAGCTAGAGAAAAATAAACATTGACAAAAATTATGACAGCATTGGAATCACATAGAAATGATGGTCTGCAGGATCTAGGGCTGGAGGATTTTTTTGGCTATGGGGAAATTGCACTCCAGCACCGTGGACTTCCCACATATCTTATGTTTTTAGAAACACTTCAGCTCAGATAGCTCTAAGCAGCATTTTGCATAACAGTTTCTGAATTTGAAGCTTCTACAGTCAGAAGTCTGAGACGTTTTAACAAGTGGCAAAGAAAATTCATAGTCCTAGATAGGCACAACGAAGAAATGGCCTCACCACTCTTCCAGCCCTTGTAGCTCAGGGCATTTCTCTACCATTCCAAAACCAGTCTTTCCCCCCCCCCACACACACACATTTTCTTCTTCCTCCACAAATGTCCCTTTCTCAATGACAAGTGCTGGTGGGTAGGTGCCCACCAACAGCACACTCCTTGCCCTCTCCTACCCCTTCAAGCAGCCCTGTGCTGTATTAGTATGTTGGTTTGAACACTATCCCCACTGAAGTCAAAATTCAAACTGTATTCAACTGTTTTAATTAAGTAAAGAATTCAGTTCTGGGCAGAATGTCAGACATAACCAATACTTTTAGGGCATGGGACTGATAGCATCAAAGCTGTGAGGCTTTGACTGTAAGCCTGCTTTGGACATTCACTGGTGTGCATAATGTGTGCTGTTAGATATTTTATTTTTTTCTCTTCTTACCTCAGAAGGCTTGAGATAGTGCAGGGATGAGCACACCCGCCAGAGAGGTGAGGGCAGGGTGTTCCCACTCCGAGTCATCCTCTCAGCCCGACAGCAGGCGGTCTGAGACTGGCACAGTTTGGCCTGTGACTGCACCTTCTCACCCTCTGCTGATAAATAAGTAGGCTAATTGAATTAATAAACAGATAGCTCATTTCCCTGCCAGCTGGAGCACCATCAAAATGTGTGATAAATTATCTGTCAATGCTTTAACTGCAGAGAAAAAATGAAAAAAATAGCTGCCTCAACATTTCCTCTCCAATTCTTCTCCCACTTTTCCCCTTCCCCTGTCTACCCAAGTACCTGATTTGGATTGTCTCAACCCTCCTTGCCCGGGTCTTCTGTCCTTTGGCAGAACTCCAAAAAGAAGTAGCAGTGAGAGGTTCACTCAGTTGGCCAGGCTGCTAATGGGTTATTAAGACTGCAGGCAGAGCAGACGTTCCTGCGGCTCACTGGGAAAGAGGAACAGAGGCACATTTTTGGGGCAAGACTGCCTGGGTCTCAGCTGCCAGCGCACAGCCATCTCTCAGTTGTGACCTCCTGTGGCTCATGAGGGGCAACAAGGGTTGCAATCAAGCAGGAAGGGCTGTTGTTTAATATCTTCATCACTGTCACACACAGCGGGGTCAAGTGCACTTTCAGGTTTGCAGATGGCACAGGCTGAGTGGCACACTTGAAGCCCCTGTGGGATAGGATGCCACCCAGGGGGACTCTGGACTCACTCAAGAAGTAGGCCCATGGGAACCTCATGAGGTTCAACAAGGCCAAGTGAAGGTCATGTAACTGGGTTGGGGCAACTTTCAGTATCAATACAGGCTGGGGGATGAAGGGATTGAGAGCAGCCCTGCCAAGAAGGACTTGGGGATGTTGGTGAAAGAAAATCTGGACATGACCCGGCAATGTAAACTTGCCACAACTGTATTCTGGGCTGCATCCAAAGCAGCATGGCCAGCAGGTTGAGGGACAGGATTCTGTCCCTCTGCTCTGTTCTTATGAGACCCCCACCTGGAGCACTGCATGCACCTCTGAGTTCCTCACCACAGGGAAAGACATGAGCCTGTTGGAGTCAGTCCAAACAAAGGCCACAAAGATGATGAGGGGGCTGGAGCACCTGTCCTGTGAAGACAGGCTGAGAGAGATGTGGCTCTCCAGCCTGGAGAAGAAAAGGCTCTGGGCAGACTTAACTGTGGCGTTCCTGTACTTAAAGGGGGCCTACAAGAAAGATCAGGGCAAACTTCATAGCGGAGCCTGTTGTGACAGGCTATCTAGTAATGATTTTAAACTAAAAAAGGGTAGATTTAGACCAGATAGCAGGAAGAAGATTTGAAGAAGATTCTTTATGATAAGAATGGTGAAACACCCAGAGAAAAGGTAGATGTCCCTGCTTATTGGAGGGGGCTGAACTAGACAATCTTTGAAGGTCCCTTCCCACAGACACAGTTCTGCAGTTCTATGGTTCCATAAGGCAAGGCATCAGGAAGCCTTACATTGACTTGCTGGCGTGCCAGACAAAAGGAGGAACTTTATCATAACCTTTGATGTCACAGATGTGGGTAATAATACCTGAGACTTTTTTGTTTCGAAAGAGAGGGAAATGGTGAGACAGAAGGGGTCAGTGATTTTCATCATACAGTCAGAATGTCCCTGCCATCACCTCTCAAAGTGGTGTTCCCTTTTGGAAACATCTGTGCTCCTCAATATTCCTAAGTAAGAGGAGATGAAAAAGATTTTGCATACTCTTAAGTACGATGTAAATAACTGAACTTCCTGTGGCATTACCTTGATTTCCAACATGCTTGTGTAAATGCTTGTGTGCCTTTGCTTGGTCTGGTTTCCCATTGCCACATCTCCTCTGTAAGTTTCCCTGTAAACAAGCTGGAAAAGCTTCCTAGTCCTTCTTTTTCTAAAACAGCAAAAAATGGGAGGTGCTGCAGAGTCTGAGATGGGAATGAGATCACAGTGTTATGTTCTTGTTCAGAACATGACATTTTTTTTCTGGTGCATATGTCAAATGAATCAGACAATGGTGGTGTCAGGAAGATGTATAATGCTGTCTGCAAGGCAGGGAGAGGAGACAGGAAGATGTGTTAAACAAGACGGTATTTATGCCTTTCTCTCTCATTCTATAGAAGTACACAAGAAATATTTTAAAAAGGAAGGTAGGGTAATAGCAGGAGCAACTGGATCCCTGTTGAGCTTTTCGGAAGACTCATTTGTGCTGTGAAGGACAGTGAGCACAGACAGATAACTGGTGGGCAGGAATTGTCTCTTCCCAGGATGCTGGCAGCTGCTTTGGGTAGTTGAGGAGGTGTCTGGTTCGAGCATCACCCCATTCCCGGGTTGGTGCTCACCCGACACATGATGTTCTACCTCCCTTAGGGTGCAAGTTGCTGCATGGACCCTCCTTCTATCTGTCCCCAGACAGGCCACCTCTTCCAGGAATTTGGCCTTAGATGGTTATTTATGCCCTCTTTCCACTGGCAGGAGGAAGAGGGAAGAGTCCACAATGAAGCAGGGCAGGATACACTGTACCTCGGTGCTGGAAAGGAAATCCTGCTTCTGTGACTGCAACTGTGGGTCTAACCAGGCCCCTGATCTGTGCAAATTTGCTCTGTATCCTGTGGTACGTGGCAAGGGAGAGCCAAATCCAGCTGTCCAGAATTGAGTCAATGGCTTACCAAGCAGGCAGCATCCTTCCCTTTGCTGGGGAAGGTGGTTGTTTTGGTTTGTTCTGACACATTACTCTGAAAAGAAGCATTGCCGAAGAGTAAATATGTCACATGCAAGAGAGTGAGCTGCTAATGTATTGCATTTTACTAAGCCATTGCTTGTCAACTGAACCATGGGGAGTGTGTGAGGATGCATTCCTAGCCCTTTCAAACACAAAGTAAAACCCATTAGTGTAAATCACCAACTCCAGTAAAAAAAAAAGAATGGTTGAAGGCTTCATTCTTTTTCTCTCTTGTTTCACACTGTAACTATCCTAAAGTATATTAAAAAACCTTGTGGCACTGATAGAGTAGGCAGCTGGTGTCTGGTAGAGGTTTGAGATGTTGTTGTTCCTGGAGCTTCAAGTGGCTTTGAAATTCAATGCTTCTGACCCAAGACAGCACTATTTGAAAGCAGCTGATACATGTGAAGTGGTGAAAAACAAGGCAGCAACTTGAGCTGTCTGTGAACAAAGGGGAATGGCATTGCAGGTGGAGAACAAAAGGGGCACGGTGGAGGGCAGCAGCTTAAGGGATGGAGTCAGGGGAGCAACATGGGAAAACCTGGAAGGGCATAAGAGACCTTACCTGGGGGTGTTAATAGGACAGTACTTATCAACACCGATCTGTTCTGTGCTGAATATTAATAATATCCATTCATATACCTCTCAGCATAAATTATATTCATTTTATAACAGTGAAAATTGACACTAAACTAAACTGTTCACACTTTTTATGGTTTGTATGTACCTACTACGTGCTGTACCAGAGTGCATGTATTTAAAAAGCCACTAGACATTCTGTTTTCACAGCTAGATAATTGAAAGCTGTCTGCTGAATTAAAATGCTATTTTCATTCTTTTGGGTTAGATGAAGAAATAAAGCTTTAAAAGAATGTGGTATAGCCCATAAGTATACTCTCATTTTATATGTCCCTGTACTGTATTTTATATTCTAGTAATTTCTTCAGGAAAAAAAAATCCATGAATGCTTTAAAAATGTTTCAGGAATCACTTACCTTTAGAAACGAAGAAGAAAAATAACTTTACCTGAAACTGCATGTTAATGAGACAATTTCTAATTACCTGCAGTGAATCCTCCAGTCAGGCCAAGGGGCTAATGAACATCAATACTCTTTCACAGAGAGCCCTGGATCTCTAATGGCTGTAAGTGGTCAGGGCTTCAGTTTTACATTTCAGAGTCTCGTTGGTTTAATCTTGAAACAAAATCTACAGACCAGATCGTGTCCTCTGTGCTGTGCGTCTCTGTGTGTGTGTGTGTGTGTGTGTGTATACACCCTTGAGCACTGCACATCTGGGATGAAATCAAAGGACTTTTAAGTGCACATGTATCTGATTTCTGGCTTGCTAGTAGCCCTTTAAATGTGCTGGGCTTAATCCAGGAAAAACGAGAATTCAAAAATCACACCAGTGAAGGGAAAAAATAAAACCCCAAATTTTATATACTTGGATGGCATTTTTCTTTGAATGTGAATGACTTAATCATAATCAGCCTTAGTGAGAGGTGGGTGATGAAAGTTCAAAAATCTTCTGACAGGAAAGACTTTGAACCTGCCCTTCTTGTGTTCTTGGTGTGTGTTTTATGCTCATGAGGGGGAAAAGGATAGTCAGCAATTTGCATTGTCATCAAAAAGCTGAAGTACACACTAAGGGGTCTCAAGGCTTCAGAGTAGTATTCTGTAGAGAGAAATTTTTGCAGTACTAATCCCATGTGATCTCTGAGTACAGATTAAAATATGCAATCCTAGTGTTCCTTGCAGTGTTGGAGTGCCCTGATCTGATGATTTGCTCTATACCTGGCTTGCATAGGAAATTCCCCAGTTTCCTCTGAAATCAATTTCCACTTTTCTCATTAAATACAATCATAAATGTTTGTTATGTTCTCAGGCAAGATATATATATATATATATATATATATAGCAATGCAAACACTGTACAAACACTTTCCACTTGCATTGTCCTGGAACATGGAAACATGCCTTCAGAAACTTAATTAGAGCATTTGCTTTGCTTGCAGGCATGAGAAATACCTGAGCTTCAACCGCTCTGACAGATACTTTGCTAAAAGTGCTTTAAGTCCAATGTAAAGAAAGAATCTATGGTGCTTCAACTTGGGAATGAGCTTTAAAATGGATCTAAGAGAACAGATCACGAAGATGAGCAGTACAAACTCAAGTTCCCTTAAGCCCAGGTTTTCATAGTGTCTTCCAGGGTGTGATTAACACTAAAAGATTTTATTGCCACCTCTTTTTTCTATGTTTTCCACAGGTGACAGTGTAGCATGCATGGGAATAGCCCATAGATTAACCTGGAGGACTAAGTAAGCAAAAGACTGACTATTTGGAGAACTAGAATGGTGATTTGATATGTGCCTGCCTACTAATAGCTTGCAGCTCAGCCCCACAAAGCTGCTAGCTCACTTTCTCTTGGTGGAATGGGGGATTGATTCAGAAGGATAGAGGTGAGAAAATGCATTAATTGAGATAAAGACAGTTTAATAGGTAAAGCAAAAGTCACACAGAAGCAAAGCAAAACAAGGAATTAATTCACTTCCATGAGCAGGCAGATGTTCAGCCATCTCCAGGAGAGCAGGGCCCCATCAACTATAACAGTGACTTGGGAAGACAAACATCATCATTTCGAGCATCCCCCTCTTCCTTCTGCTTCCCCTCACTTTATATCCTGAGCAGGATATCAGACGGTATGGAACACCCCTTTGGTCAGTTGGGATCAGCTGCCCCAGCTGTGTCCCCTCTCAGCTTCCTGTGCACCCACACCAATGCTGCTGGCTGGTTGGGCAGGACAAGAAGCAGAAAAAGCCTTGACCCTGTGCAAGCCCTGCTCAGAAATAACAAAAATGTTGCAGTGGATTATCAACACTGTGTTCAGCACAAATCCAAAACACAGTCCCATACTGGCTACTGTGAAGACTTTGGGTCTGTCCCAGACAAAACCAGCAAGCAGGTAATTAATCCCCAAGTGTCCAGCATTTTGCTGTCAGAAACTGGCCTCTCCAGGGGTAGGTAGCAGCTAAGTAGCTGCTTTTTTTTGGACTCTGGCACACAGTGGGGAAATCAGTCAGAAGTTGGTTGTATTTTTTGGATCCTTCCATTGGTATTGTGTGTTGAAATTATATGACACCATTTGCCAGTAATAAATCACTTTGCTGTCTTTTGTGTGATTACATAATTAAATATCCCTTGTCGTGGATACACATAGAGGGATTGACTTAGACTTGGTGGGAATTAGGGGTTTGATTTTTTGAACTTTACATTTCCTGACTCCTGTGCAAATCAAATCCAGTTGTTTAATACTGATTTGAGAAATTATTCATGAAAGAAATAGTATATGGTGAGAAATAAACCATGCTTTCAGTGTATTTTCTGCCTTGATTATAATTTACTTGTTCATTAGAAATGCAGGTAGAATAGGAACAGAGAATTTAGTCTTTTTCTAATCCCTAAACAGGTGGTGCGTTGCACCAGGATACTGATACTTATCTCTTTTGCAAGGTGTTCTGAGATGAGCAGAAGGAAATTGCTGGGTGGAGCTGGGATGTAAACTCACTTATGTTTTCTGCTGTCCCTGGAGCCATGGCTGTTCTCAATAAAACGCCATCACCAGAAGATGGCAGTTCCGACAGAATACCCTTGGGCCACCTGGCTCTGACCTGCATTGGATTACTTAAAACTGGCAGTCATGCGGAGAGTCGTCCGTCACTAGGGCTGATGTCAGTGGGCAGCGTGGCTTCTCAGAGCTCCCCCGTGCCCCCAGCTCAGGGACACTGGAGCAGCTCTTGCAGCTGACCCGTCCTTGAGCAGTGTGGTGCCTACTAGTTTTATTGCTGCTTTGATTGTTTGCAGTTGATTCTTGCTGCTTTCTGCAGAAGTTTAATTCAGTTTACATTTGGAAATACAAGGGAGAAAATTTGTTGTTTTTATTAGAGGCTGAGCTGCACTGAAGGCTGGATGACGATCCATTGTTCATGTTGTTACAAAATTCAACTAAGTGGGGAAGCAAGTACAAAAGGAGGGGAAAGTATAATTCAGATTTGCCAAACAGCCTGAGAATAATTCGAAGATTAGCAATTGGCACTGTTTACTGGCGAGTTGTGAATTAAATGTATCCCACTTTTCTCTTTACATTAGTGTAATGTGTCACTTCAGTTCTGGATTTCATGTCCTTCTCGCACATTTTACTCCTCCTTCTGTCAATAGGCAGGACTGTGTTTTACTGCACAAGAAATGTAAGAGAAAGCATTTAATGTGGCATCAGAGACTTTCTAATTGCCAGTGTCTGAAATGTGCTCATAATATCTGCAGTCGCTTATTGAGTGGAGATGAATCGCTTCCAATTTACTTTTATGAATGCAAGTGGAACATTTGTGAAGAGTGGTTTCTGTTATTTACACTGTGAAATCCTTGTCAGCAGCCAACTGTAAAAGACCTGGGTGACATTTATGTTAAGTTCTCTTGTTGCAGTCATAGTTAAAGGAAAGGATAAAATTCAGTGTGATGCTCTGAAATGTGCTGGGTGAAGTTCTGTTCACAGCTTTAGCTGTCACTGGCTTAACTCTGTATATTCATTTTGAGTATGATGCTTAGAATTAAAAGGAAAGCTTGACTATTGCAGATGAAAAAACAATATTAGTGACACTGAAGTCAATGTTATGCTTGCCAGGAAGTTTGGCTAATCAAGATCATTACTCTGAGGTTGCTACTGAACTGCAGATGTGTGGCGATGCTTGATGTCTGTAATCCTTTCTGATTTCCAACCCCTCTCTAGACTCTTCTGTCCCCTGTGGGGAAATTATTAAACCCTTGTATTATAGAGACTAGAATCACAGTCACTAGTGCAAGAAAATATCTTTGAGATCATTATTTCATGTGCCTTCTGGGGTCTGAGATAATCTCCCGATAAGAATATACCAGACATTAACTAGATACTGCAGCTGGTCTTGTCTCTTTCTAATTTAGTGGGATTTGGGCATGCAGACCAGAAGGGAAGAGAGCTTTTTTCCTGAGTGCAGCAATGCATACTTATTTGGGACAATTCAATCCTATTTAAAACCAGCATTCCATGTCTGTCCCAACCTAAACAGCTGGGTGTTACAATAGCTTATTGTTTGATGCAAGCACAGAGGACCTGTAAAATGGAAGATTGTTGTCATTTTTCCAAAGTTGTATTTTATAGTCATATACAGATTATGGTATATAATATCTATAGCCTGTTTTAAATATTATATAAATATTATAAGTATTGATTAAATATTATAAGTATTAATATACATGTAAAACCCACAAAATTGTTTGCATTTTTAAATTTGAGAAATGTAAGCTCCAAATTTAGAGGTTGTTGGGTTTTATTTTTTTATTCTTATAACAAACTGAAAAAAATGCTGTCTGGTTTTTATTAACAATTTTTGAGAAAGAAAGGTAGGGCAAAAACCAAGCCAACTTTGAAATACATGTCACAATTGAGGAAAATTAGAAAGCAGCAAGATCTAGAATAGCAGAAGTGTTAAGGAAGGTGACACTGTTTTTCATTCAGGATCTCAAATGCTTGAAGGCTATTTTTGGCAGATTTGGGGTTTGCCCAAAGATGGTCAGTGTATAAGTTAGGATCTATGTTGACAGAAGGAAGCATCAAGCAATTAACTGCACCATGATGTCAGTCTTTAGATAGAAGAAGCACTGTGAAAACCCTCTTGTTTCCAAAAACCCCCAATACTCCAGGTACAAGGATAACTTCTTTGAGGTGTTACCTTCATATGGCATTCAGTGGGGTAACTTCAGAGTAAATGTCTCAATTAGGGCCATTGCCACAAGGAGCAGTTCCATGTTCTGTACAGGGAACACAACGCTCATACCTGTGAAGCACCAATACCCACTGTTTCCCTTTCCTCCTCAGCATCAAAGATGACAGTATATGTGCTTCTGACTTCCTGTAGGATCAAAAGGGTATTTTATTTATTCACTTGATGAGAGGCAAAGAAGGCTGTTCTTTATTAAAGGTTTCTCTTGTCTGTGTCGCTCACAGTCATTTATTGAAATGTCATGACTGAGTGGAAATCAGCTATAACTGATGTTGGCCACTATGTTACTTTGACAGAATAATAAAAATAATCAGTAAGGGCCAAAAGTCAGGAAAGGTGAGAACCTCCATCTCCCTCCATTTCCTCTTGCCTTATAAAAGGGAGAAAAAGGTTGTCCTAAAAATCAGGGGTATGAGCTTAGCAGATATTTCAGGTTTAGGTGAAAGCAGGTCTGAGTAGCAAGTCTTCTGATTCAGTCCCAGTTTGCGAACTCCCAAGTCCCTGTGGGCTCTGGTGGAGTCAGTCACACAGTTCCTGAAAAAACTGAACGGCTGCAGAATTGGATCTTGGGTTACCATTTCATTCTAGAGGGGATTTGGTGGTGTCGTCAGTCCAGTAAGCTCAATTTTTATGCCATCACATTTTATTTGACACTAAACTAAAACAGCTGCTTGCAATTAGCACACATGAAAGAAACAATAACAAAACTGCAGCCTGCCCTTTGAGCGCTACACATACTCAGTGCAAAGAATTTACCAAGTTCTGGTGATTTTCCCTCCCTCTGCTCTAACTGAAACATCGAAAATAATTGATCTCACTGAAGACCAAATGAAAAAATGTTTATCGCTCCCTGAATGTTTCTGATTGGCAGTGGTGACTGGTTATTGGAAGATTTAGGCTGCTCCAGATGTGGGCATGGACAGGACTCTCACTGCTGCGGAGCTGATCTAAGCATGAAGTTAAAGGGAGGCAATAGCTGTTGCTGCCCTGGGACAGGATGATGTAGAGAGCTGGTTTCTTACCAGGACTGGGATCCAGGGCAGCTGGCCCACCCTCCCATTTGGAACAGTGAACAAGGAGCTTGTAAAATACACAGACCAAATGGAAATGACCCCTACTGACTGAAACCAGCTGCATGTCAGACCTCTCACTGTCTCTCTTGATTTGCTATCGCAAATAAATGGATGTGGTAGAAGGGCTACAGAAAGAAAACAAAATAATTTATTCTCCTTGAAGTTGCACCACACTAGCAAGCTTCAGTTTTTACAGCTGAAAAAAAATGTTTATTCACAGATTAAGTTTTTCCCTCTTTTTTTTTTTCGCTTTGAAAATCTGCAGTTTAGAAGACATACTGTAGTTCCGTTTCAGAGGTCTTTGACAAATAGACATGGTAGACTTTGTAAGGTATTTGTCACATAAAACTGCTGGGTAATGAGAACTTGGTTGTTTCATATTTAGATTCAGAAAACAAAGTTACAACGGCTTTTGTTGGTGCTTTGTCTTAGACATGCATGGTGGCTCAGCTCCATGAAAAACATCTTAGTGAGTTTTGAAGAAACATGACACAGAGAAAGATTTGACTTATTAATGCATTTCCCCCCATATTTTTCCTAATACACTCCTGAGTAACACCAGTTATTCTAAGCATTGTGAGGAGCCGCTTGAAGTAACCATGGTAGCACTTGAATTCAGGAACAGTTAAGGACAACAGCTGCTCCAGTCCTCCATTTGATGCCCAGGATGGGTTACTGCTATTGATATTAGATTGCTCTCTGTTCTGACTTCAGAGGTAGAGAAGGAGATACTTAACTTCACTGGCACAGACACCTTAGATCTCTAATTTTGAGAAGATCATCAGGATGGGACACATGCCATGCAGTTATGGTTTGATAGACTTTTTAAAGGAAACTCCTTAAAAGATATCAGTCTAGACTTCATTCTTGCAAACTCACATACTGATGTGTTTTGCAAATATATCTTTTTTTTTTTTTTTTTAAGTCTTGGCCAGCCAACTGATCATTAGTGAAAGAAGTCATCAGATTTAGATTAATAGATCTATTAGAGTGTCTCACTAGAATGACCTTCATGAAGTCTGAAAAAGCACATGGATACAAAAACTTGAGGATGACACTTTGAAGTGAATGTTACTTCTTTTGCCTTCCACAACCTTTTATTTTTTCCTCTATTTTTCTTTTATTTTTTTCCCCTTAAGAATTTGTTTCTTTCTCACTAACAGTTGTACAAACACAATACAGTAACAGCTTTGAATATAGAAGCCTTTACCTGTGGCCTTGCAATGTTGCGATAGCCAGATGTTATTTCAATACAAAATAGACTGCAATCCCCATCTATAGGTTCTGAGAGTCCTGGCAGTCACTCTTTTTGCTTTAAAGACAGAACCAAAATGCAGTTCAGCCTGGCCATTGTTCCTCTGCTGGTATTTTTTGTCATATTGGCTTATAGGATCTTCTGACAATCATCTGTGACCCACAGATAGATATTGCTAGGGGGAAAGGCTCACCTCTGTGCCTCCTACCATTCATGTCTCTGCCTCCCACCACTGCATTTTTTTACTGGCTCTCCCATGGTGTCATCTCCTACAGATGAGTTCTCTGCTATTCATTCTATCCTCTGGTTGGATATGAGGTAGTTGTTGGGTAATTCGAATTGTGCTGGTCTGGCATCAAGTCATACATGCACCTCCTTCCTTTCTTTTTTATCTTAACATTTTCTACTAATTACTTGCATTAGTGAGAGTAAATCAATTTACTTCTTCGAAAATACAAAGAGTTAGAGAGGTGGCTGCCTGTAGATAATGCTGTATGTTGAGCAAGAAGCAGAACCGTGGATGTGAAGGAGGTTTCTATGGGTTTGGAAGAAACTCTTCTCCTAGCTGGCATCTGTGAGGCTTGGCCTTTGGCACACTCTTGTAGGAGGCCAGCAATTCCAGTAGTCCAAGGGTCAGATGACACCAGCAAGGTGTCTGTATGCCGGTACAGCTCACGGCTTTGGGATGACCCTGTAATTGTGCTGAAAGGGAACTTTTTTTACTCTGTATTTCCGCAATATCCTTTGTACATAAAGGCCCTATGCTGCAGTCCAAAATGTTTCAACCTTTCCTACTGGCCTTTAGGTGTGTTCAGGTAAAAGTGAACAAATCCCATTGATACTAAGGAAAGTTTTGCCCTGGTCATAATCCAGGGCCCAATCCAGCGATATGTGACGTACAAAACAGAGAGAGGTTAGCATGTGATAAAAGGACAACACACATTTGAACTTTTCAGCAAAGAAGGAAGATCAGGTTGAGGTCACTTATTTTCCCATCTTTATGATGAAATAACAGATTGGACACTAGTATACCAGGATTTGAAAAACAAATCAATGCAATATATTTTCCAATGAGTCTTTTAAATAATATCTGAAGTGAAAACAAGACAGGCACTTCATTGTGTCTTTATTTTAATCAGACTTTTATTTAAAAGTTGTAAGAATACAAGCTTGTTGAAGGTAACTCTCCTGAGCTGGCCAGAGAGCTATTCTTCCTCAGAAGCACAGTAGGAAATGTGTAACTTAAATTTCAAATTAGATATTTTAATCTTTAAATATTTGTAGTGGAAAACAAGATTAGAGCCCAAGAATATATTCTTTTTCAAACTGAAGTAAGATGCCTTTTAGTAAGGGAACAGCAAGAGAAAAACTAAATAAATCTCAAAACACAAGACAGGGCACCATTTCTGCAACAGCATTTCTGATTGGTCAGATCACCATGTGTGAATGTTGAATTTTCTGCCTTGTTCTGTTCCAGAGACTGAAGGCAGCACTGACTCATCATCCTGCCGCCATGTCAAATGGGAATATGAACACCATGGGCCACATGATGGAAATGATGAGCTCGCGACAGGACCAGACACCGCACCATCATATGCACTCACATCCTCATCAGCACCAGACACTGCCACCTCACCATTCATACCCACATCAGCACCAGCATCCAGCACACCATCCTCACCCTCAGCCTCATCACCAGCAGAACCATCCCCACCACCACTCCCACTCGCACCTTCATGCACACCCAGCACACCACCAGACCTCACCGCATCCACCACTGCACTCGGGCGGACAAGCACAGGTAGACCTTCATGTCCTACTGCATCTCTGAGTTTTGCTGTTGGGTGGAGTTAAAGCCTGATCTCAGTATTGTTTCTTCTTGCATGCATATCTTATTAGATACAAGCCCCTCGGGCTGCTAGTAAATATCTGCTAATGGTGATGGGGATGCTCAAACTTTATTTAGAAAATGGAGTGAAGCAACAACTTGTTTTGCTGCCTAATTTACTAGATATTTGTAATTTCTTACTTTATAAGGAGCTCCAAGGCTTTTCAGTGCTCTGAGCTCTGCAGATTGCCACATATCCTTTTATGGATGAGGTTTATTACAGAGATTGGCACATTATATATGTTGCTTAATGTGCTTGAACCTGAACTTCTCAGGCCGAGATTTAACAACCTGTGTGAGTTCTACCTGCAGAAATACATAGCAAAGTCTTTAGTGAAATGAAATGGCACTAGTATGTTTGTATGGCCAGGGGCAGTATTCAAGACTGGAGATAATAGAGGTAGTTCTAAGTTAGGATGAACTGACTTGGAAAAGATTAAATGATCCAGACCCTGTGAAGAGGACAGATACCTGCATAGTATGAGAGAAAGATAAGCTGTGAGTGCAGCCAGTAGTTGGTGCTTGTTGTGGCAGGAGAAAAAGCAGGGTGAAGCCAGTCCAAGGAGAGAGATTTAAAGAAAGAAGGCAATTTAGACTTGTATTCACGTGACAAGTCAGTGAAGGTCTCCACTAAATGAGGTGGAGAACTCAATTTTTTGGACCAGGTATATCGGCTTCAGCAATTTGGATAATTCATTATCTGAACTGAATGTTTCTTGAACTAATGAGCTAGTGAGCACAAACTTCAGCAGAGTACTTTTTAAGAAGAATTCTATTCATGTCTTCAGATTACAGGCTTCTGCATCAGGATCACACAAGAAAATAAAGCTCTGGGGGCAGTTACTGTAACATGTCAGGTCTGGAGAGCGATGTTAAGGAAGACAAACAGGCAGTGCATGGAATGTGAGGACAAAGAGGAATGCCAGCCATAAGAAGTTCGATCTGTGAAGTATTGTGTTGCTTGCAAATACCTTTCAGACAGGCTCTTAAAAAACATTGAAGAAAATGAGAGTATTTGGCTGGCATCCCAGTGTCCCACAACATTAACTATTTACTAACATCTAGCTTTATTACTGCAGAATCTGCAAGCACATGGGATTTCCCTAAAGTATTTGCTAATGTAAAATGAATTGTCAGCTTTAGAGAAACAGTCTAAGTAAGAGCAGCAGACTCCCCTGTGAGAGGATGTCCAGAGCCTTCCTAAGTTTACTTCAGTTTTTACTTTGTGAATTCAATTATTTTCTCATATGTTAATGAGTTATTTTCCTTCAGTTGTTTAAAAACTCCAATAGAAAGACATCATCTCATATCAGAGGAACCAAAAGTAACCTGATTGCTGTATTGGAGATCACTTAGAGAGTAAGGATAAAATTGGGCTTAGCCAATTGAGTACGCCATGGATGAGATGGTGGAAGTCACTGAACTTTCACTGAGGGATTAGGAGGATAAACATGTTAATGCAGTTGAGGGCATCAGATCCCATGGTATGGAGCACTGGTGTAAAACATACACAGCACCACTTTAAACACTTTAACCACTTAAAATAGGGAAAACAACTACCATGAGGAAACAAACCTCCCAGTTTTAAGGACAAGATCAGTGAGCTAATGGCCTCCTCCTCTAGGCCTCCTCCTCTAGACCACTTGAACAAGGACTTTGACTTTCTTACACAGTTAGGACAGCTTCAGCTTCTTGTGCTTTGTATTCCCTGCTAGCTAGCACCAGATACAGGCACATGGGTAGGTGGACTGACTGGCAGCCACACAGCTGTGTCAGGGTCACTCTGTGTCCAGTACTACATAGTCTCTGGAGCTGGGTCTGTGCAGTCAGATGAGTTTTGCCATGCAGAGTCTGTCGCTGGAGGCAACAGACCCCATGGGAGATCAAGGAGATCTGAACTTTGTTCATGGGTGTAAGTGTCACCAAATGGATTGGACAGAGGGTGATGGAGTAGGAATCCCAGGGTCAGTGGCTTCCCAAAGCAGCAGAGCTCTTGCTGTGCATCTGTTCCTCTGGTGCAAAGGCAATAGTGATTTCTGAACAGATGCATTGGAGGGTGGAAAAGAAGGGCTTGCTAAGTAATAACCACATAGTTATTACTTTCAAAGCTCATCCATAGTCCCCACGGTAATGGCCTCTTAGGGGATCAGATTGCTCCAGCAGACGTTAATTTTATGGTGCAATTTTCTAATTATTAACCTCCTTATTTTTCTGAGCCAGATTCTTCCATTCCAAACCACCTGACAAATGACAGCATGGCCCATGCTGCTGTAAGCTGCATACTCCCATGCCGAGACTGTTGTTATTCTGCATTGTGCCCTTCTGTAATGTTAGAATTAATTTCATGCTTTTCGGCTACCATTTTGATACACAGGAGCCCAAGGCATTATGTTTTCATAGAATGAGTGAATTGGTATTAGTTTTGTGGTAAATTGCAAAGAACAGAAGTAAATATTGGATAAAAGTAGAAATCAGCTTCTGATAGGTATCTTTCTGCAAAAGAGATATTTTACCAAGTTCTAGTTATGCTGCCTCAACTACTACAAAAATTATACTCTTATTCTGCATTGGTCCTCTAAAGATTTCTTTATATCAAACTTGGCAGAGTGATACCTCAAGCAGAGTTGGGGTTTGGATGCCATTTCATTCTCTTAGATGTCTTATGTTTGTATTCATGATGGATATGTGATTTGCATTCTCTAAGAACACCAAAATTAACCTACATTTTTATATTTAGTTCATTTTCTTTCTTATGTCCTAGGCAGGGCAATGAAATCCTGCTAGAGAATGATGCTTAGATGGTAACTAAGATATAGTCTAACATATTTCAGGGTTAAGAGCTATCAAGTAAGAGTCAGTTAATTATCCCATGTGACATTATTAGTGGAATAATGGCAGCCCTTATAATTAATATCTTCCTGAGATGGAGAGAAGATTTTGTTGTTCTGAAAATGCACTCTGACTACCCAAAGACTGCCTGGTATAGTCTGAAAACAAAATTACTCACTAGTTATTAAGGAGAAAATGACCATATGAGAGGAATTAAAAAAAAAAAATGTATAGTTACCTTTTTCTGCCTTTGTACCAGACTTCACTGAGAGGATAAAGAAACGAGAATTTTTAAAGCTGAATGGAAAAGGAGCAAAAAGGGATAAGGAAACATAAATAACAGACCTCTGAAGTCTGGAAAGGTGTTATGTGTAGGAAAATGAAAGGTCTTTGATGAGATGTTGACATTAAAAGGTCTTTCGCACTCAGACATACTGTTTAAGAGGCAACGTGCCCAGCCCTGGTGGACAGGGAGCAGCTGGAATCCCTTGGCAGCAGTCTCCTGGCAGAAGGCAGGGGATGCTGGTGAGAATGGGGGATGTGCCCACTGCAGCTGCCATGGACCTGGCACTCCAACCCTAAGTGTGGACAGCGTGTTGAAAATTTTATCAGCAAACATACGGAGTTCATGCAAGCTGAAATTTTAAAAATCAGTCAGAAAATGTGGGGTGGCTTATTTATTTTAGAAGGTTATTCTTACAAAAACTTTTTTCTGCTCTATGAGATTCCCTGACAGTGCAACATTAAGCTGGGAATAAATTTGGCTTTATGCAAAAAGCGTTATCAGATGTACAGAATAATTACACATAAAATTGCCACTGTAATTGCCACAAGTCAGCTAGGGGAGGGAGCAAACTAGATTCTAGACAGAAAGGCCACCTCAACTTCGCAAGACTCAAGACGATAGTATCATTTTAATTGAGACAGACGGAGGTGTTAGGCAAACACGTTAATTGCAGCAATTGAAATTCAGGGCTCAGTCTGACAAAGCACTGAGTACGTCCACTCCCTGGAGTCAAAAGGAAGCACCTTGGAGGTTTGGGCCTTTGCCAGAACAAGAGGATTAATTTTGAGTCAACAATTCCAGTTTCCAGACTGTTCCAGACTGTGCAGGAGTGGCAGCAGCAATGTGAGCTGAGTGTGAGCAATAGGATCCATGCACTGGGTTCCCAGACCCCAAGCAGAGGAAGAGAGAGGGTGTTTCCAGAGCCCCATAGCCTGGGTGCCACAGACAGGCAGGAAGGTAGTCCAAAAGCCTATTCCCAGGCAGCTGAACATTAAATCTGGCACTGGTTCCTGACAGGGACATGGGAATCTTCCATCTGCCCAGGAGTCAATTGGAGAGTAGTTTACATGGCACTGCCCCCACCATGCACCTTGTCTGTAATATTGTTGGCCAGTTACTCTCAGGAGCAGGATCAATACTCCCCTGCACTTTAAAAAGCATAAATACATATCTTTTTCCATAGTTTTGTAGCAGTGGACTGGATGTGGTGTTCCTATACTCTCAAAGCCAGGGATAAATTGAATAAAAACAAATATAGCATCCACAGCACAGAGGTCAAATGGAAACTGGTAAGAGGAATATCCCTTATCCACACAGTGCAGAGACATCAAAACACAGGTCAAAGCTCAATTCATCAAAACACAGGTTCAACCTAAAGTCTTTCTTTGCCCATGAGGGGCAGTGAGGTCTGCTGCCCTTGTGCAATCCCAGCCAGCTCCATGCAGGCACAAAGAACTCTGAAGCTCCCATCTCCAGAGATGGCAGAGATTGAGATAGAGATGGTGAAGCCTGGGAAATATAAATGGCTTAAAATTTTGGAGGCAACTGGGGGACAAGGGGAGAAAGAGAGGCACAGAAATTAGACCACTACAGTCCTCTGCTTTGATGAAAACAGATCCTGAGAGAAAGTGGACATTTCAGATTTGAAATAGGTGGTGGCAGATAATGCATCTAAGTGAATGCCTTTAAGAACTAACTCAAGGGAGAAAAAATATTCAGATAATCATTTTAAAAAAATGTCTTCTTCAACCATGACAATGATTTGCCAGCATCTGCTTTCAGTGACACCTGGTGCAGCTTTTGACTTGAGCCTGTTGCAGACCTTGCTGGAGAGTAGGCAGAGTGTGTGAGATTCCCCTTCCCATTTCAGCATCCCCCTCTGTAACTTCCCCCCTCGCCACCCCCTGCAAAACGTCTTCTTGCCCTGCAGGTTTCGCCGGCGGCACAGCAGATGCAGCCCACGCAGACGGTACAGCCACCACAGCCGACTGGAGGTCGCCGGAGGAGGGTGGTGGATGAAGACCCAGATGAGAGGAGGCGGAAATTTCTGGAAAGGAACCGAGCTGCTGCCACGCGCTGCAGACAGAAGAGGAAGGTCTGGGTGATGTCACTGGAAAAGAAAGCAGAAGAGCTCACCCAGACAAACATGCAGCTTCAGGTGCGAGCCACTGTCTGCGACCCTGAAGACACAGAGGGGCTCTTTGTGCTTGACTGACGGTGCCTTCGGGGCTGCCCCCGCACAGTCAGCTCCTAGTGGGAGCTCAAGCACAATCAGTCTCTTAATCAAGATGTGTGTGCTTCAATTAAAGAAATAATTACATTTTAGCAGGATAAGCCAGGAAAAAGCTGTCTTGGGATTTAGAAGCCTTCACTAGATGGAGTTGTATTTATTTTCTTTCCTTGTCACTGTTTTGTGTGGGGATTTTTTCTGAAGTGTCATTAACATGTCTGTAAAAATTTTCTTCAGAACAGTGCATATAGTTAAACCCTCATTCAAAGCCAGCAAGATAGAAGCACAAATTGATTAATCTATCAGTGAGGAAAATGAACTGGATAGATGAAAATACCATGAATATGATAATAAAAGCCTTTCTTACAGTGCTGTCTTTCTTATGGTAAGCACAGTACTTCTGCTTCATGCAGAGGTGTGCCAGTGTGCTGACAAGGGCAGGAAACCATTTGTAGAACGGCACTCCTCCAAAACATTCTCCCACAAACCTCAGAGAGGTGAGCATCACCCAGGCACTGGCTGCAGCCGAGCAGTTCTGTCACCGTGCCCCTGAGCATGGCAACATGGCCTTTGCTCCCATGGGTCTGCCCTCTGGACTCATGCAGAGAGCCCCAGTATTTCCCGAGTAGACAGAAACATTGCCTTAAGTATCTCTGATATTGTAAAGTTAGTTCATTTGTCAGACTGCCTTCAGAGGTTACAAAATGTCACTGACAAATGTTAACATAAACCCAGCACACAAGCACCTGAATGCCTTTTTTGCTCAGTTCTTTCAAAGTTATGGAGCAGGTTTTGTGTTCCTGGGTAGAAGCTTTGTGGAATAGTGTGGTTTAAGCTTTGTTGCTAACCAAAGCCTCTCTTTCCTCTCTAGAACGAGGTTTCCATGCTGAAAAATGAGGTAGCACAGCTGAAACAGTTATTGTTAACACATAAAGACTGTCCGATAACAGCTATGCAGAAAGAATCACAAGGATATCTAAGTAAGTAGCTGGTATGTTTGTGCTGTCTCCACACTCCTCACAGGAAAGCAAACCTTCCAATTCTTCCCTCCAGAACCCCTTCTTGGTCATGTTATCACTTGAACCTGTCTTCTCAAACATCATCCGAGCCATCCAATCTCCTGCCCTTATTTATCCAGCCCCGCTCAAAACCAAAAAAGCCCCGGTTTGCATCTCACACAGCAGAGCTAGTCTTCCCCACCCCTCCTTTCGGCAAGGAGATGCACACGGATGGACACTCACTCCCCTGTGGAGGATCCTGCTTGAACTCACAGCTCCAAACCTGCAAGAGTCCTCCTGGGCACGGCGCTGCCAGAACCTTAAAATAACTCTCAAAAGGAAAGTTAAAAAGGAAAACATTACAGTCCCCTCCAGCGAAAATGGTACTGTGCTCTGACAGTGGCACAGACCAGGCCTGGCGCAGGTTTTCAAGGTTTGTTAATTCTTTTTTAACTCTCATCTTTCTTTCTTTTTTTTTCCCCAAAAAATTCTCAGCTAATGGAGACATTTAATAATTTCTTTCTAGTTGACATATTTTGTGAGTGTAGTAATTTAGAGACAAATTCTCTGTTTCATTTTAGAACAGTTCAGAAGAACCTCAGGGCTTACTAGATTATGACATTGTCTTAAAATAGAGACCATTTCTGTCTCCTCTGCATCACTATGTATCTGTCTCTTTAACAGTACTCAAAGAAAAAAACTCATAATTGTATTACATGCCTATCAGCTGTTGCTTGAATTAGATTTTCTGTGCTGCAGCGCACTGCACTCTAATTTTGATTCCTGCTGGAACAAATAAAGCATTTAAGCATCCCAACTGATTTTAAAGACCTTAAGATATCAGACTTTTTATCCCAACATTAGTTTCAGTTATTAAGGTCTTGGACTTTTTTCAAGACTCAACTCCTGAAGTTAGGTTGATATCAGAGAAGCTGGCTTGAAAAAATAAAAGAAAACGAAAACAATCTTAAGACAGAGTGTTGGATAACTGTAATTATATTTTGAAATCCTGGGCCTTGTGCATGCTTCAGGTCATCAGTATTTCCAAGAGTATCGCTCAGCCTAGGTTTTTTACTCAGATGGAAAAATGAATGTGTCTCTGTGCCCTCATTCCCTTCCCAGGTCCCGAGAGCAGTCCTCCTGCAAGCCCGGTCCCAGCTTGCTCCCAGCAGCAAGTCATCCAGCACAACACTATAACGACCTCTTCCTCTGTCAGCGATGTCGTGGGAAGCTCCACTCTCACCCAGCTCGCCAGCCACAGAACAGACATCAACCCCATCCTTTAAAAGTGGTTGATCAGAAACTGCTGGGGGAGTGTGGTACCGTATCAAAGCATCCTCTCTGCTAAGGACATTTGCAACCGTAACTCAAGCCTGGAAGATTTCTCAGTTCTTGAAAGACTCTGGCTATTCATTTTTATAGTTATTAAAATGTCTTTTATACTTAGCTACATAAAAGGGAGTTACGCAATTAATATTCTATCAGCTTGAGAAATGCTTTGGTGCTTTCTCCATTTTTTTTGGTACCAGTTACTTGTTTATAAACCTGTTTCTGTACATAGTCATGTTTCCTTCTCACCAGTCTAGCCTGCAGCCTCAGAAATACAAAGTTGTGTTAAACTGCAGCTTGTTAGCCAACGTGAGGCATGAAAAGTATTAAACAGAGTCAAACATAGGGTAACTAGGAGTAATTAGGCTATAAATATAGACCAAGGGCATCTGCTGACAGCATAATAAAAAAGAGTTAGCGTTGTGCTATCAGCAGACCACGTCTTGCATTCAGAGCCTCTTTCAGAGCAGTTATATAGGATGTGGCTTCAGGACAAAATCAAGCCCAAATAGCGTGCTCTTTTGTCTAGCCCTCCCCCTTCTCCTCTCTCCCCTACCCTGGCCTTTTTCTTCTCCAGTTATTCTCACACCTTCCTTTTCCCTTCCCTTTTCATTTCCCAGCTTTTTTTTCCTTGCTTTATTTTTTTTTTTCATTCCAAGGCTTTCTCGCTTCCCTCTTTTTTCTCAAAGAATGGTAATGAACAAGAAAAACTTCAAGCCCACCTAAAAACTGTCAGCACGACTGCTGCTTTCACTAGCTCTTCACCCACAGTTGGGCTGTGCCAAGCATTTGGTTTTTAAAAAATACAAATGCTCCTGATTTAGTGTTTTTAATAAATAGGGAAAGGTGAAAACAGCGCAGCCACAGGTGAAGCAGGATGGTGAGCCAGCTGTGTTGATGCTAGCAGCCCTGTAAACTTCTGTGGTGCAGTAGAGGCATAGCAAGCAACACCTGAGAGTCACAGCAATTTTTTTGCACTGCCAGTCATTAATGTAGGAAAATCCATGTAGTATGTAATAATTCAGAAAAGTTCTGTTCCCCAACCTGGTTGCATTGTTCTAGCAACGAAAGCTAAGACCCTCAGGCTTCATGGGCTATAAATGAGAAATAAATCAGTGTAATGGTTCTGACCATTTGGAAAAATGCCATTTTTAATTCCCAGGGAAAGACCTGCTCTCTGCAGGCATTCCTTTAAACATTCACAGACTGATCCCAAGCTGGCAGACAGCAGTGTAGCTTCACTGACTTTAGTGGCACTTAACACCCGCTTACCACGAGTAAGGAATTGTTCTTTAGGACGCTAAATAATTTTTAGAAGGCACGCAGCAGCTAAAAAATGCTGCAAGAATGCCAAGTCCCACACTTGGGATAAAATACAGTCCTGCAGAGAGGGTCTGGAAAAGAGCCTTATGCTACAATTAAGGTTTTTGTTTGGACTCTGAGCCTGGCCCTCAGCACAACTGATTTGCATCCCTGAGTGGTCCCAGTGATTGATGGGAAAATCAGACAGAGATGATGCCAGTTAATTATGCTGCCTTGCTGTATACTGGGACCTGATTTTGCTCTCAAATCTGTCAGAGGCAAAACCTCCCACTGCTCGCCCAGGGAGCAGGGTCCAAGCTGGTGAAAAATGTTCAGACATTTTGAACTGCATCTTCAATAGCAAAATTCACTTTATTCCCAGAAAATCCTCTAGCCCCAAACACACTTTGTTCTGAAGCAAAACTCTCTTCCTCAAAGACTGTGTCTTTGGTCTTTGGAGAAGTCATGGGTTTTAAAAGGGTGGGTCTTCTCCATGCAGGAGGGAGACTGAAACAACTAAAGTGTGAGAAGGCTCTGTAAGGAGCAGGGCCTGTCTGGAAGGGAAAGCAAATTTCTGAGCATCATTCATTTCCAAATTAGTTCTTATCTTGGTGACTAACTTTTTATCAGTATCCTTTTCTTTAACAGCTCGCTTTCCATTTATGCAAATACATTCAAAAGAAGAAGATTTTTAATGTACAGTGTAAATCTTGACTTGATTATATAGTCTAAGAACCAAAAAAAATTATGAAAAAATACAAATGTAAAGGATTTTCTATTATATTTTAGACAAACATATACTTTTAAAATGTTTTAAATACTGAATCTATAATTTTTTTTAATCTCCAGTTGTAATAGCTAAATGGTTTTGCTTCATCATGGCTCCCAAGAGAACTTTTTTCAAATATGCAGTCGAGAAAAATGTTCCAGCTGAGTGTCCACTATGTAAAAAACCCAAATAAGCATTTCCCCCACATCTGAATTTCATCATTCACCATCAAAAAGGAAATGCCATTGCAGGGTTAATTTAAAAAACTTTACCTCTATATGGGTAGCACTTAAATACATTAAAAAAATTAAAATCAAAGTTGTTGGTAATATTAGAATACCCAGTTGAGCTACACTGCACTAGAATTACGGTTTAGCTTCATTTTATTCAGTCTCCTCAATTAAAATATTTAGCTGTTAAAATGAAAGCCTCTACATTAAAAAGAAAAAAAAGGAAAAAAATACAAAAACCTTGCCTAAGTTTTGTTAAATTCAGCAACTTGACAGTTTGACTGATGTGTATTATATATAGCTCAATTATTTCTTTTTTTAATGCTAACTAGGCAAGCCAACCACACATGTTGGCCTAAATGTGTAATTACAATGAAATGTCTCCTCTCTATACTATTGGCCTTTAGGTATAATCCTTGCTAGTGATGTGGAAATAAGTAAAGGATGAAAAGCTATTTGCTATTGCTTCTTGTAACTCTGCCGCAGGTTCACAGGCCAAGACAACATGCAGCATATTTATATCGGCTGTATCACTGGGAAAAGGACCAACCATACCAGGCACCTTATATTATTCATCAGATTTGCTTCCACATTAAAATGCTCTTATTTTCCAGGGGAGTGATCCTGCAGCCTTTCCTCAAGCTGCTGGTCCAACCAGGCACTGGAGGCTGCCTGAGCAAGGGCTGCGAAGAGGGCTGAGAAGCCCCAGCCCTCTGTCTCCAGGATGTCCCTCTGCCATGTGGTCAGTGGCAGCAGCCTCATCCTAAGCACGTCACTCTAAATGCACTTCCTGGGCTCTTTCCATCAAGGAGGAATCCTGCTTTTCCACAAACTACTTCTGAAGACTGTTGCATTTCCTCTTGCCCTGCCAGTCCAGCCTGTTGCTGGGCTCACTAGGCTCTGTGCCCTATCCCACTGCCAGCGAAGGACAACTCAGACCACTTCCATCATCCACTCTCTAGGGCACTTGCAGGATGGTGAGCCTTGGCCAGTGCCTTGTTCAGGAAGAGGTGTTACCATACCATAGACAGCATCTCGTGGGTGTGACGTTGGAAGCAGGTTGGAAATCTCAGCCATGGAGAACTGCAATACTTTGATCACAAAGAAATGATGCTGCGATCCAGCTCTGGCACTCCCAGCCCCCCTTCCCCAAGTCAATTTATGCAAGCCATATTCATAACGCTGCCTGTGGGAGACAAGTAGTTTGTGTGCTATCATGGTGTGTTTTATAAGGATAACAATGATTATGATGATTTATGGAGAATTTCATGCTGTTGGGAGTTAATTCCTGCTATGAAGCTAATACATGCTATGAAGCTAAATGTCTGCTGCCCATATTCTGAATAGTGGAAAGTCAATGGTTCAGTGCCTCAGTGCGTGTGGATTTAGCATTAATGACTCAGTCCTGTTAACTAACAAGCCAGCTGTAACTGTTGTTAAATGCCCAACTTTTAAGGATTCATATTTTTTTAAGCAACAATACTTAGTGTTGAAAACTAGCCTTTTAGTTTAGGCAAAATGTGCTTTTTAGCAGCTAATACCTTTTTTAAAAAAAAAGCGTATAGAGTGAATTTATGAAAATTCATGAGGACCAAAGCAATTTTAAAACAGGAATCTATTAATTTAGTATTCACATAGAATTTTATAAAGTATTTATTAATAAATGTTATTTTAACACATTCCATTTGAACAGTATTCTTGTACAGAATCTGTTTTTTTTTTAAGTTACAATATTAGTTTTGCAATAAACTACTCTAGGTGTGTGTGCATCTTAATCTTTCAGGGTCTCAAGCAGAAATCATCCATCTAAGATGGAACAGTTTGCTGCTGAGGTCAGTTGTATAGAAATTCCTAGAAATAAATGTTTTCCTTAAAGCAGCATCTGCTTTTTTGCTTTTTTTTTTTTTTTTTTTTTTTTTTTTTGTAACAATGAAACAAATTATAAGCCTTCAGTTGTTTCCTTTGTATTTCAAAATGTGCTTTCTCCTTTGAGAAAGCATGAATCAACGAATAACTGGAAAGCCTGTCTCTTTTTTTCTGCTTTTTTTTTACGGCTGATTTTATACATCACCACAGAAGATTTAACCCCATCCTCATTTCTTGTCTAATATCACATAGTGAGTTGCACTATACTGCCTTATCATTGCCTCTTCAGTCCTCTTATTAAGCAGTGTTCCTTAGATTTAGACCATCAAAGCTCCATTATACATCAGAGAAAATTACTAGAGGGGGAAGAAGAGAAAAAATTGATCTGTAGACATAAAATCTAAACTGTGCCTATAAAACAAAACCAGTTACAACTAATTAGCATCTTATTTCTACATTTCAATTATTTATATTCTTTTAAAATTGCACTTTAGCTCTTGTTCTCTTTCTTGCTCTCCCTTATTGAAACATTTATAAATACTCTTGTAAAAGTTTTGCACCAGATACATTTATATGCTTTCACTGGTGGCATATCTACAACTTGTCTCTCACACCTGCCCAAGTGGAGAAGCTGAGACCAGCCAGTCTGCAGTGTGACTTAGACTTTACACCCTCTTCATGACAGCATATAAATGTTTTATTATGCAATGTGTGTGATGTGAGGCGGCATCTAAGCTACATTTATAATCTCTCATCCCAAGAACCAAAGTGTCCTGTATATTGTAAGGTCAGGAGACTGGCTCTGTTGTGCATTGTGAGGCACTTTGACTGTTGTCCAACTCACAGTAGCTGCAAAGCTGCAGTGGTAACAGTGGCCATACTATGTATTAGAGTTCTGAATCAATAAAATATGTTGCCTTATAACTTGACTAGGGACAGCACCTTTAAAAAGAAAAAAAAAGAAGAGACAAAAAACTTCTAAGAACAAATAAAAGCAATAAAATCTCAAGCGATTTGAACACCAAAAAAAAAATTCAATTTTTCAACATCTGAAACCATCACCTTACTGCATAGACAAAAGAGACTGTTTACATCCATAACCTCTTTTTGGTTTTTTTTTTCCCCAGAGCTTACAGTTATCTCAGTTTTATCAGTGGCTTTACACTTAAGAGCTAAATTGCTCACCATTATTGGCTTTCCATAGCTTTCAAAATTACTTTAATCCTAAACTGCATGAGGCCAAAAATGTCAGTGTTCACACACACTCAGAGACAAGATTGAATCAATCTTTAAGTGGAAATCTGATCCTTTCCCAGGCTCTCCTTGGACTGGAATCAATAACTGCAGCTTGTTATATTTAGACCAATGTGTAATACCTGGGATTCAGGATCTCCAGTTCTACAGTTATGCAAGTTAAATGTTAGACTTGCTGAGTTTCACCTGGTGGAACTGTCAGAGCCTGCTATCTGATGCCGTAAGGGTCTTAGACCTAAATATCTTGACTGAAAATCTGCATGACAGCCTTCTGAATGAAGACTGAAAGCTCTTTCCAGCTTTGCAGAAACTGCAGCAGTGTCCTGGGGTGAGGGAGGTGGGAGAATTGATTGGGCGTTTCAAGGGAAATGCTTTTCTTGCTGGAATCTAGGAAATTTCAGAGAAATATTTTCCCCACCCCACAGAGCTGACATTGCAAGGAGTTCCCTGACAGAGATCACCTTTAGCATGCTTCCACAAGACAAACTACTTTGCACAAAAGGTGTATTTGCTCTTCTGAGTAAGAACAATTGCCACTGAGAGTTTTGCCAAGGATTTTATCATCGGGACCCAAGTGTTTCCCGGCCCATGGCCATGAGCTCTGTAACCCTCTCTCTGTAGCAGCTCTCTTCAAACACTGGGTAGCACTCATCAGTGAACATTTCTTCTTTGGACTATTGCCATTGTCCTGGTTTTAAGGAACTTTTAGCACTGCTTGGAGTAAGCCTAAACTATCGAAGTTTATATATAAATATATATATATATATAATATTAAAAAAAGGTGCTGTCACAGTAAGTTTTGGGCTTGAGGTTGTTTGTATTGTATGCAAAGGTTTTGTGTTTGTATGTCTGTTTTATTCTGTAAAGCAACCACCTTCCTTACTGGAGGGAGATACTTTTTTTTTTTTTGGTACATAAATGTAAATACTTGCTGCAGCATTTAATATGTTTAATTTTATGTTAAGCTTTTTGTTGCATTGTGAACATTATTGTTACAAATGGACAATGAGTTCATTGAGACTGTTCAACTAGGTCAGATTTTTACATCTCTTTCTAGCTAGAAGAGAGAGGATTTTTGTGCATTTGTACAAATGTTAATAATATCACTGCAATTCCAATATAATAAAGCACTCAAATACAAATAATTCCAATAGTTTGTCTGTATCTATAATCCAGACATTTTACCAAAAGTGTAATTCCTGCAATTAAACTGAGCTACTCTTCACTGATTTCCATTATGACCTGCAACCCCTCATCTCCCTCCAAACTGGAGGAGGACCACAGTACAGGGCACACTGCTGTCTGGTGGCAGGAGCAAGGTGCTGTGCAGACCTTGCGGCTCACCATTGTCCTCCGGCAGCCGAGGTGACTTGGTAAGAACAGTTTCTCTGAACTTCTTCCAAGCAGGGAGGCTGCAAAGCCTCAAACAAAAAGACTTACGTGGTGGAGCCTGACATGAGGCCTCTGCATAAGGATGAGACAAGCTGTTACTTTACTTTTCCTTGCAGCTGGAGTGTGCTTGTATCAAAATACACTCCATGCTTGTTATCCCGCCAGCCTCTCGTCTTGCCAAAAGCTGCCTGGAAATGGATTTCCTGCTGGGCTAATTAGCTCTAATTGTGATGCCCCTGTTATCTTGCCAACCTCATTTCTCACTATAAATTGGTCCAATACAGACCTTGGCACAATAATGTGCAAACTGTAATCTAAAGTTAGTCGGGATGAACCCATCTCTCCACTGGGAATTAGATTAGCTGTAGATTAATGCAACTTGATGTCTTGCTGGCAGTCCCAGAGCGAGGGCCTGACCCAAGTGGTGCAGCCTTAGTGACAAGGACCAGCCTGCCTGCAAGCGCTCTGTGCTGGTGTCACACTTGCAGGATATCAGCCCCATGCAGCGTGATCGTGCTGCTCCCTTGGGGGGCTGTGGCCCAGGCACAGCTTCTGCTGCTCTCCCCCGTGGTTTTTAAAAGGCTAAATCTGGCCAAGAGCATTCACCCTCCTAAAATGGGTAGGAAAAAGGCAGAGCCATGCCCCATGTTCCCATCCTCCCCTTGTAAAAGCTGGATGATGGAGCAGTGGGTGAAAATGGCTCCCTCTTTAAAGGGGTACAGCAGATGTTTTCCCCAAACATCAAGGTATGGCCTTAGCTGGATCCTCTTCTGAGATCATATACTCCTGCATTGCCTTTAAAGCAGGGATGTCATGCCACTGCTTAACATGTATTTATAAAGCAGGGATCTTGCTCTGGCACCAAATACTGAAAGAGGATCATCATATCTGTAAAAATAGGTGCCTCTCATGAAGACATATCACAGGATAACTTTATTGTCCACACAGTTATATTTACACCTGACAGTATGAGCTAAGCAAGATGTATTCAGGCTGAGGTAACACTGCCCTTTACAGCTGATTCATGGTTTTCCAAACCTGATCATAGTATTTGTTCCTCTTCCAAGCAGTCCACTGCTACTATTGCTCTCTCCAGGCCGCTCTGGACATCATAACAAAGTTATTATTAGCAAGAAAATGAATCAATGTGAGCACACACTCTTCTCCTTTGCATGGATTCAGCCAGAACTAGACTAATCTGAGGATACTCTGCATCAGCAAGATTGCCCCAGGTCATACTGGTCAGAGCAGTGGTCTCTCAAGAGAGACTCCTTCCCTCTGCCACACCAGCCTCTTGTGCTTTGGCTGGACTGACTTAGCTCCTTAATGTGTCCCAGCTTTTTCCTGAACCCAGGATGCAACCAACTTGCTGTAAGGGCATTCAAAACTAATGGCAATGTAGCACAGAGTTCAAGTAGGGACAATAAGCAAGCACAGAGGATACCATAGGTACCCAAGGACATTGGCAAAACCCAAGGCAGAATAACAGAGCAACAACAGCAATTTGGAGAAAGGAAACACCTCCCAAAAAAAGGCATGTGCAGATAGGGTGGTGAACCCCCATGAGCCCAGATGTAAACAGACACAAGACCTGAGAAACTGGAATTGAACTGGTGCTAGAGAAACCCTTCAGCAGGAGGATGGAAAAACATGGCAGACACGAGTGCTTTTTTGTTAAAAAAAGTTTACAAATACTGGGATAGAGGGAACACTGGACCTGCAAGGATGAAAAGCTCTTCACTATCACTCTGACTCTTAGCATAAAATAGACAAAGCATGTCTGACCTCCTTTTGGAGAATCTCCCCACATGCAGCCCTTGGGAACAGGCTCAGAAATTATGTGGTTGGTTAGGTCCCCTCATTAGCAACACTTTTTACCCACAGCTCTAGCAAAGGCTTGCAGGACAGACCTACCTCTCAGCTTTCCCTGCCCACCTGGAGTTACTTGCTAGCTGGAGGCAGGCAATGGATGTTTTCTTCTCCACAACAGCTTCTGGCTGCTGAGGGCCCACTACAGGGTACTCCAGCTCTGGGCCTACCCCCAGAATTAACCAGTTACACACACTTTCTTTACACTTTACTCACTGGCATTTGTGGGCTTACCCACAGGGAACAGGAACAAGATAAATCACAAGAATTTATTGAGAACTTTTTTCTAGGGAATCAAACAATTAATCAAGGATCAAGAAGAAGGGATCAGTGATAAACCAGGACCACCACTACCATTTAGGTCAGAGCCAACAACTCATGGTCTGGGACTATTTGCTCAATTCTTTAGTCTGCTTTGTTACTGCAATTGCCCTAACTTCTTTTTTTTTTTCTTTTGTTTCTTTTTTTTTTTTTTTTTTGCCTCTGAGTTGCTGTGCTTAAAACTCTCTTTCTGCAGCATTCTTGAGCAGTATTTTCCTCCAGCCTCTATTCTCCAGCAATATAATGCCACAGTATAAGAATGACCCAGCGAAGCTGATAAAATATTTAAGACGTGTGTTCTGATTGTGTTAGGTAAGAAAATACCACCAGCGCCTGACCATTAGTGAACCTGATCAGTCCATTCCCCCAGGAATCAGTCCATTCCCGCCAGCAGAGCAAGCCAGAGCAGTCTGAACTAGAGGCAATGAGGCAGCTGCCTTTCCCAAAAGAGAGGGAAGCTTGAAGGTGTATTTTGCAGAGATGAGGAATTTGCAACCTGAGGGTCTTGCTCTAAAAGCAAGAGATATATAGGTACATAGATAAGCAGACATATATTCTATAGATACATATAGATGATACAGATATATAGATACAGACAGCAGAGATGTGTGCCTGTGTATGTGTGTATACAGCAGGTCAGCAGGTGTTTTCACAGGGCATTGCATTCAGCTGACAGCAAGTCAACTTAAAAGAAAGAAAAATATTTGACATAACTGGCCAGTTCATGTAGGAAATTGAGTCGAGAAAAAATAAATAAAGGCAGAAATGGATTAGTTTAAATTTGGGGCCCTCTGGATTATAATGGATCCCATAGGAAGACAGGAGGCTTTGTATGGAAGGACTCTATATCCTCCTTGTACTTTCCCTTTTGTTTCACTAATCATTTTCATTCAGTGTTATATGGTGGTTGAGCCAATTACAGCTTAGAAGTTTTTCTTAGCTTCAGGAAGCTGTGCTACAAAGACAACACATAGCCATGGATAAGAAAAAGGAACTGTCCCCAGTGGAACATGGCTGTGGACTCCAGTTATGCTGGGTTGTGTAGGGTATCACAACACCAGCCGTTGTTTTGACTTGGGTTTTTGTTGTTGGTATTCTGCTGTGGCAGCTCCCGGTACTTTGATCCATATGTTAAATTGTCAGAATTAGAGTCAGGCAGTTTTCACATGCTGGATGGGAAGGATGAGGAAGGGGTAGTTTTGCTACCAGTGTTCTTCTGCAATGGTGGCTGCCTTTAGAGGCAAGGTTTTATCATTCAGATGGAGCGCAACCTGCACTGACTCCCCCTTGGGTGCCTAATTCCTGCAATCCTAAACTCATCCCCTAGAACAGCTGAGGGACCATCAGCCCTTTGTGAAGGTGCTTCTGCTACCTCCTTGTGGTAGTACTGTGTGGCATGAGGTGAAGGGCCTTGGGAGACACCCACAGCCCCACAATTCCACAGCAATACACTGTGGTAACATCCTGACCATGCTGGCAGCAAGGTTTGCAGGGCTCCCACTGCACTGACACACTTGGCACTGGCATTACAGGTGACTTCTGCCACTGCACTGCAAAAGCTGAGCTAAACCAATGCCCTGCCATTAGTCTGACTGTGCCTCAAGCCAATATGACCAACTAAAACTAGGGAAAAATGCAGTGGAAAAGCATTTATCATGTTGCCAGTGCAGATAACTGGTGTGGCAAACCATGCAGCTCACTGTGTGCAGAACCTGGCAAGGGCAGGAAGGACAGTGGGCTGGTTAGTGGGCAGGAAGTGAGCAGAGAATGGAAAGATGGCCAAAATATTTGTGAGTTGCTGTGTGGTGAAGCTGTACTCCTAGACTGTGCCCAGGGTACCAACAGAAACTCAAGTGAGATGGTGTCTCACTGCATCTTGTGGCACTAGTGGCAGTGGTTCTGCCCCATTGTTCCTGTGAGGTTTCTATACTGACCCATCACCAAGACTTTACTCAGAGTTGTCCTCCCCCTCCAAAGCCCATGAAGCCAAAAGTAGCTTTAAAACATGACCTGCTCTTTGCCTTCAAAGAGTCAGCAATACTCACTCTGAAAAGACAGGGAAACCCAAGCTACTGATTACAATGTGCTTTTAAATTCTTTTTACAGTGGATTTCCAGAGCAGAACTCACATTTTTAATTGATTAGAAAGACCTTCACACATATCTCCATGAGGGCAGTTTCCTCTGTCATGTCATGCCTCATGTCACTCCAGGAGAATTGTACAAAGATCCTTTTTAGCAGCAGCAAAAAAAGGTACCATCTTGATCTGCCTGCAAAAACATGTCTGTTTTCCTTGCAAGGCCATGCTGAGCAAAGGGAGCATGCAGGGCTGAACCCCGTCAAGGGACAGTGCCACAGGAGGAAGCATGACACCCACAACCCTGGCACTCACAGCTTGTTTCTGGGACGTGATGAGAAAGGCCTGTTTTTCCCAATTGGAAAACAAGACCCTTTGGCTTGCTGAAGCCGTAGAAGTCAGGAACACAGCAGTCCCTTTTCCAGGAAAACTCTACTTCTAATGTGGTATGGGAGCAGTAGGAACCCATCAGAGTTGCAAAGCAGAGCTCCACCACTGCTGCTGGGCTAATCTGAGCCAGCAGCTGGAAGTGAAAGCCAAGGACAGCTTTTAAATGCACACGGCAGAGAGAGGAATGAAAAATATTAATTTTAAATGGATCGACACTGGCCTTGGAACTAGGCAGGCAAACATCCAAACCTGTCAGGAGGGAGTAATGAGGGCTTCAAAATTAGATGTGATCACCTATCTGTGGCTGTACAGAGTGTTTGCTGTGTATCCCTCATACCTTAGGGAGAACCCCAGACGTGAGGTTACAAGTGGGCTGTCTGTCTATGGGCTCTTTCATCTGAAAGTTTCAAGTGCTTCTCAGGCTTTAATTTAGTGCCTTAATTACCCAGGGATTTAGGTAAATATAATTGTCTTCATTTTTCCCAGCAGTACAGAGAGAGGAATAGACTGACAGAGAAACCAGGAAGCATGAGCCCACCCCCCCCACTTTCCTACCCCCCTTTTCCTGCTCTTGCCAACAGCCCGTACATCAGGGCCCTGCCAGGAGACTGCGGGCAGGAAAAGCTTTACCTTCTGAAGGCGTATCCATGCAGTCCTCTCTAAGAACTGTAATCCTTGCCCTCAAGGAGAAATGAGCTGTTTTGCTTTCCATTTGTCTTCTTCAAAGCTCTGGCCAAGCTCATCCTCATTAGGAGGCCATTAAAACACCGATGTTCTTCACATTACGATTTCCTCTTGGATTAGATGGGAAGATTTTTATATGCTGTAAAAAGATTCTCTGGTTCTGACATCTCCTTTTTTATTTGCCCAGACCAAAAGCTTGCATGGAACAGGAATGGGAAACCATACCAGCATTCAAATAAAATGCCACAATCATCCACAGAGGCGAGGGGAAAGCCCTACAGTCTCGTTAGCCAAACTTGCACATGGTTCTAATCAAATGGGTGGGAGGGAGACATTCCCTTGGCCACGGATACCAACGATTTTTTCCTTAGGTTCCAATTCTGTAACTCTTATTCATCCGAAGATAAACGGGCTTTTCAGGCAGGGAAAGAGGGCTTTGGGACTGGGCTCTAAGGCTTTTCATGTATTCATGAAGTTGTCACTTGCCTTTTACATTCAAATTCTGATGGGTCAGACTTCCTAGACGGTGTCTTTCAACACCTAATAACTCACCCAGCAAGCTCCAGTGCTAATACAGACGTCTTCTTATCAAGCTTGAGACTGAGAGGTTTGAGGATTATTTTAAAGACACTTTTTGGATTTATACTGAATCCTTCACAGGGATTATTTATGTGGCATTTCTTTCCCATTACACAGTTGAAAACATCACCTGTTTTAGCAGGAGATTTCTGGGGTGAGAGCAGAAATATTTTGAGGAATTTGGTCATTGCCATTTGCTAATGGAAAATGTAGCAACCGAAGCAGTTTTTTTTTTTAAACCACAATAAATTTTATATTTGTTACTGCTGGATTCCCATTAAATGCATTAATTACAGGAATGTTTAATGAAACAAGTGAAAAAAAAAAATCCTCCATTATGTATAGAGCACTGTGAAAAACAAGGTATTCAGCAGCGTGTGCTCTTATATACTCTTAATAAAGGACCTTAGCATAAGGTAAAAACCCAATAAAATATGCTATAATGTGCTATGGGACCCACCATTGATTTACAATACATTTACTCCTTTAGCACTAAGCGAGTTTTGCACAATACACAGCCAGCTTTTATATATTTATATATAAGACCTGTTTTCTTCTCACAAAGATTTATTGAATTTCCCCAGAGCATATTCATTTTCTAAAAAGTTCTTTGTTTTGCTCTATATTGATTGTAATAAAGGCAACAATCTTCTTCCTGTTTGACACCCGCAATATTAAAATTACCAAAAAAAGAGAGCTGGTATCGTAATACTTTATATGGAAATATTACTCTGTAGGCTCTGTGAGGCTAAATGCAGAGTTTTGCTAATATCTGGCATTTTGCAAAACTGCAGCATGTTGGGCGAGGTCTAGAAATACATGGCAAAATTATTGTGAAGTTCCAGTTTCCAATTCTTCCAAGGAACTATAAATGAGTAATTTTAAAAATAAGTTCATACACCTCCTCTTCCCCCAAATTTAAATGACGAACATGTAAAACCCATAGCAGCAAGTTCAGTATAACTGCTGAGAAAGTTAAATTATGCATAACATAATGAACATGGGTCAAAATCCTTGAAGAAATGAAGGAGGATTCTCTGAAATGCACTTGCCAATCCTTTGCATGTCATCAAAGACTATTTTTTCAAGCACGATGTAATGTCTCATGATATAATGGAACAGTTCTTGGTGTTCCCTATTAGTCACACAGGTTATTATGGTTGGCAGAGGGTCCTCTCTGCATTCCTTCCTTAGGGGTACATTTGCTCTCCGATGCCCATTCAGTTCACTATAAAATGCAGCCCCCTGGTTTTAAAAGGGCCCCCTTCTGCCGCAGTCTCACCTGTAATAATGGGAGGGGGACGTGCAAGACGCTCGTCCTGCAAACCCGCGCCGCGGGCCCGTCCTGCGCGCTCCGCAGGGTTCGCCCCGTGTGCACAGAGCCGCGGCCCACAGCAGACCGCGTGCAGGAGGCTTCAAGAGGAAAAAGCCCCTCTGCTTGCCTTGCCCAACTGAGGAAGGTCAACTTTGCTGAGAGCAAGTGTCGCCCTGTTTACGCACACCCTTGGGCAGCCGAGCTGGGCCGAGATTCTTCTCTGCCTTCCACAAATCTTCCAGCTCCCGCACGGGCACTGCCGAAGCCGCTGCCCCGCGCTCCCAAGCCCCGGGGCCGGCGGTGAGTGTGAGCATTGCACAGCCCCGCTCTCTCACCCCCTCGCCTGCGGCCATCCCGGCCCGGCGGGCACCGGCCCCGCTCCCACACGCGCCGCGCGGGCCGGTGGCGAGGGCGAACCCGGAGAGGCCCCGAGTTCTGCACCACCTCGGGCAGCTGCGTTTGCCCGGCCCCGCCGCACGGGCTCTTCCCAGACCGGGCATCTCCCCGGGCCCGAACCCGCGCTCCCCGGGACCGGCCGCGGGCAGCTGCGGCACGGCGGGGCGGGGGGCGCTGGGCGCACCGGGACACAGAGCTGATGCGGGTCGGCACGGTACGGCTCAGCGCGGCTCGGCTCATTTCGCTGGGCTCGTGTCGGCGCGTTCCCGGTGCGGCCGTGCCCCCCTGTGGCGCGGCCGGGAAGCTCAGGCGGCCGCCGCGCTGGTCCCCGCTCAGCCCCGCCGCGGCCCCGGCTCCCCTTCGGGGGCCAGGCCGGATCGGCCCCGGGCGCGGGCCGCTGTCAGCGCCTCTGGTGCTGCTGTTTGTCTTTCCTCGCTTTTTTCTTTCCCCGGCAGCTACGGGGCAAACTGCCCCGCGAACTGATCCGACCGACAACTAACTGATCAAACCCCAGTAAAGACAAAAGTTACTACCAAAATGTCTGGAATTGTTTCCTCCCCGCGTCGGCCAGCGGTGACTGAGTGGTCACTGGGTTTCATGGGAGGAATACACACAGCAATGTGCTTTTTGCCGGAGTAGGGAACCGTTCATCACTTTGGTGGGAGACCCACAAGACACCAGGGTAGCAGCAAGGGGGACATGCTGCCCTAACCCACGGAATGGCTCTTCTTTCTCATCGTTGCTCTTTTGTCTGGGGCAGGGCATATGAGTTCAAAGGGGCTGGCTTCTCACTCTGCCTGCAAATCCCCCCAAAGAGAAAGCAATGGGGATTGCTCTGGTGGTTTCTTAATTTTCCTATTTCAGAGCAGACAATTTTCAGCAAGAAAACAAATATGAGTTTACAACTGTGAAAGTGTGAATGAAGACTTTCAGCCAAAGAGTGAAAGCAAGGGAATTAAGAGTTATTAGAAGTAGCATCCTTACTCTTTATATATAACTAGGCAATCTTCAAGGTTCCTTCCAACACTAAACATTCTATGATTCTACTAAATATATATCTCAGCTGCTTTCTCTGTGGACTATGCAGACTATTTCTGTTCTTGACTTTGACCATTTTAGAAATGACAAATTTAAAATTTGACTAGAAAATGCTCTGTTGGAGTAAAGCTCTGGAGTTTATTAAAGAGCACACACAACCACATGCTGTGAATGATGCATCTCTTTATTCAGCACAGCAAGGACAGTCTTCAGCTTTCTGAAGCTTTTCCTGTTAAAATGCTAACCCTGGAAGAACTTAAATGAATAGCACTGAGTGAGGTCTCTATGGAGGGGACAGCACAGCCTGCAGAGGGACCCTGTGCACTGGGGATAAATGCAGGGGTTTGGTAACAGGCAATGACCATTGTGGAAGGAAAGCATGAATCACAGAATCATTAAGGTTGGAAAAGACCTCCAAGATCATCAAGTCCAACCATTAACCCAGCACTGCTGTGTGACCACTAAAGTAGGTCCCAAAGTGCCACATCCACAATTCTTTTAAATACCTTCAGATATTTAAATGGTGATTCCCTAGGCAGCCTGTTCCAGTATTTGATCACTCTTTCCATGAAGAAATTTTCTTAATATCGTATCTAAACCTCCCCTGGTGCAACTGTCACTTGTTACTTGGGAGAAGAGACCAACCCCCACCTCATTGCAATCTCCTTTCAGGTAGTTGCAGAGAGCAAAAAAAGTTCTCCCTGACCCTCCTATTCTCCAGCATAAACAACTCCAGCTCATTCAGGCACTCCTCATATACTTGTGCTCCAATGCATTCACCAGCTCCAATGCTCTTCTCTGGACATTCTCCAGCATATCTTTCTTATGGTGAGGGGCCCAAAACTGAACACAGGATTCGAGGTGTGGCCTCACCAGAGCCCAGAACAGAGGGACAGTCACTGCCCTGGTCCTTCTGGCCACACTGATACAGGCCAGGATACTGTTGACCATCTGGCTCGCTCATGTTCAGCTGCCTGGCTCATGTTCAGCACCTTTTTCCTCTGGGCAGCTTTCCAGCCACTCTGCCCCAGCCTGTAGTGCTGCCTGGGGCTGATGTGACCCAAATGCAGGACCCAACATTTTACCTTGTTGAATCTCAGACCACTGGCCTTGGCCCATCAATCCAGGTTGTCCAAATCCCCCTGCAAAGCCTTCCTACCCTCATGCAGACAAACACTCCCGCCCTACCTTTCTCAGTACTCTCTAATTAGTAATCAGAGATTCATGTTAATTGGCAATAAGTAATAAAGTAAAAATTCCACAAATTGAGCCTAGTTTGCTAGGCTGAGCAGATTATGGTGGCTGACATGAATAAGGAGGCCATAACCCCTTGTAATCGATTTACATTGTAAATCTACCCTAGTACAACATACCCTGCACTCACCATTTTGGAAACTACATTATTCATCACAGAAGTTTCTCATGCATTTCCAGTGATTTGATTTGTCTTTGGACCTGTATCTTATGGGAATCTGGTAAATTATCATTTAGGTGATTAAGGCTTGAGGCATCACTGGGAAGAGCAGGAACTGAGAAGAAACCAAATCTTTTGGTCACATGGGACTTCTCAAAGAAGCCAGATAGATTTTGCATGAAAGTATTTGAAAGTTTTCAGGCCATGTGCAAAGATTTCAGTCCAAAGGAGTGCTCATGCCTTTTAGGTAAAACCACTAAAACAAGGGGGTTTAGGAACTAAGAGAAATGTCAGTTATCTGAATAAAATTCTGAGTTGCACACATCTTACAGTTAAATCATTGTAAAGTTAATAGGAAAGAAAAATGTTGTTACTATTCACCAGGAAATTTTTTTCCCATTTTGCTGTTTTTCAGCAACTCCTTTTTATTGAAGGGATCCTTAACAATACAGCACAGCCTCTTAATTCTGCTGTTTGGAATGAAAACCTGAAGAGGAAAACCCAAACAAATAAAGCAGCCCTTTGAGTCGTGCTACTGAAAGTGGGTTTTGCTGGAAACTACTTCTAAAAAACAGTCATTAGGTTAAAACCAAAACTGAAACTCTCCTTCTTCATACTGATACTCTAAAACAGTACAAAAGATACCTGTGCAAGTGCTTATTTTTATGCCTGTGCTGAACTTTTAGTATCATGGGACTATTTGTGGTAGTGCAGATAAGCCCACATGTGAGTGTTTGCAGAAGCTGAGCTTATCTCCAGCCCCTATTAACTGGATTCAGGGTGCTCGAGCAGACACACACTGCTTTCTCTCAGGAGCCATGGGGTGAATACCCTCCAAGTTTCAGATCTCATTTTCCACTCTGAAGTTAAAACTTCAAAAGTCTGCAATAAGAACCTTTGGGGATTAATGTAATTCATTCTTTCCTGTCCAAGTTTTACATTGTGGGGTTATTATGCTGCTTACCACAACTGCAAGTTCTGGGCCAGAGACAACTGTTTCAGTTTATTTTAACAGGGTGTTTACCTTATTAATGAAATAACAAAGAGGGATGATTGCATTAATTACTGCATCAAACCAGCTGCCATGGCACTCCCTTGCCAATCCTCAAATCAATTAGGTGTATCTGTCAGTTAAGTTATTGAAGGTTTTTCATTATTATTCCTTTTCCCCCCTGTTTTTCTTTTAATCCATTTTGCCACTTAATAGTCTCTTCAAGTGAAAGCTATTGTTCTTCACTGAGAGGATGAGAAGATTTAGACGGACTCCTAACATGTGCTAAGAGGTTCAAAGCTTGATTCATTGTTACTCAGACCCATCTGAAGTGATACATACCCCACAAAGTGATTTTAAAATGCTGCTTTTCTACTGATAGCAATTTAGACATGCCTTGCCCTGGTGTGATTGGTTACAGGGGTTCAAAAAAGCAGTAAACCTTGGGGGTTGTCATATCTCTATGAACGAGTGGCATTGGTGGTGTCACACTAATGTAAATCCAGCTTTAATAACATGACCAAATTAGCTACCTTTCTTGTTTTTGTGTTAAATCTAGTTTCTTAATGAAACAGTGCAATGTGCTGCATGCAGCGCAGTGAGTGTACACCTTTATCTCCCTCTTAGTAAAGTTGAAACCATCAGATAATTTAAAAAAAGCAGATGGGCAGCAGTCACAGAGCTCTAGCCAGTTTCATGAAAGGAATGGGCTGGATGAAGAGGAGAGAACTCTTGTCTCATCACTGAGGGAAAAGTGAGCAGAGACCTCTTCGTCCACATGTGAGGCACAAAGCCACAGTTCCACCAATGGTCTGGGGGGTTTGGAGACACCCACTTCACTTCCCCACAGCAGCCATTTCAGAGGAGCACACAGGGGGTTTCTTTGCTCCCAAGACTTGGAAGGGACATGTGCAATCAGGGTTTTTTTAGGAGTGGAGTTAATTTTTACATCAGAGAGAGAGAGTGCCTCTTTATAGGAAGCTGCCTGCCAAGACAGCAGCAGGCACAGCACAGCCTCCTGAATGTCTGATGGGGATAAGCAGCAAGTCTCTCAGCATTTTTAGCAGTCCCCTACAGCTGCCAGTTGCACATGTAAGGTAGAAGCATGACAACAAAGCTGGCTGCTGCTTCCCAGTTCTAATTTGATCTAAATCAGATCATGAGCAGTTAAAAAAAAAAAAAAAGGCTTGGGACTACTTTAAACTAAACCAGCTGTTTATCAATAGCCTGCAAGGCCAGGGAACAGCAATACTAGTCCTGTCATCTCCTTTCTTCAGCGTTCTGCCTGCCACCAGCTGCAGAAGCCACTGGGGTTACAGATTTTCCAACAATGGAATAAACTACACTGTGGGAAGATCCATGTCCTTTTGGTCCCATTGTTTTAACAACACAAAATGTCTCAGTGCAGCTGAGAATCTGTCTTTTCACATCTCTCCCAGCTTCTAATAGGTTTCAGCAAGAAAAGTTGCCTGTCACATTTTACTGAGAGTACATAATTGCTGTCAGAGACATCCAGACAGATTTTTTTTGGTGTGAAAAACTGTTGCACATTGGACATGTCACCTGAAGTTGTTTGAGATGGGAATAGGGGGAAATATAGGAGAGGCTTCTGCCTGTGTCATGGGGGAGATCTTCACAGCAAATTTATTATGGTGGGGGAGATAACTTTTTAGTGTTATTATTAACCTCAGCATGTCACCATAGCAGTCAATTACAAGACTGGGAATTCCTATGATATCTCTGGGCCAAATTCTGCTAGTTGATGCTCCATTTAGCTTCCATTTTCCTCAGCTGGGTCTTATGCATGCATCTAAGAGTAGCATTTGGCCCAAAAAGAGGAATTGCCACTTCTGCTACAAGCAGAAGCATTTGGTATGCCTTATGTGGGTTTTCATTCCTGCGTGGAGATGTCTGGGGAGATCAACAGGATTCCTTTGTTGCCCAGTGATTTAAGGTGTTGCATGACACCTTAATTTAAGGTTGGTTTGCATGACTTCATCTTTTACCTTCCAACACTCACAAGGCTTTACTGAGTTAACTGAAAGGAAACAGAGGCAGCAGAGGAGTGGGAGTGTGGGACCATCCTACATGGATCATTCCTGTGTACTTAAAACATTAGGGAATTCCTATGTTTAGGAAGAAGAGAGCCCACCCGCCATCGCTGCGCCCTGGTGCTTACGGCTTTATGCTGTGCAAGTAATAGAGGCTATGTTTGTGTTTAAAAGTGTCAAAGCCAAGTGTGGTAAAGAAAATACCTGGTGTGATAATAAATCACTTTAAATGTTTGCAATCTCACAAAACACAGATTGTTGAGAAATTTTGTGTTGCACTCCACATTTTCTTTCAAAGGAGTGGGAAGAGAAAAAGTTTTCAATTTGTCTTGCAGACATGTAATTTTCATATTCATGCTATGTCTTTAATTATGTCATTGAGAAGCACTCAGCAGAATTTGCCTCCCTTGCAATACCTTCAGAAATGAAAATTTTAATTCTGTTTTAGTTGTAATAATAGGAGAATTTTCATCTTCATAAAAAAAAAGGACACGTGTTCAGGCCAAGGCACTTAACCAGGACTCAGGGCATATAAAGAACAAGCTGAGTTCCAAAGCACAGGCCCTTAATGCAATAGATGCAAAGTAGCCTTTGATGCCCTGTAGCTCCAAGACACCTGCTTGAGGCTGGCAGATGTGACACAGCACATCTGCAGCCTCCAGAAAGGGAGGTGAAGGGCAGGCAGGGTGTCTAAAATGGCACTGGTTACCATTGCTTAGGCAATAGAATTTCTACACACTATTGTAATTTATTCCTGCGTAGGTTTGACATTCATCTGATTATGTATTTGATAGGAAGCACATGTTACATTGTAGTGACTCTAGGGTAGACATACATGAATGAAAGATGCACAAAAATGATGCCATAGTGTCCTTCTGTGTTACTGACAAGATGAAGATTCATTAGGAATTAATTGCAAGTGGGAAACCCAGAGAAAAGCCAGGGGTGTAAAGTGTGCTCAAAGGCATAAAGACAAATTAAGGAGAATTTTCTTCACCTATTGTTACCTTATGAAAACAGTATGTTCCAACTGACAACAGTCATTCAGCTTCTGGTTGGAGGAAAAAAACCTCACTGGACTTTTCTACAGTTAAGCATTTAGTGAAATCGTGACTCCAGAATAAGTGTCCGTAGCAGCACGTACCCAAAGTAAACAGAGTTGAAATTGGAATTGTATAGAATAACACTGTGTATGAGCTTATAACAAAATAGCAATTCTGAAAATGTTATGCTGGAGAAACTCAAGATTTATTAAACCTATGGCCTTGCAAAGAAAATAAAAATAACTTTAAACAAAATATATTGCCATAGTGCTTTAAAAGTTTCCCTCACCTTTTTCGTTTTAGTCTAGGAATTACATTTCAGCTAGAGCTTTACTGCTTTTGGAAGGTAGCAAATAGAGTACTCAATTGTACAAAATTGTGGAAATTAGGACTCCTTTGGTTGCCCAGCGTGGTACTGTTCCCCATGGGCTCATTTGAAGGAGAGCTGCCCAAAGGGCAAACTGTACCCGTGACTGGGAGCACACACATTTCTCACTCTTGCCAAGAGAAATTCCATGCACAGACCAAGGCAGTAAATTGTGCTGCATACTTACTGTAAAAATTGGTGATAAGGAGAAACATAGGACATTTTTAAGGAACTTGTGCTTTTTAAGAATGATTGATATAATCATGCATAAAGTATTGAATATTTAAATGGGCTGGGGAATCTCATCTGCTGATTACTTGATGTTAAAATATGTCATTTCAGAACTCAGAATACCCTTTCGAAAATTTTGTAACTTTCTCTCTCTCTCTGGAGTCATTAATTATACGGTTTTGAGAATCAGTCAAGGGACATACTCAGTTTCTTTCTCCACTAGGCAGAGAAATATAGTTCAAAGTACTCTACCTAGTCTCTCAGCAAATTAATAGACTGGCATATGTTCTTCCTTGGCTAACACTTTTCACCTGTGACAACTGCAGGTAATTATTTTGTCCAAGTGAAACTGATTCTGGGCATTCGCAATGAGAAAACCTTTCTTTCCAGGTTCAATAAAATTTGGTATGCATTTCACCCTTGGAACTTAGTTCTTTCATTATAAAGTTGTATGGCAGGAGGAACTGACTCTTTGCATTTGAATATTGGTTTCCAAAGAGACAGCGAGAATGGGAGCAAGAGTGCCAATGTTATTCTTTAAAGATGAGGTAAGTTACATCCTGTCCAAACTTAGAAGATAAATGAGTTTGTGACAGTTATATTTATTATGACAGGGCTGCCTGCAATGCTTAGAAAAAAAGCATCTGCACCAAGATACTTTTTTTTAGGATAAAGTTTGGTAAAAAGTTGAGTAATTCCCTTATTTCAGGTAAAACTGCCTACACATTTATCCTAAAATCTGAAAGCAAACGGAGTTCTGGCAAACCCACTATTTTAAAACTGCTGATTGTTGCCCAAATATTTACAGAAATACCCTCAGAGCAACATTGGATGAAATATTATATTTTTCAGGTAGACTTTTGTAAAAATGTGTTCTCCTTTGCAAACAAAAAACACCCTCTGACAACAACAACACAACCCCAAACCAAACAGAGCAACTCTCGCAAACAAACAAACCAAACCCAAAAACCCAAATAGAAAGCCAAGGGTTCAAAACTGGAAGCTAAGTAAGGATTTTCTGGCCACTGCAGACCATATTGGTAATGCCTGCCTTCCAGTGTCACTCTTTTCAGCCTGACACTGCCATGTGGTGCCATTCCTGATGGTGATGCCACACCTCATGTCCCAGCAGTTTCTGGGACATCTGGTTTCTGTCCTACTTCCTGAGCTGTATGGCTGTTTCAGCATCCTGCTGCAGAGTAGTTCATGTACACTCCTAGAAATGTTAGGGCTGGTGCAAGGAAGGAAGGAAACAATGGCTCTGCTGAACTTCTATTATGTCTTACACCAATAACCTTGTCTGTTCATCTGAATAATATGAGAAAAAATAAAGATTATTCTGAGGAGACAGTGTAGAAAAATCATGGTGTTCTGAGACTTGTTTATAAAGCACTTTCAAATTCTCAAATTAAATACAGTGGGTGTTGGGTTATTGCTAAAAAAATCTGAGTAACTTATTGAAGTATTCATAAGGTGAATGCAATACTTATATCATTAGTCTTTTTAAAACTTTTCACAGTTGAATTCTAAAAATCAGCAAACAATGAAATTGGTTATTGGGTGTGGTAATATCTATTTCACCACTGCAAGTTGCTTTTATTGGGCATTATTATATCAGCTAATCATTAGCAGGTCTGCCTTTAGGAAATTTTGTTTAGCAAACCAAAATTATATCCCTTTTTTATGTGAAACAGTTGACATGAAGGATTATGGATATTACATGAGGATTTGTATTTCGATAGGGGGAGCTGGAATGTGAGAGGCCTCAAAGCACAAATATTCCTGAGCCATCTGTTGTGCCAGCTACACAAAAGCCAAAGAGGGACAGGAGCTTGAGCTTGAGCTTGGGAGTGCTGCCATGAATACCAAGGGAAGAAGTATCCACAGACAGTACCCTAACAACCATAGACTTTAGGTCTGGGTGGAAAGAGGAGCATCTTAGGCAAGCTGAGGATCCAAACTGCATCCACTTTGGCTTTTGTACTCCAGTACTCCCCCACCCATATGCTAGAAAAAATTGTAATCTTAAGAGCAATGAATACTTCAAAAACCGTTAGGGGCAATACTGGAATTTGGATGCTGAGGGGTGCTCAAAAAATTCATTTGCCCCATCTCATGTTGAGACTCTCTGCTATTAGATTTTTTTTTTCCTTGAATGGCCAGCCTCTCTCTTCCCCTGGAAAAAAAAATCTAATACAGATGAAGACTAAGAAGAAATTTGAAAAAAACCCTGAGAAATAAAAAAAAGCTTTTGCCTTTCATCGAGGTAAAGAGGGATCCTAACCTACTTTCCATAACTGTCAGAAACATCAGAGCTGTTTGTTTTCTTTTTGCAATAACCAGTGGATTTTTTGCTCAGTTATTTTACAGTTCTTTAAAAGCTGGATTCTATCATAAACTTCTGGAAAACAGATATTACTTTCTTTAAAGGTCAAAAAGTACTATAGGATCCATTAAAATGCAGCAAAATAGACATGCAAAATCAATTTAAAAACATAGATGCACTTGATGAAAACTTCTGCTGCAGCAGAAATATACACTACTCACACCCCAATAAGTGGAGACATGGGAACTGGTTTTTTCAAACCCCACATTTTCCCTCACAAGACTCAAACATTTCTGAATGCCAGTGTGGTTTTCAATAAGTGTTTAACTGAGATTTAGTGTTGAATACTATTTGTGGGAAAACTACATATATTTCTCAGCCTTTCTGTGACTGACTCATACCTTCTTTATTTCTAGGCTGGCAGGTATAGCATTGATGAGGAGCTTTTCACTGTTCCTGTCATCTTTGGCTGACCCAAAAGCCAAGAAGACTAAATGCATACAGTGTTGGCAATCCATGGTTTAGCAACCTCAAACACTCTGTCCCTATCCACATACTCACCATTTGGTAAGGATACCACCACAGGTGATGAAGAGCTAATTTCTCACTTGTGTGGAGAGCCATAATTTCTTTACCAAAAAACCCACCACTTGTTTATTTTGATGTATATTTACTGTGATGTAACTGGTGCCTTGCTTCCTTTTTCACACATGCCACCATAGCCCCCTCTCTTCCCAGCACTTTATTCCCACTTGACTACCCAAACTGCATGTGGATGCAGCTCAGCTGGGCACCCAGACTTTCTGGGGTTGATATCTTGATACCAATGGCTTACAGCAGCCAACACTTGAATATTCACAAGGTCGATTCAAAAAGTTATATTTTTCTCTTCTTTATACAATTAAGGAGGCAGCAGTTCGTTGCTGCTGCCAGATGGGTTATAGTTCATCTACTCACATGGAAATCAGTAGATAAAATCATGAAAGAGAGAGACAACTTGGCTCTCATGGTGTCTACGGCAGCACCGTCACTGACTTCAGAGTGGCTGTGAAGTCACCTCATACCTTTTATATGAGCTAAGTACATTGCATGATACCTCTGCTCCTTATGGTCAATTTGTTATGTATCTTTCAAGCTGTGGAAAAAGGACTTGATTTCCCTTAATTTGGCAAGCAAAGGAGATGGGATTTTCAAAACAAATTCTTCATCGCACTTAAAAAATAAAGTAAAAAAAAAGAAATAAAAAAACTACAACAGACTTCTATTAGGAGAGTATGAAAAGTAAGATCTAATGGGTTTCCACAATTTTATTTGTAGTTAACTTAGTGTTTAGAGAAGTTAGGTGAGGTGTCTAGACAGATAATGCTCCATATGGTATCACAGAGATTGTACGAGATGTCCTCAGTTTTCACTGAACCACACTTTATTTAACCTCATTTATATAAATAACACAAATGATTTATTTGCTTTTCATCAAGAGAAAGTTAGATAAATATTACTGAAACACAACATGATCTTTTGAGCTTCTATTTACACTGCTTTCACAGCAATGCACGTCTCATAAACAGATGTTCTTCAGCACAGAGGCTTGATGCCTGAAGAAGTATTTGATCACGAAACTTCAAAGGCAAGACAGAGAACAGAAATTCAGAAACATCTTTCACATTTAAAGAAACCATTGACTAGGCTCTAATAATTGATATAATTCAGATAAAGCTTGACCAGTTGCTGACCGGATCTCACCTGCATTTCAGGATTAAGAGATTGGCTGAGATTTCACTGTAAGAAACGCCCAAGGAATCTCAAGACAAGACACTTATTATCCCAATGGTACAGCTATAAAACATAGAAACATTGTAAAAATTTAGTACTGTAAGAGTGTTGTTTATCTGAAGAGAAGCTTTTGAATATATCAAATATATACAGGATGTGTGGATATAAAATGTTTCACTGAGCTTTCTGAAAGGATATAGACCACGTCAATCCTAATGTTCAGCAAAATTCTAATTGTATCAATTACTTACTATTTATCTGAAGAGTAAAAATTAGATTCAACTGAAAATAGCTTCAAATGGTAACATATCCCCCCAAGTTCATCCAAACCCTCTCACAGTTCCTGCCTATGTGTGGTGTCATAGGATTAATGAAATTTTCTACATTTCAAAGAGCATTCCCAAACAATTGCCTCCTTTTTAGAATTACCTTAATCTCAGTGAACTCCATTCATGAAAGTCACATGTTGTGAAATCAAATTTCCAAAACTGAAAGTGCCACACTTGTAGAAAGTGAAAACCAAACACTTTATTTGGTGTCCCAAGCATTTGTGTGGTTCCTGTGAAAAGAAGCCAGACCTTCCCAAGCACACACATGTCATGTGCAACTGACATTTTGGAGACTGCTGAAGAATGTAAATTCATTTATTGCAAAGGGCACAATTACATTTTTATGATGCTTCAGGAGATACTTATACTGTTCCTTACCTGACTGTCCCTCTGTAGGGGTTCAATTCATAAGAATCCTTTATTGGCCTTGCTGAGTTTTTAGGGAAAGCCAAAGGATAAATTTATTGAGAGACCATTATTAAAATAAAAGCTTTGTTTACTAAATAGAAGCAGGCATTTCAAAGAGGCTTCTGATTCTGAGTGCACCATGCTGGCCTACTTTTTAAAAATGCTCAGCACCTGCAGTTCCCCCTGCAAGGGAGGTTGGAGAATGAGACATTCAACACTTCAATTAGTGTACTGAAAGCACAAAAGCTTTAATTAACATAAGATCCAATGCAGTGATTTATGCAGATTAACCTTATTTACAAAGTTGAGCTCTAACAGGTGTTTTGCTGTCCTCCCTCCAAATTTAACAGTGTTTTAATTTTCCACTTAGGCAATCAAACTCAAACAGAAACTTAGCTGAATAAGAACATGGATCTGCTTTTGCCATTCTCACATCACAAAGATCATTAAATCACAGAAGACTGGACATCATCATAACAAGAAAGAATGCCTTACAAAAGGGGAAAAGAATTATGAACAATCCTGCATGTGTAAGAATGCCTTTCAAGGGAGACAGAATACAAACCCTTGCAGTCCTCGCAGTAAAGCTTCATGTATTGTACCTCCACTCATGGACTGTCAGCATTATGCCTTGCCAATTCATAATTAACATCTGCCATAGCCAAAGAACCCAGTGCCAGATGCAAACTGCTAAGGTCCATTTCAACTGTGGCACCACAAGTGCAGAAAATAATTTTCCACTGAGAGGGAGAAAGTTTCAGAACATGCTCTACAGAATGATTCACTTAGAAGTCATGCATGGCATTATTTAGCTTATTTTTTTCCTGTAGCTATCTGAAAAGCAGGGATATGGAGTCAGCTGGTGAGAAAACTCCAGACTCTCATGCTTGTGTCAACCATCACATCAGTGGCCTGCCTATATCTTCACCTGACACCTTAAATCAGACAGGTTGTTTTGCCTATGTCTTACTCAGAGGAAAGACTTCAACTCCATATGGCCTATTTGGTTGTTCATGAAGAATTTTGTTAGGATCATCTGCAAAACTTTTTAGATGGTGATGTATAAACCCAAGAATCAGATGTAAGAAAATAACCTGGAGATCTCTGGTCAAAAAGATCCTCATATCCATTAAATTAGGAGGTGAATTTAAGGGTGACAAGAACCAGCACCTCCTCCAAAATTGAAATTCACTGTGGTATCTGCAAGCAAAGCTGTGTGTGTGCATACAAAATTAACACTGTCTGTGAAAATAAATAGCCTTGGCAGCAACACTCCAGAGCTAAAGCATAATTGGCCTGCATTTTACTCCCCTTTTTTTTTCCTTGTAATTTCTTTGTGCTGTGTTTCTTTGTGTAAAGAAACCCTCATTCGAGGGATTTATAGCCTTTCAGGGAGGAAATTAAAGATTCAGTGTCTCTCCGTCACTCACAAAAAGCAAGATTCAATTTTTAAAATATTGTTGTTATTTGTGACTGCAGTTTATCTGCGTATCTGCAGACAATATTAGCTGTTCTTGCATGAGAATTTGAAATATAGCAACTAGTGAGTGTGATGGGATGGAGTTAAAAAAGGAAGCCCTTTCTTTTCCCTCCAGGGCATATTAGAGCATGGTGTTCACTGAACATCATGGAGACAGCCCATATTTGTACCTTCCCCCTCACACTTGTGTGGATCAGCCTGATGAAAGATCCAGATTTAGGTTCATAACATTCCTTGCCATACTCCTCTGAACACTTGATAAAAATAAAACTCAGGCAACTGATTATGGATAATTCAACCCCCCCACCCCCAGACATTAAATTGAAACTTCAAAAAAGCGTATTCTAAAGGGGCCTTAAAGAGCAGGATGAGAGGTTATTCATTGCCTCCTGTGAACTGGACTGCGTTAAGTGCCTGGTCCTCCAATAGATCTGATCCTGCAAGAGGGGGAAGGCCTGGGTCCCACAATGGGCTCAGTGTGGCAGCCCCCCCCAGCCTACACAGAATCCCATTGACAGCATTCAAACAATCTCACCCACTGATGGGTGTTTAAAGGTCTACACTGGCCATGAGGTTTTTTTTCCAAGAATAGCTATGGTTATTCATCCAAAGTGGCCCAGAAAGCCTGGAGAAAGCTCACTTATTTTTGTTGAACATGATGCGCACTAACATGAGCTCACAAGGGTTAGCTGCAGACTTGAGGAAGGAAGATCTTCAGTATAGGTTTGTTCTATGTGTTTAGATCCATTTTCTTGGAAAACTTTGAGAATTAGTCCTGTCTCTGAAGATTGCAGCAAATGGAAACAATGAGAAGTGCTAAAGCTAAATCGACCCCTGGGTAAATGACATAATCCTCCCTAGTGCCAAAACATTGTCTGAGGAATTCCACAGTTTTATACTAACCTGCTGTAATTCTTTTAGGTGTCCCTTAGCTCTCATACCACTCCCCCAGGCACATGAGACCTGGCTATTTTACTGGACTCAAGTGCTGGGACTGCACAGAGAGCAAAACAGAATTTCATAGGGAAAAGGAGCAGGTATGTTATGAAAAAAAAAAAAAAAAGAGACAAATTTTCCAATATAAATAGCCTACAGATTGTCACTGTCTCTTTCCTGTAAAAGCTTCATGCAAAAAAAAAGATAGCTGGTCTTCTGACCTTGTTCACCATGGCTAAATTTAATTCCTAGTTCATATTGCTTCATCATTCTGGGACAGTCATCCAATATTTCACCAATGCACCTTTCACTTCTCATTTGAAAAACCTAATTAGCAGAAGAAACTTTCTTTGGTTTAAATTTAACTAGCCTTGAATCTACTTGATGCAGACTTAGGCTTTCAAAATAATACACCTCTTTGGGCATATATATCTGCTTCATACAGCAACATCCCAAAATGCCACAGTGATAAGATTTCTAATAGCAGATTTAACTTAGGAGTTAAATCCAAAAGCAGTTTTCCTGGAGACACTCTGAAAAAGACCCAAGAAAGATCTTGAAGTACCTTTCCCTAGCCAAGAGGCAAAGGGAAATCATTGGTTCTTCTGAAGAAGCCATACACAGAGCAGTCAAAATATCTTCCATAAAATACCAGTTTTGTGGCTTGAAGAAGTATGCAAAAGGCTTTAGTGGTTGAAGCAATGAAGTTATGTTTAAGGAATATTATGATCATCTGAATAATTTCGCAGAAAATAGGGAAGAAAGCGCCCTGATACCTCATGAATATATTTGAGTTCATTAAATAAACCAGTAAGCCCATTAGGAAGCTAAACTGCCACAGAGCAAGAGGAAAGGTTTTTCCAGAGAGCAGGAAGAAATACTGGTTTCTCTGTTGGAGAACATCAAATTCTCTGGTAGAGTCTGGTTCTGGAAGCCACACTATTCAAAAAATTCCTAAAACTGTAGAAAGACAGGTGGTAATGAAGCAACAAAATTGTTGAGGGTTGTAAGAATAAAGGACAGCTGGGAAGAGCTGAACAAACATCAGAAGACAGTAACTGGGTAAAGAGATTGCAAGATGAAATCTACAAGGAATAGAGACAGGAAAACTGGCCATCAGTTGCATATTATGTACATGATGGAGACTTCTAACAATTCACAGCTACTCAGGAAAAAGATTTTGAAGTTAAAAATGTGTATGAATATGTATCACTTAGGAAAGGCAGATCATATTACAAAAAGAAGGAAAAAAAAAGGGAAAGAATAAAAAGGAGAATGCTCCTCTGCTGCAGACATGAAATGGATATCACTGTGCAGTTCTAATTCTACTCCACTTGAGATGTTACAGAGGACCTAAAAGAGGTGTGGTAAAGGCAAAAAAGGTGATCTGGGCTAAGGTGCAACTGTCACCTCAGTAATGATTAGGGAGGCAGATTCTCCAGACCTGATTGCAGGGTGGTATGCTACAGGCTAATGAAATCATTAGTGACAAGAATAAGGTAAATAGGGAAAGAAAGATTGTTTATTGCCTTCTAATCCAAGAACTAAAAAGCCGTCTGAAGGTAAAAGCAAGCAGCAAGTTCAGATAATCAAGGGGAAATGCTTTTTCATTTATCATATTCTAAGCCATAGGACTGTGCTATGCCTAAAAATACCTATGTCATTTTGGAGTTCAAATTTGTGGAGATAAGTCTACAGCACCACCTTGGGATCAGGCAATCCCTGAGCATGAGCAGCTGCAGCTGGAAGAGCCTGTCAGGGAAGCATCACTACATGTTTTCCTCTCCTAAAACTCTCCCCCAGGCATTTATTGTTGACCAGTATCAGACACTAATAGATTTGGCTTCTATATGTGAATTGAAACAAAAAAAGAGCCTTGTGAGCTAGAGCTACAGGAGAGCTGGGACTTAATGCTACGAGCCAGCATTTTGGAACACCAGTGAAAAAAGCAGACATTTGAACAGTAAATAAAAGAATGCATTAGTCATGGAACAGAGGCCAAAGAGAAGTTCCTAATCTCTTTTGTAACATGAGCTTGAGGAGGCATTCAATCAAAATTAAGTGTTGACAAAACTCCAAGCTGGCTGAGGAAAACACCTTTCCGCATGATGTGCAAATAGGCTTCAGCATTCAGCTGTCAAGGCCATGAACTTAGCAAGAGTCAAAAATGAACCAAATATTCATGTGGATAAATCACTGTTAATGATGATAACTTTGGATGGAACATGGAAATCCACACTTCTGAGGTTAAGCCTATCCTTCGAGTTTAACTCTAATGAGGGAGGCAAGTCATCCAAAGCGTGCTGATGCAGGATTCTCACACCTTCCCTTCTCATCAGGCAGGACACAAACACCTGTAGTTCCTTGGGCCAAATCACAAGCTCTACAATGGGAACAATTCTGTACCTTTTTATAAAAAGGGTTTGCACCAGTTGTATTTTCCAAACTGATTTATTATGTGCTTTGTCCTGCTTTTAATAAAAATTAGTAAAAATATTTATGGTGTCTTTATGTCTTTTCTGTTCTTTGGGGAATCTAAGAGTGGGAGAAGTGTGGAGGCTCCAAGCATATTGTCTGTGACCATTTGCCTGGGCCAGGAATTTGATTTACTGGTTACACCACCACATTCTTGATAATAGTCATAATAACCAAACTGTGAGAAAGGGATGGAAGTGTTCAGCCATATCAAAAAGGAAATCACAGAAAAAAACAAGGTCGAAGTGATAAAGCATGGAGCTATTACCCAGTGTCTACAGAGCAAGTACACTTATGGTACTCATAGAAGGAACTTTAATGATAGCAGAAAACAGCACCAAACAAATCCATCCAGTTAACAAAGATCACACTTAAAATAATACCTAGAAAATACTAAATAGCCTATTGAGTCTGTCACATATAAGCACTAGCCTGGATTATGATTCCTGGGCAGTCAATAAACCCTCCAACAAAGTTTTGTCAGGCTGGGAATGATGCAAATTATTTTCAAGCACAGCTGACTGGTTATTTAACCACAAACCATTTGTTTTCATAAAGCTGAAGTCAGTCTAAATCCAGAAATGTTTTCAGGTTAGAAATTAAAACAAAATTGATCTCTCCAGAAAGCAGTGCATGAAAAGACTTTTCTGTCTCAGCACCACTGTATCATTCTGTGACATGAACTGATAAAGGAGGCAAAATAAATCCTATTAATATATTTGCATGTATAAACAATGGAAAAACTGAATTCAATAAACCTGAAAAACACAGTAATAAAAAACGTTTTCATATTTTAAAGTGTTCCAACAACCACAGTTACTGGTAAAAACAGACATAATTCACACCTTTGTTTTTTTTTTCCCACACACGTGAAACACTTAAAGCTACTAATTTAGTCAATGGTGTGACCTGTTGACCCAAAGCTATCATATTTCATTATCCTCAAATTGGAGACAGTCTGATTCCATGGCAGGAGACACCTGCATCACCCCCAACAACACTATCCAGCCAAGGGTTATGCTGGGAGCATGAATAAGCAGATATGGGTAAAGAAAGGAGGATATGGGTAGCTCAGGCAGGACACAGCAAAAGCAGGGAGTTGGAGATTTCCTAGGAAGGACTATGGAAAGACACTTAAGGAGTAGTAAACTTCAGTTCTGGTCTTTGTTCCCCGCTCTTTCCCAAGTTATCACATTTGTTAACTTCGTAAAGGTGGCAGGAGGCTTCACTAACATCTGTGAAGTACTTTAAAACTACGTGATGTTATTAAATGTGCATTGTACATGCCAAAAGTAAATCCTGCAACTCTGGCTTGCCCAAATGGTTCAGATAAAGCCAATGGGAACAATAATATATGAGTGAGCAGGGAAAAAATTTGCCTAAGGAATAACATGGAGCAAACTCCAAGGCATTTATTGAGAGAAGAAGGGAGAATGTGTATTTTATTCATTTTATGACAACTATTGCACAAAGGTGCCCTCGCTTACCCCCAAGGGGTTGTACCCTTTCCAGCAATAATGGTCTGTGCCACTTGCATCAGCCATTTTAGTCTCAAGATCTGTTCCTGTCAAAGTTAAAAGAAATTTCACAGGTCCTCCCAGGGCAGGCTCCCCAGCCTGGCTGCCATTGACATTTTGTGCAATTAATCTTAGTTCTATCACTGAAGTGAGGAACTGGGTAACCTTCTCTGCACATAGTTATCAAAATAAGCATTTATAAATGAATATACAAAGGACTTATTTAAAAGCAACACAAAGAGGACTTGAGAGGGTGCTGGACTTTATGACCCCAGTACACAGCTAAAGAGGATGGACAAAGGAGTGGGAGGAGATATGAAAGAGTTAAAGATTTGTAAGGGGAGAGTTTTAAGAAGTTATTTGGCATAGGAATTAACATGAAAGGGAGACCCAAAAAATTCCTTTTCTTGGATGAAAACCTGCCTTGTGTATGTTTAAGGAAGGCTTGTGATTCGATATTTGCCTTAACCCATCCTGCTGCAGTCAGAGATGTTTCTCTCTCGACCCTCTTCATGCTGCTGGTCCGCACCACCTCTCTCATGGCAAGGTGGCTCAGTGGAATTGATCCACCTGAAAGCCCTCATCTTTTCTGTTTTACTCATCAGCCAGTCCAGTTTTCAGACCCATCTGCCTCCACAGATGTTGGTGGCACAAGTTGTTGCTGGCAAGGAAGGAGCTAAACCACAAACAAGGAAGGGACAGGAGGGGGAAGACCAATCTACAGGTGAACTGATTTAGTAGGAATTTCAAGAGAGATCCTTTCCCACTCAAAAAAATGCAACAAACCAAGAGTAAAATGATGAAACTTCACAACCTCACTAACTTGCTGGCCTCAATAGCAATTTACAACACAGTTTGCAAAGGTATATATTGCTCCCAAAAGAGCAGCATACAAAATATGCAGAGACTGCCATGTTCCCACATACCTAGCTCCCACCTTTTTAGAGCCTGAACAGGATAACTCCACCTGGATATATACTACAGTAGTAGAACCAAAAACCCTACAAGAATAACAAGAAAGTAGGTTTTAAGCAAGTGTCTTACTAAATGTCTGTTTAACCTTGTTCTGGTGGGAATACATGAAACCTTTGTGAACACTTTGTTCAGCACTGGTGAGAGTCCTCTGTAAAGCTTCAAGCTCCCCTGTGGTCAGCTGCAGAAATATCAGTGTAAGCTCTGACAGGAGCATCTCTTAACTACTGCACAAAAGCAGAAATACATCAGCAAAACCAAAGGAGATTATTGCCAGCCTCAGTGGATTCAATACATTTCAGTACATTGAAAGAACAAGTTAAAGTTAATTGCATTAATTGCAAATAATCCTATAATATTATCTCCCACATCTAACTTCATTTATTATGTCCTATATTAAAAAAAAGTTGTTTATGAATATCTTCTATCACAGTATAGTAGATGAACCTCTCCTTCTCCTCTAGTTTGTTTTTTGTTACTGTTTTGATTTGTTTGTCTTTAATTTGCCAAACTAGAAAGCTGATGCCTAGCACCAGGAACCATGTTAAAATATTGTAGGACCAGACCTGCTGTTGAAATTTGGACTAAAGCCTAATGAAAACCACAGGGTCTTCAGAACCCTACATGTCTGCACACATCTCTAGTGACAGGCTGGGGGCATGAGTAAATTCTTACATTAAAAGAAAAGAAAAAAATAATTAGAAAGTTATTAAAAGTTATGGACTGAAAAACCTTATTATATAATTTAAATAATCACCCACCCTAAATTCTCTGGCACTCTCCAGGCTCTACCACTTTAGTCCAAGTCTGAAATTGTTTAGATTGCAATGAAGACCTTGTTGAAATTAAATAATTTTAATTGGCTGGTTTTGTATGTGACTAGAAAGCCTTCAGACTCCTCCCAATGAAAATACAAAGGGGGAAAAAAATCACTCTAAGTGATTTTCTAAGTTAAGTATTTTTTGCTGCCAATGGTACATTTCCTTTTTACTTGAGCTTTGTTTCTGGTTTAATTTTCACAGTTCACACAGAACTACTAATCATATAATGAACATACTAGGTTGAAGGTGGGTTTTTTATACTTTTGCTGCTAGGTTTTTAGTTTTATAAAAATCACCTGCTGTATTCAAGATCTTATTTTCATAGTCTGTATAGAAATCAAATAATTCTATTTTAATACATTTTTGCTCTGGCAGAGATAAAACAGGTTCAGACTTGAAGGCTTTATATAAACATAATATAGAATTGGGCTTTGCAATTAACAGAATAATGCAGTTCATGATAATATGGCAACTACAACATATGATCAATTATATCTGTTTTCATTCTTGCACCATTTAACAATCATTTTCTCCATTCCTTGTAACGCCATGGAAAAAATATTAAGAGGGGTTTACAGTACTTGAACATTCTTTGAAACCTTGCTAAGGCCTTCCACACATTAAATGATATTTTCATTTCCCATTTACAAAGAAGCTGTGATCACTGACAACATTGCAGATTTTTTGAAGATACATAGATCTTGTGAGTAACCAAAGACGTGAAGTTTTGCAGAAGAATTTGACAAAACCAGAGTAGGACAGCTTGAAACACCCCAAGCACAAGCAATTTATTTTCATCTGAAGGAGGTAATGCTACATACTTCTATGACCCTCTACTGCTTTTTTGTTTCCAACCCCGGGAAGGACATGGGAATCTCATGAAGTTAAAGAAGGCCAAGTGCAAAGTCCTGAACTTGGATCAGGGCAATTCCCAGTATCAACACAGTCTGGGAGATGAAGGAATTGAGATCAGCCCCACTGAGAAGGACCTGGGGGCACTGGTGGATGAAAAAGTGTCCATAAGTTGGCATGTGCACTCATCACAAGAGGATCCTGGGCTACATCCAAAGCAATGTGGCCAGCAGGTCAAGGGAGGTGATTCTGTCCCTCTACTCCACTGTCATGAGATCCCACCTGGAGTGCTGCCTCCAGCTCTGGGGTCCTCAGCACAAGAAAGACACAGACCTGTTGGAATGGGTCGAGAGGAGGGTGATTAGAGGATGACTAGAGGGATGTTTCATGTCTCCTGTGAAGACCGTATGAGAGAATGGGGATTGTTCCAACTGGAGAAGAAAAGGGGAAATTATTATAGCCTTTCATTAGTTAAAGGGGGCTTGTGAGTAAAATGGGGACAATCTTTGTAGTAGGGCCTGTTGCGATAGGACAAAGAGTAAGGGCTTTAAAGTAAAAAAAAGGGTTGATTTAGTTCAGATATAAGGAAGAAGCTTTTGAGAATGAGGGCAGTAAAATACCGGAACAGGTTGCCCAGAGAGGTGGTAGATGTGGAAATATTTAAGGTCAGGTTAAACAGGGCTCTGAGCTACTTGATCTAGTTAAAGATGTCCCTCTCCTTGAAGGGAGGTTGGATTAGCTGACCTTCAAACCCACCCTTTTCTTACGATTCTATGATTTCACAGCAATGGATAAAAAGAGATACTGCCCAGCAAAAGAGATACTGCCTTCGTTTCTCCGCGGCCCAGCAAACCAGGGCGTTTGGCGGGACGGAAGCGCCCCCCCCCGTGCGGCTGCAGTGGGCGCCGTGGCCGCTGGGTGGCGCTGGGTGCCCGCGGGAGCGCTGCGCAGCCCGCGCGTCGCGCACCCTCCGCGCGGCTTTGGCGGGAGCCGCGGGTCACGGCCGGCGCAGCTCCTGCCGGGGGCCCGGGATAGGAGTGCGCGAACGCTCTCGTCCCCTCCGTGACAGCTCTGGTCCGCTCGAGAGGGCAGTGTGGCACCGCACTGGTACCGCTGCTTTCGTGTGTGCTTGGTGGTTGAGCACGGCTGGCTCCATCCTCTTCCAGGTCAAAAAAGGAAGTTTATCTAGACGCAAATACCATCTGGAATACCATGAGTGGAGATGGTCTTATAGGCAATAACTGAAATATATCATAATGTAGACACATATGCTTTTAATTTTTATTTTTTTTTTTTGCAACTTCAATTTCTTCACGTATATAATCAGCATTGCTTCTTAATCCCAAAGAAACTATTTTCTTTTAGTAACTACCAATCTTAATGAGACCTTAAAATAACCGTAACCTTCAGTTATTTTAACCACTGCTGAGTCTGGAAAGCAGACAGTGTCAGTGTTAGAATCACAAGCAGAAACACTGAGTAAACTATGCTGAGCCCCAGTGGGGTCAATAGGGCTCCACAGGTATTTTCAGCTTGCAGAAATCTTATAACTAGTGAGAGATGAGCTGGAAAAACACAGCTCCTATCTCAAACACAGCTGAATCCTGGGACCAGAAATTACCAAAATCATCTTTCTACTTCTAAACTGAAGAAATATCTTATAAAATGATTGGAGAAAGCTAAACATAAAAGTAATGTACCTCCTTTCAGGCCTTCTTAAACAGGCCAATGAGTCTTAGTACAGCTTGCTCGCTTTTACCAAAATTACTTTAAAATCTTAGCACACTGAGGACATTTTTCTCAAAATCATATAATATTCTTTCACACTTCTGGAGCAGTAAGCAATTCTATAAGATTGACCACACTGTGGCTCAAGTGAGGGCTGCTGGTTTTTTTCTGCCAGAAGCAACACACTGGGGTGAAAAAAGTGAACTATATGAGGGAGATGCTGGATTAGCAGCCAGTGAACTGTTGTAATGATCCATTGCAGCAGCTCTGTGGCCTTGCTATCTTGAGCCATTAATCACCAAAGTTTCATCATCCTCTCTAGCACAGGTCAGTCAGCTGATGCTTAAAACACCATATAATCATACTGTGCAGGCATGTGCTTCAGGGCTGAATTTTGGGATTATGGTTGAAGATAATCCATTCAGGCTTTGGAAGCCTTTGTGCTTTTTTTTTTTTTTTTTTTTTTTTTTTTCCCACTGCAGAATGCATTTATTTGACTGCAAACCAAGCCAGAAGAAGCACAGAAACTCTATGACCATCTCACTGATTTTGGCTTCCTCTCCATCTCTGGACATTGAGACTGTGAGCTACACTTAAGTAAAGCTGAGTATTTGAAATCCAAATTGTCTCACACAGCCCCTGTCTGCAATTCAAGAATGATCCTAAAACTTATTTTCAGTTTTCCACTCCAAAGTCGGCAGCAGGACTTTTCCTCTTGAGATCCTATTAGAGCTGGAATTGGTGGGGTTGCAGCAAATATACTTCAAATGCATTTATGTGATTTAGTTTCTGTGCAATTCCCCCCCTACCATGCACTCTCTGCAAAAAGGGCTGTAATTAGTGCTACTCAGTGCACTGTGGATATCTTTATTTAATTAGTGTTGTTAAATTACATGGCAAAAAAGCAAGTCCTCCTCTCCTTTCATGTCCATGAAGGTTCCCACAGACAGCAGAACCAGAATCTTCCTGGGAAGCAAAGTTTTTTGACACCAGGCAGGAACTGCATATTCCTTGACATACTACATGTGGGCTTGACAGACTCTGTGTGTGACTGGAGACAGAAGCAAAGGCCTGAGGAGGGCAAACTTCAGTTCCTAGAGTCAGTTCATACACTGCTGATTTCTTTCAGCCCTGTTTCTGGATCACTACTGTCTTGAACAAGGATTACTTTTTGCCCTATTTCTACATTTATTTCCAAATACTAAGTTTGGACAAGGTACAGAGGAGTCATTGTTGAGTGTCCAATTTGTACAACAGGAGACCTACTATTCAAAACAATGAGTAGAAGTAACTTTTGGGCACATTTTAAGATTCCATGATCTTAAAATATGATCTCTCACTAATGTATCCTGCTTTCAGAAAAATGCAGATTCCAGTACTTCATCAACGTTACCAGCTTGCTTGATACCCAAATAAAATAACTTTCTTGCAAGCATTTGACCACTGAAGCTGAATTTTTTATTACTGTTGTTTCCTTTACATCAAACTGACTTTCTCTAAGAGCAATATATCTTTCCCTGATTTAGAAGTACCACTCCATCCCATAAGAGTAGTTTTATTCTGCAACAAAATTGTACAGTGCAAGGAAATGAGAGGGGGGGTCTTCTCCATCTGGCAGATGATCCTTAGAAGTAGAAAAGAAGATGTGCAGGCTTATGCTATTAAACTTTTTGAGTTCAAATGGGATCCAGCTGTTTGGGATCCACAGCATTCTTGCAGTTTAACTGTTCGCAGTATGTATACTTTCAATCCCTTTATTTTTGTTTTCTTTAATTGTTGGGGCCTGAGATCATAAACGCCTCAGCCTTTCAAACGTGAAGTGCAGCTCTTGGTAATTTGTTCTAATCAACTGCAGTAAGAAATGTCTGCTCCATAACCTTGAATGCTTTTTCTCTCCCTTGACAACAGAATAGACTTCTTACAAAAAATAAACATCTGGTTTGAGTTGAACATCAAATTGCAGTTGCTTTAAGTGCCAACTATTAAATTACCTCAAATGTTTTATGTTTGAACATGATTTTTCAAGACAGCTAAATTTTTTAACTGTAGCACAAATGTGCATTTAAAATTGCTTTAGAAGGTTAAATCCCTTGAACATAGGGAGGTTGTTTTTTTTTTTTTTTTTAATCATGTGTAGTTTGGTCACTCTTCTTGCTGTCCATTTACAGAAATTATTATTGACATAAATTATTATTACAGGTTTTTTTACTATCAAATATGCCTCATCAGATGGTAACAGGAAGAAAAGCTTTGTCTAGAACTCAGATACTTAATTCTAAACTCTGGAACATAGGGAGGTACTGTCAAGACTGTCCAGAACTTACTAAGTCAAGCCAAAAACTCCTATGGACCAAGATTACAGTCTGTATTTTCATCAGGAAGCTAAGCATTAAAACTCATATATAAGACTTCACTCATCTGAAAAAAGTCAACCCTCTTTCCTTATCTAACATGATTTTCTAGAGATGAGTTTTACAGTCTCATTTGCATGACAGAATTTCAAATTTACAGCTTTACATAAATGTTGCTATTTTCCTGAAACTACCCCATTCTTGATCCACCACATTTTTGCAGGAGAGATTTTTCTTTTTTTTTCCCACTAAGTAGGTTTCCAATTCTCTCAGAGGGATTTTTTAAGATAGAGAACAGTACAATTTGAACTATTGAAAGCAAATTAAAATGAACAGCAAATTTGCCATTTTGCTAATGCTTGCAATTTCTCTATGACTGGAATTGACAGTGTTGCTGAGCGTTTTTTATGATGTTTCAGGGAGAGGGAAAAAAAATGTTTTATTCATTGTGAGAGGGCTCTAAAAGGGCACCAGGGAAGCGTAAATGAAAACCATTTTCATATTCCCTTCAGTATTTCTGTAAAACCCTTTTCCAAACCAAAACATAGTAACTACAAGTGCTGCCCAATAATAGCATTGTTTACTTCTTCCCTGATCAAAGTAAAACCACAAGGAGAATTAACAGGAAAAAAGATTTAAATTAAAGCACAGATGACTGCAGCTGCACAAATTACTGGCAATTACTCTGGTGACTTCTAAATTGGCTGTGACCCAGTGTCAGTGGTTGTCTGTGCTTGTGCTTTCACCAAAGGTGATTGTAATTGTTGTGATGATAGTTACTCCAAGGAGAAATTAGTAATTACGAAGGTGGGACCACCTGATTAAAGTTTCCATATTATTTAGATGGCTATTCATAATACTGACTGACTTTATCTAGAATATTTGAATTCTGTAACACAGCTCAACTCTCAGATTCACTGAGGAACACACTGAAACTTTTATCATAATAAGAATCTGCTGATTGTTTCAGGTACTGCATGGGAAAAACAGTGACTGTTTGTGGACTGTAGATAGGAAGAATGACTTAATTTACCAACTGTTTTTTGCTGAAAGTGATCTGAACAGGTTCAAGGGACACAGGCCCAAGTGATCTTTGAAATCCATCGTAGACAAAAAAGAGCACAATTTCATTCTGAAAAGCATCTAAACCAAACCTGACTAACCAATCCTACAATAGTAGGATTGTCTAGCAATAGCTAGACATTCACAGTGCCTGGAAAATGGATGTACTTGATTTTCTTTTTCTGAACGTCATCAGCAGATATATTCTTGTGTATGTGATAAGGGAAAAAATCACTACACTAGTCTTCAACTAGCAGTTCTTCTTGTAGCTTGATGAAAATGGCTTCAGTTACTACTTAAATAATACAAATGGATAAGGATGAAAATTAAGTCACAAAATCACAAGAGGTGAAGAGGTGAAATTGGAAGAGACCTCTGAGGTTATGTGGTCCAACGCTCTTCTCAAGCAGGGACACATAGAGCCAGTTGCCCAGGACTGTATCTAGATGGCTTTGAAGTCAATTTCTCACTAATTCTGTTCTCTAAATCCTCTAGTCTGATGAAGTTATTTCAGCTTATGTTACTTATTAGCAAAACTTGCTAATAGAAAATTGCTGATAGAAAACATGATAAAAAACTCTTTGGTTTCCTTCAGTACACTGAAAGAGGTGACTAGAGGAAAACTGGATCAGGAAGTAACATGAAAATTGTTGCCAGAGAAACAACAAAACTTACAAGAAAAAATATTAAATAAGGATTTAAGTCCTGGAGGCAATGCCCTTTCTCATCAGAAGTGCCATAGGGCTATTAGGTGAAGAAGAAGCATTCAGGACTGTAGTGACTAGCATGGAGTACTCGAACAGGAATGCAGTCAATACTGTTTGCACTTACATATCCTGTCAAATAGATATGTTCCCAAACACCTAAGACAGTTTTTTAGAAAAGCTGTTTATTACTTTCCTTCTGCTTTTTTCCCCCAAAATTCACCTGGTTAATGTTAACAGTAAAAAAACAAGAAGAACCAATAACCTTCACCTAGTTTTCAGCTGAGATATGTTACTGGTTTTGAAAACTGCTGAAGAAAGCCCCAGCTTCCTCAAGAAGCTTGCTTTCAACCTAATGCATGAGACTGGATAAGCCCAAAGGATCTGAGGTGGGTTACCCTGTTTAAATGTTCTCCTGTAGAAATAATTTGTGGAAATCTATTTCAGTTTAACTTATGACATAATAATGGAATAGCAATCAATATCAGAGCAGGATTATTTCATTACTTTACCACCCAAGAGTCTCTAGTCAGTCTTTAAACCAAACACCATCTACTGAACTTCATATGCCTCCAGCAACAGGGAGGGTGAAACCTAAGGAAGCTGTTTTTCTGTGATTGTGAAAGTGGTTAGAGACTGAAAATTACTAATTTCAGAATAAATATACTTCCAAATTTTATGAAGGAGACATAAATTCATTCGCCAATTCTAGTAAGGATATTTGAACAAAGAAGAAAAATAAATAACTGTGCTTTTGTGTTGGGAAAGGGAATCAAAGTAAAACAGGAAGAAAAGGGTCAAAGAAAACTAGCTGCCTTAGAAATGTTCCACTGTTTTCTGGAGAAACCATGTACAGTGATAAAAGGCCTTGAGTCATGGAAGTTGGAGACTACTAGGGCAACTCAAGCAGAGAATACATGTGCCAAGGTTTTTTGTGTCATTCAGTTTTGTATATACATTATCAAATTAATTACTTGGCTTGTTTATAATCTTAATACATCAACTCTGTAATTACATGTGACAGCATCAAAATTCTGAAGAGGTAAATTGTGCATCCCCAAGGATGAACTTGTGAGGAAACATGCTGAACTAAGACTTTCAAAGGGATTGAAATTAGTTGATTTTTAAGCTTCACATCTCTTTTGAAGGAAGGAGAAGGGAAGCTGTGCTCAGGAGAGGGGTCAAAGTTACCATGAGAAAATCTGTCAAAAGAGATGCTGGGAATCTTCACAACATCCACTTTTTTCCTGCAATATAACATAAAAGGTTAATGAACACTCAGCCAGAAAGAACACTGTAAGGGCTCTAACAGATGTGTGGAACAATGTCAGTAAGAAGGAGTTAAGAGAAAAAATGGAAGGAAAAAAGGGTGAACATAAAAAGAGAAGGAAAGAGAAAGAAGCGGGAAAAGCCAAAAACTATACAAAGCCAAAAGAGCATAAGGGTTGCATTTTAAGAAATATATGCATGTTTTTGCTCCCTTCTCTCTATCTCTAGTTTCATAAATTCAGCCACTATTTTGGACATCCAGTACAGTGTTCTCCTTCAGTCAGCGTCTCTGGCCCTACAGAGGCTGGAGGGGGTTTGGCTCTTACCAAGCTCTGACTCTGAGTAGAAAAGAATGGAAATTCAAGGAGGAGAGTTACATGAAGAAAATCTGCACAGTGCCAGCAGTGAGTAGCCTGACTGTTTAAATGGATGATTAAACAACTGTGTGCCTTGCGCTCTTCTAAGCCTGAGCCTGCCACATGCTCCAGGGGTATGCACCACTGCCAGTCAAACTCTCTGTCTAGGAAACTCCTTCTCCTGAGGCCAAATCTTCCCCCAAGAGCTTTTCCATCTGTAGGGAGTGCTGGACTCCTGGACGGTCGGGATGGATGGAGATATACAGTTTATTGTAAAGGGTGTGGGTGTGGGGCCCTGCTTGGAGCTGCCAGCCACAGCTCATGGCAGGCCCCAAGGAGTGGGGGCAGGGAGAGATAGGGAGAGAGAGAGAAAGAGATAGCGGGGGCAGGAGAGGATGCCAAGAGAGGGTTCCAAGATAGCGTCGGGTCCCCCGGGCACACCTTATCAGGGGCTTCAAAGTGGGCACGGAACAAGACTTGGGCCAATGGGATTACAGATACCTGATGCTTCAAGGGAGGGTTACAGGTGTGGATGAACCATACATTTTGGGGGGTGAGAAAGAACATTCCATTGACCTTTGCACCTGTCTGTAGGTAGAGGGCATTGTTTAATCAAAGGGGGGATTGCCTTCAACTGGCTGTACTATTGTTTTCTAGTTGTTTAGTGAGAAATGTTTGATATCTCAAAACTTGTTCTCATCTCAATCTCGCTTATAGTTTCTGTATTTTCCAAATCTTTTGCCAGGCAATCATATTTATAAGGCTTTCCTATTTCATCTTCCCCAGCATCCACCCATCTGGGCAAGTCAGCTGCAGAAGGGAATTTCTCCACACCCTGCACATTGCAGTGAGAACTCATGTGAAAGCAGAGGAAGAAGATCACATTCATACTAGAACACCACCTACAGGACTCAATTACCTTCTTGGTTTGTGGCTGAAATAATAATTGAGTTTAATTCTATGTACTTGCCCACATATCATCATGTCTCTTATCAGTAGAAGAGAACTCCATGACAGTATACCTTCACTTGTTAAAAATGATCCTATAGTTATCCTATAGTGTTGTAGCGTGTTTTGTTTAAAGTTCATGTCTGCCCCCTGTTTTCCTCCTTAATCCCCTCCTCTCCCGAGCTGCCAATCTTCCCAAGGTCCTCCCTACCCCCCTCCATTCCAAGTTGTCAGTCCTCCCTTTCCCCACCCCTTTCTCCAGAATGTTCCTTGTCAATCCTCCCTATCCCTACCCTTTCTTCCAGAGTGTTCCCTGTCTATTTTGTCATACTCGACACCTATTTGTTACTTTGTGTTATTCCACTCCCCTACTTCTCCTGATAGGTTTATAGTCGTTTAGTCCCACCTTAGACCACTCCCCAGCTTTACCCTCATTGGTTAATGTTCCTGTACCCCGCCTCCTGAGTTACTATATAAAACTTCTGTTCACCCCCCCGCCCCCCGAGTCTTGTCTTGGGGCTCCATCTTGTCCATCCCATAAATACACTCTTGTTTCCCCCAAGACCCGTGTCTTCGTTATCTGTCCCTGCGCCGAACCTGCCGATAGCTGGGATTGCAGAACTCGCAGGGGGACAGTCGCGCCCCTGCACTTGCTGCCCAGCACGCCCCACGCGATGGCGCGCTGCGACACTATAGCACCTAGGCAACAGCATCATCACTTTGATGGGAGCTTACACATAGACCTCATGCAGCAATGCAAGTTTCCCATGACTTTCAGCAGCTTAAAAGATACTGCTTTTATTTCCAAGAAATGTGATATTTGCCATTACTTCTAATTTGACAGCATCAACCCACAGCTGCAAGTCTCATGCCAAGAGCCTGGGAAAGTGAGTGTGACATATGGCAACCTGTTCAGGCAGAAAGAGAGAAGCAGAAATGCTGTATGGCAGAGATGGAACTTGGCTGTGGAACCTCTCCTTCCAGCTGCTCCAGAGTCAGGACAAGTCTGGGATCCTATTTAAACTGCCTTTAGACCTGCTTACTGCTATGATACTTTGCTGCCAGAAGCATCAACCTACAGTGTGTATGGACCCTATTTTTTCAAGAGAATTCTGTCCTCAGTGGACTCTGACTGCTCAGTGCACAGATGGGCAAGGGGGGTTATGGGGTGGTGAGAGAGTTGAAACACTCATATTCCTTTCTTCTAAAAAAGCCCAAGCGAACAGGAAGATCTGTCTCCTGTCTGTTAGAGATGGAAGAATGAAACAATTCAGCTGGCCAAAACAACCCTATGAGCACTTTTGGCCTTGAATTTTCATAACCTGGTCAAAGGTTCTGCATGCTGCTACCCTCTTTTCCTCACCAAGCCCTTGTTTGGCCATCATTCTTGTGGTTGCTGAAGTTTTATCTCCAGGCAAAATCTCCCTTTTCTTGTTTTCCCATCCTTGCCTACTGGCTACACAACTGGTCTGGAAGCTGCAGTTGGTCTTCTGGGCTTCTTGCCCACATACGGCTGTGGTGGAAATCTCAATGTCCTCATGCCTTCCCACTCTTCTTGCAGCTGCTCCCCTCTGGAAGCAGGAGGAAGGGTGTCCATGGCATCCCATCCACTTAGGAGAAGCCTGCAGATGTTAAGCCTTTGCACACATGGAAGGACTCAGATCTGAGTGTACTTGGACAGAAGGCAACAGCACAGAGCGAGGCACCATGGAGGCAGGCTACAACAGGTAGAGAATTACCTGTGTTATGGAACAACCAGCTTGAGCAAACCAAACCAAGCAATCCCTGCTGCACAGAAGGTCTAAGATTTAACCTCCTTAAGTGAGTCCTTAGTGTTCTAAGGACTACTGCATAACAATGCAAATCACTGTAATAGGTAAACATTTGCATTCATCCTCCCTTCTCTGAGGACTGCCTTATCTGTTCACCTTTTAGAGTGGGATGTCCTTTGATCAGAGATCTATAATTTGCATAGTAGAGCTCACTATCCCTAGCGTTTGTGCATTGTCAGATGGAAATAAACAACCCAGCTACTTTGCCAACAAGCAGCAAGCAGCAGCAATGTATATTATCAGCAGTGTTATTACCCAGCATGTTCTGGATGGACAGATGGAGGGGATGAGCATCCACCAGCAAACAGCACTGTCATTTTAACAGCATTCAGGTTTGTGCCAGCTTAACCTTACTGGGAAACTACAATTTGTTTCCCTCCCCCAGCTTTGTTTAGCATACCAACAAACAAGGGAGTCACAGAATAACTGAGGCGCAGGGAACTTTGAAATCCACACAGTGTTTTAAAGAAATAAGTGAAAAAAAATTTAAACCCAGTATGTTTACATGCAACAAGAACGCTGATACCAAAACTGCAGTCCACTGGGATGTTCACCCCCTAAGAAATAGCTTTTGAAATAAACCCATTTTTCATAATGTTTTCTAGTTCTTTGTTTCTCTCCATCCCCTCCAGTCTTATTGCTGCTTGAGAAAGCCCTTGTCAGGACAATTTAGACAGTCATCAAGAGGTGCCAAATTACAGGGACCTCAGGTTTTTCACAGTTAGTTGTTCTTTCCACTGCCGGACTCTTCTAAAGCAAACAAGATTGAATTAATATGTTTTTACTGTATCTGTTCCTCTGCTCTGCTGTTTCCCATGGCCTAGCAAAGGAAGTGTGATTGCCAAGTGTTTTCTCATTTTGTTTAATCTGATACAAAAGGTCACCTCAAGTATCCTTTTGGTATTTGCTCCAGAGCTGAATGTAAGTGGTGGCAGCCCCAAGAAGAATTCATGTTGCTAAACTTCAGAAATATTTGGGTTTTTAGATACAAACAGATGTTTCCTTTTGGTAGCTTGATTTTCCGTGTGATATTCCAAGAAGCGTAACGGGTGTAGCTGAATCACAGATGAACATTTTCTGGAAATCAATTAATTTCACACACTGCTTCACCAGTTATGAGAGTATAGCTTCACAGTTACATGAAAGAGATAAACAATTGATTTGTTTAATCAGATTCCTATTTAAATAGACAACCAATTATTCTTAATATCCACAGCTAAATTTTGCAGCAGAAGCAGGAAAATAGAAAAATTGGCTCAAGTTCAGGTCTGATGTAGATCCACCGAAATTAGCAAAAACTGGGCTGCTTTGGGGTCAGTTGTGCTTTACCAGTTTGGCACAATGTATTTGCGCCAATAAAACAAATAATTCTAGGAACAACTATTTAATCTGGAGGATTTGTAAGCAACTGTTGGTTTATGCTCTAAGCCTGTAGTTTAAATTTGCTTTTAATATATAATAAACATAGTTTCAGTTATATCCAATGCTGTTCTCCAGAACAATCCCTTTTGCAAAGTGATATATAACTTCATATAATTTTAAATGGATGGTTAATAAAATCTTTCTGGATATATGAGAGGGCTTCTGTCCCCTCAGGAAAATACCTGCCATTCTGACCTTTTCAGATGCAAAGTATGTGCTCTTTGGAAGTTTGTATTTATGGGTCAGACATAATGACTTTACATGGAAAAGATGAGTCAGGAAAACTCCATTTACTTTTTCAGAAGAGTAAATTGACCATTTGAGGACACTAAAAGGGCAGAGGAATTATGAAACTGAGGTTGTTTAAAATGTTTCAGCATTGCAGTTAAGCAGATAAAGCATCAACTCTAACCCTTGACTTGAAAACACAGAGGTCATGACTCAGTTTTGGCAGCTCTGCTGTAATGACCCAGTTGCCATAATCCTGATGTTTAAAAACCTGAAAAGGCAGAGAAGGAGGGGACATGGACGAGGCCTATTATACAGCAGAGAAAAATCCCAAACCAAAACCCAAGAAGCAAATCAACTTCCAAAGGCTTCTGAGAAATGCAGGCTGATGTCAGCAGTGCACAGAGGGGTGGCATGGGAGAGAAGGAGAGCACTGCGGGGGAGACCAGCAAGAGTAGCTGCCTAAAATTAAATGAGTGTCTTAGAGAATTATGCCAGATTCAGAATTCCTCTTTATAATGTATTAATTACTCTTGTTTTGAATGTTCAGATTCCTGAACAAAAATTAATTTCTGACTGTTCTTGTCTGATTTTGATCACTTTCAGTCCAAAGGGCACTGTCTGAAAAACCGGAGCTACACAAGCTCTTTGAAGTGAAAACACACACAGGTGACAAAAGCTCTACCACTGGCCTGTATGTCAGGATTTAATCTGTCTGTCAAGAAACTTAAGAAACTAGTTTCAACCAAAACGAAAAGATCACAGACTTAGAACAGGAGAGGTCCAACAGCTTTTCCCTCTCAGGAGGGGAAGCAGTTGTTCTGAAGAATCAGACCAAATAGATCACATAGATCACTGGGGCTGTCTGCCTGCATTATTGTCAGCTGAATGATAAAGCTTTAGGCAAGAAACATGTTTCCTAAATCCATAATTTCTCTTTCCTTGTACTTTTTTGATACTGCATAAAACCGATACCCAATATTTTTACTTGCCACACTGCAGAAAAATGCAACCTGACTGGCTACAGAAGAACCTGGTCAAAACACAATATAAGAGGTACAAAACGTGACACCTCATTACAGACCACAAAGAGAAACAAAAAGCAGCTAATAGTGATATAAAGGGAGGATAACAGGCAGGATAACAGCAGGGACACAGTGGGAGATACAGGGAGTATAACACGTGAATTTGGACAGCTATCCATGTAATGACCATAATGTTGAACCTGGATGTCTCTCGAAATCTGTATTTTTCATATTCTGTAAGGCAACATTTTCTAAGCACCTCCAGCTTCTCAGACACATTGGATGCTCAGCCTCCTTAAACACATAATCCAGTCATTCTTACTGTATTACTCCAAAAGCCTCTAGCCAGGCGGAGAAGCAAAATAAAATAGGGAAGAGGACAAAGAACATTTCAGGGGAAAAACCCAACAGTATAGTAACTTGTAAGTCCTAAAGTATAAAATCAGTTCTAGTGATGTTTTTCACGTGCTTAGATTTTTTAGTGTTCCAAATTTAAACAGCCAAATGATTATTCTAGTGCATACATGTTTGAGTCCTGCCACTACTCTCACTTCTGGTAGACTTTGGCAAATGTAGTATATGGCAAAGCTCTAATCCATCATGGTTTTTACCATGAGGGTGTGTGGGGGTGTGTGTGGGAAACAAAAATCAAAACAAACAATTCTGATTATTAGAGTTTGACTGTATTTGGAAGGTTGGAAAAATTGTCAATTCTCCTGTTTCATAAGCAACTGCATACCTCAAGGCCTAGGAGGTCGTAAATTATGATTTTCTACCACAGTATAAGTGAAAAGGCTAAAAATAAAAACTTATAAGTGAAAATGGCAGAGATTTACAGGTACAGCTGTGCTAATTGGAATGGTGGGTGATTTTAGCAGGCTGGATAAAAGCATATGATCAGACTGAAATTCAGGTATGCCTCAGGTGCCTTTGCAAGTGTCAATAAAAACAAATTAATCCAACATCTAAGTAGATCAGTATCACTGCAAGCTAACAGTTTGGAATTCATTAGTATTTTCTGCCTGTGACTTATTATAAATACTTCTGAATAAAATATATGAGAGACTATTTGAAGATGCACCCAATTATATACCACAGACACCTCAAAGAGCAGTTAGCACCTTCAGCAAACTGACAGTTACTTCAGCCTGCGCTGACTTAAGTTTAAAGAGGAAAACTAAGGAGACTTCATCTTCAAAAATGTCAGGTTTTTGATGTTCACTTTAGTGTGAATACTATTTATAACTCTCCAGTTACCAAATCAGCTTAGGTCTATACATATGTCATAGAATAAAGTTCTTAGCCATTCTGGTGACAAAGACGCTGAGCCAGAATCTCTTTTCCGTTTGAGCGACAGAAATGGAAGGAAGGGCTGCACCTCTACAGTCTCACGTTCTTAGGGATATCCTAGCAGGAAAACCAAAAGGCTCTGTACTTTATGCATCACAATAGTATCAGTGGGATCCCAGTGAACCATTCCAATCACAAATCATTCCTTAACAAAATAACTTCCATTTAAGCAGGATTTATTGAAAATTCAATACTCCTTCCTTTTCTTACTAAGAACAGACTGCATTTTGGCTGTTATCTGTAGGCTGTAAATGGCTGTTATCTCTTATTTCAAAACAGATAAAACAAACCAAAACAAACTCCCATTATACAGAATTTAAAAATGAGATAGGAAAAAAAATAAACATCTGCTGGCCTGAACACCCCAATTTTCTTGAAAAAAACCCCATATGCCAAGAAGTGAGATGCCAAGAGAAGGTAGTGCTACACTCAGGTGGAAGGCACAAGCAGAACTGTACAGCAAGTATCCCAGCACCTTCACCAGCTTACAAGAACTACTGGTAAGTTCCAGATTTTTGGCTTATTTGCTACTTCATCCATTTTCATACTGAACTCAGTGAGTATAGATGGCTCTGAGTTATTTCTGCCACCCTTGCATTAAAAGTTACAACAGAGTTTTATACTGCCAATACCTAATATAGGAGGGATGCTGGGAGAAAGAAAAACCAAAGGTTTTGACAAAATGTTTTAAATAATATGGTTTTAGGTAACAAGAGGAAGAGGAGAAATTTGATTTGGGGAAAATTAATTTGGGTCCTTATGGGAATGTCTTTAAATTTCCAAGTTAACAACTTACAGCAATGCTCATGAAAGATTCTCCCTCTTTGGTAATTTTCAGCTGAGACAGACATTTCCATGTCAGGTAACACTAAAGTTCATCTCTCCAATTTGATCAGATCTGAGAAGTTATACATTTCTTTTTAAGATGAATGTCTTGGAGCACAGTCCTCCAATACAATTAATTCCATCACCACAGACCTATCACTGATGGGTACCTACATTAAGAGCCTTGAAGTCTTTTCACTCTCATGGAGTGAAAACAGAAGGATTAAGCTGTTGCTGAAAAGAAAAGGCAAGCTAGAACATCTGCTGTATGTACTGAGCAACACTGCAAACTGTCTCATAAGTCTAACATATGTTCCCTGTCTTGCAGCATGCTTGTTCAAGATTAGATCGTGACATAGTAATGGCAAATAAACCATGTTATCCTTCAGTTATAAACAACTTTTTTTTTTTCTGAAACCATTCTTTTCCTGAGAGTGTATCTCTACAGTGAAATGTTTTTTGACCTTTTATGTGACTGCTATCACTACCGCATATTCTCCCTACTTCAAATTGTTTTACAGAAATCAGATAGATAGAGGCTGCTACAGTGCGGAGCAACTTTAAAATTTTAACTTCAATATTTCAATATTTAGCAAGATAAGGAAAATAAATGGTAATATCATAGATATGTCAATGGTACAATGACAGATGAGAGGCTAAAGATTGCACTAAAATATGGATTTGGACATATCAAAAAAGGTCTTTCTTACTGTCAGGATGAAGTACAGCAGTGTAACAATGAATCACAGATACAATTTCAGTGAACTTTTCTGGATCCAGATAGGATACGCGTGTATCTCCATGTAATATAATTTGTTAACGAATGCCGATCTTGGCTCTTATGGGCAAGGAATTAAATAAGAACACCATATAACTATTTACAGCATTCCTACCTTCTTCATATACCAGCGAAAGAATATTCCTTTCTTGACTTAAAACTGACATTCAGGTTTATTTCAAAGACAACATATCCCTGAACTATTTGTCCATTAGGAGATAAATCAGTCTCTCAATGAGAAAACTTGTCTCATTAGCTTTCTGTATATGATTCCTATCTATCATATTTATCCAGGCCTTCTTCAGCCATTCAAATTACTTCTAAATATTTACTACAAGTAAACAAACATACACTGAACTAATGACAATGAAACAAATTGCACATATGAGAAGCCGAGTGAACCAGGAAAATGCTGGCTAACAGGATTTTTGCCAAGGACTTCACAAAAAGCTTATCTGCTCTATTTCCTTGAATTCTTGTCTTATAGTCAAGTTTTTGGGGTTTTTTCCTAGTCTCACATGGTGAAGCATAATGAACTAGACTAGCCCAGATTGATGTATCAGGTGCTACATTACAGCAAGGCATTTGCCATCACTAGAAGGCACAGCTGTGACTCTGCATGAATGTTTTGTTGGGCATTCATTCTCACAATATTCTAAAAAATAAACCACTCACTTCACAACCTCTGAGCACTTGCTACATTACAAAGTGCCATGCATATGGTGACTGACAGATTGCTTTAATGTTTGTTCAGATTGTCTCTTGGTACAGGTTCCATGTGGGTGGATCTCAGAAGTGCAATAAAGTATTTTGAAATTCTAAATATACACAAAATTGAAATATTTGGAGGAAAAAAATGTGATTAGAGATTATGTTTGTCTGGACGTTAAAAAAAACACCTCAGTCAAGTAAAGAACAGGATTATGCCTATATCTGAAGTCAAGAAACACCACAATTTATTAGCTGAAGACTGCTTTACTTGGCAACAGCTTCAATTGCTCAAATGCAATTTGCAATGAAAAATCAGGCTATACTTTGGTGAGAATAAATACTTTTAACAGTACGCCAACTTTCTTTTTCACACTCAATAGCTTCTGAGATCTATTTATGCAGGGGTCTTCCCATTTCTGGGCAACAAACAGTTTATTTTTACAACATAGAATTATTAAACCTAGATTATCAAACTATAAATAAATGTGCTTTTAAAAATCCAACAACAAAGGAGATGTGTGTCACAGCATAAAAACTCATAAAGTCATTTTAAAGTGTCAGATTCCTCTTTGTTTGTAAATATCTCTATTATATTTGAAACAGTTTTCTTCCAACTATTTATTCATACTGTATTATTCATTCTAATTCTTATGGTCTTATTTGTAAAAACAAATGAGATATCAATTTATTTAAAAGGACTTATCAAGGAGCATCTCTATAAATAAAGTCATGTACAATGATACTAAGATAAATATTTGTGTTTAAACACAATTGACTATTTTTCTACAGGAATTTAATTTCTATGGGAATTAAAGTATGCACTTTAGAAAACTCAACTTTTTATGGAGAAAAACACAACAGCAGTGTTTGGACAGGCTGCCAAAACGATGCTATATTTAGCATGGAGCAAAAAGGACAAAACCAACATCCAGCACACACTGTTTCCTAATCCTTATTTCTCATTTATACTTAGAAAATATCAGATTATAGATTCAACATTTATAAAACAACTTGTCTCAAAGGAGTTGCCCACATGAAAAAATCAAGTACATCCCTATGCATGCATAATTTTTCTGATTTAATAATTAATTTTAAAAATATTTTTTAAACCAAAGCTTGGCTCATGGACCTTACACAACATATGTACACCCTTGGTGGCCAGAGAAACATAAATCAGTGGGAGTAGCCAGACTTTTGGAAATCAAGCAGTATTTCTCTTGTTCGGTGGTGGAGTTTTCTACAAATAAGTATACTGTCATGGAAACAAATGATTTTTGTAGACTCATCCCCTACAGTCAGAATGTTGGTTTACTAGTTAAATAAATATCCTGATGAGTAGACAAATAAATATCCTGGAGCAGACTTTTTTTTTTTCCTCCCAAATCCTCATTTTTCAAATCTCTTCCAGGAAGGAGCAGAAAGGAGAAGGCACAAGAGACGTGCATACTTTACCCAGTCCCTTCCTCTAAGGGTTCAAATGTTGATGATATTTTAAAATGTGGCACTTGTAGTACCTTGTGAAAAGTAAACAGCACGGCATAAAGGAATCAATGTTTTTATAAATTTAACTGTGCTAACTCAGGCTCTGATAGTCAAGCAGTGCTTTTTGACAAGAGGCATTCATCCACATGTGGACATTCACTGACACCATTGTACCTCTGTTCTCTCCAGATTGTTTCTCTCTAGCCCCATGCTGTAAACTCAGTATTTCTAGCATATTAAAGAGAAATTCTAAGCATTTTCAATTCTGCTGATCATTAATAATTTCCAGTAAAGTTATATCACCTACAGAGGATTTTTCTCTAATGTGAATAGCCTAGATTTTCTTAGACTGTGGCCAAGCTGAATTTCAAGACTGAGATTGTTTAAGCAGCTTCCCATCTTTGACTGTTTTTTCCTGCCTCTGAACTACACACCCAGTACTTGTGTGAGTTCAGCAGAATCAAAGAAACTGAGCTGGATGAAAAATAGGGGAGAGGGGAGGTGCTAGGAAAGGTTATTTTCCAGAAGGATCAGTTTAACAGTTCACCTTCTAGCTGCACAACCATCCATGCCAGCTGGATGAAGTGAAGTCAGGAATTGAAGAGAGGGAGCAGGAGGTGACAGAGGCTGCCAAATCAGATAGTGCTGAGACTAGGGAAGCCCTGGTACCTCTTGAAGACCGCCCAGCAGCAGCCCACTTAATTTGATGGGGCAGTATTTTGGTGATTTTCAATCTTTGATATATGCCATGTTCAGTAATTGCTCAGAAGAACAGTACTCAGTTCACTCTTCCCTGAGCTGCATGGATTCCATGAGAGGACAGGGCAGTAAAACTCTATTTCTGCTAGAAGGATAAACATATTGAGCACAACTTGAGGGCAGATTCATCCATTTAGAAAGGGCTGTTTTTGCAGTCATTCTTTAGAAAGGAGCTTACTTTAAAAAAGACCCAGATACATATAAATACTACTGGTAAAAACAGAGCCATGATATATTTACATTTTTCAGTCATTCAAGGTCACTGACATTTTTTTCCTCAACCACCTGATAGTACAGTTCCCTCCCTGCAAAGATGCTGCAAGTAATATCTGCAGACAAAGCCTGTAAGTCTTCCTAGAATTACAGAAGTTGTGGCTTTTAAAAAGTCAACAGCTTCATTCTGTTAACTCTTTTTGTTGTTGCTGTTGTGCAGATCTATGTATCTACTTCTCCCAGGCTGGAACAAAAAAGCCAGTTCCATTTCATTCTAGCATTTCTCCAGATGTTTGCAAAAATTCAAATAGAAGCAGTGAATTTTTAATCAGAACAACATGCATATGCTGAACAAGACACACTGGTATCATTAGCCTGATAATACTGAAAAACCTTCAGAACTGTAACTTCCCATGAGCATAAACTATTGGTATGATCCCAAACACTCATTTTTTCTTAATTTTCCTCATAAAGGATCAATAGTTCACTGATGTAACAGCACCTTATTGGCCTATCTTGAGACAGTGGTCTACCTGTTTCAGAACTGCCTGTTTTAGTTATTTTTCTGTTTGCACTCTCCAAACATATTAAAAACAAAATAGGAAACATTATGTATGTTGTTTCATGTCAAAAGATATGAAAAGAATTATGAGACATTGCCGACAGTCCTCATGCTCATAAAATGAAGAAGTTACAGCTAATCTATGACTGAAGAAGGATGCATGATGAGATACAAGGTAAGAGACAAATTTTCTTTCAGCAAATGGATTTATTGACAATTGACTATGACCATGTACAGCATCTATGCATCTCCCATTGGAAGAATATCCAGTGATAGAGCTAACGTTAGTGTGATACACAGCTTTACTCAATAATCCCACTGCATTTCTAACAACAAACAGTGGTGTACTCCACAATCATAAATGGCCAAAAGCATCCAGGTGTCAAAAAGAACACCAATTTTAAATTCTTAACAAAAAATGAAACTTGATACTGCATTCCCTCAATTTTAATTCCATTTAACATGGTGTCTATTGCAGTGAATTTTAATCTGTACACTGATAACAGAGTTTGGCCCCTGATATTCATGAAAACTACAGCCTGTCAAAATGAAATTCCAAAGGATTTCTTGCTACTGACCCAAGAAACAAGACTTCGATTTTTTCTTTCTTCTTGGAAAAGACAAAGATTAAGGCAAATGATTGCTACACTCTCTCCCTCAGAACATAAAGTCTTTTCTCTCTATTCAGTCACTGAACTCCAACCAAAGGTACCAGTTACTATGGTATCTTTTGTAAACACTTGTTCATCTGAAAAAATGAAAAGAAAAAAAAAAAAAGAGAGAGAAAATCTCCAAACTGCTTACTTGCAATTATGGTAACAAACAACTTGTAGTCACGAACACCTCGGGTCAGCAATGAATGCATGATACTGAGACAAATGTCCCCATAGAACACTAACACTTCCTTCAAGCCATTCAGTTCCACAAGAGTTCATCTGAGGATGCACATTAAATTCAAAGGAACAGAAGTTTTATTAATGGTCTCAACAATTTACCAAACTCCATCTAAAATATTTGCATTTAAAGTGCAATCCTGATTTGGACCTCTTTAACTAGCTCATTTCTAGACCACACAGAGGGAATTATTAATGTAAACTAAACCACCGTATTTTGTAATAACAGAACCACATTCTGTAAATATTTAGGAAAAAGTCTGAGAAGTAGATAGCAACTGACCATAAAATGATTAGCATTGCTCTGAAACCAAAAGCAAAATCCTAATTAAAAAAAAACCCACAACAACCAACAAACCAAAACAACAAACATTATATACTACTGCATAAGGGTTTAACTCTAGCATTACTCACCCAGCTACACAAAACACATAATCTAGATTAATACACAAAATGTTTTATTTCACAGTGAGGTACATAAAGCTTCTAACTTTAGTAGGCTAAGGCTGGGAGAGAATTGCCTGTTAGGAAAAAGATTGTTTCACATTCCTGAAATATTCTCACCTATTATTGTTTCTGAAGTAAGGCACCAATGATTCTTTATCCATCAATAGTTCACCTCTGCACCCACCCATTTAGAAAAAAAGGTGGATTATGTGAGGGTCAGTGATCTGCTGACCATCATGGACCCAGACAACTACAGCACACATTAATGTGTACAAGTACCAAGCAGTATTTATTCAAGAACAATTTTAAAATAGCTCATTTGTAAACATTCTACAAAAATCTGTTAGTTTTTTCTTAGTGGTGTCAGCAATATATTCCTGTAGAACTAACCAGCTGCATTATTGTTTCTCGTTTACAGAAAAGATTAAAAGCACATTAATTGTGCACATTAAATTGCCTCACATTCGGTTTGAGTTGAAACGGCACAGCCTTCAAACTATTCAGCAAACACCCCTACATTTCCAGCCCTCCAGACAACTCCCTGGTTGCAAACAGTTCAATGAAAAGATGACCCTCGATCCAAATTTTTGATTAGGAAGGGCTGGTGCCTTGGAAAGACCTGTTCAAAGCTCCTCACACAGGGCCAGGCCGCTCACTGGAATTTGTTCCCAACCTGCAGTCGGAGGAAGCCACCTGTAAAATAGCACACTTAAATTAACAGCTCTGAGTTTCCTTAAGGGAGGCGCTGGCTGCTGTTGGCAGTAGCTCCTGCCGTTTGCTCCTCATGGTTACCGCCTGTCAGGGCTTTTCCTTGGGTTAGTGACCGTTCCTGACAAAACGGTGAGGAGCCGGCAGAAGTAACCCCGTCCCACAGACAGACTCAGCCCCGGCCCGCAATAAGGGCGGCTGAACGCAGCCACGGAGCCGCACCATCCCCTCGGAGGCCGCGACCCCTGGGCCCGCACCATCCCCTCGCAGAGCGGCGTCCGCCTTCCCCCGCCGCGCTGCCGCGGCTGCGGGGCCCCGGCGGGCTCAGTCGGTGAAGCGCTGCAGCAGGTGCTCATCGCCGTGCCGGCCGCTGCCGCTGTCCATGAAGCGCTCACAGGGGAACTCGATGAGGTCGGCCTCGCTGAGGGCGCAGGCGGCGGCGCCGCGGGGTGGCCGGTGGGACTGGAAGCCCGAGAAGTCGGCGGAGACTCCAGTGCCCATGGAGCGGAGCGGGCGGCGTGTGGAGTAGAGCTGCCGCACGTGGACCGGGGCCGCCTTCCGACGCCGACGGCCCAGCACCTTCTTGCGCAGCAGGCGGGCGGCCCAGGCGGCCAGAGCCGCCAGCAGCAGCAGCGCGTTCACCGCCAGCAGCACCAGCGTGAGCAGCTGCTGGTCGGGGCCGCGGGGCCCGCCCGCCGCCGCCGCGGTGCCGCCCTCGGGCAGGGTGACCAGCCCCGCGCAGTGGTCCCGCGGCGCCACCGGGCACACGCGGCCGCCCAGGACGCCCTCGACGCAGACGAGGTAGGGGGTGTCCGGGCGGAGCTCCCGCAGCGTGGCCGCCGGCTCCCCGCGCTCCGGCAGGTACACGAAGCGCTGGAACTTGACGGCGGCGCCGAAGCGGTCGAAGAGGAGGCGGAATCGCGCCGGGCCCAGCAGGCGGGGGCTGCGGTGCGGCCGCACGGCCCAGCGCACCGTCACCCAGCTGGAGCCCACCGCCTCCACCGACAGGTTGTGCAGGAACAGCTTGTTGAAGTCGCACGGGTCGGACACCAGCGGCGGGAACCCTGCGGCACCGGCCCGTCGGGGCCACGCTGCTGCACTGGGCAGCGGTGCCGGCGTGGGGCTGGCGGCTATGGGCACCCCCATCATCAGGCGGGCGGTGGAGGCGGCCGGCGGTGACCCTGGGGGCAGCCCCGCTGCACTGTTGTTGCCACCAAGTCCCTCGGGGGATGGCGGGGAGGGAGAGGCACCATCGGGGCAGGGGCCGCCGTCCTGCGGCAGCGACAGCTGGGCATCCTGCACGTAGTCGAGGTACTTGCCGGCCAGGGCGGGTGGCAGGTGGCACTGCACGAAGACGGTGAGCAGGCGGCCCTGGGAGTGCCAGGCCGCCAGCCAGCGCTTGAGGCCGCGAAGGCGGCAGTCGCAGCTCCAGGTATTCCCTTCCAGCTCCAGGCGGTAGAGGGCCAGGCTGGAGGCGAAGAGCTCCCCGGGGAGTGTGGCCAGTGCGTTGTCCCGCAGGCTGAGCTCGCGCAAGCGGCCGAGGCGGCCGAAGGCGGCCGGGTGCAGGGCGGTCAGTGCATTGCGGCTCAGATCCAGTGCCTCCAGGCTGTCCAGCGGCTCCAGTAGTGTTGCAGGTAGGTGGCTCAGCAGGTTCCCCTCCAGGCGCAGCTCCTTCAGCGAGCCCAGCCCCCTGAAAGCATCCGGGGCCAGGTGAGACAGTCGGTTGCCGCTGAGTGAGAGCTTTGCCAAGCCGGGCAGGTGCTGGAAGAGCCCGCCTGTCAGCTGCCGCAGGCTGTTGCTGGCCAGCAGCAGGGTGTGAAGGGAGCGCAGCGGCCCAAAGATGTCTGGGTGGCGAAGGGAGCTCTGCTGGTTCCCTGAGAGGTCGAGGAAGCGCAACTTGGCCAGGCCAGTGAAGGCACCCCGACTCAGCCAGCGGATGCGGTTGGACTCCAGGTGCAGATAGAGTAAGTTTGGCAGCCCTGAGAAAGTGGAATCGCCCAGCGAGCCCAGCTCATTGCCATCCAGTCGCAGCTTGACAAGGCTGTCGAGGCCAGAGAAGGAGGCAGCGCTGAGACGGCCGATCTCGTTGGCGTTCACGTAGAGGATGCGCAGCTTGGCCAGGGTGCTGAGCGTGCCAGGGGCCAGCGCTGGCAGCAGGTTGTTGCCCAAGTAAAGCTCCTCCAGCCGCTCCAGGCGCTCAAAGGCCTTGGGGTGCAGCGAGCGGATCCGGTTGTACTGCAGGTCCAGGCGCTGGAGCCCTGCCAGGCGGTGGAAGTCGAAGGCGGAGATGTTGGCGATGAAGTTGCCCCCGAGGCTGTAGGTGAGGATATCCTGCGGCTCGGCAGTCTTGGGCACGGAGCGCAGGCCCCGGTTGGTGCAGAGGAGGTGCTGGTGCTGCTGGCAGTCGCATGGCTCGGGGCAGATGGGCTCGGCCGCGGGCAGCAGCAGGAGGATGAGGGGGACGGAGCCCCAGAGCACCCGCGGCAGCACCATCAGGCGGACCCGGCGCGGCGGCCCCATCCCGGGACGAGCCGTGGGCTGCTTCCCCCGCTGGCTTTGTGTCTCTCCGGCATCCCCTCCGCCTCCTCCGCGGCTGCTAATGGGCCCCTCGTCTGCTCCGCGCCGGGCTGAGCTCCGCACCGGGCAGGCAGGCGCGGCGGCGGCGGCTGCAGGTCGCTGTGCCCGGCACCATGGGCTCGCCCGGGCCGGCCGGGAGCGCTGCCGGGGCCGCCGCCCGGGCTCTGCCGCCCCTCGCGGCCCACGGGCTGCGGGACGGCGGTGGCGGAGCCGGCGCTGCCGCGGGGGGCGGGCGCGCTGCGGAGCGGAGCGGCTGCTCCGCCGGCTCTCCCAGGGGCGGAGGGGACGGGCGGGGAGGGGACGGCAGGGGGGCGGCGGGCGGAGCGGGGAGCGGGAGAAAGACGAGCTCCGAAAGTTGCCGAGAAAACTCAGCGGAAATTCGTACTTCCCACACTGTGCCCTGGGGGACCGGAGGATCGGATGGAGCGGGGGAGAGGGAGGACGGCGCGGCGGGGGGGCGGGGGGAGGAAGCCCGCGGCCGGTCCTGGCTCGGCTCAGCCCCGGCAGAGAGCAGGGGCGCAGAGTGGGAAAGTAGGAATTGGAACCGGCTGTGGCTGCCTCCCAGCCACATGGGTTGCAGATAGAGCTGCTCATCGGGGAGGGGGAAGGGAACAGCAGTAAACTAGACGTCGTCTGCCCGCCCCATCTCTCTTTTTTTTTTTTTTTCCTTTGTATTTAGAAACCTGCCAAAAGCAATAGTTACGGTTTACCACGCATTGAGGACTTTTCTTTGTGTTGAGCAAACGGCAATCAGAGGACTAAGCCTCCTGTAGTATATAAGGGAATTAATTCTCATTCTTTGCACCATCCTGCCCGGTAGGTTCCCGAGAATGCTGCCAGTGAGGATGCAATTGAACATGGCTCCAGTTCCATGAGGGGCTCGTCAGAACTATCCAGATGCTCTTCAGAAATTCCCGTTTTAAAGATTCTTCTTGCTCAACGACACACAAATTCAGAGCAAAAGGAAGGTGTTGGAAAGCATACTGAAATGGGTACCCATCCTATAAATGACTTGCTTTTCCCTTGGGCATTTTTTGTTTTTCTGAGACTAGTAAATAAGTGCCTAAGGGCAGAAGGAAATGCCTAAATAATTAGGTATATAAGATATCCAAGGATGATGAAGGAAAGAAGGTAATGACCAGACTACCATGTTGCAAATGTAATAAATATGTTGGAAAATGATTACACAAGAAGTTGTATGCAGCTGTACACACTTAGAATACATTTCTGCACTAAAGCTGTGTACAAGCCCTCCTTCCTTCTCTTACCAAAAGGCAGAATTTAGATAGCTTTTGTAGGAGCTTTGTTTTAGTGGCCATATCAACATGAGCAGGGAGCATGAGTGGTACTTTGTGGTGAGGCCTTTTGTCTGCTTTCACATTACTTTGATCTAACTCTGATTTGGTCCTGAAGAAACCTTGCTATCGTACAGGCCTGTTCTTAGCTTACCTTATTTTGAATTTGTGTCCTAAATTGTTGATGTTTTCTGAATGTGGACTCAAGAGGCTTGTTTACTTCACGAATTAATTAGAAATTTTCTGTTTAAATTATTTGTAACTACTGTATTTTGAACATGCTTGATTAGTAACATCATGCTTGATTTTTTTTCCGGAAATCGGTCTGAATAAGATTCACAAAAAGAACATTTTGCTAGCCTTTTAAAATAATTTTTCCAGGTTACTCAGAAACCTGTCCAGCATTTATTCATTATTTGAATGACCATGGGTTAAGAATTCAGACATTTTATCTCAGTTTCTTCCTTATTGACTATTTTTTCACTTTTCAGCTTTTTCTTTTCAATACATCACATAATGTCAAATATTCAGGGAAAAAGTAGATCTATGTTTTTCTCCTGCAAAGATTCCATATTTCTTTCCTCATTTATGAAGTCCCCATGGTTCAGGGAAAGGCATCCTGGCTCTGAAAGTTTTCTTTAATTCTGAGCAAAAACTGACTAATGACACATTTGCTTAACTGGGGTGTACTTTAAATAGTGGAATTTTAGAAAACCATTAAACCATTCTGTGAACTTATGGTATGCTTATTTTCTGTTCCTTTGGGTTATTCTTTTGAAACATGGTTAAGCTTATAAGGGCAATTTATTAACTACCCTTCCTGTAGAAGCACCATAGATCTTTTTCTAGTCATATGTCATTGCAAATACTAAACGTTTAAATGAGATTTTGTCTTATGTATTGCTTTTGATTTATGTCTGCTGAAACTTAGCCATTATGATTATTTTCACTGTGTTTGGGGAATTATAAGTGGCGGGGATTTAAAAAAATGAACTAGTGATTCTTAGGAAGACAATTCATCACACACTTCTTCTCACACTGAAAATATTGTATACCAGAAACAAAATAAACAATTTCAATGGATTTTTTTTCCTGTTTTTTGAAATTAATTCAAATAGGAAGTTTAATATTCAAAATACATTAGAAACACAGTTGTTGAGATAAAAGATGCCACATTTGTTTTCCTACTTTGGAAGAGGAACTTCCCCATTGCTGTAGTTCTTGTTTCCTTATCCAAATATGCAATAAAATTTTAATGCATGATTGAGGAGAAGTAGTAATCTTTTTATACCCCAACCTACAAAAGTATAAATCCACCTATGAAAAAAATGGGTAGAGGGAGAATTAGAAGTAACCTATTCTTAAAAGCTTTAAAGGTTATCTTAAAACATACCTCCATGGTTAAGATTTGAAGTCTGAGGACTTTGAAGGGCCAAGAAAAAATAGTGAGATCAGAAATACCATCTTTCCACTGAGACATATCTATTCCTATGATAATTATGAGGAAACTGACCTTAAATAAGGTATTGTTTTATAGCTAAATGGTGCCCATATGTTTGTTATAACTAATACCTCTGATTTTCTTTTTTTTTGTTTGTTTGGTTTTTTTTTCCCAAGGGATATTTTTAGGCACTGGTGAGAGGACTGGTGATTGAAAGTGGACACACTTGTAGGCAGAATGCAAAATGGAGTGAAATAAGCAGCATGCTCAATGTAGCCTATCCTAGCATACACTGACTGTGGCAATGTCCACATGAGAAACTTCCATTACATAAAATTAATATTTCTTAACTCTGGAATAAGAGAACTGGTGCTGAACTGGTAAGTTTAAGGGCTGGTATCTGATAGATTTATGTAGTTACCAGGAATGGTAACTAATTATCTGTAGCTAAATCTTGAAAGAGGAGTATTTTGTCTGGTCTATACAATTTTTCTGCCCACTGCACATCACAAATGTTTTCATCTGAACTTTTAAAAAATGTTTCTAGAAGTGTCAGCTTTGAACTTTCTCACCAAACTAACTGGCTTCATAGAAACTTTATTCAACCTCAGGGTCAGAATTTCTCTTTAAATGAATAAAAGTTTCTGTAAGTTGATATAGCAGCATGTTTAGTTGGTTACAATATAAGAACTTAATTTGAAGTTATTTGACTTACACTGTCTTAGGAAATTGTTATATACAACGTTACTCCATGGGTCATGCCAAGTTCCCCTGAAGTAAGAACAAAGGAAAATGAAGATTACACACCATTCCTGTTCTCTAGCTGATGAAATGTCACTGTATGAATCTATACTTTTACAGTTATTTTTGCTTTTCAAAGAGATAAAAATCTTGAGGAGCATTGTGAAGTAGTAACAAAACTGGATCATACACCATCTTTTTTAGTGGCTCCTACAGCCCATGGATTAAAGCATCTTTTAAGTGGTCACCAGTTTTTTGAAATTGAATATGCCAGTGGAATATATATATATATATATATATGTGTGATGCAAATACTATTGTGTATGAAAAATAGGAGAATTCTAGTGGCAAAAGCGCTGGTTTTTTTTCTTCAGAATTGCACAAATAATTCACTTATATTGTGTAATTTAGGTTGGTTGTGCTTACTATAAATAATTAAAATTTTAAATAAACATTATCCTGATACCATGGTTTGTGTGTAATGAAATGTCACTAGTTGCTTCCAGTTCTTCAGGAATAAAGCATGCCTCTCAGGGCAGCAGTTAATATTGCATGCCTGTTCAGCTCCACAGGATGAAAACTACCAGATGTTTTATAGATATCTGCTCCTATCATCCATAGAAGTCTGTGGCCTACATAACTGTGGTGCAAATATCTTCGATCTTTTCAGAATAAACATCTGAGTAAGGTATTTGTAGTTTTTTGACATATGATACCAGTCTAGACATGCATGTACCATTGTGTGCGTGCTTTGTCAAGCAATCAAACCCCACTGGATTTCGTATAGTGTAGGATTTGCCTCTTTGACTTCCTTTGGGCAGGCGGTTCCAGGACTTTGCATTGGATACAGCAATTGCTTCCTTTGTGCATATATTAGTTTACCTGCCAAATAATTCCAAATTTGTTTTTTTGAAGTTTCCCTGCCTGAACTGTGTGAAACCAGTTGTAGCTATATCCTCAGGTACACTGTATTCACATGTTCTGTCTGCAAGTGAAAATAAGCTAGCTCAATCTATACACTTAAATGCAAATCAAGCAGTGGATGATGTTTCCACAGTATCAGTGTTTCGTAACAATAAATGGAGAGTTAGGTGTCTGTGTACTTCTGTGCAGTGATGTCTGCCAGTATGTATCACTGACAGAGGTGAGATTCACTGAATCATACTTTCAAAAGTCTAAGTGATTATTTAGCTGACATATTTGGCTTTATCCAACACTTCTTTCCTGAGGGAGAAACTCCTTAATGGAAGTACATACTTTTTGCATGGTTCAGCATCTGTCATGGTAAGAAAGGGAGAACCCTACTTTTGTCACGATAAGAGTAGTGTAATTTATGTAAAACAAATGCATATGTAGCTTATGCAGGGCCAGTTAGCTATTGCAGTGTCTGCAATTCTTTCACATGATTCTATCCATTTTTATATCCAATCTTTGCAGTACTGTTAGACCAGTTTTTCCATAATGGGGTAACAAATCAGGCAAGTGTTCTTGCAAACATTTTCTTCTTCTCTTTCTCCATAAAAGGGTATGTGTGCATATAGCAATCTTTATCATAATATACCCTTGACATGTTTTTAGTGTGATAGATGCTCTATTCTGTTCCTGTCATCCCATAATTTGGAGAGTCTGTAGCAGAAAAAAACCTAAATAGAATGCCACTTCGACCAGTACGTCTATTACTAATTGGTAAAACATGTTCTGATAGATATGCAGAAAAATAGAAAACATTCACTGTTTGATGTAATTTTCCTCCATCAGGTTAGAAGGGAATGCTCAGTGCCTCTTAGTCCAGCCTTCCAACTAGATCTGGTTGTTCAGGGCTCTGACAATTCTCCAAGGGTGGAGAATCATGATGTCTCCCATTAGCTAGGTGAAGACAGCAGAGCTCTCTTACAGCTAAACAAATCCTTTTATTTAAGTCACTCCTCATACTCTGGGGAGCTTCAGCCTCATGACTATTTGTGGGCCTCCACTGTACTTTCTTCTGTAGATCAATGCTGTTGTTCTTGTACTGGGGCAACCAAAAATCCCAAGGCCACTAAGATGATTAAGAGACTGGAATGACTGGAACATCTATTGTATGAGGACAGGCTGAGAATGCTGGAAGTTTAGCCTAGAGAAGAGAGGGTTCAGGGGGATCTCATCAAGGTATGGTAACACTTGAAGGTAGGGTGCAGAGGGGGTGGAGCCAGCTGCTTTTTGGTAGTGCTCAGTGACAGGACCAGAGACAGTGAGCTTAAACTGGAGGCTCTGTACGAACATCAAGAGCCACTTCTGCACTGTGAGAGTGATGGAGCACTGGCATGGGCTTCCCCAGGGATCTGTGGAGTCTCTATCCTTGGAGATATTCAGAAGTCAAATGCACTGTTCAATGACTTTGCATTTGCCTTTGATCAGTTTCAAGAGCATTCCATTGTCTCTTTTCTCCAGTCACTTGATCCCTCTGGAGATCACCCTTGCCTTCCAGCCTCTTGGGTACTCCCTCATGCCTTATCATCCATGATGCTGCAGAATATGCACTCTCTCCCATTCTGCTGCTTGTTAATACGGATGTGAAAGAGAATTAAATGATGTTAAAGAGTGGATAAAGACCCACTTTTGATATCTGAGGAATGACAATAGTAACTGGCTGCCAGTTAGACTTAGTATTACTGATCAGAACACAATTTGTATGAGAATCCAACTGATTTTCCATCTACTTTATCCATTTATTTAGCCTGTGTCTCACCAATGTTGCTATAGTGATATTACAGGACACTATTGATGGCTTTGCTAAAATCAAGGTAAATATCATATATTACTCATCCTTTGCCCACTCACCCTCAGTGACATTATCACCAAAGGCATTTAGGTTGGTTAGACCCATTTTATCCTCAATGAATCCACACTGGGTGTTTTCAATCACCTTTTGGTCCTTTATGTGCAGAAATGACATCTCAGAAGGCTTACTCCAGAACCCTGCTAGGACCAGAGGCAAGGCTGAGTGGCACGTGGTAGCCTGGTTCCTCATTGCTCTCCTTGAAGATGGCCTTTTTCCAGTCATTGGGACCTCCCACAATTCCCATAACCTTTTGAAGACCGTGGAGAGCAGCTTTGCAATGCAATCAGCCAACCAAGACAGTTGATGGGCCTGTCTAGGTCCATGAATTTGTATATACACAATTAGCTTAGTGGTTTCTGATTTCTGTGGGTTCTGATCATTGTTGCGGGCAATGCTTTACTCCTACAGACTCTGCTACTGACATGAAGGAGCAGGGACACCTAAGAAAAGCTTTGCCAATGCAAACAGAAGCACAAATGCATTTAATACCTCAGACTTTTCCATTTCATTTATCACTAGATCCACTGCCCTGTCAAGCAGTGGTCTCAGCACTTTACCTCTTCTTTAGGTTTTTTGTTTGTTTGTTTGTTTGTTTGTGGTTTTTTTTTTTTTTCTTTTGGGGTTTTTTGGGGTTTTTGTTTGTTTGTTTTTGTTTGGTTGTGGTTTTTTTTGTTTGTTTGTGTTTTTTTTTTTTTTTTTTGCTGCTGGTACTGAAATCTTCCTTAGGTTTTGTTTTCATATCTCTAGGTAGTTTTGGCTTCTGCTGAGCCTTGGCTCTCATACCTTCCTGCTCAGACAGTGTCTCTCTCAATTCAAGTAGTCTGTTGCATTGTCCATCTCCTGTGGTCTTCTGCCATACTTGTTTTCCTGAGTGTCAGGAAGGACCATTCTTGTGCTTTGATAGTGTTGCCCTTGAAAATCATCTAGCTGTTCTTGGCCCTGTTGTCCTTCATGGCAGTATTCCATGTGTCCTGCCATACAGATCCCTGAATGAGGCAAGTTCTGCCTTCTTGAAGGTCAGGATAGTAATTTTAAAAATATATCTTGTTCACTTGACTCAGGATTTTAAACCTCACAATGTTGTAGTCACTGCAGATAAGGTTTCCCTCAACATTCACAACCTCAACTGGTTCTTGTTTCTTCATAGAAGCAGCTGCAACAGAGCACCTACTTAGCTTGTCGGTTGCCTGTATAAAAAAATTGTCATCAGTATGTTCTCCCCACTTAAATAGTTTTAAACAATTGGAAACTATGTACTAGACCCTGAACTGGAGTGATTCAGACTACCTTTGACATTATTAGACCCATGTGCTTGTATGTTTTCATAAATAAATACCTGACCTCAAGTCCTAGATGGTTTTAAAAAAACCATTTAAGTACGACAAAGTTTTGGTTAGAAAGACTGACTGGGTCATCAGTTTTAGTCATGTGCTGTCAAAGTGTGTCATATGAGTTCGTTCACATCCTTTTGAGAAATTATTTCAGCGTTTTTTGCTCCTTTTGCTTATACTGGAAGAATGAGAACATTCTGGTTCTAGTAGGCAACCTTCCAATTTCTGATACAACTTCTTCCTATTTAGTATGCATTTCTTCCTGAGGGTCTAAATTACCCTTTAATTTAAAAAAAACCTTTACTTATCTTTGGCATTTATTGTTCTGATATTTATGGAGACCCTAGTCCTGTCTCTTCAGGCTGTTTTGCTGTGATAAATAGTCCAAGCTGGTTTAAGCTGCCATAGAGAGATAGGCTCTTGATTCTCTTGATTCCCAGATGCCAATCTATCTCATCTCTTTTTTAATTACCCTTTATTGGATATGAGTGATAGAAATCTACACCAACTCCAGATGAAATCTGTTTAATGCCTGAAGAGAGTTTCATATGCTTAAAATTATGCTCACTTTGAAATCACTTAAGGCCATTTCATTCAACCCCCTTCACTAACTTGTACATTTTTGTCATATATAAACAGTGAAAACTCTAGATTTAATTGAAAAATGGCTAAGAATTTGTAACTTTTTCCTAATACCACATTTTTTTCTATATTTGGTGGTATGTGGTACCAAGAATCATAGTTTTTAATGAATATGGGCAGTAAGGTAGTGCTATATAACCCTTTCATCTTAAGCACTGAGCATTTATATATAAACTGACTTGTAGACATATGTGTGTTTAGTGGGGGAAACATAAACACTTTGCCTTAACACTGTAGACAACAAGCCTTTGAAGTGGACACAAACATATTTTTTAATCCTGTATTGAGAGTTGTTCTGTGCAGCCACTTAATTTGTGTAAGTACCTCAATAAAGTGTTTGTAGAGTTTTTCAAAACATTTCTAATTAAACTGAGGGGACCTAGAAAATTGAAGTGGATGCAAAAGCATTGTGGACCTTATATTATTTTATTTTTATAAATATTTGCATTTTGATTACACAGTACTTAATACCACATGGTGAAATGTGATATTGGATCAAAGCCCTTGTTCACGCTGTAGCTGAGATTTGTTTAAAATGGCTGATTTATTTGCAGTATTCCATGATACTCCATACTGTTTAGTTACATGTTATTTTAGCTGAACATGTTCCAGTAAGCTCCAAATAAGAGTATATGATATTGGCTGAAATTGTGGACAAAAGAAAGGCTTGCTATAACATGTAGTTTAATGTATAGAACTGGTGATGAAAGAGCTGTAAGAACACCTAATATAAATAAGAAGGTACCCTGATATTCTCAGGGTCTGGGAACACATAGACGAGATGATAATATTCTAAAGTGGGACTAAATATGGCTGGAAGACTTAAAACTGATCTGTGTTGGTAGTTGCTTTATAACTTGTCAGATTTATCAGCTTTGGTTCTTAAAGGATTTATTCTCTGCTGTACATTATTGTCTGTCATTAAAATCTGGATGAAGGAACAGAAAGAGCTTATTTAATTTACTGGCAATTCTGCACAGAGGAAGAGCTGCAGATATTGGAGGGTACAGTCAGAGATGACAATTAATTAAACAATTAAATAATCTAAGGAAAAAAAGTAAGTCATAGCCCCCAATAAGAATGTGGTGAATAGAGAATGTAGGCAGGGAGAGTAGTAAGGATGATGAGTGTTACAGCAGTTTTGGTAGTAGGAGAGGATACATGGGCTGATTTAATGTGCATGTCTGTAGTTTTCACCACTGTAAGTAAGAAATCTTATCTTAAAAACATGCTGACAAGACACGAATTACTTTTATTTTTTGGGTGGTTAACTGAGAGCTCAATAATTTCTGAATGTCTAAATTAAGAGTCTCATCACCTGGTTTATAGTCATTATTTACATAGTATTTAAATATTTAGTATTTAGCTTCTGCTAACTGAACTTGCACCTTTACTTTAGAGGTCACTCCTTTTGAAAATCAGGCTTTCCAGATGTTTCAAATTATACAGCCATCAAATAAAGGACTCTAAATTTGTGGGGGTTGTGGGTTGATCTGTGATATAGACAAAGATAGAAACAGCTACTCCATGAAAGCATGTAAGTATTTGGACTCCAAAAATCCTTTTTCTCCGTAACCTTTCCAGTCCGTGTCTCCTGTATAATTTGACTTTCATGTCCTGCTCACAGCAACCTCTTCAAGGCTTTGAATTTCCATGCCGTTAAGCCAAGATCCCTGCTTCATTCATAAAGAACTATGCAATACTTAATATCAGAATATATGGAAATATATATGTGCATAAATTCTGACAAGGTTTAAAGGCTTGGTTTCTAAATTCTGAAATTTCTTAAGATGTTTAAATTTTAAAATTATAGAATACTTTAATGTGATTTATTGTTAAATGACGTTCTTAACATTTGAAGTGCTCTGTAGTTCCTGGAGTACTCTAATTCTCTTCATACATTATGAAATAAAAGATCTAAATAACTGAGTAACCCTTTTTGTTTTCCATACCAGATTGTGGAGAACAGTGCTGGTTTTTTTCCAGGTTTCGCATGATAATTGATGATCCAGTTTGAAATTCACAATCTTCTGTGAAGTCTGAAGTTGCTTGGAGAGTGGATTTGGGTTATATTCTAAAGTGTGGGTTTTCTTTGATTAAAACTCTTACATATTTCTCACCTAGCACACAGGATTTACAATATTAATTTCTATAGTAATATATAATATAGTTTTTATCTCTGTAGCCTTGTACAATATGAATAATGTTGAAGAGTCTTGATAGGGCTTCTGCCTAGTCTTGTTCAATTAACCATTGTAAAATTGTCCAAAAAAACCCCCCTATTTCAGATTAATGCTGAGTATTTAGATAGCTACACCAGCATTGTTCTAGCAGTGTTATTTTAGCTCACTTGTATTTTTTTTCCACCTCCCCACCGCCGTTTGTTTTACATCATGGATAGGGGTTTTGCACAAAATTAGGAAAATAACCCTGTACCAAAATTAACATCCTGAAAGTAATAAAACTTAATAGAAACCACATTTGTGATGGACTGCTTGTTAACTGTAATCTGGAGGATCACTGCAAACATATTATGTAACAGATATCTCATTCTCAATCTATGCAGATTGAGAAACTTGGCTTCAGAGGCAGAGGAAGAGAATAGAGGCAGAAAGGAGAACTAAGACTTAAGGGGAGAATCTGGTAGATTTATATTTTTATTATATTTTCAGGTTACTTGTTGAGGAATTCCATCATTCTGCTCTGTTGTTTCTTACTGTAAATTGATTATTTGATTGTCTTTGATATTTCATAAATACTTTTATATTGCGGTGGCTTATTAATAGCTCACCTACTATTGATTGTACAGGCCATGTGAGAGAAGAAAGTAAACAGTAGTGCCACCAGGGAACTTGTGTAACACAACCCAGTGCTGTCCAGTCTAAATGGGTGGAGACTGGTCTTTAGAAAAACACTTATTTACCTAGAATCTCAAATGAAACAATAGACTTGAGCCTGTAGTATGACATACTACTGTGCTTGCTGTACTTTCCCCTACATTTCTTAGGGGAAGGTGCACTAAGTACAGCATATTTGATTTTTAATGATTTTTCTGCCTCAGTGACTTCTCTTTTAAGCTGAATATACACTACATTTTGGGCCAGACCTTCAGTTGGCATTATTTGCCATACCATTACAGGCTTTTCCTTACATGAGTTAAAATGCTGGTACATCAGCATGCAACATTTTTACTCAATCCCTCCTGTAAATATTTAAAAATGTTCAATAACCTGGAGAGATTGAGTTATGTATGAGGCCAAATTACAATAAAAATGAAATATATTCAACAAAATTCGTATTTTTTTCCCCAATGGTAATATCAGGTAGTATTACCATGTTCAAGCGTTGAAATGTAGTAAGAAAGGCAGAGAAAAATCGCAGCTTTTCAGTTATAACTTCTATTATGTTAATTCTGTAGAATAAAAGTGTATCTGAAGTAAAATAATTAATTTAGAATTCCTGGGGACTTCATCCTGTATAATAGCCATGATACAAGAGGTTTAACATTCAGCAGGAATTACAGTGAAAGCATGTACTAAATATATACACTATATGTAGGGATAGAATTGTTGAAGCACACTATTAAAGTTGGTAATAAAAGACTAAGCAGCTTTAAACCACTGTAAAGTAAAAAAAACTTGTCTGATTTCTTGCATCACTTCAAAAATTTAAGGAGGGAGGACTTTCTCCTTTCTTCTTCAGTGTTCCTGTGTTAAGAACAGCTTTGTGTTTTGGAGTTCTCCCCTCCACCTTGCTTTCTGGAGTCACCTTTACTTGAAAAATCTTGGTTTACATCAGGTATTATGAAAAAATTATTTACTACTGATAAGGCACTGGAGGCTGATGAGGCACTGGAACAAGTGGCCCAGAGAGGCTGTGGATTCCCCATCCATGGAAATGTTCAAGGCCAGGTTGGATGGGGCTCTGAGCAACCTGGTCTAGTGTAAAGTGTCCCTGCTCATGGCATTGGGGATGGAACTGGATGATCCTTAAGGTCCCATTCCAACCCAAACCATTTTATGATTCTATGAAGTAAATAAAACCTTCCTCCATGGGCTGTTACTTTTTATTTTCATACTTGAAATATCATGTGAAATATAATTTGTGTGTAGAAGAAGTGTTACACTTCTGGGAGATGATTATTCTCTTTTCCTGCTAATAATGAACAGTGTAATTTTCTATTAGGTCATAAGAAACTGTGAATATCATAGATATTGGAAATTTATTTATATAAGAAATTTGAAAGTTAAAATTACTAAACCCAAACCAAAAGGATAATTTTATTTATAGCTTAGGAAATAAATATCTGAAGCAGAAGGAATGTAAGAATTTCCATCATTTGCCACTTGGCTATTAAGCCTGTGAACTTTTATGTCACATGAGAGACTCTTTCATGTCACATGAGAGAATCTTTCAAACTTCCCCACCTCAATGAAAATTCTTTTCTTTTTCCATTTCAGAGTTGTCAAGTCCACTAGTAGAATAAACACAAAGTAGGATGCTTGGACTCCTTCAGCTTTAAGCATCTCATATAGGCAAAGTTTGTGGTGGTGAAGTCAGTTTGTCCCCTGACTTAGTAAAAAGTGAGTCTCTGGTCATGCTCCTATTTAAAAGGCCTGGTTCTGGCATCAGAAAAATAGTTGCTAGGCTAAAGAATAAAATAGATATTCTTCTACAGCTATGTCTGTATTTAAAATGCATGTACTGTAAGAAGTGGAATAAAAATATGTCCAATATCAATGGACATACATACAATAATGACCAGGTTTCTGGAGGAAAAAAAGGCAAGAAACAAGATTATAATTGTGTGCAAACAACTTTAGGTCATTATTTCAATTGAAATAGGTTATTTAAAAATGTACTTGGATAAGAAAATGTGCAAAATATGGGACTGAATATTTCTCCTGTTGGCTTATCTAACTTTAGCTGTCCTCACACATGGCAGTGATGCCACTATATAAGAAGAGAATGGTTTCTGAGGCCAAGCCAAGGCTATGTGTACAGTGTTGTGAAATAAGGTTGTTGCTCTAATACCAACTCATATGTCAGTAGGAAATAGAAGAGAATTCATTCTGTCAAAATACTGTACTAACAACCAAAAACTAAAAAACATTTGCAGAGGAATATGCAGAATAGTGTATTATCCTACTGTAGCTATGAAGATTTCCTCTTGTTCAGTAAATTTTCTCTTTCAATGTTTTTTCTTCTTTTTCTTTTTTCTCCCCCTTTTTAAACATATGTCAGATATTCTTGTTTTTTACACTCTTCTGAATTATTTCCTTTGATTTAGATATAAATATGTATTTTCTGTAAATTAAACTTGCTTCGACAATAGAGGAAGATTAATAAGCTCTTTATGTGTCACTACTGGCCCTTCACTGTGCAGCCTGCTCAGCTATTTCTGTTGGCACTCAGCAGAGCTGGAGTTTTGCCTAGAGTAGCACAATCATTTTATGTGCTGGAGAAACAGCTAGTCACCACCTCAGCTATATGATACTCTGCCTACTGCTATGCAGGGACACAGTTGCAGTATTTGCGATAGTGCCCTCATCTCTAAAGCTCTGTGATGTCCACACTTTATAACTTTTTTTCAGAACAGTTCTCTGTTTTCCTAGTTTTTATGTGTTTTGATGGTTTCATTCAGCTTCTTACTCTCAGCCAGTGCCTGACTTGACTACTTGTTTAGAGTTGTCATGCCAACTCCCAAGATTGAAAACTGAAGTAGGGAGAGTATTTATCCTGATTTTTCTCTCTCTTTTTTTTTTTTTTTTTTGTGTGTGTGTGTGAAGTACTCACTTCACAGTGACCAAGCTGCATGAACTGAATGCGTAAGTATAGTAAACAGCTCTGTGCCATTGGTCTGACACTTAAACTTCTAAATATCTGTTTCTGTTTTGTGAAGACTTTGAACACCCCTTCCTTTATCCTTGCTGCCTGTCTGCATGCTGAAAATCAGGAAACCTATAAAAAATCAATGATGTGAGGAAGGAATTTTATAGACAAGTTGTCACATTTTTATGTAAACTGAGCTGCAAATATATATCAAATACCCTACATAGAAGTATATCTTTAAAAAATCCATCAGTCTGTTCAATCTTTTTGAAAATTAGATAGTACTCAAATTGATGCACTTTTCATGCCAAGTCAAGCAATATTTATGTGTATCAGCTTTCCAAATAAACAAGTGAAAAATACAAAAGAGGTACGGGAAATCAAAAATGCAAACTCTTAAGTTCTTATATTGAAGTCATCTGCAATCATTATGCTTGTTAGAAATGCATGTAACAAAGACATAGTTCAGTGAAAAAACCTGTTCTCCAAAATAAACAGTAGTTTTAATAGGTTTACTGTAACTGACAGATACATTCAAGGGTGAATTGCATTGGAAAATATAATGTGTTTAAAGGAAATTGCTTTAAAAAGGAAGAAACATGGAAATTTCATTTCTGGTAATATTGCTCTGTGGAGATAGCTGTGGAGGTAGGTTTGCTCTAGTTTTCACAGGAACCACTGTATGGCTTGTGAACCATTGCATCTAATATGTCTTGTGCTTTTCTTAAGTTAAAAAATGTGTCCTTTTAACTTAGGAAATAAATTGAAGGAATAAATTGAATAAATCTTTTATTTGAAATTGAGCTTTCCAGGCTGCAAACTGTTACTGAGAACAAGCTTTTATTTTGTATGAAGAGCTTTAGAGAATCAAATAAACTAGCTCAGCCTTTTCACAATTCTTTAATAGTAAAGTTTGCTTTAACTGAGCTTGTTCTAAAGTGGAAGGCTTTTATATCTCCTTAAAAAAAACCAAGAAACCTCAGTTATCTAAAGAAGCTCTAACTTAGTAGACATCTGGGTTCCAGAGCTGTATTAAACATTACCTATACTTTGACAACCTTGCAATAATCTCAAATAATTTAACTCCAAATACAGGAGACTGCAGTTTATCTTGTCTTGCTCTGGTCCTTTATACAGACAGAGGAGGAAAGGTAATCGCATTGGTCGAGAACTTCAGGCCTTAGTGGTTGTGGATAACTGCAATAGATGTTAAATCTAAAAGGATATAGAGACTATTTGTACCTCTACAGAAGCCTGTAAAAAAGGCCAAGTTACAAACTGCCATAGGAAGAAATATGAAGCATTGAAAATGTCTTGGGATCCTGTGGTAACACAATCTTTGACCAATAGTTTCTGCATGATCTTTAGAAGTGTGTATATGGTGTATATGTAGATGCTAAAGCAAGAAATCCCTGACAGGATTTATCCTTCTTCTCCCAGTTCTGATGCCTTAAGTGGGGATATGAACTGTCCTTGAGAGGCTTTAATATTTTGAGGAGCGCTAGCAGAGCCCAGCTTGTTTATTTCATCTTATGCTTTCCATCCTAATACTTGCTCTTGATGAGATGGGTATAAACTACATAAAAACAGATGATCAAGCAGCAAGATGACCAAGAAAGATTGTTTACATTCTACATCTGCCAAGAGGAAATAAACTCTAGTCTTCTATTCTAGGAATGCAGCTTGAAAAAAACCCTTACTTTCACATCATCTCCTTTGGTACATCCTTTATACTGAATTTTATGCATCTTTTCCTATCTAGATTTATTGTGAGAAGATCCTGGGATGGGATGAGACAGAGGCAATTAGAAGAGCTAATCAGCTGGAATGCTGAGAACCATTGCTTTGGAGGCCTCTCATCCACGCGGCACCGTCAAATGCACTTTGCTCAGCAAAGGACAACTTGTTTGTTTTGGCCATGCCTCATGTGAGCAGAGATAGTGAAGAGCCAGGGAATCTAACTGGATAAAGAACATCTGCAAATAGTGTTCTCTTAATGTGTATTCTATCCAAAAAAGCCTTTATGCTTTGTCTCAACTCTGGTCTTAGCCACACAGGCAGGTTCATTCAGAATTAGCTTTGGTTTCCTGTAAATAAAAGGGGTCAAGAGTCTATTTCATGCTAACCCACAGTAACAGTGTAAACTGTTTATAAAAAAAAAAAAAAAAAAAAAAAAAAAAAAGAAATATTGTTTGATATATGCAATTCCATTATGTTCCATAATGGAACTAATTTAAAAAATTGTAGATTTAGAATTTTAATTAAGTTTTTCGTTGTTTGAATCTTGCCTATATTTCTGTGGTTTTTTTTTTTTTAGTGTAAGAAGATGGATTAATTTGGCAATCTATCAAGAGAGTATAAGAAATAAATTGCCTGCTGCCCCATGTGACATAGAGGCTAAAAAGTTAAATATAAAATTTTGAAGACTATGCTAGGTGAATTTAGAGAGGTAATGGGGTCATATTGCTGCAGAAGGAGCTATTTTTTACCAGTTCTATGAATTAAGTTACAGTCTAGGACAAAATAATTTGCCTTTCAGTTTGATAATCTTTTTTCTCAAGCAGAAGCATCTTTTTAATTATTTACTGTCATGGTCCTAATATATTAATAATCATGAATAGCTGGTTATTACAGTTGTATAATTTCTTCATTCTGAATGAGTTTTCAATCTGTACTCTGGTGTATGGTGGGATAAGCACAATCTTTAAGTTGTTTCCAGAGAGCAAAATATATATTATTTTAAGAACATAGAGTTGGAAAAAATTTCCTTCTGGGACAAACTCACATTTAATTCAGTTGCTTGAAAGTACAAGCTGAGTTTCCTGTCCTGTAGACATGCTTTGCATGGAATTGATAGCTGATATCATGTCCAAGGAGATATTGCTGTAATACCTTTTATGAATCTTCTGTCTCATGGATTCAACTCGTGATAGAGATTTTGTTCTCTGCAGCCTTTTTCTAAGTGAAGAGAAAAAATAAATTCATCACAGAATGACCTATGGTATTTTGTATTTATGGTAGTCTTCAACAAGGTAAGCAATAAGTTAACAGCCAGTATTTCACAGTCTAACAACTGCAAACATTTGTATCTATATGTCCCTTTATGTGAATTTGCATTGTTTGGTAAATTAAGATAATATTAAATTAAGACTATAATCCTTATGTATTTTACTGCAAACTATTTTCCTCTCAAAGCTATTTAACATGACTACCATTGTTGCAAATTTAATTTTACAAATCAAAGAGTTTTGGTATGAATTATTACTTGCACAATACACCACAATAAACCAACCAATTAAGCTTTCCTAATTGACTTTCTGCACTGACTGTTGTTGGGTTAATTCAAACATTTTTTCTTCTCTTTTTTGTTGCTTACATATTTTATGTAATGGATTTTTATGATTTGGCTTACAGTTTTTTGATTCTTTTTTTTTTTTTTTTTCTTTCTCATCAGAGGTTCTTTGATCTTCTACTTAACTGTTTCTGTTAAACTGATCAGGAAAGAACATGCATGGTCTGGCCTGGCTCTTAACTGCTGTTAGTGAGACCAGGGTACCATGTTTCTACATTATGGAGAATATATTAGAAGACAGTGAGATTTCAAATATATTTTCATCTTTATGTGTAGTGCATTTTATCCCCTCTGTTTTTCAATACTGACATTATATTTAAATAACAAAAGGTCTTTTTTCTCCATGACTATTATGCATCAGACCAACTTGTCAGCAGTTTGGACACTGGGGATAAAAAAATCTTAAACTTGAAGAGATTTAGCTCTTCATACATATATCACTGGTCTAATCTATGAAAATTTCATTTTATAACAACATGTGAGGTAAAAAACATTTTCTGATTACTCATATAACTTCAATATTTTAAGGAGGGAGGACTTCCTCCTTTCTTCTTCAGTGTTACTTACCTTTGTGGTTTTGGGTTCTCCTCTCCACCTTTCATTCATGAGACACCTTTACTTGAAAAATCTTGGTTTAGATTAGGTTTTAGGAAAAAATTCTTTACTGTGAGGGTGATGAGGCACTGGAACAGATTGCCCAGAGAAGCTGTGGATGCTCCATCCCTGGAAGTGTTCAAGGCCAGGTTGGATGGGGCTTGGAGCAACCTTGTCTAGTGGCAAGTGTCCCTGCAGGGGTTGGAGCTACATGATCTTTAAGGTCCCTTACATTCTTTTCCTAAAACTCAGCTGTATTCAGAGGACAGTGAATTAGTGTCATTTTAATCACTGCTCTAAAGTGAGCTCAACAAATTTTCCAGAACCTGCAGCAACCTGGATTTGGAAGCCTATGTCCTCTGCCTATCTAGGACTACAGAGAGGGAATCTACAAACCACTGCCCACTAACCCTGATTTATGTTGCCTCTCTCCAGCTGCAGGGATTGCAGCTCACAAGTTTTTATGAGCCCAAATTGTAGTGCTACACCCTCTCTGAAATTTATTTTTCAGCCTAAAATCTCACATGAATGTCACAATTAAGTACAGTCAGCTGGCTGTAGTAACTCTAAATACACCTTGATGGACCCATCTTTAGTAATTCAAACTCTCCCATCCATCCAATCCTTTCCTACAATTTCTTTGTTTAGGAGAATAGTCAAATCTTTCACTGCATTTGGGAAGTGTTGGTAAGTAATTCAGTGCTTCTTCACCTTACACAGAGACACTCCTTCAGTGTTAATCAGAGGTAGAATCCCTCTGATTCAATAGGTTACTCTTCCTCCTGAGCTGCTTTTTAAGGTGTAGTAGTGAATATGTCTTTTACAGCCTACTGAATTACAGAGCAAATTTTTCTTATCTCCAAAACACCATATAGTACAAAAAAAGAGTTGAAGTTTCTGAATTTCTTTGATTGGCTAGTAGAGGATTTTGAAATGGCAATTAGGAAAATGGTTTCAAGTGCCTTTAAACAATATAAAGATTGAGATTCTCTCTTTTTAATAGTAATATATTCTATGCATCCAGTTTGCTTTTGAGAATATGATATTAGTGACTTTTGAAATTTTTTCATATTGTTGATACATTTTTTAAAAACCTACACTTTACCATCTAGATAATTGCAAATAATTACTCCTATAACATTCGCTCTATTAAAAATTTTTAATAGATTAATCCTGTCAAAAATTGAGTACAGATAACTCAGTGTATATTAGGTTGCATACAGCTTCAGCACAACTAAATACTTCAAGTACCCAATGACATCTGAATGATTCTTCTAACTATATATAAGGTCTGTTTAATGAATCTTTACTGTTTAAAGAAAAGTGAAGCCCACTCAAGTAAAATAAAAGGAAATCTGACTTTTATTACAGAATGACAGCTTTTTTTAACCTCTCTGCTATGTTTTTTTCTAACAACATATATGTTAAACCCTGTATTTTTTATGTTTTCTTGTATTTTGGCACAAAATACTCTAAACCAGAGTATTACTTTCAACTCAAAGATTACCTTTAAAAACCAAATTACTTCTATCCAACACATTTTACCTGTGAATTATTTTCTGAGAAGTAAATTTCTGTATCTGACTTTCTAACGTATGAGATCCTCTTTTCTGGATACACGTTTAAAATGTTTAATTATTCCCATGAGAAGATTAGTAGATTTATTAAAAAAAAACTCTATGTTCCATGATTTCTGACATTCACACAAGACAAGAAGAAAATGCAGGAGGAGAATCACTGTTGCATTACCCTGTCTCATGTTGACACTGAGTATGAAAACCTGGGCTCCAGAGGGCGAGAGAAAGTTCAGACTTCATGCGAAATCAGTTTTGGGCCTCGCTCCCAGGATTTGCCAGCCATGCCAATTTCTATAGGACATAAACTCTAAGATAATGCTAACGGAAAGCAAGCCACAGCCACCACACTCATTTTCCTTTGGCAGGGGGATCAGTTTAAATCCCCAGAGCAGTCAGTGCTGTATCCTTCCAGACAGCACTCTCTCCCCTAATCCAATCAGCACCATGACCAGAAGCTGCTAACCACGCTGTGGATTTCCAGATTTCTGCCCTAATTGGCGGTCTGCAGGAACTTAAGGCACGAGACAATGGCTGGCGCAGTCAGGTGGGTGAACATCTGCAGCTCCCCTACTCCAGGCTCTGCTGCAAAGCACCGCTGGGAGGGGCTGCCCCAGCAGAGCCCAGTGCAGTTGGCATGCTCCTGGGAAACAAAACAATGTTAGGGGTGGGATGTGGTGTCCTTGTCACATTAGTTGTGACCCAAGCTCCCTCTTTGACCTCTGTGTTGTGAGTAGGAAAGGCATTGGCTTTAGGATGTAACCCTGCGTAATTGTACCAGAAACAGTGTGGCAAGCAGGACTAGGGAAGAGATTGTGCCCCTGTACTCCGCACTGGTGAGGCTGCACCTCAAATCCTGTGTTCAGTTTTGGGCCCCTCAGTAGAAGAAAGACAATTATGTGCTGGAGTGTGTCCAGTGGAGGGAAACAGAGCTGGGGAAAGCCCTGGAGCACAAATCTTGTGAGGAGTGGCCAAGGGAACTGGGGTTGTTAGGCTGGAGAGAAGGATCAGGAGGGACCTTATCACTCTCTACAAGTATCTGAAAGGAGGTTGTAGTGAGGTGCAGGTTGATCCCTTCTCCCAGGTAACAAGTGACAGAACAGGAGAGAATTCTTGGCCTTGAATTGTGCCAGGGGAGGTTTATATTGGATATTAGTAAAAATTTCATAATGAAGAGGGTGCTCAGGCACTGGAATAGGCTCACCAGAGAAGTGGTGGACCACTTAAATGCCTGGAGGTATTTAAAAGGTACGTAGATGTGGCACTTAGTGACACAGTTCAGAGGTAGACCTGGCACTGCTAGGCTATCATTTGGACTCAATGATCCCAAAGGTCATTTCCAACCTAAATGATTCTACGATTGTGGATTTAAACAAGCCAGGAATTTAAGTAAGACAAACAAACATCAAGTTGGTTGAATAATATCACTGAGGTATATCTTTGTAGTTTTACTCCTTTTATGTACAATCCAAATCAAAATAATCCTGACTAAAATTGTCCGGTCTCTGTTTTAGGTTGTATTAAGGCTTGCAGGAGAGATTGCATGATCCCTTACATATGGCAAACCATCTGTGTCAGAGGTAACTGCAGACAGAAGTTGTGGCTCTCACTGTGTGTCAGGTTTACCAGATGTAGGGACAGACAGCAGGTTTACCACGGTCAGCCTCTCTGTGAAGGAATGTACAGCAGCTGGCTGACCTGGTGCCCTGGTGTATCCCACAGGTCAGTGACATGCTGTGCAGGGCAATGTTTCTTTCTGGATTATATTTACCTTCTGCTCACTTTAAGCCACATTTTGCTCTTTTGTAGATAACACACTTTAAAAGGAAACTGAGGCTTCTTTTTTTGTTAACGTAATGTACCTTTTCCAATAGCTGAAATAAGTGCATCCAGCTATGTTTTTCATATAAATTTCTCTATCCTTTCCTTCCCACCAATACTTCTGACAACTATTATCTCCTGGATGAACCTTTACAATAGCTGTGATCAACACTACTCTGGTGAAAAGTGGCCAGGTCTCCACAACATACCTCCTGCAGAGATGCCAAGGTCATGATGGACATAAATGGTGCTACTTACTGTGCTCAGCTATGGACAGAATCCAAACAAATGTCTCTGGTGGCTTGCTGTCAGGAAGGCTTTGGAAAGTCCTTGAGGCACTTCTGCAGCACTGCACATGAAAGGGCTGAAAGGAAAGGTTTTCTCTGTGCTAGAGTTTTCCAACACAGAGTGGCATTGTTTCATATCTTAGATGAACACCAAACAATGTCCGACAAGTGATGACTTCTGAAGTTTAACCTAATTTGTTAAGTGGGTAAGCCTATTGTTTAGAATAAATACTAAAACAATCAGTGGAAGTAGCCAGTCTCCCTAAAGGATATTATTAGAGAATGAATGAATTATTAAAGAGAGTATGTTTGTTCTGGATCCCACTAAAACCAAGCTCTCACTGACATCCTTCCTTTTATCCAAAAAAAGTCATTGCTTAAGGGCAAGTCAAAGATTTAGAGTAAAGACTGCAGATATTTTAAATAAAAAAAAAAAAAAATCAAACTTGTGGATGTAATTAGCAACATCTGCAAAGAGAAAGTTTATTTCCATGATGCAGAAATAAAGATTTATTTTTGCCAAAATGCTGCTATTTCTTTGTATTTCTTTCCTCCTTTCTTTGTTAGCTAGCTCTGTGCTATGGTTCCTTGTGGTTTGTCTGGGATATCGAGAAGCATGTTCAATTAAGCCAATGAGAGGAGTACTGCAAAACAGATGTGGACAGACCCCAGCATAATGGGGCGAGCAAACTGCTGGAAGCACAGAGCAGAAAAGGCCAAGTTTGTTCTTGTTTTCTGATCTCTGGCATGGGACTGGAAGTTGGCTGATAGTAGGTGTTTTGAACAGCCCTGTGGCTTTGTGGTAATGCAGTGCAGTATCATTTGGGAGAGCAGCTGGATTCCTGATGTGGAATTATTGTTTCCTGGCTGAGATGTGCTGTGGAAGCAACGAGCTCTGCTCCAAAACTTGAAGGGCAACCTGCCTTGCATGGGTAAAGCTGGAGAGTAAATTGGTAAGAGACAGCTTCACTCCTCATGCAGATGGTTGGCAACTGCAGGAAACAGAGACTCAATTTGTGGTGAAATGCAACCAAGAGCTGAGGGATGAATGCAGATCAGGAGCTTCAGATTGATTTTGGAATAGCTCTAAGTTAGCAGAATTATTGTCTTGGCTTACAGTCTCATCTCCATTTCCCAGTAGCTGTAAAAAATCAGCCTGGAATATGAAATTAATAAATACCAATATTATATAATTCATGTGTTAAGAAGTTTGCAACCAGATTTTGTGCAGTTCTTTCTGCACAAAACTCTTTCTCCAGGCAGCAACTGAAAGAACAAGAGGACACAGTCTTAAGCTGGGAAATATAGGTTGGATATTCAGAAAACGTTTTTTATGGAAAAAGTGATAAAGTACTGGAATTGTCTGCCTGGGGAGGTGGTGGAGTCCATCCCTGGATGTGTTTAAAAAAAGATTGGTTATGGCACTCAATTCCATGGTTTAGCTGAGGTGTTAGGGCATGGGTTAGACTCAATGATCTTGAAGGTCTTCTCCAACCTGCTGATTCTGGGATTCTGTAAACATTATTTACATATTGAAACTATGAAAACTTAGTATTCTTAAAGCTGCATAAGCATTCCAAAGATATATTCAAGTTTTCTTCTATTAAAAATTTATTTTAAGTATGCATTTCTCTAAAGCATATACCCTGAATCCAGTACAATGTCTTCAGAGTAATAAAAACATTGAGAATTTCATGCGAGCCCACTCACATATCCAGCAGGAAACAGCATCCTGACCTGTCAAACATCATTTTACAATTGAAGCCAATTGTATTGTTTAAAATAGAAGGCCAGTTTTTTAGAAGGCCAAACGAGTGTGCTTCCTTTGTTGGCACTCACTCTACATTAGCACTGGAAAAAGTGTTATTTACTGTCCTTTGCTCCTCTACTTTTTGCAAGAGTTAATGCAATGGAAGAGGATCCTGCTTCCCCTAAGGAAGAGCATGCAAGACAGATTCACTCTTCTCTCCACAGCACACCCCAGAGGAGTCACCACTGAGTTGAAATCAATGCTTGCACAGGCGATGTCTATTTTGTGTCAGCTATGAACACCAGGCAATAAAGACCTTTTTATTTTCTGCCACTTCTACGAAACTGAAAATTGTGCTATTAAAACCCCTTTTTTTCCTCTGCCAGCACAAATGAAAGTGTCTCCCCAGCCATTTTTCATACACCATGGGCTTGTGCCTGCCCAGTTTGACCCTCACCAGCCAGAATGAATGTAGTTCTTCTTTCTGCACATACCACTGGCAGTTCATTCCATGTTTGGAACAGGCTACATAAGCTGTGCATTGTGGCTGCCCTTGGGTTGGATGTAATGGTGCTATCAGCTGCATCACTCCTGGTCTTGTTCCAAAGCAGAGAAGTCCCTGGCGATTCAGCAGCTAGCTGGGGGAATTTGGAGCTCCAAAACACAGCTGAGGTCACCAAGAGTTTGTTCGAAGTTAGTTAAAACCATCGTCTTTAAATAAATGCAGCTACAGTCTTGGAGGGGGAGGTGAGAGAAGTTGCTTGCTCGCTCTATCAAGAAGTCCCCCTCAATGAACTAGACTTGCAGGGATCCTACTTTTTCTCACTTTTACCATTCGGAACTTGATAATTTATTAATAAAATATTGTTTTACTGTAATGCCTATGAAGTGCCTAAGGAGGACTACAGTTTTCTTGCATTAAAGAACAACAGGTGTAGGCATTTATTTGGAGTCCAAGGCAGATCTTGAGACTTAATTTGTAGTCCAGTCTAAGTGATTCATAGCAGATCACTTCCATTCACCATGACAGTATGGTGGCAAGATAATTGATCCCATCTTGTTTCAGGATATTTTCAACATTTACTGCATTTTTGTTTCCCTCAACCAGAAACTACAGAAGAAGGCATTAGCTTTTTTATTTTTGGTACATATGAGTAACCTAATTAATTAAGCTGTATCTGTGCCAGTAGCAGCAGTGAGATATTCATATCTACTTCATTGGGTGAAAGAAGGAGAAAGAAATGGACAGGGAAACAATGTTAATTTTTATATTTTCATTCAATAAAGGTAAAAGTTAAACTTCTTAGGGTAAACCATGAAAGCATTCTTTTTACTCGGACTATTTTTGGAAGCCTTGACTGCTGCTGAAGTCCTGGAAGCACAGTAGGCAGTCCAAGATGAAACTCTTTTACCACATGTGGGCCTGCAGGCATTAAATCCCAATTTCATGAGCAACAGTTCAGGTGGAAAGCCACAAATCATTTGGCATATTAGCTTGTTCAGTGGCTGGACAAGAAGTGTTTATTTAACACATTAGGGTTACAAAGGCTGTGAAAATAAGCAGAGTCACAATAAAAAATTTAAACATTCATTTTGACAGAATGACAACTATGACAACCATGACAACCATGAAAGATATTCTAAAATCTAAATCTAAGTTGTATGGTCAGCAAGAATAAACTACTGTTCTGTTACTTCCTAATTTAGTGAATTGTTTCCTATTTAAAATCACTGCTAACTTGAGAATGCAGAAAATGGGTTGATTTCTATTGTATTTGATTACCCAAACAAAATCCTAGTGTAGTTAAGCTTTGAATTCAGCCTGTGGTACACATGATTAAATTTTTTGGGTAGTAGAACTGCAAAATGAACATACACTGAGGATTATATCTGAGGAAAAAAGGGAGGATCTAAGGATTACAAAGTGTGTACCTACTCATCTATCAGGCTTGCACACACGTATAGTTAGCAAGAACTAGCATTAAATACCCAGAGGGTCTGTGCTGCCTCTGTGCTATACTCAAAATGTCCACCAAGTTTTCTTTTCAAAGACCTGTGCCTAAGCAGTGAATGAGAATCCAAGTGCATGCTTCACAGAGCAGGCATCTGCATTTTTAATTTAACAAAGACAGCAATAAAATCAAGGTTTTCTTCCTGAAAAAGAGCTGGTCCAGGAATAATTAGCCCAAATCTATTTAGCAGCTTGCAGATTGTCTAATATAATGTAATGCAACGGGACAAACCAGAACTATCTGATTAGGATTTGTCAGTTTGCTACCTGTATTTTGTCTTTAAAAGACCTTGCTTAGAAAGTTGCCAGGCATTTGTTTTTATTTATTCAATTGTTTGGTTAAAATTCTGCACTACCTCCTCTGATTTCATTACATTTAGCTTAACATTTAGGCTTTTAAAATTATGTTGCCAATAATAAGGTTTGATGGGCTTTTGCATCATTGAAATTAATCTATACTTTCTTAGGCAAAAGGGTTTGAATTTGTTTAGGGAATTTTGGGTTTGGAATTTTGGTTTGTTGCAAGACCAATATATCTAGACAGATTATCTAGATTCTAGTTTGGGTTGATAAACAGTATTTGGAAGAATAATTGAAACCCATTTTCAAAATGTTTTTTCAAAATTTTCAATTCCATTTTCATTTTCAAAAGCCCATTTTTTCAAAATGTATCAGCCTAATTAATTTAATTCCTAAAATATGCTTTAATTTGACTTTATCTCAAATACTTTGATGTTCCAGTATGTCTACCTTTGCAATATGCCATTGTTCAATGCAAGTTTTTTCTTATTTTACTGAGTTATCCACATGTGACAATTTTGCAAGTATTTTCCATCTCTGTCATGTATTCGCACAAAGGCTGAATACTGCACAAGTTTATTTTTCCACCCTCTGCTCCCTCTTCCACCTGAAAGTGTTAAGGCGCAGAGACAAACAGGAAGAGAAACAAGAGGCAGTGTCCACGTAATGGCTGAGCAAAGCAGGTCTCCTCAGTCTGCAAGGGTACATTTGAAATAAAATATGTATACAGTAAATCATGAGAGGTACAAAGAGGGTGGATAGCAATTGCTTGTTCTCTGTTTCCAGTGTAGGCACTACAGAGTAACTAGTAAAGCTAATAAGAAGTGAAGTTAAAAAAAAAAGGAGGCACTTCTTCATCTAACTGACAGGTAGGCTATGAATCTCTGTCTCACAGTTCTGTGAATGCTTGAAATGGATAGGGAGCCAAAGGGAGACTGCAGGGATTGCCAGACATCACGACTGATGGAGCGATCAGTGGCTGCAGATTGGGACTGCCATTGCTCAGCTCCCACATCTTTCCTAGAAATCTGCTTCTGGCCAGTGTCAAAGAAAAAACTCTGGATTAGCCTGTCCTTTAGTCATCAGGTATAGTAAGATTCATATTATTGCCAGTACTAGTGACTTAAAACATGGTTGTAGTATATCCTTAAATCTTCATGTTTTCCATTTCTTCCAACCTCATCTATACTGGAAGATTGTACCAGGTAAAACATATTGTAAAATTAACCAGTGCAAACTATAGAAACATGCTTACAATTAACTGTGTTGAGCCTGACTTCTCTCAAACCAGTTTAAGTTTGTAATATTCAAAAACCAAGTTTGCACCGCATTAAGGACCAAAACTTAACTGTACCCAATTTCTTGGAGTCATGTTTCTTTGCTCTTAATTTATGGCTTTTTTCTTAAAGACAACAGTTCTTCCCTTCTCCTTAACACACTGTGCATAGATAATAAGCATCTATCACACTGTAGTTCATTTTAAATTTAAGAGCCAAAGGGTTTGGCAGAAAAAGTTTTCATTTTTGTCAACACAAGCACACGCTTCTGTTTTATGTAACTAATGCTGAAATGAAAGTCCACAGCAAGTATAGCCCATTTTTTTATTTCCACACACTTACCATTTGTAAAGTCTCCAAAGATTCAAGTTTCATGGAGAATGTTTTTTTTTGTTACTGCTCAACAATTGTATTTGATCTTTGAGCAGTGAGAAGACCAGGTATCTGCCAACATTTTAAAATCAGCTATACAAAAAAATGAAAAGGCCTGCATTCAGAATTAAACACCACTTAATTATTGCAAACACCTGTAAGTCTCCTTTTTTCCCTTTCTGCATGTTATGAAATGTTACAATCTCTTCTCAACATATATGTAGAGGCTGTATAGTCTGTGTGTGGATATATCACTAGGCTCAGACTTCTAAGACCCAGATTCTACCATGGACTTTGTTACAGGCACAAGGGAAAATCCATCTCATCTTCTTGAACAAACTTTTCACCAGAAAAGTGTAATGACAAGAGAGAGCCAGATAAATGGTATTTATTTATGATTATATGCATTATTATATGGAAAGAATGAATTGCACCCTTTAATTTTCCAGTAGTTTCTGACAAGGCTTTCAATTAAATATTTTTTCTTGTCTTTTCATCCACAATTTGCTCATTCTGGTTTAAATTGGATTCACCTTCCAGGTTGCTGTGTACTTTGAGAGTACCAGTTAAATTAACTGTGTATAGCTTGTACTCTCTGTGGTAGATTAAACTCCAGAAAGGCTTAGTTATGTTTCACTATACACAGCAATAGGAGATGGTCGGGCAGGCTACATAGTTCAACTAATCCTCCAGCTGCTGACCCACAGCAAATCCATGGCCCTTCTGTGCATCAGAAGAATCACTGTTGTTACAGTGGAGAGCCTTGGACAGAGCTGTGACAGAGATCCAGTGACCTTGCAGGCTGCCTGGGGGCAGTTCAGCCCCGTGAGGACAGAGGTTCTGGAGCACAGAAGAAAATCCCTGTTTCTGTGCTGCAGTACAATGTTCTCCTAGCGCGTGAGCAGGGGCAGGAACACCCCCTGCCATGGAGAGAGGGTGTATGACAGGGCAGCTGCTCCATGTGCTCCAGGCAGTGAACTGCTTAACAACCCTTTCCTGATGGAGAGGATTTCTCCTCAACAAAATATTCAGAAGGCATTTCTGTGACTTCCCAGAGGCAAGGAACTGACCAGCCAAGAGGTGCAGTGTCCCTGGGTGGTAAATTGAATAGGAGAAGAAGACTCTGTGAGTTGAGGATAGAGAGGGCAAAAGGGGGAGCAGACATACATGGTAAGACTGCAGGGGCTTATGGACCTATTCTCAAAAGACATTACTTCAATTTGCACAATAAAAAATGTTGGCACAGACTAAATTCAACCCAAACCACTTACAAATCCATAGGATGTCTGTGCTCTCCGGAGGCACTATTTTATGCCTCTCTGAATTGGATCCTGAAGGTCACAGGCAAAATTATTCTTGGCTTTAGCTATAAGATCAGTATGTGCTCTGGCTCTTTTCTTCTTAACCATTTCTGTGTAAGCGGAATGGAGTCTAATCAAGTTTCTTTTTTTAACAGGTTTTAATTTTCTTGTTACAACCAAGAAAGAACTACAGATACTGTAAAGCATATTGTAGCAAGTACTTTCTTTCAGAGTACTGAAAGAAGAAAATATACTGCTCTGAGGTGTTATTTAAGAAAATAGATGTGTTTTCTTCCACTCTGACAAACTTGAACTCACCCCTATCACACCCCTGCATATATTTTGGTGTTTTTTTTTTTTTTTTTAAATAGGTCACTAAAGAGCTCAGAGAAGTTATCTGTTGTGATATGAATCTCCATCTGTTGCCAGCCCCCTTTGAGAGCTTGTCTTTCGTATTACAAGACATTTAGTAGAGTATTTTGCCAGCTTTTTAGAATGACCATAAGAGGCCTCAGACTCTCAATTTTCATAGCTATATTCCAAAATTAGAGTGTTCTCACAAATTGGCAAATTTCCAATTTCCAAAACAAAGTATAGCAAAATCCAGCACTGTTTTAGCACTTGTCCCCAACATCCAATTTTAAGCACCTCTGCTGGTGTTCTCCAGCTACTCACAAGAGTTACCTGGACTATGGGAAAGAAATTACTTACCGTTGGAACTGTAATCCAGTTACCAGAAAATTTAACAAGGGCAACAAAAAGGTCATATTTAAGAAGAAAAACATCACAGGAGCCTTATGAATGTGCTTTAAACTAGTACAGAACACAGATTGTTTTGATACCTGTTCTTTCCATTGTTTATTCTGAAATAATTTTTCTGAAGATGCAGTGAAGATTTTAAAGAAATTAGTGTGGATCTCCTTATTAAGTACTTTTTCAACAGGGGACCAAGCTCTTGTTTTAATTTTGAACAAGAGGATAGCCCTTGTCAGGAACCGTCTTGAGCCTTCAAAGCTGACACAAAAGGAGCCAAGCCAAATGGAGCCGTGCAGAGGCGGATGTAGCCCAGCAGAGCAGTCTGAAGGGGCGGCACTGCATGGAATTGAACCAGCAGAATGGAGCAGAGCAGCCTAAAGCAGTGGCACTGCCAGTGAGGATGAGCCAGCTTTTTTGAGGGTTCATCCTTCATTGTTTTTCTTGGCTTGGCCTCAAGGACAGGAAACCCTGGCTGCAGGAGGGTGCGCCATCTTGTCCTAGTGCGGGGAGGCCATGTGGCGCTGGGAGCAGGAACATCATCCTGCCATCTTGTCTTGGAAACAGCCCTGCGTCACTGCTGAGCCACAGGAACATCCATCCACCATCTTGTCTTTGTCTCTGGAATAACCACTGTCATTGCCGAGACACGGGAAAGTCCCCCTGCCATCTTGTCTTTGTCTCAGTGGCCATGCAGAGCTAAGTCAAGGTGGTGATGCCTTTTGTGTGTAAAACACCTGCTCTTTTTGTATACTTTTGTTATTAGTATTGCTGCTGTCACTGTGTGTTTCTTATTCCATTGCTGTTTGCTTTCAGTAAATTGTTATCTCAGCCCACAGTCTCTCCTTTGTCCCTCCCTCACCAGAGGGGAACAGGGGGAAGAGGAGTGGCTAACTTGGAGTTTAATTCCCAGCTGCTGTTAAACCATCACAGCAGTCTACACCCATCCTCCAGGTCAATAATGATGCTGAACAGTATTGGACCCAGCAGGGACATTACCAGTTCTTGCTTGATTACTTTGTCACTTTTGGAAGCAGCTAAAATTTTCAAAGGTAAAAATTACTCTGCCCACATACTTTGCCCTCCTCCTTCTTCACCAGGGTTTCTGCAGGCCATTGGTTACCAACCCTGCTCTTTTTGCTGAGAACACAATTACTAGCTAATGATCACTGGCACATTCATAGACTGTGGTAGACCCAAATTTTCATCCCAAATACCTAAAAATCCAGATTCTACGTGGCACGTTTGACTCCAACATTCTCCATAGACTCCTGACAACCTCCAGAATAGAACAGAAAGCTCACATTTTGAGACATCTCAGTGGCAGCATTTTATCTAGTTATTAATTTTGCTGTACAGTGTATGTGCATTTCATATTTCAATGACAAAGGAGGAATTCACAAAGCTTCACTTCAATGAGAATGTGCGTCAGTGATAGGGAGGTTTGGGGGGCCACTCAGAGCAGGAGCTTAACTTTAGACACTCTAAATTATAGCTCTGAAGGAACCCTTTTCTTTCCAGTGCCTGTAAAGGAAGTGCAGAAAGATTAGCCTCAATCAACACTCCTCTAAATGTCAATGCAAAAGATTGCATATGATGGCAGTTAGGAAATCAGATAGTTTAATGCAGCCATTAATTAAACACAAACATTAAGGCAGTCTCACCATACATTTTCATAATGCAACTGAACTAGAATGAACCAGTGTTTGAAAAGATTTTTGTAATTAATTGCATCTGTAGAAGCAACGAAATACTAAGTGTCTGAAAAATTACTCCTTGATGCCCCTAGTACATTTAAGTGAGCAAAAATGCACCCTGTCTTTTCATAAGTGCACTTACAGTACAAAAAGAAATGGTTTCAAGAACTGCCATTCAAAACACGGTATATAACCATTGCAGCATATAAATAAAGCAGAATGAAAACTTTGTTAAAATGTTTGTGCACACTGTAAGATTTAATGTTTCCTTAAAAACACCATTTACAAAAGTGGTTGATATACTAAAAAGTGCACTTAACCTTTGGACAGTATGTCTGAGCATTTCCTGGTATAGGTTCATGGTAGCAGCATAAGGAACCATAAATCTGTGGAGGATACCACAGTAAATGTGGGAATTGATGCTCCTGGACTCCATCATGGGTGGACTCCATCAGGTTAGGGGGAAACAGACAAAATGTTTTTGGCCAGGGAGCAAGAGTAAAGAAAAAAGGCATCCCGTTGAAAACACATATTGCTTTAGAAGAAATATATTATCAATAGTCAACAAAACAATACATTGGGTAAAATTAATTTCTAGATTCCAGGCTGAAGTAGTATTTACATTTTGTATCAATAAGGAGCCAGCAGCAATTTTGTAGGATTTAAACCAACAAAAAGACCTTTTTGTGTGCAAAATATAAAGGTCTTTCCTCTAGGAGCTACTAAAAATCACAAGGTAGGTACAAAGGTTTTTCTGAAAAGTCTCATCCCAACCAGATGAAAGAATACTTGCAATGTTCATGTGTGTGAGGGATGTTGAGAGATCTGTACTCCTCATAACACTGAGAGAATTTTCTGCGGTTGAAATATTTACCAGCACAGACACCATTAAATTCCTCTTTTACACCACACTATGGATGCAAACACTGAGAATTACTATATGCCCAGGATTATGCATTTTAACATTGATAATCTCCTGTAAAGTATTTCTGAAATGTTAACAAGCACTCAGATTACATTCACTGTTAGCATTAATTTCTTCTCTTATTTGCTACTGCTAAATGTTTTTTATTAAAGTGTGTATGTCTTTATCTAGAAAATGCAATAAGATGCATTTGAATGTCATGTAAATATGGAACTGCAATACAATTCAGGTAGAAATCATAGTATTTCTCCATCATTTTTTCCATGAGTAATTGTTGGAATAGCACCTCATTAGACACAGAAGAATGAAATGCTACTTTAATGTTTTTTACTAAAAAGAACAAGATCTCTAGCATTAAAAGAATACAATATGGAAAGATGAGGTCTTATGCATTCCCGTGTATATAAAACATTTTCTCATTAACACTATTTTATTGAGAAGCCATCAGAAACTTATTAAGTGCACTATCAGTTTCCTAGAATTTCCTTTATTATCAGTCTATATACTTTTCTCTCTATGTCTCTGTCTCACTTTTCTCCTCCTAAGGCTCTAGGATCTCTTAGTGGTAATTATTAATATGTTATCAGTATTTTGGCCCCTGGCATATAAATGTGTATTAGATATGCAGGTACTGAGCCATACAAACAGCATTAATTTTTAGGGGAGGAATTTCAGGGGACATATTTGTGGCAGCTGAGCTATGGTAGATTCGGTGTTATGTCTGGGCTCTGAGCCAGCCTTAGAATCCTTCCTGTACTACCAATGATCCAGGGCACGCAGTCACTGATGGGGGTGGCAGCTCGAGGCTGTGTAACAAAGCTGAGATCCAAGGAAAGCCAAATATATGGAAGGCAGCTCTGAGGCAGCTTGGCAGCAAGTCAGATTCTAAGTAGTAATGCTTGTATGAAATATATTCTGCCTTCCATGCTTAATAGTAATAAAGTTTGATTGAAGTCATGTTCAAATTGCACTCTATCTGTTGCCAGGTACTTAATATTAAGCAGTTTGGGGAGTTTTGCTATCTGAAGCAAAAGGGATTTAGATTTATTTCAGACTTTCACAGTAGAAACTCATTCAAAGGCCTGGAGCCATTGAGTCAGAAAAAAAAAAAATAGAAAAAGGCTACTGGAGATCTGATCATCTTCCTTTTGGCAGAAAAACTCACAATTCTTTTGCATGCTTTTCAAAATTTCTCTGCCGTAAGAGGAGTTACCCTTTGCTGCAGCACCAGGAAATCCCCATTTTGCTTTGAAACTGCTGCAGGGTCAAATATGAGGTATTATTTCTTTCTGCAAGCACAGAGCTCATAACTCTTGTGATGATGAACTCCCATCTCCCTCCCCCCTCCCTCTTTTACTGAGACACTTCCTTCCCCAGATTAAGTTTGGTGCAAATAAGAAACTCAAGAGAAGCAAAAGAAAAGAACCACAAGTTACATACTGTTTTTCCTTTGTTTTTTAGAAAGCCTCCTGCTCCTGTGGCAATCCAATTATATTTGAAGCCTGGCTCATGACTTTTGAATACTCTCTGGCACATCAGATATCCTTGGGGACCCAGAGCAGGCTCTGATCTTCCATAAAACCTGTATTAGGTTAATACATAATTCACCATTTAGAAGACAGATAGAGGGACAGCCTTGCCAACACAAATTCTTCGTTTACTTTTAGGTGATAGGCAATACAGAGCCTGTATTTGAACTCTGATTAAAGATTTTATTAGCTCAACATTTCATATCACTAGCTAACAGCGCACATACAAGTATGTGTGGCATTTATTTGGATTTGCATTTGCTTGGGTGGTTTTACCTATAATGCAGCCATAGACACTTACAGGATAAGAATTGTCAATAAAGTAATCTGTATACTGAGGAGATAAATCCCTACCTGGAGCGTAAACAAAGAATTTAAAATTCAGAACCACTGGCATAAAAGGGTTTGAAATGTGCCTACAGGGTAAGTGTCCTTTTAAAGCTGAGAGCAGATAGCAAGAGGAAATTAGGAGGCATCCTTCCACACTGAGCTGTGGCCTGGGAAAGCAGGTGACTTAGCCAAAGTGTGCAAATATGTTCCTTCTTCCTGAGCACCCTTAGCTACACCCTTGCAGTAACACCTGAGGGTTGTTTCAGGCTCTCTGCTTGATGTGGAGAAAATGTTACTCTTCCATCCCACCACCTTCTGTGTTTTTAAACTATTTTCATTGTTATATCTTGGTGTATTCCTAGGAAATGATAATATTTTGCAGACAAACCGGTAGGCCTTTCCCAATGATCCAGTGATCCCAGTCTCCAAGGTTTTGTGATTTCCTGAGTGGGGAAGTACCAGAGCAGCAACCTCAGCTCCTTCTGCAGACTGATCCCAGTTGACTGCAATGCATCTGCATTTTGACCACTTTTCTGTTCACTGACTGAACCAAGTCAAGGGTCAGGATGGCAGTGAAACATCTGCAAAGAAGAGAGCATATTTCTTCCTTCTGCTGCTGGAAATTCTGGCTAATTTTGGAATGCTTTTGGCTACAGCAACATAACAGTTCCAGCTTTGTGCTATTTTGTGCCTCCTGTGTTTTTTCCTTGCAGCAGGGGAAGTGGGAGGAGAGGAAAAGGATTTTCCCTGGTGCAATTGTTTGTGTCAGGTAAACTCTCCATAAATCTCTTCTTGAGGAATTCAGTTCATTAAAGCCCAATTAGACACCAATGGCTTGATTTACCTCATTAAGGCTAATTTAAATTAGCAGAAATAGCAAATTGTTATTAGGGATTTATAGCTAGAGTTTTAGTGGACTGATGACAGACAAAGCAAAGGCTTTACTTTTCACTCACTTGTGTTTTTGAGCATAAATACACATTGAAAGAACACTGACTAAACCTGGAGTCAAACTGAACTTGCAACAAGGAAGACATTACCAAATAATGTAATTAATCTTTAATTCTTTTGGGCGTGTGTGGTGTTTAGATTTTACTGGGGGAGGGGGTTGTTCAATTGGGGTGGTTTTTTTTTGGTTTTTTTTTTTTTGGTTTGGTTTTTTTTTGGTTTCAATTTTTGTTGGTGTTGTTGCTTGTATTTGTTTGAAATATTACCACAATTTTCTTTGAGATATAATAAGTGAAAAGACTTTAAAAAATGAAAATAGTCTGGATGAGTTTTTCCTCTCTCATAAAACTTGTAGTAAATGAACTAGCATTTGCATATGTTGCATCTGCCAGCATTGCAAGAGCAGGTTTATTCAGTTTTGGAAACAATTATATATGCAAGAGTCTGTGCAGCACACATTATGGAGAATGGTATGGACACTATAATATACTTGCCATTTCAAGAACTTTCAAAGTATTCTGAGTAAAAAATGACCCAGGAACAAATCCAGCTCTTTCAGAGGCCTGGATCTATGTGAAAAGGAACTTTGGTTCTTTTCTTTACCAAGCTGAAAATCACTGTCCCAGAAATGGCTGCTTGAGTACAGCAGGAAGGCATCTACACACATTTATGTGAATCTATAATTCTTTTAATTTGGGTTCATAAAGTCATCTTGTGTTCCCAGATGCCTGTAAGCAATCCAAAAGTTTGATATCTGACTTCTACTGCTCATCCAGTCTCCCTCTCAGGTTAACAAATATGCAAGAAGACTTTTACAAGTCCCTTACAAGAGTTATGTGGTTGTCTTGTCTTTATTGCCAGATTGCATGCCACACTACTGTGTGTGCTGGGGATGCATTGCTTTAAAAAGGCAGAAGTTAGGTTAGATTGTGGGTTTTTTTCAGCTTACAATCAACTGTTATATGGTACAATATTTCAGAGGGATTACTAGAGGTAAAATTTCAAAATTTTTAGTAGTCATTGGTATTGGTTTTGCATGGCCAGGTTTTGGTACTGAGGTTGCACAGGGGTGGCTTCTGTAAGGAGTTGCCAGAAGCTTCCTCAGTGTTCAGCAGAGCCAATGCCAGCTGAGTCCAGGACAGAGAGGCTGCTGGCCAAGGCTGGGCCAACCAGAAATGGTGGGAAAACCTCTGTGATAGCAGATTTAAGAAGAAGAAAAATGTTATTGTGCAGATGTAATTGCATCCAGAGAAGAGCAGGGTGAGAATACGTGAGTGGAGCAGCTCTGCAGACACTGCAGTGGTGGAGAAGGAGGGGAGTAGGTGTTCCTGGTGCTGGAGCTGGTGCAGCCCATGGTGCAGATTATGCTGAGGCAGCTGCAGCCCAGGGAGGTCATTGGGAGTGCAGAGATCCACCTGTAGACTGTGGAGGAGATCCTGTTGGATCGGGTGGAGTGGGTGGATGCCAGGCAGGAGACTATGAACCTGTGGGAAACCCATGCTGGAGCTGGGTCCTGGCAGGGACCTACAGATCCATGGAGAGAGGAGCCCAAACTGGAGCAGGTTTCCTGATAGGACTTGTGATCCTATGGGGGACCCATGCTGGAGCAGCCTGTGCCTAAAGAACTGCACCCCCAGGAAGAGTGATCCATGTTGGAGCAGTTTGTGGAGAACTGTTGCCTGTGGGACTCATGTTGGAGGAGTTCAGGAAGAACTGTCTCCTGTGGGAGGGACCCCATGCTGGAGCACGGGGAAATCTCCTTTCCCTGAGCAGCAGCAGGAACAATGGGTGATGAACTGACCATAATCTCCATTCCCTGTCTCTCTGTACTGCTGAGGGGGATGAGGTAGAGCTGGGGCCAGGTGATTTAAAGGTCTTATTTTACTTCTCATTATCCTGCTCTGATTCTGTTAGAGTTAAATTCAATTAAGATCTCTAATTCAAGTCTGCTTTGCATGTGATGGTATTCAGTGAGTGATTTCTCCCTGTCCTTATCTCAACTCATGAGCTCTTTCTTACATTTTCTCTCCCCTGTCCAGCTGTGGAGCGAAGTGTTAAGAAGCTTTGGTGGGTGTCTGGCATCCAGTCAGAGTCAACCCACTATCAGACACCACGCTCCTTTCAAAAGCTGTACTAAACTACAACATGGGTATAAATTCTGTGTGTGTGTTTGTACATACTTGTACCTATAATACCCCATTTGAAAAACAAAGGCTGTAATAGTACATCCTCTGACGTATGCAAAAGGTCTTCCCTATGAAGAGCCAATCTCAGGAATTATTTCCACCCAAGATACATCTAAGGTTGCATGTGCTTAAGATAAAAGTACTCAGATACATCACATTTGTGTTTTTTCAACATAAGACTCCTAAAGGAGGAGGGACAAGTTGCACAAATCAAGTAGTTGAACTTTTGAACTCAAATGTTGTAACTGAAGTTGGTAATAAAGTTTTAGATATAGCAGAAAAATGGTAAGTCTGGATCACAGTTTTCTCTTGTAATGAAGATATTGCAAAGATGTTCTCTATCAAGAATAGTTTCTGCGTAAAACCTCAGTTCTCTGCAATTAAACGCTCACGCTACCGACTGGGAGCTCATCAAAGTCATTGAACCATGTCAGACAAATCAAAAAAGGTAGGTATGCATTCAGCAGTCAAGAACAAATAAAAACATTGTAACAAAAATATTTATTCATCCCAAATGGAACGTTATTTCTGATATTCTGAAGAGCTAAAGCATTAATAGTAGGAGAAGATAAAATATAACTGCTTCCTCAAGGTCACCAAAAGTTCTGTTGAAGGCTTATAGTTGTGCCTTAGTAACAGAGATAAATCATAACCTCCTACTTTTGGAAATTCATCTTCAAAATACCCACAGCAGTCACAGCTCTCTGTTCCCATTGCTCTCTCTGACCCATCTCAGAGTGCTTGAATGGAAAAGGGATGCTGAGAAAAGACTGTGTCCCAGATCTGGAAGCTTCTTTGTACTTTTTTAATCTCCCTTCTCTGATTTTCCTAACAGTCATTGCTAAAAAATGCCTATCTCTTCTGTGCCACAGATTATTACACTTTTGAAAGCAGTGTTAAAATCTAATTGTTACATCTGGTAAAGTTTTCTCTGGTGATGTTCATGGGAGAAATTTGGAGATCATTTTACACAGAAACCCAGAAAACTGTGATTGCAATTTAAGTCACGTGAAGCCAGTACTCTCAATTAAACTGAATTTTCACTTCTCCCCCTGGAAGACTTAGTATGTGAAAATCTGCAGGGGAATTTTTTTTCAGGAGCTGTGCAGAACAGCCTTTCTCCATCACTGCCTGGACTGTGAATGAGCCTACATTTACCCCAAAGTTAAAATCAACTATTAAACTCTATTAATCAACTCTATTAATCAACTATGAAATGTATTTAACAGTGTGGTCTGATGAGCAGCTGAGCTGGTCTAAGAGTCTGCTGTTGGCAGAAGGCAGTACCTTCACCTTGTTGTCCCCTCTCTTCCCACATTTCACCCCCAGGCTCGTCCCCTCTTCAGAGCTGCAGCACCCCTGCAAAGCAGCCACAGTCTGAGCAAGAAGGGAAAGCAGAAGGTGAACGACTGCCTCAACATAACACAGTAAACTGGTAGAAAAGAGCAGACCAAAATTCTGATCTCTCAAATGCCAGCCCCCCTTAACAAGTCTGCTCTGTGCCTTGTCTAAACAGTCCCAGATAGGTCAGCATGGGAAAACAGGAAAAGGTAAAGTAAGCAGAAGGCTTCTCTTTCCCTCCTTCAGGAAAACAAAGTGGTCAAATCAAAGGAACTGATTTTCTGCTTATATTTAGAGGAAGGCATTGACATATAGAGATCATGTTTCAGTTTGAAAAGTGATACCAAATAATACCCGGTTTATGCAAGTCATAGGGGAGTTTAGTAGCTCCATTTTTATCCTGATTTTGGAAGCGATGGGACTCCTGCAGCTGTGGTGTCCATCTGGATCTCCCCACCATACCCAACCACTTTTCAGGCCACTGGCCAGCTTCAACTCAATGTCCATGAAAAGCCATTTCTAAACAGAGGAGAAAGAAACACAGATTATTAGTCTATGAAAAACAAGGCTGCAGTCTGTGGTTATTCAGGAGGCAGAGGAGAGAAATCATGGTACTATGGGAGATTTAGGAGACACAAGCAATTTAATGATACTGCAGCAAGGAGTAAATTGAGCTCAGACTATGTCACAGGAAATAATACCATAGGCATCCAGATTTGTTAATTCTATTCTTTCTTTCATGGCTGTAAAAGTATCTTTGTGGAGGTTTTGAAACAGCATCAAGTGTTTGAATCTTTCTGTTCAAAATCTTGTCTTCTGTGTGATCTGTTGCTTTCAAAGAGGCAGTAGGAGATCATATGTTTATGTCTTTTGTGGATGGAGATCCTACACAGAAATAACTGATCAATGCATTTATTTAATTTTGAGTCTTGCATGTGCAGTTTTCCAAACCAAAAAATAAATGCACCTACTCACAACAACATCTGTATTTATTTTGGCCTTTTCAAAGTGAAGTTCTACAACTTTCTACCAGTGTTTCTAATTGCTAAAGTAAATGCAACATTATATCCAAAATTTGACATGAGACACTGTAGTGCCTTTCCTAATTAGGAAGAGATGCTTCTGCTAATTTTTTTTCCATGAATCGGAGGCAATCAAATAACATTCCTGAGCAATGGGACAAGTTCAGAAGAAAGCGTATGGTCATAGGCAGTTGCACATCCTGTATTTTGTCCTTTGGAAATTAATGAGCAAGGTATCCTTAAAACAGCGTTAACATTTTTGAGTTCGTTCAGAAATAGTGCTGACAAACATTCCTTCATGATTCAAGTCCAGAAAAGTTCAATTAAAGAAAGTTAATTGATTAAGTCAATGTTGTAAATTTTATTAAGTGAAGAAAAAGTTTGATGCCTGAAAGATCAGTGAAACCCCATGGGACCTCAGTCTGCCACTCTGGCTAGAGGGACTTCAGGGTTTAAACAAACCTGCCCATAGGAGACAATTCTCCTTGTTGTCCAACAGCTGCATTGTAACAAATTGAGGCATTTCAGCAAGATCAAGCAGTTTCACTTTTGGGAAGAGTGACAGAATGCTTTGGTATATAAAACAGGCTGCATGATGGAGATCCCACCTTAGTGTTCAACTGTCCTGTACCATGCAGACCAGCCAACAATGAAAAAAGAAAGAGGTCTGAGAGAAGATATTTGGCCTCCAGTACTTGATAAATTAGTGTGATATATTAGCTGATAATGTGATGAACTGAAAAGTCAGAGCTGAACATTTGTATTTCTGTGCAGAGGTATGCAGAGGCAGAATGCCTGAGCATCAATCAACAGAAGAAGAGGAAAAGGCTCCAAGATGGCTCTTGACCAAACAGACATGCAAAGGCCTTGCAAGCTTTCCTGGGGAGCTTGGAACACTGCCTCATGTATTCCAGATGTAACCTACAAGACTCATTTGTTCTGATTATGGCTAGATAGGGATTCTTCATACAAAGGTCTCAAATGGTAAGTGACTAGTGCTTAAAAAGAGCCATCACACAAGCACTGTTCCCATCAGTGAGCAGGAGATCCAGGATCAAGCTTCACAAACTTTTACTTTCTTCTGGCTCCATAAAGCATGAGAACATGACCCCAAGAATGGCACAAGACAACTCTGCTTGGTCACCATATCAGTTTAGCAGCAGCTCCTCACCATTTTTCTCTGTAATTTACCCAGTACTAACTTCTCCAGCTCTTGGTTTTTTAATCTATGAAATGAAGAGACTCTATACTCAGGTTCTGCAAGACCTGGTTTGTTAGTATTTATGAATTTGCTCTGGTGTGGAAAATGTACATCTCATGAGACTGTATCGGGGCAACAGACCTTCTGAACACGAAAAACTGTACCAAGATCCTCTTGGGATAAGTAATAATTATTATCCACGGTCCAGTATTTAGCATTAGAAGATTGATGGGTGATCTTACAGAACTGCATTGCCACTTTCTGCACATAAAAGTGTAGTTTTGTGAAAATTAAATTGAAAATTAAATGCATGCTGTATGACAGCCTAGAGAAATGTTCTTGTGTTTGGTAGATTTTTAGATTAACTGCATTTTTTTTTAACTTTATGAGGTTTTTTCCCCCTTCAGGATTGATTGTTATCACTTTCAAAAACATAGAGTGTCTGAGAAAACAGTCCATAGGTAAGTGCAATATAAATAACAGAATCAATCAAGGCAAAAAAGTATAACAAAATCTAGTAAAACCAGCAGCAATAGCTAGGGTGTTAACATCCTCCCTCACAACATCAGCTTCTAATTAAAAATCACACCATGACAATATATCTCAAACAGGAGACTTTACAAACCGAATTTGTTTTCCAAATTCATTTGAAAAGACTCTTAAATCTTGCATATCAAGGTGGAATAATTATGATGAAAGAGTTAAAAAAAGCAGAAGCTTCATTCAAAAAGGCAAGAATTTTCAATTTATTTCAGTGATCTAAATGCTAATTATAGTGGAATTATTCCCACTGCTACAGAAATTCTTAAACTTGCAAAACATATATACTACTTACAGGTCTTTTTCTAAAAAATAAAAGAAGACTTCTGTCAAGTGAAACAGGCAGTTTTGGGAGAATAAGTAAAAAGCTGTATTTGTCTCATGATCATATAAGCATATCTGAAAGTGATTCGTTTCTTTTAACTGCAAAATAAAAGTCAATGTTTCAAGATAAGATGATGCTAAGGTTGGTGCATGCCATCTCCATCTTCAAAAGCCTATCCTGGAGGAAAAAAAAGAACTCTATCACAACTCGGACTCATGGATTGCTTCTGAAAGTAGTCACCTGAAATTATGAATGATTCTAAGCTATGAATTTTGCTTTAATTCATCCTAATAGAAAATACCAAGAAGGAGGGTGCTGGTGGATGAAAGGCTGGACATGACCCAACAATACCCTCACAGTCCAAGAAGTCAGATGTATCCTGGGCTGCATCCAAAGCAGTGTGGTCAGCAGATTCAGAGTGGTGATTCTGCCCCTCTACTCCCCTCTCATGAGACCCCACCTGGAGCACTGCATCCATCACAGAAAGGACATGGACCTGTTGGAACAAGTCCAGAGAAGAGCTACAAAGATGAATAGTGGGCTGGAGCATCTCTCCTAAGATGAAAGGCTGGGAAAATTGGGATTGTTTGGCCTGCAGAGAGAAGAGACGGCTTTGGGGTGTCCTAACTGTGGCCCTACAGTACCTGAAGTGGGCCTATAAGAAAGATGGAGAGAGATTGTTTACAAGAGCCAATAGTGATAAGACAAGGGGAATGACTTTTGATTGAAGATGGTAGGGCTAGATTGGATATTAAAAAGAAATTCTTTACTGTGAAGGTGGTGAGACACTGCAACAGGCTGCCCAGAGAAGCTTTGAGTGCCCCATCCATGGAAGTGCTCAAGAAAAGGTTGGATGGATCGCTGAGTAACCAGATTGAGTGAGAGGTGTCCCTATCCATGGCAAGTGGGGTGGAATTAGGTGATCTTTAGGGTCCCTTCCAACTGTAAACCTTCTATGATTAAACTAGATGTTACTTATATTTTCAGTACAAGGATGTATTCAAGCATTCTTTTTCGGTTGAACATTGGCAGCAGAACTTTTTGGATACAGAAATATTTTTTAAGCTATCTAATGAAATGTGTGTGTGTGGGATATTATTTATAGCAAATGACCACTCAAATATTTTTTCTTGTGATTTTGCTTATGAATAACTGCTTGATAGAGACTTGGCTTTTCCAGCAAATCATGTGATGACAACAATGTGATAGATAATTTATAGATAATTCTGTAGAGAGGTGCTCATGGGAAGGAACAGAAGGAGCAAAAGAAGTACAATGAATAATAAATGAAAAAGAAATAACTTTCATACAGTATCTTGCACTAAAAAAAATATAATTTCCTCTGCATTTCCAGCCTCTTCTGGGAATAAGCATTTATGCCTTGAACAACTGAACTAAAAGATTGAATAACTAGGGTACACTTTTTAGTGTTTTGAACAAGTTAAACCTCTACATTCCATTGCTTTCTGTACAAGAAGTGACTAAAATAAGGGAAATCAGTTGGATTTTAGGATTTCAGTGTGCTAATTAGGCTGAGAACCATTAGGACCTGGATACTAGGGTGAAGCTGCAATTAGCTGAGATTTAATGAGCTGTGTAATGATAAGTGACAGGGCTATGTAACTTTACAGCCATAATTTCCTGATTAGATGAATTCTTTAAACACTGCAATCCTATGTCCTACCCCACGGCATGTTGACCCTTCTAGCTGGCCAGAAGAGAAACAAAGTTTTGCCTGCAAAGTTTTTAGGACCTACTCAGTGTTTTAGCAACAGGAAATTCCTATAGTTTCAGGGCAATTTCTCACTCTGATCAGAGCAAACATCGTTTTCCCTGCTAATCTAAACATTTTTTTCTGCTCCTTTTAATCTAGTTTATGTGGCTAGGAGTGTTTTTCTGATGACAAGAGGATCCTCTGAAGGAGCCACGGTCGGATAGGATATCAAGGGCATCCAGTATCCGCAGCCACATCAAACACAGTTTGGGTGATGAAGAGGATGCACAAAGAAAGCCTATAATAAAACACCTCATAAAAGAGGACCAGAAATGCAACCCTAGAAAGAAAGCAAATCCCAGCTTTAGAAGAATTCTGTTTGTAACATTCATGAACATCAAGATAAACCATGGGTCTGAGAATCAAGAGACTTGTAACCATTAATTGCTTCTGACTGTCTACAACTTTACATTCTTGCTACCAATGGGGGAATATTACAGATAAACATGGGGAATATTACAGATAAAAATTATATGAAGATGACAAAGTCCTCAGATTCCCTATAGGAGACACTAACATATTTCTCATGCTTTCAAAACTCAATAAAGGCAAGATTTTCTTTTAAATCTTAAAGTTACTAGGATGGAAAAACTGTTACCTGTGCCATACCTGTGTAATCATTTATATTTTTTTCCTTCATTCCTATGCCTCCTTCAGCACAGAGCACATATTGGCCATGCCTAACAAGCGCTCAGTGGATTGGGCCTTAATTTTACCACATTTTTTTCCACCACCATTCTCTGTTCTGTCCTTCCACTTTAACAGAATTTATAGTGATCAAGACTGAGAGATAATGCAATGAAAGAACACCCAGAAAGGTTCAAGACTGAGTTCCCACTCATGTTTGAGCATGGTACAGAAATTCTGCATAGGCCATAGAGACATTGAACTGCTGGAATCTGGCAGAAAGCCCATCAACATGGTTGCATCCTTGGAAAACATACACAAACCATACATACACACAATTCATGGCAGTACTTGGCACTTCAAAAATATCTTTTGAAAGTGGGTGGCAAGAGAAGGAGTAATGAAGGAAACAGATTAAACATGGTGTTCCCCAAATGCCACATCTGCTATCTGCTGTCATGTATTTGTTATGGTGGGTGTATAAAGCCAGCAGTATGACACTGAGTGCTTATCAAAAATCCCAAGAAGATAATAACTCTTGTGATATGTAGTTCAGAGCTTCTGGGGCTGTGAAATGTGTGGTGGCAGGGAATTCCTCAGCAGTGTTACCAGCTGTGATATCCCTCTGCCTTTCTCCACTGCCTGCCTCTCTTTGCTTCTTCAGTGGCTTGACATACAGTATAATTATATTTTTCTGGGGCTGACAGCCAAATAGACTTTTTTACTTTGCTTTTTTGTCTTACCTTGCTCCTCAAGCCAATGCCCAGCCTGGCTGACAAGTAGTCACACTCATGCAGCAGAGAAGGCTCAGCTGCTGTGACAAGGGAGTAGAGTACATTAAGCCAATTTTGCTACAAGAGTAATGTGTAATGAGATTGTGTGAGAACCACGACCTTATCTAGATGCAAAAGGAGTCAAATACAATTGTAACTCAGTTAACATCCTTAGGAAATAATTGCCAAATACCTTTTGTGCTGGAAAGCTGGCTTAGCCCTGGACAAATATTACCATGCTTCATTTACACTATCACCAACACCTACAGCTATTCAAAATTGCCACACAGTCTCCACTATTTAAATAATTAGGCAAGGAGGAACATGATTAAGCAAGATAAATTGTGTATTTAAAGACTGTGAGTTCTTTGCTGTGGAATTCTCCTGCAATCAACTTCTTCCTGATTTATCCTACCTGCTGGGACAGGAGGTGGGGAGGCTGCAGGCAGGTCTCAGGACACAGCTCTCTTGTGCCAGCCTTTTTCTGGGACATGCCTCTCACTCTTTTTTTATCTGCAATAGGCAAAGGCAAGTAGGAGCAGTGGAGAAGGACATGGATTTAGTTGCAGTCTTAGGGGCCATGATGAAGAACAACATCCAGTACTGGGAAGAGTCTCTGGGAGAAAGGCAGAGCCGTGATCCATCTCTCTTTGGAGATCTCCAACCCAGGACAGACTCTGTAAAGGGGAATCTCCTTTTCAGCAGCACTGTGGATTGTACTGAGGGAGGGCAAGAGTGGGAACAGGAAGCAACAAAAGGTCGAAACATTTGGTTACTACTACCTTTGACCCTGGCATGGCTAGCTGCCTGCTCCTTTTGCAATTTTGTGGGGAGGCTGCATCTTCATTAAAATCAGAGTTAACAGATTGCTGCTGGCCTTGGTTCTCTTTATTTCCTTGTGCATCTTGCTTGCACACATCTCAGGTTCTGCAAAAAAGGCTTTCACAGATGGGTGGATAATATCCAACTATGACAAAAGCTTTCAACATTCATCTAATGTTCCAAATGAGTAACTCAGTGTGGAACACAAAGACCATAGAATGAAGTGCCAATAGTGATTATATCCAATCTTTCCCAAATAACTGCCACAACATGTACAATTATGCCTTGCCAAGTAACCTGAGAGTGAAAAGTGATGTACCATCAATCTTCGGGAGGTAAGCAGAAGAGTCACACAATTCACACTAGAGTGCCACAGACCAGCAAATCATCACATGTTCCTCACAGAATTTGGATTTTGTGCCCCTCTTACATACTGGTGGCATAGCAGAATAATTGGTGAGTGGATAATAGGAGTTTGCTATGTTAATGTAATTTTATGAAACCTGTTTCTCAGCCAGTCATGGGAATTTGAAGAATAACATAAACCATTCACCTTTTTTCTTTTTCCAATTAAAATAGCAGCAGCCAAACACTTAATGCAAGAAGATTAAATGTATGTGAATGATTTCCTGAGGTCCTTTTCTCATTTCACAATGAACAATGCAGCCAAAGTTGTGGGAGAGCCTGGAAAAATGGCCAATTTGCTCATGTGCCATACTTTAATCACTGCCTAAACCTGTTGGAATAATATTTCCTTGAAAGTGGCAGTATAAAGCATATTCTAGAAAAGCTTGATAAAAATCTGTAAGCAATGCAATTAAATACTTCAACACCTGTAAGAGAGAAACGTACCAAATTATTTTTTGCTTTAAAGTCAGCTTGATACAATAGTATGTCCAAGTAACAGAGAAAAAACTCACAACCTAATTTCCCAACCATAGCACAGAAAAAAAAATACACCAGTGAAAAAAATTCAATTTTTGCTCAAGGAGCAAAAATGTTTTCATAAGATTTTGCACATTTTATCTTCAGTAAAATAATAGGAATTAGTTAAAATCCCTTCTGAAACATTCTGGAATATAACATGATTTGAGAGGAGGAAGCAGCAAGAGTTTTTGATCCCTCCAGAGGACGAAGTCTAATATAGTCATCTGTTTTAAAAGGATTTCCAGACAGACATTCCTCTAATGCAGCAACTGTCTCATAACTGTCATTTATCAAAAAGATAAACTGGTGGAAATCGTCTATCCCTGTTCCAGCATGAGCAGTGCATGATGAAGAGTAAGTCATCGTTTGGAAACAATCACCTTCCTTCTGTTCCCTCCAGTTTCATCCAGCAATTCCAGTAGTCCTCTTAAAATAAGATTTATATCAGAAAATGGTTTCCCAGGAACTCTTTAGCTTAGTAATGCTATTGCATATAGTAAAGAACTACATATATTGATAATCCCCCACCAACATGATCTTTGGCATCTAATTTTCAAAACCAGCTTCTGGCAACTAATCACAAAAGCAGCTTTCATAATAAATCCACCTGCTTTAGCTGCCACAGTGAATACACTGCTATGATCAGGCCAACATGGAGCTTGAATACCCAGCTAGTGTCTTGGATTGATGGCATTTTCCACCTATGTACTACAAGGCAATGCAAAAGTTGTTAAACTGTGTAGTTCTGTATCTATTTCATTTTCCTTGAAGTTTAATCTTAGTCTGGATTTCCTGAGGTTGTAATGCTTATTCTTGTGATAATAATCTTAAATGACTGATTTATACACAAACTCAATTGCAGCTTAATACTGACTTCCTTCAGGGTTTGGTGACTTTTTGGGTGGTTTTCTATTGTTTTGTTTTGTTTTTGTGGAGATTTTTTTGTTTGTTGTTTTTTTAATGAATGAATTTATGTGTATAATTGAAATTTAAAAAGTTAAAGGAGAAAAATGTTGGTACAATAGTTGTTTGAGATTACGTACCATGAGAACACATTTGCTCCTGCAAAGTAGTGAAATGGACTCTCTATCTCCTTCTGCTCTTTGATGATTTAGAGCTGCAAGAAGCAGTGTGTACCCAGCCAGGGGAGCTGGGGTGATTTCCAGCATGGCCTGGCCAGGTGGGGAAAAGCATTAAGGCTCAAGGGCCTTGGAAATTGTGAAGGCAACAAATTTGAGAAGCTGCAGGAGCCTCAGTGGTAAATTTTGGTCAAAGAGATGGCTAAGAAATTGCAAGGAGTTGTAGCAAACAAAAATTGCAGTGAGGGATAAAATTGCCAACTCTGGGGCATTCAGAAGAGTGAATAAAGTGACTGTGTCTGGAAGAGAGATATTTCCTTCCTTCCTTCCTTCCTTCCTTCCTTCCTTCCTTCCTTCCTTCCTTCCTTCCTTCCTTCCTTCCTTCCTTCCTTCCTTCCTTCCTTCCTTCCTTCCTTCCTTCCTTCCTTCCTTCCTTCCTTCCTTCCTTCCTTCCTTCCTTCCTTCCTTCCTTCCTTCCTTCCTTCCTTCCTTCCTTCCTTCCTTCCTTCCTTCCTTCCTTCCTTCCTTCCTTCCTTCCTTCCTTCCTTCCTTCCTTCCTTCCTTCCTTCCTTCCTTCCTTCCTTCCTTCCTTCCTTCCTTCCTTCCTTCCTTCCTTCCTTCCTTCCTTCCTTCCTTCCTTCCTTCCTTCCTTCCTTCCTTCCTTCCTTCCTTCCTTCCTTCCTTCCTTCCTTCCTTCCTTCCTTCCTTCCTTCCTTCCTTCCTTCCTTCCTTCCTTCCTTCCTTCCTTCCTTCCTTCCTTCCTTCCTTCCTTCCTTCCTTCCTTCCTTCCTTCCTTCCTTCCTTCCTTCCTTCCTTCCTTCCTTCCTTCCTTCCTTCCTTCCTTCCTTCCTTCCTTCCTTCCTTCCTTCCTTCCTTCCTTCCTTCCTTCCTTCCTTCCTTCCTTCCTTCCTTCCTTCCTTCCTTCCTTCCTTCCTTCCTTCCTTCCTTCCTTCCTTCCTTCCTTCCTTCCTTCCTTCCTTCCTTCCTTCCTTCCTTCCTTCCTCTGATTTTTAACAAAAGGAGATGTTTAAAGGTCTATGTTGCTATTCATAGCAAAGACACTTTTAGTAAAAAAAACATTACTTTTCATCAAAGAGGTTTATTTATTCTTATTTAAGCTTTATGCCAAGTAATTATTAAATCTAGTAATATTCTAAATTTTGCTCTTTACATTTGGAGTAAGTGTGTGATGTCATTTGTACTTAACAAAAGTCTTGAAAGCAAAATTTTACTCATACACGAGGAAGTGACTCATCTAAACAGGAGAGAAAAGTGACTGAATTATTTCTTAGTGAAAATTTTTCTTGGAGAGAAAGGAACTCACACCAAGCAACCATAAAACATGACAAGGGCTGGAAAATAATTCAGACATGTAGAAAACTTAAGCACATTGCACAGGGCTTGAGCTAATTGTAATAACTAAGTTTAAACTCCTTCTGGCTTTTGAATGAGCTTGAACCAGTTGCTTTTGTTTGGATTTGCATTCTGCACAGATAAGCTGAGTGATACCTGCCCCAGCATGTGTTCAGTCAGGATCTGTGTGCTTGTTCAGTCCTCACTTTCAGCTTGCAGCATGCAAGATACATTCTATGACAGGAATTGTGCTCCATTATGGAGGACAAAAACATGTATCACTCATCAGCACAGAAGTTGTGCAGCTAAGAAGCTTTGTAATTAAGAACCCTCACAATTGCATCCCATAATTTATTCATAGTATCAATTACAGAATTCCTGGTAGAGGAAGTCAAACTAATTATATTTTTTAAAATTTAAATTAGTTTCTTCTGTTCAATTAAGGGAAGCCAGAAACTCTTCAGGGTACCCTTACTGCCAGTGGCAAAGTGTAATAGCTTTGCAGTAAGACAGTCAGCTGGAGCAGCTGCTGAAGAACACTCTGAAAAACAAAAAAGCACCAGTAAACTACATTAGCCAGCTTCATATTGGAGAGTGTTGGCCCAGCCTGCAGAGTACTTGAGTGCTACTGGCTTTATACATGGTTGTAATTCTGCAACTTTAAAAAATAGACACAATGAGCAATATATTCAAGAGCTCTAGTCTGCCTTTCAGGGTGATTTATTCATCTCTGACCAGATGAATAAATGCAGATGGTTGCTCGTAAGGTGTGTGTTAGGAACACGCTCATTCTAGACCCAAATCTCCTGTGTCCTCCTCATCACCTAACGATGGGCAGAGAACAATTTCCCAGGGCAGGGGATAGTTTTGGTGCATAGTTTTGGTCCTGCAATCCAAGAGTGCAGCTGAGTTGTGTGTTTATGTCATCCTAATGTGATGTGGATCCTGTCACACCTTCCGCACTGGCACTGATGGTTCAGGGGCTGAACTCAGCAGAGCTCCCCCCTTACACCCTGGGCTGCATCACTGCCTCCCCCATGCTCATTTCACTGGGTCAAGGACATCACTGCAGCTCTTTTGTGGAGTTGGAGGGAGAAGGGAATCATAAATTTTCACATAAAATGAAAGATGCTTTATTTATATTAGATCCTCTAAAAAACCCACACTTGCTTGCAAGGAGAGTGATACAACAAGCAGCATTTCTGAGAATGCTGTGGGCATTTTCTGACATACTTTCACATACCAAATAAAAAAGCTCTGGGCATGCACTTCATCTGCAGCTGCTTATGCCCTGATAACAGAACAGAGGGCCCCAGGACCCATCACAGCAGTTATTACAGGACATTCCTTCACATATCCCACACAGTGAGTTACAGCAAGCTGTATTATTCATCCAGCTGCATTTTTAGGTGCATTAGTGGTCGCTTGACTACAAATAATCTGGTCAGAGTTCAGATGCTTGGTGGAGTTTTTTTTATTCCCCACTTTCCTCCTAAGAGCTAGGATATCTCGCTCAAAAACCTCTGCCCTGCAACTTCCATCTACTGACTGGAACAAGGGGAGTGTGTGTATTTCTTTCAGGAAAAAAATTCCAGAAAAAAATTATATATTACCAAGTAGTTTATGGTATTTTCTAATTACAAACACAGAAGGTTACCAGACCAAGCAAAACCAACACCTTATCTTGGATCCATTCCTCGTGATGCAACAGTAACTTCTGGGTAAAAACTCCTCAGTGTCTGGATCAGTGATCTGTGCATGGCTAGGATATGGGATATAGGCAGTATGTAGCCAGCAGGGAAACTAATTTCTGCACAGAAAAAAGACCAGACGCTATGTGGTTAGAAGTTCTTGTATGCATTAATGCAGCTAACAAGGCTTTATTGTCTTCATCATATTTTCAGTTACAAACTATGCAACTACAGTCCAGTTGTGCAAAGTGTGGTTTCTCACATGGGTGAAGTAATTCAGTCTGGGAGCAATGAAAAGTTTCCAAAATCACTCTACTCTTCAGGCTCCTGTTCTAAGGGAAAGTTTCTGTGAACAGAATAAAAAGTACCTCAAACAACGCAATCAGCGCCTATTTCCAACATCACAATTATCACACAAATAAAGAGAAACCTCTCTCTCCTGATTTTTGAAATCTCTGTTAGCACTTCAAAATTCTACATAGTTTGATGCATTTCATACTATTTTTTGTCAGAATAGAGAAAACAGCAAAGTAACCCAAATACCTCTCATGACCCAAAGAATTACATGCTTTCTAACAGAAGAGAAGCTGTAAGATTTTCTTTGCAAAATAGTCATGCTTCAGTTACCACATCTGCAATCCCCCTTTCTCCCAAGAGAAAATGCCACAGGGAAGCAAAGGTGATACACGTTGTCTTTCCTCCCACTCTGTGAGAAAGGGAGTGAGTAGCTATTTAAATTGACATTTTTTGCATGCCAGGCAATGAATTGAAGCTAATTGTATCAAACCCACTCCCAGCAGTATTTTAGGGTATTCTCAGTCATTTGAACTCCATGCTCACAAGGTCTTTGCTTCTGGACTATACCATGGAATGCAAAAATGGAGTTTATACAAAAGGGCTGAATAATTTGAACTATAAATTAAAATGTTAGTCTTCTAAATATCTCTTTCTAGCAAAATATCCAAATTTTGATGTGAATTTGTATATTCCATCAGTAATTTATATAATAACCAGCTATTAGCCCATGTCATATATCTAAGCTCCTTTCAGATGCAACACTTACAACTACGAGTCTTTTAAGAATTGTTTTTCCCCTTTCTGGGAAAACAGATGGCTAAGAAATTGCAGAGTTGTAGCAAACAAAAATTGCAGTGACGGCTAAAATTGCCAACTCTGGGGCATTCAGAAGAGTGAATAAAGTGACTGAGGCTGGAAGAAAGATATTTCCTTTTGGATAATTCCACAGAGTGCTAACATCTTCTGACAGACCTAAATAAACCAGTAATTAACAAGAGATACCTGTAATATCACTTTCAAGCTAAGAAGTCTCTAAAAAAGCAGATTTGTATGGAGGCCCAAATATGCAGTTATGACATATTCTTATAAAAATTTTTGGCTCATTATTGTGAAAATTCAGAATGATTCTGTCTCTAGAAGGGATTACACCAGTTATGTAATGTAACATAATCAGATATGTAATCAGATACTTCATTTCAGCCTCTAATTTCATATCCAAATGTCAAAAAACCATGAGCAGCAGTTTTCAATGGTTTGACTTCATGCACCAAGATCAGACCATAATCCCTATCATTTATGCTGGCCATAGCAATTCTGAGTGAGTCCACTGCAATCCTCAAATAACCCCTACTGTAAGGGGAAATGCCTTCACAGAAATTGAAGTGGAGGAAATGCAATAAATCTGTTCCTGATGAAAAGGAATTCCTCCCCAGACAGAGACTAAGCTCTAGTAAAAAAAGTGATTTGGTTTGGATAAAAAAAACTATCAATAAACTCATTGATGTATCAAAATGTATTTTCTAGACTATCAGTCTCTGATTGTCTAAGCTTATACATAAATGAGTGTGTAAGTCAAATATTATGTGTTTGAGTAGCCTCTTTGAAATCAGTGCAGCTCCTCCTCCTCTTGGATCAACATACACTGAAATGCATGACCACATGGCAAGAATAAAACAAATTTTACACTAGCTGCATTTAGACTGTTTCTTAGTGCTGGTATAAGAATAAGAGATCTATTTACATTAAAACATTTTTTTTTTCTTGCACACCAACCAGGTGGCACAGCAAGATCATTTGTTTGAATCATACTGAGGGCTTGCCTGGCAATAAAAGACATTATAGAAGTTAATACATTCTTTAATATTCTGAGAGAGGGAAGGAAGATGGTTTGTATTATTATATAGCCAACCTGATAATATCTGGAGAAACAATCACTGTAAACCAAGATGGATAGCAATATTTAAAATATAAAAAATTTTCTTCTACATGTTGTTTTCTGTGTCACATTCTGGTAAGTTTAATTTTCAATCTCCTTCCAAGTATTAGTATTAAATGACTGTTTACATTTTTTATATCAAATCCACACTGAGAGAAGAGAACACTTTCATATTACTAGTTCAATAATATGGCACAAAATGTTCCCTCACACCTGGATGGAATTGAATTATTTTTTAATTTAAGCAGTTTCATATTTGCAGCCTAACTCTAGTATAAGGAGGAGTCAAAGGTTATCTATTCTCTGTGGAAGTTAACTTAGGACTATTTACACAGCGTAGGACAGGCCTGTTAAGATTTGTAATTTACTCACAGTCATCAAACACTCCTTTCTGTCTTTCATTTTCTGTAGTGGACTAAGATCTGCACTTAACCTCAGAGGAAATTCAGTCTGAACTGAATTATTCTGCTCTACCATGAATAATAGAGTTTCCCTTTCTTCCCCATTCTCCCCCTGCACCTCCATTCCCCACTTCCTTAACACTAGATTCTGTGTGGTTTAGTTTCTAGGTGCCATTCAATTTGAAATATTTAGATGTCTATGAATTCATGACATTTTTAAGCCTGCATTCAACAATACTTGAATTTGTGCCCAGTTCAAGGTGTTCTCAGAGAAGCTTTCCAGTTTGGATTTTAGATCAAAAGACTTGAAACTAATGTTTTTCAAAGGGATCTCTGCTTTGTTTCCAGCCTTAAAAATAGGGAAGGCTTATACATGCTTATGAGTCAAAAGTCCCTGCAGAGCTGAAGTGGACTATATTTACCTGTGTTATCATTGCAGTAAGAAATACTCATTTGAAGAAAAATTCCACCATTGCAGGTACAATGCAAATAAACAGAGTGAAAAATTGGCTTTTTCAGCTATTTTACAGCTTCAAGAATAGGTTTATAGATAGTTTCAAATATTATTTAACAATTGTACTATAAGAAAATTTCAGCTGTGTTGAGTGTTAGCTAATTATCACAAAACTTCTCATTCAAAGCAATGGTATTGCAATTTATTTTCCCCCACAGCAACAAATAAGTGTTGAATTATTATTTGTGTCCAGCTTCTACCATAAAAAAGCAGTCCTTGAGTTTGAACTTGTCTTATAAAATGGCCTGGCATAAATTGCTGTGAAGTCTTTTACCTTGTTTAGATTTAGTCTTGGTGATTAGCAGTAATTTAAGGTGAGTGATAGCACAATTTATTTCACTGCTTTAACACAGACCTTATCAGGTACATTAAACCTCTTCTAAAATTGCTCTGGTTTTCACCTTGGTTCCCCATTTCCCCCAGGCCTCCCATTTCTACACACCAAAGCTTGTGGTCACATGAAAAAGCATTGAATTTAGTTTAGAATTGATCTGGAACACCTTGTATTGCTCTATGACATTTCTGTCAAAAGTTTGTCCTTTAAGATGGAACAGTAGGCTCAGAAAAAATAGATTAATGATACCTTCACATTCACACTGAACTTCTGAACAAATATCCCTTTTATAGCATACTGTGATAGCTTTTATTACTCACACCAGTGTAATATGTGAAAGAATCTTGTGAATACACTACATCAGAGACAAAAAAGCTTCCTTTTAAGGATTCCCACATTACTTCATTTCTACTGAGACAAGGATTAATGGATCAGATAGTGTAAATCAGCTTTGTGGTCTTTTTTTTTTGTCTTTTTTTTTTTTTTTTTTTAATTGCAAGATTATGAAAGCCACCTTTAAACATTTGTTTTCTTTCTATTTGACACCCTGTTGTTCAAAACATTTTTTTTCCATGTGTATTGGGACATTAAGAGAAAGAAAGAGCAGCCCTGCAGAAAGGGATCTGGAGGTACTGGTCAGCAATGGGCTCAGCAGGAATCAGCAGCGTGCCCTGGCAGCCCATCCTGGGGGAAGCTATTCCAATGGCACGAGTCTGAAACACAGAGAGGAAAGGTTGTTGGGAAAGGTAAAATCCTTTATTTGGTAAATTTGGAATTGGCTTCTGAAAATAAAGATACAAACGAAAAAAACTGTACGCCTTTGGAGAATGTCCCCTGTCACACTTCTAGAGCTGGATATACCAAAATTTAGTCCCCAGACAGGAGCCAAACTTTGTTTTAAGCCATACAAATATCTCCTCACTGGAGGTGAACAATGGCGGATACAATTTTTGAAGAAATTACAAGCTGCCTATATGTGGACAAAGGTGTACCGGTGTTTATCTGACCTTGCTTCCTACAGTGTCTGAACAATGAATTTTCTTTCAAGAATTTGTCCTTGTAGCATTCCTATGAGATGAAACACACACGTTTGCCTACTTTACAGGGGGACACGAGCACCTGGGGCCTCATGGCCTCAATGCAGGCCTTTAAAGGCATCGAGGTAATTAGAAACAGCCAGCATTGGGCCTAAGAGGGAATTTGTGCCAGGTGAATCTATGCTTTGCCTACCTGAGAGATTTTACAAGTTTTGAGAAATGGGAATATTACAGCAGTTTATTATTTGCACATATGCAGCCGTATCAGCAAAATGTGTGCTTTATGGGAGGGATTTCCCCAAAACCAAACAAGACACATCAATACATGCTGTCAGAAGCCACTAGGTCATATGCAATTTTACCAGGCTATTTTCTTCACCTGCTAACTGAGTGGCAGAGATATATCACCATCTCATATTCCCTGACACAGCTGTCCCAGAGTTATGGACAGGCTGCTCCAGGGCTGGCTGTGTAGTGGGACAATGGCCTGCCTTGGCTGCTGGGAGGGCTGGCACTGTGCTGCTGGCCAGGAGAAAGGAATTTTGATAGCAGGTGCCTAGTTTTCTGAAATCTTACTCTGAGCACAGCCTTCATGTTTTGGCCCAGATCAAGCATGAAGTTTCCAAAGACTTGGAGGCAGGTGTCCCGCTTTCAGCGCTCATGCCAATCAAAACGTTTCACTGTCGTGGATATATTTCACGCTCCAGCCTTATCAAACTGGCTAATTGTTCCTTTGCAAAATGAGCAGTGTACTGCCAGACCTCTTGGAAAGCTAAAAATAATGCTGCCTTTTTTTTTCTCTTCTAATGTAGCATTTGTCTTCATTTATTGCTGCCTTTTGCTGATGTTAATGAGCAACAGATTTCTGTGTATTAAATGTGTAGTAGCCCAGATACAAGAGAGGAGCAACAGTTATAAATATGATGAGAAAATACATATTGGAAAGCAAAGTTACACATTAGACATACAAATTATAGGATTATGATAGTAGATCTTGCTGTAATTTATTTGCAGTATATTCCTTTGTGCTTAGAAAATGTTTGTGCCATGAGCTCTAACAGCTATGACCTGGTATCCATCACAGACCTCAATGCTTCTTCAAGATCTCTGCTCAGCAGTGCCTTAAAACAGAGCCACTGCTTTTGAATGTGAAACTCAAAATGCATGTGGTCAAGCCCACATCAGCTCTCCCTAGACTGCATATCTTCTGATTTCCATGGGATAAGTCAAACCTTCAGGGCTCACAGAGCCTTAGTTAAAGAAATTAAAACAGCTCTTGAAAGACAGGATTGTATAAACAGATTCTGAAGGGGCTCTGTTTGAAATTAGGCCAAAGCAAACACTGAGGCCAGCTCTTCCTTTCCCTTTGGTTGCGTCTCCGCCCTCGGCGCCGCTGCAAGGGACACCTTTTCCAGACGGCTCCTGACCTCCCTCACGCCCCTTTCTGACCCCCAGCCTCTCAGATGGTTTTAATTGCAGAAGGCCAACTCAACGTCCTTCAGCACGTACTTCAGTGGCATCTCTCAGTTTCTTCTCCTGGATATTTTTAAAGGCATGCTCAGCCAGCTGCTGGTTGTGCCTCTCCACCTCTTGTCCCACAAGTCTGTCACTGAGGGGACTCTGCAACCTACATCTTTCAGATAGACATGCAAAATCCAGTACAGGTTCCTGGAGAAGGGATATTTTACTTCTAAAAATAATTTTCATTTGCTTTTGGTAACTAACAAAGACATGAATGTGTTAGAACACATTTTATATAAGTCAACAAAACAGAGAATCAGTTTGGTGATGTCTGAATTTTTTGACAGCTGCTAGAGGTATAAATCTATCAGAAAATAATTTGCAAAATGGCTTTTATCAAAGTAGGATTAATGAGTCTACTTAATTGCAAAGAGAATAGAGATAGAAAGAAAAGGTAAAGTTCATGCCACCCACATCCATAAGCAATTTCTTTGAAATTGATCATAATCTGGAAGGCAGAATTATAGATGTGAATTTAGCACCAGATAGTAGGTGCAGATTTCCCATCCTATGACTGGAGGATTGGAGGGAGTACTAGGGTGATTGAGTCAATGAGATTTTTTAAAATGAGATCACATGGTCTGTTTTGTGTTAGAGTTGAAAGATTTTTCTCTTAGACTGCCTCACAATATTTTTAAATTCAGCTTTCATAAGGTAACCATAGATTTTTGGTCTTTTTTGATTCTGTTTTCTTGCAGCATTTGCCTAATCTATTCCTAATGAGCAAAAATTATACTTAATGGCATAACCAAAGGGATTCGAGGTTCTATGGGCAAAACTGTCTAATCATCTAGAGTTTTTGAATATCTCATTATGTACAATAGAAATTGAGCAGTACACATAGAAACCCAATCCTTTAAAAGTATTTTTTTCAGAATTATTTTAGTCATTATCGAGGAACACAGAAGCATGACATGCCAGCTTTGTTTTCAAGCTCCTAAGTCCCCATGCACAACATTATGTCTATTTAACCAGTATCTAAAATGGTTATGTCTGCAAAGAAAAAGGCCAATGTCTGAGCAGAACAACAGGTGCAGAGCACCTGGAACAGCAGCATTCAGACCAATGAACTGCCCTATTCATCCCAATGAGCCCAAGGTGTAATGTTATGATACAACTGAGCCACTCTGTGCAAACTGCTCACAAACAGGCCTTGCTCTCCTCCTCCACCATTTCCCTTGAGCCAGCTCAGGCATTGGCTTGAGAACAGAGTAAAGCAGATCAGAATAATCACACAGAATAAAAGGGTTTTTTCCTAACATATATCTATGCCCTGAAAGAGGGAAGGAAGAAAGAAAATACTTTTTTCCATGAACTGAGAGGATGAGGAGAAATGGCTTTGAAATCTGTGACTTGCAAATGTCACAGATCTGGCAAGTTATTCCTCTCCTCAGGTGGTGTTCAGCATGTGATTAAAACCCTTCTATTTACCTTGTTAAAGACCCTTGAGCAAGCTCTGATGGTGCTGACATGTCTGCGCTGCACTGCGACAGGTCATTAGCCACAGCAGCATTGTGCTACTGCGCAAGCAGCCAGGGATGGAAGAGAAGAGGGATTCAGCCACCAGCAGGACCCCACTGACACAACACCTCACTTGGGACTTTGGGCTGGCATGGAGGTCACTATGTTTTGAGAATGACATATTGTACACTGCAGCTCCCTGAGGAGCTTAAACCTGTAACCTCCTCCTTCTCCTCAGCTGATGCCCACCACTCTCCTGGGAGAACACCTGTGCTCATTTCCCATATTCACCCAGTCAGGAGGTGCCTGATCTTGGGGATCAGATGGGACTGACTGGGCTAGATGTCTCTTTTTGCCATCATTTTACAGGCTTAAGCCCATGAGAATTTCCTTATGTATGTGGCGGGGCGGGGGGGGTGGTGATTCATGGCATAACTATGCCAGCAAAACTTTCTCAACTGGCCTGGCCTGTTTACCTTTCAATGTGGTAGCCTACTTTGCCATTATTTAGGAGGCTGATTGACTGTCTCTCTTTGCTTAACAGCCAGGCCAGCAGTCCCTGGACCAGAGTCCTATGAGAATAGGGTGTGCACAACTTCCAGGCATGTAATTTCAGAGTCTTAGACGAGCAGCAAATGGTAGAGGTCCACTCTTTTCCTCCTAATGTACCCTTTGGGCTCTCTGGTAGGAAAGTTTTGCTTTAAGTTATAATCAAAATCAATGACCCATCAAATAATAGAGCAAAACTTACTTGTCTCTTGTTGCATCCATTTCATACAGTGACTTTGCCATGGTGCCTTCAGGAAATCAAATGCTGAATGAGAAGCAGCTGGCACAAACTGAATATGGCAGGAATACAGTAATTCTGGTCAAGCTGGATAAAGAGAAATGCTTCAAAAAGTATGTGGTACATAAACATTACCTTTGCTTGCCTCTATCTCTGCTCATGCCAGTGTACAGGTTCTAAATCATGCTGATCTCATCAAGTTAGAAAACCCTTGGAGGACTAGCAAAATATACCTTTGACTTTCCTTTTAAGAAAAGATCTGATACCAAACTGCTTCATTGTTCTGCATGCTTGAAAAGTGCGGGCTGTGGTGAAGAGTCTCATTCTGGCAGGAAAATGCAGCCTACCTGTGCTGGCGGCTGCAGATGTCCCTGCTTGTTCAGCTATCTCTTTGTCTTCCCAACATTGCTGGTCAAATTTCAAAATTTAATCCTCACATTTCACCAGCACCTCCAAATCCACCTATTCGATTTCCAAGATTAATTATACAAGGCCAAAAGAAAGCATTTTTCTTATCAAAAGGGGTTTAGCTCTCACAAGCAGAGACCGTGGAATAAAGTCTTAGTAGTTAAAATGGATTTAATCTACCCTTAAAGTATTCAAAGTATTCTTTATCATTTCTTCTAGGACAAAGATTTTCCTTTTTTTTTTTTTTTTACTGTGTGCATATTTTCATTACCATAACTCCACTTTTTCCCAAGGCAGGAAGAGATGAAATTTCCTGAAGCACAAACAAACAAGAAAAAAAAAAAAAAAAAAAAGCAGCACATAATATCCTCAAGGTAAAGTAAAAACCAGTGAAACAGGGCTTATTTACTCTCATAAATCTGAAGAAAGGCATAGGTTCAATGCCATAAAAATCCAGGTAACCTATAATATTTCCTATAAGCAAAATAAATTAAGGTGTCATATTTTGTTCTGGAGGTGGACAGTGCATTACAGGAACATGAGACCAGGCTTCTGTTTCAGGAAATGGGAGACCAATTTTCCTCTAATGTGTATATGAGTTACACTGGTAGGTAATCAGAATGGCAGCATACTCTGAGTCCTTTACAAAGAGTAGAGTCTGTTTTACCGCTTTTCAAAAATAAGCAGCATTACTACTTTATATGTATTTTCTGACCTACGCTGTATGGATTAACCAATTTCTGTGCAAACAGGCTGAGTTATTTTCCAAAAAGGCAAAGCATAATGAAAGGAACCTGTCCCAGGCATTAGTGTTAGACGCTAACCCATGCTAACATTTTTAAACAAAACAAACCATTGTCTGAGTGTTTTTGTGCTTTCTGTTGCTCGTTACTACTGAAGCAGTGGCTTTCCTAATGAAGAAATCAAACTGGAATCTGACACTTCAGAGTCCGAGTAGCTACAGAGAACAAAACTCTAATGAAAACAATATTCTGGGACCAGAGTTTCACATGTGGTAGCAGTTACTCTCACGGCCCCTCCTCTCCCAGCACTGCCTATCTGCATAATCATAGGCTGCAGAGCAAGTTCAAAGGGTTTTTCTGCAGAGGAACCCCACACTGCTTCGGCTGCAGCACAGCACATCCCTGCATGGATGGCCAGCAGTTTAGAGCTGGAGGCTCTTGGCTGGCTTGTGTCCTACAGAGCAGCAAGGCTCGGCTGGTGTACACTGAAAGATAGACCAACTCTCTTCTGTCCACTTGGTCACCTAATTATTTTGTCAAGCCTGTATTAAATACTCCAACTAACTCAAGAATTCTCTGAGTCCCAGATTGCTTGTCCTGCTTTTGCAGGTGTTGTTATTGCTTGGCTGCCACGGGCAGGACCCTGGGCTGAGCCGTCTGTAGATCTGGTATGATACAAGTATTACTATATTTGCATGCAGCTCTATTTAGAGCAAGAATTAACACTTGGCTCTAATCTCATAAATTATACTTTGCCATTAGCTTCAGGTGGTACAGGATTTCACCTCAGTCTTTTAAAATCAAACTGTCTCCTTATATATATTCTGTATGTATATATATATACTGTCTATTTATATATATATACTATAGACCAGTAAGTTAAATAAAGGAGTAGGTAAGCCATATCTTTTAAAAATCACTTCTGACCCCCTCAAAAAAATTAATTCTGGCCCAAACTACTCCACAAAAGAAGCAGGACCCTCAGATGTTTGACTGGAGAGTTAAGTGAAGCAGATTTAATAGTTACCACGCTGTTTCTTCTAGAAGTCCCTAAAGTCCATTGTGCCGTTACTAAAAAACCGATGCCTTGTGCTCCCTCAGCTGGTTCATTCGTGAATGTTTCCCAGAGCTGTGCTGTTACTGATGCCTGAATTTCCCGCAGCTCGCCAATGTCTTTACATTTGCAAAGATATTTGTCTCTACAAGAAAAAAAAAAAAAATTGCTTACAGCACCGATAACAGCACGGTGTGGAGAAGCAAAATGACCCACTGTTAGGGCACTGCCTATGATCTTGAGTTGTCTGACAGGGGTATCGAAAGATAACAAATGAAAGCAAACATCCCTCTCACGTCCACACACTTAATTAGACTTTACCCTGACAAAACCCTATTCTTTAGATGAACAACGTTAACCCATAATTCTGTGCTCTCGTGCATCACTTCACATGGTATTGTAATTAATTCAGGAAAATAGTGCTTTCTACTATGGAATTCCCTGAAGTTTTTTGGGGTGTTTTTTTGTTTTTTTGTTTTTTTTCTTACTGCTATTCTCAATGCATTTTCATTATTTAGACACTGGCCTCTCAGTGAAAAGCACGCAGGACTGACCACAAGCTCTCAAATATGCAGCCTGTGGAATCCATTCACTGCAGCAACCCAGCAGAAGCTGAAATAGAAAAGTAGCAAACTTCTCATCCACTCAGCTGTGCTTTGTTTGAGGTTTTCCTTGGGATACCAGGAAATTCCATTTTGTCTCTGTACCTTTTTATTACCAAGCAAAATTATTTACCATTATCTTTTATTCAGTTATTTCCTATACTTATTTTTATCTCTTTGCCTTCCCTTCTAGGCAAATCTAATTGAAATTTGGTAGGCCTACTTTCTCTTATTAAGTTACTGTAAAAATAAAACACAGCTTCAGTATGTTTAATGAAAATATGCAATTAAGTGTCAGCAAAGGAAATTTAATAATTCTGTTTAATTTACACCTTTGAGTAGATTAAAGCATTATATGCTTCCAGTGTAAGTGGAGATTTCCTTTAGATGCCAAGAAGAAAACAAAGAAAAAGTAGGGCTTTGAGGAACTAAATTCACCAGTAAGCATGTCTTACATTTTTTGTGTTTCTTTATGAATAGCCATATATATATGACAGGTGTCTTTCATGAAAAGTTGTGTTGGATTGTTTGGATGGTTTTTAGTATGGTCCTGGTATTTGCTTTTACTGAACAACTAAGTTGAAGTAAGGTCATAGGAATCTAGCTATTATTTTGTCATGCAAAACTGTCACTAAATAGGGCTTCTTACAAGAGTAGCTTGTACCTGTAGCACCAACTTGGGAAAAGTAAGCATCTTTCTTTTTTTTTTTTCCTCCACATCTGAGATGCAGGTAATATTCTACAGAAATAACAATTTCTGTAAGCAATTTGGTACAGAATCTACTTAGAAATCAGATTAAGAAAATTTTGCTGGTGCATTTGAAATCAGAGAAATGTAGCTATTTGCCAGAGACCCCTATGGAGACTGATTCCTGATTCTACTTAATTCCAAAGTTGTCTTTATATTCATGAACAAAGAATTGCACAGTCTTCAGAAAGGACTCAGATTCTTTTTCAGAGTTTCTTGCAAGGATAAGGCCAATTTGGCACAGGAGAATAATAAAACGTCAAAGTGAATTGAGTGCAAGTTGACAAAGGAGACAAAGTAGCAGCCCTGGCAAATGAAGAATGTATTTTTCCCTGGGTATGTCAAGGCAGTGGGGATACCAGATTGTGGTCAGATGGTCTTTAACTTTTGCTTGAAGGTCCTTAAGGATATTCAGCACAAAATATCAGCTTCCAGACAGCCCTGAAATGTGAACCAAGGTGATGCTCAGGGTCCAAATCATGGTGGTTCATGGGGTGAAGGCCACAAAAAGAGCTGGCCTGCAGCTTTTCACCTACATTTCTGAAGCACTTTTAAGGTCAGATGGTTAGATAAAATATTTGTACACCTCTGGATCATCCTTGCAGATAGCCACATCACATTCTCTAATCAGAGAAAGGAAAACCAGCAAAAGTGTCATAGAATACTACTTTCCTATGGAGTGAATGATGGAAAATAAAAGCCTTTTAACCAATAGAAAAAAAATTTGCAGTAAATTATTTGAAAACATAGTGTCTAGCAGCACCTTCTAGAGAGCTGCCACATAACTCCAGGACTCAGTTACAGATGAATTTGCTAATTACCAAATACAGTGGGGGCCTAGCTTTACAAATTCATGTTTCACGATCAAGGCTTGCTTAACAGCAGAAACTGTTGTATGTTCTACTAAAATGAGAATCCAGGGGAAATCCAATAGTACTGTAAAAGCTCCAACAACATTTTCATGGACTTATTGTAATAATGCATCCCATAAAATAACTAAGATGTTAAAGGATCTATTCCAGGCAAGTGTCTAATCTTAAAATATAAATCCACTGTGTAACAGAACAGTAAAGCAGGTTTAATCTAAAATTTAACTCTAATAAATTTGGGGAAGTTGGTTAATAATTTGTCACATACTCTTTAAAAGCAATGGTAGCATCTCCTGATAGACTGCTGCTCTGAAATAATTTTCTGAAAGAACTGGGGAGGAATGTGCATAAATGCACATTGAAAGATGTGTGTGACTACTCTCTCTGTAAGGTATACAGAGAATTTAGATCCACCTTTTTGTCAGGTGATCTGCTAATCTGGTTACAAAGCTGAAATTTGCCAATAGAGACCTAAAGAACCAGACTCCAATGCAGAGAATGACATTGTACTTGAAATGCTTCATATTCACCTAAGACAAGGAATACAGGATTTACAACTGAAAAAATCTTCCATCCATCTTTACCATATGAGGATCCTAAATTTTCCCTTTCATCATTCTGTTCACTGGTATCTGTCAAAGAGTAAAGCAATGAAGATTTATTTCTTGAGCTCCCAAATAGTTATAAAGTAAGACAGTTTCCAGGGACTGGGGGCTGTTTTATCTGAAGTGATTTCTCCAGTCACACAGAAATAATTTTTCAGGTAACACAGAAATCACTGGGAAAAAATAGATAAATGTACTTGGATCATAAATAAAAATACAAATCAGGCATGTATAGGAAATGTTCTCCCAATTCAAGCAACACATTAAAAGCACATTTACTTGAAATACATAACAGAGTTTCATATAGTTGTGGTTGTATGGATTGGTAGTCTTATGATTAGAAAACTCATTTTGCTGTGTTTATGGCACTTGAAAAGATATAACTGTCTCATTACTTGGTGTTGAAAATATAACTCCAGCCTGAGCAGTCATCTCATCCAGAATTCACATAGTTTGTGGGAAATGCATCCAATACTAGTTGGACACAGTTCACAACATTTCTAAACTGACCTTTGGAGACAGCAATTTTTTTTTTTTTCAATGAGCTGATATTTAGAATTTCCTGGCTCATTTGAAGGAAATCTGCCTGGTGCGTATGTAAGCATTAAAGCTGAACTAAGTTCTGTTTTCTTAATTCTGTAGCCAGTGAATAGGTAGCACTGAGTCTCAGTGGAAATGGGATATGACAGTTTTCATCTGGTGAAGTTATAAACAGTATTGTTGAAGGAAACAGATCTCTCCTTTCAAGAAGACAGAGAGAGGGAAATGCAGCTGGCTTTGGCTTAAACCCTGTCCATAAAGAGGGCTGTTTTCTCTGAAGTGCTGCATGCACCCCCCGGTTACAAGCATGCAGTAAACATGTTTAAGGTTGGAGAAAAGTTTGTTAGTCCACAAGGCAACCATCAGCAACAACTGAGTATTTAAGTAAAGGGATGGAGGGTATAAAAATGGCCCACCAGCCCTTAATTTCCTGTAGCTAGGCATGCATTTCTGGAAATTTTAAACTTGCTTTTACTTAATTCTCAGTTCTAGGGAAGGGGACTGCATTAGAGAGGGGGGAAGATGCCTGAAAAAAAAATGTGAAACCTATGAAAAGACAGCTGAAATCAGTTTTCTGCACTAGCCTTTGATTAGCTGTTCCCCAGCTCTAAACCCCTGAAGCTAAAGGAACTAAAAAAACCCAGCCATAAACAATGAACGCTTTGAATTAGCTTCTCTTCATATGTCATGCAAGAGGAGAGGAGTGACGTGCCCGCAGTGAATAGCCACAGAGAAGGTCAGCCAGAATCTGCAACTAAATCCAAGGGTTGAAACTAACAGCTAAAAGCATCTTTGGGACAATTAAGGAAAGCTGCATAAAAGTCAAGACATCTGTTAATTAAGCAAGTAAAACACTTGTTAATGCAGGGGAACAGCCACAGTGTAAACCCACCTGAACATACGGTGGTGGTGGCAGCGGCTCTGAACTCTGTCCCTGTCCCTGTGCTGCCCAACACTCCTGCCCCATTTCCTTCAATGTTCAGCCTCTCCCAAGATGAGCCTTCCTGCTCAGGGATGTGAGGAGACAACAGATCTAGAGGAAAGTAAATATATCTAATACAGGAAATTCAATCCATCCGCTAGGAGATTTTGCTCCTCAAAACACCAGTAAAGCCTCAAAACACCAGGAGACTATCTGATTCAACTAGGAATGAAAAAAGACCAAAAAGATCTGACCAGTTGATATTATCCTATCCATTCTGAAGAATCCATTAACATTGAAATCATTGTCTTCTTCTGACAATATTCAATATTCTTCTCCTGACAGATACTCAAACAGGCCTGTAAATATCCAAGTGGACTTTTCACTTAGTGTGTTTATTTAAACGAAAAGATCCTGGCAGAGACTTGCAAGAGAGACAGTGGAGGCTTCTTTTTTAAAGAAAAAAAGGAAACATCTACACCATGATAGTAGAAGAAGAGTTTCAAGACATAAACCAGACAAATCTTAGGAAAAATGAATTTGTTTTATTCCCACTTGTTCATGGGAACTGGGTATTATGGTTGAATTTTTATAAGGATGAATTACGAGGCAAGTGATTTTTCTTTTACCATTTTGAATCATTACTTCCCCATTATTTTTCCCTGAAGTTTTTTATTTCTGATTTTACTTCAGTTAATAATTTATGTTATGGGTATTACAGACAATTTGGTGCCCCAGAGAGATTTCTTAACACCAGTGATTATCACTAAAAGCACTAACTTCTACAGGGCCCCTTTTAACATAAATTTCTTTAAACTATAAAGGAGAAAAGTATGAAATTAAGAGATTTTAGAAGTTGCCCAGGAGATGTTAGCAGTATCAAATTCTGGGAGTGCAGAGGGCAAGTGTTTAGAAAACAGCAATAATATAACCTAGGAAGCAGTATTTACCTGTACAAAAACCTTCCCACAACATCTTCATTCACTACACATTCTGTAACATTAGCATAACTAAAGCTAATCCCAAACTAACAACAGAGAAAAATCTAGGGCCCATGAAAAAGAAAAGCCCACTCCTAGCTCTTCATCACTAAACCAGCTTGTAGAGGTTTGCTCATTTTTCCTTTTACCATCTAGAAACTAACATCATGTTGCTTCTTGGTATTAAAATGAATAAATTATACTTAGGGCCTCTAAACTTTATGGAGAAAAGATTCTCTTGCATTTTTTCTCTTATGGCATTCTACATAAGCCCAAGAAGATGGAAATCCGTGTTCAAATTTATCAACCCCTTTTTAAAAATCAGAAAGAAAACCCCAAAGTGCTTTGGATTTTCTGTCTGCTCCTTAGCCATTATGCTCTCACCACATTCCAGAAACAAGGAGTATTCCATAGGCTGCAGACTTGCATACACCAGGATGAATTTTTTTTTTTAAATATAATTTCTCAAGCAAGAACGATAATGTATGTAAAAGTGAAGTTGCTCATTTAGCCTAAGAGGTGCTCAGAAAATGTTTAGATGGCTATAAATAATGTGCACTTTCATAGATCATAGAATCATCAAAGAATCATAGAATGGCTTGGGTTGGAAGGGACCTTAAAGATCCTCTTGTTCCCATAGGCAGGGACACCTCCCACTGGATCAGGTTGCTCAGAGCCCCATCCAACCTGGCCTCGAACACTTCCAGGGATGGGGCATCCAAAGCTTCTCTGGGCAACCTGTGCCAGTGCCTCAACACCCTCACAGCAAAGAATTCTTTCCTAATATCTAATCTAAACCTGCCCTCTTTCATTTTAAATCCATTCACCCTTGTCCTGTCACTACATGCCCTTGTGAAAAGTCCAACAAATTGCAAAAGCCTTTTATGCAGCTGTCCTTCTCCCTGTGCAGGCACAGGGTTCAGAAATTTGTCTCCAAAGGTTTCTTTGTTTCTTAAGAGCCTGTTGCTAAAGGGATGTTGGCAAGTATAGACCATTTACCTTCAGGTATGAAGAAGGAAATAAGTGTTCGTGCTTACAAGGTTGTCAATGGAAAACCTGGATGTACAAGGAAACTTGTTTATTCACTGATAACAGATTTTTTCTGTCAGCCCTGACACTTTGAATGATGGAATTTTTCTATTAAAAAAACCAAATAAACAAACTACTACAGAACTATATAGTAGATGTCTCCCTATTTTCTTTTACACGTGCTGCTGATTTCAGTGCCACATGTAAGAAATAACTATAATGCCAGTGTTATAAAATTAATATGACCATGGAAAATGTGCACAAGAGACACAGTAGCTACTGTATTTTCCCAGTATGTTCTGCATTATCAGTGTTGAAGCAGTTACAAATCCTGGTTTCAGTTACCCATTTCAGCCACATTAAGTTCATATTTTTCCATCCAGAGTTTTGGCCTAGGACAATTTAGAGAAGAGTGTTTTCTGTTTTAGTTTTTCAATGATTTTCAAGAGTTACCTTAAAACATCCTGGTGATCTTCCCTTTAAACAGCTTCTATGTTTCTGGCTTTGAAACTGTACTTTGGCAGGATGATTACTCTGTCCATGATACAGGAGAGGAAATAAAGCTGATCTGGAGAGCAGTGATGATGAGAGAAGATAGGATGGTGGATGGGGAATGGAAAAAGAATGCAGAGGTGGTTGGCATGAGGATGGTGGAAGTGGTTGTTATCCATTCTGGAAAATCAAAGGCTGGATATCAAAGTGTCTCAGAATGGAGAACATTAAAACTGGAGGAGAAACTGCAGGAGGAAAAGTTTGGGAAGGAGGTAGCAAGGGGGAAGGGGCAAGGAACAGAAAAGGAATGATGCTCTGGGGAAAGGTGAAGGTGGCAGAACAAAACACATGTGAGCAGCTGAGGAGTCCAGAGAGCAGGCTGATATGGGACTGGGAGCACTAGGGAGAAAATTTAGATGGCAGGCCTGGAAGGATTGGCTGGGTAAGAAAAATTATACTGGAAGCTGGAAAAAATGGGGAAAAAGATACAGAGCAAGGGGAGACAGAGGCTCAGCAGAGAAACATATGGGCAGAAAAAGATAAAGCAGGAGGTAGGACCTGGGGCTGGAAAGAAATCTCAGAAGAACCTATGCTTCACTGGAGAAATAATAAATAGCTGCCTTGTCCCAGAAAGTTTTTTTCAAGTGAGGAGTTCAAAAGATAGAAGTCTCAGATTAAGGCTGCCTGTGTAACCCCAGCTCAATCTTATTTGGGATATTTTTATCACAGCTCTCACTCAGATTAGCAACTGCTTGCTTTTCATGGCACTTCATCATTACAATTAAATCAAATTATTAGCCTTGCGTAACGAGAAAACTCAAAGCAGATAATGTTGGTGAAAGCATTTTTTCAAAGTGTAAAAGTAGCAGAGAAACAGGGATAAGAAAAATTGCAAAAGAAAATGCTACAGCATACTCTGGATAAGTGGAAGTCATTAATAACCTCATGCTTTTTTGAAAATTATATATAATGTAATATAATAACTAGGAAACAAATTGTATCAAACAGCAAATAAACAAGCAGCACACTGGGAGGCAGGAAGAAGCTTAATTGAAGTACATCTATTGAAGTGCAAAATGTAACTCTTCTATATGTTGGATGTAGGAAAAACAAGATATTGCAGAGCTAGGAAAGTTAAAGAGGCTACAGAAAAGTACAGACAAAATATTTAAGAGCAGTTTGAATGTTTCAGATTTCTACCAATAGCCTATATATTGGGATCCTCAGGATTCAGGCCTACCATACAGTCTGAATCAAAAATCCAGTCAGGAAATCCCAATATGAAATAGAAAGGCCAGAAGTTATGGGGAGTATGAACAATGAACATTCAGGAGAAGAAGGTGTATTTTAAATTTTCTACTATTGTTCCCAGTAAAGTTCACTGTGCTTGTACTCACAGGGCAGCAAAGAAATGTGGATGCTACCAACAGTGATATTTGTTCTTATAAATGCAACAAAACCCTTCAACTAGGATTGGTAACAGCCCGGATAATAATGCTGTAAGCCAGCCTATTCCAATATAAAGAAAACAGAGGAATTTCTGAAATAGTCTGCCCTATTTCTCAGAAACTTTTGAAACCTTCTAAATCCTATTGTCAGTGACTGAAGTTCTCTTTCCCATGACATTGTCTCAAAGACTCTGCTGATAGCAAGAGTTTGGAGAATGAATGGTCTTTAAAAATGGTCTTTAAAACCCAGTCTTCCCTTATCAAGAGGCCAGGAAAAAAAAAAAACACAAAACAAAACAAAACAAAACAAACCAGGTAAAACAAACCAGAAAATATGTAGTGAAATGTTATCCTCTCTTTTAATCAAGTGGGGTTTTTTTCCACCTTTTCTGATTTAATGGAAAAATACTCCATTTAAGGATCGCTGTTGTTAGAGAGTTACAGTCAGAAAACAATGTTCAGCGTCCATTGAATTCTTTTGATGCCCCCTGCAGGCCATGTTGGATAGGAAGCCTGAATCCTCCTTGGAGAAATCCTGGAGGTAGTATCAAAATACCTCTTTTATTAAGGAATACAGCTGCTACCAGTTTAGCTTGCCTCATGAACTTACTGACACGAAGTCCTTCCTGTTCCAACACGCACAAGCAAAATGTAAAACAGTTCTAGATTCCTTCCTGCTGACCTAATTAGGCAGAGTAACGAAGGCTGGCGGAGCAGCGCCGCACAGAGATGTGCAAGGCCAAATATGGGGGTAAAACTGGAGACGCCTGTGGTACGTGAGACTTGCAGGAGTCTGCCCCATCCCTGTGGGGGACGTGCAACTTGGCTGTTTTCTGTCCCAAAGATACCAATCTCTTGTCAAGTGCTTTCACCTCCCGGTGATAGTGACTTCTAAAGATTAATAAACTTAGGGAATTAGTCAATAGCACAGTGTACGTCGAGTCAGTCACCTTCAAGAAGCTGAGGGCTTCCCATTAGGGTGGCTTCTCCATACTAAACACCCTCCAAGACTTCACGGTACCTGCCTGAGAGTCTTGCTAGGCATTCTTCTCCAACTTGGTGCAGGTTCAGGGTCCTCAGGGACAAACGGGATAAAATTGCACTATCTGGTTATTTTTCATTACTTTCCTTTTTAACCTTGGAGACTACACATTTTATTCGTTTCTCATAAGGGATCTGTTTTGCTAGCAGTTTGGATGAAATATGCAACTTCAATACTCAGGAGGAGAGAAAAACTGTAATCACACATCATTAAATGAATCACCCCACTAGTCCAGCAGCATGTAATAGGATATGGTGTGCTATGGAAACCTGCTTTAAAAAGTTAAAATGACATTTTCTTTAAAAATCAGGATCAATCACACTTTTTTTTTTTTTTTTTTTTTTTTTTTGGAGGAAAGATACATAAGGTGTGGAAGGCATGAGACAAATATGGTGGGATAATTCTCACATAAAAATATTAAGGGTATAGATTAAAGAAGAAATAGAAGACAGAAATTTCTAAAGGATGTTTGTCAGATAAATACTGAGAATAGATAATTAGCAATGGGAAATTAGTACAAAAAAAATGTAAGGTTCTCATAACCTTTTGTTCCTGCTGTCATCTGTTTTTCAGGGGGAAAAAAAAGCCCTCTGAGGCAGGTAGTCGAAGTTTGATGGACATACACAAGCTGATCTGGGATCATTCTAGACTTCTTAAATCAACCTACAGCAGTTTGGAGCCAACATGCAGCCAGTGAGAATGATATGAGTAGGAAAGAAAGGACACAAGGTGCAAGCAAGCCTCTCCAGAGGAATCGCTGCTATTTTCTGGTTTTCGTTAAACAGATGTTAACTCCAAGCTATTCTGTGTGCTTGTTTGATAGCTAGTGTCTAAGGTATAGTGCTTTTCTTCTGAAATGTCATCTTCCTATTGTGAACAGTGAAATAACTGCTATGCTGAGGTTTTGGGGGTGGGTTGTTTGTTTTGTAGGGTTTATCTCTGCCAGCCTCTTGCAGGATAACTCTGCCTTGGCAGAGAAGCACTCAGAAGAGATTGCTGTTTCAAGTCTTGCTCAGTTCAGGGAAACCAGAATAATTTTTCACTTTTATTCCTTGGAGGTGACCAACCAAATTTAATTTCCTTCCCAAAGAATGAGAGGAAATGAAAACAAGTGTTTAAAAGGAGTGGAGTATATCCTTAAAACATTTGTGAGAGAGTCAGTTTTTGTTAAAGCACACACACACACACACACACAAACACACACACACATAGACAGTTATTGGATAAAGCTTTAAAGGAATCACCTATTTGACGCATATACTGAAAATTAAATGTATTTACAATTTAAAGCACTTCTTTAGTCACAACATTATTCACCTTAAGACTTGCTCTGATTTATTCTGCTAACGGAGGTGGCTGTGCTGATTCAGACCATAAAATAAGTGGCTGGGTGAGGAAAAGCCCTGGCTTAGGCAGACAGTAGTGGGTAGTTGTTCAGCTGGACAGGGTGTCAATGGGAAGACACTGGCCATTAATTTTAGTGGATATGTCATTGCAAGGCATAAACTGATGGCCAGAGATTTTTTACACACAATGAATGGAAAAAGAAGAATAAGAAGGGGATAGGCCAACATTGTGTATCCTATTCCCTCAGCAAATATTACCATCTGGGGATCCACAATTCCAGAAGCTGATCTTTTCTTTACAGGCTGCTAAAGCAATGGGGAATAGGGGATATCCACACCATCAACACCTTAATTTAGGGTAAATGCCACAAAGACTTTGGTTCCCATTCCCATCTGTGGGATGCTCAGCCCACGGTGCAGTGAAAATTGTATAGTGGGCCCTTAGGGCAGTGAAGAGGGAAAGTCATTAAACTTACTAATAATCTTGTTTCTTCTGGCATCAGGCATTTCATTTGAACTGGTTTTTTAGGATCCTGACTTCTGCTAGTTATTTAGAAGTAATTTGGAAAATGTAAGCTCTTTTTAATTTGTTGTGAGAGAGAATAAAACCAAAAACCTATTTGGTTAATACAAATTATAAATCACGATTTTGTTTTCCAAATTTTCAGAAAATTTTCAGAGCAGAGTCTCATAATTCCAAGAATCTCATTAAAAATTAGTTATTTAACAGTGCATTAAGTAATATTTTAAGCCCCAGCACAGTTAATGAACTCTGCTGTTGCTGTATGAGCAGTACATTAGGCTATGTTATTGCAGTCTCATTTAATCTCTTGCTTTGATTCTTAAACTCTTGCAGCTTCAGAAATTGGCAGTGATGGGGAGCTCCAGATCCCTAGTGAAGGTTAGGCAAGGAGTCTATAAAATAGTGTTAACTGTGCTACCATTTTCAAAAGAAAGGGTAAGCAAGAGCAGCTGCTCTGGGTGTCCTCTGGGTGGCTTGCAGTCCTTTATCTCTCTGAACAAAGACTTCTGCTGACTCCTAAGGTTCCACGTATGCTTAGCAAAGCCAGGAGAGCTGTTGTTTTAGACACTGTCATTTAATCATCCAAGGTAGGAAAATGCATCACAGATTTGAGACAAGAATCTGTGCTGTGCTTACTTTGCTCTGCTTAATGGGCTATCATGTCATTTCTATTTTATCTCCATCTCAAGATGGTATGAGGAATCCTCTAGGCACCCTTTATCTAATACCTCCTGCAGAACAAATTGCTTTCACTTCTTTAAGTTGTTCTCACTTTCACAGTGATACAGCAGAGAAAAAGAAAGTTTCCGATGATTTACAGCAAGAAGTAGATAATATGCCCTCCTGGCAACACTGAAGGAGAAGCAGAAAATTTTCATAAACATATTTCTAAAAGGAAGATCAGAAACAGCACATTGCAATTTCAAAAAAGCCTCTGCTACAGACTTTGCATTTATGTCCACAACCTCTTGCAATTTGGGATTGTTCAGCTCTCAGGTAGAGATCTAAGGCTGTTTTTCCATGATAACACAAGCTAATTCTGAATTTTGAAAACAGCATTTCTAAGAGGTTTTATGTGTTGATATCACAGTTCCCAAAAATGGGAAATGAGAAGTAAAAAAAAAGCAAAGACTAGGAAGGGTGGAGCAGCTGGAAAGTTCCTGCTGGAGAAGGACCCTGGGGGTGCTTGTTGGCAGCACTTGAACGTGAGTTACTGAGTGCCCAGGTGGCCAAGAAGGTCAATGGCATTCTGGTTTGTGTCAGAAACAGTGTGGCCAGCAGCACCTGGGCAGTGATTGTCCCTGTGTACTCGGCACTGGTGAGGCTGCATCGCAATTCCTGTGTTCAGTTTTGGGCCCCTCATGAGAAGAAAGACATCGAGGGGCTGGAGTGTGTCTGGAGAAGGGCAATGGAGCTGGGGAAGGGTCAGGAGCACAAGCCTTATGGGGAGCAGCAGAGGGAACTGGGGGTGTTAAGCTGGAGAGAAGAAGGCTCAGGGGGGATCTTCTCACTCTCTACAGCCACTTGAAAGGAGGTTGTGGCAAGGTGGGGCTCAGTCCTTTCTCCCAGGTAACAAGTGACAGGACAACAGAAAATGGCCTCAAGTTGCATTGGGGGAGCTTCAGATTGGACATTAGGAAAAACTACTTCATAGAATGGGTTGTGTAGCATTGGAACAGGCTGCCCAGGGAAGCAGTGGCATCACCATACCTGGAGGTATTTAAAAGATGTGTAGATAGAGCACTTTGGGACATGGTTTACTGGTGGACTTGGCAGTGCTGGGTTAATGGTTGGACTCAATGATCGTAAAGATCTTTTCCAACCTAAATGATTCTTGGATTCGATTACTCAAGCTATTTAGGTCAGAGGTATTTTTCTTCTGTGTATACAGTGCCCTATAAAGAACTGCTCAGGAGCTTGAGACTGTGGGAAGAATACTGAAGGAACATTTTAGCTAGATAAAATCTCCAGGAAAAGTCTCATGGACTTGGTAACAATAACATTTTTCAAATGCATGTTGGTTTCAAATGAATATTTGCATAGTACAGCAAAATAGTGTCATTTTGACACTATTGAAGTAAAGGGGAAAAGCCGTAATTCTAAACATAGTTTCATCTAAATGTGAGATAGGTACTTCCAGCAAATGAAAGAAAACATATATTTTATGGAGTTTGGCTTCAGATGTTATTCCAACAAAAAATAGATAGTAAAACTTCCTTGAGGTCTTCTGGCATGAGATTTTGCAAATGAAAAAAAGGCAGGATTTTTATAAGTTCATTTATATTTCTATAAGGATTAAAATACACCAATATAACAAGTGGATGTCAGGCCCTCTAGAATGTTCAGCATTTTAAAATAAAACAATATAATAAAAGGGTATCAGGCCCAGTAGAAGGTTCAGCATTTTCACAGCTGAGGGTTTGGGAAAAGGTAGTCCACAGATGGATGTAGTTCCACAACACCACATGCTCATATCTGGCAGTAAAAACTAAAACCTGCTGTTCATTTGAAGACAGGATCTGCGGCGAGGTACAGCTGTTGAGCTACAACACTGAAAAATAAGCCAGGTAACCAACAGCACAAGTTTGCACCCACATCCTAAACATGTCCATTCAAGGCTTTAATTGCATTTATAACAGACCAGAAAATATGCTACAGGAGGGCTGGAACAAAAAACAGCTTCTGTGACTAAGAGAAAACAGACATGTGTGTGCTAATTCAAACAGCCAAGAAAATTGTGTGAGGTTGGAAAAGATGGGAGGAAAGGTAGCAATAGCCTGAAAATATTAATATGGCTCTGTGAATAAATGATAGTTTTCTGGAGATTGTCTGAGTCCTAGGGAGAAAGGCAAGGAAAATGTATTTTTGGTTGCTGAAATGAAAATCTGAAATAACTATTCGGTGAGCAAGGTCACTTGGTGGTTTTGGACACAGGATAGTCCATTCAGCCTCAACCCTTTTGGAACTGAGTCAAGAGAAACAATCTAAAGAAAGGGTTGGAGTCAGAAAGTTGCTTGGGCTGTTTAAATGACTCATTAGCTAGAACTCTCAGCCAGCAGAAGAGATTGCTAGATTTTATTGATTCTCCCACTTTCAGAGGCTGAAACTAGTATCTCTTGCTCCCCAGGAGAGATCTGTTCTGATTTTCCTGTCTCTATGAAAGGTCTGCAGCAGGCAGCTCCATGTTCTAAAATAGTTTACCAGGCAGAATTTGAGTGAGAAAACAGAAGTTAAAGTGCTCTCTCTCAAGTCCATGGAGCAGAGAGACATCCCAAGGAAAACAAAGAAATAGAAAAACTTCTATACTCATCTGTAACTCCAATTTACTGAAAATCTTCACAAATTTACAAAATATTGTAGATGGAGGCTCATTCATACAAAGGCTGAACTATATTACAAGCAAAGTTGTTTCCTTCATGTTGCTCTTTATAGATTATGCTACAGGCCTGAACAGGTCAGACAAGGGCCTTGGTTAATCAGTGGATTAATTTGAGTTCAGCAATTACATTGGAAGAGAGATGTTCTGTGTTTCATAAGCTATTGCAGTATTCATTTGGACAGTAAAGGCTGTATCAGAAATAAGCTGGTGGTTACACCTACAGATATTTCTCAGTCATAAAAGGTGTGTAAGCTTATATGGTTCCCTTGATCTTCCTTTCCATTTTTGCCTTAAGAAAACATTGCAGGAAAAAGCAGTTTAATTGCAACATCCCTAGAATCTGAGAAAAAGCTGCAGTTTGCTCCTGTATCTGGATTAGTGGAAGTGATTCATTTGATGATACTATCTGTTCAGTAAGCATTGTTCACTCCCTGATTTCTTTACAAGGCAGGAATCAGCGCTCCATTCACCAGGTACAAAACATTACAATTTAACTTGTGAGCATATTCTGATTTCCTGACATCACTGCTCCACAGACTTCTCTGAAAAGTTACTTCATGCAAATCAGCCCTGTCCTTTACCACTGGCTTAACGCTGATTGCACAGGCAATGGGAAGAAAACACTTAAGAGCAAATCCTTGTGCTAGCGCTTCTTACAGCACATCAGCAAGAAAGCAAGGCTGGGAATCAGTTTCCTGGAATTTCAGACACACATGAAACCTTAAAGAAATACCCACTTTCTCACTAAGGTTCTCAGACAAATTAAGCTGACCCACTGTTCTTGCAAAAGCCTGCTTCTGAAAATTACTGCCTATTTGAAAATTAACTGATATTAAAGGAATTTGACAGCAATAGCAACCTGCTGTGTCCCTCTTGACCACAGTCCAAAGATATACCCTCTGGTTAGTGTGATCAGTAAGATATTATTATCTCACAGCTATACTGCAGAACCATTAGTCTACATTGTTGCCTCTCTCCTGGAGTAGCTGCAGTTGATATGGATGAATACTATCAGTTACTATCAGTTATTATGATCTCATAACAAAATCATACATGGAAGGGCAGGTGTTGGGATTTTTTTAACCCAATCACTTACTTCCACATTATTGTAGAATGATGAAGTCACAATTTTCTTGCAAAAATAGGTGCTAAAATTCCTAGGAAATTAATCTCTTTTCAGATGCTGAAGGAAGTGCAAGTGTGCAATGGTTTTTCTTCTGATAAATCCATGTAAAATCACACTGTATGATGGAGTCAAGTATTTAGTATTCTAGGCCAGACTCCTCAAATCAGAGCAGCTACTTGCTACTCTGCTGCCTGGGTAATCTATTAAGGAGTCTTAATCTGACAAATGAAGGACAACGACATTTCAGTAATGGGCTTCCTATTTGCTTGGGAAGCCTGCAAAGGGGCTCTGAGCACTGTTACTCTCCTCACAGCGCAGAGGAGGGCACGGAGCTCTCCCTCCCGGGGCTCACTGCAGCTGGGTGTGCAGGACAAGAGCAGCAGCTCTGGCAGAGCTGCGCTTCCCGTGAGCTGCAGCGCGTGCTGGGAGCAGCGTGCTGCATCGCTCGGATGCACACCAGCATCCAGCTATGGCTCTTCCCTCTGGCTTGGCTCCCAGAAACACCAAACTGGCAGCGTGACTTTCTTAGACTAGCAAGGCTAAAATTCATATATCCTGCTGATTTAGGGCGCTAGTCATTCTGCCAGGACCTTTGCCAACCCTCAGGCATTCTCCTGCATGATTTTCCCCAAGGCTGACTTTTAGACTGTGCGTATGTTGGTCCAGTACTTATTTTTGTTCTCCTAAACATTTTTAAAATTCCTCCCGAGCTCAGCATGGTGATACCTGATGAAAAGCAGGTAGTTAGGAGGCTATTTAAAGGCCCCTTGCCCAGCTGGTCTGTGCTGCTATAATTCTTCAGCAAGTAAAGGAGATGGATCAGAAAATAACGCAAGATAAATAATGCAAACACTTTTGCAGCAATATGAGAAGCATATTGGTTCTACTCACACAAAATCAATCAATCTTTAGCAAACAGACTACCCATCACTGTGAAGTTTTTCAAGGGATTTCAAGAAGGGAACAGTTAGCAGGAAGGCTCCAGTCCTGAAAACACAAATTAGAGATTAGACAACCAGGGTGACCCAGGGCCACTTTTGATATAAAATACCAGTAAGCCACTTCTTGAATATTCTTGATTTAATCCTCATCCTGCAGTGTTTCAGTCATCACTCTGCATCTTCCTGGATGCAACAATCTGAAAAGCCTGGGATGCTTTTTTTTCATGGTGCTTGCTTTTTTGGAGGCTGGGGTGGATGGGAGGCTTTTATATCCACACCTGTGGAAGGACTAGCTGAAAACACAGGAGCACACAGAGGAATGAATGAATGCACCAAACCAGAAATCAGGTGCAGCACCTTGTTGGATCAACACAAGTTATACAGCTCCTTCCTTTTAATCCATTTGACCCCTGCTGCAACCTTTTGACTTAAAAGAAGAGTTGAAGCAAGGTGTTTCTGCTGAAGATGTTAATTTTTTATAAAGTTAAGTCCCTAATGCAGAGTTAGGGAAACAAGTGGAATTCACATCAAAATGGGAGCCTTTGATTCAGCTCCCTGCCTAAAGATAAGCTTTCTGACATGGGTAAAATGTGTGTCTGTCAGCTAGCTATTTTTCCAGCGTGGTGTTCATGTGTTGCCTGTATTTTAACCATATGGTGAGCACATAATTCCTTCAGAAAAGGGAGAGACAGCGGCAAGCGCAGCAGAGATTTGCGCAGTTTACATTACGGCTTTACACCCAACTGTGAGGTCGCAGCACTGCGCCCTGGAGCAGCGTTTGGCAGCAACCACCAGCACGTCAGAGCAGACCAGACACAACCCTTGCACTCACAGGGACCACATTTCTTCCTCTCTTGGCAATTGACACAGATTTCTGAGAGCACAAACATGAGGAAAATAACCCTGAGCAGACTGTCTGTGGGAGGTGCCATCAAGACTCTTGGAAGTGCTACCACAGTGCACCACGATGTCCCAGTCTGGTTCAATCACTGTTTTCACAACATAGCAGGAGCAAGACACAGGAAATTGTGTGAAAGGAGTAACAGCAAGGAGAAAACACTGAAACCTTCTCTAACACCGGTTAGGGAAAACTAACACAAATAAAAGCTGGCAGGCTGCAACCAGCAGGGTGGAAGATCTGCTTTCAGAAAACAGGCAGGAAAGGTGTGAGGGAACATAACTTCCTTCTTTAATTGTTGGTTCTCCTACCTTGGCACAAAAAGAAAGCACAGAGATTTTATCCTCTGACTGACTCCAGGTCACTTGAACAAAACACTTCCTTTAATTTTAAGCACAACTGCTAAACAAAAATTTTCTACTCCTGTAAGAGGTGATGGTAGGTAAACTTTCTCCTTGTCAGCTCTGAGGTGTTCTCAGAGGAATGTATCAGTTAGTGTGGCTGGGAATGATGCAATCTCAGTCTCCTTTTGGCAATGGATATTTCTGTCCTCCTTTGATAATTTCATTTAAAGCTTTGCATGAGGCAGAATGGTCAGTCACCTACTGTCATCCATGTTTCCCCATTCTCTTCCACTGTTGCAGCTTAGAATGTTTAACAGGTTAAGCCAGATCAGGTATAAAGGAAGGTGGATCTAAAATCCTTCACTGTGGTTTGTCATTACTTAAGGCAATTTTTGGTTTTGGCAGTGTCATCATTAAGCCAACAGAAATTTGACCCCATTTCATTTAAAGCAGTGAAGATTTTTTATAAGGTCCATTGAGATGACTAAAGTAATAATATCCAGGATTCCACATTTCAGAGTGCAGATGAGTATCACAGAAGAATCAATTAAGTGATTTCTGGAAAAAAAAAATTGAGTAATTCCTATCACCATCAAATAACATGGAAGTGCTCTAAAGTTTCACTGGGTACCAAGTTACAGTTTTGAAAAAATGATAAAATTCCTCTAGCAGAGGTCTTCCAGATGAGTGCAAACCAAAATATTGTTGAGATAGCAGGGAATAGACATTGGGCATGGACTCTATGCACAAGCCTTTGTATTTTCAAAGCTTTATACTTAAAGTTGGTTATTTTCACTGTTGGTTTTGTGATTATACAAAGGGGATAGGAAGACAACCCTGAGTGATATATTTCTTGAGCACTTCAGCAAAGGTGATGAGTGTAAGAATTTGACATCCAAAACTGTTCTAACTTTACAGCAAATTTCAAGACAAGGACAAGCCACAACACTGATGTCAAAGTTATTTCTCAGGAAGTAAATAAAAGCAAAGAAGTTGGTTTAAGGAACTTGAGATTTTCTGTATCTTTTATGTACAAGTAACCAACTCACTGAGGAGTCCTTGGTTTTTCATATGAATGACAGACTATCAACTTTTAAAATGAAAGTTTTGTCAAGAGTGGATGTGACACTGTGAAAAATGGGAAGGCATGCTGCATTGCCATCAGTTCACAGCTCTGACATAAATGCTATTTTATTCACTTCCATCCACAGCCCTAAATACTACAAAGGATACAGCTTACAGAAACTAAATTTCTATACAATTAAATCCACAACTTTGGAATTTGATACTGTACTCAAAACCAATTTATTTCATTTGTTTTTCTGGGCAAAAGCAGAGTGTGAAATTTCATCATACATGTTTGTTCCTGCAAAATTACTACTATAATTAAAGAAGGATTTTGTGGTTAAGATGTAACTAAAAGACAGCAGTGACAGAGGCTGTGTACAGCTGCTCTACAGCTTACGGAGTTTCTGGTTTGAGTGCGCAGAATTAGGATAATTTAGTCATAACATAAAGTAGACAGGACAATGTGTATTAAAATCCACCTGCAGAAATAATTCATAACTGTGCATTATACCAAATTCAAACTCAGAGCAAGTAGCCATATTTTATTTTTTGGAAAATGCATTTTGCACAATTTAATGAATACTAAAAGCATCAAAAAGTTCAAGGCACCACACTGGGACTTGATCTAGGAGGTGTTTTGTTTCTTTCCCATAGTGTAAACTAGAGAAGTTTATAGTATCATTGATAGATAACTAATACATTTAAATTGTAGAACCGTCATATTTCAATATATTCTTAATAATCAGAAGGCAAATATCAGCATTGAACACATTCCACTGCACTTAACACAATGAACTGGGTTTTAAGTGAACAGAATTGTAAATCCAAGCATACCTAGTGGACAGAAAGTATAGATTAACCTCAGTTCAAGGAGGGAAAAAAGTGATAATTCTTTCCTCCATAATATGTTTTTCATGTAGGTCTCATATTTTAACAGCTTTAACCAGAGTAATTCCATGTTACTCGCATGTACATCAATTGTAGTGAATCAAGGCTTGCAAATTAGAATTTTATTAGGCATAGCAAGGTTAACAAGCAATCTTTCAGTATAATACTTCAGTGTCATTTACTCTTCCATTTTATCTGACAGAGGCTCTTGATACCCTCGTGAAAGACAGAAATTATTCAGCCTTAGTGGTAACTATCAACACATGTGGCCGATTGGTCTTGATCGAAGAAGCCACACAACTGCACAGCTTTGCATCCCCATCAGAAACCCAAAAGCTTTAAGCAATTAAATTATTGTATCTTTCTGCAGCAAAATCTCCTGACTAGTTTGAAACTAAAGTTGTAATAACCAAAAATTTCCTCCCTTGAAGACAACTGATGATATTTGCTCTTATGTGTTAATCTGTTTGGAAAAAAAAAAAAAAAAAGTCTGCATTTAAAAGTGCATTGACTGCTGCTTGTACGGGCTGGAGCTACATGTGTGGTATTTGTTATCAGCTTGTGAAACATATCCAATATGATAGTGAGAGTTCCAGAGAAAATAACTAAGCAATAATTAAATCAATATGCTTTCAATATGCCAATACAGTTGTGTATTTCTAGAACATAGATCCTAGAGCCTTTGACTCTAGGAGCAAAGCTCTAAATCTCTACTTTGAGCTTGCACCCTCTTTTCTTTACTTGAGAAGTCGTTCTGGACAGTGGAGGCTCTTTAACAGGAAAGAGCCCACTGTTATTTTAGAACTGCTCACTTTCTACAAAGTAGCAGGATTTCTTTCTGAAATATGTTTTGAGACTTTGACCTTAATGGAGACACTCCATGCCAACAACAATTTAACTGGTGTGTTGGCTTCCAGACTGGTTCCAATATATCTTTATGGTAAATTCAGTTGCACAATGTTTTTTGTCAGGACAGACTAAGAGGCAATGTGCTTCCCTTGAGTTTGTAATAGATTTGCATTCTGGGATTTATTTGAAAAGCTTATTCAAACGTAACTTTGGTTGGAAATATTTGTTTGGCTTCTATTTTATTTTAAATGCTAAAAATGCTACAATTTTTCTCTTAAGGGAAGCTTAAGATTCACTAATTCATTCTTTCATTACAGTGGTATGAAGAAAACCAACAGGGAGATGGGACTCCAGTGACAGTGTGACTATGACTGAAGTGGAGAGAAGGAAGTACCTTCTCTCATCACACATACCCAGGCCTAGGAATTTTTTGACCCAGGGAGCTTCAGAAGACCTAGAGAGTACCTGAGAAAGTCCATAGCATTTTCTATTTCAATAGTATTGAACTGACCAAGACTGTTTACTTTGCTCAGCTCCAAATGTCTCAGCCACTGCAGGTTCCTGTTTCAATGTATATGGCACATACTCCTAAAAAAACCCAATTTAAATAGGTTAAGATTATTCTCAAGCATTAAAAAGGTTCAAATAGAGCAAATAAGACTGTATGTAACATATCTTCCCTGTGTGATTACTGAGGCCATCACAGGGCACTTGCCTCAAAGAAAATGAAGTAAAGAGAATAGATTGGACAAGTAAAACAAATTCATTCTAATCAAGTGGAGTAAAACTTGTAAATCAGATCTTATTCTCTGATCTTTGTAATTTGAGCTTAATAAGATGGGAGATTTAGAAGAACATCCAATTATTTGAAACTCTGGCTTCATCTTCTGATGGGATTCAGTTGCAGCAGAGCAGAATCAGCTTCTCTCTCTAAAACAGATACCGATTACCTGAATGGCAGCTGAATGGCTCTTTGGGATCCGCAGGTGACACTGACAAAATCCTGACTTACTAAAATGGAACTTAAGTCACTGAGACATCTAGATGCCTAAATTTAGGTGTCCTCATATTATGGATCCTACTCATTCCAGGGGGACTTGGATGGTCCATAGCAACCCTTCTTGAGTCACAATTTCACAAACTAAAGCATCCAAGGACCTAGAAGGTATATCAAACCCCAACTAAGCCTGAAAGACATTCAGAAATCAAATCAAGGAGTAAAAATAAATATCACAAACTGTAGTTCTCACTTTCCACCATATTTTGACATATTCTTACAATTAGAAAGAAAAACCAAGACAAAATCTAAAAAGTCAGTGCAACTAAACATCAAAAAATTGCATCTTGTTTCAAGGTCATAAAGATATTCTGTGGCATAGTGAGTTTATAATATAAAGCAAAATCCCAAAGTTTAGGAGAGATAACTATAGTTCTCAGGAAAAAATCAAAGTATAAATGGTTCACAAATTGCAGTGAAAAAACTACTGTCCACATTACTAAACACTAAAATAAATCATACTGGAAAAATAATGCTGATTCTAGATTTCAATTAATCTATTTCTTATACAATTTGTTCTCTGCTAATTTGATCATCAATTTTTATCTGTTAATACTGGCCTGATTGCTGAATCAAGTAACTTCAATGAATCCTGTTTCTTGACTCTGTCGATGGCATTGGTACAAGCTCTTTTGACTTCTTCACTTTTCTTAACTTTTAGGCTTTAAGCTGAGTTCACACAGGTTTTACTCACACAGTAGAATTCTGTCAAATTATTTTCCAAGATTGTATCTACAGCAAGAGGTTCATAATACTACAGGATCCCTCAGTCTCTCAAGTTACAGACATCCCTTCACCTCACACCACTTCTGGAACAGTTAGGCAGGCATTACTGACATGCTGTTCTATTCCTCTTCCATTTGCAGCTGCATCCCCACTGCTCTCCCAGGAAGTTATAAAACTTAATCATTCTCTGCTAGTCAGAGATGCATAGGGGATGCAGCTCCTTAGAAACAGGTCCAATTTTTTTGATGTCATCATCCCTCAGGGATGGCTCAGCATTTACGACTGAGTTGAATGTTAATGATCAGCATTCCATGTTATAAAAATGGCGAAAGGTCTATGGAATAGTCTCTATAGCTACTTCTTGGATGCAATGTCAAGGATAAATATTAACAGGTCTTCTATAAATATAATAATTTGCCCTGCAAAAAAAACACTTCAAAGAGTATAAAATCCTTAGCAGCATCTTACATATACTAAATCAGGCACAATAATGATTCCCTGTATAATGACAGTATTAAATTGTGTCTCAAATTCGTGTCAGTGAAAATTCATTTAGTGTTTTTTACTTACAGGCACCACAGGAAAATTAGTTGAGACAGTCCCGCCACTGGCTGTGACAGAAACATTTGTCTTCCAATGTCTGTAAATAAGAAAAAAGGAAATAAGAATTGATTGATAAAAATTTGAATGGAAAAGAGGTTAGCCATTTATTTGGTATGAAGAAACTACTACCACAAATCTAGTCTGAATAATGCACCATACTGGGAGAGAAAGGTTTCCAGACAGCCCAAGGATGAAATCAATAGCCACAAAACTCAAGTTCTAACTGAAGCTTTTGACAACTACTTCCTGATTCTAAAAGGAGTAGTATAAAGTATTTTTTAAGAGGCAAAATATTGTAAGATTCAACTAGCAACTCTCTATTGCTCTATGCTCTCTATTTCCAATACCCTGAGAACAACAGTATGTGAGTTAATTTTAACATGTGGAAAAAACATTTAATTTTATCAGAAGGAAACAATGAAGAATCTAATTTATTCTCCACATGTGTGCATAACCCCCATTGATATTAATAAGAGTTAAGCAGCCTATGGAGAGGAAAATAGGGCTCCAGATGCAGCAAAATGTTTTAAGAAAATTATGTGCAGCTTTCTAATGACCACAAAAATTATTTCTTTTTCTATATCAGTGTAGAGAGAAAAATTACTTCATATCCAGCCAGTCATAAAATGTTTCTGGCTTTCCTGAGGCTATGTGTGTGTGAGCAGTGGTACGTGCACAGACACACAGAGACACGGACACACACACAGAAATGTGAATATGGATGGTGTCTCATGGACACACAAGCACATCCTTCTCAGTTGTTGCCTTTTTCCAACTAGGGTGATCCATGGCACAGTCTTGTTTGAAATTCCATTGCTTTTGCTTAATTAATTACTTATGTTTTAAGTCAGTGTTTAAAGTGCTGTCAGAGGTGGCCAACAGGGCCAGTAAAAGCTGGTGAAAAACCTTTGCCTTATGCTACATTTGACTAATTCTACAAATTTTGGTGAGTGTGGAGGGTTAATCTTGATTAACCATGGGCAAATTTCCTCAGTTTCCCATTGGCACTCCTGAAGTGGGATGCGTTTTTACTTAATCCTTAACATTTGTACCAGCCACTTCCATTTTCTTTTCAGGATGAACTGTGATATAAGAGGTTGGTCTTTAGCAAGTCATTCAATCTAATTCATTCTTCTGAGGCATTTCCTTCTGAAGACATAAAAATACTTTGCTGTTTCTATGGTAGAGCTCTTTCTCTTAATTTTCTGAACTTTGTGAGAACACAGTGATCCTTATGCACTTGTCCAAATCAACCACTGCTAAAGGAACCTCCGAAGACCCTGAAAGGGTTGTCCTTTTATTGGTGTTCACAGCAGAATTTTAACTGAATGTCATTCAGCTTTCTTTTCACAGCATTCCCTGGGGAACTGCCTGGGCCTTGAAGTCCTGCACTGCATGTTCTCTGTAGCCAAAAACTTGCAAACCTGAACTAAATAATCCTCAACACTTTTACAGTCCCTATTCAGCCCAGCTAAGCTTATGACATGTATATGTTATTTGCATACAAACACTTATTTATGACTCTTTTGCATAGTTTTCATCCATTTTTATCTTTAATTTATGGTGCAATTTTAGAATCATATCATTTGAAGCGCTTGCCTCTGATAAAATTCCTTAAAATTTGCATTTCACATAATGTTTTTGCATGCTTCAAAATGTCAGAATAATAATGAGAGCAGGACTTCCAAGGTTTTGTTTCCTTCTTACATCTATGGAATGAAAGACAGGTTGGGTATAGGCACCTCTGTTTACTTTCCTTTTCAATCATAGACAATAGCATCTTCAGTCACTGATAAAAGCTCATTTGTACTCTGAATGTTTTCCTGTCCACTTAAGCTGATTTTATATAACATGCGAAATGACTATTCAATATTCAGTTAATTATGCACCAAATGGAATAAGCCAAAGAATTAGCTTAATCAAGCATTCTTTTTTCCTTAGGAAAAAAAAAAAAAAACAAACAAACCAATCCAACCAGAAAAAAAACCAAAACCAGATAAGAGCTATGACAGGTATCGCAGATAGGCTCCTGGCTTGACTCTCAGGAGACATTCTTCCCCTTCCTGGTGGGTCTGTTTACCTCTGATGGTGGTTTTAAACTGGAGATTTCATTTTGCCTTAATTTACTTTGTCAGCTTTTTCCATTTTTCCATTGCCAGGCTTAGATAGCTTCTTAGCAAATTACTACTTATGTTACAGGCTATATATATAATTTATGGTATATTTATTTTTACAAGATTTTCATTTAAAGGTTTCCTCAATTGTGCTTTTATCTTTGTAGGTAGAGCCCATATAAAAATATATATATTTATAACAAACTACTTATGGAATAGAAATATTCTTTACTACTTCTTCATCAAAATGTTTTTTTCAGCTGAGCTTTTATCTTTGAAGTCCAAATACACCCTATCCAACCACCCACCTCAGATCACAAGTAACAGGATTAGAAATACAGAAATTCTGCACTGGGACCAAGACCTGGCCTTCCCTTCAAAGTCAGGGTTGTCACATACTTAAATGGACCTTAAATCTCCTTAATTTTAGGAAATTAAAAGGGGCTAACAGCTGAAATTGTTATAGTTCCTATCCCTATTGCTCACTGTTTCTACTCATCTATAGTCCTCTATAGCCTGCATACAAGACGACTTTACCTGGTTCTAAATGAAAGACAAACCTGATCCTCTGCTCCTTAGATATATTTGGTGTGGATGCTTAAAACTACACCAAAATATCTCAGGCAGAAGATAAATGATTGAGAAATGTTAACTAAAGAAGCAAGGTAATCCAGAAGCCATACCTTAAAATGAAGTTGAACTTACGAAAATCTAGGCTCTGCCAGGATAATGATTCAATACCTAAATCTGCAGAACATGTTGGATATTTACACTTTTCTCAAACCCCTTAGAGCTCAAAATCCCATTTCTAACCTTCTTCATGACTGAGAAATTATAAGAAGAGATTTGTTGGTATACCTGTGGCTTCCTTGTGACTGCCCTTGGTGGAATGGTACTAAGCAGGGTGCATGGGGGTTTTATTGCTTGAAAGGATGTATTTTCATTTATAAATGCAACAAAAACTCTCAGTTTTTGACTAGGATCATTTGTCTCTCCTGGTTTGTTTCCTCCTCCCTCTACTGCATAAAAATACATATTGACACTACCTTGTGGCATTGCAATTTTTACTGTGGTGCATTATACTTTTCAAAGCACAGTAATTTTTATGATATGTGGTAGCTTAAAGGGAAAAGCAGTATCCAGCAGGGAAATGAAGGGTGAAACACTGGTCTCTTTGAAGTCAGTGAGAAAAACTATTACTGCCTTCAGTATGGGCAAGGTTTCAGTCCAAGCATTCAGGGAGAAACATGGAGCTGTGTATTGATTTTACCTCTTAGGCAAAACTGTAGAGAAGAGAAAAGAAATGCATTCATCTGGAATCTAGGATGGTTAATGTCAGTAGGCCTTTAGGAAATTGTGTTACATAGATGAATGGTATGTTGGTCCAATCAAACATCCAAAATCTCTACATTTGACCTCTGAGTCTCTAAACAAAGAATAAAGAACCCAACTGCAAAACCCATCATAGCAAGGTTTTTGTTTACATATGTAAAAGAGAGCATCCAAATCTGAACATATTGAAGAATAAAACAGTTAAGTTTGAGGCTTCCCCAGCCTATATTAATAAATTGCAAAGTATACCAAATACTTTTAGACAGTGTTTTGTGAAGGAGCAGTAAACATTTATAAATAAAACCCATATTAATATGGGAATTCTCCCCTAGTAGCTGCCCCTATCTCATTTAAGATATTTGTAGCTAATTAAGGGAATATGGTATCACAGTTAAACAAGGGTTTATTGAGATAAATAATTCATGAACATCTGAAGTAAATAACTTCTAAATAGACACTTTGACTAATTTATTTTTGACAAATAAATGAGCAAAGCTTTGTTTTTGCAATAGTCTGATGAACTGAAATTTTCAGTTCTGTAGCTGAAATAGAACATATTTTGGAAAACTGCTGGTTTAATTTCTAAAAGTTCATAACACACAACTTAGGTAACAAAACATACAGTTCTACCACTATTTGTGAATGTAGAGTATCTGAATACATTTTTGCATTGAACAGTTCTCAGATCCATCAGCCAAAATTTGTCAGTACCAAGAAATAGTGAGAATGCTGAAATAGCAAATAGCAAATAAATTCATTAATTAAATCTTGGTAGGTTTGCATAAAATTCACATACAAGGAGGAGATGACAGGAGAGTTAAATTCGCTCTGTTCTGAACCCCACTCTTTCCTGCTTCTTAATGAAAGAGTAAATCTGAGGCTTTGATATCACTGCTTTGTCATGGTAATTGGGAAGCTGTGAATTCAACATGATGACTTTACTGCAGGTTGAAGAAAGAAGAGATGTTGAACTATAAGAAAAATAATTTATTTAAATGTCAGTCTAGATAAAAGGCCAAAGGTTAATAAAAGCTATGCATTGTACATCATGGAGTTTCTTTTTAAGTGTGATGTACTTGAAACAATTCTATACGAAAATCTCATTTTATGCCCATTAGGCCCGTATTTCTTACTGAGTTTGTTAATACATAGTAACATGAGAATTAGACTACTCAGAAAAGGATACTGCTTATTGTTGTTAAGTTCATCAAAATTGTTTCTATTCTTGCTTCTTTCACCTCTTCACCTAGTCCAAATTATGTGGTAATGCAATTGCATACAATAATTATAAGGAGAAGTGGAAAGTAGCTCTTATACAAACATGACCTTCACAGTAAATACGATGCATTCTGTTCAGAGAAAGGCAGTACAGAAACATGGACAAAAGTCTGCTTTTCCTATATGTGTAGGACTTGTTTGTACTAGTTGCCTGGACCAGCAAAGGGTCCAGAATTATTAGTGTTTATGGTTCAGTGAAAAAATTAGACATATGGTTAAAAATTTAGTAGCTTGTGTTCCACCTCTGGAAAAATTTAAATGAAACACTGTCATGTTCCAAAGTAAGAACATTACTATACCACAAATAGTAAGGACTTTTAAATTGTGTTCTCTAAGGAAAAATATTTGAAACTTGCTGATTGTTATAAAGAAATTAAAAACATACTGAGGTTCAATTTCACCTGAACTGATTCTGTACAATTTATGTTTTTATAATAAAGTCTTATGGCACTTACATAGTTGACAGGTAATTTCAAAACCTTTATCAGTTTCCAATTACAGCTTAGAGCTCCACAATAAAAAACTTTGAAATCAACATAACAAGGAAATTCTCTACGCCAGCAAACTCCCTATCAGGTTTAATTAAAATAGGATGTATGAGACAGGAAGAAAGAGGAAAGGACAAGTAGGATGGATGTTCATAAATTAGTCATAGCAGCAGCTTTAGCACTCACAAATGATGACCAGCCCATTTGCTGTATGTGGTTTGTTTTTTTTTTTTTTTTTTTTGTTTTTTTTTTTTTTTTTTTTTTTTTTGTTTTTTTTTTTTTTTTAGAGCTAATAAAATTCAATAGGTGCTTCTAGTTTGTTCACCAGTTAAAGGTGCAGAGCTAAAAACTGCACCAGGCATTAGGGGTCTCAAGGCTTCCTCTTTGGAGTATGAGGAAAAAAGTGAGAAAACACAGAGAGTCTTGAACTACACCACCACCTGCTGTTGCAATCATTATGACTCACATAATTTATTCATACCCAAGTACATTGTGCATCTGCTATTTATTGATATTTTGGTTTATTTTTCTTATTATGGCTTCTACTTATATTGAATAAAGTTTCCAAGTACTGTGGATAGTATATAAATATGTATTATATATTGCTTATAAAGGCCTTTCCTTTTCACAGCATCAAAGAATGAAAAATGCATTTCCTCCCTTTCCAGCTAAGCAATATAAACATCAAAGGAAGGATTAGCATTTTAGTCTTTGCACTCTAAATCTTTGTGTCATATGTCTTGCTGTCTCACACAGAACATTTATATTTCTATACCTATTACATAATAGGAGCAGTGGGCCAAACATCTTTACTTTCCTCTTATTTGCATAATTAATTAAATTCCAACATTTTTGCCAAGCTATCTGCACTCACACTGAAATAACAACTGCCACTTCTCATGCTGAAATGAATTCATTACCTAGGATTCAAACTGCTGTTCTCCCTGCCAGGTGAAAGTTTACAGCACACAGTCAGCCCCTGCTCCTCTGCTATAATATCCCAGCCGTCAGATATTGCGGATTATGGCAGATTCCATAAACATAATCCCAGATACTGTGACTGCAAAACCAGAAGGGCCTTGAGGATTGTGCTGCAGCCACCTACAGGGGCTTGGCTGCCAGAAAGCAACACAAACCTTGGCTGTCATACAGCATGGAGAGGGCTTGAGGCTGAGGATACTCAAGATGTGCCAATTTCAAGCTAGATTCTTTAAGGAGGGGTCTCATTAAATGTCCCTGTATAATGGAGACTTCAACAGCTTAAAGATAGCAATATAAATGAGTGTCTGCCTTGGATTAATTTATTTCAGATGAAGTAATCCAGGCTGATACAGAGATTCATGTTACTGCAGGCCCTATCTAGTGACCCCCCCTTTTTTTTTTCCTCATCTATACTTGTGTTTTAAATCTCTTTTTCTGCAGAAGGAAGCATTCTGCCAAGTCAGTAAAATGAAAGAAATTCTATGCAGAGGTCTTTGCCTTCACTGTGAAAGTGCCTACTATGTCTAAAGTTGAATGAGAGGAAACCAGCATATTAAATATGTGGATACCTAGCTGTACAATAAGCCATTTGGTCAATAGGGAAAAATCTGGCTTCTTGAAGGAAAGCAGTACAGCTCTGTTTGCTTCCCTTTATTTGTTATTTTTAGGTTTTCAATCTGCTGTACAGAAGGGTGACTTTCTGCTTGCTTTTATCACATGGGAACATGAACAACTATTTGTCAGCTAGGATTTGTCTTCACAAAGTCACTGCAAGTTAGCTATGGTAGTGATGACTATGCAGAAGGCAGGTGGTCTTTCTCATCTGCAGAGCCTTTTTTTGAAATAAAGACACAAACCAGTACATACCAGTTGGCTGGGGAACCAAGGCCACTCCAGAGGTCACACCACAGCACAAAAGCAGCACAGACATGTCCTCAGCTGTCAAAGTCACTATGTTTTGCACTGATGACTCTCCAAATGCAGGTTCTCACCCTGCTTATGCTTACAATTTTACCAAAATAAATTCTTCCACCAGAGTTTGCATGACAATGAAATTATGCATGCACCTACACAGCCACAGGTTTCAAAATACACACTGAAAGAAAGTTACTTTCAAATGTAGTTTTACTTATTTTTGTGTTTGGTTCAATAGTTCTTGGCCTGCAAGACTTATTATTTGCTGTAATTCCATGGTGTTCACTCATTTTTGTTTATTGGAGAACAAAATATGTGTGAGCTCTAGCTTGAATAGGAGTTTCACCATGCCAAAATATAAGAGTACATAATTAGGCTACAGGAATAATCTAATATATTGAAAGTTTGGAGAAACATTTTAGGTATTTTCTGTGATTTTTTTTTTTTAGAATCAAGCAGCAACGGGTTTGGGTTTCTTTAATATTCCAGCTATTTCTTTGAGCTTCCCATATCTATTAGGTTTTGGAATACAATGGCCTCTTCCAGAGTATGTCAAATGTTATTTTAAATTGCACATTGTAGGCTGAGTATTAGCTTTAGGCAGGCACTCACTTCTTTGGAATGTTGCTATAGACTGAGGACTGGCTTGTTAAAACTTTGTTCTTCAACAAACTCTTTAATATCTTAATATAAATAAATAAATAAAATTTAAAAAATAAAGAACAGCTAAAGCCTCAAAAAACACTCAAACCGTGTCAGTAAAAACTACATTGAACCAATCTAGAAGCAAGGAAATCTTCAAGGAATCTTCCCCAGGAATAAAAACCAGAAAAGCTTTAAGATCTTTCTCATGCTTAATGCAAAGTATACAATTTGGTATTTTTCCTTTGCAACTCATTGTTAATGTAAAATGCAGTGTTCTATGGTCATAATACATAAGGAAATGTGATTTTTTCTGAGTTCCTCAAAACTTTTGGAAGCTGTGACTTCTTATCAATGTGCAGATATCATGGATGCAGGCACTAAACTTAGTTCTATAGGGAAAATAAAGTGGAAGATTTCAGAGTTATATCAGAGGTATATGAAGCATACGCTTATGGAAAGCCCAGGAATTGTTTACATCAGAGTTTACTATTTAAAGTTTATTCTTGATACTAAGTATTTATATCATTAGTAACAGATATATCTGGGCTCTGCCAAATTAGACTAGGGCAGAATCTGTTTACAGCTTCTGTAGAATAGAACAGAGATTTGATTGCATTGTCTTTACTTTGCACTTTTTGCACATAACAAGGCTACTTTTGTGTCATTTAAATTTGCTTCCCCTTTGATGTAGTAATTTCCCCTCTAGTTTAATGGCTTTTATGTTTTTTGCTTGTAACAAGAAAAAGGCCATCCTGTCTTGAAATGTGAGTTTCTTTTAATCTACAGTACATTTCACTTAACTTTATTAATTTACCTTTCAGTGTTGTAATAACTGAGATTGCACAACTTCATACCTGCTGTTACCACAAAAATTACCAACGGTTGTCAGTTGATAATTTCAAAGATACACACTCTCATAACCAGATATGTTCATACTCACTGGTTTTGGATAGAAAAGACTCCATTTTCAATGACTGGGATATCTGAAGTAATCATTCTCTGAAGAAATTGCTCTCTTGATTTATCCAGATATATATATGGGTAAGATAATATATGGGAGATATAGATATATATATATATATATATATATGGGAAAGATAATTTAAAATTAGTTAAGGGAATTCTTTTCTGTCTGCTAAGTCTTAGCAGAATGAGGGGGTTTTCTCTCTTTCAGGTTATTTGCCTCTGTCCCTGCAGGTTCTGACAGTGTTGTTACCACCATATTTCACCAATCATACAAGACACAATTCCAAGAGTTGCTGGACAGACATGAGGGCAAGAGAGTGCTAAATTATGGAGGGGAAAGTGAAGACATAGCAGACTAGGAGGAAGCAAACACTGGAAAGAGATATAGCAGAAGGAGCAGAAAAAATGACCACATAGGATACAACCAAATCCCATTTGATTATTTGAAACATCACACACACTGCAAGTAACAACTTACTAGGACAGTCTTGCTGTTCAGTGTATTATTGCAGTATTTTCCCAGGTATCAGCCTGGTTTTATGACCTGCCTTTCTCATTTTGCCCTTAACATCCAGTCTTCAAAATGTGTGACACAAAATATTTGGCCAAAGACCAAAAAGCAGTGACACACCTGTCCCGGTTTTAGGTTCGTACGTGACAATTTACAGATTAATGGGAGTTAGTGCTAAGGCCTGGTTTAAAGCTACTTCCTTCTCACACGGAGCGAGCCGTCGTTACAAAATAAAACCTGGAGAAGCCAGCTGGCCTCGGCCGCGTTGCCAGCGCTGCCGCAGGACCCCCGCGGGGGAAGAGGGATCCGGCGCCCGGCAGCCGCGACGGCGGGGACCGCTGCCACTGCCGCCTCTGCCGCTAGAGGGGACTCGGGACCTGTTTTCCCGAGGAAAAAACGGGAACCGGCTGCAGGTTCTAGGAAGCCCGGGCTGCATTTTGGCTCCGCGGGGAAAGGGAAGCGGTTGGGCGCGGGTTACAGAGAGGGCAGGCGCTTTGCACGCTGGTTTGGGACGCGGAGAAGCTGGGTGGGTAAGCCTTAGATTGCCAAAGAAACTTTAATGCGCTTCCTCGCTCCCAAAGTAAGTTTGTGTTAGAGACTCCCTGTTACGAAACATGGAAGGCTTTCATAAATCAGCGTCATGGCAAATAGGTTTTAAGCTTCTTACAGATCCCGTGACAGCAAGACTGTGTGCCATGCCACTCGGGCGCCCACCTTCCTTTAGCCTTTCCACCCACGTTTTATAAAGTGAGATGGAAGCTTTGGCTGGCAATAAAACATTGGAAAAGGGAACGAGAAGGACAGACAACAGGCGGAAACCTCCAAGTGATGCTTTCTCAGCTCTTCTTCTTTCCCACTTGCACACTAAGACACAGGGCTGCGAACCCAGATGGTCGGCCAGACCCTCCATGCCCCCTTTGGATGCTGGCAGCCGCCCCCCATGTGCCCCCAGAGCCCTCGGGCCGGGAGCGTTGCGGGGGGAGGTGGGAGGGAGAACCCAAACTGTGTCCAGGCCGGGGCCCCGCACTCGCTGTGCACCTGGCAGGGCAAAACCTCGTGCTGGTGTCGGCCTGTTTTTGGGGTTTTTTTTAATAAGAAAAACGGATGTCAGAAGAGAGGGAAAAAAATGAAGAGGAGAAAAGGCGAAGGTGGGAGCCTGCCCGGAGCGAGGGAGAACCCCGCGGGAGCGGAGGGAAGCCCGCGGGGGCAGGAGACTGACAAAGGGCAGCGAGGGGCGCAGCCCTGCCCCAGCCGCAGCGGCGCGGCAGCGAGTTCCGCGGCGGGCGGGGGTCGGCGGAGCGCAGCCCAGCGCGGAGCCCACGCCGAGAGAGCGCCTGCCGAAGCGCTCAACAGGCGCTGCCGCCCCGCCGGGACGGGGCCGGCACACGGCAGGAATCACGCTCGCTGCCAGCCCCGTGCCAGGCGGCGGCGGCGGCAGGGAAGGGGTTTGGCCGCCGCTCGGCGGGGCTGCCGCGCCGCCGGGGCTCGCCCGAGCGGGACCCACCCTGCCCGCTCAGCCGGGGCCGGCAGCCCGGCCGGCAGCGCCGCCGCTTCCTTTGTGTGCGTGAGGGGAGCTGCGGCGGGTCCCCCCGGCGGGCTGTCAGCGCTGCCCGCGAGGAGGCGGGGAAGGGAAGGGACGGGAAGGGAAGGGAGGAGGCGAGGGAAGGCGCTGGCAGGGCGGCTCTCGCGTCCCTGTCACAAGGTAAGCCCTGCTCCCCAGGGCGGAGAGAGGCGCTGGAAGCGCCGCGGGGCCCTTTGCCTGACCTGCCGAGCGGCTTCGCCCAGCCCCGGAGAGCGGCCGGCAGCGCCTCGGCGGGTCGCCGCCGCCTCCTGCTCCCCGGCGGCGCGGGGAGCCGAGCGCGGGCTGCGGCGGCGGCTCGGCGCGGCGCGGCTCCGGCACTTTGCGATGGGCTGGCGGCAGCGGCGGCCGGATAGCAGCGGGAGCCGACGCGGGGCTCGCAGCTAAGGGGCGAGGAGGAGGGACCATGGCCGCATCCAGTAACTCCAGTTTGTCCGGCTCGTCGGTTTCCTCCGGTAAGTTTCTCCAGCGAACGCCGCATTTCTCCTCTCCCTCCATTTTAGCAGGGAGCTACCTGTCTGCAGAGCGCCTCGCCGTCCCGCTCGCCCCAACCGCGCGGCAGGCGCTCCCCCAGCCCCGGGCGGGCGCTCCGCCGGAGCGGCGATGCCCCTGCCCGGGGTCGGCTGTCCCTCCGAAGGGAAGGGAAGGGCACCGAAGGGGGAAGCCGGGACGGGGAAAGCGCGGCGGGGCCCGGTTCGCCTCCCCGCCGCCCTGCCGTGCCTTTGTGTGGGGTGAGGGAGAGGGGAGCCCCTCGCCCGGCTCCCTCGCCTGGGGAGCAGCATCCCTCCTGGCTCGGGAAAGGGCGCGCCCACGGCCCCCGCGGCCGACGCTGTACCGGGAGCTCCCGCCGCGGGGCTTGGGGTGAGGAGGGCATTCAAAGACCGACGCGCATCCTCCACCGTGGTCCTCGCGGTACAGGACTGGCCCCGTATCACGCGTCGGCGCGTCGTGGTGCTCTGGGGCGGGCGGGGGTTACCAGGCGTGCCACTTGGTGGGTGTTTTGGCACACCTCGCGTTTTCAGTACTTCTGAAACTGGGACTGGGAACAATTAAATTCCCGATCCAGATTAAAAATGCTCCAGGTGACGGACTGCCCCAGGGTTTCGGGCGCGGATGTGAGGCGCTTGTGCCTGCTCTGGGTTTTGGGGATGCTGGGTGGGAGGCGGTGCGGTGCAGCGCTCTGCTCCGCTCACGGTGTGGGGCTGGCTGCGCTGCAGACCCGCAGGAGGGCAGAAAAGTTAGGGCGCGTTTTTAACCCAGACAGCCTGAAATTGAAAGCAGTGATACAAGAGTACCACTGCCTGCTGCTTAGCTCACGAACAGTTAGTGTAATATTTAAGTTATGAGAAATTGGCTGAGAGTAACATCCTGGCATTTCAGTGCGCTGAACGAGTAAATAGAAGCATGAACAACTTAGGGGTTCAAGACACTTGTGACTCAGTGTTTTATTTGAGGCGCCAGACTGAGATTTTTAAGAGCATTTCTTAAACATAGCAATATGTGCTGTGAACAGCAGACAAGCTCCTCTGACTATCAATACAACTCTAGCAAAATATAAATAAATGCAAAGGCCAATTTTTTTAAAAGACAATGTATGTAACTTACACAAAATATTCTATGCCACTGTTCCAGTGTTCAACACTTACAAACAGATCCGAAGAAGGAACTAGGTCCTAAAAACATTTTTTTTAACAATTTTAACAAAAAAACACACAAAGATTGCAAGCCCTTGTTGCCTTGACTTGAAAGCACCTGAGAGAAGTAGACATGAGAAATTCTGCCTTGCATTCACATTCACAATGCAAGAGTTGCAAGACCAAAAAGAAAATAAGAAGAACCCAGCCAACTTTATGGCATATTAGTGAAGGTAGTCATCTGGGCAATGTGGTTTTATTTTATGCATCATTTGTATATTTTTACATCTAAGTTATGTGATAAAACAAGAAATAACTTTAAAAGCCCAGACTGGAACCTGTGACTCTCTTCCTTGGTGCTTTAACCATTAAGCTGCTAAAGCGTGTCCCCAGCTTGGAGAAAGTGTGTAGCTCCCTTGCTCCATGAATCTCATGGTCTTTCTTGCATATTACTCCAGTGTCTATAGAAGGATACTGAATGCATACCTCTGAATCCCCTCTGGCTTTACTAAATCTGGGCTTCAGGATCCTTCTTGTGAATTGAGAGATGTGCGTCCCCTGCAGAGTTGGTTCAAATGTCTGAAATGCAAGGAAGAGTGGGAGTTCAAGTACATTCTTGGTGTGAGCAGTTGATGTCGTCCAGCTCCAGGTGGCCTCCTGCTCATCAGGTAAATCTAGCGCCAAAAATAACATCCAGCCAGGGAGCTGAGATCTAGGCTTTAGCTGTACATCATTAAAAGATGCACATCAGGAGTTGACACATGACTGTACCCTGCTTTGTATCGAGCCCTTAGCTATGGCCTACAACGGTTTGTGGTTTGTCTTTTGTTTTGTATTTTTGCAAGCGTGAGCACAGCTGAGCCTTGGCCCATGCCTGGGGCTCTTAGGTGCCACAGTAGTACAACTAATAAATACTGTCAAGTACTCTATAAAGCAACTGAGTGACCTTGACTTTTATAACTTGTGACCTTGGAATGGTTTTTGGTTTTGTTCCAGTTTATTCAATCTATATTTCTTCTATGCATATACTAACCAGCAGTTAAATTTGCTGCAGCATGATAAAGTTGCCAATATTAGCAGACACACCATATCTGACTGTGTGCAGCTGTATTCTGGCTGTCTGTGGTTTACATTCTCAGAACTCAGCAAGTCTTACAGCATTTTGTTTACATGGTCTAAACAAACAGTCTTGCCTTAAAATTTAGTTTGGTAGAATTTATATGTATGCTTAACATGCCGATATCAAGATTTCCAAATAGCGTATTTCTATTCCACAGAAGATGGGAGGCTATGCTACCACAGTACATTCTACTAATAGAAAAAGGAAGTGAATTTTGAGGTTGATAGTAGAATACCACACTGCAGAACTCAGCTCTACCACTACTTACTAATGATGCCAAAGCTCAAGAATGTGTTACAAGTGACCATTTGTGATGTAGCGTTTCTGCTTCAATTCCTGCCAATTCATGTCAATGACAAAGTTAAACAGTTCAAATATATTTATTGTGAGAAAGCTGCCCAAGAATTTTTTGGTGTGGATATTCTGCTTGCCCACTTATATTTCTGTAAATGTACCAGTGGGATTTGTAGTCTTGAACTTGAGTCTACATTAAAGGTCAGAATCCAGTTCTGTTCTGGAGTGGTTATTTATAAGCACTACCTGCCCAGTGTCATGGCAGGGTGGTGAGCTGTAGCTGTTATACAGATGGAGAGCTAACATGCATGGAGAGCTATGACTTCAACTATCCACTGATGGTAAAGCAAACGTTCATACTTAGGAGGCTGTTGCTCCTTTGATTTCACAGCTAGAGGACCAGTCCCTCCTTCTTAGCTTGTGTCTGTGGTCTGTGTGCTCATCTCAAGAGCCACTGTGAGGCTGCTAATTATAGGTTCAATAATATTAGGTTCTTGTTACAGGCCCCATTTGACAGAAGCCTATGAAGGACTTTTTTCAGTAAGCTGGCATTCACTAGTAACAAAATCTACAGGAGAGCCATGGCTATTTGTATTGTATTTCTTCATATATCATGTCTTCAAGTTCTCTGCTTTCGGTAACAGAACTTAACCTGCCCTGAACTACCAGCTGCTGTGTTTAAAGTGGGTGAGGGAGAAAGAAGGGTAATATTCTTGGGGAAGAAGGGGGCTTGGTAAGCAATTACATTAAGTATTCTTTTTTGGACCTTAGATAAATCTGCACATAGTATAAAAAGCTGATATTATAATTGCTTCCACTGGGAATTCCACTTTACTTTCCTGTAATCTCTTCTTTAACACATACCCAGGTGATCTATTAGTTGTATTCATTGCAAACCCCTAAATTTTGCTCTTCTCCCTAAATGAAGTGCTGATTTAACTGCAAGCAGCATCTTTTCTCTCTCTCCTATCCTCTGAAGAAAACTGTGCATGTTTTTATGCTTTCCTTCATGCTGCAGTCTCCTTAAAATAGACATTCCCTTGCCAGTGCCCATCTTAGTATTGACCCTTATTCTCACTCATTATAATCTTTCTTTTTAAAAACTTCTTTGCTGTTACTGAAACTTCTCAGCTTTTTCCTGGCAAACAGTCCACCTCTCCCACTTTGTCGCTAGCTGCCTCCAGTTTCCTCCACCCAGTAGCCAAATACTGATTATACAGGACTGATGAACTTGAGACTTGACTTTCTGGAATGTAAATAGAAGCTTGAGTGAAGAGACCTTTGTGGCTGTGCCTGCTTTGCTTCTCAAAGAAGCAAGAAATGCAGCGTGCTTCCCACCTAGGCTCAGTGCGGTGGTATTTCCAGGCACTGTACTTCTTTGTGCAGTTGTGCCATCCAGAGTTAGCTCAGTGTGGTCATAAATGCCAGCTGGCTTTTAAAGCTGCCATTCTGCTTGAGAAGTCTTGTGCCAGATACCCTCCCTGTGGCAGGTGGATAGGTTAGATAGCTTGGGCTGTCTGTCAGGTAAGGGTCCACACTGAAGGTAAATGCAAATACAAGCCTGATAAATTATAACATGCAACCAGGCTGCCTCAGGCAACAGGACTCAAACTGTGCCAAAACCTTTGCATGAGCCTGAGCCTGTGCTGTGAGAGTGGTAACGCTGCAAGAATTCAGGTGAGAACTCAAGGCAAATATGTAAATGTAGGTGCCAGTGTACCCAGTATTTTGTTTCTTCTTTGAGCTCCAAAGACAAGTTTGCAGGTGCTAGGCTGAAGGGATAGCTCAGCACCTTTCTGCTTCCCATCTGAATTGGTGCTTCTTGTGCTGTAAGCATTTTGAGTAATACCTGTTGGTAGAGCGGGTGATGGAGTTAAAATATATAGGCAAGCTTTCTGCTACAGGCTGAGAAGGGCTTGTGTGTTTTGGCAGATCATTTTTACTTTTCAGCTGGGTCCACTGCTCTAAGGAAAGATAGCTGCTTCTCCCCCCAGTCCCCTCTTTTTGCAAATTCAAATACTGTATAGAAGACTGTTACAAAGTAAAGTCACCGATTATTGATGGTATTTTTTTAATTGAAAATGAAATATTTTTCTGTCTCAAAGATCAGAGGAAAATGCCTTTAAGTGTCATTTAAGAACTGATCTTTATTAATTAATAATTAATTTTATAGTCCATAAACTAATACTTGCAATAAATTGAAAGGCAGCAAATTGTTGAGTTTTTTTAAATAAATGAGCATGAGTTGTTTAAAGAAAGTAAAGTTCTCAGATGTGGGTTTTTACACACCCTCTGCTTTTTGAGAAGGATTAAAAAATGCTTATCAAGGGAAGAAGAAAAGTCTTTGGTTGTTCTAGTGACTTAACAAGGTCAAAATAAAATATTAAAGGCTCATGACTCTCTGGGGGTCATGAAGGTGCTATGATGTGAAATAGGCAGATATATTATAAAAATGAAAGTCAACATGGACCGATTTTAATTAAGATGCAAGCAAGTGGGAAGAAATGAAATTACTATTGTACAGAGATTCAGAGAGATTCTAATTGGGAAAAAGATTACTAAATGAAAATAGATGTTTATTCTTAATTATTTAATAGAAATAGTGTTGTGAAACTGGCACATGAAAGCTATTGAAATCATGCTGTCATTATGTTGATAAGGTGCTGCTTTTGATTTTTAAAAGGGCAATAATGTTTTTTTTTTAAATTTCTGTTCCTCATGCCAAGCTTCTGCTGGCCAGGGTGTTCTTGCTCTGAATTAAAGCTGAAGTCTTTTGTATCTGATGATTACAAAGAACTCACCATTCTTATTAAAAATAATAAAATTCAAAAGGGAAAAATGCCATGGTACTCCATTCTGATGTAGTGATTGATTCAGCAGTTAGTTACTGACCATGTAGGCTGTGGTTATTGAGAATAAAATAGCCTGGAAACTGGTATCATGCATGTCTGCTTCACAATTTAGCTTATAAGCACTCATGCACTGTAAAACAAAAGTCTTGCTCTTCTTAGGGATCTGCCTGTCTCACAGACATATGTGGAGGATCAGGTGAACAGTCTTTCATGCTGTCATGCTGATGACCTTTTTGGACATCCGTTCCATTGGAGTTCTTGCCTCCTGTCTGATGGTTCTAAGGAAGCTTACATATGCCAAATGCTGAGTGAGTGTAGGCAGGAATATTTTTACATTGGTGAATGTTATAATGAGGTCTCTTGTATCCCCATGCCCATAATGTTTTATATATCTGAAATCATAATGATTTGGCTACTGTGGTACATAGGTAAGTCTTAAACTTGGGGTTTTAGACAAAAAAATAAAACCTTTTTTCGAAGTTGATTTGTTTATACACATACCTTTGGCTGAAGGGCAGCACTGGCTGGATTGGCCTCGCTTACAGCATTGAATGCTGGCAGAAGCTGTTCCCATGCTGGGGAGCCAGTCTGTTGTCACTAGTTCTTCTCTTCTACCAAAGGAAGAGATACTGAGGTGATTAAGTATTTGGAGAACTCTGTGTTAGGGAATGGCACATTTATATTGCATGAAAAAGCTTTTGTTGCAGGGAAATGTAGCAGGATTTGTACAAGAAGCTTTAAATTTGTAATTCTATATATATCACATTTTTTACAGGTGTAGTCACAGTTTGTCTAAGAATTATACAGTGTCTAGTATAAATGTATAATTTTAAGTGCTATGAATAATGACCCATTCTTGCTGTCTTTTTCTGACCTTTGATTATGAGAATGTAAATTTGAATGTTGCATTTGGAGGTGGTTATTACCAACTATGAATCATGCAGAATTCAGCAATAATTGTTTCATCACCCTGTTTTACTCAGCAATAGTCCAAATCCCAGGGCTGGAGGGTGAGTGTATCCCTGCAGAAGGGAACTAATGTTGCAATAGTGCTCTCATAACATTAACACACTTCAAAGTTTGCCAATGAAACTTGACAGTGCAGGCTGATGTATTTGGTAAGGTAAGGAGAGGTTAAATGGTTTTTAAAATTCATAAGAATACACAAGTATCACATGCTTGCTTCTGGTGTTATTGATCAAGGTCATCACAAAAGAATCAGTTCAGTAAATAAGATATCTGTTTTGAGGATATCTTTATCAGGCAGTCCAATTCCACAGAAACAAGGTGTTTCCAGTGTGGTGCTATTACTGACAGTGTAGAAAGTACTAGGTGAGGACTTTCTTATCATCAGTAAATCGTGTGTCACCTGCTGTGACCTGTGTGTCAAGTCACATTTCTCAGTTTCTTCTCACAAGCTTGTCATGTAGCTATTCCTCTCCTTCCTTCTCTTCTTGTTGGCTGCTTAAAGATGACTTCTAGCTTTTAGATGAAGTGGAGTATTTGTGATGTTACACTTTTTATTTCATCATGGAACAAAAATGGATGTTAGAAGAGATGGAGACCTCAGTTTGTAAATGCAGCTCAGTTGTTGAGCAGGTGTTTAATTGCTAAAAATTTGTCTTATCTTGACAGATCAATTGGTTCAATGTTTGGCTTTGTGTCTGGCAAGGAAGAAAAATGGCAAGTACATGTCATGTAAAGGCATACAGGGCACAGCCATTGCAAAGGCAGGCAGAAGTTCCCTGGAGAAGTAGTTCTTTTCCAGCAGTGTGCTGCGTGCCAGAGGATGTGTGCTGTGGTCAAAAGCAAAAGAAGCTTAAGAGCTCTTTCAGCATTAAGTTTGCCCTCAAAAGTCATGGATATTTGCTGTCATATTTTTCTGCTGTCTGAAGCTGCACTGATTCCACCTTAATTCCCCAATAAACTAAATCAGATTGCCCCAAAGGAAAGAGGAAAGGATGGGGGGATCATAAGAGACCCAGACTCTCAATTTTGTGAGACACACATAAAATTCTTAATTTTCAGCTTCTCCAAGGCATTGATATGGTTGCTGTTAAAGACAGTTGAGTGGCACTTTTTGTGTGCCTGAACCCTACCTTTCTGTGCATGTAGCACCTGTAATATTTTGGGACATTCTGCAGCACTGTGGCTGCAAAGACAGTGCCAGCCCTTGTGTGTCCCATTTTCAAGCAGTTACAGTGTGGGTAAGCATGTACAACTTAATAGCAAACCATATCCTCTCCTGGCCAGGTGTTGAGGGTTAAGCACTGCCTAGAACAGAGACATAACTGTGGAGCTCTTTGTCATGGAAAATTAGGGATGCTGGTGGCTGACCTGGGTTGTTAGCACATTTAGATAACTTTGCAGGAGAAAGATCCATCTACTGCTGTTAAGCACAATGATACCAACCCTGCCTGAAGTCCCTGAGCTGTATGTAAGCTGGGAAGCTGGTGAAATATGTACACTATAAAGCTGCTGTATTCTTTAACACTTCCTTATGTATTCACTGATAGTCACTGTGGGAGATAATCTACTGCTCTGACCTGTCGTTGCTGTTCTTATCTACAGAGTTACTGCTGCTGAGTCAGCACACCTTTACTTCTAGGTCCTGAGTTCTAAAGCCAAGGGCTCCTAAAAGAGAGGAAAAACTGGGGGCGAGTTTAAATTACGGAATGCTGATGTTATGTTTTGCAGGTTAGAAACAAAACCAAAACCTGCACCTGTGTTACAAGGAAACCTGATAGGAAAATCTTATTAATCATGTGCTGTATTGAAAAGTATATAAATTTGTCTCAAGCTCCCTTTCTTCTTTTGATTGAAAGGCTTTTTCCCTCTTCTTCTTTGCCTTGTGAATACATGAACCAGCTGGATTTATGATCCAGCTACAGCTGGATCACATTTCATTCTTTCTGATTCCAGTATTAAGGCTAGCAATTAATGAACTTTCAAGAGCTAGAACAGAATTTTTCATATAAGGTTCCTCAAAGCTCCAAGATTTAGGGCTTTACAAAAAAACTGAATGTCGCAATCAAATTTTTGTAATTCACAGAAGTGTAATAAAGCTAAATAAATTATTTGTAGAAGATTTGGTTTGTTGATGAAAAACCCTTTATTGAAGACAAGGTGTTAAGTCCTGACCCTTCAAGCTGCTTGGTCCCTTCTGTTCCCAGTTCATCAAGTTAGTAAATCAGCAGCTACTGGATGGGGTAGCTGCTTTTCTGAGTATTTTTATGCAGTTTCCACTAAAGTAGCATCTGCTGTTATGATGGGACAAATTATTATAAGCTATGTGGTAAAACTCCCCTCATCCAAGTACATAACTTATTAAATATTCAATTTATTTATATTATATATATGTATGTATAACATGTCAGTTCATTGGTGATGAATTTCCAAGGATTATGTACAAGACTTAAATTATATGTAATTTCTATAAATACCTGCTTCTTGAGGGAGCATACTCTCCATAACTCCTGATCTTCTGCCAGGCAAACCAAGATGATGGACAGCTTTTAGCATCATGATGTGATAGCTCTCTATTTGTTTTATATTGCAATCTGAAGCATGTGGTTAGAATGTTTCATGTTGACAAATGTATTTACTGAGAGAATATTGAACCCTTTGATGTCTTAACAAAAAATGGATAGACAAATTTCAATTCTAAGCTTCCTCATGCTCCTTCATCTCTAATGTACTGGTGTATGTTGGAAATTTTGCTCAAGTTTAGAGATAACTATAAATAATGAAATAGAGCTGACTGTCATGGATGAAATTTAAGGCTGGAAGATATATTAAGCCATGGAAAAAGCGATTGACAGGTGTGCTTTTTTCTCCTGTTCCATTATGACACTAAAACCAGCATTAAATACGCAAGCCATTGAGAAATAAAGTTAGCTGGAGGGTGGAGGTAAGTAGATGTTATACTGGTGAGTATTCACAAAGTTATGTAGACAAAAAAAAAAAATTAGATGTTTTTATTTTGGTTGTACAGAAAGAAGAATCAGGATCCTGAGCTCTCTTTACAAAGCAGGTTGCTGTATCAGCCCATGTTATTCACCAGGGTGGTAATGTATGGTTTTTTAATGTAGAATTGCTGGTGATTTTGGTACTAGATGAGTGCACCTAAGCATGGGAGAGAGAAAGCCTGATACAAAATATTGAATGCTGGCTTCAGGCCTTACCTGGTGTTTCTGAGCGAGCGCTCAGATGAGCTCTAAAGCATAGCATCAGTCCCTGGCCACAAAAGCTTAGGTTGTAGCCCCTTTTGCTCCAACTGAACCAAGAGATGACTGTCAAAGTGAAGAATTATCCTGTGCTGTGGTAGCATTTGAGGTACACGTGTGATGCAATAGCATTCCTATGACAGGAAGTTTCAGGTTTTTATGGAACTCTCCAAGACCTGCATTTCTATCCACATGGTGCCTGGACTGACCACTGTGGTGGCTTTCCCTATAGCACTTTGAGTGATTTCTCCTGAAATTTGAAGAAGTTTTGTGAATACATGTGGTTTTCTGGGCTTGTTTTTGGGTAGCATGGCTGGCTAGTGCTTTTGCACACTGCTAAACAGTTGTTTTATTTACTTTCAGAATTGATGGATTGGTTCCTTCAGTAAGCTCCAAGAAAGAAAACCCATGAAACTCTCCTCCCAAATCCATTAAATTGCCTTATACTATTGATTTTTAAAATATGCCTGAAGAAATGAAGTATAAGTGCAAAACCAGAGTTAAGTGTATTATTTTTAATGATTAATGTAACAGTAAATCTTTAAGCACTGGCAACTTAAGAAATCAACACATAGTGTGTGATTTCCTCTAGTACTACAAAATATGGCAAATATGTACAAGTTATATATGGGCTTGTTTGCACATGAAAGCTATTTTGAAAAAAGATTGTAAGAGCTATACTGAAAAAAAATATTTTCAGACATGAAAATATTATGGAATAGTTATTCTGGAACAGCTACTCCTGAACATTGTTCAGTTATGTTATTGTAGTGTTGATCATTGACTTAAAAGGTGTAGAAATACAGCATTAATTATACTTACTTGTTGAGTAACACTAAGCTTCTCATCTTTCATTTTCCATTCTGCTGGATATATTCTTGGAAGCTCATTGCTCCTTTTTTCAGAAACAGAATGCATTCCTGGCATAGAAATTTAAAACCAAACCTACCACTTTCAAGGATTTTTTTCTCCTTTTATTTAGTTTTGTGTTGTTTAGCCCAGGAGCTGATCACATATGGTTTAACTATAAAAGGATGAAACAAAGATAAAGATGATTAATTTCAGAGTAAAAGCTTGCTAAACAAAACACTAATTATTAGTTAGAAGTGTTCATAGGCATGTGAGAGGTGCAGTCAGAGATGGAGGTCTACTTTGCTGAATGTTGTTGAACAGGATATTATAATTACTACTGTATCATTTATGCTGACAATACATTTATATAGAAATCACATGAAAAAGCCACAGAGAAATTGGTAACTCTATAAATATAGAATAAATGCCTGTTGGGAGAACAAAAATCTTGTAGTTTGAAAAATGCTGGGAGCATGAGGGTAGTGTGTGTAAACTACAGTCAAAATGGTGAAGAACTGGCACACTTTTGCTAATGACATGTATCAAAATGTGTGTGTGTGTTTAAGAAATTGAAAGGAACAAGAATGTTTATGAAAATAGCAGAAATTTGCTCCCTGCCCCGCCATGAGCTATTTCTCCTCGAATTCTGTTAACTGAGAAGAAGAAGGCACATTTTCTCTAAAGAGTCACTGCAGAGAACTTTGGCTTGTGGGAAACCTTTTCTGTCTTGTGTTTGTTTTAGATCCTTTGATCTCTTTTGGTTTGATGAGTGTGTGTCATCACTTGGTATTACAATTGCTTTCTCTTGCTCAGATGTGACAGTAATAAATACATTCACTGAAAAGTGTAATTTAAAATTTATGTTATTCACAGTTATTGGCAAGTACTGTAGCTTAAGTGATGAAAATGAGGGAGAGTCTGGTTCAGGTTGATTTTTAAAAAAAATAATTTATTTGACTTATCAATATGCATAATAAGCTTATGAAAATAGACTTTTCAAAAATTAAGTAAGAAAAAACTAGATATAAAATGATTGTAAGTGTAATTGAGTAGTGTAATTTACTTTCACTTTACAGGAAAAGGCTTTCAGCTCCACCTCTTAAGCAGCTTTAGAAAATGGCACTCTCACTCCTGGCAGTAGTGTATTGATTGAAAGTGTCCAAAGCATCTAGAAAGCATAAGTGTACATAAATTTGTTTGAAAGGGATATGTTTTATAAAAGGAAAACTCCACCACTGTCTAGGGTTTGGAAGAAGTATATTAACTTCAAAAGTACTGGAAATACTATAATATATAATTAAAAGTTTGGTAACAGCAGGATTTCTTTAAAAACTCTTTTTTTCATCACCCTGCAAATACTTAACTAATCTTCACAGCACCTGTTTCACAACTGGGAAGAAATTAGGCAGAAAAATGCAACCACTCAGCTACTATCATGAATAAAATTAAAGTCTAAATAGAAAAAAAAATAGAAGATTCATCAGGAAACATTCTTTGTTCATCAGCAAATGAATTGCAGTCCCTCCTCAGACCTCATTGGGAACTTGACCTCATATAAAGGATGTATTTTTTCCCCCATTCATATAGTTTACCTTATTTTGGTTTTGCATAATAGTGTGTCCTGATTTGTCTTATATATTTTTGGTTCTTTTTAGTAAATCACTTTATGACATGTTTTGTGTCAGTAAAGTTTAGACAGTTTTCTTTTTGTTTACTGCTCCTTTCTCATATGTACTGTCTGCCCCCAGATGTAAAGCTTTTCTATGTTTAGGCTTGGGGTCCGGTAGACTTATGCTTAAAACAGTTACGTAACTGCAAGAGATGTCAATCACATGGACAGTGTTATCCTGGATTTATGTTCTAACAGTTACTTAGTCTGATGCTGACTTTCCACATCCCTGATGATCAGACTGTGCCAGAGAAAAGATTTCAGAACAGATTTATTCACTGCTACGTACTTAAAGAAGTTGGTGCTGCTCATTTCTGGGGCTGTGGAGCACCATTTGGAATAGCAGCTGCTGAGGTAACGATTTGGACATGTCCCCTACCATCCTTGAAAGGAGAAACATCGTGGGCGCACAAAACCTTTCCAAAATATCAACGACATGCAAGCCTGAAAGCATTTGCATATTTTAGTTTAACAGATTTTTTTCCTCACCATGAATATGTTTGTCTTGCTTGCAGATATTGAGTCTGTTTGTGCGATGTCAGGCAGGAATGACTTTAGGACTTCTTGTATATCTAGAGCGCCCATAAGTTCAAGAGCAAGGGCATTTTCTTTCTGATTACCTGCCAGATTGTGACAAACTTAAAGAAATATGATCTTATGGGTAAGACTTAGTAGTCAGCTCAGTTTATTGTATCCTGTGATTTATTGGAGCCTGCAGTCCATGTAATGGGAGATGCCAGCTCTCATTTGAGGGAACTCTAGGAAAGAATGAGAAACTCACCTTCAGGCCTGGACCAAATTTCTGAAATGCTGAGAAAAAAAGAGCTTTGTAGTGACGTTATTACTTGAAACCAAACCAAATTTTAAGCCAGCCTGTCTTCATCCTATTGCTCCTCCAAAAACAGGCAGACCTCCACCCTTCTGTCTAGTAAACACACCGGTGTTTATAATCTGTAATCCTAAGGGACCGGACCTTGGGGACAATCAGCTGGGTCCTTCCATTGGAGAGTCTGCCTGTAAGTGTTCTATGAGAAGTTCTAGTAGTTGACCTGTCAGAGCAGTTCAGTTCCTGGCAATGCAAAAGGGAATCAAACCAGATCCGCTACTAAATGTCCCAGTCTGTAGTGCTACTGTGGGGTTTATATTGTCAGGGGTTTATTTCCTTTGGACGGGCTTAGTAAGAGCAATATAAAAATTGACCTTACAGTGAAACAAGTATGAGGAGACTACATCTAACCCTTTGCAGAACTTTGTCAAAATGTCTTACTCATAGTGGTCCTTGCTCTCTCTTCCTTTGGAAATAGAATAGTAAGAGAAGGTAGGTGAGCCAAAAAAGTATGAAGGGGGACAAACAAAATTCCTGTAAGATGTCTTTGTCTCCATTCTGTTTTCCCTGTGCTGGGTCCCTTTGCAGAATATTAGGGTGTGCTGGGCAGCTGACTGTAGCACAGCAGCCAGAACAGCCACTAGAGCTTGTTTGTGTAGGAAGGGCTGCAGCAGTGGCCACAGGTTCAGCTGCAGCTCCATGTCCTCCTTCCACCTGGGCCCACCAGCCAGTGCTGCATAAGGATAGGAAAAATGCGTGGGGTAAACTCCTGCAGGATATTCCTTTGGCACCCAGAAATCTCTGGCTTGGGAACTTCCTGAGACAGAAAGCTAGGTTCTGAAGTTTAATATATATTTTTTATTCTTGTATTTGATGTCATGAATTTGGAAAGTTGTTACATGTAGACCCATGTAAACTTTGAACATCCTGTGAGAAAGAGCTCTAGACTTTGAATGTGTTATGCAAAAAGATGCCTTTTTCAGTTGCTTTTGAACTTGTATGGCTAATTTTATTTCATACACTGTACTGCCTTTATTTCAATAAACAGTAAAAAATAATTTTTATACACGTGTGAAATCTGAAGCAGCATAAAGCCCTTTATCATTATGCCACTGTCAACTCTTTTCCAGCCTGAAGAGTCAGAGGGTACTTGACCAATCCTTGTTTGGAATAGCCTACCTGTCTGGTCATCTACATTTATTACTCTTTTCCTGTCCTCAGGTAATCTTATAAAAATGGACCAGAAATTAAAACAGTCATCATACGATGAACACATTTCATATTTATTCCACTGAAGTTAGAATGTGTTCTCGGTTCCTTAGTATTTGCTTTCCTTTTTCATGTATGGTGTTTTCATGCTTTTATGAGATTTGTGTTGACTTGCCTAATATAACATCTTACCATGTGTCTGCCAGTACTATTCTTTTCAATGGTTTCTATCAGTTTGAGACTACCTGGGTTTTTTTGGGCTTTATCTTGGGGCCCTTTATAAAATGGTCACAGTGTAAGCCATTTTGTAGTCCTTCGATTCTGAGGTAGTTTTAAAAGAGGCAGTTACTCAGAGTGGTGTTTCATCCATGAGTTCCTTAAGAATGCTTTCACAGTATCTTCTGATCTGTGTAAATTGTTATTGTTCATACATTCTTTCTGTAGCCTTTTCCACTGAAATCTCCATTTAAAATGGACAATCCAACCAGTACCTCATAAAGAAATGTTCTAACATGTCTAACATTCTCTTGGTTCTGGGTTCTCTGTATACAGAGCTCAAAATACTTATTTTCTGCTCTAAGTGCTGCTTTTATCCCTTGATCATCTATTGGCCAGACTGACAGGTTTTTCATTCAGATGTGAAAAAGGGGTTGTGGTTAGTTCTTGTGTCATCTCACAGTCATTTCACAAGCTGTCTTTTGACTTACCCGATTGTGGTTTAAGTTTGCTTTCATTTTGGGTTGATTTTTTAAAAATAATTTAGCCAACAATAGGTCATGAGTCTTCCTGCTCCCTTCATTTGGACATGACTCCAGCTTTCAGAAGGACGTTTGTTGTTTTCTTACAGCCTCTTGTACACTGTTGTTCAGCTACATTGGCTTGCTTTACCACTTTCCCAAATCTTTTTCTGCTATGTGGCAAGTACTTGCCTTCAGCCTCCAGCATGGTATCCCTGTTTACCATATTACCTGGGAAGGTTTAATTCTCTTAGCTTCCCCATTTAGCTAGTTTCCTTTTAGCAATATTTAATGTATCCTTCAGGGTGACTTAAAAATCAGATTTTGAAGGTTTTATCAGTCCTGTCAAAATTTCCTGGTATGTGTATCAACACTACCTACAGTTACAAACCCATTAAAAAAGTCCAGACTGTAAGAACTGAGTGTGACTGTGTAAGCCTGTGTGTCTGTTCATCATAGATAGGGAGCAGATAATTGTTCTTGACAAGAGGAATAATTCTAAGTGTAGAATCTAGGCAGTCAAAGCTGGGTTTTGTTTGTTTTTGTCAGGCTCTAAACCAGCAGAAACTGTCTCTTCAGATGTGATGCTGCCAGCTCCAGCACCTGTGGCTGCCTGAGGGTCAGCCAAGCTGCCTTTTACCCAGAGTCTGGGAAGGGAGATCTCAATTTTGACATACTGCGGCTTGGAATTTGGATGGAGATGGTTTAGCAAGCCTCTTGTACAATTAGACAGGCAGTTTTTGGAACCAAAGTGGGAAAACTTTATTCCAGGAAGAATCTGGAGCACTCCCCTAAAATTGCATGTCTTTGTCACATCTGACTGTGATAAATCCAGCGGAGGAGTCAGTAAGTGTTAGTGAAGAGCCTTAATATGTGTGGACTGATGCAGTCTACACAAGTTTAGTAAAGTCCTGACACTTAGCTGTGGTATTGTTTTTGATGAGAAAGCTTTTTAGAGAGTTGGAAGTGTAGGGGTAATTGGATTGCACCATAAGACAACACTGACACTGCAGCTTGAAGGGAAAAGAAACTGAGAGGGATTAGTGATTTGCAAATATTTTAAAAGAAGGTAAAATAATTTCAAAGATGAAACAGTGAACAGGCATTCTTCTTTAAACTAGAATGAGTCAGTTTGTTTAAATATAATAGTAGACTACAGAAACATATACATGCACTCAGAAGCTGTCACATTAACCAGCCATTAATCTTGACCTGACCTGTTCCAGGCAAGAAGCGCTTGCTCTGTAAACTTTCTTCTTTAAACTTCAAATGTGAGCTCTCTTTATGATAATATAATATTTTCCATGCTGACTTTCTGAACCTTCCTCCATGTGTTTGAAATTTACAGCACTGAGCTTTATCTGAAAGCAAATTTATTTTTAGACCTTGCAAGAGAATAGTTCAGCTGTGTGAGTAATGTGCAGAGACTGAGCAGCCTGGAAATATTCCTCTCTGAGAAGCACCTCTTGACTGGTCACAGCAGCTTTCAGTTTCCCCATGGCACAAAGAGGTATAGGGTTTCAGGTTGCTTATTTGTAGTTTATTAATCCTTTTTTTATATGACTGTAAGGGGTGGGGCTCTATGTTAATTAAGGAAAAGTGGACACTGAAATGTGTTCCTATGAATGGCTAGGGAGGTCTGTTCCAGAAGCAGCAGAAATAACACCCCAGAGGCTTCCATGTAACTGGGATGATGTGTCCTCACCTCTCCCTTTCCTGAGGCATCTCCTTGGGGAATATGTTCCTCCTGAATGCACCTGCCATGCTCTGTATAGCTCCCCTCCATCTTAGCCCTTGCTCCCAATTTTCACCTTGATTATGGCAATCCTTTACACCTTGCTCAGAGTAATCCCTAGCACTGGAGAAGACGTGTGGAGTGGGGTCGCAGTGTGAAGATGCAGGAGGCAGCTTGAGCAGGCTGAACATCTTGATGGTGCCAGAGAGAGGTGGTGTCCCAGCCTGCTGCCTGCTCCTGGTCCCTGCTCTTCCTGCTGCCATGCATTTGTGGCGCTGGCACTCCTCTTGTCCTTCTGGGAGCTGGCAGCTGGCACTGCTTGAGAGGCAGGGCCAACAGTGAAAAGCAGAAATCTCATTATGGCCTTTGCTTAGCAATGGTCTCCTCTCCTTAAATATGCTTTTTCTTTCTCTTCATGCACTTTACATGGCACATTGTTAATTTCTAACAGCTTTGCTTGCAGAGGCTTTCCAAAATGTCCAGGTCTTTCACTTCAGTTCTTCATCTTGCCCCCCACCCTTCCTCCCCTCATTCAGAGCTGTAAAACCTTTTGGTGCCTGTATCACTCCTTTCATGTAACAAACAATATTACCTATCAATTGTACATGGATTTTGCTAACTCTTTAGTATCTGAGCCATTTTTAGGTTTTAATAGAGCATCTTTGGATACTTTTTTGAATTTCAGCATGGCTGACCATATTGGGGACTTTCTGAGGAAAAAAAAGAAAAACAACAATATTATGTATTAAAAACAAAGCAAAAATGGTGCTAAGGAGTGTCTCCTACCAAGTTATGACAAACCATAAAATTGCAAAGTTGAGAGTCTAGGTGCACTTTTTCATGGGCTACTGTCAGCATCAATATCAAAATGTAATTATCAACCATATAATGTAATGTTACTTTGCAAAACATTAAATCACACAGTCTGTGCTTAGAATATTACCCCATCTCTGAAACATGCTGTGTTTTATTAGGTGGATGAGCTGGAACTCAAGAGAGCTATTTAAATGAAATGTGCTTATTAAATAGTGGTGGCAATAGTCCTATAGCACCAAAGGATTAAAAAAAAAAAAAAAAAAAGAAAAGTAGGGAAAAGTGAAGTCATGCATGAACATTTTAGAGTCCTGCTTTGCTGTCTGCATGAAAAGACTTGTTTTTTATTTGTTTTCTTTGGATACAGTCTTTTTTCCATAATTTTTTTCCTTGTTCCTTTGAAACAGTAGATTAGAAACTATGATTTTCTGTGACCTATTGTATTAACTTGAGCTACACTCAAAAAAAACTTTTCTGCCTGGAGAAATAGTGCCAATTTTCAGGTTCAATATTTCATACTACCTGGGTGATAAAAATATTGTGAATTTCTGTGCAGCTGACAGTTTGTCTTTCCAATTCAATAAAGCTGTTACTAGAAACAGGTTAAGTATTAATCATTGCAGCATTGCTTTCTTTTTTTTAACCCAAACTGTCTCTTGAGCAGCTTTAGATAAATAACATTTACTGGGTGTATATTTTACCATGAGACTTTTTTCAGCTGCAGCTTTTAAATACTGAATGAATAACTTCTTTCATATATGAAATATTTTGCAACTGAGACTTAGATTACTTTAAGAGCAGAGAGATTATCAGACTGTGTCATTTTAGGAAACAGATTCCTCTAACTTGAACACATTCTGCAAACTTTTTTTTAACCTGTCAGTAATTTGATCAGTTTAAGTTTTCAGATGCATGATGGTCCTAAGTGACATGATAGTAAAATAAAGAACATAAAATCTTTATTCACATGAAACACTTTGGTCCCTTTGAATCTTGAGAAACAACACATTATAAATCAAATAGCTATGTAGGGAATTTCAGAGATGACACAGATATTACTTTAAACTCTGGGAAAAAAATAGTTGGAAAAACATAAAAACTTTAAAATCTTTTCAACAAGGAGTAAATGCCACTTACACTTATGCCTCTAAAATATCTTTGGTGGAGTAGAAATGCTTTGGAGAACAGTAAAGTGGAATTGGCTCCATAGTTCAGAATATTAGATCCCTGCAAACGCTCAATAACAGATAATGAGGATATGTGAGAAATTCAACCAGGAGTGTAAAGAGAGGCTCATTCTTGCAATGAGCTCCATATGGCTACACATTTCTGCTTTGCAGAACATCACTTCTATCAGCAGGTCCCCACACAGTACATGGATCAGCTGTGTAGAGCTGATTGCATCATCAAAATGAAGTGACAGTATGTGTCAGTTGGTCAGCTAAGGGTTGTGTGATATTCTTGCTCATGGAGATAACGCCTGTGATTATTTTGTTTCCATTAGCTGATTCAATTGTGTGTTTCATCCAGTTATTCTTACAGTGTTTGTTTATTGTCTGGGATAACACATGCCTAGGCTTTGGTTTGGAATGGAACTGTTTAGTCCTAACAGCAATTTCTGGGGAGTTTCTAGTGGACAACTCGGGGAGTGGGAACTAAAATAAGGAATTCTGTGAATAGTTGAGCATCTTAGCTCTCTTTATCCCGAGTGCTCTGAGCTACCCACTACCATCGCACCGGACCCCAGTTAGATGCTGTGTGACACCCCAGCTGTAATGCTTCAGGCATTGTCCCTATCTGCCTTCCCCTCACATCTGCTCTTATTTCCCCTCTATCCATTTCCCTGCCACCCTCCCCGATTTCTTCCACCTCCTCCACTTCTTGAAGTACCCTCTGTATTTTTGGGCTTGGTTGGTCAAAAGTCACCCTGTCCTTTTGTTAGTCTCCAGCTGTACTTGCATTTACTGGTCAGGAAACTTGTGCAACATCAGGGGCTGTCTGTCTCCAGAATGGCATCCCCAGTGGGGTTCTGCCCTCTAACAATGTCAGTGGTGTTTAAGTGTTTGAGTTTTCCCTATCTTTTGAGTCTCACAGCCACATAAACCTACAGGAACATTATGTCTTTTAAGATTTTTCACACTCTTAGTTTAAATACTAATTGCAGTAAGGTTTGTTACCCATGGGAAAAACAGGGGCTGTCATTTTGGAACTAAGTCGAAACTCAACTTTCTAGAAATGTGAAAGCTGATTTGCTGTGTCTATATGAGTGACCGGATGTGATCCCTTTCAGTCTGATGAGTTACATACAGGGGAAAAATGTATATGTTAGACTTTGAAGTATGCCTGTGAATGAAACAATATCAGTAATAATAAACTTTATGATTAATTAAAACACTGATAAACTTCAACTTCCTGTTACTCCAAGTCAGAATTTTTCCCTTTCATCTTGAAACTTATGTTAACAATAATAGGTAATTATATTTTTAGACAGATCTAAATTAAAGTATCCATAATTCAAAATAACTTTCAGTTATATTTCTTTGAGAAGGGGTTTGTTGTTAAATCCATCCATTTATTTCCACAAGAATGCCAATTTTGGGGCCAGGTGAGACACTACCAGCTGGTTTGATTGATGATGCCAATACCTTATGTTCGTGGAAAACTTTTAATCAGTCAGGGAATTAAGGGTCTTCACTGCCTCAAATACACTGAAAGAAGAATTTGGGAGTTAAGTGCTGCCACAGCCTTCCAGCACAGAGCAAGGTCAATGGGTCAGTGGTGGAAGTTAGAAAGCATCTGCTGCAAAGGAGTTTGTAAGGGAAGGAACTGCAAGAACTCCAGAGGGGAGCTTAGCACTGAGAGTGAAGCCATTGCCTCTGCTGGTGTAAAATTAGTCATGAATCAAACAATCCACTGTGCTGCTTTATGGACTTTCTCTCAAAGGCGACACTGCAGGAAACACATGGAGTTTGCACAGGAGATCAGCCCAGTGCAAATCCAAAGGACAACGTTATCATCACCTTCAAACTGAAGATGCAGGTTTGGCGCTTCTCACTCCAGATGTTTCATGAACAGCTGTGATTATCATCAAAGTCTATCACACAGTAGCTTTATTTTAAGACTTGAAAATGCATGGGCTTAAACAGCAGAGGTAGAATCTGCTACATTTTTCTGTCTAGACATGCTTTTAGCTGCAGCATCTTGAAGTAACAAAACAAAAATTTGTAAAAATTGAAATACAGTAGATAGCATCTTGGATGTCAGGATGGGGAGGGACTGCATAACCATTTGTTCATGACAGGGACACATGCAAATGGAACTCAGTGGCTTATGCTAATGTGTGAGCTGATGCCTTCTTCCCCCACAGCAAAGCTGTGTTTTTACTTCTTGGTTGAATGATTAATACTGTTACTGAAGTTCCTAGTTATTATTTTTACATACATTTCTAAGCTCTTTCTTAATTCTTTGCAAATACATTTGAAGCATGAAGACTTATTTATAAAATATTAGCCTTTGACCATTTTAAGATTCACATTCAATAAGAATACCATTCAATTTCCAAGCTAAAAAGGATACAAAGGGATGATGGCTTTACTGAACTTTAAAATTTATTTGCACTCCATTGCAGTGACTGCTGCAATGTAAGTAGAGGTAGTCCTCTACTTAAATTTTTCCTGCTTGCAAATGTTAAGAGTAGCATATCTGTCAAGCACAGGTTCAAACTGAGGTTCAGACTGGTAGTAAGAATTACTTTCAGTCTTAAGGAGAACTTCTGTAATGAAACAGGATTTCCACAAATTTTGGGTGAGACACTCTTGACACTTTAGCACTGGAGATGTTAGGATCAAAGTGTGAACGGACAGCAGAGAGATTAATCCTTTTAATGGAGGAAAGATGACTGTCTCTTTTCCTAAGGAACAAGTACTAGGACAAGAGGAAACTTGGCCTGAAGTTGCAGCAGAGGAGGTTTAAATTCTGTGTTAGGAAAAGTTTATTCAGTGAAAGGGTTGTCAAGCCTTGGAACAGGCTGTCTAAGGAAGTGGTGGAGTCACCAACCCTTGGAGCTGTTTAAACCTGTGTGGATGTGGAACTTCAGGGTATGTTTTAGTGGTCACTTTGGCATTGCTGGGTTAATGGTTGGACTTTTACCTTAGAGGTCTTTTCCAAGCTAAACACTTCTGTGATTCCATGTCATATATTCCAGAGAAGTGTTATTTATTAAAAAAAAACCCAAACATATACATTAAGATTTTTCCTTCCTTTCCCCTCCCCCTAGTTTCTGTAAAGAACTCTGGAAGTTTTCACTAACAACTTCTGTCTTCTTAGCTAACATATGGAGAAGCCATGATGTTGGCATGAAGTTATCTCCCAGTTACAGTGCCAGCAGTGTTATTTTGCAGCATTGTTTAGCATAGGAAACTGCTTTGCCTTTTGTCTGTAATTTCAGTTTTTTTGAATGTTTTTAGATTCATAATGTTAATATTGACAGCTTCTTTTGCATTTTGAAATGTCTGATAAAAAGGATAATGGTAGCAGGAAATATTTTTTGTTGATCTTGTATTTCTTTTTTAATTCCCTTTCCATTATGTGTCTTTAATGAGTTCTCTGGGGCAGATATTGAATAATAGCTGTTTTAGGAAGAATTGCAACATAGAAATGCCAACTTTTTACATCTGAAAACCTTCTATTAGTGCTAACATTAAGATCCATCTTAGCTGTGTAACAGTGAACCGGGTGCTTCTCTGTTAACACAGAAAGCAAAACTGTCAGTACAGGTCAAATCCTGACTCTTTGCTCACAGCAGCAATAGGCAAGGCAGAAGAAGGGAGTGGGATTTTCCACATCCCCATTTGTATCTTGACCTATGGACTGAGTAGTTATGATCTGTGAAGTAACTAAGAATAAAGGCTTCGAAATCCTTTTAAATAATGACAGCCAACATTTTTGATAGCAAATTGTAGATAAAAATCCTGGCGCTGTTGAAGTCAGCATTAAAACTCCCACTGGCTTGAGCAGGGCCAGGATTTCACATGCAGCGTTGGAGGTACTGTCGGGACATTGATTGATTCTCTGTTGCCATGTCCAAGAGATAGGTAGGTGGGTAGGTATCATTGCCTTTGATTTGCAGAGCAAAATAGCTTCACTGAGAGTCAGTTAGTGCTAGGACAGGAATTTGGGGTTCCTTGACCTCAGCAGGCAGTTCAAGCCTGACTATCCTTTACAGAATGCTTTTGCATGATATCCCCATGTGTCATGTTGATACTCCATTCCTTGACCTTGTTTTTACTTGCCCATCTTTTTACTTACCATTTCATTTATCGTGTGCTTCTCTAGCATTTCTTTTCCCCCTACTTAATTTACAGTGGTTCTATTTCTGGCCATTAGATTTCCTCTCCTCCTTTTATGGTTATAACAGAGCACACTTGTAAATCATCCTTTGGACTGCATGCACTGGCTGCCTTCTTGCTGCAAAACACAAGCAACTCTACCCTGTCCCTATTATGCACTGACATGTATTACCATTGTTCCAAAAGTACTGCTTCCTTAGTATTTTTTAATGGCCTTCTTAATATTTTTAAATGTCCTTTTAAACTCTACTGGCCTTCAGTCTCTTTTCGTGAACTTAATAGATGCATTCTAAAATGTGTAAATATTTGTTGAAGTATTTGGAAGCAATCTGTACAAGCTTAATTTTTATATTACTTTCAGTTGCAGACTATTCAGTTAGGTGATGTGAAATTCATTTATCTGTCCTGGTTATATATTGTATTCTACACAAAAACTTAAATTACATTCTTAACAAAGACATCATGTGAACAATAGTGGACATGCCTGCTGTATCCAACATCTTATGCTGTACTTCTGGGAACAAATAATGTGCTATCTTTTTAAATTTCCTATTCATTTCTCCAGTCCATTCCTTGTTGTATTTGTTCTCAGTTCAATGCTGGCTTCTTTCCTCTATCAAATGAGATCTTTTGGAGTACCTTGGCATGTATTGTGATTTAATAGTCATTAACTGGGTTTTCTCTATGGACAAAGAAAGGCTGGCACAGGCAGAACTCCCTGGGTCCCTCCCTCCTTTCTCTTCTCCCCTGGAGCCTTGAGCTCCAGCTTTTTAACAGCTGGGGTCTTGCCTGTGTTCCCTGGTATTTGACATGAGGGTTCATCACTTAGTAAAAGACAGCACTCATTTCTTTTAAGAGTTGCATTCAATGATATTGTACCAGCGTCAGATGGCTTGGGCTAAGTGAGCTAAATCTGAGTTTGAACACAAATTTTATGTGGTTGATAGTCCTTATCATTTTGTTTTTCACTTCTACTGCACAGTCATGCTGAAATTTGCAAGTTTAATTCCATATAACAAAATGTTGAAATGTGGCAGCTTGGTAAGTGAATTGCCACTTGCTTTCTGCTAAGCATTATAATCAGTTTTGGCTCCAAACTGAAACCTTGTTCTCAAGTACTCCAACATTTTGATCTGGGAAAAATCCAAAATCCACAGAGTATTTGTCTCCTGATTCTGGTTGAGAAGGCATCAGGTTTTGCCAAGAGCAGTGATTTTTACCACATCTCAGTGTAAAAGGGAATGGTGTCTTTGAAACAAATAATTCTGTGAGATTTCTACTAATTTGATGTAACTAATTTTTGGAGTTACTGCCTTTCCTCTCAACTTGGATTGGTCTTGCTGCCAAAGCAGTTGCTTGATCCATGTCTAAACTCTGGTGTAAAAATCCCTAGAGTCTGTACCCAAACTAATGCTTCTCAGTGTATCTTTGCCTGGGTTATCACTTCTCTATTAATCTATTTCCATAGTGGAGGGGAGGGAAGGATAGAGGAGGAACCACCATCCGTGTGAGCAGTTTCATTCATTATGTGCTCAGTAATGCATTCTGTGACTATAGCAGGGTATTCATTTTAAATGGTATTATTGCTGTTCATAGAGGCATAGCTGAAATGCTGGCTTGAGCATTAGATCATGTATATTTAAATGCTACCAGTTGTAAAAAATGGTAAGCACTTAATAGCTGTGTAATTTATTACTGAAATGACCCGTGAATTTGCACTATTTTCTTGTGTGTTAGAAAAATTCATAGGTTGCTTCAACTCAAAAATAGGAATATACCTGAATATGCCTAGGGGAATGCCAGTCTTGTATTTTTTCAGAATTTTTGGAAATCCATCCAGATAGATACAAATTCTAATATTTAATGATTCTTCATGTCCCTGAAATATTGACTGAAATGTAACAGAAGATGATAGCAGGGTTCATTCAAAAATCTTTGAGTATTCATTGACATCTAAGCGTGCTTGATTCTGTGAGTAATTACTGAAATACAACTGTACTTGCTTTTTATGGAGGAATTCAGTATTACTGGAAAACCATTTACATCAGTGCTCACTCTTCCTGCATTGTGCCTGCATTGTGAACAGGCCAGATGGTGCTTTGCTGCATGTGAGCACAGCAATAATTGCAGTTCTCAAAGTGAATGACTACATTTTGCAGCATGACACCAATTTTAGATGAAAATGAGTCTTGGTGTATTGACAGACACAAGCAGAGTGAAGCCATGGCCCACAGAGGGGGAGTGGACTTGCTTTCTGGTTATTCCTTCCCATTATTCTTTACATTTAACAAATGTCTATGTAAAATAGGACCATTTGAAGAAATGTTTGGGTGGGGTGAAGTTTCAGGAATTATTCTTCTTCCCAAGACTGTATGTTTTAGGATCCTGACAAATTTCTTACAATATCATTTAAAGGTATTAAGGGTAATAGATGCTAGTGTGTATTTTGAAAAGAAACTTTTGATTGGTAGAACTGGAGAATATTTTGCTGCCAGTTACCTGTTATTTCCTAGTTGAGAACATCTTTTTCGTAACTCTATACCAACTTGTTTTCCATCTTCAAATAATTTGATCAACTTTAGTGTTAAGTGCATTTTTGCTCCCTTATTCTGCCCAAAGTCTCATCACTAATCTTCTGGTCTGCTCAGAAATTAGTAAGCACCCATCACTGCCTCCCTTTCCTGCTTTTCTCTTTTCCCTTTATCCCACTTGCCAGGATGCTTTTTCTCCTCTCTCTGTTCTGTTTGAAATCACAGTGTTCAGCTACCTGGGCCCTCTGCCTCCACTGTTCTCTTTTGAGTTCTCAGACTTGCATTTTTGGATGGGAGGGAAGGAGATGTTGAAGGCAAGTTGTCAGCTTCACAAGGTCTTAATAGGAGAGAAGGATGAGGAGCTGGGGAGGAGAGGGGGGGCAGGGGTGGGAGAAGGTTGCTAAGGATTAGGTTTCCATCTGCCAGTCTCTCATCTGTCCTTACCCTGGCCCTGAGCTGCCAGTGCTCCCCTCCTTTTCTGCTGTAGAAGAGAGGGAAGAAAGCATAGTCTTTTGTTTGTTTAAAGGCATAAAAGAAAGAGGGAATTAAGCTTATTAGTCCTTCCTTATTAGTCACCATTGAGTGTAGAGAGTCAGCTTGAGTAAATGCAGGCTTGCAAAATGATGTAAAATCATTCAATAGCAGCACTTAAGGGGAAGCTGAAAGTATTTTATCCTGCAAATTTGAAAAATACTGAAAGAAGATGGTTTTACGTCAGAGTATAAAAATCAAAATCTGACGTATCACCAGTTGCTTCCTTCCCTCTTACTTTTGATTGTCAAAATAATCTAAATACTTATAAGGCAAGAATTTTAATTCATACTTGGGTTGGCTGTGCAGTACATGCTACAGACTTGGATTGTTTACTGCTGTATGAATTCTAAGACTAAATTAGTTACTTTAAATGAGTGCTCTGAGGAAATGTATATAAATACTTATATCTGAAGAACATGAAAATTTTCAAATAGTTGTGTTTAGTAGGATATTGTTCTATTTGCTAGACAAGCTTCTGTTTTCCTGCTTTTGGCTTTATCTTTGATCAATGCTGTGCTAGAAAATAGACCAAATTCTGTTATCTGCTCTAATAAGAACTGTTTTCTTGATTTGAATCATGGAAAGCCAAGTCCTGTTGACAAATCACTGAGTTTACCATAATTAGAAATTGTCTAGGTGCTGAGAGTAGTTAGTTAACTTAATCTTTATGATACAGAATGTCTAAATGCAGGATGTAAGTAATTTGCTAGGATATTCTGAATATGCCAAAAGGCAGCATTTGACAGTGAAATAGTACAAATTTTCAGAAAAATGCAAAAAAAAAAAAAAAAGGCATCAGTAGCCTAAATATTCCCAGGTAAGCTACTGATGCCTTTTACTGCTGCTGCTGTGTTGGAGACTGCAGCAACTAGTAGCCAGAGTGCAAACTGAAGATATTAACAGGGAAAATTATCTTGGGAATGCAGTAATTAGTGCATTCTTAGCACATTTGCATGTTTGATGAACACAAGAAGCATAGCAACCAGGATGATGTATTACCAGGTGCTTAATGCTATGCCTCTTTGCCCTCTGTGCATGTGTGTGTGGGAATCCAATTTGCATCAAAATTTCCCTTAGCTTGGGATGGCAGTGGCAGGTGGAGGTGGTCTCATGCAAGTAGGACATGTAGAAAAGGGAAATGGGCACTAAAATTTCATAAGGCAGCACTACTGTTTTCCTCTTCCTCTCAAAGATTTCATACAAATGAGGTAGTTGCTCCTGACATTCTTTGAAATTATGAACATGAGTGTGGGTCATTAGTATGTCTCCATGAAGTTTATTGTATTTTTACATTATTTGCATGCTCTTGAAGGAACCAGTTTCGGTGAAGACAGTTTCTCACAGGGCTTTAAGACAATAAAAGAAAACAGGCAATTGTTGACAGTACTTGAACAACACCTTCATTGATATGTTTCATTTTTAGTATCCTTTTATCTACATGTCTAAAATTAAATTAGGTCTCCATTACTAAAATTAGAAGAGTCATTGGATTAGAAGTGGTTTCTTTCTGATCCTTAACTGAATGAAAGGAGCTTCTTTCGATAAAACCATAATAGAATTAAATACTCCACATCTCATGTCCCGAAACCTTATGGATGGAGTATTAAGTTTATTATATCCATCAGACTAAAAACACCCTAAAAGGTGGGAGAGAATTCTCTGAACAGGGAAATAAGGTTTATGTAAGAGAGATTAGTGATTCATCCCCAGTATTACTCTATCACATACTGGATTTTTGTTCAAGATAGGATTTCTACCTTGCATAAACAGAACTCCCATTGTATTCAACACAAGTTTTGCTTGTTTGAGGCAACATGCTTGTCATAAACTTCATTGGATTACACTGGTGCTTAATACAAAGCTTGTGCATAAGTATTTTTACTAATTGGGATCATAGTACTCAACTTCATTGAGCTCTGGCATATGACTTGAGGATTAAATCTACTTCTTGGCACTATTACTCAATATATGTATTTTGTATGATTAAGTATTTGTGTGTTTCCAAAATGCTTTCTTTTCTACTCCAGAAATCATCCATAGCTGAACTTCAACCTGCTTCTTTTGTGCTGGAGTTTCTGGCTTAGATGCATTGAGTGAATCTTCAGGAGAAATGGTATAGGGGAGGAACAGCAATCCCAAGAAGCATCTATGCCTTTAACAAGGGTCAGCTCAAGGATTGAACAGAAATATAATAAAAAAAGGATCCAAACTTCATATTTCTCAATGAGATACATCCTGTTTGCTGGCCAGCAATTATTTGAGTATTAAAGGCCAACATCATCCTTCCTGGGACCACAAAAAATGTCTATATTTCTTCATTATTTAAAAGTAGGAATATAAAACACCTTCAGAGCAGTTTAGCAGAGCTTGTCCTTAGGAAGGTGTGAATCCTTCAAGGTTTTTGGGGACTGTGGATTCATCTGGTGTGAAATGGACTCTAGACAAGGCCTTTTCTCCTGCTGCCAAGAAGCCCTGGCAGATGACACTGCATGATGGGTGATTGAAAAGTGACATTTTTTTAGCATTTTGACTCAAAGTCTAATCTATGCCAGTCCCATACTCTGAGGTTATTGGGTCAGCTGGGGTGGTGCAGCAGAGTATAGGATGGGAAGGTATGTTCAAGAGGAGCCTGAGTTCTGTCCATTTTTTTGCAAATAGAGTACTGCCATGGAGTGCCATGTTTCATTTCAAAACTCTTCATCCAATCTTGTCAAAGAGCAAGGGCTCAAGTTAAGAGGACTACATTTTTGTGGAGATAAGCTTATTATGTGTCAAATTTTGCATGTACCCTAACAATCAAAAACTCAAAGTAAAGAACATAAAAAGCTGTTCTGTTGACGCCATTTCAGTTGTTGAATGTTTTTTGGGGTGTGAAATTTACATGTTTTTGAATTTATCTGTTAACTTGTCTTTGAGATATATGAGCATAATCAGCATTTCGGCATAGGAGGGAAAGCTAGTGTTTAAATGTCTTTAATTGTGTCATTCTCCATGAAGAAATTTTCCAACTGTTCTGGGATTATTTTAGCGTGATGCAATGTATTCTGCAATGTGAGCAAGTCTCTTTCATGTCTAGTATGTCACTTCTATAAACAGAACTGTAGAGGAATATCTCTGAAAATTTCTAAGGTGATACTTGCAGTTTTCATGACCTTTTATTAGTGCCTGTTCAAGCTGAGGTACCTTCTAACTGAGCAGTTCCTGAGCTTACTGCTTTAGTCTCTTTTCCTACCTTCCAGCTTTGAAGTGAAGATTCCAGATGCAAGTTACATTGCTTTTCTGGAGTTGAGACATCCATTGAAACCCTGTTGCTGAGAGTTGGGATCCCACCTGGTCTTGTGGGCCCACTTTCTGGTCTGATATTTTGTACAGTAGTGTTAAGGCTTGGCTGGCCTTGCTGTAAACTGTTGTGCCATGCTGTTGTGTTTGTGGTGACACAACTGGTGACAGATGTGAGATTTATCCATCCAGCAGGAGAAGCTCCAGGCCTGCATGAAGAAGGCAACTTGTTGTCATTCAGAGAAACAACAGGCATACTAGGGATAATGAGAATCTCAAAGGAAAGGTTCATTGGGGGGTGCTGCCTGTGAAATGGTGAAAGAAGACCAGAAGAAAGCAAGGAATGGGATATCTGAAATGAAAGCCTCATCTGCAGCAGGATAAATGAACTATCATCTGTAGATCTGGAGCAAGTGGGGCTCTAAAAGTCATGCTTCACAGTTTATATAAAGAATTTATTCAGAAGGGTTGGTAAGAATATACTTGTGGTGGAAAATGTGTTTAACATGAAAAGCAGGCAGACCTAAACATAAAGCAAGGAAGTGTAGCACACAGGTTATGTAGGTGAAGTGTAGTCGTCAAATGAGTCTGTCTAATTCTAATTTTACATTTGGTTTTAAGGAATAAGGTAGATTATCACTTAAATCTTAGGCAAATGGCTGCTTAGAGAAAGGGAACTTGTTCCTATTGTTTCTTTTTAGGTTGGAAGGGGCTTGGAGTGGCAAAGGCTAGTCAAGTTCACAGAGGGGCAGGATGTAACTGGAAACATTTCCTTGTGCACAGTGAAGCACTGATCTGAAGAGGAAGTGCTTGAAGGGTGGATAAATGCCTGTGGGTATATTTAGCCAAAACCTCTGTGACAAAGGGCAGCAGGGACTGGAAGGATTGCCAGGACTTTGGTGTGCAGCAGAGGTAGTGGAGGAGCCTGGAACAGGCAGCACCCAACCTTCTGTCCAGGCTGGGTGCTGACAGCAGGGTCTGACCTCACAGAGTTTCTCTTAAGCACCTGGTATAATTTCAACATCAGTACAAATTAATAGCTTAAAGAGTACTATTTTTTCACATATATTTCAGTGAAGGCTGTAAAAACCTTTAACAAAACAGCATTTTACCTAATTTGCAGAATCTGTGAGGTATGTGAGCAATGCGCCTGCTTCACTGTTTACTGGGGGAAACTAACGTTTTGATGTTGTGCTCAATTTTTCGAAGGAAAGGAATGTTGAAACTGCAGGAGAAATTAAAAATCCAAATTCAGTTTTGTTAATTCAGGTGTGTAAATAGGTCATTCCAAGACAAAGGGATTGAAAAAGCCTGTGAACTAAAATCTCAGTTTACAAGTATAATGTTCTGTTTATTTTATATGAAATACATGTTATTAAAAACCTGACTTGGGCATTTTTTATTTGAGAGAGAAAAAGCCAAGTCTTAACTTCTTTGAAAATGCAGTATTTTCTGGAATGCTTGGTTCAGCATATATGAAACTATGTTTTGAGAAATTTATTCCACTTAACTCCATTAAAAGAAACCTGAGCATCTGGCAGTGTAATAGTAAAGACTGGAGTGTGTTTCTCTTCAAAATACAGCTGAATGCAATCTTCCCCCGATAGTTCTGATGAGTATGCGATAGCTATATCAGCTATTTCTATGTTACTTGTTTTGACAGATTAACATTTTGATGGGAATTTTTCATGGAATTAATCTTTCTGTAAACATGTACTTAATAAATTAGAAGTTGACTAACAGACAGTGATGACTAAATTATAATGTCGGAAATATTAATATGACAAGAATTCCTGTATCTTAAGAGTGATTTCAGTTTCTGGTCTGTTTGCATATGTTCCTGTTAGCAGCAAGCCAGTCAGGGAACAAACAATCCATCCCCTTGGTATATTTTTGCAAGTTTCCAAAATAATGTCAAGTAAAAAACTGCACACTTTTGTTTTCTAAAAGCAGTTTTGCCCTTACATAGGAAAAAAAGATTGGACAAAAATCTCATTTAATGTAATTGATATAGCACTTTTTTTGAAAAAAAGAAAAAGTTACATCCATCAATACTTCTGCTATTTCTTGTATTTGGGTCTTCAGTCTTACTGTCTTTTCAGTATCATTTTCCATTTTTTCTCCTCCTAGAGTACCAAGAACATACAGATCCTGAAGACAGTATTTGGCATATAAAAATTCAGGTAGTGATTAAAAAATTAGGGAGTTATATGTTGGACAAGGCTTTTTTCCTCTTAAAATCCACAGTTGGATTAGCAGAAAAGGTGCTGCCATTTGGGCAATGTATATACTAGTTTCTGAACAGTTGAAGTTTACTCCTTTTTCCTCCTTGATGTGTCTTCTCAACTGATGAGTAATAATAAATCACTTTTAAGCCAGGGCACAGGGGGCTATGGCATGGAAGAAAATGCAAGGATGACAGGCTCATTTAGTGCCTTAGCACACAAAGACGTTGGGCATGTTGCCATTACTCGTCTTGCGTTTGGAGTTCAGTTCAAAGAGATGCTTGTCAATGCATCTCCAAAAGGATGCGTCATTTCCATAACCATGATGGTGGTGACTGCACGCTCGGTAGAAGCTGTGAAGAAACTGAAACTTCCTCCTTGTTCTTGTTTTGACATGGGATATATGGTTTATACAAACTAGGTTATAAGGTAATCAAGTTAATGAGTAATTTTCCATTGTTTTCTGTGTAGAAGAAAGTTGAAAGCACACTTTTCAAAACACCAAGCTTTGCCCAGACTTCGTCTGCTACATTACCAAAGAGAGAACATGCCCTGATTTGTTGAGTGGATCACCCTCATCCAAATGGACTTTCTGGGGCCACAGCTGGTCAGAATACCCTGACGAAATGGGGATGCTGAGGAAGCCCTTGCAGATGGCACAGTCCCTGTCACGTCTGTCCACTATCCTTCCTGCTCTCCTGTTAAAGAAAGGCAGTGTCTACAAACTCATTGAACAATGGTTCTGAGTAAGCCTCAACTGGGTGGCATTTCCAGAGAGGTTCTAGAAAAAATTCAGAAATGTACGTAAATGCATTGTCAGAGAGAAAAAACCAAACCCCAGAAAATGAATTTTATCCTGCATACCCAAAGTGTTCTACCTTCTTTTCTGTCCTGCCAGCCAGAATGAGGTGTTCTGGTCATCCTGCAGGAGGATGTCAAATGCCTTTTTCTATTGTGTTAAGTGGCAGGATGGGGTGATGCCATCAGAAAACTTTTAGTACATTCTCTTCAGAAACAAAACACAACTTCAGTTTCTCAGAGGAAACATTCCTTGTCAAACAAGAAATAGATTGAAGAGGAGAAACCCTGATTAAATCCTTGCTGTGTTTTTTTAAAGGACATTTTAAAAGGTCTGATTCAGCAGCTTCTCAATGGACATAACACTTACCTGAAATTTAGCTGTGGGGCCCTAGGTATTGCCATGGGTGAGCAAGCCTGTATATGTACCTTACTTGACCCGTGTACCATAGATTATACTTGAACAATTTTATTCTACTTCAGAAAAAAAAAAAAAACTTCTAAAATGAAGTAATCTTTCTAATCCTTTTTCAAATATATGAAGTGAACTCTGTTAAAATCAAGATCTTTTTAGAGAAAACTGCATGTTTATGAAGTCTTTCTTCCAAAGTATTTGAAGATCAGATCAAATACCGTCATCTAGTCTTTGTATTTAATACTTTGTATATATTCCTTGTATCTGAGTTTATTTGTTATGACATCAACGTTTTACTACCTACCACTGAGCCCACAAACATCTGTAACTTCCCTAACAAAATTAATTTTTTCTATTAATGAGAGACTTTTTTTTCCCTGTAGAAACACATAATCAAAAATTGATTATGCCAAACCAAACAAAAATTTCCATGAGCTTGAATCTGAAGAATTCCCAGTACAGACAATAGAAATGAAGTGCAGCTAGATCAGTGTGACTCCTGTTCATAGTTATTTCTACAAGTAACAGGAACTAGGCTATGCTAATAAGAAAGTCAGCCTTTGAAGTACAAAGAGTATGCAAATGCGTTAGCCAAAATTTGGAGTTTGGAATGCAATTAATTGAGCAGAAGAAATACTGAGGGTGCAGAAAAGTTACAGAACTATATCCCACTTTCCAGGTGGAATTCACTGAATTTTGTGAAGTTTTTCATCATGTCCCAGTTTTTTTTTTCATTCTTCTGATTGTAATTTCAGGTGATAAGTGATACTGTAAACTGTAGCAGTTTGTGGATACCTGTTTTATAACTTGATGTTTATGCATTCTTCCTGCTGTTTATGCAACTAAGGAACTTGTGCATTTACCTTTGCATTACTTGGATCTAAGAAGCACAGCATTTTTGGGAATGCTCAAACTTAGGTAATTTTTTTCCTTAAATTCTCTTAGCTCCTTTCCAGCAGCAGCATTGAGCCAATATACTCACCAGCTCTAAGGGGAATTTAAGAGAAGAAGTCGGTCCAGACCTAGGGGTATGGAAAGGTGAAAGGTGAACATATGAATTTGAACTTTAGGAAAATGAAAAAAATTACTCATGGATATAACTGTTTGTAGAAGAAAAAGCCAATAGGGAGAGTACAGAAAAGGGAGAAAATAGGTGGGCAAGAAGAGAAATTTTGAACACTTGGATACTAGAAGAAAAGAGTAAATTAATTGATAGAAGAAACTTATCATATGTAGGAAGTTGGTGTGTATTTTCAAAGCATACCAAGCCCATCCTGGATTTTTATATGTAGAGGTCTTCAGCATCTTACTTTGCCTTTAAAATCTACAAGTACTTTAAGTGAAAGTTTTATTTGTCTCCTTGTGCCCAGTCACGATTTTTTACAGAACACGCTGCAAGAGAGAGTTGCAGTGGCCCTGCTCTCATGCATAATGAAAGTTGATGAGTGAAAGTGAATACTCAGTAATGTGGGATGGAGTTCATTGTTCACTGTCAGGAAGACAAGAGGAATTACTCTGGAAAAACAATATTTTTAATATGCAAATACACTAATTGTATGTTCACATGAGCAGCTGTTGGAGCACTAGGCTGTGTACATGCAAAATCTTAAGGGTTGGGGTTGAAGTAGCACTATCAGAGGGGTACCAGATTGAGTCAGAGTTGGTGCTTGGAAGCTGAATTACCTCTTTGGATTCCTTTAGTGCATTGACCCATACAGCACTGGTAGAATTTAGTGACAGATTTTGAAGGTAGCACCTGACTGCAGTGAAGGGAATAACTGGGAAACTATGTCTTTCATGCATTAGTCATCTTTGTTTTGCAAGACTGTTGATAAGAAAAATGCTGGTGTTTTGGTTTATGTTCTGAAGTTTCTTATAACACAGATGGAATTGAAAAAGAAATTAAAAAAAAAAATAGAAAATAGCATCTTATCCAAGTGAAAAAATGTTTGCTTTTTCTTTCTTGGTAATAAAAGAAAGCTTCCAAATAAAATTTGAAAGCATGGATTAGAATGTGTGCCCCATGTATATGTCTCCTATTTGTTTAGGAAGACAATGTAGTCGTAATAGTACATAGTACAGTAGTAATTGTCCAATGCAAATTACAGATTAAATTCTGAAGGGAAAATCTTCCACAATGACAAGAATCTTCAGAAACATATTCAGTTTACTGAAATTTAATTATCTGATGAAAATCTTTTCTACATTCAGAGGAGCCAAGGGTTCAAAATTCATAATTTTTATGAATACTTCAGCAAGTAAAGAAATTCTATAAAACTAGAAATCTCATGTATTAGAAAAGCATAAACTTTTTGTGATATTGATGACCCTCACAAAATATTAGAATCCAGGATAAATACCTTTGTTTGTGTTGTTAAAAGTCTGCCTTGAATTCTCTGTAGTGGCACACTTCTGAAAGGCATTTCCTATCTCTGATTGTTGATTAGCACGGGTCACAGAAGTAGCTGGTGAAGCCCGACAGGAAATGATCATGTGCAGCCCTGCACGCTTTCACTACCCTCTTAAACTGTTCATATCCTGTTTTGTAAATGGGTAATGATTAAATGTTTCACAGAAAAACATAACTTGGAAGGTGTGGTATTCTAGCTTTGTTTATAAATATTTTTATATGCGTGTCTCTTTTCTTGACTAACCATGTTTATAGTCTGATGTTTTATTGCCATACTGCCCATAATGTTCAAGCTGAAGAAAATTTTGTTAATATTGAAGTTGATTATACTAGGCTCATTCCTTAAGGCATTTGTCTGAACTTATGGAATAAATACATTTAACATAAAAGTCACTTTCCACAGCATGGAAATGAATGTCACTGTATAAAACATTCAGGTCTTCTTTCATTAAAAGGAAGACAGAGTCTAACACACCCACTTCTAACAGGTTGTCTAAAGACAATCTTCAGAAAGGACCTTTCTGTTTTGAAATGCAACACTCCTTGTCTCTGAAACTCTGTCTGCATTATACCTTTTGCTATTTCCCAGTATGACCCACCACTCTGTCAATTATGTTCAAAAAGCTGGAGGCACTTCCTGTCTCTTCCCTTGTCCAAGCCGTGTTCATACAGTGCTACTTCTTCACATCTCTAGGGTTTTCTCCTAGAACAAGACAAAATTTGTTCTTCAAATCTCACCACCTCTTGTGTGGATTGCTGATCCGTTCAGCAGGTTAGCAATGTTGTCTGTAGGTATAACTAGATCATATGAGGGAAGAATGAATAAACATAATGATTTTTGAAGTGTCATGGGTCTCCATGGATGGACCATCCTAACAACTTGTTTTGGACTTCTGTCCTAACAACTTGTTTTGGACTTCTGTCCTCTAACAGTATTTAAACTTGCTATTGGATAAATGTCCTCAGAAATCACTGGGGTTTTTTTCATACGTGAAGTTACCTAGTTACATCAAGCCCAACTAACATCCTTCTCAAGAGTAAATTTGCCAAGAAATGATAAGTCCAAAACCTAAATACCATCCATGTGAACTAGACTGCTTGACTTTGCCAGCAGCTCACTAACCTCATTCTAATTCTGAGGATGCCAATGATGACTGCAGCTTTCCACAGACCTTCAGTGTTTTCTCTCAGTGGAGATCTGATTCGATGTTTTATGTACTTGGTCTGTAGTAAGATCTGTGCAGAATGGTTTGATGTTAATGCAAGCTTAAAATGACAATTTTGAACTTTTTTAAAATAATTTGGAATTAATTGTATATTTCATACTGTACAAGTTGCTTTAAATATAGTTCATATATACTGTTGTATTTAGAAATTGAGCAGAAAGAAATCAGTGGTTTCCCATCTCTGAGCAGAAGCCTCAGCTTAATCGAGCATTCCAGATTCAATAACCTAACTCAGAACTGTTTGGCATGGCTTCATCCTGTGCTCAGGGGTGATTTACTGAGGGACCTGCTTACTATTTTTGGGTAGTATGAGAAGCCACAACAGTACAACTACCATGGGTCTCTTGCACAAGATGCCAAGATCATGACAAATCCCCAAGCACTCCTAAGTAATTTTCTTTATTGGATATGAGAAATGGAAATAAATGCTTCATTCGTGGTTTAAAATTTAAAATCTGTGTAATCTATATTATAATATGCTGAAACTAGGTCATTCTAATTCTGGTTTATCCCTTCGTATGGTGTTAAATGGAGAGATGAAGTTTTTTCTTTCCCATCCTCTTTGCAATGCAGTCAAGACAACACTTTTTGTAATAGATTGACTTCAATCCCATGTCCACGCTATCACTTACTTTTAAGTCTATAATTTGTTATAATGTGTATTATAAGGAAGCAAAAAATGACTAGATGACTTTGAGAAATCAGATGTGTAAAGTATTGTGAAATAACCAACCCAGAGCTATTAATTGCTATATATATAAAATACTTCTTAAATTCTTTTGCTTATGTTACACATGAGAATTTTTAATAGGAGGTATGATTCTGAAAGCCATGGAGCATATCAACAATGAAACAATTGTTTTAAGAGACACTGTAAGGCTGATAATCCCAAATTTTACCCGCATATTTTTTGTTTACTTTATGGGCTTGATGCTAGTCTAGACTTGCCACTAATGCTGCTAGCTTCAAAGCTGCTTTGGTGCAAGAGGAGCCTCCCTCTGCCTTTTTTACCTCCGGCAGTGTGGTTGTTTGAAGCTGTTCTTTGTTTTCAGTCTGCACATCATAACGTTAGTCTGCATATAACACAGGCATTCGGGTTCTTTCAACTCTGTGTAGCAATAAGATTTATGAGAATGTTGTTGGGGTTGTAGTCAGAATGTTCATTGATAATGTAAAAGCGTGTTGTTACCTTTGCTGTACCTTTCAAATCACCTCACTGCAAGACTGTGTCCCCAGTAATTCAAAATGTCTGAAATACAAGCTTGAAGAGAATCAAAACTGAGCAGAGAATACATTTTGAAGACTGTAAGTATACTTTGGTGGTGTGGAGCATACCAGGTAAGGCAGTTGGAAGGCCTGCAGGGACTCTGTTGCATGAGTATCCAGAATAACTAAGCAATTGAACTTTTAGGGTTATGGGCATGCAATAGAGAACCTCAGTGCTAAGCACTGAATAGATATGTGGAGGTTTTCAATTGAGATGAAAATGTGACATAAAACAGTGGCTTCAGTAACAACTGATGATTAATCTATGCAAATTTTAGGTGAGCAGCTTAGTACTCCAAGAACACCTGGTTGAAAGTGTCTAAAGATGAAAAGTTAGGACTCAGAATCTCTTCAAAACAGGGCCAATGCCCCAGCTAACCTCAGATTTGCACTGCCACATTCTTAGTATTTGAGAAGTATGAGCAGTTGGCATTATGTCGATGCTGATAGGAGCACAGACCTTGCAGAATTTTTAATATTTGATACCTTTTTTGATATCTTGATACCTTGATACATGTTTAATACTTGATACCTAAACACAAGTATTTACATGTATTTTGCTTAGTAAACACTCATTCTTTATAACACAGACTATTTGGTAAAAGATTTGCATGTTGTTCTTCCTTTTATTTGGTTCCAAAGTTTAAGACAGTCTTAAATGTCTTTTAGTATCTGATTCAGATACTGTTCTCTAATAGGATGTTGGATCTTATAGGATATGCTGTTCTCTTATAGGATGTTGGCTTTGTATCCAAGTGTGATAAGATCATTTGCTCTTAGTAATCAGGTATAGGCTAGAGAGTATCATGTAAGTTTATATGTATTTACCCTATCTTCATTGCCCAAACAAAAATGAATAAATAGTAAGAAAGGAACCTGGCAGTTTCTACCTCTGAGTAACATGGCTGGCAGGTTAATTGCAGGCTTAGGCATGAATATGCAAAGGTGGAGATGATTCACAATTGCAGGAATAAAAGGACAATGAATGGAGTCTTTGGCTAGATGTACAGTTATGCCTGGCACCAGAGAGGATGAATATAATACTTCCTCAATTAGGCAATCATCATGATCAAGAACAAGTTCTTCCATGAGCAGAACTGCAATGAAACGTGGTTTACTGTGGGTTCGTAACATTCTCCTCCTCACCTTGTGCTTCTCTTCAGTATCTGCAGCTGCAGTTTCTTTGGTCTTCAGTGCTCCCTTACTTCAGAGCAGTCCCCTGTACTCTATTCCCTATCATATTTCCTCCTCCTCTCATGCTCCCTTGACTGCCAGCTATGCAGTTACACTTTGCTCTTAAATTTAACAAACCAAACTCTTAAATCCCTTTTGTGGCCTTCCCCACATTGGTAAGTCACCAATTGTAACCCTTGTTTTTGAGAATGCAGGCAATACAATATGAGTCTTAATACACCATTTAGATGGGAAAGAAAAATTTGAGATGTTTGAAGTATAAAATTTTATTGGATTGTCAGAAGCTTTGAAAAATCTCTACTCCTTAAGATGCAGAGAAGCCCTTGACTAACTCCTAGTTAAGTCTTACCAGCAAAGGAGTAAAGTGAAGAGTTATTCTTTCTATTAGTTGTGTATTTGTTGATGTGCTTTTAAGTTTTGCCACTTCTTTGGTAACTTATTTGCAATGCTACATAATGGATTAGGAAAGTTTTTTAATATACCTGTGTTGGATAATATGAATGGTGCACTCTGTTTGGTTTTATGACCACAAGGATTTGCAAAATGCTCATTTGCAAGGTTACAGAATACTAAGATGAATCTGGACAGTCTTCCCACACAATGTGCTTTTAGCTGCAGTAAAACTTCACAGTTAATCTGTTATGAAAGTTGTGGCACTGGCAGTTTTTGCTGTTGTTTCAGTGCACCACAGTTGCAGTTCTCTTTCTCCCTGGTTTTGCTTTATGTTCTGTGACAGTTGAATCACTTCGTGAGTGTTGATGAGCTCTGCTTTTTTTTGTGGCTTTTCAAAATGCCTGAATGATGAAAAAAGCTGGAATGAAACAAGATTGGCTCTACTTGTGCTTCCTTGCTGATTTTCTGCAGATTTATTTCAGTGTAATTTCAATGTGAAACAGATGATTGTGTGGTGATCCAAAAGGTTTGAAAAGTAATATGGCATTTACCAGAAAGTACTTATGAGGAATAAAGACTGAATTGGGTATGTGGCTCTTTGGGTTGTAGAGGAATGAAGCTTTGATCAATAATCTTGAAGTACACAAAATTGTTGCTGATGACTTTAGTGGATGTATATGTTGAGGACAAGGCAGTTGTGCAGAATTGCATGCTTATCTGAACCAACCCCAAAAAAGCCTCTAAAGCAGTTCCTGCTTTAAAGGATGATCTCTGATTGACTGTGTCAGACTGGGGCTACAGTGTCCCAGCGAATGGGTATTTTTTTGAAGACTGATAGTGAAAACACAACTCAAGAGAGTCTCTTACAAAATGAGCTTATAAACTTTGGGAAGATGTAAGTGGGGCAGTAACTATCAGGAATAGACTGATGACTTCCAGTATGCATGTCACTGGTACAGCTGGTTCTAGAGTACTGAGTCAGTCCTCATCTCCTTCAAAAAGGAAGTTGTAAAATGTAACAGCAAACAAGAGGCACACCAGAGACAGGGTCTGAGTAATGAATGAGTCTTTTACAATAAATGTAAAAAAGACTTATTTATATCAGGCTTATTTTGTCATAAAAGAATTTGAGGAAGAGCTAGATTACAGAGTACAAATTCCTTCACAGAGGAGATATGGAGTGCTAAAGGCTTTTTAATTCAGTAGAAAATGAATCATAGTCATAAACAGAAACAGGATAAAGTCAAAGTAGAAATTAGGTACTCGATTAAATGTGAGAAACGATGAATGAGTGAGAAGATGGTGGCAATGTCTATCCCTTGATTTCTTCCAGTCAAAACTGAACACGTCTCAAAAAGGTGCATTTCCATAAAATAGTATGAAAAGTAAGAATAGGTCATTATGTAGTCTCAGGCCTGGTGAAACTTAATAAAATGACCAGATCACATTGGCTGAAGACAGTACTGTAGCAGCTTATCCACAAGAAGCCTATATGCAATTACAGTTACAGTGCTGGTTCTGTACACGGACCTATTGGAGTGCTAAAGTAATGCAATGGTTAGACTCATGATGAGAATTAGTCACGAACTTGTCTCAGTCTTACATTTTATGTTTGTCTTTTAAAGCTCTTATCATCTCACAACACTTTTATTTGTAAAGCAGCATTTCTAATTAGTACACACATGATTCTGAAAACGGTGGTAGGCAAACATTGCTGAAAAGCCAACAGAGGAAGAGTTAAAGTACAGTTTTATTTGCAATTCCCAATAATTATTTGCTTTTCTTAAATTGAATGAATGGCAGTGGCCATGTGGATACAGAGCAAAGTGTGTGATGCTATTTTTCTAAATGTTTATGGCTTTAGGATTATCTCAGGATTGGAGAAAGGAAAGCAGGAGGGAGATAGGCTTTTCCAAAGAGTTAGACAAAAATGTTTCAAATTTTAGGGTTAAATGGCTACAAAAATTATACTGATTATTGTTAGATCAACTGAAAGAACTTTTTAAAATGTCAGTCTTTATTCTGAATTCAGTTTTTTTAAAAGAGGCTTTCAGGAAAGATTATAGGAATTTGACGTGTAACATTTACTGCACTAATTTTAGGAATGAGAAGGATGCTTTGGTAGCAGTGCAGTAGCCATAGTGATTTTTTTTTTGATTTTTTTTTTTAAATTATTATTATGAGGGGTTTTCTTGCTTAGCTATATGGCCTTTTCATTTCTTTAAAAGTAGCTGCAGGGAAAGGTCAATTGAGGGAGTACAGCTGATGCCTCCTGGGAGGGGGACATAGCTTGAAGTACAAAATACCTGATCATTAGCACCCTCCCCAGAAGGATCTGAGTGCTGTAATTAAATGCGGTGCTATATTTTTGTAATCAGCTTTAGTTTTGGTAAGTGCTAAATACCCTCAATTTTAACCATACTCCAGTCTGAAAATGACCAGTTGCAATTCATGGTCTTACACATTCTGTACCTTGTCAAACTTTTAATGGTACCTACTCTGTGTCTTGACCTCTGCCCTTGCACACTGATCTCTACAAAAAGGACTAGAAGACAGTTATATCTAATAAGAAGGACATAGCAAAAAATGTTAGATGGATCTGGAAGAAGAAAGCTGTCAGTAATACATGGTATTTGATTCCAAATGATGTGCAGTGGTCTAGTTTTTTATTTTCTGTATTTTTTTTCTTACTCCAAAGTTGTACTATGTTATGTGCCAAGCGAAGCAGCTTGTAACTTTTCTTATTTTTGCCATCCTAGTAATTTAAAGCTAAGTTTGGGTCATGAATTAGAATAATCTTCTATTTTCTTCCCTATCATTAGCGGGGCTTTGAGTGCTGAATGGCTTTTAGGAGGATTACGCATTTTCTTTTACTTTCCTCTCTGGCCTGTAGAATAAGCTACAGGGTGGTGAATTTTATTTCACTGAAGCATTCCTCTTGGAAAATAAAATGAAAACTGTGCCACAAATCCAGCACGAAGCATCCAGTCTGGGGAAAGGCCAAAGTTTCACTTCGTGGGTTCTGATGGGTTGTGTGACAGTTCCACTTTCTAGAGCCATCTATGTGAGTGTAGCCTGACCTTCTGCAGACCTGGGAATGGAGAGGAGAGCATCTTCAACAAATGAGTAGCACATGAGAGGAAAAAGTAAAACTTAATTACTGTCATTATTCATTTGATAAAAAAAGTTCTGATCTCAGACTTGGTGTTGGTAATTGCCATTTACTGTCACCCTTTTCCATTTTCTTTGTGAAGCATGTGCCCACTAAAAATGAGCAAATGTTCCTCATGAAGGGAACTCCTTAAACTCAGGATTTAGAAACTAAAACAGTTATTTCCTGTCTCTCTGTCAAGAGAAATCATTTTAATTATTTACAATTCTGTTCCCATTTCCTACCTTTGTTTTAGATATGGTTGAAAGAATTCTTAGGTGAAATAAATACAGATGCAGATAATTTTTAAGCAGAGCTACAGAACAGCCAACAACTAATTTATAAAAGGCAGATAGTGGGTCTGATAGGGTAGAAAGACTTCTTAGGTTAAATAAGTACAGATACGGATAATTTTTAAGTAGCTGCACAACAACCAATATCTAATTTATAAAATACAGATAGTGGGTCTGAGCTGCTGGAGGTATTTGGGGGTCTTCTTTACTTCAGATATGTTCAGTTTCTTTGGCATTTTTTAGAGGTCTTAATGTTAATAAGAAGTTTGATGCACAACAACAGCAAAATAGATAGCAAAATTTTATAATGTGGATTGGAAATTGATTTTCCAGTGGTGATTTCACATAAATTAAAACTCTTGAGGAGCAAATTTTGCACTCCTCTGAAATCAGTTTGAAACTGATCCTTTGAGGTCTTTTCTCTATCAGCATTCTCTTAATTCACATGTGGAACAGCATTTCATTTTTAAAGAATTGAAAGTGCAGCCTTGCTCTGAGCAACATAGATAAAGTTGTGCATATGCATATATGTGTTCTGCATCTCCTTTATGCATGAACATGTTCAGGATCTCTTCATAACCTTGGATGATAAATTCTTGGCTTCAGAATCACATTTCCAAGAGGCTGAAAAATTTCGTTAAACAACATTTTTATCTAGTCTTTATCTTCTGTCTTTTCTTTCAGCACACAGTCGCATAAGCATATTCTGTGCTGTAGAGGTAGAGATGAAAATCCTCTCAAAACTTCCCCCATTATGGACCACTTGTCAGAGTGTTCTGAAATGGCTTCTTCCCCATGGAAGAAGTGGAGAGATGTAGCTCCCTTGCTGGGAGAAGGGAGTGAAAGAGGGGTTTATTCCATCCATCTTGCACAGAACTCAAATATATCTGGAAGCTTCTCTTTGGGCTAGTACTTAAAGTAGCCTAAATTACTAGCTGAGACCTAGATGCACAACTTCTAGGTAGCTAGGTTGAGACAAACACTTACAAGTATTTTGTTGTGCTCATTCTGTCCAGACATAGCCTTTGGACAGTCTGAGGCCTGACAGAGGAACCAAACCAGTCTGGTCACCAGCTTACCAGTAACTAGAGGGTTTATGTCCAGGTGTCTCAATGCACAGGTGTATCTAAAGTGTGGTAGAAAGTAGATCAGATTAACCTGCTTTAAATAAGTATAAATGACATGCCAGTCTGACCCATCATTTCAATGGCAGATTCAGGCAAAAGGTAGTGTTGGTTTTATCATCTTTGGAAAGAATATACCAAACACGGTATCAGTGTGTTGTCTGTAATTAATTCTTTGTGACTTTTGACAGGGTTTCAGCCACTGGTTTATTTCTGCCAGTGTCACACCATCAGAAGCTTCTAGCTAAAATTTTGACAGTTTTTACCTCTTTATCTACTGTCATGACACCATTTGCTAGCTTTGCTCTCTGTATACTTACATGCATTGGGTCTTGACTAATCAGCTAATTGGATTGTGTTAACCAGCTTTTAAACTGCTTTAATTGGAGACCTTTGGCTGAGATGTTGGAACAGGGTCAGCATGGTTGGAATTTCTGCTTGGATGTAGTGTAATAAATTTTAAACTCCAGATGTAATGAGTTTCACTGTTTGAAAAGTGTAATGTATGTCGTCAGTGAGCTGGACCTGCCTGTTTGGTTGGAAATCAGAAAAAAAGAGGACAAGACACAAAACTTCTTGCTGTTTGTAGAGCCACTGTGGGTAGGTAAGGAAGCTGTAGAGTTCCTGGTGTACAGAGAGCAATCCTGGCAGAAGTTAAGAAGTATACAGCTACTTACATAGCAGCTATTGCCAACTCTGAAGCATGTTGCAGCTTTTTTTTCCAGCCCATCCTCAATTTCTTATCGTGGCTATAGTGCTGCAAGTAACTATTTTCTCAGATCTTCCCACAGATACACTTATTTAAGATGTTTCCCGACCTCGTTCCATCCAAAACAAGCTTGGTTAATTTATGCAGCCTGGAAAACATGTCTGTGTTTAACCCTACATGATGGACTTACGTGGGCTGAGGCATCTCAGATTGGACTTGACAATCTTGGTGAATTTTTTCAACCTTAATTATTCCATAATTCTATGGTCTGGCAGGAGGGCGGTGTGAGGGAGCTGGGCAATAATCTTTTCATTAAATCATAAAGTTGGAAGTCTTGAATCTGTCGTGGTTTGACATGGAAGTGAATTTTTTCCAGGAAGTTGGGTCAAACCAATCAGTGGTCAGGTTTGGATATTGGCACCTGGAGTGACCACTGAAAGTATGGACACACCTCTGAGAACACAGGGGGTTAAAAGCAAGAACTCCCAGGAGAACTCTCTCTTTTGGTTCCGGTCGTCAGAGAGTGCAGACTCCCCCCCTGCCCAGCCTTAGGCTGGGTGGGGGAGGGGAAGCCACGCGGCCTTGCCCAGGTAGGCCGAGGGGCTGAGGGTCTGGAACCAAGCCAGCTCCTGTGGACGGAAGGGTAGAGAGAAGCGGAGATGCCTTTGTCCCCCCCCCCAAGAGGGAAAGAGACAGAGAGCCTGGCGGCACCTGGAAATCTGCCGGCAGAGGAGAAGGAGAAGGGGGGGGAATGCCCAGCGTGGGAAGTGGAACACCGGACTGAGATATCAGCCGTTCAGGGAGTCTGAACTTTTAACCCTTTCCAGGAAATGAGGGCTTTTTAAAAGTATTACTCCTCTTTGATTTGTAGTGGAAGAGAGATAGTCCGGGAACTGAGATGTTAGAAGAAGAAATGTTTAGGTAGGAAGAGATGATGAAGTAGCTTTGGCTGGACTTTTCTTGTTAGCCATAGACTGAACCAAACTCTCCTGCAATAGAGACTGCATTTTAGGGGGATGCAGTGGTGACCCAAGGAGACCTGTTTCAGCTTCGAGCAGCACAAGAATGGCAAGAAACGAAGAAAGCTGAAGAGGGAATGGTGATACCCTCTGTCTTCGGGAAGAAGATGAGTCCTGTTTTTGGACCCCTCGGCCCCAGGGGAAAATGGGGGGGACTGTAGTCCCAGGAGGAGAAACTGAACTGTTATATCTTTGGGTCCGTGGCAAAGCATCCTTAAAGGAGCCCTATGAGCAGTCTGTCCATGCACGGTGGTGAGAGCACTGTGACATGGAATGGAGAGTGTCACACTGGCAGATTTTTTCCGGGCGGTTGCCATGTGTGACAGGGAAACACAGGGGGGCAGCTGTGTTTCCTGGGGGTCTGTGGTACAAGAGAGACTTCTCTCTCCTTGATAGTTTGAGTATAGATTACCTAAAGGGTGGTGATTTGATCAAGAATCCCGGGTGATGTTTCATGGCTGGGTGTTTTTAGAATTGGGAGGAGGAGGGGTGGTTTAAAAGGTCTTCATCCTGGATTTAGTTTATATGTTTTCTGTATTAGTAGTAGTTCAATAAAGTTTTTTTCCTTTGTTATTAAGCTTGGGCCTGCTCTGCTCTGTTCCTGATAACATCTCACAGCATTTATTTAGAAAAGGTGCATTTTCATGGGGACACTGGCATTGCGCCAGTGTCCAACCATGACAGAATCCAAACTATTTCCAGCACTATCTCTGATGAACCTGGTCTTTGTCCAGCTTAGTCTTGAAAACCTCCAAGAGTCAATGTTGCACCATCCCACTGCTGCCTAGAATTTTGTTAATCACATTTGTCAGATCTGAAGCATCCAAGCTGCAGTTTGTGATATTTACCACTTGTTGTATTTCTGCTACTACCAAAGTGAATTTGGGTCTGTCAGCACTCCAGAAGCTCTTTAAATAGCAGCTCATTGTAGGCTGCTATTAGATTGCCTCTTGACCTTCCCTTTGCCACACTAACAAAGCCCAGCTCTCTTAACCTTTCACTGTGGGTCACATGCCTTCTGTGTGGTGTTTGTATTATTTGTGAAGAAGGCACACTGTTGGTTCCTATTTATTTGGAGTGCATCATGACCTTCAGGTCATTTCAGCAGGGCTGCTACACAAGCAGTCGATTTCCAGGCTTCAGTGATGTATGGATTTAGTCTGCTCAGAAACCAAACTTCACACTTGTAGTTGAACATGATGAAGTTTCTGTTGTCCCAGTCCTCAGTTTAAGGAGTATTGGGACCTCATTGGATTCTCAGCTGAATCTCTTAGGGAGAGATTGAGCTAAAAAGTAATTTATGATTGTCCACAAAGTTGCTGTTTTATCACTCAAGTAGTTGATGAAGATAGTGAACAATATCATCCTGCTACTGGTATTGCAGTACACTGCTGATTAACAGAGCAGTTGTAAAGTCCCTTCAGGACTGTCAGTCCAACCAACCAGTTTTCAACAGACCTAGGAATCTGTTCTAGCCCTTACTTCCTCAACTCTCACCTAAGTATAGGAGAGTCACAATATCAAAATGTGTAATAAGCAGAGATATATTGTATCCCCCTCTCTCCTCCTCCCCAGAGCAGGTTATTTTTGTTACAGAAATCAGTCAGCTCCATGAAGCATGGTCTGCCTGTGTTGAGTCTTTTCGTTTGCCTTCTTGTCCTTCATGTGTCTGGAAGTAAACTCCCAGGAATATGTTCCTGCCTGTACATGGACTGAGATGAGGCTGACCAACCTGTTGTTCTCTTGGTCGTCCTTCATGCTTTTCTTAAAATAGGCATATCAGTCTTTTTCCAACTCTGGGAACTGACTCTTTTTGTGTGTGTTTTCTCATACATAATGGCCACATAATCACATCAGCCAACTCTTTTGGCACCTCTGGATGAATCCCCTTCAGTCTCAGGTGTTTGAATAAATACACTGGATTTTGCTAATGAGTCCCTAACCAGTTACTTACAAACTGTCAACTGCCCAAACTTTCTAAAATTGTAGTGGTCCATGCAGGGGTCTGGAACCAAGTTTTTCCATACTGTGATTCTGCTCCAATAATCTCTGGGCCTACGTTTCCTCTGAACTTCCTTTTGCTGCTGGCACTGCTTGCAGAAGCCCTTCTTGTTTCCCTTTGCCTAGCTGGCTGATTCAGCTGTAGCTGGCCTTTGACCTTCCTGGTGTTAACCCCTAGTGACCAAGCAATGTGTTTATCCTCCTTCTCTGGTGTCTTTTTAACTACCAGAACTGCTTGTTGGAGAGGATGTGTGCCTGCACCTTGGGTGTTCATTAAAGCGCCAGGAAGCTGTGAGTGCGCAGACGGTGTTCCCGTCACTCTCCCTCCAGGGCAGAGGAGTGCCTGCTAAAGATACCATCTTAATATTTACATCATTTCAGTCACTTGCTTTTGTACACATGTAACAGGTCATGAGAAACTATTACTTTCCATATCCCTGATGGCTATTTGCAATATGACTAATTTATCTCAGCAGGGACTCTATTATAAATATGTATTATATTGGGATAGTGCTGTAAATGACCATGTTGTTCAGAGAAATTGCTCTGGTTCAACATAATACTTTTCCAGTTACACTACAGTGCTACCATTTTTTAGTTCAGTGCAGCTAAAGTGTTATAAAATTGAAATATAGCAAGTGAACCTGTCTATTTTTTACTTCAGAGCCCACATAATAGTACAATTCTGATACAATCTGTATTTTAAAGTTAAGGTAAAGCAATGCATACATTAAACGTTGGTCATGGTTTTTCTGTATGGATACTGATGTATGCCATGGAATTGTTTATGTCTGAAGCACTTCAGAGTGAGTGGGTGTGATGGAGCTCTGATGGTGACATGTGGGAAGAAATCTCCTTCAGTTTGGTTGTCCTGCCCTGGCATTCTTTGGAAATAGTGTGTCGGCTGAGACAGGCAGTTAGTCTTGCCTTAGTATTGCCACCTCTTTGTTCTCATGACTTTTGCATCTTGATACTTTTAAGTTTCTCTTATACATATTTAGTTTGAGTGAATGTGTTTTCTACTGTGTTTTATTGGTAACTACAACTTGTCAATAGGATGGATAGATAAATAATGTTGTGAAAGCTTTTCAAGTCAAACTTTGAATGGATGTGTTTTGTAATGCATTAATGACAGCACTATTTCACATCCTCTATTTCACTAATTGTATTTCTTATTCAAGCTGAAATGGCTTATTCCTGGGCTCTTTTCTAGTATCAAAGTAACAAAAGAGAAGTTGACTTTGACCTTAATTAAGTTTACTCAATGAGACATCAGTGTGCAAGGTCTGCTGCACAATTGTGCTTCAGAATTATGTTTCTTTTAAGAAGACATCTCAAAGGTCACAAGAGACACTTCTCAAAAGATTTTCAATAACAGCTTGCTTGCAAATTCCAAATCAGTAAATGAATAATGAATAGAATTGGAATTGGATATATAACAATAAGTTTTAGAAGTGGATAAGGTAGCACATGTGTTTGAACAAAAAAAAAAACGTGCACTACTTGAAATCTGAAAAGACACCTGAGCTGTACAGCTGTTTGAGATTTAGCTTTTTTCCCTGGATAATTCTGTCTGTCCCATCATACTTAGATGATTTTTTTGGTGGGGTGGGGGGGTGTCTTTTTTGTTTGCTGGTAACTTTTGTCTCAGTACTTCAGTTACTTCCTGCACCTATCTGTTTCTTTGTGGAGTTAGGGAGTACTTTGTTATTCATGAGGAACTAAATCAGTCATCACTTTCTCATGTCATCTTGCGTTGCATCAGCTTCCTTTTTCAGATGAAATGGATGGGTGTAACTCCTTATGGGGTTTAGCAGTGCTCTTTGCTGTCTTGGTTTTGGATGGTGATTAGGCAATATTAGCTTAAGCATTTAAACACTGCAGTTAATTTATGTTTACCCATGCCAGTGCAAGGCTTGGAGTTTAAGTACTGTTGAGGTAAATGGGCATTTTTACTGCAGTAATGTTGTACCATTATCCCTACATAATTGCAAAGATTTGCATTTTCAGTGGAAGTGGGTAAGGATTAAGAACACAAGCAGGAGAGAGGTAGGCTGCAGAGATATAACTGAGAACGCAATTTGTCCTGCCAGCATCCTATAATTGCTAATGATGCCTTAGAAGAAATAAAAGAACTTGGGTCTCTGCAATATTGCCAATCAGTTTGTTTACTAGGGAGTCGATGGAATATTTTATAAGGTATGAGAGCTGACAGGTAGCAAAAAATACCTTATAATTTCAAGTTTACTTTTCAGTCTGGAGCTGCATTCAGGTTTGAGTAGAATTGAAATTCTGTTGAAACAGAAAAATGAGATTTTCTTTGGTGCATTGTACGGTCTGCTCCACTCTGATTTAGTTCCCTGATGTCATAAGAGTCTGCTACCTAAGTTATTACATTAATATTCATTGGGTAGATCAGCATTGCACTGCTGGAGCCAATAAATTTTGGTTTAGTTTAAAATCAGAGATGATATTTTATACGTTATGTTAGCATACAATTTTTATTAGCATAACAGACTGGGAAAGAGTGATGCATTGCAGTAAAAAGCCAAGTATTTCAAGTTAATTGCTGTTCTATTAAGTGGTGGTTTCAGCTTAAAAGAGTGTAGAGAAATGTTTGGCTAATGAAAAGAGTACTCAGAGTGATAATAATTGTTTGATGTAGTGAGGCTGCTGGCTGAAAATACTCACCTCAGCAGTCAGAACTGAAGGCCCTCAGAAGGAGGTGCTGAGATGGGACCAGTCCAGCACGAAGAAGCACCTATGAGATGAGCCCAAAAGGCAGCAGTGCCCACCAAGGCCCATTGTGGTACTAAAAATAAATAAATTAAAAAAAGAGCTGTCAAGATAAGTATTCAGCAGCAGGTTTGTCTAACCTGACCTGTTCTTTTTGTCCGGAACAAGATGGACAAGAGAGTCAAAGCCACATTAAAGCACTTGGTTAGAGGGTAGCTGGTAGATGCAGGTGTGACCCAGCAGATTCTTCTGCACCATGGAGTGCTGGTGCATTGCCAGCCCACACAGACAGGCATGTTCTCTCACAGGACCACATTGAGGGCAGGGAATCAAGGCAGGTGGTTGTCCTAGCTGCTTTCCTTCTCTTCTGCTCACCCTCCTGCTGTGGTTTGGGCAGGTGTAGAGCCATCATTTCTTGGAACGTGCCACCAGTCATTGGCAACTCCTTGCCAGTTCCCCTCAGTTTACATACTGAGCATGATACTCTGTGGTGGGAACATCCCTTTGGCCAGTTTTGGACATCAGTATATTATTAACATTAATTCTCATCCTAAATCCAAAACAGCACTGTACAAGCTATGATGGAGGAAAGCCAACTCTATCCCAGCTCAAGCTCCTTCTTGATTTCCTTCCACACCCACACCCTGAGGTTCTTACTTCCTCTACCATGACACGGTTGCAGATAAAACTGGAGTGGAGGAAGGGAATCCAGCTTTTGCTGACTAATATGGAGATCTCTGTTCAGGAACGTTGAATGAAAGCTCCTGAGACACATTTTTATTCATAATACAACAACAGTTTCCTTCCCTGTGCTCCTCTTCAGTGATGCTCTCAACAGCTGCTATGGATTTCTCTGCACAGATTTCAGCACTGCAGCACCACAGGGTTATTTTTGTCATTTTAGAAATATCCAATCCGCTGAACTTTGCATTGAAGATTGGACTTGTTTACTTGAGTATCCCTCTCTTTCTGTTTTTCTGCTGTAGAGAGCTGCTTGTTTTTGAAATGTGTCCTGTTATTTGAGGCAGCAGATGTATTTATGGCTCATTTTGTGATGATGTCTAAAGGCCAGATTTGAACAGGGATTCTGCTGCTGTGGATAAGGTGGCTCCTTTCCCAGGAAAGCTCAGAGAGGAAGTTTTTCTCTCTCTTATAGCAATGGAGCATTACACAGGGAGCATTTGGAAGAGTTAGAAATTAAATTCAGTGTCTGAAGATTGAGTTCTGTCCTTTAATTGCAAACAATTTACAGTTGTTAGATGTCAGGGTGTTCCCTCCTATTACATCCCTGAACTGTGTTGCTGGTTTGTCTTTTGTCTAGCTGGACCCATGAAACTCTGAATAAAAAATTGAAAAATCATAAAATTTATTTTGGAAGTCAGTGCAAAGAGGGAAGAAAACTTAGTGATTCTTATATTATGAAAAATCCAGTGAAACTGTAAGGGATCAAAAGAGCTGTAGTGAGCATGTGAGGGGGATGTAGTACACTGATCATTTGTGTAAAAATAAAGACCAAATAATAAAAAGTAGATATGGTAGAGAAATCTACATCTATGTATGCTGGTAAATGTATATGAGCATATTCAGAAAAAAGAAAGTTGGACTTCAATAAACTTTTTTATCTACATTAGGATATAATCATTGGAAACACATCCATTTCAAAATTTGATTGTACAGCACTGGTGTTTGGTCAGGTGTACTATCTTTTATTTTGGTTCTAGGTAAGGATTCAGCTTTCTGTTCTAAAATAAGGTTATCTTGCCTATATTTAAGGGTGAAGGAATTGGACTTAAATGGATTTGAGTCAAAATGTGTTTGATACTGCTTCTATTTTGGAATCTTGGTAGATTATTAGGTTAGATTTTAAAGAGGTTTTTAATAATTGTTTGGGATTTTTTTCCATCAGATTGGACACTTCTTTCAGTGATTGGCAGAATCTGTATTTGTCCAGTGTATGGTTTGATGAATAGACTTCTGTAGTTCCATAGGTGCTTTTAATCTTTACTGTTTTAGCAGTGCATGCAAATTCTGTCATAGGAGAGTACTTCTCTAGACCTGGACATGCAAAGATCAAGTGCCCTTTCAGTGGCAAGAGTCCTGGACTGTAAGGGGTAATGAGAGTGGCATGCTCTGGTTAGCATTATATAGTGCATGAATAAAATTATTATAATTGGTAAAGGTAAGTAGAATATATTGCAGTCACTGGTACTGAGCTTACCAAAAGAACATGAGAACCATCTGCAGTTTAACACCATGACCACTGGGATTTCTGAGCTCACAATGCTTATATATAACTCTGGACAGCTTTTTGGCTGAAATAAATCACTCTCACCCTACTGAAATCAATGGAGCAGTTGTAAGTTTTATAAATCAAAGTTTGGCAATCTCAGATATAAATTTTTTTATTGAATTGAGACATCATGGAGGTCTCAATTGTAGACTACATTCATTTTTTACCTCTTAGGAGGTGTTTCTTCAGTACTAATTATGCTACTTTATTTCCACCTAAGTTCACTTATTGATAAATTTTAAGCTAATATATATTTTGTGGCCCATTTTACATAAACCGTGCAAGGATTTGTTACCTATTGTCCAGAAGACAATAAATACAATAAATGAGATGCAGAATAAATAGTGCATGAATATAGTGCATCAGTCTAGGATATGCAAAAAATAACACTTCTGTAGAACAGCAGGAGCAGTCAGGGCTCAGCTCTGAAATCCTTGTTGGAACCAGTACAAAAAGATACTTGTACTTTGAAGGGCATTGCAACCTAAAGTTGAAGCTGTTTTAAGAGAAATCATAAGAGCTGCAAAGACTTTCTTCAAAGATGGTATCAAATGATTTTGGCACCTAATCAGTTGTTTCTCTCGTTGTTATAAAAACACTGAAGCATGTTCAAGTGAGTGTTTTGAGAATAGCATTTGTACCAGGCTCTCCTGCTGTATTAGAAGCGCCTGCAATGCATTTCTTGGGGATGTGTGATTTGCAGCTGATGATCATGAAGAACCACCTCATGTTAATATTCTTCCACCACTTTTGTGCACAACCACTGAGTTGCTTGATGGAAGCTCACATTTCACATCTCTTCCTATCCAAGGGTTATGTCATCGTAAATTGCCTGCGGCAGAACTTGGCATTCTCCTGGATTTCACTGTCTAATGGCACCAATCGGGTGCCTCATGGACCTCATCAGATATACATGACTGCTCTCAAATCTGGCCTCCTCATGCCGCCAGGGACTGAGTCTTGGACTCTAATGAGTGAGAAGCTGGGAGGAAATGTGGTTCTTCTAGACAATAAATTAGGTTCAGAAAAGAAGCGTTTATCAATTGAAAATGTTTACCATTTGGGGTCCCTGGACCACACTTTGCACAGCAGCATTGTAAGTAAATTGACTGGCATCACATGAAATGATGCACTGAAATCAAACTGCTGAGCAATAGGCTATAGGCTATGTCTTTGAAAATACAATGAAGTCAGCTACTGTTCTCTGTTGCACCTTAAGCAGGGAAGGATATGCCCAGGGTGAGCTGCAGTTCACTTTAGAATAATTCACTCTTCAGTAGAGATAGGTTATTATAAAACCTTGATCCAAAATAATTCTTTTATTTATGTGATGTGTCACTTCTATAAAAATGTAACATAAATGTATTGAGATTGTTTTTCCTTGTGCTCTCAGAAGAAACTAAATCTCCACCATTTTTCTTAACATTTATAAGCAAACCTCTCTCATGTAATAATAAATCAGCTTATCCTAAGTTATTTCTAGTGTATTTATGTGATGCTCTGTGCTGCTTAATTTATTTTTTTACCGACATCTTCTTCTGTTTTCTAGTTATTTTTTCATTACATTCAGATGAAACTACTCTCTTAATAGTTAGGGGAGGATGCTGTGACTGGTACTTATGGCTGACATGGATAGCACTCTTGTTACCCTATTCCTTTTCCATCTCTTTTCCTTTTATCTGTTGGATGCTTGCCACATACAATAATCACAAGCACTTTTAGGTCAGCGACTGCTGTGTTTTATTTTTAAACTGTACTTGTTAGCAGTTGGACGTAACACCAAACCTGATTTTGGGTTCCAAATGCTGCCATAATGGGAATATTTAATGATAATAAAATGCTTTGCTTCTCTTTCATTTAGAGTTCCACCTAATCTGACTAAGCAATCAGCAGTTAGTAGGCAGATCTAAATGAAATATTATTACTCTATAAAGCTGTTTAAATTTGAATGACCTTTTATTTAAGATGCATAAGCATTTTTGCAACATTTGCACTGTTAAGCAAAGTATATGTTATAAAAGAAGCATTTATTGCTTGCTTGTAAAAATAAAACACAATACTGGTAAGTTAGCTGGAAGCTCATAGATATCCTAAAAAGATGACAAGGTAAGATAAGCAGTAGAGCTAAGCCAAAATTGCTCTGGAGGTCTTTCTGAATAGCTGTCAGTTTTATGTTCTCCTAGCACAATAATGGGCACTCCCAGGAGGTGGGAGTCTCGTGGGATAATTATTCTTCTGTGGTTTAGACTGGTTTTTCTATGCCTTTTCCACAGATTGGTAAGACTGCCTTATAATTATTCTCCTCTTTCACTAGATTTTTCTAATGTAGAAATTAATAGAATTAAATTTGTATACATGCACTGTGCTTACATTACCTAGCCTATTAATGAATTTCAAGCTATATTGAATGCTATCAGATGGCAATAGTAAGTGGTCTGGTTAGCTTTTATCTTGCAAATTGGATTTAAGTCTCACTGCCCTTGCCTCTTGAGATGTTTTTCTTTTTAATATTCAGGTCTATTTTCTGCTGTCATAAGCAGGCATATTTACTCTCTCAGATTGGTATACCTTTAACTATCCTTGAAAATAATAAGAACAAGAAATAGAAGTTTAAACTAAATGTGTATTTTAGAGCTGTTGAATATTTTTATATTCAATGCACAAAGCTGACACAGTTGCTCACTACCTCCCTTGTAAGCATCAAGAAATGTTGATGAAATTAAGCAAAAATCTGGCAAAACCTCAGCTTCCTTTGGGGTGAGTTGTTGGGCAACACACTGTCTGAGTCATTAGTTACAACTGATGTTGCCAATAAATTCATAGACAACCAGCAACCTTATCCTCTGGGCTCTCAAGGAAATCTGTATTTTGGGAGGTTTTGCTACTAGAATGATCTGACAAGCTCTGACAGGCTTTCCTGTATGATATAACAAACATTCAGGAAAAGCAGGAAAAACTTTTTAGAAAAAGATACACATGTATTGGTGTATTTCCAAGATGAAATACCCATCCTAGCTCTGCTGATGTTGGACATGAGTGAATTAGCTCATCTTTTTACCCAGCTTTCGTGTCTCCCAGGATGAGAGCACAACTGCAGAGCGGTGGTTGCTACTAAGACTTGCAGTTCTTGCTCAGCACCAGCCCTTCCCCTTAGCTTAAAAAAATGGCATCATTTTGCCAGAACCTTCCAAAGGAAAGGCTTGAATTTTTTTTTTTTTTTTTTTTTTTTTTTTTTTTTTTTTTTTTTTTTTTGTTCTCCATCTGTGCTCCAGAGAACATTAGTCAGTTTTGAGTCTCTGAGCATGTAGACACACGTTTGTCCTTTGGGAGTAATGAAATGCTCGAACATGAACCTTGCTTGGATGAAGATCAGTGTGTTATCAGAAGAACAAAGCTCTCCTTGGTTTCATTCCTGCAAAGCAAATGATGGAAAGCATCTTTTTTGTGTCCATAGGTACTGATCTGCCAGAGTACTGGTACCTCCATGTGAGCCCTGGGAGCTTGGGCACAAGGACAAAGCAGCTTCTGTATTTCTGCCTTGCATTTGGCCAGGTTTCATCATCGAGGCTGTGGTTGTGCTATGGCATTTAAAGAATTCTGACTCATTTGCTGTTTAAAGGGAAGATTGCACTGGATCATATAGATCAGCTGCTGATTTTGGCCCACTGAAAATAAAATTGAGAATATTTGATGTCTAAACTTTACCATTCAGGGTATAAATCACAGTAGAAAGTGTACTGGCTTAATGGTATTGTATCGAATATTGTTTATTATTTACCTGCTGGAAACTTACAGCAAATACATTTGCAAAACTTTTGATGACTATTGCTTCTTTTCCCTGAGCTTTTGCAATGAAATGTATCAAATACTATTGTGCCAAAACCATAACCTTATTCATAATTAATTGTCCTTACACAAAGTGTTTCAGGGGGATGAGTTAGAGGGTTTGTTCAAAATTGTGGCAAGTGGCTGTATCTTTAAAAATAAAAGGATAGAAGAGGGTATTTTTTTCCTCACTGACTGAATTTATGATAGAAGATATGATGGATGTGCTTTTAAGCACTAGCTTTACCATCTTTTGAGACTTTCTGTAAGATAAGTGGTGTAAGAAACAAATTTTATTTAGGGGTAAAGAACAATTCCAGAAAAGTTATGAGGAAAAATTGCTCTTTCTCCTTCCCCTGTAATTTATTTATGTAAAAATAACCAGCCTATCTCCGATTACACAGAAACAAAATCCATTTTTATATGGATTTATATGGAATTTTATATGGAATTACTACTTCCACTCTATTTGATCTACTTTTAGCATGTAAAGAAATTTCATGTGTTCTAAGACACTTAAATACGGTATTCTTGTGCTATCTGCATCTTTACGATTTGCAAAGTAGGAAACTGGGGTATTATCCAGGCTGCAGTTGCATCTTCCTTTATACGTTGTGGGTGGCTAAATTCTGTCCTCTCACTCAATGCCACTGGAGACACTCATACAATTGTCCTATGAGCACCAGTTTGGAACTGTTTTAATTTGACAATGAAAATGCTAGAGAGACTGGGGTTGGCCTCATCAGACATGCTGTTGGCCAAAGTTTCTCTGGGGAAAATGCTGCCAACATTGCAGGTTGCAAAGAGGAATTGTCTCACCTATGCCCAGGCATCAGGACATTTTGCACAGTCTTGTTGGTTAGTTTGTGGAGGACCTAAGTGTATTTTAAATTTTATAGGGTTTCATACAAGGTATTTTGTAAATATAGGATACTGAAAGAACTCATTATCAACTGTTAAAGTGCCAGGCTGTAGTAAAAAGCTCTTGGAAGAATTATAGACTTCCACAAGGCAATTAAAATTCCTCCTAAGTAAGGAAACAATACATAAACCATATTCTTCTGAGGGCAAATACTCCATTATAGTATTTTAAGCACTGGTAGTAATCATTTTATGGCTAATAATGCAGAGAAGAAGGTGTAGTTATATAGGTCTTCCGAAGATTCTTGTCAGTGTAAACATACTATCATGGAACTGAATTTTAAGAAGGTCAACATTTCTCCGGTATTTAGATCCAAAGTAGTAAGAGCAGGAGCAGCTGTAGTGGGAGATCAGTTAAATAGTGGATGATGATAGAATAGAACACACCTGTGAAGTGTTTGTCCAACTGCACAACATACTTGATGAGAAGGTGAGTGTCTCAGTAATAGCTGGCCTTAATCCAATCTATTTTCTTAGAAAAGTTGAAGATTCAGAGACAAACTTCACATAAAATAATAATTTAACTGGCCTTGAAGGTAGTTGATACACTTACATAAAACTGCCCACCAAAGAATGTGATTAATAGTGTCACATTTTTCTAACAGGGGAGGTATATAGGTACAGTGCTGCTTCTTATCCTAGGAGTCCCATTTATTCCAAGTTTTATCCAGGAGCTGTGGGAATGATAAATATGCTTTGCAGGTGGGTGGTGTTTTTCCTGTTTTTCATGTTTTAATGTAGAGACACAAATACTGCAGCAATACTACAGGACCTGAAAAACAAGCTGAAGTAAAATCTAATTATTTGCTAAGATTTTATTCTTCTGCAGACCATTATGCCTGCTCTGAATGACAGGATAGTTCTCATCTCTGATTTCCAAGGCTTGAAGGTTTCTTTAGGCCACAGAGTTCATGAAGGTCCCTGGGATATGCCTAGCCCCTGTGGATTTCCATTTCATTCTGAGTATGCAGTTTCAGTCTTTTCAGTAAGAAATGTTTATATTTTTGTATCCAGGGAGGGGCAAATGCAGGGCTACTTGGGGCAGATGGGGATGATCTGTAAAAGCAAATGAACAGCTACCACAGTCAGCTGCAGGACTACTAGGACCACCTCACATCCTTGAACAGATGAACACTTGTGCCCATACTTAGAGGGATGATAAAATTACTCATGTCAAAAATAACAGAGTTACCAAAAGCAATGTTTTTGACTTTGCTAAAGGTTAATAAATTTTCAGGGAATGTGCTGGTTCTTTTGATAAGCCAGATAAAGGGGTATCATGTCAATGTATGAGTGAATTTCTAGAACTGGGAATGTTCTGGCAGCAATTCAACATAAATGTTCTAATTTAAATACTTCATGGTGACCATTTTAATGCCATTTTTCAGCATTATTGTAGTTATTATAACTTGTAGCTATATTATAACTTGTAGTTATTTCTGTTATATGCTCTTTCCTACCATGCCTGAACTGCTTTGCTGAGTCCAGGGATCACTGGCGGGAAGGTTGTGGGGAGGTGGGTTTTAGGATGCAGTAAGTAAATGACTGGAAGTGCATTGCCATGTCCTGTACAGTGATAAAATTACTGCATCAGACCTATGCTCAGATATGCTAGCTGATTATCTGGTTTTGATTTTCAGCCAGGAACTAACTGGTCATTAGTTAGAAGCTAAAGTACATCTGTGCAAGATAGGAGGTCTGCTAATGTGATGTGATTTAACTTATGTCATGTGCTTATTCCTAAAAATATGTGGAATCTCTCAGGCAGAGCTCTGATGGTACCATTCTAATGCCTTGGTGCCTCTGGTTTATAGGTGAAAAACATGAAAAGGTGAAAATAACTGTGTTAGATTTTAATTGCACTGGCCTTAGTGTTAAATCAGAGAATGGTAACAATCATTTGGGTGTAATTTTTAGGGAACAGATTAAATTTAATGGCAGCTAATAATGACAACAGATTTTTTGACAATGACAGATGCAGATATTTTTGATGATTTTTCATTGTCTGCCTTTCTAGTTTTTAGACATGAATCTTTAATAATCTGTATAAGGAAATTCTTCATTATTGCTCTGGGAAAAAAACCTTTCAGAACACTTAGATTATGGAGGTTCTTAAATGCCATCCAAGGGCAATAGATTCAGTGTGATTCAGCATTTAAAAGGACCTACCTAAGATTAGGTAGTGTGATTACTCCTCTGCACTCTTAAATCTTGCATATTTCCCAGGAAATATTTAAAGCATTGGGAACATTTTTATCAGCTTGCTTAGATCCCTGACAGCTTATTGGATTTGCACCCTGGAAGAACTTGTTTAATTCTATTTCTTGGGCCCTAAAAAGACTAGACTCCTAAAGAGAGTTTGAAAATTAGGACTGTACAGATACCCTTCCCTTTTTCACTTCTTCTATTCCTATTGAGAATTCTTATTATTCTTTCTCAACTTCCAAATATAAAATTATATTTTCAATTCTTTTAATTATATTTAAATCTGTGCAGAATAGAGAGGCAGATTTTTTAATTAATGGGATATTGCTCCAATCTGATGGTCATAGCTGGCTCAACACTACTCACCAGCTACAGAAGAGCCATGGCTCCTTTTAATTTTGTTATACAAGTTTAGCTGTGGATTTAAAACATTCAAATGTCCTGTGATCTGTTGGAGTACATCTCTAATAACTCACTTACTTCAAACTCATATTTTATTTGATACTTGGAAACTCTTCTAAATTATCAGGTTTACCTATTTGCATGATCTTTCACCTGCATTTTAGTAAAACAGACACGTGCATTAAACAAAAGTAACCAGGGACTGACCACCTGTCTGTGAGTGGAAAGATACAGTTTTGAAATCTGAAGCAAAAGCAGGAGAGAACACAATTTGGAATGACCCTGATTCATAGAACTGGCTAAATGATCTGCCTTCAGAGCAGTGGCTTCTAATAGCAAGTTTGTGGTAGGCAAAAGGAAAAGATACAAAATAGCTGTCAATTTATATTGTGTTTATTAACACCTTACTGTTTCGGTCTAATTGCTGTGTGAGAGAGAACTCCACCCCTTTTCTGAGCTTTTTTTGACATTTAAATTACACACTATTGCTGATTTTTATTTTTTTTTAGGAGAGAACAGCACAGTGGGAAGCTCCCATCATCTGAATTAATACACCAATTATGAACTGTGTTGCAAGTAAACAGTTTGATCATTTCTGTACCTTATGCTGAAAGCTAAAGTGCCTCATTAAGACAAGAACTGAAATCTCATTCCATGTTTTAGCTGTCCATGTACTTGTGGTGAGAAAGTTCAGTGATAAAGCTGGCAACTGCTCACTCCTCCATGGGCAACTATTTGTTCTGAATGAAACATTAAACAGAGTTTTTGACATCTGAAATATTTCAACAGTTCCATTGCTAATTATTAATTGCAAGAGAGTTAATTTTCCTCTTCACAGTAGCAGTGACTTTTCAGGCTTTAGAGTGGGGGACTTATTAGACAGTATGATCATTTGCAACTTTGAAAATGAGAATATTCTTTCTTAGAGTGGTCAGATGTGCCTGTAAGGGTAGTTACGATATGTAATAGAAGTCATCATGATATCCAAAGTATATGCCAAATAGGTGCCATCGAACATAGATAAAAATGCCAATTTAAAGTAGTTTGCAAAGTGACATAGTTGTGTATGTGTATATATTAATTGTTGAGAGGGCAAAATAAATTAAACCAGCCCTTCATTAGGACAATATTAGCCAGTAGGAGATCAGATAAGAAAGAAATGAACTGCTGTAATTGGTATTTTTCTAATCACAGAGTGGAAGGCAAAGAATGGATCTATGTTTTATGTGTCAGAAAAGAACTGGTGCCCCCTAAAGAAGCCCCCTTACTACTCTTTGACTTTAGTCTCCATCCACCAGTGTATGGCAAGAACCACACACCTGGGAGAGCTGCTTGGCAGAAAAGGATGTGGGGGTTCCGGTGGACCCCAATTTCAAAATGAGCCAGCAATGTATCCTTCCCTTGAAGGTGGCTGGTGGGATCCTGGGCTGCAATTAGGAGCATCATTGCCAGCAGGTCAAAAGAGAGGTGATTCTCCCCCTCTGCTTAGTGCTGATGAGGCCACAGCTGGATTGCTGTGTCCAGTGCTGGGTTCCCCAGTGTAAGAGAGCTGTGGACAGGCTGGAGAGATCCTTATAAAGGGCCGCAAAGGTGTTGCAAGGCTGGAGGATCTCTCCTATCAGGAAAGGCTGAGCGAGATGGGACTGTTCAACCTGCAGAAGAGAAGGCTCAGGGGAATTTTATCAAAGTGTACAAATATCTGAAGAGAGGGTGCAAAGAGAACCCTCTCTTTTCAGTGGTGTCCAGTGACATTACCAGTGGCGATGGGCACAAAAATGAAACACAGGAGGCTCTGTCAGAACATCAGGAAACACCTCTTCACTGTGAGGGTGAACAAACACTGGCAGAGGTTGCCCAGTGGGGTTGTGGTGTCTCCATCCTTGGAGATACTCAGGAGCTGTCTGGACATGGTTATAGGTGGCCATGCTCGAGAAGGAGGTTTGGATCACGTCCCCTCCACAGATACCTTCCAACCCTAACCATTCTGTGGGTCTGTGATGGCCATCCACATTATAGTAAATTGAATAATAAAATTCTGTCTGTACCAAGAAAAATATTAAAAAAAAAACATGCCCATAAAGAGTGCAAACACTGTTTATCTTTCACAGAAGCTTTTACTTAGCAGTCTTCTATTCTATATATAATTACCTATATAAAAATAAGAAAAATGTATTTAATAATATATGCTAACAATGTTTTGGAAACAAAGCAATAAATATGAGAGTGTACGTGGTAAACCTGTGAAAAACTCTTTAAAGGAAATATACAAAGGGCATTAAAACACTCATAATTATTAGTCTTAGTCCTAAAATAACAATAGAAGATTAAAAAAATTAGTAACTAGACTTGTTCATCCGGTGAATCATTTATCTGCACACTGCCAGTAAACCAGTGGCTTCCAGATTGGCTTTTCCTCACACACAAGTGTCTTTCCTTGCACATGCAGGTCATAGTCTTAAAATTAGTTGTTACTGGAAAGGAAGTCCAAAATTCAGACAATGGTGGCAGAGAATCCAGGCTGAGGCAGTTCTTCCAAGGTGAACTGCAAAATATTTTTTTATAATCCTTTGGTAAGGACAAAGGCAAAAAAAGAAAATCTTTACTCTTTTTTCATAGAGACTATAAGAAATCTGCAAATAATGACAGTTCCCCTTTGGTAGCTGTCCTGCTGCTAGTCTGCTTAACTCTTTACTGTCATGGGAATCACTAATACTTTTTAGAACTGGGCATGACATATAGCTACAGTATGGATATTTGTTACTGTTTTCCTTATGCTTAGAAATACCACTTATAAGTCATAAATATTTGATTCATGTGGCGTGATTTGTGGGCTTTCCTGTAAAACAGAGTTTATGTTTTTCAGTGCATTACCAGACATGATAGTCAGAGAATCACTTTGAACTTAGTTTCTTATTAGAGCTTTAGCCAAATCAGACCTGGTGCTGGTAGCACAAGCCCACATGTTGGCATTGCATCATCATTTTCACAAAGTACAAGGAAGTAGTAAAAAGCAATTCTGTCATTCCTCTGTCTTTCACAACTACATCCAGAAAGGTGTCACTTTGGTACAGGGCCAGGCCCAGTGAAGAGCAAGGGTTGAAGTCCATGGATGACTTTACTTACTATATACTTAAGATCAATTCTCAGAAATTGCTTAAGAATGGCTCTGAGTAATGTATTAACCCTTTGCTGCCCACTATTGGCAGTAATAGTGTATTCTGTCTTCATGTTTCTTTAAAAAAAAATCTTACGTAGTTTTACTTTTTATCTGTCTGCTTAAAGCTTTGCCAGCTTTTCAGTCCTCCCTTTACTGTAGTCTTTCTACACTTACTCAGCTTTAAGTGTTCCATCAGCTTTAGGAAAGTATTTTTTCCTAAGATCCTTTTCATCCTCTCTGCTCTGTGAAAAGTAAAGCAAATACAGTGAAGAAATAACTTTTTTTTCCTTAGTCCCATTTTCCAGTTCCAAGTATCATTTTTGGTTTGACAATTTTCTCCAATAACTTATTTTGTCAATTTTGCATTATGAGAAACCTTCTCGTAGCTGTAATATTCCTCAAGAGTCAGCATTCTGCATTCCTTCTGCCCTACTGTTTAGCATACAACTGACTGCTAGTACTTTTTTGGGTTTAATAAATATTCACTTTCCTAGCCAGTATGTTTCAAAGCTTTTGGTTAACAGTATTGCCTGTAATATTATTTGTGGAAGTCTCTCATGCTTTTTTTTGCCAGTTCTAGTCTTTGCAGTAAGTACTTCAAGGTTTTCTGGTTTTGCCAAGGTGATTTATGAGATTTTGAGAAGACTTAAAAAATTTTAAAAATACCTTAACTGGACATTCTGTAATTCTTTTACAGGGAGTCTTTCTTATGCTGACATTCATAAAAGTATGTCACAGATGGCATTGGGATATTTTGTTGGGTTTTTCACAGCTGTTACTCATCTTGTGATCTGAGTTTCTCCTTTGACAACTGCTTTCAACCTTAGCCGGCACATTTTCTGAATCTAGACAAGAAGTCACTGTAGAAAATATGAACCTTTCAAGAAAAGAGCAATAGGAAAGACCCTGTCTTATCACCTCAGAGTACCTCAGTGAACCCCTTCCCCCATGCTGCCAGTCACAGTTTTGATAGTCATTACGATCAAAGTTCATATGAGGGATATCATTTCATGAGACATCAGTGCAGGGCATTTGTCATTTGTGCCAAGTCTGATTGATTGATTGATTGATTGACTGACTGATTGACTGATTGATTGATTTTTGCTAAGTGGCTCAAAACTGAGGTCTGTTGCCCTTGCTGAGACCATTACCATGTGGAGAACTGAAAACACAAGCTGTGTGTAGAGGTGACTTGTAGTAACTGAGCCAACCACCCAAACTTGTATTGTTAATTTCTGTGAGCCAGAATTGCTGTTCAGAGTCTCGTGATGGAGAGTGGAACACAATTTAATGAGTAAAGCTGCTGTGTAATACAAAAGAAAAACAAAATACAGAAGAACAAAAATTTCAAAAAGGTCAAATAGTAGTTATCAAATCTGCTCAGGCAGGATATGCCTCTTTTGACCTCTGATTTAAGAATGGTTGAAGTTCATTCTAATCTAGTCAACCAGGATCGAAGTCCTAAGACTAGCATACAAGGATGAGAGTTTTTTAAACAGGGGTTCAGCAGCTTCCTGCCACAAAGGAAGAAAGATATTTCTATCTGGGTTCCATTAGACCTCTCCCCGATCCTCAACCATGACCCTTGTCTCCAAGTGTATTTAAACTAATTATTCTTTATTTTCCTACAAATGGATGCCATCAAATAGCTTGACAATAAACTCTATTTGTACTATCACTATGGCATTTTGTTCCCTGTGATTTAGGGACATGCTTTCAGCTGAAGGGATCCTCAGAGGATGTGGCAGTACCTCACCAGTAATGGTGAATGTGGCACTGGTGACACGTGGGTTTCCTCTGTGTGCTGTCTTTTAGAATTATTTTAGCTATTGAGGAATGGTTCTGTCCATGCTTTCTGGGGCTGACAGATTCATAACTGTGACAAATCAAATGCAATCATTGGGAGTTTTGTACTATGATTTATCTCCTGGGTGATTCTCCATTTTGGTTGCAGTGTTTCCTCACTATCAGTCTGTCTCCAGCTAATGAAGCACTTTATGTACATCAGTTTTCACTGTTGAATTTACTGTTGCATTTTTAATTAATTTGGAAGACTAAAGCAACAACTGATACTTGTTGGGTTTTCATTGTTTCTACCCTATTGCTTCCTTATCTGAAGTCACAGGTATAGATAATAAGATATTTGTATTATCTCAGTGTTTCTTCTATTGGAAAACTATAGTGAGTGAAGAAGGAAATTAAGAAATTCTCTTGCAGTAACACAGAAGTATTGACAGAAAAATTTAATACACAATATTATGGTGTTGTGGTAAACTATATGTGAATAGTTTATGTGTGTATGGGGGGGAAAAGAGTGACATAATACTATTAGAATTTGAGAAGAGAAAAGATTATTTTTTTTATGAATAAATTTCATTCGTCTCATGAATAGCCTCATACAATTTAAAATAAGTCTTCTGCATAATGAACTCACCAGCTAATTACTCTTGGATTGCCACAGCACAGTATAATTCTGTTAGTCTGGGAGCATTTTGAACTTTGCCTAAGTTGAGAGGTGAATTCAGTAGAAACTGAAACTGAATGGGTTTCCCAGTTGATAGATCTATAAATTGTTGCAGGGTGCTGTTCCAGGCAGTAACTGTGATTGTTGCTGGATTTATCCTCTTCTAAAACAATAGAGTTAAAAGTGGCAGATGGTAGTTAGTGATTAAAAATTCCTAGTAAACAGGCTTTTGCAGGGATATATTTAAAGTAGTTGTGTATATGTAAATAGACAAGAAGCATGAGCTATGCAACTATAATTGAATTGTATTAGCATAACTTAAGTAGAAGTTTAGTAAATAACAAATACCTTAATTAACCTGCACAGTTTTGGCAAGTTAATGACATACCCATGGTAAATGACTTTAAAGTTTTTGGCAGCATGACAGTTCAGAGCCAAACTAGTATCCAGTACCCCACCCTTTATCACTGGTGTTGCTCCTTCTGCTCCAGCTAGGCTCCTGCTCGGATTTCTGTAGGTTATAGCAATTGGCTTTCTTGCAGAGAGCTGGAAACCTCCCCGTGGAGTGGTCGCTAAGAAAAAAACACGAACTCTTTCTGCCCATTTAGTCCATAATGTTAGAATAATGTAACCTGTTTGTAATGGCAGGTTTTGCAGTCTTTCCTTTTTCTATCTTTTTCATATTGTTTTTGTTGATTCAGCTTCTGGAAAAGATGCCAATTACATATGGGTTCAAGAAGTGTAGTTGACTTTCATTGAAACTGTCAGGTCTGTGCATCCGAGTCCAACCTGAGCTGTGCATCTTTTTAGCCCCAGCATGTGTTATTCATTGATGCTCATTTTCAAATCTTACTAGTGGGGTTAGAAACCACATTGAAAACTGGTAGTGATTTATCTGTTTATCATACCAGGTAAAGCAAATAAATAATGTAGTTACTAGCCCAGTTAATTATTTTAAAAATACTGGTGAGTAGTGCAAATCGGTAAAAAATTAATTTCTTTTACAGTTGAATAATTTGGGAAAAGCACATTGGATCCACAAGTGGTTGAAATTTGTATTCTTCTCTCACAGAGCAAACTGCACTGTAAATAGGCTATCATCTCTCTTGGGAAAGAAATGTGAATTTTGCTGACAAGAAGAGGTCTCTCAGCAGAAAAATGCACACTGACAGTTTGACCCAGTGGCCAAATGACTGATTTCTTTCTCCCTTTTTGTTTCTATTTTAGATGCTGAAGAATACCAGCCTCCAATATGGAAATCATACTGTGAGTATACAAGCAATTTGAGTAATCTTAGTGCCTTACCAAGGTGTCAGTCACTGTTAGGTATTTTCTCCTTTTTTGTTTGAAAGGAAGACATAAATTTACTAGATGCTTGTACAAATTACTGTATGGGACAGCAGCAAAACCTGAACTTTTATGGATTTCAATGGAACAAGGGCAGCAGGATTATGTGTGCCAGATTCCCTCCATTGCCTTACAAGTGTGCAGCTCCTGGGTTTCATGGTTTCTCTGCTGAGATTTTCAGGAAAGATTTCAGAGGTAGAGGTTAATGCTTTGTATGTTTACTAAAAGTCAGGCTTGAGAATACTTGTCGTTTTATATGGGTCACCAAATCACTTTAAGATAATAATATTTTTGATCCTTAGCAATAGAAGCTGATTTTTGAAGTGGTGGTTTAGAAGTTGGAGACAGCATTATCAGCTCTTTGAACCTTCCTGTCTGCCTTTAGAAAAATCATTTACATAAAGTGCAGTGCAGAAGTGCATATTTTATGCTCTTTTGCTTTGTTCCAAATGTATTTTCTAAAAGAGTAGCACAGATCTAAGACAAAATATTGGCTTTTAAATCCCTTATTATGGATAGCCTTTAAATTTGATCTTTTTATTTTAAACCCTTCCTGGAACTTTAATAAGAATATAGCTTTGGGTATAGAGAGTTGTTTTATTACTTTTGTTTTCAGATACAGAGCTATCCTAAGCAAAAGTTCTCTCTTTTATTGTGGCAAATTCAGTACAATGCCACTACCAAAATGCAACTACAAAAACACAATGATCACAGTACTACATGAATGTACATGTGTAATTTTAAAAACTAGAATAAACTTGTTGACTTCACTTATATGCACATTAAACTGTCTTGCTGACTTCAAAGACATCACCTCTGTGTTACCTGAGAATGACATTCTGCCTCAGAGTGGACTGGGATTTTTTCAACCAAAATTTGAATATGCCATTAAATTACAGACTTGCTTCTCAGAACACCGTTTTCTAGATACTTTGTTGTTGTTGTTGTAATGTTTTGAACAGGTAAGAGAAACCTCTTAAAAAGTCAGCAAGAGTGTTGGACCATTCCAGCATTCTTTGCTGAGTACTTGAAAAGAAGCAGACAGTTGTGAGATTTTTTTAAAAAGAGGAACCTGGCTTACTCAAAATCAATGAAAAAGCTCCCATTGACTCTGAGAAGACCAGCATTTCAAATGACAGATACTTCCTTTTTAGCAGTAAGTTTTCATTAAAAAGTCAGGAAATAAGAACATACCTTTACTTACCTGCTCTTAGTTACCCTAGTTGTGCAGCAGACAGATCACTACATGCAATGATAAAGTTTGGTTACTTTTATCTGATAGTTTATAAGTAGTCCAAGGAAACATTTTTTTAAATGGAAAAAAAATAAACCCAATGCAACCAGAATGGATGAATAGTCTATGAATATATAATTTCCTATTCTACTATATGTAGGATGCCAATATTGTGGTAATGACAAAACCATGGCCTCAGTGTCTAAACTCCAGTTTAGAGTGACCTTGGAAAAAGATGCACAGCTCCAAAAGGCAGAAAATAGTTTAAGCATAGAAAGATTTACTCCTGAGACTGCTTAGGCACAGATACACATTTTTCTTTGCAATGATAGGTAATGTATGCTTCTTTACTCAGCAAGAATTCTGATCTGATAAATTAATTATAGAGATTATGTCCACCAATAGTGTTTGTCTATGATTCAATCTGCTGTCCTATCTCATGACAGTTTTAACTTATATATATATTTCATGCTTAGCACTTTGAGTTTACTGCCTATTTAAAAATTATTTTCAATGTATTTTCCCGAGTAATTTTTAAAGTTCGCTAACATACTAGTAAGATATTTTGCATACAGTTTTGATTTCTTATTTTAAGTCCTGGATAAATTTAGGTGACTATGTTGCCTTTTACTGACATCAAGATCAAGGCTTCAATTCTAGCTTCTAAACAAAAGCAGATTTTCCTGTTTATTCCAACAAAGTATTCAAATAAACAGTGTTGCACATGTCCATGGACAAATACTAATCAAAGTGCAATAGTTTTCAGATCTCAAGCCTTACTGTTTTGACATAATGTAAAAATTTGATCCAGCTATATTTGGAAAACATTAACACTTCTAATGCAGAAGATCCTCACTTTCTTATGAGGCACTGTTAGAATTTCACATAGCTTTCACAGGTCACAAAGTTTTTCAGACTTTTTCTGATATCCCCAGGACACAGACAATAAAAGAAATGACAAGAATTATTTTATATTAACAGGAAGGAACCTGGGAAAAAGTTTGGAAAGTTTCTAGCAGCCAGCAGTCTCTAGGCAGTGGGTTTGATTGCATTTTTACCTGAGAAGCAGATCAACAAATAACAGATTTCTTACATTGTTCCAATAACAGATTTCTTTTTGTAGTCTGCCATATGTTGGAAGTATTATAGAAAATGGTATTTGCCATTTTACCATCACTGAGGTAGTAAATAAAGGAAGATAAGAATCACAGAATGTGGGCTGGCAGGGCTTCTGGGGTGAGCTGATCCAGCTTCCCACTCAAAGCATGACTATTGTTGGCTCTAGAGCAGAGCAGCCATGGCTTTACATAACTGAATCCTGAAAAGCTGCAAGGGTAGAGTCTCTGCCACCTTTGTGAGTAACCTGCTCCAGTACTGCACTGTCCTCTTACAGGACCTGCTTACCTTACCTGCTTCTCGGGAGGAGCAGGCAATTTGTTTGACTGAAAGAGCATCGTTATTGCTGGTTGCCAGCCGCAGCATGTATGTGCTTGAATTTTGAAGAGATGTAAAACCACTCTTTTCCTCTTTTTACCCCTGTTGAGATTGGCATGTGCTGAGTCAGTCATGTGTCAATGCCACTTCAATGTTTGTTTGCATTATTCAAGATGAGTGTGTTGGTGGGAAGCAAAGTGGCAAGGCACAGAGCATCAGCTGATGCCATGCTTCAGCTCCTCACGAAGTTTCCCTGCCTTCTGTCCTTCATCAAATAATAGGCACAGTGTCCGAGACTCATTTTTGTTCAAAAATAAGTCTTTGTTTCAGCCAAGCACTTAGGTTCCTAATTAAGCTTGTGAGTAATCCTGCAGAAATAGGACAGCTCATATTGTTCAAGCTTAGCACATGGATAAAAAATGCCTGACTGAGATGAGGCTGAGGAGGTAAAACTGAGGAACTCTGCAAAACATTCTGAGACAGAAGGCGGTATGTTTCCTTGCTGCTTTATAAAATAGGAATTTTTCCTCTCCGCTGGAGCATCACTGAACACTCATCATAGGTGAGTTAAAGGGAAAGCTTGAGGTCCTGACACACTGCAGAATGAAAAAAAAAAAAAAAAAAGTATGAAGAAATGGGTGATAGTCCTTCTTCCCTGGCAGAAAAGGAGTAAGTGCTGATTTTTGCATGTGACCCCTTTGTTTCTTAGGCAGATTGGATTTTGGAATTAGACAGTTCTTCCTAAAACATACTGTAGAATTTCCCTATTTCATCCCCTGAGACAAGACTCGTGCTCTAACAGGAACAAAAGACAGAAAGATATTTTCTAACCAGCTACTTTACATCTCAAAGAAATGTTCCTCAAGTAATGCAATAATAAATTTAAGTTTTGTTAATGCTGTAAGTTCCAATGTGACTATGATACTATGAATGCTGGCAAGGTATCTGAAGTATGAACCTGATAAAGGTGTTCAAGGGTCAAATAGAAGCTACTGCATTTTTCTGTTGCAGTGCTGAATTTTTGCCTAATATTTAATGTGTATTATTACAGTGCATTCCATTTGCATCTGATGCTGAACAAAAAACACTCCCAGTCTGATGCAGTTCTCTGAGAGCAGTAATAATACATTTTCTTTTTGCATGCAATTGACTTTTTATAAGGTTAATTTTCTCAGGGCTAAAATAATAATGCATCATTATGTTCGAGTGTCATCTTTTCTATGATCGCAGTGGGTTTGTCTGTAACCTGCCTGTCAGTTCTAAATGCTGGAATTGACTGGGTCAGATGTCAATCACTGCTTGCCACTGCATTAAATAAGTGTGGTTTTTCTATTATTTCACTTAACCATGGTTTTATACCTTGAATTCTGTTTTAAGATTTTCAGAAATGGGAAAATGAGGCAGAAAGGCAAGGATTGTTTGCCATTTGAGCAAGTAGGTGAAGGATGTGTGCCTTCTGAATCTCTGACCATTCCCTGGACTGTGCTGGGGTCTCAGCAATGTCAGCCTCAGTGCGAGTGCCCAGCACTTTGGAAAAAGTGTATAATGAGATCAGGCAGAGCTGCAGGATGTTCAGCACTTCTGAAAATGAGGTCACTTAATGAGGTGTCTGTGCTCATTGCAACTTAGCTGTAGGGCACATTTTTCTCAAGTCACCTTAGCCATAATACTGCACTGTATTCATAGCCCATTAGCAGGCTTTCTCATAGCAATCATTTGAAGCAGAAACAGCAGAGACCTTTCTAAAGGAAAACACAGCTTTTGGTAGGGTCACACTGGCTTTGCTCCTTAATGCCTTAGTCTGGGAGACACTGCCTTCCTTGTTTTCCACTTAACTGAACTGCCACTGTTGTTTTACCTTTTCCACCCTTGCCTTGCTGTGTGTCCTTACTGGGAATCCTTGGCAGCTGTGTTTCTGTCTGTCTGACCCTTCTCTGTTGTTTGTTTCCCACTGAGCTGCTCGATGTCCCTTACCACAGTGCCACTGGTGGTTTTCAGTCCTGTCTCTGCTCCCAATCTCTCTTCTCTCCCTCTATCTAATGGCTCTCTATCTCCCTCCAATTGTTTCACTGGTTTGTCTTTCTGTCAGTTTAATGACTATCAATTTAAAGCTAATATGGCCAAATCTGAATTTTTTGTCCTTCAAAGGAAACCATTTCCCATTTGCGGCATTTTCAATCTTGATCATGCTTGGGCCATTTCTCATCCATTATATTAGCATATAATTTGTAATTACTTATTTGTATAATTATAATCTTACTATGTTTTCTTCTGCTATATTTCTAAATCAGATATGTTTCTCAGTTCATATTATTGCACAGATTAATTCCCCACCTCTCTCTGAGAATGACAGCAACCTTTTCCACTCTATTCAAAATACAGTTGTTAAGATGATTTGTCTTTCTTGCACTCATCATGAATCCTTGCACTGATTTATCCCACTACATCCTATAAACATCGAGTTTTTTTGTGTTTGCTTTCAGGTCTTTCATGTCTGTATCTGCCCTTTCCTGTTAATCATTCCTTTGTTTGTTTTGTGAAATGCTGACTCTTCTCGCCATCATTGCTTCTTTGGTGTTGTCAGCCTCAGAGACCCTCTTGGTCATGTTAGAGAGCTCTTCGCTTTTTTATTTCTCAAAAATGTAGCATATCACAAGATAGGCTTCCTGTGTGTTCTTCAGACATACTTGTTTTGCATCACTCTTATCAAAGCTGTCTTAGAAACTCCACTAGCTTAATTTGCTGTGTCAGTCTATGTTTAAAAGATTTGATTATTGAAAAATGGAATTTTTATGAAGTATGATTTTTCAGTTAAAATTCAAATTAATTAATTGGGGAAATAGATCATTTACTTTAAATGAGAAGCAGTCATATTCTTGCCATATTTTGAATCCTTAGAGTTCCTTCTCTCCACTGGAAATGAGGGGAAGGAAAAGATTGTTATTTTCCTCTTGGATATGTTTAGTATTAAGCATCATTAACTTGCTCAATCAGTGGTTATGCTCATTTCAGACATTTAGAAGTTAATTCTAAAATCATGATATTGGGCTCCAGAATAATTAGAGGTTTGAAAACCAATCTGTAGTTTTTGAACAAAATTTTCATGCATTGTTTGACACTTTATTCAGATAAACAAGTAGTTTGATCACAAAAGAGTAGAAGTCTTTGAATCTTAGTCACGTAATTACAAGAGGCAAGAAAGACCATATTTATCATGGAGTTATCAAAATATTATCAAATTATCATAAATCTTGTGCAAAAGTAGCAGGAGATCTGACAGTATTGAATGTTGTAGAGTAAATCCAAAACCTTAGTAGAAATGTAGAGCTGGATTACATCCAGCAATAAAATTGGTAGGGAATATAAGAAATTATGAGCTGTCTTTCTGAGCCTCTCCAAGGAACCAGGGATGAAGGTTGGATTGGTTAAAGAAGTTATGGATTTTTCCACTTTGACGTGAGCAGAAAGCAGGAGCCCCCAAAGCTTTCACGTCCCACTGGGTTTGTGTGACAAACTTGGGTGCAAGCTGAGGATTTCCCCACTTTACAGATTTCCTTGCTCCTAGCCCCATTTAAAGAGAAGGTGCAGAAGGTTGAGAAAAGGTACTGAGGGCTACCACCCTCAATTCACTTTCTGCAATAGGGCTTCTGTGTTTTACAAACCTAGAGACATTTCTATTCCTCCCATAATCTACCGCCTTTCAGGGCATAATTCTGAGCTTCACTAGCATTGTGAATGAACGTGTCCTGGAAACTCAGTCTTTTAAAACAATTCACGGACACGACATGATCTTTCCAAATACAAGAAGGTCAGCATACAGAAGGCCTTTCTCAAGGGAGGCAATCCAAACCTCTGGGATTTTTACTGGAGTTACGGAGAGACAGTCTGTCTGTGCTGGAATTGATTACTGTCATTGCATGTCAGCTTCTTCTCACGACTCTGGAGTGGAAGGGAGGGAGAGGATCTCATTAAATACATGCAGTGAAGAGTCTGGGGGCCAGGCAGCAAGTACCCCTAGCCTCAGGTCTCTCTCCTGCAGTCCTCAGAAGATTTGCAAAATTGATCCAGGGCCATTTGAATAGGGCATAATTGCTCTGAAAGGAATGTTTGCTTGTTCTTCAGTAATTGCCAGCATATCTTGAAATAAATTATGAGATTGTGATGAGCCCATTTGAAGATATTGAACTTTTTTCTTGGCCTATTCAAAAAACTGCTGGTGTTACTGGTAAGCAATCTATTCTTGGGTTGTTACAGCATGGTATATGCAAAAGTGGGATTTTATCCTGAGACACACCTAGTAAGTCTATCTTGCTAGTCTTCCCTGGTATAGAAATGTAAAAACCAGTACAAAAGGATAATACTTCTAACAGTTAAAGCATCGATCACTTCAGTTAGTTTGCTGGTCAACAACCGATTTTCATATACATGATTTAGACACACTGAAATACTTCATTTTGCTGTCATCGTCTTTACATTTGCACTTTTCTCTGCAGCCCCTGGCTAAAAAGACTCATCTGAATAAAAGTTTGTGTACGTTACCATCTTCTAATGATCTGTACATTTTTGTGTTTGACAGTGTATCAATTGCAACAAGAGGCACCACGTCCCAAGAGAATCATCTGTCCTCGGGAGGTCAGTACTTTTGCTCTACCTTGTTATAGCTGATGAATTGTCAGCAGCATATGATCACCTAAACATCTTTTGTACAGTCGGTGGGTGTTACTTGCATTAGCTTTTCTATGCCATTATTTTATATAATCATTTCCCTTAAGGTTGATTAATTAAAGCTGGATAATATTTGCTAATTAGGAATGGTAGCCTCATTCTACCACTAGAAGCACCTTCATTAGACAAGTACTTACCCATCATTGTTTAGTGTGCTTTTCTGTGTACTACCTAAAGTTTTGAGTTTCCTTGTCATGAAGGTGTATTTTTCTTCCTGCATCTGCATAATAACATCTGTGTGATACGTTTCAACATGGTACACATAGCTTCAATTTGTTGAATGTTTCCTGCCAAGTATTATGTTCAAGTTAAAAAACGAAATGATAGCCAGAGAGCTCTGTTCTCTCACAGAGACTTTGAAGATTACAGAATATTCAGAAATCTGCAGGTCTGGCTGAGTCATCTTGTCCCCTTGTTTTCTTCTTCTGTATTTATTTCTCCATTTCTACTTGCTTTAGTATGTCAGTTCATCACCCTTCATGGCATAATAGTACTGGAAAACATGTAGATGTCTCTGCTGAATCAAAAAAACTGCAATAGTTTTATCTCATATAAGGCCAGGGACAAATTTTGTGCAAATAGACATGCAATACTAGCAGTAGAAATACTAAACACGTGAAGTGACTGCACAGGGTGTAAAAGATGATGTGCAGGAAGATAGAAAGTGCAGCTCATCAGTGTGATGTTCAGCTCTACTCCCAAGCATCATCCTGAGCTCTGTCCTGCTTCCCACACTGTGTGCCCATGGAAGCAGTGTCCTAGCACCTCTCAGAACTTACATACTTTCTCAAAACACTTCTGTTTGAGGCAGGAGGTTTGTTAGCAAAGCACAGGTACTTGCCTGGGTTTGTCAAGAAAATCCATTGCAAACCCAGGAATTGAGTACAGTTTACCTGAGTCCACCCAGAGCCTTAACTAAAAGAGGAGAAAAATGCTCTGCATTTTTCTCTCAAGTGCCCTCTACTAGTTGCAGGGCAGGGAGAGTAGGCTCTTGGCCTCAGTCTTCAAGTCCTGTCAGTTTGGGATGGTCCCAAGACATATACACAGGATGCTAAGAAGGACAAGCAAAACTCAAGAGTGGGCGAACCCTTGTGTCATCCTTTCTCCCTGTCAGAGACGAGGCTTGGGAAGAAGCCCTCTGGGACTTCAGTGCACATGTGCTGACAGGTTTTATCAAGATCTTCCTCTCTGAAATCCTCATGCAAACCAAAGGACAGTTAGGCCTCTGTGGCTGGTATTCTTTAAAGAGAAGGACAGTCTGGTTTTTACTGAATTAATATCACATAACAGATATCAAACTAGTCATGGTGTAGTTAAAAATATAAAGTTTTTAAGGAACAAAATTAAGGTAAATAATTCATTTTCTTCCAGCACAGCCTTAGAGGAGTTTCTTTCTTTTCTTGATATAATAGTGTATCTATTTTAACCTATTTCATATTGAGACTACTTTGAGGAAGGACTTGTCTTTAGAAAAGCTGATTAATAAGCACTGAATGCTTAGAAAACCATATCTACAATATGAACTCATCTTTGTGGGAAAACAAGTTAATCTGTAAAAGTTTAATCCAAAATATATTATGCTAACTCAAATTTAAGCATTTTCTATTTTGCCTCCATGAGAGAAAATTTGAATCAAGGTAAAATTGTCAAAGTAGTGTAGCAATTGTATTCTTGTTCTAGAAAAACGATTATCCACACAAGAGACGTGAATATGCAGCTGTGAACTCCTTACCAGTGTGCTGTATCCAACTTATGTCTTTGAACTCAAGACCATGTTAGGTACAAGACCATGTTATAACCTCTTTACCTGATGTTTAAAGACCATACATATTTAGTGCCTATTCAGGTCACCTCCAAAGATTTTCAGAAAGAAGCTAAGGTCTTATTACTTAAATAAATACATAATTGGCATAGCAGGACATAACAAAATAAGCAAAAGATGTCTGTTTCACATAGTCTGGGTTTGGTTCTAACTAATGAACCATTTTCAGTTGCTCACTTCATAGACTGCAGAGTCCTGTTTTGAGTTGTTTGGAATTTTGTCTTAAGTTAGTTAAACAGCTGAAAATACAGAGACTTTGTTTAGGGGCTGGTATATAAAGCAGTATGAATTCCCACAAATATGATCTTTGGTTCTTGTTACTTGGATTTTGAATCTTTGTGTAGCTCAGTTGTACGTGTGTTCACAGCCTGATTGCCTGAAACACAGATTCTCTGACCCAAGAGCCAAAAATCCACTATGACACTGCTGATGTGCATTATTTTTGCATATAGCTGGGAAGGTGGGGCAGATGGGATGTCCTGATACTTAGAAGATGTAAACATACACAAATATGTGGTTCATATTATCAGTTTATATTATAAGGTAGAACTACACAGTGGTTTTATAGAGCATCACAGATTATTTTAGAGAGGAAATTCAGGACTCTGTTCCTCTGGCACCTATTACCTTTTTCTTAGCATGCAGTCTGTAAGGTGGATGTTTTGGGGTTGTTTTTCTCAATTCTAGTTTGATTTAACTGTCATCTGATGACTTTACAGGCTTGCTTCACTAAAGATGGTGTTTTATTAATACTGAGTTTGCTAGTTAGGTAGAAAGATCTCAAAATCTAATTTTGTGTTGTTTATTAATTAATAATAATTAATTGGAAATTACTATTTTTAGTTATTTAGTACACAACTAAATTATGCTTATCCAGTATCTGGAAGAAGGTGTCAGCAGGATGTGTGTCTCTCCATGTGCATATCATAGGAAGTGGACTTTGCTGAGGGTGTTCCCATGTGTAATTTAGTATTCAAACTAATTCAAACAAATCTAAAAATTGCAAATAATTTGAAATACTTCATGCTTGTGGGAAGATGTCTTTCATAATTGGCAAATTCTACACTGTTTGCAAGGAAATTGAAGCATCTGCTGCAAACCAAATCTGTAACAATACATAAACAAGGATAGGTTGTTTGTTTTTTTTCTTTCACCATTTAGCATTTTCATCATTCTCTGTCTTTTCCATTGTCATCTTTCACATTCTCCACATTCATTTGCTCTTCCATTACTTCTCTCCACTACTTTGCTCCATAGTCACAGGGGTTCCAGCCTCAGATCTCTGCAGTTCTACTAACTAATTTATGCAGATTTCTTGATAAACTGTACTGCGGAGACAGAAATCACCTCTCCTGATATGTAAACCACCAGACTAAAAGCTGGGACTGTAAATAAAACATGAACATTTTTATATTTGTGTCTTTGAGCTTTGCTATCATGATTTGCCTTTTCTTCTTTTGGTTGCATAAATATCTTGTCAGCAAAAGCAATGGGAATCATATTGAATGAACCACTCAGGCTTCAGGTATCCAACGTCTTTTAATTAATCACCACTGGCAGCCAACTAGTGTGAATACCCTACCTTCCCAATAACATTGGATTTCTGCCAATATCCTCATTTGTAACCATATTCCTTCCAGCAGTGTTTTAATGATTTAGCTTTTAAATAGAAAAAGTTTCATTTAAAAGCACTGTTCAGGTGGAGGAGTGGCTTTTAAATATTGAGTGGTGTGGTGATAAGCACCAAAGAATCCCATCCATGTTGCGAGGAAGTCATATTATAAGGTGTCTTTTAGGGTTTATTCTACAGAAATGCTTATGAAAAAAATACATTCTCAGAAAATAACTCAAGCTTCTTTGTTTTATTCAAAAGGAACATGCCAATGATTCTTAATTTTAAGAAGTATTTCAGGAGTAGATTATTCAAAGTTAAAATATCTTTTTAAGAAATGGAGTCTTTAACAAAGTAAAAGAATTAAGGAAGGAGGGTGGCATTACTTTGGACGATTTTTGGTTAAACAATGGGCACATTCAAAGTTTTTTTCAAAGAGGGAATGAGTCTTACTCATGGGTTCTTGGGTTATTTGTGTAGAAGTATTCATACCTGTGAATGGTATTCCCATTTTTTCCCCAAGAAGTCCTTAATTGCTGATAGCAATTTTTGAGGCTGATGAATTTGTCTGCATTAGACCTTCCACATTCCTAACAGTGCCTTGGCCAAGCCAGTGTCAGCAACACTGAGAAACTTGTCTAAATTTCCCTAGTGTAGACAAAGCCTTAGAGCCCTAACTTATATTATTGTGTAGAAAAATGTCAGTTAATTGCCTTCCTTGTCATTCTGAATTCCAAATAGGTTGTGTCAGAAGTGAGAGATTATTGTTCCTGCCTTTACAGCATAAAAATTATGGTTTCTTGACTAAAAACAAAATATGATAACAAAAGGGAGACTGTTCTCTGAAAAAAAAAATCCCTTTTTCTTTTTGCTAAAGTCATTGTAAGAGATTAAAATAATGATGGCATATTAGAGTGTACTGCTGAGAGTCTTTAACCATCCAGAGGGTCAGAAATTGTTCTGACCCTCTGGGTATCCATTACCTAGATTTATCAAAACAAGTGTACAGATAGTGGCATTTCATGGAGCATAACTGTTTAAATGTTCACTAGCAGGTCTCTAAAGCTGTTGCCATCTTGTGCATTACCAGCTGCAAATATACAGGGTTATTGAACTTCTCCAAAACTGAACTTGCAAATTACTTTTTGTTCAGTTCTCCCCAAAGTTTCTTCTGAAGCATGGGATTCAAGCTGAGAACAATGCAATTAGAAGAGTATAATTTAAACAACTGCAATATTAAAAATACTGGTATTTGTATCAGCCCTTCTTTCAGATACAACAATGCTTTATATTTGTACATTAGGAAAAGCTTGTGATTAAGCAAGCTTGAGCAAGGTTGTTAAAATTCAGCCGTAGTAAGATATTTGAATACTTTATCTGACTGGATAGTAAGTATTTAATCCTTGCAATAAGTCTTCCATGAATTCTCTTATTCTGCCCACTTATTGACCTTTACAAGCGGAATATTTCCTCTTTGCCTCTGCCTTCATCTTTCTAAGAACAATTTCTCTGCTGTGGTAAAGTACTAGAGAGCTGTAATAGGGCATTGAAATTGGCCATAAAATTGGTGGTAAATAATGGGAGAAAATGGGAATTTTCATGGCACTTGTTCAAATCACTCTATTGCAAGAAGTCAGACACCGCCATGAGGTGTCTTTTACTGTCAGTCCTGAGAGCTTATCTAAGATAATTCAGAATATTATATTATCTTTCTCTTAGAAAGAAATCTCAGAACACACACAGTGACACACCAAGAGACCCCATTAGCCAGCAATTAAGTGAAAATGAGCAGCATAGTGCTGAAAACTGTTTGTGTTAATGAAAATGTTTGTACATAAGACTTAATGGAGCCTATATTTTCAAATTCTTATAATATTGCTGGTGCTTTAATTGTGTGTTTATAATCCTCTTTATGAAAGAAACAAAGAGGACACAGCAGTAGTCTGTAGGCAAATGAAGCTAAAGAGCAATTTTGAATAGACATTGACAAAAGGAGAAAAGTTCTTCAGCTGAAACCCATAGCAAGGAAGTTGGAAGCCTGGCTGCACTGGTGGTGGCTGAGAATAGTTGAAGGCCAGGAAGGGTGTTCAGTTTAACTGGTGCAGAGGGCCTGTGGAATGTCAAAATATATTGTATCCAGCATCCTTCTGAACTGTCTATCTGCAGGTTTTTCTACATAAATTTAAATTGTGGGTTTAAAATTTTACAGAAAAACGTTATTTTTCCATAGTATCTCCACAGTGAATTTTACCCCACAGAATGCCTATGGTTTGCAGCTGAAGGGAAAGAAAGAAGGGGGCTGGAATATTGCTTGCCCAAAATTCCCTTGTACTCATAATATCAGAGAAATTTGGTGGTGCTTTCTTTGAAGGCATTTTAGTGACTGACAGGAGATCTCATCTCTCCTAGAGTCCATGAGCAGTCTCTCTCTGCTGCAGTAGTGAGGTAGTGGAGCACTCAGATGAAGCCACATCATTCTCATTTTAACAGTCCATTGACTACTGAACAGAGAAGAAAGCTTCCTTATTATTCTGCAGGCATGATAGTAAATATTTCATTTAAGTAGTTACAGCTAAACAAAACTATAAGAGGTTTATCTGTTTCACTTGTCTTTCCTCAGTTTTGATTTACTAATGGTCTAGGTTATGATTTGCAAATTAGACTAGTGCTCATCTTCATCAGAGGAATAAAGTATGAACTGGTGCATTCATTGATCACTGTGAAATGGAAAAGTTAAAACCATCCTTTTGGAAGACATGATGGCAAGCTCTGACTTGTTTGATGAGCACAAACTGTAGGTAGCTGTCTTTATGGACTGATGAACGTGCTAATTATCCCTCTGGGTTTGCTTGAAATCTTTGCAAAGTTTCACGCTCCCTTCCATCACTCCTTGGAAGTGCATGATGTGTGTGTGTGTGTCTGTGTTTGTGATTTTTGCTATTCTCTGAGATTTTTATTTCCTTTTACATATCCTTGTTACATATCACTCTTTTAAGCTGGTTCTTTTTATTTAGACATGGTGTTGAATATAAGAAGTTTTCAAGCCAAAATAAATGAAAGCCTCTTTCATATCTCAACTAGATAAAGTTTATCAGTAAGCCTACGTGTAGGTGAAAAAGCTATGTGCTTGTACAGGTTTACATACCTGTTCCAATTCAGGCCAGTATTCCTTGTGCCTGTAGAAGGGAATCTTGCTGTCTCTGCTCTCTGACTTTATGTCTGGTATCTTCTTTCAAGTTTCAAAATGAGGAACTGTCCTGGTTTAACCCCAGCCAGCAGCCAAGCCCCACACACCTGCTCAGTCACTGCCCCACCAGTGGGACTGGGGAGAGAATCAGAATAATAAAAAGTAGAAAGCTCATGGGTTCAGATAAAGACAATTTAATAGGGAAAGCAGAAGCTGCACACACAAGCAAAGCAAAACAAGGAATTAATTTATCACTTCCCATGGGCAGGCAGGTGTTCAGCCATCCTCAGGAGAGCAGGGCTTCATCAGGTGTAACAGCTACTTGGGAAGACAAACACCATCACCCCAAATATTCCCTCCTACCTCCTTCTTCCTCCCACTTTATATACTGAGCATGATGTCACATGGTCTGGAATATCCTTTTGGTCACTTGGGATCATTTGTCCCAGCTGTGTTTCCTCCCAGTTTCCCACGCGCCCCAGCCCCTCACGAGCATGGCAGTATGAAAAGCAGAAAAGGCCTTGGCTCTTTGTAAACTCTGCTCAGCAGTAAAAAAAATTCTCTGTGTTATCAACTGCATTTTCATCACAAATCTAAAACATGGCCTTATACCCGCCACTGTGAAGAAAATTAACTCTACCCCAGTCAAAACCAGGAACTCAGAGTGTTGAGCAACTGATGAATTCGTATTTCCTAATATGAATAAATATAGAAACTCTGCACATCTCTCTGTCTTCCTTCCTATACTTCCTGTATATAGCTAAAGACAAGAATGATCAGATCAGTCAGTTACACACATCTTTTTGGAACTGTGGACTGTTGTGGCATGCATCACAGGAATGACCTGAGTGCTTCTCAGTTGTTACAGAAGGATCCAGAGCATTGACGTGGCTTACTGCATTTAAGTGCTGCTGCTGGGGATATTTTTCTTCCCATTTAAATGACTCAACAGATCATTCTTGAAAAAAAAAGAGTATAGTTTAAATGCCATATTCAAATTTTTCATCCTGCATTCAGGGTAACATCAATATTCCTTTTACATTTAATGATGCCCTTACTGAGTGAATGGAAGCTGTACAACAAAATAGATGATTCCTGCTTTTGCTCTTGAAATTGTTTGAACCTGACCCTGTGTCCCCTGACTGTTTAGCAGCAGCCTTCCTGATTAAGATTTATTTCATTTTATTTTAGCTCATGTTCAGGGGACCATTATTTTCCTTACTGCATGGGAAAATATTTGGATTTTCTTTTCCTATTCAATCTTGATCTTTTCTGTTAGAGCTGAGTATATATAGAAATATTTTATAGTTTAGTGGCAATAGAAATGTCCATTTTGGGAAAGATTTTTGTTACCTTCTGGAGTTTATAGTGTTTTGTCTGGTGTATTGATTATTGGCTGCTGGTCAGCTTGTTCAAGGTCATAGAAGGGAAAAAAACCTGAGTTAAAAATAGCCTCAGAAAAGATGGCTTAAAGCATCTCTTTTGAAAATTTGGTACAAGCAAGTAAGCAAACAAATGGTTTAAATTATTTGAACATAATTTGCCTTTAAAAATGGTAGAAATAACCTTGACTGAGTGGAAATCAACCTGCAATAAGTGCTACAGCAACAGTCACATCTGCAGAGCTTCCTGTGTTTCTTTGCTATGTGTTATCCTTCTGCAAAAGAGTCGTTATGCATTTTGCCTTCTCTGTAGGTTGCAGCATGCCATCAGAGCAGAGATGTGCAGCTTTGAACAGCAGTTAATAAAAGCATTCTTTGTGCTCTTCACTCTTGTCTTGTATTATTTTACATTCTTTCTAGTGATGAAGAACACTCCTACCTTCTCCCTGGCACTGTAAATTTTTCCACAGAATTATTTTGTTAGAAGATACCAAACACAGCTTGGCACTTCATTATGATGATGATGGATTTAAACTGGCTTCTGTTATTTAGTTAAGTGGTGACAAGTTTATCACTTGAAGGCTTGGCTTTCTCCTCCAGAACAGTTCTCTTGGTGCCTTGCCTTCTCAGTGCTGCCTTCTGTCCTGAGAGCCCCATAGATGTGGGCAGAGTATTACTGTTGTTTTATGTGATTTTTACAGCCTATTCAAGTCTGCTCCTTGCTTCTTCCTATCTCCTGAGAACAGTGCAGGCAGAGATGAGGAGTAGGCTGGACTGTGCTATCTTAAGGCCAGAAGAAACTCAAGATGTTGTTATCCCTGGGTCAAGAAGATATGTTTGTATTTTCATTTCTTAAAGCCTTGAAAAAGGCTTCATGAGGATTTCTTGACTGCCGCTGCTTATTTAGTTAGTGTTTAATTATTATTTACATTTTTCTTAGCTCTATCTTCTTTTTTAGCAGTTTAAGGCTATTTCTTCTTGTCACATCTAGTCAACGCACAGACAACAAATTTATTTCCTCTGGAAAGCAGCCTTCTTTGTATCTTTCTGCAGCAGCCCTTTTCTCTCTTCTGTTCTTTAGGCCAGTCTTTATTCATGTCTTTTCATGGTTGCTAAATTCCTGCTCACACCCTTTGTTTGCTCCAGTCCTTCTTGAGAGGTGCTGCTGAACCCACAGTCAGTATTCCATCTAGAGACTTTCTGAGTGGACATCACAAGAAGAGGATTATTCTAAGGTTGTCTTGTCAGCTACATTCTTGGGTTAGTACCTCAGTGTGACATTCTGGTTTGGTTTTTGCTACAGACAGCATCCAGTGATTTAAGTTCATTTATTAATCTGTAACGATGTGATCATTATGATCGTGAAAATTATCTGATCCTTTTCTGCAGAGATCTGTCTAGTCATTGACCCTCTGGTGTTTTGAATGGATTTGACATCTTGCTCCCAGCTACTTTCCTGGAGGCACTGTAATCCCTTGCTGTCTTGTGGCTAAATGTGCATCCTTGAAGTGGCCATAACGCTGGCGTCTCCGTGGCTCTGTGACTGACTGATAAAAGGAGATGCACACTTTGAAACCATGCGTGTCACCTTTCTCTCTGCACAGCTTCTGGCACATGGGCAGTGCGGGTGGAATGTGTCCTGGGGACTTGGGCATTGCTGGTTTCTTTCTGAGGAATGCCTTTGCTCCTCCCTCACCACACAATCAAAGTACTCAAAGAAACATTCAGGAAGTTACACGTGACATTGACTGAAAACCTTAAGGGAGAAAACCATCTTTTCATTATGTAGGGCCACTGTTAAGTTCCACAACTGGCCTGTCCTTGGCTGGAGACTGGAGATGTTGTGTTGCTGCTATTCCTACTGACAAAATTAGCAACAGACTTCGTGGTGTGAAACATTTTGCAAAACCAAGAGTTGTTTCTCTTTGAAAACACTGGTGCCAGAGAGTCTGATAAGGTAATAAAGGAAAAAATGGTTAAAAAGGTAAAAGAAAGATAAATATTTCCCTTCCAAAAGAACGTTTTCTCAAATTGCTTAAGAATCATTGGTGTGAAATAATTTGTCCTATTTGGAGAGAATTTTAGACATGCTAATTGATCTAAGTAGAATTTTTCCTTTAAAAAATGTGGAGGAAAAAAAAAAGGTTTTATAGGAGTGATGAAATACAGCATAGTTTTCCTTCATTCCATTTAATAGGGGTTTGCAATTTCCCTTAATCCGTTTTGGTTGTTGATTGTAGGTATAAAGTTTGCAGTGGGCTTATGATAAATCTGCCAAAAGCTGAACAATACAGACAATAAACTCCTTTTCTTTACAGTCTGTTTTTTACTGGGCTTGTCTTGAAAGCTTCTCTTCCAACCCTTCTATTTCTCTTTATGTCAAACTGAGCTGAAAAACATATTTATATCCAGTCAACAAGAGTTGCTGAAAAATAATTAGTATTGTTCCAAACAGAAAATATATCAGATTAAACTTCCTTTGGGAAAATGCCTCACTGCCTGCGCTGAGTAAACACACCAACATTATTAAATGGTGGATCTTGTTTCCCTGTTCTTTCTGTATTTAGAAGAACAGAGAACCAGGTGCAGCTACCCACCTATTGTTTCTTTCTGAAACAATATTTATATTCTCATCATGGATGTATTAAGGTAGTGGCTGAAATGGGCCACAGTACACAATATTATACTGTGCTGGCCCTTCTGACTTAGAGAATTGCTGTCCTAGGGGGATTTCTAAACTTTCATTCCAGCATTTCTAGATTTCAGCTCTGGCCACTGGATAAGGAAATATGTCTTGTGCAATGAAGCTGAAGAGAAATTAAATTTTTCTGTAATTAGGGTTATTTTATTTCTGTGGTTGTATTTATGCAGAAAGAATTCTTCAGGGTATCTTGAAATCTTCAGTACAGTGTGGCTCGGATGTCAATGTTTGCAATGAAAATCTGTCACGTTAGGAGATGCTCACCTCCTGCCTGCATGATTCCCAGTAGTTTTGTGATGAGTTATCTTGCAGAGTGGTGTGGGATTTTAATACAATGATCTGTACATTAGTGGGAATATGTCATGCTAGGGCTAAACCATCCTAGCCAGAACAGGAGCCACAAATCCCAGTACATTGAAATTTAGTAAACTTTGAAATTATGTAAACATAATATATTGAATTAGCTCAGAGAGCTAGTTCATTTTAAGAAGGCTTATTTTCTTCTCAGTGTTGACATCAAATCCAAGTACAACCTTGAAGGATATGCTGTAACATTGTAAAAAAATGATGTAAAACTAGACTGTGAACAAGTAAGGGTTTTTTGGGGGGTGGAGAGAGGCAATCAGGTTTGACAGGCTGGCAGTCAAGGCTGGAGTATGCAGAATATCTCAAACACGAGCTTCCTTTGTAGAGTGCCAGGAGAGCTGAGCAGGGTTTCATTTCTCTTTGAGCATGCATCAAGATTAGATGTCATTGAATGTTGCTGGCTTTGTAATATTACTGGATTAGTAATGATTTAGGTTGTTTTACCATACATCTTATTTCCTGATCAATGTGACATGAGTTTTAAACAATTTTGGCATTCACTGGTGTTTCACAATTTATACAACTATGAATTTCATTAGTGATTTTCAGCATATTCCCCATGGCTTCTGGAACAACAGCCAGAAACGCCTGCTTTGGAAGAACATTTTTGGTTTGAAATTGGCAATAATGCCTTTTTTTAAGCCAAAAAATTATCATCTCACATTTGAATTGAAAGCTGCCACATACTTTTAGTGGAGAGGGAGAAACCATGTAATTTGTCTTCTGTATGGGGGAAGTAAAAGCAAGCTGTGATGCTCTTCAAGGCAAAATATGTTTTCACTAGTGAAAAGCTGTAATTTGCCTTATGTAATTTTCCTCATTTTTGTACTTTGTTTTTGTCTGTTAGCGTAAGGATCCATAAATGATTCGAACCCTCTTGATCTCTCCCCTTGTTCCTTGTCTAGGGAGTTAAGCAGTAGAGCCAACTGGTTGCTTAGGAAAGGTGGCTCTTTTTTCACCTTTTTTCAGCAAGGAGATTGTGAGGGCTACACTGAAAGTGACGTAAGTGTTCTTCATGAGCATTATCTATGCAAAAAAACCCGTAAGTTGTCTGTTCTCAGAATAGAGCTGATTGATCTGGGCTCCTACCACCAGGAAATAGTCACTTCCCTACCTGTGGATTTTCTGCTCTTTCTGCTGCTGTGAGTTCTTTCAGGTGGATCTGCTTGACTTTGTGTGTGCAAGCCCATTTATAACAGGAAAGGAAAAGCTAATCCCAACTGAATTTCAGTCACCTTTGCCTTCTGGAATATATAGAATTTCCCTTGAAGTTTTTACAGAGTCTGCAGTCGGCACAAAACAGACCTACTGGCTCCTTTGATATTTTTAAGCCTCTGCTTCATCAATTGTGCAGGCTTTTGGTTTATTTCCAAGTTCAGTCCAACATTCTGGTTTTGATGTAGAGACCCTGATGTTATTTTTGATCTTTTATCTTGCTTTAACTTTGTTTCCTTGTATTTGTTCCTAGCCATAAATTTGGTTAGGACAGAAATTATTATTTCAGGGCAAAGGTTGCAGTAAGCACAAGAGGGGATTTTTAGATTCTGAGGCACCAAGACGGTCTGACAGATCAGGAGCTTCATTTCAGGAAATACTACAGTGTCTCTCCTGTCTAAAGCCAAATACTGAAGTTATGGTGATTTTAGACATGTGAATGATAAAAGATGTTGGAGTGAAGATTTCTGTTCTGTGGAATGGGAGTGGAATGGGAGGAAGAAGAGAGAAGTAGAGAGACTTTGTGTGGATTCTCAGTAGAGCAAATCTTTTATCTCATGAACAGCAGGGAAAGTGGAAATCACATTATCCAGTGGTTCTGTCAGTTGCTAGTCAAATGATAAAAATTTCACAGAAAAGTTTGTATTTTTGTATAAGTAGTGTGAGGAGGATGAAAAAAATGTGCCTCTCTTTGTTCAAGAAATTATTTCCAGATTGCTTTTATTTGTTATATATATATTGTTACATATATATACGTATATGTGGGAACCCATAAGCTAATTTTGAAGGAGTGTCCGAGTAACTCTTTCATTTTTGTAAGGTAGATTGAGAGTGTTGGGGTTTATTCTGTATATAAATGCAATCAATGTAAATCAGTATTTTTAAATAGAGGCAGATTCTGACTAGTAAATGAAAGTCATGCTTTACTTCATTTGTCTAAGTGTTTTATTTGGCAGTTTTCAGTGTATTGAGTAGCTTTTGTTTCCATGAAACAGAAGATTGCATGTGGTGGTTTTCTTATGTAACCCAGGTTCTGATACCCAATTTTTAATTGAGTTGCCAGCTAAATCTGTGCTTTCAAGGGTTATTAAAGTCTATAAGGATGACAGGAAGGCTGCACAGTTCCAAGATAATAAAGTCATATAGTGCTGTTGAAGATGAACATATGAACAACCTCCTTTCAGAGGTAATACATCCTTTGTTGATATTTTTTTTTTACTTAAAAATAGAAAGTTAAATTGAATTAATGCACATTCTTCTCTAAGTTCCCGTATATGCACATAGAAACACAGCACCTGCACTTGGCAATTCCTTTGATTTTGCTCTCTCTTCAGATCTGTATATTCTTTTCTCTCTTATTCCTGCTCCTCAAAGCTCAGAAATGTTTGTATCAAGGTATTATTGCTGGGAAGGAGTTCCAAGGGTATGATACTGCTATTGTTAGTGTCATGCTAGAAGAGAAATGCCGAGCTGGGAAAGAAGCACAGTAAGGACTTGATTGAACTCCCATAGGGCTTCCATTGAAGATTCTCATTATCTTGTACAGACTTTTGTTCATCTTGTGCTGTGTTGTAGCACTAGTGACTGCAGGGCAGAAAGTCAGCTGCTTCCCTTCAGTGCTTGGTGTGTAGAATCAAAAATGTGACAGTTATGCATTTGCTATTCAGAAGAAGAAAAAAAAAAGTAAAAAGAAAAGCTTTGCCAATTTAAAGTATTTTATGAGCAAAGTAATAAGAATTCATGAAAACAAGAACAAGAGCACTTGTTTCCAGTCAAAGAAATGGAGGGAAAATCACTAAATGGGTTTTATGTTAAAGAATGAAGCAGTCTTGAAACTGTAATTTCTCATACATGTGTTAGCATGTATGAAGCAGTGATTCCACCAATACAGACATCTTCATGGAGATAGGCAGAGCTCAGATAATCTTCTTCCATAATTTGGAGACTTTATATGTATCTTAGAGGATGTTCTGTCTCTCCTACTGATGAAAGCACAGCCTAAAGCTGCACCCCGGCGAGATGACACTGTCGGTCTGCTCTGTAGCTGACGAGGGAGCGGCTCCTGGGTGCGGATGCGTTCGTGATGCCCGGCCGTCCGTGATCCCTGGCCGGGCCGCGCTAACTGGGGCGCCCGCGGGAGCGGCCCCGTGCCAAGGCTGGGCGGGCGGCGCCCCCTGCCGGCCGCGCCGCGGGAGCCGCCGGGAAGGGACGCGCGCCGGGAACGGCACCGGGAGCCGGGACTCGCCGTGCCGCGCCTGCCCAGAACTCGCGGGTGATAACCTGGCATCCCTGAGATTTGGTTCAAAGATCTCTGAAACGATTGGCAGTCTTCCCGGCGACTTCCAGTGTACTTTGGGTCAGGCCCATAAAAGCTTGAGACTTCACGGAATTTAGGATTAGGTCTAAATGCATAAAATCCTGGGTTTTTCCAAGGATATTAAACATTTTGGTTTGGGTCAGTTGCCATATAAAGGCAAAAAAATTTATATAAAGGGTATTTAAATGTCTATATTATATATAATATATATATGTTATGCATATGTAATATAGATAAAGGCTATACAAATGCATACAAAGGGCATATAACAAAAATACGTTATAAATACTAGATTGGCAAAACTGCAGTAAAATATTCTTTATCTGTTTGGTCAGATTTCATACAGTTATGTGTGATTCTATTTTTTGACCACTGATAAATGTTTTCCCTCCCAGAAATATATCAATAAAACCATCTCTTCTGTTTTCATTTTTCTGTTTTTCTGTGTAATGTTCCAGTCACAGTTTTGAGTCTACAGAACATTGTAGTTTAGATGGGTGCAGTAATCCTCCTTATTAAATCAAGAGTAATTTATTTTTATGTAGTTTATTTAGAATTATATTTTTAATACTTTTTTTCTTTCTTACAAAATTTAGGTGGAGAACAGACCAAAGTATTATGGAAGAGAGTAAGTGTTTTTCTCTTTTAAGTGTCTGTTGGGTATATCCAGAAGTTGTTACTTTAGAACTAAAAAAAAAAAAAAAAAATCAAGGCACAATGGAGGTCTAATAAAATATTTTATTTTACCTTTTGCTTTAACTGAGAGCCAAATACAATGAAAGCCTAATAATATAGCTGTGTTACAGTCCATTGCTGCTGGTCACAATCCTTGAATTATGCTGTTGTGTGAACCTGCATGTTTATTTTACTTCTCTCAGGAGAGTTTTGAGCAAAAAAATGTTGTCTGGGGTATTCCTTCCTTTTATTTTAGTTATTGTTTAAACCTGCTAGTGGTTCTGCTCTGGCCTGGGAATGGGAGAAGCAGCTTGTCTCTCTCACTGCCTTTTTGTGTGTGTTCCTATGTTTTCACCACCCTACTGAGTTGTGGAAGTATGCGTACAGTGCTGCTTGCATGCTGTTCTCCCTGCTAAAGTTACAAATACCCGAAGAAGAGACATCTTTTTCTTTGAAGGAAAATACCAAACCTCCAGAGTGTAATTTCTTTGGGCTCAGCAGTCTCTTTGCAAATAAATAACTAGGAAGGGGCTGTGCATTAGCACTGGGCAGGTGAAGGTGAAAGGCACAGCCACTGCAGCAGCCACCCAGCCTTGGCATTTGGCCTTTACTGGAGTTATATGCTGAGACCCCAGCCCTTGTCACTAGCTGAATTACTTAGATCCCATGTTCTATTTTTCATTGCATCCCAGACACACCATATATGTTAAATGATCCTTTTCTGCCACCAGAAACATCAAGAACCAGGTGCTTTGCCCCTAATTACTGAAGTTTCATTTTTTAAATATTATCTTTGCCAATGAGGAATTCAGATCTAGCCACTAGAGTACACTGAGCTGAAGACAGCGGCTAGTTGAGTAACACGTCACACTTCCTACAGCAGGACTTGTAAAACCATTGCTGCAGTCTCTTACCCAGGAACGTGCCTGAGTTTTTGGGGCAGCAGGGCTGACAAAAACTGTAAGATGTCATCTTAATGAACCTGTCCAGGCAAGATCACCTTTGTTACTATCATTCAGAAAGGAGATTTCCGAAGTACCGAGGTAGTCCTATAAAAGCAGCTGACTCAGTACTCAGAAGTACTTGGAAAGAGAAAAAGGAATTTCTAGGGAAAGAAACTGAAAAAGCCATCATTATATTACTGTATAAATCTGTGATGTGGCTGCATTTTAAGTAGTGAACATATTTCTGGTCCCTCTCTACCCTTTACTCCTCCATCCTTGTCTCAAAGGTTATGGGAGAAGAGAAAGATACTGCGAGGGGCAACAATGGTGGAGTGAAGGGCTGCATCTCCTGCCATGGGAGAACAGGTCACCTCAGCAGTGCCCAGAAAGGGTCATGCACAGTGCCTTTTTCAAGTTCATTGCCAGAGGCAGCTGCAGAGGCCAAAAGCACCGAGATCTAAAAGGGTTTACAAGTGAGATTCTCAAATACGTGAAGGGTAAGGTCACAAGTGATTGTGTCTAAAGCAGTGATGGATAGGCAGGGATGAGAAGTGAAATATGTCACTGCTTTCTGCACTCTTTCTGTGAGCATTACTTGTTGGCTGCTGTCAGAAGCAGGCATTAGTTCAGTGGATCTTGTACCATGTACAAGCTCTTTCCATGCTATTACAAAAATGTACTAAAAATATCCATAAGAAAATCCAGATTACCCAGTGTTTACCACCTGTGGTTAAAGAAATTTCACAGGTGCCCCAAGTATCACATTCAAGTGATTTGTTAAATTGATCATAGAAATTTTGTCCTGATATCTAACCTAATGTCTGCTGTATTTTGTGGGGAATAGCTCATGCTATTTTTGACTAAAATTACAAATTGCCCTGAGTTTATTGGTTAAAGTCATGTTTCAGTTAGATCATTTAGAAGATGTTTGTCCTCCACCTGTACAGAGAGAAAAGATTAATCAATTCACATTACCTTTAACATAAAGTCACGCTGGAAAGGTCATCTAAACCTAGTATTTTCAACATGTATTAGTTGTGAAAAGACAACTTAAAGAGAATGAAACAATTGCATTTACATCCAACGTGTTTTTCTTCTCTTTCACTACCGAGCCAGAGGCAGTGTTAGGAATGTGCCACTTCATATGTATTGTCAGAAAAGAGAAAATGCTAAAGGCCAGTACTTTTATGTGCCTTTTTTTAGACAGCAGCAAAAATAGAAATTTTCAAAACCTCTGAAGAGACCCTCAGAGACTTATCAGCTAGCAAAATGTGCGTAGGAGTTAAGACTCAAACTGCTGTCAAGACTGAATTTGTACTTACGGAGAGATCGCTGCTAAATATTGGTTTTCATAAGGTTAATTGTGCATCCTAGGCCCTCTTTCTTTCTTAAAATAGCAATGACAAAAGAATCAGAGAAGTATTGCTTTTTTCCAGCACTGAATGAGGAGTTCCTTGACATGAAGAAAACAATGTTTTTCTCAAGACTTCTCTGTACCTTCTTCTACTTTAATATATGCAGAATAGAATTTTGAATAATTGTTTCCATTTTTGTCTCTGTTTTCCTTACAAATTTGAGGAAGCATTACAATAATAAAATGAAGCAAATTGATTATCAGAAGACCTGATTTTAATTAAATATTTATGTATATAAATACCTACCTTTAAATAACTACATATTAAAATGCAATAATTCAATTTTTTTTAAATGCCTTTTTGCCTAGTTTTCAATTCTGTTGTAAGGCCACTAAAAAGAAACAAGGAGGAGGGGCATAGACTGGTAAAAGAGAAAAGTTGTGAAAAGACTGGGCACTTGCAGAAAATAATCTTGGGGTGCAGCTGAGTTTATCCTGACTGAAAGTGCATTTCCAGTGTAATTTTTGTGTCTATGCTGAACTTGTCCAGGCCAGGTGACCATCCTGCTCTTTGGATGCTACCCTGATGACGTAGACCACAGTGCTTGAGAGTACTGAAGTTTTCAAATGTTTTCTGGGGTGGAGAAGGGTATTTTTCTGGTTGGATTATTCTGTAAGTCACTGAAATATTTCCCCTTAGGTTTCACGGGATCATTTCTCGGGAGCAAGCAGATGAAATACTTGCTGGTGTAGAAGGAGCATATATTCTTAGAGAAAGCCAGCGGCAACCCGGCTGCTACACCCTTGCTCTCAGGTAAATGCTGGTTTAATAGAGGCTTATAGTTCCAATGTGAATGTGCTTCATGGAGGGGATTATGTTGGTCCCTTTTGAGTTACCTCCACCGTTACCTAACACACTGTGATACCAGAGTGCTTTTACACCCTCTTCTCAGCAGTTTGACCATCACAGTGCTGCAGCAACTCAGTCTCTCCTTCAGCACCTGGCTAGGAAGTCCTTTTTCAAAACCAGTGCCCATTTTCAGGTTTGTTTTTTTTTTACCTAGAGTTAAGTTTTGTAAAGATAGATCTTCTTCAAGTCTCTATAAAAGATGTGAGTGAATACAGAACAGGAACACATCCCAGTAGAGGACACAGCCAAGTTGTCCTTGGAGCTCAGTGTTGTGTACAAACATCAATAACTATCTGTGATAATAGCCCCAAATAAAGCTGGAAAATCATGACATCCAGAAAGCTGAAAACTGGCAGTTTTCTTCCCCAGTAGGAGCTCAAGTTTTTTGTAGAAATACGTTGTGAATCATGGGATGCTGCTGCTCAAAGTAAGTCTGCTATTCAACTGAACAAAAAATGCAGTGGGAACCCATGCTCCAAACTCACTGCCTGTCATAGGTGCCTTTCCTGGCTTAGCTGTGTCATTCAAAACCTGCCCATTCAGGTCTTAAAGACACTGTGTATTAGCAAGAGAAGGAAGAGAACAAGATACCCAGTTGGGTTTTGATGAAACAAACTCCTTGGCAATATTTTGCAATTTTTATAGCATTATTACTCCTGTGAGATATAAACAAACTAAAAGTCTGAATTTTTACCCTTCTGCTAGTAAGACACGAAGAAAAATCCTTTGAGGAGTTAGCCCAAGTAGCTGTGATACAGTGATGAAATCATGCTTAGAATTTGTATTGATGTGCAGATGGTAAAGCTGGAAAAGCTGGTGAGTCACGCCAACTAAAAAGTGGTGCAAATTAAAATGAATTTGTGTCAGCTGAAAAAGAACAAACACCGTTTTTTAGGGTTTTGGAGGAGATTTTAAAATGAAGAATAAAAAAAATAAAAAAGGATAAGAATTATGGCAAAATGCCTATTGTTTTGATGAAACATCATGTTTTCTAAATCCATCTGGATAATTATTTGTAGAATCATAAACTGAATTTAATTATAAATTGGGATTTTATATGAAAAATGTGGGTGAAAAATAAAAGGCTTAAACCATGTGGTTTGAAGTCCCAACAAAATGCAGACATGCAGTTTTGATGCAATGCATTTAACACAATAGCATATCTTTGAATGCTTTAATCAATGATGAGATTCCAACCTCAGTGTCACAAACTGAATGTGCTACTACGGTACTTGGATTATTAAAACACTTAAAAAATCCCAGTAGATTACACCTGCTGTAAATAGGGCTAGAGTCTTCCCACATAACTTTGGATATTTAATTGGGCCCTGAATTAGGAGCTTGGTCTCCCTGGCTTCCTGACAGAGCCTGATTCAGACCCTTAGGATTTTGATTACTTGGTAGATGTCCATCTCTTTATTAACTGTAAATATGCCCATATGTGGTTAAGCAGCCATTTTCTGTACCTCAAAAATGCTTCATGATGGAAGAGCCATCAGCAGAGTCTGAGTTCTTTCTCTCTCTCTCTCTTCTCTCCCTCTGCTTTTTTTGTGGTGTTTGCAGATTTGGTAATCAGACCTTAAACTACAGGTTGTTCTACGATGGGAAGCACTTTGTTGGGGAGAAGAGATTTGAATCAATCCATGATCTGGTTACAGATGGCTTGATAACATTGTACATAGAAACAAAGGCTTCTGAGTATATTTCCAAAATGACAACAAACCCCATATATGAGCACATTGGATATGCCACTTTGCTTAGAGAAAAAGTATCCCGGAGGCTGAGCAGAACAAAAAATGAATCAAGAAAAGCAAGTGTAACAAGTGAAGAAAATACTCCAGTTGAAAAGGTAAGTACAGTCTTTCTATCAAACCTGAGAAGAAAAAGTTTTGTCAGAAAACCCGTTTCTATTTTCCTGTACTTTAATAAGTGTTGCTATCCCACTGCAAAGTTTACATCTTGTTAATATGACCTTGGCTCCCAACTAATATTTGACTGGAGCTTATGATGAAAACTTTCTAGTAAGTACCAAATGTAAATGTTTTCTCTATGTAAATATATGGGTATATATAATTTACCTTAGGAGCTGCATCTAAATTGGTCACGGGTTATATTTGTCCATGTATATACTCAAGCATTTTCCACAGCAGGGCTATGAATCCAGTTCCCACTGACCCTTCACCACAGCTCAAGTTTGTTATCTTTCTGTACATGGTTCAAAGCTCCTCTTCTCTGACAAGCCTTTGGTGGATGGGTCTCAAACTGGGATATTGTGTGTTTTCTTTCCTTCTCATGGATCTGAAATTGGGATGTTGTCTGTTTGCCTCCATTTCTTCTTGCTCTTCTTGTTTGAAGAGGGCTTTGCTTGATCTCCTTCTCTTATGCACTCGTATTCCAGAGCATTGTATGGACTAGGACTTACATGATGATAAACTGAGAATTTTGTGCAGTTAGCAGCCATCTGAAGATGTAAAATTAGAAATTATTTTACATATGAGAAACAGCCTTGTAAGCAGTGACATGTGGATATTTTCATCTCCCAGGTGGTATGGCAGCAAGAGCTGTCAAACAAAACTTTGTTTTTAAGTCTGGTCCTTGAGCTGAATTGACTTAGTGACATTTGTTAAGCATACTTCTGCAGAGTGACTGTTGATTTTAGTGTTCAGTGTGCTGGCCAGCTAGTTGGGAACTGGAGCCAGTTTTTATTTGGAAAGCAGGGAGTGAATTTCCTGTCATATAGTCATGGCGAGTATGAAAGAGATCAGCTTTTTTATATGTATCCTCATGTCTCTAGGGCATTTCTAGCAGGATTATCTGTTAGGTTTACATATCTGCATTGGCTGATTATTTACTGGTTTGGATTTCTCAATAATAATAATTGCTTGAGTAACTGACCTGACATATAAACCTATTCATCCTCTATAACAAACAAATTCCATTGACAATGACATTTTTTAGGGAAGGCATACTGATGCAGTATGCCTTTGGAGAAGAGCAAAACAACAAGTCCTCCATTCATGTTTTATTTCAAAATAAATCCACTGGTGATGGTAGTTTTTGGTTCAATTGAATGGTGTTGTAATATCCAAGAGGAGTAAATGCCATTGAGACATCTAGTGCTTGTTCAGTTGATTCCTGTGATTGGACAGTGGGTGATTTTGAATGCTGCAACAGGCATAGAAAAGGAAATGTTTACTGTATTTGAGGCACAATAAGAAGTAGACATAGTGCACTGTGACAGATTTTGGTGTAGGCGTTTCTGTGTAAGGAAGGGGAACGGTCCAGAGGGTGTACTGGAGCTGGATCATTACTGGGATGATTGTAAATATTACTGCATGCATGTAGTGTAATAAAGGAATCATGGCAATTGAAAACCATGCTACATTCTCTAGGAAATCAGAAAAATTTGATCTGTACAAGGAAAAATACAGTTTAAAAACTGTGTTTAATTTTACTTACAGTTTTTGCAGTTGAGGAGCAAGACTTCTGTTATTCTCAAAGTGCTCTCAAAGGCATCAAAGGCTTCAGAATACTTGCTCTAGTACCAAATATTCCATAACAGATTATGTTTTCTGTTGTGTTTGCTGTTGGATGCCATCCTTCAGGTTGGGCAGCTTTAAGTAGGCATTGCAAAAACCCTTTTAGTCCGACAGAAGGCAGACCATCGCTGAAGGGACCCCTGGCCTCTCTCCTTCACCACTACCTTTTTACTGATGTATGGTTTTGTGCAGCTATACAATAGGTGACACTAGCAAACAACTCCAGATTAAAACTGACTCAGCCCAGAGAAAAAATAAGTGAATTTTCTGCTACATCTGCTACCTGATCCACTTCATATGAGTAGAAATGCAGCACAAGACTCTTCCCTGAGAACAGCTCAAAAAACTGTTATATTGGCTTAATGTGAGAGAAGTGCTGCATTCTTCATTCCAAGTACCTGTGCTTGAAAATGTTTGGAGTTGATGTAATGCACTAGCAATAGTGAAAACACACCTCTGAACCTAATCAATGATTATGTTAGGTCTTCTTTTGTATTGCTGCTGAATGAAATTTAAGTGTTTAGAGGGTTATTTGTCTCTGAGGTGATTCTAATGTGAAAGGCAGGTTCTTGGCCTACAAGGACTTGTGCTCATCTAGATTTCTGTATGTGCAGGCAGGAGCAGCCTGCAAGGCTGGGCTCTGTGGCTGTGCTGTCATGTAAAAATAGCTGGCTTCAGCTAAGCAACTACACTGTTGGCAACCCCCTCTGCCTTCCTCCCACAGAGGGGAAAAGCAGAAGGAGGAATAGCAGCTGTTTCTAACATATTTTACTTGCCAGGAGGAGTAGGAGCAATCACAGCTATAAGAGGAGTGGGGCTAAATAGGCAAGGGGATCTGCTCAGGCTGAAGACCTGGTGTAGCAGCTGAAGCCTTGATATTGATGATTAGGACTCCCAGTGGGCTTCTCTACCAGTAATAATAGTTTTCCATCATCTCATGCAAATCCGTGTGAAAAAAAAAAAAAAAGGATTACATCAACTAAAATATTAGCAACTAAAAAAAAAAGCTCACAAAAGTCTGTATGATGATGCCTACCATGGCTGCTTTTGATTCAAATGCTCCTGGGGGAAGTCATGAGATGTTTGGTAGCAGAGACTAAGTGGTCATCTTCCATTTTATTACTCACAGTAGCCTCAGATAAAGTATGGACTGGGCATTGGAATAAACTGGTGAATTATCAAGCATTTTTCAGTACTAACAAATGGGGATAAAACAGGATAAAGGGAATTTAATGTTTGTTTGTATATAAACTTTAGAAGTCTTCTAAAATAGAAGAATATTTTAGGAAAGTGGTAGTTCAGTCAGAGTTCTATCAGACGTTTTGCTTGAGGCTGATGTGTCTTGTACATTTTAAACAAAGGCCATGATTTGCCCACAAATCACAACCTTCACTTACTTCAGTAACTCCAGTAAATTTCAGAACCCTAGAAATAAGATAATGAATATTCAGCATGACGTTTTTCTGCAAAGTAAATTCTTTGCTGATTGTGTGAAAAATCATTCATGTTTTTTACCTCTGGCCAGCTGAACAGGCAAAATGTTGAAAAATAAGATTATTGGGCTGTTTTATTTGAAAATGCTGCCTAGAGTGTTTTGAATGATCCAGAAATGATGGGGGGAAACCATACATGCAGGACAGAAACTTGCATTATTTCTCAAGAGGAAGATGAGAATTCAGTGCTCTAAGGTTAAGCAGCAGTACTCTTCTAAGAAATTAGGCTCTTTACAAGTGAGATTTTGTTTCATACTGAAACTAATTCCAGAGTGTGAAAGTGCAGCTGAAGGCATTCATCTCCTCGGTGGGTTTGTTAACACCGTCCAGGGAGTCTGTTCATTCTGTCACCTCCCACGGTGCCAGCGGGGGTTATTCAGTGTCACTCCAGTGCCACCGCTTCCCTTCCGTGGGGTGGGTTGGCAGAGGGGGGCCACCAACGCACAGGCTGGCAGGAGGAGCCAGCACTCGGATGAGATGCCTTGCTACTGCCTGGGGTACTTGTCTATTCCCATAATGATAATTTCTTTGAGGTTGTAATTAGTGGAGTCATGCCCATTCCAGAAGGGCATGTGATAATTGGGCTGGATTAAGCTGTTGTTGTTCGTGCTTTTTTTATGCAACATTTTTTTATATCAGGCCTAAGAAAACATTCATGCTCTAAGATACTTAATGCTGGTGTTTCATCCAAAAGTTATTCCTCTCTGATTTTGAAGAGATGCTTGATTTGTAGACACAAAATCCAAATTTTAGCCTGAATAGTTTAACAGATCTTTAATCTGAAAGGAACTACAATGATTTTTAGGAATTAGCATATTATGAAGTCTGAGAGGCTGTAGATTTCCTTGGCAGAAAATACCACACAAGTAATAGACAGATAACAAAACTATTCCTATTAAGGCAAAGGTGACAGAAAAGGAAATGATTTGGGGCAACAGCATGCTGCAGATTCTTTCTTAGCAGGGTAGGCAATTGTTGTTTCAACAAGACCCAGGTTCAACAAGGATTTTGGATAGAGTATTTTGTGCAAAGAAAATTTGATGATCACATGTTGTCTGTTTGGAGTTGTGATTTAGCTTGGGAAAGTTGTGGTCACCTGCTTTATGTTTGCTCTGCTTATGGAATGCTGTACTTGGGGCAAATGAACACATACTAGAGAATTTAGGGCAGATAAGTACCTGGTACTGGTGCAGCCTGTAATTAATTACCAGTAGTTCAAGTTAATGGTGAATGTAGGAGAAGTGTAACCTGCTGTAAGCAATTAATCTTCACATATAGGAGTGAAAAAAATTGCAGTAATCTGTCAGTAAAATATGTAGTTCTGAAAAATTGATTGCTATTGCGTTTTCCTGCAAATGCTGCCCTTACTGAGTCAGCAGTCTTTGTGCCACAGACAGCAGAAAATAATACCCCATTCTAATCCTACCTTAGCAAGTGTAATTTGGAAAATATATTTGAAGAATTAAAATGTTGGAAATAAATACAAGCTGTAGTTTCATGAATGCTCTGATCAGGTAAAAGCTGTCCCAGTTGCTGATGGAAAAGCCATCCTGGTCCCCTGCTCTTGCACCTTGAATCCCATTTCTGTGACCTGCCCTGTGTAACTACTGCAACTGGGTGAGACCTGGATGCTGTGACACAGTGCCCTGTGTCAGACAAAGGCTGTGCCCCACAACTTGTTTCTTTGCTATGCTGGTCTGATGAGAAGAGCAGGCTGGAGTTAAAGAAAACCCTTGGCAGCATTCAAGCTTAAAGTGTTTGCAAAAAGAATGATCTTAATCTATCTGAAAGAGGACAAACTGTTGTAAGTCAGTAAAGATTAAGGAAGGCTTTTTCCAGTGCCAGGTCTCTGCTTACTTGGGTCCTGGCAAAGCTCCCATCAACTTCTCTCCTGTTCGGATCTGGCTCAGTCGGTTCAAACATACCGGTTGTACATGAAATATGAGTTTGCCTGGAGCCTGGGCTGGAGTGCTTGTTCTGCTCCCTGGCTGCAAGTACATGCCAGACGCAGCATGAGGCATTTAGCAGCGATGGTCTGTACAGGGCAGCGCAGAGTTTGAGCTAAACCAAGAGTGAGCTGTTCGCACTTAACAGCAGGACAGTGCAGAAAACTCTGTGTTGCTCTTTGGCATGGCAACCCCTCTATATCTGTTTTGGTGGAACTCATCACTAGACATTGAAGTGCAAATGACAGAGCCCACAGTTAATATTGAAGCTAGAACTAAAAAGCTGAAATTATTAGCATATTATGAAGTCTGGGAGGCTGTAGATTTCCTTGGCAGAAAAATACCACACAAGTAATAGACAGATAACAAAACTATTCCTATTAAGGCAAAGGTGACAGAAAAGGAAGAATAACTTTGCTAGAAGTTGATATTACTGTTCTCATTAGTCATGCTGCTCACACACAGTTTCCCATAGAAGAAAATGCAAGACTTCCAGGAAGGACTATTTTCCAACATCCCTTAACTGGAGATGTAATCTGGTTATGGAACTAAATTTTTAAGGGCACTGCTGTTTTCCTTACATCAAATTGTACAAGAGGCAGTCAATTTTAAGACAACCTATGATTTGGTTCAATTTTTGTAGGTATTTGACATTTTTCAATTGTTATTCACACCACGTTCCTTTCTCAAGGCTTTTTAGCCTCATCTTACAACTCCATTTTTGTCTCTTCATTGAATTTTCTACAGGTACTGCTATTAGCCAACAATAAAAAATCTTTTCACTCTTTCATTTATTCATTATTCTTCCCATTCTGCAGCTCCTCTAAACCTCTAATGATCCTATTACAGGTTGCTAGATAGTGTTTAATTCTCTGCTGGGATGTCTATCCAGATGTTGAGCATTTACTTCCACAGGAGGGCTGCAGGGTACTGTGCTGCCCCAGCAGCAGATCCTGGGGTTAAGAAGGTAGTGAGCAGAAACATCTGTTCCTGCAGGCTCTGGGCTGGAAAGGCACTGATAATTTGATGTGGTGTATTTTACATTGCCTTAAACTCCCTTCTTCTTGCATCGTGCTTGGTCAGAAAAAATTAAAATGCTCAGTTCTACATGGATGTCAACAACCCACCATTGTCTTTTATTAGGGGTTACAGTCACACTCCTGTATGCGTGGCCACAGAATTCACAAGGGACTTCTCCCTGGCAGAACTGATTTTTCCCAGAAGATGCTCAGACACCACACTGATAAAGAGCAACATAAATCCTGTACACAAAGGTGGCCTTTATCTGCAGGGTTAAGTAATACATGCAGTGATAAAAGGTGTGTGGCATTTTTGCTGCTAGAAGCAACAAACTAATACATCAAAATGACTTTGTGAGTAATGAATTCCTTTCATCAGTCACTCAGGCTTGTCCTGCAAGAGTAGTATTCTACACACAGGTTACCACACGTACGTACTTAATTGTAGCATGCCTTGACATGAGTACTTAACTACATAGCTGACTCTCTTTAAATAACTGTTAGCAATTCAGGAGTGATTCCATACAGAATACTCTTTGGTATTATAGCACGGCAAGGAGGAGTTTATATCAATACAGTAGGTCTACCAGCATATATATATCTACTAGCATATATATATTTTAATAATTTTTTATTTCAAATGACAAACAGCATCATACCAAAAATATATTCAGCTGATAATTTTCTTTTGCCCTTCAGTGTTGGCATTCTTTTCTATTTTCCAGCTGTGTCTCTGCAGCTTTTTGTTTATTTAGTGTATCAAAAATATAAAATACACACTATCTAAGAAATAAAAATAAGAAAGCTACCAAAGTGAAATTGTGGAAAGTGTCTGTTTCAATTCCTTCCCTCTGGCTGTCTATGTTGAGAAAATGGAGAGTGCTTTGTAGTTGACTGTGGCACTCCTAACTATTTAGCCTGATTAAAAAAAGGATTTTTAAAAGGAATAACTCTTATCAATTATAACAGTCCTGGAAATTGAGGGAACTGAGAGAAAGAGAGGTTCCATAGCAAAGTATTTGCTTACATTGCTTCCCTGAACTGTCAACATCTCTCTAGGTTCCTGGTTTATGTTATTACTGTCAGCTTAGAATTCATGACTTTTGCCTTAAGCAGAATAAGTGATATGATTATGCCTGAAGAGAGCTTGTAAGTTGGAGACAATACTGATTTACACAAATGACATGATGCCATGGGTATAATCTGATCCATATGCTACTGAACTAAGGGGAAGTCCCGCAAGGATTTCACTGAGTCTTGGAGCAGTTCAGGGCATTGCTAAGCATATGAAGCAAAGGTAAATATCTAGTTTCTTACCACCATAGTGTTTTCCAATCCAGTGTTTTTGAAAGACAGCCAAATGGAAGCAATGTGAACATGACAACTAGGTTGAAATTTTGTCAGATAAAAATTTCAGTTTAGTACTAAAAATTATTCAGTACACCAGAAGTGCTTATAGTACTCCTAAGGCAAATGCCACTTGTCTCTTCAAGTACAATACTGTGTATCTGCAGGTAGGCTCTACCAAATTCATAAATTAATCCTTTTCTCTTGGGTACATTCCTCTTATGATCTTATTAATAATTCTACTAAAGCTAAATGTTTGTTGCATAAAAACCATAGTTAGTTTGATGTACTAAAAATAAAAGCTTATATAAGGGTATATTATCTTGGCTTTTATACTCTTTACACAGTTTGATGGCATTCAATTCATATAAACAAACTTCCGCAGGGATTGGGATGGAGCCTTCAGCACAAACATTTCATTTGTCTAGCCACTGGAAAATGAAAAGGCATTTTTTAAGTAAAAATCTATACTTGATTATCTGGTAGGAATAGGCACTAAAATTTTACAAGCACCTTTAAACTGCCACGTTTTGATATTGGAAGACAGGTGTTAACTTCTTAAATATAAGAGACAGATTAATTTCTGGTAGTGGAGGATTCGGAATCAGTGTCAAAAAGAGAGTATTTAAGCTATGAGTAGTATTTTTCCTTTATATTTTGATTAGAAAATAGGTATTTTAAGTGATGTGCATGTCTAGGTCATACATTGGCTTGGCTAATTATATAACCTGTCCTGTGTTCATGCTGAATACGAAAAGAAATGATAGGACTGAAATACAGTGATAATAAGCATTGCAGGTTAGCTATTAAGGGAGAAAAGAAAGAATAATGAAATGCTGGGCTAGAGTGCCTGAGGGGGTGACAAAATCTCCCTCATCAGAAGGCATAGAAACATATTAGAAAACATCTGGCAGAAATGGCACAGATAGCATGGATACCTGAGGCAGACAGGAAAAAAACATCTCACAGTACCTTCTAGTCCTATTTCTTTGTGTTTTTCTGTGTCTGAAAATATATTATTTAGGCTCTGCTTCATCTTGGCCAGATGAAGACAATGTACTAAAGTAGCTAAGGACCAGTTATTTGATTCCTCTCCCTGGGACAAGGGGACATTCAACCTTCAGTTCAGAATTGCCATTGCACTAGTGAGGCACTAACTGCAGCCACAATCCTGGTATCCAAGGCTTTTTCATCTGATCTCTCACCACAGAGAGACAGGTTAGCAGCCTCCATCCACATCCTGCAGCTGGGATACCAGGAATCCAGGTGCAGGTATCTCCCTGGTCACCTTTAGTCTGGGTTAGCCACAGAAAGTTGGGCACAGTCTCAGTTAACAGAGCTTGATGGCTCTGCCAGGCAGGGGAAAGCAGCAGCCTGGGCAGGAGGACAGCTGGTAGTGGCCGCAGTGAGGCACGTGCTGCTGACTGTTCTCAGCTGTGGTTGGACTACAAAGTTCGGGAACCAGTTATAAAAACTGCTCATATTTGGAAAAGAGGACGCTGTGGAGTGTCAAGTACAAATGGTAACAGTGGGCTCTTCCTTTTAATGCATTCTCAGCCCTGGAGATCAGTGGGACTGTGCACAGTCGTCAGCATGATTATAAAGAAGGAATGCTGCCAGTTAGACTTGATTGCCTTTTTGATAGATTTACAAAAGTACTGAGTGAAAAGAATGCAGCAGATGCAGAATAATTGGATTTTTAGGAAAGTAGTACAATATCCTATGAAGCTGCACTCTTGACATTAATTCAAATTTGGTTGGCTCATGAACATGGTTACACAGACCAAAAATAGGTAGAGGAATTTCAAGCAAAGAATAGAGATAGACAGCAACTTGATGAGCTGGAGGGAAGTGGCTGATGAAGTACTGCAGGAACAGGAGTGTGATTTAAGATTTTTATTGATCTGGAAAAAGTGCAAGCAAGGCATTACCAAAAACTCAGGACAGTTTGTGCTATGATGTCACTCAGTACAGGGATTTAATCCCTAGGAACATAATGAGCATCCATGACAGAAGCATCAAGAGAATCTCAATTAGGATTTTTAAGAAGAGAATTTGATGGTATTTAAGTGCATAGAAAGAAGCCAAGCAACATATGGGCAGTAGCTCTTCTTTGGAGAGGTTTGTTTGCATTTAAGCCAGGTCTTTCAGCAGGGGCTGGAGGTGACAAAGGAGGAGATCTCCTTGGCTTCAAGAGAAATTGTCTTCACTGCTTTTGAAGATGTTATACTTTCAAAACATCTTTCCCTGATTTTCTGCTGGCTCCATCCATCAAACCAGTACCTATCGCTTTGGTGACGCATGCACTTTTGGCAAGCTGTAAGCTAGAAATAGTGCTTCACCTTCCCAGGTGAATAATTCTGCCCAGAACCTTTAGGCAGGGAGATGTGGGAAGTCCGTGCCAGGTGCCATTTGGCAGGTGGTACAAGGCAGCTTTTCTGAAGTCTGCCAGGCTTGTTTGGGACCTTGACAGCAGAGATGACCCTCTGAGGTCCCTTTTCAGTGCCTTCTGCATTGCTATCGGGAGCAAAACAGAAGTTGAGACAGGGCTTTTTGTGGGGGAGGGAGGGGGAAAATCTGGAGAAAGCATTTCCAGATAACTCTGCCTAGACTCTATACAACCTAGACTTGCAGGGAACAACTTGGGAGGAATCAATCAAGATGATTTATGAATGAAATTGTCACAATTAAACACTAGGTGGCATGTTTACTTAAGAGTTTCTGGGGACTGAATTAGGGTATCTTACGCTGCTGACACCCATTTGTGCTTGTGCAATGAGTGGTTTCATGGGAACATGACCACCCGATGCCTTTTTTTGACAACAAGCATTAATCTTGTTCTTAAAAAACGTGGCACAACAACACCATTGCTTACTTCAGCCTTAGTCTTTAGCTTCTCAAAGTCACTTTCGTTTTAAAACGGATTGTGAAATGCAGTGCTGTAAGGAATAGGTGTGTACATGGAGATGGTCCTGCAGAGGGGTCTAGTCTTATGGAAAGGACTTATGTAAATGTGACAGGGGTTAATATGCAAAGACATCATATGATTTACTTGCTTTACTTATCTGAAAAGCTAATGTGGGAATATATAACATGTTTAAAAATTCAAATGAAGAACATATTTATTTTTATGTGAACAAAAAGCACAGCTTTTTATTTCAGAGCTGGGATTTTAAAGTAATGGCATCCAATGATTAGGGCTAAATACTTACTGGCAGAAAAATATGTTTTTATTCTGCATGTCTGTGTGAAATGTTTTATGCCAGCCAGGCTGCAGTTTTAACGTATGCTGTTGCTTCTGTATTCGTGAAAGAATAAATGCAGCTGTCTTCTGTTGTGTGAAAAAAAGCCTTTTCACACAGTTCATCCATGAGAAAAGCCAGGGCCACAGTCATCACCAGGGCAGAGCACTTAGCCTCTACCAAAAAATACTGTTCAGTATGTCTGCTCTAAGTTGACAAACAGATCCTTTGGACTAACTGCAGATACTGTGAGGATAAACTTTGTCATGCAGGAGAAATTCTTATTGCTGATTGCACAGGTTTTTGCAGCTCCCCCTGGAAGGGAGTTGTAGGTGCCCCACCCGCCAAAATTCTGGGATGAATCCTATTGTCTGTCAGTCTGCTCTGCCATAAATCACGTATGAGTTGACAGAACTGATTTTAGCTGTAGAGTGTGAGCTCATACAAACAAGGTTGGCCGTATAAAAAGGGAGCTAAATATGTAGAGGTGTGCTCATTATGCCAGTGCTGAGGAGTGTGGAAAATAGATTTTGCCACAGGAACAAGAGTATGGGGATAGATCCTCTCCTTGCTTAACCTTAGGTGTGCCCCAGACATGCCTGGTGTTGGAATTAGGTGATCTTTAAGTCCCCTTCAACCCAAGCCATTCTATGATTCTGTGATTCTATGATTTTAACATCTTGCATTAGGACATCAAAACTGTGTCCAAAGCATCTTTGCTCTGGCATCAAGAGAGTCTTTGTGGTTTGTACCACAAAGACAAATTTATGCCTGTTTCCATTTTCTGGAGTTCTGGTGCCCATATTTTGAAAGGAGTTTTATGTCTGTATTTTTGCAGGCCTCAGGGAAATACTAATAGAGCAGCATGTAGTTTGGACAGTGAGCAGCTGTCCTGCATGTCCGTGGCTGGATCCCTGATTGCTGCCAGGCTGAATTCATAGAACTGTGTTTTATAACCTAAGTACATAGAGAGACACCTGGGAAACTGTTTCAAATAAATTAATTCTATTTCTTTATATATTTTAGGAAGTAGAGGAAAAATATTTTTCCTTTATTTCTCTCTTGTCCTTCCTTTAATTTGATCAATCCAATCAGTGGACTTTCTTAAATCCATCTGGTCTATAATGTACTGCCGAAATTGAAGCCAAGTGAATTTGCAGACAGAGCTTAAGGCACTTCCAGAATGGCTGAAATTGAAGTATACTGCCAGAGATTGGACTAAAGAGAGTATTTTCAATGATACTATTCACCTGATTTGGTTCCTCATAGACCTCAAAGTACTAGGAATTAAGAGAAAAGTCTGGATTGTGGTTTCTTTGTGGGCTGGCAGAATCCCAGCTGAACAGAGTGAAGTCATCATGTGATATAACTCGCTTTTTATGAGATGTTGCATTCAATGCAAGATTCCTATAACTTCCACATGATACTTTGTAGGGAATTTTTCCATGTGTGGTTTTTTAATGAGCTCTCAATTCCATGTCTTGTTTCCTTCTCCACATGCGAGCAGTATACAAGCTCTGTATCATCCACCTATAGACACAGAATTTCATGAGCAAATACAAAACTTTTTCTGATTTCCTTTGTTCTATTTCTAGCTAAATTTGATGTTGCAAATGTTAAAAAAAAAAAAAAAAAAAAGAAAAAGAAAAAGGTAGGCTAGGATACCTGTAGCATTTTCTTTCTTTGTAGGTCACAGTGTATGCTTTCAAACAAAGGTGTGATACTGAAATGAGAGCAAGCCTGAGTAGCCCCAGGTTGAGGCACATTGCTGTCCCATTAGAGCTGCCCAGGACTAGAAATGTGGACCAAAGTGTTGTGATGCACATCTCCAGGGCCCAGTGCCCTGGGGCTGTGCTGAGCCAGCCTCCTGAGCAAGCACAGCCTGAGCTGTCTATGGAGTAATAAATATTCGTATCTTCTCAGACTCAGAAGACCCCTCTTTGGTGCTAGCAAATGGAGATGGGGAGCTTGATTCTTCTGCAAGTTGTATTTGAGGTAAAAGACTGCTAATAAAAAGACAGTAGCTGAAATGTTAATACTTTTCCAGTTTATAGCCTATTTTCCTTTTAAAACACAAGTACAAGTACCTGAATAAGGGTAAGAATCAGGACACTAATAACAAAGAGGAGATTAAAAATTTCAGCCATCAGCAGCCTTTCTGACCGTATGTAAATTGCCTTAACAACTGTGGAGGTTTGCACTCCAACACCACCACCTACTTTTATCTTGTCAGGTGCTGCTAAGAATAATTTACTATTTTGAATAGTTGTGTGTTTAGAGATGTGCACAAGAATGCAGAAAAAGTCCTTGAATATTTAATATTACAATGAACAAATGAAAAAAGTTATTTCAGTTTTTGATAGCACTTCCAATCTAATATAACATTATCAGAGCCAATTGAGAAAAAATGTATTCCTATAAATTATTTATATTTTTTCCTTCTGTAAAAATTTAGCAGATAAATTTGTGCATAGAAAATAAGTCTTGATATTCTCAGCTTCATATGACTTTAATAAATACAAGTTCTGCATCATCCTCAAGGAAAAAACTATACAGTAGAATTCAGTAACAGTATAACTGAGTATTTATTGCAACAGGGAAGATGTATTTTTCACAAGGCTTAAAAAAAGAGCCAGGGGAGTGAGGGGGATGTGGGAGGAATTGTTTGTATCCCTGAAAAAGAGAAATTGGCAAATAGGAAACATTTCTATAATAGCTCATGTAGGACCCCAGAGCATTTTGGATTAGCCATGCACCACAGGTAATACTAGTTTATCTTTTTATTATTGTTGTTCCGCTCACAATTCACTGTATTCCAATATGCTATCCATGGCCTTTTGGGGCATAATTACATTTTTCACTTGATCTGTAATTTAGTAGCAGGAACAAGAAGACAAAAGGTTATTTGGAATCAGACCTGACAGCCAGGAGGCTGAAGCGCTGACATTAGTTTGCATCTGACAGGTCTATGCCTCATGTTTTGTCTATGCGTGTGTTTGTGATATATTTAAAAAGCAAGAAACTCAGTAAAAAGAATTCTCAGCCCACATACAGGTGCAGGCAAAATGCACAGTAACGAGCATTGAACTGTCTGTTTTATTTTCAGCAGGATGTATTTTTGGGGGGTACTGGAGGTTTTGGCTTGCTTTTTCTGAGCCTGGTGAAAGTAACTGTCACACAGAGCATCAGAGGATGCTTTTCTCCTTCCATTATCAGTGCACTTTGAACTGAGTCCATATTACTGAGCTGGTTGTCTGCCTTGCCATTTTTACACAGCCCAATTAGTCCATTGGTGGACCTCTGTACTGAAAACCTATTGTGTTGTTGTGATTGGCATTTGCTAGCCAAATAATGGGAAGTTCTTCACTATCTGCTCTTCACCTCTGTACGTAGCCATTAATTAATGTCTGTATCTCAGCAGTTGGTGAAATCCCTCCTCATGGCTTCCATGAAGACCTTATCTCCACTGCTATTGCACAAGACAATTTGCATGTGAACACTTTCTTCAATTCACAGAAAGGAAAGCAGGAAAGCAAAGATGCACAAACAGTGGCTTTAGGACAGAAGTGCAGATCTGTCTTGTTCAAGAGTGATGTGTCAGTGGCTATGGTAATGTGGGTTGTTTTGTAAATATGGTCTTTTGATGGTTTATTTGGAATAGTAATATTGATGCACAAAGTACTTTTGTGTACTTAACAGCTCACAGAAGTCCGCAGGTAGAGGAGGGTGTGTGGTGCGGGGGATGTTAAGGAGGCACACATGTGCCAGTGGAACTGTCACTAAAGGTCAGGGTTGTACCCAATCATGTCTCCATGACAAGCCAAGACCACACCTATTTTGGCATTGTAGTCAGGGCCAGCGAGGTGTTGCTGCCAAAGACTGTGATAAATCCCAAAGAAAAGTACAACCTCCAGCAGATTTAATTAACGTCTCTTTATTGATCTCAGTGGCAAACAGAAAAGACAGCTATTGTGAAGAAACTACAGAGCCATGAGAGACAGAAACAATAGCAGAAATGGCATAAAGGCCTTGGAAAAAATTGTTTGTTCTCAGTCATCAGCCTTTTTCCTTGAATGTTCTTCTGTGGCACAATGCCAAAGTCAAAACATTTTGCCTTAATTATACTTTTATAGATTTCTTGATAGTTCAGACTTCTGGACCTAAAAGGTGCAGAATTTTTAATACATCTCTGTAGGTAAGCATAAAACAAATACAGAAGAGATAGTGCTATAGATTTCGTCAGTTTTAGTTGCCAAAGCTTGAATTTCCACATTCCTCTGACTTTAATAAATCTTCCCTGAGATGGGTAGACAAGCATGTGATTTGCATCTAAACATAGCAGCACAGGGATGTAGTGAGCCTTTGGCTGCAGACAGTGAGATTGGAGCAAAGGTTTGAATGTAGCAGCTTTTGGCTCTTAGTTCATCCATTGGTTCAACAGGTCCCACTACCTCTGTTTTTCAACTCTGAGTAAAATTTCACATTGTGTGCTTAGGAGAGACCTAGTAAATAGAGTGTTCTTTTTCCAGTGAAACATATTGCAGTTTCCACATCTATAACTTTGCTGAAGCCTCATGGGTGAATCTCTGGTAATGGTGCTTTGGGCTTTACCTTCCTTAGCTTTGGGCCCTTCTGTTCAGTCTAATTACTTGCTTTTACAGGGCTTTACTTTTTTCTTCTCAAAATCAAGCTTGAGAACTTTTGGTGGTGTAATAAAGGAGTCCAGGGAACTTGTTTTGACACATGAGACTGTCCAAGCCAGAAGCTGGGGAGAGTGATTTTGAAATACAGTCTGTAAAAAAGTTAAAACCATGGATGTGGTTAGATTCCACATCTTTTGAAGGAGACACTTCAAAACAAGGAGCTATTGTTGAAGCTAAAGATGTGGTCTGTATATGTCCCACGGCAATAATCAATTTTTTCTCTATTTTGTATTTTGTTTAAAATACAACTGCTGTGCTGTCACTTCGGAAGAAATTCTGCTGCTCTGTTCAGAGAGATAGGCAATAAAATTGAACATTGTCTTCCAATACTGCAGTCACCTCAGGCTATGCTTCAGCCTCTTCCACCAAGAAAGAGGGACAGGAGAGGCAGTGACTGGTAACTGCACTGTCTGCACTCCTGAGCTGATGGGCAACAGGAATATGAAACCACTGGGTTTTTGGAAAGCCCCATGTACCAGCTGCTACAAAGAGTCACCATCAGTTTGCCCCAGGATACGAGACATTGAGTTACGGCCATTGCCACCCTTCAGTGAAGGGGAAACTCCAGCAGTAGGCCACTACTGATAGTTAGAAGAAGAAATTCAGGTGTCTGGACCTTGGGAAAAGGCAGCACCAAGCTCTGATGCTCTGATGTCCCATCCTTTGTCTCTCTGTGGGATGACCAAACATGGCAAATATCGTAGCTATGTTGTGGTGTCTAGCCTAATCCCAGAGAAGGAAGAGTGTGTAGCACCAGACTTTATTTATACCTCTTCCCACTGGATATTTTCAAATCTTTCCCATTGTTTGGATACTAGCCTGAAGGGCAGGAGATCAGCCTCAGTCCCTCTTTAGCAACATGAATATCTTAAAAGGGGTGAAATGACAAATAATTCCGGCATAATGAGGCTTGAGGTTTATCCAGATTCTGTTGCAAAGAGAAACACGTGATAAGAAATATGACTTCCTGTTGCTGCTACTAAGGAACAGAGAGTTAATAATTTCCTCTGACAAGTGACATCACTTCCAGAGAAGCAGTGAGAAAAAAGCAAACATCAAAAATAAGAAATAAGTATCTGTCTGGGCAGATCTTAGTGTCTGGTGACTTCCCTTTTTGTTTAAACAACATATACACATTTCTAAACAAACTCTCAAGGATCAAACACAGGAATTTTGAGAGATACACAGAAATTGCCTTCTCATCTGTCTTTAGTCTTAAGTGACATTGAAAGCACAGCAACAAGTGGAAAGAAGTCTTCAAAATTCAGAACAAAATGGCCACGTATTACAGACATATATATAAGATATAATATATAATAAAGGGTTGGATCCAGCTAAGCTACAGTATTTATTTTTAGGAGCAACCCTTTAAAATACCCAGGGATTGTGATAAATGTTGGGCTTACCATTATTTAAAGGAAACTGGATGGAAGAAGATTATCAAGAAATGAAACTAATTCTTTTTGGCCCCAAATGGATACCATAATTGTTATGTAGATGTTGAATATTACTAATATATGAATATGAAAATAATGTAAAGTAAAAGCAGTTCCAGATTAAGAAACTGATCTGGTTCTTCAACACCTTGTATCAGCTTGAGACTGATGTAAGATCTGCCTGCCAAAAACAGGCATTGAAGAATCGGAGCATTATTTTTGTGGAATACACACTTTTTTTTTTTTTTAACACTAAATTTTAAGGAATTCTATGTCCATAATAATTCTTTTTCTAGAAAAACAACACCGTTTTTTAGTCTTTTTTTAGTGTGTGCTCATGTAGACAAATAAGGGAAAAGCGTTGGTGCTGTTGTTGTTGTCCTTTTTTTAACTTCCTCAAGGTCATCCAGGCTGGTTGTGGGAAACCCTCAACCATACTCCCACATATTGGGAAGTATTTTCATATCTGACATTGTGTGTGGCAATCTCAGCTTTTTCCTTATTAACTAAAGAAATTATGTACATCACAGTGTGTTGGTCATATCAGGATTAATCAGAGCAACATCAGGTCAGTCTCTATAAGGCTGCTCAAGCCCTTGCTGACTTGTTTCAGAAGTCAAAGTGAGAATGGGGGCTCTCCTGAGACTCTAGGGAGAAGGATGCCCAGGAAAAGTGTATGAAAGTCTTTTTAACCCAGTAGATGACTTGGTCTCCCTCCCTGAAGCAGGTGCTTATCAGGAGGCATGCTCTTTTATGTGTAGCTTTTTTGGATGAGGAGCATGGAAGGGAGAAGAGAAAGACCAGTAACAGCAGGGGAATCCAGACTGGAAAAAAGGCAATTCAGAGCTGCTCCATGAAAAAAACCTAAATACACCTGTTCTTTGGGGGCTGTAAAGATCAGACTGACTGAGAAGACAGCCTGCTTTGTGTTTCTCCTCAGCCTTCTGCATTCCATGCCAGCAAGCCTGTATGTTGAGCCTCAACATTTTAGGTCTCAGATTGGGATTCGGCCTGCAAAGTTCTCAGGTGTTGCTCTGAGTAATCTTGGAGGAAATGACAACTTTCACCCCAGTCAGCTGTGATAAAGTGTACCAAAGGTTGCAAATTCAATTGCTGTATAAAATTGTCTCTCAGAAGCATCCCCCAGCAGGAATTTTGCCTTAACACTCTAAGAATTTAAGGAGAGAGATCTTGGTAAAAATGTCATATGAGAAAGCAGCAGACTTGTCTCCAACCTGATGCACTGAAACATCACCCCCCGCTTACTTTGTGGTTTTTCCTTCAATCATTTTTATTTCCTTTATTTAAGCTATCATCCTAAAAACCACTTTATGCCACCCTTAGTTTTCCTCATTATTTCCCCTCTTGCCTTCCCAGGACAAGAAAAAGTCTTTCTTTTGGCTTTTTCCCACTTTATGCTTCAGAAACCCCAACACAGATACCCTGGTTTCTGCCTATGGAGCACCGGCACAACAAAGGAAAACTGTCACCTTCTGCCGCAGCACAGAAGATGAAAGAAGAACCAGCAGCAAAGGGGTTAAAGGGAGTCCCATAGCAAAGATATGCAATGCCTTGAAATTTTAAGCACTAAAATCTATTAACACAAAAAAGAATAAATCTCTGCAATTCCAGATATTTCTGGTTGACACAAAACACTTGGAGCCAATTATTAAAGGCTTTTTTTATTGTGAGCATTGGCATAGGTGATGCCTGGCTTCCCTGTTCATTTGTGCTCTATCTTTCAGCACGCTGTACTCCCACTTCAGCAAGCTCAGCCATCCCTCTAGACCTTTCACACATCCATTCCTCACCTCCATTCCTCCTTCCTCTACCCTCTTCTCCCCTTATTTACTTTTCATTTCATCACCTGCAGAGGCAGAAGGCATTGCTGCCAGGCTGGTGAGGAGAGAGCACAGCAGCTCAGACCACATCTCTCACCTCAATCAAGCTATCAAGTTTCATGATACTCAGACTGTTGCTCCATCAATTTCGGCTAAAATCAGTCAGTTGCTTCAAAAGATAGGGCAAGTGGCAAATGAGATTGACATACACTGCAATCACATTTCTAAGGCAGCCTGGCTAATTTGAAGCTGATTTTATTTTTAATAATATTTTAAGCTCCATAGATACAGTTTCCAGGCATATTTTTTACCTTCCTGAAAGTATAAGATACACCTCTGCCTTTTGTTCTACCCTATCTTTGTAAACATTCTTCTGTCCACAAAATACATGGCTGCAGGGGCTCCACTGGTTTCAGCCAGTGCCACACAACCCGCTTCTGGGTGTTTGTGACTTACCAACTTACTATATTTCACAGACTGGTTTCAGGTAGCTTAAAAAAAAAAAAAATCTGAATTTTACTTTTCCCTGAATACCACAGGTGTAGCTGACCACAATTTTCACTGCTTGATAGCTGCTGGAATGAAATGTGTCTGTAGGGGAGTTGGGCACTTCACCAGAAGTCTGAGACCTGCTAATTTGAAATTGTGAGGAGGGTGAGTCTTCCTCTCCAAAAAGTGGCTGGTGTTTTCACATGGGGTGGGTAAAAAAAAAAGAGGTTTACTTGAGCTGTTTTTCATACAGTTGAGTAGCATGTGGCTCCCAGACTCCTCTCTTTTCAAGTGGACTGAAGGGAAGAGAACATTGCTTCTGCCTTTCACTCCTGGGAATAGCAGCTTTGGAAGAGACAAAGAGCCCTTATCTTTACCTACAGTGGATAAAATTGAGGGAATCTCTTTCCTTTTCCTCATCTATCAGAGATCTCAGAGAAATTTCTCATTTTTACTTCCTTCCCTCAAAATGAGGGCTCAGGCTGAAAGGGGCATCATGGAGTTAGGTCCCTAGCTTAAGAACATACACTGCCTCCTTGCAGTATTGGTGAGAAGGGCCTTTAGAGTGGGTCTTGTTGTTGTAACTGAGTAGACACCAGAATCATTCAGGACAATCTGTTCTGAACCAGTTTGCAAACTCCCAATTCCCCAAATTATGCTTGAAGTTACGTGCACTCAGTGATACAGAAAAAATACAAAACAAAAAAATAGGCATCAAATGGCATCCTCTAGGTTTGGTTTGTTTTAAATCTGTGAATAGGCTACTTCTAAAACTTGTTCTCCATTTTTCTGATTGCCCTGATTCCAAGTGTGATCAGAAATTGAGCTTCCTTCTCTTTTTCAGTGGGGCTGTTCTCCAGGTGAGTTACTATCTTGGTTGTGCAGAGCGATAAATGTGTGATTTTCTCCATTTGAAAAAGACCCAAAAACAGTATTCTGCTCGCCTCAGCCATTTGGCTGGGAGATTTCCACATATGTGTCAAGCTGGATTTTCTTCTCTGACTGCTGAAAGCTACTCAGATGAGGTTGAGGGAAAGTACAAGCTTTTGACAGTGCACAGAAGATTCCAGCTTATGTAGTTCACTGGGAATTTTTCTACACAGCATTTTTCTGTTGAAAAATGACAACTCTTTGTGGTGGAGGCTCAGCTCCAACAAATTGCTCACTTTAACAGATAGAGCCTGAAGCAGCCTGAGGTTGGCCAACACACAACACTCTCCCTTTTAGGACTTAAAAATTCTGGGTCCATAGTCTCATAATTGCCCTGTTGTCAGCAAAAAATTGTGAAAATTCATTGATTCATTATGCTCTTCCCATGATTGACCAATCCACAAAGTTATTACCTACTCTTTGCTGAGCTGTGCTGGCTCATACTGCAGATTTCTGCCCTTTCTGTCTGCCCTTTCTTTTTTAAGCTTTGGTCCAGTCTGGGCAATTAACGATGCTGGAGTCATGGGGGTACACTCTCAGCCTGAGAAAGGGAATCACATTATTGCAGGAGTCCAAAGAAATTAGATTAAAGAGCCAATATTAAAAGAGCTTTGAAGGCACAAAATTAAGATAAGAAATACCTGACAGAGGGTCACCAATACAACCTCAGCTGTACATTTACATGAAGGGGGAAGTTTTAGTTACAGGATCTTTTCTTTCGTGTGGGTTTCCTGCCTCATTCAGTGCACTGGAGAACCTTTGCTCCACTAAAGGAGCATAGTTATATGGTTAAACGTGCTGCTTTCCCTGGGTTCAGTTCAAGCAATTTAAAAACAAGAAGATTTTCAAACTTTGCTTTCCCCTGAAAGCCACAGCTCTAGCTGACTACTATTTCAATTGTTTCCACCTTTTTATGATTATTAAGCCATGGCTGTGAGTGAGTGGGTGGCTGTGGGCAAGCAGCTTTGCCCAGCTATTTACGGAAGTGAAAGGCATGTGATATAAAAATGAAAAAAGAAGTCTACTGCAGTGATGAAATTGGTTGAAAGTTGCACAATAGGCTGGATTGCATCCCTGCCCAGAGCCTTCATTTTGTGTTGGCAAGTAGTTCAAACATGTTAAGAGGCTAATGAGGCTACTTCTGCTACTGAGTGCACAAATTAGATTCTGCAGAGGTATTGAGTAAGTGCAGGTGAAACTAATGGGATCTGTTATCTAAATATAGAAAATAATATAGCCTATTAAATTTTATTTAAAAAATGCAAGCTGCAACCACAATTAGGCACCAAAAATGAGAAAATATTAATACAACGAGTCAGCCTCTTGTCAGTGAACCAGGAATAATACCAGCTTTCTGATGAAAACTATTGTGCACAGCATCCAGACTCCACAGCTTCCCAATTCCCTGATGAGCCAGGAGGGAAGGGAGGATCATTAACATTCTGGATTCTGAAGAGTTTGAGAGGAATGTGCATGATGTGAACTAGCTTGGAGAAAAATAGTCTTTGCTCATGTAAACACAGACAGCATCATAAGACTTCAAGGGTCAGAGCTCAGCTTGAATTAAGACAGAACTCTCTTATTTAATATTTAGCATTGGGAGGATGAAAGAAGTATTGCCCTAGAAAAATCAGTTTTAAAATTCTGCTGGATGCTGGGATTTCACTTTAGAAATAAATAGGGATGTTCTTTCCTTTGCTTTGCTCTTCAAAGATTTACATACGTGACAATGAGTAATCAGCTGTTTGCTGAGTGCAAGTAAGTGTGATGGAAAAATAGCCACTGGTTTGTTCCATGAAGTCATGGGAAGAAACAAACAAAACAAATGACACAGAGAATGTTTGATGATTTTTTAAGAGCATAATATGGCTTATTAAAGCATTTTTAGCACTAAGGGTAACAACCATCTTCATGGTTGTTAGAAGCAAATTTTTTTGTGAGAATACAGTAATAAAGAAAGAATCAGCTTTTTCAGAACATGCTCTGGAGGGTTTTTCCCTAGACCATGCTCACTGTGACCCTCAGTTTGTCACTTGCTTCCCATCACCCAGAAGCGTCTGCTCGTCTCATAGATATCCTGAGGAATACTGTTATTAGTTTCTTATTAATATATTTTTTTCTTTAGTAGCACTGATGTGTACTAGGCACTTTATGTACAAATGAGGAAGTGAGTTACTTTTCCTAGAAATTTGTCATCAATTGGGATTTGCCTGAAGTAGGGTAAAATGAATCTTTCTGGGCTGTATCTATTTATCTATTACGTAACAATTTATCTTTCGTGCCCAGCTGCAACCAGACTTGTTTTACAAAACCCAAAATCATAGTAGGTGATCCCAGTAGAGTCTAAACATGTCCTACAGCTGGAATGGTATTTTCAGGGAGATAAAAAAACAACCAACCAACCAACCAAACACCAAAATTCAAAAAAATATGATGTTGGCAGGTCAGTTTTGCTTGGTACTCTTCCTTGCTATTCACTCTCCAAAATCCAGCCCATCTCAGAAACCCGTCCAAGCAGAAGTTTCTGTAGCCTGCCAAGTTTAAATGTTGGAAGGAAATGGGAGAAGCAAAGTTCCCAATGCTGATGGAGAACTACTGGGTAGAAGTGAATCCCAGAGAGCCCAGTGCAGATGCTGGGTGCTCTGGGCATCTTGTCCTCACCAAGAAGAGAAGGCTGGCAGCTACAGCCTGGCATGCAGAGCCCCAGGTGGGTGCTCCAGGTTTGCTCCTGAGCAAATGGCTTGGAGGTTCTTGCACCCTGGAGGTGATAAAGCAGGGAAGAGTCTTGCAAAGTCTACATGAGAGAAAAAAATCTACATCCCCATTGGTGTTTTAAATTATGTAAGGCACTGCTTTTCCTGATGGCTTAGAGGGGATACTAGCTCTAATAAATTCTGCTAATTGCTGGTACCATTTTAGGGAAAGATGATTTATCTTCCTTGGGTAGAGAGTTTAGGTTCTTACCAAACACATTCGCTGACACAGCTGCTGGAGATTCCTGTTTTAGTTGGATGTTTCCTTGCACAATCTTTTTTTAAACACTAACATTTCAATGGTATGCAGGAAGAATAGGTGACATGTTTTGCTAATAAAAAGTTTTCTTTTGATTTGACTATGAACTTAGATCCATGTGAAGAAAATGTGGTGAGTCTTTCTAAATGCTGTACTTTTTCCCTGCACATCCACTACTATAAAATACAGTTGTGTGGGACTGTAATATCCAAAATTGTGTATCCAAAAGTCTAAATATTTGCGTATTTCTGATGAAACATCCTGATTATTATATTTTACCCGTCCACAGTTTAGCACAATAACGTCTAGTTTGGAGACAGACTGTGGGTATACAAGGGCAGTATTTACTGTGCATGGCTCCGGTTAATATGCCAAGTCTTTCTTTTGTCTTTAATACATTTTTCAAATATGGACAACTAATTAAATTTAGAGATATTTCTGTACTGATATGCATATTATATGCATATATAGTATGTGTGTAGCATTTCAAAAGATATGTACATATGCAGACATACTAAAGACAAATAGTTAATGTTACATTACATGCATACAATAGATTCATAAATATAAAATACTTTCACTGTTCTTTGGTTTCCATGCAGATTTATGGTCTGTCAAATGGATTAAAGCCTATGGCTGCTGCATAGTCAAGTAGGCAGCTGCTCAATATTTATTTTTATCTTCTCTGCTGAAAAAGTAGGCCCACTGCTCATTAAATTAGTCCTGGTTCTTCCAGTAAGCACTATCTCCTTCAGCAGGAGTACAGGTTAGAGATATTTGGAAGTTTTCCAGCAATACTTAGGGGATTTTTTTCTTTTTCTTTTTTTTTTTTTTTTCAGAAAAGATATATTTGAGCCTGAAATATTTCAGTCAAAAGGTTTCTCAGAGAAAAAAAAAAAACAAAACAACTTTACTGAGTCCAAGTGACCATATGTATCACACCTCCACCCTCAGCATTCACACCTCACTACTTGTTGGATTTGTTTGGGTGTCCTGAGCCTCAGTTTAATCTGCCTGATAGATGGGCTAATTATGTTGAAAGCTAATGATCCCTGGGCCTTAGGCAGTCTGCCATTAAGCTGAGAACCCAAACCACAGTCTGGCTGGCAGATCTTCCCCAGGCATAGCAGACCTGAAACTGGGCCATTTTTTGCCAGAAAACTCATTCCATCAAAAGCCCACCACTTCCCCTGGAGTTTAAAATTTTGGAAGAAATACAAGAAATTTCACAGAAAACAAACCCCATGCTTTTCAGCCAAATCTAATCCACTCACAGTAAGATAAATCATGTTAATCCACAACACCTTTATATTAGTATTTGCCTTTTCCTATTATGTTCATGGAATGACAGACTCTGTGAGTACATACATACATATATATATATATATATATATATATATATATATGTGTGTGTGTGTGTGTATATATATAGATACACACACACCAAATTAGAGAAAATATGTTGTCTGTAAGTAGGTAAGATTTCTGTTGTGCCCAGAAGGGCAGAGGGGGAATTCTTCAGATAGTTCTTAGCTTTCGTATTTCTTGGCTCCTAAATGTTTTAGTTTGCAATCTATTTATAAAGTTAGAAAGTTATTTTAAAGATGTATTTTAATGGAAAATCTAAGAGAGGCTCATTTTGAACTAAACTACTTGTGATTTTTCAGTAGATTTTCTAAAAATAGTTTTGTTTTGTATGCAATGTGGACTTCAGAGTTTTACAATAGCAGGGTTCTTGGGCAGATTGGGGTTTGTCAGGAATTACAAAATGCAGTATCAGGTTATAAAATAATCTACATCCCATGATAATACTCAGGCAGAACTCTAGATTATTATAAAGATTGAATACATTGACTGGCCATTGTTGTACACATTTCTCTCTTGAACTTGTGCTGTTTTATTCCCTGAAGAAATAAGGGCTCTGGTTATTCTGGACACAAGAGGGACAGCAAGGAGAACAACCTTTGAATTAAAATGGGATTTCTACTTCTGTCCTCTTCTTCATTTGCATTTTAGTCAGGAATTCAGCACTTAAGCAGAGATGGGAACTTTATTACTTGGGGTATTACATATAGTGCACTTTTAAAATACTCTAGTAATTCACTATTAGGTCCTTGATCTCATATTTGAAAATTCTTCAGCCTTCAGTCTCTTGTGGTTATGTTTCATTTCATGTTTTTTTCTTGTGTGAAAAAGAAATGTGCTTGTTCCAAAGGTGGGGCAGTTCTCTAGAGTGTAAGCTCTGCAGGGCAGGGAACGTCTCTGACTCCATGTTTGTACCACATCGCTGTTGCCTTGACCTGGTCAGAGGCTTGAGCTTCTGTGCACTGTTGCAATGCAAATAATAAACACTACTGAAAAGTAAAGAGTCTGTCCAGTCAATTGGAGTCTCACCCAAGTATGAACTGAGGGAAATTGGGTGTCAGAGTCAATGCTCTCCATTGTAGGTAGTTTTAACACGTAGTGGCAATTTAAAATAGTACTGAGTTTTATAAATTTGCCATGCAGCTACTTGGTAATTTGCAGGCTTTAGAAGATTTGCTGTTGGTAAATATGATGACACTTCTTGTTAACAATAAATAGTGAGACTGTACGGATTTACCAAAGGAGAACAAAGGAGAATTCTTACTCTGAGATCCTGCCTAAAGGGCTTCTGTAAGTACAAATCTCTGTAAATTGCAGTATTGCTAAAGCTTACAGCTAGGTACTTCTGTAAATGCACAGAGTCTAATCACTCCATTTACTGCATGAATTATCATAAAGGTGACTGTAGATGGCCTTTCTTTTTTTTAGATCTTAAAAAAATAAGTTTCTCTAGGCGATGACTTGATGTTTAGTAGTGATTCCAGACATCTTAACAAATAAAAATGGAACTTTACAAGCTGAATTAGCTCAGAAAGTATTTTTCTCATTTGGTGCTTCATGCAGTTATGGGACCAGAGTCATCTCAGCTGAATGGGAACAGGAAATCATGGGAATATTGATGTCGTGTATAGCAGGTGTAAAACTGCATTGAAAATAATGGCCCAAATGTGTTCAGTTGGATGGATGGCCCTTTTCTAATCTTAGAAAGGCAATTACACAAGGGCAGGAAGCAGAAGGTGAAAAATACACAAAGTAGAAGTCTGTCAAAATGACAGGGCACAGATCACTGTTTAGAGCTGGTGCCGAACTGCAGAAGAGTCTTGACTGAGCATTCACTGAATTCTTCTTCCTTTCAAGTGGAACATTTTATTGTACCAAAGTAAGAAAGAAAAGAGCTGCTGTTGTAAGTTGTCTTTGACATTGTAGTTTTGAAGGAATGTTTTAGACACTATTCTGTCTGCTCAGGACAGCTTTCTGATTGCACAGATGATGATTTTCAGATATGGAAAATTCTGCCAGAATTGCCACTGTTCTTCTTCAGTTGTAGGTTAAACTTCTATGACATCGGTCTGTGTGAAACCGAGGAGCTAATCTCCTTATCCCTGACTGATCTCCAAGGTTCTTCTGATCTCATTTGGTGCTTAGTACTATGGTTTTAAGAAGTGATGCTTCCCCATCCTCGTCCCTTTCCTCTGCAGTCTGCCAAATCCTAGTACCTGGTCCTTATTGGCTGGGTGTAGAGAGCTGATACCTGGATGGTTCCTAACTCTTCCCCTTATCAATAAATATGTATGTTTTTCACACTGCTGAACCCATCATTGCTCACACTGTCAGTGCAAACAGTTGTTTATAATTGCTTTTTAGTGGCTTTTTTGTTAGCTGAGAGCAACCACTTGTTTATTTTCAGGTGTTGCTTCTTTGTCCTGGGAGCTCCCTGGGATAGACATTTCCCCTTGTTTCCATCCTGCCAGAGGCCAGGCAGCTGTGGCACTTCGGAGGTGCAGGGCTTTATCTCACCCACAAATGATTGATTTGCATCTTGCAGATGGAGGCAGCAATGTGGAAGTCAGCAGCAGTGCAAGTTCTAGATAACTTGTAGCTGAATCTGGGTGATGCGGTGAAGCCACCTGGAAGTCCCTTGAGGGTCACAGCTCCTTCAAGTCCCAAGGCTTGTCTGTGGCATGTTACTAGAGCCTGCAGCTGAGGTATTGCTGCACCCTCTGCTCCTCTTCAGCACTTCTAGGCAGTGGTATCTAGTAAGGGCACTCATTTGTCTACCTTGCAACTTCTTGGCAATTGCAGCAGTTTCCTCTAGAAACATTAATTGGCACCACAGTCTGCCCCATTGCTGCTACCAGCTGCTGGTGCCTAAAAACCAAGCCAGAAACCGGTGTTGGAGCAAGAGCCTCTACGGTGGCTCATGCATTGCAGAGCAAGTGGTATACACGTGTTGTAAGGCACCTGTTGGTTTGCAAACAAATATAGCATGTTAAGGCTTAAAAGGCTTAAACTTATAAAGTTTGAGGTGATTTGTGAATTGTTGCCTGTAGAGGTAATCTTTGTCTTCCCAACATTTTGCCACTGCTGGAATTAATGAAGAAGATTAGTAAGAAAGCAGAAGAAAAGCCCAGCTGGAAGGAAATCATTCTACATATCAGGAAAGTATCCAGGTTTGATGCCCTACAAGTACCATGCAGCACTGATGGCTGTGAAACTGGGATGCAAATGAAACATTGAGCAGAGGGAAAACGGATGCAACTGGCTTGCTACCCATGCCAGTCTGTTTTTACTAGAACCCATGTTGGCAAGGAACAAAAAATTGCTATAATTTAAGGCAAAACAAGGGCAGCAGGCAATCATAGTGATGTTGATAGAAGATGGCAGGTCATTTAATGAAATCTCCCTGTATTACAGCAATAGTAAAGCAACCTTGTTAAAACTTCTGAAAGTTTAAATGGCTTAAAAATGAAGTGAAAATGCATTTAAGTGAGGAATTAACTTAGTTTGCTTGAATGAACAATAAAGTGCTCAGCTTATTTTTCAAATGTAGAACCAATGAGCTATTATTCTGAATGTAGAAATAAAAAAAAAATAGGAAATTTATGTCATATAAATGGAGGCAATTAGTGTGCTGTGAAAACATACTACCCAAGAGGACATGCATGGAGCTATGGTTTTGTCTCAGTGAAGTGAAGTCTGATTTCAGTTTTCTTGTGGCAAGTTTCTTCTGGTTTTTGTAAACTCTAGGTTTAAAATGCTGCATTGTCTGGTACTGGCTGAGTAAATTCTTTGTTAATGCTTCTATATTAAGTGTGTCTGGCCCCTCCACAGGGACTGAAGTGCAGTACTTTGCAAACAGCTGAGAGCCTTTCCAAGGTGTTCCTTCAGGAGCACTTCTCATCCCTCAGCCTTCACAGAGGCATGGCTGTGGTGTGGCCCCGTACCTTGCTGGCTGGCTGAAGTCTGTTCTTCCATTGGAAATCCCCAGAGAACAAAAATGAAAGCAGAAGATGGCCATGATTCACATCAGCCTTCTAGGACATGAGTCTTTTGTTACTGCTTTCTTCAACTAGGAGAATGAGATTATTTTCTGCTTGAAATTATAAAGTGTTTAGATATGTGCCTTTTGTTTTAATAGCAGAAAAGGCATTCTCAGCAGCATTGAGGCTGTCACAGCAGATTAAAAGAGCCCAGGGGAACGACTGATTAACAAAAAGGAAATTAATGTAAAGCCCTTGTATCTCTGTATCGAGCTCATACAGGGGAATACAACTTGCTTAGCAGTCATCATTAGAAGTTCACCTTTGAAACTAGCATTTTATCAAAGTATGTAGTGGAGGACTGTAATGAGTAATTTCTGCTCTTTTGTTTTTACTTCTGTCAGATTTGCAATAAAAGTAAAGCTCGGCTTTTCATGACCGAGCACTGAGAAGGCAGGATAAAGGCAGAAAAATATTTAAGTTCGATTGACTGAAACTGCTCCAACTACTTTTACTGTTATATAAACTGTTTTTAGCAAAACATTTCAAACCGGAAACAGACAATTGGTTTTTAAAATACTTTAAATCAAAGTGTTTCCACATTAAAAAAAAAAAAATGTAATTTGGCTCTTGGTCAGAACTTCCCTGTGCAAAGTCCCTGGTCTGATGAGTCACATGTTCTGCAACAAAAACTGTTTCCTTGAAAAATTCACCCCCGGGTTCAAGAATGCTGGCTGATAAGATGTTCTACTCTTCAGATTAGCAAATAAAACATGATAGTACTTTATGAAGCAAATGAATCATCACTCTTCTTAATAACCTCTGGTCTACCTCTGTGGTTTGTTGATATCTGTATACTCTGAATTAATGATAGTGAAAGGTGTGTAACATACTGTTGGTTCGAGGCCTTCCACTCTATGGTGGTGTTGCCATCAGCATTGCTGAGACAGTAAAACTCAGAGTGTGTTTGGATGGGAGCTGTTACATCTCTTGTCTAATCAGCATCATGGTTTTCTGCGCTCCTATCTGCTGGCCACTGCTGTGCGAACATACTGAAAGCCACAGCTTTGCTCCAGGAGTCTCCCAGACAGAGCTGGTTTGTACGGCTGTGCCCGAGGGAATAACCTGAACCTTACTCTGGGTGGTTACACGCAAGGAAAGGCTCTGCTTGGTTCTTTGGGCAGAACCACAAACAGACAGTGACATCTCCCACAGATGCTGATCAGCACCTAGGAGCAAAACCATCCTCAGGCCTGAGCCTGATTCTGGGGCTGAAGCAGGAGCTGTGCCAGGGTACTGTCAGGTGATGGGTCCCAGCCCCAGCTCAGGCTACATGGAGGAGTACATCTCTGATGTTCCCAGATACTCAAGGAGAGAAGAAATTGCTTGCTTTCTTTCCTTTCAGGGAAAAACAAAAACAAAAACAAAAACAAAAAAAAAAAAACAAAAAAAAAAAAAAAAAAAAAAAAAAAAAAAAACAAAAAAAAACCACCTGGAAGGAGCTTTTTATTCTTTATGTTCTTTGTGTAATGGCTTCACCTTCACATGGCAGCATTCCAGCACAAGTAGTGCCTGCCAGTAGCATAAAGAGGGTGGTAGCAGCTAACATGGCCACTTTGACAAGTGTCTTAATGAAACATCTGTTGCAAAGCAAAAATTTCTGCTCTGGAGAAAAACTTTGGTGCAGATGATACCAAGTACCACACATAGAGTGAGGCCAAATTCCCATCTCCCAAGTAATGAAGTAATGTGCTTAAGATAATAAATAAATTCAGATAAATACCTTTTGTTTGTGATAATCACAAAAAGAAGAATTTGGTGATTTCATACATCTGGAGCTGAATTCAAGGCAGAAAAGTGACAACAAAGCTCACTACTTCCAGAACTAACACTTTGTGCTTTTTTTGTTGTTTTTTCTGTTCAATTGACTTTAATGGGTCTGTGAGATACAGATTAAATCTTTTAGCTACAACGTGTTATAGCAGGACTGGACCTAATGGTGAAAATAATTTACTCTGTATTATGTTTCCCCAGGTACATTTTATGAACTGCTTATCACAAGTGAAACAGAATAAATAAGCTTTAAACCAAGTTGCTGCAGTTGAACTACAGCCATGGATAGAAGTAGAGTACAGTGTCAGTCTTGCTTTCAGAAGTGCTGCTGCTGATAGGATAGTATATATTCAGATTAACTAAAAACTGTTAAAGAATACCAGAGTGTTGACAACTGTATATTTTTTAAAAAATGTCTTTTAGTCTGCAAAATGCAAACTTTTTCCATGTCTGAGGGCCAGGTCAACTGGAGTGTTAGGCCATGCCACTGGTAGCCCCACAGGTCCCATGAATTAAATCGCAGGCTGAAGAGTGATGTCATTCCCTCAGGTTTTTTTAATCTCCTTTTTGTGCTGAGAGCAGCCATCTGTCCCTCTCCAGACAATGATGGAAGCAGCTGTGCACGATGTGCCATCAGGAACAAAAGCCTCTGCTTCATACTAGAGGGCAGTGGGCTGCAGGTCAAAGGGGGTTATAAGACTATCAGGGTCAAATGACACCTGTACAGAAAAATAAAACTAGGATTATACAGCCTTTGTGTGTTCATTCACTAGCAGAGAAGTGGGGTCAGCCTTTGTCTGAGTGTTTCTCTTGTGGCCATGGGAATGCCTATGTGTTTTCGAGGATAGCTGTGTGACTGCTCTCCCATGGAGTAATGGAGTAACAAAGCCAGCTTCAAGCAGAGGGCAAAGCAAACATGACACAAAACAATTATTTTGAAGGGAAAATAAAACAGCTTGAATACATTCTGGTACTTTATGCAAGTTCAAAGAGTGTGATTTCAAGTGGTTTGCATGTCCTATAACATACTCTTCTAAAAGCACAGTGAAGCGTGCTTTTCATGTGCAGTCTGTGGCACACAGGAGTTCACTTGCTGCTTTGTGAGAAAAGGGAAGCTGAACGAGGGCCAAGGTGCTCAAAACCTCATCTGTGAGAAGAGGAACTTGGTTATGCTTAAAGCGGCTTTTTCTTCAAGGTGAGCTGGAGGAGGGTACATATCCCATAGCATGAAATTGCCCATTCTTGCAGATGCCTTTCTACTTTGCCATACATGGTGCCAGTCCTGTCCCAACTCTTCTGTGCTGGGTCCTTTTCAGAACAGAAACTGATAAAAGTGTAAGCTATAGGAAACCTTCTTATATAACAAGGAGAAGTGTAATATTTTCCTGGGGTAAAGTCCAAGCATATCATGAAATAGGTAAGTGAACCTGCCTGAGTTCAGAGCCTTCTGTCTTTTCTTTAACCCCACACCACTTTCTTCTGCATGAATTCCTTCCCTGTTTCACACACATTTTGAAGCCAGAGATATACCAGGGACCATGCAGCCTACCACTTCTTTTGGGATGACAGCTGGAACGTGACACTGTCTGTCACTACCAGGGTTAATGACATTCCTTACAGGTGATGGCACAGAAGCACATATTTCACAAACAGTTAAGCTGTAGACACTATATGCTCCTGTCTCAGGGGAACATGTCCTGGGACATTCATGGATGTACAAGTGAGCTCAGACGAGCTGTCAGACAGCCATGGCTGGGCCATCACCAAGAACAGTGATCTCCAAGCCACAGTTTCACTTATGCATGTGGACAATGGTTCCCTATTGCCCTCTTTGTTTTTTTTTTGCAATGCAATTGATAAAGGATACTGAAATAAAAGTTCACAGTCATAAAGCACAGCATTTTTATAAAACTAGCATTTCTCTCTTTTTTTTCTGGTTAAGGGCTGTTGGTTCAGGCTTGTTAAAAAGTATTCTTTCAGCCTGAAAACGTGTTGTGTTCTTATTTGCTAATTGCCTACTTTGTTTTCTAAATGGCATGAATAAGTCCTTTCACCTTACATTGTCTACTGAGTTTGTGCTTTTTTAATGGGAAAAGTCACAAGATGCTGCAGTAAAAGGGGACAGAAATATTACTAATGATGGAAAACACATGACTACATTTCTAGGTCATTGTACTGTGTAGTTTATCTGAAGGTGCCATGACTGCTAAGCAGCAATGTAATTCAATCATGTGAATTAAGTCTGAGACTGAAGCTTTAGAGTTCCTTCACACCACCAAGAAACTGCCAAAACTAGAGAAAAATGCTGTTTGCCACTTGATGCTGATGTTGGCACTGTCCCCCCCCACAAATTGCTTATCATTCCCATCTCCCTGTGAGTGTTAAATGAACAGAGCATCACACCACTGAGAATCCATTCCTCAACTGTTACTGTCCAGGAAGAATTTTTCAGATTGCCAGTTTTTTAGACAATATGATCACCAGTTCATGAATCACTGGTTCACAAATTATTTGTTCCCTTTCAGGCCGCATAAATCTCTATTTAACCCACAATAAAGTCTCTTGTTTTAAGCTGTCTTAAGCTAGGGCAAAACTTGGGGCACTGCTGTTGGTTCCTGGGACTGCCACAGCATACTTTACATTTTGTCAGCCCCGTCAGCATCGCTTTACAGCTCCTCCAGAGATCTGCTGGCTTTGTCGAGCGGTTAGTGGCTCCAGACATAAATACCATTGCTGTCCGACTGTTGTTTCTGGGAAACTTTCATGAAGCCTGTTTTTCCCCACATTGTATCATAATCCCAGGAGAGGCAGATTTTTTTTCTTCTCTATATGAACGGGCACTCTGACTGCAGTCTGTAAGTTTCAGTCCAGAGCATGTGCTGAAAGGCTGAGTTGATCATGCTCCAGGACAATTTTACGGTCACTAACATATAGTATCAGAAGTCAAAATGAGAAACAGAAGAACTTTCTAGCTTCTGTTTTTTGTATTGTGTTTATTTTTGTTGTGTTAGGTTTCACTGTGTATGCAGAAGATACACAGTTATTGTGTTTCTTTGGGATAACGCCTGCCTGTAGGGTGTAGTAGTGCTTGGGACAGAGAAATGAGAATTATACCAAAAGTGAGGGTGTAAGTGTTTGTGTAGGGTGTCGTGTGTACATTTGGGAGTACAACGAGGGATAAGGTCAAACGTACAAGCCTTGTGCCCACTGTACAACATAGTATCTGTATAGCGCTAGGACTTATTGAAAAGCTGATATTACACAGATTTAATGCAGTCTCACAAAACATGGTCCTCAGTCTAACCCTGTGTTTGAGCATGACATCCAACTAGCTCCATTAAGCAGCTGTGGTTAAGGACAACCCCACATGAGCAAGCCTAGAAGCCCCAAGGGCAGGTCCACTATTGCCAGTGGCTTCTCCAGACTTTTGTCATCTTTTCCTTTTCCACTTATCACATCCTTTCAAGGGCACTGCACTGCATTCACAGGAGTCATATTTCTCAGAACTGACATTCTTGTCTCCCTGCCTCTGCCCAGACAGGGAAGTAAGAGCATTAACTTCTCCACTTCTTTGTGGTAGTCCAGTGGGTTTGGCTCTGGTTCAAGCTCTGCAGTCTCCTTGCAGGGCAATGATGGTTTTAATCAATGGCAAGCTGGCTTTCCTAAACAAAGTACTGTTTCTTTGGAAAGCAAGAGCTTCATGGTGAAAATGTAGAAATACGAGCAGGTTGTATAGGTGTATAGCTCACTGAGCCAGCATCCACTGGGGATCTGGGTAAAAAACTATAATGTTTAGGTTATTTTTTTAAATCCCTGTCTCTTGACTAATAGTCCCATATATTGTAGACAGCATGAGTCACTTCCTTCTTAACTCATTGAGGCAATTGTATGTCATATTAAGCTCATTATGTTGTTAGGCTATTTCCTCTGTGGCTGAGATGTCAAAATACTGGCTACCTACATAGTCAGTGTGAGAAATCTCTATTAATATAGACTCTTCCTTCTATAGTTGCAATTCTTGAAAAAGTTCATTCAATGAGACCAGATAAACCTATAAAGTTGCATGCAGCTGTGTAACAAATGATGTAGTAAGATGAATATTCCATGTTTCCAGAGCATGAGTCTTAGCCAGTCTGAAGTATGGGGAGTATTGATAACCAAAACAAAGTGCAGTTGTTAATCTATAATTACTTATAGATATGGTTGAGGCTGATAGAATGAATTATTCCTTACTTAATTTATTCTGAAATTGAATAGCTAACAGAAGAATGGATACAGAAAATAGTACAGAGAGATATTGATTTTACCTAGTTTTGAATATCTTATAGTAAAGCTTCCGATTCTACCAGAGCCATTGAGTTTTCCTGTATGATCCATAAATGACCTGCAAGAAGGCAATTCAAGCTCATCCATTTTAGACTTGACCTCTTATACAAAAGGATGAATCACTGTCTGGAGGTTTCTGTTTTTCTCCTTTGTTTATAAAACAAGGACATGTTACTGTTTTAGATTAGACACCTGCTATCCATCCATCCGTACATACATATATACATACATACATCCTCTTCTTAAATGTCTATTTGTTAGAAAAATACTGTGTTAGTTCTGTTGTCAAAAAAAAAAATACCATCATCATTGACAAAATAACAGGATCACTGCCAATATTTTGCAAATATCAGGATAAATATCATGCTTTAATTTTCATTTGCCTATGGGCCAGATGTTATCATGGATACACATTGATCTATACTACCTGTGATAACAGTACTGATTGACAGACACTTCAGGCAGGAAAATTCAGTCAGTTACATGTGTTGTATCCCCAGAGGGAACAAGAGGTATTCAGAAATCAATCCAGTGCAATTTCCCTGAGCAATTCCTCTTTGCAGATGAAGCAGCTCCTGGCAGCCCTGTGGGGGCTGGTGTTCTGTGGGGACCTGGTGTTTCTCCTGCAGCAGCAGCAGTGGCCATGGTGTGCAGTTCTGCTCTCATCTGCCCCACTTAGTCCTCATGCCTCTTCTCTCTCGTCCCTATGCTACTCTTTTGGTCATGAATATTAAGCACAGAGGAAAGGATCATGAACTTGGCCAGGAAAATGTCATTAATAACCTTGACAAGTATGGAGATGGATTGGGAAGGATAAAGGAGAGAGTGGGAGGAAAGGAAGTTGAGACAATAAATAGGCTAGACCTGCTGTTACCATGTTAATCCCTACAGGGTTATTTGAGGGAATTGCTGTAGTAGTTCATACTGTGCCTAGATCCTTTCCTCATTTCTGCACTACTTCCATGATACTGACATTGTATTTGTAACACAAGGCCTATTTATTGTAGTTGACGAAAATAAGAAATCAAAATACTATTTCAGACATATTGAATAAAAAGGTAGATAGGAAATACACAAATTAATGCATTAAGTGGTAGAATTGCCTGACAACATAGAATCTTTTAATCCACTCACTATTTTTTAATTGAAGATGACTATGTAATTGCATACCATTTAATATGATCTCCAGTTGTTTTTCCAAAATAGACAACAGTTTATTATATTTATACACCATAAGAGGCTTACAGCAACTATTATTTTTAATAATAGTCTCACTAGTGCCTTCCTGATTATACACTATTTCACCTTTGGCTGTTGTATTGTTTGGTTCACTACATTGTTTTGAGAAAAATAATCATGATGAATACAGAAAAATCTGTTTGAGGAGGATTTAGAACGGAGATCTGGCGTTTAAGGGAGATTATATTTCCATTTGCTGCAGGTAAATTATATTTTTATCTGTGGAGGAATGGACTGAATACATACATGGTCAGAAATCAGTGCATAAAAATGACAGCTGGTTGCTGAGATGCTAATAAATAATCAATCACATCAATTTAGGAGAAGTGTAAATATTACAATTTTAATAACTTTAACATTAGAGCATGTACTTCGGAAGTCTTCCTAAATAAACAGTTTCTTTTGCTGTGGATTATCTGCAAAAGATAGGTGTGAATGGTGGTGATGGAAGTGCAACCAGGCTCTTCAGAACAGGAGATAAGTCTGCTGTCTAAATATTTATGTTGTTGACAGCTGCTCAGTCATAGTTTTCAGAGGTACAGGTGGTTATCAAAAAAAAAAAAAAGATTAAATTCCAAGTAGTAAAAAGCAAAACTATAGATAAATATTAACCCTTACAAAAACACCTGTGGGGTTTTTTTGTTTTTGTTGTTTTTGTTTTTTTTTTTTTATTTAACAGTGTCCATTTTACTCAATGACAATTCGCCTTGAAAGGAAGTTTCTGCTGGAAACAAGAGACTGTTGGGTTGGGGTGGGGAAGAGGCAAACCAGAGAGCAGCAGCAGCCCAGTAGCTCTGCAATCCAATTTCTCCCTAGCCCCTGGCCACATGTTGTGGATCTTCCAGGCCCTGCTCACCTCTGCAACCTCTGTTCACCTAATTGACACTGGAAGCCTTCCTGTGGAAAAGAGGGCTTCTTAGGAAAGTGGGTTTTGTGAGATCAGGTTGGCAAACACCACTCCTCACGCATTGTGCTTGGCTTTGTGTTCAGCATGTTTTCTGCTTGGATCTTGTTTCCTCCCACTGTTTCAGCAGCACAGAAGGCTTTTAATGGCAGCTCACATTGCCATGGCAGTGGGAGGCATGGACTGGTGGGATTGTGGTATGGCAAAGGCCTTTGGCTGACTGGCCTCCAGCACCATTTCCCCTCTGTGCCCTGTGTCTTGCTAAGACATGGTTTCTTTGACATGTTCTGAGTGCATGGTGGGAAGAGCTCCGTGGGAGAAAACTAGGAAAAACCCAATAGCTGCAAGATTCCTGCTCCATGTGTCATCTCCACCACGTGTTTGCGATTGAGCAAACATAATCTGTCTGGCAGATAACCCAGTGTGCCGTGCCTGCAAGGAAACAGGCCTCTCTTTGACCTATGACTGTTTCTATGTGCAGAGTTAAGTGTATTTAGTTAGAGATCAGTCATGGATTTGTCACAGTTCCTCATCATGGAGAAATCTACGTTTCACTTGTGGTGTCATCCGAAGAGACATGCCCGTGCTCTTCCTTTCCCCCCACCACAGCTGTATCTTTCTGCAGGCAGAGCAGCAAGCCAAGGATGTGCTGCCTGATCTCCCCTCCCTGCCAGCCACAGTCAAGCATGGTGGCAGCTCAGGGAGAGGAGCCACCACTCCCACAGTGTCTCTTCCCACCACGTTGGAGCTGGCACAGACAAGCAGGGCAGCAGGCAGAGTTCCCCCACCGCTTGCTTCCAGCAAGTCCTCTGTGCTGCCCACACGACTGCAAAAGAAATTATACCACATGTACAAAACCAAAAGCTTTTCATACTTCAATTTGTTCTTTCCTGTGCTCGAGGCCTTTGTTAGCAAACAAGACGCCAGTATTTGGGAGGAGAGACAATGGTGTGGTTCAGCTCATGCTGTGGAGGCACGCTGGAAATGGTGCAACAGCTGAGTTGTTGCCCTCTTCCTCCCTGCTCCGCCCCTTAACTTTATTATTCTGGTTCAGTGACATTTATTTGTCTCTAAATGACCAATTTCCTATACAGCACATTTGTTTTACAAAGAGACTAGTAAACTAAAACTGTATGTTAGGCAGAAATTCTGTGGTCTGAAAACACAGATAACCCACATTCGCCTTCCAGCCTTCCCTGGCTTCACATTCAATGACAACCAGCAATAACATTCTTAGCCACTGGCCTTCTCCTCTTTAGCTGCAGGCTAACTCACTAAGTTGATAAAGATATGCTCTTTGAATGAGTTGACACCATGTGCAGCCAATTTTGTATTAGGAGCAAGAAAGCAGATAAAAGAAGAGCACTGGGTTGAGCCTGTGGTATCAGGAACTGATTGCAGCTGAGAATTTGTCATTGCTGAAGTTTGCATTGTATTTAGAGAAGGAAATGGTTGTATGTGTGGTCCAGCTTGTCTGAGGTTTGCAGCACCATGTAGACACCAAACCTGTCAGGGCTTTGGTTAAGCTCCTTAAGAGGACACAGTCACTGCTGGCCTTCTGTGCATGTCCTGTGTCTGCAACAAATCCCTCTGAACAACTGTCTAAACAGGGCCCAAGCAAGGCAGATACCCAAGGGATCAATAAAATTTCATATATGATTAACAGTAAATACTGTTCTGCCTTAATCATATGAACCGGTTTGGCTGAGTTTTCCTCCCTCAAGTCTATTAAGTTTAATGCTTCTGTGCAAACACTCAGAGTTTCCATTAAATATGTCTGTATGTCTGATCCCAGGATGACACTCTGATATTCCAAAAATAGTTTATTAAATTGAAATTCCAAGGTGTATCATCATAAGCCTGTCACTTGAGTATCAAATCTGCTGTGTTATGTAAAAAATATTGGTTATATAATGGGATTTTTATCAGTCTAGTGACATAAACGCAAATATTAGAGCATTATTAGGAAACCGACCTCTCTCTGACTTTGGATGTGTTATGCTGGAAGTTAGAGAAAAAGTAGCTTATGTATATGTGGGGGATTTAGATGCTGTAGTTTCAGAGGTGTTTGACAACCCAGAGCTAGTTTGGGCGTTTTCTTTCTGATAAATATAAATACATTTTAAATGGCATTGAGGAAAGAAACTGAAATATGATAAGAACTTTGAGCAACTCCACGGTTTCCTTTGTGATGGCCCAAACTGATGCCATTGCTGCTGGCAAAAAGCAGTACTTTTTACCTCTTGAAACACACGGAGAAAGAGCTGGGCAGCTATAATCTGCCTTATCTGCTGGCAGGCAGATAAAGGTCCCGAGCTAGCAGAAACTGGGATTCACTACAAGAGGACATATGGAAGAGCAGCAGGGATTTCCTGCAGGCAGAGCAATGTTCATGCATGCATCCACAGCCAGTTGTCACCAGTGGTCAGATAACAGTGCCAAGCCCTGGGGAAAGGCTGAATGGGTAGCAACTGCTCAGAGAGCAGACAGTTTGTGTGGAAGTCCTCTCTTCTGGGGAGCAGAAGCTTTGAAGTATGGAAGCGTGTAAAAAGTGCTGTCATGAGTTACCTGAAAAAGAAAGGACTAAATGTTCTATACATAGAAGTTAAGTGCATGGTTTTATGAGGGAGAGGCTCATTTTGCAGGTTGCACAACTTCTTGAAAACCCTAAGTAGGGTACTCTCTGAAATTGCACAGCCTGATGTTACTGACGGACAACCACCTGTCCCCATGGGCTTTCAAATCAGCAGAGCATCACTTTTACTAAGCACAGGCAGTCTGTGTGGTGGAGGGGTTAGTAAGTGAATTAGATGAACCTTCTGACTTTTCAACCTGAGATAAAAGCAGACTGAAAAAAATAGATGCAAGGTCAACTTCACAAGTTAATATAAGTGAATTAAATACTTCAGTTTCACATATTTTCTGGGTTAGCTGAAGTGGCAGACTGTAAAAGGCTGATGTGCTCTTTAGTGTCTCCAGTTCAAATAGGCAGTTTTCCCAGTAGCACTGACAACTCCCCACTCTGCTCTATCCCAGCACTTTGAGCATTAGGCACACCTTTAGACTTAAATCTCATAGTGCTCTGCTGAGCAGGTAATTCCTATCCTCCTCTTGTGGATGCGGAATTGGAATACATAGCAAAGGAGTAGAAGAGGGGAGATGAAGGGAAGGAAACCGGTGGAGAGGGGGCACTGAATGTGCTTCTCAGTGAATGCTCAGTATCAGACATCTGTGTCCTGGGACACAGAACTACCTGCCTGTAAAAAAGTGGATGACGTGTCCAAAGTAACACTGAAAGCTGTTACTGGTCAGGGTCCCCATGCCTCCTGTCCCTGGGCTTTAAGTAGAAAACAGTTCTCCTCAAAATCTATCGATGCAGGTAACCAGAGCAAAGGACAGCCACTCTTGCCACCTTGAAGACCCTGTTCTGCAAACAGGGCTGTGCATATGGGCCTCCTGCATCCATGTGAAGCTCCTCTGCTGCCTTCACTGGAGTGCTGCACGAGGCTCCAGGGCTTCCAAGCCATCTGGTCCCAGCTGGGCTTTCAGTTTACCCTGGCAATGAGCTACCTCAGTGCTACCAAGTGCACACTGACAAAATGCTTAGTTTAAACCATGGCATAAAAGTGCTGTTAATGCTTGGAGTACTGCTGGATTTTTTCCCTTGTAGAGGATAGGAAAAAAAAAAAAAAAAAAAAAAAAAGGAGAAATATTTTTTGCCCTGTAAGATTAAACAATCATCATGGTTTTAAGGGCTTAATCTGCTAGTATGCAGACTGCTGGCTGATAAGTCTCCAAGTCTGAGTGCAATTGGATGCAGCATCGGATTCGGTTGTGTGGGCTTTCCAGGGGCTTTTTGTTTGTTTGTTCACTTTTTAACCTACTGCAGAGTTGAAGAGATCTGTCCCTCGAAATGCCTTTGGGGGTGAAGCTGTAAAGCTGTGTGCCCCCCAGCCGGTATTTCGGCAGCACCTATCTGGAGACCCCCACTGGGGGAGCACAGTGGGGGAGGCTGCTCAGTGTATGAATTCGTGCTATTGTTCGAGGCACACATCTGCCTCAAGAAACTGCACGGCACAGGCCGTTACTTATTCAGATGCAGAAGCTCCTTCCGTCCCACAAGACGGCCCATTCAAGTCACATGCCAGAGGTCTCAGCAGAATGGGCTGCAGCTGCTTCAAATCTGCTGTCTAACATCAGAAGCAGTTGGACAAACTGTACCGTGCTGACTACAGTCAGGCTCCCCGGCGCCAAGGAAGACAGGGAAAAGATTTGGGATCCCAGCGCTATGTTCTCAGAGGACCTGTGGCTGGAAAATGAGAAAAACTGTGCTGTTGTTCACAAGTCAAAGCGAGGAAGGAAGCGCCAAGAACTCCTGGCCGTGGCCCTGGGGGTGAAGGTGGGAGTCAAGGGGGCACTTTTGTGGCAACCTCTGAAACTCTTTGCCTATTCACAGATCACCTCCCTGGTCAGAAGAGCAGCCTTAACTCAGAACGACAACCATTTCAACTATGAAAAAGCACATAATTTTAAGGTAAGCACAGCTTGCTATTATTTTCAGCTGAAAATTCCTGTTGAGATGCCTGACATTTTATTTTTTGTTGTGATGAGGTTTGCATGCACCTATTTATACTAGCTCTAAGAAAAGCATTGAAAAATTAATTTTTCTTTCTACTTTAAGTCCCATTAACTGATTTCTTAGTATGCTGTTATATAGGCTCTGAATCCAAATAATGCTTTTCCTGCTAACTGTAGTACTTGACTGGCAATTTAACTCTTTTTCACAGATCCAGTTTTCTTTTTTATTCAGAAACAAAGTACTTCATATTTATTGTCTTCATCTTAAGTGTATCTACTTTTAAATAAGAAAAAGGCCCCTTTTCAAAATCCAGCTATTATCAGAAGCTAGTAGGATTTTACCAGCAAACATTTTGCACCATTTCTGATTTCAGAAGTTGAGAGAGCTCGTATGCTCCTAACAATAAAGCAAAGCACAGTGGTGGGTATTGTCTCCCAGCTTTTGTTCCCCCACCATATGCTAAGGAAATGTTCTCAGAGTCCCACTGAGCTATAGGATCTGAGCTTGTGTTTGCTTGACAAACTAAAACAAATCACTGGTCAAACACAGGGACGTTTAAAGGGATCATCTCTCTGCTGTCTATACGTAAAATCAGATTCTGAGGGATTCTTTTCCCAAGTGCTGTCTCTGGCAGACTGCAGCAGGGAAGTGACTCAGCTTTGGAAACAGACCTTCCAGGCAGCTTGTATTAAAATGTTTTGCCAAAAGGACTGTGCTGGTTTCAGAGCATGCCAGCCAGTTACCATAGATAATGCTGTCAAATTGTATTTTGATGCTTATCGGGATAAGCATCAAGAATAAGAGGCAGTAACAAGACAAGAAAGGAACATATCTCAGGTTTGAAACATAAGTTTAGTTAATGCTCCTTGAGGATGCTGATCTCGGTCACTGTCAGAATAGCTCAACTCATTAGCAGAACAAGAATTTTCTGATGTTCATCTAGGGCCTGTCAATAAAGAAGAAGCAGCGATCAAAATAATTTCACTTAGCAAAAAGTTTCACTTCTTATTTTTCTACATATTCTGCTGTGCAGACATTGCTAGCCTTTGCAGTGCTTCTGCTGTCATTGGCAAATCAATAATTTAATATTAGTGAACAAAGTAAATAATGGCATCCCTTTTCTCATTCCCCTTCCTTGACCCAGTCTACGGGAAAGTCGATATTTATCTCTCTGATCAGCACTGAAGGAAATAGGGGAAACAGTCTGTGTTTTCTTGCTTGATTAAGCCAACTTTCATTCTTTCTGGGTTTTGTCCTCATTATCATTTTAATATCAAAACTATTTTAGTTTAACTAGAAAATATTTTCTCATGACTGAGACGTCTTTCCACTCTGACCCATGCATTCTTTCCTCTTCAAAATTTCCCCTGTTTTGGCTTTGATTTATAATTGGACCTGTGCCCAGTTAACTTTGCGATTGCACAATCTAGCTGTTGTACAGTTTCTGTTCCTTTCTCTTTCAAAAGACTCATAGTTTAACTGGAAACCCACATGATTAAAATAGATATGTATTCAAAGACTTGAGAGCAGAAAATAATTGTTCTATCCTAGTAAAGGCAATAACAGACCCTAGGGAACAAACATTTTTAAAATAATTGTCCAGAAAGGTCAATCAAAAGTGTTACATTTGCTTAATGGACAAATATGTTCACTATGAAAATACAGTTACTTTTCCAAAGGAATATATTAGAACATGTCCAGTTGTTGAACAAAAAATGTGGATAGTATACTCAGAACAGAACATTTAAATTTAAAACATGGCTCAAGGCTAATATCTTTAATATATTCCATATTCATTACATAAAAGGGTTAAGAAATCATTTAAAAAAGAACGAATGGCTTTATGGGTCTGGGGGCAAGATGCTTGATGGCTTTTGACAGCACTCAGGCTATGATGATATGGAGTTTATCTGAAGGACCATGCTATTTTGAAGACATTCAAAAAGTTGTCTTCCCTTTTTTTAGGTGAATACTGATGTGCATTATATAATTCATCTCACTTTCTAGGGATGAAGGTTATGTGTCACAGTGTCCCTCATAATCTTGTCATAGGCAATTCTTCATGAACCAACAGACACTCTTTAGCTTTTGTCCTTTAACCATGAAGAATCTAAAAAATGAAGTGCACATTTCTAGCAAAGCTGATGGGATTTTTGTATGTCTTATACCAAAGATCTTACTGCAAGAGAAAAGGAACAAAAGGAAGAAATAGGCTCAAGGCACAAGTTCAGAGCAAGGACGGCTCTTCCTCCATCCTTGCCAAGCTAATACAAAAATTAAAAAGCAGCACTGAAGTTTGGAGCATGAGGGCACCAGGTTTATGCTCTGCTGAGCATCCATACTTTCTCATTCACCCTCTCTTCCAAATTTCAAGACACTCAACGCAAGTAGACAAAAAAAGATTTAGTATCCAGGCTGATTTGTTAAGCTGTGTTCGTCTTGAGCACACCACGCAGTCACATGAATTTAGGTTTGGAGCTGGCGTCTGTCTGGCGGGACAGCTTTGCCTAAGCCAGTGTAGACATACCATAACTCAGGAAAGAGAATAAATCTCCAAAGCCCTGTTTAGAAAAACACAGAAGTATTTCTCTAGCTAAGTGGGTGTCAGCCTAACTGGATCCCAAAGTCCTCTAGCGTCTTATTCCTGTTCGGATTCAGCAGTCTCTTTCAGATGTGCTTTACCTGCCAGCTTCAGTGGAGTCCCAGCTGGTGGTGAGGTCAACCTCATGCCTGAGGGCAGCAGCATGGAGGTTGAGGATGCTCCACACTTTTTGTTCTAGGCTGGGAATTCATGAGAGGGCTTCTGTGCTGCTTTAAGTGAGCAAATACGGCTGAATAATGTGCATTTACCACAATACTGTGCCTGTTTGCCACCATAGCATGGGCAAATCCCATTTGCAGGCGGGCTAGTGGAGTAAAGGCAGCTGATTACAGACAAGTCAGAAGATCTGCTGGAAGAGAGGGGTCTCCAGGATAAATTTCCCCTTGTGTTAAGCACTGCAAATAATACTGCTTCTGAGAGACAAAGGGTTTGTGGGAAGCATTTTTTACAGACATTGCGAAGATTATGTGCATTCATTTAAACAAAAATAACAGCAGAGTCAGCTTTTCTTCCCTTCAAATGGCTCAGGTTCAGCAGGACTCCACAAAAGAGTCTAAATGTGTCTGTATGCAGGCAAAAGTCTGAAAAAAACTTATTTTCTTGGAAAGCAAATAGAAAAGTCTTCAGACCCAGTCACATAAAACCAAAATTCTCTCAGAAACAACACTGTATAATGTCAATTAAAAAAAAATTCAATTCAAGACAATTGTTTTTGTTCATTTCTGCAGTATTGCTCGCAGCATTATTTTGGTTTGCCACTGTACTGGCATTCCTTAACTTTGGTCTGAGTTTTCCCCTCTGTGGAGATGACTCAGACACAAGCTGGAAGTGAATAAGGTAGCACCTGCAGGGGGAATGCTGCCATTTGAAAGCAAGGGGACCAGGGGGCGAAGGGGAAAGAGAACAGAAAGGCAACAAGAAGAGACATGCAGGGTAGTGTTGTGTGAGATTGTCCAGCAGAGAAGAGACATTGAATGTAAGAGAATTTTCATTGGAAGAGGATGAAAGACTGAACAAGATAAGTACAGTGTATAGTCTGAAACATCAGGGGGTTGGCTTATTTTAAGAAATAGTTCCCTGTAAATTCTTTTTAAAAGTTTGAATTATGTGTCAACTGTAGCTCAGATAGCTAAGTCTATGCTGTTCATACACAGAGAGGTCTACTGAGACTTCAGGATGGGGTAGGAACCAGCAATAAATAGTTCCAGATCATAGTTCCAAAAAATCTATGCCCAGTCTGTTTGTAATGAATGTGGTTACAAAGGATGGGGCAAAAACTAAAATTCCATCTCAAAAAGCTGTGACTTGCTATTACCTCTCCCTGTTTGAAACAGAGATGAGGCCAGTCTTGCAGGGAGAATTCCCATTTTACCACTTACCATTCAAAAATATTGTGTCCCTAAGAATAGGCTTCCTCCGTCATTTCTTTAAAATCAATGACAAGCCATAAGAGACTTAGTTCAAAACTGCATCTTAAGGGAATTTTTGCACCTTCATCTAGAAACTTTTGAAGTTCTCTCTTTTTTCAGTTAGGTTCCCTGTTTCAACTTGGCCAGAAACCACAAGACTAGCTTTTCACAGAGTATTTCAGCTGGAGGCTTGCCATTTGAGCTAAAATGCGATCCGTGAAAAATTGAAGTGAATGAATAAAGAGAACTCAACCTCTGAGGGCCACCAAGCTGAATGGAACAAGGGAAGGATGCGCTGTCAGCACTTCTCAATTGGAGCCTTCAGTCAGCATTGATGACTTTCCAATTAATGGCAGGAAAGATCAAGGAATAATCAGCTGCCATTTTCAAAATAAGCCTCAGCCAGATCAGTTGAAATAAGCTTTATGTAAAGTGAGCAAGTAGGCCCCAAATAGCCTAGCAACTGCAATGGACTTTATTTGTGAAATGGTGCATTTTTAAAAGTCCTGGCTGAGCTCTTACAACCCCTTCTCACAAGGTTAGCTTTTGTAAACTGCTGCAAAGCAGAAGACACAGCTAGTTATCTTCTCACAGCAGATGATTTTCACCCACAATTAAGTGCAGGTGCAGACCTACTAATTATGTGGCTTTCAGTCTATAAATGATAAAGATTCAGGCATAATTAGTTTTATCTGTATTTTTGTATCCACTGAAGGTCACATAGTGCATGTGACTGAAACTCAGGTCATCAGCTGTTACATACAGCCATTTACCCCCGCAAAAAGCCGTGTCTGAAATTCATGCTACCCACTCTGCAAAATGAAATGAAATGAAATGGGAAAGAAGTATGGGGCTATATCTATTAATATATCTATCTCAAACAGTATTGCAAAGTCTTGTTTCACAGAGACATGTGTTTTTCTGAGAGGTAAAATACCATGTCAAAACAAGTTCAGAATTCCAGTTTTGATCTTTCACTGTCAAAAGGGAGGAAGAATTACTATTGCTTTAAGTTTATTAACACAATTATTTAACTGTGAGTAGTTGGTCAGGAGCCATTTACAGTCAGGCTCACATTTTTTTCTCAAAGTCAGGAAGAGAAGTCTGTACTAAAATCACAATACTTCATCTTTCTGGACTCAAGAGTACAGGCTTGTGTCAGTGTGATCCTGCAGACAAATGAGGCAAAAACATTAGCATGCAAAATGCTTGGCCTAAAACTTTACAGTTTATCTGGAAAAGGCCAGTGACTGTTTTTTCACTCTATGAAAAGCAAAGAGCAGCTTTTCCCATCCCAGGGGTGGAAGTGGCCTTTCAGCCATCCACCCGATGGGTAAACAAGAGCAGAGAGAAGGAAAGGATGCATTAGCAGCCAGAGTGTGCATGATTTATGTTTTGTTAAGCTCAATTAAGTCTTGGCCAGAACTAGCTCCTACCATGCCCATTCACAGGGGCATAGACCTCCCTATTTACTCTTCATTTCAATGAAAAATAAATGCTTACTTTACCAGAATACACATCTTAAATAAAAAGATCTTCTGCTGTAGCCTTTGGAAAAGCAGTGGCGGAAGCAGCAGTGGTGTGCAAAATGTGGCTGGGGAGATGTAGGCTCTGTCAGCACACAAATCATTTTATTCTTCTTCATTTACTTGTGTGTGGACTGTAGCAAAATGAAGTTTGATCTGCTGAAAAAGACTCTATTGACATCTTTTCTCCATGTGAGTTCAAATTACTGGGGAAGAGTGCTTTCATCTACAGTTATTTGGATTATTAGTTTTACTTTTTTTCTCCCCTCTGCTATAGCTAGAATGTCAGGAGGCAAAAATTATTTATTTTCAGTGTCATCCACAGCCTGGTTCTCTGCTATGTTAAGCCTATTGAAAGATAAACTTCAAGATCAAAGCAAATTTATGTTCCCATGGTTTATTTCATCTAGACGTTGGAAGGATGTGGGCACTATGTGCTAAAGATTTACTCCTACCGAGTCTTCTGTTGTTTATCCATTTCAATTGCTCCATCTGTCAGACCATCTGCCTTCCAGTGACCCCATTTCTTTCCCCCACCCCCATTTCTATTACAGGTCCACACATTTCGAGGTCCGCACTGGTGTGAGTACTGCGCCAACTTCATGTGGGGTCTCATCGCTCAGGGAGTGAGGTGTTCAGGTAGTGCTTCAACATTTTCTGTCATTCTTTTGAAACACTCAGACATCTGTCCCACCCCAGCCTGCACTCCCTGCAGGAGTGGAGGGCTGGGATTTCTTTAAAGAACAAAGCAGGAAATCCTCCCATAGAAGTTAGAGCATTTTCATTTGCCTCGTCAGCTGGTTCAGAAATGAAGCCATCAACCCTTGGTGCTGAGTTACATCCTCTACTAGTAGCTTGATCCTGCCTGTGCCTGTGCCTGCTGTATACATTCAAACTTCTTCTTTATGATTAAGTTATCCCTGATGTTTTTATGTCTTAAGACGCAAGCAGTGGAAATGGCAAAGCCAGCCAGCAACGAGGCTTCATAACTCCTTTTTTTGCTACCAATCGCTGGGAAGTGCCCTTGTCTGCAAAAAAGACTGCCACCTGTTTCCCATAAAAATACCATGCATTGCTGCAAGCCTGCAGTATCCCACCTCAAGATAAAAACAAAAAACATGACCTTCATTTTCCAAGAGGGATTAGTTTTCTGGTGCCTGTATTGGCATTTTAATAGTGCCTTAATTATTTTAAATTTGTTTGTTCTTTTGTGGAAAAAAGTTACCGAGCAAAAATGCAATAATCATCACATCATGTGCCTTTGGATTCAGCAAGTGTATTAGTATTTGGTGCATTACAAATGGATTTTCATAACTTCTTTCTCCAGATCTGAAATCACTTCAAAAAATTGTTTGTCTTACCTCTTCCTGCCCTGACCTCCAGGCATTCCTGATTTCAGACTGGCACCAAACACTTCCAGCCCTGACATCTGCCTTTCACAGACAGAGGACGTGGTTGTTACCTAAAATAGATCACAGTTTGAAGGATCAAAGTAGCTTTCACAAATGCACAGTTTTAATAAGTGCAGTCTCAGCTACTGCTACCTCTTGTCTGTCTATAGGTGAATACTGGTAACAGTAAAGAATATGAGAAGGAGATTAAAAAAGAGGAATAGTAGTTTGCTTTTCAAGCTATTTGATCTTAAACACAAGTGTGCAAAACCTGACGTCACTAATGCACAGCACTGTATTTATTCACATACATAAAATATTAAACTTATGAAAAGGCAAATTTATTTAGTAGGAAACATAATACTCTCCCTCATAAAATTACCAGCATTTAACTCTAACTACACAGATGCATTTAAATTTAACTTCACATGCCTGGAGAACAGCACTGAACACAATGCAGGCAGGATCCTATTTGCCGCTTCTCACATTTGTTTAGATTTCACAGATAATGAATTATGCATTAATAACTGTATGGAGAAATGCACAAAAACCTACCCAATTCCATTAAATGTTTAGGTGTGCTTATGATTTTGCTTGATTAATAATTTATAGAGTATAATGCTGAAACATGCTGCAACTTATACTCCTGTTTACATGTTTAATAGCTTAATGTTAAATTAACTCAAAGGGTTATCAGTGATGAGCATGACTGGGAAGGAATCAGAGTTATATAAGATAATGCAACTCACAGTGGTGGTGTTTGCTTTACTGAAGCTTATAAATTCATTTGGCTAAATACTTGAATCTATTAGAAAAATTCAATTTGTGGAGGTGAAGCAGTGATGGTTTAACAGAAATCCACCTGTTCAACTGAGGGCAGTATTTGGCTCTGGAGTAAGACAGCAAGAACTATTTGAAAAATGAATCACTTTTTTACATCGTGCCTTTCACAGCATTTTATGTGCCTAAGCTGACCTACAGGCTAAGCCACAGGGGACACTTAGTCACCAGTGAAGTGATGAGCCAGGGATGGGGAGTCTGCTGATGTGGCAGAGCGAGCCAAAATGTGACACTGCAGGAATGTGGAAGGGAGAGTGAGGCATGCTGGCTCAGAGCACTGTCCCAGTTGGAGTGCTCAGGTGAATCTTAGGATCAGTGCTAAGCCACAGGACAGCCAGCAACAGTCACTACTGTGCCAATTTTAATTATGGCTAATCTAAAATACCCACAAGTTAAGTCTCACGTGTTTAAATGCAAAACCTTGAGCTATGTGTCCAGTAATGAACTGATCCAGACTGCACCAGCAGTCTCCTTCAGCTCAGAGGAGTGTAAGGGACATCTGGAGTTTTTAAAGCTTTTTGACAACCCTGCTAGAGTTTACTTGTCCCACTATGGGATTTTTGCACATTTTCATGCTCATCCTTCTCATCTCCACACTATTCTATCTTTCCTGACTGATGGGGAAATTGTGCCTCTTGCTTGATGTGGACCAGGGAAATAAAGTGTTGGACAAGACCTATCAGCATTCGTATTAATTAATGAATGAGTTAACATGGCTAACTCTGCTTGCAGACTGCGGGTTGAACGTACACAAGCAGTGCTCCAAATACGTGCCCAACGACTGCCAGCCAGACCTCAAGAGGATAAAGCGAGTCTACTGCTGCGACCTCACCACGCTGGTGAAGGCCCACAACACCCAGCGGCCCATGGTGGTGGATTCCTGCATTCGGGAGATCGAAGCAAGAGGTTTGTGTGCTTGGGAGAGCAGCAGACACAGCGAAATGAGGATTACTTGAATTACATGCTAAGCTAGAACCCGTGCTGTGCTTGTGCACACTGAGGACTGGATGAGAAAATGGGTTTTTAAGCGTAGGTGATACATTGCTTTGCATTAGCTAGTAAAATTAAATCATGGCATTCCTTAATGCAATTCACTGAAATTCTTTCTGAAAGCATGTCAAAACATGTATTACATTACACTTCTGAAAGGGGTGAACTTTGAAGTGAACTTCTAAGTTCATGTTTATGTATCTTTTTTCATTACTTTATTTTAACATACCTAGGGACACATCTCATTTCAGAGCAATCAGTTTAAATCAAATCAATTTTTAATAACCTTTATGGACATTGTGGGGAGGAGAGCACGAGTGACTGGAAGTGACTCGGACAAGTGAGGCCAGGAGCTATGGTGTTTTGTGGCAGGACATATCTCATGATGCTTGGTGACTGACTGATGGATCCTGTGGCACGGGCAGCATGTCACAGCCAAAACTCAAGCTTGTGACAGGTTTTTGGTAAACGGATGCATGCCAGATTGAAGGAAAAACATATCCCCTTCAATAATCATGTATCCCCCTGTAATATTCATGTATTTTTCTTTTGGATAGCAAATGTGCATGTTGTGCTGCCCAATAAGGCAAATTTTCCTGTTAGTCACAGCTTCAGCACAGGAATCTAATAATGTTGAATTCATGGCATCCCAGTAATCTGCATAGCAACACACTGATGCTAGCCATAGGGATTTCAAACCCACGCATCATCTACTGAATTGACTCAAAGACTTACTAGTAAATCCCCTGCACTGCTCTGTAAAGCTCTAGCAGGATTATATCATCATTGCAGGGACAAATGGAAAGAATAGTATGGACTAAGACAGAAGAGCTTTACTCTGATGATATAGCAGGAAGCTACATTGCATTTGAGATCTAATCACTTACTTGTACATTTATTGATTGAGATAAAATCTGCTGCCTGCTCTCTGTTTTTTCAACATCTTTATATTTCTTTCCTTAATTGTCATAGAGCTATGAAAGATTCTGATTTTGTTCTTAAGAAGACAAAGAATATTGTAACTTATAAGTAGGTTAGCACAGTGCATAGTTACAATAAGGGATTTGGGGATTGAAATTAATAATGTATGTGTAACTTGGTTTGCTCTGCTGAGCTGCCCTGCATTTCATGTTGGTGTGGAGCAACGGGGCAAGAGTTGTGCAAGTGAGCAGATCTCTTGTGGTGAAAGAACTGTAGAAGGGATGTACTGATGTGGGGAAGAACTGTATCCATCACATCTATCAGCTGTGTATAAGTAAAAACTGAACAGCAAAACAGGAACAAATCGTGCTCATAGAGAAAGGCAGTCTTTTACTTGCATTGCTATTTATCATTCGGCAACTGGTAAAAGGAACGGAGACCTCTAAAGCTTTATTAATTATAGCCAAATCCAGGAAAATCTCCTACATAAAATGAATAAATCGTAATAACATCACATGCCTCACCATTAGCAAATTGCAGTATTTTTCTCTAACATAATCAAATCAACCATGTACCTAATAAAATCAGAAAGTATAAATTCTAAAATGCTTTAATCCTTTAAAAAAATTTTTTGACATCATCTTGATCTTTCCTTAACTGCTCCAGTTTCCCATTACAAATAGCATTTTGCATTGCTTAGTAGGTCTGCTGTTCTTGCTTTATTGTTCTTAAGCCTAAATATCTGTTGGTTACTGAAGCTAAGTTAACAAGAACTTTTTGTTTCAGGTTTAAAGTCCGAGGGCCTCTATAGAGTTTCAGGCTTCACTGAGCACATTGAAGATGTGAAAATGGCCTTTGATCGAGGTACACCATTTTTTAATCTTGTACAGTTTTAATCTAAGCTTTCAGTTCTAGGACATTTCAGATCTTTCAGGGTTTATATATGCACCATGGTAATGAAACTGACATATATGCATATAACCTGTCTTTTCTGAGTTTAAAGTGAACTGTAGTCCTTTTCATAAGGAGAAATTATATTTCATAGTTGGAAGGAATAATTAAACGTGAAGTATTAGTGTTTAAGTGGGGTACTGGACAATTGCTCAATCTAGCAGCACAGCCTAGGTCCTAATTCAAGTGTGAGCATAGATGGTACCAGGGGAAAGTCGTTAGTCCTGTCTTTAATAGACTCAGCACTTTACAATACAATAATCTGTTTATGAGTTTAAGGACCAGGAATTCCAACTGGGAAGTCCTTCTGCATGTAGCCTTGTAGAAAGCACTGCACCACTGTGCACGTGATTGCATCTGAACAACAGATGAGAGGGGCATTGAGGAGATCAGTTGTACAGCATATTGAAAAACTAACAGTTAAAACACTGCCTGATTACCATCCTCATAGCCCTTCTGAATCGATTGAGCTGATTATGTTGGTTCTGGTTGTGCACAGAGTCTTTGCACACAGGACTAACTTTAAGTGTGTATTTAAGTGAGCAACAGGGTAGGGCCTCCATTAATAGAAAATACCTTTGCGAGTATATTTGAGAAGTTACATAAATATTCTTCGAATTTCCCATAAATAGTGGTTTCCTTCCTACTTAATTTTTTCAGGTATTTCCTCTGCCATGGTAGGGAATAGGGTCAGACACAGCCCTGTGATCACAAGTCCATGGGTATGAGGCAGGTCCAGGTCAAGCCAGAGAGTCAGCTTGTGGGTCAGGGTAGTGACCAGAAGGGTGGATGGCCCCACACCAGCATGGTGCAGCTGCAGACAGCTGTGATGTCACTCAGGCAGGGACTGAGGGCCCAGGGGGCCCATGGGCAGGAGATGTGGGGGCTCCAGGGGAGGCTACAAAGGCCAGCAAATTCTGTGGATGACACATCTTACACTTGCTGTGCCTGCACATTTCTTGTTTGGAGGCAGTTTGTTATGCAGACAGCTCCATACAGAAAGTCCAGCTAGGAATTTCCAAACTGGCTGTTTTCATCCTGAAATGTCCTTTAAAAAATAATACATATTTTAAAATATGTTGGATGCTGTGAACATATGCATACACACACATAGGTCAGCCATTCTTTGGGCCAGAGAGATGCACAGTGATATGACTGCTATCATGGCAAGGTAGTGTTCCAGATGTGCCACATGCAGCAATGATCCTGGGAGGCTCACAGTCCTCATAGGTGCCATTCTGCTCCCTGCAGGTAGATCTGGCCTGGCAAACTCTTTTTTTCTGTGTGTTAATTTTCGTTTAACTGTAACAACCTGGATGAAACCCAGGAGAGGAACAGGTTTTAGATGGAAGAGTTGGGAGAAAGCAGATTTAAATTTATGTCTGAGCATGACTTCAACACTGCTGCAGCTGTAGTTCCTTTGCAAATGCTTTGAACCACTGGAGCCACTTCAGTTTATTGCCTATTTATTAAGTATACTCCTGGCATAATTGATGGCAATACACACTTGGCAATACACACTTTCTTCCCACAGCAAGGAAGAAAGTGTGATTTAAAAAGGCAGCAGCACCTAGAAACAGGAAGTGACTAGCAGCATTGGATTTCCAAAGGGAAAAAAAGCATGGCTAAACATGAAAGCAGAGAAAGAAAGAACAGAATTTGCATACATAGGCTGTGGGGAAGGCCACTGGACAGGAATAGACCAAAATCTGTGTCTTCATTTTTTTAAAACTTTCATGAGGGGAAAAGGCTAAGAAAGGAAAGAGTGTTGCCATTAATAAAAAGGCATGAATTAAAGCAGTAGAATAAAAAACATAATCCTGTTACGAACTAGAGAACTAGGGTATTGCAGGGACCAGAAGCTGACAACTTTCAACACTTTCCTGTGTTGAAAATGTTTTCTCCCTGAACTGGGGTGGAAAAGCAGGAAGAGTTGAGAGTTTTACAGGAAATTATTTAAAGAAAAACAAAATAGGGTTTTTTTTTGTTCTGTCTTGTGGGCTGTGCAGCTTGAAGGTGGTTGTCACCTGGCAGAAGTTTGAATTGGCAAGACACTTCCAACCTGAGAGCTCAGGGCTTGCTTCCCTGTCAGATCCTTACAGAGACAGGGATGCCACCCTCTCTTTTGCATCCCAGCCCCATAGGTAGGAACACACTGCTTTTCTGTTGCCCTCTTAACTCTTCTAGTACTAGAAGCCAGAGCAGCATAGAGTGAATGATCCCAAGAATGAGGATTATCCCAGTTCTCTGTCCCAGGTGAAAGAGCTGAGAAAGAAAGGATCTGACTGCCAGGTGGAAGGTCTTGTCTTCAACACCACTTGGAATTTTTCTGTTCAAATTTAATTTTCTGTCCAAAAAGTGAAGTTTGTGAGGGTTTTACAGAATTTGTATTTCCACATTCACTAAAGGAAAGAAACTAAAAAAAAAAAAAAAAAAGTAAATTACAGGAAAATTAAAATTACAGGAAATTAACTTTTTTGGGGGGGGCAGATAGTCAAAGGAGCTGCTGAGAGCAGGGGTATGAACCAGAGAAGAGAACTCTTTAATCTAATTGATAGTCTTGGCACACTACTGGAGGATGTACACTGGCCAGGAATAAATTTCATTTAACAATTTAAGGACCATTTTTTAACCATCTGAAAACAAGGCTTTCAAACAACCTTCTATAAGAGCAGGGATAAAACCCATTAGCTAGTTTTATAAATGGAAGTTGTAGGGTTTACAAGAAGGTGCCTGCAGTGGCAGAACACTGCACTTCAGCATTCTAGAGGTCCCTCCTTGCCCTTAGTTTCTGAGTCAGTCCCCAGGCACCTGGATAAATTCCAGGACACTTTCACATGTCCAGAAATACAGCATTGAGTAAAAGGGTTTGAAAACAGACAGGCAAGGAGTCCTCCCATTTTAATGCGCAGGATGCATCCTTCAAATAATGCCATCAAGTGTTCTGGTTCCAAGTTCCTCATCAAGCCACAGGGGCCAGAAGACAGCAGGATACAGGAGGATGAGACATGGGAGCTGACTTGGCCGTGGGGGACCTCTCCTGCTGATCTCATGTGCAGCTGAAGGGGTGCAATGAAGAGCAGCCAGCTCTCCCTCTGACTAATTCTGCCTTGACAAAGAGGCAGTCACTTGGTGCTTCCAAAGAATCACAGCAAGAACAGAAAAAAGTTACCATCTCTGGAAGAGAATAGCATCCCACATAATATTACTTGGGCCAAATGTAGCTGTTATAGTTGGTTTTAAAAAAGGGTGAAGTTGGTCCTCATCTGATTTAAACTGCCTTCCAAAGCCCAAGCAGTGTAAATACCCCTACTGTAAATTAGCATTAGGTTCTCTGAGGCATTGACAATGTTCCATTTTAGTGATTTTTGTAATGAGAAGGAGGGGAATAATGTGGATTTATTTAATCTAGTGAATGTTGGTGCTGTAGAATGACAGTTGCTCTCTGTCAGCATTGTTGAGCTGTGGCGTTGTGGCATCCAGAGAACACCCATTGTGCATTTTATCCACAGAGCTGCCATTGTCACCACCGCATTCTGTCCCCCCACTTGTTTGTACAACTGGCTGGTACAATACACTGGCTAAAAATATTATGCTGTTAAATATTACATGAGCACTTAGAGGCATCCTGAATCATACTCTTTTGCCAGTGTAGCTGAAAACCTGTCAAATGCCAAATCCAAGAAAAAACTAAAGAAGCATGCTAGCGTGGTAAAGGTTGTGCAATGGAAAAAAACACTTAGGAGAAAGGAACTTAAATAAAACCTAATTCAGTATTCAGAGGGCATTGGTGAGGTTTTAAGAATGTAATACTTATTCTATTTCATTCTGTAATGAACTATTGATAATTTCTATGGCATCCGAAATCATCTGAAACCTTTAAGGAAAAGAATAAAAACTTTATTTTTCTTGAGATATTCAGATTTCAACATAATACAACAAAATACATTGAGAGTCAAACTAACAAAGAGAGAGAAATTATGGGGTTTGGGTAGAATTAGGTTTGTAAAGCTGAAATTTACTATGTGTTTGTAATCCAAAATATAAAAAAAACCCCTATATTAACATATGGATGCTGCAATTTTACTGAAAATGCCAACTACAATCTGAAAAAGTTCCTGTATTGAAGAGTGAAAAAATTATTGTGGTAATGCAGAAGGTACCATGTAAACCACATGTAATTCATATATGCATACACACACCAGTCCCTACATATCTGCTGCAAAAATGTGCAGATATTACAACAGGTGTATTGCTGGGTTCACTTTAAAATAAACTTCAGTGCATTTCCAATGGATGTGTATTTGTTTCTGAAGAGAAGAGTAAAATCTTTGACTCAGGAATTCATAATTTTTCCTACAGTAAGCACATATGCAAATAAGAGTTATGTTTGAAATACATTGTATTTTGAAGTACCTCAAGCTGAAGTGCCCCTTTAAGGAAGCTTGCTGGGCTGCTTTGTAAAGTACTAAATAAATAACACTTCCATTTAGTATACTGGTGACCTGGATAATAGATGTAAGCTTGTGCTTTGCTGTATCTGTTCTGATGCAGCTGCTGGCCCTTGGAGGTATCTGTTTTCAGTGGAGAGTTTTGAGTGCACAGTGTCCATCAATTAAATAGAGCTCTCCACACGAAGCTTTACAAGACTAATGCCACCGTTCCTGGAATGTGTGGATTAAACAAAAGATTGGGGCAGTGCAAACATCCTCCTAGGGCTTATTGATGCTGTATTAAATTAAATGCTGATGGATGTATTCAGACTGCTCAGCTGCATCAAGAAAGGCTGTTTGTTTTAAACACTTAAGCATATAATCTCCTCTTGATGAGAACATGTAGTGCTATTAGTCTTAATGAGAATTATGTGCATACATTGGACAGGATGTATCCCTGAAAGATTAATGCCATAGGTTTGTATAAAATGTCTGCAATCAATATAAACTCTTTTACTGTGCTGTGAAAGCCTTTATCTCCATCTTGGTATCAAGCACCCCCACTCATCTGTCTGTATCAGGGCATGTCCACAAGCACTGTCACTGTGAGACAAGCAAGGCAATGGCTTTACAACATGTCAGCACTTTGCTGGTAACAGCCCAAGCTTGTGCCTGCATCTCCTGGCAGACACAGCAAACCCCTCTCGGCTGCACAAGCAGGCAGAACCTTGCGTCACTCCACTCACCATGTGGTCCTCACCTGCCCCACCTGTCCTGAGGGAAGCCTGAGGTAAAGCTGGGGGTTAAATCCAGCCAGCCACACCCTGTACTTGACCATCTTTCTACTGGAAGACTGCCAAGATAGAGAGGTCCCAGGAAGGGAGGAAAGCAGAATTTCTTGATATGGAGAAAAAATGTGGGTCATGAGGGTACTAGGTAGTACAGAACAGAGGTAGTCATTTGAACTTGAAAAATTATAGTGCTCCTACTTTGCTGCTACTTTTTGTAATTTCACTCTTTGCAAGCCAGGACTTCGCAGCAACACCTGTAAACTTTAAGTTCATGTGTTTAAAAGTGCTCTTTCATAGAGTTCTGACTAACTGTTATATTGCGACACACAAAATGTATGCCTTTTTAGATGCATAATTCATCTGTTTATCATTTTATTCATTACAAGTATCCATATTAATTTAAAAAACCCATGATGCACATTTCAGAATAATTGTATAGCTAAATTCCTTAGCATGACTATTTGAATTCAGATCTTTGCAATAAATAAATAAGTCAAATATTAAGATAGTAGAAGATAGCATAAAATAAGACAGCTTTCTTTTCAGCTAATCACTATAGTTATGTTGGTACAAGATATCTAAGATTTGGATGTTTCTTGATTTTTCCTACTGGTCTCCTGAGGGTGACTGGAAATTTATGTTATTTCTCCATGCCTGTCTTTCCCCAAGTGCAGATAAAAATATGATTCATATTCCTATGCACAGATCTGCAGATGGAAAATATGATGTCAGAACAAATTATTAATAGCTTAGTTTCAGTGAATAAATGGGCTAAATGCAAGAAATATGTTATTAACATGTTTTTTTCATCCAACATTAAAACAGTATGTTTGAGGTGATACTCTGCAGATATGGATACTGTAATCACCAGCCCCTCCAAAAGATGTGAGCAAATAAATTGTTTACTAAAACATAAAGAAACTACCATTCCTCATTGATATACTGTAAACTTGGTAGCAATATATTCTCATTTAAGCCTTCCGAGCACTTTCAGGTTGATTTTCTTTTCAGGTTGCACACAATAAATCTGACTTAGAAGACTAGCCTTGCTTCCCTCAAAATTAGGGTGGTTTTAAACAGATTTCTTCCTCCTTTTCTAGATGGTGACAAGGCTGATATTTCTGCCAGTATTTATCCAGACATAAACATCATTGCTGGAGCACTGAAGCTCTATTTCAGAGACTTACCAATTCCTGTGATCACCTATGACACCTATTCCAAGTTCATAGAGGCAGCAAGTAAGTAGTGCTTAGCATTTGTACCAACCTTTATTTACATTTCCCATCCGTAAAGCTGTCCATGTTAAAGGAAAGGACAGAAAAAAACTGGAAGGATGGGTGCTGTCTTCATTCCTTCTCTGCCATGTCCTTTATTCACATGAAGCTTTTGCCTGATTGTTCATCAGATGGGATGTCACTCAGGTTAAAAAAAAATAAAAGCAAATGAATGGTATCAAAATAAGCGACTAGTATCAGAAAGTGTGGTTTCAGTGTCTTTTTGTATGTCAAGATAAAAAAATAGTGTAAATCCTGCTAAATCTAAAAAAATTTTAGAGAGATTGCCAAACAGTTCTAAATGAGCACTGATGCTCAGTATATGTAGGTATCATTCATACCTACATATTTAAATACATTGAGAAACCTTGAAGTAATTCCATGCCATTTCAATCTCTAGCTAAACCTACATATTCAAGCATAGTGTCCTAAAGTCATATATCTACACTCCCATCTAGTTTTGAGGGCTAATGAAAATACTCTTTTGTAATATTTTAAATAGGCAGTTCTGGGCAGAAGAGCACGGGCACTGGGCATGAAGCACTTAACAAAGCTCGGGCTGTAGACAGAGCTACAGACTATGGACTATGGAGATAACTCCTGGGAGGTCTTTGTTGCTGATTTCTTTTAAAAACCCTTTTTTTTTTTTTTTTTTTTTTTGAGGATGTAGAAATTGCTGACAAGTGTCACATTTATGAGCACAATATTTATCCCTGCAAGCACAGTCAATGGCTTGTAAATGATTCCATAATAATAAGTTATCTTCCTGATTTATTGCTGTGTACACATGGAAAGCCCTATTAACATTAATCCTGTTTGGTGTTTTTACAGAAATCTCCAATCCTGATGAACGACTAGAAGCAATACATGAAGTGTTGATGTTACTCCCTGCTGCTCACTACGAGACACTTAGATACCTAATGATTCATCTCAAAAAGTGAGTTAATTGACATGCAGGGTAATTCTTGAAGAGCTTAACAATTTTCTGCTTTGAAAGAGAAATATTACAGAAAATCCTAATAAAGCTTCCATTAGCACTGCCTCTAAACCAATAATGTTACAGATAAGCAGACAAGCTGTTTGTATAAGTGCATATAAGCTGTCCACTTATGTAGCAGAGATCCTTTTACTGGCATATTATTTCAAACCTTTCAAGAGTTAATTGACATTTGTCACCCCTCTCTAAGGCAGATAATATCTGAAAAATACCCAGTGGTGGGTACTCCAGAGATGTACTGCTGTGAAGCAGCACTAGCCCATGTTTTGCTTCTGCCTCCCCTTACCTCCTGTTATGTCTTCTTGAACAACAGCCCTAAAAGGAAAGAGCTATCTCATGAGTTGTTTCCTCACATCACAGGAAGCCAAGAACCAAGCAGGGCCTATTTTTATATGCCTAGTAAAAGTAATACAGGTCCCAGTTATATCTCTCCTGGTTTTAAACAAGTTCTGCCTCATTTGCTTTCCAAAGCTTCTTTAGGCATACATAAGACATCCATGAGAGGCTTCATAAGGCATACAGAATTTTCAAAAGTGCCTAAATTTAATTTTTAAGGTACTTAGGAGTACTTCCAAGTTTTCCAAGTTTTCAGCTAGGTACCTAGAAAAATTAAGGACTGCTCCAGAGAGGGTCCATCACTTCCATTAATTTCAAGCAAAACTGTTTTTCAAAACCATGCTAACTCTACTTTGGTGCTTTGGGTATTTACATGCCTCAAGAGGTCTTCTTTGTCAGTTTTTAAACTGAAGCTGAGTACAGACTGGTGCTGTCATCTCAAAGCAGGCCTTCATTTATGGCTATATTGCCCAAGTTATTCCTTGTTAAACTTTGCTACTTGGAAACAACAGGAAAGGGGATAAAGGAGGAAAAAAGCTACTGACCTTTTATTCAGAAAATCACTGATCTCTTCTTAGTTGTCCCACTACTTGCAACACAGCCATAAATGTGGAGTACTTCTTGGGTTTCATCTGCACTATTCTGCACTATTAATGCCAACCTAAAAAGGCCTCAATTCACATAAAGCTGCATCAGAGAACTCTTGTGAAGTGCATTTCATGCTCTACCAGGTTCTCATTATGCAGAGACTTTTCCTCATTTTGAATCAGCTCAGGTCATTACAATTGAGTAATTTTTCCCCTTGATGGAACATTACCTGGGCATGCAGGAGCTTCTTTGGACTCTGCAGAAATGAGATGTGCAAATACCCACCCTTGTCAGTATGTATGCATGGACAACTGATGGTGACTCACATTAGCTTTTAAGAAGGCCTGTGGAGGCTATAGAAAAGTGACCTGCACATAGAATCAGTACTTTCATATCCTGGCAGCAAATTTTTAATATACATGTATGGACATATCTTCCTGCTTCTCATTAACTGCAGTCCAGGCTTTGGTTCAGCTGTTGAGCTGAACTACTGATGAGGCAGAAAGAGTCTGAAGTGCTGATTAGGCTTCCTCTCTCAAATATCTACAAGTCACGCAATGAGTTTTCTCTCCATTCCCAAATTGTAGCTTTTGGTGTCTGCATGGAAATGAAGTGTACATCAGTTCCTATGGAGAATCTGTTGGAGAGATTTGAATGTGAAAGGAAAGAATCATTAAGGTTCAGACTGTGCTGTTGTGTAAATTAAACACAGAGTTCCAATTTCAACCCCCTAGGACTCTTGCTGCATGGATAAAACATGCACCAGTATAAGGGAGTCTATGTAAGGACTGCAGGGTCACAGCATCTACACCACCGCTGTTTCTCAGTTGAAAAGAAACTCCAGAGTTGTTAAAAGCACAGGAAAATCAGCAGAGGACAACATCAGCAACAAAAAAAAATGAGTTTGTTGGTCAATTAATTACCTTCCTGATAACTTTTTGCTCAAAACTGAAGGAAATGCAATAGCATGAGCAGTCCCCCATGTGGTGAAATACATCCAACTCAATCCACACTGACACTGCAGTCAAGCTCTGAATCTTCTCAGTGTTCACCCCAGCTGTGCAGCAAGCCCCACACTCCTGAACAGAGGTGCTAGTAAGATCTGTGTAGCTTTGCACAGCTGTTGAACATCTGTGCTGCATACATGCACAGAGGAAAAGCAGAGTGTCAGACATACAATTGCTTCAGCTTCGAGGTGAAGAGGTGGCTTCAGCTTCACAGCCTTGGTTTGTATTTGCTCCTTGCAAAGCACATCTATCATATGTGCTAGAAGATGAGGATGTATCTGTGAGTAGGGGTACTAATGGATTTCTGTCCTGAAAGCAAAGAGGAACAGCATTTTTCTGTGACAGAGCCATTCTTTGCAGAGCGACAATAGCAGAAGCACAACCAAGTCATACGAGTGCCTTGCAAACAAGGGAAGTCCAGAGTACTTCTGGTTTCAGCCACTTTGTGCCCCTGTGACAGCATGAGTAAATCCAGCTGGGAATTGCCATGGCTAGGGAAGGCCTCAGCTGTTGCCAGGAGAGCTGTCTCCAAAACTAGATGTGCTTCACCCTGGCAGAGTAGTTGTATGAAGGAGATGTGAAACCTTATCCAGGCTGTACTTCTCACAGGAAATGTCTGGTCCATGACTGATCAAGGACCATGATGGATCAAGGGACTGTGGCTGTCCAACACTACAGTGCAAGAGTGCTCTCAGGACTGAACTCAATATGCCACTCAAATAGGACAACACTGATGTGATCCAGCACTGCTACCTGGAGGGAAACCTTGAGAACACTTGCATTTTCCAGGAGGCCTGATTTTCCATACAGGGCTGACTTCTCTGCAGCTTGGCCAATCCTTAGTGACCTTTCTTTGCTTCAGCCACAAGCAGTCCATCTATTCTTGCATTTACATTATAGGACCTATGTCAGCAAACAAAACAACCTGGGCTCTTCCCTGAAATGCCTCTGCTCTCTGTCAAGGATAGATGGCATTTATAGCAGCCCAGTTCAAGCAAGCCACCTTTCCAGGCAGGTGCAGGATTCAGCCTACTCCTGAAGTGTAACAACGAGTTGGAATCACTCAGCTCCTGGTTGGCCTAAGGCAGCCAGCAAGGCAGAAAATCCATGTGAAGGGGTGGGTTCCTGCAGGCTGGAATCATGTCTGGGAGCCTTGGTAGTCTAAGGAAAATCTGTGCCTGTATTTGTGGAGCACACCCTCACTCCCTGTGTGATACACACCAAGCCCAACCTGCCAGAGAGTTACTCTAGCATAGAGGACTGCTCCATACATCACTATTTAAATCATGATTATGCTTTTAAAAAAGCAATTGCCACTAATTCTTACACCCTAACAGACAGTCACATGGAAAAATGACTGAAGAGGCCCATGAGAGGTGTTTAAAGGCAGTAAAAATTGCAGTCCCACCGCAGCTGCATTGTACTTCTGAAAAAGTAACAATATGGAACTGTAAAACAGTTACTGTATCGAGAAAAATGAAAAATGTCTACATACCAGTGCTTGATGTGAAGCAAGACTACAGACAGAGATGCAGATATTCTTTTTTTTCTGGAAAGCAAGCAACTAATTACTTTCTTTCTTTTTTTTTTTTTTTTTTTTATTATTTTAGGGTTACCTTGCATGAAAAGGAGAATTTTATGAATGCTGAAAACCTGGGAATAGTGTTTGGACCTACTTTAATGAGACCTCCAGAGGACAGTACCCTTGCTACACTGAACGACATGCGGTACCAGAAGTTAATTGTGCAGATTTTAATAGAAAATGAAGATGTTCTCTTCTAGTCAGAGAGGCATATCTTCAAAGCCATTTGTTTTAAGATAATTAGTCTGAAGTACAAACAACATTTCTTTCAATTTTTTTAAACAGAAAGGAAGAGTTCCTTGACTGCACTTCAATTTCTGCAAAGTTGCAGATGGATGCCAAAATGTTTAGGGAAAGCCTATGTCTCATAGACATATGCCTCTTTGTAGAAGGGAAAAAGAAGGTCAGAAAAAATCCTCTTACCTTGTATCTTTTGCCTTGCCTCAGATGTATATTTGTTTTGAGAAGTTTCAAACAATTTTATTGTTAACTTATTAAGAAACACAAAACATATTTTAATATGGCTAGAGAAGCAAAAAGGTACTTAATCAGTGTTACTTGTATATGCCTATACCTTTCCTTCTTCATGAGACGTAATTATATATGTCAATTGTGAAACAGAACCTATATTATAAAGATATTTTTACTTTACCTAGCTGAAAGAATGGCATTTTATTTTAGCAAACTATAAATCAATGCGGTGCATTGATTATTTTCACGTAATTATTTCCTGCATTTTTGCTATGATATATTGAAAACAATTGCCACTAATGCAGTATTATCCTGACATACCTCTTCCATTGCAAGTGTTTTAAAGGTGAATACCTTTCTTGGGCATATTTCAGCTTTCCTTAGGTTTCTTTGCATTTAGGCACTAGCATCCTAGGACTGTACACATCTAGCTATTTGCTATTTCCCAAAACATATAACATATTCTCTCTTTTTTTTTTTTTTTTCTCCCATGTAAAATAAGGTCTTGAGAATTTTTTTTAAGTCCTGGTGGTAGTATCAGTTTCACATGCCAGATTTTTCTTGGATTACAGTAATATATAAGTTACGTGATGCTGGGACACTGGATATTTTCTGGCCTTGTTGAAAGTCAGCACTTTTTTGGGTGAATGATGAAGGATTTGGTTTTTCTGTAAAAATTGACTTATGTTTTGTCATGTTTCTCTATTTATAAATGTACAGTAAATCTGCTAAAATTGTAGGTATTTATCTTGAATGTGTTTCCTGATGGTTTGTTAGAAAAAAAAAAAAAAAAGAAAGACAAAATGTGTAGGACATGTGGGAGCTGGTAAATTTAATTATTACCAAATTTTAATATTTTTCTCCCCTCACAAACATTGACCTACAGAGTTTGTAGTCTAACTGCAACTTATTCCTAATGTTAAAACTGTTTCTTAGCATGAAGTGTTTCTGCAAGCATAGAAAATCAACATACTTCACTACCAAACTCAATTTTCAGTACAAAAAAAATTCTAATACTCCCTCATCTTGATCATTTGTATCACATGCTTGGTAACTCAGTGATGCAGTTTCCTGAATTATTTCAGGGAGCACATGTTTCTATTCAAATTGAAAAATATGTGTAACTATGATAATGAAGAGAGGTAGAGGGTATGACTGTAAATTTGTCGTCTTCTAGAGAAATAACTAAGGGCTAGATAAATTAACCCAGATTGCAGAGCAAGCGCTAAATAGTCTGAGTTCCCAATACTTCCATAGAGCCTCCTGCCTTGTACAGGACTATTTGTTGTAGGTTATGTACTACTTAATACTGTCATAAAAATGATCTGGAAATGGTTTTATTTTGTGAAGTGAAATATGCTTTGTAATTTATGATAGTGTAAATGGAAGGAAAAATCCCATTAAATGTGTTAAAAGAGTTTTGGTGTCTGTCACTGACTACATGGCAAGCTGCCAAACAAAAATCAATTACTAATTACCATTGTGACATTGCTGGAAACTTTCCCGCTCAAAAATTTAGAACAGTTTTACTGCATGTTGCAGTTTCAGATTGGCACCAGGTTGCCCATGCTACCACAGCCAAGCACATGCACACGTTTATTTTCAGAGACCACCCTGAACCACCTCTTTGCAAAACTTCAAGCAAGCAATGAATCCCAACATCAATCTAATCAATATCCAAGAATCAATGCCATCAGAGTGTTTTTCCACACTCTTGAACACATACATTTGACTAACAATGGTTTTCTTTATTTTTTTCTGGTCAGTTCCATTATGAGTTGTTTTTTTAAGGTAGAACACATGCATCTTTAGCTTGTCTCACCATCTGGAATCTCCAACACATGTCCCATCTTAAGGACTTAATGAGCGTACAAGGCAGTGTGCCTGGAAGCACCCATGCTTAGTGTCTGGAGAGCAGTTTCTAATCTGTTGGACAAAGGGATGAATATGATTCTGCATCTTAAAACACAAATATCTACAAAATTGTTCACATTTCACTTGGCTAACTGATCAACCAATGCCCGGCATTCCTCTGTGCATACTGAGCATGGAGGTAAGGCCCCTGTCCCCTCCACACCTCATTAGTGCCACCTTGTGCTGTGCCTGCTTCATCTCCTGTCAGACTTGCTGTGGCCATCACTGCTGCACCTGGGGTTGAGTAGCCCAGCTGAGGTCAGACCATTTCAGGTTCACCATTTGAGGAAGTAAAAAGGCAGCAGACTTTTGTTGTATTGTGTTTTTATATCTCTGTAACAGTTCTGTAATGGTTTGCCCCTTGAGTAGGCATGGGGGCAGACTTCCCTCTGCAAAACTGACTGCTGAGACAATAGAAGAATCATGTTTACTTTTAATGGAAACCCATAATCCAGTACACAGGGGAAAAAATGGGTCTGACTGGTTTAAACTAAATCCTTCCTTTTGCTTCAAAGCATTCAGCAAGGGCATGATGACTTATCTCACATGAGGCACTAGCAGCAAGTAGTAAGAGTCCTCTGAAAGATGCTCCAGGAGGCTGTGTGTGAAGTTACCCATGTAACTTCCCGGCTAGGTCATTTCATCTCATGTAGAAGACAGTTCTGTACCATTGGGGGCAGGTGAGACACCAGTGTCTGACTGCAGTGGATCCTGCCTGCAGCCAGGTGTTCAGCAGAAAACTTGTTCCCCTCCAGGTATTGGAGAAGGCCTTTGGTGAAGCAGCAAGTCCCCTCCTGCAGCCACCCACTCCCAATTCCCATCTGCCATTCAACTATCCCCATGTTCTGGGTGCCATTCTGTACACCCTCATAGCAGCTGGGGGGAGACAACTTGCCTTCCATAAAGCAGAAGTGTCTTAGCCACGATCAGTGAAACATTACATCAAAGTTATGTTAATGGTTTGTAAGGTGGTAGCTTTCCAGAGTGCCATGGAACAATTGAAATCTCTTCTTTATACTCATCTTTGTGAGACTCTGCTGTCAGGTTTAAGTATTTGGAACCCACTGGGGAAGTGAGCAAAGGAATTGTTCTCTGACACCACCATGCTGGAGACAAGGCAGCATGCTCTATGTCTGACTCCAAAGCACACACATCCTGAGAGGGAATGGGAACACGGACAGGGAACAGTCAAAGGGTTTCCTCAAAAGAGACACCAACTCAGGGCTCCTCCACCCAGACACCAATTGCTGAGACAATTATCTCTCTCCTACTGTCAAATACTATTGGAATTGGACAAGGGATGTAGAAGTTACTGAGGAAGAAGAGTCTGTGGGGGAAAGAAAGAGAAAAAAAGCGCATAGTGAGGAAAACTTTTTTTAACATGAAGTTACAAAGTACAAAGAAGACAGACCCTTGTTCTGAACTCTCTGCTTTGCAAGCTGAGGTAAGTTTAAGCTGCAAAGCACAAAGGTGGGTGAATTGGAACCACATTCATTTTATTTCTAAAGAAGAGGTAAGACTACACTTTTCCTCACATATAACTTTCTCAAACCTCACACAACATTTGAGTCTTATTGACAGAGACAGTGCTACAGGGGCACTTAGCCTAAGACTCTGGGAAGGAATGTATCAGGTTTGGGGTTTCTTCTGAAACAAGGTTTTTGACAGACCTGGACTGTGTATTACTGGGAAATTCAGTACACGGGAGGGAGAAGGGATTGCAGATGTGGTTAAACTCTGAGCTTAGTGAGACCTTGGAGAGATGCTGAAAATACCTGGAGTAATAAATAGCTGGACTGAATCACAGAATCACAGAATCATAGAATAGTTTGAGTTGGATGGGACCTTTAAAGGCTATCTAGTCCAACTGCTCTGCAACCTCCCTGCAGGAGCCTGTCTGACCATCTTCTTATCTCTCTTATTGACAAGTACAGAGTGAAGTTCTGCAGAAAAGAGAGGAAAAATATTGCAGTGCCAATAAACCCCCTACCCATAACCAGGGACCAAAAGCACAAAAACTCTTTGAGTAGGGAGGTAGTTCACAAACACTTAGGCAAGAAGAATGCCATCCAGCTGGATCTTCAAAGCAGAATTACACTGTTATCCCTACAGCTATCTAAACGGAATGAAGAGACTATAGGGCTAATAGAGATAAGGGTGAGAGCATCAATACGCTTTATGTTCTTTAGCTGTAGAGATTAATTCCTTGATTAAAGAAAACAGTTAAGATTCAGAAATCTGAACCTTAGGGAACTAAGATTATTGCTGAGTGCTCTAGGGCCTGCAAATTCAGGACATCAGTGGATCTTATATGGGGCCATACTTTACATTATCTTTCTCCAAAGGCATGGTGTTCTGAATATAATTATGCTGATGCTACAGGTAGTGCCAGGACTGGGAATTCAAAGCCTGAAGGACATGGATTATTGCAAGATGTTTTAAGGACTGCAGTTAGGAAGAAAGCTTGTGTCAGAGGGGTCAAGTGCTTTGTAGGCTACAGTAGAAATGAACAGCTAAGTAGAGAAACTGTCAGGGTTCAGTTGGCAGCAGATTTGGGAATGGCACAAATCAAGGTTGCCACTGGAAGCTGCTTTCATTGCAGAGCCTGACAAGGTGCAGTCAAAATATTCTCTCTTTTCTTGAAAGTATGAGCCATTTGCTACCACTAAAAGGACTGTTATAATGAGGAGCAGAGTTAGATCTTGAAGAGCGTAAATTGCTGTCAGCCATATTTGAAGATACCTTAATTTCTGTTCTACTGTAGGGCACAAATGATAATCAATGTACATAAAAATCCATATTAATTACCACATGCTGCTGCCTAAGAACTTCAGGAGACTGGGCTCCATAGGTATCATAACATCCATAGGTAACACTTAGGGTTAAGTTAGTAATCCAAATAATGAAGAACCAGACTTGTCACTGCAAGTTGCACAGCCCTCAGTATTGGGAATAGGAATGATGTTATAGGGATGATGTCAATAAGGAGCTGTTGTTCATGGTGGGGTTTTGGTTGTTTCAGACGTGAGTGTCACAGTTACAATTAAAGTCGGAATTAGGGACAGACCTTGGAAATCTAAAGCCTTAATGACTGAGTGGTTCCCAAAGTTGTGAAAACTGCATCATGTTGGTATCACTAATGATCAGCTCTGTCTTTCCATACAGTGCATGGATTCTCTGGTTAAGAATAGGGATATTGGATGAACAGACTTTTTTGCAAGGCCTTCAGAACTAGGAAGGGTACTGGTGTCAATAGTCACCATATATATCCATATTTTTCTGATTTCCTGAAGGAATAGGACCTTGGTTTTATCTTCAGATACTGTAAGGGTGAAAGAGAAGACACATTTTAAGAGTTTGGGACTCAAAGAATCAGACTGCTGCTGGACATAAAAATGTAAGAATAGGGCTGGTATCAGAGGCTGGCTGGGAACTGAAAATTTGAGGAGCTGTGTTTACAGTCTGTTTTGATGAAGTTTTGGGCCTTGTAGTGTTTTAGGTAAAGTTTCAGAACCTGTTGAGTTCTGAGATAGATTTATTCCTGCAGCTGAACTTCCCATCAAATGAGAATGAGCACTAGCACTAAGCTAACACCTTGCTACAGGACTAGTTCCCTTCACAGAGCTACCTTCACAGGGCCCATAAAAATAAGGATGTTGTCTGCCCTAGTGTTGGAGGTAAGATCAGAAAACTTAAAACTACATCTGTGTCAGCCAATAAAATGGAGTCAAGGCAATCATGCCCTATTCATGTTATATTGTACTTAAATGAGGTCCTCTCGGTGTCACCTGTGGCCTTTAAGACTCATTTTTTGTCTAGAGGCACTGACTCAAAAATTGTGCAAGGGCTGTGTTTCAGCCCACCCAACTGCTGCTTTCATACCCAGAGGCTATGGTGCAATGCATGTCCTAGACTGTTATATGAGGAGTGGTTGGGAACTGAAGTGTTGGAGGGTGCAAAGCCTGTTGCAATAAAGTTAGGGAGGGTGACAAACTTGTATAGTTTCATCCATTCTGCTTAAGGGGAATAATCCTTTGCTCCCATTGCCTTGAAACCATGCCTGACCAGTGGACATACAGACAGAGGCCCAAATTTTAAATTATGCCAGGGAGTCACCACTAATAGGCTAAATATACCAGGTGCAGGGTTAAAACACATGCCCTGGTAATATATATTAATATATATATATGGGGGGGTTGTTTGTTTGTTTGTTTGTTTGGGTTTTTTTGGTTGGTTTTTTTTTTTTTTTTTTTGGCAGGACAGACATAGACTGCTAATGAATGCTTGCAGTTCCACAGTCTTGAGCAGCAGCCTGGTGTCAACAGGAAAAATGTTCTTGCCCATCATAAAATGGTTGGAGTCCTCCCTGTAATTATTATGGTAAAGCTAAGATTTGAGATGCTGCTAGCACATGGAAATCTAAATCTACAAAAAGTTTAGTTACTGCTGGCTTCTTCTGAATTGGTAGCTTGACACAGATGGGAGACAGTTGTTTGTGTGATCTTTTCCTTTGCACAGAGGTCCACTGGTTTAAATTAATGTAATATTTAGGCTCTGAGACTTAAGAGTTCTAATAACTGGTTTTAATGCTGAATTTTAAAGGGCCAACTTGTGCCAGCAGGTATCAGTGTTGCATTTTTTTTCTATGAGCCAATTGCTGAGTTGTATATCAGGGCAGCATTAAGAGTTTAATTGAAGCTTGAAGATACAAACATTGAATATTGCCGGGAATACGGACCTTAGCAGAGCTCTGTTCTCTTTAGGTGCCAGTGCCATGCTCTTTTCAGTTGGTGTGAACACTTCCTTGGCCTTGATATTGGCATTTGAGAAACCCAAGTTTCAAACATCCAGTATATTTGCTGGATGATCTGGGGTTTCAGGGTAAATGAGAGTTCTGATAGCGATATTCACTAGTGCATGTTATGCTTCTGAGGGTCTCCTTGGTATAATTGTAACTGCACTTAATATCAGAGCTTTGGAAACCAAAAGGTTCCATGGTATTGGGAAGGCTGATGTCTGCAGTGGACAGTGCCTCTTTTGTCCTGCCGGTAGAGATGGGTCCCCTCAACACAATGAGATAAGGGTGTGGTTTGGCAATCCAAGCTTTCCAGAGCCCAGTTTCAACACAAGCACAGTAGAGTCTGCAAAGTTTGGAAAAAGGACAGTGGGAACTGCAAGAAGCACTATTTTTTTTTCTCATTCACTGCAGTAACAGTGAGGGGTTGTAAATAAGATTAGTTTGAGGACTGACATTAAAATCAGTCTTTGAGAACCTAAGTCCTGAAAGTCCCAGTTATTTCCGAATTTTGGAGAGCCTGCAGAATTATGAAGAAACTTACATCAATATGGTCTAACTGTACACAAAAGGAGCATGTTATAATGCAAAAAAAGGCCCTACCATTTTATTTTGCAGTCTACTGGGGCATCTGCTAGAATCCTGTACATCCACCCTAGCTGGGACTACAAAACCCCACTGCTTTTTTATCCCAGCCTCCTGCAAAGACAGGACAGAATTTAACTGCAGCAGTCTTATTAAATGAATGTGCTATCCAACTTCCATGCATTTAAATAGGCAATATGTTATTTACTTTTCTGTTTAAATAAACACTGTAAATATATGTATACTGAAAGAATGCAACAAGTACTGTTGCAGCAAGAAAGGGAGAGAGCATACATTTTCACTGTCAGAGTTGTTTTGGTATAAACACTAACCTTAGTGACAATCTTGTGGAACAGCATGTTGTGACTTTCAAAAGCAGAGCAGGTTCTGCTGTCCTCCTGCACCAACACAGACTCATGCAGGCAACATCCTCCCACTCCCACATCTCTTACAAAGCTTCCCAACCTGCCTCTTTCTTTTCAGTAGACTCTGCTGTCAGTACACTGGAAAACTGTCAGTACACTTTGCTGTCAGTCAAAAAGGAAAAATCTCTCATTCTAGGACTCATTGAAATAGGTTTAACTGAAAATAGAAACCCACTGATTTGATGTAAGTTTGGCATTTTGTGAGCTAAGAGGTCAGCTGTATGGTAATCACAATAAAATAAATACTAAATGTTTTGTATAAGCCTATTCGCAGAGTGAAAGCTACAGAAGACAACCAGCAATGTTTTTGTGAAAAGAGCATTTAAAAATAAAAACTATCTTTATTTCTACAAAAATTCCCTTTTTCCCAGGCACTTTCCTGGGCCACAAGATGGGGAGAGATGCTGTTGTTCTCTTTCTCTACAGATACGAGCAGCAAAGCAGTAGGTCAGTCACAAGGAGAAACTTGACCCTGTGGTCTGCTACTGTCCTTGGCCCAAGAGAGCCTGATGCCCTGGTGCTTTGTGTCTTGGAAAATGTTAGTTGCTTACTTGTTAGGAGAGAATGTAAAGGCCATATTTTATCACTGGAAGTTTGTGTTTTATTCCATAGAATTTTTTTGCTGTTGATTTTAATTAATATGATAGATAATTTGGAGTGTACACTTTCAAGTGTATGCTTCCCTATCCAAAAGCCTTTGCCCTTGAAGAGGGCAATTTACAGAGTAATGTAAGTGCATGCCCCAGGCTCCTCTCCCTCAGTAACCCACATTCACCAATTTCCATACCTCTTATCTTTATGGGCTATTTGGGAAAGCTGCAAGTAGCAGAAGTTGATCTACAAAAGAAGATGAGGCTGAAATATGCTGCTTTCACACACTCTTCTGCACCATCATAGGCATCCTTGAGTGGCTCACTGCTGATGGGAAGGGCGTTAGGAATCAAACACATATTACATGGCATAGCTCTCCAAAGAACAAATAATCACTTCTAACACATGGTGTGGCACAAGCAAAGCTTTTTTCTCCTTTCTGGGTGGATGAAAAAAAGACAAAGTCGTTTGTATGGTTATATATCCATCACCACATAGAAAGTCAAAGTCCCAATACAAAGTCAACTTGAATACAAGTACCAGACTACATCGTGTGACCTACAGCACCACTCGTTTGGCAGTTAACCACAATTCCATTTTCTTCAAGGCTCTAAAATACCCACCCACGCACATCCATCACGTGCACAAACTAAAAATCAGTGATATTTTGTTTCAGCCACGCACGCTGGCAACACCGCGTCCATCTCGGCAGCCCCGGATTTCACGGCGCTGCCTCACCTGCGCTGAGGCTCCCTGCTCTTCCTCCTCTTCCTCTGCCCCTTCCCCCTGTCTCTCCACCGCCCGGTCTCCCTGGAGGGGACACCGACCCTCCTCCGTGCAGCCCCGCGGACTCGGGGCCGGCCCCTCCTGCCCCACCCCTCGGGAGCTGGGCAGGTGAGCGGGAGCCGCCCGGCCCCGGGGCTGGCCAGGCCGCCGCTCCGCCCACGGGGGCGAGCCGCGGGGCCGGCCGGCACCTGCCGCCGCTCCGCTCCGCTCCGCTCCGCACAGCCGCCCGGCCCCCTCCCCGCCGGTCGCTGCCCTCCTTCCCGCCGCGCCGGGGGACCTCAGGGCCGTGCGGCGGCGGCCGCGCTTCCCCGGGCAGGAGTGCGCTCCCGCAGCGCCGGGCGGGCGCCGCAGGTCAGTGTCGCTTCCCGTACCTGTTGCGCAGGGAGCCGGCGGGGCGGGGAGAGGAGGGAAGGAGGAAGGGGGGAGCGAAAGGAGCCCCATTGCAGGAGCCCCAGGACGCGCCGGGCTCCCGGCCTCGTCCCGCGGGGAGGCAGCAGCCCCAAGGTACCGCATCTCGGGTGTACTTCTGGGTGTGGGGGTGGTGAGTGCAGGGAGCGGGACCCGCGGCCCGGCTCCGGGGCGTCATTTACCTGAGGCTGTTCGAGCCGCGCACGGAGGCGGATGGCGCTTCCGAGCCGCTCGACGGGGCGCAGAACGCTCCCCCCGTGCCCGCCGGCGCAGGACCCGTCCCTCCCCGCGGGCCCCTCCCGGGCGCCGGGCACACTTCCCCGGCAGCGCTGCCCGTCCCTCGGTGCTAGGGAAGAGGAGTCCCGGCGCCGACAGAGTGGGGAGGCGGCGTGCCCGGCTGCCAACCCGTCTTCGCCGTCTTCCCCCCAGCAGGAGCCCGAGATGGCGGACAGCGCCGCGGCCACTGCCGCTCCTCGGGCCGGCGTGAAGGGCTCGGCCGGGCCCTGGTGGAAATCGCTGACCAGCAAGAAGAAGCACAAGGAAGCGGCGGTAGCCCCGCCGCACCCCGTCGCCAGCGAGACCCCTGCCGACACCTCCAGCCCCGACGGCCGGGAGGAGCAGCCCCTTCCCTTCGGCAGCGGCGACGCCGCGGGAACCGGAGTCGGCAACCGGCGGAGCCTCCGAGTGTCCCATTCGGGCCGCTTCAAGGAGCGGCGGAAGGTCCGCACCTCGCTGCTGGCCGACAGCCCCGAGGTCTTCGACGGCGGCGGCGCCCCAGGCCATGCCGCCCAAGGGGCCGAGTAGCCCAGGAGGACCTTGCCGAGGAGTTGCCAGTGGATGGGTGGCCGGAGAACTGGCGGGACAGGCAGCCGGAGTCGGTGACTGCCCCACAGCTGGGCTTGGACCCATGGGTGACGTGTAGGCAGTGGTCTCCCAGACCCTGACCGGACACTGTGGGAAGCCCGGCACCGCTGCCAGGCGAGGGAATCGCTGGGTTACATAAACACCGCCAACACTAAACCCCTGGCTGACGGGACGATACGATTGTCTTTTAAAAAAAACCACAAATAAACACCCTACTCCCTGTACTGTGGTGAGCAGACTCAAAGGTGCTATCCCAAGGCCGATGGTGGGGTCTCTGAACCTTTCCACAGCCCTCGCCAGGAGCCAATGTGCTGACTCTGGGGCCTGTGACCCAGTTCCTTCTGGCTCTCAAGCTGAGGAGACGCTTTGCTGCTTTCATCTCACAAGCTGTCTTATCAAAGGAGGGGGGGAGCAAAGTGCTCTTATCTAATTTCAGGGCCGAGGACCTCCAGTGGTGCCGAAAGCGTGCCAGTCCTGCCGTTAGCCACAAACACATCTTCCATCCCCCACGGGATGGAGAGGTATTGTGAAGGGCAGGTTCTTGCCTTCACCCATGTCCCACATCACATTGCATTTACAAATGGAAAAGGCAGGACCATGCTGGTATTCTCCCCCTTCTTACTGTGTAGTACTAAGCAGGTGTTTCAGAGACTGGTCCCTCATAGTTCTGTTACAGAGGGAGGCCTGTGTTGTCTAGCAATTCACACGGGAGACATGATTTTTGCATAATTGGTGACAACTGGGATAATGAAGCTCCAATGACAAAATTGTGTGATAAGATGTAGATATTCTTTTGGGAGATGAGACCAGCCCTGGAAAGCACAAGCAGAGTTACAGTTCTAATGTGGAAATAGGCTTGGGCACCACTGGAAGTTTTTACCACTGGGGCTGGAAGTGTGTCTGAGGTTTTTGAAGCAAGGTTAAGTGTCCCTACTTGAGTAGTTATCCACTCCCTCTAAGAGCTCTTGGATTTTTTTTTTTTTTTTTTTTTTTTTGACAAATAAATATAAGCCAGATTTGTACTGGTGTTGTGCCTTACAGAGCAAAATCAGCTAAAAATACTTGGCAATTACACATTTCTTGATAGTAGGTGATGTAGCAACAACTGACTTATTTATTTTAAATGCATTTTCAATATGCTTTATATTGTTAAAATGGTTTTAGACTTTTTCTGAATACAAGATACTACATAGTGGCAGGCACTGAAAATTATTTCCTTACAGTCAAGTATTATGCAGTTATGATTTTCTTTGGTTGTAACTAATCATTTGAGGTCAATTAAAAATAAAAAGTGACTGGAAAGGAAATTAGAACTGAGTTCCAGTTGAAAATATGGCTTAAACCAGCCACTGACAATCATTGAAATGTTGCACTAGATGCTGGGCAAGTGCCCCATGGTTCAATGTGCACAATAATATGTAATGAGCCTTGAAAGCTCCTGTGCAATAAACTCAGACAGTGTAGCTGCTGAGGTGCTCACTGGTCATTCTCTCCTTCAGACTCTGGAGCCCAAGGACAAAGGGACTGTAGCATCAAATCTATTTCCATGAAAGCTTTTTTTTTTTCCTTTCCACCACCCAGTGTGTAGATACATGCTTTTTATATTTCCTGTAGTAAAACTACAAGGTACTGGATTTGGACTGCCTTTTATATTGCTGACTCCATGCTAACCAAGAAAAGATCTGGGGTAGAGTGAGGGAAGATCTTTAAACTTTCTCCTCAGAGGTGCTTTTCTTATGGGAGGCCTCTTCAGTCAAGGGACATCTGAAATCCTTCTCTTGAGAAGAAGCAATCGGGGTAAGAGAGAAGGGGGAAAGTTTAAAAGCTGGAAACAGAGAGGTGGATGATGAAGAACTGTATTCCAGCTACTCTTCACCCCAATTGGAGTGGGGGGGAAGGAGACAGAAAGGGGTGGCTTTGCTGCCAGGGTTGTCATACTACCTTTGGAGGGCAAATTCTTCATGTTTATTACAGGCAGAAGTAGTCTGCTGTGTTTATGTATTCTAAGGTCCAAAGAAATGTTTCTGTATGTGTGTGTGCCCAAAATGGAAGAACGAGTAAGCAGAAATTGCACTGATGCATTTCTCAACTCCTGAATCTAGTTTGGTGTGAGTTCTGTGAGGGTCAGATCCTCAGAACTAGCCAGAGGCTGGAGAATGAATGCAGGCTAGTGTTTTATATATCTCCTGTGGATGCTTTTCTGCATTTTTAATCCGTAAACTGTTGTGAAAATACGGTTTCCTCCTCTCTTATGTACCTCAAAGCTGCCTTGTTCTACAGTGAACTCTGTTTGGTTTTTGGAAAGGTCTCAGGTTTGTTGGTTGCAAGTCTTTACCTAGGCACAAGAAATATCCAATTTGGGTTTTATTTGAGAAGTCTGATGTGCTGTTCCAATGGCTGCTGCTAACGTTCAATATCAATACTGGCTAATATGTGACTAAATATTAGCCATGTCTTAATCCTTGCTTATGATACTTTCATCTTGGACATTTGGTCAGAATACAAAGTCAATAAAAGCACGTAAAATACCTCACAGCGCTCCTCCATCTTTTTCCTGACCTTGAGCTGTGGGAAGGAGACGTAATTCTATCTTCCTACTCCGGCAAATCCTTGCTTCAATGAATATGATAGCAGCCACTGAAAAACTAGATCCATGAGAAAAAGGGCTAGCTGCCTCATCTCACTTTCCCTGCCCTCTGTGCACAGCAGTACCTGCAGCTTAGTGCTCGCCCATGCACCAGGGCCAGGAGGAGGGAAAAGGCCTCTTGGCCATAACCTGTTGCACAGAAATAGTCCTCTTGTTTCTCAGCCAGAGCATCAAATAAAGCTTAAGTAATTTATACACGTGTAAATTAATTAAGCTGGTACAGAAAAAAACCCTGGCACTTTATGGAGCACCTGAATTACTGTTTTTAACCCTTGAAATGGAAACAATTTCTTATGTATTGGACAATACTTACTCTGTTATAACCATAGTGCATTTCTGGCCACTGGATTATTAAAATGCAGTTTGCACTCTTAGTATTGGTACTTTTCTTATCTTCTTTATAAAGATCATGGATCAGAAAGTAAGTTGAGGAAATAGGGTGACTGAGAAATTACTTGTTGTACATTTCTAAAAGTAAACAGTGAGATAGTGACAAAATAAATAGAAATAAGCAGATGAGGTGGACCTCAGCTATGTCAGTTATAGTGCAATTTTCGTAATATTATCCCAGATACTAAGGATTGCTGGTTTGGGGCAAAAGATAATATTTAGCAAATAGAATGAACTTTTCAAATAAACTTGCAAAGTATATGCTTGCTTATTCCTACTCTTGCCAAAACTAAAAATAAATCTCTGAGTGGTTGCCTGGTGAATCATTCCCTGCTATTGTAGGTTCTCAGTCTGGACCTCAACAAAGATTATAGGGAGCACCTGCAGAAAATGATCCTAAATTGGAAACACTGGAATAAATACCTTGAAAGCCTCAAGACTTCTAACCTCAGATGTTACCTCAGGGAGGAAGACAGGAGTCTTCACTATTTGGAGGATTGGTTTTGTTTTGCTTTTTTTTTTTTTTGGCGGGGGGAAGGGAAGGTGTTGTAGGTTTTTTCGTTTGGTTTGGTTTTGATTTTTTGGTTTGTTTTTTTGGGGTTTTTGGGGGGGGGGTTTTATTGTGATGGTGCTATATTTTTTTGCTTTGTTGTTCTTTTAGGTCTCTCTTCACTGTAATGGCACCAGTGATAATTTTATATTTAAAATATCAAGTCTCTTGTCCCTGAGCAAGATAACCTCACATGAAGGCTAGAATCTGAAGGACAGATCTCCTGGCCTTGGCCTGGCCAGCACAGCTGGATGCTCGACCTTAAAGTCCATCTTTAATTTGGCTCATTTAAATAGCTGATATCAGAAGACAAGCTGTTTCAGATAGAACCACAAACTGGAAGCTCATTTTGCTGCCCCTTGGGATTCTATCTGGTAGGACAAAACAAAGAAACCCAAACCTGGTATTTTCTAAGATGTCTTTTAAAATCTGGAGCAAGAGAGGCTTGGTTATAGAATGATATTTGACACCATATAATTATACCATTTTGAAAAGCAAACCTTTCCCCTTCATCTCTAATTTATTGTAAATACCTGCTGGCTCTGATTTTTCATTTCAGAATACAACAAAAGACATAAAGTTGCTCAATTTTATAGACACCAGCAGTAGTGAAGTAGTTTTTCAGTTTTATCCTTAATGACACATCTGAAATCCACAAGTGGCTTTAAGAACCAGTATTTGAATGTAGTCTTCAACTAAAGCATATTGATTAGCAGCTGCAGCTTATGAATTTGATTTACTGCCTATTTTATCTAGATAAAGCAATATAACATCAGATAATACGTGTTTTGGCGATAGCAAGTGGTTTTCCATGATAGCTGTAAGGAATGATTTTAACAAAAAATCTACCCTGGTGAGTAATCCTCGTCAGATCGAAACATTGGGTTTCTTGTGAGTAAAATGAGAAAGAATGGTTCTTTTCAGAGTATTACTGACCAGACTATCAGATGTTTTGGGATGTGGAAATAAGCTTGATTCTCAGACACAAGCCTGTGCGTGCTGTGAATCTCATGCTGCCTGTTTACAATGTTTCAGGTCTTTCCCCTCATCCAAAGTTATTGTTCTTCGTGGTAGTTCCTTTTACATAAGGAGGTAAAGAGCATTACTCTCCCCATTACTGAAAATAAGAACCATACCTTTGTATGCCTGTTGAAGTGAAAAATCAGAGGTAGTGTGCACTTGAACTTTGGTGACTCACCTTTTTATTCTCCACTGCTGACTTAAGTTCATTTTGCTTTCCGGGTCTTTGTTCTATCCTCAGTCTGTAAATGTTTGAGCAGATAAACCATCCACTGATCTCTCAAGAGCTTCTCAGTGACAGGAGAGTGGGCAGAACTTCAGTGGCTAAGGGAAAAGGAAAAGTTAAAATAGATCTGTTTCTGGGCTCTTTCCCGCTGAATTTTATGAACAGGAGCAGAACTGAGCCTTCATCTTGATTCTGGAACTATGACTACCTGGGAAACAAGGAGCCTCATAGTCTGTGCATTCTTGGTTGTGTTTATCTTGGCACGTCCTTTCAGTGACAAGTTTCCAAAAAACAGAATTGGTTCACCTGTCCTGTTTAACTTCATTGGGTTCACGACGAGGAGCATGGTGTAAACTTCAAAGAGAAATCCTGCCAACAGTACTTCCTAGAAATGCTGTAGCTCAGACCACTGCAAAAAGGGGAGGAGGAGGAGAAAAACCCCATATTTTCTGACTTCTCTATTCTTGTGTTCTTTTCATGTTATACTAGTGCTATAATAATCTCCTTGCTAGACCCTAAAGCAGCTAGAGAAGTAGAATTTATGAAATAGGCAGATGTACAAAATATACAAGGACAGCATTTTACACTGGCATACATTTGAGGAAGAGACAAGCCCATGGCTAAGATACTGCACTGAGCATTTAGAGGTAGTTTGATTCTTCCTGCAAGGCTGGCAAGTTATGGTTTGTTCCTGGCTCAATTCTCCACTGACTAACAGTAGGTAGGAAAATGCCTCTAGGTAATATATTAGCTATCACAGGTGTTAATTAACATCTGCTGAATTGCCTCTGAAATGGCAGAGTGAGAAAGTGAAGAATCACGTTAGAACAGCAGACATTGACTGAAATCACATAAGCTTTAGAAAGCTGAGACCCCACTTTAAATGATCAGTTGAAGCACTTAAAATATTATCTGTTTTTGTTGATGACAGCTATTTTTTTCTTAATCCATATATTTTTATTTTTCTGCTGTAATAGTTTACCATACAGACACCTTTTTAATGAGTATTCTAACACACTATGTATTACCTCTCTAGTTTTATTGATTGCTTTTTCACTTTTTTTCTGCTGAAACAAGAATTTGGCTGAGCTTGTCACCTGCAAAAGGTTTCCACAAAATTAGAAGATAAACCTATGACTTATGCATAAACCTAAACTCAAATTTGTAACCTTGCAGTTGTGGAGTGCTCTGAAGAAATGAGCTCACCCGAAGACTGATCTTTTCATCTTTCTGGAAAAAGGCATGCATCATTCCTATCTTAAAGAAAGGAAATGCAGGAAATAGGGCTAAAGTAAAGCTTCTAAGTATGTGAACAAAATTATGCATCTAGTCTGAGAACAGACATCAGACTATGCCAAAAGTACCTAAGAAAACCAAGGTGTAAAAAGTGGAGGCAAGAGTGTCAAATGGGATTTCTAAAGTTTTAGATCTCTGAGAGGAGCCTTTGGGTATGTGGGAGTTTTAGTATGACTTAACACATCACTGCACAGCGACTTCCAGGACATGGCTGAGACTTCAACTATAACCAGAGATGGGCAGAAGTGGAATTGCATCTGTGGCATAGGTGTCCTGTTTACACATATAGGAAAAATAATTCAGTTATATCCTAAGATGTGTATGTAAACTAGTGGTGTGGGAATGTGTCTCCCTTCATGCAGCTGCAGATTTCCAGTGTGGTCAAAGGGTCACACTGACAAAAGCATTGAGGTGTCTGATTCCATTTACTTCAATGGTGTCTCAGTACCCTTGTGTCTCTAAGCTTCAGTAAAATCCCATAAAAATGGAGTGTAGTTACACAAAACTGTCAAAATTGTATGAAGGTGAGAAGGTAAAGAAGGAAAATTTCTGGTTTATTTACCCATGCAAATGGAGTTAACAATGCAAAAGAACTGCCTAATAACATACGTATTTTTTATTCTGTATTTTCAGCTGCTTGTGCTGAAGCAGTGTAGCTGCTTTCTCCCCTCCTCCCTGGTATATTCTTGCTCTCCAGCTGCTATTTGATCTTTTCCAGTCAACTCGAAATTATTCCTTACAGAACCTCAGCCCCGTGTAGCATTTCGGCAGGGCTATTGTTCTCTTGTCCACTGCCTGTAGATCAGCTTTTACTGCTAAACAGCTTCTTTATAAAGCCCAATGAAACCTTCTCTCATGCTTTTGTTTGCATTGAGAACAAGACCAAAGGTTGAAGAGGGTTTTAAGTCCTGAGGTGTGCGGAACACCCCCATCCCTCCCTGTGTTTTGGTGTTAGTTACTGCTTTGGCCTTTACCTGTTTTGCTTTGCCAGCCAGGATGGGGCACACCCTCACACAGCACAATACAAACCCATTTAATTAGGAGCTATTCAAGCTCTTTTTAAAAATATTTGCTTCAACAAATGCCCACGTCAAGCAGTAGTCATACAACACCTTTCGAAACCCTTTAATCCACAGTAGAAACCAGCAGCACAATTTAAACTTGTTTTTAGGTCTGAACCATCACTGTAAAGGTTCTCAGGGCTTGTTCCCAAGGCTGGGGAAAGGTCAGTTGCCAAGGCTTTGCTGGTACTTTATAGCATTTGTGTGCTCTATAACAGTTTCTCACTGAGAAGAGATATCAAAAAGTGCCTGCTATTAGGGAAGAGGCAAAAATGGCAGCACAAATTTGGCTTCTTGAGATTGGCAACTTCTGCATGCAAATGCCCAGTGAGCACTAGGAAGTGGGATATTTTCAGGATATACACCCAGCCTTTGGTATCTGAATGTAAGATGCCAGCTGCCAGAGTGTGTGAAGGATTTGCTTTTAGACATGGACCTGTGCCAATCAGAATGCAGGAAAGATTTTGAAAATGTTGTCCTTCCGGTCTTGCTTGGGAACTGGGGCATCCCTGCACACCCCGTGTGACTCCTCAGTGGCACTGGGCCTGAGGAGGCTGAGTCTACTGCATGTTTCCTAGAGCACCTTGGCAGTCCCTTGAGAGGAAAGAGAACTTGCTCAACCAAAAAAATGGGAAGTAAAAGCTACTGCCAGCAGTGTTAATGCCACAGGGATCCTGGAGAAGTGACTCTCCATCTTCTTTGCCAAATCGAAGCTACTTGTGGGAGCTGTGTTTCTGCTGCCTGTTGCTGTGACAGCTTTACCACCTGCTTTCATCTGCCTTTAAGTAGCATGGCAGTATCATTTGGAAATGTTTGACAGATTTGAGAAGGGGTGTGGTTCACTGAAGGCTTGACTAGGGAGAGAACTTGGAGAAAAGTCATTTTTAGGTGATAAAACAGGGTTACATTTATGCAGAGGGATTCCCTTGTTCATCTGTTGATGAACACAAAAAATTAAATTCTTGTGAGTATGAGTGGCAGGATCTTATCTGAACATGTGTGGAGGGTAGATCTAGGTGCCCTTACACTCCAGTAGGAAGTGGTGTGTGCTCTGAAGGACTTTAAACCTGAGGGTATTCATCCTTTCCAATGGATGAGATCCCAACATGTAGAGAATGTGCAGCCTTTTCTGTCATGTAATTGGTTTTTAAGACAGGCACATTGGCAGTCCTCTTTTTATGCTTATGGCATTGTATCACTTGTGTGCCATTTTAATCAGTCTTCCTTACAGCTGCTTTGTTAGCCTGTGCTGTTAATCTCCACCCTGAACCTGCCCAGAGGCTATTAAAAATATGCCTGAAGATGAAGGTGTCTTGTGGTATCAGGTAGTTAGAGAAACCTGCCCATCCAATAGACTGGGAAGATTTATGGCCCCAGGTATCTCTTGTGACAGAGGTAGGTCTGTGTCCCCTCAGACATGAGGGAAACATAATTGAGGGAGCCACCTTCCTTGTAAGTGCTTTAAATGCCAGGCTAGGTATCTCAGTGCTGTTGATGGGGCTCAAAAACTATTAGGCAAATTCCACTACAAAGACAGGTTTATAACCCCCACTGGGAATTTCTCTAACAGTCAGTGTTGATATCTTGTCAGAAGTGGGAGAGCTTAGCAGAAGAGTTATCCCCATGTTCATCCTATTCAGGAGATGAGAAGGGAGTATTTGTTATCAGTTACTGTCAGAGGGTGCTGGATTAGATGGATGTTCGGTCTGACCTGGTAAAAACCTGTGTCTTGTTAAAGAAAAAATGAAAATAAGCTCTATGTCTTTGTGGAAGGAATAGTGCTGACACATGAGTTCAAGAGGCAATCCTGGGCTCTGGAGGTGACCTTGGTGAAAGAATATCCAGCAGAAAGGTAAGATACAAAGTACTCATTACTGTCCTTAGAACTTTCACCTGAACCCAGCACCTAAGCTTTGAGTTTGGAGTGGAGTCCAAAATTGAAATTCCTTAGGGAGCATGGCTTTGCTATCACACAGAAGTAATTTGCCCCAGAGCAATGACCCTTTATGAAAGACTACAGTAAAGGTGCACTTGTCAGGGCTGGTTTTTCTCTGGTTCAAACCTAACAGGTACCTTTTGCAACTGCTACAATGAGCTATAACTTTGCCATATTTTATCTAATTGTGGCTGTACTTTTTCACACCATGTACCTTGTTCACAGGCAGATAGTATTTCCTAAATGCTTTTGAATTCCTCTGCATGGGAGCTGCATGAACAGAAGGGATGGCTTTCTGCTCCTATGGGTGAATGACTACTTGGCAGGAGCTCCTGTGCCTGCACTAGAACATGAAGTATCTTTAAAATGCTTTGTCATGTTCAATATTTTAAAAAAACCTGAAACAAACCAACAATAAACACAAAAGACAGCTCCAGGCATATGCAGGGTGAAATGGCATGCAGGTGTTTATGGCAATTAAATTGTCCAATGTTCAAACAATAAAATATTCAGAATTACTCTGTAATGGACAATGTCCTTCCTGCTACAGGGAGGGGCTGATGTGAAAGGCTTTTTACCCACATCTCTTGGGAGGTTTCATCTCCTTCCCAATGGAGTCACCCAGATCTGTCATCTCCAGTGTTCCCTTTGTAATAGAAGGTAGCTTTTGCACTCACATGCATCACTCTTTCTCATGACTCCAGATTTTAAACTTACATACCAAGGGAAATATTTTTAAAATCAGTTATGTTGTAACCTTAAGATGATCTAGAGTACACCCTGATAAAAGTGTATTCTGCAAAAAGAATGAGAATTTTACAATTCCAGCTATGTAAAGCTGACCCTTTCCTGTGTACATAAAATTGTTTAGCATTGATCATTTCCTGAGCTGGCACATAGTAGCTTTGTTTAGTTTATGTTCATAGTTTATGTTTTTAGTTCTTAGTTGTTAGAGCATGGTGACAATAATGCCAAAGTCATGAATTCAACCCCCTATGGGCCATGCCCTTAAGAGCTGGGCTTGATCCTTGTGGATCCTTTCCAGCTGAGAATATTCTGTGATTGTGTGGGACTCCTCAGCAACAGCCTCAGTCTCACAGAGACTGGCTGTCTTTTTACACCTCTGTAGTAAGCCCAAGTAAAAAAAAATCACTAAAAACACTTCTTTTGTCATAAGTATTTCACAATCTGTTTAGAAAACAAAGCAAAACAAAAAAATTCAAAGTTTTTTTTGAAGGATCTCCAAGTTCCTCTGGAGCAGGGGCTATTGTAAATTGCATCACCAAGCTGAGGCAAGGAAATCAGACAACTGACTTTTAGTAACAACTGAGATTTTAACCTGTAGGAATTGTGAATCCCAGATGCAATCTGCCACTCACAAATTTTTTTTCTCACCCTCCTATGAGTTTGAAAATATGCAGTTTACAAGCTTTATTTGTTGGTCACTGACAATATTGATTCTGCTATTGCTATTGATTCTGATTCTCTGTCAAGAGTGATCCTGTTTGGAGGATTTAAGCTTTCCATAACACTTAAATCTTTTGCTCTTTGATGCATCAGTCTTCACACTCACTCTACCCTTTGAGGTCTCCAGAGGCATGCTGAAATTGCAGATTGGTATGTCAAGGGAAAACACAACTAGGAGATTCCAAGAGGTTTTAATCAGGCTTTTAATTATGTTAAACCTAAACATCCTGAAGCTTTATGCACTAGCAACGATGGTATAAATGTTAATTTTCATATTTGCAGGCCTTACTCTTGACAGTGATGACCCAGCTAAGGACACAACTTTCACAGATTTTCTACAGCTGTCTGTTATCCACAACTAATAACACATTGTAGGATTAGCTTAATTATGCTTAAATTTAAGAGTACTGTATATAACTAAATCAGGACTAAGTCAGGCCTATAATTTTATTAGATTCCTTGGGGAGGAAGACTTAATCTGATGTTCTTAATACTTGTGTAAAAGTATGTCTGGGTGCTTAAGGCATTACAAAGAATGAATGGTTCACTCTTGGCAGAAGTGGTGGAGAGCTTTGAAAAGTATCTCACAGGCCTCTCACCAGTTCAGCATATCGACATGGTTTTGTCTTGGGCCTGGAGCAATCTCAGTGGGCACCAAACCAGTTTTTAATCTCTCTCTGCCAACTTCCCTGGTAGCCCCTTTCCCAAGGTGGGGTTGCTGCTGTCCTGTGCTCAGCTGTGTGTAGCTGCTATGGCATGAAAGGTCCTCAACTCTGTATTCTCTGTGTAAGGCTTTTTAATTTTCCATCTGCATGTGCTGGGTAGCTCTGCTTTTTCCTGGCTTAGAAGAGTTGATCAAGGGATGTTTCCCACGCTGCATTCATGCACACTGCCCACTCCACAGAAGGGATGGCACATGACCCCTAACCCATTGACAATATGCTCCTGAAAGTGTCCAAGAAGGCACCTGGAGGGTGAAGCCAGAAATTTTCAGGGCAAAGTCTGTCTCTCCCCCAGCCAGAGCATGGGGAACACAGTTCATTCTTTGTGATTTTGCCATGAATGCTACAAATGCTGTTGGTTTGAACTGTGAATTGTGCCATATCTGGAAGGCTGAAGGAGCAGGAAGATCAGCAGCTGAGGAGCAGGACATCATGTGCTCTGTGTTGGTCACAGATGCAGCAGGTAACCTGCCAGAAAGGAACAAGGTGTGACAGTGTACTGTCTTCAGAAGTGACATCCATTATGAAACAGGTTTGGACATAAATATTTCTGCATGTTGTGTGCTCTTTGACAGGCAAGTAATCTGTTTTGGTATGGTAAGAAAAAGAGACCCCTAACAAACTGGGGGCAGGGTTGACACTCATTCTGTCGTTTATTGTTATTTGCATTATGAGCACGACACAATGCCTAATAACAAATCCTTTATTAGCATTTTAAGTAGTAACGAACTAAAGCTAATCCTGATCCGTGGCTGGTGAATGAAAGGACATTTAATTTCCCAATTGAGAAAAGCTGCTAAGGACAGAAAAACTTTCCTATTTTACTTTTGATATCTGATACTCAGTATCAGAGTATACCAACAATCCCTGCTAGCCTCAGAGACAAGAGAACTATTATGAGGTTTTTTCTGCTTTTATTGTCCAATATTTATATGCAGAGACATCTTGATTTCCTGCTGCTTTGGAAAACAAATAATTACTTGTAGATACATGGAGAGGTTTACTGGACCATAGGACTATATATGGCTAAAGCAATGTTTTAACTTCAGTGTGCAGCAATCACCATATGTATTTTTAAATTAAACATATTTGACTGCAGCATCCAGAGCTGTTATGCATAAAGAATGACATTTCTTTTAATATTTCTTTTAATTCTTGTGTGTGAAAACTGAAGCTGTAAGTATAAAAAAGGCATGGATTTGAAAAGTTGTCTTCTACCACAATCAAACTGAGTGCAGCAACTCCCTTGTTACTTGGACAGTAAATTATTTAATTGAAAAAGGAATATTCCTCTCATGAATCAATAATATTTTAAATGACAAAACTTTTAGAGGGTAATAAATGGTGAAGTGATGGAAGCATTTTCAGTTCTCAGTGAAAATGCAGTGGAGGGCAAGGTGACAAGACTATTGATTATTCAGAAAAGTCAGAGTTTAAGCTACAGTCTCCAGAGTTGATAAATAGAATGACAGACGTCAGTACAGTAATAGGTCTGAGGAAAATAACCCTTGCAGTGGTAAACTCCCCAGAAATTATTACTATGCAGTAAAGAGAGCTTGAAACTGTTGTGTTGGCTTTTTCAGCAAGAATGCCAGTTCAGTACCCTGTGACAGTCCAGAAAGGTAAATCAAATGTCAGATTTGTCAGTAAAGGAACAGAGAGCAAACATGGAAACTGCAAGTTCATTATGTGACCACAGTGTGACTGTCAAAGGCGGTTCTGGTCCTTTTTTCTGTGAAAAGATGGTAGGACTAGAACAGATGTATAGAAAGGTGAAGAGGCTGTCATAGAAAGGTTTTTGTTCAAGATAAGAATAGACAGATTTGCTTGGGCAAAAATAGTAACATAACACACATAACACACCTATACAAAATCAAAAACAGCAAAGAAAGGTGAGCAGAACATCATTATTTTCTCTCTATGCAAAATCTTTAGAAAGCTGGTTTAAAGCAGTTGAGAAGTATTTTTCTCAGCCAATGGATTAAGATGTACAATTCCTCACCATAGGGTGTTGTGGAGACAAAAAGTATAAGTTGAGAAAAGTGTTATGGATAAATTTGCAGATGAAAAAAAAGCTTATCAGAACTGTTAAATACAAAGATATGAATTAAGTCCCTCTGTCTCAGGTAGGCCCTAGCTAGTCTGGTAGGATCTGTGAGGATATACCAGAGGAAGTATAATTATCCATTTGCCTTATTCTTACACTCCTTTCCTAAACATTTGCTACTGGCTGCCCAGCTACCAGCCTGGATGGATCTTTGCTTGGATCCAATGTGGCTGCACTTGGGCACCATAAATCTGTCTGTTTGAGAGGCAAATACTGAAATTAAGTTTGTACATCAGATAGTGCTGGAAAATACAGGCTATCTTGTGAGTCCCATAAAAAGTATACAAGCCATCTATCATTCCCTTGTAAATATGTGGCAGGGAGCTATTTTAAAACAGCACGATGTGCTCATTATCTGTGCTCTGTCAGACTATTGGTACTAACTCAGTGCTGTTATATTGCCACAGATTATGCTATTTTCATAACACAGGTCACAGCAGAGTCTTGGCGCCAGAACTTAGGATAGGTTAAAAGCTTATTTCTCTGTTGTAGTCAAATATTTGCTTTGAGATCAGGGTCTTGCTACCAATTGGTCTGGTTTAACAAATTCTTGTATAGGATCTTAAAAATTAGGATATGCCTAAACTGCAGGTCTGAAGTGCACTAGAGTTTACAGTTTTAATTAATCTCTGAAAATAAATCAGACTTCAAAGAACTAAGATTTTACCAAATATTACCAACATCAATAAATTAACAACCCTAACCCTTGTGTTAGAGAGGGCTTTTTAGAGGTTTTTTTTTTTTGTGTGTGTGTGTGATTAGAGAGATCCAGACTAAAGAGTGATTTCTTTTTAACAGAGATCAACCATATTTTCCCATTTATGTAGTAACATTCATTATATGAGGAATTCAAAGTGCTTTACAAACATGAGTTAGCTAATGGCTATGAAGTAGATAGACACTGGAGTAGCTTCATTTTTTTAGAATGAGAAGACTTCCCTGAAGTAAATTTAAATGATTAAAAAAAATTTCCCCTGGCAAAAGGCAAAAAAAAGTTATTTTTGTGAGGACAGCTTTCCATGTCTCTGTGTGCTGTATTTTCACATTATTTTTATATGTTGTGCTCTGAATTAAGGAAAGATTAAATACTTACTGAAGTAATAGCTGAGAGTTCAGTAGTTATTAAAAAACCAAAAAAAAAAAAAAAAAACCCAACACCTTTCTGTAGCTGTGGTTGAGTTCAAATGAACTTCACTTTCTATAATCCTGTTCCTGTTGGCAAACTGCACTTCTGCAACTGCATTTCCCATGAGCTCATTACTCACAACAATGCCACCCTCTGAAATCCTAAGTGCTAACTTAGAAATCACTCCTTTCTCTGGAATATTCCCTGCAGGTTAAGTTCATGTACTTTCAATAGCAAAGGCATTATTCACTGATCAGCATACATTCCCTCTTTGAAAGGGGAGAGAGAGTACAGCATTTTGGGGAAGCTGAAAGCTGGCAATTCAGGTGGAGCAAAGCTGGTGTCTGCTATTGCCCTTTGCTATGGAAATGGATGTTTTGGTTCAGCTGGAGGATCAGTAACTGGAGACGTTTTAGCAAACAGGCTTTGGGGTTGAAGACAATTAATTACTTCACATTAAAAAATAAATAAATAAAAATAACCCCATGACCAAAGTTTCAGTGGAAGACAACTGTGCCCCTGTGAAATGGCTTCTGAATGTAAACAGTGATTGCAAAAGAAGGGCAAGAAGGGAAAGCTGAAGCAGAGCATGAAGGTAAAGCTAGTCCTGATGAGTCACGTAACTTCACTTGTCATCTGCCAAGTTCTGAAAAGTGGGCGGAAAACGTGGCCTCCTGGTAAATGGATGGGATATTTCCAAGAGAAATTAAAAGGTAGAAACAATCCTGGAACTGCCAAGCTCTGAGCTGGTGGCCCTGGCTAAAATGCTAAATTCTGCCTCTCTGTTGGCAGTTCTTTTTCTCAGGAAAAACTGAGCTCCTCATTGAAAATACTTTAAATTACTTTTTGAGTACCCAAACCATGAGTCACTGCTTCTCACACTAGTTAGTGATCAACTCATGCTTATGCATCTGTTTAAATGCCTTAGTGTTTCCTGTGAAATATTCTCCACCAAGGACCAAGATATGTTTCAATGTCTTCTACTTTAAATTTAGAACATTTCAACAAAGAAAAGCAACAGAAAGAAGGCTCTCTTAGAGAGAGACAGAAGAAAGTGTGGAACTATTCCTCTTTAAAGTCCTTTGCCTTTCACAGTGTGACTGCTGTATGCTCTCTGTAAAATGAAACATGGAATTATTCACACGAGTAGACAAAATGTCTAGAAATGAGTCCCAATATTTTCAGGGAGTTACAAACAGCACCCTTTCAGATTAAAAATCCTTTATTAAAAATAATGGACTGTTTATCTTAAAACCTTCCACATAATCCAGAGGCCAAGTGATGTTTCACAACTGAGCTTTATAGAATTCTTATTTAATTTTTTTAAATGTTAATATGTTTTAGACATCCAACTTCTGCTGTAATCAGTGGGAAAAAAACATGGAATTCCCCTAGCTGTTCTTGAAATGTCTCTTGTAGGTTTCAGCTGACCTCAAATGAAGCAGCCTGCATGTTTTAAGGAACTGAAGGAAGACAGGGAGGAGGTTAGTCATCAGTTTAGAGGGAAATCATCAGTAGGCACCATGGGAATATGGCTGTTAGGAAGATTTGCTCTAGTATGGCATTTACCAGGAAGGTAGTGCAAAGACTGCATGCAAATGACAGGCTGTGGTAGCAGAACAACCAGGGCAGAGAGAATTGCTGCAGTCTGGATGAGCTGCATCACAGAAGTAGTTCAATGAAATGAAGAATGACAGTAATTTACCAAAGAGTCTATATCCTTAATGAGCATAAGATCCCTATAATTTTACTGACAAGGCATTTGATGTACTGTGCTCCAGTTTATTGCAGAAACAGCAGGAAGTCTCTTTGAAAGCAAAACAACATCAACAACAAAAAACTCTGTAGGAAAGTAATGGTTGTTTCATGTGTCCAGGCTTCTGAGTCTTTTTCTTCCTGAAGATTCATTCTGACCCCGTGACCAGGAATGCCATGTGGACACTAGAAGTCCCTTTAAAACCACAACTTGTTTTTTGCCCACCAACAATGCTATTAAACTGTTGCAGAGAAGGTGTTGAATTAATGGTACTGTGGCCTAGTAAACAATGTTTCAGGTGTGTTCTGCACTGATGAGATTGTAATTGGAGTGTTCATCCAAGTTTGAATCCTTGAGGCATTAAGAAATAGGGAGGGTAGGTAAAAAGAGTTTATGAGAGGTACTTAATATGCATGAGCAGAAGCCTAGAAAGCATGATATATGAGGTCAGACAAGAGAAATGAGAGAGTTTTAATCTAGAAAGGAAAAGAAAGAACAGGAAACATAATGGTCTCAAAACACCTATAAAATTGCTCTAAGAAAGAATAATCTGCTTCCTGTGTCCTTGGTAGCTAATGCAAGGAGTATTAGGTCTCAACTTCAAAGTGGGAGCTTAGGCTTGACATTTGAAAAAGCAAAGGTTGGAAGGCTTGCCTCTGCTGTACACAGTTTTAAGACAAGGGCCTCTCAGAAATATAGCTAACATTGCCTTGGGGCAGGAGGCTGGAGACAGGGATCTCTTCAGATTCCTTCCAGACTTCTAAGCAGCTGGCTGTAAAAGGAAAAATACAGGCTGAATGTCTCTGATGGCTGTTTTATGGACACAGGAGTAGCATTCCCACCAAGGAAAGAAATTTATATGAAGGTGATCACGTGTAAAATATTTGTTTGGTCCTGGGAAACATGCTGAATAACTGCAGTCCCTGCATGGACCTAGGATATTTCTGACACCAGCAAAGGCCATAACACCTTCATGATACCTTCCATGTACTATGAGAAGGTAGAGTAATACAAAGGAAAACCTCTTATTGGGGATGATGTTGGGTGTTTCTCAGCAATAAGATTTGTAAGGGGTTGTAAATGCTAAAACTCAGCCCTTTCCACAATGACTCTCAGGACTGCAGCCATCTGGCCTTGGAGAAGCTGAAGCCATAAATGACTTCCGCAAAGTGCATGTTAAGAGGAACAACTGGTTCTGATGAAGAAGCAGGAGATAAAATCTCAGCAAGAAACAGTGAGTGCAGGTGTCTCCAGAGTCCAGAGCAAACCAGTGTGGGAGAATTCCAAGCTTCATGTGTTTTACTCTCCCAGTACTTCTCACACTGTGCCCACAAACATTTACCTTTTCTTGCCTGAGCTGGAGCAACTCATTTCCTAACCAATTAAAAATGTTGTTTAGATAGTTTAGTCTGCATCTAGAGAACCCTGAAACAGGCATGAATCAACATGAGGGAATGTTTCAGCTCAGCCCCTTGCAGCAGTCCCTGGATGTTTCATTTAAACAGCAGGCAACACAGTGCCCACCCTGGAGTTGCACAAATCCAAGGAGACAGCAAATATTCACATTCCCATCTGTCAGCAGCTAGCGTAGCCTTGGAGCAGTAAATCTGCCAAATTAGGTTAGCAATTAGCAATAAAAATCCAATTATTAAATAGCAGCAAAAGTCTTTGGCTGAGGAGTTTCAGAGCATGGAGCAAGAACTGGCATTTGCTGGCCACCTCTTTGGTTCTGCAGGAGGTTCATCTGTTCATGTAATTTGGCTGGGTCTCCTTACAGCAAGATAGAGACAAGCTTTCACTGCTTCCTTGTAAACAGATTTCACAGATTTCTGATTTTTGTGGGAGATGGAACACAGGTTAAAAGTTGTCTGGGTAAACCTGAGCCATAACTGTCAAGCAGGAGGGAGACTGCAGAAGAGCATGTCCCTGAAGTAGAAAGACATAGGTGCAGATGGGTGCTCCTTAGGGAGCACAACCTCTGCAAGAAGAGCTTGCATCCCACTGCCCTCACTGTTGCTGATCAGGAGTTTGTTCAGCTTCCTTCTAGACAGAAGGAATTGATCATATCCTGGTGCTCACTGACTTTATCTCCCTCCAGAGCTCTCTGAAAGGAATTTGTAGCCAGGTGGGAGTCAGTCTCTTCTCCCAGGCAAACAGCAATAGGACAAGAGGACACAGTCTTAAGCTGCATCAGGGAATGTTTAGGTTGGGTACTGGGAAAAAATTCTTCACAGAAAGGGTGATCAGGCATTGGAATGGGCTGGCCAGGGAGGTGGTGGAGTCACTGTCCCTAGAGGTGTTTAAGGAAAGACTGGATGTGGCACTCAGTGCCATGGTTTGGTTGACAAGGTGGTGCTGGTTCATGATCTGAACTCAATGATATCAGAGGTCTTTTCCAGCCTAAGTGGTTCTGTGATTCTCTGATTCTGAGGTATACTCGTGCCTGTGTCCTCCCTGCCCCTTGACAGGACAATGAAGACGGGACAATGGAGATGGGACTAGCCTTTCCCTCTCAAAGGTGTTTAGATTTCAGTTTTAAAGCCTGGATAGAGATATTGCAAGGAGAATAAATTGATCCCTAAATACCTTGATTATAAAGCACGGCTGGTAAGGTACAGAAACTATTATGTGCAGAAATATCCATGGAAAAACTATTAGCTATTTTATTAATAGGCAAAGGAATATCAATCAAAAGTAAAAATTTTCAATAGTTAATACTTGACATGTCCAAAATCTTACTGCTAGTAGGAAATTAACATGGTTGTGTTGCCAGTAAAATTTGACATCAATTGGCTCTTATTTCCGTGTAATTTAACATATTTCATCAGTGAAATGGAAGAAAAAATAATTCCCAGTCTTAACAGTTACTGAAGTCTTGAGCTTACATAAAGACTGGAGATAGTGGGTAAAAAACAAAGAGGTGTCATGCACAAGGACCAGTCTGGGTCTTCTGGTCACATCAAGCAATACATAAAAACAAAAATTAATTCCTACAGAAACCGTAGGGCATTCAGACCATGAAAGGCAAACCTTCTTTGCAAGCTTCCAGTGGCCAAAATATGTACCATAAACCTTGATGTGTGAGCAGGAGAATGGTGAGAATGAGTGCGGAAGGCATACTGCCTCCATCATTCCACTGGTGTAGCCACTTCTAAAGGAACATCTAGTTCGTTTGCCTGGGAATGATTAGAGAGAGGATTGATCATGTAAGATCATACAAGGATGATTAAAGCACTGGAAAATAGACCTCAGTGTGAGACAAGAAGAGTTCAATCTATTTAGCTTAACAAAGAAGCCACAGCATGACAAAACTTTGATCTCAGGCTCCTTCATCTTGCAGGCAAAGATATAACAAGATCTGGGACACGATGGCAGCAAACCCAGATTATAAATAAGGTAATTTTTCATAAAATCGTTGCAATTTTAAGGTAGTAATAAAATTATTTATAGATAAAAGGCTTTAATTCAAGCAAGAAAATATTTGTCAAAATCTAATTCATTCTAATTCTTCACATCCTGGTGTATTTAAAGTCAGATTCATTAACCAAAGTAATCCCTCAACCCAGATAATCTATGGGCTACTAAGAAAATTTCCCATGACTACTGTTTTATTATTTCATTATATGTTACAAGTATGTCAAGAGACTCTCAATAAAATCCACATTTCTTTGTAGTCAATGCTATGCACCTATGTTTCAGAGAGAAAGTCTCTACCCCAAACAGGTTCTAAGAGAAATTATTTTATGCCCTTCCTAAAGTCTCTGCAGTGCCTACGTGCTGGTGGCTCACCCTTTGTGCCACAGAATAGTGATGGAGGAGTGCAGAAGGAAAGGGAATGTTCACATAGTTCATAGGCAAGGCATCTCGACTCTTGCTGATGGGACAATACTGATGGGATTTCTGGATCAGTTTTTCTTTTTATTAGAGCCTGCAGAGGACAATAAAGTCAGACTCACATAATGTGAATTAGCTATTAACCTGTCAGTGCCAGAAACAGAGACATAGAGTGCAGTGCATGGGAAGTGCAGGCCTGCCCTCCTGACATGCCCAGAGCTGAGGACACTTCAAGATTTGTGCTGCTCTGAAATCATTTGAAATGCAGCCCAGCAGCTACATCTCAGCCCACTATAACCACAACCACACTCTGCTTGTTGGAAGCCATTGCCCCTGAGGGATTGTGTCCTGGCTTTGGATTGCACTGCAGGCTGTCTATGGTCCCAGTCCTACTGTCCCCCCAGCTCTCCCTGTGTGCTGTTCTTCTCCCCATTTAGAGAAAGGAAGTAGAAGTAAATGATTCTTCTTCTTTTTTCCATCCTGCATTTTCAGACTGCAATTCTAATGAAGCTTAACATTTTGAGAGGAGTGTTTCTGTGTGGGGCTGGAAACAAAAAATCCAGGAGTTCTGTTTGGAAGATGGAAGCCCATTGTCAGAGAATTCTTGTATTGGAAGATATGCACATCCTCTGGGGACTTTACATCTGTAGGAAAGATGCACCTAGACTCAGTGGCTATTCCTTTGGTGGAGATATCCCTATGCTTCTTGGCTATGTGTCATGCAGAGTGGGGAAGATAAGCCTTTTCCTATCTAGTGCCTCCAAATATGCACATGAACTCATGTCGCCAGACACTGCCTTTCCTTTCGTCCTGAAGAGTCAGCTGGTGCTTTCAGGTGTTTATGCAACACTGTCATTGCTACCTAATGCAATGGAAATTCTGAGCAGCAATTACATGGCAATTAGTAAGCTGAATGCTTTATTGTGGTCATAATTCCATTCCATTTTGCTCAGTGACAGCAAGAATGTCTTGGCCAAAAGCCAAGTGATTGCACGGAAGGGTGATTCTGCAATTCCATGGCACTCAGAGAGTTAAATTTCCTGAAGAAATCCAAAAGCCAGCAATGAAGACATAACTCTGTGAGATGCATGGCAGGAATGACTGCTATAATAATGTTACACAGGGACAAAGATTTTGGAAACAGTCCTTGAGCAAAAGAGCGTCACTCCTCCCATCTCGTAGCTATGCTAAGGGCTTTTTCTTAGCTTCTGTGATACTGCTTTTTATTGTTTCATACTTTGAACACTTCTTATGAACTTGAAAAATTATGACACTTATTTTCTTATCTCATTAAGATAAGCAAGAGATGAAAATTGTGATCCATGTCTGTTTGGTCCAGAGACCCATGTCTATTTGGTCCTGTTGATCTGTCCTGTGACTGAGGAAGGCATATCTCAAGCTGTTCAGCTGTAACTAAGCTGACTAAATGAAAACAAGCGAGCTAAGGGTAGTCGGGTGTGGTGCCAACCTTTGCTCATTTGCTTTTGTTTGCAGTTGGCAGAGTCCAGGCTCAACCTATTTATCTTATTCCCTGAAATCCATATCTCTATATTTAATTGTTGTCAAAAGGAAATGGGCATGCCTTGTGGCTCCTGATTAAGTTAGGAAAAGGTAGTGGTCACCTATCTAATTTTTTTTGCTGCAAGACTGTAGTGCTATGCAGCTTGTTATCATTGGGGTTTTAAAACACTTGTTAAAAACTTCACCATAAGTATAGCAATAAATAAAAGACTTCTTCAATCATATCTCAGCATCAATCGGAATAATCCTTAAAGTACAAATACTTCTTTGAATAGATGCAGTAAAATAACGCACCTATCTGTGAGGTATCACTTTTGTAAACTTTCTCAAACCTGGGAGATTTGTTAGGGGATGCATGACCAGCTGCTAGCTTTGTATCTAACCCATAGCTCCTTTGAAAAGCTCAAGTAAATTTCATCTAATTAAAAGAAATTGGAGTATACAGCCATGCTTCTATACAGACTGTGGCATTTTAAAGCTATGAGATAGCCTTAGAAATAGTATCTGGGACGATACATACCCTCAGTATATTGAAAGGCTAATTGCTAAGTTTCTCAAAAACACTTCTCTATTTTTCTTTGTCCTGTTGCTCACATCTCCTCCTCCATTTTCATATCTGAGGGCATGACAAAGAAATTGGTGTACCTGCAGACCCCAGTTGGTAGGTACATTAAAGGTAAGGACTTCCCGGTGACTTCCTAATCTGGACAATAATCAGAGAATAAGATGAAATGTATTTTGGGCAGGTAGTCCACCCTTACTGTTAAATACAGGGAAGGATAATAAAGAACATGCACAGCAGCACTGCATGTACTGAAAGTATGGTAAAAATCAGAAAAGCTTGAAATTTAGGAAGCAGCACTTTTTTTGCAAGAAAATAGTCACCATTCACTCTCAGTACTATAGTATTTGCAAAACTCTATAAAAGAAAAGACAAAGTAAGATTAACTAATGTAACATTGCCTTCCTAGACAGCTAGGTGAGTCTAAATCTTTATTTATTCTTATAATAAATAGATACGTATTTGGGACTTGCTGACATGACAAAGTCACTTCAGAGTGTAAGTTTTGCTTATGTGTGTATGTGTTAGGGACAACAAAAGCCTCAACAGTGACTGAAAAGGAGCTGTAATTCACTTTGAAATACATGCCAGTCAGAGAGGATTTACACCTAAAACATTTCCTGAAAGCCGTGAGTTACATCTCTTTGTTTCTTCTGAGAAGTCATAATAAACTCTGTAGTATTTGAATATTTTGGCACCGGTGGCCATTACAAAATTACATTATTTTCAGCATAGTCAGATCTGCTGGGATGACTTATGCCTAAAAAGCAGACTCTAAAATATTATTTTCCTCTAGATAGACCTTATGATTGCTATTCTGATCTATTAAAGTCTTATCTTTGAGTTTTCCTTTACTTATACCGAAATTAAAAGAACGAGCAAGACACTTTTAGCTTCCATAATTTTTAAGAGATCGCCACCAAGTGGAAAAAGGGAATTAATACCACTTTCCAGCTCCCGGAGGCAGCAGGTGTATGGCACTGCTTAGAAATGATGGTGCAGATCAAAATATCGCCATAATAACACATGCAAAGTAAATATTAAGGCCCATGCAATCAAAGGTAGTTCTTATTTTAGAGTGAATTAATCAAAGAGGTAAACCATTTAAATGTAAATGACATAGCTTTCACTACCATGCCCTGTTCTAAAAGAAACAGCCCTAAGTAGGTAACTTTTTATTTGAACCACTGACATTGGTTATTATGAAGACAAGAAGCACCTGAACTGCACAACTTTGACTTACCACCATTTAGAAAACTCAATAGAAATGATTGCATTAAGACATCTACCTTTTTAGCTGGCTGGGTTTCAAGTAGCTAAGTCTCTTAAAAATTTGCATGCTATTATTTCATCACAATTTTTCTGGTCTAATAAATGTTACTTCTAAACCCTATGATTGCAGGGACAACAGGACTACTTGTAGGGGCTCCTGGACAACAAGCTGGACATGAGCTAGCAGTGTGCCCTTGTAGCAGGAGTCCAACAGTATCTCAGGCTGCAGAGTACAAGGAAAGGCTGAGAGAGCTGGGACTGTTCAGCCTGGAGAAGAGAAACCTCAGCAGGGGTTTCTCATCAGTGTGTACAAATATCTGAACAAAGGAAGATGGATCTCTTTTCAGTGTTGTCAAATGACAAGACAGTGGGCATAAACTGAAACACAGGAGGCTCTGTCTGATCATAGAATGGTTTGGGTTGGAAGGGACCTCTAAAGATTGTGGCAGCAGCTTTCTGGCCACAGAGAGCAGGCACAGACCTTCCCAGGCATTTTCCTGGGGAAGGCTGTGAGAAGACCAGAGAAAAGAATGCGAAATAATTCTTATCTCCACTTGTTGCACCTGCTGTTGTGCACATGTGGAATGTGTCATGGAGATTCGTTTACCAAAGGGTGATTTCTTAATTAGACACTAGATAGTGTTTAGATTGATTGACCAATTAGGTCAAAGCTGTATTGGACTGGCTGTAAGAGTTACCGAGTTTCTTAATAAGTATAATATAATATAGTATAAGATGATATAATAAAGCAATTGATCAGCCTTCTGCAATCATGGAGTCAATACTAATTATTCCCGGCTGGGGCCTGCGGCGACAAAAGATCGCCTAGTGCAGCCATCACTGTCAGGATGACCTGCACTGGCACAGGCTGCTCAGAAAGGTTGTGGTTGTCACTATTTTTGGAGGCATTTAAAAGTTGTCTGAGAACTAGCATTCCTTCCATTTACCACACCAAAACCAATCGCTTGAAAGTGAATTTCTTGATTAACAAAAGGAAAGTGTTGACTTGAAAGCCCTGAAAGAAGGTAAAACAGGATCTTCATGTGCTGCATCTACGTAGAGGTCAATGTGTTTAGTCCACTAAATATAGCTTTGTGATTACTTTATCTATTCTTATTTTATCTTATTCTATACTTATTCTATCTATCTTTGCCATTTCAAAAGTATTTTCTGTGTTCTATAACAGAAGTCAGAAAAACACACAAAAAATTACTGTCATTGATTCTTCTGCAAAACCAGCACATTTTTACATCATTTCAAGATATCTTAATTCTTGGGATCACAACTAGCAATTTTTTTGAAGTGAAGTAATATTTAAATAGTATTTTCAGACCACCTTCATTCTATGTTCCACAGTACTGTTGGAGGGCTTGGCAATAATAAGGCCTTCTGTGTATGGTCCAACATTATTTGCTATTTATAAAAGCCAGCCAGCTATGCAGTAAAAAATCATAGTCTTCAGGAAATTTGTATTTAGGTGCAGCTACAGAATCCAAAATCAGAAGTGGCCAGCTCCTGGTCCATGGAGTTCCCCTCCCATGTTCCTGGAATTCATGAGAAACTATTTCATCCAGAACTTCTGCAGGCTGTGTTCACTACCTAAAAAAGCGAGAGCATTTAGGATCCTGTCCTTTGTAAAATTCAGTGCTTACATAATCATTAATCCTCTCTTCCATTTAAAAACTTCCTATCCCAGGTTTTTTAGATGGCACTTACAATGTGGGGGACAAGTCTCTAGTTCCATGTGATTTATTAAATGAAAAAAAAAAAAAAAAAAAAAAAAAAAAAAAAAAAAAAAAAGCCAAAGACTGAGTTCTTTCTGGGTTCTTAAACAAAGCAAGTCTTCTATGTCTCCAGTGATCCATGAACCATCACAAAATGTTCGTGTTGGTGATTCATCACGCCGTGACCAAACACATCACCAAATGCAACCAGCTCCAAAGACAAAAATACACACACACACACAAGACAACTTTTCACTCTTTCTCTGGAATAAAGACCTTCCTGCCAACTATATTATACTCTGTTTTGAGCCAGTGATCCAACACAGGCAAACTTCTCTTGGGAACCTTGGCTTGTGTTTCATCAAACAACCGATATTGCTAACAGGCTCCCTGTTGAGCAGCAAGGATCAGCCTCTCAGGAGCAAACCCAAAAGAAATTTTACTTAAAGATTGCTGCTTTTAAAAATAACTTTATCTTTCAAAACTAATTGTATGCTTAAGTCCAACTTGTGGCAGTAGCATCGAAAGTCAAACCTGAAAAGGGGGTCCAGCTCCAGTCACAGACTGTACTCAGAATGTGGCAACCATGCTACAATTCATGTCCTGAAAAAACTGTGGCAAAACTCAAATACCCAATGCTTTATCATGCATGTAGTTATGCAAACATCACTCAGTGTTGGGATATGTTCATAAGACCATGTAGCTAGGTATGTGTTTGTTTAAAACCTGGGAGGAATGCCAGACCTATATTTTCCTGCTTCCTGTTGATTAAAGGAACAGGGTGCAGTTGAAATTTGTTGTGCAGTGAGCAGCATGGAGTCCTAAAGAGTGTGGGAAATGAAGACTCCATCACTCACAGGAGCCCTATCCTCCCTTTGTGCATACAAATCCTTGAGAATTATATTGGATTATGGAAACAGCCTTGGTCAGGACAGGAATGCTGGTTGGGAATAAATTCTAAATTCAAGGGACTAGGTCAGCCTTGTTTTAGCAGGATGATGGTTAGCATGTTAATTATATTTGGTTTTAAGCTGATACAGCTTAAACAGTGCAAATACTAGAGGTTAACTGGGAAACACTAGGGAATAAAGATGCAAAGCACCTCAGTATTAGTGTGTTATCTGTCCTCTACTCACGTAGCTGTTGCTGGATTAAAATACCTGATTTATGCACCTTGTAATAATTACATCTTCAAATTGATCACGCAATTGCAGTCCCTTGATTAGTGAAAAGCTTTACTTGGTGAAGGTACATTCAAAGTTAATGTCCCAGTCTACTGTGTGGACAGCTTTTACATGAAAGGTGCTGATCTTGGTTGTCTGGGATGTGATGGTGTCTAGTCATATTTACTAGGCCATCTTCTCAGTCATATCAAGGTCTCTGCAATTTCTCATGCAATTTCTTTTTTGCAGTGAAAGCCTGTGTGCAGGCTGCTGCCTTGACTGATACATTGAGGGATGAACCTCAGACCTGGGGGGAAACAAACCGCAGGGATCTGTGTGGTGTTACAGTTTGAGCTGAAGATCGCTGACATCGTAGCTGTGAGCTGTAGAACGCCTCAGTGCAGCAGCACAGATGGGATCTGTATCACATCCCACAAGGGTTTGCACTTCAGTTCGGCCGAGTCTGGCTACCTCAAGCAGATGAAATTTGGCCATGGGGCTGAACAACAAACTGCTGTGTTTAAACTCCTACTGGTTTAATGAATAAATAGCTATGAACACCACTATCAAAATGGTCTCTTAGTCTCTTTGCCTTTATTCTCATTCCTACAGTGATGGGAATAGGAGCAGTGTCAGTTTGTGACTTGTAACCTCTGTGATGTGACAAGGTTATTAATCCTTTTGTCAGCTTAAGCCACACTGAGAGACTGAAGCAGAAAACAAGGATCAGCTTTCTTTAGCAGCACCCTCCTGTGTTTAGGTGCATGTATACTCTGCTACAGCAGTGACAATTCTATCTATGTCAAGCCTTTTCCTTTTTTACATATTCACAACATTAATGAAAATCTAACATATCTTGTGTAAATTTTATTTCTCTGGTTTATTTCTCTGTTTCTCTGACTGTTTTCTCTATGAAAATAGTAACCATTTTGGCAGCTGTCTCAGAATATAGGGATCTGCTCATGGGTCTAAGGCAATGTTTGGTTGTTTGCTGAGGGACTCCCTTGATTATAATATGTTTATACTATTTCATTAATGTTAAAGTAATGAAATAGTGAAGTAGGCCAACTATCTTCTCTTCACAGACCCAATGCTGCAATGAACAATCTGTTAAAGACATAAAAACTCTTACAGAAAGTAATAACCTGACTGCACACATTCAGGGCAGATTTTGTAGGTGTCCCATGATTGTCTTAATCTCTTTCGAATATGTGGCAGTCTCCTGGTGACTTGGCAGGAGGATTTGGCTGCACCCAGTCCCACCACCTTTGATAGGTGGTCTTCATTTTGGAGGAGTCTACTAAATATCTGCTGCATTTCATTACATAATTGATAAGAGAAGAATATTCCTGGAGTTATTAGCTTCAGGGAAGACCCTGAGATGCAAAAATTTGATCCACATTTGGCCCATATTTAGCTCATTTTTGGAAAAAGGGTTTAGTTTGGGCATTATTGAGTTTTGAGTGTTGGGATTGCTTTGGCTCATCTTTCTTTGTGTGTTAGTTTGGCTGAAAATGTGGATTAGATAAGGTTTGTTCAAAAGCAGTTCTGTTAACTTGTTTCAGACCTGTTATGTTTCATGGCATGAGAACTGAGCGCTCTCAAATGAGTTCTTCCCACAGGCCCACCCTGCCCTGACTGCTCCCCAGGGCAGGCCTCACTCCAGCTCCTGGCTCCCCAGGGTGCAGCTGCTAAGCCATTATTGCCTGTTCCTAAATTGACTTCAAATTCTATTTTTCCCAGGAACCAAATTCATTCCCAGCCTTCCTCAGCCATGGAGCTCAAGCTGGCAGAAGATTTATGACTAGCCTTACTTTATTAAGGCAGGATAACAAACAGAAATGGTTTACTGTCAACTGAGCAGTGGTCAGTTGTCCAGCTTTCAGAATCCCATAACCCTCAAGCTGCAAGTGTCTTCTGTATACATTTATTTAGTTTCCTGTATCTTGCAGTATATTGTTGGGTATTCTCTTTTACCATTCCCTTTCTAAAGGGTTACATACTTTTCCCAAGCCCTAAGGAAGCACTCAAACTCCAAGCCTCAGCAATGACAGGTACTCAGGTCAGACTGTTTCTTTTAAGGCTGTAGATGGGCTTGTCCCAGTCCCTGGATGGACTACAGACATTCTGCTCATTTGTCTGGTATTTGAGCCCTTAGCAGTCACACTCTTCTCTTTACTTCAGTTGCCCAATTGTAATAATTAGACTTGCAGCTTTCCAGGCCCCTGTTGCATTGCATTAACCTCTGCCTGGCTGCAGTCTGCAGCTCCAGCATTTGCAACACAAATGCACCTGACAAGGGGCCTGCAGCCCTGGCAGTGCCTGCCAGAGTTGCCCCATAACCAAAGTAAGACTGCACCAAGGTCACCCCAAGCAGCAGCTGCAGACCCCGGTCCTGCATCTGTCATTCCCTTGGGTGCACCCATTATACTTCTCCCTTCATCCATCACTTTGGAGTCTCATGCATCGGGGGTCAGGTGAGTTGTCTGTTATACAGCAGCCATTAGTTCAGAAAGGGTTTCTCTGCCTTTCTGTACAGACTTGTCTGCATCCACTCTTGTTCTTGCTCTCCTCTGTACTGAAAACGTTCCTCTAGGCAGCCTGTAGTGTTTAGTGCAGGCTTCCACATAAGAGCAAAGTATGATAAGGTATCTGCAGCAACAGCCAATTAAAGTGAAGTAAAAAAAAGGAAAGATTTTAAAGGTTAAATATATAGCGAGAGGTGATTTAATTACTCACAGGGTAGGGGGATTGAGAGCCCAAATAGCCAAATCAGTGCAGCTGGAATAATGACACCCAGCAGCCTCCCAGGAAAGTACAGAAGAGAGATAAGTCTGTCTTGAAAGAGGCTTAAGATAACTCACATTATATTGCATTTGCTGTGGGCTAATCCTGAACGCAGGACAGTTGCCATGGCTTAGCTGATGTGCAGTAACTTCTTAAACTCTCATACCTCAGTCACGTGTGTGAGCCCTAAGATTGCAGAAATACACACTAGATCAGATTTGCAAAGTTCCATAAAAACAGACAGAACTTAGAAACGCAGGAAAAGAAAACAGAAATTGGTTCGGGAAGAGAAACAAAACCACTTCCTTCAGGATTTCTTTTTTTTTGTAGACCCAGTTCAAATTCCTGCAACACCTTAACCCTGCACTAGTGTGACATATAAGAAAGGAACCACTACAAGAGGAGTTAAAGTCAATGATGTTGTTGTTAACATAATGTAAAGTTAAACATAAATTTCAGTTGTGTGCTGAACTAACCAGAAAAGCAGAATGAGGAAATGGGTGTTTTGGTGAGAATAAAAAACAAATCTGTGCTTTGGGAACCAAGAACAACATCCAGGTTTAGTGACAGAGTCATGGAAACAACATTTCTTCTCAGTTTTTCCCACAGAGTTTGTTCATAGAGGTCAAACATCCTTTAGGTGAGAGAGCAAAGAATGGTGCAGTTCAAGGCTCTTGTGTGTGTCTTCCAGGGTCAGCTCCAATGACCAGAGTTAAACAAAGTGGATAGTTTCAAGAGCAGAAGTTCAAACACTCCCTAAATCAATGACCAAGGCACTCTCATACAACAGCAAGCCTCAATACAATTTCTTGCTTCAAATCAGACAAGAAAGGGATCTGAACATCATCTTCCTGTACCCTAAGCAAGAGCTGTATGTGGATTTAGGTCAGCTATAAGCAGCAGAGACAGCAAGAGCTGTACCACAGGCAGCAAACATCCATGGTCCTGCTTCTCATTTTGTCAAAGCTGGAACCTGAAAACCTAATCAGGGTTGTTGGTTAGAGCAGGGAATGAATCATTTCAGAATTAGCAGCTGTCATCCCCACCCCTTCCTCTGGCAGCAGCAAGTCTGGCACTCTTGAACTGTTCTCCCCACTTTCTCCATAGTCCTATCCTTCCCCTCCCTCCCTTCCTCCCTTCCTGTGGTAGAATGAACCTAGGCTTTAACTGCAGGCAGGAAAATTAATTTTTTCCAATGCTGCTGAGATGCCTTAAGCTGAATCTGGTGTAAGCACTTTTGCCTAATAAATCTCATTTTATTCCAAACTATATATACAAAATATCACAATGTACCATCTGCAAAAAAGGAAAAGTTTTGTTTAATTCTTAGGATATTTACAAACTATAAAATAAAAAAAACATGTTTTCACAGTCCAATGAAAAGCATTTTTCTGTCTTTTCTTCAAAAGACAAATTAAAAACTGGAAAATCTTGGAAATATGTGAAATAAAGGAGTGATCTGTTATAAATCAGAATCAAAGAGACATAGATGATCTCAAGGATGAGTAGAGAAAAAAGATCCATGAAAGAGAGATCACTAAGTACATTAAAAGCAGTAGCTGAGATAGAAGCCACTTGGTGTGAAACCTCTGATTTCAGCAAATTCTGCATCAAAATCCCTTCTTTTTTATTGAGCCCTCAAAAAACTGCCCCCCAGGTGGAGAAAAGGGTGGTATGCAATACACTGGAGAGTCCTAGAAGGCAAAGAAAAGGCAGAAATTAGCTCTTAAGACAAAGTGGTTGCCTGCTGGGTAAAAAGAAAATGGCATAACCAAGGAAGACATGGTGACCTTGTTGCCTGGAAACATTTAAAATGTGCTTTGTTAGTGCTTTCCAGTTGGCTGGGATAGACTTGGCAGTGCAGTACAAGCCAGAGGTGTTGGCTGATTGCGAGCAACATGCTGGCGGCTCGTTTTCTGCGGGGTCATTCTGCCCTTTGTGTCAAGACTAATTTGCCTGGTGAAACGTTCTGCACCACGTTTGCTGCTCCAGAGCACCTGTGATGTTTAGCACCTGCCCTGCTGCAGAGTTTCCTAGAGGGGAAGGGAACTGCAGGCTACCTGAGCAGCTTTACTGGAAGGCTTTCCCATTCCACAACCCTCTTGTGCTGAACATCAGAATAATCAGCCTGATTAGTGCTGAGCTGCTCCTCTGCACACTGTCTTTGCTAACCTTGAAACTTCAATTAGAAATTATTTAATCTGGGCTGGTTCTGTTTATTCATTTAGCTTTTGAGCTGAATTACATCCTATGCTTACGAGATGAGTTGATTGGGCAGTTCCAGATACTGCAACACTTTCTAAGGGAACAAATATTCTTGTATTCTTTTACTGTTGTACTATCAAGGATACTCAGAGAGTTTTCTCTGATTCTACCACAAACATAATCCTCCAGCCTCAGAACAAAAATGTGATCTCTGCCTTGGTACATTTCATCTCCCAGTATTTTCTAAGAATGTGTCCAGCTTTGACCCATTTTACCTCATGTTCAGGTAAATTTTCTTTACTTATAAGAGTTTATCTGAGGATGAACATCACTTATCAAGTCACTTCTTGATAAATATATTATTAAAACCAAATGACAAAGGACAATAATAGCACTAAATAAAAGGGCGTTCGATGGCAATCTTCTGATAGAGAAAGCAGAAAAAAGATCTTGCTCCAAATTCTGTTCATAGGTTTTCCACTTGTGGGACTTCTGCATTTATATAAATTACTATCTCCTCTGCAAAATATTATTAATTAATCTTGTTTTTCCTGTGGAGTGATGATATTTGTGGTGTTACTCGTGTTGCCTTCTACTGAGGAGCACTAATGCTTGTGATTATTTGTGCTAGGTTACCACAGGTGGAGAAATCAGAGAATGAGAGCTGGGTTGTATTTTTGGTATTTTGTCACCTCAAACTAGATGGTAGCAAACCTTGCAACAGCAGTTGTCACGTGTCAAAGAAGGTGAGGCATCTTTGTCAGCTGTAAAGATAAGAGCTGTAGTAGGTCTCTCTCAAACTCTCACAAACTTGAAGGAATCCTGCTTTGCCCTTCCTTCCTTCCTTTAACATCATTCACTTCACAAACTAGACAAAACCCACAATTTTATTTTCATCTCAGTGTCTTGAACAGATGAGTAGGCAATTAAGCCTTTTCTGTGCCCTACAGGAGAAGTGGATGCAAACAAGAAGATGAAAAAGAGTGTTTTTGACACACCATGCCTTTTGTAACTTGCAGGACAGTTACTGCAGGCAATTGAACTATTTCTCTGGAGATTTTTTTCTCAGATACTTTTACATCTGGCTTTTAATGCAGAATTCATTAGCACTTTAAGTCATAATAGTGGAAAGTGCATTGAGATCCTGAAACAAAAACAGTTGTTATTACAAAGTATTAAACATTGAGTAAAAGAAGCAGCTCCTCAGTGGCACATAACAAGTTACAGCTTTTATTCTACAAATCACTTAAAGCCACTTATAACTACTATTATTAGGCATAAAAGCCCACTTGGGCTTTATGGATGCTGGAGAACTGAGACAAAAAGATTGCTTCAAAGAGAACAGTGTCTTGATCATCATAAATTTTTTGGCCCCTGTTCAAACCTGGTCATAAGAAAATGGAGATTATACCAGGCCAATTGTGCAGAAAAAAAAAAAAGGTCTGAAGATTTAAATACAATGTGTCTACAAAGATTTTATTTTAATTAGAACACAGCAGAATAACAGCAGCAACCTGCAGTGATATCATCAAATCAAGGCTGTTTCTATGGGAACACCACCAACTCCCAGAAATTATCGTGTCAGTTTGCCATAAATAGAAAAAAAGAGGAAAAAAAATAGAAAAAGGAGAAAGGAAAGGGGGAAACAAAGATTACAGAAGAAAGAGAATGAAGAGATTGAAGTTCTCTCCTTTTGATACTTATTGCCAACATGTTGTCAAGTTTTATTTTAAAATAAAATAGTGAGGTAAAAAAATCAGTTGCATTGCTTCTGACACCCATTTGAGGCCTTGAACACCTTTTCTGAAGACTTTTTAAAGTGTTTTGTGGAAAGAAAACTTATGCAATGCATACTGATCTCCCTGCTTCCTGCATTTTCTATAGCATGAGTAAGCTCAGGGCTGGTGTAGGAGAGAGAAATACTTTTGATCATAGATACTTGCTCTGTTTCCTCATTTCCATTTTTCTGCTAGCTCTGTAATTTGAAGGTCTGGCCTGAAAGGGGTACAACTACAGAGAAAGGAAAGTAAGCAATAAACATACAAACAGAAATTATTACTTCCCTCAATATGTTTATCTGATTGTCCCCTTTTCCCAGCAATCTTCTTTCCAATAGCTACCTCCATCCCGGTGCCTTCAGTAACCGCATAAACAAAGGAAAACCACTCAAGTTCCTCCCAGGTATACCTAGAGATGTCATATGCCTTTGGGACTCCAGCCCAGCAGCATTTCTGCCCTCTGACACTCAGCAAGCTTGTTTGTCTGGCTGTCCTCACCACTGACACAGGCTCCTTCCTGTGGAAGTAGTGCCTTTCCAAAGAGCAGCCCAGGCCAGGAGGAATAGAAAAGATTCCTGAAACTGTATTCCCAGCTATGAAACTCTCTTGCTCATGGTTTGTGACTACTATTTTTTCCTACTTGCAAGATGTCTGTTCTACTCTCAATGGTTCTCATTAATTTCTCCCTCTCCAGCCATTCCTCCTGCAATTATCCATTATAATCTTTTTGAGACTTGCTGTATTGTTGTTAGTAATATTTCCTGAATGCCACGCCATAACCTATATTATTTGCTTTATATGAGAAGAAATCCTCCACTTAGAAGTAGTCTATGATAATAAATTATTATTGAATTTTACCTCACTGAATGACTGAAATAATAATGTCACTTTCAGCAAAATGACACAGTGATAGTAACTGCTGCTGAGAATATTGGCAGTGAACCTGATGATAGTTCTTCAAGTGCAATCTTTCCGCCTTAACAACTTGATTGAAACTCCTATCTGCATGCAGCACAGCAGAGGGCACGCCCTTCTTCAGATCCCCACAATGAGTCTAAAGTTCTGTAAGTGGGCTGGGAGAGACAGCAACATTTCAAAGAGAAAAGTGCTTTTAAACATATATTAAATGGTTGATTCCACCACTTGTAAAGAATATGTGTGAGCCCACTTGTTCCTACAGGTATTATGACAGTTTTTCACCTGCAGCAGAATGTAAAATTTCAGATTTTGCTGTTAAGTATTGAAATGCTAAACAGGCATTTACTAACATTTTATTTACATCATAGAATGTCATGGGTTGGAAAGGATCTTAAAGATCATCCTGTTCTAACCCCTTGTCATGAGCAGGGACACCTTTCACTAAACCAGGTTCCTCAGAGCCCCACCCAGTGTGGCCTTGAACACTTCCAGGGAAAGGGTATCCACAGCTTCTCTGGGCAGCCTGTAGGAGTGCCTCACCACCATTACAGTAAAGAATTTCTCAGTTTCAGAAGAGAAATCTTCAGTTCAAACAAGGCTATACTTTTCTTTAGACACAAAGGGCCAAATTATTACTTCAAAGAAAATCTGAAGGATTTTCAATAATATATCTATATGTTGAAGCTGAAAATTTGCTTATACAAACAAATCATGAGGCCTGCTGCCTGTGTGGCTCCAATTATCCAACAACACAGGCCAACCTCTCTATATGAGCATGATTTTAAGGACTGCAGAGTTGAACAGTATTTCAGGTTTGACTGGTGGTGAACTAGACAGAGAATAGGAGCACTCTAGAGTCAGAGTAGAAGGAAGTACAGTAATTTGCTGAGAACAATCAGTTATGCCTGAGTTCCCATCAGGAGCTGTAAGGACAATCTGGTCACTTGTACTCAAGATGTGGACTCTCACCTCACTTTGACTATGCTGAGTTGCACATGCAGCATTAACAGCTGAGTCTGGGTAAACTCTGAGCTAAATCCTGTACTCGACATCAATGCTTAAAAACAGAAGTCTTCAGAATATTAGGCCCAGCATGTAGCAAAACACTCATGCTGCTTCTCTGCTACAATGTAATAGCTGAAGCAAAAGGAATTTCAGGGGGCGGGGTGGGAAGGAGGGGAAGGGCAGCCGGGGGGAAAGTCTTGCAAAGATCACAAAGTATCTTTCTATTTCAAAAAAAGTAGCAAAGGAAAGCATCCTCTTCAAACACACTATTTGTGCCTCCTAATTATTGACTTCAAGTAGGCTCCCCCTGGCGGGGATGAAAAGGGCGCGCTCTGAAAAGTGAGAGCCCGAAATGGTATTCTGATTCTTGCCCTATTTCACTTTTCACCCTAATTGCAGACTAGCACCGGGCATGCTTTCAGCTCATTATTCTCTACAGAGGCCTGCTAATGGTATTTCATCTACTGCCTAATTCTACAGCTTTAACATGGAAAAATTTCTTTCAAATTCAATACCAATGAGAGCAAACAGTAGGTCTGCCTCTCTGCTTTTTGTTTAGCTGTTCAGTAACTGGATAAACATTAACCAGCTGGATAGTGCAATTATATTTTTTTAAGGTACTGTAAATGCTTGCAACAACATAGTATCTGGCAGCCTCACAAATATTAATGAATGCATTCTTGTTCCACTCACACTATTAAAAGTGATTAAGTACTTTCACAGAGGTCATGCAGAAAATGAATGGCAGAACCAAGCACCGAGGAAAATCCAAAGTATTTTTCCTAAGAGATACTTTTTAAGACATCCCACAGCACAAACAGAAATAAGCAGAAGAAATGCAATTAGAGAAAGAATTGACATTGGGTGCTAATTATTTACTAGGAGCCTGAATGTATTTAGACATAATTTCCAATGAACTCAGCAAACAGCTTGCTCAACAAGATCAGGAGTAAGGGTTTAGGATTTGGATTAAAAACACATGAAAAAAGTAAACACTAATACCCCCCTCTAGGGAAATCATCTCTACTAATTATTTGTCTACAGCTTTCCTCAATACTGCTGTCTAAACTGCATTTGTGAACATGGCTCCATTGTTCTGTAACAAGCAAATCATGCACTTTTAGGATTTTCTTGTTAAAATAATTAGGTAAAATTAAAGTTTGAGCTATTATTAATTCTCTATGGAAAGCACTTTATTTTTACCAATAATAAGGGAAAGGTAAATATTTGGAAACAAAAATGTGGGAATATCTCTGTTCATACATAGGAATGTCTCTGTTAATTGTATTAGCTCTAAAGCTAACAAAGTCATCAAATGCAATGGCTGAGACTACTATTGTAACAATTTTCAAATGTTAAAAGCTATCAAGAAATGTAATCAAATGGCACCCTGAAAGGAAGATTTTTTTTTTTTTTTTTTTTTTTGCTCTTAAGCTTGTAAGTTTCCTGCATTTTTAATGCAAAAATTATTTTTACATTGGTCACAAATGCTTTGACCTCTGAGTATTTTTGTTCTATTTTACAAATGCATGCATAAACAAAGGCAAAAACAAATGAATTTGCATTTTTGAGACATATTTAGCCTTGATCAAAGTTGTTTTTTTTATTTGTGTGTTAAAGTTATGTATTTTTTGTTTGTGTTGAGTGGTGACCAGAAAGCTTTACATGTGCTTCTTATTCAAAACACCAAGGCACAAATGCTGTAAGAAGATTTTCAGCTTTTTCTTATATTGTCTGGAGGGAAAAAAAAAGTGTAAGTACTCAGGATAAGTATAAGCACTTCTGTGGCGAGTATTTATGTTGACACATGCCAGCAAAGCCTCACAGATTGTTGTTCTCAAAATCAGTAACCATGCCAAATAGTTCTGATTCTTTCTCAGTTTGGGACACACTACCTCCTTTTAATTGGTTTTATTTACTTCAGGTACTTTTCATTTTCTTGTATGGGATTTTGAGTAGTCTTAAAGATGATAGTGTTATAAACACATTTTTAGTGCAGGAAAGTATTTTTAACTAAGAGATGGTCAATGATATATCTGCTAAGAATGATCATCTAGTATTGAACAAGTTATGAACAGGAGGAAAACTATGAAGTTATATGTGGGGTTTTGTTCTAATTTGTATTTGTTTGTAGTAAAAACATGTTGAATCAAAATGAAATTTCTCTCAGCCTCTATCAGATACTGTAGCAGCTCACCACAGGCCATTCCCAGCTCTCCTGTCTTTAATGGCCATGACTTCTTTGTATAGAAGACAGAGATTCTGCTTTCTCCTGTTTTAGGTTAGATTTATCCTGACATTCATTTGTACTCTTGTTAGACTACACTTTTGCTCTATTTTAGAAACTATAGGCTCATAATGAATTTGGCTTTTGGCAGAAGGGCTGGGACCAGAAATGGAAAGGGTGCAAAATTTCTCGTTAAGTCTGACAAGGTTGAAGACCTTCAGCTGGGGTTCAGCTGTGCAGGACACAGCAAAGGAAAGAAACGTAGGAGAAAAGTACCAGGTGTAGCAGCTGTAGGAGGAAAGTACCAGATGTCTGTTCTGGAATACAAAGATGACAGGCCAGGGCTGTTATGCTACTCAACACAGCCACTCAGAAAATCTTCAGATCAACCTCAGAAACATGTTCCCAGCCTGTGACAAAACCCAAAATAACCCTTACAGTTGCTTGTGAAATGGTACCAAGGAACTACAGAGAAACAGCAGCCCAAGTCTAAGACACATACAGAGATTCTCCTTTTCTACAGAGATTGGTGTATTGTTTGACCCATGTTAAAAAGTATTTGTCAAGAGTAAAAATATAATTGGGATACACAACATAATTTTTAATAGCTATGCAGGCAGAATGTATGGAAAATAAAATTGCATTTATGGAAAATAAAATTGCATTCATGGAAACTAAAATTGCATTTATGGCTATGCATTGTAAAACATATCAATGTTAACTACAAATATGTTTGAGGAAAATTTTCAGTGTTTAAAACACTTCAAATAATCTTAAATTGGTAGATAATAAAACCCAGGAAAAGCACATCCTATATGATAATGTAGGGTCACTTTTGTCCCTGCTGCATTACCCTTTCTGTGATCTTGGATACAGCTGGGAGTAAGACAAGCAGGCGAAGGAGGAGGAGGAGAATTACATGTGGAAAACCAGAAGAAATGAGTGTTTCAGTGCACTGGCCTTCACAGAACTCCTTGAAGTTTGTGCAGAAGTCTTTGGCCTCTTCCACTACCATCAAGTGCTCCAGTGCCTTCCTTCGAATTCAGCACTGGAAAGGGAGCACCTCTTTCCTTTTTCCTTTTCATCTACATCTCCCAAAGACAAAACAGAAAGAGGAGACTTTCATAACCCCTAGGCATGCAATCCAGTAGGATTCTCTGAATGAAATATAATGTGTGACAAGTTTCTGTAACTAGCCAAAAGGCAGTGGTACCTCCTGCAGTGATTTAAATGTGGGCAAACAAGAAAAGCTGATTGTTTCAGCTTCAGTGTGCAACCTTTGTACTAGGTCAGTCCAGCCCCATAGGTAGAAATGGTTGCTGCTGCACTGGAAAAATTCTGCAGAAATTGTGTGGACCTTATTGGGAAGTGAAATAAATTAAATGAAAGAAACAGGAAAAAACCAGGTTTTTTTTCCTGCAGCTCTTGCAACCTGTTCCTATGAAGTTCTTTTTCTATCTTCTCCAAAAGGTGGACAAACTTAATTTCAGCATTAGCAATAAAATCAAATCTCAGCTGAGACTAATTTGCATGATTTTGTTTTTTCTGGAGCACTACCTGTGACCCTCTTGGCTTTGTTTTGTGCTTTGAAGTTCAAACTAGTGACCAGCTGGAAATGGGTTTAGAGCTCCCTGACTGCTGTGGAAGCAACTGGGGCAGATACTTGGGACTGAAAATTATTTAGTCGGACAAGCAATCAGGAGGATATTTTCAGAATAGTAAATAGTAATAGTAAATCAAACTCACACCTCTGGACAGACAGGACATGGAGATCTAGAGCACTGATTTTTGTGCCCTTGCCCTGATGAGCAGAAGTGCCACAACGGCCCATTGTTGACTGTCCACCAATCTCAGGCTGACATTGCCATCATTCAGGTCCAAGTGACATTGATTTGTCTGGACTGCTTTATAAAAAGCAAGGCAACGAAAAACACCATTTTACATTTCTACAGCTAAATAGCTGTTCCAGAGAAATCCTGTGAAGATGGGCCTGCCTCTCAACCACCTGAAAACACCATCCAAAGGCTGCTGGGCAGACCAGAGCCCACATTATGATTTTTAAGTTATTCATCAGCATCATCATTTCTGAGACACTTGCACATGACAAACTCGGGGTTCCCCATTCCTCCAGTTGTCTAGGAGCCTGTTCCAGTGCAACTCCCTTATCCTGACAGAAACATGGAAGGCTCATTAGGGCAAGACCTAAATACACCCATCTTCAACAGCCTTGGAATAAATCCAGAAGAAAACAAGATTTTTTTTTTTCCTAGTGCACAATCAGGGGTACAAAAGCCAAGGCTGCCCAGCCAGCTCCAAGTGCAAAGCCCAGAGAGCACTGCAGGGCAGAAGTGTTTTGGCAGGTGGACATGTTTGGGCAGGGGGACAGGGTAGTGCCATCTTTTTTTCCGTGCCATGGGGCAGCATTGTGGCATTCACGTGGGCTTTTAAAAATAGCTTTGGCCCTGCCGAGGCACCAGCATGTGGGAGGGTGCGCTAGGCTGCAGCTGGATTTCACCCTCGCACCAAAGCTGCCGCGCTCCAGGAGTGGGGATGGAAAGTGCGGCCCGCGGGTGGGCGGCGTGTGTATGTGTGTGCATGTGTGTTAAATTACTACTTTGAAAAAGATATATTTATTTTTATTCCCTCGTGAAGACCGGGGCGGGCTTTTTTCCCTCGGGATCCTAAGATCCCTGCCCTCCTTTCCCCGCCCCCGCCAGGGGAGACGGGCGGCCGCCGTACCTGGCGCCCTCTGCCCGGGAGGAGCCGCCCCGGCCCCGACGGCACCGGCGCCGAGCAGGTGGGCGCGGCGGGGCGCGGCGGCGGGGCTGGGGGTCCCCGGTGCCCCCGGCCCCCCTCACAGCTCGGCCAGCCGGGAGCGCTGGGCGGGGGCGCGCCGCTGCCTTCCCTCGGTCCTGGCCGGGACTTCCCCGGAGCCGCGGGGTCAGAGAAGACTCGGCGGGCACAGTTGGTGCTGCGGCTCGGCCCCGGCCCCGGCCCTGGCCGGCGGGGCAGCGAGGGCACGGGGTGACCGCGACACCCGCGCCCCTGGGATGTGGGTACTCCCGGCGGCGGAGGAGGAAGCGTGGCTGAGGTCAGGCACGGGCTGTGCGGGGTGCTGCTCTGTTTTGTCAAGCAGAGGTTGTTTTCCGGCGGAGGTGGATGGCAAGAAGTTGTGTTTTGTTTTTTTTTTTTTCCTAGTTCTCGTCCTTGAAGTAGATGTGCTGGAATAGGTCAGCCGAGAAAACGGGGCCGAGTGATTGTGAAAAGTACCGTGTATTAAATACTTGTGTACATATTGGAGGGGGAATGCTGGAGAAATGTTGGAAAGAAGCTCTTAAAGGTTTAATAAGAATTAACATGGATAAAATTGAGACTAAAATCTAGTGACATTCGCATCAGCCTGCTGGCGCTAATTCAGAGTGACAGGGACTGTGTTGGTAAAGGATAGCACACGGATTTTTTATTTCTCTTTGGATATGCTCTAAGTTTGCAAAGACATAGGGATGATGGGTTATGTGACAGCCTGCATCTCTGGGGTTGTGAAGGAGGACTGGGTTTGTGTCACTCAAGAAATTCAGAAGTTTGAGAACAGGGAGGACACGAGACCAGCATGTCTTTGTTTTGTTTGGTTCTGAAAGTGGAATATTACTAAGCGAGGTTTCTGAAAGATAGCAAAATAAGTCTGATTTAGGAGAGGAAGCATTGATATAAGGTAAAGTTTGATGATTTCCCTACAGAACAGTCTTGGAGCAGTCTGGATTTATGGGCTAAAGTCTTCAAGTGCTCCTGCTGATTCAGACAGTGACATATTGCTGAAATTGTGATAGCAGTGATACCTGTTACTGTGCACGCTGCATGAATCAAGTCGTTGAACTGCTTCCTGATACAATCAGTGTTTTCAGTTTCTCCATCTGTGTATGCAGTACAAGTTCCTGTTCATTTCACAACATGTATTTGTATAATCTTTGTTAGCATCTTCACTTCGCATGCTTTGTACTGAAGGACAAGCCATAGGGCACATGATCAAGGAAATGAATGCAACTTTACTGCGTGATGGCAGTCGGAGCTGGGACACTTGTTAGGCACTTGTGTGCGTGGGGATGGTTCCCGTTCACTGCGTGAACCTGTGACCCAAAACAGGCTGGAATGCGCAGGCGGTGCAGGCGCTGCTGCCACCCGCGGCTCGTACGGGACATTGCCCTGCGTGCAGTGGAAAGGTTGAGTCTGCTTTGCTGTCAGGTACCGGCTTCCATGTGCAAGATAACATATGAGGAGCTCAGTGTGGGACCCTTAAAGCAGATTGCGTAAGTGTGTATTTTTTAATTGATAGACTGCTTTGGCTGTTTTTCTGTAGATGATGATGGCAAAATCTGGGTTAGACTCATAACCGAAAAGAATGCTGTGGGAGTTGATGTTTTTCCTGTAGAAGATGCAGGTTAGGGAATGGGGCATGCAATTTAAGTATAAAACTTAAGTATGAAACTTTTTTTATTTGTCTTTTTTAATAAAGGATAGATATTCTCTAAAAACGGGGTGTATAAATAGTTTGACCAGCTTTGCATACAGACTTTGGCTGCTTAGGGGCAGATGTAATGTTTAATTCATTAGCTACAGTGCTCAATTTATTGCTGGTTTGAATCTATGCCTGAAAAGAATTGAGATGCACTTGAAATTCAGATTCTGTGATTGTACTACACTGGAAAGAGCAACATATGACTGTATTTATCAAACCATGTAGTATAATACAAAGCAACTTCCTATTTTTTTCTCTCACTCCTTCCGCACCTACAAGAGGAAATTAAATAAAGATCCTGTAACATCTCAATTTCTGTTACTGTAGTGGGGAAATGTACAGCCAATGTTTGGAGTCTGTACATAATGACTATTAAATCAGAACTTGCAATAAGTATTTATATAGTTGGTTTTTTAAAAATAAATCAAAACATAGCACGTCACGTCTCAGCAATCACACCATAAAAGTCAGCACTGTTTGCTGAATGTCCTAACAGGATATAGCCAGATGCTAATAGTTATTAGCATTATTATCTTTATGCGTAGTAATTTTATTGCTTGATGAGGTCCATATTTTGGGAAACTTGTTGTCCTCTGAAAAGAAGACCTTGAACAGAAAATAATATCTTAGTCATAACAAATAGAAAAATACTTGCACATTTTAAGAGAGAGATGTTGAGAACTCCAAAGTAGAATAACACAATTTACTATTTTACATCTAAAAAAATTAACTTATGTTAAATATTAAAAAGTTTAGTATTAATATTTTAAAATAATTTAGCTCCAAAGAGAATCAAAACAGTGAAAAGACTGATATAAAATCTCTTTGTTTATAAGTCATAACTCACCTATAATAATTACATTATTTTTTCAGATACATTTGCTTTTGTAGAAGCTTTTCTTCTCTGTGCTCTATGACTGGGACTAGTTCTGTTCAGTCATGCAAAGTAGGTGAGACTGGACAGGCTCAGCTTTCTTGCCCTGTAAGTTATTGATCCTGTATGTGTGTGAGCATCTGCTGCATTATTGCGTGGGTATTTTATGCAGTTCATTTAAGTTCTAATAAATGAGATCACAGAAGCTGAAGCTCTGGGAAATGATGGTAAGCTCTGCTGTGCCAGAATAAAAATTCCCATCTTCTTCAGAGTGTATGTGAAATTAGTATCTAAATAAACATAACAATCAAGTGAGATACCCAGTAAAGTCTTTTATCTAGAAGTCTTTAGTACTCACATTACACTGAGTTACCAGTGTGGCTGCTATGCAGCCTTGAGATGCAGCTTTCTGGACTGCCTTTAATACTGTTCTTATAGATCTTCCTCAATTAGTCTGTGTTCTTACACAAAGTAGTTACTGTCTTTGAGAGACTGGAGCTTTCTGAAAACGGGCATATAGTAGCAAAACCTTAATGGTACTTCACAGTTGCTTTTTTATCTGTGGTCATTCTGCATCAGGGTTGTCTGGTGGCTTCGTAGCCAGGATGAACAGAGATATAAAGAGTGCTGTATTTGCAAACAGAATAAAACGTCCTTGGGGCTTCCAGACTGGAAAGAAAGAAACCGTATTTTCAGACAAAATTGTATTTTTTTTAATACACCCACCTTAATTTGACTTCTAAGTATTGTGGACTCATTCAGTATTACATACATGACAGCTGTAAACCTGCCTTTTGATTGCTTTGAAAGAATGTGAAGCAGCTAAAGGATTTTCTCACAAGATACAAAAAGCATGTTTTCATGCCATGGTAATTGAAACAACAGCTGAAACAGATTTCACTACCAGAAATATCTCTCTCTCAAATAAGATCATGCATGGAGAGCCTAATTCTTCTTTGCATTGACCCTGTGTCATCTTTCCCTGTTGTTACAAATAGATAGATAACTCTCTGTGGTGCAAATGGTGTCACTCTGCAGCCAGCCCAGGCAGAGCAGAGCATCATAGCAGCTATGCTACAGCTACAGTGTAAATGCTAAAGTGAAAAGTGGGGGAAAACTGGGCCAGAAGTCCCTACATGATTAAGTTCACTAAGCATAAGAACAGAAGATTCAGCATCAAAGCGCTTGCTCAGTCTTGACCCTGCTCTCACAAGTGTCTAAGAAAACTAAACAAAATGTGTCTGCTCTGCAACTTCTGTGTAATGGATATTCTATATCCTCCATTTACACTGGTGGCAACTGCCGTGCCTGCCTTGATAAATGGATGTGTTGGCTAGAAATTACAGTGCTTCTGCTTCATTCATGAGAGAGGGGTAAAGTGAAGGAAGAGAATGAATAGGTTTAGAGATAGTAACCCCTTTGTGTTGGTGCCTTTCACAAGCCATACACAGGTCTGTAAATGACTGCTGTACCATTTAACTTCTAGTTACTATATCATGTTCTCCTCTTTTCATTATAAGTAACAAAAAAAAAAGAAAAAAAAGAGAAGAACAGAATATGGTACTGCATCTCAAAGGAGGTCTTGGGGTCTTTTGTTCCTATTTCGTACCCTATTGTTTTAAAGCTATTATGTTACTGCTTTCCTAAGTGGCATCGTTTTGTGTGAGAGGAAAAATATGTATGCAGCAGCAGTACTGATGTGTATAAAATAGTCCTGACAGGTTTTTGGCTTTTGTCCAAGTCAGTTACACATTTTTTGTATGCTAAAGAAGAAAATAAATAACACTATATCTGTTCAAAATCTGTAGATCTTCTGTGTGAGTTGAGTAGACACATAAAGAAAATCATGAGGTGCATAAAAGGCAAGCCAGGCTTATATACCAGGAAAACAGACTGGGGTTTTAGCAATTTCTTTTCAGAGGGAATGTTTGCTTCTCTTGGGGATATGTAAATTACTGCAAAAATATCTGTCAAATTCTGCCTGGGATTTGGCAGAAAATTGTTTTTATTGGTCAGTTGCATGAGTTTGGACAGCTTAACATGTTAGTGATGTTACTTATGTTGCTGCAGATCATATATGCTGCAGTATTTTCAGAGTTAAACCCTAAAGAACTGATCTCACTTCTACTGAAAACAAAGGAAAACTTGACATTAAAAAAATAAGAGATGTGGATTAGCCCCTAGATTAGTAAATTGGCAGAGGGGGTGGGGACTATCTCTGTAAGGTACTGTGTGAGTGATAGATGTGGGGCCTAACAGGGCATTTAATGCAGAATGAAAGCCTTTTTTAGCCTTGAAATTACTAAGTAGCAAGGAAATTATGCAAAAGCGGATTGTACAAAATATCCTTGGATCAAGTGATCATGAGTTTACATTGACTTAACAGTAGGATAAATTATGCAGTCCCATGTGGGGGTATTTGGGCTTGCTCTGAACAGTCTGTACCAAGAGTTGCAAAGGCCTGGAGTAGTTGCAAAATGAGTATGCTGTGGTTACTTTGCTCCTTTCCTCTGCCCAGGCTGTTTTACCTGCTTGTTTTTCTCCAATATTTCAATCTTTTATCCAATCCATCAACTGGAGCTTTGTACATTTGCATTAATACTTACCAGTATGGTAAGTCAGGATGTACATCTTCATATCTCCTAGAATCACATTCTGTCATTTTTTTCAGAGCTGGATCAGCCTAGCTCTACATTTCTTCTGTTTTTTCTCAGTACTAGTAGCCTGTGCTGAACCTTTAGTATCATCATGCACAGTTACTTTTACTCCATGTGCAGTGTTTCTTTCCCCAGGGCAGCCAACTCTACCTTTTACATGAAATGCCTCTTTTTGCCTTGCCTTGCATCAACAGCAGGCAAAAGGTGCAGTGAATGGTGACCAGGGCAAAGAAAGTGGAGAGTGGGAATGGAGAGACTGGTAAACCACTAGGAAAGGGGAGAAATATTCACAAAGTGAAATAAAGAAAGAGGATGGGCCAGATCCAGACTGGTTAATGTGAAAGCTGAAGTCCAAAGCCAGCATAAAACTTGACACCAGAATTCATGGAAACAAGTCTCATCTTTAACCTGCTTCGTCTGATGGTAGCAGATACTGATTGCTCTGCAAGTATACTTCAGAGCTGTTCAAAGAAAACCACTTTTCTCTTTTGTGCCTATGATAGATATAAATGCAAAAAAAATTCTATTGCCATTTAATCCCTAGAATAATTTTCCTTCTTCATCAGACAGCAAAGTTAGTTGAGCATTTTTGAATCCCTGATGTTCGTTGCTTATGCCATGTGTACAGGTAGGTATCAATCACAATCTCCTCTCTAAACATAATGCCTTTCCCAAGGAATTACCAATGAAGACCTTTAATAAGTCAAAGGGCTGAAACTTCCATTTAATAAACTCATATTGGTTTTTTTTTCAGCACTTTGTTTTATTAGCAATTCAGAACTAGGCCTACAAATCAAAATATCTTTTGTCAGGAATTTTTTTTGTTGCAGTTGCAAATGACTGCAATTTGCTGTTCATTGTACAAAGTAAAACCATTGTCCTGAGTAAATGGATGTAAGATTGGAGCTAGATATTTTGTGCACTGCCTTTAAAAACAGCTAACAATTTTCTGTACAAGAAAGCATATTTACACCTTTATGCACATAGGCAGTTTGATATAAGCTTTGACGCTTAAGGGAGAAAAAGAACATATTGCGTATTATTTTCTCAGACCAATGAGTTAGTTAAAACAGCAAAAAATGCAATGTTTTGGTAGCATAGCAAGGCTTTCTTAATAACATAGGAGTTTATAGTTATGTACTTGTAAGTATGGAAGCCTTATCCTGGTGTAAAGAACATCTGAGATGAAGCTATCAAGTATATCACTGAAATGGGACAGCAGCTTCAACAGGATTGACAGAAAAGGGCATGAAAGTGAGAATGAATGTTCAGAAGTTATAGTTTAATTTGTAATGCCATTAGGGCTAACTTTTTACTACTGGAATGGAAATTAAGTAATCACAATTTCACTGAAAACCAGAATCAAAATTTCCCATTCTTTCTTTGAGGTGAGGATTTCCCTGAGATCTTATTCCTGCAGGTGACCAGATCATTGTGTTTTGCATCCCTTGTGAAAGACAATTCTCCTTAGCACGTACAATGACCAGAGTCCAGGCTGGGGCCTCAAACTGTATTATAGGAAAGTATGGTGCATGTTGAATTGCAGAATTTATTTTACTTGCATTGCCAGTATTAGGCTGTTTTTAAGCTGATAGCTATCAGCCTGACATGACATGCATGCAGGTTTCTATAAATTTACCTTTTCAAGATGTAAAGCTGTGAAAATCAGACCTCTGATAAAAATATCATGTGGTTGAAAGTGGAAATTTCAGAATTATTTAAGAACTGGATTTTTAAAGTCCTCTAGTTTTCCAATAACCATATTTGCAAATTCTTTTCACTTGACTGGCATTTCAAAACAAGGTTTGAGCTGTCTGTAGCAAATATAGAAGAGCAATATGCTGAATACTGCCCTGTTTGCATTTTCCATTTTGATGCTAGCTACTTAATTGGAAAGCAAAACTTTCTTCTGTTAAGGGAATTTGTTAAACAATATTTGGAAATTTTTTTTTGTGGAAACCATTCTGTGTACAGGTATACTTTACAAATAACTCTGTATTATAAAAATGATAGTCAATAAATACATGAATAATTATAAAGAATAGATCATTAATAATTATGTGAAAACATACAATTAGCTTCTTTGCAGAGGCTGCAAAATTTGCAGATGTTAACCTGAAACATCAAATTACCTCTACAGAGAGAGATCAAGCGCTCCGCACACTGATACTCTTGAGGAGTATAAGAGTAAACAGTTGTCTTCAGAATGTGACCGTGACCTTGAATGTCTACTGAGCTGCACTTTCTTTAGCTTAGGCCAATGATTAACTTTGCTAATGGCTGTATATCAAATTCACCATTGTTTGTATAGCTGGCAGTGAAACAAGCCATATCTGTCTTTGTGTGGATGATGCGGTATTAATTTCAAGGAAACCCTTTGTATAAATTGTTTCCTTTGAAAAGTTATGTCTTTGTGCAAGTCCTAATTACTTCTAATTTACCTCATTTGTCTTTGGGCTCTCTAACTTCAGGTTAACACTACTACTATAGGCACAACATACTTCTTCTTGGTATGTGCTGTTCTTTCCTCTTACTCCTTATTTTAAAAGGGATGATGAATTCTCTTATTCTGCTCCCTTACAATCAGTCTTCTCTGACAGATCCCCATGGAGCAGAGGAAGCTACACCCTGTAATAGTCATATGTAGGGATGTGAAGTCATCTGTGCAGCTTTGCCTCTGAAGGGAGGTTTGTTGAGGAATAGCACTGTAATTTCTGGCCTCAGCACCACAGGGAACCCAGCAGAGATCTGCCCACAGCACACATGGAAGCAAGGCGTCTTCAAATTCCTGTAGTCCCTGCTGGGTCAGCCCTGGACAGTTTGTGACAATTTTATCAGGCTTCTGACAGAATAAGAGTCATGCTGGGCTTTTTTCAGGCAGAAAGGGGAAGCAGCCCTTAACTGCATTAAGCCTGGAGGAAATAGTCCAAGCTGAGGGGAACTTACAGTCCTTGGCTTAAATTCAGGATACCGTTATGTGCTGTGAGACAGTCCTACAGATGCTGTAGAAGGCAAATGCTGCTTAGAAGTGTTTCATCAGGTATTTAATGGAGAAAGAGCCCTTCCTTAAGGTTTGCACATTCCAGTGGAATTGAAAAAGTCAGATTCTGCCTTAAGTTGCAGTGATGTAAATGGTGACTGAAAGCAGACATTTCTCTCAAGTTGTACGCATTTCTGATGTACAGCTGTTAGATTGTGAAAGGCTGGAGTTTTCTCAGCCAGCTGTGGGAATATACATGTGGAAGTCTTAATATATATAAAATAAGATGGGCATGTGTATGGGTATTTGCCTTCCTGCTCTAAATGAAGATTCTAACAGTTTGACACTTCTGCACAGTTCTTAAATGTCTCAAATGCAGCAGATTATTTTGTGAATGGGGGTATCATTGTAGGGTGAAAAAGAGACATGATGTTCAGAGGCTCTACCTTGATTCTTTCTTGTGTTCTCTAAACACAAAAAGTCATTCACACTCTAAAAAGAAGAAAAAATGTAGCATCAAATGCTTAAATATTAAATGGTTTGATTATCTTAAAATTAGAATCTAGACCTGCTAATTCCAAATAGAAGCTTTTTCAAAGTATTTTCCAGTTTTGTGATAGTGACAGCAGGAAAGTTGATCTGTGTAACACACATCTACTGTTCTCTGTTTTAATGTTCCCTGTATCTGCATGTGTTGTACTGTCTTTAAAAGATCTGTGGAGATCTCATACCAGTGATTTCAGCTGTTCTTCAGTGATGTTTCACAGGAGCAAATGGGCAATTTGCTAATTAAACAATTATGCTAATTGTCTACTTTTGATATCATGAAAGTTGAGCAGATACTTATTGATGCTGTTTTTTCACAGGTAATTTTGAAATTATTTGACTTTTCTGTTGAAATATAAGAACTTAAAAGCTATAATTCAGAACAGTACAGTTAATCAGGAAATCATATTTGATTATACAAAAGTTGATTAAAAGATAATACCAGTTTGTGGTCTACTCTTTTCTTCAGTTTTTAATCAAGAAAATAAGAGCAATATTATAGATAAGCTCTCCTGCACATCTTTGAAATATCACCCCAGCCTTTCCTTTGAAGGAAGAAAACCTGCACATTTCCCCAAAGCTGAATTACCTACTTCAGAGTGTGCAGCTGCAGTGATTGCAAATCCAGTAGTAATGAATGTGTTATTTTGCAGTCCTTTCTCCAATTTTGTTATAAGGGTCAGATTTTCAATTCCAACTGTGTTGTTTCATGTTAATGACTATACCACCTAAAGATCTAAAGGCATTGTCCATTTAAAAAAATACCCCTATTCAGAGTTGTTTTAGTGCATAAATGCATATTATGCACATTTAAATAATTGTGATTTTTTTTCCCTCTGTCTTTTCCCATTCTAGACATTGTAGTAAATTAAAGGTACAGCTGTTTCACGCTTTCCCTTTCCTTGATGGGTAAAGGTATTTTAGAATAGTTTTTGCAGGCATACCTGGGTTGATTCTGTTGAATGTCAGTGTGGTAGGAGACATGTGAGCTGCTGTACAAAATCCAGTGTTTCTTAGTGTGCATCTCTGCTCCCAGCAGGATTTTGTTTAGTGTGAGCCCTGCACTGAGGCTGTGGCAGTGATGCTTCAGGAGGAGGCCTTTGGGAAGCACTTGGATCAGAGTTTGTGCATGTCTGGTAGCTGAATAAAGTGAGACCAAAGCTACAGAAGAGTTTAGGCAGAAGTTTTGAGTTTCCCACAGGCAAATCCAGCACAAGGTTGAGAGGGCCATGAAAAAGAAAGATCTGCACCTCCCCTCTCTTGTCTGACACCTCAAATTAAAGCCCGGGTGAAGACTTTATTTGGGCCTTCAGAAATCTGGAGCTTGAGTTCTTACATTGATGACTGCAGTCTTGTTCTTAAACCCAGCTGCTATTCAAGCACATGCAGTGAGAACACACAAAGAACAATCTGTGACACCTGAAATTACCAGGTTCAAAATTATCCTTACCAACAGAACAAAAGAAGACCAATTGTTTTGAGATCAGAGAAGAGTAATAATGTTCTCTGACTGATGAAAAGTTCACTGCCTTGTGAGAAGTAAAACAATTCCAAAAGTATAACAAGTCCTTGCAAATGTACTTTTGGATTAGTGCTTATATTCCACAAAGCTGATGCTGAGCAGTAGGAGAAGCTATTTTGCTTGGAACAAGGTAGAGTCATCTGCAGTGGAGTGCAAATGGGATTAAACTAGGAGAAGGAGTAATTAGGCTGCATGTCAGGCAACCTGAACTAAAAGAGTTATTTGACTGGGAAAGAGCTTCCCAAGGGAAATAATAAAAGCCACATTATTTGGGACACCTAAAATTAGACTTCAGAAAGCACTAGAAAAAAATGTACAACCTTGCTTTGGTAGGGAAGTGGACTAGAAAAAGCAGGATTTCAGATTTTCTTCCATTTTTTTTGCAAAAAATTCTACAATTGTTGGGCTCGATTCTGTTTTGTGATGTTTAAGTCAAGGTAAGATTTACATTGCTTCTTGCCTTAAGAAACTGAGGTTAAGCATACAGGCTTCTCCCCTCCACCTATTCCCAGCCTTTTGAATGGTATCTTTTTATTTCTGTCCCTCAGGGATACTTCAGACCCCTCTCTTCCAATTATAGATATGCATATTTAGAGTAGTGGAGAAAGGGCACATGTGCCTTAAGGATCCTTTGTAGCATTTCCCTCTTGCCTGGCTCTTAACAGAACTGAATGAAATACAGCCTTTAACCAAGGAACAGAGGCCTCCAAGTAATGTGTGTTGATATATTGAAAGTGTTGCAGCCTTCTTCATAGTTTTCTTTCAATACAGTCCACAAGATATTGCTGCAGTAATACAAAAGAGGTTATCATAGCCAATCCTACATATTAAAAAGTGTAGATTGTGCAGTTATGACTAAATGTTACGAGCCAGATGTTTTTTATTGTAAGTTAGCTTGAAGATTCCTGTCTTTATTAGCATACACTGTCTACTTGTGCAATGGCAGTACTCCTTTCAAAGCACTCTTGAACAAATAGAGCCCCTATGTGGAAAATGGTTCTTCATTGTGTAGGCATTACCCTGTAATAGTTCTGGTATAAAAACCATGAGTTTTAATGTGTACACAAAAAGTATGCCAAAATCAGGACATCGAGCCTCTGAATTTGTGGTAAGAGACTAAAGGCATGTCAGCAGGATTTTCTGAAAGGTGGTTCATTTGTAGAGGGTTTGAAACAACATGGGAGGAAAGCTATATGGTGTCTTCAGTATTTCATTCAAGGGCTGTGTGTTACAGCCTCACAGAATACATTTTGCCCTGATGCCACTGGACAGGAGTATATGGGAATGGGATACTTGGTCAGTCCTTCCTCTGAACTGAATTTTGGGTTGTAGATGATCACACAGTTTCTAGTCCTTGAATTCAGGCTGCATCATTTGGAGGAACAAGCACTGGGGCAGAGGCAGCTAGAAAAGTCATCTGATGGCATTTCAGATTGTGACTTTTAAATAGCAGGAGCTGATTCCCATTTCCTTTCTCTGACTGCTGCTTGCCTCCAATGTACTCTACCTCCTGCTGCCATTCATGTGGTCTGCCACAGGAGCGTGGGTTGTATTTTTTTTTCCTAATTTGACTAAGGGCATATTTCCCATTCTAAATCCTTAATGAAGACAAAGGCCTGTATTGCAGGGTAGGAAGATACTAACCCGAAACATATTATTAGCTGGGAAGACTCATTCTCCTTATGTCCATGTTTTTGAATGGTTTAATTGAGGAAAAGAGATATCTTTTGATGATGGGTTTTTGAATAGGGCAACAATGAGGGTAGAATGGTGGAGATGCTGTGATGCCAGCTTTCTTGGAAAGCTTCATTAAGAGATTATTAAAGTGATTGTAACTGATTCTGTTACAGATCAGAGTGCTTTGATCAGCCAGTCCTTTGCATAACAATCTCTCAAGGGAGAAAGTGAGTGTTTCAGAGGCTCTGCATGTCTAATTTTTGACTAATCTCTCATTAAGTATTTTACAAGATAGAAAAGGAGAAAACTACTCAGACATAATTGGGATATTGTTCATGTACACTAGGTAGGAAGTGAACAAGTCTGCATGTATGTTTTAATTTCACTGCCTTTTCCCTCTGCATCTAACCCTCTAGCAAAACAGCCAGATATTTCACTCAAGACTGCAACTTGCCTCATTTCTATGTTATCTTCTCTCCTGAACTTTTCTGGATTTAACTGTCATGCCTCCTCCCTACACAGATGATTCTAGAAAAGCATGGAGTGCCTGTTTTTAATAATGAAGGGAGAAGGAAGGGGAATAGGTTCTGGGAATTGTGGTCTATTTAACTTAACATCAATTTTTAGTAAAACATTAAAATGTGAAAAATGTTTCTAAGACCTTTCAGGAGTCAGGGAAACAAATTATGACCTAGAGAGATGTATAAAGAGTAAATGTGAGAAACCAATGTAATTTCTTGTTAAGATAAAGCCTTGCAGAAAGAAAAGACAAAGCATATGACATATTTTGTGTTATTGTGGGGCTTTTGACACTGTTTCATATGGCATTGTGACATTGTGAAGAGTCTCACAAAATAATCATGACATGATGGATGTAGAATAAGATGTAAAACTAGATGTGTTCGGAGCATCTATCCAATTGTCACTATCAAAAGAAGATTTCAAGCATGGATTGCATAAGGTTCTCTTTGGCACTGCCTAGTACTTTCATTTGCAACTTTACTAATGAAATACAGGGGTTTCTTGTTAACTTTAATGATGACTGAGTCATGCTGAGGGCATGGTTAGGTATGAAAATCAGTGAGTGATGTGCTGTCATTCTACAAAAGATTTTTTTTTTAAAGAAAAGCATATAGCTTTTGTTGGAAGATATGTGCCTTTTTGTCAGTGTATTACTAAAGAATTGTGAAAATTATAATTTTATAATGGCAGGAAAAACACTTGACTTTAACACTTGAGATGTCTGATCCTTGATATGATATCATTTGGTAATAGAAGCATTAATTTTTAGAATTATTTCTTTATTTATTATTAAATCATGAGGGCTTCTTTTCCTCTTTTTTTTTTTCTTTAAATATTGAGTAAGTCCACTGAACCTTAAAATGTCCCTTACTCTCTCCTTAGAGCAGCAAACCTCTGGCTTAAAGTCAACTGAGTTTTTGTCCCAGCAGGAGTGTCTACATGTGGTCAACTGTGATTAGTTCTCTGCAGAATTGCATTTCAGGGATATGGGCTAGGTTAAGGCAAGATGTAATAGTTGGACAGGCTAGCATCTATGCATTTGGTACTCATGGCACTGCTCCAGATCCATGAGCTTGCTCTTTAGATGTATGTTGTCATCATAACTGTAATGAGGCTGTTCGTACTGTACTTTTGGAAGCAGTGCAGTATAAAAGTCTTCAGTCTGCTGGGAGCTAGATATTTTGGCTGATCTTCAGCTTGCAGTGTATAAACACATTCCTCTCTGTTTTTTCATTTTATTCATCCACTTTCCCTTTTCCTCCCTTCCTTCTCCTCAAGGACATAGACTTTGGCTATATTTTTCACAACTGCGTGAAGCTAGAAATCCGAGCGGATGCCTGTGCCACCACCGCCACCACCACCTCCTCCTCCACCTCCTCCACCACCTTCTGGAGGGCCCCCTCCACCACCACCTTCTGGAGGGCCCCCTGCACCACCACCACTGGTAAGACTGACTTTTCATTTCTGTGAGCAAAAGCTTAGCTGTAGTAGCCAGCTTAGAGCCCACAGGATTTTGGCATGGATATTCATAGCAAATATCTGGGGCAGATGTTTGTTTTGCTGGCACTAGTTCTGTTCATTACAGCAGTGGTCCCCAAAGTGGGGTGTGTGAGATGATCCATTGGTGTGTGGGATGAAAATACTGCAACTTCAGTCATATATGTGTATACTTTATAAAGAAATAAACCTATCTTTTTGGGGTGCGTGTGCAAAAATTTTGTTACTGCTAGGAGTGCATGATCAAAAGGTTTTGAGATTATTAGAGTGCATATGGTGAGAATTTAGCATTTGTGAATACTTTTCCAGCCAAAGGGAATTAATTTTTGTATTGGTAATGTACAGATGGTAAGTATTCATTTCTTCATCCTTTTTCTTACAGCTCCTATTAAGACTCACAGTGTTCAGCTGTACATTTTGCCCTTTCTAGCACACGGTGTCTTCCTGGGGATACAGCACAATATTCTTTTCTACATGTGCAGGAACAATTACAGCTTGTAGCAGATCATTACTGTGTGTGTCATGAAGCAGAACATGTGCCTTGCCAGCATGTTTGCAATAGGAGGAGGATGTTCTGGGTGAACTTTCAGGGTATTACATTTTCATACCTTCACAATCAATTATTGTACCTATGGTAAAACCTGTTTAAGTAATTCCTTGAATTCCGTGATCAGTTGGTCATAACCTATTTCTGCATTGAAATTATTACACTTTTTTTTGAAAGAGCAGAACCTGGTACAGTTGTGTTCAAGTCATAAAATCTCTCCTGACTTTTTTTCATATATTTTTCTATCACTGCTGTGGTTATTTGCAGAGTATGTTAGTCTGCATAGCAAAACAGTACATGGTACTTAAAATGTACTTCAAATGTACTTCAGGTTTATTTTTTTTTAAGAACTACATTTCACCCTTGCATTCCCTGGCATCTTTGCCTGTTTTGTTCCTAGGAAGGTTGGTTGATTTTGTTTGTTATTGTTCATAAGGCTATTATTTTATCTTTTTTTTTCCAGAAGGAGGTTTCTTTGCAAGTTTCTTTCTGCTACTTTACAGGCTGAACCATTTTGTAAAACTCCCCATGAGCTGTGGAGATGAAGAGGAGGAGGATAAAGACAGCAAATCAAATAAGAAGTGTTTGATTCTTTTCAGCATTCAGATTAAAGTTTGGCACCAGGAGCAGTGTTTCCAATTAGCCATTCTTCTGGGCTGGTACACAACCTATACTTAGATGCTGAAATAAGTGGGCTGCATATTGTGAGCAGCTTAATGCTCACAACTGCAATTAAAGTCAACAGAAACCACAAATGTTCTTATCCTAATAAATTTAGATCAGTAAAGTATCTAGAGACATTTTTAGAATCCTCTAACATACGCCAATTGGAAATGACTTGAGAAAGCTAAAAGGACCCCTAAGGATCATTATGAACAAGTTTGGGATTTTTTTGTTTCCCCTTCCCTTTTCTGACTATTAAATCCACTACTGTGATAGGGTTTTGATACAAGAAGGCTTGTTTTCATATTGTAGTTGGGTCATTCTGTTTCAAATGGGGTGATCTCTGTATAAGATAAACAGAATTTAGAGTCAGCTCAATCTTGGTGACATGATACATGCTAGATGTGTTTCTAGTTATTGTCTGATATCAAAGCTTTGCTTTTAATAGGTCTTGAGACTAAAAAGAGTATCAACAGAAATAATATAAGATCAACAGAAATAATTAATAAAATAGCGTGGCAGGACATTGTTTTTTCTGCAACAGCAAAATTATTTTTTCCCTGTCAAAACTGAATGAGAGACAGGATAAGGAATCTGCCTGGTGAATTCAGCAGAAGCACAGAGTAAGAGACTCCAGCTGGTGCCAAGTTACAGAGTAAAACCTTATAGTTGGGGAGTCTGCAGAAACTTGCTTCAGACCCTATTTTCTTTTACTGGAAAGCCCTTTCCTAGAAATTGGCATTTGTCTTTTACAGTTGCTAATCTGCCCAGCTGTTGTTACAGCTGCTAGGTCTACAGTTAGGGGATGGAAGAAGGAAAAATTTAACAGGCGTATAGCTTTAAGGAAAACCTTCAAAGGAAATAAGTTATTATACGGCCAACAGCTGGAAAAGTTCCAAAGTAAACAGCACAGTGGTTTTTATTATACTGATATGATTAAATCAGAGTAAGATTTGCATGTTAGCAATTAAAAGTTAGATTTTAATTTTACTATTAATATGTGGGTGAGCCACTAGTTTAATTTAAGTGATTTATATTAAAAAAAAATGTCTGTGTGTAGGTGGGGGCTTTAGGGTTTTTATGTAGTTTTTCATGATTGAATTGCAGGGGTATCATGGACTTGTCTTGCTTTTCTAGTTATGGATGAGAACCATACTTTCCTCTTGCTTTCACTATCAAGAGATTTTTAGTAGAAGTAGTCACTGCATTATCTTTTTCTCTGCACATTTTCTTTGTGAATATTGTGAGCCTTGATCCCAAATAATTTTGCAGTCCTTACTTCATGGAAATTCTAATTACTGTTGGCACATAACTTTTTTGTCCTGCTAACCCCTTCTTAAGGCAGAAGAAAGTTCCTTCCTAGTGTTTTTTTGGCCTTTTTCCTACTGTTTCCTAAAACGTTTGGATTTGCTGATACTCTGTAAGTACTTGTACTGAATTTTTTTTCACAAAAGTTGTTACAAGACAATAAAAAGTGATTTGGAGATGGTATTTAAGACATACTAGGAGCCACCTGTGCCCAACAGCCAAAAAAGCTACTGGCTGTTAGACCAAACTTAAAAGGAAACAAATTCCTGGATTTCTCAGGAGGGAATGGTGGGATGTCTGCTATAGCAGATGTAGGTGGCTGAGTCAAAATGTAAATATAGCTGATTAGATTCATTGACTAGGTCTTCAAATGCCTGCCTTCTGGAGGTGATAGAGATTAGAGGGGTGAGTAGGCAGAATAAAACTATGCCCTGATGTATTTTCTGGCACTGGCTTACAGAATTAAATTCTCATCATGTTCCCTTTTCCTCTACACCTTAACAAAGTACACTTAGAGAGGAGGCTTTTTCTAAAGCTCTTTTAATTTATGGGCATGTCATGTAAGGTGGGTTTTTTTTAATTGAGTTTTTGTTGGTGTTCTTGGGGAAGAGGGTGGTAGGTTTGGCATTTTTTTAAAGCTTTCTGTTCATGAAAACTTCATTTTATTCTCACTCTGTTTCTTTTACCACTCCTGTCTTTAAGCTTGGCATATGAGGCAACCAGGTTAGTTTTGGTTTGTCACATTTTCTGGAGTAGGTGTCACCACGGAGATGGATTAAAATTTTTCTCTACTTCATTTTCCAAGAAAAGGATCAAGAGAGAATTTTGCTTTGATAAACCCTGTTCACTTATTACATGCAGTGAAGGCTGCTTACTGCTGTGTGGCCTCTGTATATATGAATTTGTAATGTTAAGATCAGTCATCACCTATTAAAATGTTAATATTGGAGGAAGTGTGGATGCGTAGCAGCCCTGCTGGGTTGTGCCTTACTCAGAGAATGTTTGTTTAGTGATTCATATGTTTGTGGAGTTTAAGAAAATACTTCTGTTCTCTTTGGAATTGTTATGATTAAAGTCTTAGCATAGAAATTAACCTCCAAAATCACAATGGATCAGATGATTAAAGTTCATAAAGTAGCACCAGGTGTTTATTTGCTGCCTTGTGGCACACTAGAAACAAGGATAGCAGAAGGAGAAAGTCATATGCTTATTTTGATGATAGAAATATGAAACTTGAAGCAATGATGAATGCTAGACTAGCATGTAGATTAATCTTAATGTAAATTAATCTTAATGATTACCTCATTCTTATTTAGTTAAAATTTTTTAAAAATTAAAACTAGAATTACTGTTGTAGATAAACCTGTCAGTGTTTATCAAGTTTGTTGTTCTCTTCTTATTTTCTACTCTGTAATAGAAAACTCAGAAAGGCAATTCCTCATGATATAATGTGTGATAAAAGCATAATTTACACAGAAGAAGGATTTCCAAGGTTCAGAAAAACATCACCTGATAGTTTTCTTTGGGGGGATGGTTTTTTCCCCTCCTTTATGCAGTTGTTAGATTGAAAATCTTGCTGAGCTGTTTCCTTCAGCCTTCATAAGAAATTCAGAGAGCTACAGTGCTCATCTGAAGTTGTGTGGGAGTTGGTTTTGCTCCTATGACATTTAGCACTACTGTTCTTTGGAAAGAGAACAAACAGCATATGTAAAACATCTTGGCTGAAGATAATGATGATTTATGGTATTTTGATTTGGTCTTACCAAATATAGTATGAGCAAATGTGCACAAATGAGCCCTCATATGTATAAATTTTTGGTCATGCTTGCTAATTATTTATTGTAAAATTAAAGTAATCTCTTAAGTTTTTATTCAGACCCCTAGACATGCAAGTGTAATACTGAAAGAAAGCATTCTGCATGGTGCCAATAGCAAAATAGTTAGGAATGTGTTTATTAAAATTTTATCTGAGCTGTAAGATCATATTTAGTACTTTGTCATGGAGCCTAGGGAGATACTAAAGCACAATATTTATTGCTGATAAGTAAAACACACCAGAGTGAGAGAAAGTGCAGGCTTGGTAATCTTGTTGGTGACTGACTCATCATAGAGACTGTGCTAAGGGCTGGACAATTTTTGAGTGCTTTGTTCCAGAAAAAATAAAGGATACTGATTTAAAGTGTTTTAATAATATATCATATCTCACACCAGTCTGCTTTCATAAAGAATTGAGAGTCAATCATGTAGGAAAAAAAATGCTGTGTCTTTGTGTGGTTTATTTGACTAAATTTTTAGCTGTTGGAAAATTGGGATTGCATAGCTGTGGTGTCTCAAAGTGTTGTTGCTGTAGCCTTCTACTCTTGTAGTCAAGAAATACAGAAAGGAAAAATGGGAGCTGTGAAATATGGGGAAGATGAAAAAAAAACCATAAATACTAGGCTGGCATTGCTCTGTTTCATCTGGACAGGTACAGGGGCATGGATTGCATATAGTTCCTAGGTGCTAATCTTCTTGAATGCTTCACTTGAGAACTCTTATGTCACCGTTTTAAATGTATTTAGATAATGAGTTCTGTTTTGTAGGTTTCTTCATAATGTCATGTGTTCTACATGTCTGAGTGGAATGCATTTGAAGAGCATTCTTTCTCTTTGTTTTTCATCTGTATAATATACCACTATGGAAATTGCAGAGTAGATTTACCAGCTGTGAATGATCGAGCCCAGGTACCAGAAGCAGCCTAGCTGCAGACAACTAATAGGTTAATTTACCGTTCTAATCACAAAGTAATAATGCCCTTAAAAGTCAGTGCCCCATCTCTAGTGTATGCAGTGGCTACATATTAAATTCCATCTGTCAATTAATATTATACTTTTAGTCTTTTAATTAAAAGAGAACTCAAAATTATAGCAGGAGTTCTCTGAATGGCTGGAAGGTGAGAGTGCAAGAAATGCTAGTTTCTCATTATTCTCTCTTGGGTTAACCATAATTTTGTGTGGATGCTAAAAGGCATTTCAGAATAATCAGTAGCTTCTGCACAGGTAAGTGGGTATGAGGAATAGCCTAGCATTCTTAGAGAGAGATTAAATTGTGATGTGTGTAGGTTGTTACCTGCTGAAATTTTTGTTACCAATACTCATGGTATCCCTTGTCATTCTGAGGACTCTGCTATGGTAGACAGAGAGAATAAACACTGCTATGCTAGTGTCACCAGCTCCCATGGCAATGTTTTCATCCTTGTACTGTTTGACATTTTCATTGCAATGCCAGGCCCTCAGATTTTCTTGTTTATGAGAGAGTTTTCCCTTTCTTTTCATTGATGCAAAGGCTATCATGGGACTTTGAATCCCAAAATTTTAGAAATCAAAAAATGAAGTTCAAAATTAGCTTTTGAAACCAATCCCAGGGTATTTTTGGTATTTGACTTGTGATCTTTCTGGACTGCTGGGAAACACTTTTAGAGTAGTTTAAATTTTATACTGCCTTCATTTTGGTGGCTTCTGTTACTGCATGTTTTCTTTTAGTACAAGAATAGTCAGAATTTACATTTAAAATGTGGGTGTCAGAAAGTTAAATACTTGCAGAAAAGCTCAGCAGGTACAAATGATCCTACTTACTCTGTTGCATTTTTTGTATTCCTGTACAGAAATCTAGCAACCCACACTGGAAAACCTTAAGTACACCCTAGTGAATAACCCCCCCTGCTCCATTTGAGGCAGGAGCAATTGAACCCTATAGTATACAAGATTTTATATTATCCGATACAGCAGTGCTAGCATAAGGTGCAGAGGGTTTATAGGTGCAGTGACATTGATTCCTGGTGGTGTTTGAAATGAGCACTGGGAACATAGATTTAGAAGAAAGTTGCTCCTGCTATGCTGTTCTGTTCCCTGCCATTGTGTGTGGTGGTAGCTTCAAGTAGGTGCAGAGCAGGCACCAGGCTCTGCTAACACTGAAAGGCCTCACTATTTGGGACTAAAGCCAGGACTAGGTGGTGGCTATAGTGCCAGGAAGGGATCTGTAACAACTTTTGCACTACTTCCCTAGCTGGGAGCTGAGAAACAAGGTTGGTGTGGACACAGCCTATCTAAGAACACACATTGCTCGCTGACCTTTTCAACCTGGCAGGCTAAGACTGCAGAACTTTGTGCAATGGAGGCTGAGATCATGTTTAATCAGTGCTGAGCTGGGTGTAGGTGGAATTGTCAAGTGCTGGTTCTGTCATTCTGTTGAAACAATGATTTCATTAGCTGCCAGGAAGCTGTTTGGCAGGTCCCGTCATGTGGGTTCCCTCAGAAAAGTTGGCTGGAGAGTGACCCCTCATATGGGAAGCATTTGAAGCTCAGCTTGCTAGAAGGCTGAGAGAGTGCCACGTTTGCCCAGGCAGATCAGGTGCCAAGAATTAATTAGTTTTGTCCTATTCTACAGCAGAAACACAGAAGTGGCTCTGATCTTGCAAATGACTGTGCAGGTGCAGTAGTGCACTGTGGTGAGGTCTCCCATAATTAAAAAGCTTTAAATCAGAGGTCAGAGCTCTCTTGTGAACTGAGGTACCAGAAACCTCTCCAAAACTCTCAGGTACCAGATCTCCCAAGCTTGTTTAGAAATAAACAGAAATATTATTAAAATATATAAAATAAAAGAACACATCTACTTTGTTGTTGAGACTTGTTGGATTTTTCCTTAAACTGGAAGGGCGTATTATTTGGATTATTTTATTTTGTATTTGACAGTGCATGAGTGAAACCACACTTGATGCATATGTAATGAAAATACAAGAAGGATGACAATGATTTTCTCTACAGTACTCCTGTTTGTGATGTGCTGGAAACTGGGTTTATTATTTTAATACGCTCTTTCTATTTGTTGCTACTGTTTTTCTTGGCACATTCCTGGTAGAGACTTTAGCTGCTGGTTTGAGAATTCTTTGTAAAAGCAACGCTCTTGCCTGCCGGGCAAACTGTTTCTGCTGCAAATGTAAAATCATTAATTCCTGGCATAATTCTAAGCTAGTAATAGTGGATTGACCTTGGAATCAAGATCCAAATTCCTCTGGAGTTTCAGATTTCATGCTGAGCTACAAAGATGACTTTTATAATCCTGTGCTATGTCAAGGAAGACATGCTGGTCAGCTTACACTGAGATTTCTGGTCAACATCTATGTTTTACTTTGTACCAAAACAACCTCATTCTTTTAATAAAAAGTTATGACATTGTAGTTTGTTAGACTATTCTGGCATCTTACTGGCAATATTACTTTTTTCTGACAGTTCTGCTTTTGAAAATGATGCAGTCTTTGAGGAGCTGAATTAATTTAAATACCTTAGTCCTGATGGTTACAGAAATCTCCTTATGGAACACTTGTGGTCAGCAGCTTGTTGTTAAGTGGAAGGAAGCTACAGAGTAGGTTGCTTGCAAGCAGGTCTCCCCTGTTCTTGGTCCACTCTTTTTTGTCATCAGTGGTCCCAGAAGGGTATTTTAACAGACTCATGCCCTTTGAGGCCCCTTACTCAAGGTCTGTGCTCTGCCAGACTGCTGTGAACATCAACCCAATGCCTGGCTTTCCTTCAAAGGAGTAGGAGATTTATGGCTGGATGGGGACCCAGTCATCATCTATCCCTTCATGCTCCCCTGCTTGGAAAGTCTTGTGGTGCCATATGGGTAGTAAGAACACTCATCATGCTTCCTCAGATGGTTTACCAACCAAAAACAAGCTGTATTTTTCTCTCATATGCTCAGCTATCTCTGACATGACGCACATACTGCATTAGGCAGCTAGCTTACCTTTTTTGTCTTCTTTCCTGAAAAATCTGTATTTGTTTACACCAGAATTTTGGTTATTAATAATATTGAAATAATATTTGGAGAATTTTGTTATATTTCCAATGGTTTCTGCTCTTTCTTGATGCTTTATACATCCTTTACTAAATGTTTAGATGTTTCAGTTGTCTCTCATTATTGACAAACATTTTCTTTGACCAGACCTGGCCATGTGACTATCACATTACTGACTGCAGTGCCTCCACAGCTCTTGCTTGTTTTGCCCTTCCTGCTGTTTTAGATGCTGGTTTTAATTGTCCATTGTCACGTTTGTAAGCTTTTTCTCTCACATTTTTTAGTTTAAGTTGGGTCTATGAATCATGACAGAGAAGGCCAGGACTGGCTCAGGAACATAAACCCTCCCACCCCCCCCACCCCCCCAGCCCCCCATAAATATTTGTCTCTGTGATCAAATATCCTTTATCCTAGAGCTTTCTGCTTAGTCTTTATATTGCTGCACTCTTTCCCTTCCTTAAAAGCCAAACCTGAGGTGTTTCATGCTGCAGTGATGAAAATCACTTGCCTCAGCCTGGATCTGTGCAAGTTTGGCTGAGCATGGCAGAGAAAAATAAGAAAGCAAGGGGTTTCCTCAATCTCTTTTTCCACTAAAATGTATACTGCTTCTGCCTTCTGCCAGTACCTGTGCTTGATCTCTGCATTGAATATGGGGGATTTTGTTTATGGGGGAAAAATTGGTAATGGGAGAGAAGAAGGTTAATTTCCACCAGATTCATAGAAATAATATATATTGTCAGCAAAAGAGAGCGCTCTCATTCTGCTCATAATAAAATTCTGACGTGAAATGTATTGATTAATGTTATCATTATATGTCTCACAAAATAATTAGGGAAAAGCTAAATATATTTTGACTTTTTTGTTTTAGTTTTTTATCTAGTTCAGATAAATAATTTTCTTCACAGGTGTCTTCCCAGTGTTTCCTGTAAAATGTGACCAGGAGAAGGAATATACTATGATGATACAATTCATTGCACATTAGAAGTGTAAATACTCAGTACTATTAAGTTCTCTGAGTAAAAGTATATAGTGCCTTTGGATGGAATAATGCTTTATTTTATCTTACTTATGGCTCCTATCTAATTTAGGGTTCTAGTATTGGATCATCTTTTCACATCATTTGATGGGTTTACTCTGAAAGAAAGGCCCATGACTGCCTGGCTATTGGGTGGTCCAGAAGGCTAGAGGTACATTTTTCCTGCAGCTGTCCTGTTTATGTAGATCTGTATTACTCTGAAGTACTTTACAAATGCATTCAAGAGCATATTTAAAATCAGAGTAAATACAAGCCATTTATGGTACAGTATGTATGAACTGTGACTGAACTACCTGTCCAGAGTCCAGAGGATTTTCCCTTTTCTGTGTGCAGGGGTACACTTTAAAAACTGAAGATTATAATTAGTATCAATATAAACTTTTTCAAATGGCTGGTACCTTCTGCATTTACATCACTTTAGTATCTGAGCACGTAAGTCTCTTAAACATTTTAAGTATCGTAGGAGCCCAGAGGGTAGGTCAATGCTCCCATCTGTCTTGCAGGATGTCAAGTGACATTCTGAAGGTGATGTAAATATCACAGCAGAGTGTAGTCAGAAATGGAGCTCATTGCCATGCATTTCAGTCAGTTTTCCCTAGAAAAAGTCTCTCCGTTCTTAATTTGTCTGATACAACTCAGTTTAGGGTATTAAGATTGTGATTATTCAGGCTCAAACCTGGAGTGGTCCATGTATAGAAAGTGTAAAAATAGAGAGTTGTTCTTCTAAACTAAACAATCCACTTTCACAGAACTCCTAACTGGATGAGGCTGCTACAAACCACTGTCCCTCCAGCACAGGGTACTACACATCACCTAGTAGCTCTGCACAGGACCTGGTGACTTGTGGTTCACAAAAAACACTTCTGCCAGAGAGGATTCAGCCTTGATCTGAAGTATTATCAAGAGATTGATAATCTGCTGCTGTCTGTGGCTTGTCTGTTTGCATCTCAGATTAATTCATCAAATGCCTGTCTCTGCTGCCTGAGTCCTCACCACCATTCCCAGTACAGGTTGTGGTGTGCTGACAGTCAAAACAGAGGTGCCGAAATCTGAGCTGTTGGCTCCAGTGTTTTGAACACTGCTTTGGCTCTTTCTTTTGCACCTCCAGGTTTCCACAATGTAATTTTAAAAATCCGGAGACTAGAACCGAGCTTGTGATTCCATTTTTGCTCACACTGTTTTTTTGGGTTTGTTTGTTTGTTTGTTTGTTTGTTTGAAAGGAGAAGAAATATTGGAGGAGTATACTATCCCTCCTTGTCATACTTGCTAATTCCGGCTTGCTGCTGGAGCCCCCTTCCAGGTCCAGGATTGTGGGACTTGGAATGCAGGCTTTAGTTTCAGAGATATGACTATTATTTGCAATCCAGTCACTTTCAGTTTTACATTTGACGTTTTTATATTGTGCATTTTCTTTCTCCTTTCACCCCTCCATGTCAGCAGTGGGGAAACATGTTTTGGTTTGTTGTTCTTTTCAAATAGACTCAAGCTGCAGTGATTTAGATCTCTCTCTATATTCATGCTGTCCTCATTCATATTTCCACTAGTCTAAGTTACCAGCTTCAAATTCTGAAATGTTTATTTCCAACATTGATGATTTACAGTCTGAAACATCACTCTAAAAAAAATGATTTGAAGGAATTTTCCTATTTACAGGTATTTTGAAGACCTGACAGCCTAAACATTAGTCCTGTACTTTACTGCATATCCTAGCTGAGTGTGTAATTTCAGACACTGAAGACAAAACATGGTGGTGCTGGGTGAGAGGAGAAGGAAGTAATTCTTATGTTCAGGCTGTTTACATGTGTGGTTTGTTCCATTCTTCTAGTTTCTATGTACTGAATGTGACATTCATTGTGTCTGAAATAGTAGCAGAATAAGCTAGTGGTTGCTGAGGTAATGAGAACCCACCGTTCCCTTACCAATTCCTGTAAATAAAGTATGGAATTTAATTTCACTCTGTGTTACCTGAGGCAGCTCTGGCATCTGATAAAACAAATGATCTTCGCATTCTTCTCCACTTCCCTTCTGATTTTCATTGAAATACTGAGATGTTTCTCTTTTTGTAAATAAATGAGGCTGCCCTGCAGATGGTGGGGTAGAAAGTAGCCTAAGAATTACATCTTTTGTCTTGCAGCTGTTTTCCCTCTGTGACTTAAAATGTATTTGTCTTCCTGCTGAGACACTACTATTGCATGTGATCAGAGCTGAAGATTTGACTGCCATAAGAGTTCCTCTTTGTTTTTCTCTTAATGCAGAACTTGCATGTTTGTTATCTGTGCTTGTGCTACGGATTGCAAGCACAGCATGAGTGTGAATCCAAGATTTAGTTCTTCATCAAAGAAAGGAAGGTTGTCTCAAAAAACAATATGGTAAATCCAGGAATTTGCAAATGCTGGACACCAGTAGATAGTGAGATACTTACCTGATGAAATGCTACTTGGCAAGGATTATTACTGGCCTTGGGAGTGCAGGCAGCAAACAAGAAATCCAAAGGAGCTCTGACTGCCGCGCAACCAGGCAACACTACACCCAAGACCATCTTGACTTTGTAATGGAAAAAGAGAATCCATATCAAGCTACTCAGCAGCTAATCAATATCCAGGTCCACCAGACTGGGCACGGAAGATTGAATCTCTTACACACATGAAGAGGAAGAAGAAACAGCTGGGGCATGGGATGGAGTTATGTTTGGAGTAAGGGAATCTGCTCTAAGAGAGAGGCAGCTTGTTATGCTGCATTGCAGAATGGCAGAACTCTTCCTGCTCTTTTATGCCACAAATTTTTGTCTTGCTTGTGTTACACTGATATCAAGTCATGGGTCACTTGCCACAGGTTGCCACAAGTGGGTTATTTTAATAGCTGTCTGGATATCAAGACTTTATATTCAATAGCCTGTCTGCCCAGAGAAGTAGATCTGGGAGGTGAAGTGGACAGCTGGCATAATATAAGGACACTTGAACCCGGAAATGAAAGAGACAGCTGCTGGATCTAATTTTAAACATAGCTCTTGATCAGATCCCTCTAGATCCTACTTGTCCTGCTACAGCAAAGTCATTAGTGGGAGTAAAGAGACAAGAAGTTGAAGATACTGGTAAAGAGCTTTTATGAGGAAGGGAATCACCCTTGTTCCAGTTATGGTATTTCCATTTTTCACAGTAAGTATTGTCAGCTTCCAGAGAAGGGGAACGGAAATGGTTTGTGGCTCGTACGAGGTCTAACACCGCTGACACAGGCAGCTCTTCTGGGGCCTCGCAATGACTAGTGGGACTCCCTGTTCTGCAAGTACGAGGGCAGGCAGCGCTCTTTCAAACGAGAAAAATGTAACACAGTGGGGCTTTTCCGAACATTTTAAAATAACACGTGGTTACATATCAGCAGGTTGCAATTCCGAGTTTTTACATCAGGGTTCGGGAATGCGGCGGCGTTAGCGGCGGTCTGGAGCTCCATCTAGTGGGCCGTAGCAAATCCCACTGGCTGGGTTTTGATTTTTTTAGCAAGTACGAAAATAACCACGAAAAATATCGTACTGATAGAATTCTTCACTTGGGATTAATAAAACACGTTATTAGTTCAGCAGCTGGTTGAGTGTTTTCAAGTTTCTCTTTTGCTTTCAGAATGGCATTACCAAGCTGGGTTGCTTTTGGGGGTTTTTTCAAGTGTGACGGTATTGTTCAGCTTTATTACAGCTATGATGCTAAAATTAAGGGCTATGGAAACATTTCTGGTACTCGTTCTCTTTAGAGAGTTAGCTAACCTCTGGGAATTTTGGAAGCAAGCAGAACATTGCTCCTCTGATGTGAAGATTCTCCTCTATTAGATTGCTCTGTTAATCACAATAGGTTTAGGAATAACAGCTTTGCTGTTTATTATCTGCTTTTAAAAAGTGAAGCATCCAATTTTCTTAAAGATATGGTTTTTTAATATATATAACAATAAACTTGAAGAAATAAGAATAAAGAATAAATTTTGTTCGTTTGTTTTATTAAAAAACTTTAAACTGCAACTTTACATTTAGCAAGCTTGGTTAGGATAGAAACATTACTAAAATATAATTGTATTATTCTAAAGGCATTCTACTTAAACTGATGTTAATCTCCAGTACAGAGAGACAATCTAAAGAAGTTAATAATCACATTCAAATATAAGTGCAGCATGCATTTATCTCTTTTCCTAAGAAAAGTGATAAAACAGATATTTATTATAATTTGACTTATAAAAATTTTGATGTAAAGCATTGTAAATATTATGATAAGAGCTGACAGAGGAAGTTGGAGCTGGCATTGTGGGACAGAGGCCATAAATGGCCAAATGAGGTCACATTTCATTTAAGCATGCCTCCTAACTTGCTTTCAACAGCATTAGCACAACTAGGATTAGTTTTGTATTATATTTAAATTTCCAGCTTTCCAGCCTCCTGCACAACCAAGTGTTCCTGTTGATTCGACTCAAAGGCTTGGGAGTGACAGCTGCCAGGGAGGGCTTATTTCAAATATTCTCTCCCATGTTTGCCTGTGTATCCTTTCTAAACATGCATTTTTGTCTGTATCTCCCATCTAAAGCTCTTACTGTCAACAGGTAAGCTCAGAGATACCAAAATTGCGAAAGGAAGACCAGAAAGCACGAAACGCACTCTTGGCTGATATCCAGCAGGGAACTCGCCTAAGAAAAGTGACCCAAATCAACGACCGCAGTGCACCACAGATTGAAAGTGAGCAGTGGCTCCTCAGCAAGGCCCTGGGGGAGCATTGCTGAAGCCTCGGGTGTGGGTGGAGGTCAGATGGACAGTTTCATACTGAAGGGCAGGTTTGAAGGTCAGCAAATGTCTGCGTCATTGTATGGCTTTAGGATGTGGGGAGGGAACACTTTCTAAACGTGCAACCTGCTCTGAGATCAATGACTGTTAGCACTTCATGGTAAGTCTCCAACTAGTTATGACCTTAACAGGCATTCCTTGTTCCAAAATAAATCCTTGAGAGCACTTCAATAAAATAATTAGGTGGGAATTGTTGGCTCTAGCAGAATAATTGTTCTTTATTAGATTAAAAGAACAAAAAAATGCTGAAAAATTCTAGTGACATAAATTCAGTATTAGGCCTAACACAGCTACTTCTTGGTGTCACGATTTGCATGACGTTGAAGAGCACCAGAGGGTGCTGTGCTCCAAGGTACAGGTCAGAGAGGGATGGCAGTTCCTGTATAGCAGTGCAGGGAAAAGTTTGGTCTTGGCTGCTGCCACCAAGCCTTAGCAGTCTCAGGGCAAAGATGAAATTATTTTCTGATATACCCTTCATTTTCATTCTTTTTAACAGAACCCAAAGGAGCTAACAGAGATGGAGGTAACCCAGCTGTTAATAAAGGTGGCTCTCAGCAGCCTCTGGGAGGTTTATTTGCTGGTGGCTTTCCTGTTCTCAGACCAGCAGGCCAGAGGGACATGACAGGTAAAGGCTTCATTTGGATGAAAGCAGAACTGGGTGGGCACAAATTTGGGATGAAAAGTACTTTGGGATTAGCTTTACTGATTGATTTTTATTGGGTTTTTGTTGGTTTTTTTGTTTTTTTTTTCTGAATGCTTAGTTCATCATGTGACCATGGAGTGCTCAATTAATAATGTGATTGAAGCCACCTTTCTAGATCTCAGGTGCCTTATTCCTTAAAATGTAAATAAAATGCTATCTCCACACTTGGTAAGAAAGAGATTAAATAGATTTCTTTAGCTGAGGTTTTTACATTATTTTAATGAAAACTTTTAATTTTGTCTTGAATACAATGTTGAAATCTGAGCTTATCAGTTTCAGCACAAATGGCAAAGTCATATTCCTTCCCTCCACTAGTGTGTATTTCTATGGTATTACAGTCTTGGGTATTAGATTAAAGATTCATATTTAAGATTTTTGCTCTCTGGATTTTATAGAGTATAGCTTTGATCCAGCAAGGTAATTTACTGATGTGAAAAATAAAGGTATTGTTGCTTCACAATGACAGGAGGAAGGCACATGGGGAGCCCCACTGCTGCTTTCACCTCAAGAAGTGCCAGTATCAATGAGGGATGACTTTTATAGTCACAGTAATGACCTCTGGCTCTGTCGAGCAGCTGGTGCCTGCTCAGGCAGCACACAGCAAAGTACGTTTTTGTACGGAAAGACAGAATTCGGCTCTGCCTGAAGGTTTTTTGCTCCCAAAAGGCAAGTCAAAGATGCACAGCACTGTACGTGCTGGGGCTTTTGACATAGCTTCAGTGGCAGTAACTACTTTGAGTTGCTCTTTAAACTATGGCCATGCCTATCAGACTATGTGAGTGTTGAATGAGATGCCTTTTTTAACATCTTGCTTTGTGATAAATCCTTGACATTTACTCAGGAAAAGATATTTTGTAAATTCAAGAGTCTTCAGGCATTTGCTGTTAAAAAGGAAATACCAGAACCTGTGCCTTCCAGAAAGCCTTTGAGGCATTACTTTTAAAAACTTGGCTTTTATCCGTGGAGTTGAAGTTTCTGTAACGTTAGTGTGAATTTTTTGATCCTAAGCAAGTATTTAACTTGAAGGATGCCAGTTGATGTGTACTTTTCACCAGGACTCTCGATGCCCAGCGGGCTGTACCAGGCAAAATGAGGTTGGCATGAAGGGTCCCAAACTCTGCAGAAAAGCTCCTTCTCCTTAAACGGTTTCATTCTGCAGAAGCTGAGGAGCAGGGAGGGGAGCAGTGTCTCCCAGCAGGTCGTCATATAACAAAGCAGAATCCCTGGTGCCCACTGGAATGCATCACCTCCTAAGCCCCATTACAGAGTGGGCAACCGGGGTGAATGAGTTTGATCCCTCCGGGTCAACTAGGGAGGGGAAGATGAAGAGCTTGCCTTTATCGCTGTTCGGTCTGAGGAGTGGGATCGCAATCCCGGTGTGTAACATGTGGTATCTGGTTTCCAACAGGGAGGCCTGGGCAGCTATCTGGAGGCCGAGCACCATCCCCCAGACCCTCCGCACCGCCGAGCAGCGGCGCTGCCAAGGCGAACAGCACCCCCTCGCCCCCGGCCGAGGGTCCAAGAGCAGCTGTCCCACCGGAGATTCCCGGCACCTCCCGAGCAGCAGCAGGAGCGGGCCCCGGGCGGCTCAGCCTGCCCGCCCCCCCTCCACCGCCTCCCGCTTCCAGCAAGCCTTCCCTCACCTTCCCTCCTCCTCCCCCTGTGCCCCCTCCGGCCGATCGCGCTGCCAAGACGGTGACCCCCGGCGCTGCTGCCCCGGCCCCGCTCCCTCCCCCTCAGGCTGACAAACCCAGCAAGCCTCAAGCAGGCGCTTCGCACCCGCCCCCGCCGCCCCCTCCTCCTCCTCCTCCCCCGCTGCCCCCCGTGCCCCCCTGCGGGCTGCCGGGCAGGGCCGCCGAGGCCTCTGCGGCCGCCGCCGCTCCGGCCGAAGGAAGGGACTGTCCCCTGCCCCCGCCACCGCCCCCCGCCTCCTCCGCCGCCACACGCCCAACCCCCGCCCCCAAACCGGCTCTCCTTTCCCCCCTCCCCGGCCTTCAGCGGTGCCGACGTGCCCCCTCCGCTGCCCCCCAAGTCTCCCCACTTGCTGTCACAGGTCCATAAGCCAAGCAACATCCAGTCGCTGCCGCTGCCGCCCACCCCCGGCCCCCCTCAGCCCGCAGCCGTGGTGGAGACCAGGAAGAAGAGACCAGGCCGAGGCGCAGGTGAGAGAGGCACCTCCAAAAGAAGGAGGTTTTTCCCTCCCTTCGGCTAGCGGGGAAAATCACAGAATGATTTGGGTTGGAACAGGACCTTGAAGATGACTTAGTTCTTCAAGGCCGCCTTCCAACCCAAACCATTCTATTGCACTGGTGGCTGGAGAGCACGGAGGGGCAGGGGTGAGGAGCACACATGGGATGAATACCCATGGGTTGCACGGCTCGTGATGAACTCTCAAAACATCCGGCTTTTTGAGATGCCAGGAAATTCTTAGCACTGGGCACACATGCCTTATTGTTTAAGCTGCCACTCTTGGAAGCAACATGCTGATCAGTGGAGACAAAGTCTTAGGACCACTGGGCTGCTTCATGCTTTTGTGTTGGCATTGGTGTGTCTCCAGCAGTGCAATGGGTGGTACCTGACAGGCTCAGGTGGGGGAGCAGACTGCACACCACGGTGTCTGCCAGGTCAGCAGCTGCTCATGTGCCAGCCTGCCTAGGACACCCCTCTACAGCTGTGCCCATGCAGGAGCAATATTGGCAACAGCTGGGAAACGCTAGAGAACATAATGAAACAGAGATGGGGTAGCTACCAGCCATAGGTGAGCAAAAGCAAATCTGGCTGCAGCCCTCTGCTGTTCAACAAAGGGGAGCAGCCAGTGCCTCCTGTGATCAAGGTGGTTGGGCCAAAGGTTTCTCCAACTACTTGGGAAGTGGGGTGTTATCCAGTATTTCCTTCAGTAGATGATAGAAGGAAATTTTGTTAGACTCCTCTAATGTAATGAAAATAATAAAAAAGATGAGCCTAGATTTGTGTAGGTTTGAGAAATGGAGACAGCTACTTAACAGGGAACATCTGGAAATGTTCTGTACCCTGTATTTTAGCATCCACATGTCAGGAGAAAGATTACTTTGAGAGCCAGGGGAAAGGCTGTGTAAGTACAGCAGATCAGGTGCCTTGTGGTGGTGATTAATCCTGCTCAGAACTCTCTGATGAACTGTTACTATGTCGAGATGCCCATTTCTCATGTAGTTCAATTTGTATGTTTTCCATAAAATTACCCTGCCTGTCCCTTGTTATGTAGGAGGGTAAGGAGTTTTGAGAGGCTGCTAACTTGGAGGCCTTGGGCTCCCTCCCCCTCACACAACTCCTGTGGTAGGTCTTCCAGATGTAAACTTTGTTGGCCCTTGCAACTCCTCAGTGAAATGCACAAGACTAATGGTAATTCCATTACATAGCTGACAAAGTGTCAGGAAATTTTCTTTTAGGCATACCACCTAGTGTGGTTGTTTTGTTGATTTCCTTTGCTTAAAAAGCAAAGGAAAGTTTTGTTGATTTCCTTTGCTTGTTCTTGTGAAAGTGGAAGGATAATCTTCCCTTCCAGACTGGGACAAAACCACATTTCAGAATGTCACACTTTCCTTAGAACTGGAAATGGAAAGCCCCAGCCAATTCCAGTAGTGACTCAATTTAATACTCAATGCTACAAATCTGTGGTCAGGCTTGGCAAACAACAGCTATGGGTATGTTTGCATCAAATACTGCATTCTTTCTACACCCCCTCCACTTTTTTGTAGTTTGCTGTTGGTAGTCATGATGATGTTCATATGCTTGTCTCCTGGGTTTTTTTTAAAGGAACCGGTACTGGGAAGCTGGTCACACCTCCACAGCCACCTGCAAGATCCCCAACGACTGAACTTACAAGCAAATCTGGAGTCTCAGCCTGGGCTACAGCTCATGACCCCTACACACCACTTAAAAATGGAAATATGCACATCATTGGTAATATCAGTAAATTAAATCTCTTGCCCTTAGTTAATAATTTTAGTACAAAAGCCTATGTGTGTCTCAGACCTCAAAAACTCACTCAAGACTTCGTCCTAGCAATAACTGGGTAGTATAATAGAAACATTTTTGTACAACCTTATACAATTATAGAAAATTAAGGCTTTTTCAAAAAGGATTTGAATGCAGTCAATAGAAAAGCACACACTACCTCCAAAGTTACTTAAAAATATGAAGAGTTTCCATAGTGTGCTTATATTACCATTCTTCAAACCAGATCATGGACATTTAGAGGTTTCACTCCTATAGGGCAAAGACCACTAAGAATTACTTTTGTGGTCTGATGAATTGGCCATTCATTCTTGTTCATAGCTACATGTCTTGAAAACTACCAATGAATACCTCTATTACCGCAATACCATCAATGCAGAAAACTGGAACAGCAGCCAGAAGCTTAACTTCAGTTTTAATAGCAGGCAGTGTCTGCAATTAAGGCAAAAAGCTTGGGTGGCTCACAGAAGTTTATATATGTTTTTTACAGAGTGGTTTATAATGAATGAGCCACTACCAGGAGAAAATAAGCCAGAATTTTTAATTGAAATTACTTGTGGCAACATTGTTGGGTTTTGGTTTTTTGGAGTTTTGTTTGTTTGTTTGATTGGGTTTTTGGGGTTTTTGGTTGGTTGGTTGGTTGGTTGGTTTTTGTTGTTGTTGTTTTAAGTTTTTCTCTAGCAGCAGCTAATGTTTATTTCCCTGAAACTTCCCAGATGACTTTGAATCAAAATTTACTTTCCATTCTGTGGAAGATTTCCCTCCACCTGATGAATTCAAACCATTTCAGAAAACGTATCCCAGCAAGATACCCAGAGGTAAGTGTGTAAACATGGAAAGATCTGATCATTATCAAGAGGTTTAAAAATGGGGATGCAAAATAAAGAACTGAACCATCATTAGCATAACTGGACTGCTAGCATTGACACAGAGAGGAATGGGGTTTGTCACAGTGGCAACAGGGACCAAAGATATAATGAAAAGCACTTAGTTACTTTAGAGTCTTAGCTAAAACAAATTATGTGGCTGGACATGCTGCCTGTGTTTTCAGATTGCTAAATTTGCAAAGTCTGTGATGTTAAAAACAGTCATATTGTAAAAACAGATTTGGGCAGCTCCTGAGTTTGATTTTTTTGTTTACTAACATGTGAAATCACAGAGAAAGATGACTTGATCCATGTCTTCTGTTAGGTATTTTGATTTAAATCCTATTCATGGTGTTTTACACACCTGAGTAACAAAGAGATTTAGTACCTGAACTTTGTCAGGAAGTGATAAATGGCTGAACCTTGCTTTATTTTTTTTTTTTTCCTCCTTTCTTAACTTAGTAACTTTACAATCAGGTCACTGATGTAAGAGCAGTTCACCTATCCAATTTTGAAAATGGGTAGTCAAAAGTGCCAAAAGATCTCATGCCCATATTCAGCTTTTTTATAAAACCTAGTTTTCTGTATTATTAGGTCTCCAACTTTTAATTAACCTTTTGTTTTGTTTCCATGCTAAGGTACTTTACATGAATTTTCATAGCAGCCTCCTTCAGGCTAAATTGTCTGCTGTATATTCTGACTTTTTACTGAAGGGCTGCAGAGCACAAGCAATATGTGTGTGTGTGTATGTATGTAAACATATGTATGTATATATCAGGGGTAGCAGATAAATGCAGTGTCCCTGCCATATAAGTGCATCCAAAATACCTATTTAAAATCTGTCCTATCTATTTACAGATCCCTCTAAAAATCCTCCATTAAGAACACACGTGAGATGAGAAGAGTCTTCTGATGATCTCTGGACTAGTGTTAAAAAAGAAGATCAAGATAATATATAAGACAGAAGGGGTCCCTGTTGCCGTGATAGATTGTACTTGAGTCACAAGTACTGCAATATTAACATTTCTATAAACTGTAAATCAATATAAATTATACCTTTTGAACTGGCCTACATACTACAGGAATGTTAGGACAGGCTTTTAATTACTGTATATAGGTGAATATTTTTTAAGCAAAGCAGCATAAAATTTAAATTCTTTGTAGTGTTGAAACAATTCTCATTGTGCTGACAATGTTACCTCAGAATGTTTTGTGCTACGTGCCTGTAGTTCTGTTTTCCCCTTCCATCATAATTTCTGGAAATTCTCCAGTTCTTATTTAGATATTTTTTCAATGAACTGTCAAACTAATATGCTATCTTTAGTCTGTTTTTATGTTTCCTCACTTCTTCCATTCTGCCTGGCCTCAGATTGCAGCAGGATGTCACTTTCATGAAGAGATGGGCCCACAATCCTTTTCTCATGAAGCATGAAGAGGAGATGCCAAGGAGCTGTGGCTGCTAATGAGCATACCTCCTAATGATTACATATCCTTATAGGATAGTGTCTGAAGAAGCCCAGCTGGGTGGGATGGTTATGGACTTGACAAAGATGACAGAACCTTTCCAAAGCAGAGGAAAAGGAAGTTCTCTGTTGTAAGCAAGAAAAAGAAATGGTGTGTGTGAATACACATGGTGTGATGAGCGTATGTAAGGACACGTGTCCTGTCTTTTCCTGCTGGCACAGTGGCTATTTACCATTTCTGCCATAGATTGCCTTTACCGAGCAATTACAAAGCCTTTGGATGAGGGGTCCAAAACCTACATTTTAGAGCTACTACTATTTGCTAGCAGTGAAAGGTTCATTGTCCAAAACGTACCACATGGAACACTCAGCCCCCAAAGTGGTTATTGTCTCAAATAGAGTTGGTTGGGAAAAGTAACAACCTATCAGCAGACAAGACTTGAACTACTGCTTTTAATATTCAGACCTTGGGTAAGGTCTTTGGATCACAGATGTTTAGATCTGGTCCTAAGATGTCTATTTCTAGCATTTATTACCCTTATTCTTGTGCATTGGGAGGAGAGGTACCAGGGAGGTGTCAGGGAAATGATCTTCACTCTGCTCAGCACTAGTGAGGCCACACCTGGTGTGTGGCCACATGTGCTGTGTCCAAATTCTGGGCTCCCCAGTGCAAAGAAGACATGGCCATGCTGAAGAGAGTCCTACAAAAGGCCATAAAAGTAATGAAGGGGCTGGAGCATCTCTCCTATGAAGAAAGGCTGAGAGAGCTGAGACTGATCAGCCTAGAAAAGAGAAGGCTCAGAGCGGATCTTTCCAATGTATATTTGAAGGGAGGACATAAAAATGGAGCCAGACTCTTTTCAATGATGCCCAGTGACAGAACCAGAGGAAATGGGCAACTGCAACACAAGAAGAGCTATCAGAACATCAGGAAACACTTTTTGACTGTGTAGGTGACTGAGCCTTGGAACAGGTTGCCCACAGACCTTGTAGAATCTCACTCCTTAAAGATGCTCAAAGGATCTGGACTTTGACCTCAGCAACTGGCACTAGGTGACCCTGCTTGGCCAAGGGTGTTGGATCAGATGACCATCCCTTTCAATCCCAAGCACCCTTTGATTCCTCTTTTTACTACTTTTCTGGGTTCTTAGACCTGGGTTACAACAACCCAAGGCACCGCTGGGGGCAGAGTGGCTGGAAATCTGCCTGACACTAAAGGACCTGGGTGTGGTGGCTGTCAGTGGCTAAACATGCTGAACAGGGGCCAGTGTGTGCTCAGGTGGTCAAGAAGGCCAACAACATCCTGGCTTGAGGAGGTTCAGAGGAGACCTTATTGCTCTCTGTAACCCAAAAGGATAATGTACCAGTGTGGGGGTCAGTCACTTCTCTCAAGTAACAAGGCACCGGACAAGAAGAAATGCCCTCAAGATGTGCCAGGGGAGGTTTAGATTTGATATTAGGAAAAACATCTTCACCAAAAAGGTGGTCAGGCATTGGAACAGGCTCCTCAGGGAAGTGGTGAAGTCACCATTTAATACCTACAGGTATTTAAAAGACTTGTAGATACAGCACTCAGGTGATCCCTCAGGTTTTAGCTTTTACATTTTTCAGATTCTGTACTGCTTTAGTGTGTACTTCTGAGCTTCATACTAGGGGATAGTAAGCTCTCATTATAGAGTAGGTAGACAAAGGACCCTTGGTCCTGGGGACCAAGGACAAATGATCCAAATTTCAGACCCAAGAACGTAAACAATGGTGGAATGAAGAGAGAAAATCAAGAAGGATGGGACTTCATAATCTAAAGCTATAATCGGATAATTAACTCCAATATGCTAATGGACCAGAACTTATAAAAGTGAGAGATCTCATGACTGGTCGTCCATTTTATGACCATTTTGGGTTCATCTTGGGTGTAGCCTTGGCTGGGCTCTTGTACTGCCCAAGGTGTACCCATTGAGGCCTTCTAATAATACCTGCTTTATTCTTTAACTCCATCTAGTCTCTGTTCTAGGTCAGCCTTCACAAGGCATCATAGGGACATGGTTTAGTGGTGGACTTGGCAGTGCTGGGTTAACAGTTGGATTAGATGATCTCAAGAGTTGTTTTCCAATATAAATGTTTCCATGGTTCACCAGCCTGAAAAAGAACACTGCTGTTTCCAGGGTGAGTCTGGTGCTCACAGCCAGGCTATTACAGGTATGGCATTAATTTATATAACTGCCATCAATTCCCTTCAGTTAGAGGTGTGATAATGTTTTAGATCACTGATGATCTTTCCCCATGGTGTTGCCTTCGAACAAAACTTTTTTGAAAAGACAGGTTACTGCATCTTTACATCCCTGGTTTTCTGTTTGTTGTTACAGCAGCTCAGTTAGGCTGTAACTATTCCCACACACATGCACATTCATGGTTTGAGATGGTGTAGGGGTAAGAAGCTCTTCACCCACAGGACTCCAAGAAAGCAACATTAGTCTTTTTCTAGCCTATTATGATAACTTGCTGTACATCATGTGAAAAGGAAAAAAAAAAGTGGTGATGCTTTGACCAATAGTGTCATTTACTGTAGTTACTTGATAAATATGCATGAATGTAGTAACAAGCAGGGGTCTACATCTACATTGCTTCTCAAACAACTGGAAAAGTTGAATACTGTTTTAAAAACTATTTTGTTATAGTACAATTAAAAGTGGCATATTGTTGGCTCTCATTTATTCTGAAATTTGTGTACTGCTCCGTAGTAAGTACCTTCCTAAGGATTTTAAAACTAATTCTAGACTACCTGCCAGCAGATATATCAAGGAGAAGAAAATTTTACTCCATTTTTATTATGGTTTGGGTACTTTAGAAATAAACAACATCTTCCAGGGATGAAATGAGAAATCCTGTGCCTATTTGCTAGCATTTCTGAAATGTTTCCATATATTTGTCATTAAAGATCCATTGAAGCATCTGGAGATACAGAGGACCACACTGGCTGTGACCCTGAGGCAGCTGATCCCATAAGTCCCACAGTGTACTTCCACTGAGACACACCTCTGTTGAAGATTACTACAAATATTAATACCATGCAGTTGCTCTGGTTTCTACTGACTGCACCCAACCATGTTGCTGTACCACAGCTGGTTTTGGTTTTTAAATGCACTATACAACTGAAGCAAAATCAACATACTATTAGAAAATTACTACCTGGATCACTGTGTTCAAAACAATTTATTCATTCTGTCATAATAGCAGTTCCAAATAAGGACATAAACGCCCATGAGATAATTGCAAGTGTTGCTTTCATCTTTCTTAAGAAACAGGCAAATAAGATATATGACGTTTTTAACAGGAACACTCACTTCTTTCATCCTGCCTCTCTTCCAGCTCTCAAAGATTAGAAATCCAAGTCATGCAAAATAGCTGTGAGAAGTGGAATATCCTAATTTTTGTCCTCTTGCCGGAGCAATCATTTTATTCCTATTCCCTGGTTGTGCAGAAATACCCAGCTACTCTCCTATCAGGAGATGTGATTTCATGGGAAATCCATTTACTTCAGTTATGGGCAGCTGGAAAAAGCACACTTCTCTTTCAGTGGGCTTCATCCCCTGCAACATTCTCTGAAATCAAGTGTGCTCCTTGCAGTCAGCCCCTCCTCTGTTTACCATACAGAGCAGCTGAATTTCAGGGTCTACTTGAATATTTCCTTCTCCTGTTGTCTACACTTTAAAATACTTAGACACAGGAGTTGTTCCTATGATAGACAGCATGGGAGGATTTTATTGTGAATGGGAGATATTAGGTAGGTTGTAAGAGAAAATATATTCTTCCTTGTTTTCTGTAAGTATAAAGGCCCCATGTTTTCTTGTCCAATCGCCATTTGTCATATAAGGCAATACCAAAGTAATAATGAGTCTGAACGGAACAATTTCATTTAAAAAATCCTGAGAATGCAGTGTGCCAATATGGCAATGACTATTTCCCTGATGCACAACTCTTACAGTTTCAATTTGAGGTGTTTCTGCTTTCTAAGGAGCTTTTACTTCCTCAATACAGAAGCCTGTGGTTCTTCACCATACACTTTCTCAAACAGTGAAGGATTTTAACTCCATATGTTAACTTCCACTTACTAAAGATATGGACATCCTCTTTCAACTTCCTGTAGGAAAAAAACCCACCAACCATCTTCACTGGACACAGTGTTTACTGGTTTAATTCTCAGTGTTTGCTCTATCTCACTTTCACAAGAAGAATATACAATGAAAAGCAGGTCTGCCTGTAGGACTGTGGAGGAAGGGGAGCATGCTGCAGCACTGCACCTAATGTAAGAAAGCATAGAACAGCCATTTCTAAGCCTAACCAGTTGGATTGCCACCAGCAACTCACTGGCACTTAATGGATTCATCAGCCATGTATCTCACAACAGAGATTACTAGGAACTGTTCAGCAGTACAAAGGCAGAAAGATGGAGAATAGCCAGGTATTTATCAATGTCCAGCATCTATTCCTTTAAAAAATTCCAAATCTGTAGCTTGTATATAAATCTGACACCTTAATAATTGCATCTTAAGAGGCAATATGTGTAGATCTCTACGGCATCCAGGCTGGCTCTGCACTTCAGTACTCAGTTCTGGAGCAGCAGCCAGGTGCACTACAAACACAAGCTGGCTGAGGGCAAAGGCAGAACTTAACCTGGGGACTAAATTCTGATAATTTGTACAGGCATAATGTCAGGTGCTGAGTTACTGCAACCAGACACAGCCTTATGAGGCCAGCACAACAAGTTCAAGAGCCAGGACTTACCTTCCTACCCATCTCAAACTGTGATTTCAACTCTACCATTTCAACTCTGCATGAATTAGCAAGAAGAGAAAAATGCAAGTCAGCTTTGCTGCAAGCCTAGTCCTGAGCAACAGAGGGGAAACCAGATTGCTTTCAATGACAATATGGCAATTAGCCTGATGAAGTTAAATCTTTACTTTAATTGGTTGCCCAACATACATGTTTTAACATTCTGTACTAAATTAGCCAGCATGCACACAGTAATTGGACCAGTCAGTGACTTTCTCCTTTCACTATATACATAGACAAACAGTAACACCACAAGATTGGACAAAGGAAAGCAATTTGTTAACCGGATACAGCTAGCAAGTAACATTTTTTCCTCTAGAAATGTTTTTTTCCTGCAAAATCACAAGTGTGAAGAACTTTCTTTCAAGGCTTGAAGAACATTGCAGTCTTCCAGTGAAATGGCTAACAATAGCCACTGTAGCTGAAATGAGATAAAATTTGTTGAAAATCCATTCCAAGCAAGAGTGAAATTGAAAAAAAATTGCCTGCAATGCAGCATAGGGAAAAGGGACTTTGGAGACAAGCTGAGCAGGTAGAAAGATGGGTTTGAACCCAATTCTTAACGTCCTCAGCTTAGTGTAAAAGAGGAGGAGGTTTAGAATCGGATCCAACATTTCACATTCACTGGTAGAGTTGTACCTAAAGAATTGTTTGCTTACTTTATTTGAAGAACTTTAGTTCTGTGTCAACACAGTCATAGAAAAGATCCACTACTTCAGCTGGATCCAGAATCTCTGTACGAGAAAGGATATCTTCCATTGCTTCTAAACCTTGTTTTTCAAGGTCTAACATAATCCTCATCAGTTTCTGGCCTTTATCCTAAATGCATGAAATAACCAAACTCAGTTAACCAGCAAACAGGCTCATTAAAGCATTTTACTGTTTCTCTTTGTTACAGAGATATTTTCAAATATTTTTAAAAATGAAAAAGATTTTTTAAGTACAAACTATTTCTGGTATTAGTTTTTTGGATGGCCAAAGGCTAAAAGGCACAGTCCTGGACATTTTGTGCATTAAGAAAAATAACCAAACAGGAGTTGCTAAGTTTAAAGCAAAGGAAGAGACTGAAAGATTAATAGAGGAAAATTATATAAGGCTTGTACATATAACAGAGGTAAAGCAGTTTCTTAAGATTGTAATCCCACTAACAGAACTATGTGAGAAGACTGGAAGCCTAAGAATTGTACAGATTGTGTTATTTGCATGTGCATCCCTCAAATCAACACCTGCAAGATGATGACAGATCTAAAATGATGTGTCGTTTTAGATAACAGTAACAGTATTTAGACTCCAGATCCCACGGAGGTTTTATGTGCCATTACAACTTACCGCTCTTTGTGTTTCTAGAAAATTTACTCCTGGAAAAGGTGTAATTTCATTTTTATCCAAATGCTATTTAAACTCTACTTTTTTTTTTTTTTTTTTTTTTTTTCTTTAATGGAGACCTGCTGCTTGTTTTGCTTGCAGCTTTCGAAACTGAATTTCAGGGGAAAACAAAGTCATTTAGAATGAGTGGTGGTTCTGAGTTTTTCAGGATTTTTCTCAGCATTTTGTCCAGGAAGAGCAGAGCATCTCATCTAAGGTTTAGGCTCTCAGATGGGCAGCGTCTATAGCATGAAACCTGAGTAGAAACTGCACTTTCTTTTCTACCACAACTATTGGTGTCACATTGTGGGACTTTAACAGGCAAGAGTCCACAAGATGCTAAGATGCCTCTTCCAGGTCTTCCCTAAATCAACATCTCGCAAAATGATATGAAAGCCAGCTGCACATTAAAACAATGTTACCAGGGGCCAAAAATTTTAAATTACACCTTAAAAATCTAGCCCCAGCTGCATTTAAATAATGTTTGTACTAGCAAAGGTTGTCATAGCTTCCTTAATCAATAGTGGGTAGGTCTGAATGTTGTTATGATCGTAGCAAGACTCTGACCCATGCAAATACACACAGAAGAAAATTGTAGAAAAGCAAGTCCTCTGTGAGCGTTCAATACAACTATGTGAGGGTCTTCCACAAATTGCCTGAATACCCATAAAAGCCTGACAGGTGTGCCTTGGTGATCTTTCCATCTGTTTCACTTCCTTAAAACCACTTATGCAGTTTACTGCTGTAGTTGTAATTGCAAATGTTGAGAAGTTATTGAAGTACCTGCCCAATGATAAAACCAAAAGTTTTATCTCAACCATTTGGAAAAGCTATACAGAATAATCTCCTTCCTGACTATACTTACTCCAAAATTATTTGCCTAAGAGATCTTCAACACTAAGTTTTTACCATGGAAGGTTTTCAGCCCTCAGGTATGTACTGCATGGTCCTGCAAAGTGTCCTTTCTTCTCACATGGCATTTTCAATTAAAGATTAACAGAAATGCATTGAATTGCAAAATGCAAGACTTGCCAAACTGTCACATGCAAATTATTCCTTAAAGAAAAATACCTTTCCAAACTATGTAGTTCTTAATCCAGCATATGATTTAAATTACAACATTCCTGTCCTCATCCTAACACATAATTCTGATACCATGTTGCACTAGCATCCAGTGTTCTAATCACTAAAAAGACTATATGCAGAGTGGGGATTGAACAAGATAATCAGCTTAACAGTTTGACTTTTCATTTTGTAAAAGTAAAGGAACAGAGTAATACTCTCAGGATAACAAAAATTATGCAGAATAGTTTGCCCTTCAGAGGGCTTCATTATTCAAGCTAAACTCTCAAGGATTCTAAGAATATTCAGAGAATGTTTTTCAGTGAGTGACTGTGAACTAAGTTATGGAGTTGGCAATCTACATTGATTTCAGTTCTTTAATTCTAGGTCCCATAGCTCTTACCTGATCGTTCTCCAGGAGAGATCGGGCCCATTCATGTGCCTTGTACAATTCATGCCTACGATCTGGTTTCTCCTGGAATCGAGGTATCTTTTTAGCAGGATCATCATTGCCAAAAGAAGGAGACTGCACTTTTGGTACTAATTTTACATCATCAACAAAAATAAAGGGTTTAAATATGGACCTGAAAGAAATGAGAATTAGTGCTTGCAGTAATAAGAGAGATCTCATATATGTTATTGAAATGTTCACCAGGCTATTTTAAAACAACACATACAGAGCAGCATAGGTAATTCATCTACACTAGGCATGGGTAAAGTTAGAGACATGGTACTGGTCAAGCAAAACAAATCTGTGTGCTTTAAAAGAACTGGGTTTGGCAATTATTGCAAAAACTTATTACCCTTTTACCTATAAGATTCTCTGGTGTCGTCATGCCAGTTCTGCCATTTCTTTAAAAGAATAGTACTGATTTTCTCCTCCAATTTTTTTGTAACAAATCTCAACATTCAGTTTTTCTCCTCTGTTCCCACTGGCATCTCTCCTCCTCCTTCCAGATTTAAATTTTATTAAAATCAGAAAAAAAACCACTTGCATGGAGCAGGGAAGATTACATATCTTGCTCAATATCAGAGGATTTTGCATATAAACAGCAGCACTTTAGAATTCTACTTCAAGAGGTGGGGGAAGACATGGCTACCAATATTGTGACATTTCTCAAATTATTTTAACACTGAATTTGGGTCTAAACTCCTAAGAGAGACAAACATAAAAAAGCCCCATCAATACAGAATCTTCATTCCTGAGAAGCTGAAAGTAGGTTTTGGCAAGTGCATGGAACAATTGCCTTCCTTGTCTTTAGATACAGAACAACAAACCACCCCGCATTCTGCAGTGAAGAACCTGCCAAAAGTGAAGACTTCTGCAACACACAATTAATAACCACTGCCTGTGTACAGTCAGCAGGATCAGTGCTGCAACCCTTTCCATCACTGTCACAAAGCCTTGCTGACTAAGAATTTACGTGACTCACTAGCTGCATTTAAAATAATTCTTTCTTAATGCATTACACTGTCAAAAAAAGCAAGAAAGGTCTCTAAACAAGGCTTTTAACCCAGGTTTTTGACCTTCAAAAGGACAGAAATCCCAAAAAATAACTTGAAGCCTTGCTCCTTTTTATTGCAAAGGACTTGCATCGAGTCAAAGAAAAGTTTGGGTGAGCAAGTTTAAAATTGACACTTAACCATGACAGTCTGAGTTGCATAATGCAAGGTGGGTGGAAAGTCCCTTTGGCATGGATGACTTCCACAGCCCTCAGTAAAACCTAATGATTACTACCAGCCCTCTGACAGGAATGACAATCAAGGGCACCGTTTTTTTTCTCCCCATAACCTCTTTATCTCAATGCAAGTGGCAGATCTCCTGAAAAACTACAAGTGGTTTAGCTTAATTTCTGTGAATCCCAGGTGGATTCTGTTTAAAACACAAGTTAATTCATTAGTTCTTTGATGATCTGGCACATGAGTTCCCTAATCTCCTCAGCTACTTTCAGCTAGATAGGACACCATGTAAACCAACTGGAAATTGTCCCTCGAATAAAAAACATGCTTGGGATCCCAGCACCTTGCAGATGTTTTGCTGTGTCAACATTTTGATGACATATGGAGCTACCTAGAGTACACAACCTCTCTCTGATAGTTAAAACACTTCATTTGTTGGAGTTTTGCACCTACCTGTTTGAGAGAAGTGACTTGGGAAGTCCCCAACTTCATCATCTCAACAACTTTCCAACTGGAAAGCAACTACGCTGGAATTCCTGGCTCCTCCCTAAACTGCATTTCCCTAGAAGCTTGGTAACACAGGACTGTCAGATTGCACAACAAGGAGCACTGACTGCATTTCTGGTTAGAACATGCTCTTGAAGTATGTTCCAGTTTGGGTGGCAGGGTTTGTTTGTTACCTTTCAATCCATCACCTGCTCTGCACCCCAGGGACCCCAGTGCTGTGGCTTACCTTGAAGGGTCTGGCGTGCCAGTGAAGTAATGAATACAGGGAAAACTAGAGTCCTGAGGCAGAACAGACACTATGCTAGCTGTAGTAAGGAAAGATTCAGAGTCCACACAGACACCACTATCCTTGTCACGCAGGACATCAATCATAGCTTGTGCAGAAACGTCACCTATATGGAGGGGGAGAAAAAATTCCTGAGTGTTCAATGGCTTGGAGCCCAGGTAAGGATTTAGCTTGAACAAGCTTTGGCCTAAAATGGCCACTGACACTTGACATGGGCATGTCACAAATCCCAGTTAATAGTTTCTACTTAAGCACTGAACATTCAGAAAGAACGTGCCTAGCTAGTAAATGAGAATGGTCAGAAGCATTAATTTGGCATGGAAATTGCCGGGTAGGGAGAAATGCTATTAAAAAGGTACATATTCAGGAAGAAGGCTATAATACTGCTTTAGCAGTCACTATGAACAGACTACTTACATAAAACATCCATTTTCCTCTAGCCAAGCAGGGCAGAATGAGAGCACCCTGATCTTCCATTTCTCAATTTCCATTCTCACTTGAAATTTTGAAACATCATCTTGCAGTCACAGAATGTTACAGCAACAGACCTAGGCACCAAGATTTTTCTCCAAACCCCTATGTACAAGGATCCTCTGTTCTCACCATGTTTTCTGCCTCTGTTCATCCCAGCTTTCCCCTCCATTGCCCCTCCATGTTTTCTCACATGCTCCTTTGGCAGGTCAGGCTTCTTCCCTGTACCTTCTCAGGCTCTGCAGTGACTCAGACCTCCATGCACAGGTGCCTCAACACACCAGGAGACACAGAATGACTCAGCAGCCTGCAAGATTTTCAGCCATAGCCATCTGTCTGTAGGGGCCCTCAAGATTTTTAGTGCTATAATCCAGATTTATTAAGATCTTTTACCTATAGCCCTTCAGAGTTACTGTATCTGCCTCAGACACTAACCACACTCCCTGCAATTCTACAGCCTTAGCAGGAACTCTGCAGTGCAACAAATATCTCACCTCTACACTCTTCAGAACATTTACTAACATTTAAAAATGCCAACAGTCTAGCAAATTCACATCTGTAGTAAAGGGCTTTTTAGAAAATTATAATTTGTGCTATTTTTCATGCATGAAAGAGAAGACATGTGTCAGCTATGCACTGTTGCAGGCTGTCCATTTCAGAGGTATTTTGGCCAGCTACAGTGAACTGAAGTCAGTAATAAATTTGGGTCTGGAAATAAATCCCTCTTTTGATGGCAGAGAATAGGCACCATGTCTGTCCCATTAGCTTTGTTCTGCTCAACAAAGAAAAAGCGATTTCAGTTTGCAACTGCTCTTCCTTAAACTATGCTCTTGAAACTTTCCCCAAAAGGTTAAATCTACATTTTTCCCAAAATGCAGATTCCACTGAGCTCAAGCTTTGATATATGAGGCAATTCTTTTTTTTAAATACTATAATTTTAGTGTTACATAGGGCCACTAAAATTCCAGGAAAGCACAGATGCAGTGGCACTTCATGCACATCAGAACACTGAAGGAAGTTACTTTGTAATTGGAATCCCATTTTGAAACCTTGGGGGTGACATTAAGGGCTTCATCCTAAATTGTGGCAAATTTGGGGACAGTCTTTAGTTCTGATCTTCCTTCCTACACAGTTTACATGTAGAGGTGTTCTCAGTCACATGTAGTTCTGGACAGAATGCCTGAAAAGGAGGCAGCAGTGACTAAAAAACCCAGTGTGCCCACAGAAAGATAGTTCAACACTTACCACCTTGCTTTTCTAGGCTCTCCCTGCCAGAACAACAGGCTAAATGGTCATCAGCAAGAGAAAACACTTCAGAAAAATTGAAGTCTGAGTCTCCATTCCACCAGCCTTGACTTTTCACATAATTCCTTAGTTCAGGATGCTCAGCATCAATTTTTGTAGTTAATGAAAGCTGATTGCAAATGCATTTCACTCCCTCTAGAAATAGCCACATATTAAAAGAGAGCATTAATATAGTTTTCCTGGGAGAAGCTGGAAGCAAAATGTCATATCAATTAGGAAACAAATTAATCCATTGGTTAGTATGTACATTTGGCATGACTGCATAACTATATAATTACACATACACAGAATTACCAATCACTGCAGGTTGCAGAGCTCAATCCTCTGTGCCCTGCTGAGACACTGACACCTGTGATTAATAGTGGGATTTAGACAGAATGCCAGTTTCACAATCCACACCTCACACGTTCTGACCACACAGCAAAAGTGTTATCCAAATGCCAAAGGCACCTGCCTAATCTTTTTTCTAATGGCATATTCCACAGACACAAGAAGGCTTGAGATCTGACTTGATTTCAAAATATATTTCAGCAGAGCTGCATTTAATGAACCTTCCTTGCCCTTCAAAATTAAGAATTTGGAAAATGTTTTTAAAATCATTGCAATTGCTTTAAGCTTCCCAGTTGAGAAACAGTTTCACTGTAGGCTGCAAGATAGGTTCAAATTACAATTCTTTTATCTTAAATTTTAAAATGGCATGAAGTAAAAAGAATGTGTAAGTAGCCTCCAAAGAATACTGAACTTTTTTTAAGTTCCGTTTATCAAAAATACTGCAGTGCTTATAACCATATATCCACAGCATGGCAGTGGTTGCTGCAGATAGTCCTCAGAGAATAAAGCAAACATATTGAAAGCCAGAGAAAGAGCTGATAAAGTAAAACTATAAACTAAAATAAACACAGATTCTGGGATTTGGCACAAATCATTTCTTAGACAGAAACAAAACCAGTAGTTGTGGAATTTTTTAATACTGCGTTCCAAAAAAGTGAGCTTGCTTTTATAATACCTCATGCATGCAATTTAAATAATGAGTAACAACTTCAGGAAATTCTGTGCATCATTCTGCAAAAAAAGTCCCTGTCATCCAATTCTGATCTACGTGAGAGTCACTGGCAGCTTATTCTGATTCACCCTTTCAAACAGCATACTTTTCAGGGAATTTTCTTCAGTGATGGGGATATTTGTATTCGTGTCCAGCTAGGCAAGCCACTCTTTAGGAGTTCTTTAAGTATTACATTTATCAACTCATGCAAAATAATATTTCATGGGTTTGATCCACCACTAAAAAAAAGAATTATCAATCAAATAAAATTTTCCACTGAGACTTAGGAACATTAATAGAAAGGACTTTGAAATATTAATTCTCAAATTATTGTCTGAGAGCTACTTAATAAACACTCACTATAAGCTTTACAGTCCTGCAGCAGTAATATTAGAACTCTGAGGATAGTCAGGAAAAAATATACCTTCACACTGGGAAATGGCACATTTTTCCCATTTTAACAGCATTTGTGCATTCATTTGAAAGCTTAAGAGGCACATGTATGGCTGCAAAAAAGAGCCCCCTGAACAAAGTATGAAATATAGAGTTCTTACACAGCCAGCAGCCTTTCCTGCAGGGTTGCAGGAGGTGCAAACTGCTTATCTGCAGCTCACAGAGACCTCCTGAAGAGCAGTGTGCCAGTAGAAACCAGAACAGAGCAGTAGAATAATTTCAAAAAGCTGCAAGCATCAGATGAAGGCAACAGTTTATATGCCTTCATCTGAAGGGAAGGAGGACATGAAGGTTATGTATTGCTGATGCAGCTAAAACTGCTAAATAAAACCCACTGTCCTTCAAATATCAGTCAGGCAGGTCAAGAGAAGAAGGCAGGCTGTCACTGCATAATCCCAGGAAGCTCAGGAGTCAGCTGCTTGCCGGAACTGGGATTTCATCAGGACAGCATTTTCAGCCTTCTCTCCTCTATGTTTGGTACCTATTTGTGCCAGATAACCTGTAGGTATCCTTAAAATGCAAGCTTTACTTGGGAAAACACCACCTCTGTGAAGGTAACTGATTCCTGTTTGGTGGCAGGGACTGACAGCAGCCATCACACAACATTGCACAGCCTGGTGATATTTCTTTGCTCCTTCCCATATCTGCTATCTCCTACCTTTCATTTAGGGGGAAAGGAGGAGAGAATTGAATGGATCTGTCATAGCTCAAGTCATGGATGACAAAAGTCCTCTTGAACACTCTGAATTTTCACTGCATTCAAACATGAGTACATTTTAAAAAGCTCTACTCTTATGAAAATAAAAACCCCCTTCAAAATCAAGATGAGAATAAATTAAATACAGGCCTTGAACAATCCATATATGCTGGAAAAGTTTTAAATAAATTAATCCACTAAGCCAGTGAATTCTAGAAGTTAGTTTGGCAGCTCTGGCTTCACACATACAGAAAAAGAAACCATTTACAAGTTTAAAGAGGAGAAAGTTATTATTTTGCACTATCATTAAAAAAAGGGGGGATATGAAGGGAGTGTATCTATTTCAGTAAAGGAACCACCACCAGCAACCCACTCAATTTATCATCTGAAAAAAGGCCCTTTCGTCAAAACTATCAATGCTTATCCTTTCCTCACAATGTTTCAGATTTGTAAATAATAATTTGGGCATTAACGCCATCAAAAAAACCATCTGACATTTCCAAACAGAGAATAAATCTGAGAAAATACATCTATCAAATATAAAAATTATTATTACATAGTTTATGCATAAAGGCAACAATCTCCATCTTCACAGAAAATGCTAGATCACATCAGCGAATGCAAATCAACACATTAAAAAAAGCCAAAGTAGTGCAAATATAGAAAACTAAAATTGGTGATTTAATCAAACACTTGCATTCATTAGTCACTTATTTAAACTCACTGACTTTAAGAGCAATTCTTCCAAGACAACTCTTTACAGCTATTTTTAATAGGATTTGCAGTGAGTTCTAAACTCACCTGTGATTTTTTCAGCTGCCCAATACTTTCCAGAAGTCTCCAGTATCCAGGCTTCATTTCTGTCCACAATCAAAAATGCACTTTGGAAAGTATGGCATGTACTCCCATCTTCATAATAATTTCCACCTTGTCCATGCTCTTCCAATAGAGCAACTATTACATCCAATGCTTCTTTAGCTGTTGCACCCCTTTCTAGGCCAAGTCTATAAGAAAAGAGGAAAACAGAGATTCAGAGAGGAATGATACAGTAAGATCTCCTTAAGTTATTATTTTTAAACACCAGCACTCATCTGAATTTAAAATATTGAAGTGCTTGGTATGCCTAATATAAGAGTTCTTGCTTTAATTAGTTACTAAATGATGAGATACAGAATTATTTGTTTCTAGTCTTGATTTTATATGCTGGTTCTTTACTCTCAAGCCTATCATAGCTGGCTTTTAGTTTTTTTCTTAAAGTCCCATTACCAACCATTGATCTCAGCTGCACTGTAAACATGTAATGCTCTATTTATCTCCTCCTCAGGCAGAATATATTTGAAGGAAAATTTACAAGTATTTTTTTAAGTAACAGCTGTACCAAGGTTACTTTTCTGTACAAGGGTGGGAAATTGTAAATTAATATTACTACCTATTAAAAAAAGAAACAGAGTATTCAATATCACAGCCTCTCTACAACCTCTCTTTCCCAATGCTCTGGTTGGCCATGGAAACCAGGTGTTATCCTTATATGCATACTACATGCTGTAAAGACAAGCATTTGTGCACAGTCATACTTCAGAGCTCCTGCAGAGGCTTCCCCAAAAAACTATTTGAATATCAGATATGGCTTTTGTCAGAAGTAAGAGCAACCATATGTCTGAAAGAACAGAATTTTAAAAGGAAGTTCAAGCAAAGCAAGGGTATTTTACAGAAAAGCAAACTGAGGTGTGGTAATAAATTTTACAAAGCCATAGGGAATGACTGTATCCTGCCTTGAGTAAGTGGCATTAAATAATCCCTTGATATAATTTACAGCTCTAATTGAATCAACAACAAAAGCAGTAACCAGAAGTTGAAATCAGAACTGCAAATGATTTCACTGGTTCCAAAATCCAATTACTGGTAATGAGGAAATGCAGTGTTTCAAACAACAGCCTATCCATGCTTCCATCCTTTGGGAGTTACCTGGATCAGTCCAAAATTTCTCTCTGTTGTTTTGTCACCTTAATATTTTTCTGTGTTTGTCTTTCTCTAACCGCTCTATGGACAAAATAATTTTGACTGGTGGATAGTTCCAAGAAAATCACTTTTTTAGACATAAGTATCTATCTAAGCTAGCTCTTTCCATTTCTCTTGAAATCACATGACAAGAAAACACTACTCTGTTTCTTTCCTAAAAACCACAGTAGACAAATCAGGTCCTGATAATTTGAATACAGATTTGTTGATCTCAGTACTTCTCTGCAATGGCTCTGCATTGTTAAATACTTGGCTACTATTAGCCTTGTTTTAGGCTAAATTATTGAAAGCAGTGTTTTCATCTCTCTCAGCAGCATCTATTTATCACTAACTGACAAAGAAGAGCTAAGAGCCAACTACAATTTTAAGGCTTAACTTAAAGTGACAGTTCCTCCTCCATCATCTTCTACTTTACATTTATAAGTTCTTTCCCTCTCGTCTTTTCCTGTTAGCTGAAACTTCTTTTGTACTGGTGGCTCCATTTTTAGTCCCTCTGCATTTATGTTTTTCCTTCATTCTTTTCATCACTGGTGCAATTGCTTTTTCAGACCAATACAGCTATGCCAGTCTTTGAACATACCAGAGACCACAGGTAAGTGAATGGACTGAAAACTACCTTGGTAATTGATTCACTGATAATCTTCTCCCTTTTCCCCAGTTAATGAATAAAACCATTAGGTTATAATTAGATCAAAAATTGCCAAGAGACATACCATCCCACTAAAACTTTAATCATGTCTCCCTGAAATTTTCCATTTGAGAGGCTTACAGTCTAGCTTGTGCTGTCAAAACCGCAGCAGGGGTACAGGCTGAAGAGGCACCCTTTAGGTATTATATTTTTTTTATAAATGGCTCCAATGTTACATTTATTTCTATTAAGTAAAGGTCTAGGCTCTGCTTTTGCTTGGCTGCTCCTGTCAGTCACAAGGGACAGGAAAATAAAATAAAATAAAAGGAAAAAAGCTCATCCTACACAACAACCACACAACTCATTTCCACAAAAATAAGTCTTGTCAATTATCTCAGCATCAATGTCCTGGGCAACTGCAGCATAACCCTCCCACTAACACACTTCAGAGTACTCTTCAAAGTGAGCTGGAAGAACAGTTAGAAGCAATTTCAACCCCAGATGAGAGCCTGAATTACTTATTAATAAAATTGCAGTGATTTAGTACAATCCACTGCCTAAGTACCTCCACTATGCTGTCATATTGTCAAAACAATATTATCTTAAGCTTTTCAACTTCACCTATCTGTTACATAATGCAGGCTTTCCAAATTAACTAACATACTTGATGACATTCTACTTTATTCAGTTTTGAGGTCTCTAAGGAAAGAAATTGGTAAACAAATTAATACCATTTTAAAGAGCATTCTTGACTCCCTGCCAAGATTGGCATCTCTGTGTGGCTCTGAAAAAATTATTGCACCTATGATGAAATGAACAAGTAAATAATACAAACACATAGGGATTAAAATTAAGAAAAAACCAAAACTGCAGGCATCTAGGAAGAATACCTGAAGAAAATCCTGATAAGCTAATTAATACAGTAATACTGGTATAGCTTTCAAAAATCAGCTTTTGAATAAATCCCTAGGGAAAAAAGGTTCCTTAGGAATTTGGACTGAAGCATATTTTCTCTCAGTTTTTCTGAATGTTATGACTAGGTCCATGTTCTTAATTTAGATTAACTGGGATGGGGACCAGCCTGCATGGAACAGGACCAACTTCTAACCCTGAAGTCCATCACAACAAACTTTATCAGTTTCTTAAGAATCATTCAAGTGTTCTGACATGCTGTGATACTCCATCAAAGAGGCAGAGCTGGTTCCAGCTGCTTCACTGCAGCCTATAGAGATCAATTTTGTACTTGATGGCTCTCTATTCTATGAGGTGACATGGAATAGACACATTTAATTCAACTGGCCAAGTCTTCACAATCAGAGGAAGAATCACTTAGGCTGGAACAAGCAGCAGATGGTAACAACACATCTCTGGTTCTCCTTGCCTGAAGCATCCTCTCTCTGCATCTGAGCTACAATTTCTTCTGCAGGTAAGAAAGAAGAGAGGGAGGGTAGCACCTACAGGTGATGATTACTTGTGGTTTATGGCAGTGCCTCCTTACTTTGGTATGTCCTGATTTGCTAGTGTGGGTAAATCTAGAGCTGTTGGATAACATATATACTTGAATGCTAAGCTGTCCTTTGAGAATGTAATAACTGAGTAAGAAGTAAGTAGAACTTGACATTTAAACCAATGGTTTGTTAAAGTTTCAAAAGGACTGTGGTAGGACAGAAAAAATAAAAGTGGAGCTTAGAAAGTCATCTAAGTCCTTTTCTTCACAACAGGTTGTCCTATACTTCCTTAAACAACCCCTCTACAACATCTACTCAGCCTCCTTTGATGCAATTAAATTTACTAGTTCTCTCAGGTACAGCTTCTCCACAGATTCCTGCAGTATATACAGGGCTTAGAGAAAACACCAAAGAGAAGGTTAACCCAAATTCCCTCATGATTTTGTCATTGGCCAGATTTTATAGCTCTCTGATCACATTTCCAGTTTCCTCTGCGTTCTCTTCAATTGGCCCATATTCCTCTTGATTAATGGTAGCTGGAAGCAGACACTATTTCTGCAGAGACATGTTAAAGAACAGTTACAGTTTCAGGCAGCTATGCACCTAACAACAATTTCTTCTAACTCATACTTCCCAGCTTGCTCATGAGAATAACTTCAAAGGTTTTAACATCCTCTTAAAAGTCAAGGTATCTATTTCCTATCCATTTATCTATAAAATATCTTAACTCATTGCAGGAGTAAAGTAGAATGGTTTGACGGGATTTTTCTTGACTACCAGCTATTACTGTGCATTTATCAACTCCTTGATATTTGAGGTTTTTCACCTTCAGGAAATGAGGTTAAGCTGGTTTACAGCAACTCTTTTTAACAATATTAAGCATAGCCACAACATTTAACTTTTTCCAATCAACCGAAACCTCTCCCATTTTTCACGAGTCCTCAAGAAAAATGAGAATTCACCTGTAACTGCTTCAGTCAGCTCATTAAGTATCCTAGGGCAAAGTCCAGTAGAACTATTTTGTCTAAGACTGATTTGCTTAAATATGCAGCTGTTGTCCTGTTTTGTCTTTGAATTGAGTCCATTTGCTTCATTTCTCTTTGTAATAAGTTCACACATTCTCTCTTCTTTCATTTTCAGCCTTCATCCCCCACTCAAGCCTCCTTTAAATTCTCTTCACCACAAGATCAGCATGCAGGCTGAGACTTACAGTACAGCACAAGCCTTTTGGGCAGACAGCCGTCAATGAACAGATTCACAGGAGTTTGTGTGCCAGCGTTTGAATAAGGGCAATGGCTTGCATTGGAATGCATGGGCTGAAGTAAGGCATAGTAGTTTGTTTATGCCTACAGTTGGCTATAAGCCCAGAATAAGCTTTTTAGGTCAGAGTAGGCTGTTGTAAAGTGGGGGAGAATGAAGGGCACACCAGAAATCTGATATTACAAATTAGTTAGCAGTTCCTTTCTAACAATGTAATCATATCTCTTACCCTGTCAGAATAACCACTGCTGGACTGTAGGGTAGGTAGACAAGGTATATTGAGTGAACCCACAACAGATTGGCACATTCTTGGTAGCTAAATTCAGATTGCAAGTGTTTTAAGTTTTCACTCAGCTGTATCTGGAGCCCTACCTCTCCTGGTTATATTGTTTTAAAATCTCCTTATGCCAACACCACAAAGCTGTTACCTGGTACCAGTATCATCTAAGAATGACGATGAAAGGCTGGTCACAGCTCACAGGACACCCACCTGACAAGATCCATGCCCAGCAAGGCTTCAGACTCAGAAGCTGGTTCTCTGGTCACGACAGCTTTGTTAGCTACACACACTCCGTGCTCATTAGCTCCCATTTCTGCCCCCCAAAGCCAGGAGGGCCTGCTCAGCACCACAGCATGAGTTTTGGCTACCTGATCAATCTCGATGTACGTGCACTGCAGAGACAGCAGGGAGAGAGAAAGTTAAACAATTACTTCATCTATTGCTGCGACTGAAGCAACACAAGACTTCAATCTACAGAAAGGGCACACGTTATTTAAAAGGTCCATGTTTCCATGTTTTGTAAATGAACAAGGAACTTTTTTAAACAACAGTTAAGTGTCATGTTTGAACCTTCACATTCTTATATTGCATACGTCTGGGAAAAGACATGTGCTGATGCTTGCAGGCTTCCGAGAGACAAGCAGGACCCAAATGCTAGAATCAGTGGAAAGCAGCAGGAGACAGACTGTACTGTCATATTAATAAAACACAGATCATACCTGTATATAATAACAAAATCAAACCATTCTACCACTTCCCCTAAGCACCATCTCCAGTACTTTAATACATACATAGAGTAGCAATGGTACTGGGACAAAATACATTAGAAAGCTTCCTCCTCTCCCTTGCTGCCTCCCCTGCAGCTGCCCCCAACACCGAGACAACTGGCAGAAAGAGGAAAAAACACAAGCCTTGAAAAGATTCAATGGTATAATAAACCACTTTGATAAACAATCACAGAAGTAAAACATGGATATTGCTGTTGCCTAAAGTGGTGTTTTTACTATTTTAAATGGTCTACTTTAATTAGATATCTGCAAATGTACTCTGATAAGTCAAAAACACAAAGGAAGGCTGCAGAGAGGTCATAGCAACTGCAAGGAAGAAAGAAATTATGTTATCTTTCAAATACATTTACTTGCCTTCAAAACAAGCACTGTTTTCCCAGACAGCATGGATGAGAGCTTGATCCATCATTCATTTATGCAAACCAAAGAAATGGACTTTACATTTTACTGTCCAGTTCACATCAAGTTTTTCATGGCTCAAACTCTGCAGAATTTGCTTTTGAGAAACCTAAAATTGTCTGTATTTATGAGGCATCTCTTAAGGCCAGCATTCCTACTGTTACACCTTCCTTACAGGAAGTAATCTGCAACAGGTTTTTGGAGGAATATCTGATCAGGTATATCAAAGTAAACAGGATCATCAGAATGGAATTATGGACTAAAATTTATTTGCCTTGTTTGCCTGGCTGTGTCAATATTAAAATCTAAAGCCAAAGAAATCAGTCCAAAATTATCAGAGCTTTAAGAAGCTTTGGTTTTTTCCTAGCCTTTCTTTCTGCCTTTAAGGATTATACAGCACGATCATCTTCAGCCTCCAGTCTTGAGCAATGTTTTTTGCAGTAATGGTTCCTCTAGCATGCAATTAAAATGTGCAATAGACTATCTTCGGTCAGAAGTGAGATTTTCAGAGTCCTTCACTTTGACCATGCAAGAGGGATACAAGAAATGAGCTTGCCACCTTCATTAGGTAATGTGTGCAAATAGGTCAAACTAAACACAACAAAACACCACAAAGCAGAGGGGCAGTGAACTCTTTCAGCCTAAGGACAGGCTTAGGCAAGAAGATCCTGTCAGGGACAAATAACTGTTGTATTTGTAGGAGAACATCCCTAATATTTGACAGGCTGTTTGACCAATTGCTTATATAGTAATACACTATGATTTTGTAGAGGCAAATTCCTCATCTATCAAGGTGCAACAACATTTGGCACTGGCCAGAAGCTAAGATCTGACTAATAAGAACTCTATACAGTTCATTCTTTGCTTCATTGTGTAACCAAACTATGCCATAACTGATATTTCTCATCAAACACCCCCCCAACTCCTTTTGAGCTGTCAACAAACAAATCTCATTATTGACATTCTGCACAATTTCATTTCAGAGCTTCAGGTCAGTGCTGTTTGGATAAGCACCTGACACATGTGTGTGAACAGAGAATAACTGTATTTGCTGGACGTGCAAAGGGGGAGCTGGAGCAGCAGGGGAAGATTACATGTGAAGACAACACCAGAGCAGCAATCAGGCCCCAGGTCTGCAGCCTCAGCCCCCCACATGTCATAGGTGGTCAGCTGCCTGTAGCCATCCTGCAGAGCCATCCCTGAACCTTCTCAATCCTACAGCAAAAACCTAGACACAGTGTGGAGGAGACTTCAGTACTCCATCCACCCACACTTGCATAGCATTTTCTGGCTGAATAGCCCCATTATACAAGCTTGCTTACACTGACTCTTTGATTTTTTAGAAAGAAAAATGATAACACTCTGAAAAGTGATAGTTAAGCTAAAAACATGCTGAATGCCTTTGCTCTGCAAAACATATTTGCAAGGCTATCCTTGCTACCAATCACTTATTACTTGGTGTCTCATTCCAAAAGCAAGCACTACCAAAGCTGCTATTCATTGCAAAGATCTTATTGTCAATGGTAGCAGTTGAGAAAAGGGAAGGAGGAAATTGTTTATTCCTGCTTGATGAATTCAGAGCACTCTGAAAAAAAGTGGATTTGCTTGGTAACTATGTAATCAGAGGCCAGAAAACATCCATAGGCAACACTACACACCTCAAAATACAGCCGTCACCTTCAATATTGCTTCTTTATGAGCCCCAACCCAAAAAAAAGAAGTGAACATGGAGCATATTTTCATGCTGTATTCAGTTTCCATACAATAACTCAGGTACATAGATGATATTCAAGCCTTGCCTTATTTATATAAAATGTCTCAAAAGACCTAAGTAATAGAAAAACCATTTCAATCTGACAGTTGCTGACAGGTCTTGTAAAACTACTATTGACTTGATTCTTATTCATTTGTCATGGTTATTGACATTGCTGAATAAGTCTTGATGACATGTTACCTTCCCACTATAATTATTTACTCCAGCAAGCATAAAAGTAGGCACTCAATGGGATATATGTATAAAGGCAGGAGCTTGGTTCATATTTATAATAATAGGTATGAGCTTCTCAAAAAACTAGGGTCCAGAGGTGACAATAGATTATTAATTTTAAACATAAAGCTCTTACTTCATAACTTCACCATCCCCCCCTTAAAATAACATCAGAAAACCCTTTCCCAAGAAACAAGAGGAACTGGGCTATCCACTTGTAGCCAAGACACATAAGTTGTAAAGGTAGGTCAACTAGAGCCAGACACTGGATTTGCAACACAGCAAACCACTGCTTCTTGTTCCACAGAAAGCAGGACATAACCTCTCATCAGCTAAAGCACAAAAAGAAATAGTGGGATAGTGGGGGAAAGACAACACTATCCACCAAAAAAACCCTCACTGGCCACTAAATCTCTAGAAACGGGAGCTCGGATGATGACAGGATTTCAAAAGCAGGCAAAAATTCCAAAATCCCTGTCCCCACTCCTGCACCCCACAGACTTGGCAAATCCCTCCAGCACAACAGCAGAGCAGCCTGTTCCACTGAGCACTGGGCCAAACTAGGCAATGACAAATAAAACAGACATCAGGTACTGCTGTGATTCTGCTTGCCACTAACTGCCTTCAAAATTCCTGAAATGCCAAGCCTCAGCTGGACTAACATTTTTCTTTGAGTATGAATGCTAAAACCAGAAGAATACTGACAAATTTGGGGGCAAAGGCTAAGAATGAGTGGTGTCAGGCTCCATTGATTTTCTGGAATACAAGCCCTGAAAGTGGCATAACTGGCATCTTGCCCTGTGACAGTAAATTCCCATTAGAAAATATAAAACTGAAGAAGAGAGACCTCACACACAAGAGATGCAGCCAACTACTTTAAAGAGAATTTAACAGGCTGGGAACTAATGCTACTTCTTTTATTTCACTTACAGTATCAAGAAGAGAATCTTATCAAGGAATTCTAAGAATAGCACAAGGCACAAATGTATCTGCCAGCCTAGCTAGGGCATGCAGATAAGTTGGAGGTATTCCAAAACCAGACAGGACAGTCATAAGCACAAGAGATTTCTTCTTTCATTAATGAAAAGAAACTATTGTGCAGTTTCTACTGTACCAAGGCTGCAGAAGCCCAATTCCTAGCACTGTCAGTCAGGTCATTATGAAATATCAATGAAATCACATAGGCTTCAGCCCTGGATAACAAAGGCAATAGTCAGGGAATGTTTTAGAAAGAAATGATCTTTGAAAAGGGGCATTAAGATTCCAGATACAAAAGAGATCCCACCCCAACCCCCTTCCCTGCCATCAGATTCCAGCTTTAACTTGGAATTAACTCTTTGCTTCACTGCTTCAAGCACTGCCATACCATAGCACATAACTGAAAATAGGGGAAATATCTGTATGATTGCAGCAACTCAGTAAGTTGCACCATGGCTGCTTTTTTAACCCTTTCCAAAAGAGGGATGCTGAGGCAGTCTCACAGCCTGCTGCCCCCCTGGCCATCAAGACATTGAGACTGACAGCCTGGTCAGAAATGTATAGACAGGTGATTCCACAGGTGACATGGGCTGCCTGGGCTTTCCCATCATGGTGAAGTGGAAATCTGAAAAACTAGAACAGAGCTGTTCAAGGGAGTCCTTCAGATTATCTATTGCAGATGTGCCTAGCAATGAGCTTTACAGACAATTCTTCTGCTGCTTCTTTATTGAAACAAATTTAGCAGAGCTCAAAGAAGTGGGAATAACCTCTCCTTGGAAAGAGAAACATGCAAGCAGTAGTGCACAATACAAAAGAGGTGGTTAACGAATGCTATTACCACTGCTTGCTTTCAGTGTAAGCAGAACTATAGTATAGAGTGGAAGACACCTAGATGATTTTACCACACCCATTAAACATGGTCATGACATCTCCTACAGCAGCAGAACTTGTGCCAGAGTGAAGGGGACAGCCATACACCAGGGTCAATCCAGCCTGAGTACCTCTCAAGCAGTCAGCCCCAATTCTAGTGCTCACATGGTCAAACCAGGAGAGTAAGAAGAAGTCTCTCCAGCAGCAGGATGAATCCTCAGCAGGATGAATTCTCAATTCCCAGCTCTCAGAAACACACACTAAGGATACTCCTTGTATCCTCACATTGTAGCCAGATATAAAAGCATTTACTAAATGTACAAATAGAGAAAAAAGCCATTTTCTGCCACAGTAAAGTGTCTCTTTCTTCTTCATATTAAGAACAGTTTTTTTCACTTTTTATGAAGACCCTAGTGCACTTTACATATGCTTTGTGTTTGCATATTGTTCCCAGCTGTTTGTATTCATTGCAACCAATAACTAAAAAATTTGAATTTTATTTCTAGCAGTGTGTAAGGATGACAGATTTTATTCTAGGGGAAAAAAAAATAATTACAGAAGCTAGAAAAAGCTAAACAGTTCCCCTGGCAAAAAGCAAAACTATCTGCACCCTCTGACTGACTCTAACCTGCTCTATGAAGCCACCGAGGAGCCTCAGGCATGTGAGCCACTGTATGGAAAAGTGCACCACAAAATGAAATTTAAATATCTTTAAACAAATCAAATACAATACAGAGTGCAGCAAGGCACCCACGGCTGAGAACACTCTCCAGAGACACTGTATGTCAGAGTGGATTTAGCAGTCAAGAATTCACCTGTTGTTTTCCAAGATACAAATTTAGCAGTCTCCTGGGTGATAAGAAAAAGCAAAAATGAAATGTGGATGAAGCCTATTAATTTAATGTTTTAAAACAGTAAGAAACAGATTTCAAAGAAGCCACAAAGAGCCCATCACAGAGATATCCTTGGAACTCTTGCATATCCTAGGCATTTGAAATACTTGTTCACTCATATGTTTTGACACAATTAAATGGTTTGGGTCAAGGTGGAAGAGTTGGCAGATTTTTGCCCCGCACAATTCGAATACTCTCTTCTCCTCTTCCTGTCTGCAACAATTAAAAAGGAGAATTACAAAGATTAAGAACAAAAAAGAATAGTTCAAGCTAACCAGTTTTGCTCTGGGAGCAGAAGAGAACAATTAAGCAGCATTCCTACAGTGAAAACAGGCTCTGAGAGGGCAGAAACATCCAAGAGATTTTGGCTTCTACCTCTGAAGTGCTGCCAGGTTGTGAACTGTGCTACGAAGCAAAATCAAACCCATGAGTGTAAAGGCCAGTGGCCTGCAATGGAGCGGAAGAGCGAAAATGCTCACATTAGCCAAGCAATAGACAGCTGAAGGCAGTAACCAGTTTCTTTTCTTAGCTGCTGTCTGCCTGCGTGGTGCCTGTCCTTTACCTCTGGGTGAAGTCTGAGGGTGAGCTCCAGCAAGGTGGCCTGGGCAAAGCCCCCAGTCTGTGTGTGCAGGAGCTCTGCTGCTGACCAGCCAGCGTCGTGTCGCAGCAGGGAGGCAGGAATGCAGCTTCCTAAACCACCTCTGAACTGCAAATCTTCAGGCTAAAACCTCATTTGTCGACACAGAGTAAGCAGAATGCTCCATCATAGGCACAAACACTGCTGTGTTTCATCGAGGTTTCCTGCCAGGCACCACTTGCCCATGGAAGTGTCATTGGGGGTGCCCAGGTTTACATCCACACCTGCAGCAATGTGACCGTGAGTTAGCACTGCCAGTCTGATCTGGAGGCTTCCCAAAGAACAAATTCTCAGTAGATCCTGCTGCTGACTGACTTCTGTTACCAGATTCTGAATGCCTTGCCCATGACACAATGCAGATAACCCAAATAACTGGCAAAAAGGGGAACCAAAGCACCCCAGAACTGAACTGCAGCACTGGTGTAATGCCTGGTGATCATGTTACAAACACCAGGATTAAGATCACCAGGTGATACAAAGCCAACTTTAATACAGTCAAAGTCTGCTTTCCAAGCTTTATACTGTCTTGCAACATTAGGCAGGGATCCATCCGTTTCCTTTAGATGAGTTTTTATGTCTGCAGTCCTCAGACCAGTGTACAGAAAAAATCTTACTGCTTTTCTGAAAACTCGGAGCAAGGGGAGGTAGAATGATAGCCATTAAAAAAAAAAAAAAAAAAAAAAAAAAAAACCAACAGAGAAAACAAAAGAATAACTAAGGCATAACTATGTAATGATGTTTTAGGGAACAAAAAAATTCCTCTTACCCCACAGAGAGCTGGCTTTTAGCCCAGATCTGTGTTTAATATCAACATACTAGAAAAATTTTGAATATTCCACAGTTTTATAGACTTCTTTGCTAGTCTACCCTTTCTACTTTCCCCTTTCCATTCCTCCATAAGAAGTACATGCTGTAAAGGTAAAAAAACTTTTACAGCTCTATAGTGAAACAAGAAATCATGACTATTTTGAAATCATGAATATAAGGTCAAATTAGAGGAAAGGAAGGTGGATCTAAAAGGGAAAAAAAAATACACATGGAAAATTCATCCACAAAAATGTCATTCAGCCAAGACTTCCTCAGCAGAAAGAAAACCTCAGCAGGTTACTAGAGAATAAAATAAATCTAGCAAGTAAAATCTACCTTGAAAATAAGACAGAGGGGCTTGCATCTTAATTCTCACTAACATGACAAATTCTTAAAATCCACATCTGGGAAAAAAAAGAACGCCCTTTTAGAAGAGGAATTTAAAAAAGGACCTTATTTATGCTTAGGGGAGCAATGCTTCACCTGCTCACACAAATTCACTACAACAAGGAAGAGGGCTGACCAGCATCTGCCTCTGCAAAATTTCAATGCAAGGAAAAAACAAACTTTTGAGAAAAAGTCCCATACACAGAAGGGACCTTTAATGAAAAGCCCCATTGTTCAGGGTCTTGGGAACCTGCTGACGTGGAGGGAAGGAATTATGTTGATGAGCTAGCTGCAGGGTTACTTGTTTGGTAGATTGAGCCACAAAGATCAGGCTGAAAATGACTTTGCAGTATTCACTAAGTTCCCCTGAGACCCTGCCAGAAACTAACCGATAGCTGTACAGCACAGCCAGCCTGATTCCTTTATGGCAACAATCTCACTGAATTATTGTGAGCCACTTTTGGTTACACTGTGCATTATCACAGTTGCAAACAGAGCAGCACAGAACAGAAATAGGAAATAAATAGGATACAAACTCCCTGACAGAGATCTGTAGAACAACCTATGTCATTACCACCTCTTGACAGAAATTCAGAACATGAGTGGCAGCCACAAAGAGGTAAGCACAATTTGACACACACTGAACCACATTGTGTGCAAAAAATAGAACATAATGAAAACCAAGTCTACTATCATTGTCCATGGACGGTAAAGAAACCAAGGCAAATATACAATATGTAATGAAGAGAAAAGCTGCTCATTTGGGAAAAAGAAACCCAAACATTAGGATGGATGAGAAGAAAAATCTAGTCAGATGCACAAAGGATTACTGACTTAGAAAAACTGTAGTGTGGAATTGATCGACCACATTTTTCCATTTGTAAATATCATACATTTAGTTTCTCAGAGCTGTTTAGTTTGTTTTACAAAGAGCAAGGGAAGGAAAGCTGAAGTAAAAAAGAAAACCTACACCAACAATAACCATGCCTTGGTAGCTTTCACGGGTTTTAAAGAACAAAGTATTAACCCTGAGTATGTCATAGCTACATATAGAAGCTTTGACACTCCTCTCCACTCCCCCATCAGTTAATTACCTCTGACAAGTTTGCTTAAGAGGTAGATAGTATTGCATGCCTGGTACTTAACAAGGGAAGCAGCTGGATTCAAGCCTTTCCTTAAAGCTTTTCTTGTCTTTGTGGTATCACTCGCTACCAATACACAAGGACTATGCAAAGCTACCAGACAGCTACCTTAGACCTAACAAAACAAATAAAATCAGTTCTGTGTTTTAACCAGCTTACTCTACTTGAAATATGCATGAGTAAAAAAAAAAAAAACACACATTAACAATACATAGTGCTGAGTGTGATGAAGAGGCAGTGATAAGCATTTATTTGCACTGCTCTCTTTATCCTGTGCTAGGAGGAAACAGGAAGAATTTTGGCAAACATCTGGAGCCTGTATGTTGCTGTACACAACTTTACTTGAAAAACCTCAGGTTAGCTAGTGAAGAATTACGTAGTAGCATAGACCAGCAGAAGCCAAAGTATCCATTAATTAGGACTTAAGTACCTACTTTAGAAAAAAAAATGCCTACTCCAGTCTGTCATCTAAAAAGTGCATCTTCACCATACTGCAACAAACTTTACCTTGATTAAAAAAAAAAAAAATCAGCATTTAAGCAGAATGCTTGCAAATCCTTGTTGGCAGACTAAATCTACAAACTGTGTTGTGCTATGAAAAGGAATTATGCTTCCCACTTCTAAAAGAAAGGTCTGGCAAAGGAGTTGAGTTCATTACTGAATTCTAAAAAAGGCACTAAACCAGTTAATCATGGTGAGAAAGAGGAATCATAATAGATTATATATGGCTTAATTATATGCTTCAGCAAATTATAACAATCTCATCAAAGAGTAAGATATGGGGCAAAGAGACCAAAAGAATCAAGAACTCTTACAGTAAGTTCTTACAAATTATTGTCCACTAAGGGTACAAAACAGAGCAGCTTTCCAAAGTTCTTCTTCCCCAATAACAGAACTTCTTTTTTTTTTTCCTGTTCTATGAAGAGGTGTTTTAAAGCAAACTGCTCTGAAGCTTTCTTCTTTTCTTATTGTCACACTTGGTTACATATGCCAGCACATGTCTACAAGGTGCTACAGCACTTAACTGTACATAGTGCTCCTGGGGGAGGGGATTTCTTTATATCCAAAATGAAACCATTTAATAATGCATAAGTTGTACTAGATGTTGGCAGCAAAAATAATTAAGAGAACATTAACTGTTAGAAAGAAGAGCACCAAACCTTTGAAATCTGGAAATCATCCCATTTGAAAAACAGCATTAAAATTGGCACTGGCTTTCGGATATCTTCTGAGTAAGTGCAACTAGATTCACAAAGAATGTGTTTGCATGAGAAACATCAGCCTGGTGCAGAACACCTCCTGTCCTTGGCCTTCTGCACAGCCAGGGGTAGGAGGAAGCTGAATGCAGGAAACCTCACGGATTCTGCTTTCCCAGCTGCCAGACAGAGCAAGAACCTGTGACTCTAAAAGCTCCTGGCAGTGCCACATCAGGCTCTGTCTCCTCTGATAAAATGACTGCCTGCACAGATCCTTGTCTTTCCTTCTGGTGCCTCAGTCTCTTCAATCCACCTTCACTTTACACTTCCACTTTCATTTCTCCTGTCATTAAAACAAGGCTGCAGTAACAGACTACAATTACAATAACCAACAGCAGGGTCCCTTTCAACCTGCATCCATGGCACCAGTGTCCAGCTTCAGGACTCCACATCCAGCCTGGATTCAGAGAAAAGCCACAGCACTAAAAATTGACCATGATGCAGGTGCCCAACTGCAGAACATGCCAACAGAGCCAATGGCATATACAAGAGTCAAGTCTGGCTTACAAAGCTTGTGCACTCTCATTCTCCTCCTCTCACATTCCCTTACTAGAGCACAAGTTCCTCAAGTCCCAGATTTCTGGCTGCCTGTTTTTCAACCTGTGTAGCATAGCTAGGCCCCACTATTGCCAAACAACAATCATGAATGAGAATAATTCATTTAGCATGTGACAAACTCCAAAAATTGGAGTTCTAGTTCCAGTTAGCCAGGATACTTTTCCCTTAAAAGTAAATCAATTGACTACATGGCACAGGAATCTGAGATGTGAACAGTTTTGCCTGTCTGCCGGAAAAAGTACAGGTCATGGATTTTTCCCCAGTTAAAAAAGTTACATTGTGAGTTTCATTTTCAGACTTTTAAAAAAATCTTCTCTTTTTCTACTCAAGAGATTTCATTGAAGTGAGCAAGGACTTCACAATCTGATGGTAAAACAAGATAGTATTCATTTCTTCCAATAACAGTGATTTTCTCACAGTTTGAATGCAACAATTCACCCTTACCTCAACTTTGCTCCCTGGATCATGCTCTGCAGCAGCAAAGTAGACCACCTCCTGTACTTCATCCCTGGGCCGTGCAGAGTTCTTTCCAAATACCACCAGCCCATCTTTAGAACACGGGGGGAAGGCTACAAAACAGTAACTTGGAGGAGCTGCAGCCATCCTAGAAACGAAAGAAAGTATAAACAAAACTAGTGGGTTTTTTATTCATAACTGCATACATTAGAGAATCATTCAGTCTGCTGGTACTAACTGTAGATAAGAGGGAATGCACTCTCTGTGTCAGTTGATTGTCCAATGATAAGGGAAGAATGGGTAAGCTCAAAGGAAGCTTATCTGAATTAAAATTTTAAAATATAATAATTTGCATCATTTTTCACCCAAGCTTTGTGAAGGCATAAATAGGAAAAAAGGCAAGACAACTGTGCCTTGATGAGTCTGCTTAGTCCCCACTGGAAGAAGATACTCTGCACTGGAGCTCCTCAGGAACATATGACCTAGATATATTCTGCTGACTCAGACAAGTGCAGAAACACGGAATAACTTTAAATAATTTACTCCCTCTGCTCACATGCACTTTAATATTTTTAAAAAGGAAAGATAAAACATGTTTGAGGGATTCCTAAAAGAGGACAACAGTATAACTGGAAACAGAACAAAGATACAGCACAACTACATCAAAAACTGTCAGTCAATTTATCTACTCAGATGGGAGAGAGACTGAAGCACTAATTGCACTTTATTTTCTCTGTGGTTTGTCTGCATTGCTGCTCTTACCTGAAGTTAATTGATTGCTGTTTGTTTGTTTATGTAGGCTAACGTGAAATGTTTATACGAAAATTTTAAGTGTTTGCAATGTCAATATATTAAGAAAAAATATAAACTGTTTCAGGACTATTGCACTACTGTAGCTGGTCTTGTGTACTTTGCCATATCTGACTTTTTTCCACCATTCAGGAAAACTTCTGGCACATATGGCTGCAAAAGAAAAATGTGGGGTGTTTATCACTTGTTTAAAAAGCACTCAACGCAGATGTCTAAGTTTCTTCATAGTTCTTATTACAGCAATAGAAACTCAGCCCCCAAATAAACAAACATGTTTCTCTTCATCTTCCACAATATCCTGAAGAAGTAAAATACTTGCACGTATTTGCACTCCTTGGAAACAACCAGCCCATGAGTTTCCCCCTCATATTCATCTGCAAGACAATGCTGGGCATGGGGAAGTATGCAAAGCTGCTTTTTTACCATTAGCTTGCACATGCTTCAAACCATTCAAATTTGGCTTTTTCTTTTTTTTTTTTTTTTTTTTTTTTTTTTTAAGAGGCCATTTGAATACATACTTCTCACAGAACAGCAGATAATAAAACAGAGGAAGAATTCCTTTTCTATAAAGACTGTAATCCATAAAATTGTAATTGTTTTCCTGTGGACTATGAACAGGTCACACAGATGCTCAACCTTGCAAAAAAAGGTCAAGTAGTTCCATGTTAGAAGTGCCCTCTGCCAACACAATGTGAGGCAATGAATTGTCCAGGGAACTCACACAATCTTTCAATTTAGGTAAAATTATATTCATCCACTTGAGCTGAAAATGCATTAGGAAACAAACAAATCCCTTTTCATAAGCAGAGTTTTGACCAGTGGGAAAGGACAAGCTACTTTGAGCTGGAATTACTTCAGCTGATAAAACACATCTGTCAGAGGACGCTGGGCTGCAGATCTGCTTATTGTGCCTCTAAATCTGGGACATTACTGGTTCTACAGGAGTGTCTTGTACACATTCAAGATAAAAAGCCCCACTTCAGTTGCCACTCATCACCTGCAAGTCCTCAGAGCACCTGTGGTTTAACTGGAACCCGGAGTGTTTGCGGGGTGTTTGCAGAGTGTTGCCCAACCTTCATCACTAATGAAACCCTTCAGTACTTTGTTTTGAATTACTCTGAGTATTGCAGTGTTGGTGATGTCAATGAAACTGCTTTCCAGCACTCTAAGAGTTTCCATCTGCCTTCAGGTAACTTATGTTTTAGAGCAACAAATTTGTATTCTGATACATTGCCAAATGAGCCAAAATTTTGAACAACTTGCAGATTTAGTGAGGATCTCACTATTCAAAAGAAGCATTTCCTTTATTCCAAACACTAACTAAGCAGATTTATTTGAAATACATGACACAGCTGAAAAATATTAGGCATCCAAGAGCCTAGCAAGAAAGGTTAAAATTATATACAATACTAATTTTTATTAAGTTAATACCTAAACCTATTGGCAGATAAGCTTAAAAAGACATGAAATATTTCAGCATTCTGTTACTGAACAAATATGAAGATATGCAAGGCAGACATTTACATACCTGCAGTCTGAGTAGATAGGGAAAAGAATTAAAAGCTTGTAGGTATCTAATGCCCTTAGAATTCTGAAACCTCGCTGAAAGAAATAGTCTCAACTGTATGTGTGAGATTTTATTTTTTCCCCTCTTAAATATACCAAGTTACTGAACCTAAAACAAGTTGCCATTTTGGTAATGCTTTTTAAGTATGAAAGTATGAGTAAGTGTATTGTGGGAATTCTTTTTTCCCTTAAATATACCAACAGTTACTGAACCAAAAACAAACTTGCCATTTTGATAATGCTGCTTAAGCATGAAAGTATGAGTAAGCTCCTCTATAACTAGAGTTCCCTTCAACACACAGTATATTTCACAAGTATGAGCAAGCTGCCCAGTAACTAGAGGTCATTTCAACTAGAGGTCATTTCATACAGGCAAGTAACAGTCAAACACTATGTCAAATGCTTTAACCTTGTCCTGAAAACGTGACTGTCAATGGAGGAGTTTGCACTAGGATCCCAGGTGACATTTTAGAGAAGGAAGCCATCTAGCAGTCTACTGCAGTTTAAATCTACTCAGTTTGCTAGGCAGCACTTTTTCCCTGAACCTCATTTGGTTCATTTTGAATATGACAAGGATGGCCATTTCTCATATATACCCACAACCTCTACTTGTTCAGAGCTCTACTGTACTTCATCTTCCTCCATCACATAGCCAAAACAGTCTGTTAGCAGCCACCTATCTAAGCAGGAGATTTCTACTTGCCTGCTTTGTGTTCTTCTTTTCTTTATTCAGCTTCAGGTTCTCCTCATGCTCATTTTCACATATTTGCCACTGCTTTGCCCTCTTACACAGCTCAATACTGAATGAACACCTTTCACCCACAGGAGGAAAGGAACACTCCTTCATAGTACCTCTGATAAATCGGCCTGGCTTATAAAACCACCTACTGTTATAATTCCTACACTTTTTTTTCACAGAGTTTGCTCCTCCAGTGAAAGGTAATCCTGAAAACCTTCGAAAACACAGGGAATGACTGCAAATAGATCTCAGTTTGCTGCCCATTCACACAGTTCTTCACCACAGAGCATGTTAAGCATAGTGGCCTGATTTTCTCAGCATACCATACCTCAGACCTAGATTCTGGTGTAGACAGAGGTAAACCTACACCATATATCTCGATTGCAAACCATTACACTCATAGATGGGCAAGTTCAGAGGGGGACTGTACAGACCATTGTGGGCTACATCCAACATCACTCTGCACATGGAAGCCCTGGAAATAGACAAAGAGCTGTTCATTATGCTGTGCCACTATGTAATAACTGCTGCAGTTGCAGGGAGTTAACAGGCAGCATGCTTGGTCGACCTCAAATCACTGCAGGCACAAAGGTTGAAAAAAGAGTTCTGAGCAGCAGCCACAACCTAATATACTCCACTTGCTATCTTTTTATTTGACAAAAACATGCTACAGCAGGGATGCAATATTCTACCTGGTCATATTTCTTTCCCCGTCTCCTGTGTTCTGACACTATAAAGAAGACTTACTTAACAAGTTCCTTTATTAAGATCTTTTTTCATTGTGATAAGTCCCATTTAACACCTGACAAGCCGGATTAATTGTATGAATATATCACCACTGCTGTCAGTAGTAAAACAGACAGTACTGAATTCCTAAGTATTTTAATGCAGAAAAAAAGGAGTAACAACCACTGGGCAATCATAGAATCAAAACAGTTGGAAAATACCTCCATGATCATCGAGTCCAACCTTTGAGCAAACACCACCACATCAACTAAATCACAGCACTAAGTGCCATATCCAGGGGTTTCTCAAACACCTCCAGGGATGGTGACTCCATCACCTCCCTGGGCAGCCTGTTCCAATGCTTAACAAGCCTTTCAGTGAAGAAATTCCTCCTGATCTCCAACCTGAGCCTCCCCTGGTGCAGACCATGTCCTCTTCCCCTGTCACTGGCTGCCTGGAGAACTGGATGATCCCCAGCCAGCTACAGCCTCCTTTCAGGTAGTTGTAGAGGGCAATGAGGCCTCCCCTGAGCCTCCTTTTCTCCAGGCTGAACACCCACAGCTTCCTGAGCTGCCCCTCGTAGGACTCACTCTTCACAGCTTCATTGCTCTTCTCTGGACAAATGTCTGGCTCCAAATACCACAATGGGAAACAACACGTACAGCAATTATCAGGGCTTTATAAATGTGTCTGAACATCACTATGCTCCTGAAGTAGGGTGAACAGGGGTATGTTAATGCCTAGCACCACCTCAATAAATCTAACCCATAAATCTTGATAAACATAAACCACCAACTTTCAGGTTGAAAATATCAAAACCTGAAACATTTTACTCTGGAGTATTTTCTGTTTCACAGCATGAGGATCTTACAGATGCTGACACATTAAAAAAGCTCACAAATTCCAGTTAGAATAACTTGTACTATTAGAATAAATATCTATCTACAATCAGAAATTTAAGGTGCTCAACGCAGAATAAAATCGCTATTAAATCTGTACATAGAGGTTGTGACAATCTAATGGAAACTTCATTTAGATGTCATTTTTCACTTACAAAAGAAAGAACAGACAAATAATGCTGGAAGAGAGATTAACACATGGAATAGAGACTGCAGTATCCCATCCTCCACCTCATGAACATGAGTGTCAGAGGCTCAAGCCACGCTCTTAAGAAAATAGAGACAGGCATAAATAATTCAGTGTGCTTTGGAGCCTTCCTCCCCCCCAGCCCAAGAAAACTGAAATAGCTATGCATCCACAACAAAGCACTCTCAGCCTAGCATGACAGAGTCCAAAGAAAGGAAGATTTTCATAGTAACTCATTCTAGATTCCTTGGGGTTTTATTCTGTTATTTTTTTCCAGAATAACACTGTGTACTTCTCTGAAAGCTGTAATTTGGTACTGCAATAATCTTTTATAAAGCTCAAGAATCTGACTGCTACAATAAAATTACTTCTCAAAAAAATAACTTTCTCATCCTACATCAAATAAATGTTGACTTTTAAAGTCAACTTATTTTCCTTATTTGCCAAAATAACCTGAAGACATTAAGCACAACTTAATTAATAGTTTTACAAAGCTACATATTATGTGAAAATTGGCTCACCAAATACAGCTTTCAGTTGCTGTCTTTTTAAGAAAAAAAAAATACCAAAATGAAGTATTCAGTTTTATGAACTATTAAGATCTTGAAGCTCTTGTAACAATTTAGTGTTCAAGTAATGCCAAAACTTATAACAGTACAACTGAATTTGCTCTTTTCTCTGTCTTCTCTGTCAATTGAAAAACAAAACAATAGGTTTATAACAAAAGTGCAGCACTCACTAGGAAGCAGTGGGTGATAAAAAGGATTGGTGTGAGAAAAAAAGGGTGAAAGTAAGGCTCTGTCTTGAAATTTAACTCATGTTTATTGAACTAAACCAATATTTGCTCTTCACACTTCTCTTTTAATTGCTGTTCACTTAATGCCCTGCAACTTTTTCTCAGGGAATGCGAGAGATGCCACTAACATCACATATTAAAACCCTTTGGGTTTAATGCAAGTTTCCAAAATGTTAATTAGTAGTTATTGTTAATCTCAATTAAGATTTATACCAGATGACAAAGTTCTGAAGGTGCTATGCCTGCGTAGAGCAAGTCCTTTCCAGCAACTCACCATTTAAGACATTTTAAGTGATGTATGTCTACAAATAGTTCTGCCCCTAACACACTATGCAGAAGTTGTTTTCTACACAATATAGTCTTTTGCTCAAAAATTTAATAATATCTAGTCATCATCATGAATAAAATAAAAGGTGATACATGACAAGTCAGCTGCCACCAATACAGATCCTCTTCGCAAGAAATTGAAGCAATGCTCAAGCAGATATTAAGGATATTAAACTTCAGTGAGACCAAGCAGTCAGCAGTGACACCAGAAGAGCATTCACCTCATGCTGTGATGAGTAGCATTCAGCTGTAAAATTTGCCTTGTATTGATTTGACTCAGAAGCTGGCAAAACTTCAGCTTGATGAGGCCAAACCTTCACCCAGGAGCATAATTGCTGTGTTCATTACTCAGCAAGCAAGGATGGAGCAAGGAACAGCACACCTTGCTTTCATTCACCTCAGTGAGGTTCCATAGATACATCACACAGACTCATCTTTCAAACATTTTCTTGCTTGTCTTCCCGAGCTTTGTTGGTATAACTGTCAAGCTCTCTGAAGCTCAGACATGATCAGTGTTGTAGAGCGTGAAGAATAAACCTCTCCTAATTCCCAATTTTTCAAGCACACCTGAGATTGTCCTAGATTAATATTACCATTATTAATGTCCTAGATTAATAGTACCATTATTAATGCTGGTAACAATCAACATAATGCTTTCAAGACAGCACAGGTGTCCACAAAAACAAGTGTGGTAGTGTTAACACTAGGGTTTCATCTCAGACCTCCACAGTAGTTTGGTCAGAATATCAGTTTTATTGATCATACAGCCTGATCCTTCTGCCCTCACTTCTTTGGTTTCTTCAGATTAAAGCTGGTCTTTAACAGGTGCTTTAGGTTGCAGAAATACAGGCTGCTAAACTTCTTGCTGCTATGTTTGGACTACATTCTGGTGATGACAGCATTTTCTTTAATATTTATCTCTCAAAAGAGATTTGAGCTGCTTTTAAGGTCCAGAGAGCACATTAAACCTTTTATGAAGACATATAATGTGGTTTTGTGTATTAAAGGATGACTATTCCTCACTATATTTTGTGCTTTTATAAAACAGAAACCCAGCTGTGCTAATACTGCTGAACTATTTCAGTAACATTTAAAGATTTCAATAAATGGTTTTCATTGCAACCAGAAAGAGTAAGTGAACTAATCTGCAAGAAGCATTAACAATAAAAATCAGAGAGCCAGCATATGAACAAGGGTCCTCAGATTTGGACCACGGCTGTCTTATTAGGAAAGGAAAAATATATGGAATGGGCCATGCATCATTTATTCTCAACTCTTCCATATTTTTAATGGGGTGGTAAAAGAAAGGTCTGTTACAATTGTGAAAACTCAGTTCAGGGCTTAGTTGTTGGTTTTGAACCTCTATTTTAACTTTCAGATTAAGATGTTTCTTGTGCCTGAGACAAGCTTGTATTTCCATTTACAAATCAAGCCCAGCATTTTATGCACATAGAGACATGTGATCTCTGCACCCTGCAGAAAAGCAATGCTTCCAAAAACAGAAATGAAAAGCAAAATTCATTCAGCTGCAGGCACAGAACAAAGACGGCAAACTGAAAGGCACAATAATAATACTGTTCCCATCTAAGAAAACACTGAAAGGTTATTTTTTTTTTAATTGACAATTTGGATAGTTTTAATGCATGACTTATCAGGCAAGAACAAGGTTGCATGTATTAAGAAATTGGAAAGCAAAGACTGTTCCTGAATATAAAGCACAAAACCATGGCAGATCCCTGTGTCCCTATTGTTTGGACATTTCATCAGACCTAATTCAAATTGTTTGACTCTTTCCTAACTACCAATGGATGATGACACCAATTTACTGCTTGAAGGTGCCACATCCAGCTGTGATTGTTTCTGTCCCTCTAAGCTGTGCCTGACAAGATATCCAAGAGGAGTTTGATCAGCAGCTGAAATTTAGCAAGCCATGCTCTAGATTGCTTTTTTTTTTTTTTTACATTAACTACATGCTGAAAATTTCTCAAGAATTTACTCAAAATAGTCCAACTTTGAGTCAAGGATTTGGGATGGCCTTTTTCTCCAGTAAATTTACTTTTTATTTTTGAATTATGAGAAATAGCAATTCCCTACACAGGCATAAAATCAAGTTGCACTTCAAAGCTTTACTAAGCTGTATGGTCCCTTCAGTCATTTAACTGAACAAATGCATAATAGGCCTGGAAGGAATTGAAAATATTTCTCTTGCTGTATGTAGGAAAATTTGGAATATTCCTGCCAACAGCTGCCAGATTGCTTTAGACTCTAAAAAAAATCAGGTAGTGGCCATCAAATGAGCATTCTAAAATTCTTCAGCAGTTTAAGTCCTAACAAATGGTGAGCTGTTATAAAAGTTTACAATCCCTTGACCAACCAGTTCTATTTTAATTCTGTAATACACCCTTGTCCAAAGTATGCCCTTGCTTTCAAAGCAGGCATCTTTCAAAATAACAGAGGATGTTATTTTTTGCCCCACGTAATGTGAATTATGTTAGTGAAAACATAGTTCTATTTAAAAACAAATCGGGGTCAGTCATCCAGAAAACAACAGATTTCAGACTCATTTCCATCACAGGCTGCACATACAGGGAAAATTCATTACTTATACAGACTTTTCATTGAGTGGGTGTCAGTGCTCTTAATTAAGTTTCCAAGCAGTCACAGACTCTATCACTTTTGTGGCTCTTATCCCAGCCTGCAGTTTAAGGTCGTATTTGTATTTCTCTCCATTTTGTAAAGAAGCACCTTTTCGTGCTTCCGTCACTGGGGCAGAGAGCCTTGCTGGCATCTAAAGCATCTTTGTGCAACACCCAAGTTCGCAATGAGAAGTTGCTAACGTAGCTGCTGCATAACTCTTGGCTGTGCAGATTTGCTGCTTGTAACGAGGCAGCACAATCGCGTTTTGCGCTCCCGTCGGGTCTCCGTCCCTGCACAAGGGAGACTGCCCAGCTCCTCACACAGCCGCCTAATGCGCACTGACTGCTCGTCATTTCACATTAGCAACATTGTTATGTCAACAAGGCGCAAAATAAAAAGCATCAAAGTAGCTTGCTGGAAGTCTCCCTGTAGTTTTAAATATACCCTAAAAAATCAAAAATCGCAACACTTTCCATAAGAGTTTGCTATGTTAGGATGTAACGCAGCGCATTGTCAGAAATCAGGCATTTGGGGACTTCACAGAGAGGCAGGTCTGGGTAGCTGTTTCTCAATCTGCTGAATTTACAGCAAAGGGAAAAATACACTATGGGGACAATGTCCATCTTCACAACTCTTCAAGTTCATAATAAAGAAATTCTTACTAGAAGCTTCGAACATCTAGCAAACTTTCCAACATGCAAGCTGCATAAAGCATCCACAGTTGATGACTTTTGAAGGAGAGGGTGGCGAGCCAAATTCAGCACCCTTTACCAAAGATACCAAGCTTGGCACAAGTAAACAAAGGGAGCTTAAATCATGCCATACTTTACAAAAACAAAACAAAACAATAACATTACAAATGTCTTTCAAAACTGGAAGACACCTTTAAAAATCTCAACCTCACAGCATCAAAAATACTTCCTGGGGAGGACAAAACCGACTGATACCAATGAAGGATTTTCATTCACCACATTTGCCTCAATACAAGACCTGCCTTTTTAGACTGTCTCTGTAAGCTCTGGGACATAAGCTACTTGCAAAAGTCCACAGCATTATAAAATGGTTTAAGCTAATTTCAGTGTCAGTTCACCTCAAAAAGCTGAAAGTCCTGTGTTCACAGAGATCTACTTCCTAATATGGTTGGAGGGTTTTCAAGATTTTGTTTTGCCTAGCTGGAAGATTTAGAGTGCATATTATGAACAAAACAGCATGTTTGGAGGTGCCTTAAATCACTAATTCTAAAACAGCAATAGCTGAAAATTTAGTAGTCTATAACCAAATGAGCTAGTAGTTCCACTTCTCACAAGTTCATGTATTTATTATCTTTTAAACTAGTTAGCATAGACACATAATTTGCATCACAAAATTTACCAAGTTTACTACAGCACAATCTTTTCTCTGCATTTATTAAAGTTTCATATCTTACAGGTATGGATGGCTTTTCTCATTTCTGTGACACTTTTTCATAGGGATAGATTTACAAGCATGTGCATTCATAGAATCAAGGCCCTAAGCTGTCTTCTGTTCGAGAATCTGCTTTAATACGATTTATTTCCCCTTTAACTATCAGTACTGGAGAATTTTCTTTTTAAGGCAGATTAATCATAGCCTGTAGAATTATTATAGTAGCACAAATAGAGATGTGAGTTTGTAGGATATACCTACCTGCAGGAAGGTATATCTGCTCATCAATGAGTGAAACCAGCACATACCTACCTGGGTGTAACAGTATGCTTAAAAAGGCACATGAAGGCATCTAGGTTTCAAGGTGACCATGTGAAAAGGCACCTTCAAGAAAAAGATGGGGGAAACAACCCTCGCCGGGTCCTTAAAGAGTAGAAGGGAAAACAGCAGCGAATAGAGAGTGCAGGCAGCGAAGACGAGAGGCCGGAGAGCCTTGATTCAGACGGGAAGGCAAAGGACAGCCGGGGACAGCATCTGCTGATGCCAGCTCCCAGCACTGAGTCCTCCCCGCACCGCCGGGCCGGGGGAGGCGGCGGCGCAGCCACGGCACGGGAGGCCCGCAGACCCCGCCCGGCGGCGCGGTGCCTCCCGCCAGCGCGGAGCAGGTGCGCGGAGCCGCCGGGAGACATCGCCCGCACCGACTCAGGGAAAGCGGCTCTGCGCCATCCTCCCGCGTACATCCCCGCTGGTCCCCTCCCGCGCCATCCTCCACGGCTCCCTCCTTCTTTGCCTCCCTACATCCCTCCTTGCCTCCCCGCCTCCTTGCTTCCCTCCCTGTCCACCGCCGCCGCCCGGCGCTGGCGGGGCGAGCCCCGCAGGGAAGGTCGCTGCCCGCGGATCCCGACACTTTCCCCCGCGCCGAGAAGTAACACGCTAGCCCGGCCGCGCCGCTCCGAGGAGGAAGGGGACGGGAAGGGGACGGGGAGGTGATGGGGAGACGATGGGGAGGTGCCGCCCTGCCCCGCGGCGCTGCCGGCACCGCTCCCGTACCTGAGCGCCGCTCCCGCTCCTCCCGCTCCGCTCGGCGCCCCGGCCCCCGCCCCCTGCGCGCGCAGCCGCCGCACGCTCCGCGCCCGAGTCCCGGCCGGCGGCGGCGGAGGGCGCGGCTCCCACCGCGCTGCGGCCGCGCCCGCGCCCGCACCGGCGATACTCAAGAGCCGTGAGGACAGCACGAGCCCGTGCCGCGTGCTTTGGGATGGCCCTGGGGCAGATGCCCCACTGTGGTCCCTTCCCACCCGGCCCCGTTCCGTGATGCTGCGGAGAGCCACCAACGTTCGGCAGCTTATCCCTCAGTCCGTATTGAGGACTCCCAAGAACGCGTTGAAAGAGAAGGGGCTTTTTTATTGTTTTAGTCTTATGGCTAACTTGTGTTCCTCTGTCTCGCACAGAGATAAGTCTAGGAAGTGAAGTAAGTGTTTTAAAATATGGTTGCTACCTCATTAACCAGTCAAACCACTGCATAAGGAGTTCTCCAAACTTTGCAAAGCTGAAGAGATGACCTCATCAGAAGTATTCTCAAGAAAAGTGTTGTTAAGGATTGCAATGGGCTGCCCAGGGCAGTGGTGAAGTTGCCATCACTTGAAGTGTTCAAGAAACAAAATTTAACACCGGGGTCTAGTTGACGAAGAGGTGGTCAGTCAAATGTTGGGCTCAATGATCTTGGAGATCTTTTCCAACCTAATTAATTCTGTGATTCTATGTTTCATGACTGAGGAATTCCCTGCTGCTACATGTGAAGTGTCACAGTGGGTTCCTGTCCCTCCAGCAGCTCTCAGCTGGAGAACCGCCAGGGACCTCTCAGCTCTTTGGATGCAGCAGTACGAGCACCAGCAGGCCCAAAGCAAAAGAGTAGCCACTGTCCCTCTGAGAGGGAGCCCCATTCACAGCGCAGCATCCCTCAGCCATGACATGTGGAGCAGATGGCCTGCTCTCTTTGCCAAACTTGCCCAAATGGGGCTGTCCTCTGTGCTCCATCCTCAGCACACAACCTGTGCCTCCATGCAGAGGTAAAAATAGTTTAACTGCTAAATATAATCATGCAGGTCCCTGCATAAATGGTCAAAATGCTAAATATGGTCTAACACATATGGTTACATGGTGCTGGTATAAGGAAGCACCTTTAGGTTTCTATCTCTGTCTTCAAGAAGAACCTTGCTGCACATTCCACCAATTCCTGCCTTATACCAGACATTTAATGTGCAGAAGAGACTGCCAAATATGTTTGATGGGAAGACAGGAAGGTTAAAAGGAGGCAGGGGAAAAGGTTGGAGAGGCAAGGATGAGCCAGTAGAGATATTAAGGAGCATTACAAACTAGAGTATTTCACCATGAGAGCAGAAAAAGCAAGTATGTGAGGTTGGTAAAGCCATACCACTTAAATATCACACTGCCTGTTAGATCAGAAGATCTGGTTTAGTAACCTGGCTAAAGAGGAAACAAAAAGCCAAACAGAATCTCCATGTGGGACCTTACATTTAAAGAAAATATAGAAGGAAAAAATCTGAAACTCTATGCACCAAAAAGAATTTCCTCTCATCACCACAAACAGGACCACGGGTCTGCATCTGTTCAGAAATTGTGGATAAGCATTGGACACTGCTGCTGTCAAACTTAAATGCAAACCAAAAGTTGCAGCTTCATTATATAACTAAGAGAGAAAATAGTTTGCTGTTCCCAGTCTCAGTGAATGTGAAACACTGTGGCATTGTACCTTTCGGGGGTATGTCAGTGGCCTGAGTAGGAACTACTTTTGATTAAAAAGCAGGACTGATCATTAGCAACATGGAAGCCCTTCATACTCTAAGGGTTTCCATTATATATTTTAAGCAGGACCTTTGTTTTCCTCTGATATCAGTTTTGCTGCCATCAGAATTCCATTTCAATGTGTTTTACAACAGGAAAAGACTGTATATCTCCTGCTTAGAATACATGATTGAAAAGTGATCTGAATCACTGAAAAGCTGTGGACTTTATACCAATTTAATTGTAACAAGTTTAGTTGAACATAGCAACCCAAATTCCTTGCTCTGGAGTTACATCAAGGATGAACTGCGTCACAGGCAGCTTGCTTCTTAGAATCAGAAAGACAGCTGATGAAAAGAGCAGGTGCAATTTAGAAATGGGTTGAGATTATATCCTATAACACACCACTTATATTACCTATATTATGCTCACTTAGATGACTAAGTCTCTTCTCTAATTACACTGGAGATGATTATGGCTGAGTATAATCTACCTAAGAATTATTAGACTGTCTGCAGAATGATTACATACTGTCAACACAGAAACCCTTGATGCTTCCTTTCTGTGTAAGCTGTCATGAGCTGTGTAAAGCAGCAAGTGGTTAGAGCACAGTACTGGGAATCGAGAGAGCCTGGGGTGTATGTTGTTCTGCCATAAGCTTGCTGCTTGGCTCTGGATAAATCTTGTAGCCTCACAGTAATTAAATTACCTCACACAAGAAATGGGAAGAACATTTATTCAGACCTGCATCTTTAAAGTCTTTGAATGGAGATTGCTGCATAAACAGAAAATACAAAATTATAATAATTAGGACAAAGCTACAATGCTTATCTATTGATTATTTCCTTTTTAAAAATATAACAGCAGAATGTATGGATTTTATAAATGTTTTTTTTCTCCTGTAAAGGGCTGGTTTCCAATGGGATGCAAAATCAAGGAGGAAGAGCAGAAAGGACACCTCTTTAGAAAAGAGAATTTCAAAGAATATTTCTTCCATGTTTTATATGTGAAAGGAAGAGAACAAAAGGCAGACACTACAATATACAGCTTAAGTTACAGTGGGTTTTTGTTTTTCTTTAACCACCTCCTTAGTTGGAGATCAAAGCTAATTCAGCAGAACTAGTACCCCAAAACTGTCAAGACACTGCAACACTAGTCTTTGTTTCATCATTTCCAAAACACTTTCCCGTGCAAGTTCAAGTCAGCAGCCATGCAGACATACAATGGATGGGACTAATTTTCTCAATAAACTGTGTTTAGGGGAGAAGTTGACTTAATGTAGATGGTAGAAAATACCATCTAAGTGTTGAAATTATATTAATAGGCTTAAAATGGTAGATTTTGGTGGAAAGGTAGTACAGCCAAGAAAAGCTTTTTGTTGGTATTCATTTTTGTGATTTCAGGGCACCATCTTAATTGTGTTTTTTCTTGTGGAACACTGATTTGGAGTACTAAATATCTGATGAACTCAGGTTGTTCAGAAGAAATGTACTTGATTGCTAAAGGCAATCTAAGCCTATACCCATGAAGGCATCCCACTAAACTTTAATGATTCCTCTTACAGTGAGTTACAGGAAGAAAAAAGCTCCTTATATACAGAAGAGTAAGTAACATTGAAAATGCCTATCTGACTTTAGATGACAGTTACATCATAGGCCACTAAATTCAACTGATGTCATAGAATGAACCTAAAGAGCAAGAAGTATCAATGGCACTTGGGTGTTTTGGGGTATTTTTATATAGTCAGAAGACTGGACCAGAGAATTGAGAGTAATTCTCCCACACTAAAGGTAGCTTCCATCCATAACAAAGAAAAAGGATGGCAGGTGCTAGATTATGATGTAAAATAGTCACTTGCTGAGCTCTGTGAATGTTCAAAATGAAAAAGATAGGAGAAATCCTGGCTGCAGCCTCTTTATCCAATTATGCCATTGAAGTTTAATCTATGGAAATGACTGCAGCTGTACATAAAATGTGACTGTAGGCACAACGGCAGCTTAGATGCTGAGCTCTTACTCATGCACCACAGAAGGTGATTCATATCCCCATTACACAAGTGACAGAACAGAACATGACTTCTCAGTATGACAGGGACAGAGTGCTGCAAGGACTCCAGGCATGCTGCAGTTACTCTCAGTGTCCAGAAACCTGTTAGGCACAACAGCACTGAACCACACAACCAAGCTGCTCCATTGCCCAGTCAAGAAGGTTGCCTACTTCTGGAGTAATGTTGTATCAAAAAATCATCAGTCTCTTGCTTTGTTTTCATGATTTTTGTAGTTTTCCTTATTTTAATTCACAGAAATGTGGGACAGAATATTTATGTTTGTAACTCTAAAGTGTATCACAAGACACACATTATTATTGGCTTTTTTACTGTGTTAGAACGCCACTTTTAACAATGAGGCTAAAGCACTTGACAATAGCTAAAGACTCATCATAATAAATAGTCCAGGCAGGTGGACTGTCATCCTGACAGGGTAAGGCAGTAATGACAATGAAGTAGCAGAAAATACAGAGGCAAAAGCATTACTTTCTTATGCAATTAGCATGTTTAATCTTCATCTATGCTTCATGGTTTTTGATGCTGCCTGTACAGAAATACTTGTGGCAGGCCGATGAACTGCAAAAAGCATCTCACTTCCCTCTGCAATAAATGTGCTACAGTAACTATGTTATTAAAATTATATTAAAATTCAGGCATACAATTTTTTTCCTCAGCTTAGCATTGTTCATCAAATTGCAACAATGTGAACATCAATACATAAGACAAAATACATTTTTGGTGTTATGCGGATGGTACAGGAGTTCATTAAAGTGACTGCACACCTGCAGCAGTTTCATGTCTTATATTAGTGTGTCATGACTAAATAATCTCTGTGTGAATTGCTGCAAATTAAATCATAGCACTTGGAGAAAAGATCGGACAGTAACACAAGGGACAGCAAATTCCCCTGTGTGATTTATCAGCCATCTGGTGCAGTGCAAATAGCACTCATTCAGGGGAGACTCTGGTTAGTAATCACAGCAACAGGTCTGCTGAGTACTCCTAAAAGTTATGCGTGTGTCAGCAGCCTTTTCCCTCCTCCCGTACACATCATTCACGGGGGACTGTGAGCAGTGGCATGTCCTTCCTGGGCTACAGATGTTTTTACTGCAGCATTTTCCAGGAGACTTAAAACTTGGAGAGTTTTACTTTGGTTTTTTGTAACATGCCTTCAAGGAGTTCTGACCCCAAAAACTCTCTCCATGATTAAGCCATTTTCTTTATTCATGGAAGGGGTAGATAGCTGCAAGGTGGGAAGTGATCACTGATAACAGAAATATTTCTAACTAAAATTAAAAAAAGTATTTTTGGCTCCTGTACATCCAAAAGGATAGGAAAAATGTGTTTTCCAAAATGTTCACAACTGAGTATCTCTGTCATAAAAGAGCCCATGTTTACATAAATGGCCTTATCCACAAGGTACAACTGGAACAGTAGTTGATAACTACAATAGTAGTTAATAGATGGGCAAAATTACAAAGCTCACACTGAATTTTAAGTTTCATGTTGATTGCACATTATGTACGTATTTTAACAGAGAAATGTAAATAATAAATTATCCAGGAGTTTTTAAACCTCCTCATATTTGCTGTGGATATCAGCCAAGAAAAAGTGGATGGTACAGAGAGATATTCCCCTGCATGGGTGCAGGTTGTGGCTGTTTCAAAAGGTGCCCTGCTGAGCTGGGCTTGGCTTGGGTTGGCAGGAGCAGAATGTGGTACTAAAGGCATTGGCTGCTTCTGCTCCAAACATGCTCCCACTGCAGCTGGTGCTCATTTGTCAGCTGCAAGGTGAGCACCACACAGCTGGAAGCTTTGCTTCAGACTGTTTTGCAGCCGTGGCACGTTGGATTACATCAGAGTGTGTTGCAGACAGGTAGAAAAATTATAAAAGAAAGGTCCCATAAAATCAGGCCTGCTTTGTTAAATCAATAGCTAGCCTGTAATTTCTTCTAAGTGCAGCTAGTACTTAGCAAGTTCCCATGCAAAAACAATCTGTATGATTAGTTAGTTAACAAAACAACCTATTCTTGGGTGAAAAATAAGTGCACCTTCATAAACATTAGATCTGTTCCATGAAAACCCACAAAAGAAAAATGCAAACAACCTGAACCTTAGCACGTACACACAACTCACGTTTGACCAATAAATGAAGTAGTAAGACAGCTACCAGCCAATAGGTGTTGCACATGAGGTCTGTAAAAACTCTATAAAATAAGTGATGTGAGTAAAGATTCGTCTTTTCCCGCATGAAGAAAATGGTGTCAGCATGATTTATTCTGGTAAGAGTGCACTGCAGAGCACGATGTCCACCTGAACATGTGAAGCCCAGGTTTTATTTAGCCCAGCTACTAGTAGTGACAACAGCAGTACAGACATAATGGTACATAAGGGCTGAGATACTGGATGCAAAGGTAAATTTTCATCTTCTGTAAAAATTAAGACCACCAGTCTTGTCTCTCTTAAATATTGTGGTCACTGTTGATAAGAGTAAAATCCAGCAGGTCATGATTTTCTTTCAACTACAATTAGTCCATACCCAGAGATGGACACAGGTTTACCAAAACCATTTTGTATTGCATTTGTGGAATGAAAACCTATTCTCTAAAGAGATATCCCAGCAGATTAGAGAGACCAGAGCTAAACTCTGCTATTTACTCCCAGAGAGAGTGCAGGCCAAACAAACAGAAGAAATAGGTATTGTCTAGTTCACTACTCAGGGAAAGTGGCAGAAGAGGAAACATAACTGCTTTAAAGAAATTTTGATGGCAATAACATGAAAGAGGACAGGATTGATTTAGTGCTTCCAGTCTGAATCCCAGATGAGGAATCAATTATCCTGCATCATTTAATCTCCTTATGCAGGTCATGACACAAACTAGAAATGAGACTCATCGTGTATAAAATGAAGAGCAGCTCTTAGTGATAGTTAGCATCAGCCTCAGATTTTTTAGAGGAAAACATAGCTAGGATTTGGGGAGCTCTGAGAGTTGGCTCCACTGGATTTCTGCAGTCAGACCCCAATATTTAAAAGTGGATTCATCCTTGTTAACATAATGGAGATGCAAAGCAGTTATAAGAAAAGAAAAGAAAAAAAAAAGTGAAAAGAAAAAAAAAAGTAAAAAAAAAAAAAAAAACATTAACCCTTTGGACAAACTCAAGCCTACAAGGAATATGACTTTCAGAAAATTTGCAAAAAATTATCTACCTGCTATGTTTCAAACTATCCTCTGTCATGGCAATTTTCTCAGATAAACCAAGCTCCTACTTTTTGTACTTGACTCAACAGAAATACCACATGTTCTCTGACCAGGTATGACCCCTAGCTAAACCAACCTTTTTTTGGAACAAAAATTCCCAAGAGGAAGAAATGTGATGCAGTAGGAGCCTCCATCTGAATCCCCTCCAGGCTGGAAGAGATGGTAACCAAGTTCTTGTCCCTATACAGCCTCCCACTGAGATTGTCAATTATATTTCTTGTGTGAAACCGTTGACATAATCAAGCACAGGCATGAAAACAGAAGCACTATAGATAAAGAAAGATCTTTATTTTGTCAGAGTTGTTTTTCCTATGAACCAGGAGAAAACTAGGACACAGAATGTAAGCATTACGATTAACTTTCAAGAGGAGCTAAAATTATCCAGGATTATACAAATATAAGCAGTTTTGATTTATTTCCTGTTACCAAAAACAATTCAGCATTGAAGACAATTTAAGAGGTTTGGGGTAGTGTGTTTTGGGCTGTGTTTTGGGTTTTTTTGCAAAAACTCTATGATAAGGCCAATGTATTTTCAAGAAGTAAACTCAACATACCTAGTCTGAAAACTTTTTAATAAACCTTGGAAGTATGAATTTAAATTTTGCCTTTAACTCCATATAGGAACTGCCCAAAGCAGTAGTTTCTAATCAAAATCAAAACAGGAACTAGTCTCATTACTTGTAGTCTCTACATCAGTGGCTGCCAGTGCTCTTTCTTCCAAGTAACCAGATGCCAAAGGATCTAGGGAAGAAACTCTTTTTGCATTTCTCACATCACTCTACATAATTCCACTCTCTGACATTTTCTGTGGCTTTGTGTCTTTTCCCAGATGCCCCAAAGCAGTGAGCTTTCTCAATCCTGCTGGTACTCACCTGCATCTGAACCTAGAATTTCTGGATCAAGGGATAGAACACCTTGTATCTAACAGCAGGCAATGCTACAGGCTGGGGCAGAGTTGCTGGAAAGCACTGGGGAAAGGACCTGGGAGTGCTGGTCAACAGCAGCTGAACATGAGCCAGTGTGTGCCCAGGTGGCCAAATAGGCCAATGGTAGCCTCGCTTGGATCAGCAGCAGTGTGGCCAGGAGGACCAGGGCAGTGATTGTCCCCCTGCACTCGGCCCTGGTGAGGCTGCAGCTCAAACCCTGTGTTCAGTTTTGGGCCTCTCACTAGCAGACACTGAAGTGCTGGAGTGCATCCAGAAAAGGGAATGAAGCTGCTCAAGGATCTGGACCACAAGTCTGATGAGGAGTGGCTGAGGGAGTTGGGGGTGTTTAGCCCAGAGAAAAGGAGGCTGAGGGGGGAAAACCTTTTCACTTTCTACAGCTGCCTGACAAGAGGTTATGAGCAAGGTGAGGGTAGAGCTTTTCTCCCAAGGAACAAGGCACAGGACAAAACAAAACATCCTCAAGTTGTACCAGGGGAGGTTTAGTTTGGATACTAGGAAAAATTTCTTCATGTAAAGGGTTGTCAAGCACTGGGAGAGGTCACCCAGGAATGTGGTGGAGGAATCACTGAAACATCTGCAGGTATTCAAAAGACATGTAGATGTGGCACTCAGACATGATTGAGTGGACTTGGCAGTGCTGGGTTAACAGTTGGATTGGATGATCTTAGGGTTTTTTCCAAAATAAATGATTCTATAATTCTATGACCTAAGTTACTGAAAAGATTTAAGACTAAATAAAGTGATTCATTCTGTTTGCCTTGTCAGTTTATCTCAAAAAAGAAAACTTTAAAAAAACATTTCAGACTAAAGTACCATTCCTGAAGCTTTGCCAAAAGCTTTCTTGTGTCATCGCATTGCATATCAAGAATTTCCAAATAAAATGTGCTCTGAGGGCTGCTTCTGTACCTACAGAAGGCAGCACTCTCACTGTAATTATTAGGTACTGGCTGTGAATGACAGGCTGCAGTTCTAAAAAACATCACCATATATTTTCCCAAATAACCGTAAACCGACAAGAAATGTTTGAAGAAGGCTATAGGATGCAGAAGAAAAGTGCTCTGTTTTGAACCCTCTCCACTTTTTCAGGTGCCATGTTTTAGAGATATGCAGAGTGAGGGTTTGTTTCTTCAGGGGAAATACACCTCACACTTCATGCACAAGCCAGCCAAAATGTTCCTGAGTGCCACTGAAGTTCCAGTATTCCTCCCCACTTTGGGGGACAGGCAGCTGCCTGCCTCTGGTGTCCTGCAGGTTGTTGACTGGCTCCTGCTGGCACTGCAGCAGGTTGCCCTGTGGATTAACAAGCAAATGCAACCGAGGTTAAAACAGGCAGTGCTATTTCTACCTAAGAAAGCCTTTCATCTTCACACGAGGACTTTTAACAGTAGCAAATGATAATCAAGTTGAAGTGACTTCTCAAATCTGCTGCTGATTCTGCACTTAAAAAAACCCATTTTCAGTTCAATTTCAGAATTTATCACAGCTCTCAAGAAAATTACTAAGAAAAAACATACTCTCATTTGGCATAAACCTATACACAACACCAAATAAGGCATCTTGGTCTTGCAGCTTTCACACTCTGCTGGCATTAACAAATATGTGCTCACTGAAAGATATTTTAATGAAATGCTTTAAAAATCCAAGCAGAAGATTATGCCTATGTACATTTCATAGCAGTCACCGACTATAAACTCCTATTTAATACAAAAGAAACAATTGGCCCTTACTGCAGTCACGTATTGGCACCCCATTATTTAATCTTAACTTTTAATGTATTAGGTCAGTAACATGGGCAAATTCTATTCCATGCTTTTATGCCTTCATTCCCGAGCTAGATGTTTTGAGAACATGCTAAACACTGCAAACAATGATGTAAAACCCTCTCAGACCCAATGAAAGTCTCAGTTCTGCTCTTCCCAGCAGCACATACACAAACAGAATATTTCCCCTTCGGTTGGTTGGGTACCTGCCAGTTCCCGCATCTAGGCAAGACTGGCTTAAAGATCAACTTCATATCCTGTTATCCTCTCTTGGCCTAGGCTGTAATTGTCTAGGTTCCCCACAAAGTCAACAGAGAAAGACTCTATTTGGTAAGGCAGCTATCTCAATACAAGATAAACACACGTGCAATGAGCTGCTCCCAGCTGCCCAGTGCTCTGGTGACTGTAGGGGAAATCAAGACAGCCAGCACAGAACATGCAACCAGCCTTGGGCAAACTGAAGTCAGGCAAGCTTGATTTTTTGTAAGTGATGAGTAAAAAAAAAAAAAAAAATCAATATGTAAAACCATGACCAGTAAGAACAGCTAATAATAAGTAATGACTATTCACAATTTCTTCACAATAAAAGAGTAAGGGCAGGAAATGAGCCTAAAACAGAAGGGAAACATTTTCCTACACTATTTTACTGAAACTCACAGCCATAGAAGCAAAAGTTTTATTGGGTCGAAGAAAAGCAGATGGCAATCACTGAGGAAAAAGACTGAAGGTTACTGAAAACAAAATACGTGGTTGCAGTTCCCTGTCACTTAGAACATCACCCACAAAATGTCAGATGCAGGAAGAAAACCAAAAGAGAACAGCCCAGCACTGCATACCCTCCCTTACAACTTTTCTTTTGCCCCAGTGGTCACCATTGACAGGCCTCTCTACATGCTCCTCTGCAGCTGAGCTCAGTTCAGTGAAGCAGTCCTCTAATCCTCAGTTGCAACACTAGATGGCAGGGAAACATCTAACACACCTACAGCACGGAGAGCCTTGAAAGCAGCTCGCGGTAGTTAAGGGTTAGTGCAATGCAGCAATCTCACTTTCATACAACTGCATTTGCTTTGCATCCTTACATAGCTTTGGGCAACAATTTTCAAGTACAATGCTATGTTTATAGACCCATAGGTTAGTGATGTCAGGATAAATTCTGTCCCTGAAATACCTTGCCCTCTCATTTAAGAAAGCATGGACAACTGCAAAATATTTCTTCTTCTCCAAAAAGTTTTTTGACCTCCAATTTTGTGTTTGAAATCCTAATGATCTCCACCTCTGTTCAGACACAGCACCACAACACTTACCTCACACCTCTTTTTTCCTAAGAATTCACTTTTTTATTTAAAATTCATATCACTTGTGTGCTACTTGTGAAAAAATGCTGCAAAGGGGCAAGGAAACAAGTTCTGCAACTCACACAGCCGCAAAGCTGACAAGCGCATGGAAACTGTTCTTCAGACCATACTGATCCTCCTGTAAGTACACTCCCTCTCTTCTGCAAAGAGGAAAAACTTCAGACTTGTAAGATTCGGCTTAAGATCCCCCTCAAAGTGTCAGAGAAAGGTATGAGCTTTTCTGATGAATGCCAAGTCTGAGTTTCAAAACAAATGTGTGTGTACATTTAAAGGACACCACCTCTGCACTGCAGCACAACTTGCTGCTTTCCAAATTACAGATGTTTCCTAGAACATTGCTGGCAGTAGAAGTGAAAGTCTGACATTTAACTCCTGCTTTGTTCACAAAATTTAACGAAAAATGAAGACAATTATTGGCATGGGTGGTAACACTCTCCCTTTAGAAGGGCCAAATCAGCACATGATAATCATTCTTCTCATTCAGCTTTGTATCAGTTTCTCAGCCTCCTACTACATCTTTTAAAAATCTGCAGGAAAAAAACTCAAGGTCAGCAAATTGCTTTTTAAGCAGTGACACTCAAGAAGAAAGGTCAAGTAATTAAGCCACAGACTACAAGTAATACATAAGGTAGCTGCTGAAAGTGATATTGGCACACAAACAAATCACAGAAAGTCACTGAACTGCATTTTGATTTTCATAATGAATGATAAAATGGAAAGTTTGCTTCATTTCTGAAAAATAATTTAATACAAAATTTTAAAAACACTGATGTGCAAGTCTTTGCTGTATAAGAGGATGTACATTTTCACACTTTAAAACAGTTTAAAATATTTGTACATAATGAACAGAAATTCTCTTTTATATAAACAAAGTGTTTCTTTGCCAACAGCAATTGTCAATTCTGAAACACAGAATTAAGATGACACGAGAACCAGACAGTCTAAGTCACTGCTATTTGTGTCAAAAAAAATTATGCCACTCTTTTCTTTCTACAGCTCATCATGCTTGTATGTGAATTCCCTTGCAGATATAAACCCGTCACTGTCTTCATCCTCTTTATCAAATATGTCTTCAACCAAAGCATCATGCTGGGTGTCATTTACCACTGCTCCATGCTTTTCAAATTCTTTCTTCAAGTAAATTTTCACCTGTTAGACAAAAGGTGAGAGTGAACATTTTCAGACTTATGAAAGAGTTGATTTCTGCAGCATAACAGAGGGATGCTATGCTCAGGATGGTGGTATTAGATAACAGATACCTCCCCTCCTATGCCACTGCCAGAATAATACTTGTCTAACTGATTCTGCAGTCTCTTTCAATGAAGGGTCTTTAGTGACAGAAGTGACAGTAAAACTAGCAAAGCTGTTGCCATACCTTTATTGGTATCTGACTCTCAAAATGAGTCAGGACAGCCTGTCTTCTGATGTCTATACAGTAAAGTAAAAATAGCTGGGCAGAAGTTATTAGCTACCAATTGGTCAGATAGCTTTTCCACATTCTAGCACCCTGACAACCCAATACATATAAACAGCCACCCCAGATATATACAGAAATCTGTCCACAATCTCAGTGTTTGTTGCTCCAATGGGAAATGCATTAAAAAAATTCTAAATATCTCAAACTTTTTAAGGATGAAGACCCAAGGCGAGTTTTAAACAGACCACTGGAACACTTACTTACATTAAGCTAGACAGTAATGGTAAGCAGTGTTTTCAACAACATCAGATTGCTTTTAATACGGTTTTAAGGTTTAACTGTGGAGATCCCAAGTGTTCTGAATCACAGAGCCTTCTACAAAAATAACAATACCAACATACTCATCTATTAAACAGATACCACTTGTATAAGAACCATGGGCTATGTTTCAGGTCTGTTTCAGTCACTCCAGTCTCTGGGATTTGTTAGGGTTATTGTTTACATTCCTAATATGCAGACATTATACACAATGACACTGTCTGATGCATAGTACAAATGATTAATTAGCCTTCTGAGTCTGGTAAACTGGTACCAAAAAGAACTCCATGTTCAAACTAGCTTCCCATGGATCACTTTTGCTGAAAAAGCAGAAGTTTGAAAATGAGAGGCAAACAGATGGTGAATAATGCTGAATACATGTCCTTCACAGAGTGAATGCTATGAAGTAGGATTGCCCTACAGAAGAAGAAATCCCAGTTTATTAATAAATCAGCAATTAAATCCCAAAACCCTGAAGTCTGGTTTTATTTCTAAGATGCTTTTCTTTATCCAAGTCTTTCATAAGCGTGCAGCACATTAGTCACATGTCTATCCTCAGCTTACCAAGGCTCCTTTTGAACCTCCATTCCAGAATTTTCACTAGGATGCATGGCTCAGAGCAGTGCAGCATAGATGTGCATTCTTTTCCACTCTCCCACCCTGTTAGATTTGCTCACAAGAGAAAGATAACCCACTCACCTCTTGCTTGGATAGTTTCCAGTCATCATTAAGATCCATCTCTTGGAATGACTCATGAGACCTTGGTCCATTTCTAATTTCTAGAAGGTCAATGTTGAAAATCAGTGTGCTCTCAGGTGGAATTTTTCCTGCCCAAAATGGAGAAAAGTTAAAACCAACTATATATTCAATGCCTTACAAAAGCCACATGTGTCAGAGCAATGTTCCAGCAAGCCTAGTCATTTCAAAGCATCCTGCAGTTTGAACTAGTAAGGATAAGTATCTTTAAAAGTGATGACCACAACCTTCTCAGCCTGTAGCCTGGACTCTTGAGCAGCCCTTACAGCATAAATGCAACTTTACATGCAACTAGTTTTGTTGGAGACTAGTAGGTGTTGATGCAAGCTCTTATTCAGCAATTACCATCACAAATTTATCAAACAATGTTCTTGAATCTTTCTTCTTTCATGGCCAGAGCCAGATAAACTGGAAAACAGTAAAGGAGACTGTACAGTCAGACAGGTTACAGCCAACACTAATGTACAGGGCAGCAGGAAGAGAGAATTTAGTCCTCCGGATGTCCCATCAGTCCCCAAATTCTTCTCCACTGCCAGCTGATACCTTGTATCTGCTGTTTTGCCACTGGAAAAACTCTTTTGCAGAGAAAGAAGGCCAGGGATGACACTGGTTTCCCACAGCAATTTCTGGACTCAGGGCACAAAGCACTGAGCTGTTTCTAAGCACACAGCAGAAACTAAGTACCCAAGCCTGATCACAAGGCATGGGTTACCACAACATTATTTTTGATGTAGGTGAACAGATCAGTAACTTCCTAGTAGTGCCACAGAGCACTCCCCCATGCCACCACACCTCAAGGATTTCAGTTTATCAGGCACTGGCTTTGACAGAGATGTGATATGCCCTCATGCTGATGGCTGAAGCTACTGTCAAAGACCTTTTAGCACATCACTTTGCTCCTTTATATAGAGAGAGATTGAAGAGGACCAAATATATCTCTATATTGGATGGCAGCACCCAAAAAAGTATTTCTGCATCTTGAGAAGACAGGGAAAAATAATCCACATCTACCACTTTGAAGCTATACACCCTGAGCTGCAGCAACAAACAGGCTTGTAGATTTCTGGGATGAATAAATGTGCAGAATCTTCTGGAAATACAGGGTACAGTGTCCTGTTTAGGGTTTGGAACACAGGTAATTTTTTTGAGTCTTACAGAAAAAGGCATCTGACTCAAATGATGAGTCAGACAGTAACCAAGGTGGGAGGTTAGTGAAATTATGTGCATTTGAAGAAGAAAATGAAATGAAAATGAAATAATTCTGTCTTCAAGGGCATCACTTGAAAACAGCAACATAATTATGCTCAAATATCTCAAAATCTTCCTAAAGCAAGTAATTTCTTACAGCAGTTAGCAGTGTTTAGCTGTTTAACCTTCTTGCACTAAACACAGAGGCAAGGCTTGCAAGTCTTTGAAGAATAACTATAGTGCTTTACATATTAATCAAACAATTAGGCCTGTGATGACTGCATGAGCACTGCAGCATCTTTTTGTGGAAAATTTTACAGCTAAGCCCTGCGTAAAGACAATTAAATGAGGACCACAAGGTTCCTGTTCTCTAACTAGAAACATGATTACTTCTAATACTGTATCTTGAACCCTAAACCAGAACTTCTAGAAAAATATGTGTTACACAAGTATATTTAATAAAGGAGGATATGAAGTCTGCTGTAGGTATGAATACTAACTGGCATGAGGTAATATGGAGTCCCAAGCCTGTGTGCAGCCCTACTTGCCAGAAGACACAGACATGCAAACAGTCCTCATTCCCAAAACAGTCTCATAGTGATGGGAGAGAACATCAGCAGGACGGACTGTATGTTCCTAGACATTTATCCTTTCTGCTTTGGAACTTTGCACTACCGTAGGTCATTTGTTGCAACTCTTGTCATGACATAAATATTCATAAATTATTCATTGCTCAAAAAAAAAAAAAAAAAAAACTAAAACAAATCCCATAAAGCAGAAATAGAACCATTCAAGCTGTCACTTGCATAACTGCTTATTCCAAATCTGGCCCTCCAATTAAAAGGAATCTGGAACTATTTGAAAGGAAAAGCCCCAAACACCCTCAGTAGTAGACAGGTTGAGATGTTTATACCTGTCTGTACAGCAGTCAGTGCATTTTCAGTAGGTGACAATGTGACTGCCCATGTACATCTTACTGTGGATAACAGGGACCACTGCCCTAACTGAAAATAGCTGTAAGAGGAAAAGAATTAATGTCCCTATATGGAGAAATAAGCAGTGACTTCTTACTCTATCAGCAAAGAACTGGTTGGGCAGCAGTACAGGTTTCTTCGGGTTCTAAAAGAAACCTGAAAGCAAGAATGAGTCTTGCACATGCACATTCATTAAGTAATACCACAAAAACAGATCCAGCAGCCAAAAAGCCAACTGTTACCTAAGCAACCACCTCCACTTAACTGTAAAAGAAGGGAGAAAAAAACAAACTAAAAAAAAAGAGAAAGGAGGGCACTGTTGAGCACAGCACTAAGAGAAAAGACACTTAGAACATGCAGCACAGCAGCTACCATCAGTTTCTGGGGTTTTTTCCTGCATTCACAACATAGCCACTTAATGGATATTACTGCAGGAAACAAATTTATGAGAAAGAGCACTTGACTCCCTCAATTTTTCTTCTTTAACTGAATCAACCTGGAAAGCCTGAAAGCTTGCTAACCTCTTAGGCCAAGAACAATAGTAAAATAGAGATTAGAAACAATTAGAGCAAGGGGAGTACTTCACATGTTTTACCTTTCCCTTCTTTTCCATAAGCAAGGGCTGGTGGAATAGTCAGCTTCCGTTTCTCTCCCACACACATGTCCTTCAACCCTCTGTCCCAGCCTTTGAGAGCTTCCCTTATGCCAAGTGTAAACCACATAGGTTGACCATTGTTATGCTTGTGACTGAAAAAGAAGGTAATAAAACACTTCGTATTTAAACATCAAGTCCCACAACGGGCCGATGGACTATGCTCATAATGTAGAGAAACAGTTAAAAACACAGCACCACTCAACACCTTGACACCTCTTAAATGAAAGACCTACACTTTCAAAGTCTTTAAAACTTATGCTTTGCATGACAAGCTTCCTTGGGAAGTGGAAAGAAGTAAAACAACATTTATCACCTTGTGTGTTTATGACAACACTAACCAACCCAAATCTTCACTTCCCTGACCACCTACTTCCACATGGAAACTGATCAGACTAGAAGGGCATTTTCCTTAAAAATCTACAGTAAAGGCCATCGTAAATTGCAAATCACAGACCACCATGGTCATTTTAACATGCTTAGAAGAATCAGCCTCATCTCTTTCAAAAGAAGCCATTGAGGGAAAAAAAATCAACAAAACAACTACATAACATAATTTTTCTAGAAAAAAACTAGAAACAAATGCATGCAAAACATTCAACTTTAGATTTGGGAGACACGACCCTTTTCTGATTTAACCAGAGGGTACAACCTGGACTACTTTCACTCCACTATCATACAAGGAATTTGAAAGCTCTATTTACTAGTCATGCAGGAGAGATGTTTAAGAAGAAAACAGAACACTTACAAAAGTTAGTCAGCAGCAAAAACTTTAGTGTGTCACTAGCAGTCCTTTTAAAGAGGCAGGTTAACTACAAGAGAAAATTAGTGAGATTTTAGTTGAATCATCTGGAAGAGCATAAACATGCAAAACTGTCTTTTTTTTCTTTTTTTTTTTTTTTAATATACAAAAATAGCCTCCAGGCAGCCTGCAGAGACTTAAGTATTTTGCTGTCTCGCACTATTAACACTTCGTTGATGTTTTACAGGACATCCAGCATTAGCAAGTCGTTGCAGGCTCTTAGCAGACTCCCTCGAATTTCTGGCTCTTCCTCCTATTTGCATTTCTGTGGCTCTGGTATGTTGACTTGTCTGGTCGAGGGCAGGTAAAGAATAATGAAAAGCTGTGATTGTGCTGCCGCTAGAGGAGGGACACATGTAACTTTTTTTTTTTTTTTTTTAACTAATAGTTTGCTGTATAAACCAAACAGAAATTTATGCGTAGCACAAGACCTATTAAACCGCTGAGATCAAATACCAAATCCTGCACCTAAATCATAGAATCACAGAATAGTTTGGATTGGAAGGGACCTTAAAGATCATCCAATTTCAATCTCCCTGTGCCATGAGCCGGGACACCTTCAATTAGACCAGGCTCTCAAGAGCCCCATCTAAGCTGGCCTTAAACACCTCCAGGAATGGGCTGTCAACAACTTCCCTGGGCAACCTCTTCAGTGTCTCACCATCCTCAGAGTAAAAAAATTTCTTTCTAATAAACCAATCTAAACCCGCTCTCTCTAAGTTTGAAGCCGTTCCCCCTTGTTCTGTCACTACATGCCCTTGCAAAAAGTCTCTCTCCATCTTTCTTCAGGTAGTGGAAAGCCACAATTGGGTCACCTCAAAACCTCTTATTTTCCAGACTGAACAATGCCAGTTCTCTCAGCCATCCCACACAGAAGAGGTGCTCCATGCATAACACCCCCACCTTTTAAGAAACACTACACGGCTCTACTTCCTACAGACTGACCAGAAAACAAATGCTAAGTAAGGTTTATTTTATAACCTTGGGAAAGGAGATTAGCCTTACTGTTGGTGTTCATCTTGTACAGCATTGTGAGACACTGTTTCGCACCAAACTTTCTGAGAACAGTGGCAGTGGGAAGGGCCCCAATGACAAGTTTATGCAGTGTTATTTAAGCTCTTTTATCCCAAATCAAATAAGGCATTCATGCATTGCTTTTGTTTCCTTGCAAACAAGTAAACACAAGTTTTGGGCATTTGGGGGGGAGGAGTAAAAATCCAACCAACCAAAAAATCACTTGCCCCTGACAAAATGCTCCTCACAGAGCTATTTGCAGATGGATTGTGGACCCCTGTGAGAGGTCTGGATTCAGGAAAGCACGACCAGAAGAGATTATTTATATTAAAATGAATATATATATATATATATATACACATAAAGGAGCGAGTCCAGAGAAGGCACAGCAAGATTGTTGAAGGGATGGAGCAGCACCTCTTCTATGAGGAAAGGCTGAAAGAACTGGGATTGGTCAGCTTGGTAAAGAGAAAGCTCCAGGGTGACCTAATTGCACCTTTCCAGTACCTCAAGGGAGCCTACAAGAAAGATGGAGAGAGACAACTTAAAAGGGCATGTAGTGACAGAACAAGGGGTGATGGCTTTAAACTGAGAGTAGGCTCAGATTAGATATTAGAAAGAAGTTCTTTACTGTGACGGTGGTAAGCCACTGGAAGAGTGCTGCCCAGGGAAGTTGCTGATAACCCATTCCTGGAGGTGCTCAAGGCTCGGCTGGATGGGGCTCTGAGCAACCTGGGCAGCGTTCACAGGCGCGTCGGGTGGGGCTGCTCTGAGCAACCTGATCTAGTGGAAGGGTCAAGGAATCTTTAAGGTCACTTTCAATTCAAGGCATTCTATGATTCTATTATTGAGATATATATATATATATATATACATATTTATACACCTATATTTCCCCACTCAAGCTCAGCCAGCAGCTCGCTCGGAGAAGACGCGCCGCTCACTTACGTCGAGTGAAACATGGAGCCGTCCCTCTCCAAGTAGCCCTCGTAGTGAACCAGCATCATGTCCCCCCACTTGGTCCTCCTATGGCAGAGGAAAGGCTTGTGCAGCACCTCCACTTTCACGTCGGCCGCGGGGGGGATCAGCGCCGCGCCCGCGCAGCCCAGCGCCGCGCACAGCATGGCGGAGCACAGCAGCAGCACCGCCGCCGCCATCGCCGCCGCCTCGCTCCCCTCACCGTGCCGCCATCCCGCGCCCCGAGCCCGGCCGGCCCGTCCGACGTGGCAGCGGCGCGCACCGCTGCCAGCCCCGGCTCCCGACGGGCCGGCACCGGCATCGCGCTCGCTGATTGGCTCCGCGCAGGGCGAGCTCAGGAGGAGCTGTCGCCCATTGGGGCGCGCTCCTGTCCGTCGCTCAGCCCGTCCAATCGGCAGGCCCGAGCAGCCGAGGGGGTTGGGCGGGCCGGGCGCTCCGGCAGCGCCGGCGAGCGGGGCAGCCCCGCGGAGCGCGCGCACAATAGAGCCGGCCGCCGCCGGTCGTTGATTGGGCGGCGGCCGCAGCGAGGGCGCGTTCCGATTGGCCGCGAGAGGCCACCTGCTCTGGGCATTCCGCGCCTGCCCCTCACTCCCGTCTGTCACGCGGGCCGCGATTCACAGCGCGGGTTGCGCTGACGTAGCGCCGCGGGGCCGTGCCGTGGCTGTGCGGTTGCGGCGCTCCCTGCGCTGGGAGCGTGGCGGCGGCGGCGGCGGGGGGCGGGCGCGGCGCGGGCCGGGCGGGGCGCGCGCCCCCCCGCGATGGCGCTGTGTGGCGGCGGCGCGGCGGAGCGCGGGCGGCGGCGGGCGGCGTGACCCCGCCGGGGGGCGGCCGCGCTGCATGGGGCCGGGGGCCGGCCGGCATGGAGGGGGTGCTGTACAAGTGGACCAACTACCTGAGCGGTGAGTTCCTGCCGGTGCTCAGCCTGTGCGGGACGGGCGCCGTCATCTTCTCATATATGTATTTATACAAGCACATATATGTATATGTTCACCGTGCTTGCTGGATGCGGGTCAGCGCTGCCCCTTGACCCCGCCATGCAGGCGAGCAGCCCCGGCGCTGCCTTATTGTCACTGCCCGGCGTTTATCCCGGTGCCAGTGCCCGTCTGGGGTCGTGGGTTGGGGTTTGGGCTAGTTTGGATGCTCTGGGTCACAACTCGAACAGCGAATTTCCCCGGTCTCCACATACCCCCGTGGAACTTTTATTGAGGCGAGTCGGGGATTCGGGGCATTCCCAGAGCTGGGAGAAAAACGTGTTGCCATACAGTCTCACTTGGGGGATTCGGATGAGAAGGCATGCAAAAAAAACAAAAAGAGAAGAAAAAAGGTGGAGGGGGGTTATCCGGCTAGCTCTAGGCCTAAATTTTAAATTTTCGTGTGTTCCCGTGCCACGGAAGGCTTGATTTTCACGGCAGGTTGGAAGCAGCCGTGTGTGGCCGGAGTTTGCTGAGCAGAGGTTAAAGGGGGTGGGGTCAGAAGCCCCCTGTGTTCCCATGGGATGTCCGCTGCCGGACGCCTTCGAGTCAGGTGAGGCAGAGGCGCGCGATTTGGGGCTGTGGATGGGGTCTTGCCAGGTGCAAACCTCTCTGTGGTTTGTGGGACAAGTTTGGAAACTTGAAGGTCAGAGGGAAGTAACCACGACCACCTTGACATTGCCAGGTGTGAGTGTTGCTCAGTAGTATGTACAAGGGCTGTCTCTTTGCTTTTTCCCGAGAGGCTGGAACAGCTGCACCACTCTGGTTAGCTGGGAAAGTGTAGGAAATCAACATTAAACAAAGAAAAAGCAGAAGCACAAGCGAGTGTTGAATTCATGTGGTAGGGTTGTGGGGGGGGGGGGGGCAGCAGTGGTGCACGAGGCTGGATTTATTGCTGTGCTAGAAGATTGCTGTGACATTTCCCCTTTAGGCAATAGGTGTTCTGAGATGGGAATCAAAATTTGTCAGGTCTCAGTGAACAGACATAGATTTTTTTTCTTTTTATTGTTTATTATTTGTGAATGCTCTTGAATTATGAAGTGGCAGTAGGAGCAGCCATGCTTGTCTTTTTCATGTGAATTGCAGAACTGCGGTAGTGATATTAGTCCTTTCCTCATACTAACACGACCTATGGTTCAGCTGATCGAAAGTTGTACATGTTTTTCTTTGCATTGCTGAGATGCTGGGGTGTGTCTGGAACCCTTGTGCTTGGTTTCGTGCCATGAGACCTGGCAATGCGTGTCTGTGGGAAGCAATGCATGTTGTAGATAGCTGACTGGCATTTGACATTTTAGTGCCTGAGTGTGCCTGGTCTTCTGTTTTGATGGTAAGATGAAGACTAAGAAGTATTCTGTTTTCATGAAAATTTTCTTTTGCTAGCCACATTGAAAAGCAGTTCCAATCAAATGACCCTTCATGAAGAAGGATGATGCTTTTCAAACCTCAGTCAAGTGAATGCAGACTGAAGGAAAACTTTTCCTTGCATATGTAAGATTTGTACTGGCTGAAAACTAGGAGAGGTTTTGCTGTCAGCACAGAGAAAATCGGTGATGGAAGATTGAAGCATCCTTCTGATTTCTTGGCTGAAACTTGACTTCTAATATGTGTGGTGGTCAAGGACACTCTGTGCCTTTTCTTAGGTTGTAGAGGGCCCATGGTGTGTTTGAGAACATTAAATTTGCTGTTCTGCAAGTTGTCTGTACATACTAGTGCTTTCTTTTGCGGTAAAATGAAGACTTCCTGCCCTGAAGCCATTAAGTTACACATTTATGCAGAAATGCAAAAAAAAAAAAAAAAAGTTCTGGAATGTGGTGTTCATTGTAGCAATAACAAAGAGCTGGAGAGTGAGAGACAGGAAAACCTCCTTTCAGAGATTAGGAGAAGTAAGAAGGTTCAACAGGCCATCCAGAACAGTATTCTGCCCCCAGTATGCTTTTCCTGTTGCTCAAGGTGGATGAATCAGGTGCAGTACAGTGTAAACGATGCATGCAAAAAGTAGGGAAATTGTGTGTTATCCTTCTGTGTCTGTGTGTGCCTGTGCTAATAAAACAGTGCTGATGTACCTCAGGATGAGGACCCCTCACAGTCAGAGAAGAGATAGAACATTTAAAAAAGAACAAGCACCAAACTGTAGAAAAGAACTGCTTTTCCTTCTTGCTGTGAGAGAGGAGCTGATGCGAGTTTGTTGGTAATTGAATCTTTTCTGGGAATTTTGATTTTGTAATGTCTTATGTCATTGCCATCATGAGAGGTCAAGTCCACATCAACCCATTTCCTCCCAGCCCTTGGGCCCAGAGCTAGATCTGTGTTGCAGTTTACACAGTTATTGACAGCAAGAACATTTCAGAAATAGGAAACAATTTTGGTTTTCTGTGGGTAAAGGGCAAAGAAAGCATACCATGATTGCCACCAATTGAAAAACAGATCAGTTTGCCTTACTGCTTAAACAAGTTATCTTGTTTGTAATAAATGTACTTGTTTGCTTTATATAGATTAGAATAAATCAAATCAATATTACCTGGTTTCTGTGTGGAGGTAGGGTTTTTCCTCTGGTATTGATCCTGCAGTCACATTGCGGTTTCTATATGTAGGGTTTCCAGTGCTAACTTGGAAATCTCTTGAGTTTACAAAACTGAGATTTTTAGTGGTTTTCTGTCCCCTAATGCAGATAGTGATTTTTCAGTGTGTTACCTTTGTTTAAGTGAAGCGTGGCAGCTTTGGATCAGAAAACATTCACAAAGTTCTAGCCTGTGAAAATCTGTTGGGATGTTGTGTTTGCGGTGTGTGTCTTTTGGTTGCTCTTGTCTATGCTTCCCCCACTAAGCTGGTTAAAACCTTAAGAGAGCAGGGAACTTTGCAAGCAGAATTATCATCATATAAAGTGAGACAGCACTTTTTCTCTTGGGCAAATATATAATGCATGTGCAAATTTCAAATTATTAATCCTCAAAGTTCAGAGCAGGGTGACTTAAATCATGCAGGCATGTAAGTTGGCCTCAGCTAAGCTTATAGTCAAAGCATGTAACATGATCTTAAAAAAATCCTAGATTTCATCCTTTGCCAAAAGTCTCTATCTGATGTTAGCTTTGCTTGGTGGGGGCTGGGGATGGGTGTGTAACTGTTGTTTCCATACCACTTACTGTAGTAAGCTGTTAGAATGATAGAAGTGTCACCGTGTGCCTTCCCTATAGCGCCTCGGTCACTGCCTGCAGTTCTGGCTGAGCACAAACCATTCTGGTATGGGCAGCATCAAAGGCAGATCCTGGCTGCAGTGTCACAGCGTGACTGATCTCCAGCTGGGGAATGCTGCTGGCAGGATAGAGAAAGGACAGAGCAGAGCTGAACTGCACGTGAAGGCTGTTCTTTGCTGCTTGGAAACTGCCTCCCGTGGGACTCTCTGAACTCAACCTGCAATGCATACTCTTTGAGCATAACTTCTGATTAATAAAATAAATTGATTTAGTCTTTGGAGTTTGCCTTGTAAAAGGCATAGATGATTTTTTTTCTCATCAGGTTTATAGAATGAGTATATTGCTGGGAGACAGCATGGAGTTGGGGAATGCACACTACTCCCTTCAGTAGTGTGTGTGAGAGCTTGGCACTTTCAATTTGAGTTTTTTTCTTTCTGCTGAAAATCAATTCAGATCTTCGGTGTAGGCACACACCCTACCTGGGATTGCTGGCCACAGGCAAGATTCCTGCTAACTCTGGAAGAAGTGGAATGGATCAGCTCTTGGCTGTGGGGTTCAAAGGCAACTTCATCATTAGATGAAAAATGATGACTGATTCCACTGGCTTGCATGCTATTTGTTACATGCTCCATAAAATTACTTTGATCACTTTCCTTTACAAAGCTAAGCTTTTCCTGATATTTAAATATTCACTTCCTTGTTTGTGCTGAGCAATTCTAAACCTAAGTAATTCATCTTCCTCAAGGCATGATAGACTCGCCTTCATGCCATCACCAGTGACACTGCATTATGCCACATACTTCAGTTAGCTCTCCCCATCTAACTGTATGTAATCATCCCCTCTCAGTTTATTGTACTTTGGATTCTTTTCAGTTTATCCCAAGATACCAGGAGCCAGTATCAAGCAGTATATGTCAGCTTTCACATAAAACTTTAAATTACTCTTGTCTCTAATGATTTGGAATTCCTTAATAAACTTAGGGGTAGAGCTCATGAAAATGTGAAAAAGCATTAGTTCTTGTATCTTGGATCTGGATGCACATGATATTGCTTAGAGCAAGTCTCTGTGAGTTTAAGGAATCTGACCTTTTAGGATGAGAGACACATATCATTCCAGCTGACACCAAGCTCTGGAAATAAGCTCCTCTCTTTCCAGACATGGAGGAATTAATAAAAAACTTCACACTTAGATAAAGATTTGGTTCTAAAAAGCCTTTTTCCCCTTCATTTTAGCCTCTGGGTATAGTCCAAGTTCTGGTTGTATAAAATTAAAAGTCTGGTTTTTGTGGAGGTGGACCTAGACAGCTGAGGTTTCTGTTGCCTTCAGGGCAATGGTCTGCCTTCTATTACTGGCTGCGGCTGCTCTCAGGATCCAGGTGTTGGTTTAGATGAATGCCTGACTCTCGGCCAGTTCTGGCTGGATGAGACTTTTCATGAAGTATACTTCAGGGACTGTTCGTTAATTCTCTTTGGATTTTGCTTAATTGTCTTTGTGCGATTTGATCTTTCTTACTATTTTCTTCCCTTTCCCTCTGTATTTCTTCATGCAGCAGTCTTGCTTTTGTCCAGCCTTTTTAGAATTATGTAATGTGCTCACAGTAGAAAAAGTTTGACAAGGCTGCAGGAATGGAAATCGGTGTCCCCTCTCTCCTCTGGAAGTGTTAGAGCAGTGCGGCAGAGCCTCCACGGTGCAGCATTCCCTGCCAGGTATGCTGCAGTACTGGTGCCTCTGCATTCAGTCCCTCTGCACTGAAGTGAGTAAGTGATCACAGGGAATGGCTGGGTAGGACAAAATCCAAAGGTGTGGTAGACTGATGGTGAAGAGATACCATCATGTGGTATCTCTATGTGCTTACATAAATTCACTGTGTTAACTTAGTCTGGCCTGATAACCACCCCAGGGGTCAGAGAGAGGAGCAGCTTGTTTCCTGGGGCTGGGAAGTATAAACAGAAGAGGAAAACTCCCAGGAGCTTTGTATTACTTGAATTAGTGTCTGAGCAGTGGGCCTGTGTTATTGAACTTCTGCCTCCACTACGATCCCCTCTCTGCCCTTCATCCTTTCACTGCATCCCCTTCAAAAATGCCTAACCTGGTACATTGTGCTCTCTGTGCCTTGGCTGGTCACTGCCATAAAATAGTTTGCAAACAAACCCAGTTGCCCTGTGATGAGAGGATGCTTTTTCAATGCTGCTAACATTACCCTAACAGTTGTGATTGAAACAAAAATGGACTTTATGGAATAAAGTAAGAAAAATCGTTTGGGAGGAGGTCATTGTGTTGAAGCCTGTTCCAGCTGTTGTTCCCTTCACTTGAACCTCTAGTGTCCCTCAAGCGAGTGCTTTAAAAAGTGATACTGTTGTTAAGGTGCTAAATCTTTGCTCTTCATTACCTTTAGGGGCTTTTTGTATTGATTCCTGCTGTTGTTATGCACATAATCAGAGTAAATTTGCAATATGGGCATTTCCAGAAGCTGTTCTCTACGTGACAGGATAATAGCTCACAGAAGCAGCATAGATTGTTACACAGTCTTGTCTGCCTTTCTGCTGTCCCTCGTGGACACACACTGGATTTTTATCCTGTCAAATTGTTCTGCTACAGAATTAAGGCTGCAAAATGTGTTCTAGTCCTGGGATTGCCTTTCCCAAAATACTGGGTAGCTTTAGGAGGCTGTATAGAAAAAGTAGGCACCAGTTTTGAGTGCAAAATGCTTATGTCAGGATAATCTTTTGCTTTTGTTCCTTGAATGAGAAAATAGGGGAAAAGTGTGATGTTTGATCTGTGTAAGATCCTTTCTTGCTAGTTGCTTTTTCTGACTAGAAACCTGGTTGACTTTACCCTGCTAGAGCTGAGTTTTCAACAGTTCTTGTCCAGCTATCAGTCGCTGACACAGCCCTGGGCAGATGATGTGGTGCTTTTGCCCTTGGAGATAAAGCTGGAGATAGTGGGATGGTGAGCACATGGCACAGTTTACATTTGCTCAGGGTGGGATGAAATGATGGATATTGCTCATTCTCACTGTGAGATGGCTCTGACTATCAGGACAGCCACTTTGGGACTTTTTTGTGACCCTGCGCAGAAAAACAGTGATCTGTCCTGCTATGCCACCTGCAACTAAATCTTGGGTCTTGCCCTTGTTATAAGCAGTAGGGAGGTGATGGTGGCTTTAACTCCTCCTATTAGAAAGGTGTTGTAACATGGAAAGTTCATAATTATCTCCTATCTGCAGTTAAAGTCTGGATTAGGGTTAAAGATTCCAAGGACTATATTGCAAAAGTTTTACAAAAACTTATTCTGAAGCTCAAGAAATTAATAAGCCTAAAGTGTTATATAAGTCTCATGGAAAGCATGAGACCCTGGATGTCTGGGTTTTATGCATTTTAGAAATGCAGGTGGAAGTGGCGTCTCTTAATTGCAGCTTGTTTTCCAGGTCATCAATTTGACTTCTTGAGTATGTAATTCTCCCAGACGGCCTGACTTTTTAGATGCCTGACATGATCTACATGTCTTCAAATGTTGGTTTTGTTTTTTTTTCTTCAGGCTTGGCACTTTGGAAGGAATGCTGTCTGGAGTCTGAGTTGTATAACATTAAAGTTTGAATTATGTCCAAATTTCAACTGTGTTATCAAGAAATGTCAAGTTTGCTCAGTGATAGCTACATCCAGATTTCCTGAAGTGTAATGATGGAAGTAGGCAGATTTTTCTTTCTCTGGAAACTTCTCGAGAAGTAATGAATCCTTAGTAGGCACAGACTGCTTAAATATCTGGTTTTGTAGTGGACAATATCAGATCTTCCAGGTACTGCAGGCACTAACTGTAAGTTTCACACAGGAGTGCGATATGTACTTTAACCAGTGCCTGTGAAGTCATCTGGAATATCTTCACTCTCTTCTGTGGCTGAGACCTTAAGCTACTAATCACTTTTTATTGTGCTTTGTGCTTTATTGGGGATTTTTTTTGTCCCCACCAAGGTCAATTTTTACTGTTAATGGTACTGTGCCTCTAAAATGAGATGTTGGAAGTACAAACTGTATTTTTTCCTGCCTGTGCACCACCAGTGTAATGGACTTAAATTCTTCTTCAAAGTTGTTTTAATGCTGGCACCAGTAAGACCTTAAAAGGTTCAGCTTTACCTTTCCATATGAGGTGAAATCTGGGTGCTGAGTTCCAAAAATTGCAATATTCCTATGACAATTTATAGGACGCAAATAACACTGAATAAACCCAAGATTTGTGTTTATTGGGAGTGCCTAAGTATCTTTTTGCTGCTTTGGTTTTTGTTTTGTTTTTTTTTCATTCCTCCATTCTTCACTTGTCTGCAAAAGTGAAGCTCCTGTAATTAAAGATTGTATCCCTGTGCAGTGCCTATGATTTGTCAGCCACATGCTATTTTTAGCTGGTTGTTTAGGATAACCTTCCCATGGCTGCTGACTCAGTGTCAGTGAGTACCAGGTGGTTAGTGCATCTTCTGACAGAACCTTGCTGTGAGGTTTTTTTTAATTGTTTTCCTTTTACAAAAACATGCTTTTATTAGTGTAACAATTCTGTTCTTAAAATATATATTGTCCTAGGTAAAAATTGTCTATCACAATCTTTTTTTAATATGTATCTAATAATTAAAGAAGAGTTGGCTTCTGCAAAGGAATACAGATAGTTACTCTGTTCCCCACAAAAAACACCAAGACCCAGAACCAAAACAACCAACCAAATAAAAGTCTCAAAAAATATATTCATTTTTAACAATTTTCATTTTAACATATTTTTAACCAGCCTCCAAAGTGATGGAGGCAGAGTGATTTGTATGTTGGCTAATTGATTGCACAGCCTTTGATGGATGGGACACAATTTGGTTGAGCATCAGCTGCAATTGTAAGCTGTAGGACCATGGCTGAAATGATTCATGCGCAGCAGCAGGAGCACCAGACTGAATTAGAGGCTTGTATTGACTGTGGCGCTGTGCATTATTTAAAGAATTGGTTCTGTGCCATTGAGTGTCTGAAGCAATTAACTGCTTCTCTCTGCTGAACAATCACTTCCTTTTTTTGTGAGTTCCCACATATCAGTAGTGACTTGCAGGATAGTTGCTTTATTTTGGAGGCAAGACAAATAGAAACCAGTCTTGCTGATTTTTTTTTTTTAATTTCTCATTCCTGTGATTTTTTCCCCTTTCATATAAAGTAAAGAAGTGTTGAGAGTACTTTGGATTTTTGATATTTTTACATTCTTCTGGGAAATAATGGAAGAGATCTAGAAGGGAATGAAATACTATTTATGTTTAATTTGTTTTCCAGCCACCACAAAGGGTTCAGCAATCTATAAACTGAGTTGGACTGAATGTAGTGGTATTGATTTAAAAAAAAGGTGGGGGTTGCAAGCCAGACTATACTCCTGCTGTTAGCCTAAGGCTTTAGGCCTTTCTAATCTTAAACTGTGTTGTGCTTGGTTTCAGGAGTTATCTGAGGAACCAGTTTCTAGCTGGAAAGGAGCTGTCAATCCTCCAATGTGATACCAGTCCAAGCCCAGCCTGGGCTCCTGCAGCACAGTTCTGGTTGGCAGAGCCCTGGTGCAAGGGACAGCAGAAGTGAAGACCCTCTGCCAAAATATCTAAGAGCCATGTGGCCCACATGGTCTTGTCCAAGTGTTTCTTCCAGAGATGGTTGGCTGGCATAATGTGGGAGTGTCAGAATCTCAATGCATTGGACCTGGCCAGGGAAGCCTGTTGCAGCTCAGTAGATGAAAGCTGCTTTCCTCCAGTGACGTTGCTGCCTCGTTTCTTCTTAAGTTAATGAGCTTGTTGTTTTTAATTAGACATAAACGGCAGCTGTCAGGTCGTGTGTTTGGTTTTATCTTTTCATACTGCTGTAGTGATTCCAAAAGTAGAAAAAAAAAGCATGATTTACTTCTAAAGTTGGGCAGCAAGGTGGGCAAAAGCGCACCCAGAACTACTGGTGTGGGTATAGCCTTGTTTTGGTTCTTCTCTGGGAAGGTATCCAGAAGTGCAGGTCAGTAATTCAAGACTATGTTTTAAGTGGGCAGCACAAGGAGTTTCAAGAGCTGTTGAAAACTGCTTCACTGAAAGATGGTATTCAGAGTGTTCAGCAATCAACAGATCCGCCTCTGCTCGTCTGTTGATTTTTAAGAGATTCTTACACATTGTTTTTCAAGATAACCCTTCCTTCAAGGGAGGAAGACTTGTAAGGCAAGACATCTGGGGTGGCTTTTGGGAAGAGTGAAGAGGTGGGTTGAGGAGTGGTGGAAGGAATTGAGGGGTGCTGCACTGAGAAGGTGGTTGAAAGAGAGAGTGAGTCAGTGATGCTGTGTTAGCAAAACTACTGAAAATGACATATGGCATCTCAAGACACATGCTGCTGCGGTCCACCTGTGTGCAGAACAGACATGTAGGTGTCAGAAAGCAGGGATTATGGTGTACAACATCCAAGTCTGTCCGCAAATCTTAATACTTCAAAGGGTTTCGTTTTCCAGGGGGACTGAGAATATTTGGGGGTATATTTGCAGCAAATCTCAAGTGAGAGAGATGGTGGAATTGCAGGGAGGGGCATAACTGAGAAATGCACTTTTGTTTTTCAGGCTGGCAGCCTCGGTGGTTCCTTCTCTGTGGTGGCATCCTGTCCTATTATGACTCTCAGGAAGATGCTTGGAAGGGTTGTAAGGGAAGCATCCAAATGGCTGTTTGTGAAATTCAAGGTAACTAAGATACAGTAACACTCAGCTGCATTAAGTTTGCCCAATAATGATACATTCAAGATGAGATTTCAGGTGACAAGAGCTATTTGGCAGCTCGATTTCTCTGGTATGTGTTTGCAGTAACTTGATGTATATGGAAATTTTTATACCATAGTATTTTGAAAATGTTGAGAGAACTGCAAGTCTCTAATATGGGTATTCTGCATGCAGGTGGGTCACTGCTTTTCATGAGCTGTGGTGGAACATCACACAGCTTCAAATGACTCCTCATAAGCACAGAGCTGAAGTTAGAAACGTGAATAATAAATTTCAGTACTAGGTCTGCTCAGTCATATTGCCACATTTTTGAGGTTCAGTTAAGAGCTGGAAGCTTGAAAGAGAGGCTTGCCAGAAAAGGATGCCCTTTCCACAAAGACTTTCAGATTATACTGATCACAAAGCTGTCTTTCATAGCTGGACGTGTGTCCTGTCCATTCTCTAACTCAGAAGAGAGTCATAAAATGGCAGTGGGGGAAGCTGGGACCATAGATTTCTCCTCTTTCATTACTGTTTGACCTGCCACCTAACACATCTGTTGGGATGTTTGGTTGGGCTAGGAAGGTCCAGGGGCTTGTCTGAAATCTATGTTGCTTTCAGTTCATCCGGCAGATAACACACGAATGGACCTGATAATCCCAGGGGAACAGTACTTCTATCTGAAGGCAAGAAATGCAGTTGAAAGGCAAAAGTGGCTGGTTGCACTTGGAACTGCCAAAGCCTGTCTGACTGACAGTAGGACACAAAAGGAAAAAGGCAAGAACACCCTTTTGCTGGCACATAATGTTTGCTTTATATTTCCCCATGCTTTCCCTGGTGCATGTACATACAACTTCAGTGTCCAGCCTGTGCTTCAGGTCTTTGGTGCTGCTAAAAGCTAAGACATGTGGGAATATTAACTAGAAGTCTCAGGTGTTAATTCTCAGGGCAGGGATTTGGTAACTTTGTTTTTTTTTTTTTCTTAAAATACACTATATAAAAATAATTTGAAAACCATGTGCTGATGGGTTCTATAAGTACAATGAGTAAATAGGCCCTGGCTAGGGGTCATTGTGATGCAGACAGTACAAGAATGTAAGACCCTCACCTTGTACAGCTGTCTAAATATGATGACCCAGCCTCTCACACCAGTGCCCCTTCAGCTTTGGAGTTCCTCACATGTTTTCATGTTCTAATTGGACTGTCTTCTGCATTTTGAGAATGCCTCAGCAATTAAGAAAAGGTTTGCATTGGGTTCCAGATCTATTAGTAGTCAGAAACTTAAATCTGATCATGGTCAGGCTATGAAAATTAATTCACTTACCACTTTGCTTTCACCAGCAATTGGACTTTCTCCCCTAGTGAAAACCCCTCTTGTTTACAAGTGTAGCATCAGTCACAGAACATTGTGAGGCCTCATGCCTTAACCTTGTTTAACCTTAGCACTATGACTATACAGAAGATGGGAAAACAGCAAATTATTTATGTCCTGAGTAAATGCAGGTGGTGGCAAGCACTTCCTTTCCCTGAGGTGAGGATTTGCTTCTCCTCTTAGCCTTATGTGTGTTATCTCCAGGCTTTGCATCTACTGGTTCAAACTGAGTCAGAATTGAGCAGAAGATGCTACTGTAGAGTCCTTCCCCAGATGGGGATCTGATGTGCAGTGCCTAGAAGCAGAACAAAGTTGTATCTGTAAGGTGACATACAGTAGCACAGGGTGAAAAGCTAGTGATGTATTTGCAGAACTAAACCGTGTTAGTCTTACTAACAGACAATTTCTTTTATAATTCAGGGACTCTAATATCAGAAACATTACTTCTGAAAAATCTCAGAATGACTGTTAATCTTATCTGGATTAGTCTTCTCAATTCTGCACTCTCTGTTTCTCTCTACAAGAAACATATGGACACACTGGAGTGAGTCCAGCAAAGGGCCACTAAGATGATTAAAGGAAATATCTAGTGAGAGAGCATAAAAAAGATGAAGCCAGAGTCTTCTCCCTGACTGAACAAGAGAAAATATGCATGAATTTTTATTCAAACCACTCAATTGAAATATAAGCAAAAATGTTTATGTTGTGAAGATGAGGGAGCACTGAAAGGCTGCACAGAAGAGGTTGTATAGTCTCCATCCTTGGCACTGTTCAAAACCTGACTAGATTTGAGTAATTTGCTCTGACTCTCCTTGAACAGGGGAGTAGGACTAGCTGGTCTCCAAAGGTGTCTTCCAATCTCATCCATCCCATGATTCAAGAATATCTATATTAAATTAATCCCTTTCTGTTGGACAGAATGCATCTTTTATATCCAGTGTTTCCTACCTACCCTATCTAAACAATGCTATTACTTGCAGCTTAAACTACTTTGTGAAAACAAAAATATTATATGTAGTGCTTTTCTCCTATTTAAAAGGCCTGCTAAGACCAAATGTTGTGTACTTGCCTTGCACTGGATACAGTAAATTTAACTTTTCTTTTCTTCAACTTTTAGAGTTCACTGAAAACACAGAAGCCTTGAAGACCAAAATGTCTGAACTTAGACTGTACTGTAACCTCCTTGTTCAGCAAGTGCATAAAACAAAGGAAGCCAGCATTTCTGGTGTGTCAGAACCAGAGGTACAGTTCTATTTTTGTTATAGATCACACATGTAATGTCTTGGGCACATGAGCTTTTCTGGATACCCAATGTAGTGTTCATTCACAGTTAATGTTGCAGCCTCCTTCTGCAGGGAACCTGAGGGAAATCAAGTGCTCACACAACAGTTCTTGTTTACATGGACTATTACTATATTGTTGCAAATTACTTGCCCTTTGTTGGGCTAGCAAGTAGTGAGATGAGATCTGAGATCTGTGATCTAGACAGTAACACCCCTGTAGATGATTCATGTGCTTACAGTGGATCAAAAAAAAGCAAAAGATCCTTTATAAAAAGATAATTTGCATGAAGCGCACATTTTTCTGCCTGAGTCATTAATATCCTGCTCAGCAAAACACATCCAAAACCCTTAAAAGGTCAAGAGATGTTGCAGACCACAAAAAGAGCAAAAGTGATATAAAGAACTGCTTGGTTTGCCTCACTTAAGTTAAAGTTTCAAACCTTGCAAATCTTTGTGACCAAAGAAGCCTCATTTAAGAGGGATCTCCTAAAGACAGTGATCTGCCCTTTGCTTTGAGAGAGAAATGTGTGAAGAAGGATGCACTTCCCTTGCTAGAGAAGCTGGTGTGGAGTTCCAGGATGCTTCCCACTGGAGAGATGGGTCCTCAGATGCAGAACAAGCAGGCAAAACACCTGAAGGTTGATCAAACCTTTGGTTTGATGTCCAAACCATCTCTGTAAAGATACCTGATAAACTGTTTAAGGTGAATTAAAAGACAGTGCAGAAGCCTGATGTGGTGTAAAAATGACTAAAAGGCACTGTTAGAACTTGCAGCTCACAGGTGTTGACCTGTAATGTGGTGTTTATCCTGCTCATATTTCATGCATCTGGGGAAAGACTCTCTTTCCCTGATGTTACTGGCATTTAACTGCAAAGATTTATTGCTAAAAGCATTTCAGCAACAATAACTCACTTTGTAGAGATGAAGAGGCAATGTGATACCTCATTCTGCATTTTTGTCATTTCCAATAATTTTTCGTTCATGAGGTTTTTGAAATTATCATCTGCAGATCGTTCTGCATCAATTTAATTTGTTTACTTTTCATGTCTCCTGTCAATGGTGTTTCCTGGAATGCTGTTGTTGAATACGTTCAGGCTTAGTATTTCATGCACTTATAACACCAATAAGATAACTAAGAGGCATTGATTTCAAAACACAAGCATATTAAGCTGCTTGTACTGAGAGGCTGAAAAGAGTGGTAATACTGCAAGGGGATACAGCCACAGCAATATGTGATACCAGTTCTCTGAGCAGTTGACACATTGAATTTTAATTCATGTTAACCAGAAATCATAGCTGTAGCAGCTGTGGGCTTTGCAGACATGAGTTGTTCCAAATTGGTCTTCTGTGGTGAGTCCATTTCTACCAATTGATTTCTTCCCACAGAGTGAGATTGATATGGGAGCTCTGTTGAAATCAACCTGTGACACTTTCCTGAAGACTCTTGAAGAATGTATGCAGATTGCAAATACTGCCTTTACTTCTGAGTTACTGCATCAGACCCCACCTGGATCCCCAAATTTAGCAGTTCTCAGAACAAGCAAGGTAATGGCCAATATCTTCTCTCAGCCTCAGCAGGGATACTAATGGGTCCTTTTGTAAAAGTAGCATTTGTAGAAGTAGGGAGTGCCTTTTTACCCATATCATAGCTACTGGTCCTACATTGGACATACTCTGCTATTTCTTGTGGTTTGCAAGTGAGGTAGGGCCATTTTTTCAATAAGCAGTGACCAATCTCTTAACCTTTAATGACAGATGAAAGTTATTAAACATTAACTTTCAGGGCCTGAAAGTCATACAGTGGTGTTTCAAAATACCTTGGCTCTACAGCAAGTTTGTCCATGTCGGAGCTCACAGCAATTATTACTCTGTTAAGCTACAGCAGTATTGGATATGTGCTAATATGGCAGTTGGAGCTGATAAGTTTAGCTTTCTAATGAGAAGGGCACTTTGTTGATTCCTGGATCCATAACTATGTATGGAAAACTGGAGCATCTCTGGCAAACAGGAAGTTAAGATCTATGTAGGAAGGTAGATACATGACTGCATCTGAGAAATGAGATTGCTTCACCATATCTGATATCTAGCTTCATGTTTCTTCTATTTTTTCAAAGCTTTTTGATTAAGTAAACAAAACATTGCAAAGGAAGCTTGCTGTGTTGTTTCTCTTCCGTATGGTGTCTCACTTAACACTTGCTAACTAGCTTCTGAAAGAAATTTTATTTTCTTTCTTTTCTTTTTTCTTTTTTTTCTTTAGAATATTGTAATAGTGTAATAATGTCACACCGTTTTCATATTTGTCTGTATACTGCCTCCAGGTCAGAGAATTAGGGAGAGTTTTTTTGCTGACTCCAACTTGTGTTTAATAAAATGTGAAGTTTGAGAAGCATGATACAGTCTTCTTGCTTTAAACAATATTCTCCCCCTCCATATCTTTCAGGTAAAGCACTCTGTCTTGTCCAGTCACACCTCAACAGAAAGGTATAACAGAAGTCTTTACTGTCACTCTCTTTCTAATCTGTGTTTGGTAGTGTCTGTTCTTTCCTTACTGCTACTCTATCCTTACTGGATGCAGGCAGAATTGTGTCACTCTGAGCTGCCTACTTGGAAGCAGGTGAAACAAAGGGATCTGGCTCATCCACTCCATGTCTCTTCTGTATCAGCCCTTTTCCTTTCATTTTTCTCTGCAGTCCACTTGGTGTCTTACTACACAATCACCAGCCAACTCTGTCCCACCCCAGTGCTCCTTCCTGCATTTTAGGTTCCGCTTCATAAGCTCAAAAAATCATTGATGGTGAGCAGACTGATTCCTGGAGTAGGTAGCGAGGATGTATATTTTAAAGTACTAATGAGGGGATATTCTAGAAGTTACAATACCTGCCTGCAATTTTCTTTTATGTAATTGTATTTTTTTATTATGTACCTTTTTAGTAAAGATCATTGTAAATATACTTGAACTCTGCAAGCTGAGGTTGAGTCTTTAATCCTCCCTCTTTGCTGCAAAAAGCTGCCTCATTCTTGTTACTATTTTAGACAAGTTCTTTGCTCAGAGCAGCCTGCGACAGCCTATAACTTCTGTCAACTATTTTTCTCTTGTTATTTGTGTGTTCACAGGAGGAAGCTTACCATGCAATGCTTTATGCACTGAATATTATTCTTTCCCTTTCTACAGGCAGGTGGAATTGAACCCCTGTGAAAATGGCTGTGTAAAAGCAGAAATTAAGCATCAAGAGCAAGCAGTTATTAAAAGTATGGAATGTTTAAACTTGGAAACAAATGAGGGGGCTGGTGATGTTTATGTTGAAGATCATGTAGCAAAGGATTTGGCAGGTAAGTATATGCACAGTCTTTTGTCCAGAATGATTATTCTATAGGTGTAAATTAAGGAAGGTGTAGGCTCCCTGTGAGACTGCTGATCCCTGACTCCCAGGAGAGGGAATATCAGTCTTTTAGTCTGATACTGCCTCTTGGAAGTTTTCTCAGCATAGCTCCTGCTGCCTTTGTTGCTGGCTAACTTGGGACTGAATGGAGAAGGAAATCCAAAATTTGTTTTTGGACAAGTTGAGGCTCTCCAGGTGCAGATTGAAGCCTGGCAGGGCTTGGGTTCTCCATGTACTGTGGGCAGACACATTATTCCCTGCTAGTATGTAGGGCTGCAGTGTCAGGAGGGGCTGTGGAAGCTTTGTCAGCGTGTCTGAGGGCTTGAACTTTTAGTCACTCTTGATTGCTCTGACAAATATTTACAGAAAATTAACCCTTTTTCTGCAACTAAGGGTATCCTAAAAAGCATCTTATTTCTTCCTTTATCTTAGCAATAGTGTGAAAGTTAGATTTACGTGTGACTTCAGTGAAATACTGTTGAACTAATTCAGTATAAAATTCCCTCCAACGTGGTTATATTATTAAGGGCTGCTGAACTTAATTTGGATAACTATTCATGTAACATGATTTTTGCATATCCTGTTGAATGGACTGTACTGTTCTTGAACAGTGGTTTTCTCTGCCTGGCTGTTATTCCAAAACATAAATATGCAGTCAGTGAGTCAGGAGAAGTTTTTAAGTCCAAGTTAATGTTGATAGTAATTTTGCCCTTATAGGTTCTCTTTGGAGTTTTTCCCATTTTTGGGGTTGGTACTACATAATGTGGCAAGTCCCTGCAGAATAACACATTTAGCATAATATCAATAAAACAGCACTAAAGCAAGGGCATCAAACTAATTCAAGTTTTTGGTGTCATTTAAGTACTGTGATTCCTGTGCACGAAAGAGAAAAGGCTACTCCCTGTTTGGTACACATATTTGAGCTGCAGAATTTTGCTGTCAGTATGGGGTGGAGTTAGGATATGCAGGGCCATCCATATAGGATGGGCTGACCCAGCCAGCCCATGGGCTTTGTCTTGCTGATGGCTGTAGCTGGGTGTTCCCTCTTGACCCCAAGAGCTCTGCCCCATTTCAGATACTTTTTCTTCCCTCTCCCCTTTTTTAAGAGCAGTCAGTCTTTAAAAGTGCTTGAGCACGTAAGTCCCATAGCAAATTTCTCTGTCATTTAGGGCTTACAGTGTTTGAGTTTGAAATTTCAGAGGACCCAGGGTTTTTGCATAGCAGTCCTGCAGTGTCACTGCAGACCTGGGCTGTTTCTCTACTCCCCAGCCTATGCGGCTTGGTGAAGGACAGATCAGTGGCATCACTCAAACCTCTGTCATTCCTTGACAGAGACACTTGGCTTATGAATGTCAGTGGTGTCTGAGGCCAGAGAATGGCTGGTCTGGGTATGAGGGATTTTCTTTTCATCCAGCACCAGGTTTGTTCAGTGGTTCTGCAACTAATAGGCACTACTGTAAGCCTGCTTGCAGTTGTCACCTGGAGGAAAAGAGTTCCTTGTAGCTTGATCTCTTCAGCCAGAAGCTCAGTTCTGCTTCAGGTCTTTCTCTAATCCTCACTGACACTTGAAAGTATTCCTTTCCTGGAAAGGCAGGTTCCCTGGGAAATTCTGGATGGTAGTTTGACAGTCTGGCAGCAAGATGTGCTGTAGCTATGATTGTATGATGCAGATGCTGTGAATCATTTTTGCTTCTTTATTTGTTCTCTGAAGCTCTCCATGAGGTAAGAAGGTCTTACCATGTATGGGATGTATATGAAAGATTTTGTCTTTCCTTTGTCTTCCTTGTGCTGTATGTGAAACAGATGTACTTGGCCCCAAAGAAGAAATAAAGTAGACCACAGTGGGGAGGATGTACCTGGAGCTTTTTCTGGGAAACTTTAAAGATATTTGTAGAAATCAGGGAGAACATAGCAGCCTTTGATACCATACAAGTGTCCATCTGAGCAGCCAGTTTGCTTACCTATCAGAAGGAGTAAACATGTTGCTATTATTCTTTTGTTTTTGAAAATGCACTGTGGCACTTCAACAATACTGGGAAAGTTACAACCATGTGAGAAGTAATCTTCCTTTCAAGGAGATGAGTCAGCTGCCTTCTGCACCAAATTGCTTCTTCAGTGCTCTTCTTTCTCACAAGACTGCCCTTGCTGAGGTTGTGTGGGCTCACCTGTACTGCAGCCTGGTGCTTGGTCTGTCTGATTAAAAGACGTGGGGGGGTTGACTGATTGAAATGTGGTCTGAGCACCTACCAAACCTGCAGTGAGAGTAGTGGTGCTGGCAGGGATGCTTTTAACTTGTATTACCCAGATATCCAAGTGCCTTCCTTCAAATAGAAAAGCATTTTGATGAAAAGGAATAACAATATGTGTATGTAACTGGGTTTTTTGTTTTTCTTTTGTTTCCTATAAATGTTAGGCCTTAAAGACGATGGAGAGGACAAGCTGCAAGCTGTAGAAGGCTCTGGTGCCCACAAGTTGCTGCAGTCAGAAACAAATTTTTTAAGTGGATTGACCTTGTGTGAGGAAGAAAGAAATGAAAATGATTCTCCTACCTTTTTCAGTGTCATGAGCAATAGGTAGTACAGATTTTTATTAAAAAGATTATTGCAACTTAATATTAAGCCTTAAAATGACTTATTTTTAAGATTTTCTGTCTGTAAAGCTGCACGTACTGAGATTATTTGACAAGACTGACTACAGCACAGTAATTGGAAGAAGGTATCTTTTGTAAAATTAGCTGTACAGAGTTAAGTGGGAGGTTTTTCCTTGTTTGTAATTGCAAGCCTTGCTTGCACACCACCCAGTGTGTGTTCTCTGCAGTCAATTACTTTAACATAGTAAAACAAAAGCCATGTTGGTGGTTTCAGGTCTATAAATTTTACCTCTATGCAAATGACTTGGGCAGGAAATCTAATTTTGCTTTTGGAAGTTACATAAAAAGAATTGTTATGGTAACAATATTTTCTGCTTGTCCTGGACACCAGGTTCAGTGATATTGAGCTTCGGGAGGAAGAAGGCATACCAACAGAAGAGTTCCTGGAGTCATGTTATGCAATTGTGCCTGTTCTGGGTAAGCAGCTTCTTTTCTTCTGACTCCTGACTGCTGCTAGCAGCAAGCAAAGGTGGAGCAGTTGGGTTGGACAATTTGTTTCCTCACTTAAGTGATATAGTAGAACCAGTACCAGCAGAATCAGTTTGACTAGTACCAGAACATGTTTCTGACCCCTTTGCTTTAAAGAGGATCCACTCATTTAGATAGGACCCACATATAAACTGTTTGGCAATCTAGGTGTCTGTATGGAACAGTGATTTCTCCCCCTCAAAAAAGCAGCATAGATGCTTTACAGTCTAGTACAGCACACCATCAGCTGTACTCTCTTATTTGTTTTTTCCAAAGACTTTGATCTTCACCCAGCACAACCCCCCACCAGCTTGACCCCTGCATCTAGTGGATGTGATGGCCCTGTGAGCACACAGCCTTTTGAAAACTTCTAAACTGTAGATCAGAGTATTTTAACACATGTAGCAACTGGGATGGATTGGTTCTACTCCAGAGAAAAAACATTGGTTTATCATTAATTTAGTATTTTCCTGCAATTTAGAGGGATTGTTAAAAGAGTAAATGAAATTATTTTTACTAAAGCATGAGAACTGAAAAAAGACACAATTTTAAAACATGGCTTTTTTTTCCCTAGACAAGCTGGGACCAACTGTTTTTGCTCCAGTTAAAATGGATTTTGTAGGCAACATCAAGGTAACAACTTCTAGCACTGATTTTCATTTTTTTAAACAAAATATCTACTTTAGACACTAGTGTTCAAGAATCTTTGTGGTAGGAGCCAATACTGGAAGGTTATTTAATATTTGATAATGTTACCATCTGTCAGATTAAAGCAATGAAATGCCCCTAATTCTGTTCTGACAGTACATGCTGTGTTTAATAAATCCACTTGTATGCAAACTTATAAAATACTTGATTGACTGCCAAGTAAAACATCTGTTACACCTAATGAATATGACTTTGATCCTGAGCTGTATAGGTTATATGTCACGATGTGATGTTAGACATGTTGACTTTAACCTGTAAAACAAATGGAGGGGGTGAAGGAAAACTCCTTTGCTCAATCAAGTAGGATTGAGAAGCAGTTTAAGAAGCAGTTTCTCAGCAGACTGGGGCAGGCCATGCAGGCTTGGTTCTTGTTCTGGAAGTTCTTCCAGCTTCAAGTACCTTCAAGAACCTTTGAAATACTGGTTATGAGACAAAATGTCTTCATAGCAAGACTTTTCGTAGCATTTTCCTTCAAGAAAAAAAAAATAAAAGGTATCTTCTGAGTGTATGCTAAAGGAATATTATACACAATCAGATTTGTTTGGTTACTTATCTTATAGAAGGTAGCCACTGGAAAACTGAAAATAGCAAGAGAAAAGAATGCTATTTAAAAACCTATAACACAGAATATTTATTGTCAAGTGATAAGCAGTTACTCCTTTAATGTAGAAGAAAAATCTGTTTGTATACCCCTTATATATTGTCTCTTTTGTTTGTATGAAGAGATGTGTATAGAAACATGGGAATAAATGGAAACCATAGACATGCTAAGCACTGCTAAGTGTAATAGTGAGAGTTTGCAGTGGTCAGAACGTAGATTTTGCTTGTAGTTGAAGCTCTGGGCAAATGGGACTTTGCTTGAAGAGCAGTTTGAATTAACTCCTTTCCTCCAGTGGGGAGAATGTCATGGGAACTTCAAGCATTTTGTTGGATAGAAATGGTAAGTCCCATGTAAATTTTTGACTGAGATGCTTTATTTTGGTTGTGTTAGCCAGATTTGTTTGAGGTGTGCCCTGGGATGGCATGCCCAGCATGTGAGAGCAGCCATGCCATGCCATGGGGAGCATGTGACATCCTTGGGAATCTGTAGTATCTCTTAGCAGGGAAGGGTCCTGGTGAATGAGGGGGTATTTATAAGCCCCTGTTGGGCCTTAAAAAACCTAAAACTTTGCCTATTATGTTCTTTCCAGAAAATAAACCAGAAATTTATAACCAACAAAGAAGAGTTTGATACCCTTCAGAAGATTGTGCTCCATGAAGTGAATGCAGGTGTAGCACAAGTTAGAAACTCTGCTACAGAGGCTCTCCTGTGGCTGAAAAGGTATTGGCCTTGTAGCTGCCTTCACTGTGAACTGCTGGTGTAATGAGGGGCCTTTCACCAGTGCAGGCTTATGTACATGGGGCAGGCTGGTTACTTCCCACAGGCTCCATCAATCCAAACTGGCCAGCTTCAAGATTAATGTGTTTTCTGTGGTTGTATCACCGCAACTTTGCCAAAAGGACTGAAAAAAACATTGCAGGCAAACTTCTTTCCAGTAAAAGTGAAGTTACAGTGAATGACTGACTGATCCTACTTGGCTAGGGCATCAAGCAGATGATTTCAAGCTGCAGCAGGTACATTTAGCAAAGTGTTTTTCCCTTGGACTGGGAGAGAGGTTGGAGGAGGTGGCTGCAATGTTGTTCAGATTGAAATTGACTTCTTAATACCGAGTTTTATTGCACTTTGGAGTTGTATTGCAACTTTGGGGGCTTTGTTATACTTTGGATTACTTTTTTATAAACATGGTTTCTTTTTATTTCATGGATTCATCCTGGCAGAGGTTTAAAGTTCTTGAAAGGGTTTTTGACGGAAGTGAAGAATGGGGAAAAGAATATCCAAACAGCTCTGAGTAAGTGCCACTTGTTTCATTCTTCATGTGCTTCTAAATTCACATACTTGGCTACTTTCTTCTTGTTTAGAACTTGTGTCTTCTTTTCTTCAGTGGCTGATCAGGCAAGTGATCCCTAAGACATAACATTTTTGAAAACTGCAGTTTTTTAAAATGGCTGCCTTGAGATGGATTACTAGATAACTGGTAAATGTCAATTCATTAGCAAATAAAGATTCCTTTAATTGGCATACTTTTGGCAGAGGAGACAGTCAAGTGCTTTGACTCATTCAAATGTCTCTACTGGTTTGCAGTGGGAGCACTTCCAAATGTATAATTGCTGTTTTGTTAGTTTTCTAGTTCCTTGTGTAATTTGCCATCATTCTTTGAAATCGCAATTTGGCTGTGAATTGCCTGCATGAATTAGAAGGGAGGTTGTAACAAAGAAGGATTTTTTCCAAATACACAATTTCTGACGCTTTCTTTGTCAGGCTACTGGCCACAGCAAGTCCAAAACAAAATACAAACCCCCCCTTAGACTTGACTTGGCTACTCCTGGGCAAGACCTTCTCTATATGCATGCAGTATAATGTTGTAATAATCCTTTAAACCAACCTCACAACAGCTTTTTAAAAATCTTTTTATATTGTCTTCTTCTACACAGTGAAACATTTGCCTTACAGGATTAGTAGAAAGAACTACTACACTGAAGTATGTAACAGCTCTTGGAAGTGAGGCTGTAAATACATTGCTACCAGATATGGGTGTTAAACACCATGGAAAGTGATTAGGCACTTATTTGACCTGAATCTGAAGGCTTCAGCACTGAACTGCTCCTTGAATTGCTCTGTGTCTGCAGCAGAGTCATGTTGGTTTTTTTTTTTCTACTTTTTCATTCCCTTTCTTCCCCTGAAATGCCCTTCTATATCTGTACCACCACTGCAGCTTTGGTTTACTGTTGGAATTGCACTCCATACAGTATTTTCTTAGACTTTGCATTAGCCTTCCTGTCTGTTAGAACACTTACTTGCTGTGGATGAGTTGAAGGGGATTTGACAGCAGAGCTGAGACCCCAGCAGAAATCCCAAATCTGTCATCTCCTCTCAGTCAAAACTTTGGTACTCAGAGACAGCCATTATTTACATTGAGTGGCAAGAATATACCCTTGAATAGTCATTTCTAAGCTCTGTGTTCTCTTTGTGATACAAACTTAAAATTGCCGTACATCTATCTCTTGATTTTTTTTTTTTTTCCCCTTTAAGACAATGCTTATGGAAAGACATTACGGCAGCACCATGGTTGGGTTGTCCGCGGGGTCTTTGCAGTAAGTATTTATCTTGGCTGCTGATAGAGCTGGGGGTCTTGTTCATGTGATCTTATATTGTGTGTAATGAATAAACTGTGTTAAAATTCTAAGTATTAAAATGAATAGATTCCTTTGCCAGACCTTATTTTCAAAGTGAGGATTGTGGCTTTCAATATGTTTAGTACTGGACTTTCAGGGTGGAGCCTGATATCTAGAGATGAAGCAGGCAGATTGCACTTGCATGCACAAATTTTTAATTATGTGCTTTTGAGCACAGTCTTGCAGGGCTATTAAATGAAGAAAAGAGGCTTTGGGGTTGCTTTTTTGAAGATTGGTCTCTCTTTGAATATGATGAATATTCAGACGAGGTTAGCACAGTGTGTGGGGGGAGTTGAAGTAGAATATATTGGCTAGAGGAAATTTTTCGTCCAGTCTGGCAGCTCCCCCTTGTGTCTGTCATGGGAAAATTATCACTGAAATTAGAGAAGGCAAAAGAAAACCTCATCCAGACAGTCATGACTTTAAGAGAACCAGAATTGTTGGAGAGAGCTTTCTGAAGAGTGTGTTGAGAATTTGGTGATGGTGTGTAACACTGGGTTGGGAGCTCCCCTAACAAACTATACTTAATTTGGGGCTTGTATTTAATTAATTTCTGATGTGCTCAATCTATTTATAGAAAATACGATACGCAAATACTTTCTAAAAGCATGCCATCTCTGAAGATATCTTTAACTGGGGATCTAGACAAAAATAATAAAAAATAAATATTTTATAAAGTTAACCTCCCTTCTAGTTAAAATTCTCCTAATTTAATCATGTACACATGATTAAATTGAAGCTATGAAGTCTAAATGCAAAGAGGGAAGTCTTAGAAGTTTTTCATGGCTTTAGTTGTATTTCTTTTCCCATTCTCTGTTGCAAATCTAAAAGCTTTGTTTCTTCTCCCAGTTAGCTTTAAGGGCAGCTCCAACGTATGAAGATTTTGTGGCAGCTCTGTCTGTAGATGAGTGCGATCCTCAGGAAGAAACATTTTACAAAGGAATGCAGAGAGACCTCAACATTTACTTACCAGCCATGGAAAAGCAGCTAAATATCTTGGACACTCTCTATGAAGTACATGGTTTAGAGTCAGATGAGGTGGTATAACTACAGCAAGACCACATCTTAAAAATTCAGGGACTGTGTCTGTTAACAAAGATTTCTTCCATTTTGGTTTTGGGACATCATTTCTGTTAATTGTATCTTTTCAGGTGGAAAGGGTGTTGAGTGTTTTGGGAGAAGGGTATGTGTGATTTTTATCTTTTCATTATGCTTGTGTTGCATTTAAATGCAGAGGTACTGTCTCTCTTTGTATCATAACTATGTCCGTGATGAATGTTTTTGACTGTTTCTCTTCTGCCTGTGCACCTCCTCTTCTCTTCACCTCATAAAAGTAACAGGGCAGAATTTGGCCTTTGCTGCTGTACCTGAGGAGAGACCTGCTCATGCAGCAGAGCTGTTGGGTCACCAACACGGCACCCAGGCAGGTGCAGCTGCCTCTGACTTTCCCATTCCCCGTGTCCATTCCCTACCGTGGTGTAGGAGGGTAGTGAGAGTTATTGTTACCCTGGTAGAAGAAGTAGCAGATGTGGTGAGTTTGTCCCTGGTAGCAGATGTGGTGAGTTTGTCCCTCAATTTCGGTTGAAACTCTTTAATGCAAATAATACATTTGCATTAAATATAACATAAATATTTATTAAATTAAATTTTTTAATCCAAATATTACCGAGATCTTCACCACAGGTGTATGTGGCTGGTGGTCTGAGTGGCCCCAAGGTCTAGCCTTTGAAACAGGATGTTGTGTTCCCTGACCAGCTCCCAGTATGTGCTGTGGCTTCCCTGCCATAAAAACCTTTTAGGTTTTAGGGGTTTCTTGAATCAAATTCATGCAAAACTGTAATGCTTGCTTTTAAGTTGAGTACAGCTAGCAGTTTGAAAATCAGATATCATGAAAATCCTTCCTAGACTGTCATTATGGGCAGAAACTTAATGCAAGTGGACATGAAATGAGTAAGGGGAAGCTAAAATTTGTGATGAGCTTTTAAACATGGGACCAATTACAAATCTCGAATTTTGAAATTATTTAGAAGTGACAAAAATTTAAGAAGTATTTCCCCTTTTTCCCATTTTGCTGATACAGATACAAACATGTCTGTTAGCATTGCTGCTATTAAAAATAGTGAAGAACCCCCTTTAGCTAGTGATATGGTTAGCAACAAAATTTCTAGTTGTGTTGATGACCAGCCAGAAGGCTGTCTGTGAATTACTGACTCCCAGTTCAAGGCATAAGCAGGTCTCTCTGTGTTGACCTAGGGCTTCAGATGGCTTTGTACAAAGAGCTGAGTTTAACTCCTGTGCAGGCGTTCTAGTACCTCTGCTAGTGAGGTACTTAGAATTAATAAGTTTCCATAAATACAGAAGGCAGTGTTGCCATACTCACAGAAGTAGTGCTGGCTTTTGCTAGGCTAAAACCAGTTTTAGTAAAATGAATGTACTGCAGACCTGCTGCCCTGCATTGCTCTGTGACAGGAGCCTCTGCACACTGAATACTTGATCCTTTCTAAAGAGCCTAGCATTCTGAGCTTTAAGAAAAGCATGTGATACTTGAAGAAAAGGCCAACATCAAACTTACTGTATAAAGAAAGATACCAGGACTCTAATTAGGCATTCACAGAGTTATAGAATATGCTGTGTTGGAAGAGACCCAAGGGGTCAGGATCATCAGGCCCAACTCCTGGCCCTGCAGAGGACACCCCAAGAATCCCATCGTGTGCTGAGAGCATTGTCCAAAAGCTACTTGAACTCAGACAGGCTCGGTACTGTGACCATTTCCCTGGGGAGCCTGTTCCAGTGTCCAGTCACCTTCTGGGTGAAAAGCTTTTACCTGGTATCCAACCTAAACCCTGACTAAGCTTCAGTTCATTTCCTTGAATGCCATCACTGGTCATGAGAATGAAGAAATCAGTGTCTGTTCGTCTCTTCCCCTTGTGAGGATGCTGAAGACCACAGTGAGGTCTCCCCTCAGTCTTCTCTTTTCCAGGCCAAATAGACCAAGTGACCTACCTCCTCACCAGGCGACCAGACCCTCCTCATCCTCCAGACCCTTCACCATCCTCATGGCCCTCCTTTGGAGAGTCTCTGACAGGTTAATGGGTTTTTTTATATTGTGGCACCCAAAACTGCCCGCAGCACTCAAGTTGAGGCCACCCCAGTGCAGAGCAGGACAGTCCCCTCCCTTGCCTGGCTGGCCATGCTGTGTCTGCCCCCCAGGACAGGGTTGGCCCTCTTGGCTGCCAGGGCGCTGCTGACTCGGATTCAGCTTGCCATCAACCAGGACCCCCTAAACTCTCTGCAGTGCTGTTCTCCAGCATTTCATTCCTGTCTTTGCACACGACCAGGACAGGTGCAGAGTCTGGCACTTGCCCTTGCTAAACTTCATGCATTCGGTGATTGCCTCTCTCCAATTTGTCAGAGTCTCTCTGCAGGGCCTCCCTGCCCTCAAGGGAATCTCAGTTTAGCTTGTCCCACTTTGGTTGTTGGCAAACTTACTTAGCATCTCTTCCAGTCCTGTGTCCAAGTCATTTATGAAGATGTTGAAAAGCACAGGGCCAAGCATGGGGCCATGTGGCACTCCACTAGGGACAGGACATCAGCCTGATGAGTCACTACAACCGTTTGTGCCCAGCCCTTGAGCCAGTTGCTCACTGATCATGTAACGTGCTTATTGAGCTGTGTGCTGGACATCTTGTCCAGGAGGATACTGTGAGAGACAGTGTGAAAAGTGTTGAAAGTTTTGCTGAAGTCCAAAAAGATGACATCAGCTGGCTTTCCTAGATAGCTAGGTTACCCTGTCACAGAAGGAAATCAGTTTTGACAATCAGGCTTCCCTCTCATGAAGCTGTGCTGGCCGTGACCAGTGACTGCATTATCTTTCGGGTGTTTTTCAGTACCTCCCAGAACAGTCCTTCCCATTATTTTACTTGGCACTGAAGTGAGACTGACAGGCCTGTAATTTCCAGGGCCCTTCTTCTTCCCCTTCTTGAAAATCAGGACAATGCTTGCCAGCTTCCAGTCAGCTGGGACCTCTCCAGATTCCCAAGAGACTGTTTAAATAGTGTGACTTCTTGCTCTGTCATCTCTGGGTTTTACCCATCTATACTTCCTAGGTACTCAAGAGGGATCAGAAAGAATCAGGTTTTTGTTTTGTGGATTTTCTTAAATTAAGTATGTGTATGAATACACAGTCAAAACTTTTGACCAAAGCTCTATTTGATTATGTCACTACACAGTGCTAAAAATGAAGCTGAAAGCTTTTGGAATTCTGTTGTCTGCTGCTTCTAATCATGAATCCAAAGAAACCACCCTGTAGGAGAACAACCAACTTTCCACCCTGTGTGGTTTCCTCACGGTTTTCAGTGGGAAACTTCACTGTAACAGTTTTTAGCTGAATGGTCTGGAAAGATAATGGAGACCACATTTCCATGAAATATCAACTAGGTTACGGGAAGACCAGGAAGAGATCCCTCTTCTCTATAAATTAACTGTCAGATCACAAAAAAAAAATAGAATTCTTTTTTGTTCTTAAATTTTTCTAGTAGTAGGAAAGTATATTCAGCTCAGAGTATTTGGAGGTATTTTTGGGGTTTCTGTTTTGTTTTGGTTTGTTTTTTAACTAGCAGGAGAACCACTAGTTTGTTGGGTGTGCATCAGATGCAAAATTTGTTTCAAAAAGTCAGGAGGCTTTATTTTGTAGGTAAAGAACAGCTTCATTGGGCCACTAGCTCCAGTTACTATGTTCTACCATTCTTCTGTCATCCAACAAGCAAGGAGAGTGTTCCACATTAAATACTCTCTAATCGGCATGGCATCCTACTTCAGAGCAGGCTTTCTCATCTTGCTCTTCTGTGTAAAGTTGTTTTTTTCTGAACTCTGGAAATGGTGCTTGAGAACGTTTTTAGGGGACCGTGGCTCCAGGAGACCCCTCTGTGCTTGTTATTAAACAGGGGCCTTGCAGAGAATGAATTGAGCAAGGTCTCCTTGCCTTCAAAACTTGCACTTCTCCGTGCACTGCTCTTGCAGGGCATTGAGCACTTCTAAGACTTCTGAATGCTATCTTTGCAGTCAAACCACCACTGAGAAAGAAACCCAGGCAGCATGTTGCAGAGCTGAACTCCAAGTTACACTTCTCAGGATGTAGTGGGCCCGATGACCAAGTGGAAGCAAATGCACTGATAGACAACTCACTGTTTTTTTCTGTGGTGTCAGTTTGGCAAGCAGAGAGGATGGCATTAGAATAATTGTAGATAACAAGCAACTAATTTTTGGCCTTCAAATTTAGAATTGGAGAGAAGGTCGGTGTTTTCTGTTTCATCTGTCTGGTTTGTTGATTAGTTAGGGTTGTTTTTTTCTTGTGGTTCTTTTTTTTTTTTTTTTTTTTAATGGCTGACATTTATAACTGACCTGCACACTGATAGAGATCCACATAACTCTCAGATAACAGCACCCTGGCTCTCTATACTTCACATGAACTGCTTTGGTTTCTTAAGCTAGTCTGAAGTTTTGCATCCCTTTCCTTTAGAAATGCTTTTGGCTGTTTCCTTCAATGTCTAACAGTTGCATATTCTCAGGGATTTTACTTACCCAAGGTGAAATAAGAGTAATCACAGCCTCACCCTAGGGGGGAGAAAGGCTGCTTTTCGTGAAGTTAGTATAGCTGAGTGTAGAAGTCTGATACAGGGTATGAGACAGGCAGTGTCCGTACAGTGTGCATCCTTGCTGAGACATGGTAAATCCCAAAGCAATCTGATAGAAGTGCTATAATTGCAGTCAGCAGATTTGAATAGAGATCATGAACACATCTTTGTTACATAATGTCATTGGCATTAGAGCAGAACTCTCAATTGCAGTCGAGTTCTGCTTAGCAATCGGATACTTTTATTTATTTTATTTATTTTGTGGGTTTTTTTATGGGTTTTTTTTTTTTTTTTTTAAGCAAGCTGTGTTCTGGAGTCCCCTCTGCTATTCAAAGACACCATACTCAGTTCCATATTGAAGTTCTGTGACGTTACAATTGTGGAATATGAACTGCATTCTCAAGTACTTTAGTGTAAACATAACAGTCATTGAAACATGCCGTCTTGACACTGTTGTGCTGTGGATCTCCCTTTAACAGATGCATTTAAAGCTAAGGGCCATGTACCTTCACTTACAAGCTTTTTGTAAAGCATCATCAGGATTTAAGTTAACAGCTGTTTGCTTTTAAAATCTTTCCTAATTTGAAAAGTGTTGCTTAGTTGGTTGGACATGTAAAAAGTATGCCCAAAATCTGCCCCAGGTGTTTGCAACCTGCTTTGGCAAAGGGGTGTGGGCTGTTATAGAAAAAAGTGCTACATACGTCCGTATGCTGTACCTTCTAACCCTTTCTTTTCATTGTCACTTCAGCTTTTGTGAAAACCTTTAGGGAAGCTTAAACTGTCTTTCAGATACCAGGAAGGATCATTAGCATGTTCCTACCTGGCTGCCTTGACCTTTTTCCCCACTTGGTCCTTCCTTTCTATCCACTGTCATCTGCTTTGCTACGAAAGCTGTTGCTATCACAGCAAAGCAGGATGTCTTATAAGGCATGCAAATATAAACTCAGATATTCAGAAATTAATTCTTTGGCAGGCAGTGTAAATTGGGACATTTCAGACTTGGCTTTTCTGCCTCTTAGGGATGAAAGCACAAGGTTTTTTTGTTTTGTTGTTTTATTTTGTTGTTTTAGTTTATTTATTTCTCTTCTCTTGCCTGCATAGCACAGATAGCAAAACAAAAAAAAAGCAGTGTGGAAATAACTGAATTCATGCCTTGTTGGTACCTTCTGTAGCTCCCTGGTGAACAAACCTTGTAAACTTCTGCTTGCTCTAAGCAATATAAAACATCCCTGGTGCAGGAGGGGTGTCATAGTGCACTTACTGGCTCTGAGCAAACCCAGGCCATAGCTGATCCTGCTCACAGTTGACACAAGGATTTAAGCACTTGCTTTGAAGTTATGACACAGGCATATGCTTCACTTACACACACGTGCACCATCCCACTGGCATGCAGTTCTTCAAAATGCAGTCTTAGATTGTCATTTTTAATATCTGTTTCTTGGTGTAAGATTTCTCCCCCACATACTTTGGATGTGCTAAAGCTGGATTTTTTAAATATGAAACTTTCTTGTTTTCATTTCCTTATTTCTTCTTAACACTATGTTAACTTTCTTTTGCATTTCAGCATTCAAGAAGTCCAAAAGTTATTGATTCCTCTATTTAAAGCCATGTTGACATATTGAGATTTATGTCTACTTGAAACTAAATTATTAAATTGCATTCCAGAATACAATAATTAAACTGAAAACCAAGGCAGCTTGCTTTTATGGTTTCCTTTCCTATCTTCTTTTTTTTCAAGCCAGTTTTGGGCATACATCTTTATCAATGTCAAGCTAAGTTTAATGTAAGCCTTACTTTGCATACTAAAATATATACATACTGGAATAGATTTAAAGACAAAGAGAAGGTATATTGCCTCACACTTTAAATTTACTGAATTCTAAGGGCTTGTTCGTGCTGCCCAAATCACCTCTCTCAGTGTAAGCTTTGCACAAATTGTGCTGTCATAAGCAGTTCAGTCTGAAATACTCTGAAGTTTCCAGTCTGCATCATGTGTCAAATCATACAGTGTCTGTCTCTTCTTTTGGAGCATTTTTAAGACTTTGACAGACTTTTATATTATTTCATTATAATAAACTTATTTTAAATAAGCATGTTTTTAAATCTCATTTTCTCCTTGCATGGATTTTGTTTCTTTTATTACAATATAGGGCCTAAAGTGCTCTTCAGGACTCCATTTGTTATGGTTACTGTGTGAACAGTTGAAACCAGTATGTTTCTGGTTGACAGAAACTGCCTGTATGTATCTTTGTATGAAGAATGTTAACACACATGAAGCCTGTTCAGACTGTGAGAATAAAAGCTGTGTCTGGCACATAGTTGTGGGTCCTTGGCCAGTGTAAATATGGGAAGATTGTAGTTACTAAACCCAGCTGGTCAGTGTGAGAGGAATTTGTATTTTCAAATTACATGTATTGTTTGTCCTTGGACTTGAATCTCTTCCATAGAGCTTTCAAAGGCTTCAGCAACTCCTGTGTGCTCATCTCGAGATGCGAGTAAGGACTGGCGCCCCTTAATGCGGGTGGAACGTATCCCTTTCTTCTCCCTTTTCTTTCTCCATCTGAAGACAGCATGGACCTGACAGCAGAGCTGTGATACCCAGTCGTGTCTCTAGCAAGGGCAAGTCCCTCTGTTAAATGGCAACAACCAGGCAGAAAGCTGGGCTGTGGCAGAGGTATTTTCTCAACAGGAGAGCCCTTGCCTATGCCTAACCAGCCCTGTGGCAGGGGTGGGATGGGCTCTTCATATCCCATTGCAGCAGCACTGCTCAGCTAGAGCTACTGTCTCCCATGGGATGCAGGAGATTCTGTGCCCTTCTAATTGCAGTTGGCCCCAGAGCGTCATCTTTGGAAAGGCCACGAGTTGTATTTGCTTCAGCAAGGGCTGAGCATGAGTGGTCAGTCCCCTCTGCAAACTGCCTCATTCTCCTGAACAGCCAAACAGAGACCAGCAGCCCTGCACAGACGTGTTCTGGTAGAAATCCCATGCACTAAAGGATACCTCCCAGGCGAGTGTCACCTCACTGCCACTTCTGCTGATCAGAAAAGTGAATCTGTTGCCGCTACAGGATCCCAGATGAGCTGCAGAAAGAGCCCCAGCTTTGACAGTTTGCCATATTTGTTAGTAAAGGTCAGAGCATGTGATGCTGGCTGCTAAATTCCTGTCCCTACAGTCATCTAGATCCATGGTTCAAAATAAGAAATCGGTGTGCTGAGCATGTAGGGTTTGTAGGAAAGCATAGGTGCTGCTGTTAAAATGGGGAGGTCAAAGAGGACACATTAGATTCTGTAATAACCAAAATATCCTTAAATATTCTTTTTTCCTTAGGGTTCATCTGTATGGAGAAAAACCATGTGTTCTGATTTTAAGAGGGAAAGACTGTGCAAGCTCACAGCACCAAAGCGATGACCAATGCAACGAGGCAGAATACAGCCTTCAGTGGGCTGGTTTCCTTTTGGCCCAGCTGGAAACCCTGCCTGCTCTGGGGGCAGCATGGGCCTGGCATGCAGTTTTGCTGACCTCTAGGAAATAAAAAGCTATTGAAATGCACAATATGGGACCATAATTCAGCACTACAGCAAAACCTGGAGTACAAGTTTTAAACAACAATTTAACACATTTATGCAAAATTGTTCCCTGAATTTTAGCCACAGAAAGAAAAGTTTTATCATTTGAGAACTGGTAAAGTAAGAATCAAGCACAAATATGAGGACTGAGAAGAGGAATTGCGGGAGATCCTACAGTACACCACACATTGGTGCAGCCAAGTTAAATGTCTGTCTGTCCATTTGAATGCTTTTGTCCAAGATGTCACCATATGTTTTTTCCTAATATTTCAATACATTGACCCAAATATATTTCTTAATGAACAGATATTTATTCCACTCCTCCTGTGTCTAACACAGGTTTTAGATTTATTTTTTGTGTGTTGCCAAAAAAAACAAAAAAATCAGCCTTAGAAAGTTTCCAGCTTCCCTGCCCTGCTCCTGTGAGGGGATGGTTCTCAGAAAGACAGCACTGATGGCACTACAGGCTCAACACCCTAGTCTGGGGATTAGAGAAAAAGGCTTTTCCAGCTTTTGTTGTGTTCTGTCATTCCCCTAGTCTTCACCTTTTACCAGCCTGTATTTCTTTATTGGTGTCCCAGCTTCCACTGTCTCATAAAATTTCTTCAGGATCTTTCATTGTTTACCCGCAACTCTAGGGTGCTGTCACCATGAGTGCAGGAGTTCTGCCTGCAGCAGGAGGAGCTGAAATTGGTGATACAGCCTTCCAGAGCTGTCAGCCAAGGAGCTTCACTAAGATGCTGCTTCCCCAGTGGGTGCTGGTGCCAGCCAGCAGCATTTTGCTGCTTTATCTGCCTGTACCTCACTGCTTTCAGCAAGACGCACTGGTGTGTGGCCTGAGCAAAGCCCTACAGCAATGCTAAAGAGAGAACAGCTGTTTTCCCAAAATCAAACAGATCTGAGACTCCGAAATGCATTTTGCATCAATTTGTACCAGGGCTCCTGCTCCAGCTATGGCTTTCTGCCAAAATAACTTCCAATCAGTTTAGCATCTGTTTCCAGTGCTGCTATTGCCAGCTCATCTGTAGTCTTCAGAGAGCAGATATGGCTCCCTATAGTAGTTCCCTATAGGTCATAGCTTTCCATTGCTGTCTTGCTTAGCAGCTGGTACCCAACCTCTTCCTGCAGTTGGGCGGAGCTGGGCAGTGCCGCCTCTGCTGCGCTGCCGCCCCTCGCCCACCTCGCTCTCTCCCAGACGTGACAGCGGATCTGTGGCCTCAGGCACTGGAGCCCAGTGCTCCGTGTAGCGCACAAGGGAGCAGCAGCCAGCTTTCCCAAACCAACCGAGCAGCCCTGCCCCATGAGCAGGACATGGCTGGGTGCAGCAGGGTGCTGTGGATGTCTGTGAAACCTGCACCCCTCCAAGCCCTGGGGCAGCTGGGAGAGGCTTTCTTGCCAAAACCCCCCTCACTAGGAGCAAGAGGCCTGCTCTCCAACACAGCTTTGTTCTGTGCCCCTGGCCGTGGTGTGAGGCACTGACACTTCTGCCTCAGCAGATGTGCACCTGGGCACAGGAACCTTCTTGCACGCGCTCCTCTCCTTGTTGGGATGTACTGAATGTCCCAGTCACTCAGTGGACCATGCCAGGACATTTCATTATTTATTTTCTTCAGTCCAGCTTACTAAATTCCCTTTCCTTCCCCATGAGTCTTTTAAGGGTCTATATTCTGTCACCTTCCATCTACAGTGCACTCTCAGAGTATAAATAGTCACTGTTACTTATCCCCACCTTACACTTCATCAGTCACCTTGAGCAGGCTGCTCTCCCCTGGGGCTCAAACCAGCCCCTGGGCAGAATCTGGGGAAAACCCTGGGCTATTTCAAAGCACTTGGACATGCTTCTTGTCAGCCAGCCCAGAAGTTTCTTCATATAGCACTTTATTTACTTACGTAAGTCTTGTGTGGAGAGTTCATCTATCCGGACTACACTCCTTCTGAAATAGGACTCCCTCCTGTCCAAGCTCTTCCGCTTTGGATAAAGTAATTAAATATTAATTTACATTTTCTTAACCCTATATCATCAGGCAACGTTCCCAGCTTGTGAGTATGTAGCTGTTATCCATCCAGGGAGAGGATTTATCTGTCCACATTCATATTTTTTTGTCTACCGACCATCTCAAATAGAGCTCTACTTTCTTTTCTATTGATGGTCTAAGAACATATAAAACCAGGACATTCCTACACCAGTGGAACTTTTCAAAAATAGCTATTTGCTATCACCTTTTTATTGAAACAGAAAGAGACAAAAAAAAAAAAAAAATAGGGACAAAGAGAGGGAGTCTTGTCTTAAAGGAGTTTCTTACAGGCTTCAAAGTTTGGTGGAACCAAGGCAGGGTCTGGAAAGTTCTGTTTATATCCCTAAATAAATATAAGACATATATAACCACATTGGTAAATTACAGCTGGGTCCCTCAGCCTCAGTTGAGCCACAGGTATTGAGGCTGTGGGGGGAACTCCTTCCACTCCCAAACCCCGATGCAATTAATCTGCCGTGGTTACAGCAGAAATTAAGACGTTATCAGCCTTCACATACAGATGTGCTCACCAAGCAGATCACCCTGCCAGGAAACGTGGATGTGAGTGTTGCAAACAAAGAGCATCACCCCCACCGTGCTGCAGACCCCCCCCCCTCCCCCCCCCCGCGGCCTTTTGGGAGCTTTGGCAGGAAGATTTAGCTCTCTTTACCCTGCAGCTGGAGCCCTGCCATCCTCAGGGCTGCAAAATACAGGGGCAGTTCCCTTGCAAATGGCCTGACAGATAGTTGATTGCTTAATGCAGGAGGAAGAAACACATTATTTGCCTGGCCTTAGGGCTCTCTTCTTCTTTGCCAGTACCCAGAACAAACTCTCTCATGTCAAGCTATTTATTCCATAGGCACTTTAATCATCCCAGCCAGGTGGTTACTCCCTGACAAACCTACAGGACATAATTGCTCATCAAATAATGTGACAGTGTGGAGCAGAGGACAAATATTTGACGTCTTAAGTTAGCATAACAGCTCAGTCTCAGGCAGCATAAGGCAGAGCTTGCTGCCCCAGGCAGCAACAGGTACAGCTCTCGGAGCTTTATTTAGAAGCTGTAATCCTGCAGCCTTTCACACCAGATATTGTCTTGCTCGAAAAGTCCTGGCACAGAGTGAGCTCTCTGCCCTTTACTGTGCCTACCAAGACCAGCGAGATTGCCAGCTTTTCCCACTGGTCCCGTGCTTCTGCTTTGGGGCTGCTGCTGGGGTTGGTTTGACAACCAACCTCTGCTCAAATGACACAAAACTGTAACTTGTCACTACAGCCACCATGTGGTTTATGATGGTTTATCTGAACGTACTGGGGCATCACAGTTCAAACCCAGCATTTCATTGTATTTCACAACCCCCTGTAGATCTTTGCCCATAATACACACATCTAAACTGGCCAGTTCTGTACAGTTCAGTCACCTGAACTATTCTGTTTCTCACCTCTCATCAGTCATCCTCCTCTTTAAATCTGCTAACAACTCAAAACCTGAGCAGTCCTCAATGTTCTCTTTCTTGGCACATCCTGTCCTCAGAGCAGTAGTAGTGCCAGGCAGGTAAAATGTCAAACCCAGTGGAAATGTGCAAAAGAAATTTACATTGCTGTGAAGCATCAGGGTTGCCAGGCTCCTCTATATCCCCATTTGTCCATCAAATAACCTCTGAGAGTGTCCTGGTTTTGGACAAATTAGGGGAAAACACTTCTAAAGGAGCCCCCTATAGGAAACTAAACCTTCCGCAACCTCTCCCCACCACTGGGTTCGGGAGGAATTCTTTTAGAGGGGAAAGTGGAAAAAACTTGTTTATTAAGGCACAACAAAAAAACACTTTCCAGCACAAGAGAAATAGCCTAAGATGACTACAGATGTTTTTACTAGTCTAAGAGGGTTGAGCTGTATCTCTCTTCGCCGCAGAGGGTACGGAGCTTCTTTCGCAGACCCCGGGGGAGCTCCTGCCCGGAGTAGGTCCGATGTCTTCGGGGTGGGGGGGGGGAAAGGGAACAACGGAAACTGGGAAAAAGGGGAAAAAAAAAAAATGGCAAAAAAGCAAGCCAGCGAAAAGCAGAGAAAAAAGAGAGGAAAGCAGAGCTAGCAAAGCATGCAGCCAGCAGCAAGCTAAAGCAGCAAGCAAGCTAAGCAGTAAGCCAGCAGCCAGCCGGGGGGGGGGAAGGAAGACAAAACAAACTAAGGACAGGGAACAGAAACCACGATTGGGATAATGAGCATGAAAATGTCCTGTCCCCACGACAGAGAGGAAGGCATGGGAAGCACCAAACATAACCTGCCCCAAATGTCTGACTGGCTCAGCACAGCCTCTCCTATCTCTTGCATGATGAGTTTCATGGGGCTAACTGAAATGAGCAAGGCAGGGGGCAATGGCAGCTCTTCTCTTCCAAACAAAATAAGTCACTAAAGAGTTTCTGGGATCCCACAAAGGGTTTGAGAAACAAATGAGGTTCTCAAGCAGTTCTCTCCTTGCTCCACCAGATTGGGGGTGTTCTGGTTAGGAGGGCAAAGGAAAGTAAGTGTTACGTGCCTGCATTTCCACAGTAAGTCAGCACTCTGAGGTGGCTCAGTGGGAAATTCCACTGGGTGCCTCTTCCTCCCAGGCGGGTGACAGTGAATAACCATCAACCCCCACTCCCCTGTTTACCCTACAGAGGATGCTACAGACCCTGACAGGGCTCTTATTGCTCTTCAAGATGAATTCTGAAAGCTTCATCCACACCTGACACAAGGGTCAAAGAAATCTTGCTACGGGCTTGAATTTAATGCTGATGTCACTTTATTCCCTCATTGAATGGTGACACTTTAGACCAGCTAAGAGAGGGTGATCAGTTGCCAAGTTTCTAAATATACTAAACATGCTGCTGTGTGAGTAGGTTAATGTTACCTCCTCTTCCTCCTGGCTGATTTATTGTGCCATTAACTCAGACTCCGAACCTCTGTGTTTGTATTATCACGGACCAGCCAGGCAGGCTCCCAGCTGCACCTGCAGAACAGCTCAGGGAGTGCTTTGTCCTTCCCTGTGTCCTGCAGGACATACTACCAGCAGCATTAGCCCTGGGGACAGCACTGCAGACAGCTTTTCCTGAAGAACATGAGATGCTCTGGTGCACATGTGGCAGCATGAGGCCCCTTCCCACCCCAGCCACACTGGCCAGAGTGGCTCCTGCTCCGTGCAATGCCCTGCTGCATCCCTTGGCTTTGCTGTCAGTGGCTCTGAGTGGTTCAGCTCCATCATTCTCCTTCCCACTCCTTTCCAAAGAAAATCCTGAGCAGCACTTCCATGCAGGAGGGCCACTTGCTCAGTAGTGTGTGGGAAGGCTGCAGCAAAATATATCTGTTTAAACCCTCTTCTCTGTCACTGGAAAAGATTATGCATCCAAACTGGACCCTCCCTCAGATGCTCAGGGAAACTGTCAGGGTGAATTAAAAGCTGTAAAAGCCCAGGACTATAACTCAGTGCCTTTTAAGTGCCAAGATTTTGTCAGGGATGGAGGGAGGGAAGTAGCCACTAATGTAATTTCCATCAGAAGTACACTCCTCTAATATAATTTGGCCTGGCCATCCTTTCAAATACAGCCTTCCCTAGCTGGGCTGGTTCAGGGCCATCGTCCTTAATGCCCCAGTAATTACTGATGCAATGAAAGCATGTGCCCAGGCTTTGCTCTGGCCCTTTCGGCCCTGGAGTGACACCAGCTTTCTGCATAGAGCACATTTCTGGGCATGTAACTGGACATATTAATATTGTGGGGGTTTTTCACTGACTATGTTCATTAAAGACACAAATGGCTCATTTGCTTAGGCTTTGTTCCTTTTCTCTCTTTGGTTAAGGCCTGGCAGTGCTCTAATTGTCTATAAGTTGTATGATCTCTTACCAGATTAATAAGCATCAGTTACTCTGATCCAAATTCCTGATCTAAATTTTGCATTCACCAGTTGTCTGTCCTTTTGCCAGTACCTTATGCTGCCTGTAGCAGAATTCAATAGCCCATTATTGTGTGCTTTCCTTGCAAGGGAATTGTTTCCAGGGAAGGGACCCTTGCTTTGCCATATCCATCTCCTTAGGCAAAAGCTATCAGAGAAAGAACTTGAAAGCCTTTTAGAAAGTGCTTTCATTGCCTCACCTTTTGTGAATTAAAATGTCATTTTTCCAATAGCTCTTTAAATATCACCTTGCAGCATTTTGTGTGGTAGACTTAAATATCAGCAAAAAAGCACAGCACAGCACTGATTTCCTTCTCTTGGGTTTATTTTGGTCATCTTTTTAAAATACATCTCCTGATTGTATGTGGCAGCCAAGTGTATTGAATTGTCCCCAAATGCAGCTGATTGGGGTCTTATTACTGTTTTTCCTCATAAACAGCTGGTGCTCAAGGACAGCTCTTGGAGACCTGCAGTTTAAGGATAACCATCAATCCCCTCTCCCCTTGTACAAATGGATGGGGCTGAAGTGGGAAATGCATCCTACACATTTTAGAAGGTAGGGACCATGACCTAGGGGCTTTGCTGTGATATATGGCAGGGCTGTCACAAGCAGAAGATATTAGAAAAGGGATGGTGTGAGAGATTGAAAGAGAAGCTGATAAAACCCAGCAGAGCAGCAAAGGCATTGCAGAGTTTCCAGGAGGCTACAAAGGATATGGACTTTGGTGTCTTTAGAGGAAATAAGAAGAAAGAAAGAAGGAGATGAGGTGCATGGTCAGATTTATGGGCAAAGACAGCCTTGACAGCTACAATTTTGAACAATTTGAAGGGAAGGGAGAAATGACATATGCATTTGGGTGCCAGAGAGTTGAGTGTCGCAGAAGCTGAGTTTTTAGAAAGAACAGGCAGAAAATAGACTCACTTATTCTCTGTCTGTCAATACACTTCCTTTTCCCTTGGGGACAGGCAGGACTGCCTGGAACTCCCTGTTATACACAGAAGCCTTGGGAGAACTGACTCCCAGGTTGCTACTGCAAGGCAGGACCCTCTTCTGGCCCGGGTGCCAGTTTCCAGGAGTGTCCAAATCCCAGGTGTCAACATCACCATTCCCATTGTCCATCAGCACCCGAGGCTGTTGATTTCTGTTTCACAGCCATCAGCTCAGCCTCTGATAGAGAGTTACAAAGCAGCCAGTAAATGCATTTTCAGGTAGCAGGAGGAGAGAACCCCTAAACCACAGCCCAAACCCTTATTAAAAACAAGTACATGGCAGGTTCCAATCAGAAATCAATGGAAGTGGAGCTGTTCTGCCCATGGCATGTTGCAGGGGTCAGTCTGGGGATGAGGCAGTGGCAAGCCCAGGAGCAGGGATGCACGGTCACACTCCCAGACTGTGCGCACATCACTGTGCCCACACAGAATTGGATCCCACAGCAAGCAGGGAGAGGCAGCAGGCATGGGAATAGAGATGTTTTTTTCCCTCCCCAGCATCTTAAACTAGGTAATTACATTTAAAAACCATGCTGTTAAACCCAAAATTAAATAAGTGAAAGTAAGGACGTAGGGGAACTAAGGTAGCATGATTTATTGACATGAGCTGCTAATATACGCAATAGGCAATTACATACATTTAATCATATATTAAGTGCAAGCCAGATTTTTCTGTATACATTAATACAGTGCATGGCATAATGCTTTGTACTTGCCTAGAGTTGCATACTAATCATTAGAAAACTCTCCCACAAGTGTATGCTGCTACAAAAGTCCAATGAACTGAAATATTCCAATTAACTTTTGAACCACTCTTGGCACGATGTTTTAAGTTCCCAAACTCAGAGAAGGAGAGAAGACAATTTGCAGCAGACTAGGCATCACCCAGCTGAAGAATACCCAATTGATGATAAATCAGGTATGCCAGTAATGAAGGCAAAGGATTTCTTTTGCAGCATTTTAAATCATGTATACTTTACACCCTCCCAGGTGTCTTTGTCATGTTTTATCTTCTGAGGGGAGTAAGACAGTAATGGTAGTATGAAACTTTTTTTTGTTTTCTTTTATTTTACATTGCTTTGTCCATTTAAAATCCATGCTGTGTAAGTGTTCCCAGACTGACCAGGCTGATAGGCCCCTTTCTGAACATGAGCAGCAGTAAAACCCAGTTTTACCTGGGTGATCACATCTCCTGTTTACATATTCTATTATCCATGCACTTAGCTTTGCTATTTCAATGTCCTTTGGAGGTAGGAGCTTTTAATGAAAAACAATCCAGCTGAAAACTGAAGGTGAAAAGCCACTGGAATTACCAACTTCTCAGAGTCTCCAGCCTTTTGGGGGGTTGAGATTAACTCCTTGGAGAAGGTGAGTAGTTCAGATGGAGTAGTTCAGATGGAGTTACCAGGATGGTAACACCAGCAGATTCTGCCACAGGCTCAGCTGGAGGGATGGCCAGCAGGATGTGCTGCTGGGAGTGTGTTTGACCTCGAGAGCATCCCAGCAACCAGAACCTGCTCCTCGTGGTGTGATGCTGCTGGAACCTGCTACTTGCACTAGCACAGGAAATTAAAAAGGCAGCTGTGCTAGTGCCCAGATTTCCAGAGTCTGTGGCAATTTTCTTGTCCCAGTGGTTCCTAGACCTTTTATTAAGACCTCAGTTAAGAAAAAAGAAAAAATTAAACTGTTGAACTGGGCTGGTGACTTGGCTTCATAGCAACATAAATAGCCCAGGTAAGTGATAGTCATGAAGAGTACACAAATTTTCTTTCTTTTTTTTTGTTGCTAATTGGTGATTTCCAATATCACTTTATATAAACATAGTTAAAATCTTCTAGGTGGGTGGTAAAAGTTGCATGTGTTTCTTGATTGCTTTAATGCATTATCATTATAATACAACATCCACCTTTATTTAACCTCTACAGAAGTGCCAGTGTCAGTGCAGCTGTTGCAGTGCTGTCACCAGCACAGATAACTCACATATTTCACACAGTCCTGTACAACATTTACCACAAAGCAGGAAAGAGTGGCTTGTATGAAAGTAATGCCTAGTTTTAAGGCTTTTAGTCCTGAATTCTGCACGTTCTTGGTTTCTTTTTCTGTTATAGACTCTTTTTCACGTAACATTTAATATGCTTTCCATGTGAAATTTGCTCTTTACTACTCGCTAATAAATAAGTATATCATTACCTTGACTCCAATCAGAGCGGATATAGTTGAGAGACCTTCCCAAGAAACAAAAACCCACATGTACATTGCACTGCATGAGCGAGCATCCATGAATGCGCTACTCCGCAGTCTGATTTACAGCGATACAAAAGTGAGCACATACACTGGGGCACATGGTGGTGGAAACAGCCAGTGGCAGAGGGGGAGGGAGCACAGGGGATAACTGGGAATTGAGTGATGATGGCTGGGGGGACAAGGGGTTACAAATGCAAAGACCTTCTAGTGTGGACACCAGAGAGAAGATGATGTGTACATGGCTGTGGTTTCAGGCAGGGAACTGATACTGTCCCAGCCCCTTGGGGTCAGGCAGAGCCCAGCCAGCTCAGCACAGAGGAGAAAAACACAGAAATATGTTCTTTCTTCATCTTCCCTCCTTCTCTCCTGGAAGAGAACTTCTTGGCTATTTCACAGTTTATTTGTCCAGTTTGTCCTTTTGTGGTGTGTTTTGCTGGTCTCCTGTGCCTGCTTGTAGTGCACAGACACACACAGACAACACCTTCGCCTGAAGGTGATGTTAACCAGCTTATTTGACTGATTTGCTGATTCTGAAAGAACTTTAACTCCTTTGACCAATGAAGGAGCATTGGTAACCTTACAGTTGCTGAAGTCATCTCTTGTGGATACAACACTTGCTAAGTTCATATTGTAATAAAAGAGAAAGTCCCTCTAAACACCGCATCCAAGATATGCTTTGTGTTTATGTAGAGAAGGGTTAAAGACAAAACCCCTGAAAAGATTATATTTGGGTTTAACAGTGCTAAGTCGAGGTAATTGTTATATGACATTCCTGATAAATGAAACTCAGCTTCCAGTAGTTTAATGTTGCTTTTGTGATGGAGAGCAAGTTGCCATCTGCAGCCTCATGGAAGTCTCACTGGCACACACTCTTTGACATTTATTTCTCTTTTAAGACAGGATGCAGTGGTCCTATTTTTCCCTATCTGACAAATTTATATTAAAAAAAAATATCAGAATGGCCATCAGCAGCATGATGTGTCTTTGTTTGTTTTCCCAGAGGTGGGTGGGTTTTTTTTTTGTCCCAGTCCTTCTTGGATAGGTGATAGTGTAGCACCTAGCACCCACTACCTGTGGGATGCTACCCACCTCCGCTCCCTTCATGTGAAGTATCGACACTGTGTAGAGTCAATGTAGCAGTAAGAAGTGCAACGCAATTTTCCATAAGACCTAGAATAAAAGAGAATATCTCAGTTTCAAAGCATGGCATGGTTCACTTACACGGTTCCTGGATGTAACTCTCCGTAGGAGTGAAGAACCTCAGAATACACATATGCAGCAACATATGGGAAACAAAATAGGAGGGCAATTTTCATCAGTGCTCGACTTTGTTCTCCTCTGTCAGCAAAACAGGCGTCCAGGAGAAACTGTGAGTGAAGACAACTCCCAGTAATGTCAATGGGAAAAAATAAAATCCCTGTTGGCATCAGGACTAGAGCATTTCATGGGGGTGGATGCAAAAGGCCCTGGCGCTCACCCACAGGAGCTGTGGAACAAAATATCTGAGGCACTGAGTTAAATGTGTTTCCAGTTATTACCAATAGTTTCAGCAGGCGTGACTGTGCCTGTCCTTTAACTTCTTTTTCATGTACTTGATATAATGAGAGTGACACATTCCCACATTAGAAATAATTTTAGAAAGAGAGAATTGAAGAATCCTTGCAAAATAAGGAAAACCAGAGATTTTGTCTTTCTACTGACTTAAACTGAGCAGTGACTCTACTTACTGAAGACCTGACCAGAATTGTCAATAAGAATTTAAATGAGGTTTTTATTGCTGGAATGTCTAAGTGAATAACCCATCCACAACATCATGCTATGGACTAAGCAGCTTTAAAACTATGTCCTAGGATAACCCATGTTCTCAGACTAACATAAAATCTGAAGAGAAGGTGTGTGAAACAGGAGGAGGGATCTGTGGGCTGGAAAGAATAAAAAATGGGAAAATCAGTTGCAGCAGAGCTCTTGGAGGAAAGGTTACTTTGGGGTAAAACTCCCATGGGAGTATCATACATATTCAGCCCATTTTTCTCATGATTCACAGCTTTTTCTTTAGTTTGGCAGATAATTTGCAGACTACACACAAAAATAAAAGATCTCAGTTGCTCTTCACAACTTGAATAGACAAGCAAAGTGAAATTTATAAAGTTTTCCTCAAGCTTTTATGGTGCTATGTTGGGCACCAAATTTCAGACTCTTAGAAGGGAATGGTTTTCACAGTAGGGAACAACTCCACACTGTCTGAAGATGAGGTCTCTGTAAAATGTTTCAGTTTTGTCAGGTTGACTGGTCTGGATTTTAGTAATCTCTTATACCAAAAGTGCTCCAACAATTACTGTGGAAGGATTAGCACAGCACTAGATTTACAAAGACATCCTGTGGTTTCTTATTCCTGTCAATTAGCACATTATTGTTCCCTGAATGATGAGGGCTCTGCACGTAATTTAATTTGCAAATTAAATGTTTCCTGTTAGCCAGTAACAATACCTGACAGCTAAATAGAGGTGCTGCTGTTGGAGGCAAAACGCTGACCAGAGGAAGCTGCCTAAACAAAGGCAGAGAAGGCAAGTTAACAGTAAGCAGATGTTTTAAATGAAGGACTTCGCTACACAGATGCATGGCTTTGCATCTGCTGGTGAATGAATTTCCTGCACCTTGGAAAAGCTGACAGATTGATTCAGAAGCAAATACACCCCTAGAGTACCCATTAATAGGAAGGGTAGCAAGAGGTCAGTACAAGTCTGTGGTTTGGATGTTGTGTGGGTTTGTTTTTTTTTTCCTTCAGGGTGATCATCTTTCCTACTCTTCTTATGTTATGGCTGGACAATAATGTGACCAGATAAGGAAATCTTGGCAAGAAATGGGCAAACATAGGTCTATGCCACCTTCATTCATTTTGTACAGTAAGAGGCATGTACTTCTTACTGTGAAATGCGATTTAGCCCTTAATGATATAGAAAATAATTTGATAGACCCTTTCTTCCCTGCTACTTGCAGTGGTCCCAGTGGAATAAGGTTTAAGTGGGTGAAACTCTTCTGTTTTAAAGCTGGAAAAGAGAAAAAAAAAAAAGAAAAGGGAAAACACAGACAAAACCCCCTTCCATAAACAAACCAAAAAAACCCACCAAACCAAAGTCAAGACTTCCTCTTACATACCCAGGAAGGTATGTTCTACATGTCAAATATCCAAAATCCATCCCATCGCAGTCTTCGACCCCCTCGTGCTTGTAGCCATCTCCACAGTAAGCACGGCGGCACCCTAGTGAAAAAAAGAAATAAATACCTTCCAGGCACTTCGCATGTAAAAGAAACAGGTCAAGTAAGTGGAAGTAGCTTTTTAAGGGTTAAATATAAAGCAAGATATTTTGGGGAAGGCATTCTGTAAGGATTGTCTTGGGAGGAGCAGTACTCTTCACTAGAAAGAATGTACCTTTTTAGCCTAATTTTAGTGATGAAGGGAAAGAGTGGATAAATACTAAAAACAATTACTACAGAATCACTAATTACAACAGCCCTTATCCAAAACTTACTATTGCCATAGAAAATTACCAGCAAAACAAGTTCAGGGAAGTATAAAATACAGTTAACATAAATGATTCAGGGAAGTCACAATCTCAAAAAAGTAATCTTAGGTGGTTAACTGGTTTGAAATTCCCAGCCTAGACCTTTACCCAATTCTGCGCAATATCTATGTTTGTCTGCTGTGAATTTCCACATATGAACGGAATTATGCAGCCCGTCTATGAAGAAATAAAATATATAAAGGTTGCCAAAACCATGTTTTTCCCACTGCTGACTCCTACTGACTTGAGCGTGAGTGGGATTTGTCACATTTTTTCATGGTGACTGACATGTAGGCTGCAGTAATTTGTGGGTTTGTTTGCCATTTTAGCAATTGGACTTTGATTTTGATATCTTCAGCATATTGAGAATGACTTTCTAACACGAAAAATTCATTTAGTTAAAATCCCTTTGACATCTTCTGGGAGAATCTATTGGTGTTAAGCAAAGGATTAAACAGACAGTCATGAACAGGGAGTTTATAAGAGGCTAAAGTAGGTTATTTACAAATAGAAATTATTAATTTATTGCACCAAGGATGTGTTTGTCAGAAATTGATGCTTCTAAGACCAACAAGCCTTTTTTACAACAAAATCAATTTAACATTCAGTTAGCCTTTTCCTTTTGGTTCAGTTATAGGAGAAGAATGATGACAGTGTGCTCATTTCCAAATAACTCAACGATGGGTCACATCAGTGTCAGAAATCTGTGTATTGCAAGGCCTCCATTGAGGCTTTGCCCAATGCATAGCACAGATAACACAATGTGCCCTCAGACACAGAGTGCACAATTTTGCTGGCACTAGAACTAGTGAACACTGTCTTGCAGCATGCTTGCTCCCCAGAGCTGATTGCAAATTCTAATTTAATTGTTTAGTCATGTCTGGAAACAGGAGAGATCCTGCTGTCTCTCTGGACTACTCTACAGTCAGGCAAGCTTAGCAGGGCTTTTATTTATATGTCTCCCTAGACCTGTTGAGACAGAATTCCCTTTAAAATCTCTCTCCTGTTGACATCAAGAAGTTGGCTGGGATTCCTAAGTCATAAGGGGAAGGGTGGTGATGGACAGGTGGATGAAGAAACTTGCATAGGGCATGGCTGCATACACCCCATTTTCAAAGTCAGGCTGAAAATTTGAGTGATATGTAAATAAAAAAATGCATCTTTCAGCGTTGGGTGATACTGCTCTGAAATGTAAAGAAGCGTCGCTTTGCTGGGAACAACAGAGCACCAAACCTACTATGTGGAGATGGTGTAGGGCTGTGCTCTAGGGAAGGATTCAAGATGTAAAAGTAACTGAGAGGGGGAAGTGAAGGTTACCACAGCTGTTCAAATGCTTATATGGTCTTTACTATCCACAATCAGCAAAATGGAAGGAAGATGGAGTAGACATGAATTAAATGTTATGTAAACCTGATAGTAGAGGTAGCGGGCCAACACCTTCCCTATGTAAGTGAATAACAAAATCCAAAGTGGTGTTTCTGAACTCAGGATCTATTTTATCATAAGAAACTGTGTCTATCCCAAGGGCTTCAGTGTCTATCCCAAGGGCTGTGCTGCACTGCAAAGGTGTGCTACATCTTTTAGAGAGAGCTGGCAGCCCCCAGGAAAGGTGTGTGTGTAAACCAGCTGCTGGATGGCCCCCAAAATGCAGTGTCTCTGACTCAGCAAGGATGCAGAGTATCCTTGCTGGTGTCACCTCTGTCCTGTGCTGGTGTGTGCCATCCACATGCATGGAAGCCTCAGTTTTCATCCTTTGGCCATCGTGCCTCCCTTTCCCCAGGCCTGCACTTGATCCACAAACCACACAAGCTCTCCTACACACAAGCAGTGTACCCTGTGGTACAACTAATGCACCTTCCCTGGTAGGAAGAAGCCCCTCCTGCTGTGCTGTCACTTACTTATACAGTCATCAGTCACAACTGCATTGCCATCGTCGCACTCCTCCCCATCCTGCACGATGCCATCTCCACAGGTACCCCCATCCTCGAAGCGGTAATCCACAGGGTACAAAGGGGTGAGCTGGCCAGGCAAACACACAGTGGTTACTGAACCAGACCAGCAGCAGCCTGGATAGCAAGCAGAGGATAACAGCTCTGGGGGGCAGGTCCCACAACCAGGTTTTTATTATCTTGTTATTTGTTGGTCAGGGAGTTTATACCGAGTCTGATCCAAAGTCCAGTAGACACAAGAAGGATCCTGTTGCTAATTTCAGCAGCACTCATCTTAGGTCCTTGAAGCAATAAGGAGATATGTGAGCTTGGTTTGCAGGGTTTTAGTTCTGCAACTCTGTACCCTTGTGAGTTTTGCCTTATTTTGAATTAAATAAAAACTCTTTTTACCACCATAATTCCCTGAACTCTGCTCTAGTTTGTTCACCAGTGGGTCACAGAGAGGTTAGCAAAACCTGCAACACTGCTGAGTTAATTCCTCAGTAATTACGACTCCTGTGAACAAAATTCACAGAATTATGTAGAGTTGTGGCAGTGTTCAAAAATGAGCTTTCCCCCATTTGCTTAACTGATTCTGTATGACACCTTAAGTACAGAAGTATGTTCTGTATTTCCAAAAGAAACATACACTCACGGGTTTTCTGACACCACAGTCATATTTTCACCTGGACTGGGAGCCATCCAAAGGTATCCTTGAAATACAAAGATCTTTGATCTCTTCTAAACGCTAACGCATTTTCAGTGTTTAACCGGTCCAATTCTTCTTGATTATTCACCACAAAAATCTGGGGCACAGAAAAAGAAGTGATAGGTAACCTTCTCAAGAAGTTCTTTGGATTATCACAGAATCTAGTTTGGCATATGTACCTTCAAATAGGCAAATAATATATGGGAAAATAGTTCAGTTGCTCTCAGAAAGAGAGGAGGTGAGAACCTATAGTAATGGAAAGAATGGTGTTTCCTGGGCCCCTATTTTGAAATGTACACCCTCAAGTAAAAATCATACAAATAGTGGTGCACAATCACTACTGAGAAGAACTTTCTGATGCTCAAATGGTTTGATGCTGAAGCAATTGTAAAATCCAAATGAGCATATGTGTTTTTTGTGGATTAACTATAACTTTTTAGGCATGTTTGTAGCTACAAAATAAATAATGCATGGCTCAACACAACCTTCACTTAACTTTTACCTCTTTGTGCTTTCTTTAGACTTAATTGGCACTAAAATGCATATTTCTTTATATGCATATACTATGGTCTAAAGCCAAGTCTTCAATTACACCAGAAAAAATATAGTTCAAAATGGAAAAAATTAGGACAAGCTGCTCTCTTACCCATTTCTTTAATGTCTCAGTCACTGGAACTGGATGTAAAAGGCATTAGGAAATAATCTCTTCCTTCAGCAGCTTAATCAATTTAATTTTTGTAACATTCAAGCCATTTTTAAATTAAGAAAAAGCAAATGGAGTGCTTCTGGGCAAAATAGATTTAGGTCTGAGTCTGATTCTCACCAGCATAAACAGAATTGGCTCTTTCAAAAACAAGTTACCTTGAAATTTTTATGTAGCAGAACATTCCCATAAACCTGGACAAAGGCCAATTTCATTAAAGAAGCATTGAATAAAAATGCCTTCAGCTTGAATGAAAGGAAGAAACAAATAGGAAGCCAGCATAGAACTGGTTCTGTAACTGTGTTCAGGAGCTCAGGGCCCAGCCCCAGAGCTCCAATTTCTCTTGAAATCAACAGCAAAACTGTGCTGTCTCAAACCATTACAGATATCAGCCTTTAAAATTGCACAAGATTGAAAAAAATTGAATGAATCTAAGAAAAAAACAGCACTTTGTTTCTCAGCCTCTGCCCTCCTCTGGAGGAGCTGCTGGGTGAATGGGTGATGGCCCTGAGGATGTGCTGCTTTGGCAAACTACAGGGCCAGGGCACAGAGCACCATCTCTGGATATTTTCCGTGTGCAGCTATAGAACCCTGACAAGAGCTTTCAAGTGGCCCAAGAAAGGCTTCAAAGTTGCTACATGGGGATCTGAACAGAATAAATAATAGTGATGTTTAAGCTCTAGTTTAATTTAAAGTGTTATTTACACTCGAGGGAGTAAAACAAATGGGGCGGGCAGGAAAACAGGGAATGCTGCTCTAGAAGTGCCTCATTTCCAGAACTAAGCCTTGTCTTTTTGCCATCCTACATTCCTGGCAACAAAATAGCACCTGGAGGCTCATAGTGATAATGTATGGTGTTTTAGATATTTACACTCTTATTACTATCTTTTAAGATCTGATAAGAAACTGTGCCTGACAGAGAAGGAGGGTAAGATCTATACATTATACTGAGAGCCTTGAAGATTCTCCTATGAGTTCTCCCGGCTGCAACGTACATGATGTTTTTTTTGCATGCAGTGTGGTGTGATATGCACCTTTATTTCAGCACATTCACCTCTCACCATTATGTTTTCAAAACAATAAGAGGCTTTTTTCTAATGCAACACAGCCAGGGATGAGCGAGCAGCTGGCACAGCTGACAAGACTTGAAACACACTTGTGCAAAAGGCTGAGCTCAATGACCCAGTTTAATGGTGTTGTGAGTGTGTCCCTTCCACACACTGAGACAGCTTTCTGACAGTATGACAGGTGGGGCTTTAAAAAAGCTAATTGCTGCTCTTTGACATTCAGAGACAACCAGACACCACACCATTTCCACTTGCATGGGTGGAGTGGCTGAGCTATGCTGGCACACAGCAGCAAGGGAGCATCTTCATCTCTAACTAAGTGCTACACTGCACAGAATAATGAGGCAGGGCTCAGCAGAAGGAGAAGGACATAAACAGTAGTTATAAAGCCCAAAGAAATCAGTGATGAAAAATTGCTAGGCCACATTTCACATATGCCTTGTCCTTTAAAGTATTTTCTCCAATTTTCTCATAAAAATGCTTTCAAGGCTAGAGATGGAAATCAGCTATATAATGTGTATGTCTGTAGACTGGAGCCCAGACACCTGATTCTAACAGTTTGTGGAAACTCTTGTTATTGAGGGTCTGTGCTTTGGGAGAAAGCTCTATTGCATATGTGAAATGCTTGATCCCAATATTCAATTCTGCAATCACTGTCTTAAAAAAGCCCCAGACAAACAAGAAAAGTATGCTTACTTTACTGACCAATCTGAAATGTATTTTGATTTCATGAAATAAAAAGGACAGATCATATATGTACAGTAGTAGATGAAAGAGAGCACCCTTAGGCTTGAAAAATATTTCCAAACGTGCTACCTTACTGAAGTTTTGGAACAGCTGCTTTTCAGCACATCAATCACACAACAAGTTATGAGACTGAACTCTTTTGCACCTCTGGATCTCAGGGGTTTTGGGTTCTAGAAATCACACATTGCCTATATATCTTCCTATTAAAAAAAAAATATTAGTGAGTACAACACCTCCCGTAATAAAAGCACTTCAGAACTGCTCACATCCCCTCCCAGAAAACCTGCTTACCGCGGGAACTTTTGGGTAGCTGTGTCCAAACACAGATTGCTCATATGATGGGTTACTCATATGCTGTGGGGTTCTGCAGAGACATCTCCCTGGAGGCCCTGGAAGTCCTCTTTCTCCTTTTGGTCCTATTGCAAATTGCCCTAGGAAGCAGAGTACCAGCTTGCCTTGTTACGAGGTTACTACACACCATACACACACAGCCTTAGTGAGAAAAGTACAGGTCAGGTGGATCTATGCATTTACCCAAGTTTTCAGATAGGCACAGCTCCCACCAAATCCACTAGGAATCAAAGGGAGGCACTGTTTCCAGTACTTCAGGAGAAAGAGGCCATTTTTTTACCACGGTCGTATTATTTCAGATCACCTTCTGAATTTTTCTAACAGTTTTACAGAGAAAGAGAAACCATTAGCTTCAAGCCATTTGTTTGAAGCTACAGAAATTCAGATGGGATGCACACACAGATCACTCTACAGTGCCTATGCACCATGTTTTGTAGAGTCAGTCTCTGTATATGTCCACAACATATTAGATTTGTGCCTTTGTACAACCACTTGAGCAATGCTGTTTCACAGGTTTCTATACAGCAAAAACCCAACTTAAAATACAGGAACATTTGAATGTTTTAATTAAACACTAATTTTAAAAAATACTGCTTTTTGACTTTCAAACTTTGGCAAGGATGCACTGCTCTGCAGATTTAGATTAAGAGCCAATATGGTCATACTGCAAGCAGTTGCATCATTACAGAAATGCCTTTTAGGATCAGAATTTATATTCTAGAGGAAAAAGATTAATAACCTGACACATAAACTTTTTGTGGATGGAATAAAGCCTTGAAAAAGTAATCTCAAGGTCCTGGCTGCCTTCCCATCAGCATGGTGAAAATTCAGCATTCTGAAAGCTTCCATCTAATTTACTCAAGCACAGATGCTTCTTAATGGGAGACATGAGATATATGAAGATTCTGAAGCTGTGCCCAGCTTTACAGATGTTCCATTTCCACACCACCACAAGAAGAGACCTCCTGTCTGCTAATGCAAGCAAGAGAAGGAAAAGGGAAAGCAAAATGGAAGGGGACATTGTGTATTGTGGGTTATGCATTGTCCTTCATGTTCATGTTTGGACCCAGAAGATGACCAGAGTTCATGTGCATGCACAGCTCTGAGGATGTACAATTATGTTATTACAAGTTTTTTTATCATAATTTCACACAATTGCAGTGAGCGTAGATCTCAAGCATTTAATTATATAGACAGTTTTTCTCCACTGCTCTCTTTTCCCCCCGACTCCTATCCCTTTCCATTCTCTTCCCTTTTTTCCTTAATGACACCGTAACTTGAATCTCATCTATTTTTCCCTTGCAGAGCTGCACAGGGTGAACACGTCCTGGCTGATTAGAAATCACATTTTTCACTGCAAGGCAGGATATCTGGAGAGGCAGACCTTTGATGATGGAGATTACCTAGTCTCTCCAAGGCTGCCAGATGGCTTTTCATCGTCCCCATCTACAAAAATCCTGCAGGGACCACATAGGATTTAGTTTTGGTTTTATCTGAAACATCAGAAGCCACAAAGCAGGCATTAAAATATGGTCCTTATAATGGACAGGGATGACATGACCTGCCTCCAGGAGAAACCAAACAAAGATGGAGAAGCAAACAAAGCCCTGCAGCACTTTGTGCAGAGAGGCCTATGTGTGTCTGATGAGTCAGGAGGGGCTGGGGAGCAGGGACACTCCTGGGGAGGTCACCTCATTTTCGGCTTACCTAGTCCTGACGGTCCAGGGGGGCCTGGCTGGCCAACAGGGCCAGGCCTGCCAGGTGGGCCCATGACACCCGCCGGCCCAATGTCTCCCTTGAGTCCCTGGAAGAGAAGTGACATCCATTTCTTGGCTAAGCTATTAGTAACAATCTCTTCCAGCCAGCACTGGCTTCCCATTTAAGAAAGCCAGGACATTTGCCAGAAGAAACATGAGCTTCATGGACACCACCCCAGGGAACAGGGGCTCTCCTCTCCTCTCTGTGGAGACAGAAAGGTGTGCCCAGGCAGGACTTCTGCTCCCAAATGGGAATAGTCATAGGGATCTGCCCTGTGAGGAGACAGGAATTACCCTGCTCTGACTTCAATCATTTGATAGCCTTTCTTTAAGGATGCCTTGTTAACCCCTGTAACTCTCTAGAAGTGAGTGCCACTGAGAAAGAAAGGGGAAAATCACTGAGGAGTTGTCAAGGGCTTCCACAGTGACATTTCCCAGTCTTAGGGTGCAGCCTTTCAGAAGCTCACTAATGACATTGACACTCACACTATTTTCAGAAAGTTTGAGGTGCCTGGATTCCTGTATCTCCTTGACTTTCACCATGGGTATAGCTATGATAACAAATCATCACAAGCCAAGCAAGGGCTTGGCCTTACAAGTGCAGCTTAATATTTAGCAACACCATGCTGAGAAATGGTGTCCCTCTGGCAGCAGTAATAAATGCTGCAAAATTACCTGTGGGAGAGGGGCTTACACATAGTTAACATACAATAGCTAATATTCTCTAAAATCAGTCCTAATTTGCCTCATGGGAGCTTGTTTGTGCAGCCATACCCTAAGGCATTTGGAAGTTTCAACCTAGAACTGTTGGCACCTTCTCATTTTTTGCTCCTGATTTAATACAGTGACACTTATTAAAAATAACTATATTTACCTTCCTGCTCATATACTCTCCAAGGCTTGGATTTCTCAGTTTTATATTTCAGAAGTGCATTACGTAGCTTAAAGTTTAAATATCTGACTTGATTTTTATGTAACAGCAATCATTATTTAGGATAATAAAAATGATGTTTGCTATGTAAGCTTTCTTTTAATGAAAAAGGAGATTATTTCCTTGAAGATGGTGTAATTCCAGGTTAATGTGCATTCAGAATCATACAATGAATGGTTGCATGTCTAATTTAAGAGTAGCAAAGCATATATATTAATATATGCTGAAACAATTGTTGTTATATAATATGTTGCATTCCATGGATATGTTTGAATCTCACTTGCACCATTTCAGCAGAGGAAGGCTGATTTTGCCATGGTCTATAAAGAACTAATTGAATATTTGCTTTATTTAATCCTATTAGGTAAGCTCTGAGCCATAAAAATATTTCAGGATTTATGTGAATGTCAGTGATGCTGATCTCTAATTACTTCTTACATTATGCAACACAGAACTAGCAGACCAGGATTTTGTAGCCCCAAAGAAGACTGTGGGAAATCTCCTTCCTCCACACAACAGCAATTTAACAGAGGCAAGGCGGTGCCAGTCAGATGTGTACTGACTGAAAACAAGCTGTTTTCTGTGTCCCTTGCTTGGAGGGATGATTGCTTAATGCCCTCCCTTTCACATGTGTCCATGGCGCTAGGAGAAGCTTTTCCCACTGGTAATATTTGTGTTCATGCCCTTTCTTCCAAACTAGCATTACCTAAAGCCCTAAGTCATTCCTCCTTCTCAGGACTGAAACCCTAAACTGGGGTTTGCTTGGGATGAGTTCCCAAGTTATAAAGCTTTGGGTGCTCTATCTCAGTCAGCTGTGTAAGGCTCTGACTTGTGACTCCCAGCTCCTGGCCACGTTTCAGGAAGAGCCTGTCCCAGAGGCAGGGAGACTTGAAGAAGTCAGTGAGCTAATCAAGACATATCTCGAAATGGAAATGGAAGTGACACCTGCTTAATTTAGCTGCTTTTATCTAGGCATGTCAGCTGGATCAAGAGACAGGAAATGGCCCCATGCTGGTGGAAACTATCCTCTCAGCTGAACAAACAGCCAGACAACTACAGCACTTAAAGGTAGCACTCAGACCCACAGAACTTCAAAATGCTACTCCCCAGCTTTTTCAAAGGATTAGAAAAGAAGAAAGAGCAGGTTCACCAGTTACAGAAAAAGCCTTTTTCATGCTGAATCAATGCTAAGATTGCTTTCAGAGCATCAGAAAGGGGTTTGTGTACTGAGCCTTGGGACTGGAAACACCAATCTAGAGGCAGACTATAGGTCTTTTAGTCGCATTGATTGTTGTCTTAAATTACGACATGCTTATGTCACCACTTGTTTATTAAGCCACCATGTAAGGTGACAAAATGTCTAAGGTTAAATAAGGAGTACATGGTGTTCAAGTTGATCTGCAGGCACTGCATCTTCTCTTATGCTGTGGAAAGATATTCCACAGCACATAGGCAGGACAGATGAACAGGGTTTAAAAAAAAAAAAAAAAAAAAAAAAAAGAGCACACACCAGCTTTTAAAACCTGACAAATCTAGGACAAAAAAATATTTCTTATGGGTCATCTAGGAGACTTACATTGCTCATATCTCCCTTACATGGGAATCTATTACTTCCTCTCTAACACCCAACTTTTCTCTTTTCCCACATTGGCTACTTTATCACTTCAGATATTACCTGTTCTCATCAGAGCAACAATGAAGCAGGGATGTGCCTCTCCTTGCCATGCTGGGCATAACAAGACTGTAAATAAACTACTTCCAGCTAAGCCCCTACCACTGAAATGCTGTATTGGTGGTGTCAATATCAAATTTACACACAATTCCACGTCTTTACAATTCACCTGAAACTCTGAAAACATAGCTCTGCTAGCATAATTTTGAGCTCTCCAGCTGTCAGGTGGGGCTGGGACCATAACTCTGTGTTGCTTAGAGTTCAAAGGAAGCCTTCAAGATCTGCTCAAATTGTATTAAATGAGTTCATTACCAATCCAGGATAAAAACAACTTTTCCCATGCTGCCTGGGCAGGGAGCTGAATGCTGCAGACAAGACTCCAGCCCTAAAGCTGAGACTTTAACTCCTGTGTAGCCTGTACATGCCTGTGAGGTGTTCTAGAGCTTCTCTCCACTCCCTATGCAACACAGTGCATGGTACAAGAGCTTAGACCACACAATCACACAGATGCCATGAGTCACAGGAAGAGGAAACACCGTGGTCCTACTTGTTTGCCTCGTTTTCCAGGTCTTCCTATAGGTCCTCTGTGTCCTGGTACTCCAGACTGTCCCTTGGGGCCCATCTCTCCCTTGGTGGGTGCAGAGGGAAGGAAGAAGGAATTGAGTACATGGTTTTACCTGCCTCGAGCAAGACAGCAGATGCACATGGTTTTCATTCACATGATTCCTCTAGATAATGCTGGCACCATTTCATTCTTAGAAATCCAAAATTATAATAAAATAGTTTAAAACAAACGTAAAGTAAAAAGAAGCTCATACAATTTACCCACATACCCCTGAAAAATCCTTTCCTAAGGAAGAGGCCACATGAGATCAGAAACACACTTAGAGACTTGGAGAGGTCAAGGCTGGTAAACTCTCTGACCCCTTTGCAATATCTTGCTTTGCTGTTAAGATGTTCCTTAGGGAAAGGAAGGTGAATTCACTCATATTCTAATCTCTCTAGAAGCAACTATTAATTCCTTTTCTAATTTCAGAGGCATGGTTTGATTATGTAATGAAATTATCCACCTTTAGGTTTTCTATAAGCCAGCACCTGAATTTACATTGTTTTTCAAGTACAGAATAAAGATGACTTTAAAAATGGTCAGGGTTATCACTGCTATATGCAGTAGTGCCATTTTGTTTCAGAGTATCAAGAAGGAAATATTTATTAGTTTCAAGTGAATAAAACCTTAGCAATTAGGGCAGTTAAACAGGAGGAAGCTTATGACTAAAGAAACAATCTGGGGAAAAAACAGAAACAACACCAAAGAGCTTAATCTGAGTTTTCTCTTAAGCTAAAAAGCCTAAAGAATTTGATCAAGTCAGGCAATGCTGGTCACTGAGCCAAGGAAGACCTTCAATGTCTTACACCAACTCAGAAATCCCTGAATCCACTCATTGACTCTGTCTCAGCATTTAACACAGCTCCCCAACATATCATGCCCACTTACTTTTTGTCCCAGCATTCCAGGAAAGCCTATTTCTCCCTACAAAGTCAAACGAGAAAAATAATCATACAATGTGTAGTGATCTTGACAAAGCAGCACCTTCCTTGGAAGGAAAAAAATGCCATGTGTGGCTATCAGTTAAAAACCCCTGCACCGACTCAGGTAATGCAGTAGGTGGAGATTTATAAGCGAAACTTTAAAGCTCCTTCTATGGTGCCATTACTCCTCTGTCTGATCCTCTGCTGCCAGTTTCTGCTTCTCTGGCAAAATCATCCTGATTGTTCTCTTGTCTACAGGCAGCTCTGCTACCTGGACAACTCCCAAAGCCTCTGGGAATGGCATTTCTCCATTTGCACCAAAAGCAGTTTACTGTTCCTTTCTTAATCGAAAGAACTCCCAAGGCACAAATCTCTCTTACCCTCTTCCCCTCCCGGTATTATCATATTACCAGCTGAAAGCATTTTGGGAAGCTGCCGTCGTTCTGGGCTGCACAGGCCAGGAGGGGCTGGGGCGACCTCCAGGGAAATCCTCCTGTGCCTCACCAACCCCCTGCACACCGGGCTGGGGGCACAGGGACATGGAGCTGCCCACTGCCCTCCCAGCAGATGGGACCACTGCTTTCCCTCACCACTCCTGCCCTCCCTGGAAGATGCCTTCAGGCTCCTTTCCTCCATGCCCCTCCTGTTTTTCCCTGTCAGATCCTCAGATGCACATTCACAGCCATCTGAAAAAGAAAATTACCGGGTCTCCTTTGACTCCTTTGTCACCTCTGTCACCTCTGGATCCCTGAAGAGAGATAACAGTAGAACAACAACCTAATTACTACCATTTCATGAAGAAGCAAAAAATATTTCTCCTATACAATCCATTATTGAAGTCAACAGAATACAGTGATATCTTCAGAGTGAGGGATATGCTTCATTACTGATATCATAACAGAATTGATGCTAAGGACTGTAGGAAAAGGGACTCATTCTCCCCAGATAATTACTTTAAATATATGCTTTCCTGGACATAATACTTTCAAATTTGATTTATTTTTTTCCCCAGTTGGCTTCTTTCCCCAGTTCAGGTCCCACTGTAAGATCCTAGAGTACAAAGTGTCTCAGTACCAAAGCGTGTGGCACCTAACTAAACCAGATCAACAATTAAGGATTATTTTACCCATGCTGCGGATGGGGAACCTGTAGTGAGTTTCACTGTAGCAACTTGTTCACGAGGATATAGGGTGTAAAACTCACTTCTTCAGCACCCCAGCCCAAGCCACAAGATTGTGCTCCTTCTCAATATGTGTTTTCATTTCTCAGTGGGACTTTTAGACTTCATCAAAATTCAACCTCATTTCTACAGCTGCATTTTTAAAAATGTGTTTCCAAATGTTAAATTATACATTATTCTGTTGTCACACTGACCTTTTCTCCTCTAGTTCCAGGAAAACCCTAAAGGGAATGATAGATATTTTAATGCTTCTCGCTTTCAAGATCACCCAAGAAGCCGGACTTTCAAACTTTGAAGTGAAGAAAAAGAATGAAGCACAAATAATTAATTGCATCAACACATAAAGGCAAATGAATATTTACAGCTCCTAAAATTGCACTGAAACAGATCTGTGAAATATGAATTAAAGGCGAGACAGCTCAGCCCAAAAGCCATTATGAAAAAGCCAGTTAAAGCCAGCAGCTTTGATTGTGCTTTGAAATTGAAACAAATGAAATAAATTGAAACTGAGAGTAAATAAAGCATTAGAAGACACAAGAATCAAAAATAATTTTAACAATAATCTTCCTCTTCTGTTTTGTTTGTTGTTTTTTCCCCCCGGAACATACTTAAATTATACTTAAGAAATCTAGTGTGATCATTAACATAAAACTGAGTTTCTCTTGAAGAAACATAGAATAAACAAAGGTGTTCAGTTCTTCTTTTCCAATTCTTTATTTGAATAAACTAATTGCATAATTTATTTCAAATGTCAGTACATATGCCTAGTTCTAGTAGGGGACCAAAATGATTTCCACAGTCTTAGGAGGCAGGTGGAAAGCACTGCAGACATGATTTAATGCTGCAGATATGCTTAAGAACTCCATTTTTCTAGTGGGATACAATTATATCTGAGCTTGCTTTTAAAATAAATTACAAAAATTTATACCAAAGCATTTTTGTGAAAAGCCAAAAACACAGCCAAGCCCAAACGGACAACATAACCTTGCTTGATGTAGAACATATTTTTTATCTGTATTAGAAACATATATCTTGATAAATGCTTTCCAGAAAATTCATGAGGGAAGCAGCAGTCAGCAGAGCATTAGAAACCAATGTCTGAAAATGCAGTTTGGTTAACAAACCTTGGAGCCCATTGGTCCTCTTGTACCTGGCAATCCCATCACACCCAACTCTCCCTTTTCACCCTAAAGAGTTCAATAAAGAGAGTTATTGAATGCAGCTCTCCCATGAGGTCATATTTGAATGTCTGACAGTTCAGTGGTTCAGGTTTTATGTCAAATAGTTAAGCCTGACCTTGGGGTAGCGTTGTGGACAGGGGTTTATATTGCAATTGTATTCTGCCTGAGTCCTCACATGATATCTTACTCTTCTATTTGCATTTTCTTGTGTGGGTAACTTTTGTTTCAGTTTTCCCAGATGTTATTAAAGGACATGCAAGCAAACCACCATCATCATGCACCTTTTCTGCAGGAAGGTGTATTGTCTCTACCCAGCATCACCTCCACTGAGCTGCAGAAGAGAAAGGCATTTTGGTGCTGCTTCACAGCTTGTGGGGGCATAGCGGCTGCTTTTATTGTAGTTCTGAAGCATCATGTGCTGAACAGTCATTTGGAGCCAGTAAATAATGAAAAAGTTTTACAACCACTTCTCTGGCTGCCATCAACTAATTATATCTAGCATGAAATAGAGAGTAGACCCCCAGACATGCAGCAGTGCTACCAGCAGAATACATTTGGCTCTTACTCTCCTTTGGCTTTCACTGTCCCAGAAATGGAGATGATTTTCTCGTTGGCTGCTGCCCCTGCAGAAGTTCAGACAAGACTTGAAGGAATGAAGCAGGAAAAATAGGGACTGAAGTAAGGCTGTGTCAACGTAAGAGAAGACAGGAAGACCCAGCTGAAGAAATGGCAAATATCCACAGAGGTGGATATGAGTTTAAAAAAACGGAAACAGATTTACAGCAAGATGGGGATGCAGCAAATATCTATGGTGAAGAAGGATATTGTAAGTTGGTGAAGATCAGAGATGGGGAGAGAGACACAACCAACTGAAATTACCACAGAGATCAGAGCACTGTATTCAAATGGAGCCTTCACTGACAGGCAGGAAAATGAAATTTATAAAGACCTGAAGAAATGAAACTGTGAACCTACCTAAAGAACAGAGGAAACCAGTATCAGAAGAGACAATAAAAGCAGAAGAATCATCATCAAACAGCAAGAAGGACTTGTAGTTAAAGTGCAGGAAAAAATATTACTTCTGAATATGAGGGATGTTTCTAGGAGTGTGATGAAAAAGCATAGTAATAGACTAATCTAGACTAATGAGACAAAGGAGATCAATCAAAATTAGGAAGACTACATAAATAAAACTAATGCCTATACAAGAAGAAGACTGAGTGTATGAGTTTTCTGTTTGTTTTCCTCTCTTCCTTCACTAAGACTATGAAGGAAGGAGTTGATTGAACCTTTCCTGTACCCTCTCTGCTCCTGCTGTGGGAAATCATAGCAGACAATGTGTTTGTGGGAGGAACCATTTCCCATCTCACAATTCAAAGTGAACATTGATTTCTTTTAAGTACATACTCTCTTGCTGCTTGCCTACATTCCACATACTATAATATGATGTTCTTCATCTAACATGGCTGGAAAGATCTTGGAAGTTTGCTTCCCAGATGTGGCTTAAATTCACAAGTCATCTCCTACTATTCTTTCAGTATCAAGAGCTAATGCATACATCCTCTGAGGTGGAGGCATCAACCTTCATAGAGCAAATGAAGAGTCAAAGGTTTTCTGGAAAAAGCAGTTTTGAACTAGGCATTGTGTGCAGTCCTTTAGCTTAATGCATCCTGGATTGAAGAAAAGCAAGTTGTCTCAAAAGTCCCAGTAGAAGCTCCATAAACCACAGCTCCTATGAAGAGCTGTTATACCTTTTGCATAAGCCAGTGCTTACTAAAGGACTATCCTGAAGTGTTTTTTATAACAAATGCAGGTGAAGCAGCCATTTTGCACTAGCAAAGCGCATCCTGTCATTTCTTCTGCAGTTGGTTAATAAAAATAACAGGAATTAATGTTTCTTTGTATGGGAATGAACTTCAAAGATGTGATCAGCCATTCTCATGGTTTGTCATCTCTTTCCCTTGATATCAGCCTAGTATTTTCCCTCCAATCACATGAGCTCATAGTACATGAGCTTCTGGCAAAGGGATCCTCATAAAGAATAGTCATAATGATGGTAATCAGTTTAGAAACACTGATTCGTGTGATTGTGAGACACCAGTGAGAGATCAGTGAATCTTCATTGTAATGATTTTCAATTTCCCTTTGACATGTTTAATCCACATAAGAAGTGCTACAGGGTCTGGACTGAAGGTGGAGTAACCTAACCCTAGACTCTGCAGAGCAGTGTAAGAAAGGGGACAAGCATGGAGTGTCCTTGCACTGCTACAGCTTCCCAGCCTCCTGCAAGTAGCTGTTTAGAGATTTCCCAAGACAACTCTTCTGTTCAGATCGTGATGTTGAACATGTGTTTGTTTGTTCCATGTGGATTTTAGTCTTACCTTCGGTCCCACAGGTCCAGGCCATCCTACAGGTCCTGGCATCCCAGGGACACCCGGGGGACCTGGTCTCCCCTTGAAGGGAAAACATTGATTACAATGATTCATAAAAACACCATTCCTACACAGGTCACTACTGCAGACAGGGGATAAAAACACCTCTGTGTGTGCTTTTATCCATACAAATCAAATTTATGTTGAGAGCAGAACCAAATCTTTAACTAACTATTCCTGTTACTATGGTCCTTATTCTGAACATTCCTACATTGCTAGCTATAATTGCTCTTTATTAACTACTATATGACTACAAATAGCTACATATGTGCATACAGCTATTTATCTGTTTTAATTGCAGCTTGTAAATCACTATTTGAACATCTCCTAAAATGCTGCAGATTAGTGCTCTTCCACTGCATTACACTGCTTGACAATATGATCTCAGAAATGTCATCATGACGTTCAGAGCCAAGAGTGAACTCTCGTGGGCCAGACAGCTTTTAACAAGAGTTGTACAGTTTTATTTCCAACCTTAATGACTTCTCTTTCAGAAACTACTTGTATTTGTCAGAAGAGTAAGTGTTGATGTACTGTGTTTAAAGTTAAGCACTTTTTTGTACGTTGGTGTATTACTCTCTTGAAGACATTGCTGTTTTGAATCCTTGAATTTATATTAATAATATTTTTGTTTACTGTAGGACATTTGAAAATAGATTAAAGAAAATTACCCCTTCTGTTTATGTGTTTTATATTTATTTGAATTACTGATTGGTAGCTGGTGTTAAAATCCTTGGTATATTATTAGAAAGGTGTCAAAATCCTTGGTATATTATTAGAAGGGTACTTCTTTTCCTAGTTAGTGACCACCCCTTGCATATCTCTGATTTCATCCTGCATTTCTGTCTTCTTTAAAGTTAATTACATTAAATGGATGTACTTAGTGACTGAGATAACATATTCTGTTTCATCACATGGAGGGGCACATATTTTTGACAATATATCACAGCTCATATGTCACCAAGCATAGGATTGTAGTCAGCATAATGTATTGGTGCCAGAGCTCTGGAAGGGTAATCATTAATGGCTGTTCCTCCTTCAGGGGTATCTGACTGAGCCTTGTTTAGACTTTGGAGGAGTAAAAAGTTTGATTTTGCTTTGGGTTTTTTTGATACATCTTTTATAATAACTCCCATAATCTGCTTCCCATTGTCCACACAATACTTCGGGTAATGTCCCACTCTTTGGCTTCTCTCCGAGCATTTACTCAGAGAATTTGTCAAATTCAAACCAGCTGGGGCAGCTCTCAAGCCCTGCAGCCAGAGATCCCTACCATCCACCCTGGGTACCAGTGAAAGAAGCACTATCAGTCTAAACTTCAACATTAGCTAAATTTTATGGAACTGTTGTCTGCACCCCTCTCAGGCAGCTGCTATTAAATATTGGGTTTCTGAGACAGCACCTTTATTCATACCTTTCTTCCAGGCCTGCCAATCTCCCCCTGTCAGAGGAAGGAATATGTCAGTCTTGCAGTCACCACATGAAGCACAGTGGCTCTCAAGTCAATGCATCAATGCATTTCTATTAAAAAACAAACAAACATGCAAACCCACAACCTGCTCCCCCCAAAAAAAACCCAAATTCCACTAAACAAAACACTGTGAATATCTTCATGCTCAAAACTGTGCTTACAGAGCTAAAATGAGAAGAATTATTGTATCAGAGCTCCTTGGTCTTTCCTGCGTTCCCAGCCCTAAATCTACAGTCAACTCCTTGTATAACAAATCACACAATTAGCTGCTCATCTTCAGCTGTAAGGCTCTTTAGGCACCATAATGGAACAAAATCTTTGCACATCTGAAAACATAACTTAACGTGTAGGCCAGCTTTAATACCTGAGCTGTCCCATACAATTCACACTGCATGGGAGAGCTCTGCTCCTCATGTTCTCCAGGAGGGACTGGGAGCTCAAAGGCCTTTGAGTCAGTAAGATTGCTGAGTTTTGCACCTGAGATGTTTTCTCAAAGCATACCCTAAACATAGGTCACAAAAGAAGACATAAAATATACTCCAAGAATGAAAATTAACACAGAAAGATTAAGCTTTAAATTATGGCTTCAAGCCAATTCATAGCTTTACATTCAAATTAAATCGAAACCTTCCATTCATAAGGCCCACCATTCACTAAACAGACAAAGAAAAAAATTAACACCCTCTCCTGCTTCTTTGCTCCTCAAAACCACATCAAACCCCATAACAACAGACACTTACTTTCTCCCCTTTTGGTCCCATTATACCAGGAATTCCTTGTGGGCCCTAGGGAGGAACATAAACTCTATTATTAAATTGCATTAGTGAGGTGCTGGTGTTCCATCAGCCCTAGACCCTGTATGTGTCTCCTGGGGCCTGAGGTGTTGTGTGTTGTGTTTGAATGTGGCCTCCAAACACCAGGTCTGTGCCACTGCTGAACAGCAGGATGGAGAGTTGGACTGACATGGGAAGGGCAGGGGAATCTCATAAATGAGGAGAACCTGCAAGAAAAACAAGCCTGGGGCAAATGAAAGATGAGAAGTTATCAGAGTCCTGAAGAATTAGCAACCAGGACATGAAGACACCACATCAGCTGGCAAAACAGGTCAGCCCAAGGGGTGGTAAGGGAAGTAGCATAAAACATGTGGGATGGGCTCTGCAGGATGAGATGGACATGGAAGATTGCCACTATTTCTGAATTCTGAAAATATTTCTCTCTGTCAAACAAGGCTGATTCTCCTTTCAGGAGACTTCTTAATCCAGGGAGATCTTGAACATCTTTCTCAGAAAAAAAAAAAAGCCAGAAAACAGATTTGTTTCTAGAAGGCTTTGGTTCACAGATCACCTTTTACTTTTAAATGACTAAGGAAAATAATCCCATGTGTGTGCATCAGAGAAGCATTAGATTCACTGTAAAAATCCCTTACACCATGTTTGGATCCTGCTTGTCTTATGCTGTTCAAAATGTGGTCAAATTGTACAGGAATAGGAGCAAAATGTAGCCTCAGACACAAATTATTCCAACTATTTTAGTCAGTAGAGTTATTTTAGATTTTCAGTAGTGAAAATCAATGCACCCTATTAGAGTCAGAACCAAATTTTATCTTATTTATTTCTTTTTACCTTAGGATACACATGGGAGGAATTACACTCAAAGTTATACCATTACAAATCTAATTCTCCTTCTTATGAAAATTTATTAAAATTCAGCTATGAGTCAACAGTATGAGTCTGAAAGCCATGCAAGTTACAGAAGAATTCAGAAGTAATTACTAGATGTCTTTGTAATGGTAGTATTTCTTTGCAGGTGGCCATTGTCACAAAAGTATTTCCCAAAAGACTGCTGGTTCTAACACTGTCCCTGTACAAGGCACAGTCCTGTAATTTGTAATTAAAAATTCCAAAGCCATGTTATACTCATCCTACTGTCTGCTGTTATGATAAAACCTGCCAGCCTGCTCTATTTAAAAATGTTCTTGGAGGCATCATAGGTCATTTGGTAGCAAGATTAATATTATTTATAGCAATGGACTTTGTAGAACAATAGAATTAAAATTACTTTCTTGCGATTTAAGTCAGAGATACTATCAAGAGGATTTTTTTTAAAGACAGTCTAGCACAGACTGAAATAACAAGTGTTTTTTCATATGAACAGCAATTCTGGATCATGGCCAATCACACTGCAAGGCTGTTTCATACTGCAGAGAAGACTTTCCTCAAGACAGAACTAGGCAAACACTAGGCATCACTTCTGACCACACTTTCCCAGTCTCATGAACTAAATCAGTCTTCCTCACCCTGCATCTCAGCAAAGATAAAATGGCAAAAAAATAAAGACAAAGTTCATTGGGAGTTGGAACTAGATGGTCTCTTCCAACCCAAACCATTCTATGATTTTATAAAAAGACTTTGTGGCTTTCACCTTGAAACTTCTAGACTGTCCAATTATCTTCTGAAGTACTGACTTATAAATAATTAAAGCTAAGCTTTTTGCCACATAACCGACCCTTTACTTTGATGTGTTGTCCATACTTTGTAAATAGTGTTTGGGTGCTGCCAAAGCCTCAGTCACAGCTTTGCTGAGCACAGGCCCTGAGCTGTGTCTTCGTTGTATGGCAATAAACTGGCACCCGGGGGCTTGAGGAAGATCATTGTCCCAACGTACCAGGCACAGCACATAGATTGGGACTGCCTGTGCCCCAGCAGGAACTGAATGTGCCTCTCCATGAAAACTCTCAATTTTCTTTGGAGGGAACTGGAATGGAAAGGCAAATGGATGATCCTCTCAAAAATACAGAAGAAGAAGGTCAGGTTGGATGGGGCTCTGAGCAACCTGGTATAGTTGTATTGTCTCTGTTCATTGTAGGGAGGTTGTACTTGTTGACCTTTAAAGGTCCCTTCCAACTCAAACTATTACATGACTCTAAGATTTCTGACCTTCCTCTGAAGATTTCTGAAAGAATAAATTGTAGAAAATGAGGTGTGAGGTCAAAAAGAGTGGTCTGAGGTTATTCAGCAAGTCAGAGGCAGAAATGTTGCAGATCAAGCTAGGAGACCCTGCACCTCCTGAATCCCACCCCACTGCCCTGCTAAGCCCCTCCTTGTCCCTGATTTTACTGTAGATGTTTGCTTTCTCAGGGATGTACTCTGCTAACATCCCAGTCCATTTTATGCCTTGTGCATCCACTTTACAGGCTCTTGTCCTCACAAAAAAAAGAGAACAGAGTCTAAAGCAAAGAAAAAACTGACAAGAAGCATCTGAAGGAAGTGATGACACATCTGTGATTTTTGATGGGTGCTACCCACTGTAAAACTCCACAAAAATGAAGGGTGAACTTGAAACAGAATGAAGTGTGTAAGACAGGGATGAGAACATAGGGTAAAAAGCCTACATGATTTATGCAAAGTCATATCAAAATGAAATTTAGCCAGAGCTTGGCATGCTTATTGGGTGGTAAAAAGCGTTTTCATGTGTTTCACAGCCTTGTAAGGACTTTGGCACAAGTGAGAGAATGATGTGATTCCGTCACACATGCATCACTCACCTGGGGGCCAGGAGGCCCTGCAGAACAGTGCAATTCAGGCAGAGAGGAAGCCTGTATTATCTGGAGCTCATGACACAACTCTTCCATATCCAGCTTCTATGAAACATCAAACATATGAGTGAACATGCAGCCACATGTAGCCTGTTGGAGAAATGCATAAAATTCCAGCCACCATACAGTACAGCCTCAAAAGAATTTATTTGCTCCCTTTGGGAGAAGTCTGGGGCTTGTCACAAGGTTATCTTCATGGATGCTTGAACATTAGCACTTCAGTATGGCCTCCTGCCCCATGCTTCCTTCCCCTCCTCCTCTTCCTCCTCCTCCTCCTCTCACAGAGGCACATTGCAGCCAGGCTGCCTCTCTGAGCCGGCGTGGGACCCTGGCCTATTCTTAGACCTGACCCTGCCCTCTCTGTCCCACTTTGCCAGCAGCAGCTCCTCTCCAGGAATAGCATCTTTACTCTAAAAATAGAGACTTCATCCAGGGAGGGCACAGGCAGCGTGAACTTCGCTCCAGAAGATACTAACCCAGAGGCATTTGTTCACTGCAGGTCAGAGCCAGTACCTTAAATGATCAATGAACGTCTCATCTTTTGACTTCAATATTAAGCTTTCATGAGTGAAATGCCTTATTTGTGTCCTGTGACAAAAGTGATCTCCCCTGGAAACACTGAGCCAGAAACACTGGAGCAAAACAACAGATCTTCAGCTTCCAAGAGAAAGGCCGCTTTCCAGTAAAGCTCTAATTACAGGCTCCAAAGAACAAACTGCTCATGGTTTAGTTCACATGGCTCCCACCCTGCTTGTAATTGCTTATTTTCATACCATGTTGTTATGGGGAGATGGTGTGAAGGGTGATTTTAGGCTCAGATTACTCTCTAAGCTGCTTGAAGGAATCTCAGGGACCCTGGTTCTAGTCTCACTCTTACGGAAGGAGTACACAGCATTCCTAAAGAGATCTTGTCTTTGGATCTCCTTTCTGTGGAAATCAAGGCACTGGCAGGGGAGGTGACGTGGAAGGCGAAGGCAAGTATATTTTGGAGACAACAGCACCCTGAGTTCAATCCTGATCAATCAAAAGGCAATGGAGGATTTTTCACTTTTTCTTGGGTTACTTCTTGCCTGACATCTTACTAATCATTATTTACTATTTATATTATTTACATTATTATTTATTAACATTATTATTTACATTTTTATTACATTATTATTTACATTATTGATATTATTTATATTATTTACTATTTAATCATCATTTATTTAGAACACTAGCAATAATTGTAATGTCTGTATATAGTCAATGAATATTAAAATTAAGGAATAGGAATTACTGAGAAGGTAGAAAAATTCTTTATGCTGGGATGAAGAATATGTTGTAGTTAGCAGAACCTGCAGTAAGAGTACTTGAGTAAATTGTTATATCATATTCCCATTGTATCCTGCACATGCTTATGTCAGCATATGTGTATGGATCTGTATCACACATGGCAGGTTTGAGCATAGGTGGGTGAGTGAAAACTGCATACCAGCATCTCAAACACATATGTGTTTCTGCAAAATGAAATGGTGGGGTATAGATTCAACAGGAGGACTTCAGGACCTTCATTTCACCTATTAGATAAGGAAAACGTGATGCAGAACAGGACATATACATATACCCAGAAACCATTGTGCAGGATGGAAAATTGCCTTTCTGTCCTTACTGGTTTACTGCATTGCCATTTCCTGTGGCTCAGGATTGCCTCACTCTAAGAAGGTTTTAATATAGCATAAGGAAAATATTTTAAGTTAATTGAGTTTACTGCAGGAACAAATCCAGCCTCATTTCATTCCTTGATCCATTTGATATTTACTTCAAGCCCCAGTCTGGGATGCTGTGTGATTGTCCTCACAGAGCCATAGCAGCACAGCCAGGCAGGTTTGCTGAAGCAGTGCTTGAGAGGATGCTTCATTCTTTGTCTTTAAAACTCATGTAAAAGAAGTAAAAGCCACACTTACAGTGCTCCAGCTGTGCCTGAAGTACGGTGGTGGGAACAGGGGTGGTGGAGGAGGGCCAAGGAGGCAGGATGCTCTGCAGTGCTGCTTCTTCTGTTCCAAACAAGGGAGATCTGTTCAATACAAACACTCATCTGTGGTCTTGAACAGCACAATCATTTCTTACAGAATAAGAGAAGTTGCCATTTCACAGTATTGTCCTACACCCTATATGCATTGATTACAATGCTGTAATCCAAGCAGGGATTTAAGAAATCTGGTGGACCCCTAAGTCTCTAAGTTCCTTTTTGTGCCAAAGGCTATGCAGAGTTCTAAGCTCTAAATGTGGCTCTGACAAAGGCAGAAACTCAAAAATTCCAGATTGTTGACACTGGAAAATGAATCAAGCATTTATTGTTTTCTCTACCCTCTGTTCCAAAAGTCTGCTACAAATAGCATCTTCTGGTCCCTGTTACAGCCCATTTGCCACCAGGGAAGCACTCAGTGCTGTTGGCCACCACCTTCCCTGTGAACTGAATCACTTTAGGCACTTCTGTGCTAAGTGGGAAGTGTGAAGCTGTTCCACAACACATTTACTTGCATTTCCTCTGGAACTGCAACCAGGTTGCTGTATTTCTGAATTGTGCATCATCCCTAAGAATAAACACCCCACAACCCAAACTTAGTTGATAGCTTTGTCACCGACTGACTGGTAAGACAGAACCTCAGCTGTGTTTGGCAGTGTATTTAAGGTTTTCTGAGAGGTAAACTTCCATCAAAATATAAGGAGCTGTGACCAAAATTCACAGAAGAAGATATTAAGATGGTGCATTTATACACTGCATTTTTTCCCCTGAATCTTATTTACTTCTTGGGAAATACATCTCTGATCAGAGTGAAAGCCTTCTTCAAAGGTTTTTCCAAGGAGAGCAAATATTTATTTATGCCTGTAGGTTTCTTCCTCTGGCTAGTGGCAGCTGGAATGGGTGTCTGTGAATTGAAGGGTGGCAGGGAGCCAAGAAGAAAAGCCTATGGTGAAGTATCTGGTATTAATAGAAAATCTCTAAATTAAGTTTCTGGGAAGACAAACCTGATGAAATTGCTAGATTTGTGTGCAAATCAATTGCAGGCTGAATATTAGTCACATTTCAAGGTAAGGGAAGAATAGAGTTACTAGTTTTTCAAGTGTCTCAGAAAATATATTACCTCAGTTCCACCATCCCATGTTAATGGGGGTGGCATTTTCTCAGTCCTCATGCACAGAAAAGAGCTGCCCAGAGGAGTGGGATTCAGCAGCATTCTGGGGTAGTTCATGTCATCCAGATTTTTTTTTCTCTATTAAAACACTATTAGTGATGATATCTTTGAGACCTGAGTCAATTGAATTCTGGAAGGGTCCATAATGAAGACTCTTTCTCAGCTTTTCCTCACAAGTTTGAAACTCAGTCAAAAACTTCAATTGAAGAGAAAGACAGAAGATTTATTAAAAAATAGGTATATTGTTTCATTTAAAGCTTTAAATATGTACTGAAAATGCCAATGTCCTTTAAAAAGTAACAGAGGTATAAGTCACCTGTCTCCAGCACTTACACGTAATAAAATACAAAGATATGAAGAGTTACGTTTTATATTGGCTTCACCTAAATTCAGTCACTCTTACGCAGCTGTAAACAAGTTTTTCAATTTTTAGCACACAACTCCTGTGCTTGTCTGAGTTTCAGGATTGCATTTGAACATACTGCACTGGGACAAAATAGCACAGTATTAAGGTAATGGACAGCCTGTAATTTAACAGGGTATAAAGTGTGATTATTACTTTATTTTAGGCCACGTCCCAATATAATCTTTCTTAGTATCACCTCATTTCATGGTCTAGTTAAAATTTCAGTGGGATTATTGTCATTCAATGAGAATAAGAATATCAAAGTCAACTAGCCTGATGTGGCTTAGTTGTTAAGAGATCTCTACCAGCAACTCTTCCTGCAGAAAAAGATGTATATTACTGCAGTCGTACTGCTACTTAAAAAAAAAAAAGTGTTGTTCTTTAAATATTTTGCAAATACAAGATTAAATATAGATGTACAGCTATAGTTCTAATATGATACTTATCACATCCTCATAAGTAAATTCCAGTCCTGAATTATAAAAAATTTGGATTCTCCTTTCTAGAAGAAAAGCCTGAGAATCTGTGGAACAGCTTTATTGTGAAAAACACTATATCCAAGTGAGTTGGTAAAAAAAACCAACCTGATTTCAGTCTTTATACTACTGTAACACAAGTTAGGTTGAAGCCCACTCTGGGTTTGCTGGTATGAACAGTGATAGCATGTACTGATCTCAATGAGGAGACAAGCAAAATCTAAATACAGTAACAGTAATAGATACTATTACTATAGATATTATTAGACACTATTACTAATAGATGCTATTCCTATAGATAGGTACTAAATTCTAATAGACACTATTATTATATACCAAGTAATTATATACCATTAATAGTAAAGATATTGCTATACAGGACAGGTATCAATTATGTAATGACTTGGGTAGTTAATATTTCAGGGGCTCCATCAGTAACCCTGGCTCTGCTCTGGAAGGTGCATTTATCAAGCAAATATTTAAGAAAAGACTGATTCTAGACCCAAGAACCTTCCCCACTCAGGTATGACAGGGGATATGACAGCAGGAGCAAAAACCCAATGATTCACAAAGGGACTGCAGATAGGACTGCTGTAATCTGATCTTCCAGTAAGCACTACATTTCTTTGGTATGGATCTTTCAGTAACTGCAATAGGTCCAAGATGTACAACTATTACAGTATTGCCTTGATTTATATCACAAAAGGGTTACCTTGGCAGGCTTACAGGCTCTTTGCAGATGCAATGCGTATTTTTAGGCTCCAGGTTAGCTTTGTTTGCTAAACACAGCTTCAGAATACTCCAGTCCCCATCAGTGGAAAAAATCTCAGCCCAAGAATAGGACTGTCATAGTTTTCTGTGAAATATGAAGACCCTGCCTACATGGAGCATGCGTTTACATATCTCATATGGAAGCTGCTCTTTCAACAACTCCAATGCCAAAGAACATATTCAATAAGAAAAAAAAGACAAAATTAAAAAATCCTTTTAGGACTTGTTCAAGAGGCAGTTGTTTTCAAGGAACATAAAAATTAAAACAATCACCTTTGAAATAGAATGTATTTAAATTCTCAAGTTATTTTTATGGGCAGGGCTATAAGTTAATCCAGTTCCAGAAAGTGACTTTATAAATCTATGGGTATACTGCCAATGGTAGCTTCAGAAAACAACATACTTTAGATAAGATGTGATGTTTCATTTTGCTGCTGCAGATTTCTTGTCACCATAGCTGAAATTTGGGAACTCTTATTCAAGATGGTACAACACAGAGCCAGAGAGAAGACTTCATCCAGGCTGAGTCCCTTGGAGTGGGGCTCATATGAGGTCTATGAGGCTTCCTAGGGCAGATCCTAGAGGAATCTTTAACCTCACAGCTGCAACAGAAATACCAGAGATATTCTGCCGGATTCAAGCCAGATTTACAAGATTTCACTGAAAAGAAATCATAAATAAACCATGAAAGTGACTTTCATCCTAAAATCACAAAGCTGTAGGCTGAATGCCAGGAGGAAAGGACAAGAAAGGAAAAGGATACTTAACATGTGTTTCCCTTCCTATTTATGACTACATTGATCCAGCAAGCCCTGATGGGAAGCCGAGCTATTATCCAAAGTCTCGCCCTGACAGCAGGGCTGGTGACTTGCCCAGCTTGTGACAGACAGAGCTCTGCTGGATGGAGCCCTCTGATGGCTGACATACATCACAGATGCTTCTCCCACTCAGATGGCACTCAGAATTAATAATAAACCAGCTGGGCAGACCAGCCAGTTAATGAATGTGGGCTTGTCCAGCTGAAACTGAGCCTTTCATCTGCTTTGTTGTCATTCATTCAGGCTCCTCTCAGCCTCCTTGCAAGGACAGCAGAGTGCCATAGGCTGCAGCCACCCAGCTCCAGAATGGACATCTACTGCAAGGCATAAGGGCACATTTTCCTTTAGTTAGGAAAGCTTAAGAGCTTGTTAAAGGTGCCTTTATTTACAGAGCAGATGCAGGTATTAAGCTCTCCTTCAAACTGCCAAAGATAAGTGCCAGCATTAGCAATGTATGCTTCTTTAAAGTGTGTTCTATGAAACTTTTTGACCCAAAGTGTACTTTAAGAACATATAAGCAGAGATGAGAATACAGCTTGTGTTTGGAGCTGAGTTGAACAGTCAAGTTAGTGAATTTTCTGCATCTCCCAGTACATTTTTGAACTTGAACCTTATAGCTGATGGCTGCAATATATCCTTTCCTATAAATCAGATTAAATATGCCAAAGAAACATATCCAGCTTAGGTAATGATGTCTGTGCAGAGGAGGTGGTGACCCATGAAATTCCCATGGGAGTTACAAAATGAGACACAGAGATGCAGCTCTGCCCTCCTACTAGTTTCCTTTTGCTTAAGATGGGCTTCAGACTCTTTAAGAAACATAGCAAAGCAGATCAGAAATTATTTCAATTAATTTTAGAAAATTAAGAAATCCAGATGAAACCTTGCAAGTTTCTTTTAATAGAATCATAGCATTCTTTAGGCTGAAAAAGACCACTAAGTTCTAAATGTTAACCTAGCACAATCAAGAAAATCTCACAAAAATTTGAAAGTGCCCCATTTTTAATCTCTGAAGAACCACAGGCTACGGCAGCAGTACTTTGCCAGCGGATGCACACTCAGAAATTGTCTTAAACAAACAAACAAACAAACAAATAAATAAATAAATAAATGTCTTTAAAAATCAGTCAGTGCTCCCAAAGCTTGACAATGGCATGATCCCTGGCACACTGCCTGGACAGCGGGCCTGGATATTCACCTGGCTACAGGAGCAAGGACACTCTGTCCTCCATCCCCACCTAACATTAAGCCCACATCTCTCAGCAGCTCTGGCAGCCTGCCTGGGGAGAGGGGTGGCTGCATCTCTGAGGTCAGCCCTAAAAAACACTGCAGACATGGCAAGATGTGAGAGAGCAAAGGGGCCTGTGGGATTTTTAAGCTAAGGAAAGGCCTTTTACTCCCTGTATGTAACATTTCGGACATTTTATCTGTGTGTGTATGTGCATGTATGAGGACAACATGTATGCCAGAAGATTATACACTGTTCTCTCAGACTGATTGCAGAAGGAAAATTCTGAGATCATTACAGGGGGAGAGAGAGGAGGATTTGCTTGTGTTGGCTCTGCATTCTGTTTCACAAAATAATGAAAAATCCCGGTAAAATCTAATGGGTGTAACACTTCAGTAGGTTATAAAACAGGTTTGTAAAATAAAGCCGTGTCTTATAAATTCCAGTAACCATGACAGGGCTATTCTGTGCAATTTTCCTTCTATTGCCTTTCACTTGCAGAGCTCCAGAGCTCTAGACACTGCTAAACAATGTTGACAGTTCTATGAGTTCTCCATCAGTGCACGAGAAACTGAGGCACAGAGAAGTTAAGCAAGTCCAAGTCCAGGGATAACTCCATTACAGTCCCAGAAACAGACTTCCAATCTGGTGAATTACAATATCTCATCTCAATCATTTCATGAACCAGATCATAAAACTCAACTGCTCTTCCCACCAGACCAGTGGTAGAAATACTCTGAGTATTAAACCCTAAGAATTTACTGTAATCTGTAGAAGAGCCTGAAGCCCAAAAGACTAAAGCAGGATGGCCTGAAAGACTTCTGCATGTCGTCATTCACTGCCACATAGTCCTTTCCCACTTTGTGTAAGATCAGTAGCAACAAAGCTGAGAGACACCAGTTCCACCCTTTTGCAAGTGCAAGATCATAATCTGTCAGTGCTGGCATAGATCAAACATGTACTTGACTTTGATGTTGCTCCACCATATGCTCAGACAGTCCCAGACAATCCCTATGAGACTGTGGGTGTTGCTGTGTGCTCAAAAAGACTTCAGAGAAAAGCCTCTCAATTCTTTGAAAGCTTGTTGCCATCAACTAGATTAATTCCTCACGACTCTCTTGCTGCAACAGATTCCCAGGCCAGACGACTTTGTTCTTCTGCCTTTGACCAAAAAACCCAACTATATATTGACTTTGTATTGTAAAAAAGTTGTTAACTTTGTAGTTTCAAGAAGCTGGTAAAAATACTTTGTAATCACTTCCCTGGGTAGAAGAAAACTGAAATTGTAGCACTGCCTTTACTTGTGTGCATTCCCCAGAAGCCTACATTTATCCATATACTCTTGCTAGTTCCTGAGAAAAATGGTCAACTTCTTTTCCCCACAGTGTTTCAGTTCTCCTCTGTGGTTTCCCTACACCCATCTTGTCTTCCCAAATGCTTTTTTACCATCACAGCTGTGTGACTACAGAAAGAGTCCCCACAATTTCCTTCCCGTTAAAGGGGTGATTCCTCGGAGAGGAGAAGGGAAGAAATAGAATACCTAGGTTGGGGTCTGTTAATTCCTGTAGAGTTTTTCCTCTCTTGTTTATTTCTGATCTTCCTCAAACAATTTCCCCTAGATTCGAAGGTCTTGCCCTGTTCTTTTTTATCTCCTAAGCTGCAGCATGAGACAGATCTCCCAGCCGTGTTCTGGCTGAGTGCTGTGCTGCACCACAGCTGATTCTGCAGCCACACACCACCCTAGCACAAGGAGCTAAAGACTGCAGGGATACAGGGTCTATTGTGACAACAAATGTCCTCCTGTCTAAACACAACTGATACTTTTCTATGGTTTTAACTAACATTAGCAGTTTCTTTTGCTGCAGTCACCAGCACTGCTGGTGCTTCTGTGCCAATAGCCCACTCATGGGAAGCCTCTGATGTGGGAAGTGTCCCACTTCACATGGGAAGTGTCTGATAGGAAACAGAGTGGCAAATGCAAGGAGGCTAAAATGTGAAGCCACAGACTGTTCCCCTCCTGTGCAGGGGTTTGGTAATATTGACATGTCCACAAATGAAGTGTCTGTACTAAAGGCAGAGGCCTACAAGCACCATCTGTCTACAACTACATGAGGACTAAGCTGATTTTACAGCACTTTGGATTGCTTGTTGGTGGGGCTTCTATCCTTTCAGTGAAAATACCTGATTTTGAAACAGCTTGCTTTCCTGTGCTGGAATTTAAGCCTCCACCTTTCAGTCTGCTCATAACAAAAATCTAGTATTTACCAGCATGTCCAATGCCCATGGACTACAGACAGTGCTATCCTCATTCATGGCAATGGTACAGCATGGACAACTTGGACCAGCTGGATCTCCATGTCAGCTGCGGATCACTTTCAGCTGAGGTTCCCATTTGGGAAATGCTGCCTGTCGGAAGCATTCGTAGGTTATAGAGAAACCTCCAGATCAGTTACTGCTTCCTTTGCTGGAAAGCCAAGCAAGCACTGCCTCAGCTCCTGCACTGACCTCTGTCCCTGGCAGCTGGAGGACTTCTTCACAACCCAACAAGTGAATGCTATGATATTCACCTTCAACAGCATTTCACTTTCCCTTTACCTGCATTATCACTTTTTCATTATCTTTTTTATCATTATCATTATCTTTTTTTGACAAAACAAGCACCATGTCAACCAGTAATGCCATAAACACATCAGAAGCCTCTTCCTTCTCCTTCATGCAAGACCAGGGCTGTACTTAAAGAGCTTTGCTGCAAACAGGTTCCAGCTTCCTCACTAGAGGCTATGTCCTCTTCTGATTTTTATTTACTGCTGCAAGGCAAGCACCCAACCTCCTGAACTGCTTCTGATGTCCTTTCCTTGTCCCTTACCCACAGGATCAAGTGGGCTCCTACCCACTGGTTTACTGTGAATTTCAGAGCACCTCTGGGGGACCTTGGCTATTGAGGATGACATCAGTGTTCCCTTCCTGTGCCCTTGCTGATGAGAAGGTGGATGCAGGCACGGAGTCACGGACAGGCTTGTGACCTGCACCAGAGTGGCTGCTCTGCTCTCACCTTACTCAGCACAGGTGTTGCAGCACGCACCACCAGAGAAGTCCTAAGGTGATTTCTTTCCTGAGTATCATCTACATTGACCTGAGCAGGACAACCAGTTTGGGATTTTCACAGGTCATATCTACCAGGGGAGAATATAAAGTCAAATCAGGTGTTTTATTAACTCTGCTTATTTAAAGACCCATTTACTTGAAGCAACAGTAACCACACCATACTAGGCTGTTAATTTGCTACCAGTTCAAGCCTTTCCCCAGAGGTTGCTCAGGAACTGTCTTCTTTATCAGCTTAGAAGGGTAGCCACTGTGCCTTCCTTCTTTTGGCTTATCTTTCCAGCTACCCATTTGGGCTATCAAATTAAACCAGCCAGCCAATCCCAAGGTTATTTTCTTCTCTGAAGCTGAACAGAGAATCTACTGAAAGAATATTTTGTTTCTCTTTCAGGCTCATATGAATCGCAAACAAGACAGAAACCTCTCAAACATTCTGCCCCAAGACCTTTGCCAGCTCAGCTCCACAGCTAGGTGACTGCCCTCTCATGGCCAATGATACTTTGCTTTCCTTCTTCTAATGAAGCTGTAGCCTTTGCCAGTGGCTCATTTCCATCAGGAATTTTAATCTAACCACAGCTTTCCTGCTTATGTTTGTTCCATGAGAAGCCCACTAATCAATGGTACCAGGATGCTCAGTACCTCCTGGGGCCCATGATGACTTTACAGAGCAGAACCAGGCTTCCTTCCCTGGTCTGATATTTTTGCTTGCTAGTCACCCTTTGGGTTATTTTCCTAGCGGGCTCTGTCTGCTGCCTTTTAAGAGTCTTCAAGCTTTTACTTTTCATCTTGTTTTAAATTCCTTATGCAACTTTCTTTCTCTTGCAAACACTCTGATATGTCATTCTCCTGTGATTTTAAATAAATATTTACAATTAATATTAATATTTACAATATTTACAAACTCTTTAGAAACAAAATACATCCACCTGACATCTTTACTATCCATTATGACAATGTTAGGGTTCCTGCAGGGAAAAGAAAACCAAACCCTGATGATGGGGTCAGATATTCCTTTTATAGAAAGACAGCCCTGATCCCAACTCCCCCAATGCCAGGAATCATCCCTTGTTTTTGTGTCCATTCTCTCCTGCTGTTTCTCTTACAAATGCACAATGCCCTCTGCCCACAGCACAGCACCACAGTGGCTCCTAATGTCCCTTCTCTGGGCTGCCCAGCCACGGCTGTCACCCCATACAGCTCTTCTTCCCAGCCCACCTTGCCCATCACCACAGCTTCAACAGTGTCAATCCACAAGAAAACTGAATTCTTTCCTGCAGCTCTGCCACATGAAGCCTGGTTGTAAATGTTATACCTTCCTGACTCAAAGAGGATGAACCTAATGCCCAGTGAGATATAATGTTCCTTTTCTTCAGGAAAATAATAGGACAAAGGCAAAGAAAGTGTGAGGAATACTGCCAATAGTGCTCTGATATCCCATTGAGTTCTTTTACACTGATCCACCATAATATTTCCAAAGGATTATGAATCAGTATTGACTGTAGGAGCCAACTGACTCAAGGGATGCACTTGTGGCATGCGTAGAAGGCCAGAAGAAGCACTGAGATGCAGTTCTTTTTCTTTGGATGCTTCTGGTAATTTAAATACTTCCCATCTCTGCAAAACCTTGGGCCTGGATGAGCAATAAAGGGGAGGAGAAGGAAGGAGGAGGACAGGAAGAGAGTCTTTCTACTACCTGAATTTGGAAGGTGGCTTGCTTCAGGCTGGTTCTTACAAGGTGCAGACTGGTTCATATAGCCCTACTAAAAATTACTAAAGAACTCATGCCTTCATCATGTGAGTGCAGCAGTTCAGGAAACTCAGGGCAGAGCTCTGAAAAATAGATGTAAATGACACCACAAACACAAGTGGTAGTGTGGTAATCACATATCCTCTGAACAGAGAGAGAGATAGCTTTTCCAGGATTTTCCTGGGAAGCTGTGAGAAAGCTGTGAGAAAGCTCAGAGAAAAGAATGACAAACAATTATCTTCACTTGCTGCACTTGTTGTTGTGCACATGTGGAATGTGTTATGGAGATTTGTTTACCAAAGTGTGATTTCTTAACTGGCGAATGGTGACTGTGTTTGAATTTCAGGGACCAACCTGGTCTGTCGGTATAGGACTGTTGGTAAGTGGGACGAGTGTTTCTTAATAGAATAGTATAATATAGTATAGTATGATATAATAAAGCAATTGATCAGCCTTCTGCAATCATGGAGTCAATGCTAATTATTCCCTGGCTGGGGGCTTGGGGCGACATGGTAGGACATGGGTGGGATATGACAGGTTCCCCTGAAAATAACCTGCTGTCTCCAGGCTACCTATCCTGGGGGTCTTCACTGACATGTGGAACCACTGCTAGATGCTGTTATAATATGTTATAATACTATTCCCTGGAACATTTTCTCCAGAAATGACACTTCAGCACTGTGAGACCCAACTCTTTGGATCTGACATGACATTTAAAATACTTCTAGAAACAAGGATGCATTGTTGCTTGAGATTGATGGGACTCTAAGGTGGAGGTAGCAGAAAACAAAGATCCAACTTATTCTTCTTTCCCCAATTATTGTACAAACACTTTTGCACCCTACAGGCTGTTTCCCCTTTGTTTTCTGGTTACCGCTTTGTGACTTGTAAGCCTTTTTATTTCTGACCTGTTGCTATGCAAAGATGTGTGAGGACAGAAATAAAAGTACTTTTAGGCTAGAAGTTTCCAGACATACCTGGAAAATACCTGAATATTTTTTCCCAACTACAGGAAAGACAAGCGATTGCTTAAGAACATTCTCTCTGCTAGATGGGATTGGTTTCAGAATTTGAAAGTGCACTGCTGAAATTCATTCTTTAAATGTGAAATTACATCCTGGTGCTGAATACAAATAATTGACTCAGCTAATAGTCAGAGAACATTTGAGCAATCACTAAAATAACTGAGAATGTAAGTGGAATTAATTCACCTTCAGTGTAAATGGAATTAATTCATCTTCTGTGCCCACTGTCAGATTTCTACCAGAAAAATCAGAACTTACTGCTTTTTTCTTAAAAGTTTCTTAAAATGCAGATGCAACCAAAGCACTAAAGGAATACCTTATTATATATTTTTAATACCAAATAGCCTTGATTAGCAAGTAATAATGGCACATAGGTATGTCTCAATCCAGCCTTGGGGCTGTGAGATTATGACAGAATCTTTGGCCAACTGCTATTTTTTCCACATTTTATCAAGCAAACATTGACAATACATGCATGGCAGGAGCCTCACTAACCGCTTGCTGGGTATAAAGATGATTTTCAGTGCCTTGGCCAGAAGAACAGAGCATGGGACTTTGCCATGGAACAGACTGTGGGGTAGGGATCTGCCCAACGGGGTCTTGCAAGACAAGAACCCAGGACTGCCCTGTGGAAAATGCTCTACTACAAGGAGCAGGCTCTGGCATTTTCCTTCATGTTTACCTCTTCTACTATGGTTTCAGCAGAGATGACAAGTCTTCCCTCTTTTTAGGGGCAGGTTATTTGTTGAACTGTTATTTAACAGGACAGCTCAAATGTCTTCTGTAGACACACAAATGTGTGGCATAGGAGAAGGCAATGGAAACATCACATTCTTGTTTCCCTGTGTATCATCTACAAGAGTCAAAGAAACACAAAGTTCTTCAAAACAAGTTTTGAGGTCTGATGTTATTGCAAAGCAATTTGGAATATATCAGGGAAAATAAATCCTGGTGACTCCTGTACCTCACCATTAACTAACCTCAACATAATGGAAAAAGCACATCCCAATCCAAAAGAAATGGTAACAAATTTAAAGGATTTTTAACATCTTAGAGAGCTTGAATGTAAGCTCTCTAAGATGCTAAATGGGTACAGCAAAGATATAAAGGTAGAGCCTTTAAGTCCATATCTAGGGTTGATTTTATGTACAGACTTAAAATATGCACCCCTCTGATCACTGTGAAAGCCATGGGGAGGATCTATAGGTGTAGCAGGCCCTGACCTGCCAGTCTCAGTTGAACCATCTCAAATCTAACACTGAGGGAACACAGGACATTAGTTGGAAGCATCTGTATTGATACAGAATAACAGATGGAAGGTGGGAGACAGCAATTTGCCACAAAGTGGTGAAAGTTTCTCAACGAAGATGGAGTCAGAGCTCTCGCCAGCTTTCCCCTTCCTTTGCACAGAACGTGACTAAAGGGAAGTCCTGCTGCTGAAACTGTAAAATCTATTAAGAGGGATTTCCAGTGCCCTGGCTCAGCTGACAACTAATTTGTTTTGTCTTTGCCTAGCAGGGATTTTCCATGCAGTGGACTCTTGTTTGCTATGTAAGTCATCCGAGTATTTGTTAGTGTCATAGCCAGAGCCAGATGATGTTTATTCTGCTAACATCCAGTCGGGCTGCAGCAGCACTCATTGAGGTCAGGGCTTTATTTATAGAAGCAGATATACATTGAGATTAATTTTCTTTCCCTTGCTGTATTCTACCTAAACTCATCCAAAATAGAAAGAAACATGCAGGCATGCAAGTCATAAACTAATTGGGCCAGATCCATGCATTAGCACAGCACCACAGAGGCCAATGGAAAAAAAGCGTTTTTGAGCAGCTGAAGATCTTGCCCATTATTTCTCATGGGGAAGGGAAGGGAGGGGTTTAAAACCAGAAATTATAAAGCAAAAAGCAAAACTGACCAAGCAACAAAATGTCCTGACTTGTGGAAGAGCAGATCTGCAATGCAAACCCCTCAGCCGAGATCTGCAATTCGAAGTTGTTTTTTTATCTCCTGTGCTCCCAATCACCAGAAAGTGCAAGAATCAGAGTGCAGAGTGCTCCAAGCGAGGAAAAGGAATGACTTAAAGCAATTTACCTGCTGAAAGTGAGAAGACATTGTCAGCGTACGCAGTCTGAGACAAAGCAAAGCAGAAGAAAAGCAGCAGGTAAGATCCCCAGACAAGCGGGCTGAGGACAAACATGCTGGCTCTGCCCTGGCAGATCCCAGCTCAGAGGCACAAGGCTGCTTGGGGGCTCTCTCCCCTCTCTCCCTTGCCTGCTCTCTGCCTCTGCCCTCACTATGGGATGCGTGTGTGTGTGTCTGTCTGTGTACGTCTCCCTCTCTCTCTCTCTCTCTCTTTTCCCCCTCCCTCTCCGTGCCTTTAGGAAGAAAGAATGCCAACCATTTCCCATTAAATCTTCTCCTTACACTAGACACAGTTATATTTAACTCCTGTGCTGGATCAGTTGCCCTTATTGTGGACATTAGCTGTTAAAACTGAGGCATGGGGGATTCTGGTTTTGCTAACAGAAGCAAAAAGGCTCTTTGGATAATAATAATGATGAGCAGGAATGGGAGAAATTAAGAACTGGACTGTAAACAGAATCCTTCGATACAGGCAGCCAGACACTGGCATCGAGATGGATAAAATCCCTGATTGATCATCTCCTACAGGTCACTAATTGCCTTAATGAGAGATGAGCAGTGACCTACCATCTGTTCATCCCTGGTAGCTGCGTGTCTTGCATTTGTGTACAGAGTGCAGCTCAAGGTGAGGGATGCCACAAAGGCTTCATGAACCAACAAACACATTATATTTTGGATTTAAGTGAAAATTACAGTATCACTGACGGCGCCAGACATTGCAGGATTGAAGAGTTCACTGATGGGGTGCAACAGGGGGAAGAAACAATACAGGTGCCATGATGGGGTGAATTAAATGCTATCAGCTCTGGGGGTGGAGATGGACAACACACTACACAGCACCATGTGAAGAAAATAAATCTCCCAGATTTTGGAGAATTCAGAAATTCTCTGAAAAGCAGCAGGTGCCCTTGCTACCTGTACAAAAGTTTGGGGTTCCTGTGCCTTATTGCAACATGCAGGGCTTTACAAATTAATTTGTGTCCTCTGAATAAATAGCAGAGAGGTCTTCCTCTCTGCATGGAATCTGACAGTGGTTTCCATGAAAATCAGAGGTACATCTTTTGCTGTGTAAAACATTACTGTCTCCCAGATGGAGATGGTTTTCTTTGCCCACTGTTTATAGTTTCCCCCAAGAAAAACGTGAAAATACTTTGGTTTAATTATAGAATTGATGGGTTTTTCCCATTTGAGAAGAGTTCTCATTGGCAGAAATGGTGACATGTCCCCCTGGGCATTAATTCCACTGAAGAGCAAAGTGAAATATTTCCACAATTCTGGTTAAACAGTCTTGGCTGTTACTTTCAATGCACTGCGAGCATATTGACAAAATCTTTCTAAATCTAATGGCTAGATGGGAAGAGTCACATCTGCCTTATACATTTTTATCCCTAAAGGACATGCTTAATATAACCATAATGCTTTCTAAAATCTGTTTCTGTCAGTACTGCAATATTTTGGATAACATATTTTCTACTTTAATTTAATCTTATTTACTTTATTCCACTGTCGGTTACTTTTTAGTATTTGGCTTTTCTTAGTGAAGATAGTAATTCTTCTTTGACCAAGATAACCATGGATTAAGTGAGTGCCATTAGTTTTCTTGGCATGCTACATCTCAGTGGGAAAGGAATAGCTCTTGGGAAATTTATTATGACAAGCCCCAAGCATGCAAGATAAATGTCCAGCTGCAATCCTCATGTTAGAAGCCTGCATGGAGGCTGGAAAAAAATTGCTCATAAGCTAAAATGTCAAGATTGTATTAAAATATTCACCTCTGAAAATAGGTGACCAACACAATAGTTAGTCAAAGGAACAAGTGAATAATTTCAAATCCTGCTGAAATCCTCCTGCAGCCTTTTAGCAATTGAAAATTCGGTAGAAATTTCTAGTGCAAAACAAGTTCTATTTGATAAGTAAATAATTAATCCAATAATACAAGAAAGAACTAAGGTCATGCAGTAGGACCCATATCTTTCCCTTCCTTCTATGATTCTATATCAGAGGTAGCCAGAAGTAATACAGAAAGTCAGGGCTGGTACAGAGTTAGAAAAACACATCAGTCTGCAGAATTGCAGTATTTAAGAATTGTAGTCAATTCTTAAATAGAGACTTTTAAATCCATTTATTGCTGTGGAGAACTCTGATTAAAATGGAGATTTTGTCAATGTTCTCCTTTCTTTCACCATAGCATCTCCAGCACTGAGCCTGTTTGACCTGAAATGGCTTTCAGCAAATGAGAGAAGAAAGCTCTGTGGGCACACCCTCTTCAGTGGAAAACACATCATCTCCCACAAAAACTTGACATGAGATGTTTGGACTTGTTTGTTTGAAGAGACCTCTTCTTCATGATGTAGTTCCATTCCCTCTTTAGATTTTAGTGGAGAGCTCTCATTACAGGGCACTGAGCCAGGCCATGTCAGAGTGCAAGTCCTGTGTTCTGTTTCCTCCGATTTTGAGGTGTTGGCCTTACCAGCTGAGACTGCTGGCAAGGTTGCCAGTGGCTTCACGAGAGAAGGACAAAGTCCATTGGAAATAAAATGGACAATAGCTGTGGCCTTATTGATGGGACTTAGGCAGGTGGCAGCGTAGCAGACTGACATTCCCTGCTCCAGGCTGGATGGCAAGGCTGTACACCTGGTCACACAGCTTCTTTCTGACCTCCATGGCAGCAGTGCCTGTGGCAGAGAGAATCTTGAGGAGGGAATGTGTCACGAAGCAGGGGGAGTTTGGCATGAGAGACTTGACAAATGTGTGCTTTCCAGGCCCTGAGCCCTGAGAACTTGCTCAGCCAAGCAGTGCATTTCTCCAGCTATTCCTTTTTTTTTTTTCTTTTTAATTTGTGGTAGATGCCACAGCAACTAAAAATGACAAAAGCCAATCAACACATAATGAAAACAATAGCCTGGAAAGTTTGTCTGTTCAAAGAGCTGTTGCTTGACCTTTTCAGCCCCAACTTGAACTCTTAGAAGCTTGTGGAGGAATCTGCTGATGACGCTGCCATGTAAACAAAATTTATGAACCTTTATCTATGCAAGAATTAGTGAATACTTGTTAAAAAGAAAGCTTCTTCCCAGCTCTGTTCAATTTTGGTTGGCAGGTACGACATCAACGAGACAAGGTAAAATGAATATAGTTAAAATACCATCAATCTCAAATTCTTTAATGAACACCATTCTAGTTAGAAGGACAAAGATTATAATGGAATAATTTGGGTCAGATAGGTCATCTAGTCCAACCCCTGCAATAAGCAGGGACATTTCAACTAGATCAGGTTGCTCAGAGCTCCACCCAGCCTGAACTTGAATGTTTATAGGGAAGGGGCATCCACAATTTCTTGGGGTAAACCATTCCACTCTCTCACCATCCTCACCACAAAACATTTCTTCCTTTCATCTAGCCTAAATCTACCCTCTTTTAGTTTAAAACCATTCCCCCTTGTCCTGTTGAGATACTCAATATATAATTGAGACTTTCTAGTTAAAAAGTCTGAAAGCTCTTTTGCTGAGAGGGGCAAAGGTAAAACAGAAACCCCAAGTTAATGCAGTAATTCAATAACAGCTCATGTCTGCAAAGCAGTACAGAAGAATCCTGTTAATTCAATTAGAGCAGGAGCTGGAAAAGAATCTTTATAATTACATTTTGCTTGTGAGGTAGTTATTTAGCAACAATTGTTTTTCACAATAAAAATGCATGTTCAGTTTTGCACACTTGACTCAGTTATGTCTAACACTTAGATTTTAGTGCTGTGACAACACAGCTAATGTCACCTTGGAAGATGGTATTACCTAAAGTAAAATGGCAGCTGCTCAAGCAAATTGATAATAAGTGCAGAAAGCCAGTGAGTGGCTTTCCATTTCCTTGCTGGTGTATTTAAATTTAATTCAGAAGCCCACGTAGGAACAGACCCACTAACTGCGATGAAGTAAACCCAAGGACATTCACACTTGATGGATCTCTGGCTTACCCACAGCTCCAGCCAGGCCAGTCTCCCAGCTGGATATCAGGACAGGAGCAGGTGGTTGGCTAAAGGCAAGCCAGCACCAGTCAGTCTTCACATTACCACCCACTGCACGAACAGGGTGAAGGAGGACATGGATGGCAGGACATTCATGACTAGCAATTTCCAAAAGCAACTCCTTTTTGCAAATTAGGCACTTAATGGATGTTATACATTTCACAACAACCAGCAGCCTTCCGGCCTCCTCTTTTCTCTGTACTCTATGGTTCACAGAAATGCAAAACTAACCAGGGAAGCCGATTTATCTTTACACTCTTCAGAGCATATTTGTTTACAGAGCAGCCCAGCTCTCATTCTATCTTTAGAAAGTTCATCTTGAAAGGTTAACTTTTAGACTTCATTCAAAGGCTCAGTCCTTCACTTTTTATTTTTTTTTTCCACTCCAGTGAGTAATCTCCATGCGCACATTTTGTTTTCTACTGAAGACTATAGAACAAAAGAGTTAAGGACATGATTAAAGTTTATAGGATAATTCAAAGTGACTTCCATCAAAGTTACCAAAACCACCCCACTTGTGGCCTTGTAATGTTGGAGGGCACAACTAAGTAGAACAACTTTAAAACAATAATTCAGGTGCTGACCTTTATAAAAGTGCTCTCCTTCCTATTTTTCACTTCATTTTTTTTAAACCTTGCTTTTCAAACTGCAGAACATGCAATGTTTCTTGGATGAGATGCACTCATCATACATGCTCACACATAAGCAGAGAATAAAGATATATGTCCAGGATTGCCAGGTTTTGAAAATCTGGGGCAAACATGCAAAAACTCAGAATGATTCATAGAAAAATGTCCTATAAGACAAAGAAAATGGCCTTGATCGTTGTAGTCCCAACCAGCTGAGGTCTGCAGTCACCAGTATCTAAGCAGATAAATTATCTTCAACATCCTCAGACAGTGAATCACAAACAAGTCACAGCTAAGACCAGTCTGGTCTTGGTACTTGCAAACAGAGGAGATCGAAATAGTGTGCAGGGCAATTTTTTTCATCTTCTTTTCATTCAGATTGTCTACTGCTATTTACTTCTATTAGTAAATGTCTGCAGAACTCACTGCCTGTACCAGTATCGCTGCCATGCTGCTGGAGGCACAGAACTCAGGAATATCTGGCAGTAATTGGCTCCCACAACTCCTAATTTAAGTGATTTATCATCAATCTTGCCAAAGAGCCCAATGAATTAAACACCACAAAGCAAAATATTCTTTTTTCTCTGTCAACAGAGAAAATTTAATTTATTTTCAGAAAAAAATTATTAATGTCATTATTTTAATGCTCACACTAAACTCAGGACTTTTAATTCCAAAGAGCTTAATGGATGCCTGGCAATGCAGCATCCTGTTCCTGATGTTCATACTGCAGTACAGCCCATTACACCACTGAGATGCAAACAAACATGGATCCAAACACCAGTGCATATGTGCCTAGGAGAATGCCCCCAGACACAGGGATCCTCTACAGAAGGTTGTAGTGCCCTTCAGACGAGTGGCCAAAGCACCACTAATTCAGGAAAATACTTCATCATGAGTGTAACCACAGGCCTGCAAGTGAAAGCAATGAAGGTGCTCCTGAAATGAAGCATATGCATAGGTGCCTTGCCAAATCAGGGCCTGAAAAAGCTGCAGATAGCCTGTCTTTTAAGTAACATGAAGCCTCATTTTCCCATGGCTCATTTTCCTCTCTCCTGAATACCTCTAGGCACTAAATGTTTTGGGATCCTGTGACTTACAGAATGCAAAACCAGGAGCAGAGCTGCTAAATTCACTTGGGGAGCAGTAGTAAAGGACAACATCCAAGGTTTACCCAAAGGCTTGACAGAAGAACCAACATTATGAAGCTGGGGAAAGGTAAAGAAATAAGTCACAGTAGAACAGCAAGAAGAAATAGCAGAATATTTTTGATTTTTAGGGTGTTTTAAGCAAAGGAATGGCTACAAGTGCTGACCATGACAGTACAGCAAGCAGGACTCAGTGAGAGTCCTCTGGCACCATAGCTGCTGGGCAAGCCATATCCATGTTGGAAAACTGCCCTGTTTTTGTAAGCTGATAATTAATTTCAGGCCGATTTTAAAAGATGCTGGTTCAGGCTAAAGGTGGAGAGGATTTCTCTTTTTACAGTGGTTCAAATTTGAAGCCTAGCTACACTGTTACCACAGCAGCCACAGAAAATGCCTGGGCACTGCCTGTTGCCCAGTCATTCTGGGATGCCAGGGTTGTCATCTTCCAAACACAGGTTAACTGAACCTAATCAAATTAGACAAGTGCATTTTCCCAGCACCCTTTGCAGAACCAGGGAACTGTAATTAAGGCTGCATTTGAATTTCCATCATAAAGTCCTACTTTTGAAACTTCACTAATTTGTATTTAAGACATCCTTACCAAATGGTAATTTGGCACACAGAGATGAAAACTTAGAGAAAAAACAGCTTTTCCACCAAAATCATTAATAAGGTCTCACTGATTTCAACTACATAAAATGAGACTCAGCAATAGGTGCTTAGGTGGGGTAGATTTAAAATCCTGGCAGGGCTGAAATATTAATTTTACCTAACATACTTGTTACTTATTTTCTGGGCACTTGAATGATTCCCCTATTTTTGCAGAGAAAGCAGGTGGTTTACGGCCTAGCTAAGGAGGCATTCATACCCCAATCCCAGCTTTGGCTGGAACCTGAAATATGTCTGCACATCCACCAGTTCTGGTACCAGCACTTCCCAGCACCAAGGCTTATAAAATGTCATACATGTACACTGTCTTAATGACAATGTTGAGGAGACAGAAGACAAATCCTTCAAACACTTAGGAAAGTGCAAATAAAAAAAAAAATAATGTAAAGATTTCATTAAAGATGGACTTGCATCCAGACATTGTGGAGGTCTAGCTTGGATCACTGAGTGTGTGTCGACATCACATCACCCATAGAGCTGCAAGGGTGAGGCAAGGTAGCAAACCCACACAGGAGAACAGAATGGCTTCTCTGTCCAACAGTTTTGGTCTCAGGTAGGCCTGCAGGTTATGACAAGTTTCATGCTGCAACAGCTACAGGTAGTCACAGCACAAAATTCACACCCAGGAACAGTGACTGCTTTCTGGAATCAAGAGTCACAAAACCTTAGATTGTTGTATAGGCTGGAGATGTAAAAAGGCTTATGTGAGTCTTCCACTATCGTCCTCAGGTGGTAACATTACCAGCACTAAGTACTAGGGGCAATCTCCCATCACTTGTGTGCAAAGATGTTCTAAGCTGCTTCCATTCGTGTGATGATGGTCATTTATACAATCCTAGATAAGATGCTAATCCAATTGTCCAACTCTCAAGTACAGCAATTCATATCCTGTCTTCAAATGCATCCCTTCTCTGCATCCAGTTTAGAATTTGATCCACAGTATTATACAAATATTTGCTAGTCAGATTGCTCAAACATTCTATAGCTGACAAAAAGAAAAATATTTCCAGATTAAATTATGCAACATTTTCAGTAGCATCCTTCCTTGCTTTTTCTATCACCCCCTTGAAAAGACTGATGAAACCCAAAATTTCTTAAGCATATTGACTCAAGCAAGCAGGCTGTAATTTTATTAACTTTTCTTACTTATTTCATCACTATTTCAGGCATCTTAGAGATTCCTGGAAAGAACAGACGCTGAAATAACTCCCATTTATATTAGCATGTGCCATAATTATGTGGAAGGGTCTGCTTTACTGAGGGCCTCTTTAAAGCTTGTCCATCTGGTTTCAATCACCTCATCAAAACAAACAGCAAATGTCTCCTTCAGAATAGCTGCTTCTTACTCAATTCAATATTCAGTTATAAGTCAATAAATCAATAGAAGTCACATTGCCAGTTTGCCACACAGAAGAGCAGCTCCAACATCTGGTCTGACCCCAGAACATTACTAAGTAGAGGAATGCCAAGCCCTCTTTCCTCTAAATACAGCCATCAAGCTCTTTAAACAGCCTGAAATGAGCTGCAGGGCAAATTTTGATTACAACATATAAAATAAGAGGTAGTCAGTGCAGAAGACATATTTCTCAATAAGACTTTTACCACAGCTTCCAGCCAGCATGTGCTTATTGCTTGTGGGTCCAGAGTGGCCGAGCTGAAGATGCATTGCTGCTTGTTTTATGTGTACTTGGGCTTTTGAAGGACTGCTTAAAATCAAATCTAGCCAGACCAAACGTTCCTCTGATCCCTCATCCCAATGGGTATGTGCTATGTGGCCATAACAACTGAAGGCAAGCAGACACACCCCATATACCCTGTACCAAATGCTCACAGGGGAGAGCCTACAGAACACACTGCAGACTAAAGGTGGAACACAATTACTGAGCAGCTTGGAATTATTGCAAACTAAACCTCTTAGCAAGCTGAGCACACAAGGGGCTGCAGGAACACATACTCATCACCTTATGCTATTTTGTGAGGTGCTGAGACAGAAACAAACCTGACCTCTTACCTCAGGTGGCTGGAGCATGGTGCTTACAATGCCAAAGTTGGGGGTTAGATTCCTGTGGGCCACCCACTTAAAGAGCTGACTGGATGATCCTTTTGGGTCCCTTCCAACTCAGAATATTCTGTGATTCCATGGTTCTTATTTCTCATACCAGGCCATTTTTTGGTGGCTCCTAATGGTTTCACCTCTAGTCCCATAATGAAATGACCTGTTGGGTTTTGGACATCTCTGTGATACTTTTCCTGTACCACTTGTTGGTCCCATGTTTCAACCCCTTTCACGTGTTTTTGAAGAGGACAAGCGCTGCTGGACTGAACTTTGGGCTTCCTAATCCCAAGAACTGAGCAGGCCCCTGTTAGAAAAGTTTTCACAGGCACTGGACTAATGATTAATGGAGGGCACCCATGACATATACAGTCAGTATTTCAAGTATTCTTGATTTACCTGAAAACCATAAGAAAGAGACACAGAACTGCATCTTATTTAAACACAAACTTCTCCTGGAATATCTCAGTAAATTACACTTACTACCTCTTTCACAGCATCTTCCCTCAGCTGAGGGCCAGGAATTTTATTCCTCTTGAATCTGCTCAATACCTTAAATTCCGAGTTCTGGCATTGAAGGAAAATGTCCAGTTGGGTAAAGCCACATGAATGACAGCATTCTCCAAGCTTAGAACATCTGTAATTTTTTGCTCCTTTTAATAAAATTAGGACATTTCAGAGACAGCTTGTTTCTGCCTCATCTTTGAAACCGTTCTCTTTCATGCAATTTCATCAGCCTAACACTCCTCTTAGATCAACTCCATGGTGTAAAACCATGGAGATTTCATTCTCCTTGGTTTTACATGGAAATCATGCCCTCTCTCATCTCAAAACCCTTAATCATTACAACCTAAGAAATTCTATTGTATCATGGTATTATGTCTATTTTAAAGCAGTAAGAAATGCAGTGTTCTTTCTTAAGCTTTTTAAAAGCTTAATGAAATCCAAATTGATGTTATCAATTATGTTATCACCTCCCCAGAATTTCAAATTCCTTGCTTTCCATTTTCCACACCTTGACTTATTAAAATAAATTGTGCATGTTATTGTAGTTATTCAACAACATTTCAGGAAATCAAATGTAAGCCGATTTCCAACAGCTGACACAAAATGCTGACATAATTCAAACACTCTCATAAAGGACAAACAGCATGAAAATCACTTTTTATTAATTTTCAAGTATAAAACAGTAATTTCCACAATTGTTTATCCAATGCAAATTATCTCCCCTGTGGTCAGTTCCAGCATTAACTCTTAGAGATATTTTACACCGTCGTAATGGATTGTGTTTAATCACAGAAACACATCAAAATTAACTTGTGAGACATCAAGAAGACTGACAAAAATTTAATGTCAAGATTCAACACTGCTCCACCCTCCCTGCAGAGTACCCCAGAGAACACAGCAACTCAACAGCCTTACATTTTTTTATGAGCTGTATCCCTTCTAGGATTTTATCCTTCTGCACTTCAGATTATTTCAGATATTATTTCTTTCAGATATTATCTCCCTGTACTAGTGTGCAAAGACATTCCTACATTCCTCTGCCTAACAGTAACCCATGGCCTTGGGCCAGACCCAAACTGAAGTGCCAGACCCAATAAGCCAAGCCTTTTGCAACAAACCTGACTGCAGCCACGATCCCCTGCCAGCCCAGTCCATTCTCTCCTCAGGTCATCAAGTGCCTTCCACTAGATAACTAACACTTACTGACAATGGAATAATAGAAAATAAAGCAAGCAAAACCCAAATCAGAGACAGAATATTCCCTTCTGTGCATGTAACAAAGAACCTGTGCATTTAAGAACAGATGTAAATATAAAGTAATCTGTTTAGTGTCCTGCATAGTAACTGTTGTAGGTCATGACAAAGAAGCATAGACAAAGAGCTACTTCATTTCTAAAGTCTGAACTCTAAGTCAGATTGTCAGATGCAGCAACAAATGAAAACACAGTAGATAGAATGCCAGGCAGGCCAAATATCTGCTTGAAATGTTACCTCTGCATCACAGTGCAGGTGGGACTCCAGGTCTCTATACAGTTACATAAAGAACCTTTGTTGTACAATTAGCCAGCCACAGCACAAACACTGATGATTGCTGTGTGATGCCAGCCAAATGAACATTATACTCCAGTCTAATAGTTTTTATTGTTGTTGCTCTGGTGAGGGATTTTTTAAATTTTTTTTTTCTAGTCTTTTTGTTGGTGTCACTGTTGATATTTCAGTAATGGTAGTGGTAATGTTTTATTTAAAATGCTTCTAATTATAAAGACTTACAGTCTATTAATACTGGAAATCTCACTAAGTATGGCCACGTTTTCAGCCTACAGACATTGTGGTGCTTGTGAAGAGCTAAGCTTCAAACAAAAATCCAGGGTTTGCTTTTCCTACAAACACATAAATTCCAGTTAGTAAAAACAAATTCAGTAGATAAAAGCTTAGCCCTTGAGTAAGTCTGCATTTTTAATACTACTCCTGCATTCAGAAGAAGCTGAAAAAATCAATCTGTAAAATTAGGAAGCTACTACCAATGCAATAGGCTTCAATGCATAATGAGGCCAATGGGGAATTATTCACAACAAGATGCTTTGGTTTGGTCCTTAGAGGACAAAGTTTTTAACAAGCAGAATGGTGGAGTGATTGGTTAGAAATCAAGCTACTATAATTGCAGACACTTCTATGCCAACTTCTAGGCAAACACTTCTATGTTTCACACAGCATAAAACTCTCACCTTATTCTGTTCATCCAGAACATTCAAGATTTTAATTCACAAATAATGGGTGTTACTCAGAGTAAAAGAAAAAGTATATAGTTTTATCATCAGTGTTTGTGTAGAATCTGTTAGAAGGCCGGGTATACATTCATATGGGTCTCTCTCATTTTACAATTACCTAATTTCAGCATTTAAAGATTCCTCTAACAGCAGTTCTAAAATCCCACTTTGTTCCAATGCCTATGCAAAATACAGTTGCATCAGTTCTGCTTCCAGAAAACAACTCAGTTTTGTTTAACATGCTGCCTTGCACCACCATCATCTTCCTCTTCTACTACAGGTTAGAACGAGTCAGCCAGGGAAATTCCTGTAAGTAAAAAAACAAACCAACATAGAATAAACACCACATCAGAATGGACAAACAGTAAGAGGGAATCCACAGGATATAAAGACTGCTCAAAAATGTTTCACCTCCTTTGGTCTAGAATGAAAAGGAATAACCTTAAATTTTGGAAACAGTCATTAAGGACCCTATACATTAATAACAGCCAGTGGGGGAAAAACCCAAACAAGCAGACAGCAAGGAAAGCAGATGGCATGATGTAAAAGGACCTATTTTCTCTATCTCCCAAATCTAAGAACAATCTTTTTGCCTTGCAACCATCTCTTCCTCCTCTGTGGTTTAAGTGACAGTCCCTAAGGTTTTCAGAAGCTCACCACCATGAAGCTTGCAGAAAAGAAAGGAAAACGCATATATACCTGTTTCTTTCTCTCAGATTGTGGATCAATCATTACATTTATAAGAGAAGGTGTTTGCTTGTCAGTCACACTTGCTTTCAGAGCATTTTGCAATTCTTCTGGTGTTTTAACAAAGTATCCTTTACCTCCAAAGGCAGACATAATTTTCTCATAGTGTGCATTTGGCAGGAGAGAAACAGGAGGTACACTGTAACAGAATGGAAAACATGACTAATGGCATGGGAAAATTGCCAGGCTGACTAATTTAATTACTTTAGCACCATTTTTAAAGTGTAAGATGATTATTGTGCTGGCCTGATGAATTGTTCTGGGCTGAAAGAACTACGGTTCCTGTATCACCTAAGATGTGTTTATAGGGTACTGTACTCATTTTTATCTGGTGGAGTCATTCCTCAGCTAAGCTTTAGCCTAGTTCTCTTTGTACAGAGATCTTAGCTCAGAAACAGAAGTCCTGTGCAAACTCAGACCTCAGGTAATTTTGGAGAGTATCAGGATTTTGAAAGTTAGCCCACTATGGACTCTGTGGGCTGAACTGATGCAGGAACCTGAGAAAACTAGTAGAGAATCATCACTCTGCTGCACTGTTGTGCAAGCAGTAGGCTGGAATTAGGTTGGCTGTTTACTTTTGGTAATTGGTTCTTACTTATATGAACTTAGCTCAGGACTAAATTGATTTTATAAATGTATTTTTAATCTGGATCATAAAGCATTAAAATTAAGAGAATGACCATTTTGGTCACTTCTTCCATAGTTACAAAGGACATACTTTGAAGATGCTTACCATGTAGCAGGGTCACCAAACTTTAACATTTGCTCCCAGGAATTTGCATCCAAACCAGTGTAAATCCCATTGTTGTTTACTACGATAATCAGGATTGGCAAGTTATATCTATAAAAAGAGACATTTGGAAGAATGCTGAAATACTTGCCCCATTCAGTAAGATGTTAAGAGTGTAATTTTTCTTACAAGTAAAAGGAAGAAAAATCCCAGTTCTACCTGAAATATGATTCAACCATCACTAGTAAAGCACTAGGAAAGCACTACATAACAACAACATAAAAAATGAGCATGTATGTTTTTTGGCTTGTTTTTATGTTATGGATACCCCACCTACCAGCAGTTAAATTTTTCTAGTTAAAGTGACCCTGAAGAGCATCTTTTTGAGCCAAAAAAAACCCAGTTACCTGCAGATAGTCTCCACTTCCATTCCAGAAAATCCAAAAGCACTATCCCCTTCTATGCAGACAACTCGCCTTCCAGGTGTGTGGTCCCTGGCTACCATTGCAGCTGCTATGGCAAAACCCAGCCCTACTCCCATGGTTCCAAAAGTACCTGCATCAAGCCTAAAGGTAAAAGACAGAATTACTATCCCTTTATTTCTATTCAAACTCTTTAATTCATGATGCCTTACTTTTACTTTCAATACTTTGCCATATAGTATTCAAATACTGTTTTATAAACAATTGGTATAAAGAGATACCAGAAATAGAGATTATTATATTCGGCCAAACATTTGATAAAACTGCAAATGTTTTAAGTGATATCAACATACTGGAACTCATATTAAAATGAAGAACTCTTGTACGCTAGTGCTACAATAAAGAACTATTCTCATATGCTTTTAGCTTACATAGTAACAGTATTTCAAAAACATTCAATTACTGTAGAGACAGACAACATGAAATATTTCTATATTTAATGCCTTGAAAATATAACTATTAGTCTGAAAGCCATTGATTAAATACTGCTGTTCAAATTTTAGTCTTCTGTTCAACCATTTGAAATCAAATTGAAAGCTATAATTTAGTTAGATCATTTCCATCAGAAGCACATAATGGACACAGAAGTACATAAAGCACTAGATTATTCTAGGGTTAACTGCTTGAATTTCCTTTCAGATATGTGCAGTGCAGTCTGAAGAGACAACCAGTAACATTACTGTGTACTTATTTTAAATAAGGGGGAAAAATACACACTCTTCCCCCAACTCTACTGGAAGTACATGGGTGTTGTTGGTTGTTTTGTTCACAAAGCAGAATTTTGAGTACTCACACCTTAGGCATGTAGGTTTACATGAAAGCATGCCTATTATATAATCCAATTTTCAAGTTTACCCCATTTTGAATGTTCCAAAGAAAAACTCTTCACATGGATTCTTTTCAACATGAGAAGCCCAATTACTGTTTTTATTTTTCATTAATATTTACCACAGACTCTGAACACAGAAACAAACATCTAGGTCAGGGAGTTGAACACAATGCTCATCACTCGCTTTCCACAAGAGAGAGAGAGCAACTATCACCATTCTGCTGCAGAGCACACAGAGAATTGTTAAAATCTATGACAGGACATCAGTATGTGAGTGGAAAACTTTCCTTAATCCCGCTCCCAACATATTATACTTACGTTTTCCAGACCACTATTTTTCTTAGCTAAATGAAAACATTTATGCAGAAATGTAGTGTGTTGAGTCAGAACAAAAGATATCACACCTTTGACGGGGATAGAAATTTGGAAGCATAGTTCGTCCAATGTCCATGGTGTTTGCTCCCTCACTTACTAAAATGCAGTCCTTGGGTATCAGTTCTCTGATGTGATGAAAGACTGTATAATAATTCATAGGCAGAGATTTCTGTAATGCTAATCCCTTAAAAAAAAAAGATATTAGTAACTCCCACACATAGAATTTAGGGTGCAAAACAGAGACACATAAGTAAAAATGATGAAAATAAAAATACACTCTGCTAGGTAAGGCTGGAGTATTTGGTTTTTCAGGCACTGCATCAAGGTCACCCCTTCTGTATCTATCCCGGTGACAACATATTTATCAGAGGCTCAAAAAGCTCAGCAGCCCTTCAATGGCCTATCATTAGCAGAAGCTATTAAAACTCAGTTTAACCCAAGAGGCTCATGAAATTTTTCTGCACCAGGTGTGACTATCAACAACTCTAAGTGAGCTGTCATCTGTGTGCTGGGAGATAATTCAAAAGAGCAATCTGTTAAAATGACTTTATTTTTGATCCCAGTCTTGGGAACATGCATCTGAAGTTGCAGAATATGAATTACACAAAGTTAGGTATATACCAAGCATCTGTGGTCTCTTGGTCTTAATAGCTACTTGCTTTTAACATAGATTAAACCTAGACTGGCATTGATAGACTGCACAATTACAGACAATGATTACAATTAGAAGAAAACTAAGAATGCATCTTCACCTAAACCAGTTTCCACTTGGAGTACTTGAAGTATCTGTCCATTGCTTAAAAGCCACTGCCCATAATACAGCAGCTCTGCTGTGGTCTTCTATTAATGACTTTAAGAATCCAGTTCCGAAGTGTAATGATTTCTACACAGTTTGAATTTATACAGAATCATAGAATACTTAACCTATAATGCTTACAGTTCCTAAGCATAGGAAGAGTAAGCCTGCACCAAAATGGTAAAAAATTTCAAAGTCTGAGTGACTTAACTGAGAAATAATTGAGAAATAACTGGATATAGACTAGTTATAAAACTGACAATTTATCAGTGCCTGTTATAGCAAGAAACATTTTAATTTCTTTAATGTCACGCTACCTTCGATCTTTCCTCGTTGTTCTTTATTTTCCCTCTTAACTTCTGCCACCACTCTGAATTAGAAGGGTATTTCCATGACCTTTTCTTGAATTCTTCTAAGAGCTGGAACAATATTGAAATGTTGTAGAGGGTTCTTTCAACATGTTTAAAAGACAACAAAAGCATCAATAATAACATTATCAAGAACTATCCCAGCACAATCACAGTAACACTAATCAGAATCTTTAACATATAATTTGACAATGGACTGGATATACAACATTAATATACTGCCTGAAAAAATGGTTTTCCTTGAACAGCTGGGTTTTTTTTTTCTTTTATTTTTAACAGGCAAATTACTTCACATGAATCAGAGGAAATTGAGGTCAAAACCAGAGGACATGGGACATTACGTTACCTGCTCAGTCACGGCGTTTATGTCACCTAATAAAGTTGCAGCTGGCCTTACATTATTCCCCAGCTCTTCTGCACAAATATCAATCTGTATTTCAAAGATAAAAACAACCATTAACTCAAGGATATTAACCAGAACTTTTTCTTTCAGTTCAGGTGAGGAACATGCCCTAACATACATAGATGTCTAACATTGTCTTCATACCCTGTTTTGGCTGTACAGGTAACTTCCTTTGTTTTTCCTTGACATCAGGAAATCCTTTATACAAAGTAAAACCCTATGGCACATACCTATTTTAATCAAAGTCATATATATTCTTAAAGTTGACTGCTTGCATCTTTCAAGCTCCTGCAGACACTGCAGAACTTTATTACAGCATTGTATGTGAGCTAAAAATCTAGGCTCAGGTATACCCTGAAAGTCTATACAAAGCAGCAATTTTGTCACAGAGAAAACTGTGTGTTTGCTACTTGACAGCAAGAACTTAGTTAGCATGAAGAAACAGAAAAGTAACTTGCAACTACTGAAGCAAATCTATCAGTGATGCATGAGCCTTCTAGGATTACATAAACTGTTATTTTTGACCAGGTCACACCGACTATGAACTTAGTTAGTGTTTTAATACTAATCTCCGACTGTGAAAAAATTGAGACAAAAAAAAAATTTAAATTTTTTAGGAAGAGGAAACATAAAATATGTATTATTTGTAAAAATAATATTTGCAAAAATAACATGTTTTAAAAATTTAGCTTAAAAATTAATGCTATTGTGAAGTTTGGAACTTTAGACTATGTTCCAGGTCAGTGTAAGCAGGACAGCCAATATGTTGGATCAACTACTACTATTTGATCACGGAGTCTTGGAGAGGAGATTTTAAGGACACAATTCAAAGACTTCTCTTTCTAAGATTTGGCAGATTGTCAAATGCATTCATTAGTTAAACAGCCTTTCTTCCTCTTATTTAATTTCCAAGTGACTGAGCTCTTACATTATGACAGGATCTGAAAGCAGTTCTTTTTCAGAAAAAAATCACACAAGAGAGCAGTATGAAAGATTCCACAATTTCAAAGACAGTTTTCTTTCAATCATAGAAATTCCAATGCTCCAAAGATACAACAATATTGTGAGTCTAACCCTGTATTAGTCAACTGCATAGATGTGTCTGCCCTCCTCATTATAGTAGCGTCAAGCTCTTGATACTAGGAACAGTATTGTAAGCATTCTCAAAAAAATAAGGAAGTAAAAGGAATAATTAAAGATATCATAAGTATCTCTGGAGAATTACCATAGTTATATGCACCATACTGCACTGTCCATATGGCAGTATTTGCCACATGAAATACATTACCAAAATAATTTACAGTAATTGCTCTGGGCAATGCTGGAACAGAGAAGACTTCCATTAAATGATAATGATTTTCCTGCTTACCTGAATAACCTTTACATCCTGTTGATATCTCGGTGGAAGACCAAAATGCAAAATCCAATTCAACCTTGCACCAAGCAAGATGATTAGATCAGCATGCTGTAATGCCCTAATAAAGGGAAATGACAGAACCAGATAAGAAGGAATCACTATTACATTTAACAGTCTTTGCAAAATTAGAAGCAATCCTAACCACCACAGCAAACCCCAGAATACACATATAATTCTTCCTTCCTCAAAGCTGCTTGCTTAGCCTCAAAATCCTGTATCCTTTTATACAGCCAATCATCAAGCCATTCTTGAGTTAAGGAACTTAAGAAGAAAATTAATTACTATTTTCCTATTACAACATATATAGGAGAGGAATCATTACATTAGGAGACCAACAAGATGCTAGAATGATGCTGAAGTTAAAGCAAAAGGCTCACTATTGTGACACTGGCAAGAGTGGGTGGCAAAATTAAGACTGGTATGGGCCTCTCAGCTTAGTCTCCCATTAATTTACCTTCCAGATAGACAGACAGTATTTGGTATATTCTTTTATTCTCGACTCTTCCTAGCAGCATGCTTAACAGTGATAAATTAAAAAGTTCAGCAAAGGACAGCATTTTACTTTCAGGGTATATAAATGCTCCATCTGCAAACCAACTCTGTGCATATTCATACATAGTAGGGTTCTTAGGATCCATTCACATTAATTTTGCCAAAAGCCCAAAAAAACCCCTATTAAAAATTACTTTAAACACAGTCTTTCAGTGTAGTTTGAAATATCTTACTTTTCTTTATAAATAAAGTGCAATTTAGTGATAGGGTATTGCAAACATCACACAGAGACAACAGCTGGCAAAATTTCAACTGCAACTTGGGCAGTTCAAGCTTTTGTTTATGGTGTTAAAGTAAAAAGAAGGAGTTTGTCTTGTGCACAGAGTTAAACGTTTAACATAAAACTGTTTACCAGCTCTGTTTAATGTTACAAAATACACACTAGCAACATTAATACATCTACTTGCCATAGGTTTCATAGCTACAGAATATAATATATATCAAAGTATCTTCCTGGTCAGCATTCTGAAGTGATCCACTTAAATCTGTTGTCCCTTTTCCAGCAAGATCTTCAGTGCTCTACAGTGAAGTGCAAAATATTGTTGAAAAAATTTTTGTGGTAGGAATTTTCTCTTCCCTGGCATCTGTAGCCCACCAAAATTCCTAGCTGTTTCTCAGCTGTTAGGATTAGAAGCCTTGCTTTATATTTACGTTGATCTTGCTGCAGCTACACAATTTGGATGGTTATCAGGAACTACTCCTTTTGCCATTGGCGTAGGCAAAAAAGGCAGTCCACAAAGGTCCACCAACTTTCTGATGTTTTCAGCATGCGAATAAGCAGCACCTGAATGAAATGAAAGAGACTGCTTAATACTACAGAAACCAACTGTATTTGCTTGAACTTTAATTAAGCTGATTACATTATGGCAGAAGGAGTACTGTTTCCCATTATGAAAGCTGCCTGTTACTTTTCATTCTGAAGAACTCAAAACTAAACATGCCAAACCACAAATATCTGCAGTTAAAATTTCACATATTTTCAACAAAACCTTTTCTTTGCTTGGTTTCTTTTAAGACTTCAGCTGAACTATTTTATCAATTTTTATGAAACAGGGCAGGGAAAAACAGGAAATCTTGTTTATTTAAAATGACAAGTTTTTAGTGAGTGAAATTTAGTATTATGGGACAGAGACTTCTGCAACAGCAACACGAGATGACCTTTATGTTGTGTAATGTCATTTCTTGCTCACCCCCTGCTCCATAACAACCTGCCCAAAGACTCTACTATAAGCCTTTAGTGAAAAGAGAGAAGCACAAACAAGTCCTTGCAAAGGTATGTGTTTGTGCACACATTTCCTGTGATGCTGCAGCAGTACATGGCTGCTGAATTAAGCTTGCCCAGGCAACCTGAAATAACTGACTGGTCCTTGTGCAATGGCTTGAATCAGTGAGTCTTATATCCTGAAGAATATACTTTTGGAAATATTTCAAAAATTCTGCTAAAAACAATATATAGCACAAAGTCCAGGTACATTTGTTGAGTAGATTCTCAATTGTGGACATTGACAAAACACTTTTTTTTTTTTTTTTTGAGTTTTCCACCTTTCAGTTTCAGAGAACACCCTTTTTTAATGTGTATCCAGCCAGAGAGAAAAAAAACCAACATAACCTCTTCTTATCTACCTTCTGTTTTCAATTTCATTACCTAAACAATCATAAGATCCATCTAATTTCAATCATGGCATTCCCTAATTAAACATAGAGATCATTCCCCACATCTGCAGGAAAATATCCTGGGTTAAATGAGCTGGTTATTTTAATTCTGTTCCTAACTGACCTGTATCTTCAACAGAAACACCACTGCACTGGCTAACACTCCACAAGGAGGCACAAAATAAGTGAACCAGCACAGAAAATAATTACCCCCCATCTCTAGGAATTGATTACATTGGCAGAGTACAATGAAAAGTCTGTAAAACAGCAACAGCAGCAGCACCTGCTGTGTTGCTGTACATCCCTACAAAGGTAGGCTGGCACTTTCAGCAAGAACCAACAGAAAAATGACCTTTGGTTACTCTGATTCTTGCTATATATGCCAGAGCAGAAAATATAATTTCTTTACTAGAATTTGAGTTGCTTGGAATTTTGGAAGTGATCCCTTGGTATTGGCTCTAGGATTAAAGACAACAGTTATCTGATTTTTTCTATATAAACTTGTATTTTATCAATTGATTTTTCTTTAAGCTAGATGAAAAATAAACCATTACATAACGGAAAAAAAAATTCTAAAACCAGAGCAGATTTTAACATTGAATTCCAAAGAATTTTGTGTTTTTACTACTGGTTGGTTGGACTAAAAAGAAGATGGGTAACACTTCTGGGGAAAAGCAATCTGCTCTTGTCCTGAATGTGCACAGTTCAAAGCTACATCAAAGCATATTACCTTTGCCAATGATGAGCAGAGGCTGCTTGGAAAGAACAATGACAGAGGCTGCTTTGGATACAGCAGAGTGTTCAGCCATGCTGATGGGAGGTGGCAGGCAGCATTCCACATACCTGAAGCCAAGCAAAACAAAAGAGGCTCTTTGAAAAATTCAAAACAAGAAATGCTGAAAGACAAAAACTAGTGTTGAGCATAAAATTACAGTTGCTACACACCATGTTACAGCATTTATTAGAACAGGAAATATTTTTTTCAAAACAGGCTTTGAAGTTTCCCCTCCTTGTTTCTTTAATCTTGCAGGTAGTGTTTCAGAGATTTACAGAGTGACATCATTATATTACCACATTAACTCATTATTTTTTGCACATTTCATTACATACTGTAATCTGTATCATGTTATGATGGAATGTCACATTTAGAAGCTGGATTTTTTTTGGTTTAGGAAAATAAAATATGAAATTGACATATAAATTAATTTTCTTTTGTTCAATGACTTTAAAAATAATGAATGTAATCTTTACGCACTTGACAGAGCTCTTATTCACCTGAAGATTCACAAAATCCCCAGGTATGTCAATATAGCAGGAACCTGGACGACCATACATACTGGTTCTTACAGCCTAGAAAACATACATTCACAATTTTAATCACTGTTTGACAAGATTTTAAAAATATTTATATGCAAAAAAGCAAGAAAACTCTGCTGTAGGCAGACAAGGTACACAGTTTTATTTTGTTGATTCATCATACTGGAAGCTTCCATGGATTGATTTATACCAACAACATAACATTTTGACAGCTATTTATACTTTCTCTTATATACCAGCTGGAGCCTTTTAGCAGGTGTACAGTATTAGACTCTAAATTCTTTGTTTAATTTGCCATGAGACAAATGCATTATCAGCTGTCATGTTTGGAGATATAAAATTAAACATTAATGCTGAATTCTACTTAAAGTAGCACAGAGTAAAACCAGGATAACCAAATGCCTCCACTTTCTATTACTTTTGATCCCAGTTCTTCTATTGCAGGTAGATGCTGTGCTGAATTTGCACTTCTGGAAATAGAATGACTGTATGCAGAATTTAGGCTGACACGGCTGAAGGGCTGCTACAGCAGTACCAAAAGACTTCTCTAATCCTCTCTGAAGCACTGAGATAAGATATGTTTTTTCTCACTCTCAAAAAAGACCAACAGAGCCACAACCAAACTCAAACCCCAAACACAACCATCTCCACTGCCCCCCTCCAAATCTCCTTCACATGACAGTGATAAAACAGCTGAAGCATTACATTTCTAGTTACTACAACTCTCCCTAAAAGCATTTATTTAATAAAAATTTTCCAACTCTATCTGAAGATAACAAAAATCACTGCAGGGATCAGTAAGCATCAGATTGGACTAGGATCTATTTCTAGCCTATTCCATAACTTTGTTCACAAGGCAGAACCTCCTCAATTGTTAATTTACTCAATCAACCATCACCTCCTATCTGCCAGAGCAAATTACTCAGAATAACAACTATAAAAAAATAAGCCCTCAAAACTTAAACAGGAGACAGTTACCTGATGTTCTGTTGTTCATTTTGTATTTTTTCATACCTTTTCAATAACAGCAGGAATAACTTCCAGGCTGCTTGGGCGGACAGACAGCTTGTTGTACAGTCTGCCAGCTTCAACCTGAATAAAGGCAAATAACCATTGTATTGATTAATCAAAGTAATTTGCTCATTTCCACATGAATAAAATGAAAGAAATGCCAGATGAAAAGCAAAAAGGTGAAAGCTTTCCAGAGAAAAATGCAGTAGCAGCTAGTGAAAACTGTCAAAACCATACTCATTCCTCCAAGTGTTTAAGCTTTTTTTTTTTTTTTTTTTCATAAACAGGTTTATTTTCTTGGACATTTTGCTTTTGTCCATCTCAGAACAAACAAAGGAAATTTATACTAGCTGAAAACATAAAACAGGGTATGAATTCCAACATGAGAAGGAACAAAGACATTCCAGGCAACCTGCTGTATTTACACAATGTCAGTTTTAAACCAGTAGATGGAGCAAATCAACAGCATTATAAGATCTGCTAGGAAATGTTAGTGTTTGGGATTGTTTTTCCTAAAATAATGAAGAAACAAGAACTATTAAACTGCAACCTTCCTACAGAAAGTTATATGTCTGTGTACCTGTGGGAATTCTTGGAAAGCTCCCATGGTTTCCTGATTTCTGTCAGAAGAACCACCAATAACAATCAAAGGCCTAGAAAAGTATATTGAAAACAAACAAAAAAACCCTGTAAGAGTGTATATATATATATATGTATATATATACATAGCATCCACAGATCTCTAAAAGAATAGATACAGAATACAGAAATGGATTCTAAATATCAGAGTGTCAGCCAGTAGCCTTCCCAGCAGCTTCTGGGTCACCAGTTTTGGGACAATTTGGTCATATTAAGTGACTTGGATCACAGAAGTTCTAAAACCAAATCCCATTGCAGGCAATTTTCATTCAAGTTTGATAATGTGGGTGACACAGTGGTTTGAGGGAATGACAATACCTAATAAGGAATTAAAAAGTATTGATTGGTCCAAAAACTATTAAGATGTGTGTTTATAAAGGATATTGTAACAAGCACAAGCACTAGAACTAAGAAACAAGCTAGGATACAATTTTCCAAAAAGATTATGTTTTCTTTGTATACAATTTGGAACACAGTAAATTTAGCTGGCTGAGAGCACAACTCCCTGCATTCTGTTTTTAGTAAAAAAACTCCAAAACTGAAAGAAACAGACAAAAAATTAACATGCCTGCAAGCAGTCCTGGACTTAAATCAGTTCACAGCTATGCGAAGAAGGCAGTATTATTTTACAGTGAGGGTTATACATTCCACAGGAGCACATTTTTACACAAAATATAATAAATAATTTTCCTACAGTGAATGAAAACCTGTCTTTTATTCAAATTGTAGGTCAAACTCCTTAAAATGCTAAGTGCTGGGTCAACAGATGAAGTTGTTTTATTAATCTTATTCATCCACACTATATTGAAATATTGGGTCTATAGCTTTCTAGGCTTTTTTTCTTAAACAATTTCTCTTCAGATCTGGCCTTTCCTTTGACTGCATTTATCTGTACAATGTATCAAGCTAAAACATGTGCAGGGTGTTCCATGCATAATCCTAAACTTAATCACCCATAAGACTTGGGGATATGTGTATCTAGATCTGAGCTTCATAACCAGGCCATTTCTGTGCCATAAATCAAAAATCTCAGTTCAAATCCCCTGGAGCAATGTAATGAGAACTTCAGGCTGCATCTCACCTCCATGAAAAATCGTTATGGAAAAACTCACTTGGTGGCTGCTCTACTTATTTCATTCTGCTTATTCTCTCCCCTCAGCAAAATGATTATTACTATCCAAGACTGTTTGACAGCGACAAACCCTATGTTCCTCTCACTTGCTTTTTCCCAATTTATTTAAATATTTTAATGAACAAAGTAACTACTACTTCCCAATAATGACATACAATTACAAAGCTGGTCTACTATTTAGAAAGCTAGCTCCAACGGCTATATCTTGAAATGGTTTTGTTTTGCCCTTGAAATTTTAAATAATTCTGACTAGAAAGAAATTTTTCCCTCAAGGAAATCATTGTACTACTGTCACAATATTGTAGACATTTTGATGAGCAGTGCTTATAAAGCAAGGCAAAAACAACAGTGAAGCAGAAAGAACATTTGACTATAATGAAACCAATAATGGTAAGTCTTATGGACTTGCAGGAGAAGAACTTTAGTAAACTGAAAAAAAATTTAACTGCAATTTCAGCATGCTTGTGTTTACTCCAAATCTTACCAACTATCACACACTTTGGAGTTTATTGTCATAGCCAGACTGCGGTACAAAGTCTTGCTCAGAATGAGACAGGAAAACAGGCAGCAGTATGGCAGATAATTTTCAGCGTGAAGTATCAAGAGGTTTTACCCTTGAAAATGCAGCTTACCCTCAGAAATGTCTCCTGCAAATCCATAGTAAATTACATACACATTTCTTTCTTATAATCAAACTCCTGACTGTTCAAAAGCAAGGTTTTCCTATAATCTTTTTTAGCCTAAGGTCAAATAGTGACAGCAAACTTTAGTCAGTAACTCATATTTAAAAAAAAGAATTTGAACACTAGAGGACTTTTTTCAAAATGTCAGATTTGATTTGTAGTGTTCCCATTACTGAGCTTCCCTTGTCCATCAGCCACTGCTAATTCAGTGCTCCAGATCACAGTGCTCGGGATCACATTCTGTTTTGTGAACATATCTGCTTGGTATTGCTACAGCTTCTTCCCAAAATACCTCAGTATAGCTTTCTGAACAGCTTTCAGTGGCAGACCAGACAAAGCTGTCACATCTCAGTGAAGGCTTATAGGAGTAAATACTATCCCTCTGTACATCATTTAATTCAATACTTAATTACTGCTCTAAATGTCTGTGTGGGGAGCAAACAGGGATTTTAACAATGCAGTTGTCAATGTACTCACGAATGAAATACAGTAATTCAAAGGCAGTATGAATTGAAGTTTAACAAACACCTTTAAGATGATCTCCACGATCATGAGAGCATTACAGGCTAATATTGACTTCATCTTCAAACACATCCATACAGCCAGCTATACTGATAGATTTTCTAATATGCACAATATGAGATAGGACAAAACCAAGAATTTTATCCATGAGAACACAGAAAATGTAACTAAATTAATTTAAAGGTTGATAAAGGAAGAATTCCTTTCTTATTATCCACATGAAAGGGAAAAAAAGTAAAATACTAAATACTGTGGAGCTCAATATCTGAAACAAGTAAAAACACACAATTATTGAAATTTTAAAGGGAAATGCAGTTGAATTACCAGCAGTTAATGGTTGCATTTGCCATCCCACCAAGGGTGTGTAAGAAACCTGGACCGGACACCACAAGACATACTCCTGGTCTACACAGAAAATACAAAAAGAAAAAAGAGGAAGAGAGAAAAGGAAAGTGAGCACAGGGAACACCAAATAAATAATCAACAAAAATGAGTAAGGTGCTGAAATACAGAACATTAAAGTTTTACCGATGTCACCAAAACTCATGAATGGCTAGGAATTTGTATGAATGACTACAGGAAGACATGGAAATCAGAAACTATGAAGCTGTATCAATCCAATTAGAAAAGCAAGTGACCAATTATGTACCACCCACACAGAGGTGGGCAATACATACAGGCTTATTATTCTAACACAGCTCCTGACTTCTTCTATCACATCTGCTCTGCCATCTAACATTTATATGCAATTTGGTTATGTTTGCAGTTTTATCAGCAGTTACCAATGAAGAAAGCTCACAATGGAAGAAGTGCATCTGATTCAACACAAATTTTACTGAAATTTAATTCAGGCAGAGACACTTGCTATTCCAGGTGATGAGATAAAAAAATGGTAATTCTTAACTAGTGAGCATTTCTTAACAGCTTTACACACTCTTTACATACCTGCCAGTCAAATATCCAACAGCAGATGCAGCATAGCAGGCCTGTTGAAAATACTGGAGTTAATGATACTATTATTACTATTATTTATACATTTAATGATATTTTGTACATAACTTTCAACAAAAATACTGAAAATAAGGAAGTACAGATTCTTCCCTGACTATAGGAGCTTAAATGTAAGTAAAACTCCATTTCACCCTTCACACTATTAGAAGTGTCCATGAAGATTAATATGAAAAATCTCAAGACTCTTCTCCACTTCTCTCCACATTTCAGGCTCCTGTTGTTACAAGATATTACGTTAGGATTATTTGGGATTTGAAAAAGAAAAAAATCAACCAGTTCAAAAAACCCAACTAAAATCAGGGAAGAAAAATGAATAGAACAAAATACAAAACTTCTGCTTTCCACTGCCTTCTGGATGAACATGAACATGGAAGAGGGACTTGCAAGAGAAAGACAACAAGCAGAAATGCAGCCATTCTGAATTGCATTTCAGAAATCAAGCAAAAGGTTGAAATCTCACATTGGAGAGCATAATTAGATGATTTGGGATTGTCTTTTACAAGCTGAGCTGCTGAAATACATCTCACTCCACTTTGGTACCACACATTTAAAGAAAAAATATGTTTTGAATTAAATCACAAAAAGTAACATCTACACCATGTGTTGGCATAGCTCACCTGCAGTGTTATTGCAGAGTACGTTTTTAAGCTATTCCTGTAGTGATATTAAACATTTGGATATAAATTTCACCTGGCAAAGTGACAGCATGTGATCAAGGAGTTTACAGGTGACAACAGAACTCAAGAATTCACATGTGACATTGTGCAGTCTCTCATATTTTCATACTCCTGTCTTGAAATCAGTGAGTTCTAACACTTAATGGAAAAAAACCCTCATTTTGCAATATTTTGTAATTTTTTAAAGTAAGCTTCTGGTCTTAGAACCTACCTCTTTCATTTTTAAATACAGTGAAGATCTGATTTTAGCTATAATTGGGTACTCTGGTGATAAGATGCTCACTTTAGTTCCAGCTGCCATTATTAAAGGGTTCTTTGAGCCCTATTCCCTTCACAGCGGCACCAACTCCAGCATATTGTATGCTCACAACTAACTTAGGATACAAATATCAAGAGATTGCTTTCAATATGTAGTGATAATTATTAGCAAAGATTAAGAACTAACATAAACAATGTGTTTTGTTAACAAATAAACATATAGTAAAGGGGGTTTTAAAGTTTAGAACTGAGCTGGGTTATCAGTCTTCTGAACAACTGCAGCAATCTCTAATTACCCAAGGACAGATACAAAAAACACATGACCCTGTGAAGTTGCAACACAGCTTTCACTGTTCAAAGGGCATGTGGGTGCAGGCGAGCTGCTTCTGGCAAACTTACACCACACTACAGGCCAAAGGAGACCAGCTTATGGGTGTTGGTAGTGCTACTTTTAGCTTCATGGTTTTATCAGGTGCTTCTATTCTGCAGTTTTATGAGCTTTTCACAGAATTATTATGGTTCGAAAAGACCTCCAAGATCACTAAGTCCAACCTGTGACCAATTACCATCTTGTCAGCTGGAGCATGGCCCTAAGTGCCACATCCAGCTGTTTTTGAACACCTCCAGGGATGGTGACTCCACCATTGTCCTGGGCAGAATAAGAACATAAGGATGCCAACCAGCAAGTACAGTGCTTGATTATTATCTCACCATGAGATTTTATTCTGTTTGAACTGGTTTATGGGCCCTGTTTCCTATTAACACTACTAATTTAAATTTTATCACTTTTACAGGGAAATTCTTTTGCTACATCTGGCCTAGAAATGAGGTAGAAACTCAACCCTTGGAGAAAAAACCCTTAATTTTCCATATATCGTATAGAGCTGGCTTCACCAACAGAGGAGGCAGCTGTATACACATCCTCCACAGCCAGATCACACAACTGAGACATTTAAAATGATGACATGTATATACTGATTATATCTTGAATATACTATATATAACCTGTCACTCTTTGCCAAGAAATGACTCTATTATTCACTGAGGATAAAGAACAAACCAAAACTCACTACAAGATGCAGCTTCATTCCTCCTTTTTGAGTCCCCAAAGAAGAGAAATTCTGACATTTTGACATTAATTGTGCTGTTTTTATTCCACTAAACAAAAGCAGCTCATTATTGATCAGCAGAGTGTTTTTTGTCTCCTTCATTTAGTAAACACTAATGAATAGAACATCTCATTTGGTAGTGCAAAGCAATCTTCTCTGTTAAGTACAGACACATGAGGAAATTAATTTTAATCATGTTAGTAACCACAGCTAAACTAAAATATTTGCTAAATGGCCTACAGGAATATAAAGATTGTGCCAAATTCCCAGTTCTTCAAAGACTCAAATACACCTTTAAAACAGGTTTGTGTATGTTTGGCTCTCTCATATGTTACAGATTTTCCATAGAGACATGCATTCCTCTAAATTCTCACATTCCAATGTAACACTGTAAGGAGTAGACAGCAAAAAACATACAGCTTACAACCACCTGATTTAGAAGAACTACTGTAACAATATTTTGTTAAGGACTGGGACAATCCTAAAGGTTATTAACTACATAAATTAAGGAAAACTAGCAACTGCTGTAGATCAGGTATGGAAAGTTGCTGGTCCCTCTGCCACCAGTTCAGCAGCTAGCAGCCAGCTCCCCATCTTCTGCAGCAACCCTTGGAAACAACCTATAAACACAAGGTTATTATCTTCAACCTCAGACTACACAAGAAACTACTGAGATTAAAGAGTTACTACTGTGGTAAACCAAACAAATGCAGAACTAGGGGTGTAACATCAAAATGCTGAGGAGCTTGGCTCTTAATTTCTGACACCTACACAAGAAAGTTGAAATATACATAAATAAGAGAGTCTAAGTATATGCTCATGTGCACTTGGAAGCATTATTACTTGCTATGGTTTGCCATTCTGTGAGCTTTTAAAACACAGTTAAGGAAAAAACATATAATTATTTAAATTGTCAGAATAAGTTTATTGATCAACAGGAAAACTTTCCTCTTTGGGCACTTAAGAACACAACACAGACAAGGAGAAAAAAAGTAAAGGAGCAGGTAATGAAGTCCTAAAAAGAACTAAAATACAGTTGGAGTGAGAATGACAATACTGGGAAGTGTGTAAAAAGCTAGAGAAAAACAAAAAGCCCTGGATGAGCATCTCAAAACCTGGCAGATAATATCTGACAGTATATCACTTGAAGGAGATAACTTTTTATAATTTTTCTGTTCTCAATCACATGCTGTCTTGAAATTCTTTTTTTCTTTCCTCCTATCCTTGTGCCCTTATTGGAGAATGGCATTTCTAAATGAAAGAAGATGCAATTCCTTTAACTGAAAAGGAGGGGCCACTTTAAAATGGAAATGGGAAAAGAAGGGCACAAGGAAACACTCAACCCAATGCACCAATGTTCTCTATTATTCCAAAATAACAGTGGCTGCTTCTGTATAGGTTCTTTAAAGGGAAATTCAGAGACTACATTATTTCTAGTAGGAAAACTTAAACTGGGTTTCATTCCATTGTAAAACAGTTAAGGAAAGGGTTGGTCCTATTACAGATATATACTTACAGCTTGTTCATTTCTCATTCCCACATATTTTATTCCAACAGACTGGGCTGCAATTGCGATTTCAGTGACTGGAATACCAACAATGCCAAACATGTATTCAATATTCTATAAAGAAAAACGTTGAGAAAAGTCAGATTTTTTCCCAAAAGACAGCTTTAATAAGCATGTGCTAACAAACACAGACATGCTAACTGCACAGGCAATCTAAAACTAAAATGTAACATATATTGTCACAGAGAAGCTCACAGGTCACCGTGGAAACATCAGCTGATGTTTGCAGCTCAGCCCCGTGGTTGTGAAAGCTCTGAATTTTGGGAGTTTACAAGCAGTGGGACAATGGTTCAGTGCCTCAATGAACGTGTGTTTAGTGCTTTCCACTGAGCAATTCTTACCCGGGACGTCTCTGCTATGTCACTTTCCTGATTCTCAGTACGTCAGCTTCCTCTACTCTAAAAATGCCTCATGGCACCTTGTGTTCTCACACTTTCACAGAAAATTAACGGCAAAAAGCCCCCAAGAAATGGCTGGGAAAGTACCGTGCCCACAGAAACACAGAGATGAAGAAGACTACACCTGTCTGGATTACAACTGAACTACTTTTCTGTTTCACAGGCCAAACGCAAAGTCTTCTCCCAAGACCCGTGCCAGGCCTGCAGCATCTCGAGTTTACAGACAGCGCAGAGTTTTCGTCGCTGTAAAGGAGGCGCAGGAGGTACATCCAGCTGTCACGGGCAGAGCCGCAGAGGACCCTCGGCATCGCCTGGTGGTAACGGGGGATCGGCTGAGCTCGGGAGGGGGATGCTTGGGAATGGGGAGGCCTTCCAGAAGAGGGGAATCAATGTCGGCCTGGGGAACACCGCCCGGAGGCCGGGCCGCTCCTGGGGCTGTGCGGCGGAACCTCCCTTCCTCTCCCGCCCTCCCACAAAGCGGCGGGGCGAGCCCTTTCCGTCCGCCCCCGGGAGAGCGGCGGTGCCGGTCGGGGTGAGTCCGGCCGCACACATTCACTCGCCGCAGGCTATCCCGGACCGCAGGCTGCCGGTCCCGGTCCCCGCCCCCGCGCTCTTACTTGCGCCTTGAGGGCCTGGGCGATGAGCTGCGCTCCGCTGACCGCCTCGCCCTCCATGCCGGCCCCGCTGCCCCGGCCCCGCTGCCCGCCTGGACCGGGCCGGACCGGCACCCGGGGCGAAGGGCGCGCGCAGTGACTGACAGGCGGCTCGGCCAATCAGGCAGCGGAGGGGGCGGCCCTGAGGGACCCACCCCTGACCCGGCTGGCGGGCGGCGCGGGGCGGAGACCGGGGTAGCTTCCTATTGGCCAGCGCGGGCAGCCAATCAGAGGCCGCGAGGCGCCGGCCCTGCAGCGTGAGGCTCGCGGCGCGCGGGGTCGGGAGCGGGACCCGTCCCCGGTCGGGTCTTCCCGGGGTCGGCCGGGCTGGGAGGAATCGCGCTGGGAGGGATCGCTGCAGGCCCGGCAGCGGCCCCGGTGGCGTCCGTGAGCCGCGGGGCTGCCCAGTACCCGGGACAGCCGCCCCGAGCGCTCCGGCGGTATGGGGCTGGTCAGAGGTGGCGAGCACGCAGCGGGGCAAAGGACAGGCGTTGTGTGAGGGGCCGGCGCGCGGCAGGAGAAGCGCCAGAGGAGTGCGAGACACTCTGACAAAATCCCAGCTGAGGGATGGCGCACCGGCTCTGCCCATCCCGGCACGTGTCGCTGAAGTGACACAGGTGACAGCATGTCCTTGCCTCGCGGTCCGGCTTGTCCGTGCCACCGCCCGGTTTGTCCAGCCAAACCACTGACGATAGCAGCGCTCCATTCGCCCTCAAGCGCCAAACAACAACAAAACATAGGTGACAAAACACAGATGGCATAGATTACAAAAACCTTCACAAAACCTACATTATAAAATACTGTAATATAATGCAGCAAATAAAAGCAGTAGACATGAGGTATCAGTGGAAACCCCCTTGAATTTCACTATATTTTATGTATTTTTAAAATAGGTTGTATAATATATAGCAGAATGGCAGCAACATCACAATCCATGGTTATCATTCAACCTAAAAAGCACTTTATTTTTTCATAGCCAACTGAATATTTGCCTAGTAATCATTATTGTTTATGTTACTATTATTACTGTTTATGTTGCTATTTATGTTACTATACTATATGTTGGGCATAGCTAAACATGCATTTGCTGTTAATCACTTAGGAGGACCTAGACTAGTGCTGTGCTACCTCTTGTTACTTCAGATTCTGCTGAGTGTAGAATTGTGAAGAAGAAGGGTATGTGTTGCTTTTCTCTGTGTCTACATCCAGGTGTGGTTACAGGTGACAGACTTCTAAGCTTCCAAAGCTGTTGAAAAGTGAGTGACTGGATGCTTTACTTCACAACACACTGAGATCAGATGGTTCTGAAAAGGTGAATAGGAAAACGATACAGTGTGACTGAGGGGGAAACTTGGCATCCAAACTTGGACACCAGTCTTTTTACCCTTTGTGAGGAACTATAGCTGGAATATTGTGACTGCATGACAGTAATACTGCTATGAAATATTTCTACTTGGGCGACATGATCCTGCTGAAGCTTGTCTGTTAGGCAAAGGACCACATAAATCACAGGAAAGGGACGTAAAAAGAGAGAAAATTGTAAAGTATTTCAGGTAATGAAAATTTAAAGTCATGGCTCAGGTGAGGTGACAGCTCTGTAGATCCTAAGCAAATTAACTTCTCTTCAAGGAAAGGATTTATGAGATGGTGTGACATCTTCTAGTAGTAAAAACATCCAGAGTGTGGCAGAGACACACTGATTGGAATCTCAACAGCCTAAGGGCTGAGTAAACCCTATTGGTATCCTTATTTTGGCCGGAGAGTTTAATATACCCAAGCCCAGCCTTGGGGCTTGTCATGGCTCTGTGTGTTAGAAGCAATCCATGAGAGAGCAGAGTCCTGTTTAAGCTGTCAGACAGGAAAGGCTTTAGGGAGCACTCACACAAGTGCTCAGCCATCATCTGTAGGACTAGCAGTAATCACAACCCAGAGCTGGACTCAGAGGAATTATTTTAGTTATTTTAGTTGCCCCAGGTTCAGCCAGATGGGCTTGTGTAGTTGCACTTTTGGTGCTAAACCTCTTGTGCATCTAAATGAGCAAAAGATTCAGATTAGTACTTTTGAGTGTTTCTGACCACTAGGAAATGAAACTTTGTAGAAAAATAAGACCTCTCCAAGCATGTTTGTAAAATACAACGTTTTGTAGAGGCTCATTACCAGTTAATTTTTTTTTAATTAGTGTGTTTGGATTTTAAAAAGGCAGTTTTTCTAATGCATAGCAATTCCATCTTGTGATCTGAAACTCTCCAGCTTTTTCCATCACTAGTAATGATGAATTCTAATTACATCTTAGTTGACAACTTTATTAAGGAGCAGCTGACTAGAACCCATTCCTGCCCTAAATAGGCATTTTGGCTTTGAAGGGGTGACAAGAAATAGAAAAGAGAGTTTTGTCAGTGAAGTGCAACACAGCTTGTTTATTTTCAGTATGTTCCTTAACTGTGAGAGGTTTCTCACCCCTGAACTCCCTCCTCCTGCTACTGCTTTATATCTTCACGTGTGCTTTGGTATTTCAGTTGCAAGGCTGAGCTGCACAGGACAAGGAGGCCCCTCCACCCCTGGTATGCATTGCCAAATCTCTCCCCAAAAGTACCAAATGTTTTCCTCAACATGCAGAATAGCAACGATAGTTTGTCATACATCATTTTTCAAAACTGTTCACATAAATGCAGTATCTTGAATCCATCTGATTACAGAGAGGCCAAGGTTTTATTCTGTTTTCATCATACTTTAAATAAATTTACCCTTGAAGGCACATATGTATGGACACATTGGCTAATTAAAGCTCAAGAAAATAGGAATATGTAGTTGAGCTTATCAGCATTGAGCAGCTAAGTTACTCCTGTACCCTTAGAAGTGTTACTATTATGCGTTAAGACCTTTTGGTGGAGCAAACAATTCTCCTGCCTACCATGGGCACCAAGGTTATGATTTTGCTGTCCTACATAATGCTTTTTCCATTTGCTCATTGTTAGGTGCTAAGCAGTTGGTGTTTAGGGAAAAAAGAAGCAGTATCAAGGATTGTTATTAGCTGCTTTTCACCCTGGAATTCAAGCAAGGAGATATTTTCACTTAACTTGCTATAGACTTTCTTTTTTTAGGTACAAAACTACATTTAACAGAACATGAATAAAAATAAGACTGTGATTAGTTTAGAATTGATCTTTTTTTTACTGCTGAACTTTAGAGAAGTCTCTTCATGCATGTGTCTGTCAGTCTTTATTTGCTTTGGAAAAATTCAGGGAGCTGTAGATCACAAAGACTGAAGGGCACTAAGAGTGTTTTGGAACTTTTTTTTTTCTTGGATACAAGAGCACAAATACAATTAAAAAGTCAGTAACTGAACTTAGAGCTATCAATATATAGCACCAGTAATCTCTCCTGCGCTCTTTCAACTTCACTGATATTTGGGATTTAATTGCTTAATGATACTAGTGACACTGTGGTGACAAATACAGAATTCTCATGTTGTGAGAATAATTCTGAATAAAAAAGCATTTCTGTAGTCTTTCTGAACTGTTGCACAACCATTGACTGTGTCAGTCCTTGTTCTAAGTCCTTTCCTAACTTGTGAAGTCAAAAGGTTATATGGGAAGCCCATATTGCAGAGAGTGCCCCAGCCTTCCAGACTCAATAATTCTTCATTTTTTTCCTAAGAAAAGCTAACTAATGCAAATTTTCTCCATTTTGTATAGATTCTTTGATTTATTTTTGTTACTATGAAAGCATTTTTAAACTTACTTATCTGCGTTGCGTGGGAGGAATGGAGATCTGAATTGCACTCAACATTTTTATAAGTGTTCAAAAAAAGCTGCACTATAGAGAAATATTTACCTATTTCATATGTGGAGTTAGAATACAGTGAATTCATAATCCATTAGGAGAGGCATTTTCATGATAGACGCAGAAGTATTGTCTAGTGTAATTCTCTTGGCAATTATTTGTTCCAGTGTTGATAAAATAAGTCCTACTTCTGCTTGACTGCTAAATGCAGTCTCCAAGTAATTTTAGGAAATGCTACTTTTAAATACAACTCTCATTACTGAATGGGGGAGAAACTGCAAATTTGTGAGCTGCTTTAAACTTTTCTCAAAAATGTTTTGATATATGGTGAAATAATCTATGAATAAATGTTAATTATAAAGGGAAACCAAGCAAGGAGATCACTAGAACTGTATATAAAGCTTAAATACTTTTGAACAGGACACAGTTGTTTAAAGAACCAGTGTAGATGGATTCAAGGTTTAGAAACAACTTCAGGAACTTAAAAGCACCACACTGCTGAGAGCCTTAGTTACCATCTACATTTAATTGTAAATTTAAATTCCTGCCATGATATTTTTCTCAAGCTCCCCCCGCCCAACCTGTCTGGGGTTTTTTTCCTCTAGATTTATGGCATTCACCATGGTGGCTCTGTGCTGGCAGCTGCCCATCTGCTTTCTCTTCTATCAAGTGGTCTCGGGAAGAGTGAGGAGGGAGGGGCACTACGTGGCGGCTGTGTACGAGCACGAGTCCATCCTGAGCCCGACCCCGGCGGCGCTGGTGGAGCGACGCTCCGCGCTGGAGCTCATGGGCCGGAACCTCGACATCTATGAGCAGCAAGTGCTGGCTGCTGCCAGGCAGGTGTGGCCCAGCTCCAGGCAGCACTTGTGTGTGCCCTGGGTATATATAGAGGAAGTGCTTTTTGAAGATAATCTTTCACATTTGTGTTCCCAGGCAACTAAAGCCATATTTGTATCCCTAACTATGGTCTGGGTTCTCAGACGATCTGACCTGCCAGCAGCTCTGAAAAAGAAGCAGGCGAATTAGTATCCCGCCTGCCTCGGGCTATTCCAAGCTTGGAAAAACACGCCCATCATTATTTATTATAGGGAAATTAATTTTCTATTTTGGTCAGAATACCTAGCTCCTTTCTGCTTTCTTAAATGGAAGGGGTTCCTTGAAAGTTTGTCTTGCTGGCAGCTGTCTTGAGATTGGTTTTATTCCAGTGCTCTCAATGGAAATTCCTGAATGTTTCTAAAAACGAAGGAAGTCAAATGCTTTGGAAATGAATGTTCTGCTTTTAACAACTTTGTGCAACTAAAATTTTCCATTCCTTTCTTCTACCCACCATGGAATGGTTCTCAGTCTAAATATATTTAGAGGAGAGGGACTAGTATTGCCAGCTGTTCTTAGGCACAGCCCTCTTTCCTCCCCTCCCAAGAAAACCCAGGCTGGTTCTAGTGACAGGAAGCAAGTGTTACTGGCCCTACACAGAGAAGAACTGACTTGCAATTTTCAGAGATCTGTTGTTCTGGGAGAGAATAATTACTACTTTTATATAATTTGAAAATGTGATATTATTTTTTTTGAGAAGTTCAGATGATTGGGCAGAAGTATAATAGCAATTTTTATGCAGCCCTGCACCCAAGACACATAAATTATCCCAAAGCCATCACATAGGTAACATGTTTTTGCTGACTTTTGAAAACTAACAGGAATTTGAGTCACTGGTGCTGTGTCTGATTTAAGAAGAATCCACCTCATTTTTAGGAACAATTCGGATCTCCCTGAATTTCAGGCAGAGCCTCTGGTGTGGCTACATTTCTACAAGACTATGAACTGCTTTCACAGTGAAGCTGTTTCTGAAATCAACACTCACAGTACCCTTTACTATAATGGGATTTAGAGATGTCTCTTCATGGATGTGTCTGTTAGTCTGTATTTGCTTTGGAAAAATTCAGGGAGCTGTACCTAATTAATTAAGTGATGCTGCACCTTTGACAAAGTGTATCTGCAAATAGCATCATTCTGATAAAAAAATTAAGACAAGTTTTAACATCATCAGTCTTTAACCTGAATGATGACATTCTCATAACTTGTGTGAAGGGAGGATACCTTTGGTAAGAAATTGGATGTAGTATGCTCTTATTTGCATGCCCTTAAAATAATGTCAAATGCATTATTTTTCAAGATAAAGGTATGTGTCAGGTTAAACAAGTTTTCTTTATACACAGATATACACCTACTACATAGTTCCACCTACTATGAAGCTGAAGAAAAGACATCTTCAAGCTATACCATTGGCAAAACATAATTCGGTTATCCTTAACTTACTTTAGCTCTTTTTACCCATGAGATCCCCCCTTTTCCTTTGCTTTGCCTACAAAACATGTCTTTGCTTTACATACAGGGGGCACAGATTATTGTTTTTCCTGAAGATGGAATCCATGGCTTCAACTTCACCAGAAGCTCCATTTACCCTTACTTGGATTTTGTTCCGCATTCACACTCTGGGAAGTGGAATCCCTGCAGAGAGCCCTATTTGTACAATGACACAGAGGTAAATGTAGGGGTGATGCCTGCAGGGGTGGGATAACTGAATGCTCCAAGTGGGAAATAGTTCAAGTTGGTTTGCTTAGGGAAGTAAGCAAGAAGTTTAACAACTCCGAGTACCAGATTCTGTTTTCATGGATGCTCAAGCTCTGCTGGTTTCATTCTTAGCAGAGGAGGGTTTAGATCCATACATGCAAGGAGATCAGTTCTGTATGAACCATCTGGATTTGTCATCTCCTCCTCCACAACCTCTGAAATGGTTACTGCTCTCGTGTATGATCTGTTGTGTATGGTTTTAGTTTGAACAACATTGGTTTATAGAAAACAAGACAGTAGTATCTTCCCTTTTGGTGCATTCTTGTTACCTGGCTTTAATGACTTAATGACATCACAGCATTCTGACTCAGCAATCATTGTCAAATGATTAGCACAAGTAACAGGACTTACCTGCTACAACGTAATAGAAGTCACAGCTTCGCACAGACCAAGCGTGATTACATAAGATATGACCTGGATGTTACAAAAATAGTATTGTCACTGACTGTTCTGGATCTAAACTGAAAATAACCATGCTCAGTAAATACAGACTGCTAGTTCTTCCAGTAATCAATATAATGAAAGAAATCATGCCTGTACCTAGTGAGCAGGATTTGTGTGTGAACATGAATCGCAGTTGTAAACAATGCTCTATTTGAATCTTTGTTACCAATGATCATGGCCAAGCAAGCAAGAACTTATTTTGCCATTCACATGCTGTTTGGAGATCGCAGTAATGTCAGTCTTTGGTACAGCACTCTGTGTTGTGGAAGAAATATCCCAGTAATAAAGTGGTCTGCAATGTTTTCTATTTCTTTGCTGTAATATGCAAGATCTATCCCTTTCCATCTCTGCTTCTCTAAGTCATAGGTAGTAATTGCTTTTTAAAAATTTATAGTAAGAAAATCCAGGTGTCCAGGTGCAGATGATCATTATTAGACATTTGCTGTTCTAAAGGCACACACAGATGTGTTGTGCTGCCTTGGCAAAGTTTTCAGTTGACCTACAGTGTTTTAAAGTCATTGGTGCTCCTAAAAGTCACAAGTTTCTAAAAATTAACACCCTTGGAATAGATTTATTTACTGCCTTCCTTCTGAGGAAATAAAACTTAGACAATTTTTTTCAGAGCTGTTTTAAAATAAACAGCTGAAATAAATTTCTGCCTACAAAGCTACTACTTCCAGTAACTCTTGTCACAAAATCATCAGTGCTTTTAAATTTTACAGATATGGTTAAATGTGTTCAATTTTGAATTTCCAAAATAATAATTTGGATAGTATTAAGTAAGTCATAGATGCTTAAGTAAAACTTAACTCATCACATTCTGAAGCACTCACATTTCTCCATGCTGTTCTCCAGGTCATTCAGCGCCTGAGCTGCATGGCTCTGAAGAACAAGATATTCCTTGTGGCCAACTTAGGGACCAAGCAGCCGTGTGAGCACTCGGATCCTCGGTGCCCGTCGGACGGGAGGTACCAGTTCAACACCAACGTGGCGTTTGCCGCGGACGGCGCGCTGCTGGCCACGTATCGCAAACACAATCTGTACTTTGAGTACGCTTTTGACACCCCTCCAGAGCCAGACTATGCATTCTTTGACACCCCTTTTGCTGGCAAGTTTGGCATGTTCACTTGCTTTGATATACTCTTTTTTGAGCCTGCAGTGAACCTCATCAGACAATACAGTTTGAAGCAAATTGTTTATCCAACTGCCTGGATGAACCAGCTCCCACTTCTGTCTGCTGTAGAGTTTCAACAAGCTTTTGCAACAGCTTTCAATGTCAATATTTTAGCAGCCAACATCCACCACCCTACCTTGGGCATGACAGGGAGTGGCATATACACTCCAGTCAAATCATTCATCTACCACAACATGGAAAGTTATGGTGGCAAGCTCATAGTAGCAGAAATTCCTGTGAATACTGCAGATTATAAAACCAATTTAGAGAGTAATGAAAGATTTAGAGAGAACTTACATGACTCATGCAGCACCTCTACAAGCACCTCACTGGATGACGAAGTTTGCTATAAGGAGCAAGAAGAGACTCCTAGCAGAGAATCTGAAAAAGGAAAGGAACAGTCACCTCCTTCCTTTTATGCAGAAATGATGTATGACAACTTCACTTTTGTTCCGTTATGGGGGGAAAAGGGAGAGCTCCAGGTTTGTGCCAATACCCTTTGTTGTTACTTGAACTATCAGAGAGCTGTTCTAACTGAGGAATTATATGCTTTGGGAGTTTTTGATGGGCTCCATACAGTGCATGGCACATACTATGTCCAGGCCTGTGCCTTGGTGAAATGTGGTGGTCTCAGCTTTAGCACTTGTGGACAGGAGGTCACAGATGCCACTGCTCTGATAGATTTCCAGCTATGGGGAAATATGAGCACCCCTTACATCTTTCCCTTGTTGCTGACATCTGGTGTTACCTTGGACTTTGCTGATCACATGGGCTGGAAAAACAACTACTATTTCCTTAGCAAAAATAGAACATCTGCTGGCCTCCTGACAGCTGCTCTCTATGGACGATGGTATGAAAAGGACTAGCACAGATACTTCACTGAGTCAGAAAACAGCTGCCCATATGTTCAGAGTCTGTATCTTAACAGAAATTGTTAAATATCCATATTTGCTAGAGGTTCAGGTGTGTTTGTCCCATCACTGCCTGATTAGGTCCCACATTTGAAATAATGGCTGTAAGTACAGTTTGTATCCTGGCAGTTTATGTCCTACAAGGAGTGAAATAACTGCCTTGCAAAGGTAAAGTTTTGCTGTGATCTGGTGAGATGATTTATACCAGAAAATATCACTTCTCATTTCAACTGAATTTGTTCTTTTTAATTTAACCCTTTGGTTTTTGGGGGTCCCGGCTGGGAGTATGGAAATTAATAGAATGGAAAACTATTGCAAGGAAAAAAAAAAAACCACAAAACCCAAAGGAAGACACAAATATTGTGCATAACACAGACAAGAACATGAAGGTGTACACACATATAACTTTTATGTGCTGAGGTTCTGATTTCTGGTTAGGGTGCCATGATTTTTTTTTTTAGAGTCAAAAACGCCCAGTTGAAATCATTACCATGGGTTGGCCACTCGGGTATCTGTAATCCTCTTATACTTTAACTGAATGGTACAGTTACAAACATCTACAGAATAGCTAATCTGGGGAATAGGGTATCAATGACTGTGAAAACCTAGACTGCAGCAAGACACAATTCACAAGAAATTATGTTCAAAGAAAACATCAGCATTGAATATCAGTGGCCATGTTATGTACTGTTTGAGTACTTTCCCTGTTTAAAAGAGCAATCATTTTTAAGACTGTTTTAAGACATCTTACATGCTGTTCATGAATTTATTCAAGAGGAGTTATGAAAAGCACATAATAAGCTGTGGGACAGCAAGGATTTTGCATCAATGCTTCATGTGCCAGATGGCAGAGTAAAACACACCCTTTTTTTCCAGAGCAATAACTAGATTAAGTGCTATAGCAGTTCTACTGCAGTGAAGAAGCTGGAAAGAGAATATTCAAAGGTTATTAATTTGGGGTTAAATTCAGACAAGTTAATTTATTCTCAAGCATTATAATTTTATGGGGTCTTACTGGCTATTATGACTTCATCTGGGTAATGGCTGTTGAGTAATGGAATAAACACAACTGTTCCTTTGGTGAATCCTTGTGTTCCAGCTACTCTGTTACTCAGGCTGAGGAGCAGAGCACAGGAGTCAGGAGAGCTCAGAGTCTCCCTTTGTTCTGGTGGTCTGAGTTGGTTCAAACTGAAACCACCACAGCTACAAGGATGAGTCCTGAGAGGTGTTCAGTCAGCTCTTGCTTCGAATGAACTCACTTTCTGGTTTCAGAAAGCAAAACAACCAAAAAACTGCTGAATTTCTACCTTAAGGTTTCTTAGATATTTACACAGAATTAGTGTATAATTATGGAAGATCTTGGGCTCTGTCAAACCTTCCTTCTGCAGTCTGTATCCCTGTGAGTCAGGCCCTTGTCGAACAGCAGTCTGATACAGCAGCACACCAGGTTTGTTTATCCTGCAGCATATACTGGACAGAAATATGGAGAGGGGAATGTCTGTATCTCATTAGGAATAAACTTGCTGCTATAAAAGTAGGTCATTCCACCACAGGCTTATTAAAGATCATTAATTCTTTGGCATCCGTACCATGTTCTTGCTGAATGCTGCACGATTCCAGGATGTACAGGGTAGAACAGGAAAAGCATTTGCAGTGCTTGTTGGTGCTTCTGTTTCTAGTACCACATGACCAAGTCTGAAAGAATGGAACAATGAACAACTGGAGATTTCAGCTCTCAGGACCGTCCACTTCAGAGGCTGAAAAACATGCAGCTTCATGCACTAAAATACTTTTTGGGATTTAGTTCCAGAGGAGACCATTATCACAGTAAGTCAGGCTAAATAAATAAATATAGCATTACACATACTTGCTATGCTAAGGGAAAGAAGAGGTATTTATCTGTGAAATATTTGCAAAGTGTGTCTCAAAGAGCTGTTCTAACCCTGGGTATGGTAAAATTGTTAGAACAAGACCTTCTAGCCCTACTAAAGTTTGCATGAGGCATGTTCCTGTCTCTTCCCTGAGAAGAGCAGGCAGTATCAGAGAGTGCTCTCATACCTTGTTCCTTTTACCCAAAACAGCTGCCTCTAGCAAAGAGACACTGGAAAGGTTGAACAGGCAGTACTAGACACAATGGATTACCGGGAAATATCTATTCCTGCCTCCCACCCTGATCCTTGAGTAACAGCAGATGTGTCTGCCTGACCTGAGGTGACCCGCAGTAACCTACAGCACCCCCACACATTGGTGGCTTCCAGAAGTGTGTGCTGGAGCAGCAATCCCAGCACCGCTCTGTTCCCAAACAAGCCTGCAGTCTTGTGAGTGAAGCTACTTACCACATGCTGAGGAGGTGTAAGAATCCCATCATCTAATGGATGTGAACAGTTTTATTAAAGCTTCCTAAGCCATTTCTGTCTGAGGGTGGAACAAAACCAAACCAGGACACAAGGATTTTTGACACAGAGGAAGTAGAGCAGCTTTAAACCACTCAGTCTGTGTTCCAAAATGAAAGCAGGATTTGGGAATTTGTACTGACACTAAAGAAACTTCCTCTCTGAGACAGCAAGGGATGGTGTCTTTAAAGGACACTGCTCCTAGGAAGGATAACAACCACAGAAACTCTCTGTTCGGGCAGGAGTAACAGCACATGAGTCAGAAGGGTTGGAAGGTTCCTCATAAGGATCTGTTGCTTTAGGATTCACAGTGATTTTTCCAGGTGGATGTCAGGATACTTTCCTTACCATGAGAGAAACACCACAAAAGACATCAAAGGAACAGCTGGAAAACAGAACCTTGGAGCTGAGCTATCAAGAGGCATGGGAAGAGGCTGAGGTAACACAATCTGTTCAGATCAGAGACCTTCACAAGGCCCAACTGGGCACAAGCTCCTTTAGGATGCTCTCAGCCACTGAAATGAAAACCTCAAATACTCACAGGCTGAACTGAATTATCACTCCATCAAATTTTTAAAAGTCAACAACAATGAAAATACTTGGGAGAGTCACTGTGCTCACCTTTTTCCCTGCCCCGGGAGAGCAGGTGTGGGCAACACAGGTCAGAAATCAGAGATAATATTGGCACCCACAGCAAATGAAACAAACTTTTGGTAGAAGAGATTAGAAAGGTTGAATTCATTAAGACTTTAATAGATTAGGAAGATTTTTAAGATTTTTAGAAAATTATGCAGACAGCTTGAGTAACAGTTTGGCAAGGGACAGAAAATACACGAGAGGATACATGAATCACTAGATTTGCTTTAAAACTATTTAAGCTATCTAATCTATTCTTTTAACATAGAACACCTGAGATGTCTGACATGTTAGATCTTAGGTACAGAGAAGAAAACCTGCAGATCTGTCCTTTGACAAGGCTTCAAAAGCAGGTTTTGTTTTGTTCTGTTGTAAACCTGAATAGCAAGAGTTCTGGCTGCATCTATTGCAATTTTAATTAAAAAAAGAAAGATTGTAAGGTGGTTTTTTTTCTCTTTAAATATTTAGCGACACCATCAATGTGAAGACAAGTTTGAAAGGCTCTTTAGGTTCTCTATTATTCAACTATGTTTACAGTTACATAGGGGAAAACAGCAAGATCTCTTTCCCAACCTCAGCCTGAAAATTGCCAAAACATAGCATAGAATGGAGTGAGCTAAATTTATCCTAATGTAAAATAACACACAACACACCAGGGAAGCATGGATAATTTAAATACTGCTTTATTTGAAGACAAATAGTGTGCTACAGAGACTGGGATACCAGGTTGGAGAGAGCTGCAAGAAATCTCCAAGTCCTGTAAGCAGGGAAAGTCATTCTTCCCTATCAGGAAAGTTGCAAGATGAGCTGTAGAATTTGAAAATTTTAGTCACTTTTATAACTAATCTTCCCCAGGGAAAGGAAACCAACAGTTTTGTGATCTTGCTGGACTCTAGATGCCTGAACATCTGAACAAAATGCTCTTCCAAGGCTGCCATTTCAGACCATTTTTCTCTCAGTGGGTCTGAGAGGGAACACAGATCAGGCTGGAAGCCTGGGTGACATTTACCATTACCATACCAGGCATTTCCTTCTCCTGTTAAGCAGTAAAATGAAGGGATTTTGTAATAAGGCTTACAGATTCTCATAAATACAATAACGGGATAGTTTCTTAAGAATAACCAGTTGTTTCATCATTAAAATTAATGCACAGTGATACCTTTGCACTTAATATTTGAAAACATATGGATATTACAGTGAGAGAAGGACACCAGAAAAAGCAAAAAACCAATGCTATCAGCTAACAAAGATGCCTGTGTTGTGTCTCTTTTCATTTCATAAAATATGACTGGAAAGAATCCACTAAGATCATGGGAGCCCAACTCCTGGCCCTGCACAAGATCACCCCAAGGATCACACCACATTCCCAAGAGCATTTACAACCTCAGGTTTCAGTCTGTAAAGTTTGGAACCCCATGTTTTATAAATTCTTATCTTGTCTGATTCAAAGTCACAGCTACACATTTATATACAAAAAAAATGTTTTCCATCCCAATCAGAATTCTACTCCAACTGTCCTGCCAGCTTCTGCAGCATATTAAAGAAGATTATAAGGAAATAATCACAAATCACTGAGATTACTGCAAGAGGCAATAACTATCAATCTTGGACTTAAGGATTTGTATGAATTGGCTTGACCAGCTTTAAAAATTTAAATACTTACTTTTTCGTGAAATTAATATCAATTTTACGAAGTTTCAATTCAGACCTATGGAAGTTTAAACTACTTATGAAGAGATTAAAAAAGACCCTTCTCTCCAAAGTCTAGTTAGTCTGATTCCAACAGGACTGGATTATCAGAAATTACTGTCAGCGGGAATCAATGCTTTTTAACCAAAAGTGTGATTTGTAGATACATACCATCAGCAGAGGCTCAGTGCAAAGTTGTGGGAGATGAGGAAGATCCTCCTGCTGCTCCTGCAGCTGTAGCCAGGGAAGCCCATGGAGCTCCCTCGCCTGTCCTGTGGTACACAGAGCCAGAGCACGCGCTCCAGTTCTGCAGAACTGCTGTTTCCATAAACATTTACCCTTTTTATTTAGGTTTTGGTTTTTTAAGATGTGAACTTCACTGATCCAAACATGGAATTCAGTAGTACGGGCTCCGTGCAGACATGTAGCACTGTTAAAAATGTTCCCTGATTGTGACAAACTTCTCGCAAGTCATGCTAGCCAGTTCTTCGGGCAGTATTCACTGGCACTTCCCATCTCTACATGCTGATCCTCTCACCCAGTTATTGCAGGAAAGAGCACCACACTTTTTTTTTTGCAAAAGAGAACCTGAGTTACCCAAACACTTGAACACTTGTGTTATCCCCAACCAACTGCATTTAACTTTTTTTTTTTTTTTTAATACTGGATATAAAAAGAGCATGTTATTCTGGGTTACTACGGTAGTTGTTTTGTTTAAATGGGTACAATCTGGGCAAGACAGGAAAGACAATTCTTCTCAAAACCAGAATTAATTGGGTTGGAGAATCTGTAAACATTATTTCATACCCCTGTTTAGTCATCTTCCCTACAGTTTAGGTAGCTTTGGGAACTTCAGTGCTCCTTTTAACATCTTTGTAGATGCTAAAAGGAGCAAAACATTGAAGAATTAATTTTTAAATACTAACTTCTTTTTCAACCAAACATTTGTTAATTCTTTAGCCTGGTAGCCAAAACCAGAACACAGACAAGTCAGAATTTTAAACAAAATAAATTACCAGAAAAAATCCCGAAACAATTGCTACCAAAGTTTAAAAAGTGCCTAGAATAAAAGCTCTGACGTTCCACATATATTTATACAACTATTTTGGAGACATCTAAGCATGGGAAGGCAAAAAAACTTACAGGTGGAAATACAAAGCAGGACACAGAGATTTTATATGGAATTACACAGAAAATCTCCACAATTGTGTTAAGGTCACTCTTAGGGGGAAGACAGACTGATTCTTCATCTTATCAGCATCCAGCATTTATCCTGCTACATGACACTATAAAAGTAACAGCTCAGCCTATGAGGTTAATACTGACTTGGCATTTTCTCCTCCAGAACATTTATCCTGAGAATGGAAAACCCATAAAACATCCCAGAAGACAGAGTACACAGAAAGCTGAGCAGAGCCAGCTGTCCTCATTCCTTAAGTCCATTTGATTTTTTTTCTTCCCCAGGACATAAAGGATTTCTTTTATTCTAATCTATTGCTTCAGTAGTCCAGCCAAGGCTCGCTGCTCTCCCTTGGTGAAAATCCAATTGATTGTTTGGATAAAGGCTGTAAGAATAGCTGTGTAATATTCATCTGCAGAAAATCAGGAGGATTTTAGAAAAATGGAGGTTCCAACATAATTTCCTGGAAAGGAACAGGCCTCCAACTGAGGTATGAACATTTTTTTTTAAACCCCTACCAGACACCATCATCATTATTTGCTTTTCAGAGACAAGGAGCCTGCTGTTCCTTGACCTCTCATTAAGGAAGTGGTCTCTGAGCACAGCAGCATGGTCGTTAAACAAATCACATTCCATTTTTGGAATTAGACCATATTCTAATAATAATCTTAATTATCACTTACAAGGCATAATTTTTGTCCTACCCATACTGCCAGGTAGTAATAGAGTTTTTTTTTTTTTTTTTTTTTTTTTTTTTTTTTTTTTTGTTTGTTTGTTTGTTTTTTTAACAAATACATGCAAATTGCCAGGTACAGGCTCACTGAATAAACTGCAGTGATGAGATAGATGAGATACACAAATCATGTAAATATGAATTCCAAAGTCGATTCAGGAATTCATAATTAGAAAAGATAGATATTTAGCTCAAAAAAGTTCACAAAACCTAAGTTAAAATAATGCAATTTAATGCAATGAGAAACTTTTCCTCAAGAGGTGAGTAGCAAGGAAATGAAAGGAAAATTAATTTCTGATTGGCATAAGGAAACAAACATGTTCAACAGCACTGTTTTCTGCATGTATTCTGTATCCATAACCTTTGACTTTTCAACAAACCAATGCCGTCTGAGCCTTTCCTCCTCTGTCACCCAGCTTCTACTGCACTGCAATTTTTCCAGCAGGACAGGAGTGTCCCCTGCTATAGTTTGTGCCCTATGGCTACAGACACCACACAGAGATAACAGGTCATCTCCAAGTCAGACAGAGGTCAGCACAAATAATAAAGGCCTATTAATATCATCCTTTCACAGTGTTTTTGAATTAACATCAGATAGTTTCACTAACAGAAACATGCAGCTGTTACCTTTTAAACAACTGACACACCACTTGGCGTTCTCATCAGGTTTCCCACAAGCATTTGATGAAAAAATGGGTCCATATTGCTTCAGCCTTGGAATCTAAATGGTTGCAGTGAATCCCAAGACAGGCCCATGTGGATCTTGTGAGTGCTGCTCGTGGCACAAACATCACTGCCACAGAGCCACATGTGAGAGATTCAGAGGGAAGAGAGCACAGAAATCACCACCTCCCTGAAGTACTCTAACTCTGCTCAGAGATAAACAATGAACACAGGCACAAATGGTTAAGAAAGCAATATTTATAAGGAAGCCTAAAGAAATAATGAAGTAATGTAATATTTAAAATTACTTTAAGTAGCTCATCTTCATTTTAGAATTAAAATGCTGGCAAAGCCTTTATGAAGATTTTATAAACTCCGACAGTTTGACAAGAGACTTTGTCATTAATTCTTAGTACATACAAATAAATTATTCATTAGTAGAACTCACATTTGGGTTTTATTATACTCTGTAAAATATACAGGAATCTTGAAGTACTGAAAGAGTGCAGGTAAATACAGTATTCAAGCAGTCACTATTTCTATGTACATGCTCATTAATTTTTCAAAAACCCCACAAAATTATCAAATAGATCAAAATATTGTCCCATGTTTCCATACTATGTTCAGAAAAGCAGCTGTTAATTTACAATATCAAAGATTTCCAGTTTCACAATACAAAAAAAGGATAAAAATGAAATTGGAATCAGTTTGTAGTAATTTATTTGTACTTTGCCAGGACACGCAAGGATTCCTTGCATGTACATAAACAAATTCACTTGAAAAGTAACAGTTATAGTTAAAGCAGAGCCCAGTAAAGTAAATCCATATTTAACAGACAAAACTTCAGCTTACTTATGTCAGTTTTTCATTCTTCAGGCAATTAAAAAAAACACAGTAGTCTGTTATAAATAAAAAAAAAAATATTTGGGCAAGTCTGAACTACATTACAGGGACCTGTAAACCTGCTGTTTATTTTCTAAATGGAGCACAACAAAGATACACAGCTCTTCCCACAGACCAGACACTGTACTTTTTTCTCTAATAGGGAAATATACTTTTAAATTCACCTCCCCTCCTCCCTCCCCCTCTGTAAATCTGGGATTAAAAAAAAAGTGACAGGGATATACAATTTTAATCTTACATACAAACTTATGATGTAAGGAAGTAGATAAATTACTGAAAAGAACTCTCAGTCACAACAGAGTTATCAAGACATTTCAATTCAATTTTTTATGCAGTTTCATAGTTTGCAAGTTACTAGTGTATTTTTAAATTAAGAAAAATTCCATCCAAAACCCAAAAGTTAAAAAAAAAACAAACCTGTAACTGTGCAACAATTACTTCTCCCACATGTCCCACCCCTTCCTTCCCTTATTACACTGTACATTTTTCACCCTGACTTCACCTTGTTAGCTGGTTTAATTTAATATTATAAAAGTATGACAGATAATTTTCATTTCACCTAAAAGAAAAAGAAAATAAAACTTAAGAAGCAAATCTGCTTTCTTTTATGGTACATTTAATAGTGTCGGAAGGCTTTCAGATGATTAAAAAAAAATAAAATTCAACATTTAAACCCAAATCTAAGCTTCTTTTTCAGAAGTAATTAAGGTTTGGTTGAAAGAACTTCTCAAATAACCTATTCCAGTTTTCACAAAAACGTATTTAATTAAAAAAAATCTTTAAGTTATTTGGTCCTTTGGCAATTTGCAGCACAAACAATGCCTACTGTACCAAACTCATTTATTGCCTTCAAAATGGTTGTAGGTTTATTGAGAGCATTTGTATCTAGCATCCTTTGTCTTGTACAATAGTGTTGTTCATTTACACCAAGTTGGGTGCCCAGTCTGCAGGAATTACTCCTGGCACCAGAAACAGAATGGTAGAATACAGTTAAATTAAAACAGTTCTGACATTCTTTAATTTTTTTTTTTTTTTGCCATGGATTCAAAGTACTTATTCAAGAATTTATGCTTCTTCTGCAAAATATGCTCTTAAAAATCTTCCTAGAGTCTCACAGATTTTTTTTGTATGTAACCACAATAAAAAACATCTTCTCAAAGGTGTGTCCTCCTTCTGTATTCAAACAGCAACAGCTTTCTGATAGCACGAGTCTGACCTTCCAGCGTGAGGGTTCACTCAGACCTACAAAAGTATCTTCTAATAGGTCTCAGAATCTGAGTCATTGAGCTCATCTTCTTCTGTGTAGGGGTAGCCACCCTCCCTGCCAATGTTGTTGAAAGTACAGTAGGAGCTGTGGTCACTCCTCATGATTGGCAAGGAATCGAAGGTGACAGTTTTTGAGGTGTTGGTGTAATGATTAATGGCATTGAAGGTGAGGGAGGGCAATGTGCTGCTCGATGAAACAGGCATCATGGTGGCCAGGATGAGAGCCAGGCAATCGGCCACGTCCTTGCTGGGCGCGCAGGCCAAAGCCGGCGTGTAACCTACAAATGGAGACAAAAAAACCCTTAAAATAAAGACAATGTACAAAATTCTCCAAGTTCATACAATCTTTTAGCTGCAAAAGTATTTTACATTGCTTAGTTCCGCACTGTTTAAAGAACCAAAAAAAAAGAAATAAATACATTATCAATTAGTATTTTTAAACTTCTGGTTACAAAAACAATCTTGAAATTATTTGGCTTTGCAGAAAAGATGTAATTGCTTTGTTAAGCACAGCCACTCTAGGCCAGTGAGAAAAGCCCAGATCTGAAAATGGTGAGAAAGTCAGCTGGCTGAGGAGAGACAACTAAAAGCAGCCAGCAGGGACAGGTGACAGTGTTCACTAAAATGCTACTGCACAAACTACAGCTCAAATGTTTCTTCATCCAGAATCTCCACCACAGCTGTTCATCACAGACAGGTACTTCAATAACACTGTGCTGTCTCAGTAACAAGCTGGCTAAAGGATCAAGGCCAGTCAATTGAAAAGGCAGAGTATAATTATTTCATTACAATAGTGTAATATACTTCATTACAATGTTCAATAATATAAAGCCAATGCCTGATTTTTATTTGCATGGTATCAATTAAGAAATCCAGAGACGTTTGAGTAAATGCCAGCTGGGTTAGCAGGCTGGAACTTGCAGGGAGACCACTTGGTTGCCCAGTTGGTCCAACCAAACTTCTGCCAGGCATTGCTCCTGTGAAAACCCCCAAATGCAGGAGGTCTCAGGCTGTGGAATGATTTGCAGTCAGGTCACATAGCTGTGACATCTCTTCTGGGTTTCTGTGGCTCTAACAATCCTCCACCATTGTTCCTTCTGCAGCTTCCCCTTCTCTGTATACTTGTCTCTATTCATTCAATGTCAAGAAAAATGCTTCAAATTCTCCTCAGCAGAGATCCGTGCACTGCTCCTGTCTCAGGCTTAACCATTCGGATGGCGTCTGAGACCTGGCACAGGTCTCGGTGCATCTACAGCACCAAGGGACCGTCCTTGGTGGTGCCACTGGCAGCTCTAAAAGCAGGGCAGTCTCCTAAGTACCACCACAGATCACAGCTAATTCTGCTGCCAAGAGCAGGACAAGTTCCCCTCCCTGACTCCACCCGGCAGCGTGTGCCCAGGTCACCCTGCAGCATCTCTCAGTGTGTGGGACAGAAATGCCCACAATGAGCTCAACAGGAAGACTCATATTCAGGTACATTTGGGAGTCTGAAGTCCTGCACTACCCCAAAGTCCACAAGTTCAAGGTGTACAACATCCAAGTAAACAGCACACAAGTAATTTTAAATAATAGATGGCTTTAACGCAAAGTGCATGATAGACTTCTATCCAGACTTTAGGAAGGCAGGGAAACCAAGACAATGCTCATTCTACCAGCAAGTGTTTCAACTAATTCAAAGGAATCATCTTTATTTTAGAAAGTAGGTCCAGATCAAGTTTTAGGATAGAGCTCAGGAGCAGTTACTGTACCGTACAACTGCACATAGGTATTAAACCAGTAAGCACATTATGGAAAATAACTGTAGCTAAAAATTAAGAAAACAGCAAGCAGGGGACAGTCTTGCAGTTGAACTGTTATTCACTCAGGACAGACCTTGTGCTTGATGCTTTGAACAGAGCAAGACAAGAGTCCCTGCCCAAAGGAGCACACAATCCAAGGAAACACAGATAAGTCAAGCACAGAACGCACCAGCTGACCATGCGATAGGGCCGTACAGAAGTGCAGCGCAGCGGATGTTTTCATTGTTAGTAAGGTACCACAGCACTTAAACAGCTCAGAGTTAACAGTGACAGTCTGCAGAAGAGATACATTTTGAGAGGATTCAGAAGCAAGGGCCAGGGCTTGCCACACCTCGATCATGACTGCATTTCAGGCATATAAGGCAGAACAGAAGGCTCAGAACTGATACTCAGATGAACACCATTTAATATCTACAGTTGCTGGAGGTTGTATGAAGGTAAGATGACACACAAAGTAAGTTTATTCAAGCTGGTCATATTCAACACCATTCCTTTCACTCACGTGACTTGATAAAAGTTCAAAGAAGAAAAACAAGCAGTCATCTGCTATTTTAAGGGTTTTATTTGTTTGTTTGACTCCTTCCCCCCTCCCCCCTTTTAAAGACTTCTAGGGTCATGAATACACATGTTCCTTCTGGAGCAGAACATCCCAGTTCATCATAAAAAGATCAATGTAAGGATTAAACAAAATACTTGCTCCTGTTAAAAGTTCTCTGTTCTCTAAAATCTGTGCTTATAATTAATATACAATTGTAGGTCTCAAGCTCCTGGCTTTCACAAGCAGGAATGAAATACCCCAGTTTTATTCCTGCCTTAGACATAGCAAGATGAAGTAACTGCTTACACCACAGAAGACTGACATCTGTGTCCTCCACCACATTAACTTATATTAACTCCACTATATCAAATTCAAATTTATAAGAACAAATTGTAATTTTATGTCACTTAACTGCAAAGTGATAATTCATAAGCCAGGGAAACAGCAGATATAAATACTTTATATTTGCTTTGAAGATGATGTTGGTAAATGAACTGACTCCACTGAAATACTCTTCCTCAGCTCTCCTGTAATGGTCCCCATAATCTGCACTTGTACCTGTGTAAGGCTTCACAGAACAACAATAACAAAATATTGATTATCTTCATTTGTAGATGGGGCAATACAAGTAGAGTGAGTTGGGGCAGCATCCTTGCACAACAGAAAACAAGGGTCTGCATGATGGACACTGACTTAAGGCTGAGGCTCTCTCTGCTCAAATGCAGAGCTCCTCCCTCCCCTAGGGCTTGAAAGTTACCAGGAAGGCATCTACAGGAAAATCAGAGGGTTATTAATGTGGTCAGTGCAATGAGAGTTCTCAAGATCAACTGAATGAGGTATTAACACTGGGAAAGAGATGAGAGTCTGAGGCACAAGTCATAACTACTTGCAGAAAAATTCCTTCCAGAAAACTGGACATCTCCAATATAAACTAAAATACAAGTTAAATGGCTGGGAAAAAAAAATCCACTACAAAACAAAACACACAAAAAAACTCCCCCTGAAATGTTGGTTGAGTGACAAAATAAAACTTCATATGGTGTCAAATAAAAGAAAAAGCCAACAATTTCTTTTAAGATGGGCAAATTTGCATTAATAATGCCCAATTCAATAGAATTTTTGTAGCTGAAGGTGATGGCAGCTTCATCATGACTGGTGCAGAAAAATGGGAAAAAAAAAAGAAATTTGAATAAGAACTGATACAGAGCTGAGAATGAACCCTCAACACAACTGCTTTTGGGAAGCATACTGGAGAGTTAATGTTCTGTTTCAGCTGCATTTAATCTATTAAGAACCAAGAGGATTAGATTTTTTCTTCTGACATTTGTTCTTAAAAATCTCACCATTTTAAGAAATGCTCTATGACAAAAGCAATGTGACTTCAAATTCAGAGTTTTAAAAATCTTATAAACTATTTATAAACTGAAATGCAGGTAACGGGAGTGATGATTTTTTTTCAAAGCTCATGTTTTTCAATAATGATCTATAGCTCAGATATAGCAGCAGAGGATTCAGTTTATACAGTTATAGATAGAAGTACAGACTGCTTGCAAAAAATCAATGTAGTTTTTACAGAAAGGGACAAATTCAAAGACAAAAAGTGGATCGTCATAACAGCTGAGGCTCTGCTAGTTACATGTTCCATATATCAAGACAGGTTCCATGTAAAACACTAAAACTTTCTAAAACTAAAATTAAACTCCCATATCATCTAATTCTGTATGAAATGCCAATCTTGTTTGGCAGATCACTGAACTTATCTGGACTATGCTAAAGCAAGAGAATATCAGTGTTGTGATCCAAAATATTCCACTGCCTACTTCTTTAGTCAGAAAAAGCATCAAGGCTGCTTGATATGTATTTTCAAGGCTGCTTAAAATTTTATAAACCAAGCAATTGCTATTAGAAAGAACCACAGTGAGGAAAAATATTAGACAGCGCTCAGACTTATTTTAAAATTTAAAATGTGAGCAGAATTAAAAAGAAGATTTTCAGATCCCCAGGCTGCCAAGGGTACTTTGACACAAATGTTTTTCCTCTGTTATGTCAAAGATCCATCCTAACAAGGGACTGGCTGGCTGTATATGAGAAGCCCACAAAAATGCAAATGTCTCCAGTCAGCATACATGTGATGAGAAGCAAAAATAAAGAAGATATATCTTTCAATCTTTTCATTTTAGGAGAGTTTCTTTCAGCACTTATTCTTGTGCCCTATTTCAGGCAAGGAATGATCTTTAAGTCACCCATGTCACTTTAAGCAATGTAATTTGAGAAACACACAGAGAAAGTCACAATGAACATTAAAAGAGGAAAAGCTTTCCAAACCGGAAATATAATTAGAACTATTCATTAGGCACATCACTTTTGGAATAAAAAATAACAAACAAACCCAAACAAAGTCAAAAAGCAAACAATCCATTGCCTCACCCCTCCCCAAATCCCAGCTACTGCTTTCATGGCATAAGAGACAGTGTCTTATGCTTTCAAAAGCACAGCTTTAGAGGACCACAAATATCTTACATGAAAATATGTGAATTAGTCAGTAAATATAATTTTCTTTTGTTCTTACAAGATGCAGGATTTATTCTCGTGATAAAGCAGTTACTTCTTACTTCTAAGTGCCAAAAAACTCTGAAGAGCCAGAAGCTTGAGAACAGTAACTGTGAGCTGTAAATCATACTAGCTTTTAAAAGCTAATGCCAGTATACCTACTGTGACAAAACAAATAGCAATTCAATCCAGCTTAACAGCTGAAAGTTATATTTTACTTTGACCATTATGTTTTTCTGACCATTTTTGGTACGCCAAAGCTAGTGCATTTATAGGTGCATCATAAAACTACTTTTATAGTGCATCGTAAAACTACAAACGCAAACCAAACTTTTCTGTGCCGTGACCTGGATCGTTCTGAAAGTTTTCCCTCTCCCTACCCTTCTGCTGCCTTGCTAAAATGATCCACCACCAACACATTTTTTTCTGTGAGGGCAACCTACTGCAAGGCTCATCTGGAGTTTCCAGAGTTACTGCTTTTCAGGGAGTTGAGTTTAGAACCACAGTTCCTTACAGGAAAACAAAGTTAGATTTTTCTTACCATTTTCATCTACAGCAAGTACACTTGCTCCCTTCCCTAAAAGCTCTTGAACTACAACCGTTAGTCCATTTCGAGCAGCAACATGCAGAGGTCTGTGAAGACAAGCAAACTCATATATAAACCTTAGAACAAGTCATTACGTAAGATAGATAGCTTGCATCTAGTTAAATGTAATACTTATACTTCTATGTTATTTACACATTATATAAATATTGTAGCTGTAATAACTAAGATGGGAAACTCAACAAATCTCTTTTCTCATTGCACAGAAACTCTACAATACTAATTGTGAACTTCTTTCCATGGCAACACACAGTGAGGAAGCAGCTGCTAGTAAAGATGTGCCTGCTTACTGACTTTATCATATTAGAAAGTCAGAAACACTTGGCACCCTACTGTTGATAAATCCCCCACTCAACTGCTGTAACAGATTCTGTCACATGTGAGAGTAACTGCATATCACTGCCATCAGTCACTGAAGCTCTAACAGCAGAATGGCAGTCCTTTGCTGCTACATGGAAATACCCGTAAAGAGATGAAGAAGTACTTCATCAATTTGCCTTCTAGAAACCACTATATTCTATTGTGATTATAGAAGAAAAAATATTTCACAGTATAATGCATGAAGCAAGAAAAGCAGATTACTTTTCAAAACCTCAAACTACTAACCATAAATCAATTTTGTGTTGACTTGCTCTATAAAGGGAAGTCTAGCTTTATCTCACATATTCCAATTATATCTTTTTCAAATGCAACAGTTTTTCAAATTGGTTCCCACTGGCTTAAATAAAACCTTACTATCACTCAGCAGGAAACAGAATTATCAGCTTACTTCCCTTCTGCTTTATATTGCTCTTCATTCATTCTAAGATTCCTGAAGTTGTTTGAATTAACTATAAGCTATATTTTGAGTTGGAAACAAACGCCTTACTTATATATCAGAAATACAAAAGATACAAACAGGAGCAGCTGTATCTATGGTGCTTACATTAAAGTACTAAAAATTGAAGAATGACGACACCCCACAAGATATACTGAAAATGTGCTGTAATTAAAATAATTTTAATCTAGAGACCAAAAATTTTAATGCTTATCTTGCCACAAAGAATGACTTTGTTTAAGCTGTTCAGAAAGACAATTTAGTTATTAAACATTTGCTAAAGCAGTATTATTTAAACAACGGTTAAATCCTTGCAATTTATATAAACACTTTATGGAGGTGCAAATGTGTACCTATTTTATCCCATGACATCTCTTGATCAAACTATTTGAGCCAAGGCATGTGGGTGGAATTACATGAGCTTGTGATAGCATACTTTCCCACATCTGTTCCCATCTCCTTTTTGCTTTTCCTTCTCCCCAGACATCCTTGCTTAAAGCCAGAAATGAGGCAATCAATCCTTTCCTGCTTTCTGGTTATTTCATGCTGCCTGAGGTGCACCATGGTGAGCAGCAAAAGCAAAGGAAGAATTCTTACTATTTTAACTCCTTAATTCAAGCAGTTCTCAGGGAATACTTGGAAGCACTGTATGAGCTTGAATGTGGCAAGATTCCAGAAGGGATGTAAGGCCAGAATAATATATGAGTTGCTTACAAGTTCCAGTATAAGGTAGTTTTGGTGTTTTTTTTTTTTTTTCCTAAATGGTCTGTGATATCATTATTGAAGCAGTCTAATAATTCATGTGCATAACTCAGCTATACATCATGTGTCAAGTATTCCCTGAACACAAATGCATTCTCTAAAAGGAAAAAACACAGAAAAGTCTTAAGAGTAATTTCAGTAGCTCATCTTGATTGGTATGACATACCACACATTTCTAAGGTTTCCTTTTGATTTAGGCTAACCAAACAGGTTTAATTCTACTTGAGAGACTATCTTCAGGAAGGTCTAAGAATAGTGTATTCTCCATGATATTTAATAGGAAAGACCTTGAATTATGAAACAGAAAGCATGCTGAAGAATAAAAGCACACTTCAGGCAGGTATTTTTTTTAAAGTAGCCATCTTTGAAGACCAAGTCTTAGTTTGTCTCAAGGTGTTAAATAAAGTGATTTTCAATTGAAAAACTGGATAATTTTTAAAATAGAAAAACCTCAGTTTACAGGTAATCTCAGTGGATTGCAGTAACTCCACAAATGAATTACAATAATTTAAGTTTTTTTTTTTTTTTCATCCTATTGACCCAGAAGAAAAAAAAACATCCAGAGCTTGAAATATGAGCAAAACACCCTTTCAATTCCATATTGGTTCAACTCTTGGTACCTATTAACAGTTTAAATTCAATGAGTTTGAAAAAAAAATCTGAAAAATATTCCTCTTTATGAGCAAGATACACACCAAGAACTCATCTTTCAAACACGCTCCCTGCTGATACGTACGTTTGCAACGCTGCGTTGGTGGCGTTGATGAGGTTTCTATCTGTAATCTTCTCCAGGATTAACAAGGCACTAGTTTCATGACCCTTAACACAGAACAAACATCTGTCACATAACAAATATTCTTCACAAATTGCTTTAAGTGTTTTCTCAAAGTAGCAATACTTTCAAACAGTGCTTGATAACACAAAGCTCAACACTGATAAGTCAGACGGTGCACACACCTTGCTGCAAGCCAAATGGAGCGCTGTGTTCTTAGAATTGTCTTGCAAAGTCAGATCAGCCTTAGCACTGCTAACCAGCACCTCTGGGGAAATAAAGACTTTTATTAACTAAAAGCATAGTCCTTAAAATCTAAACGGCAAAATAAAAACAGAATTTTGGCAAAATATATTCACAAGAACATTAACTGTAAGGCTACTTCACCCAGTAAGATTAACAGAGCTAAGAGCAGAAGTACATAAAGCTTTCTCTTTACCAACTGTATTCGTCTGTCCATTTTCTGCAGCCATCATTAAAGGTGTTTTCCCAGAAGAATCTACAGCATTTACTTGAGCACTGTGACCAAGCAGAAGCTGTAGACACTCAACGTGATCTGTAAAAGCTGCTGCATGCAGAGGTGTTCTACAACAGATCAAAAGACAATATGGCCATGTTCAGCCATGCTTTCTACTGTATTCAATGGGGCATTCCTGCCTGTGATCCTACAAATAAAAAAAGACTCTGCAGTCTCTCCCACTGATCCTTTGCAATAAGTATTGCTAGAGTTGTGACTGCTGCCTTTAAAAAGTCCCTTTCTAGGTTCAACTAACGCCACCCACACAGTTTATAATAGAGATACAATTTGATTCAGAAAAAACGAAAGATGCATAAAGCTCTAGCCACAAAGTGACAAAATTTAAAACATGCTCTAACTTGCCTGTATAACAAAAAGCCGATTCAAGTTTACTGAACTAGATCAGAATTTTAAAAATCTAGAATTTATTTCTAGCACAGAATAAAACAAAAACCTTCAAAGAATAAAGCCGGGGGAACAAGGAATTAATGTTAAGTAGCAAATACAAACCCCCCAAACGACTGAAGAATTTAGCACATCGACTGTATTACATTACAAACATTCTTTCTGCATTTGCACTCTTACCTTCCTTTTGAATCTGTTGAATTTACAATACCACCACCTAGTGTATCGATTAACATTTCTGCAGCACCTTCATTGTCATTTATCCTATAATGAATTAAACAGACTGTTATTTACAGAATGATAAATCTTTTGTTAAATACAGCAATGAAATTTATGAAGAATAATTTTGCACTTCCTTACACAGCACAATGCAAGGGACTGAAAGAATTTCCTTCCATTTTCTGAAAAACTTCCTGTTCCAGGAGCAGCTCTACACAACTGTCGTGACCTAAAGCAAATATAAGAGTTAGGTATTGAAAAGAAGGGAAAAGGTCTAATTATGGCTTACAATGAAAAATATGTATCTAAATTAGATTAGGCAGTATTGTATTTGAAAATTTCAAAGAAAGACTGGTTATATTCAACAGGGCTGAATATTCAACATTTAGGAACCAATACATTCTTGAATCCTGAAAATCAAACTGACACATAATACTGTAAACCTTATGAAATTTATAAGGTACCTCACGCTGTCTGAATAACATCCAGAACACCTAATTGAATTCTTTACACCTCTGCATTGCAAACTCTTCTGTACATTCATCACTTTGTCACCATGAAAACAACTCCACCATTTGAGGTTTATTTTTGTTCCACATTTAGTTGAAATTATCACCCAGCTGCATCAACTCAGTAGTTATTCACATAATAATAAGTGGTGAAATTAAGGTTTAATCTCTTACTTCTTGATTTTTCTCTATCATGTAATTCAGAGATGAAATAGAAAGCAACCTCTGCTATGTTCTAAATGAACACAGAGAACAAAATCTTTAGCAAAGGAGCTGAATGGTTTTCCTACATTTAAGGTCTCCCTCACTCTCAAATCCATGAAAAGTATCAGTGGAAAAAAAAATCTTATTGAATCACTTTTATATATTTAATTTTCTTATGCCTACCATAGTTGATATGAAGTTTAAAATAGATTTAATCTGAAACCATTCCTCCTTATGAAAATTATTTTTTGGGATGTGATATTCAAAGGTATTATGCTGAATTTCTTTAAAGACTCCTTGAGGCATAAAACTAAGATAGTGTATGACAAAAATGTAGGACAAATGTAAACATCTCTTATATATTAGATGTTAATACATTCCTCTTCAAGACACCATGTCTGTCATTTTCTCTCATTCACTGAAAGGAACTGAAAGAGGATGGACTTTATATATTGGTTTTGTATTAATATTAAGTTATTAATACTTCTACCCCAATATCACCAAATAGATTTAGAGGTGTATTTCAATGCATTTTACCATTATAGCAGGCCCAGTGCAGTGATGTGTAGCCGTGATTGTCTGCCATTGCAGGTGCTGCATCCACAGAAGCAGCTGACTGCAGCAGAGCTCCCAGGACACCTATATGGCCACACGCAGCTGACAAGTGGATGGGGGTCCGTCCCCTACAGTCCCGTAGTAAGGACTTAGCACCATGTTGAAGCAATGCTTCCACACATTCCTCATGCCCAGTAACTGCCTGTGAGAGGGAGAGAGGAAAGGGCCAGTTTGAAAAAATTCATGTACATAAGCCAAAGTGTAGAACTAAAGCAAGCAAACCTCAGGCAAATTTTTGCATTTTTAAGGTGTAATGAAATAAACAAAATAAGTTGTTATTTTTATTCTTGAAAACAGACATTCTGTTGGGAAAATAGCAATGTATTATAATACTTATGACAGAATATTTTCTTGGAATACAACTGAATGAACTACTAATCTCTTGGGCACATTCAATTGTCTTATCTGGTAGACACTATAAACAAAATGTTTGGCAAGTGGCATGCATCATGCTTTTCTTCCTCCCATTAACACTGCCTTCCCTTCAACAAAAAACTGTACTCTAGCACCTCTCCAGTCAACACTTTACAGCAAGATTAGGAGGTTCTAGAAGTCCAAAGAAATTCTGAGGGTAGGTAGTAAACAGGCAGAATCCACTTTTTGAATGCAATTAAAAATAGAATTAAAAATTAAAATGGCAACATGAGAATAATGAGAGATTTATTAACACTACATATTAAGTCCTTATTTGAAATTAGCATGTAGGAAACCGGAAATGAAAGAAAGGGAATATTCTCTTACCCCTCTATGTAATGCTGTCCTTCCCCACTTATCTTTGGCATCTACATTTGCTCCTTTGTTAAGGAGTGAATAAACACAGTCAGTGTGCCCATTGAGAACTGACAACATCAGAGGAGTCCTAAGCAGAGACAGAAATAAAGTGGAAATTTACACTTGGAAATTTAACAAATTAGCACTCAGCTCAAGTATAACAACTGCTATCCTTCCAATGTAAACACTGTTTACGTTATTTACATTATCAATGACCTTCTACTCATTTGCTTTTTCGATTTGAGAAAATAAAGTACCATGCCCCAGTTCAGAAATCCCGATTAAGTAACTAGAATCCATTTTTTCAGCATCTGGACAGTAAGACACATTTTAGTTTCCTCCCAACTGAACATTTTTCACGCTCAAGTTTATGTTTATTGCAATAATTTCCTTTTAAAATAAGTTAAAAATAGCTACTGTAAAATATTTGGGTTTTTTCTTTTATGAAATGCAATAACTTGTGTAGAACAGAATGTCCATCATTTAAACTCACTGTCCATTTCCATCTTGAATGTCCACGGCATTCTGTGGCTCTGCATTTCCTATCAATAGCCGCAAACATTCTGAATGACCATTTGTAGCTGTAAAACATTATAAAAATATGGGGTTTATATTAATTGCCTTTGAGTAGACAGCTCAAACAGAATGGCAACCTACCTGCCCAGAGTAAAGCCCATTAGCTTGAAAACCCACTGTACAGCTTTACCATTGTTGTAACTTAAATTAAAATATGAACACTAGAAAATAATTTCAGAAATTAGGTATTCTCAACTGTACAGTGTTAGAAACAACTGATTCCAACTATCAATTGCCAACAGACTATATATATATCTATATATATATAGATATAAGAAGTTGTATATATTAAAAGTAATTGGAATATATGCTTATACAACATACATAAGAAGGAAGATTAAAATATAGGAATTAGCATAATTTTTGCTTGTTTTAAGGCACTGGAAAGCACATACCTAGCAAATCATAGTCAGATTTTGTTAGCAACTGTAGCATGCACCTAGTTATAAAATAATAATGGAAATCACATTTAGAAAGGGGAAGAAAATGTAATGCATAGATGTAATAAACCAAGCAGTTAAAAAAATGGAAAAAGAACAAACAGAAAATTGAGAAATCTCATTTAAATGCAACTCATGAAAGAGAAATGATTGCTTCTTGGAAGGGAAATTATTTCTGACCTACAGCTGCAGTATTCAGTTCACACAAGCACAGCGACAATTCATGTTTCTGTAGCTGACAGACATGCTAACACAAGTTAGGAAAGCTCAATCAAACAGAAGAATGCAGCTTGTGCTCATGGACAACAAATCAAGTGGTTAGAATGATGATGTTTTGTACATAATGCTCTTTTTAACTGCAACACTTCTGTAACACCATTACTATAAATGTCAAATTTAATAAGCCTATTTTTAATGCGAGGAAAAAAATAAGACTATAGTGTGGATTCTAGGCTCAGAAAGGCAGGCCTAGAGATGTTTTCTAGGAAATTCAGCAAGAAAATACTGCAAAGGATTGGTGGTATTTTGAAAATGCTCAGGAGTCATTTAAATCCTTGGAAAAAAATCAAAGTAAGTTTTCATGTCTCTTCTCAAACTGCCAAAATTCTCCAAGACTCCAGTCATTTTTAGAAGTATTTGACTGCCAAGACAGGCAATGCAATTTGCCTGTCTAAATTTGGGCCTGCAGGTCAAGCTGCGTGAAAGACGAGTAGAGAAGCAGGGACATGTCACTGACACCTGTCAGCGCAGCCATTTGAATGGACAAGGACAATGCACCCTTCCAGAGAGAAGTGTGTGTGAGACAGCACTCTTTGGACTCCACTGGTTTATTGGATTAATCTTGGTTTCTGCCTGCAACTCTTTTGCTACATGTTTCTCAGCACAGCATATACCTTGAAAGTCATCCTCTGTTCCTAAATACTATTTCTTAGAACATTAATGACAGAGACTTCTAAACAGATTATCCACTTCAAAATCCAAAATTTTAGAGGTTAGTAGCTAGCACATACCTGCAGCATGAATTGGGGTCCTCTTTACAACATAATCTTTCACCAAGATTGATGCTCCCTGATTAATGAGCACATCTACACATTCCACGTGTCCCTTAAAGGCAGCAAGATCCAGTGGTGTCCTTCCATTTTTATTCCTCACATCGAGGTCCAGCAGCGACTGTACCAGCACTTCCAGAGCTTGATGGTGGCCATGATAGGCCTACAAGAATAAGAAAGTTCTTCAATTTTCCCATCCTTAACATTTTTCCCTTTCTTGCCAGAACTACATAAATGAAACTGTCTGTAAAGAGACTATTCTTACTTTAGCATGCAGAAGAACAACTGATGCAGCACATAAGTAGTTACAACAGTTATGACTAGTTTAAAAAACCGCACAATTTCAGCAAGAAGGTTGGTGGTTTTTTCCTATTTTATCCTTTCAGTCAACAACTGCAACTACTCCAGAAAATCATCTGTCTTCAATCCGCATAAATAACAGTATTGTGACTACTGCACAATGTTTCATTGCTTTATGTTGTAGTTACATCATCCTCAGATTATTTCAAGTGAGGAACATAAGCAAACTTAAGGAACTTCTTTTAGCTTTTTACATAAAATATTAAAAAAAAGCTCCTATAATAAGAATGCGGTACAAATAGCTTTCATTTACCACTATAAAATATTATTTTTTACTTTGTAGATATATATATATAGGTATATATTTATGTACTGCATGAGACTCTATTTGCAGAAAGTATAGTGTGGTTTTTCAATTGCTTTAAATTCAGTGAAAAGATCAAAGCTACATATTGAGCTGGTTACTCTGTATTTTGAATATTTTTTTATAGACAGAATTTCATCACTGTCCTGCACTACTCCTTGTGCAAATCTTTCCTAAAGTATCAAGGACAAACATTTCTCATACTTAACAATTAAGAAAGTAAAACAATGTAATGATGAAAAAAGTCATAATTACTTATAGAACAAGTCTTATAAAATTTCATTAGCATAGATTTTAATTAGAGGATTCCACATGAAAGCAAATTTCAAGTGACATGCAAAACTCATCCTTTAAAACTCATTCAGGAATATTAGTACATACGTTTGCATTTTGTTTATTAACCTATTTTGAAAAATCCAGAATGAATAAATCTGTGTAACAACTGTTTGCTACCAGATGAGCTGTCATCACTAAAGAACTGAGAACTCACAGCTAAATGCAGCGGACTTATAGGTGCTCTGTTGTCTGAGTCATTCAGCATGTCAGTGCCTGATGTTTCCATCAGCTTAGAGAGAGAAAGTCAGAGTGAGTGCAAACCCCCTCACCTTTAAAAACACTCAGTAATAATTGCTAGTTTCCCATATACACAGATTGAAAAATAAAGGAGAAAAAGTAGGAAGAATAGTATAGAATTACAGATGTCCTGATCTTCAACATTTTAGTTTGAATCAACTGCAACACCTCCCCCATATTCATGTTCCAACCCCAGGAGTTTAATTTTGCATAACAATGCAATAATTCAATCAGAAATTAAATTAAAATTAATATTTTTTCTGAAGTAGCCATATGAAAGATGAATACAAAGGGAAAACAAGGACAGGTGACAACAGCAGCAGGAAAAAAAAAGCCCCAAACATCAGCCAAGTAAGCATTCTGATTAGGTGAAAAGTCAGCAGAAAACAATATGAAAGGCCAGACAGCAGGATGGATTTCACAGAACAGAAAAACATTTCTCAGAGAGAAAAAATGGACTCAAAAAAAGCAAAATAATTACAGCATTAAAATATCTACGTATATACGTTTCTATTTGCGACTTTCGGATGTGTTCTGAAGTTTTTCAAGACCGTATTTAATTACGTACATTAGTGGAATTAAAACATTCAAAGTATTTGAAGAACACCAAGTACATTCAAATTTCATTTTCATTATCACACATTTATATCACAGTCAACCAACTGTTTAACTAAAAAACCACATGGCTTAAAAAGTAATTTCCCATTTTAAAATTGTAAAGTCCAATTAAATCTAAACTGTAGTTGAAATTAATAATACATTCATGCATTGAAGAAATGGCTGAGTAAGTCTAAAAAGAAAGCAATATTTTTAAAACTACATGTTCTCTTTTGCTCTATAGAAATACTTAAAAAGTGAGAAATAATACACTTACAACATCTAGAGGCGTTTCACTTGCAATCTGTAATTAAAAACATCCAAAATTCATGTTTGAATACATTTAAATATAAAAGTGCAATTTTAATAAAAAATACTGAAGTTGTAAAACAAAGTATATCAAATAACATACATATTTTTGCAAAGGGAGCAATAAAAAACTAACCATGGCTTTATTATCTGAAATTCTATTATGTGACCACTAGTTACTGGAACTGCATGAACTATTTCATAAGCACCCTTTCTTCCCCCACATTTCATTTGCTCCTTTCAAATTATACTCATGAAATTTCTTAAAAGTTCTCAGTGGGATAACTTGTGGTTATTTTATTTCAGCCATCAGCAAAAAATTAGTAGTATAGTCTAAATTAAGAAACAATATCCCACATCTCCAAAACTAATATCCCACATCTTCATCCAGTTACCTCTTCATCTGAGAATTTTTCATCTTTTTAAGCCAGTATCTGGCATCCTACCTCCTCACCTTGCTTCTGTTTTAGGAATATCAAATGCTTAAATTTATCTGCACAGAGGCTGAAAAACAGTAGTGACCCAGCTGACAGCCAAAGTGGAGGAATGCCCTGGCCTCTCCACCACACCCTGTAAGAGCAGCTGGTACACCTTTCATCTAGGGTATGCTCTCTTACCAATTCAAGACACAAGCGATGACCGTAAGCAGCTGAATAATGAACTGCATTGTATCCTTGTTTGTCTCGGATCCCAGGGTTGGCATCGTTTCTTAGCAAGTATTCCAGGCACCTATTCAAATTGACATATGCAACCATGTATCTAAATGCTGAATTTCAACTTAATGCTAAGTGATAAATTGTTCCAATTCAACTGGAAAATAGAATACAGCACACAGGGACACTGATTTAATGTACAATATTGGCTAGGACTAGAGAAAGCTACCTCATTACATCAAACATTAAGGTCAATCACAAAGCTTCAAAATTTGAAATAATCCTTCTCTGCAGACATCCTGCATCTTCCAAGTTCTCTGACTTGGTTAAAACTAGTATTTCACAGCTATTTTCCTCCTGGCTAACACAACCGCAGTTACCTTTGCTAATATCAATGATTACTATTTTGTATGCTTTTCTGCATTTATCCCTTCTTCTGTATGTTATAGGCAAAGAAGAGAAGCAGATCTTCATGGTAGCACACAAGAATAACACACACACACGCTCTTCCACTACGAGACACAATTAAAAAAATTTGTTTGTACAGTAAATACTCAGTTATTGTCATACATATATCTTACCATTCCTTACTTTCACTAGACAAATTTATAAGGTAGAATATGATCAGCCCAGTTTCAACCACACTCAGTCAGAAGAATGGGAAATGGGGGATTCAAGTCAGCTCAATCTCTCCCTAGTTTTCTGCTTTTAAGAGACCCCATGTGTGCACACTAAATGATTGCAAGCAATAACCCTGCTGTTTCATACTTTTATGTTGTCTATAATTTCAGCAACATTTTCCAAAGTCATTATTATAACCTTGAACTTGCTGGTGAAGCTATTCGTTATTCTGAAGTGTACAACAGGTCAACATCCCTTCTCTTCTCCGGGATCACTAAATACTTCCTTATCAGAGGTGCACTCCCACTTCCATAATTTTTTGCCCAGCATAAACAAGGACTTAGTATGTAGTCAAAAAGGTAAAATTTCTTGAGTTTTAAAGAATAACACATTTAATATAAGATGCAAGTAACTTTAAAACTAGTTCAGTATAGCTAATAAAAAGCTACTTGTAAAGCACATCTATGTTTTTAACCAATCAACTCAGGTTTTATTTGTCCAGTAAACAAATGCCTGGACTTCATTAATGACAACTGTGCTTGCATGTTTTTGTTTGAATTAAAATGAGATGAGATTTATGAGAACTCAAAGACAAATCAATTTGTCTCATTAAGTAAGAATTAGAGTTCTTACATTTCATTTGTCCAATCATCTAACTTTCTTTTTAATTTGGATCAGTAATTTTGTGTTAGCATTCATGGGTGATTAATAAATGTTACATGTCACTGGCTTTGGCTACCTAAATTTCTACAATACACTAAATACACTGCATGGAGCCAAGTTTACTAAAAATCCTCAACTACCCAATCTTTCAAGTGCAAACCAGATAATTATTTTTGATTTTTTTTGCATCCAAGAGAGAGATTACTCCTGCATCTTTCACATAATTAACTGTCCTCAAAAGGTCTCTTAAAGAGAATATTAATCAAACTTTCTGAAATTAAATTTATTTCCCATATATTTATTATTTATTTATTTATTTTCCATTAGAAAAGTATAATTAGAAGCAACTTTTTTTTTTCTCCTCTAAGATGCTGCTTATTCTACCTCATTCTGAAATCGTTTTTCTCTCTAGTCTTGGTAAAATGGGGCTTAGTGGTGTTCGTTCCAGATCAAAAGCATTTGTTAAAGATTCAAAAGAAACACTTTCAAACAGGAATAAACTGGAAAATAATTTTCAACAAAAACATCCTTGTCTCTAAAATCTGTCTTTAAAGATGTGTGAATAAAGACCATAAAATTGCACATAAATATTTTTGGAATTTTATGTAGATGTTTTCCTGAAATGTTTTTTCCCAGACTTTATATTCCAACTCCAGTAATCATTTTTAACTTCATTCCTGTTTTGAATGAGCTGAGCAGTACTGGTTTTCCAGCTGTTACTACTCATCTTGGTGCATCAATATAAAAAGCTTCCCCTCAGGCCATTCTGCTTTGCAGTCTGTCTTCCAGAGACCCAGATGTTTATCAGAAGGGCAACAGCCCGTGGGCTCCAGAGATGATGCTCTGAGTTACCTCCCAAAGCTCTGCAGTATTGTCATCATCATTCCTGCTCCTGCCTTTTGTAAGACAGATGGCAAAACTATGTCATCTGAAGAACCATTATAGTTTGGAGGTTTTCAGAGCAACTGTGAAGCTAAAATTAATCCTAGCTCAACTTGTAAGAGGGCAATTACAGTAAAATTATCTCAGCAAGCTCCAGCAGGAATCGAAATTATTTCTAAAAAGCAGCAGACAATTTAATTTTGAAATCTGGCTTTACATAAAAAAGGCACATTGTTCAAATATAAGTTAAATGGCCATACATGTATTCTTTATTTAGCCTTCAAAACCCAATCTGTAAGTTATACAACACCTCATTCTTATTGCTATCTCACCCTTTAAAAGTTGCTGTATTAAAAAAAAAAAGGTGATTTGGCATGAAGCAGCACTTCTCCAGGGAAGGTGTCACTGTGTGCATGTGGAATGTGCTGCTGCATATGCAATGTGTGCACATTGTCTCCTCAATACATCCAATGTCTGGAGCTTAAGTAATCATCACTTTGGTCCTACCTACATACACTTTGCATATATGTATTTAAGTCATTGACATAAATATGCCAAATATAACCACTGGTTAGAAAATAAACACATGTAAGAGATCAGTGGATTTATGAAAGATTCTGGACGCATCTCATTAATAAAAGTGTAACTACATCATAAAAATTTACACTATCAACAGATAGTCATGTTTGGCATTACAGCTGTAGTTTACTCAAACATCAAATAGACAAAGCATCTCATATTGAAATATCAAGTTAATATCCATCCTTCATCAGAATTTGATTTTAAGGCAAAATGACCCTACTGCCCACAATTAACTTAATAACCACCACAAAGGATATTTATTTAACCACTGCACAACACATAGGATTAAGAACTCTATTCCCAATTAATTCCTGATTTAGGACATCTGCATTATAGGACATAAAATTCTTACAATACTATTTTCCTGCTGTTCATTTTTTCCTCTGAAATATTTGTTACATTATGTCTTTTATATACAAAGCACACACTTCTGTCAAGTTTAATCTTTAAAAATACAAGAAATGCATTTGGCAAATCTGAAGGCAGAACACACACGAAATTCACAGCTCAAATGTTCCTAAAGAGAAAGGCTTTAGTACAAAGCATGCCACTTACTTCCCATCTGTGTCTGATGCAGCTGCATAGTGCAGAGGTGTACAACCCCTCTCATCAAGGTCATTCACACTAGCTCCAGATCCCACAAGGGCAAACAGGCACTGATAATTACAATTGGCAGCAGCATAATGGAGTGGAGTTCTTTAGTACACATTTAAATAAAAAGTACAATGGTAAATAACAGCAAAATAATATTATAGAGACAAAAAAAGCAAAATAAAGTGAAACTTAAATCCTCCTTACATTTTTAAGTAAGTATTTGTGGTGAAAAATGCATCATCACAGTACTAATGAATAGGGCCACTTTCTAGGGACCACTTAATGATGCTGAACCATATATGCCAGCCAAAATATGCACAAACTTCATATTAAATGAAGCTTTATTTGAATTTTCTTGTGTAAACTTAGAGAGGGAAATCCAGTTTACATTAGAAATACTATTTTCTGTTAAGTAATTTTAAGCCGTGTGGAAAAATATAGACAAATTAAAATCTGCACAACAACTAAATATAGCACGAATAAAACAGAACAATTGCACAAACAGACATTTTTAATAAACAAAGCACAATTTTGCCTAAGAGAGGAAAACATTTTTATTTATTTTTATCTATACTGACATAGCAGAGGCACTGTTAAATATACCTTGTCTTCTTGTATCAAAACCATGAAATATTAGTACTGATGTAAAATGTCAGAGAAAACTTATCCCAGCTTCAAATACATAAACAATTCTCTAAATATGCCAGTTTAGCTAAAATTTTAAAAAGACCAATATGACTCAGAATTTAATTTTCTATTTTTAAAAAGAGACTGCAGCTATAAATATCTTGATTTTGAGGAGATATTCAGGCTCCTTCCTCTCCCTTAAAATGTCTTTTTCCCATTTCTCCCCATTTTAAACTAGTATTTTCCATCTCCTGAAAAAATTGCTCTATATAACATGAACGTCAAACCAAAATCGAAACCAAACCAAAAGGAAACCCCAACTTTTGATGACAAAATTGTGACATAGTTGTATCTTTCACAAGAAATAATGTGTCGCCCTGTTCTTTTAAAAGTTTTAGAGTTATTTTAAAAGTTTTCTATGCCTTCTGATGTTTACATATTTCTACTAGAGTTTCTCACCCACTATCATGTAAATAATGATTGTTTTATATTCTTCTTTGTGAGAAGCGAGAATTGATAGACTGTTGGTTTGACCAATATAGTTGGACAGGTAACAATTTTATCCTTCAATCCACTGTCACTTTTGGAATTCTATATATTGCGAAGTCAGAAATAAAACTTGCTTCCTTTTGCTCTCTTGATCTTAGTGTGCGTGCGTGAGTTATTTCGTGTCATAGTGTGACAATAATGGAAGTGGAATTTAAACCAAAATACAACTTTGGATCCATAACTTTTTCTTTAAATCCTACTCCTGCTCTTCACATCCCAGAAAACCATATTTTCCATGATGTGATGAGAGATTTTACATTAGTACTGATCCTGCCATCTAAACTTAATCATATACTAAAAATAGAAATTAATGTCATTCCAAAAGAGTTCAGAGCTCAAACAGGGAAGCAGAAAGGGATCGATACTGTGAAATTAAAAAGGTGAAGCAGTTATAATAAAATACTGGGCATTTTAATAAAAGAGCTCAGAAACAGCCACAGATTTATAGATTTGACTAATACATTATTTGGAAAACATTAGTAATGTCTTTGGATGAGAGCACTTTAAACATATTAGATCCATGTTACAAGGAAAGAAGGTTCACAAAAATTACAGTTGAATATGAAATTCAGTTTTTTAAAACAAGACTAAACACCTACCTAACAAAACAGGATTACAAAATATGTTTGTGATTTTTGAGAACATATGCTGAAACATAGTTTATTAGAGACCTGATGTCATAAAAAACCAGTTAAACTGGAACACAGACATGGCCACATATCTATAAGCTGCTACTGCAATACTTTTAACAGCCCTTTCTAATATACAAATCTGGAATGTCTTACCTTCCAAATTTGTCCTTTTTGTTGAAGTCTGCACCAGTATTTAGCAGAAGATTTAGGCACTCCAAATTCCTATTAAATTAATACACTATTACTTGTCATTGCAAATTTTATTTCCTTAATACTGGCCTCTACAAATATCAGAACTACTACACATGTACATCTCATATGTTAAGTTTAATGGAACTGAACTATAATATGGAATTTTTGATATATACATTTCTGTATGTAAAACAGATTCCATAATTTCTGGACCAAACCAAAAGAATATAAATTATTTCAAGACCACATATATAAATTTAATTGATACCAATTGGCATGCATAAAGCACATAAACATGAACCTAATTCAATTCTTATAAACAAACAAACAATAATACCTGCATGTCACATGCTTTTGCTACCAGGATTCCAGCACAGAGGCAAGATTTTACTGCATATTTTTTAAGGCCAAATGTAAGTTGAAACATGTATATTTTACTTTTTAATCTAATCAGTTTTCAATTAAATATGATCATCATAATAGATGTACTATATTGTTAATTGTTTAAATGCTATTTTGGTAACTTTCCTAAACTGGAGATGAGTGAGGGAATGTGTCACAAATTATTTGGTTTTTATATGAAAAGATAGCATTTTAACTTTTATCACTTGCAACAAGGATGTATCTAGCAAGTACTTTTGACTTAGAATGATTACTTAACAGTATTACTTAAACAACATTCAAACAGAAAAATGAAAATATCAATATTATGGAGTTCTTGTGTCCCACAAAGTGTATCATGAAATTTATTACCCAATTCTTCCAGGCAATTTTGAGTAGCTGCTATAGAAAACCTACAATACAATAACAATAATCAATATGGATCACAACTCAAGTGATGAGCAAGTAGTTCTGACTACTTCATCCACCTAAACTCTGGAATTTAATTATTGCTTTTAGTTTATTTAGACTGACCTTTTATTTATGGGTTTTTATGGGAAACAAATTTCCCAAAGTTGCTGTTCTCTATCTCAAGTCCCATAGTGATCTGAGGTGGGCATGCCATCTTTGAATGCTGTGAATTCTAAAAAATTTATCATCATCCATGGGAATTTAAAAAAAAAAGGAATCAATTCATCCCCAAACATAAACCTAAAGTAAGGCTGATGATACTTGGACACTGTACTCCAGCAATGACTTACTGAGCTGAACATTTAAATAATTTTTTGTTTGTAGATAGAATCCATCTTGATATTATTTTCATGTTTACATAAGTTCCAAGGGGAGAGGGCAGGAAAAACAGAGAGGAGATAATACAAAAAAAAAAAAAAAAAAAAGAACAAGAATGATCAACAACTGAAAAAGAAATACTGAATATGAAATTATGAATACTTTTTTACACACCCTCCAGCTGCAGCTGCATGAAGACAAGTCCTGCCAAAGTCATCTGGTGTGTCAATGTCAAAACCTACAAAGCATTTGTAAAAGATTTTGTAAAATCATTATGTAACATCACCTTTCACAAAACTGCTGTCATCTGCTGTTAAGAGAAATGCTTGCTAAGCAAACTTAACAGCTATTTGCAAAAGAGCACTCAAGCATTAAAAATTACTTCATTTGAAACATGTCCTTGCTATTTCCAATGTTTTGAAAAACCGGCATTTAAATAAAACTGAAAGGGGTAAGGTAAAAGACAAGTAGCTGCACTGAGGCTGTGTTCTTTCTCATTCTATTTACCTGCTAGTATTTCAGTGCCATTTACTATTAAGACATATGCAGGTTATATGAAAATTTAAGAATACACTAGAGTTTATCATTGTTGTGCAGAGATTAATAATTTTGGGCATGTCAGTAATACTAAATATAGGAGCTACTTAAATTTCACTCTTGAGTTTAGTGCTTTAATCCCAAAGAAAGAACTTTATTGAGTTGGAGTGATGGCTGCAAATAGCAGTTAATTACAGAGGAGCTCTTTGCAGAACACTGTAGTTTTCTCTTTCTGAAAAGGCTCAGCTCTGGAATTTCAAATCCAAGATCACAAACATTAGCTGTGTAATTCCATATGTACCCATATATTTTGACAGAAAGATTACTGTTTAAATCGGGTTTCAAAGCTACATTTTTGGTTTGAGCAAACTGATGCTCTCATGAGTGTTTTGCTCTTGTGTAATGTAACTTATTTACTAAATCTCCATTTGTGGTACCTGAGAATGCTGGGTTTTTTTTTTTTTTTCCTTTTAAGAACTGTTCAACAACAATAGATAATGAACAACATAAGACATGTTATTCAAATATACTATTATTTCAAGACTATTTTCCTACTCCATATCCCCTAAAACAGGTTTTGTATGCACCACTATGCTCTTATCCCATTTCAATAGGGAATGCTCTATAGCAAATAATTTAGGAGAGTTTCCTAGTTTGGTTTGAAGAAATGCCTTTGGTGCCTTTACCACATCGCTAAGTTTTTTGTCTATCATCACTAACTACTTGAATGTCAGTCAGTACTGGGACAAGGCAGATTGGTGACATTTTGTTAAGGTTTGTACATGAATATCAATGAATTTAAAAATCAAAGACCTTTAATTTACATAAAAGAGATATCTCCCAACCCCAAAAAGGACACATACTCTGCACACACCAAAAGCACACCAATCCCCACACCAAGAGCACATCCTAAAAGCTCTTGGCAGTATGTAGTCTTTCTAGCCTGAAGGCAGAACATACTCTTCAAGTCCTTATCTGCTCCAGGCTAGATTTGCATCCAAGTTTCCTCAATTCATGTAAAAGCCACAGGAACCACTTGTAAGTCCTCCACATGATTTCTTTTGCCATACTGAACCTCCAGTAAGGGCACAGCTAGCACCACAGCACAGCAAGGAGAAAGAGCCAGTATCCCTCATTTTGAACACATCCAATTGAAATATTGTCAACTATTGCACAGTTCTTTCCTGAAGCGAATCCTTGCAAGTTTGCCCATGACAGGACAGTAAATAAAAAGCTTTTCCAATAGGTAATTTTAGTAATATTCTTCTAGTTCTTCTCCCAGGCTTCCCTAACAAACAGTATAAAGCTGGGGAAGCAACTTCTTACACTTCTTTTCCCCAACTCTCTCCTCCCCACTTATCTTTTTTCAAAAAGCATTAAGTGTCTTCAGATTAATACAGAACCAATTTGTTTATTCTTATTCTTCTTCTGTTCCAGAAGCTTCATTTGGATAAATCTACTTGCTCAGAATTCCCTAAGATTTGGGCCAACAAGAGAAGTAATGACCTACCAACATCCGTATCATCAGAGAGGAGTCAAACATCAAAGAAAAGTGCAGTTTGCATTGCATTTAGTTAACAACATAATAGCAATGCAACAGTTTCTTAATACAGCAGTCCACAGAGTCTTCAGTGCTATTAGGTGCCCACTACAGGCACAGATGGGAAAAGACTCATCTGTATTAAGCTAAAGACATCATGGAATGGAAATTGGATGCTCCATGAAGTAATAAAAAAGATTATCAATCTTTCTCCTTGAAGTTTCATTATGGCCTAAACCAGTCATCCCACCTCTATGGCCAACTCGAAATGCACAAACACAATAATAAATTATAAATGTATTATTAAAATTTGGATGAATTTTTTTAAACTTGTGTCTGCAAAAATTTTCATTCACTTTAACTGTGGACTATTCATTAAAAACAAAAATAAAAACATGGACTGTTCATTAAAAAACAAGCATTGGCCCCAAGGTACTAGCAGTCTATTAGGATTTCTATGCATCACTAAATTAAGATATAATTAAAAGCTATTCCGTGAAATAAACAATGAAGTACAAAGCACCTTGTAAGAATTTAAAAGAGTGTCCTACCTGATGAGAGGAGCTTTCTGCAGCAGTCTGAAAATCCACTTAATGCTGCCAAATGGAGAGGAAACATCCCATGTATACCCCGCCTAAGATACACCATAATCAGGTATCACAGTTTCATTACAATTAAAATAAAACAAACATGATTGTGTGCCAGAGTGCACATGCATGGTGGGTTCAGCAAACCACCTAATTAGAATACTGAGCTAACTTCGCATCTTAAACACTTCCTTCCAAGCTATCAACATGCATTATCAGTGCAACAGCCTATTAAAACTTCCAGAGCTTTACTTCAAATACATTACAGAAAACTCTACTTCTCTTTATTTTGGCACAAATTGTGATATACTGACTAGCTACTTACAAGTACAATACAGCATAATAAACAAAGTATTTCCTATTGCAAGTTGAAGATGATATTAAAAATTGCACTAGTTCTGTTAACCTAATAAATACACTTCTAAATTATATCAGCTTGCACTCATGTCAGTAAAGTTACCTACTTTGCAGTGTCAGCACCACTCGTAATCAGAGTGTTGATTAATAGCTCATGGCCATATCTAGCTGCTATGTGCAAAGGGGTATTTCCATTCTTATCTTCACAGTCTATTTCAGCTCCTATAATAAAGAGTAATTACTAAGTAAGGGTATATGTAGGCATACAGACACTTTGTTAGAAAAATAGGACACATGATCATTTAAGTAACATTATTAATTGTCAGTGACTGACTAGTTTGGATTTAAAATTTATAGAGATTTCAGTGGTAGAGAAAATCATTTTATTATGTAACCTTATACGAAAAACTGGGTTATGGAAAACAGCCTGGGTTATGGAAAACAAATCTATATACATATTCCTGCATTCTTAAAAAGAAATGATTCATCAGTGTAACTTATCAAACTTTATAAACAGATATGCCAGACTCCACCACTATTACTGGACACTGGACATTAAAAAAATTCAGCAAGTTGTTACCAATACAAGAGGATGAAAACATCCAAAATGGAAAGCTTATGACAAAAATACTCCCTCCCCCTTTTTACCATTTTGAATGATGGTTTGGGATCTTGAAAATCTACCATGTATCGCTGTCATGTGCAAAGGTGTTTTCCCATCTTTACTCTGGAAGAGAAAAAAAATTGCTTAACTTATCACCAGTAACAGCAATTAATCAGATCTGACCAAAAAAACCTAACAAAAAGGATATTTCTATTTTCTTTTCTCTCTACACTCCATCCTTTAAATTGTTTCTATGCACTTTTGCCAGACGGATGCTGGCAATGACAAGTTAGCATGATATGGTGAGCTTTTCACAAGAGTTGCTCTTAGTCACTCTTCCAGCTGCCAGTGACAACTCAGGGATGCCCACTCACTCACACTTCTGTCCCTAAGGTAATAACTCTCAAGAGGATGATGACAGCACACACTTTCAGCAACAAGTCTATGTCCAACCCCTCCCCTCCGCAAGGCTAAAATAAAACAATGTTTTAAGTTTGTTTCTGGAAAGAAAGTAGCTGTATTTACTAGAGGGGTTTACACATTGTATTAGAAGACAACACATTACAAAGCTCATGTGCTTCCTAGAAATTTCTGTAAAGTGATGTTTGCAAGCAATTGATCATAAACCACAAGAAGTCCTAAGGTAGAACTATTCAACCCTACTAGGTACTATACATTTGAAATGCGCATCTTGAATGTCATTCACCCAGTAAAGACATCCTTGAAGCAGGCCAACAGTAAAGCATAAGGAAACTTCACTTTTTAACAGTTCAGTTTCCAAGCACCCATTTTTACTGTTGCTATTAATTTGGAATGATCTTCCCCTCATAATTGTCACAGGTAATGGGAAATCTTTACTGCTGAAAAAAGTTCCTACACATGCACTCAAAAAATTTCAAACATGACACAGAAAATCAAAGGACCCTTGAATGCACACGCACACCTCATCTGTGTTTTCAATGATGGCTTTGAAGAGCATGAAATGTTCACAAAATACAAAGTTAAATCAGACAAAGATGGCAGGGGAACATATGACATGAACATATGTATTGAAACATCATAAATTGTTGACACAAAAAGTGTCTTCCCATCTTTACTCTCCCTTTGGCACCAAATGGACATGGTTCTATGGATGTGATACTGAAAGTCTGCTGAAGACCCTTTTAGGGATGGATACAGAATTTTTCATTGTGTCACTGCCCAGAGCAGCATAACACCACAATTATGTGAAACACTGTCTTCTCAGACATAGATTAAAAGAAATAAAACAATTGATAAGGAATGCCAAGCTGTCTCTAGCTCTTCCAGCTAGCAGATTTCTGTGACCATAAATACTCCAAAAGACAACATCCACATATCCATATCAGATACAAATAAACACAGAAAATGGGATTGAAACCCTTTTGAGGAATTAGACAATCAATTTTAATTCTGTCATTGGAGGCCTTAAGAAAAAGCCAAATAAACACACCATAAGTGACAACTTCTCCAAGCAATCTCTGTGCTCCAATTTTCTTTCATGTTTCTCCCTACAGTTTAGTTCTTATCTCTTCATCCAAGAGATGAAAAAGTCTCTGTGTCCAATTACTTTAAAACAACTGTTAGCCATCTTGTTACTTCTCCCTTCATTTTTATCCTTCTTTAACCTGAAGAATCTATAGACTCTATTAATCGAAAGAAAAATTATCATATAAAATAAGGTTAGTGAGGTAACAGACAGAAGAATTTCAGGGCTCAGATAAAAGTAGCCTGCAGTCTCACTGGCTTAGATGGGATAAATCTGTATCTCAAAGGCAGGCTAATGAAGAGGAAGAAGATGGAGCTGAAAAAACATAGATCTCATAATGCACCTTACAAAGACATAGGAATAACTTAAGGTGACAGTATTGGAAACTGAAGAGCATTGTGGTTAAGTTTTCTCACAAGAAAACTTCAGTAAGATCTTGCAAAAAACAGCAAAATAAGCTACAGAATCATTTTCCACTTATCAATGAAAAAAAAAGTACAATCAATAAGAGATTTTTAGATTTGTTCTGTTCAAATTTACTTAAAAATTCACTTAACATAGATTCCTAAAACAATGGATTTTATGAGAGTGCCTCTCTCATGTCTAACAGTCTCAGGCTCCTTTCCAGCTCAGGAATAACACAACATGCAATTGACTATCAACATATAAACATAGAACAGGTATAAAATTTAATGAAGACAATTCCCATGTTGAAGCTGAACTGCCAGGTATAGGATTGCATTCAGAATTGCCTTCTAAGGCACTAGAAAAGGATATGTAGGACCAGAACCAGTAGCCAAATATTTCTTTAAGCAATGAAATACCAAGGCTCTATTAAGCAAATCACTATTTCCTGAGATGCCAGGAGATTGGACTGCAGAAGCAGGGAGGTATCTTCTAAACTTTGCTTCCATTTCCCTTTATGTCTTTAGGGTCTTCTCTCTAAATATCAAACTAACTACAGCTGTGTGATTTAATGAGCTCAGACAGGATCACAGCACATGATGGGACAGCTATGGGCTAATGATAATTTTTGTTGTCTTCACTGAAACTCAGCTAAATGTGGTAATAGGAAAGGAATCACCCAAATCACTTCTATCACTAGAGAAAATATAACCACAAAATACTTAGATCATAGCAAATTTGCTAAGAACAGTAATTGCTATTAGACAGAAATAATACACAGCACAAGGTGTCTTATTGAGTGATTACTCACATATTAAGTGTACTCGGACTACTGAGCTTCACTGAGGGAGAGGAAATGTGGGTCTATCATGTCACAGCATTCCTCCAAATGAAATCTCCCCCTAGCAACAATTCTTATGTTCTAGTACCACCAATGAAAGTAAAAAACTTCTTCTATTTAGGTCACTGAATTTTCAAGCAGCAATGGGGTCCATAAAACAATTAATACTGCCCCATTACATACTCATTTCAATGTGTTCTTCCATGCATGGAAATCCTGAATAGTGAGGAGGGAGTGCTGCAGTAATGAGCAATACTTAATAAGATTCACTGTTCTACAGTGGACACTGACAAGGCTATGAAAACAAGTAGGAAATTATGTCCAGAGGTGCTAAAAAGCATATAACATATTTCTACTGTTCTATTATTTTCTGCGACATAATCCCTTATTGAGATGAGGCCAGCACTCACAGATATGCACAAGAACTTCCCCTCTATCTGCCAGCAAAGAATAAGAGTGTTTCCCTTTTGCTCTCCCCACTAGTCATCCAGAGCAGGAAGCACTGTAATAGTACTGTCTAGTCTGCACCTACATTATCCTGTCTCTTACCTCTAAAATCACAGGAAAAATTGCACATGGGAGGAAATGATTGAATCAGCCTACAAAAGCATTATAATTATGATGAAAAATAGATCTTATAGCCATTTTAAGAAGTACTTTGAACTCCAGCCTCAGTATTTGGAAATTGAACAGGCTTGGTTTCAATAAATATTTAGTAAGAACACCCTAATTCCATCTCATTTTAAATCCACAATTCTTTCTTAGTTACGCAATATATTACTTTTTTAGGGATTGCTCTTCTGATTAAATCCAAGATTTATCTTTATAGGCCTTTTCAGGGAAGTAGAAGTTGACTTAAAAATTATTTTCTTTTGCCTCAGTTCTTGCACTTTTCCACAGTGCAATGCTAAGTTTTCATATGCAAAGTAAGGCTGTTCACGCCTTCAGGTGTAAAATTTACAGGCCAAATTCAGTCATACTGGTATAAATCCACAGAAATGCTACTAACAGAATTACAACAGAAACACCTTGATAAGAAAACTGGGGATTAATGCTGCTTTCAAGCTATAATTGCTTAAAATCCCTATACAGCCCTACTTGCTTAATTTTGCACTTAAGAATTTTGATATGTATGAAATCAACACATTTTAATTACAACCAACCCATAGCTAAAGCTAAGCCGTTTCTGAAATGGAGCCCTGTCCATGTCTTTCTTCTACATCAGAAATAAGCAAAAAATCATGAACACTTGCAGCCCTGCATTTAGAAAAAGAGTAATTCTTGGCTTGTTAATATTTGTTGTAACATCACATAACAGTTTGGGTTTAAAGGGACCTTAAAGATCATCTGGTTCCAACCCCGCCAGCATCGGTTGGGTTCCACTTGATTAAGTAGCTCCAAGTCCCATCCAACCTGGCATTGAACCCTTCCAGGGATGGTGCATCCACAACTTCTCTGGACAACCTGTTCCAGGGCCTCACCACCCTTACAGTAAAGAATTTCTTCCTAATATCTAACCTAACCCTACTCTCAAAGTCTGAAGCCATTTCCCCTTGTCCTGTAACTCCATGCCCTTGAACAAAGTCCCTCTCCAGCTCTCTTGCAGGCCCCCTTCAGGTACTAGAAGGTGCTATAAGCTCTCTTTTGCTCTTATTTGTGTAAGTAACACACAAATACAATCAGTAGTATATGTAACATTGTGGGATTATTTTCATGGCAGAGCACACTTTACTGAAAAATGATGTTTCAAGAATATAGGACAAAAGTCAGCCAGCCCTGCAACACTGAACACTCAGTCATATGCAGCCGGGGACATTAGGCAGAGCAGAAAGCTGGCAACAAAAATAAATGGACTGTGACCTGGATATTTTAGGACAAGTTGGCAATAAACCCTGTAACACAGCTCCTTACTTCTGCAGGGCACTTTGGTGATGAATTTTTCCACAACTGAGTTATGCACATTTTCATTAAATGAGCTGCATGTCTAAATATACGTAACAGTGAGCAGGAACATACATTTCGGATTTTTCCACATCAAAGAGCTTATTTTTAAAATACTCTCAAATTTTCAGTTGGCTATGGGTTTTGTACTAACAGTAGATATAAAATTGTATTTTGGAATTAGTTAACTGAAAAAATCAGCTTGAATCGCTGTAAAAATCACTGCTTACATGAAGTGAACCACAAACCCCAAGATTTTTAATAGAAATGTCAGCTACTCTAACGTTCACCTCCTGCACAGACTGTGCTGAAATTCAAGCATAAACCTATTAATCAGGTTTCTTTTCCATTTTTTCCCAAGAAATTAAATAACAGATAATTCCCTTCATACTACATGTAGGTGACAGTTCAGGCAACCAGACATTTTGCCATAAGGAACACTTGGACACTTCATTCCATATACCCATTTCCTACTTCCCTCAGCCTAAAACCTGCCAAGACACCAGATACTGCCACTAAATATTTCTGAATACAGTTAAGTTTTCATTACTAGAGTAAAAATCAACATAATACAAACCAGAAGGTCTTACATTTCTCTCATATATCTCAAGACCTTACCCTACACACTGGAGAAGAAAATAGAAGGTATAGGTTATAGTTTTCTTTGAAGCTTGCTTGTTTTAAATTCCACCTACAACAAGGCTGGATTCTAAGGAATGTCCTGCAGTCAAAAACTTGTGACCAAACAGAGATGTAAAATGTATACTGACTCTGCTCACACAATTTCACTGGAGTAATTAAAACACCAGCTGTTTAAGACTTTCCACTAGCCTGATCTATTTATGTTTGTATTTTAAATATACTCTTCCCAAATCTCCCTGACTGATTAGATTCTAAGATCTTATATTATCACCTCTTCAACTGCTCCAGTAATTAGCCAGGCCATATACATTTCCCCGAAATATCCCTGATTTTGTTCATGTTACTTATTCATAAGAAAAATATGTACTTTTGCATTTTTTCAAATTATTTGCTCTTACTTATATGGCTAGACTAGGGAAAACAAAGCATATAGAATTCTGACATTAAAATGTAATTGCGATTGGCCAGACAATATGGTCATTTTTCTTCATCCTTTTGGGCTATATAATAAATCCCATTGAGGTTTCCAGATTCAGATCAAGTTTCTTGAAGCAACATACTGGCTCATTTTTACTGTAGTAATTTTCAAACAAATACTCCATCTATCAGTGGGAACCTCTCCATGTTATCAAAACAAGTATTTTTGAAAAAACTACCTCTGATAAAGATGTACAGGATTTTTAAGTGTGAAAGGATGGCTTTGGATACACCTACCTTTATATTTACATCTGCTCCATTGCAGACCAAGAGTTCTAAACACAATGCTCCATGTGTTGATGCAGCAGCAAAGTGCAAAGGTGTAAACCCCTTCTCATTCACTTGATTTACATTAGCACCACAGTCTATGAGTTCATTCACTACAACATCTTGCCCATTGTAACAAGCTACATGGAGAGGAGTATTTCCATAGGCATTTGGCTCATTCATCTATAAGAGAAAAAAAAACCCCAAGATTACTTAGTAGATAAAAAGCTGTACTTAATGCAGCATTTAATTCTAGCAAAGGAAAAATCTCATGTCACAAGATTATGTTTTGGAACTCTTCCAAACCAGAAATTAAAATTAAGTTCTTTCTGGATATAGCATTTTAATTGAGATCTGTGTTCTGGGGAAGATATGATTGCTTTACAAGAGAGCCAACCTCCTCCAATTGTCTTCATACCAGTTTCCTGCATGCAGCTTTAAGAGAGGTAACACAGGCCAAAAATATCAACTGTGGCAATTTGCACAGATGCTACACACAAAGCATAGCACAGACCTCTACAAAACAGCATTGCAAGTTTTCATTAAAAACAGAGGTCAAAGATCCTTTTTGTGTGTCTATGTGCACATATAGAAAAAGAATTTCTTGTTGTACACACATGACACTGAATTCTGATCTACTTCTCAATATTGAGCTTGAGTTGCAATCTCCAGCCTTGCAAGACTAAGACTGTGATTCACAATATAGATTTCTTACACAGTTTCATAGTTTACTGTTAACACACTTTCTACAGACAGGTACTGTAGAACCTTTTAATTTACACTTCACTATTAATATGGCCTCATTTACTGCAGTACTGAAGTTTCACACAATTTTTAGTATTATCTAAAATTTATGTAACGTAGGAAAGTCAGTTCCATGCATATTTTACCAACTGAGGCAAAAGCATTTAATTTCCTGCACTTCAAAAATTATTGTGTGGCAAAGCTAGGATCGGAATTCCTATTTCCTGACTTCCAGTCCAATGAATTAAGAGCAAGAAATATCAAATAAACAAAAAGCCCCATTAAATATACATTTATTTTCCAACTATTGTGCAAAATCTTCAAGGCTCTTAAGGAGGTTTACTTTTAATGAAGAAATGAGGGTTTATAGAATAAAAAGTACTTCCAGAGATATTCCTTCACGAACTTCCACTATATCCCAACCTGTCCCTAAATAAACAGTGTGCTACGGTACTAACAAGAGCATTTCAAACAATTAAAACAAATATTTCCCATTTAATTTTATTTTTCCTTACATCAACTCCAAGGTCCAGAAGATATTTGACTACACTAATCATCCCACTAGATGCTGCAGCATGTAAGGGTGTATATGATTTCTTGTCTTTGCATGTCACCTCAGCTGTATGGGTCACAAGTAATTTCACAACATCAATATGACCTAAAATAATAAAGACAAATAAAATGAAGCATCATATTTTACTAATCAGCACAGGTTCACAAACTTAATAATTCTACAACTGTTATAACATGATCAGGACATTATTCCTTTGTACCTAATGTGGAAAACAAAGAATTGTTTTTGTTTTCTAATCCTGTCATGAACTATAAAAGCAACATAAAATAATCATCTCCACACACCCCACCCAACAATCATAGCATTTAGACTGCAGAAATAAATTTGTATACTCAAAACACAATCCTGTCTTCTGCTTAAAAAGAAGGTGTTTTTTTGAAGACTTGAGAACTAGACAGGCAAGGTAACTTAGTAATTATTAAGTATTTATCACAATTTTACATTAACAACTTGAGAGATAAATGTGACTGTCAATCTTCCACTGTCACCCCAATTTCAAACATGCCCAGTAAGATTTTTAAATCTTAGGCAGAGACTTTGAAAAATTGACTCAAACACGAAAAGAAGAAAATATTCTACTTTTACATTAAAATATACCCCTCAATCCAACTCCCTTTACCCACAAAGCATTTAAAATGTTAAGTCATATCATACAGGATTTAGAATAGTTCTATTTTTCAAGACTGATTCAGATGTTTGAGTGATGATTCAATTCTTTGAGGAACCACAGCCTTTTAAAAAGCATCAACTGCTCTCCTAAGACAATGGAAGTAGAGTAAGAGTAAGGGTAAGAGTAAAAGTACGAGTACGAGTAAGAGTTGGGATAATGAGGAAGGCATGACATGGGGGAAGTTCCAGGTGGAAAAGAGAAGAGAGGGCAGGGAGCCCACTCTGAAGTGGTGGGCAGTAGCTCTCACTGCCAGCTTTGGGCCAGGGACCCCAACACCAACACCCACCCCAGCTGCAAAGGGCAATGAGCTTTTCCCTTCCATGCCCAAATGCTCCTCCCTCTGCTTGCAGGCACTTGTGACACTGCCTGCTGAGAAGCCATGAAAATGGGGTAACCAAGTATCTGTCATTCTTGCTCTATTATTAATTTAACTGCCAAACAACTCATTACTGAAAGCACGTGGATAATCATGACAAAGACTGCTGAATAAAGAAATACATTACTTTAACAGAGCACAATTAACTTGGTGCTTTACTTTTGTAACTGACCCTTGTGGGACTCTTTATTTTACCTTTCAAGTGACACCCTTTCCTTAGTTAAAGAAGTGTTGCGGGGCACACTGAATACTTATGTTTATACTTATCCAATCAGACACCTACGAAGAAAATATCAAATCCAGCTTTCAGTTTAGGTGCTTCACAAAGAGTATGGGTCTTTGCTTTTTAAGCAGTTAAGAGAATTTGCAAAAGTTTGAAGTGTATACCCAAAGGAATACAGACAAAGCTATTTTTATAAACACTCAGACACTGTGATACTTATTTTATGCTGCATACCCAACAGCACACAAAACACCATTTCACCTAGCTATACCAACCAAAACCATAAGACTTTACCAGTGTAAAGTGAAGTGCTGCAATAATAATTCACTTCTTAATTACCTCACTATAGTAGAAAAGAAGGAAAAGAGAAATGCAAACACAATACTAATCTTTTGACCCAAATACAATGGGGACAAGAATGAAAGTAAGTCCTACAGGAGAGACAGAAGTACAGAAGATATAGAAAGGAATAGAGACAGTGAACAGAACAGTGGCAGAGAAAACTTCAAAGGGAGGGTAAAAAGCCAAAAAAAACCCCTGACCTGCATTGAACAGGCAAGCAGCGATCAGTGGAAGACTCTCACAGAGAAGAGCAAGGTACTTGGCGTGAGAAGTGCTGCAGAGACATCCCGGTGCACCAGTGAGGGCAACACCAGCACACAGGACTGTAAGTCCATGTCAGTCACAGCTTTGCAGCTGGACAGCAATGGAGCCGGGTGAAAAGCAGGAAGGAAGCAAAACAATGGATATCACCCTGGAAAGTTATTTATAGTAGAGTGACGAAAAGCATAACTTTTGTTTTATGGTCAGTTTTACATGGTGGAAAAGTTTTTAAGGTTTCTTCAAACAACTGGAGCAATGTACAATGGCTCTAAATTGTGAGGGAGAATGTCATAATTATTTTTACTTTGATTGAAGACTTTCAAAAGCTTTTTCTTCTCTATTGTCTACAGGGAAATTTAGGCAGATCAACATCAATTAAATTACATTTTTCCTGCCCAAATACTGTTAAGAGAATTCCCTGTAAATAGGCTTCAAAATAGCTCTGATTAAAACTGGAATAAACGTAGCTTATCTGCAAAAAAGCACAAGACAGAAGGTGTCTCTGGCCTCTCACTGACACTTGTCAGTTCTCTGAAATTTCATGTACAAGTTTCATTCAATAAAATTTTGCAAATAACCACATTCAGTAAGGTGGCTGGACAGACTGCCAAAGACATTGCTTTGCAGCTCTAAGTACATTAGAAACAGTAATGCAAAATATTCAAAGAACATTAGATCAATAATGAAGATAGTTCTTTAACTTCTGGGGTTTTAAGCACTGGTATCAATTCCTGAAGTGCAATCTCATCCAGCTTCATATAATAAATTAAGAGCATTACTGCTGTGATGATAATAATTTCATAATTGAATGGCACATTCAATTCTTTTCAAGTCTGATGAAAGGCAGAGAAGAACATTACTCTGACAGTACTGCCAGGGCATTGATCAAGACCTTGAGAACAACAATTATCCACTCCTGGAATAAGAATGGCGAGGCAAGAATTTGTAGTTTCATAGATGAAATATTTTTTGAAAATACAATCCCCAAGGATGCTGTAATGATCCTCTGTTTCAGGTACCCCTTGTATTAACTTGCTTATTTTTTATTTAGCATCTCTGAAAAATTTTTCATCTGTGACTAGACTTGCTGACTGAAGAACATAGTTCCTCTTTTTTAAAGGACAAAACTACTTACCTTACTTTTCTTTTTCCAACAAATTGATTTTCCTCACCACAAAATACACATTTACAAGGCAATTTGAATTATACTATTAATGTTTTTTTGGCAGACACAAATAACCTCAATGCTTACAATGCAAATATTTTTCCTAGAAATATGTCAAACTACTAAATATGAGATGATTTTTTAATTACTACTCATATTATTCAGTATTAATCAACTGAAATATGTACATACCCATATATGCTGCCCAATGTATAGCTCGTCTGTCTTTCTTGTCAAATGCATTAATATTGGCCCCTCTAGACAACAGTAAGCTGACCATCTGAGATAAAGAAAATCAACAGAAATCTTCTATTCATAATGGAAAAAACCTTGCTTCAACAGAGAAAACCATGGAAGAAAACAAAAATGTATGCGTTTTTAGAGGATTTAAATGTGTTGGGTTTTGCATATTCTGTAAGTTTGAAAAAACTGGCTGTCACAATGAAGCGACTGTAAGGAACACAAAACTTGATGTCAACAAAAACACTTCTCAGTTAAATAGTGCAAAGCCATCAAATCTTTTAAATCTTCAGGTTATTACTAAGGGACTAATGAGTCAGAGCTTATTACATATATTGCCTCCAAATTTCAGTGACAACATACTCCCTATGTTCACTATTTACTGAACAGAAAAATATCCTGGCTTTTCCATTTTAAAATTACCTGTTACTAATTTAACTCCACTTAACAAATTTGCTTCTGTCGTAAGAAAAATGAGCACTGTAATAAACTTTAAATTGAACGATGTAACATTTATTTTCCACAACCTTTCTGCACAGAGATGCATATGGAAAGCAATTTAAATACAAAATAGGGGTTGAGGATTTTTGGAATGGGGGAGAAATGGTTTTAAACTCAAAAATGAAATATCAGAAATGTGAGGGACAGAGTGACGAGTGGAAGACAAGAAAATGAACTTTTACCTCAACGTGTCCACTGAAGGCTGCATGATGCAGTGCAGTTCTGCCTGCTCGATCAGACACATTTACATTGCTTAGGAGAGGCACCAAAGCTTCAGCACACTTTACAGCTTTGTTTGCAGCTGCTATGTGTAGGGGTGTCTGCCAGTTTTTATCACGAGCATTGACATCTGCTGAATGCTTTAACAACACCTGAACTGCATCCTGAAAGCATTTACAAAAAAACAAACCACTTAGTAAAGATCAGAATTGACAGCCTTGGATTTAAGGACAGTACAGTGGAAAACAACTCTTTACAATTTGTTCATTTGCAAACATTCTTTGGGACATTTTGGGATTTGTACTTTATCATAAACTCAAAGCTGGGGATGTTCTTAAGGACAATAATGTTCAAGTGAATAATTTAACCAAATCAACCATTTCCAGATCTTTCATCCAGTTCCTTAAGCAACATGGAAAATTGTTTTGTCATCACAACTGCTTTCCAAAGTTTAATAAACCACCCTAGGATTTCTTCCCTTAGTGGAATTCTTAGCCAAAGATTAGTGAAATACTATGAACTTATAATGAATTTCCATCAATCTGCCAAGTAAAATTTTTCAACTGTCCAAGTCTACAAATGGCAAACCCGAGATTAGTAAATGTACATTTAGAGAACCACAAATAAAACAGTGCATGGTCGCAAAAAGTTTCAACATACACTGTTGCAAAACTCCTGCAAACCGTTTTAAAATATTGCACTGAATTCCATCTCTCAAAATGATTATTCATTTCCTTTTGTTAGAAGTAGAAGCTGTGAAAATTCGACAAATAAGACTGTAATTCTTACAGCAAGATAAATCCCATTAAAATATATGCACACAATTGGAATGCGTAAAAAAATAAACATGTTGGCAGTATCAACATGATGATGAATATTGCATTTTGCATCAGCTTTATGACCTTCCCACGATTCCCCTAATTGCTTTTGGTGACTGCCAACTCAGTCACTGAGCACACAAATAATTGATTACCACTTTGAACTTAAAACATGTTACCACAAATTGCTCCTAGAGATTCTGAATTACACTCTGGTACAACAGCAAGGTCTATGGGCAGAATGCTAAGTCACTATTGATCCTATTTATACTAGAATAAATAATATTTAACATGTTGAAATTTCCTGTACTGTTAATAAAAAAGAAGATAGGAACAAACACAAAAGTGAAAATACTGCATCACAGGCTTGTAATTTAATGAGAAAATTGAATAGGTCTTCTCTGAGAAACTGAAGCAGATATAGTACTTTAAAAAACTAATTATATTTTAAGTCTTATCTTTTTTAACCTAAATATTAAGAAATACCATATCAGAACAAGGAAATTTCAGAACAGCTATTACCTCTTTTGCAGAAGGAAGCACCCCAAAATTAGTATAAAAATAAAGAAATCTAATTTTTATGTGCAATTGCATTAACAAATTTCATGACTGAATCTACTTGGGGTTTCTTTTTTTTAATTTGCAACATACAGCAGGCACACACAAATAAAAATGTGACTGTCTTGACATAAAGCTGCCTGAATTTGTGCAGCTGACAGCTAAATCCATAACTCCAGCTATTTTTTAAGCTTCAATGTCCTTGTTAAATTGCAGCTGTCCTTCAAGAGTCCAGATGTTTTACTGAAATCATTATCCAGTTTTTTCATTACAGCTTTTCATCCAGTGCCCCAAACCCATATAGGTCTGTCAGCTAGAAAACAGTGCCTACATGTGCCTACCCTGAATATGGGCTCCCATGACTCACTGTGTTTATAAATAGAGAATTCTGACAAGCGCCTATCAAGCGTCTGACTGGTTTACTTGTCTTGTTTGCCTTTGATTGAAATCTTTTGTTTGAAATCTTCCATATTTAAAAAAAAAACTATGACCATGGTTGCATTTCTTGAAGTTATAATTTAATCCCAGTTTGTTTGCAGCACTCCTCTGCCTCTGCAAGCATAACTGATGTGGAGAGCTTTTATTGTTCCTCAGCTCTGAAGAATGCAGCATTTGGTGCTTTGGTCAGCTCCCAAAGGAACAGCCTAAAAATATCTCAAGAACAAATAGCATTTGGGAATAAGGAGTCCTTGAAGATTCATTTTCAAACACTGTTTTTTTGAATAACATGATCTCTACATAACTTTGCTATTAATGCTAGTGACAAAATACTGCAGTTTATCCAGGGAATTCAAAAGCAAAAACTGAAACTAGGCTTGTTTAGATAGCTCATGGATCAAACACTTGAAGTTCAATGCTTGTCAAAACTAAAATATTCAATTCTATCTTCCCAAACAAAAGTTTACTATTAAAACCCTTTATTTGAAACATACTGGAATGAGCATCAATTTGATTCAGGATCTCAAAGGAGATAGTTTTGCATAAACTCTTCCACATAACAAGATCAGCATTTCTCTGTTTGTTTTGATCTTCTACAGGCATTTAAATTTTTTATTAGGACAATCACCACAGGGAAACAAAAACCAAGTAATTTCTTGCATTATGATATTCTCATAACTGTATAACTGGTAGACTTCAAGAAGCAGTCTACATTCAACTTAAGAATTTTAAAGTAATATTCAATACTATTAATTAGTCACTTTTTAAAAAAAGATACTGCCAGGCCTTTAATAGAACCATTTATTTCTTCAATGCCTCAACACAAAAGCATGTAAAAAAATTATGAAGCAATGCAAAGACCATGCTGTAGAAGTTGTTCTAAATCTTAATTCATCTGTACTTCCCTCATGTCAAACCATTCTGGTTACCTTAGGAGAACTAAAAGGGCGTTGAGAATACTGCATGCAGAGTCCTCTGCTTGGGAAGTCACAGAGAGCAAAGCTGAGAACTCAAAGTTTATAGTTTTCCTCCTTTCTTACAGCTTAAGCAATAGATACAAATATATACATTCCCTCAAAGGGCAAAAAAAAAATTTGCAAAAAATTTGCAAAAATGTTCTGAATTCCAAACGTTTGAGAAGTTTCACTTTTTAAAAAATGAACAATGGACAGAAGGTAATTTGAGATGTCTTATTTTAACACAAAGTAGTCAAAAAGAGTAACTTACCTCACTACAAGATGCTACAGCCCTGTGTAAAGGAGTCAACCATTTGCTGTCTTTGGCATTAACTCTAGCTCCTGTAACAAAAAATACAAACAACAGAAATTTAAAAGGTATTTACCGAGTGATTAAAATATTTTCAAGAAGATATTTTCAAGAAGATATTTTCAGAAATAGAACTATTTACTTATTCTAGTAAAATTAATTTACTTATTCTAGGCATTTCTTTGCATTTTTCATGTAAAAAAATGAAAAGGAATCTTTTCCCCAGCTGAACTCAACCTTTTGAGGAAATTCTTTTAACACTACCAATAATAGTCTTCCACATCAAAATATACTCATATTTTTATACTAGGTCATCCTCTATAATATTTTGCCCTTCCAAAGCCACATAAAAGGCTGCTGTGTAAGAAATACAAACTCCTTGCCTTCACACAGCAAAAAAAATCTCATGGTTTCCCATTATAGTTGAAATTCTCTATGAAAATATAGAAAGAGTCTGCATTTACTCCCCAAGCCTGTAGTTTCCTTGTGGTTGCAATGTCTGATGGACAGGTATATAGAATAACAATGATTCTTCCGCTGGGACACTACTCCAGCAGGTCACCTAGCCCACCCTGGTACCTCCTGGTCCACCCTTCATGAGAGAGACGAACAGCCACATGTCTCTACTTCTGAAAGCACACTCAAAGAACAGCCCTCCCTGTCCCCAGGAAATAAAGCTGCACAAACATCTCTAAGAGACACAAGCCTGGGTTTGGATTTTAATTTTTTTCTTAATAATAAAAGGAAAGAAGGGTTTGGGAACTTCTTTCCCCTGAAGGAAGCAGGTGAGCTACATCTTAACTTCCAGTGAACTCCAACAAACAAGAAAACCTAATGATTAAGGTTAATAATTTAATTTCTTACTGATACACACACATACAGAAACTTGTGGGATATTTATACCCTGACTGGAAACTTACCCATCTTTATTTTGAAACTTCTGATATTTTACAGGGATAGCTTAGATAAAATCTTGTATTTTTGAGAAAAAAGAGTTTGGAAATACTGTTGGAAAGAATCACACAGTAATAGTAATGCTACATGACCAGAGCTGAGTCACATCTCAAGCTAAACATAATACTGGTATGACAGAACCAACTTTTTTCTATGCAAATAACAGAAAAGGATGGAAGGCCAGTAAGACAGAAGATGCCAAAAAGGTTGCTCGTCAAGACAGGATATTCAACTGAGAGACAGGGTATTTTGATCCAAGATCTGCACTAGCAAAGAAGTCTCTCCCAGCCCATCCGATCAAGAAACACAGCAGTGTGTACAAAATCATGGTTGTATATACTAAGCAACCAAAATATCTGAGGTCAATTCTCTGGAATTCTACTCAATCCATCCCTTTCAGTCATAAGAACAGAACATGGAAGCAGGATCCAAACTTCCACTTTGATCCTAGGTCTTCCACCCACTGGACAGAGACTGAGATCTAGCTGCTGGCTACAATTTCACGGATTTCCACCTTTCCTTACCTAAATTTCAGAATAGGATGTTGTCCTATTTTCCTAAGTGCAAAAGTTTTTGAAAAGTAAGACTAGTAAACAAGGAAGAAAGTCCAAGCCCATTTGAAGAAAACCCCCACAAGTCTAACAAAAATTTAGGAGACACCACAAGTATCTGGTTTTGTCACACATCCTAAGGACTGAGTGGTGCACTGCAACACATCATGTGCCATAGCAGACTCTACTATATCAAGTCTTGCATAGAACTCAAGCAAAGAAAGAGTCTGAGTATTCTAAAAGTCACTAGAAACGCCTGAGGATTTTTGGCAATCCTTCCCAGAAGACAGCAAGGGATGAATGACATCACAAATATAATGAGGTAATGATTGGTGAGAATGTAATCAATATATGTCAAAAGTATCTGTAATTCTTGATTATATTCCAGGTAACTGTTCACCACATCTTGTTTTTAGCAGATGAGACAAAAAACAAGAGCTAAAATCGTACTCCAAGCTCCACCTGACTTCACATGCAGCCAACAACCAAAAAATAAAGACTTTCATAAACTGATTTATATTTCCAACTTTAGGATACAAACGTCTTTAAAGCATTTGAAAGAACTTGAGTGAGTTACTAAGCCATTAATTACTATCCTGATTTTCCTGAGGAAAATGCAGTTGCAAGACTTGGGGTCTGCTCAGATCCATCCAGGTAATGAAGCCCAAGATAGGAAAAGCAATGTGCCCACCAGAAGAGAAGAAATGCATGTTTCCACTCCAAAAAAGCAGCAGTTACCTAAGCTCTAGGTCTCAGTGAAAATGTGCTTAGAGTCCAAGCAGTGTGGAAGTGTTCAGATTTTACTGACATTTCTGGTACATCTAACACACAGCCTAAAAACTCCACCAGAAGAGAGAAGAAATAAATACAAAAAGACACTGTAAAAAGGTTTTCACAATGGTAAGTTAATCACACTTGCTAAGACTTAAAGAAAAGAATATGTGAAAGTATGAAAGAAAATCAGCATTAGCCAGAGAAATGTCTAAGGAAATTTAAAGCGATATCTAAAAGTAACATAGTCCTCTTAAAAGAGCAAAAATCAACATAGCAAATACCTGCCCACTGTTCCATAAGTAGTCTTCCACCCAAAGAAAAAAGCATGCCTAGGTCTAGCACATTGAAACAGTGTAAAATACAGATACTAAAATAAGTTAACTTTTCAAATACACAAAAAATTATGGATTCCCTGACAGAGAAAAAGCCAAAGTTGACTTTTGCTAACAAATCTGAATCTCTGATGGAATTACTTAAGAAAGAATCACGAAGCTTGTTTTTTCCTTCCACAAAAAAAAAACTCCTAAAAAAGTTGCAAAATTGTTATATTGAAAGAAAGTTTTTAAGCAATAATTAGAATAATTGTTCTACCAAAAACCACATAAGCCTTATTAATTTGGGGACTGGAAGATTGCCAGTTTAGATACATTAAACAAAATAACATTTTTAAATTAACGAGAGACACTTTGCCCTTAATCATCGCCAAGAAGCCATGCTGCCAAGAATCATTTAAATTTCATAAAGGAGCTTCTCCAAACAGCCTTATATGTGAGGACATAATCCTCCTGTACGCTGCTCTTTACTGCCTAGCACATGATTTGGGGAAAATGTCACTGTTCCTCCCTGACTCTTCACAGGCTCTCTCAAACCCATCAGAGTCCTACCCTGCAACAGTGAGGGAGTTTATAGCCTTGATCATCTGAGGTAAAGCCCTACTCCAGATCACTGCAAATAAATGTAGCAAAAATGTACATCAAATGTTACACCTCCACTGAATAGCTCTTGCTTTAAGATACTGCTTCACATTTGGCTTAAAGAGAGTCTGAACACATGTATGTGTGTAACCCACTGCACAGCACTGCCAATGCAATATTATCCCTGTGAAGCCCAACCTGCTGACATGTTAACCAGGGCATTTCTCACATTTCAAATGCCAGCTATGAGCAGTTTGCTCTTTCAAAGCACAGTACAGTGTATCTTAATTCCCTGTTTGCAAAACCAAAAAAAAAACAAAACAAAAAACAACCCTAAGAAACTGCTGTTCTCCTCCCTCTCTGCCTCTGTCCCTTGGATCCTCAAGACTTCAAGGGCCTGGTCTTAATATGTTTATTAAAACTTCCCATTTGCTGACTATAAAATTTATTTTAATGCCACAGAGTTTGCAGGAAAAAGATGTGGGTGCTTGTCAGAGCAATCACAATGCTGGAACAAAATATTCAGCTTGAACTTAAGAACCAGAAATGTGAACGACCCTCCCCTAAAACAGCACCTTCCAAACGAAGTGAATTATTACTCCATGTTGGTGCACTAAGCCAAAACATTAAAGAAGATCACCCCTTTCATCACTAATTTTGCTACTACAGCCCAGTGAGTTTACACATGTAGACAAATATTAAAGCAGGACTTTTGTTCTATATAACATGGGGTGAGAGAGAAGTATGACATAATTTTCTTCAAAGTCCCTGAATGTTACATCTCATCTTGTCAGGTTGCATTCACAAAACTGACAATTAGAGAGACACATTTTATTTAATAAATAAAGTACAGAGGCTACTGAAAAGCTCTGTGATGCTTACTTCTAGCAAATTTATGTTTCAAGAGACAAATGTTGTAATTGAGTATGTGCACTGATTTGCAGAATGATCCTGGAGGGTATAATTCTACCAGCCCACGTGTGGCAATTGCACATTTAAATGTGCTATTAGCCACCAATCCCTGGACATATATTTTTGCATAATTCTTGGTATCCATATCCTTACATTCCAGCAAGATCTAGCATCTCAACCATCTCTTTGAAAGACAGACAAGGAACAACTGGGTAGGAAATGCTGCAAGGAACAACCACGCATCTCTTCCTTCACCCATAAACTGCCACGCAACTCTCACACTGCCCTGTCTCACACCACCTCTGTGTTCCTCTCATGAAAACTCTTGCTGTGACACTCCTCCACAGCTCCTCTGCATCAGAACTCTTCCTATTTGGAAATGTCCTCAGAAGACTAATGAATGCAGTGGCTGAATTACTTATGCGTCACTAGTTGGAAATAGATTAAGAAATACAACAGAACAGACAAGACATTTTCATCTTTGTTCACAGTACTGATTTAAGTACTCAATTGCCTTCCACTGTTCTGTTTGCAGTCTGTATTTTTAGACTCTCGAGGATGGCATTTTCCTTTGTTATTGTACAAGATGTGCTAGTGACTGAGCAATATCACAACATAAGCAAAGAAAGCAAAAGTGTTTTCATTCAGTTATGCAATACAGACACCCAATGTTCGGTATTTGAAACTCTGAAATGTCTACTTAGGAGTAAAAGATGTAAATAACATCTTTATAGAGTGCATTTAAGAAAGTAACAAATCTTGTCTTAAAAACTAGTGTTCTGAAATAATTTTAGATATTATCTTTGGAGAAATTAGGAGGATTTCAGGTATAAATCACTGAGAGTTACCACTAGTCCTACTGTAATTAGATTCTACTTAATTATTTTCCTAAGAGCTAGTAATAGGTTCAGAAGTTCTTCCTTTTGAATGATCCACTTTTTTATCTAGAGACAATGACCTTGAAAGCACTTAACTGGCAAGCAGAAATTCTCAGACCATACTGAGGAATAAACAGATAGAGATGAAAACTTTTCCTTAGATAGAAAAATATGCAAACAGTCAGAAGGAGATACAGAAGTTTTTTAAGTATAAGAAGACTGGAGATATGAATTGGAATAATCAGTAATGGAAAACTATTTCCATTGAAAACTTAGAGACTTGGAAAATCATTGCTGCAAAAATAATGAATAAGACCTTATGGAGAGAAAGCTTCTTGCTATTTAAAAGCTAAATGCACAGCAGCACATAGAATAGTGAAAAAATCCAAGAGGAACAGGTTTGGAATCTTTTGTCCAGACAGAATAAGACTTCAAGAAAAATTTTAATTTTTGTTCTTTAAGAAACAAACAAATAAAACCACTCCCAAACCCCAAAACAACCCCACAAAACAAATACACATGGAGACACACTGGCCAGAAAAGTGAAGAAAACCACAATCAAGTCAAAGCCATTCTTCCAGGACTTTACTGATTTGTCAATATAAGCCAATTTCCTTTCAGAATTTCAGCTTCTGCCGCATCTTAGCCACCACCCCCCTTGAGCTTCAGTGAGCAACATGAGGTTCTCTGACTCAAGCTACTGAAAGTTCTATCTTTTCCTGAGTCAGCTTAACTTTTTCTCTCAAAGAACATCAGAGCTACTTTCTTCCCAGCAACTGACTTTTACTGCTGCCAGGGGGAAGCTTGGCCAGCTTAGAAAAGAAAAACACTGACCAACATTGCTGTCAAAAGAAGAGGAAGCGGCTGAAAGATACAGTCAGTGTCAAAGGGGCCCCTGTGAAACGCCCTCAGCTTGTGGGTACATCTGCAATCCCAACAAAGGGAGCTTCACTCTGCTGGGACTGAGGCAGCAAGAGCCTTTCAGCAGCTGAGCTATGTGACTGTCATGGCATGAATTTCTAATACTTGCAGAGATTCATAATTAGATGAAAGAAACAGAGGTAGAGTAGTGTAACACTGAAAGGTCTTTACTATCTTCCAAAATCTGTTATTACTACAGTGGCAGTTTTCCAGCATCAGCAAGGTTCTTACATTTTCCACCTGATCCAGAGGAAACAAAAACTTGTAGGCTGCCAAACCTTAATGAGATTGAGTTTGACCACACTCACATAACACTGAGCTTCATGCAGAGAAAATGTTGGGTTAAGCAAACAGCAGTGTGTTGTGTTAGTATTTAAGTATCAATGCAATATAGTAAATAAATCTATTCAGAAGAAAACAACAGACAATTCAAATGTTGATTTTCATGAATTACATTGATTTCAGTGAAAGCAATAATCATCTCCACAGTATTTTTAGAAAATAAATGGAAAAAGTTAGTAATCAAAAAAATACATTTGGAGATCACACTAATCTGTTCTGCTTTTCACATGACACTTCCTGGCACAGTAGACTCTGATGTTATTAAAAATCATAGGACAGCTGGAAAAAAGGACTTTTTTATAAAGCAAGAAGCCTTTCCAGAACAGTTCATACGCCAGACTTAAAGAAGGGTTTGCTTTTTTTTAATCAGGACTTCTTGGAAAGAACAAAAAGCTGGACATTCAGTTAATTAAGACTTAACTATTATACTTTTCTACTTTTCAGTAGTTTGCCATCATTTACATTCTTAAAGTCAGTGCAATTATGCAAAGTAGACAGATGTATTCGTATACCAGGATGTAGAGCTGTACAAAGGTCATAAAAATACAACTGTGATGAGTGCTACTACTCTTCCCAGAGTAATACAAAAAGGAAAATGCTTCTAAAATTATGATTCTCAAGTGAGTAAAATATAAACTTCTGTTCTATCCTTCTGGATGCTATATATAATCTTCATGACTCCTCTTGGTTACCTCCCTACACAACAAATCTAGGAATGCTAATTGCTTATCAAGCTACAATCCAAAAGTGAGAGATTATTTGAAAATTTAAACTTCCACAAACTGCAGTGGTATGAAAAAACTGTTGGTAAGACATTCACATCCTCAGGGGATAAGTTTACTAGTGTTCAGTGTCTCAAAAAAAAAAAAAAAAAAAAAAAAAAAAAAAAAAGGCAATTTAATGTCCAGGCCCAATATGGAGTCAGTAAAGCAATTTTTTTTTGATGTTTGGAGCCTGTATGCAAACCATCACCTTCAGATTCCCTGTCCAGGTGAAAGACAATAGGAAAGGTCACAGAGCAACCTTAAGATTTAGTAGAAAAATATCTCAAGAATTCAACAACTAAGTAAGAATGCTCTTGAGACTGAAAATTTACTCCAAAATAGTCTGCAAAAAGGTTGGATCAGTTAAATCTTCAGGATTTAACTGCAATATGGGTTACTTAGGTCCATAGCAAAGTAATATAAAGACATTGTGACTACAATATATGATCCAGAATACATATTTGAAAGCAATGTGGATCCCCTGGAGCAGGATGAAAAAGACATTCCAATCAAATTTAAAAAAAACCTATGTGTAAGTAGTCTATAATAACACTTTAAGAACAGAGAATAATAAGAAAGAATCAAGTATGAGCCACCAAATAGTGGGAAGATTAATATTAACTTCATAATTTTGAGGTCTAGTTTGAAGAAAGAATAAAAAAAATCAAAGCAACCAGTCTTTATAGAATAGTTTGCACAGCAGGAAAACTGTAAAGTGGTTCCTAGTAACATTCCAACAAAGCTATGTTAGAGGACATTAAAAGTTGCAAAGACAAGCTTTCATAAGGTGAGAATTGTTAGGATGAAAGTAGTCTACACTTCATTCAATCCCTTGTGCAGGTATGTTACAATAGGTCAGTTAAAGTCACATAACCCAATTTTTGCATGCAAATTTACTGCACAGAGAAGATGGTTGCACAGAAATGCTATTCAACAAACCACTCTCCTCAATTTAAAAAAGAGGTCTTGCAACACAACAAACAGTTTTCAAGCCTTGCTGGAGTAACAGATGTTCTTTATTTGCTCCCTAATGCTCATCTCTTATGACAAAATGTAACATTATACATCTGTCTCAAAGGAGAGATTTGATTTCCAGCTGAAACACAACAGATGAATTTTCCTTATCTTTATGAAATGGAGAGGATAAATACACTTAACCTCTGTTCCCCACCTTTCAATTAAGAGAGCTAAAAGATAAATCATAGCTTGTGCATTTTGAGACATCTAGACCTGATTTCTCTGAGAAGCAGCTGGCTCAGCACTTCTGATACAGCTGAGTGCTCATACTTTACCAACCACAGAGATTTCAAATCCAGCATTCAATAAATGAGGAAGTCTAAATTGGTGAATACTTTTTAAAGATTTAAGAGCCTCACCTAAAACTACTGCTTGCAGGCAGGTAATATACAGATTTGTGCCCAAGTACAGCACAGCCTTGCAAACTGAACAGCCTGAACACTCAGACATCACTTCCACCCTGTAACTGATTCCTTTCTTCACTCACTTACAAATGTGTCAACAACTCACACCTACCTGTGCACCCCTCACTGCACCACCCGGGCTCACTCCCAGTGCAGCCTCTCCCTGGGACTTTCAGGAGGCTGTGCCCCTCCAGCAAGGCACAACATGGCACTGCAGTCCACAGCACAGCACATGAGCACAGCAAGGTTGGACTGACATCGCCACAGCTTTCAAAGCTTTTGATTTGCAACTATCCAATGCATTGTTTTGTTGTAAGCAAATTTTGATTTTCATTAAATAAATGTTATCTGGGACATATCAATGCCTCACATCCTCCCTGGACAATCAGCAGACACTGCAGCACCTACAACCTCTCCTTCATGCAACTGCTCAGCTTTGGACTACTTGTACAGCCCTAATTCTTACCTCCCTTCTTTGTTCTCCATTTTTCCTTATGCTTAACCCCAGGCTATGTGCCCCAATAGCAGGACTAATATTTCTTCTCCTACCACCTCTCCCCAGTCAGGACCTTGTTTCTTTCCCATCTGAACTAGAATTCCCCTCCTTCCATAAGACCTTTGGCCCAGAAAGAGTATTTTGTTCTATCACCAATCTGGTAAACAGACTGCGTTCATCTAAACCTGACAGAAGATTCCCTCTCAGAAGTAGCTGACTACAACTTTGCAAAGTTCGTAACATTGTTAGCTGATGAGGGGGTCACTATGTATTTTCAAGAGCCACTAGAACTTGCCTTTCTTCTTCATAGGGAAAAACAGCACCTTTTTAGATTTTCAAACATTGACCCTTTTCCAAAGTGAACTTTTCTGGACAAAATGTCACTATAGAGTATATCCATACAATAGATATATTAATTAATATCACATCATGTATATTTATGACATGCACATATATACTTATATAGAGAGAGTACAAGTAATATATATAATGAAAATACTACATCACACTAAAATTATAACAAATTAAATTATGCCTAGCAAATTCAGTTGAAGGTCTGGAAGCAAATCCTATAATATTGAAAGTGGTATTTCCTTAAAGCAGAATTTGTTAGAAGGGGTTGATGGGGGGTGGTGGAAGTAGCCAGCTTTGCACAGGTAAGGCAGGCAATTAAGCAGGCTGAAGATTAAAGAAGTTCTGTGGGACTGCTACAAGTTTTCATCTTTTTATGTAAGCTTGAAGCTCTGTATTATGAATTCAGCCTCAAGCTACTTGATGGGTAGGTCTCTCCAAGATCAAAGACAGTCAATTCAGCCCTTCAGTCATGATGTTCTTCAGGTTTTTGGTTTAGTTTCTTGGTTTTCTACCCTTTAACAAAAAAAAAAAAAAAACAAAAAAACCCAAACAAAAAAACCCAAACAAACAAAAAAAAAAAACAACCAAAACCAAACCAAACCAAACCAACCAAAAAAAAAAAAAAAAAAAAAAAAAAAAAAAACAAAAAAAAAAACAAAAAAACCAAACCCACAACCCAGTATACTGTTTTACAGAACTTGGAATTTTTATTAGTACAAATAAATAGGAAAAAAAAGTTTTAACATTTTTAGCTGGTTCTAATTATATTCTGTGCATTCAAGCCAACAGGCAAAGATACTTAATATAATACAACCAGTTCTGGATGGAATCTTTATGTTCAAATGTAAATGCTTTTCTGAAAGGAATTTCAGAATTAAAGCAATGCTGCTAACACCTACCGGTACCATATACACAATTACTTCTTTAAACTAGTGTTGAACTATTGAAAGCTGATCGAGCTACAAATAAAAATAGCTATAACTGAGAAAGCTTTCTACAAAGAAATATTTTAGAGCAGAACTATAGAAATACACAGTATTGTAACACTAATAAGTCTGGAAACTAAAATTTCAGTACAAGCATCTTTAATTTCTAGTACATTAAATATCTCAAAAAAAGCTACACAGAATAAGATGTACATAAATACTTCCTTGGATGTGCATAGAGTTGTTTTCCATTAACAGGAACAGAACATACCAGATAAAATAAGTAGTTCAATAATTTCTGCATCTCCCAGATAGGCAGCAGCATGTAAAGGGGTCCTTTTCTCATTATCCTGTGGTAAGAGGGGGGAAAAAAGGTTTTATTTAAAAGTATAGTTTAGCATTTTGTATGTTATAAAGAAACACTGCATAAAAGTTAATCTTTCAAATATTCTACATTATATATATTAAAAAACCCTATAATTACTCTAAAGACATCAGTCAAATTTACTAAGATAAGCATGCTTCTCCCTAAGGAGCTCTTAACACCTACACAGTCAACCACTGTTTTCCTGACACACACAGGATGCTCATCACATCTTTAGATTAACCCACCAGTTATAAATCACCATTCACTTGTCTCCTGAGACAAGAACTCGAGTCTGTCCTACACAGTTAAAACCAGCATGTCATTGTCATATGCAACAATTAGTGAGAAACACTTTCTTTGTTAAGTTTAAAGCAATTTCAGAAGTTATTATTTGAATAGAAAATAGAAAAGAAGCTAGAGTGTTTAAGGGCAAAAATAGTGGAATCCAATTTCAACTGTTTCAATTACTGTAAATAAATAAAGAGAAGACAGAGGTGAAATTTCTTTTCCAAAAAACCCACTCTGCAAGTAACACCCAGTACTTTTAATTATTTCAAGCTGATCTAAGGTCTTTCTGAAGGCACCAGTAAGAGATCTTATTTATTCATACACAATATATATCAACGAAGCACTCTTTTGAAATATTAACACAAAATATCTCGTAACTTTTTCAGGATCAGTGCCAATTTCCCTGCACCAGTTTATAGATTAATCAGAAAAATAAGATCACATCACAGTGAGTGATAGAAATGAACAAGAACCAACCAGTTTGCTCTCTGAGGGAAAGCTGGTGAGAAATCAGAAAAGAGACAGATAATCAGTCAGCATCCTGGTTCTGGCCTAAGCTCTGCTTAGATCCTTTCAGTAGAGTTTCAAATACACGGGGGTGAAGGAACAAGATTATATGCAGCAAGAAATTTTAAGTGGCAAGACATTTCTATTAATTCAACTGTTGTGTCACGACTATCATAAAATTAACACACATTTTTTATTGACATTTTATTGTGAAAAGCAATCTTCTCCCTTGCTAGAATAACCTTATTTAGTGAATCCTAACTTGACAGCTAGCATCATGTAAGAATAAAATTAGAGTTCATGGCAAGAAAGATCTTAGAGCAAAACTGGAGCTGAGACCCAAGAAGTTCTTCTGAAACATAAAAGACAACTTCAGAATTCAGAGCATTCAAACCACCCCCTCTAAAAAAACACCACCACACACACAACCCCTTGCCCCAAACAACTCACTCCCTGCCTAGTCCCTGCTCAGAAAAAGTTAAAGCTACACAGTTCACCATATTAGCAATGTTTCCTAACAAAATATCTGAATTACACTCAAGAAATTCCAAACTGAGCAGTGCAAACCTGACACTGATGCACCCTAAGGAATCAATGCTACACTTATCACTAACACCACATAGTACCTCACCAGTTTCTTGCCAGGATGTCTCAAATGCAGCTTACACATCTAGGATAAAAAAAGACAGGCCTCTGGCACTAAGAACTTGCTATTTTGAAAAAAAAAAACTTTTAAAAAAGGGAGAAAAAATAAATACCACTCCCCCAAAAAACAACTAAACAAAAAAGACAAACAAACAAAACCAAAATGCAAACAAACAAACAACTACAACAAAATACAAAACAAAACAAAAAATCCCCCACAAAACCAAAAACAAACAAGAAAAAAAGGAAAGCAAAAATACCAGAAGCACAAAGGAAAAAGAAAGGCAATTCAAATATTAAACTTGCTTCCCCAGCTGAAAGACAGTAAAGACCAGCCAGCAATGAAAATCTGTTTTTATTCTTCCAGTATGGAAAACAGAGCTCCTTTAGGTATCTGGCATTGAAGCCTTTTTGATAATGCTAAGAAGCCTATAAACTAGAGATTAGGGAACGCATGAGTATCAGAGTATACTGTCTGCAATTTCATCATAGAATCAGAGAAAATAAGATGGGCCATGAGCACATTCTTCTGTAGAGACAGCATTTACACAGGAACATGAGAAAAAAACTGCATTCCCCACTCAACAGGCAAAACTCATTATTATAAAAATGTTCATCACACTTGTATTGATGACTTTGTTTTCTTTTGTGGTTTTTTTAACATCTCAGTGACAGAAGTCATACCAGTAACCAATGAATCAGAAATCTTCCAATAAAACGGTGGACAGAAGGGAGGTGTTTATCTAGCTCACCAAGCCACAAATCCATTTTCCTGAAACATCCATGGTCTAAACTTCTGATGAATTTCAGAGATACTTCCCAAAAAAATCCAACATCTAGTAATGAAAACCCATCCTGAAACCACCAAGATACAAACATAAATGCAGCTTAAACACAAGCAACATTTCCACTTCACTACTCCTGTTTCCAAGCTGTGTTTCCAGCCATGCAGTTTGTTTCAGTCTCAGTTCTGCAGCAGGGAGCACACCTAGGCAGAGGATGGACACGTCCCTGCTGTCTGCAGCATCATGGCAGCACTGCCGGGACACTTGGGCTTGTCACTTTCTGGGTCAGCTCCAGAGATTGGAATTTCAACAATCCCAAGCCCCAGGGTATCTACCAACCACAAATATTTCACATGCTGAGGGTGCTCTGACAGAAGCCCTGGCCTTTCATTCCTCTCTAGTTTCACAGCTGGTGATTTTTTTGATGCTTCCAAACATTTTTTAAAAAAAATAATGTCTCTGTGCAAAACATTTTTTGTTTAGTATTTAAAAACCTGGTTTTCAGAACCTGTTAAAAAAAGAAGAAATGCTGCATTCAGCAACCTCTCATGATGAAGTTTCTACTTCCACTAAAGGAAAACTCTCATTTTGCTCCATCTGAAGACTTACATTTAAATAATGAATTTAAATAAATGAAATCTCAATAAAATTAAAGAGAATTCTGTATTTTAAATGGCACTAAAGTAATGCTGAACAGATCAACTAATTTTTATTTAAAAAGTAACAATTTGATGAACAAATTTCATCTGTAAATACAAACTACTGCATATAAAGGACTACTTTAAATAACACTAAGAAAGCTTTCAGCCTTAACAAGGAACTTTGGAAGCCAACACCTTGCAATACTGGTATTGTCATACTAATATAAATACTGGCCCTAATATTCTTCCTTTAATTTCACAAATTTAAATGACATTGAAAGAAAAATTTCACTAGAGAAGTGATTTTGTACATAATAGTCACTGTTATACAGAATGCAAAATCTAACACTGTTGGTACTATTTAATTCCAAGTATTGCAGTGTTGCAGCAGTATTTATAACACAGAAAAGCAAGTCCTGTGGCACCTTCATTTTCCAATTCAAAACTCTGCAAGGCAAATGGGACTATTACAACTCTGAATCAGCTGTAATGGTAGTAAGGACACAGATCACACTGATTGTATTAAGCAGGTTTTACATAGTTGAAAGAGATCTTTCAACTTTTTAAAACTTATTTCCTGTGGAAATAACAAAGCAATTTATATTCCCAATAAGAAAGTCTCAAGTTTAATTCCAGATATTGGTCAGTACTGTCATTTAACTAAAAAGCAATAAAAGGGCTCAGATCTTAAGGAATGAGTTTTCAGAATGATACTTCTGCATCACAAAAGCCCCAGCATCATATCTATATGTGTCTTTGAGTTGCATTACGTGAAAAATATATAATCCTGCCATTCCCAGTAATTCCATCTATCAAGTTTACCAAGCATTTAATCTACACAGAAGTTTGCATAAAATGACAATATGAGAAATGCATAGGAGAAGGCCTTTTGACCCTGCCAAAACCAAATTTGGAATAAAGTGACATTGATGGTGGCACTGAGTTTCTTCATAAACTCTAACCTAGAACAATGGTAATGCCACCTTTTGTTTCTTTTGACCTAAACCAGAAGCTTTAATGACTTCATTGCTTATTTCATGGATCAAAACTTCTACAATGGACAAATCTATGCTAATTTAAAGATGCAGGTTTTAAACCTATCTCTTTTTAAAGTATCCTTTGAGTAAGTGTCCTTTGAGATAAAAAAAATTATTCCTGGTTTGGGTTCTATCTCAGTAATTGATTTAGACTAACCACATACAACTACAGTGAGATTTAAGGAGCTAGATGCCTTAAAGGCAAATCTCTTATCCCATGCATATCCAGCAAGACTGCCATAACCAGTCTATGACACCCCCAAGACTACATGAGAATATAACTTCAATTTGCCCTTCAAATAGTTCAACGTCTACTGATCTGGAATCTTTGAATTAAAGCATTTTTTGAAATAGCCTGAATGCAACTTCCCCCTTCATAAAAACTCCTCTTTAGCTATCTGCTCTTCAAAACGCAATTCTGCAATAACACTTTAATATACTCTCATTATTTCATGATCACAGTTACAAAATATCTTTTAATAGGTGTTTTGTGCTGTATCACTTGTCATCTGTCTGGTTCTAGTGCCATCTGTTCCTGGTAGAAATCAACCCTAAATACACAATCACAAATCTTGAACGAATTTCAATTCCAACATACCCTGCAGTAGCTTTAACATTCCTAACATACCCTGCAGTAGCTTTAACATTCCTTTTAAGTGAAACTGAGTTTAAATATAACTCTTAGTGTATTTTTCAGTTAGTTTAGAGAGATAGGACTTTTCAACCAGGATGATGTATAACTCCTGATTTCACAGTAAATGTCTAAGAAATTATTACAAAGTATTTCCAATTTTTTGAGAGTGCCCAGTATCACAGTGTAAAGTCCCAGAGCCACTCTTGGGAATCATTACAACAACAAATTTTAGTTACAAATTTTGCTACAGTTTTTCAAATAATCATTTCCTCAGGTGGAATAACTGTCTACTCTAACTAAATTTTTTGTTCCTATATTTAAAAAAAAAAAAAAAAAAAAAAAAAAAAAAAAAAAAAAAAAGCACACATTAATATTTGGCCTTTACATTCCAACACTTCTTAGAAGTTTACTTTAGGTACTTGATTCCAGAAATGAGGACTAACTCTTCAGAAGTATGTTCAATCACAACTGTGTCTTAGAAACATATAGCTAGCATTTGAAAATTAGTGAATTGAAACTAGAAGAAAAAGATTAGGTACTAGACTTTAAAGACTTGTAAATACGTGAGAAATTAATACTATATCCCTACCCAACCTTAACTGTAACTCATCTGCTATGTCTTTGGACTTTTTCTTGTATTTTTAAGTCAATTCTCAGAACTTTGCATTGCCAAAAATCAACCAATTTCTAACTAATTTTGTTTGACATAATTTTGGAAGTAGACTCCTATTTTCTACCCATATTTCAAAATTAAGATCCATATCCAATATAGAGAGTAAGCTAAAGTAACACTAATGGTCTCCTGCATGCTTAAAATATGAAGAAAGCATGACAGTAACCACAGAACCAACATATATTACATGGCTAACCACAAAGTATCCTTTGAAGCCAGACCACAGATACATTTTAGTTGAAATTATTAGATTTGGCATACTGACTGCATTAATTTTTTGAACTAATTGTCATACTCCTATTTGTATGAACACTTGCAGTGCATTTGCAAGAAACATTTTTGAAAGCCTAGTATTAAACTTTCACTAGTCAGACCTTATCACTACTCCTTAAATTTCAGGACCTGTCCTCTTCATGCCATCTGTTTGGAGGGCAGAGCAAATCTAGAACTCCAAGCAATCACAAAAAAAAAAAAAGGAGGAATTTTTGCCCTCTTGTGCTCATTAAGATAGAGTGACCATTGATGAGAGACATCTTATCTTGTAGGAGAAAAGAAGTGGTTTTAACAACAAGGGTCACATAAACCATAATCTGCAAAACCCCACTGTTGTTTCTAGTTAGGGTCTTCAGTACCGGTTTAATAGTGCATGCTCTTTACTTGTTTCTAGCTGATAATAATGCTAATGATAATTGTAACAACAACAACAAAAACTGGCACACCATGGAATAAACCACAAAATCTTCTACTCATGACTACCATTTGTGGCACTGTGAGTTTGTGGAGGCCTTAAAAAAACTGGATAGCTGTTGGTTACAATAAAAAATAAACAATAAGTCAGAAGAAAACTACAAAGTAGCCTGGAAAAATGTCACCAGAGCACCATTTTATGACAAACCAAGAGTTTACGTGAATATAAGTCATTCTAAACACCTGAGTTCCTCAAGAGCACAGGCTCATAGTTTTCCAAATTGTCACAAGGAACAATAATAAAAAATAAAATCCCATTATAAGATAACTTTGAGTAGATCTACACTGACCCACAAAACAACCATGAAGCACCATACTTGTAGCATATTAGAAGAAATGACTGCTAGCTATATAATTGCAAAGGTGACAATAACTTTCCACTCCAAGATCTGATTTTCCAAATATCAAAATCCCTCAGCAACTGCAAATGCTCAGATTTTGCATATGGGCACGTTTCAGAAACAAGACAGAAATCTGAGTTTGGGTGAATGAGATGAGCAAAACGGGGGAAACCCATGCAGAGTGGCATTAAAAACTACAGCAATGAAAAAGTCTGATCTATTCTGATTTCAATACTTATGGCAGTCATAATTGGCTAAGAAATTTGCCTATAAAAACTATCAAGATATATTCACATTTCCATAATGAAAAATGAATGAATAAGAGCAACACAGTGAATCTTGGTCTGGAAACCTCCTTCTCCTGGACAATAGGTTATCTGTCATGGTGAAAGCCTAAGGGGGAAAAAAAGTATCACTTATGCCAAATTAGAGTTTTAGAGTCTATAAAAACAGTGTCCACCTGACCAACTATAATGCATTTCATAACCAAACAACTGTCCTTTTCCTTTTCAGACTATTGGAACATTCCAGGTGTCACCCTGGTTTTTTTGAAAGTTTTAAAGTTCTTCTAAAAGTTTTCTATGCCTTCTAATGTTTCTACTACATATTTCTATTAGAATTTCTCACGCATTCTTCTTTGTGAAAGGAGAAAATTGACAGACTGTTGGTTTGACCAGTGTGGTTGGAGAGGTAGCAATTCCATCCTCCAATCACTGTCACTTTTAGAATTCTATATATTACGAAGTCAGAAATAAGTTTCCTCTCTTTTCCCTCTTTTACGTCTAGCATAAATGTGCAGGTTATTTCATGTCATAGCATGACATCCAGGCAATCAAGTTTCTTTCCTGACATTTAAATATTCCTGGGAAATATTTAAAAGTTTTACCTGAAAAAGTCAAACATTTGAGCTTTACCTTTATCTAGAGAAGAACAGAATGACATTATCTGTTTGCACACCATTCCACATTGCATACACACAAATGAGAATCCCTACCAAGGAGGAGGCAGGAAAGAATTCACATTGCATGGCTTTGCTGTACAGACATACTTGGCAGTTTCAAAAGCATCCTTGTTTAGCATGATGCCTCTTGGCATTTTTAAAATTGAATTTTTGTGACTGAATTTAGGCTCAAGTTCACAGAACAGCACTAAAATCCTGGAAAATAATTTACTTCCCATTCAGTTAATATTAGTCAAATAATAAACCTAAAATTGATAAAAATCTCTATCCTTACTGAACCACCGCAAACAATTCATACTGTTTATAAGATAAAAACTTATAAACAAAAAGCACATTGAAGATTTGGTTAATTTCTAAAGGGCCTGAACACAAAAAGCAATCTAATGGGATTAATCTTAAAATTAAGTTTGCAGCACAGAAAAAACATTAACCACTTACATTCAACCACTTATTTTTAAAAATTCATTTTTAGAAACAAGTAAGATAGCCCATTTGTATCTTTTAAGTATTTTAAAATAACACTGGAAAATACCTTTTATAAAAAATTGTACAAAAAATATTGACAGTTAAAGTCACATGAGCAAACATCGGATGCCAAACTACACTTTCTAAAAGACTATCTCGTCTTTGATTTTGGCACAGAGCAGGACAACTGGACAGCAAGAGGACAAGAAAAAAATTTGCTGGCTTAACCTTTATTGAATCCCAAACTTTAATGTCCATAGAAACTCAGTGAAGTGAGATTTTAAAATGTAAGTTGATACTACACTACAGAAAAAGATTGGTAAAAAAGGAACCCAAAGTTCAGAACAATTCATGTTGTTAAATAACACCACTGCAGGTATCTTTCATTAAATGAGTTCAAATGCTGTCTTACATGACAAAAATTGGGTACAAAACATCATTCAGGTGTAATTGTTTGAAGCCCTGTTCCTCTTATAAGAGTGGCCCCAAAAGAAAGACACACAATAGAAAGTGAGTCACACTTAGAGCAAGGAACAGCTATTAGGCTTCAAACTTCATCTAAGATTATGATTGTTGGATCTTACAGCCAGCTAATGTCTCATTCAGAACATGAGAGTAAAAAATTCTCTTTTAAATATGTACAGTAAAAAAACCCCAACAAGTTCTTTTGATGTGGTTAAGATGTTTAAAAAGTGAGATTCAGTACTTGAGCACACCTTGTTCACATTTGAGCACAGGAACGCGTGAGACATTGCATCTTTATTTGTCTCAACTAAAGAGGTCCACAGCAAGAAGACTTTTTGACTTGCTGTCAAGTATTTCAAGAAGCAGATTTTGAACAAGTAAACATCTCTGAATTGTTCCACTTCCAAGTTATTCAGCTCATAACAATTTATCTTCAATTATTCTTTTTTGAAAGTACAGAGTCCGAGTGTTTTTTGGAAATATTCATCTTCTCACACCCTTTAACCTTGATGCTCCATGCAGGTTTTGTAATATTGCTATCATAATTCTGCTGGTCAGATTTTAAAACTTGTGTACAAAGCATGGCTCGTAAGAAAAGCTAAACCCAGGTTTTTACATGCTTCTACATTTTTACATGTTCTGTAGACACAACAATATTTTTACACAACATATAAATGCTTCTGGCTGAATTAGAAAGGCCAGGATTTCTTGTGAGCAAACCCAAGCAATCATTTGGATATTGGATAAGGACGTGAGTAACGAAGCAGGCTTTGCAAGTTGCTGCTCCCTTTCACAGAAAAGTTCCAATATCAAGAACTGCTCCCATTTATCACTAATAAAGTGATAAATATGGAATTCTTGCCCCATACATAGAATGAATAAAGAGCTATTCTGTACCCTCTGGTAAGACCAACTTGATCTCACAGCGCAGCTGAGGCATTTTGGATGTACTTTCCTTCCTTTAACTTTGGAATAAAAAACAAAGCAACTTTTAGGGCCATGACAATTTGTTCGCATGCTAGATCCCTGTGGAGGGAGAGAGCAAAAAAATTCACTAAAATTTAAAAACACTCATTCATTAACCTTTACAGAATTCAGAACTCTGCTATACTAAAAAAAAAAAAAAACCCAAAAACAAACCACAAAAACCCAACAACAACCACAAAAAAAAAATAAACCCAAAACCCCCCCCCAAACCAATATATCATTGAAAATACTTGCCCTTGGCTTTATCCTTCCCAAATTCCAGTTATATGATTTGCAAACATTTAGCTGGTAGGTATGGCAGACAAAAACCCAGCTTTTAAACAGAATGGAGTTGCTGGTAAGAAAAATGATAAGTAATTCTGAAACCATTTCTGAAAAAAAAAAAAAGCAATATGAGAAAACAATGGATTTTCCATAATGAGAGTACAGTGCTGTGGAGCATGTTATGTAACCCAGCCTGGGCTCACAGAGTGGGCTGGAACAGGGGCACTGCCTCGTCTTACAGTGTCATCATCTGTAATGTCTGAGGACACAAATAAGAAAATATGCCAAGAGTGAAATCAGTACAATACAGGCTCTGTTTATACTCCAGTGAGAGATCACACACCACACTAGGTAAGGTATGCACAGCTCCACCACAGTTTAAATCCAGCACATTACGTTCGGGCCACTGACACTTTTGTTCAGAAAAGCTGGGGTTTCTGCCCTTTTCATTGCAAAGGCAAGTGTTCAAATGACAACCACCAATGTAAAACAGGTATTTGTCCCACTAACTGCATTGTCTTCCTGATAGGAAAAGATCTGCCTTTCAGGTGTATGTTTAATGTTTGCACCTCTTCTTGGAGCAAGCCAAAACATTTTCATGGTGTGTGTTAAGCTTCATGAAGTAAGGTCATCTAGTTGGAATATGCAAAGCCGTCCTTTTAAGAGACCTTTGCACCATTCTGAACTCCAAACAGCATGCAACACAATCTATGCTAATTCAAAGGCTAATTGTTAGGCAAGAAAAATCCTGTGGAACACATCTATTCTGAAAAACACGAGTAAAACGAGAGTAAAAAAAAAATTCCACCCAGCAATGGAAAATGAGAAGTCTCTACACTGATCACAAAAGAAACCCAACACAAAGCCTCTGACAGTGAGGATAAGAACTCATCTAAACCTCCTGGTTACCTTAGGATCAAAGTATCTTATGTGCAGTATTTCTTAGGCTTAGTGGACACAGGAAAACCTTAGAAGATAACTGTCATTACAGGAAATGCCTGCAACAACTAAGGCAAGATATTTGCACTCCTTTGAGGCAGCAAGTCAGTATCATATAATTTATTTATAAGTTACCATAATTACACATCTACGTATGTATATAACTAGTATTTAACACAAATTCGAACAGAAATTAAATTAATGATCAGGAAGGATGATAATAATAATGTAGGACTTCAAAAGACTGGAAAGAGAACAGAATTCTAGTGGTTTTGGAAACAGAAAGGTACAGCCTGATATCATAGGCCCCTCAAACTTCATAATGAAGACATTGTATCTGAAATTTTAGAGCGTACTCTTCAGCACAAACTCATTGCAATGACCTTCCAGTTCCTTTGTCCTGATACCTGACATCAGTATGAGCCTTTTCAGGTCCTACTGACAATAGACAAGAGTCCTTCTCCTTGGGTATTTATGGGACAGCCCTCCCTACATCGTGTAGCAAACAAATTAGAAATGTTTTCTTTTCATTGTTTTTGATGTATATCCATCCTTTATTAAAGAAAATTTAAGGACCTTAAAAGATGCATCTACCTCACATAGAGCTTGTGTACAAGGGCCAAACTGGACAAATTAAATTATGTTTACTGACTGGATACCCCACAGTTAAGATAGCTTCAACAACTTGCATATTAGAGAAAATTGTCTTGTTCAAAGGCATGTTATATATACATAAAGGGTTTTCATCCAGAAAATGACTACAAATAATTAGTAAATTCAAATCCTATCTTGCTTTTCCCAACAATGCCCTCTTTAAGGACTGTGGCTATGCTGGAAGCTAATGCACATTAAGACTATTGAACGTTTTTCTTCTCTCTGCTCTTTCAGTGGGGATGTTCTATTCTAAAATACCAATTCTTTGCATGTCAGGCGCAGCAACTGCCAGGAATAACTCCAGTAAGCTCTAACTATTCAAGACTTTGCCTCTAGCTTGTTTTGTAAAAGCAGCAAGAAATGCAGAACTTCAACTATGCTTTGAAGGTTACAATCTCAAGCAATAATCACTAAAAGTAAAAAGGCAAATTAGACATGATCTACAAAATCATTATCACTAAGAATCATACAGAAGACTCAAACACAAAACCCTTGAAACTTTAAAAACTCTTCAAACTTTTAAATTTGAAGTAGTTATTCATGACTCTCTACACCAATGAGAATTTTTCAACGTTAAAGAAATCACAGTGACTGAAACAAAAGCTGTCTGTCAAATTCCCAATTACTGCAGAAGAAATTCAGTGTTTGGCCAATACTGTAAACCACTGCCATGCAGACATCCAGGCTTGTTTGCCCAGTTTAGCAAAGAGTAAATCCACATTAGCACAGTACTGAGCAAGCTTACTAGGTCTGATGAGGAGGGGGAGATGTTTGCCTGAGTAGCACACCAATATTAATGCCTACTGAAGTCCCTAAAGAATAATTCTCATTTCCTGTTCACGGCAGCAGCATGCCATGTAAGCACAATGTTCTCAGCTCTACCCTCTGCAATGGTAACTTTTCAAGAGCTACGGCCCATGTGACCGCTGTACTGAGTACCAATTTGCTGATTTTGGTCAGATTCTCCTGTAACTCTGCTGAAGGTTTGTTTGTACCACTCTAATATGAGTAATAACTTGATACGGCTAAAAATCTCATTTGCAGAGGCTAAAGACAGTGCTATTGACATGAAGCAAGAACTTATTCCTCTCTGGACTGGCAAATTTCTCTCATTAAACATTTCAATTCTGAAGGAAAATGCTTAATTATGAAGATTTGTATTTAAAACATCTTGAATCTATTTCTACACCAGAAGAGGAACTCAGCACCATTTGGATAGACTTTATATTGAAGCTGAAAAACATGATTCACTCTAAAAGACTACAGAGGAACTAAGACATCTAATTAATCATTACAGATGACATGCTTGAAAAACATCCTACATTAATGAACAGAAAATGCTCAACTTCAAAGTTAAGTTACAGTAAATAACTTCTGTATGAAGAATTTAAATCATCTTTGAGTAGCTGGTGGATACTGTTTACAATATGCAACTGGCAGCAAGTTTCCACTACACCTGGAAGAATTAGTCTCCGAAGTTCCCCATTTCTAGACTCAGCTAGGCTTCAGATCAATGGATCAAACAACCTAATACCCCCAACCCTTTAGAAGTAGAATCAGCTTTTATATAGAAAGAGCTTCCCTACATTTCCTGCAGCAAAGTTTCTTCTTATCTCTTCAGACATAAAACATGAATATTCATGTATTTAAGAAGGTATTTAATTCTTTATCAAAATAACTCCTGGACATTCCCGCTTCATAGTGCTGCACTCCATCTCCTCCTTTAAAAACACCTCACTAAAAATTGATCAGGCTTAGTGACAAGGTGTTTTACAAGCTTTGTCTCTTGTTAATGCAACACTACACATTTTGGCCTCTGCTATTCACAAAATGTCCTTCTAAAAACCAATTCCTGGACTTTCTTACATGCAAGATACTTCAGCTCCACATTAAAAACCAGTGCATAGGTGCACATTCTGAGCAGCCACAACCTGTTCCTGTTTGTTCAAGATCACAAACACTCCCCCACAAAACCAGAATTCCTCACAGACTCTTCTTGCAATTTTTCAGATGTGAAGAACTTTCAATTAACTGAACACATTATAAAGCAAGAGTCTCATATGACTCATCATTTCATCAGGCTGGTCACACAGGAAATGGGGGTTCCTGTTTGTGGTTAAAACACTTAGAAAGTTTAGTACAGAAACTATCTAGAAGCAGAAAGCAATACAGTACACTGAGATGCACACTGGACAAAAATCCAAACACAGGTTTAAGAAGAAAGAACATCTTGCTCCCATTAGAAAGCTGTATTTTATTAGAAGTATGTGGGCAAAGAAATAGAGAAGATAAGAGCTACCATCAATCTCTGTAGTTATACACTGTAGTTTTCTCACCCATACATTCAAAATATCTATTTATATATACTTTGCACAAAATGAAAACATACCAAATTAAAGCCATTAACCATTTTAAATGCCTCTATCTAATTACAAAAGCTCTCAGATCTTATTAGAGATCAGTACTTAGTAAGAGATAGGTATAATTATTGTTATTTAAATGGGTAATAAAAATTCTTCTATTAGAAGTTAGCAGTAGCAGGGTCTGAAGGCACACACAGCTTGTTTTGTGATTTAAGTCCACCCTGAGTTCACCTGTGCTTTGTGAAGCCTCACAGCCCCTCACTTGACCAGTATAAGATTTCCTGGCCTCTGCTGCAGCACGTGAAGCTGGGTTCCAGGCAGAGGCTGCCAGGCAGCAGCTGCTGCCCTGAATTTCTCAGCAGGTATTTTATTGCAGGAATTCTCTTTATTAGTGCTTGTTTATACAGGAATGTTTTATTTCCTCTCCAAGCTCCTGCAGTTATTTCAGAGGTCAGTTCTCACTGTCATTTCATTACATGCCTACTGTTGTTAACATGAGGTAAGTGACCATTTAAAAAAATAAGCTCACATTTTATGTAATAACTTGCATGCATTTACATACAGGCATACACATGTATGTGTTCTTTCAATATACAGTTCTTATTTGCAGGAAAACTGAGGGGGAATTACTGCTTGAAAATCCAAAGGATGAAACTGAATTAAAATAACTAGCACCAAGCTCTAAGTTACAACATATCTTATGTTCTCATCATATTAAAAAGTCCTTCAAACTCACAAATACCTTTAATTTTATCCCCCAAATCTGCTATACTCTAAACTGAAGATAAAAACATACTACAAAGAATGTTCAAACAAGCAGAAAACTTTCTAGCGGAGAAAGAAAGGGCTTCAAGGTCGAACAGATTTTAAAATAGATAAATAATATGGGAAATAAGCAAGCAGTTTTAAAACAATTTTTCCTCTAGATTTGATTGCTACAATGTGAAGATAGAAACATTAAGATACACACCAGCTATATAAAAGCACATTACAAAAACAGGAAACTACATTCGTCCTTATTCTGACTATCTCTGAGGAAAAAAAGTGTTCTCAATATAGCAGAAAACATGCAAATATTTCTATGCACTTTATTAATACCTCAAAAGTTACCATTTTCACTAAATACTTCTTTGCTATGATTAGAGACTCAAGATATTACAACATTTTTGGAAAGAAGGCCTTAAATTCAAGTTTTATTTTAATAGGTCTAAACTGTGCACTTCTCCAAAATACTACTGCAGCTACACTTTCACAATGTCAGTCTACATGGTTCAAGTTACAATAACTACAGTGTCTCTTTATTAAAAGCTTGCCCACATTTGGAAACTGGTAAAAGACCCTATAAAAAAAAACAGTGACTGACTTTTAGAGAACAAAAATGCATAACTGATTGAAACTCTTAAGCAATGGCAACAACTAAGATACAAAAAGTGTATAACCTGACCTATTAAAAAAGGAACTAAAAAAATAAATAAATTGTGCTCTTCAGAATATTTTATAATTTTCTGGGCATCTTTTAAATTCTTCCCTCGCATTCAAATGAGCAAACCAGACATTATGTCTGTCCTGCCAAGGAATACAGTAAGATGCTGCTCCACAGTAACAAATACTTTAGTCCAAGTTTTTGTTGCCAACTCCAGTTGCCAGTGAAAAAGTCCTTCCTGTAAATCATCTGATTTGCCTGCAGGAGCCTGACAAAATAGTTACCAACACTGTGTGTGAGGCATGTCTGGGACAAACAGACTAAATCTCACCCATAATCTCACTTCTTCAGAAACACAACTTGAAGAGTTAAAAACTCTTCACAATTCCTGCTTAGCTTTTGCTACATTACACTCATTTTTAACTACTGTTTACTCTCACCAGTTTGGGTACAAAAACCAGAGGGTAGCTTTGCTGTGACTGCCAAAAGCTTTCTCTAGAACCAAGAGGTGTTGCAGCTGAACAGGTCTAGATAATTATTTCCCTGCAAACATACTCTGAATGCTCCAAATCACAAACCACTATGAACTCCTTTTCTCGATCAATAGTGTCAGCATTCCTGAAGTGGAAAGGAGGACTGTTAGGACATGCCTGTCTTCCCATTCCTTTTATCTGGCCCATACAAATCTCTGCAGAACTGCCAAAGTCTTCTCCCCTCTTCTCAAAATTATTTCCACTCCCTGGTAAACACAGCATCTTTTGAGTCTTGCCCTCACCAATAGCACATGGTGAGGGCAAGAAACATGGGGCTGCACAGCAACCACAACTGGTTGAAGAGCATCACATATTAACCTGCTTTGAGAACTACTTCTAGTTGTTCCAACCAGCAAATTCTTATACTAACAGTGACTTTAAGTTACAAAGGCACTGATAACAAAAGGCATAGCTCAAACACTTTATGCATATCAATTAATGCAGAAAAGTTTCTAGAATAACAGATAAGTCAAACTAAAGTGAATTTACATTTGTAGTCTGCATGTATACTTCTTATAAAATACAAACAAATGAAAAAATCCACATTAGTAATTGCTAAAATAATTGGCTACAGAAACGTTATGAACACAAAGGTAAGAAAATACCTAATGGTTATTTTTACTTCATTACAAATTATGGCTTCTCATTCATTCGTTCATGATATTTAATGCAAGTCCATGATATTTACTCATGTGAGATTCTTTACACTGAGAAATATTTCAATGTAATTGCTGAATTAGAGAGCAATTACAATTTCCCAAAGAACAACATATATAAAAATTCTTTTAATGTTTGAAATAGGCACAGGATTCATTTGCATGATCAGAACATCAAACTTTATTAGATCTTGTAGAATGTTCCATACTGCAGCCAAGTAATTCAGGCTTTCCTGTTCTACACTGCACTCTCAAGTGTACAGAAAAACACCTGTTACTTCAGTAGTTCAGACAAGTATAAAGATGAAAGCCAGGTGACCATACATCCATTACCTATTTTTTCTATTTAAACTCATTTAGGGCTTTGCTGACCAAAACCATCATCTCAAAGAATCTTTCTTGTTATTTAAACTCTACTGAAATTTTCATTATTTATTCTTAAATTACTAATATATTCATTTGAGTCTCCTGGTACCCAGACCTGATGCTGTATAAGGAGTCCTAGACTTGTCACTGGACTGAAAAGCCAACTTTCTTCCTCTTTCAGTATACACAGTGACTTGCAGAGTAGGATAACCTGATGTTGTGTCTTACCCTAGAACAATATCCAGCAGCATTCTCCTACTATGCAAAAAAAACACAAAGAAGAAGTTACATAAACCCACATTTGGCAGGACTGGGAACGAAGCCCACATCTCTACTGGAACAACTATCCATGGATCCACCCTACCACCAGTCTGATACAACTTTAGCCATCCTGTTTGTACCCAGCACTTTGGTGCTACAGGATCATACTCTTTCTCAGTCCCACCAAAAAAAAAAAATTGGGATTTATGGGCAACATTTCATTGCTATCTAAGATAGGTGTGGGTTAGGGAGTGCAGACGAAAGCTCATTTGGTTCCATGGTATTGTTTTGTTTTTACCTTCTTCCTCAAATAGCAGCACACGTGAATTTTTACTTTGTGGTTACTTACTACACAAAAAAGACATTAAATTAGGAGCCATGCTGGATCAATAATTCAGAATAGAAACCATACAGAGAATCTTGATTGCTACAGGGTAACAATGGCTGTAATAGTACAGTATGAGGAATTTAACTTCCCATTATTACATTTTATGTTGGGAAAGACACCAACTCACACGTAAAGCAGCTTTAGAACATTTCATGGTTTAAATCTATTTTAATCTCACAAAGCACAATATAAAGTAAGATCCAGGTACTTCATTTTTAAGTCACTTGTCACATATGTCAATATTACACATATAATATATATTTTATATAGCAACAGTGAGCACTTTTGAGCATTGTGAGAGATCTGTGTGGTTTTGGGAATCCTCCAAAAAAAAGCTTGTTTGGCTTTAGTATGAGAAGAGCAAGGGGCACACTGACACCAGTTCCAGAGAGGATCAGATGTTTGTCCCCTCAGCTAAGATCAAGTGCAATGGGGTTATAAAAAATGCATATTGGGTTACCTGAAGTATCAATTTTCATGGCAAGAAATACTACCCTAATCGGTCTAGGAGGAGGAAAAATTGTTCTGATTTTGAACAATCGCTTCAGTAGTCAGATTTGCAACCTTTAAATCATTTTTGACACTGAGCTGGTATTCCCTTGAGAGAGTTACATTCTTAACTAATAGCTGAGATGAAAGATTCCATTTTAATGATCTTTTAAACTAAACATACATCATCCAAGTTTTGATTACAAACAGAAATGGCAGAATTTACACCAGTAACAGGTCTCCAAACCTTAAAAAAAAAAGTCCAAACCAATACTAATTTATAAATGCAATGCTGAAATCATTCAATTAGCTAAAAGTAATTGCTGAAAAGTAGAATTCAAACCAGCCACACTAATCTAATCAGCAAGAGCAGGAAATGTTGAGGATCTCCATTAACTAATAGATATTAAATGTGTCCATTATCATGCAAGATTTTCCTTTCTGTCAAGTCTCTAAAGCTCAAGATAGTATCAAGAAATAATAATTATTTTTTAAGCAAACACACAAATAGTATAGCAAAAGCCATGCTTGTAACAAAAACTCTGTGCTGTTTGACATATGTGATGCATGTGATTTAAGCCTGATTCCTGAAAAAAGCAGCTACAGTTGCTCAAGCTTTCTTGGGGAAAGATGAGTGAGAAGCAAACCCATCCCCTCTGGTTTATTTTTCCATTAACTGAAGCCTCAGAAAAGTACACACTCCAAACAATTCATTTGAACAAAGTTCCTATAAATCAGTTTTATCTATAAAGAGCTGCACATTTCCAGCTTGCAGGGAGGGTTAGCCTTTTTGAACCCAGTTTACGCATCTAAGGATACACTCAATTTTTTCTTTCTTCACAAAAGATTACAAGAGCAGACAGAACACAATACATACTTTCTAAATCTAAACTGAGCCTGTGACTCAAGAGGATGGTGTGGCATGAACAGACAACAATCTTCTTCCTGAAAAAAGCCCATTTGCTATTTGTACATCATCTTACAGTCACACACAGCAACTCACAATCTGAAAGACTTCGTAAAAGTGAGACGGTAAATGAAGCTAGATGAAACAGAAGGAAAAAATACCCACATTTCATCATAAAAAACCTTCCTAGATGAATGTCACTGTCACAACAAAGATGTACAACAGCCCTATCTTCAGTTCACTTTTGGGCAAAATTAACTCACAGAACACTGCTGGGTCTCCAGTTACAGAGTCCAGCCCATGCACAGGGGAAGGGAGGATGGAAGGAATCTCAACTATTAGAATACAAACTGCAAAATAATTAGTTACTCTTGAGAGGGGGAAATGACTCTGCAGAGGCATTGGAGGGAGTGACTCTGGAATTCAAATAACTGTACTGAAATATTTGGATAGCAAAGTGGAAAAAAATCCAGTATATACACTGGTCTAATACAATCCACAATGGTCAAAACAGTTTACCCTGATCCTTCTCTTTTTTAGGAATATAAAAAACTACTGCATTTTCTTCACTTTTTCCCTCCTTCCATCCACACCAATTTGTAACACATAACTCAGGGAACAACTCTGGATCTAGACTTATGTAGAGATATATTACCTTCAGCCAAGGATGTCTTCAACAAAAAACCCAAGGAAAGGAATAAACTGCACACAGACACACAGAAAAATGTATTAGGCTGTCTACTTCATTGTCTACCGGACAATGGGAGAATTTACATACTCAATTAGTCTCAACAAACAGCATTTAAGGGATAAATGTAAATCTAATGTAGCAGGACTAGGATTGCCATGATAATAAACAGGGAGATAAGCATCTCCCTATGCTGGAGAAGGTGGTTGTGAAAAAATGGCATATTTGTCCTGTGTGGACTCTAACCACATCTTGGGTGTTACTGTGCTAACACCTAGTGCACACATGTTCTATTAAAGGGAGATGTATCCACGGAAACAAATTAAAAAAAAAAAAAAATAAAATTAAGACGTAAAATGTAAAAACCTCCAGATTTTGACTATTTTTTCTACAATATAAGTATCTGGCAGTCTGAAGTAATTCTCTTTAAAGACAGCAAAAAAATATGAACTTTCCTATTTAAGCATGTCAGTTGACTTTCTATCTTCATATTTATTTGAAAGTGTTTGACAAAACTCGAGAAAGAACAAAACCCAACACCAAACCTCTCCCACATACATACTGAAATACAGCAGAGGCTTTGGTAATACATAATAATAAAAAAAAAGCAGAAAGATAGTAAACCTAACTTTGTTTACAAGCTCTATAGCTATGAATGCTAAACCTGACTTTAACACATGAATGAATACAAAGTAACAACATTAATTATCTTCTAGAAATAAAAATGGCAATGTGACCAGAGCATATAGATGCAGACATGGGAAGGATACAAAACTAATGCTCTCATAACTAAAAAGAATATTAAGTCTTTTGGTATAATTCATCCTACAGTCTTGCTTAAGGACATACAAAACTCCTGAAAGGGGATAAAAAGTCCAACCTTATCAAACAAAGCTTCAGATTTGACAGAAAATTTCTTTATATAGGGTCCTACTCAAGCTCTTCAAGACAACAGGAGAGCTCCCTTCCACTGGGACTTTACACATGGCATTTCTCAGCTGTAAATTCTGTGGAATGCTTTTAAATGTCAAAAGAGACATACCAAACTAAATATTTGCTTTTGGTTTACATCTCCCCAGAAGAAAGTGTAAACAATCATTATCATCTTAAATGGGCCCCTAGGTAGCAACTACATCTTAGCCTTTGCCTTTTAGCATCACTCTTGTCTGAGGCATTTGGAGGAGAAACAGCTATATACATTCCTGTAGCATAAGCCCTAAATGGTTGGTGTTACTTTGCTGCAATAATCAAAGCAATTTCTACTCCATGTAAAGAGTTTATGCTATATTACCTTTCAGAGTGTCAAACACACATATTAGAATTTTAATAGAAATACAGTAGCTGCATGCTGTTCAAATCTTGAATATCACCCAATGGAACAAACTTGGTACCATTTCAGTATAATTTTTATGTCTGCAGTGCCTGAGTTTGCAGCACTGCAAAAATAAAAACCCAGTTTCTCACTCTTACTAATACAATCATTAGGCTTCCCCTTTTAAAATTCACCATTATATGCACCTACTGAAACCCCAGACTATGTCCTTATATTTGTCTAATGTATACTATATGCTATATTCAATTTTAAAACAATTCAAGTCTACATAGCATCACACTCAGCCAGTCTAGCTTTCTCCAAATTAGTCTGATGCAACTGTATAAACAAACTTTGCAGTTACCCAGGCACTGCAGAAGTAACATTTACAAGGAACATAAAATTAGGTCTTTACTATTCACACAAATCTGTACAGCTATACATCTGATTCCCAGTATTATATGAATGTATAGGTGTTACTTAGCCTAGAATATAAAATGTACAGCTCAATAATTAGCAAAGTTTTAAGGAGATTAGTACAGCAAAAATATATAACAAACAAAATTAAAATATATTAAAAATTAAAATCTATTCAAAGATAATTATATTTGATTTTACCTGAAAATTAACATCTTCTTTCTTAAATATTAGTGCTCGAACTTCATCAGGATCTCCATTAAATATAGCTTGAACCAATGGTGGCTAAAATGAAGAAAAAACACATCTTAAAATAAAACCCCATTTTAGGTTTTAGTGATACACATACAGTTTTTTTGATACATAACAGAAACTCAAGGTAATGACAAAAAACCCATTCCAGGCAGTAAAACAAAGAAACCAGCACCAGTATTTAGAATCAGAGAAATTGCAAGTTTTAAAAACCTCAAACACACAGACATCCTCCAAGTCAATTAAATATATATGTGGGAGAAAAAAAAAAAAGGAGCTGAGAAGACAAGCTTATAACAGCTGAAAAGAGAATGCCTTAGAACAAAATTAGGGTTGTCATTACATGCTGCAAATTCTATACAGTATAAGCAAACAATCCCCTTTTACATTAGCAAGTGACTCAAGTTACTGGAAGTCTTTCACCTGTTTAGACAGAGTGGGAAAGCAAAGTGCATCAGATAAGTATGGTAACAAATTCACACTCACACACATCTATTACTAAATATAGCAGGATTTCTTAGTAAGTAAGAAAAGCTGCTGAGGTATGCTAGCAAGATTTAAGTCAGACACTTGACAGAATAAAATAATTTAAAGCAATAAAAGCACAGTCCCCAGTGTTGATCATTTTCAGAAAGTGCTAACTTGACTCTAACTAATACCACGATTGTGACTCATGTTAATTTTTATTTTAGTTTAGAATTACTCTTGTTTGATATAACTATATACTCTATCAGTTCTCAAAATAAACATAGCATATGATTATAATACAATGATCACATCAGTTTCTAAAGTAGTACTGCATAAATGTACTGTTGAAGAGTGAGAAGTGGAGCAGGGAAAACCCCTTTACTTTAAATACACTTTCCCAAGCCTTCTAAAACCCCACTGCTATTACACATGAATCGAGACCTGTTCTTGCCGCACCATACATAAGGTTACATGAAATAGAAAGGACCTTTGCAAGCATAAATTCTACCACTAAGTTTCAGCTTTTTCCATCTTTATTACATGCAGATTATATCTGTATCACCTTGTCTTGTTTCGACGTTGTACGTATTCATCCTTATCTTAGGAATATAGCTATTGGCATTTGAGACAGCATTATAAACAGGAAATATGCCAACAAACAACATGCCTTACCAGCACGTTTCCAGAGGGTGATGGATGTACAGATACGTTTTCCTGAGGTAAACTGGAAATAAATGTGGGAGAATCATCTTCCTCCTCCTCCAAAACAACAATACAGACTCGACTCATTCGATCCGTTTGAGGAAGCAAAAGCAACCAAGAAAATGCCAGCAATGGTATTTTTGGAAGCAGACTGCAGGTATCGCAATAGTGACCATAGAGGAAATACTTTCACCTGTTTCACAGGCCCTCACAAACTTGTGAGTGCTACTGCTGGTGTCTTACCATCTAGAAAGGGACATTCCAATCCCCCCTCACACTTCATTTTCCAGACTTAAAACACGATGAGATGTTCAAGACACTGCTGAAAAAAAGTTGTTCTTTATAAAATAAAAAGTCCCTAAGCATCGAAAGCACAATAACAAAACCGCGGAACAGCTGATAAAAATATCCCAAGATCCAATTCCATTCGAACAGCACTCACTGTCGCACACAGCTGTCCTTTCAGAAGCAAATTTGTCTTTGTTAATGTCACAACTTCCACAGCGTCCTTCTACCCCCACAGTGAAGTCATTGTTGCAGAAGACACGACTCTGTCCTGCAGAGGACGGAACAAGGAACAATTGCCCCGAGAGAGACGGCCGCCGCTATTCCCACTCCTGCAAGGTCAGTTTAGATCAACCCTCACAGGCTTTCTGGTGACTGAAAAGAAACGTGCTTCCCAATCATCCTGCCATTCTCCAACTTCCTTTCTCAATGTCAAAAACAGTCCAGACAGAAAAACACATCTCGGTTCAGCAGTTATTCAGGACCTGCTCAGAGGAAAAGAATTCTTTCCCATGCAAGAAAATAGCTGCAACATGCAGCACGGCTGCAGCACATTTACATGCAATGAGTCAGACCACAGGGACAATGAACTCCTTGAACAATATTGCCAGCTGAATCCAGCAAAAGCAGCGCAGCCGGTGCTACTCCGTCAGGGACACAAGCAATGCGGAGCGTTCATTTTTCCTTCACCAGGCAGTAGCTGTGGCTTCTCCATCAGGGAATGCGTAAGGCAGAAATACTGTCGAGGAGGAATGCTTCAGCAAAACAAGCTAGCTACTGCACACAAAAGCTCAAATTACTGCTTTAGACGACTTCTGCAAAAGCAGTTCATCACTCAAGTGTTTCTTTTGATCACCATGTGAATGCAGTTCCCATGATAGTCTTCATTCAGATTGAGGGGGAGGAAAAAAAGGAAGAAAAAAATCAGACTCTGTACATCTTCTCTGAGCCAACTTCTTTATCCGAACATCTGTCACTGCGCCAACCTGATTCTCCTCTTCAGTGAGAGCTTCTGCTTATCAGGTTTTTTCCTTGACAAATTAAATTATACAATCAGCAGATAGCCTTGCAAGGCTCAAAAAACAGCTTGGCTGTCCGAGGCGGCAGGAGTGGCGCACCAAGCAGTGCCACGGCAGCGCTCCCCCCGAGCAGCAGCCTGGCGAGCAGCGCCTGCAGCCTGCCAGGGTGCAATGCCTAGTAATGCTCACATGTCACACTTACCAGAGCACCCAGCCACCGCTCCCAGGGTAACTTCCTCTGGCACAAAAAAAACCCGCCTTTTGCTTTTTTTGGGGGCAGTCTTTGCAGCCTGCGCCAGATCGGTGACTAACGCAGCTGAAAACGTAAAAATTCTATAACTGAAGAAAGAGCGACTGTTTAATATTTTCCACTAAAAGCCGCAAAGAAATGTGGTGTACTGGCTGTGCTGACTAACTACACTTTAGGCAGTAAACAATTCCAGCACTTTAACTGCTTTCATATGGCACTGGTCAGACAGCAAAACAGTCCTCACTTAACTCACTAAAGACAATAAATGCCCCACATAAATCCTCTGAATATTAAATGAAAAGTAAAATCTTAAAGCAATAGGCTGATTATTAAAAAGCCAGCTATTAACGAAAGCCATGGGTTTTTTGCAATTAGTACAGACAAACACAACCACAGCTTGAAAAAAAAAATTACATTAAGTATAATTTAAATATAATATTATTAAAATGTACCATAATAATGAGGTATAATATGAAGCCCTACAACTTGCTGAATAAATACTTCAGCTTGAATCTGCCTAAATGGTGCTGGCTCGTGGGTGTATTATGTAAATGGCTTCTGTCAAAAGTTGCTGGATAAGCTTCAGTGTTACAGGAACAGAGGGAGGGTTTTTGCTCCTGCTGTGCAGCACGAAGGCAATTCTGATGTCCTTCAGTGGCTGCTAAGAGCAGAATTTGTCAATGGTGAGCAAGTTTATAGCTCTTCAATAAAGTATTTGCACTCAAGTTTCACACACAAATCCAAGCAGAGAGAAAGACAGGTTTAAATGGTGTGTAAATGGTTTGGCTATAAATAGACATACTGATTTCCACCTTTGGGGGGTACAGACAGGAAAAGCTTACATGAACTCTTTTGCAAAAATGCCTACAGTAGCTTGATTGTAATATAATGAATTGCTTAAACACCTCCCTTTCCCCCTGACACTATGCAGGTGAAACTTTTCTAAGTGCAAAAGAGTACTTTGGGCAAGGGCTCCCTGACCTCTGGAGTCCTGACCTGGCAGAATATAGCACCAGATTCTGATTCATCATGACATTTCAGATTAAAATTTTTCAAGACTAACAAATAACTTTATAAATATATTCTGTTCATTACATAGAGTCCAGTTGTTTTGAAATCTCATCCTTTTGGTCTTAATTACAAAAAAAAGCAATGATTTGTACACCACGCTGCTTTGTTCTAGCATTTCAGCCATTTATTAAAAAGCAACAGCACAGATTCACCTGAGTACATATGACAACTCATGTTCTTCTTGGCCACAGCAGAACTAGTTCTAATAAACTATGAACATCCTCAAAGCTCAGCTATTGCAACACCCTACTGCCTGCTATGGAACGCAACAACCACAACATAGAAAATAGCTTGCTTTCTATTTGTGAAAAATGCCCTCAGGAACAGACACTTTGGCTTATTTGCGTAACTAAACATGCATTTGAAAAAAATTAGAACTCAGATTTTATGTGTAAAAGCAAAATACTGGCAAAATGCATACTCAAGCTTCATATGATACACACACTCTTGCTAGATAATGGTTTTCCAGCTAAGCCCATACGTTCAGTGTAAATGAACACTTCTCAAGAGTCAGTACATTTATACAGTATGCAAATGCCAAGGGTTCCATATGCTTTCTTTGGAATTACCAACTGGACACAGTGCTACATAGAGATAATGCCTAATTTAATTCAACTTATCTGCATGTGGTCCATTTTTTTACCTTTGTAATTAATGCTCCAAAGTCAGCTAGAAATTCAAGTTACCTTAAAAAAGTAGCTTTCACACTCAGTTAATTGTGAAAATTCAGAACATTTTAATTTATTCTGATAATTATTTTAGCGATCTTACATATAATACAATTAATATAAATTATTTCCAAAAGCAAGTTAACATCTCACCTAACATTGTATGTTTTGAATTGTGACATTACAACAGAGAGTTAAAAGCCAGTACATCACAGTTTGCATTAGAAAGACAACCAACACAACTGAGTCAATATTATATTGATTTCCATAGCAGTCTAAACCATGTAAGTAAGCAAAACCACTCTGCTTATGACAGGACTGTGTGTGTGCGATTGTTTCCATAACCAAAGGAAAACCCAGTTCTGGATATTTAATTTTTGCTCACAATTAACTGGCATTTCCCCCTTACATGCCCTTCAACCAAAAGCTGTGCCTTCACTTCAATGCAAACAGCATCTCTAATCACCTCTTCTTTCAACTTCAAAAAACCATCCAAAGTATCTTCTGGTGTGCAAAATGCAGTTTCCAATGTTACCTAAGAGGTCTTCTAAAACCCAAAAGCTGTTTAGAATTCTACTGTGAGAAACCAAACTAAGGTTTCAATTTTTCAGCAGCTTATCTAGACTAACAACTTTCTGTGTAGAAGAGTTAATAGCAAAAGAGAATGAAAGCAGAGTAAATTCAAGATGATTAATTTAAGCTTCTGTTCCTCAAACTAATTTAGGAATCATAACAGAACTTTGCGAAGGTATAAAGAACATTGCATCTCAAACAGTTTGTATTAATAAAACTTAAAATAACTGAAGACAGCAGGTCATCACCATCCATCTTCTCCAAATGTCATCTATTTCCAATATAAAAGCTTATGAAATGAGAAGCAGGAAAGAAGGCTCAAAAATGGCCTAACTTAAAAAAAGTCTATGTCCATGTCTACAAGGGTTTGAGCCGTGATCTGATGAACTCCACAAGATCTGTTAGCAAAGTAAGATCTCCACACTTAACTCTCAAATTTTAAGAAGTGCAATGATGATACGAATTTTTGCAAAAATAAAGGCTCTTTTGTTGACATGGTAGCTGTAAGGAAAAAAAAAAGTGTTGTAATTTTCAAACTACACTTGTCTTTAAGTAAATCAAGTTTCAAGAGTCTTTAATGTGTGCATATAAAGAGAATATATTACAAGAATGCAACCTGCAGGTTAAAACACAGATGTCTGCCATCTACACTAGACAGAAAAAACATGAACTCTGAATCAGCTAAAAATAGCAACCTTTTCTATGGATCTGCCCTCTTCTCTAGGAACAAACGAGCAGCATTGCTGATGACACCAAAACCAAAGGACATTCAATATCAAAGAACCTACTCAGATAAAGATTTCTCTCTTGCCGATCAGCATTTACCGAATTTTTTTCTGGGCTGAGGTTAATCCAACTGGTTTCAGGTAATATTTTGTATGATTAAAAGGATCTAGGAAAGGAACGAAATTGTTCTGTCAGGTTCCAGTAAAAATGAAAAAAACTTAGAACCAAGTCATATATCAACTTTGCAAGGCAAATACCTAGTCTGTGTATTTCTTCAGAAGACAAAGATTGCTTTTAACAACTATAGCTCTATGTAAACAGGCATGCCTCAGTATGAGCTGATTTTATCACATACAGACAGAGATGAATGTTCAGCATCACCATGAATATAAGTTACAATACTTCTAGAATACTTCTCATGAGTCACTCATCTGAACTCCTCTGCTGTTTCCTCCCCACTCCTGAGGGAATGAGGTGGAGTCAGGAAAGAGAACAGTCTAAAGCAAGAAATTAGTACCTTTCTTCACAGTTTTGTTCTGTTTATTCCAGAGCATCTGCATCTGCAGAATAGTTTTAACCCCTGGACTCCACAGTTCTACTTCTAAGGACAAGCAAAATAGCTCTGCTTGCACTTCATGATACCATAGGCAACTCCTACTTTTTCTCATGCAGGCTCTGTTAATCTAAAGGACTATTTCACACAGTCACATACTATCTTTGAACACTTGGCAATTAACAAAATCCAGTATCTGAAAAGCCATTTCAGCTGAAACTGAAACACAAAGAAGAAAAATAATCCAGCATTCATTCTAACTTTTCTCATTTGGAGCAACATAAGAAAAATTAATAATAGAAAATGTCTGTGATTCAGACACAAACTTCAGTTGTATACTTAAACACCCAGTAATATGTTAAAAATATCATCTGACCAAAGAGCAATAAACCTGGAAAGTGTTAAACGTCTACTAAGCAATTTCCTGTTTAAGACTTCTATTCTGTATGTCTGAACAATACACCTGCAGACAAGCTCTCGGCTGAAGGACCATACAGCCATCACTGTACAAGATAAGTAAATACATGAAAAAAATTATCTCTGGTGTTCAAAATATGGAGTCTAACAATCAAACTGTGCACAGACCAAAATCCAGAAAAGCAAATGCAACTCCTATTTCTCTTAAAAGAAAGTGAAAATATGAGGATCCTGCATCTTCCAACATGTCTTCTAGCTAGGATACCACCCAGCACACTTTCCTTTTAGGCCACATTTAAATTAACTGGCAGGAGGAGGTACTTTGTGCACTTTCAACAACCCTGTAAATCAAAATCAACAATTCATTCTTACGTTAACACACAGTACATAAAAGAAGTCCTCTAGTCTGTCTGAAGTCAGTGGTCTCAAGGTACTTTGTAGAAAATGTGTGTGCTCAGATTTGTCAGCTGCACCTGACAGCAGCCACCTCTCTGTCTTTTGAGAAACAGAAGGCAGCTATTACATCCAACAGCTTTTCTAAATAACAACCACACGAGTCTGATGGTGGTATTGTCAGTCTTGTAAAACTGACTAGAAGTCAAAACAACTCCTGTTTCAGGAAAGAGAGACCACAAAAAGGTGCGCCTATCCACATATATTATTATGAACAGTTAAGGTAAGTTTGCATCCATGAAGACAAAGACCTTGACAAACTGCTTTAGCGACTGTGGCGTGGATTTTGGACAGAAGACAGGTTGTTTTTTAAGCAATTTTTCTTTCTGGGAGAAGGTAAGTGAGAGAAGATGATTTCTGTTGGAAAATGGCGAAGATATTATCTTAAAATAGCTGTTTAGTCAAAGAGAGAAGCAGGCAAAACATTTCAGCATTTGTTAAACCCACACAAACACAATATTATTAGTTGTACACTTAAGGTTTTTGCAAGCATGACAGCTTTTAAAAATGTTTTCATAATACAAAAAGCAAGGCCCAGAGGTTTGTTGAAAGTATTTCCACCTGTTGGCAGAGCAAAGACAGAAGAGACACTGATAGGAGCAAATCTTCTGGCCTCCTTAGCTCCTTCCAGCTCATACCATGTCCCCAGCCAATTCCAGGTTTTGCACTAAAAATGGCATAAATTACAATAATAACCACAGTGTCCTTCCAAGAATAATTACTGAGGGCAGCAATTTCAGCTGTGCACACCAGCTCTAAAAGCAGAGTTGACAAAAACAAAACAAAATCAAAGACTCAGTCTCAGCAGTCCCTGTTTGCTCTTTCACATGTCAACCACCCTTTTGCAGCACACCCAGCCCGTTGCTGGGAGGTGAGGCTGGACAGGAATGCCAGCAAGAGCACAGCAAAAATAAAAACCCAGACACATTGGAAGCACAACCCATTGTCACAGCTGGCACTGACAGCCTGATGCTTCAGGGAACAATGCTACTACATTTTCCCAAGGAGAAGAAACAGGTAGCTTGGCTGGAGCAAATGAACAACTGCAGAATTCCTAATCATAGTTTTATATAATCTATCACCTTGTTTTGAAAGTGTTTATACCAATTCTGTACACACTCCTGTAAATTAACTAAAATATGATCCTACTAAATTATATTAGTGCAGCTGGTAAAACAACTAAGAGAATTCCCTTTGGACCTGTGGGTGCACGCATATACTGAGAAGAATTAGTACATCTCCTTTGATCTACTTTTCTACTGATCTATAGTCATGCTCAAGATGAACAGAGGAAGTGCTGATTTTACATATTTCCTCTTTGAAAATTTCTTCCTGCAATTCTGTTCCCGCAGAGAAAAAAAAAATCAAACTCATTATTCATTACAGAAAAACTAGCCCACATCACAGAAGGTCAACATAACATTGCCTTATTTTTCACCATGTAATAGGTTTGCTCTTCCCTCTTCAGTAGGAATTACAGGGTTTGTGAATAGCATATGGGATTCAAGGACAGACACTATAACACACATAAGCACCACAAGCCTCTCAGAGACTGCATCCTTGAATACCAGAAATTCTTTGGGATTTTCTAATATATGGCATAACACACTTCTTCTGTCTCTGGTGCACTGAAACCAATTCTCTATGTTTGTATCCCAAGGAAAAGAAGCAATTCTCACCTGGCAGCTGCTTACTCAAAAAGACCCTGAGTGTGATCTTCCATTGCTACATGGGAAAAGAACAAGTCCCACTTTCCCCAGATTTGTATGCTTTTCTGGTTTGTTTTTGAACAAACTGCTGTTTCTCCAGGAGATGATTAGGAACACATTACATTTGGTCTGCAGGGCTCAGATTCCCCACAGAGGCTCATTTAGCTGGATGGGCTATAAACCAAAAACCTTAATCCTTTGCTCTTTTTCTAACCTTGGTTCTTTAGCTAGAAGGCTGGAAACCCCCTTAAAGGAAAGGCAGCACAATGCAAAACACCCAGATTCAGCACTGGACAGTGCTGGTGTTGAGACTGAAAATGAGGATGTTCTCACTGAAGCCAAGAAATTTGGCATAAGGTTTATCATTTCCTCATTAAAACTGCTGGCCTGCCATGCTGCTGAGCTTCTGAAGAAGAAAATGGTAGTCGGATAGATTTCTAGAAATGAGAATTGCTCTGCTGCCTATGGTGAGTAACCACTCTGATTCAATCCCAATCTCCACTATATTGATGACATATAAAACCTTTCATTGCAGCATGTTTGATAAGCTTGGGATGACAGACAAATCAGTTAGTCCTTTCCAGGTTACATCAAGATTATCCTCCTAATACTATTCTTTAACACACTTGTGCCCATTCTTTTCCTTTTCCCCTTCTCTTTCCCCTGTAAAATTGACTAATTTTTTCAGCACAATTTCAGTTAACACTGGAGTATGCATCGTTTTTGATGCTCCAAGTTATGTAGAAAGAGCAAGGAAACCTGAAATTGGCTAAGAGCATATGAAACTACAGAGATGTGGGTTCATAAAAAACACCTCAGTTTTGGAACAGTAGCAGGCAGCCATATAAAAATGCAACACAAATTCTAGCATTCTACAAGACATTCTACGCACTTGAAAAGCGATTTTCATTACTGAATTTTTATCCTATACCACTTAACACATTTCAGGCAGAAAAGTCAAGTCAGTTATGCCAGTCAGAAGAGGACTTTCAAAGTTTTATGTCACCAACCACATCAATCCTTGTGGGTAAGTTGCCATCGTTACAAAATGTTTGCTTTTGTACATGTCAGGAGTTCCTATGGAATTCCCACATGACCAAAATCAGCAGTGGTTGGGAGTGCTCCACCAACATTTAGGAACTTGAGTCAGAAACACATACCACTTCCATTCAGACTATTATCTGGGAAACACTAAAAAAAATGATTCATACCATTTTGAGCCATGGAAGGGAGGAAACAAACATCATATTCAACTATTTAAATCCTTCACCGATGACTCACATCAGTTTAGAACAGTTCCAGAACCAGTTGCTTCTCTCAAGTAACAAACAACAGTTGCCTATTCAAAAAAATAAACAACACTGACAAACCCACTTTCAACAGAACCATTCAACTATCAGAGAATTAGTAAAAACAAAGGAGTTGGGTTTTTATTTTTTTACCCCTCTACCTCCTCCCAAAGCACAAACCCAAGAAGCTCAGTAGATTTATCTCTGCTAGCCAAGGTCAGAAAGCTCACCAACTTCCAACTGCTAATTATGCTTATTTAAGTTTGATTTTAGCAGTACTTGCAAGAATCAGCTTGGATATGCTGCTACAGCAAACAGTGCATTACCTGTCTCATTTCAGCAATATTAGCAGGGTTTTATCTTAGTCCACATTTTGTTTGGACTCATAGTTGTGTTATTTCAGCAGCAAATACTAAGAAAATGTTAATCCAGTCAGAGAAGCAAGAATATACAACCAATTAAAAGTGAGACATAATGAACACCCTGTGAAAAACTAAGAATCAGAGCAGAGCAGTGCACCCAAATAAGCATTAAACAGCACTCACTGGATTCAGTGGTTAAATGACCAGAAGGGGAAATAACACAGGTTGGACTGAGGTACAAAGACAAAACCTAAGTAGGAGCAACTATACAGTACAGGCTGCTTTACCTCTACTAGAAGGGCATCAGGAAGAGAACACTTCCAAATCTGACCATCTTAGGGAAGGAAAGTTTACTCAGCTTCAAATATGTCTGCTATTCACTTAGTCTGATAAGTAAAAGAACTAAAATGCACTATCTAGAGGAAACTATTTAGAATGACAGAGTGATAGCAGCATATATTTTCTAAGAAGACCACACAATTTCTGCTATTCAAAACAAAGCTCTGGTTTTGTTAAGAAGAAAAGGACTACAAAATCTGCTCCTTCAAAATACCTATTCAATACTTTTGTCATTACTGAAATTCCCCTAGTAGAAAGTTGAGGGAGTCCATAATACTGAGGGAAGGAAGAGGCTGAATTATTTCATAGCTCTAAAAGAAAACAGAAAAACTTTAAAAGTTTCTGTTCAGATTTTCCTGCTCATTAGTCATGTGATGGCACAATCTGCCTACAACCCAGTCTCCCCCTCCCTGTTCCACCCAGGAATGAGTGTTGTTGCAGGGACAGAGGAAGCGAAAAGGGGGGCACACTTTAATGGTGAGGGCTTTTTTCCCAGGATGGAGCTGGGGAGGGAAAGGTCCTGAATACATTAATTTTTTTTAGAAGATTTAAAAGTTTTCTTTTAAAGAAAACTTTTTAAAAATCAGTTCTCTCTTGCAGAAGTTACAAGATTTGGAGTTATAAGAGTTTAAATAAATATTTAACTATTATAATACTAAAAACACATGTAACATTCCTACTAGTGCAATACTTTTAATTCAGTTTTGGGTAGATAGGAATAGACTATGACCACAGAAGCCACAGTTCAGCTGGCTTACTCACATGGGAAATTTTGGTTTCCATACATACCAGGAACTCAAAACACTGTATATAAGTGAGCAAAATGAATCCCAGTTGCTATGGATACCACTTTTTTTTTCTCTTTTCAGTATGTAAACAGTGTCACTGTACACAAATTATGATTATCTTTAAAATAGTGTGTGTCAATAGCTGCTTCAAGCATCAGGATTTACTGCTTGGGGAAAGCTAAACTTCCTAGAAGTTTTTAGGAGCCCCTTACACCTCCCTCATGTCCAAGAAAAAGCTCCTTTCTGGCAGCTGAAAACACTCTATAAAACACAGCTGGATAAAATGCACATATTCACACACACACACATACAGGCACCACTACAGGACGACAGAGCTCATCTAAAACTTCTGCAGCTGCCAAAACAGATGTGGCTTCTCCCACACTGAACAAGGAGAAACACAGCTGCCGACAAAAATCTTCCCTGTCTGCTTCAAACCTTCCAAGGAGTCCTCCCCAAAATGCCCATAAGGGAAGCAGCTCTTCAGGAGGAGGGCTCTTACACATCACTACAGGATAAGAGCATGTACACAACCTTCACTCCTTAGTTACTTTTCCTAGCAATTTTTCAATTCTATATGTAGAAGATTAAAAAGCACTTTGCTTAAAAAGTCTATTACCAAATGAAATTTCATAAAATGCAACAGAGTATTACTTTAGAATGTTAATTCTTACCACCCTAGAAATCTATTTGTTTGTTGTTTGTAGGTTTGTTTGTTTTGGTTTTTTTCCTAAGTGACATTTGAAAAAGTGTATTCGTCTGATTTTAACTGCTGGTCACCAGACCAACTCTTCACTCCTCCCTTCCCCGCATGATCCTTGCGCATTCACATCCCTTTCCTGAGCCAGCACAGGCGACTTGTATGACCCAACTGTCTCTATTTTTTTTTTTTTTTTTTCTTTTTTGCTGGTGAATTGTGGGAGCCAGCTCACCACAGGCCTGAAGCTGCCAAAGAGCAGTGGGAGCATTCAAACTGCTCACTGCAACAGACAGTGATGAGACGGCTTTGCAAACCCACACCCATCAACTGAGCTCCCTCCATCAACCATGTATCAGAGCTATTCCATTCCGTGTATTTTCCCTAAAATATCTCAAGATAGTTTTCTTGACACCTGAACTTTTCCAAACTTGGACACTATTACAACCACGTATATCACTAAATTTTTTTCCAATTACACGAAACCATAGTCGTGCAAAGAATTACTAAGTTTCTCCTCCCATGATTCAATATATCAATTGCTCCTGGTAAATTTCCTTTAAAAAAAAAAAGCATTTTGCAACATAGAAATTTCACAGATTGTGTTAATCAAACTGTCCCTACAGTACTAACACTATTTATAAAGTCTATGGCTTTATAAAGAAAATACTAGAGAATTTTAGGGCCCAGAATTCAAAAAAAAGCAAACAAAGCCAATTAAGTATCCAGAATCCAGACACAAGCAATTTATGTATTAAATACAAGCACAACAATGTAGTTACAACTTTTACAAAGTTATCCAGCATGATCTAAAACTTGAGAGTTTGGGGGGGCTTGGTATTTTTTTTTCAATCAGGATTATTTTGGGCTTCATGTCTTCCAAAATCTTCCTAACATTGGCTTCAATCAGTGATTTATTCAATTAAGACGACACCTAGAGGAGAACTTGCAAAGTAAATTTTGGCATTCCTAAGAGCCAACAAATTGCTTTATAAAGGAATAGTATCATACAGAATCAGAAAGATGGTATCAAAACACAATACATAGTACAATGAGCTGCATATTACTTATTCAAAATATTAAGAAAATGAACTTTTATATATTCTTTGCCTCTAACACTCCTTTAGGATTAGATGTCTTAGAACCTACAAATAACCAAACCCCACTCAGCAAATAAGTGTGTATAAAAAGGGAGAGTATTTGGTCAAGTTTTGTGGCAAAAACGAGGCCATAGGGCATCTTGTATGCAATTGTTTTCTACCTCTTCTTGGCAAGACAACTTTTATTTTATAAAAGCATTATAAAATAAAAGCAGTTTAAATATAAAAGCTTATTATAAAAACAGATACCAGATTTCTATAAAATATAAGTATGTTAGGAAGACTTCAATATTTAGTAACAAGAAGTCAGTAATATGGTTAGGAATAGTCCTATTTGTTTGTATCTTATATAGCAAGCTGTGGAGCGCCTTCCCCAAAAAACACCTCATGCAACCAGCATGCTCATAATGCAGGGCAGTGAAGAGAGAACACCACTGAACTCATGAACTGGTTTGCAAACTAAACTAGAGTCTAGAAATACAGCAATAAACTTACACATCTTGGTTAAAAAACACCACGTAGCTATGCAAACGTAATCTTTAAGTCAGGCAGATATAAATTTTTATAGGCTTGACTCAGCTGTTGTAACCTTGTCCCCTAGAGATTTATTTCAGGCTCTAGGAAATAAAGGCTACTATCTTTCCAGAAGAAGTGTTGATCAGCCAAGTTTCTTTTTGGATGTACACTGACACCTCATGGCCATTTAAAAAATACTTAAGGTCTACGCTCTCTTAGTTCTGTTTTTCTCTCTTTTTTAAAAACTCCAATTAATTTCTTTTTCTTTCAATGAAATGTTCTCTTTAAAAATATCAGTCTTAATATAACATTATTTGGTCTATTGCTCCTTTTCTCTTAGTAAGAAACTACTTAGCATTAATTTTTCATGAGCAGTGAGAAACTCTGCCCCCCACAAACACTGCATCATGGAAGACAGAAGGACAAAGTACCTTTCCTCTCCAGCTTCAGACCCTGCAAACTGCAGGGAAGCAACCAAAGCTGCTGTAACTCTTCACAGAACAGAGACATCAGGAAGATAAATAGGACTACTGCTATAAGAAGAATGAGACCAGAAATGTTCCTCCCCAGATGACAGAAATAGCCCCTGGATAAATTTCTGGCATTACACAAAAGCCTTTCACTCTTTGAAGTACATGAAAACCTTCGAAGTTACACACATGATTACCTAAGAATATTAATAAAATTCACTACTTCCTCCAGATTCTCATACTGGAAGGAGAAGTGTGTTACTTTTCTCTCTTTCCAACAGGGTGATATGTATGAAAAAAACACCAAACCTCTGCTATTTCTTCCTTCTTGATTGAGAACTCTGCAGCATATCTACATAAATAGTCAAGTCACACACTACATATCTCAAGACTGATAATCTGACAAACTGCTTCTTGCTAACTAAAATTATAAAGTCTTCAACTGTGAAAAATAAAAAGTAATATATATGTAATAGGCCTGTAATGTTATTTGCTTGGGATATTACCAACTCTTAAAATACCGCAGAGCTAACTGAATTAATATTATCCAAGAAATGCTAATATCCACAGAAAAAAAGACTCATTCTTTTGAAATATTTATCTTTACCTAAATATGCAAGACAAAGCCATTTAGAGGATATTGATTTTAAGATATTAATTCATAAAAATGAAAAGCAGATGCTTTAGAGATGCTACTTCAAATTTCTTGACCTTCCAAGAAAGAACACTTGAATTCTGTTCTCCAAAGTATTTATAATATTAATGAATACAATATTAATATTTTGGCAAAATCTTTAAAACTTTCCATGTTTAAAAAAAAATTATTCAAAGTAAATGTAAAATGAGCCTTTACTCCATCACCTCTTTACCAAGTCTAAGGGAAAAGATTCTCAAGCATTTACTCTTTACTTAATATAAGCTTTGTTTTTCATATATTGAAGTGAATTCCTGTAGCATTGAAATGTGATCAAGAAGGTCAAAAAGATTCACCTTCCATATCAGAGAAACATCCAATGAACTTCTTGTCCCACAGAACTCCTGGCTTTAACAGAGATGGAACAAGCAAACTGCCAGTCAGCATATTTTTACAACAAAACTCCCACCCCTGCCAAAAAGCAGCAGCCGATAAATTCCATTCATCATGGAAGGGAGCTTATTTTTCAGTCATTACTATCACCATCTGGTCAGCAGCAATGGAAATATCACAAGTAGTCACATTTATAAAAGATTAAGATGAGGTCATCTTGAAGTGCACACTGGAGAAAGAATCCAAGGTAACACACTTAAAACTTATTCTGCTCCCCTTTATTTGCATTAAAGAGTTACCACAACATCTGCACAAATGTTAGACCACACATACTAAGTACCACAGGCATGCAGCTTTTAAACTCAGCCAAAATTCAGACTCAAGTTTTCTCTATCAGGTGCCAGAATCAGTTAAAAATATAGGGAAAAGAAAAAAAAATTTAAAACCCAAACAAACAAAAAAGCCCCAAACCAACAATGAACCTCCACCCACCCAGTATTACTAAGATTATGAGAAAAAGAAATTTTATTTTCATCTGTTTAATCCACACAGTAATTTAAGTTATAGCCCCCTAAATGTTATATAGCAGCACAGTATTTTATAGCTGGTGCTGAAATTTTGAAAATTCAAAGAAAGAAACATGCACCATTATGGTACCCATTACACAAATAAAGGATATGTTAAAGTCTCTTATCTGTACACAACCAATGTGTTTGGATAGCTTGTAGCTGCCTGGTGACCCAGTTTCCTGAATAATTTACCCCAAAAGAACAATTTCCAGGCATAAACAATTCCCATAATATGTTTAAAGTGGACTGCATGCTCCACTCCAAAACCAATCACCCATCTTTCAGCAAGTGCATTTTGGAAATACTGTAGCTAGCAATGTGTTTCCAGTATTTCTAAATAAGGACATGCATCACTTTTTGTATTGGCACAAAACAAGGTTTATCAGCTACCATGGTTTTCATTTTCTAAACTAAACTACTATAAACCATCATCTTCACAGCCACTTCAACCCCAGGAAAGATGCAAGGAGGAGAGGGGGAAAATAAGTCTTCTTCTGGGACATTAATCAGGACACTTTTCTCTAACAGTATGATTTGCACTAAAGTTGCTCTAGTTTGATTACATGTCAGGTCAGTCAAGAAAAACAACCACTAGACATATAAAACTGTAAAAGGTCAGATGAGGGAACAGATCTGGAACCTGATCTTCACACAGGCCCCAAATTATAGGAGGACATCTACACCACAAAGCAGCTTGGCCTCCAGGAACTAAGAGAAGATACTGCTCTTCAAATCTGAAAAAATACAACTGGTACCAGCAGTACAAAACAGAACCCACTTTATTATTATTATTAACAAAAGACATTTAACAGGATGGTATAAAGTCCACTTGATCTTCAATTCAAGATCCTTACGGCACCCAGGAAAGCACACAGCAAGCTCACTACCTCAGACATGATGAGGGCAGACTTTGGTGTCTTCAAGGATCCCCTAAGTAGAGTGCCTGGGAGAGAGCCCTGGAGGGAAGAGAGGCCCAAGAGAGCTGGATGATATTCAAAGATTGTCTGCGCCAGGCTCAAGAGTAATGTATCCATACAAAGTTCGGGAAATAGTGCAGAACACCAGAAGGCCTGCAGGGATAACAAGGACCTTCTGGAAACAAACAGAAACAGTTTACAGAGGGTGGAAGCAAGGACAGATAGCCTGGGAGGAATAGAGACAAATTGACTGAACAGCCAGGGATCTGGTTAGGAAAGCTGAAGTATTGGCAGTGGTAAATCTATTCAAGGCATTAAGGGTAAAAAATAAAACTCCTTTAGGTGCATTATTAATAAAAGAAAGACTTGGAAAAACACAGGTTCTCTCAGGAAAGATACAGGAGACCTGGTTACCCAGGCTGAGGGACTCAGTGACTATTTTGCTTTGGTTTTTACCAGCAAGTGCTCCAGCCACACTGCCCAATTTGTAGAATGTGAAACCAGGAACTGGGGAAAAAAAAAGAACCTCCCTCTGTAGGAGAAGATCGAGCTCGAGATCATCTAAGGAACCTGAAGGTGCACAAGTCCATGGAACCTGGTAAGATACATCCATGGGTCCTGAAGCAACTTCCAAGGGAAGTGGCTAAGCTAATCCATCATATTTGAGAAGTCATGGCAGTCTAGTGAAGTTCTCACTAACTGGAAAAGGGGGAATGTAATTCCCATTTTAAAAAAAGGTAATAAGGAAGCCCCAGGCAACTACAGGCTGGTCAGTCTCACTTTAGTACCTGGCAAGATCATGGAACAGATCCTTCTTTAAACTATGCTTAGACATATGGAAAATAAAGTGGTGACTGGTGACAGTCAGCACTGGCTTCACTGAAGGCAAATCATGCCTTAGAAATTTGCTGGCTTCCTGTGATGGGGTTGCAGCAGTGATGGATGAGAGAAGGGCAACAGACATCACCTTCCTGGACTTGTGAAAAGCATTTGACACTGTCCTGCACAATATTCTTGCCTCTAAACAGGACAGATGTGGATTTGATGGATGGACCACTCAGTGGATAAAATACTGGCTGGATGGCCTCACTCAAAGAACTGCGGTCAGCAGCTCAATGTCCAAGTGGAGAACACTGAGGAGTGATGTCCCTCAGGGGTCAGTATTGGGGCTGATCTTTCTTAACATTTTTGTCAGTGACATGGAGAGTGGGGTCAAGTGCACTCTCAGCAAGCTTGCCAGCAATACCAAGATGCGTGGTGTGGTGCAGTAACATGCTGGAGTAAAGGAGCTTCATGGGCTTGAGAGGTGAGCCTGTGTGAACCTCACGTGGTTCAACAAGCCAAGTGCAAAGTCCTGCATGTGGGTTGGGGCAATCCCAAACACAAGTACAGACTGGGCTGAGAATGGATTGAGAGTAGCCCTGGGGAGAAGGACTTGGATGTGTGGGTGGACAAGAAGCTCACTGTAATTCAGCAATGTGTGCTTGCAGCACAGAGAGCCAAATGTGTCCTGGGCTGCATCAAAAGCTGCATGGCCAGCGGGCCAAGCGAGATGATTCTCCCCCTCTGCTCTAGTGAGACCCCCACCTGGAGTGCTGTGTCCTGTTCTGGGGCCCCCAGCACAACAAAGGCATTGACTTGTTACAATGAGCCCTGGGGAGAGCCTTAAAGTCAATCACACAGGACAGTAGCACCTCTCTCCTACAAACACAGGCTAAGAGACCTGGGGCTGCTCAGCCTGGAGAAGAGAAGGCTCCAAAGAGACCTTAGAGCAACCTTACAGGACCTAAAGGGGGCCTAGAAGAAAGCTGGAAAGAAGCTTTTCTTAAGGGTAAGGAGTAATAGGACAAGGGGGAATGGCCTTAAACTATAGGAGGGCAGGTTCAGATTAGATATTGGGAAAAAATTATTTTCTCTAAGTGTGGTGAAGTACAGGTTTCCCAGAGAGGCTGTGGACTCCCCATCCCTGGAGGTGTTCAAGACCTGGCTGGAGCTCTGAGCAACCTGGTCGTGTTGAAGAGGCATTGGAACTAGATGAACCTTCCAACTCAAACCATTCTATACAGGGAAACAGACCAATGGATTCCTCCCTCCTTGGGGAAAATAAGAAAGGTTCTTGGAAGCATTTCAACAATGCTATGAACAATTTTACTCTTGGAAACCAGTGAAAATATAGCCACTTTTCTCCCTGTGAGGGCTAACTTAAAGTATACCCCTCAGAAAGGTACAACGTCGCAGGCCCCTACTGGGCTTCGCCACACGGTACCAGATCAGGATGCAAAGGTTGACTGCATAGACTGATGGGAGCTGGCAGAGGTTCTGCAAACCTCAGCACGTTCCCTACTTTTAACCTAATTACAGACCTGTATCAGTAAACTGAAGCATCTCTGGGTTTCAGGGTTTTTGCTAGTTCTACTTTTTTTTATATGTATTTTTTGTTGGATTTTTTTAAGGTTTCTACCAGTTGCAGGATTTTCTAAGTTCAATAATAATTCAATAAAATTGTTCCGATTCAAGAAGAAAAACACCCCAAATTACTCACGCTAGCCAGAAGTTAGGAACTTCTCCTGTATTTAAGTGAGTATCAGTTACAGCAGTTACACAGCTTCTCAGTGAGAATTAAGGTTTATTAGGGCAGGGGAGGCAGACAAGAACAAAAAAACAATACAATGACCAATACCCAGCACCTATACAAATCTTGATGCTTCGTGATCATTAGGCTACTTGACCCGACTTTATATGCAAAGTTTACAAATTTCTGGGGCAAGCAGATGCAAAACGATGCATCCTCTTCCTCACTGATAGCAGAGAAAATTATAACAAAGAATTCCTTATAGAGGAGGCTTTTGAAAATATCAGTCACAGCCCAAAATAAATAGCTACATAAATGGAACAGTTTGGGGAGATTGTTCTAACCAAAGATCTGAAAGAGTTCTGTGCGCCATTTCTCTCCTGATGCCGAGCATGAGTTTGGCCATCTTTTCAGATGAAATTCTGAATATAATTTACCTTGAAACCCTGGAAAGACATGGTCATTTAACCATATGGTAGCTATCCCAAATTAAACACCTCTGTGCAAATCATAGCAACTACAGAAACTTGCAGACAAAAACAAAAGGAGTATAGTGAAACCATGTGAAGTCCCTACTAGTCTCAACAGGAATGTGTCTTGCAAAAGAGAGCTTTAATCAAACAGTACCAGTTTTAACAATTTTGCTGCAAATGCTGCAAGTATAGTCAGGAGTACCGACAAGCAACACTTACCAACCAAAGACACTGTTAAGCTCTGCAAGTTGTGGGTCTTGCTGAACATCACTCACAAGGGAGATGGCTTCCACTGCACCCCAACTGGGGAGCCCCCAGCAGCCAAACCCAGGCCCTGTATGGACCCAGCCAGAAGTATCCCATTTGCTGGGGACGTGGACTGCCAGGCTCCAAGGTCCCAAAAGAGACCACTCCAAGGTCCCAACAGAGACCAGCTCACAGAGACCAGGGCCAGATCAACTCTGGGAGGGCTGTGAAAAGCAAGTGACTACTACTTGCTTCAGTTTTATGAACAAACTTGCCCATATGGAGCTCCAAGACAAATCACAGCTTTTGGGTTTGATTTTGAAAGTCACATGTTGAAGCAGTAGAAATGCATAGAGAAAGAAGGCTTACTGTATAAGCATGAAAGGTCTTAATGAACTAAGCGAGGTTCACATCCCACACATTGAAGTAAAAATTTCCATTTCATGACAATCTTCCTCATCCAGAAAGTTGTTGAGACTAGAGAGAGAAATATTGAAACTACTTCCTCTTACATCCAGTAACAATTCCTCTGCCTAGAAATCTATCGTACTATCATGAACTTATAGAATGCAAAGTTAGGAAAATTGTCCACCAATTTTGTCACCAAAATTGTCTTAATATTATTGTTACTGCTCCCAGAATCTGGGGCTTTCAAAACAAAATAATATGAACACTGCACCTTTTCATTATTGGCAAGAAGTATTACTGCTGTTTGTTTCTATGTTCCAGTCTACATGGAAGCGGTATGTGGAATAGGGTAAGAACATGCTAAGTGACAGCAGCCCCCAGTTTTTTAACCTAGTGGTAGCAACACAGAAGAAAATCATGTAGGTGCTACTTCTTTCAAAGTAGAGGCTTCTTCAATACAGAACCAGCACAGTAAAAAAAAAAACATATTAATTAGAACTGGTGAACATGCAGCCTGTTGGTCAAAACTGGCCTTCTCAGCTTTTATTCAGCAGTAATAATACGAAATTATGTACACTAGCTTCTCAGGTAAATTTACTTTTGAAGTCAAGCAATAAAAAACTACAATGCTTTTCCAAAAATCCAGAATAGTCAACAAATAACCAGTTCTTCCTCAACAGACAAGATAAAGATGGGATTTACATCTTCTCTAAGCTCTTAAGATTTTTTTGTCTATGCCAGGTTTAAATATCTTTCCGTCCATAAGTGTTGCAGCTTAGCAAGAGGAATCAACAAAAAAGAGTGCAACAGCTTAAAAGTGTTTTGGCCCCTATAAAGAGCAAAGCAACTACTTCTTTGAGACCTATACAAAAAAAAAAATTGCAGAAAGCCTGTGCAAGTTGGGAAGAACAGTGGTATTATACCACTAAAGCAGTTATGCAAGCAAACTGTAATTTAGACTTTTGCCAACAGGGACTACTTTGTTCAGAGAATCCATAGATACCACACTGACAACAGTAGCATAGGATAATCTCCTCTAGGGAGATTCTAGCTCTAGGAGAGAGCTTGACACTAATGCTCTTTTTACAGTTTCAGAACTACTTTTAAGGGTAAAGAATCTTGATCTATTTTCCCATGCTAGAAGGAAGAAAGGAAGTAGCTGAACTAGTCTAAGCCAGAAGGCAATAGACTAGTCAAGAGTCACTGTCATGGCTAAACAAGAAAACATATTTCAGTTAAAAAAAAAAAATCTGTAATTTCAAATGAAGCAATGATGTTTAGTCTTGAAACTGGGACGTCTCCCATATTTGCCCTAAGCCAGGACAAACATATAAAACAGAGTTCAGAATCTGAAGCAAAAATTCCCCAACATATAAGAAATTACACCAAATACAACTTCAGGTGCAAAGCTAAAACACACCCATGGCCCTAAAGCAGTAATGGAAGTCTACTTGTGTTCTCTGAAAGGCTTCCATCACCAGCTCTATCAACCCAATTTTTCTCTTAGCCTTCTACAATCCAGATACTATCAAAATAAATACAGTTAACAAAAAAAGTGCTGCCACAAACTAGATGACCTCATACAGTTTGCTTGTTAAATTACAGGCATCACATCCTGACAAGTTTCACTCTTTTTTTTTGTTTATCCATTTTATTTATATGCCAAAATAGGTAGTTACAGTAGTTGCCTTTGTCCAAACACCTGAAGGACAGAAACACTGCATACGAAACACTAGCTTAAGGTACTCAGTGTACTGGTATTGGGACAGAGGTTAATTTTCTTCACAGTAGCTGTAATGGGGCTGTGGTTTGGATTTGTGATGAAAACAATATTAATAACACAGGGTTGTTTTAGTTATTGCTGAGCTGTGCTTGCACAGCACCGAGGACTTTTCTGCTTCTCACAACGCCCCACCAGCAAGCAGGCTGGTGATCTGAAAGCTGGAAGGGACAGAGCTGAGACAGCTGACCCCAACTGACCCAAGAGATATCCCATGCCATATGAGATCACACTCAGCATATAAAGATGAGGGAAGGAGGACAAAGAGAGGAGTGTTTGGAGTGATGGCATTTGTCTTCCCACATCATTATTATGTGTGATGGGGCACTGCTTTCCTGGAGATGGCTCAACACCTGCCTGCCTATGGGAAGTGGTGAATGAATTCCTTGTTTTGCTTTGCTTGTATGCACAGTTTTTGCTTTCCCTACTGAAATACCTTTATCTCAACCCATGACTTTTCTCATGTTTATGTTTCTGATTCTCTCCCCCATCACACTGGTAAAGAATGAGCAAGTGCCTGCATAGGACTGAGCTGCCCACCAGGATCAAACCAAGCCAGAAAATGGCAGAATTAAGGTAACATACAACCTTGATATATTTACCTTAAATAGAATAAAGACAGTGCTTAATTACACATCCCTACTACTTTGAAAGTTAGGAGGAGAAGTGTTTTTTAATTAAGAAGTCTATCCACAATACCAGTTCTAAACACTTTGGATATTCCTTTATAGGTTTGTTCTGTAAGGGGAACCAATGAATCTTACGTCATCAAACACATGGTGGACTTAATTAAACTTACTTATTTTGCTATTTTAATAAATAACACAAGCACTTGAAGAACATTAGGAGAGCAAGGAAATACACAACAGGAAACAGAGCATTTAATAAAATTATACAGAAGCATCTTACCCTATGAAATGCCACGTGACTGAAGCAGCCTTTACGCATCATGAGACAGGAACACTTACACTGGAGTTGAAATGGCCACAGGCAAAATTAATTCCTAATTTACAGGAAAAAAATTTCAGAACTTAAATCCTCTTTCACTAGGTTTAAATATAACCCAATATATCACATGCTGGATATATTTTACAGGAACAACTACTGTCACCTCATAAGTAAACATTTTAAGTATGCTAAAACTGTTGCAATAGTTTACCGAGGCAAACAAAACCGTACCTTGGGTAATTAATTTTTTTCTTTGGAAAATAAGAAGCACAGCTGGCATATTGATAGGCCAATACTTGGGGATAGAACTGGCAGCATAGTCAGCAACACGTGACATTTCCTGTGCCAGAAAGGAGTTCTCTGGAAGCTTCAATGTATTTATATAAACAGTTTTGGTCTTTATTGCTATTAGGTTTTACTGACGGATTTCCTCTCTGTGGACCAAAACAAGTAAATCACTGTTTTCCCCTCCTCCTTTACACATGATATTTACAAAGAAAGCCTAGCTTTCACAGATGCCTCCCTTCCACCTGAGGAGGGGCAAAAGGGGAAAGCAGGGAGCAAAACTCAAAAGATTCAGCTTTCATAGTTAAGAGGGGGTATAGAATATAAACAGCAAGGTAACAGCTGTGGTAAGCAGGTACAGAACAATCCAAAATAACTGCATGATTAAACATGGTTTAGATGAGTCTTAATGATAAATTAATTAATCAGGTTAAAAAAACCATCCTCAGTCACCTTTCCAAACTGGGCAAAGTAGCACGTGACATATTCAGCTCCAGCAGAGCCAAGAACAAAGAGGGACTACTGCTGTAGTTACATGTCCCCAGTGTTTTCTTTGTGCTGTCACTGCATTTACCTTACTGTCTCATAAGCTGACCTACAGAGAACAACTGGCAGAAAGCTAAAACTGTTTTCTGCTAATTCAGCCCCCAAAGTTGCCTGCTCTAAGATCTGCTGAACAACAGTGCAAGAGAACAGCCAGGAAACTCCCAAGGGAGGGATATAAAGGGAGACTACCTTTCCTAGCAAGAGCTTGAAGTCTGAAATATTTTTAAACAGCCGTCTTTTAAAATCCATCTTTTAGTAAGGATTTGCTAATCTGTGCAGATGTACCTTGGCTACTGGTCTCATCTACAAAGCAGACATCTAATCATATTCCCAAATAATGCTTTAAGACTAAAGTCTTAAACTTCTTCACTTTCTTAGAAAGAAAGTATAAATTCACGGTTCAGCAATTTCTATAGCACTCAAGTCTGTAAGAAACAGAAGATACAGAGTATAAACCATCAGTAGCCATGCATCATCTTTTCTCTAATTTCTGCACCCTACCATCATTCCTATCCAAACACAGTGCCCAGCAGGTCAAATAGGCAGCACACCTCACATGTGTGAGCTGCACAGATGTCAGGTCACCCCCAGTACCTCATGACCCCCCACACCACCTGCCACACTCTCCCCTTAGACACACCAACATCCTTTATCTTACCAAGCAAAGCAAGTTTTGTATAGATTAGCAAACAGGCAAGTATTTTGAGCATTTTGAGTGTTGCTTACAATATTGGTTTAATATACTGATTATTTTTGTAAGATTGTTCATCAAAAGATACCCTGAAATGTTTAAATGTAGGATTCAAATAGTATAATACATTTTGATCTGCCAGATACTGTTTTTTGATCTCAGCATTTTTATACTTGATGTTTATTTTCAGACGTGTGCTTACATTGTATTGTTTTGGATTGAAGATTATTTCCAATCATGGAATCACAGCATGGGTGAGGTTGGAAGGGACCACAGTGGGTGATCTGGTCCAACCTCCCTGCTCAATCCTAGAATACATGGCACAGGATTGCATCCAGACAATTCTTGAATATCTCCAGTGACAGAGATTCCACAATAATTTACAGAATCCAGAATATCTAAACTCAACAGCAGAACAATGGGGGGGGGGGGAAGTTTAGTTTTGACAGTTCTTTTATCCTAGAAATTTTCAGTCACTTTCCAAGTAGTCATGTTATTCTGAATAATGATTTGGAATATTGTATTCGAATGCACCAGGAGCATAAAGTAATATTCTAACTTCTTCAGTTTGAAAGAAAGAAAAGAGAGTGATTAGTGGAAATCACTCTTAAAAAAAACCCCAACAGAACAAAAACAAAAAACAAGAGCAGCAATATCAAGCCTTGTCACTTGGTGGCAGCACACCAAAGAAAACCAAAACACTTGAGCAAGACCACAAAATTGCTTGCCAGCACATACTATTTTAATCTCTCTCCTACAAGTGCCAGAATACCTGGAAGTTTCTGGTCACTTCACATATTTAAGGCAGACACCTAAATTTTTAAGACTACTGATTTCACATTCAAGGAGATACTAAAGGCTCAAAATTAGAAGAGCTTTATTTCAGTCTTTTTGACATGTTTAGAGGTTCACCTACCTCCACCAAAATTGCCAGAAATATACTAAATAGTATTCCCAAACAGGTGCAAGGCTGAGCAAGAAAACAGAAGCAATACTTGAAAGCCTGGCATCCCAACAGTTCCTACAAACTGAACAAAATAGGGGACCCTGCGTGAGATGCACCATGGGTTTGGATTTCATGCCACCAGAAAAGGCCTGACAACACACCAGAAAACTCATTACAGTCCTACATCTCTTCCACCAGCTGAAGCTCTTGCCAGCATCACACGTGAAAGGCAACACCACACACCAGTACCCAACAGTGCTATTGTAGTCAGTGACAATGAACAAGAACTGATAGTCTTTACCCATTTAAATAATTGATGTTAAGCAAAGGTTAGATTTAATTAAATTAGTAATATTTAATAATAATTAAATAATTTAGCAAACGCTTTCAAGAAGCATTTGAAACTACTACTGAAGCAGGAAAGAGATGCAATGAGAACACAAAGATCTGCTGACTTCCTTCTCCACTGAGTAATGTTGTAGCAAAGGGTCATTTATCAAAGGGCCAACAGGATCCTTATCTTTTCTCTCAAACTGGTCTTCTACACACTGATGTACAAAGACATACAAACTATACAATGTCTTATTTCTGTAACCACATGATAGACAGCTTTGTTTTGCTAGAATTCTAAAATCTAAAATTTTGGTTTAGATTACTATTTGTAATCTACATGCCAAATTTATTCTTAAGATTACCATATACTATCACATCATTAACACACAAGTTGCAATAACAGTTTTATTTTCTCTATATTAGACCTTTATTATTATAACTACAATATTTAAAACACAGTCATTTCTTAGTAATGATCCCCTACAAAAGCAACTAATGAAGTCTTTATAGTACTGAGGGCTTTTTGTAGCAAACATAAGATGATATCCAAACAATTGATTTCTGGAACAAAGAATTTGAGCATAAAAGAGCAGAGTACTCATATGCAAGCTTCAGGGAGATAAAGTCATCACTTTAAGTCAAGCATTAGGAAGTAAGTATGACTTGTACCACAGAAGAGTGACTACAGTAGTTAAAAATATTAAATAAATTCAAGCTGAGAAGATAAACTCTCCCTCCTTTCCCCCTACCTAACCAAATAGTTTACTGTTGTCTAGTATACATGCAGTGTGGTAGGGCCCTTCGATTTTATCAGCTTCATTAAAACTCCACTTTCAGTGGGACATACATGAAACAACAGCCTAATCCAGCATTGCAGCAAGAAGATAAAATGGAGACGGAGAGAGAGAGATGAAAGTGAACACAGAAGGCAAGAGAAACGCAGCAGTTTGCCATCAGAGGGAGTACGAGCTTTAAACAAGAGTGCTCAGCTTCCAGGTGGGAGCAGACAAACAGTTCTCTGATTATGAACACCTACATAGTTTTAAGGGAGGGCTGGTCCTCCAAATTCTTGTAGAGAAACAGCATATATGTGAAAAAGCTGCAAGAAAACAAAGTTTTTGTTGAAAAACAGAGCTGCTATACTATTTTTGCAAGCAGAAAGACATAGCCATGGGACAATGAAAAACAACTTCAAAGTTCTGCCCATTTAAATTACTAATATTACAAAAAGTTGGGAAAATGTGCTCCTGATCCTTTTTTTCAGTAAATGTACTGCCTTAAAAAAAAAAAAAAAAACAACAAAACAACCATTCTATATCACAACATGGAACTTGATTTTGGGCCTGACTTAAATGCTAAACAAATAAGGCACAGGACTATATATCAACCTGCACTTTATCCCAAACTCTCAGCTCCACTTCAGTGCTGTTCAGTGCCAAATGTGCCTTCAATACACTGCATGCTCCTCAACATTACCTGTAAGAGCAGATCCTCAGCTGAGGCATGGAGAAAAGAGACGTCACAGAATGATTCTGTGTAAAAAAAATAATATTTCACTACTACCACCACCACACACAGGTTTCTAAGATTTCTTTTTTATCCCTGTTCCTAAAAAGGAAAGATAAACCATTCATCATATTCAAGACTGTCATACAAGGTCTAGACAACAATGAAGCACTATCAGACCCACTCTGTTTCAAAAAGGAAAATGCTTGCCCATTTATCCATGTCCCAAGTTGCAGAATACACTAACTTCCCCATACACTAGGAAAAAACAGTTGTCTATATTCCAGAGGCCCTGAAAAAGTAACAGAGTAGGTCTACAGTACCTCAGTGTATTTTCTACATCCAAACAATGGAGCCGTTAATTTGCTCATCTTCATTTTTCCTATTTAAAAGTGGTCTCAGCAAAACTGGCAGAGGTCTGGCTTCTTCTAAAAATAGTGTTAATTGCATTTTAGGTAGGGAAAACAATAAAAGACTGCTTCCCTAATTTTAAAAGGAAGGTGAACTAAAATCTGATTGAATCATAGCAAAATAACTCTTGTTGGGGTGGTGAGAGGGAAACACTCTTTTTCACAGGAATCAAAAGCTGGAGGCACATACTTGGTGTTAAGTACGTTGCCTGCTTAGGACAAGTGTAAATGAGTCATACCATCTGTACTCACATTCAAATGATAGTCTGGCAAGATAGCAGGGATAACACAAAGCAATATGATGCTCTGCTCTTAATGGTAGGGATGCAGTTAAGCTGGGAAATAGAGGGAGACTTAGCAGTTAAACTAAGAACTACCTACAATGAGAGACTCTGAACACCTTATTCTCTGAATTTATAATTAGTTGTAGAATGCTATACAGAAATCAATAGTACAGAAATACCTACAAACTCATATATAACAATACTGCAGAGGCTGATTAATGCTGTATTTCACATGAATATTTCTGTCTCACAGAATAATGCAGATATGCTCAAAGTATAAATAGATTAGAGCAAGAAGTCATTGTGGAACATCAATAATTCAGAGAGAAGCTATTTAAGATAACCATTTGTTATAGAGACAAGACCAAATGCATTGACTAAGAAATTGCATGGACTAAGAAAAAAACAACATGAAAACAACAAAATCAACACTGGCAAGCAGCCTTCTGCAGCAAGTTGTGCTGAGCAGAGTAAAAGGAATAACCACGTTAGAAGAAACAAGGAGCTCACAAAAATGCAGTGTGAGACTAATCTCAGCAAAGGTAGGGGAAGTCTCATCCAGAAAGATGACTGGTGGTAGTATCTGAGCCAGAGCAGACAAAGCCATCACCAGCATCTGGAGCAACATGCCACAGAAAACTGCTAGTCCCGCAACAGCTGGGTGGGTGGAGGACCCAAACTAATGGAAGTCATAACCAAGACTTATCATGAAACAAATTAATAATACTGGAAAAATGTGCCAAGTTCAGGTGTCTTCAGTACTCTTTTAAAAAGTCATGGAAAGTCAAAGTATGTGAAAGGCGGAGCTTACCAACATTATTTTAGTTGTAATAAAAGCAATATATTTTAAAGTACAAAACTAAGCTTTACTTTGGATCTCAGGATATGTAATTTAATATATGTAGCACCGAACCCTCCATCTTTTACATCTGATGAGTGTCAGTGGTACCAAATGATGCTAAAGACTGTTTCAGTGTAGCACAAACACAGAGTTTATTTATCATCATTACATATAAACTAGAGTACGTACAGGAAGGACAAGAAGTTCTTCCCAAGATATTCCTGAATATCTTGGGGGCGGGAAGGAGGAGAATAGACATCCATCTGCTGTTTCAAAATCCTTGTGATGATTTGTTTATATTTTTACCAAGCTTTGAGGAGCGTGAAATGTACAAATAATTCAAAAAGGTATCTCACTTTCTCCTTGTTTTCATGTCTTCATCTTTTAATTATATGAGAAAACTGTTTACGATATTAAAAAAGGATCACTGATGCATTTATGTTGATTTACTTGCTTGAACCTCTAATTTTTTGTTGGTTAAAATCAGGCATATTATTTCAGAGCATTCTAGAGGTTATATTAACAGCATTTACAACTCCCAGCAGGTTTAGCAGAAGCAGATATTCACAAGGATGTCTGTCCCCAGTAATCACAGTTCACAAGTAGGTACACTAACATAAAATCAATACCATTAACATACACATGCAGCTGTGAGCCGAGCTGATTTGAGGGGAAGGAGGAGGATTTGAGGGGGTAGGAGGATGCTATCCCTTACTATTTCCTCAGTGACTACTGTTTACCAAGGACAACCACGTGGAGGAGCTTCACAGGCAAACAAAGCAGTAATTCAAGCCGTTTCATTATGAATCAGCAGAACTGTCACAGATCATGGCAAAAGTATTAGACCGTTTTTAAATAAAAGTAAACACCAAATTTAATAGTTCTCCTGATGTTGAATCTGACTCTGTGATTTGCTATTCAGATAAAAGCTTTGAGCTTGAACAGTTCCATGGTGTAAAACAAGAGGTGAAATAACGAACTGACAAGCCTGAAGATTTGTGAACCTACGAAGCATTTCAAATGACATAAGTGAAAACGCGTGTTGATCCTCTGATGTTCACACCACTGTTAAAAATGAAAAATGATCAAAGCACAAGAGGAGTAAGATCCTCTAAAAAATCCAGAAACCTTTACCTGCATGTTATTTCAGCATGTGCAAATGTATAATTTCAAGCAGTAACTACTTATACAAAAAGCCATATCAACACAGAAAATTCTTATGACATACACCTTAAAAAAACACACAAAGTAGTGCAGCTACTGCACTCAGATGCAGCTACAGCCTTCATTTTCACTTTTACAATTCTTTAAGCACTTCAGAGGTAATTTCCAGTTAAAAATTTGGGAAGAAGGCAAAGCAAGCAGAAGATGAATTCTGATCAAACTTAACATCAAAAGGACAGATAGACAATAGCATTGCTCCTCAAGCTGAGGGGAGAAATCTTTACATTTCACACATCTTTTAGCAAGGTAATTATCTGGATAAAAACGAGGTGGTATGCTATGAGTCACAGCAGTTCATACATAAATCAATCCATTAAGAAACTTCACAACCAGGACAGACTTCTTTAGATCCTACATCTACTCTTCAAAAACATTGTACGTAAGACCAGAAAAGAGTAATGCTTTCTAATCTGAACAGATGCCTGTGACATTCGAAGAGAAATACAAATCAAGAAGTGATGTTCATAGACATTGATATTAGAAGAAAGCACAGGTTTAGAGCTATTTGAGTCTATGTTTGTCCATAGCAGGTTACCTCTCAAAGTCTACAGTCTGTCTTCACAGAAACCTCAGTGCTTAAAGCACACAAGAGGACTGAAGAGTTAAGACCCTCAGATTATAACTGTGGAACAGAGACTTAGTAGTATACAGCTATGACATATTTCAGAACATCTATGGGAAGACAGCAGTTAAAAATTGATACTGGGTAGAGGGAGGAAATAATTTCATACTTTAGGTATCTGCCAAGGCACAAAGATTAGACTTGATTAATAGTATTTATAGGATAGCAGGGTGGAAGTTTGTGAGGTCATCTTTTACCAGCACGCCACCTTTAGGAAATTGTTTCTTGATTCATGGGTTTTAATCATTACTATTTAATTTTCATGTGTCTGAATTTTAACATTCCCACTCTACCAAATACAAGGGTAGGAAAAACAGGAAGAAGGGTTAGGAGTATTTTAGATAATACACATCCATCAGACAGAATGATAAAACCTAAATACTATTTCAAATGAAAAAAGTATGCATTTGCAAAATTAAGTTACAGGCATAAAAAAAAAAAGAATGTCTATTGGAAACATTCAGCTCATGCACTAACAGGAACAAGCCACCATAAGTAAAAGTTTCCTTGGAGTTGTTTCTCCCTCCCTGAAAGGAAAACAGTATCTTTAAAAAGAATATTTTAGATTAATTTTTGAAAGCAAAAATAGAAGTACATCCAAATGGCCTCACTGGATCTTTAATGAGGAAGTGCCATACTACACAGGGAATAACAGTGCATGCAGTCATTTCTCTATTCCCAGGGCCACCAATGCAAACAGCAATTGTCTTCTTAAGCCTATTGACTAGGCCTTTTAAGAAAAAAATTGGAAAATGTAACAAAATATATGGAATAAGCAGCTCTTTAAATAGATTTAAGAGTCTGCAATTTCATATAAACACTAGTATACATGGGTGGTGTTGTCTTATTAGCCTTGAGGCTATTGTAACAGGATAAAAACATGTTTTTAAAATGGGAGAGTCAAAATTCACTTGGAATAGAGGCATTCCACATAGGTGTGTCAGAACAAAGCTTTGATATTTTAACACTGCTAAACGATACACAGTTTTCATTGCCCAAAATGCAAAACAGTAAAAGAGAACTGGCCAGTAGACTCAAGAGTCACATTTTCACATATGGATGTAGCAGGACTTCACCTTACAAGAGGCACAAATCAGTGAGTTTCAAGTCAAATATTTGAGTGAAAAACAAGATCCGCATTTTCCAGTTCACTGTAATTCCACGGGAACACAGAGGGTACTACCACACGCTTTAGGATTTTCTTATTCGAGGGAAAAATCCAGTTGCTTGGACAGGACACGTGGCCAAACATCTCCTTTATGTGCACTCTATCAATTGCTTAAAGCTTAAATCATGACTGCCACTTCCACATAATTGCACAAGGCCAACTGGCATTCTTACCTGCCGTGCACAAGTGCCACAGCAGATTCCACTACATCAATACAGCCTGCAGAGGGAAGAAAATCAGATACCTCTGATGCCAGAAGTCAGTCCCTTCTCTATCTGACCTGAGGACTGCTCTACTTAAGAGCACAATTTTGAAGTTCAGCAAGATCTGGCCATTACAGGAAAAAACAAAGAGTAAATAAATAAATAAAAAAATTATTACATTTCACAGATAGTGGAACACTTCAAGGGATGAGAAAAAAGACAGGTTAACTGTTACAGCTAAGTCCACTTGCACAGTGGACACAGACATTCTCAGGAAAATTAATCCCAACCAAGTCATGAATCTAAAGCAGATCACACAAACCAAACTAAGACCTTGCTCAGTTAAAGTGCCATTACGCTGACTAAATAGAATTCACTTCCAAAGTACTTTTGCCTACCTGTAATTATCTAGGTGCAATACTCTTAAAAACAAATAAACAAGTCAGATTTTTTTTCTTGACAGGATCCAAGAACTATGCCACATGAAAATTTCAAATTTTTCACTTCTTCAGGGTGAAGACAGGGGTCAGTTGGGAAAAGATTGTGAGAACACATCTCCTCTTATGATGAGAGAATGTGGGAGCTGGACCTCTTAGGTTAGAGAAGACAGAGAGGGGATCTCATCAGTGCTTATAAATATCTTAAAGGTGGATGCCAAGAGGATGGTGGCAGATTCTTTTCAGTGGTGCCCAGTGACAGGACAAGAAGCAGTGTCCATAAACCAAAACACAAGAAGTTTCACCTCAACACAAGGAACAACTTATTTTCATTGAGGTGGCAGAGCACTGGAACAGGCTGCCCAGAGAGGTTGTGGAGCTTCCCTCTCCAGAGACGTTTAAAACCCACCTGAGTGTGTTTCTGTCACCTGCTCTGTGTGACCCTGCCTTGGGAGGGGTTGGACTGAAATCCCCAGAGGTCATTTCCAACCCTAGTGATATGAAGACAACCTTCAAAACACAGAACAGCAAAATGACGTGCACTAAGCAGGGTGTAATCCAGCACACCAAAACCAGACACAAAAGAAACTCCTATAAAATGATTATTCTAGCATCTCTCCACAATAGCAATGCAATGTTGCAGCAATATCTCTCAGTCCTGACTGCTTAAATCCCTCCGTAGGGAGAAGACAAGCAAGCTACCACTAAATAAGATCACCAGGTGTAACACTCTTCAGAGCAGACAGCTGATTATTTTACTAACACTTTTTTAACTAATCTCTACCTGTGTTCAGAAGGACAGACCTGGGCAAATCCTGGGTTCTCTTTTTGCTTTTTGGATGCACTTAAATAGCACATGATAACCTTTACATGGTATTAATTACTTTAATGCACTAATTACTTTACTCTTATTACTTTTGCTATACTTTTTGTTATTTTATCAGAGCAGCTAACAAAGACAGAAATAAAAAAATATTTTAAGTTGTTTTAATTACATGTACCACTCATTAAAATATTCAAAAAATGTCTTGAGTTAAGTAGTCCACACTATTTCCTTCATACAACAACAGTTAATGAGCTGAATCAATGACTTGGGGCTGGCCACAAAGTCTGTCAAAATTTTAGGATTAGGACAGTTCTGTCAGACTTCAATTCATAGGAGAAGCTTTTCTTTTTCCCAGCTTCTTCTGATTTTCAACACTGAACAGACCAATTAAGAGGAGTAATTGTAAAGAAAATACCATTTGTTCCAGAAGAGGCTACTGTCTAATGCTGCTTTCAAACAGTGAGCTTTCACAAACTCGTTCCAAGTGCTTAGCTCATGACTTCCGTTCGTGAAGCAGCTTGAATTCAATCCTCTGGCAACAAATATATACTGCTTAAGTGTTATTTTTTATAATTCTCTGAAAGCAACTAGATGCTATACTTAAATCTTAGCAAGCTATATTCATATCTTTTCCTAATGTAATTTTTAAATCAAAAATTTCTCTGTCCTGTTCTCTACATACTCTAGTTCAAACATTCCCTCCAAGTTCCCACAATCCATGCCAATAAACCACACTGAAAATAGATTAACCTTTTGTCTAGTCTTATCACTGAGAACCCTTGTACAACAAAATACAAAAAGCACAACAAAAAGTACTTTGTATCTCCTATAAAACAAGGAACATAAAGTACAGAATAACAAGAAATTTGCCATAAATGTAATTTAATTTGCAGCACTGACTCTGATTTTAAAACACTAATAGCTACATAATACAGGTATTCTCAAAACTTTGCATACTTTAAGTAACTTGATTTATTTCAGCATAGCAAAGAAGATTCTGCTATCCTCTCATATTCTGTCCTCTTACCAAGAAAATCTATAATCTGATACTTAGGTGAGCTGTTTTAAATATCAAGCTATGTTTCTTATTAACACTGTGCAAAAGAATTCTTTATTTAATATTTGTCATTCTCATTCCCTCTCCCACCCTTCCTGGGTTCATTTGTTTATGTTTTACATTTTTATGCCACCCATCTGGGTTTTGACACCTACTAGAAGCAGCCCACAGCAGAGACAGGTGACCTACTCAGAAAGCAGCTCCTGAACAGCTGCCTGTGACTTTTAGGCTAAAATTAAAAAAATAAAAAAATAAAAAAAATCAAATGGTGCTGATGACCAGCTTCAAGAACCACCCTGAAGTAGGGGCTGTAACCTAAGTCCTCAAAAACATACACGTGATATGTAGGCAATGGTTTGTTTGGAAACTGTTAAGAACAATTTTATTATACCCTAATATACTGGTAATTATTCTCAGTGCATTCTCACAGTCAAAATATTTTCTTTTAAACAAAGCTTTGTAGTTTTACCATTGCTTATTCCAGAAAATAAATCCAGGCAGATGAATGGCCACAACCTGCTGAATTAAATGCTATTGCAACACAATCAAACTGAGAAACAGAATAAAGTAAGGAACAGTCCACCTTGATAGATAAGGTTTTCATTAATGGCAATTCAAAATGTTATCTTCTCTAGCTGCTGATAAAAATATTTGCACAACCAGTGTGCTTATGTTGTGGTATTCATACAACTATATGAGGTGATGTGTGGAATATAAAACACTATTTACTATTTTCCACTTCCATTTCCTATTGAGCTGAGATGAAAATTTTTCTTCTATTCCAGAAGGTTGCATTTTACTTTTAGACTGGCATGCTTTGTTAATTACTATTTGTAGAGTTTATTTCTACTTAGGAATTTTTCTATGAGCGTGTTTTCATACTGGATATTTCCCTACCCCAAGCATATATCTCTGTGCAGGGAGATAGAGGGATCACTAGTCACAACAGGCATAACTCCAAGCCATCACTGGATGGTGTCCAAGAATTAAAGCTGCATGCATAAGAGGCACAAACGTTGAAGGGCCTTCTATCCATACATGTTTCTATGAGAAAAAAAGGCTGCAGCAAGTTCAGCCTACTTTTGGCATGTGGTTTTCAGGTAACTGGACTACCCAAACATGGTCTTATACTTTCACTGTAACCTCTTGAGAAGAGATGGAAGGCAAGAGAAAGCCTTTTTGGTGTCATTTTCAGAGCTCCAGTAAAACTGACTGGTAGAGCATGTGATCACCCTAAGAGAGGGAAAAAGCAACTTTAAAATGCTGCAGGAAAACTGACATGCTGTTGTCAGATCAGAGATGAGGAAAGAGCTGAGGATCCTGACAGGCAGCACATGTGGTAAACAAGGATGTTACAGTGGAACTTTTCTTCTTTTGGAGTTTTCAGTCAACGTAAGTCAACATGGTGTGTTATAAATAGAAGCAGACTTCTGAAGACCCTAGGTTCTTTCACAGTTAAAGAAGAATTCACAACCACAATCAAAGACCAGAACAATCAAGAACTAGACAAGAAAATCAAGCCTGTTGTTGAGTTTTCAAACACATTCTAAGAAGTTTAAGACCAACAGCATGAAAGTTACTCAGAGAGAAAGGTCCAAAGTAGACAGACCACACTCAAGTTTCTCCACTCACCTCCAGCCCCCAAACCAAAGAACATTAACACAAGTCACATCATCTGCGATTACAGGACATCTGACACAAAGACAGACATTAGCGTAAGTTTATATGATCCAAAACACTCATTTGTACTTCCTACTTTGGAAAACTTTCAAGAAAACTTCACAGACCTATGCTAACCTAAATAATTTGCCTCTCCCCTCCCTTTTCACTGCTTTGCAGAAGAAAAGACTGAGAGACTGCTTAAACTCAGCTACCACCTAATATCAAACCATGGCCTTAGGCAGTAGATGAGAAGCCAGTGAGTTTCAACCATTATTGTTAGAAACCTTGCAAATGAAAACTAAAAAACTAAAAAAAAAACAACTCAAGGAGAAGCACATCATTAAACTCCATCCTAAAATTACAGAACTCTAATGTTTCATAAAAATTTACCTACTCCACTGGCTTAAAAGAACAGAGTTGATTCAGGCATGTACTCCATTTCTCACACACACAGTCCTACCCTACACCAGAAATACATTTGCATTCAGTAGCTAATGTATCTGTATTTCCTTCTCTTATCTGTCAGCTGAAAATGTTGGTATTCACTGTGGTAGATAATTTCCAAGCCATATAATTAGCATAGTTTTGGCTGTTAATTAACCTCTTAAAAGAAAAACAGAATTACAAGAAAAACATATCCTAATGTTTCTGTCAGTATTTTAACCTTGTTTGTTACAGGTCATTTTCATTGCTTCTTATCTAGTGAAAAAATCAAGACAGTGCAAATATACACCAAAGGAATTACACCTTACTTCTGCAGCCATGCTACACAGTGAAAAGTAAGAACTTGGCATTCTGAACAGGCATCCTGTGACAACACAGCACTTCCCAGGCAGGCTACGTATCACTGCACTCCACACAAGAGCAGGTCACGAAACCTTGAGGCCAAATGATGTCATTCAAACAATTCCTCCTCTTATCTTCAATTATCCATCCTACTTTTACAGGTTACTTTTCCCAAAAACAAGGCATGTGTCAGGCATCATAAATGAAGCTCTAGTGGGTATGACAGTCATATATGTATGAGTATACTATATGTATAAAAACAAACAACAGGGCTTTTCTGGACACATCTAAAACACCTATATGTCAGTAAGGATAATAAGGGTTGCCACAACATGGAAGGCTGAGCTCCAGCAGACTGAGATCTTTTCTGCAGGTACATTCATCCTGTCTTTGGGTTCAGTTCACTGTGGCCAACTGCTGCCACCAGATCAAGCTTCAGGCCTGCAGGTTTTATTTGTGCTTGTGGCCATTGCAGAGGCAAGGAGCTAATTTTCCAAAGAACTTACTCCAGAATGACAGTTTCCAAGCAACTCTGCAACACCTCCAGTCAACATGGAGGAGAGCACTGCTAATACCAGTGTGGCGAACTTCCAGGGACGGGGAGCCGAACTTCTCCGACAGTCTCCAAAGCACCACTGGCATTGCTGTTTCTCCTGCCGTTCAAACAGATACTGTTTCTTTGGCTTATGTAAGTTCCAGCAGAGAGCTTTATAGAAGGAAACATATCTCACTGCTCCCCCATGGAAGGGGTTGGATGTCGAGACAGGAAACCAGTGTGACACCCTAAATGTGCGGGATATTTTGTACAGCCATTGCAACAGCAAAAGAGAGCCTTCCAGATGGCAATAAGGTTAAAATGCAAAGATTTAATCAACCATTTTTCAACAGTCATGGCAATTTTTCCGCAAAATTCTTCTAATACTTGTGGACACAGACTCATGAACCATGGCACTTCTAGTAATTATTCTTGAATTATATCTGCAGTAAGTTTAATACTTAAATGATTACAAATGCAGTTTTAACACACGCAGAGTATTACAGAAATTTTATCAACCTTCAGGTATGAAAACCCCATAATCTGTTCAAATGCATGCTATAAAAATATCACATTTTTAAACAATTATGGCTTGCTAGATGTTCAGAGTTAAAAAAAAAAAAAAGTGAGCAAATTCATGATATGTAGAGCCAAAGTCCTTTCAGTCATAAAAGATATGGCTGCATGCAGCTATATTTGCCCTTCCAAAATAACAAATTTGATATACTTGATCCAAAACCATTTTTTACATCTCTGGGTGTAGAAAAACAGCAGGAGGCATCCTCTTCCGTGTATTATTCACAGTGTTACTTTGAGATTATAGATGCTGTGAAAGTTCCCTTCCTGTGCTATAAAAAGGTAGGTAGAAAAAGCAATAGGTAGAAAAAGGAATCAGTATCTTCAAGTTATTGCAAACATAGCTCCACAGGGTAGCTGCATACCTGTTGGTTTTTGGATGATCCTTTACCATGAAACTTGAAGCTCATCAGAAAAGCATTGCTGTTCACTAATGCTGACAAGCTGTGATATCCTAACCCTTTCTGTCCTCCTGGTTCTCTCCGGTGTTTTATAAATGCTCTCTTTACCTTGCCTTTTCACTCTCATTATGAAAGCATTCAAAAAACTCCTCTCTTCAACTCTGTTTCTTACAGAGTAGATTAACTTGACTATTTACATCCCTGATTGCAGTAATTATAATTTGCTAAACTTATGGTTAAAAAGAATAGAGAAATGTCTACGGACAAGTCATAAAATATTCTTTACTCAAAAGGTTTTATTTTAATAGATTTACCATTCTGTAATCTAAGTCGTGTTAAATTTTCCTGTGATTGTGGATGGAAAGAAACCGCAGACCATGTCAGTGGGTAGGACTGGAGGAAATGAGCTGGTTGGTTACTACAGGATCAGTACTGCTGCAGGTCAGTAATGGCCTCTGCAGCCTTGCAGGTGACAGAAACAAGAAGAGAAAGTGTTCTTCTACAAGTACTCCTTAATATTGAAAATTATCCCCCTGAATGAAAGAGCACTGTTAAAAAAATAACAAAACAAAAGGTACTAGATACAGCAGAGCTATAAAACAAAATACAGCTCCTGGAACTGAGACAAGGAGCAAAGGAAATAAAAGCCATCAGGCAGTACCATTACAGGGTTACAGGGTTCTGATTTGGCAAAGACTGCACAGCAACACAGAATTAAGTGTAAGACCTCTTTCTATCGACCCTCATGTTTTAGCAAACACAGCAAGAACAGAACAAAACTCTGCAGTTACAAAGGGACAGAGGAGAGGGGTGAGGAATGCCATCAACATGCTGTTTCTGAAGCATCCTTCTACCATGACCTGGGACATTGTACTAATTTGAAACAATGAGTAATAATGTAACCAGGAAAACAATCTTAGTATTTTGTTTTTCTTCCTCTCCTGATTTTATGTCCTTCATTTAAACCTACCAATAATACTTTTTGGGCACACACTGGTGAGTGAATGAAATGTATGAAATGCTAGCAGACGCTACATTTCCTGAGGCAGGAAAGACACATCAAGTGCTTGGGATGAAAGGACTTGCATAGATCATCTGCCCACTCTCATGAGCAACTGACAGAAGAAGCAGATGACCTGAAGACAGGACAGGGAAGGAGAGTATACCAATTACCCCAAACACAGTACAAAACTTAGTCTGCAGCAATGGATTTAAATTACTTAATAATTTATTAGTTATAGATTATATTAGTATATAAATAACTACAGAACTTCCTGAAAATGTTTTTCACTGCCCCCAGGTAAGCTGTCTATGAGACAAGTAGCTCCTTCATCTATGAGCTGGGTAGATCCCTGGTCTGTTATGCTGCCTGCTGCTTGATGACCAGGTTCCTGATGGAAAATTCGACTTCCTCCTTCGTCAAGGGGACTAGCATAGGTGGAGCTATCAAAATAAAGTCAAAAAGGAGGACAAACAGCAAAATCTTGAAACAAAACATGGATTCTTAATGATTGCTAGAAGTTCTGTAAGCTCTAAAAAAGGCTCATTTTGGTCTCAATGCTTTAACTAACTGCAATTTCATTTTCATTTTGTCATGATGACTGTTCTTGCTTGTGCTCCCTTCTCTTCCTTCATTAAGGCAGTGCTGTATCTTCACTTTGCCAGAGTAAAAAAGAAATAAATCCATGCTTTCTTCTCTGCACCAGATGGAAGCGGGTACAGGACTTCAGCACAAAGTGAGAGTGGACCTTAAGTATAATTGCATGACTGCAAAATTACCAAGAACGACTTAAAGGCAAATGCTCATCATCTTGAATTAGAAAGGCCATTAAGTGAAGTTCATTGTCTGAGAATATGGAAACATTAAACATTTAGGATGACTTCACAACAGTTCAAGACACAGTCAGAATTAGACTCGTCATGTAAACAGGCAGTTACCTACAAAACCTGAACATTCAGGAAGCTCTAAAATGAGTCAGTTCACAACTGTAAACACTTTCACCCCCATCCAGGTAAATTTAATTCTGAAGTTTAACAACATAGGCTTAAGCTGATTTTTTCCTTTTTTTTTTTTTTACCAGATGCTAAGCATTAGAATAGGCAGACTTCTGCTTCATACTTCTCAAATTTATATACTATTTCAGTAACTTACTGAGAAAAATATTTGTTCTCAGGCTGTCCTAAATAGGTAGACTTTATTATTGTAGAAAACAATCTACTTACATAGTACAGTTCACTCAATTCACATACATGCGTTACTGTAGAGACAAACAATGAAAATCTCAGATTATATTAAATTCACAGTAAAGAGCATCTCATTTAAGGACAGAAGTCATCAGCTAAGTCATTAGCTTCAGCTAACAAGCAGTTTTCTAATCTACAAGAATGCTACAAACCAACTATTTTGTCCCTCTTTTATTTGCATATCACTGCTGGTGCTTCCTCTTTATCTCTGCACCCACACAGCTGGCTACAAGTCTCCCCTTCTCTCCCAACTACTCAGTCCCACCACTCTTACATTAGCTCTGGTTTCTGTGATGAAATGGGTCAGTGCTGTATAATTCATCAACACCAGAATCATAACTGAATTAACAGAGTTAAACCGGTATATTGCCACCCTCTGGGGAGAGTGCTAATGTCTTTACTAAGGAAAGAATAACATTCCCTGATATTTTGGAGCTTAAACATTAAGATTCTTTTCTCTTTGTACAAAGGATAACACCGAGACACTTTATTTCAGATGTATCTTGAAATGCCAGATTAGAACTTGTCTTCCACCCCCAACAATGAAAGGAAAACAAACCTCCCAAAAATCAGCACTGTAAGCATGCTCCCAGTGATGTACTGCTTTGTTTACTTTTTTTATTGATGTGAAATGTTCTATGATTCTATTGTGATACAGGTTATTTTAAAACAAACATTATAAATAACTTTGAAACAGTTAGTCACTGTAACTAAGGCAACGAGTCTCCCACTCAATTTCCAAAAATAGGAGTAAGGAATAGAGGTAAGAACAAAGTAAAAAGTTGGCAGGAACAAGAAAACAAATCATCAGATATTAGTTTGACCTCAGTATGGCCCAGCTGATTAGAGAAAAATATCAGGTACGGCAAATGAGAAACAAACTTGCTGACAAAAGAAGAGATGGAGAATATGAGTATATAATACCAAATATATTTAATTTCAATAATCATATTCCACAACCCATTTCAGTGAATGGAACAACCATAGGAATCTGGGAAAATAACAATCCATGCCAAATAGCAGACTGCTAGTTCAGAGTCTCAACAGCTACTAGTTTTCTACAGGAATCATCTTTTTTTGTGGGTGCTAAAGAAGTCACTTCTTCATAGAGACATGCCCATTTGCTTCATATTTCCCCTGATATTTGCCTCCAAATAATGGTCAGAAACCTTCGATGCTATCTACATGAATAGACCTTTATATCCTCACAGAAGGCTGCTGAGTTAACAGGATCCGCCTTAAGGATCTGACTGCAGAATCAAGGCTTGCTTTGTTTCTCCCCCACCTTTTTTTTCCTTCTTCTTTTAAAAGGTTTATTTTCTTGATTGAGGAGAACTGCTTGTTCACAAGTCAAAAGTTCCAAAGTTATCATGGGGCAATCTGATCCCCCCAAACGAACACGTGATAGAACCAGGTTCTCTCAACACATTCTAATGAAAGGGCTGGTAATTACTGCATATAACAAGATAAACAGAGTTCAAGTTACTCAGAGTTGTCCATCAGCTAAAGAAACTTATCTTCTCAGCACATGTAAGTTCTTAGCCTGGGAACAAGAGAACTAACATTAAGACTTTAGGTGTCTTGGTAAGAATTACCAATTCTTAATTTAATTATTTTGTATACTGTTTGAAAAGATTATATGCAAATTTTAGGAAGAACATATGATGGACAACAGAGTACAGAAGAGCTGGTTCTTAACCACTACAAGATTCATGAAAGAAATTATTGGTTTTTTTAAAAGAAGAGTAACTTTAAAGTAACTTCCACCAAAAAATCAAAAATAAACCACACATCTCATTAGCCTACATCTGAACAGAATTTGTAGAGCAATACCACATAATTCCATTCCCACCATATCCCTCCCTCATGGAACAGCAGCAGCTCCTTTTCATCACCACAGGAGACCATTCCTCCTCTTAGTGTAACAAGGAACTAGTTGGGACATTTATTCTTGGCATAAATTCTAAAAGAATGAAGTCTAATGCTGGCAGTAATGAAAATAGCAACCACAGAGGCATTCAGAGTGTTCACTATGACACTGCAAACATTTGTTTAACTGCCAATTGAACAAGATCCATCTTAGCTACGAGAAAGATATAAATGGGCAATAAAGAAGTCAGTGCTCTCACTGTTCAAGGACTTTAAAGATAAGTGGTCATCCTCATATCCTCATGCAGTTGTTCCTACTCAGATCCTTACCACTCATATCTGACTTATGGAAATAAATGAACTGCCTCAAGCACAGTCTAGCAGTCATACAGGAAAATCCCATACAAAATCCTTCCACATGCCCATCATTATTAGCTCTAAGACATCTTCCTGTTACACATTTCAGATTCAGAGAAAATGGCAAATGTATAATATTAAAACTATGATGCACTGAAAGAAAAAAATAAAGCTTTACCAACTAAAGTGACAATGCATCCAGTGAGTTTTGACAGAAATAGCTATATAGCTGCAAAACTAAAGAAAAAAAACAACAAGCCAGTTTTGATTAGTTTCATACCTTTCAACAAAACTCTGCTGAGATGTAGGCTTATGTGAGCCTATAAAAGATGACCTATAGGCACATATGCAGGTACGGCTTATAACAGAAAAGGAATAAATCCCTGGGCTGTTGTGCAATCCAGATTTCACCTACACATTAAGAAAAACTAAGCTGTCAATAACCTCTTAGAGTAAGACAGACTAACTTGCAACCCCTTAAAGAGTAAGAACTTACCTGTTCTGGGAAACAGTTAGTGTACCTAGAATCTACGACTGCATAACAAAAAAAACATAGAAGATACTTAGCCTTTCACAGTTAGCTATGCAGAGGTGAGAGTGCTTTCACACAGGAGACCAAGGCATACCACCACAGATACCCAGAAGCAAGTTACTCCTTCTTTTCCCCCCACCCCGTACCTTCTCTTCCACACACTCCCTCGAAATGGAAAAAAAAAAAAAAAAAAAAAAAAAAAAAAAAAAAAGACTTTGTGATAAAACATTAGTGACCCTTGACCTAAACTGGACTGTCAGTGCAGTTTCTAACAGCAGAGTAACACAGCATTTTAGGAAGAAAGAAACTTCATTTCACTTAGCATTTTTGTAGTTAAAGCAGCATCTCACTTAGAAGAACCTGGTATGCAAGCACCAATATATGAAGACAATACGAAAGCAAACAAACTTAAGGGCAGATACCTCAATTATAATGTACATTTACCATATTTTTCATCTCTACCTTGAATAGTTTAACATTCAAAATTTGCAGATTTGCTTCCTTTGTTATTAAACAACAACTGCACAAACAACCTAGAACAATCTACAACTTCTAATTTGACACCTGAATGATTGCTTTTCTATACCTGAGTTACAGTTTGCTGTTGAGCATTACAGGTATCAGCTTTGCCCAATACAGTTCAATTTAGTTTTAAATGCAATTTTTGCAAACATGGCTTTTTGATACCTGATATACTTTGAAGCAAACACAAATCACTTCTGAAAGTGCAGTGTACACCCTCAATTATGTCAAAACTTTAAAATAAATTCCTACCTGGTAGGATGGCAAACAATAAAGCTCAAGTAGTAACACAAATTTATAGATAATGTACTGGCTGGCTGGCTGTTGAACCCAAGGAAAGGCCTACTATTCTCAGTTCGTGGAAAACCTGTATTCTGAAGGTTAAACGTGTCAAATCAGCCTCCACAGACAAACAAATATTTGAGCTTCACAAACACATTAAGCATCTGCAGGATCAAAGTTTTGTTTATCAGGTACTAAGTAAATTAAATCAAGCAAGTGGAACTGGGATTTCACCCTCTGGGCTCAACTAAGAGCCTCAGAGCAGAATTTCTCACCTCATTGTAACTTCCTGAGCACTGCTTTTACACCAGCTTGCAGTAACTTGAAAAACTAAGCAAGTGCAAACACTAAGCTTCTTGTATGGCATAAGTCTGCCTGTCCCCAGCATAATTCTGAAATTTAACACAGAGCCCCTCTACATTATCAAAGAATAAATTCAACAGGTATATGTTGAATTTGGTAAAATAATCTTGATAATTACATTTAAGTAATACTTTATTTAGTAATTTTTTTTCAGAAAGTTATTCGTCTGACAGTTGAAGAAAGAAACTAGCAAATCACTTCCCTTCTTCATACCAGCTGAAGAGTACAAACAACAGAGCAGCCTTTGCACTTCCCTGTGAAGCACAGCCACCCCTGAAGACAGAGTCATTATAAGGACTACAAATACACAAGACAACTTACTTTATTCTAACCAAACACACCACTACGGAGCAAAGCAAATGGTTCAAGCACACAAGAAGCATGTTTCATGAACTACTGAAGAAGAACCCCTCTACTTCTATACAGTACCACAGGCTGGTTTTCATAAAGAGCAGGTGGTGCCACACTCTCAGTACAGCATCCTCAAGTCAAGACATCCTGCAGCACACTGCAACACTGACCTGCAGGAATGCTGTGTATACCAAAGCTGAGGAGTTTCATGTTAACATGAAAGTCATGATTCCTCATGACTTTCTGGCATTCTTACACAGTTACAACAGAATTCAGTTTGAAATAACTGATTTGTCAAGCAACTAACACTTTAGCAGCAGAAATGCAGCTGCTGCTAAAAATCATTCCCTCTATAAAAGACTGGTCAAAACCAGCATTCCCTTCCTTCCTTCCCTCCCCTGTCCTAGCATCCCCTCCTTTATGTGAAAGAATACTTCAATTCCCAGTGTATCAATTCACCTTTACAGATCTGTGAAGCCTCTAAAAAAATCCACCTTGTACTTCTTCTGGATTAAAACTTACATTATGGCAGAAGTAGAAAGCCTCACATGCATTACTCTGTCAAACCAATGGTCCCACACAGTTCAATATTTCACTTCAACATCTGTCAATAGCAGGATCCTCCCCAGAAGAAAAGTTCTGAAATAGAGTACTTTCACGTTAACATATTGATAATGGGGTTTTTGCTAACTATTTTGCAATGATTACTTGCAGAGGGGTTGTAGTTCTTGGTTTTAACAGAAGGGTTTATTTAATAGAAGAGATGAACAGACGCTTATTTCTGTGGGAAGTCTCCCATAGAAGAACAGCAACAAATCCTGAAAGGAAACCTAACTCAAGGGACACTGTGTCTTTCAGATCCACAATTGTTGCTGATTCATAGAGGAGGTTCAAAAACGAGACTTCACAAAGTTTACATACAACATAGCAGGACACGAGAGATCCCAGCCCCATATCACCAGATGTTCCTTAGAACAAAATCCCGGGGGATCATGCAACCTAAGTGTGAAAACACTGATATGTAACTAATGAAAGGACTCGCAGGTAAGGATGGGCTGATACTGATCAGCATAACAAACAGACACAGAATACCAGCTGCCTAACCACCCCCAAGTTTCTACAGGCTTTTTTTCTGCGGGGCTTTTTTTTTTTTTTTTTTTTTTTTTTTTTAAGGGGGTGGGGTCTTCGAGTGTTACAGTTGGTTATCTTCAAGGAAGAGTAACAAGGAGACCCACAGCAGGATGTACGAGTTTTCTACGCGGAATTTGGCCTCACACACATGAAAACACGAGAAAATACCATTGCTAAGAACCATCTTTTCATAGGCGGCAAAGTGGCAGCGCAGACCCTCCCACCTTTGTATCCTGATACCGCACAGGAGACAATAGGTAGGACAGGGGAGACACCAGGAAAGGACAGAGCAGCGAAGACAAGTATTTTTCACCAGCTGGGATGGAAACCGAAGAGCCTGGCAGACAAAGAAGGGTGTGATGCGACGACAGCAACAACCCACTGAAGGCACCAAGAACCTCCTCCGCTTTCAGAAGGGGAGCGCGGGCTCGGGGAAGGTCTGTCACGACCGCGGGAGGCGAAAGACACGGCGGCCGAACAAAAGATTTTAAAGGCCAGGAAGGGAAAGGTGGAGGGACGAGCAGGCGGCTCCCGGGCACGTGAAACTGCGCAGGGCAAGGGCCGGGTCCGGGTCCGGGGGAGCGGCGCCAGCTCCAGCTGCAGCTGCATCTCCCGGGCACGCCGCCTCCCGCGGGCAGCCTCCAGGTCGATCCCCTCACACCGGCCAGTTCCTCAGGCCCGGGGAGCCCCGTCCAGAGACCCTTCCCTCCCCAAAACAGGCGCGGGGCAGGGCTGGCCGGGGGGAGCCCTCAGACCCACCCCCATCACCCCTCGCGGGCTTCCCCTCCGCTCCGAGGCGGGGGCTCGGCAGGGACCCGCGGGCGAGGCAAGGCGAGGGGCGGCCGGGCTGCCGCGGCCACCTGTTCGGCCCGGTACCTGCGACGGACGGCGGCTCCCGCCCGCCCCGCGGGGGCACCGGCGCCCACACCGGGCGCACATGGCGCCTCCCACCCAGCCCGGACCCCAGCGGCGGCAGCAGCCATGCTGCCTCCCGCTGCCCGCCGCCTGTCACCCGCGCACGCACGGCACCCCGCGGCGGCGAAGGGCGCGGCCGACGGCACCGGGAGGGGAGGAGAAGGGAAGGGAAGCTCGGGAATGCCCACCTGCTCGCGGAGTTTCAGGAACACCATGGCGAGCGCGCGCCGCCGCCTCCGCCCGCCGCCAACGACTCCCGGCTCCGCGCGCCGCGCGGCCACGCCCCCCCGCCGCCACCGCCCGCGCGCCGGCCGCGCCCCCGGCCACGCCCCCCGCGCCCGCCGCCCCGCGCCGGGGCCGCGCGCCCTGTCCCGCTGGGGGCGGGGCCTCTTCGCGCCCCGCCCTCCCGACCCCGCCCCGCCGCTCGCGCCCCCGAGCAGCTTCCCGAATGAACCCGCCCGCCCGCTCCACCAAGGCCTTCGCTGATTGGCCCTCGAGAGGCGGGACAGAGTAAGGGCGGTGCTGATTGGCCCTTGGGAGGCGGGGCAAAGTAAGGGCGGCGCTGATTGGCGGGTCGGGCGCGGCGGGCCCGGCACGGGGCGATAACGTGGGACGGGCGCATGGGAGCGGAGCGGAGCGGGCACGGCCCGGGAGCAGCGCGGCCCTGGGGAATCCCCAGGCGGGGGCTCGGCGACTCGGAGCGAAGAGCCCCGAGACGGGGTTACCGGCACAGGCGGCTTGGCCCGGGGCGGGATTCCTCCGGCACCAAAGGCAGCTCGGAGCTCCTGATCCCAGGGGAAGGAAGGAGAGCTGGAAGGGCATCGTGCTGGGGGGTGTCAGCAGGCCACAGAAACACACAGAGAGGCGCTCTGACAAAACGCCAGACGGAACAGACACGTACAGATAGAACACAGAAGACAGTTAAGTCAAAAAAGAGAAAGATGGTTTTGCAATGTATTTATTCAGTGTTCACCTCGTTTAGCAGAGGACCAGCAGAGATGTCATCTGCAGCGCTCTGATACTGTATTTTTACAGATAATTTACAGGCTTATTGTATGCTGTACATCAAGCACGAAGTGACATACTATGATAGGTAGGACATAGGTGGGACTTGAAAAACCTCTTGTGAAAGGAACGAGAAGCAGTGTACAGGACACTGAAACCAGACTGTGCTGCTCTTCCATAAAATAATGCTGCAGCCAGCCAGCCCAACATAGTAACTATGACTGGGGAGAGTTATTTTCTCCTGAATTTTCATTTCCCCTCCAAAAAAAAAAATAGCAGACTTGAGAGACAGACTTTCTGGAATTGCATACTGCTACAGACAACGCTGATATGAATGTTTCAAGTTTCTTGATTTTCTTTTAGCTTCAAAATAGACTGTGACTTTTTATTGCTCCACATACAGTTAAATCTACTTAGACTTTATTATTAACCTAAGAAAAACGAATGTTTAATAAAGCAATGAGTGTGTTCTGTGTGAACGCTCATTTGCGTGGTTTTGCCCTCACTCATGTGCTTGTTATTGATTCCTGCAGGAGCCTGGCACATGGACATGTTCTTCTGGAGACTGGCAGCATGAGAACAGAAGGGTTTTCTATAGGTGCTAGCTGAGGCAGGTATTTTAATTAGCTTTGAATACCAGTGATCTGATGGAATCACTGTTTGTTTGGGTTATTTTATTTTAACCAGTTAAGAATTGTAGTCTGATTTTACCAGGCAAAGAAAAAAAAAAAAATCAACATTGCCACATTTTCTAAATTAATGTTTTTGACATGTGGATATGTCCAGGAATGCTGATTATGATAAGTAAATGTTTTAACTAATTTCAAAGAGCCCTCTAATTTATTATTTGTGTACCTATGGGGGTTTGTTGTTGTTGTTGTTGTTTGTGAATAGAAATATTTTGTAAATTGCAAATATGAAACAGGTAAATTTTGACACTATGCAAAACAGTAAAGGACTGTGATAGCAATGTGGTAAAGAGACCAATGGTTGTGGAAATTAGAGATAATTTTATCAATGCAGTCAGTGAAGGAGAAAATGACATCAGGAAGCATTGCCTTTGTCTGTCCTCAAATTAGACTGCTCCTTTTCAAAGTGAAAAGAATGTCTGGGAGCTGATAAAAGTTATTCTCCCTGTGAAGCTTGTGAGCTGATGGAGTTATTCAGAAAAAACATCTACTTTCAGCTCACCTGCTATTTCAAGCAATTTATGTAGACAGCTTATCCCACATGAAAATATCTCACCTGTCTCAGGAGCACCTGGTGCAGCTTGGAGCCAGGTCCTGATTCAGTGGGGGAAGGCAAATCTTTACATTATTGGTTTTCCAGCTCCTTGTTCCAGTACTCGGGATACAGCCAGGGACAGGCCTGTTGGCTGTACCATCTGCACTTAAATATGTCATCAACCAACAGATCTCTGACCACTGATCTTTGCTTTTTTTCCCCTCTGGGTTACAAAGTAATATAGCATGAAAAAGTTCAAATGGTAACATGCAGAAGTAAAAATATGGATCTTGGAGATACCTGTCTGTTTCAGTTTAAGCACAAAAGGTTGTTGAGATGGCTTGCATACATGAAGGTGGATAACACAGAAGTGGGGGATTTTCTGAGTGTTGTTTCCCTGATACCAATCAGTTCCATGTGGATATTTTTACTCAAGGCACAATATAAATTGATTTCTTATTCCGAGAAATGCAGCCCAAATTGTTATTAGAACTGAAATAAAAAAAAATGAGAATATCACCAATATTGGTACTGTCTGATCTGCTAGTGTCCCACAAAATACAGTATTTGACTGCAGAGTGACAGAAATAGAACAGAAATGAAACCTCAGAAGTTAGATGTAACAGTGCCGCAAGAAAATGAGTGATTTTAAATGTTTTGTTAAAGGGTGAGTAACTGCCCAAGCGTCCCTTAGGAACATTCACTGAATATTTCACACAAGTCTGAGTATTGACACACACATACTGAAAGCCACAGCATTTCTGATAGAGTTCAGAAGATATGTCTGCAGAAGTTAAGAAATTTCCACAACACTTTTTAATTGGACAATTTGTAAATTATTAGCAGCCCGGTTCTCCTGAGGGCACACTTTCAGCAGAGAGCCATAGGCTTTGACTGCACAGCTCCCATTAATGTTAATATTAAATCTTCATGCTGTAACTTATCCCACAGTATGTAACACTACCCAGTGTTTTAAAGATAGGCCTGTATGTGCTGCACTGAAATACATAACGGGATCAAATTGAAGAGACTACAGAAACCTCATACTGGAGATATTTTTTGAGCTCATCGGAAACGTCCTCTTGATTTATTTACTTTGCTAGGAATGCCTGTATACTTGGCTCTTTCTGACTGAGGGCTTCAACCCCAGTGAAGTAGGTATTCATTCTTTTTTCATTGTTCAACGTGGGTAAACAGGCACAGAGGTCAACAGGCTTACACAAGGTCATGGCATGAGTCACTGATGTGGCTAGGAATAGAATCCAGGAGTCCTCATTGCCACTGATCTCCTCCAAACACTGCCCTGTACTCCTAAATTAAAGCAGGGCTAATTTTATTTTTGCACAGAATACAAGGTGCCCAAAATCAATAGAAATGTTATAGTTTCCTACAGAGGGATGCATTTCTCTTTATGGCCCTGAATCAGCACTTCTGGGGAGCTAGATGGAAACTGCACTCATTTTATGATAGTATGCTGGAAGCATCATCATAAAGATTTTTACACATTCTGTGACACGTTTTATCCATCAAAATCTAAACCAGTCAAGGTTTTGTAGTTCTGTCCCAGAGATTACATTTTGAATTGTTGGCTGTTCATAGCTACTGATTGAAGTGGAAACATATTAAGTATCATAATGTCTCCATCAATCAAATAGCATCGATTGGCACTTCTAAAGCACCATTATGCTTATGGTAGCTCATTTGACCAGCTTAATACCTGTCTGGTGCAAAGAGGACATGAGAAAACTCCTGTGCCCTCCTTATTCAAGAAACAAATTTAATATCCAGAGGAGGGTAGGGCAAATATGAGTGTCCTTTGAACAATCAGCAAGGGACAGGGGCCAGCAAAACAGCTCTAAGTTCCTATCAGTCCTGTATTCTAAGAAAAAATCAAGTAGAAGTGAGAGAAAATAGAAAATTAAGAATATATAGAATGAGAAAGCAATGGCAAGAAATTACATCACTCACATTTTGATTGGAAAAATGTTGCAGGAAGTTTGTAAGATGTTTGGTGTGTCCTTATGCTGCCTATTTTACAGTATTACTGGTAAAAAATACACAGTAATACTGGTAAAAACGGGATATAAAGGAGGCTTTTACAAAGGTAGCAGTTTTACCTGGAATTGCTTATTAGAAATCTTGTTCACATTTCTGCTATTTGAAAAACATGCAATTTTTTCCCCCATGAATTAAGTTTATCTCTTCATCAGGAGAGGGTCTCAAAGAGGCATATGAAAGGTACAAGGGACCCTGGCCTCTGGGCTGACACAGAGGAGAATTTTATCCGAAATCTTATGATTTCTTTTTTTACTGTCTCCAAACTGTCCAAGCGTAGTGAAATGAAGTTGTATGCTTTTGGGAATGAGATCTTAAAAAACTATTAGTTCTGAGTAGCTGTGAAGCTAAAATGAATATAATAAGCATTAAAGAAATAAATTTTATCTTTAAAATTACCTGAGACATGGAAAGAGAAAGAAAAACATAATATATTTTCTGCTATTAGCCCACCCCAAGATGACACCTTCTTAAAACACAATGAATATCAGCACCCTTATACAGTCTCACATCAACCTACCTTGAATTAGTGTTTACAGACTAGAATATTTTCTTACATATCTCTTTATATAAACAAAATGGAATATTTTACTTACATTTTATTTATTCAACAAAATACTCGGCTTTGAGTGGGATGTGATTTTGCAAAGTATTTTTTCTGGCTTGGCCAGTTCTTTAAAGACTAACACCCAACATGAAGCACCTAAGCCCAATGAGAGTGGATGAGTTTTGGTCAGTCACCTTGGCTAGCTGAAAGCTTTATGCACCACAGAAGTCTTGTTGGGAGGTTTCACCTGCTACATAAGGATATTTTGTTGAAATGCATTTCACCAGTTCTGTAGCAAAGTATTAAGTGGAAATAGTGAAAGTATTAAAATGGAAAGGCTGATTTTCATGCGAGAAGCAAAATAGAGGATCTGACTTCTGAATGAGAAATTTCTGGGCATCCAAATCCCTTACTTTCTGATGGTGGATGATATAATTCTAATATTGCAACAAGCTGCCTGTTTAGAGAAGAGGATTTCTGCATACATAAATTTCCTCTCCTGATGAGATGAAGATCCCTTATTGACTATATCCTCTGGTTTTTGCTTTCAGACTGGTTTGGTTTCAATTGTGGGAAAGTGATTCCAGTGAATAGTTTACGTATTTGGCTATAAAGCACTGAAGTGGTCACCAGGGTGGGGGTAGGGGAAGAAGGGAAAAGACATTTTTTCCACTAGCCAAATTCCACTGAAAATGAGACCTGTGAAAATTAGCTACATGTAACACAATATGAGCTCAGAAAGGAGGACAAGTTGGAGTTCTGCTTTCATGGAAGTTCCCCTTTCACACCCAACACTCTGGGAGTAGGTGCCATTACAAAGGGAACAGTGTCTATAAGGAAAAGTGAAGGTGAAGAAAAGCTTATTTTTCCAATACCACAGTTTCTGCAGTAATGGTCAACTTTCTCAGCTCTCATTCCTCTCAGGACAGCTATATAAACCAAAATGCAGTAGCTATACACACCTATTCTTACCTAGTAATAATGTGTTGCCTGATGCCATCTCATGTAAATGGCTACTACGCATCCAAATGTAGTAATGTAGCTGCATTGCCACACGTTGAGAACCTCCAAAAAACTTTTAAGTTCACAAAATACACTTGCATGCTCCTTAATTGCTACATCAGAGAGCATTTCACTGTCCAAACACAGCGGAAGGATGATCACTGTGCAGCCATTGTGGAAATAAGATTCTGTCATAAAGAATATCTGTCCTTAAAGCTGATTTTTTTCTTGGAAGTACAATTTTTTTTAATACTTTGATGATGTGCATGAGCCTACAGCCACACAGGTTTGTATGTAAACTCTTCTCAGGAAAGTACTTTTATCATCTAAAGGAATAAAGTGCTTGAGGCAGAAGACAGGAATCTCTAGGAAATACACTACTGTGATGAATACATTTGTCAACCGAATGCCACAGTGATGGATTTCAGGAAAGATGAAAAGGTTTTTCATGACAGCAAGAAATTTGTAACTCAAAGAAGAGAAAATGAAGCAAACAGTTTGCATTTATCTTTGCATCTTAATAGACAACTTCATTCCTGTTTTCAGGATGTTGTCTTCATTCTCATGCTAAAGGATTTTCATTTGTATAAAATATTAAAACAAAATGGAGCCGTACAGGTACAGGTTAGTACTGTGTCAGTTGCAACAGTCAGAGAACCTAATATATGGATATTTTAGTCTGAGATTTTTCATTAGTATGGATTTTGGAGTTGCTTTGGACCTGACAGTTGACATGCACAAAGAAAATGCATTAAAATACCTCCACCTTTATTATTAATTAGGATTTGATAACTTGCTGCTCCTGCCCTCCCCTAGAACATATGCCACAACAAATGAAATCAGAAAGGCGTTTCAGCTCTTTGATAGTTGGGTCTGCCACTACAGTGCTGGAATCCGTGGTGTGGGGTTTTTTTTGGCTTTTTTTTTTTGGTTTTTTTGGTTTTTTTTTTTTTTTTTTTTTTTTTTTTTTTTTGTTGTTTTTTTTTTGTTTTTTTTTTTTTTTTTTTTTTTGTTGTTGTTGTTTTTTTGTTTTTTGTTTTTTTTTTTTATTTAGTAGGTGCAAAGATTGAGCCCTGAGCTCCAGCAAGCTGCATATGGTGTGTTTTCTGCTCAGAATCTGTACTGGTGATCTGCTCTCCCTCCTTACCTGACACAGCCTGAGTTTCTTAACTTGTAGGGCATGGTGAATAACCTGTATTTTCATTTTCTAAATAGCAAAGTAGGATACTTTTCTTGGAAAAGTGGAGAGAATAACCTCCACATCAGCCAGCACTGGGATGGAGGTAATTAAAGGTCTTTTACTAAAGACATTAACACCAAATATTCCCTCAAGTACGGACTGTAGAGTACTATATTGCCATGAGGTGAATTTGCTAAATTTAAATTTATATACACAGAAATAGCATAATTTAACAGAAATACTGGAAAAGTTCCATATAACATATTTGGCAATGGTTCTGTACAGGCGACTGGTCTGTGCAACACAGTGTTGACTTAGGAAAAGACTTTGCATTTGCCCACACGCCCAATAGTAAGTGAACTGGAATGTGAGCATGTATTGGAAGTGCTGCACACACTGTGTAGTTATGTTTCTAAATTGCAGGTTTTCCAATTCAATAAAGTAATATGATATTTATTTATTGTGTTTCTGAGAATTATGTCCTGCAGTCATACAGTGGAATTGTGTTACCATTACAGTTGGTTTTAAGTTGATTGCCCTCCGAAATACGAATCGAGGATGAGAATCACTGTTAGACCTGCCAGGGATCCAAGGATAAGTGGCATCCTCCCTGCACTATAGCTCAGACACACCCACTCACACATAACTCTATGTTTTACCCATATAAATATATCTATTTCATTACTGCTGTCATTTAGAGCAGATATTTGGCTGAATGTGGAAGTTTTCTTTTTTCGGTATTATTACTATTTGTATTACTGTTCCAGCTAAGATTTCCTGCTGTTCATTTCTTTCACAAGTTTCTGTAAGCATCAAAGCAACACCCTTTCAGCTGCAAAAACATCGTTTTGGTAGAAAAAAATGCAGTTTCTGTGGCAGAGATCATGCCCCGCAAGCCTGAGGCAGGTGGCGGTGGCGCAGGATGCAGGGACGAGCAGAGCGGTGGCTGTGTCAGCTCCCGGGTAACCTGACCTGTGTCTGGCAGCCGCAGGAGTGGTGATGGGCTGAGGCCGTGGCTGGATTGGTTTTCAGTGGACTCCCTGCCACGGGCAGGGCTGCACGACTGCCGACAGCCGTGGCAAAGCGGCAGGAGTGCCTGATGGGGGCAGAGGAGGCTTCTGAGGGTCGCTTCTGCCAGGGGTTTGTATGGAAGAGGTTGCTGCTGTGGCAGTGGCCAGCCAAAGGTCAGAGCTGCTGGGCACCAGGTGGATTTCAGGGGTCTGAGACATTTTTGTTGGGGGCAAACCGGTGGAGTCGAGGTGAATGAATCTGGCTATGCTTCTAACACTTCCAGAAAATAGTATGTCCATCAGAGCGTCATAGGACAAAAAGAGTCCTGAATCCACAGATTTCTGGCAGCTTTTTGGAGAGAAAAGGAAGCCAAGTTGCTCAGCCTGCATTGCATCTTCCCCAGCCACCCAGAACCGCCAGTGCCAGCCTTGCACTGCACCTGGTGAGAGCAACGGATCAGCTCCACTGCATGATCGTATCTGGTGTTAGGCATTATTAATAGTTTCACTAGTGGAGATTGGCCAGAATTGTGCTTCTCTTTGTGCCAAACAAATACAAATAAAATGTTGCTCAAAAGTCCTTTTAGTGTCTGATACCTTTGCTTCTCCCCTATGAAAAAGCGCAGCACAAACTCCTTCACCTCACATGTGGTACAGACATTTACATCTTTGGAGCTGAGGTCACTGCACCACTGCCCTCCCACCATGGGAACCCAGCGATTCCCTCTGCACTGATGTGGCCAAATCCTGCATAAAACAGGCTGTGACTGCTTAGCCCATTGTTCACAGGTACATGTAATGACTCACAATGCAAAACAGAAGTACTGTGCAAGGCAAAGTGGTTTTGGCTGGGAATCACATATTCATCCACCTGAAATCAGTGTTTGTTTTCTTTTAGCTTTTGTACAGGTCTGCATGAGGCCAAGCAGTGTGAGGACACACTAGAGGGGAGGGAAAAAGAAAGTTGACACTTAAAATATGGTAGTAAAAACTGCATATCTCAATGTAAGATATAGATCTGTGTGTATGTATTGGCAGGTCTGCATGTGCTGAGCTGCAGATTTTCACCCAGTGTAATAATTCTTGTGATTTCTCTCAGACCATCAGCAGTGCTGAGCTGGAACCGTCTCCTGATAGCCGATTTTCCAGCTCTGTCAAAACACCTCAACTGCATAATAAATAATGCATATGGGCATTCTCTGATCACCCATAAACCCAAGAGGAGATATACATAATCTGAAACTTTTACTGGTTCATGGGAGGTTTTGATCTTCAGACAATTTGCCAAATCAAATCAGAAGAGTACAGAGGAAAAGTATTTCCTGATGACAATTTACTTGGCAGGCTCTGGAGCAGGACATGACCCAAAATGGGATGTGTGGCACACCAGGAGATCAGTGGCCTGGGACCCACCAGCACTGGGTGCCTGGAGGTGCCTGCAGCTCAGGGACCTCACTGCTCATCTGGAGCTGGCAGCAAGGAATCATAGCCAGCCCCAGGCAGCATGTGCCCACCACAGCAGCCTGGTAAGTTTTGATTCAGTTTTCTGATATGTAAGTGTCAGATATCCTGAGTAAATAAAGAGCCACCAAGAAAAGGCTGGTTATGTCTTCTGAGCAGTATGTAAATCTTGGTTTGTGGTTGTATCAATCTAGTCCCTCTGAAAAGTCTAAGAAGATGTGCATTCAGTATCTCATGTACCCTAAAGGTTAAGACTGCAGCAAGAATTAAAAGAAAAACTGCCTTTCTTATTTTTAAAGAAATATATTTTTATGACTTCTGCCTGCCCAACTCAGGGTTTCTGAATGCTTGGGGCTGGCACTACCATAATTTCCATTATCACACAATCCCTTTTCCAGCTCCCCTGAACCAGATTGGTGCTCTTCCATTTCAGGAAACACCAGGGTGGATAAAGTGAGCTAATAGGATGCCCCTCACTCTTTCCTAATCCTCAGAAGAGGAGTTTTGCAGTGAGGCTATGGTTTCACAGGAGCTGCCGCAAGCAGCTGGGGATGTGAGCATCCCTGGATGCACTGCCAAGAACCTGCTTCTGCCACCTGGGCAGGCAGGCTGAAAAATAACTTTCTTCTTTCTATTTTTTTTTTTCCTGAATGATCTTTAACTAAGACCTGTCCACTGAGTCAGCTCATTGCACAGTCACAGAAATAACCCTTCTAAGCATGGTCAAGGTCAGCACAGGGCTGGGAGAGAGGGGTGGGAGCCATGGAACTGCTTCCACTGGCTGCTGCCAAGCACACGTGTGAAAGCACATCCTGCAAGCAAGGCTGGGATGTGTCTGGGCATTCACAGCTTGACCTAGGGCCCTTTGTTCCTTGTTAAATGTGATTTCTAATGACTATTGTAGATAGAAACTGTAATTTTTTCCTGCTGAAACCATATAAAGGAGCTGTGGGATAGGTGGTGACTGTTCCCATCAAAACAGACACTTCTGTGCAGACACAACAGATTTTCTTTGAAATGTACAAGAAAGTGATATTAATCACCTCATCAACTCCATATGTATCTGGTTTCTCATTTGTGATCCATGGCTATCCTATTTCTGTTGAACTCATTGATTCAAAATATCAAGCTTAAAAAATTCTGGAGAGCAAACGGAAATCTTCACTGTCCCTTTTGTAATGTAAACCTAGATTTTCTTTCCTTTCTTCTAAAAGGAAAAAAAAAGTAAAAAGAAATGTAAATACTTATATCAGTTTAATTTAAAAATAACAGAACTGATCTATTTGTATTCCCAGTGACATATTTAGTGCTGCTTTTAAATACCCTTATTAAATCTAATCATCCTTCCCAAAATATATTTGCATTTAACAGTGTTTTACAGCACCCCACAGCTTACTCTCTATGATATATCAAAAGAAATATGTGATGCTTTCTTTGCTGTCTCCCACAGTGGTCTAAGGAAGAAAATGGAGAAAACAATTTTCTTCTCTGTGTCCCAAAAACAGTTTAAGGGCACCTGTGGTCATTTTTGTGATTATATTTAACATTTACACTCAATATTCTAATCCCCTTTGGGTTAAGAAAAAAAACCACAAACCCATTAATTTGAAAACATAGTATTCAAACCATTTAATTGCATGGTCAAGGTATGGGAAGGGGAAAATTAACTTGGCATGGTAAGAGATACAGGACTATCTAAAGACTACTGGCTCTCCATTACCAACATATCTCTCTTCATTTGTAGCACGTGACAAATCTAGATGGGATCCTGTAGCCACTAAGCCCCGAGACTTAAGGACAGATCCCTGAAATTCTTGGGTAATTGAATGGCAGGGACCTGGTATTGGAGACCTTTCTCCAGAAGGATGTCGCAGCTGCCCTCCAGAATGAGAATCTGGGTTCCTACCTGTGAAAGCAAAAGTCAGCACTGGATTAGCTTCTGTCCTTGTAAACTCTTCAGTAGGTTGTCAGTGTCCCTACCTGGGCAGGGGAGCTGGCAGCCATCGGGTCTCACAGGTTGTGCACAGCTGCAGGTACATATACTGTAAAATGAGCAGAAACATAATTTTTCATAATTTCACTATTCCTTATGTATAATACATGTATTTTTATGATGTTAAATCTGCATAGCCCATATATAAGGATATATAATGTATATATATATAAATAGGTTAAAAAAATGTGTTGTATTTATCTAACAACTGAAATGGTTTCCAAAAAAAAATAGTACAAGTCAGGTTTGTCAACCATCTTAAGCATCCTTGCACTAGCCCTCCAGTGCAAAATCACCCTGGAGGAGTACACCCACTTCCTGGCATATCCAGGGTAAAAAAAGAAAAAAGAAGGAAGTGTGGAATCCTGACGACTTTCTGTTGCAGTGCAAGACTGGCTGGAGTAAGAGCTGTAAGGTAGCTGGGACATCCTTGAAACTTGAGCAAGATCCAAGTACAGGTTGGAGCTCTCAGCAGGTGTTGCCATAGTCAGAATTTTTTTGGCTGTTCTAGTCTATATCCTCAAACCTGGGGACAAGCAAGTGCATGATGCTGTACCCTCCTTGCTGATTTTGCCCTGCTGGCTGTGCAGTTGCATTTGGGCATTTACTTCAAAAAGGAAAAGAAAAAACTGAGCACAACCTGCTGCTGGCAGAAACAAGTACTTTAATACTGTTAGAGTGCTGCTACACCTTATTTTCTAGATCACAAAGTCAGTGACTACATTTTGCATAAAAGTAACAGAAAACACTGAAGTTCAGTTTCTAGGGAAAGAGCAAACCTATTAGGTGATCAAGGGAAGCTATAACAGAGAACTGATCAAGATAAATCTAAAAGAACAATGTAAATCCATTAACCTGGTAATTGCCCATGTGTGACAAATTTCTTTTAGTTACCACACTTTTCTTGTAGTAATACTGACACAACACTATAAAATTTAGGGCTCTTTTTCATGTCTGCACCATCCCAGTGCGATCTCCTGCTGAAATTCTGCTGCAAGGAATACAGCACATAATCAGTCCCTTTGAAACTGCTTCAGTAATGCTGAATCCATATAAGTGCGAATGCCAATTATGCTAATGAAACTGCAATGGGCCCATGGTTCTTGCCACCCTCTAACAGTGCTGTAAAACTACTGTCACACTCAGCAACTAAATTTTTGTAGCATATGACCACACAGAGTACTGAAATTTGCTGCATGGTGGAGCTTATGCCACATGTTCCCCAAACCTAATCCTGCTAAGAACACAAAGAAAGTAAGAGGTAACTATAGAAAGTCTGGGATTTTTTTTTTTGGTGGTTTTTTTTTGGGTTTTTTGTTTGTTTGTTTGTTTGGTTTTTTTTTACCTTTTCTCCTTGTCCTGTATTCACATCTCCAAAGGTGCAAGGCTAATGCAAATAATATTTATATTGCCCTCCTTTCTTGTTCCCTGTTTCCTGCCAAGGCAGTGCTCCATCCTGAGGAGCAGGCACTGGGAAACATAGTGGGCTAGCAAAATTTCGAAGTGCCTCTGAGAAAACCCAAGACAGATCCTTAATATCTGTTCTCCATTTGCTCTTTTGGGCTGATAGGATCTCTGACAGAAATTCTCACTGATGCCTTGGCAGGGCATTTCTTTGGGCTCAGGCAGGACCCATCATGTGTGGCTTCTCTTTTCTTCTGTTGTGTTCTCTCACACAACCCTACTGTGGCAAGGATAACTCTTCTTCTCAGGCAACAAGTGGGGGGTTCAAAGTCTACATGTTAAAAAGTCTACAACCCCTCCCCTTTGTCTTTACAGCCTGGCAATGTTATAATCATCTCTGCAATACAGCACAGGCCAAGGTACCAATCAGCCTGTGTGAACAACAGCATTAAGGCCACTATAAAATCCCTCTGAGGACACTTTAAGGGTGTGGTGGGAGTAGTTAATACAAATCATGAGAAGACACAGACAGGAATATGGATTCATCAGGAGTAATAGCTTTCACACATGATTAGTCAGGATAAAAGAAATGGCAATACAAGGCTGGACAGTCTACATTATTAGGCTATTACTTCTTGCATCAGTGGAAAATCCTGCCTTACTATTTTTTCCCCACATTAAATACTATCATCGCCATTATGGTTCCAGCATTGTTGTGTTTCAACAGTGCTTCATCCCTTCTTCATGCACACTTATGACAAATACTACAGTCTTGGGGAAACAGCTTTGAAATCACTGTTGCTGCAAGTGCATCTGCCTTCAATTCTGTCATCACTCAGTGGACCATGACAATTGCAGTCATAGTATTTTTATAAAAGCAGTGAAACCCTACAAATGCTAACCTTTTGTTAGTTTATTGTTTATAAAACAATAATATGCTGTCATGTTCTCCCATCCTCTCACCTGCCTTTGAAGGGACATCTCACTAATGACTCTAATTCCATGATGGATGAGAGATGCTTGGAATTACTGTTGTCGTTAGTGGCTGGCAGTTTTTCTGGGGATAGACTTCATTCCTTCGTGTGCCTGCAAATCCATGCTAATGTTCCTCCCTAACTTCCCAGGGCACTGGTTGAAGAGCAAAGGCAGCCTGTGGTGGGGAGGTCCTTCAGCTCACAGGAGTCTCCTACTCCACCCCTGCTCCACAGGCTGCAGAGGAGTTAATGAAGCAGTTCCTAAACCATTTGCAGCCTGTCATTTGAAAATGAACCTTCACAGGTCCCAAAATGAGGCAGAAATACTAATCTTCTCATGTTTCCTAACACTTACTGTGCCTTTCCTTGAGTCAGAGCCCAGAGATGTGTTATGATACTTGATCTTTAGGCTGCTCAGATGTAACACAAAATAACAAAGTAATTTCCAAAATTAAGTCTCCTGACACTGACATAGTGCTGACAGCGTTCAGATAACTAATATTTATTTTTCTCCAAGGAAAATTATGAATATATTAAACATAGTTGTTATTTGCTTAACTGGTTCTATATTATAATTTATTTCTTACATACAGCTCTATTTTAACTTAACTAGGTTTGCCTTCTTCTCAGTACTCTAGAAAGAGAAGCAAGGACATGACACCCCAACACAACAAGGCACACCCTTCTCTCTGCATTTCACTGTTGGCTTCAGCATCCCATCCTCAGCCCTGAGCTGGCATTAGGTATTACCAGAGCAGTTGCAGCCTAGGCTTGGGGAGCAGGCTAAGCAGCCACAGTTAAGAAGTGTTACATTGCTCCTGTGTTTGTGAGGATCATCCGTTCCTGTCTGTGGTCTGAACTGCTCGTTAGAAGCGTTCATACACACACACACACACACAGAGTGGGATAAAATGCCCTCAGGAAAAACTCAAACTCATACTCACACCTGGACTTGCAAAGATACACATAACGAGTGCAGAAATATACACATGGGCACATGGAAAACTCAACAAATTCTGTGGAATTTGTCCATACTTTATGCTCCTTGAAGCTTGAGTATTGATTTCATCATTCCTTCCTTGCTACTCACTGCTGCCACCACGTGTTAATCACACTGTTGGGTTTTTTTTTTTTCTGAAATAATACTGCCCCTTGAAATAGAAACACATGTTCTGCTGTGGGTGAGAAGGACCTGGAATTTGGCAGTACTCAAGAGAAAAAATGTGAAATGGGCAAGCCATTCCTTGACAGACTGGACATGGCTGGAAATAGTATAACAAGCTTCAGAAGAGCCCCCTATAAGCAAAACTTCAAATTCTGAATTGAGGATTCATGCTATTTATTACTAGTACAGTTTATGGATGTGTATTAGGAAGTGCCAGGCTAGTGCTAGTAAGTTCAAGTTCGTTCACTGACAGTTTCTCTCTCTCCCCACCATTCCCTCGTCTTGCACTTGCATTTCTTGTCATGCTTTTTGAGGATGAAAAATGCATTAATAATGAACAAAAGTGGAATGCAGTCAGGAAAGCACTTTCTTCCTAATTCCAATGATCTGGTAGTGTGCCTGTTCTCTTGGGAATGAAAGGCAGTCTTCCAGTTTGGGCTTAATAAGAGTAATTGTGGATATTTTTACTGTTGGTACAAATTACTAATTAAATCATTATTAACATTTGCTGTGTCTCCATCATACAAAATATGGGTAAGTTTTACCCATGTCATTACACACTACTAACAATGACTGTGGCTCAGAGCTAATAGGACAGCAAATTTCTACGAGCTGAACTTCTCCCAGTGTGGCTTGGTTCTCGGCTAAATTTATTTAATCTTAAATAACTCGTGAAGGATGACATTTAAGTGACAATCTGTTGATAGCTAATCACAAGCCTACAGTGTATCATTTCAATGGAATGTCTCGATGTGCGAGTTAAGGTTAGTGTAACAATTTGCTGGTTTATGGTCTTGTTGAGGGAAACTGAGCATATGCAAGGCTTAGCTGTTCTCTCTTCCCTCTGTCTGGCAAGGTCTGAAAGCACATGCCTAGGTATAGATGCAGTGTTACCAGTTCTCACATTGGTTAATGTGTTACCAGCACATAGTCCCGGGCCAAGGAATGATTTCAGAATATCAGTTTGCATTTAAAATATAAATTCAAGCTTGGTTTCCAGCTTTTGTGACTGAGAGATAATGGATGGTTAATCCTAGCTCCAAGCCAAGAATGATACTGAAGATGAAGATGTTACAGTGTAGCCACTCATGTTTCTGAGAGACTGTTTATGCATATGAAAGTTTGTCTTAAGTCAGTGGTCCTCTACACAGGTGTCCTTGCAGTTGTTTGTCACACCTTCGTGGATCAGCATGCTGGGGAAGGACAGGGAGCTAATGCTCAGTAAGGATCAAGAAGGAGAGGAAATGGGAGACACTGATATGAAGGTCTCATCTTACTGTTGACAAATTGTAGCCTAATTAGGATTTACTTCTGCTTTTGCACATCATTTAATTCCAGCGCTTATAAGGAGGTTTCTGAGGAAACAAAACCAGGGTTTTCATGGTGGTGCATGGCAAGGGCATGTGAAAAAACAGGTGTAGCTTGAAAGAGGAGATGCTCTGGCTGGATATAAAGAAACATCATGAGGCAAATTGAGCACGGGAAAGCATTGCCCAGAGAGGTTGTACAGTCTGCATCCTTGGAGGTTTTAAAGAACCTGACTGTTTAGAGCCCTGAGGACAGGAGCTCTCCAGAGGTGCCCTTCCACTTGGATTACCTCATAAACCAGTAGATGTAATCTTTTTGGATTTCAGCAAAGCTTTTGAAACTGTCTCTCACAGTACCCTTCTGGACAAAATGTCCAGCACACAGCTGGATAACAGTGTTATGCAATGGGTGAGCAACTGGCTCACGGGTCGGGCACAAAGCATTACAGGGAATGGGGTGACATTAGACTGGTATCCTGTCCTAGAGCAGTTCCCCAGGACTCCATCCTTGTCCTGGGTGACTTTATGATGCTTGTATCCCCAGCCATCTGTTCTATTTATGCTGGATATTAAATTCTACACCTTTAAGACTGTTCTGAGAGCAAAGGGGAGATAGAAAACCCAGAAACTGTTTTCAGAAACTGCACTTGCTCCCATACATTCTCTCTCCTGGACTTTGTTGTCTGCAGCACAGACAGTGGGAGAGAGCTCTCCTTTGCTCTTAGTTTTTTTTAGCCAGCTGAGGCAGAGAAGTTCCCTAGACTGTGATTTTTCTTTTTCTTGGAACTGATCAGCCCTGCTCTAGACTGAAAACCAAGTTTTCTCCCAAATTTGCCCTAAACCAGGACCATCCTCCACCCACTTCTCTTCAACATCTTCATTAATGACTTGGACACAGGACCCAAAGTTTGCCAATGACACTGAATTGGGAGAAGCTGTAGACTCCCTCAAGGGCAGAGCAGCCTTGCAGAGAGACCTTGACAAATAATTAGAGTTGGGAAATCACCAATTAAATGAAGTTCAGCAAGGGAGAGTGCAGGATTTGACACCTGGGACAGGACAATCCCGGTTGTGTGTATAGACCAGGGAACAAGAGGCCTGAGAGAAGCACTGTGGAAAGGGAACTCTGGGTCATGGTTGATGGGAAGTTGAACATGAGTCAGCAGTGCCCTGGCAGCCAGGAGGGTCAACAGTGTCCTGGGGTGCATGAGGCACAGCATCGCCAGCTGAGCAAGGGAGGGGATTGTCCTGCTCTGCTCGGCACTGAGGTAGCCTCACCTCAAGTGCCGGGGACAATTTTGGGTGCCACAACACAAAAAAACCATTAAACTATTAGAAAGCATCCGAAGGAAGGCCACAAGGATGATGAATTGCACAGTCATGGAATATGCAAATTTGGAAGGGACCCATCAGGATCAGTGAGTGGGGAGGCCTTATGAGATCACTTGGTCTCTTTGGCCTGGAGAAGAAGAGACTGAGGGGAGACCTCACTGTGGTCTTCAGCATCCTCACAATGGGAAGAGGAGGGGCAGGCACTGATCTCTTCACTCTCGTGACCAGTGACAGGACTTGAGGAAATGGCATGAAGCAGAGTCAGGGGAGGTTTAGGGTGGATACCAGGTAACGGTTCTTCACCCACAGGGTGAATGGACACTGGAACGGCTCCCCAGGGAAGTGGCCACAGCTCTAAGTCAGACAGAGTTCAAGAAGCATTTGGACACCATTCTCAGGCACATGGTGTGATTCTTGGGGTGTCCTGTTCAGGGCCAGGAGTTGGACTCAATGATCCTGATGGGTCTCTTCCAACACATCATATTCTATGATTCTGTGATTCTATGGTGTTGTGATGCTATGGACTTAAATGACAGCAAGGGCAGATACCAGCAGTGTTGAAAAGTAACTGTCATGCACTAAACATTAAACACTGTATTTTAATCATCAAGGCAGATTTAAGTAGTTAATCTGTGTTTTCAATGATCAGTTTTCAAAGAAACATGAAAAAATGTGGAATTCCTATTTATTCTCTGGGGCAGGAACACCTTTATTGATGGGAGAAGAGAACAGAAGGAAACTCTCTTAGTATCTGTGTAATGCTGCTTTTGGCATCACCTCTGTGATCACCCTCTGCCCTACTGAGATGTTTTTGAAAATACAGAAAGTACAGGGTCACTTTTGTAATAGGATCTAGGTCACTCAGATGGAATGAAATTCATTTTCTTGAGTCCCAATGCTTTCCACTGCCAGCCCTCCTCAACATGGCACATGTGTCCCAGTCTTGGGACCAATGGGAAGCTAACAGTCTGTCTCAGACTGTCCTTGATATTATGAAATTAATATTCCCTTTTCTTCTATTCTTGCTTCTGTTTTCACCTCACCATGAAGTGCTTTGTTACAACATACTTTCCTTTTGTTTACTGCCCAACTACTGGCCTATAATAAAGCAAGAAGACAAGGATGTGTAAATACCAGGAGTGCCCTGTCATTAAAAAAAATGAGATTGTATTGGATTTCACTTTCTAGACCAGAGACAGTAAACCACTACTTCTAAGTGATGGAGCCATGACATTTTCTACTTGAGGGACAAGACAGAGAAGACTTAGGTCCTCAGCTTTTGCTGTTGTCTCTAACTCCTGGTTAAGGTCATGTCATTACAATGATGCTATGATGACATATATTCTTTTTTTGTTTGGCAGAGGATTACAGCTTCAAAAACTTACTTCAAAGGTGATGTGGATGTCCTGAGTGCTCTATAATCTTGAAAAAACACTATTGTCTTGTTTGAGCTGTCACTACAGTATTTGGCATGAAACAGAAAAGAAAAAGAAAAGTGTGTATTTTGGAGGATGTGAAGGGATTTGCATCAGTTTAGAAGGATAATATTTCTTTAACTGGGTAATCTATATGAGACTTTCCTACCACGTATGAAAGGATCCACATCAGCCACCTCTAGGTCAAGTCTAAAAAATATTGCAAGTTATTTAGGCAGTCATTAAATATGACCTTTGTTCTTGGCAGCAGCACAAGGAAAGCAAGAAACAATTAAGCAAGTGACTGTGGAAAGCACTACTGACCGATTTCAACACTGAGTTTGTTTTCTGCTGTGAGATGTTTTTGCCTCTTGTAGTTTCATTTTCCCATGTTGGAAGAAAGACAAAGATGTCATTTTAGTGTCTACAAATCTAGTTACGTTGATTAGCAGTATACATTTAGAATTGGCATCAGTTATTTTCATGCATAGTGCAGCATCCAGTATTACTGTTTACATTTTTATGTTTCTAGGTTATGAATTTTTTAGTAATTCTCTGAAATCTGCTACAGTGTATTGCTGAGATCTGGGGAAAAAAAAAAGCAGTGCTCCTTCAAGGCATAAGAAATTATTAAGAAAAGTCTTTTGGTCCTTTGCACTTTCATCTCACTGAGCTGAACCAAAACAGTCAAATTGCTCAAAGAATGGCATTGGACATCTGCCGTGACCACTGACAGGTGCTAAAGAGACTTTCCAAAATGCCTAAATATTTAGCTAGCAAGCTCCACTTGATTCTCATGAAATTAGGCAGCTCAGCACTTAGAAATATCCCACTAGGTTAACATTTCTAAGAAGTTCCAGGAAGATTCAGAATCTTTTAACATAAGAACCCAAATGTTATTTTTAGACATCTACTGAAAAAATTGTCTGCTTTTCTCTTACACTAAATTCTTGCAGTAGAATGCAATACAGAAAAACAACCTAGGGGATCCTGTGATTGATTCTAAGAGAATACACGTGGGAAACCTCTTCAAAGCAAGTATATAACAGGCTAGTTTACCTTAAATATCTTACTTCTCATCTCAGTTTTTGTGAATGAGATAAAATATTTTTGACATTAGAAGAATTATAAATTTGAATAGGTTTTGAGTCTTCAGATCTGTTTCAGCAGATCTTCACTGGGATATTACCCTTGGAGGATTGATGGCACTATCAGCCCTGACAAAAGGAGAGAAAACAAAAATTTACAGTCACCAGAAACTCCAGGAATGCAAGTAACAACATATTCTTTCTGTGCAAATGGTAAAAACTGGACCGCAAGGGATAGGTTCCACTACAAAGTCAACCAAAAAGAGAGGTGTTTTGCATATAATCTCTTCTATTTCATCCTTTACATTGTTTACATATCACAAGAATTACCATTAACTAATTTACATGCACCATTTCTAATTGAAGTATCTCATTAATTTAACAGAAAAGTCAAACTTACTCTTGCATGGTGGGAGAACAGGCTGAGGAGAGGATGTATCTGGTGGGTGAGAGCAACATATAACTCCCTGTTATCAGACACTGTGCTTTATAAGCACAGGTTAAAAGAATTGGAATTCTCTTGTCAGGCAAGGAGAAGAATTAAGACAGGGAATCAGTGATGCCTCTTGAAATATGTAAGTGGTTGGAAAAGCGGAATGAAGTACTATTTATCAGAATATTTCCTATGGAGAGGATGTGATCTAAAGGGTTTCAAATGCAACAAGGAAGACTTAGGTTACATGTTAGGAGAAAAAGAGTTTAACTGTAAAGGCTGAGAGACAGGACAAGGAGGCCAGAAAGTGGCCTTAATAACATCTGCTTGATGTGGAAAAGGTCTGGCTGGCTCTGCCACAAGGCAAAAGGATGAACTAGATGAGCTCTTAGACTCCTTTCCAGCCCTCATTGCTGTGATTCTGAGATTCATCATACTAGAAAGCTTTTCTATAGTTATATTGTCCAGCAGCAGTAATTTCCCTATCGAAACCACATTATTCATGGGATGCATGAGGACATAAGAATAGAAGTTTTCTGAGGACTGAAACACTGCATGCGTCATTTTATATAATTTGTTTCTTAGTTGTAAAACAGTGGTGTGATCTAGCTCGAGAAATTTGGGAGTTATCAAGAACCCTATTATTAGGAACCATCTCTTTTATTTCAGTGTTTCAAAGGTTAGGGGCTAGATGCCCAGCAGTAGTTTCATTTCTGTAGCCTAAACAGTCACTGAGAGGCTTGCTTATGCCAAAAAAAAAAAAAAAAAAAAAAAAAAAAAAACATTAAGAGAGTTATTTTTTGCAAATTTTTAAATAATGTATGAACTTCCTTCTATTTTTTCATAGTGTGTACCCTTAAATAACACGCTGCTATGCTAGTCACATCATGAAATTAAACCAGTTGGAAACAAATTAAGTACCAGATATAGTTTAATTGTCCATGTAAGCAAATGAATGGTAAGCAAATAACTTTAATAGTAATAAAAAGGTCTAATACTGGCATTGCATCATACTGAAGTTAATTTTTAGCACAGATGATGATTTGTTTGAAGAAGAAACAGTTTAACTTTGACAGTAAATACAGCGTTCAAGCCATGCAGAGGAGATGGGACTATGAAGTCATATTCCCAGATACCTATGTACCTATGTTATTGTAGAAAATAATTCCTTATGTGCAAGGGAATGTTTCCCCTGCATTAAACCATTAATATAGACCAGTGGCATGCAAAAGGGAATGCCTGCATATGGACATACTGATCTGATGCTTTCTTTGGTCTCTCAAATACAGGAAAACAAGAACCTCAGATGAAATCTGGGCCTAGGAAGAGCTGCTCTACATGGTGCTGATCCCTGAACTCCAAGAACAAGCTACTTTATCTGAATTCTCATCTTCTTCTATTTTCCTTGAAGAGAAGTAGTCTGCCACTCTTGATGGGAGTTCAATTTCTTATGCCTCCACCTCCATGAATGTATGCCAGTTTAAATATCAAAACTTCTGCATGCATTTCCATATAATTGAAAATAAAGATCTCTCATCTTCCTTCCTACAGAGCACTTTAAGTGCCACACTCCAGCCTGTAATTTACTGACAGAAAGAAAGGCTACTGCCATAGTTTATCAGCCTTCCCCCTGTTCCCAGGGGAGGCTGAGGATGCAATGCAGCCACCCGAGCAGCTCCTTGTTGTCACTGCATGCAATCCTTGCAGAGAACAGGCACGCAGGTGGTGCTCAGACATCAGTGCACAAAGAGCCCTTCTCAGTGCTCCCAAAAACTTGCCCCCATACTCTCTTGCCTGCAGATACCTGCCTGGGTTTCCTTTTCAAGAGGTCTGACCCTCTGCTTCCATTCTGTCTCTTGTAATGAGCTGTATTTGGATAATGGCTGCCCTTCCCTCCACCCAGGCAGCTGGAGTCATTATATCCTGTCTTCCTGCATTTTTTTTATTTCTGCACCTCATCAACACTCATTTTTTGTAAGTGGTTGGTCTTTGCAGATTGGATTTCCCTCAGCATGTTGAAAGAGCTTGCCAGCCTTGTGGAAGAGACCAGCTTGGAACATAAAAACATCTGATAAAATGCATTATGAAGCCCATTAAACTCCCATCATGGGTTGTCCTTTATCATTAACAAAAATGTTATAGCATTTCTTGTTTATGATCACACCCTCCTCTTGAAAGCCCTGTCTGAAAGCATTTAATGTCTTTACATCTCATCTCTCAAATTTTTTTTACCTTATTCACCAGATCCTCATTTCTGTTGTGCACTGTAGCAAAAGAAAAAGGTCCTCATCACAATTTCCTAAAGAAAGAGTGTAAGAATCAAAGTCAGATGTCAAAGTGCATTCACTAATAGCTGTTTAAGGGAGTAAGCAGCGTTTATTCATCTACTAACCAGCATTTTTAGATTCTTGGGTTAATGACAGTCCATCAGGTTCTGTTGCTCAGTAAAAGCTGTAATCAGAAACAAAATCTAGCTGAGACCATTTCTATTATTCTACAGTGTGTGAGTTTAATGTCCTGTACTTTGAAACAACTCTCATTTCATTTCTATAGAACTTCTATAGTGTAAAACATTATATTCACTGAGTAAATCAGTAATTATGTTCTTGTAGTTTGAAGAATCACTAACTTCTCAAAAAAAAAAAAAACCATCAAATCAAAACTATAATAATGAATAAGGAAGGATAATTCAAGCTATGTTTTTTTGTTTCTTACTGCTCTGGCATCCTTCCTTCTATGCTTTTCTGTTCAGCTTAAGTGATTTGACTTCCTGAGCCATTTCTTTAGACTAACCAGTGCTCTAATTTTAGGTTTATCAGATGGCTCACAAGACATTTTCTCTGTGTAATTCTGCAGTGTCCGTTTCCATACAGTCATTACTGTGTTGGGGGTCAGAAGAAGAAATAACATTTAGATTCTATTTCTAATTCATCCTGTGTATATTTGCAGGGAATTCAGTTCCAAGAAATCTCTAAATAACAAAATGCATGGCCTCACAACATGCTGCAAAGTGCTCATTATCTGAATACACTCTGACTGCTTTTGCAAACAGATGCTCCAAATACTGTTCTTAATTAAATGTCAAGGGTTGGATTCAAATGTTGGTCCATGCCAGCAGAAGATAGCACAAATCCTGGCACTGGGCCCCAGTCCAACAAAGGATGGTTGTGAATGCCTGAAACATTGCAGGCTTCCCTCTCTTGTGGGCAGACTTGCTAGGCACTGAGATATAATGCAAAGAGTTTGGATTTTAGGGTGTTTCTCAGGTGTCAGGGTGGGAGTGCAGTCCAGATGGCTGCTTGACAGAAGATTTATGTATGGATTGGGCATGATGCTCTCCAGTCAGGCTGAGTGAGCTGCTTCTCATATCGTCAACAACCACCAGTAAAAATTCCTTGAATCTTTGAGGAAGATACAGCAGTCAAAGCCAACTCAGGAGCTGAAGGAAGAACTATGAGCTGAGCTTTCACTTAAACAATTCCTCCTTTTTTCTTACCACCTGATGGGATTTTTTTCTGCTTAGTAATGGCTGTGCAATAGTTTTTAGATAGTGATGGAGATGGTAAAAGATTTATTTTAGGAGTGTGGAGTGACCCTTAATACTCAGGGTTTCAGTATTTTGTTTTGACAAGAAGAAGATATAAAACACTTGGAAGAGAGGAAAAGAAAAGGAAAATGCAGTTATCAAAGGGATCTTTTCTTTGAGTTGATGACTTTTGAGCCACATCAACATTGCACAGTGTAACCTGTCTAAAGAAGACTAACTAACCTTGAAGAGCACCATGGCTGTACAGCCTTCCTGATCTGCTACCAGAGATTTCAAATATTTCCAAAGACAGTATTTCAGGTTTTCAAAGATCTAGTATTTACCTGCAGAGAAAGACAAAAGAAAAGCAAAGACATAGCACAGTCAGATCCGCCATTGCATAATAAATACTAATCTTATTGAAGCAAAGTTTTGGTGTTTTTTGGGTTTTTTATAAGATAATTTCTTATCATGGGTTCACAGCTCTTTTGGAAAAAGATTTAATCTTGGACAGCAAGGATAAACATTTTCATTAAGAGGCAGACAAAAAATGAGTAGAACAGAAAAGGAGCAGGAAAAAAGGTAGAAACATGATGGACTGCTAGCTGGATTCCTTTTTGGTCTCCTTCTCTAATAACTGGTCAAGTTATTTCTTTGGCTTAACAGGGTACCCTGGGCTCAAAGTCGTGGGTATGCTGAGGCAAAGGAGCTCATAGAGCTTGAAAGCTTTCCCAGCTGCTTGCTCTCCCAGCCTTTGTGTCAGGCTATCAACCTCCTCAAAGGTCTATAACTTACTTTCCAACACAGAAATTTTAGTCAATTGATTAATATCCAATGGTTTGTGATTTTTTTAACTTAAAAGTCATAGTGTTACCACCATGCTTTGATGTATGAAGTAGGGTTTTATTTTTAACTTTGCTGTCTTTTATACACAAGTTTGCAGAGTGAACTGATTCAAATTTTTCTATGCCTTATAGGTTTATATACCCTCACCCACAACTGATGCATCTCAGTCTACCAGCTGTCTTTCCTCAGTACACACAGACATAATTTTTAGGGCAAGAAGACCTGGGTGGTGGTCTTCTTCCTTCACCACTGTTACAGGAAAACTGCCAGAAGAAGCCAGCCTGAGACCCCAGCTGATGAGAAAAAACAAATTTTATGGATTCTTGAAATTTTTTTTACTTTTGTATCACACTCTCTTTCTGCTGTGTGCTGCCTCTGTAATGGTTGCTTTACCTCTTTATCACTCATTCGTTGATTTGCTCTTTTCCTTTTTTCCACCTTTCCTATTTAGTCATCCTCATTTCACAATTTGCTTTCTGTTTATCTGATTTCCTTCTAATTCAGCCCTTCAGAAAAGATGGGAAGAACACCTGTGAAGCAAACATCTGAATTTTTCCCATCACTCCAGTGAACCTCATTGCTTATACTGTATACCTCTTTCCTTACCCCATTTATATCTGATCTACTTCTATTTCAGGCTGTGTAGTATGGGCACTGCCTACAACTGTTTGTACAAGGATGCCTCATTCATATTTTGTTCCTACCCAGCATTGAAATAACTTGTTTATGTTTAACATTGATGCATAGAGGCAAACTAAGCAGGGCCAGCACTGTAGGACTTCATGACATTCTAAAGAAAAAAACACTTGTATGATAATTCCAGTTTTACTTTATTATATCCTTAGTTTCAGGCACTGGGAAAAATCTTCAGGGACTGCATCTTATCAATCTGTTTGCTTCCATGCTTAAGTGAGGTTTAAGGCTTATGACACTCAAGAAAAAAAAATGTCCCTTTTTGGGTGAGAATTGTATGCTTAGCACAGCAGCAGCAATAAAACTCAGCAAACTGGAATGCACACTCAGGTATTCCTGTAAAACTTGCATCTCTCTTGTCTCCTTGAATGGGAATGGTCACAAAAAACTTGCAGGCAGTTCTATGCCTTTTCCTTAACAGATCTGTTGTGTAGAAATCCCTGAAGACAGTGAAAGGCACAGTGCTTTCCCCTGCATCTCCACTGGCATTTTTAAGCATTGTCCCAGGCTTTTTACCAAGCCCATCTGTTCTACTCTATGCCACTTCTCTGCAATCTAAGAGAACTAGAGGGCTTCTTTGGGGAGGAAAAGAAGAGTACAGTTATCCTCTTACTGTATCCTCTCAATATCTTCCTCTGGGTGCAGTTGACTACTTGGCAACCCAGTGGGGTTTCACCCTTGGTGTGTATCCAGCAGCCTTCAGGGCTAACACACTGTCCACTAATAACTCCAGATCAGCAAACCCTAACTGTGGTCAGGAATGGAAGTGACCCATGCTTGGAAGGGTTTTGGCAGCAAAGATACAAACACATGTAGACCTGGCAGATGCTATGGAGGTGAGAGCTCCAGGAGAGGCTGGGGCAGTGTTGTCAGTGCATGGTGCTGCTGCAGGTGGGCTTGGACCCCCAGACTGAAAAGGCCTCTGAGGTCTGAGATAGTCCAGCAGTCAGTGTATGTCCTCATCAGGGTGCAAATGCTGAGGAAAGCAGTATAAGAGAGGGGAAAAAGCATGAAGACTCCAACATGTGATTATGCAAAATGCAAGATGTGGCTGGATGTATGTGCTTTCTCATTAAGATGACTTTCACATGATTACAAGAAGCCAACAAGAGATAAAACTGTTGTCATGCAATAATCAATTTGTCATGTTCTCCTGTTTTGGTTTTGTGTGTGTGTCTTCCCGCAGAAAAACCAAGTGAGGAAAAGGGAGCATATAAAACATTATCTATAGAAACTGACTGTATGCCCTCTAACAACATCCCCCTTCAGCATTAAAAAAAAAAAAAAAAAAAATAGTGTTTACATGCAGCAAATTTCCACTACAGCCAGGTAAGAAATCACATTCCTGCCATGCATTACAGGACTATTCCAGTCACAAAATTCTTTTATATGTCCAGCTTCATGGTGTCTTCTCAGGAATAAATTGGATTCCCAGAAGGTCAATAAAGAGTTTTCATTGTGCCAGAATCATGAGTCCACTCAGTGAACAAGCGAAACAAAGATATTCAGTGCAAGCTGCTTTGAAGGGTTAACAATATAATGGTGAGTTTTAAAAGTGTGAGGGGTAGTTGTACTCACCACTACAAAGATAAAGCTGTTGCTTTGTATGTCAGCTACTTCTGACTGTACTTTTCTCTTTCCCCGTGATTGGTGTGCATGTCTGGCAGAGTACAACTAATTGCCTTTTTGAGTATGAAGAAGGAAACTAACATTTTTTTTCTTTCTATGCAGAAATGAAGGAAAATAATTATTTTATCAATTTGGAGTTATGAGAACAAACCACATGACTGGCAGAAAGTTTTTAAAGAATTGTGATTTTTTTGTGCATCAAAGAGGTAAAGCAATCACAGAATCTGAGCATAGAGGAAGCTATCTAGGAACTTTGGAAGGACAGAGCCCTTTTGATTCAACCTTGCAGTGCCTGTCCAGAAATGTTGAAACCCTGCCAAAAAGACTCCTATTTATCTGCAAAAATACATGACGCAAGTGAGGGTGACAGTACTGAGACAGTATTGCAGTGTTAAGCAGTATTTTCTGCAAGTCTTTTTGTATCAGAAAAGTAAGATGTGATTCATTTAGTGTGCCTCTTTCCCAGATCTATATGGTGCCATTCCATTGATTTTTTACAGTATAACATACAGGAGACCAAATCCCAGTGAGGTAGTTTCAGGAATTTATTATGTATGGCAACATCCATGGTATATTGTAGCAATTAGCAGTGTGCAAGAATAGAATCTTTCTCCTCCAGAGCACCATGGTCATGACAATGCATCAACTATATGAGGACGTTACACACTTTTATAGGCACAATTAAAAGGATTGAGTGAGTTTGCTGAATATATTCTCCATGTGGGGCAATGCTTAATAGTAATCATTGTATAATGAATGTAGCATGCAAGTTATCTTGTGTGACCTGATTAGTCAGAAATAATGTTTCCACTCTTTGGAATGAGACTGTTATCAGTTTCAATAAAAAACAAGACTACACTTGATGTGAACTTTGTGCTTCTAGCATAGTCAAATCTGTACATAAAGCATTTAAGAGACAAACTGTGAGGAACTGAAATGGAGGTAAAGCAGACAGCTTCACAACTTGATGGCAACAGCAATGAAAGTAGGAGATAACTCATTTTGGGAGAGCCACTAGCAAAATTGTTTCTCCAATTGCTTCTCCAAGAAGCAAGAAGTCCTGATTTTATCTATATCCTAAAGGAGGCCAGGTTCAGCCTGATTTCTTTGTCCCCTGTCTAAACAGATCTCTGTAAGGTATACAACAAGTTCTTCTATCAGGGATTTGCTAGACTCAAATATGTTTGACTTTCTGACTGTTCACCACACATAGATGCTGCCCTGCCAACCTCTGATCTCAGCTTATGCTTTACTTGTTGTCATCCATATAGGGCAGTTGCCAGAGCTGAAACCTACCTCCTGCTGAGGTTGTGGTGGGCTCCCTCCCCCATCTCTCTCCCTGCACTTGGAGGCCCCACACTTCTCCTCCCACTTGACCATGTTTCCTCCTATTTCCCTAATCTCTAATTCCAGAGAAATGCTTATTTCTGGGAAAAGGCATGTAGTTCAAGAGCTGTTCCTCACTCTTGTGAGGGGAGCCGTGTGATAACAACCATAGCAAAGCACTTATTCTGACCCCTCACATCTGCCTCCTTGCTTCTTGTTTGAGGACCTTCTGCTGAGCTTCTAAGGAAATACCTCATAATGAACTTAGTTCCTTCTAGGACTAAATATCTTTCTCAACATTGGTAGGTGTTATTTTGATGCTGTGTCTGTGATTCTCGAGTATGAATGCAGAGGTCTCTGGGTCCAGGATCTGGCTGCCTCATCCCCTTCCTTCTTTCTCAATCACTCCTTATCCATGGTGTTCAAATAGTGTCTCATCTCAAAGGCTTTACCTAACATTCATTTTTTCTCAGTTTCACAACTTTTCATCCAGTACTGATGGTTTTTCATCCAGTCTGTTCTTCTGTCACCTCCACATATTTTTGGCACTGTCTCCCCAACCATAGTAGTCCAAACACAGATATCTAGAATACTGGGTGTCGCTTACATCACCAAAACCAAGACCCTCCTTGTCCTTGATGTAAGGCATTCTTTAAACACACCAGTGAGTGCTTCCAAGCCACTTTATTTTGCTGCCATTTTATTCCTTCTGTCTCCACTCTTAGAAATCCCTGCCATGACCTCTGTTGCTCTATCTGCAGGCTAGATAGACAACATCACATCTTCTCTGCTGTATTTCCTCCTGCTGCTTCTGTAATGCCACTTATGTCTCTCTGTTTTTCTTTGGGAAGACCAGCTGCAATACCCACTATCTGGAGCTCTTCCTTGAAAGCAGCAGTGTATTTATACGAATGCAGTGGCCTCTGATATTTCAATGTTTTAGTTCAACAGTTTCAAGAAAGCAAATCGAGTTCCACCATCACAAGTTCACTTTATGCAGGATCCCTTTTCTGCAGATTGCGACATCTCTCACGCTGTCAGGATAGTGAGTCCCAAGATGTCACATTGTGCCTCTATTTTCCTACCCTTGTCAATCTTTATCTTTTATCTCCCAAGTTCTCCTTCCTGACTGGCTTTTAACTATTGCCTTACAATTTTTGGCATCTGTCTGCTGGCAGATATTCATACACCGCTGCTTTCCTGAGCCCAAGTCCCACATTCATGTACCTTTTACTTTTACTCGATTCCTGATCATTTGCTGCTTGAAAGTGACACTGGAGTCAGATGGCCACCTTTCAAGGATTCAGGTCTCTAGTGCAGTCCCTTCTGGTCCTCCTGTCAATATTAATAAACTGCTAAAGTAAGAGTCCCCTTTAAAAATATAACTGAATTAAAAATGTGCTTTCACAGGCATGTGCCACAAACAAGACTAAATTCTCTATCACATGACAACAGGACACAAACATTTGTTCACTAAATACACAGGGAATTGAATAAATGCAGAAAACAACCATCAAGAGCTAGTCTTTGAAAAGGCACTGTCCATCAGTCAGGTAATTCTTCTGCAGCACATTGCTGGTGCCAATGCACGAATTTCAGGGAAGTGTTTTTGTATGGCTTACATTACTGCCAAAAGTCAGAAACGAGATGCTGAGCCAGCTGGATCTTCGCCTGATCACCTTATAGTATTTTAATTTTCTGTGTTCTAAGACTGTATTTACAAGCATTAAATACTTCCAGGAAGTTCTTGGATGTGCTAAGACAGCAAAGATGAAATTTCAAAGGTGTCTCTAATTTAAAAGCTTAAACGGCAGAGCTGTTGATTACACATCAATAGCAACAGAACGAGAAGGACCAGATAAAATTTAAAAAGAAAAACCTGTCAATTTTTGGTCATTATAAGGTGGAAGGTCATGTGGGGTCATTCACTAGAAGTTTCCCTAGTTTTCACTTTCTGTTTTCTGATCTTGAGATCTGAAAATTTTGAGAGTTGCTGCTAGTTAAAAGCCTGAGCTGATACCAAAATAAACCCCGGGAATTACACTGGGAATTTACGGACTTTACAACTGCCCCTTGCTTGTTTATATGCCTGAGACAAATTCAGGCAGAAATATTAGAAATCTGTTTACTGAACAAGCAAAGCTGCGGAGTTGAGCACTTTCTGAGCGCAAAGGAGCATTTTGTTCATCATTAACCCACTGAGGCCCGACAGTGCTGAGACATCCCTTTGTTGGGAGGATCTGAAGAGACAGTCTGTAAGTGCCTGACAGCCCAGCTTGCACAGCTTTGCCAGCTTAATTAACACATTTCTTCCTCTGGGGAGGAGGGAGCTTCTGAACTGATGCAAAGAGTCCCACACTGTTTGTAAAGTCACCCAAGTGCCACCAGCTCAGAGACTTTACCAGAGGGCTAGCTAGAAGCACAGGCTGCAGCTTTCCCTTTTTTCCCCAGTGAATACCTTGGAGTGGAAAGCAAATCTGTTTCCTGACAAAGAATGACTCACACAGGCTGCTTGGCTTCCCTTGCTAGGTCGGTGATAGGGCATTTGGTTGTGTCTTCCAGGGTACCTTTTGTATACAAAATACCTGATATACATCTGTGATGTGGCTTTGCTCTTGCACCAATGTCTGTGAGAGCAAACAGCAGGCTCAGGTGACTCACGGGGTGTTGCTAGAGCTAACTAAAAGAAGCAAGCTGGACAGATATGTTCAGGTCTCAAATTCATGTGACTGAGGCACAGCAGCTAAGGAGGGAAACTGGAACTCGACATTCCCAAACCTTGACCAGAGCAGTGGCATGTGCCTGAGCTGTGCCTGAGCTCCTAGCAGAGGGCAGAGCAGCAGAGAGGTTGTATTGCAGCTGGCCTTGCTGGCCAGAGAGCCTGGTTAGCCCCCTCCGCCCCCCTGGTGCATGTGAGCTCTCCTTCCAAGAGCCCCTTCCCAAGGGCTGGGAAGGGAGCAAGCAACAGGTCTGGGACTGCCCCACAAACTGGAGAAAGAACTGCTGATGCTGCTTTCCTCAGTGCTGCTACATGGCTCTGCTGTCAACCGTGGTTCTTGAATTAAAGTAATTTTAAAGAATTTAGGTCAGTTTGTTTTTCTGCACAGAGGATGCAAGTGTTCAGTGCTTTACCTAGGGATAATACAAACAATCCCTGTATCCCTCTGTGAGACAACTTGCTCTGAACAGATTTGCTTTATCACTTTGGTGTGCTCGAGGCTGTTGTTTTGGTTTTAATTGTTCTTATTTTAGCAGCACCTCAAAGACCCTACCAAAAGCAGGGCATCATCTTCCTAACAATACAGAATGTAAAACAGTGCTCTCCCCAAACAGGTGGTGATCTCAGTATGTCTTAGAGGTTAAAGGGAGGATGCAATGGAGCAAAGGTGTGATGCAGCAAGCCTCTTCCTCACAGGCATCCATCAGTTTAATGGCCAAGTGGAGATTGGAGGTCAGGTTTCCTGGCACTGTGGCATGCACCCACTTTTCCAGTCATCCCAATTATCACATCTACACATTTGGATTAACATGGAATTTCTCCTCTTGCCCACAGCAAACTGTGTCTGGGCAGGCTGCCTGAGTACTTCTTCTCTAAACACGTCACATCAGCCCTTCTCACTGTCAGAACATCACCTCACAAACATTCATATAAGAGCTAGTCCAGCACAACCATCAAAGAGGAGGAGCAACTTAAGGCCAGGTCTGACTCCATAACTCTCCCTAGATAAACAAGCCCTGATTTGTGACCCTTACAAATCTCAGGCTTGAGTGAATAAAACTAAAAATATGACAGGTATATGTTCAGAAGAATTTGAGATAACTCAGCAGTGAAAATTTCCTTCTACAAAAAATGGTGGAAGAAAAGAGGAAATATGTGGTACAGACATCAGCTATCACTAGCAACCTCTCTGCCAACCTCTTCTGCAAAGTTTCAACCCGAAAGGGAAGAAATGAAAGACATTCAGAAAATACTCCTTATATTGTGATTTATAAAAGAAGTGCTCAAAACACAGGGTTGAGGTACAGCATGAGAGGATACCCAAGGTTACATTATGAAATTAAATACTTTAAAATGAGGAACCACCATGTGAAGTAGCAATTGCATCTCAGTCAGGATGATGTTATTTATCTATCACCAGAAGCACACATGGTTGTTAGCAGACAAAAGAAAAAAAAAAAAAAAAAGCCCAGCATGAGTTTGCTAATCATAATTAGGCATAATCAGATTGGAAGATACTTTGTCAATTATTTTTGTTTTGTTGCGTTATATTTTTTGGAAAGGGCCAACTTACTAAAAGGGAAAGATTTTGCAGAGAGAGATTTACATATATAAATTTCCTATGCAACTTTGCTGAAAGAAAACATTCATACAATGAAATGCTTTAGACATTTCAAAATGAAAACATTTGCATGTGAAATTAACCTAAGCTTTGTGATGATTTCTCCTGTTGCAAATTGTAAGGATCTTTGTTTTTCACTATGCTTTGTTGCAGAATACATTCTATACACTGCTTATTGATAGAAGGTTTTGACTGTGTGGTGCAATGAAGTATGAAACTGTATCAAGAATGGGGTCAGGATAGTGCTGGGCATCACAGACCCACTGAAAGTATCACAGAGGCTTAGAAACACAGACAGGTTACAGACTGCATTGGGCTGAGAGCAATCCAAGCAGAGCAGTAGCAAAAGAAACGTCCTAGAATTTCTCCTGGAAAGGGGCCAAAGGAGCCTCAAGGGCAGGTGAATTGACAGGGCTTAGGAGGAGAGGGGCAGCAGGGGAGCACAGTATGATACAGAGCTATTGCTAAGGAAATGGCTGATCCAGGAAAGGATGTGCTATAAGGAAATGTCAGCATGAATATTTCATATGTTGACCCTTTTTGTAGTTTTAACATCTTAAAAGACAGTGACTGTAATTGACGTTCGACTCTGGAAGAGAATGCAATTCCTGTCCCGGGAGATTGACATATATTACCCCAAAATGCAGCTCCAGGCTATGTTCTGCAGGGTGACATGCACTGCTACATGTATTCACTGAAGGAGCATCATCATTATCTCCCTGAACCTTAATTTCCCGTGGAATATCACCCCTGTGCTTTTTTCTTTCTAGCTAATGTTGCAGTTTCATATATAAGGGCTCTTGTGGAACAGAAAGGTATAATAAGACTCAGTGGATGCAGGTTGAGACCAGACGAGTTCAGACTGCAAATTAGCTGAGGCATTTTTGCTTATCACTGAAGGTAAGTAAACATTAACGAGGGCTGTAGTGGATTTTCCACAATTGGAAAGCTTAACATTATAATTGGTTGTTTTTCTAGCACCAAACACTGCTAATGATTTTTGCACAGGAATTAAGAGAAGGGCATTCTTTGGTCTGTGTTATATGCAAGACGCAAGACCAGACTAGTCCCTTCTGGCCTAAGTTGCTGATTACTCTAAAGCAAACTCTCGTGCCCTCAATAAGAATAAACTTTTGAACTGAAAGCTAAGTAGAGATGCCTCAGGTTCTAGTAAAACCCTTTTATTGTGAAAGCTATTTCCCTGGCTCTAGTATGTATACAACAGCACCCTGTGTATGGTATATGCATTGGAGCCCTTTAAATGATACACCCTCTGGTAGCTGGTGCAGCATCTAATTGACACATCTAGTGTGGGAGTGAAAACAATACATGATGTAAAAAGGCTTATGCACTGACCTTAGTATTGCCTAGCATGGCTTCTTTTCCATGTTTTGACATCACAGTCCCTGCTGTCCTTACCCATGAAATCTTCCAAGCAGAGCTCCCATCTGCCTGCTCCCCGGGCTCCATGGAGGTGCCAGGACGTTGCATTTTTGGAGTGCAGGACTGTAGCTCTTGCTGCTCTCTGGGCTATCTGAGCCATGTCACTGTTGGAGAAGTCTTTCAGTAAGGAACTGTTTCCAAGACAGTCCTCCTGCTCTGCAGCAACAGTGTTTCACTACCAGACATACTCCTTGTGCCACCCCTATAGCACACAAGGAGTGCAGACAGGAAGTCGGTGGCTGATTGATCCCATGGACACACAGCCACTACGGGAGCCAAAGAGCCTTCATCAATCACCCCATTTGTCCAAGCAATCCAAGTCATGTAATTCATAAGCCAAAGGCTTGGAAACTGAGCTCTGCATGCACTGAGAGCACAGATCTCTCTTTGAAGGGGCTGGGCAAAGAGCACCTTCTAGGTGACCTTGGAGAGGGGGGTTTGCCAGGCAATCTGTGTCATGGAGATGTGCCTTGTTGACCATGAGCCAGGTTATGTGCTCTTCTGACCCATGCAGCCACCCTGGGAGCTGTGAGTGCAGAACAGGAACAGAGCACTAAAGGACCTGCAGCCTATTCCTGGTGCTGAAAATTAGGTACCTACCGAAGCGCTTTGCTGATCAAAGCCTTCGCACAAGAGATTTTTTCACCAAACAGTACAATGTCATTGTCTTGTGCCACTTCACACCAACCCCTACAGTCAGCTTCTGTTTGGGAGATGTAATAAGAAAGTCAATATGTACCAAGTAGAAGATGGAAGAACAAACCCCAAAACTGGCCTTTATTTTGCTTTAGTTTCATCAAAACATCTTTGTTGTCATCAAAGGGAACTTGTTTGTTCCAAGTCAATTTAAATATTAATATGGACTAAAATACAGGATAAACCAAAACAAGGAAAACATTTTACAAATCTATACACTAGACAGAACAAGCTGCCAGCTGGGAATAATGCTAAATGGTCCCTTTAAACTACTCTCTGGAATGTTAGTTTGATCGATCTAGTCCAAGCCACATTAGTATCTTAAAAGCTGAGAGCAGTGTTTTCTCCCAAGGGTTTCCTTTGAGGGACATTCCTCTCAGAGCACAATATCACAGAGACAATTAAGGATGATAACATTTTTTGCATACACCAAGCAACTGATGAATCAACACTGATCAAGACATTCATAATTATTTTTTTTTAAACTGCACTTCCAAGTTCACAGTATAGTCACCAAGCTGACAGAAGCAGTAAAGACTAGTGAAAATTATTGTACCATGACCCTGTGAACTATTTTTGATAAGCAAATACTTTCCAGGAAGCTGATAGGGGGAACAAAAAGGTGTTCTCATTAACAGTCTGTGCACTTACTCAGATGGAAGACAAGGCGGGTATGTTATGAGTTTTTCCAGCATTGTTGGCACATTCTTACTCTTCCCTCTCAGATTAATGGGCATTAAGGTTCCCAGGTCTCAGTGATGGTTGCAAGCTCATTACAGGTGCTGCTTTGCTTGTATATCATTGCTGTCCCACAAGCCTATAATTTATTGCTTAGAAAGGATTTCTGGATATTTTCCCAGATGTAAAATCACAGAGGGTTGTATTTAGTGCTCCAGCTGACGACAACCCTACCTGCATATATTCTCTCTCTCTCTCTCTCTCTCACACACACACATACTTGGCTTTGAACTCTGACATTTATTTTATGTCATAAATTCCTTCAATTAAGCAACACAGTACATTAAGATAATTGTTAGTCCCAGCCTGCATTGTCTTTTGGAATAGCTAACTAGAATTCTAGTGATGTTCTCGCAGTTCATATCATACATACAGTCTGCTAATAGGCATTTAAGGAGGTATTGGTGAAGTTCTTGCTATGGTAATGCCCTTACTTCAAGGTTATTTATATTAAAAGGTGTATCTAGTCTTTGTAAGGAAAAACTCAGCATACCTCTGTGCCTCCTGTACAATAACATGATGCAATACCTTTCCTTCTGAAGTTATTATCTTGGCTTCTCTATATACATTTTCAGCCATTATGAAAATTCAGGCAGGCCTTAAAACAAATTGAACAGATTAATTCAAAGGTGCCCTTGAAAATTCAGGGCCATAAAATGGGAACAGAAAAAAACAGCATGATAAAAAGCAGTCCAGTTCTGGACTCATTTAAGTCAGACTTCTCTGTCCTTTCAAAGAGCAAGATGATCCAATGTTAATCAAAGTTCAGAAAACCCATGGCATCACTCAGAAACATGCAGCTCAGAGAAGAGTGAAACTCCCATCCTTTTTCTAACTATGCAGTCTGACTTTGCAGAGAGAATTTTTTCCCTTGTGAAATATGAGGGGACACAGAAGGATCTGGGAATGCCAAAAAGCACCACTGGATCATCACAAGGTAGCACTTCCATCAATAACATTGCCTGTCAGTCAGTCCTAAATGGTTTCCTTAAAGTAAAATGCCAACTCCCAGGGCCAGAGCATCCTCACAACTCATGGATGATGGTAGGGACAAAGTGTCTACCAATCTTTTTGTTTTTTCAACGAGGAAACAAGAAATTGTTTTTCACAGAGTAAATGTTTTCACAGCAGCAGAGTCCACATGTCTCCTGTCCCAACACATTGCTAGGAGAGCCTTAGAGCTCCACAGGACTGTCTGTCTTCACTGTATTGATCCCTGCTGCAGCAAGTACAACAGGGAAACACTTTTAATTAAATAATCACCCACTCTCAAGTCCATCAGTTATTGCTGAATCACAGCTTTCTGGCCACTAAAATCATGTTTTCAACAGTCCTTTCTACACAACCCAGCATTGTTTTGCATGGAAAGGGCAGTGGACTAGTTTTTTTTAGAGTGACTTATTACAGACATGGAGTATTCACACCCAGAGCAATAATTAACATACTTCCAAGATGGCATGGAAAGAGGGAGGTGGGGGTGCTGTTAGGCTTTCCATTGCTCTGGAATAAAAGCTTTTGTCACACTTTACAGTACCATGTCATTTCCACAAATTTACCCGTAGCAAATCATTTGTTTCTGGGGTGATTCATAGGCACGGCTGTTTCCCGTCTTCCTGGGGGCTTTCTGCAGCACAAGGCTTCTCACAGCCTCAGCAAGACCCACGCTTGAAGAGGGCTGTCACCAGCATCCAGCCTGGGCTTCTTTTCTGGTGAGAGCGGGTGATAAGGACGGCAGGCTGAACAATGGGCGCTCCTCGACAAGCAGATTAGCCCAGCCCTGCAGAACATCATGTATCTTTTAAGGGATGCTGTCAGGAAGAAAACGGCAGGTCAAATCCTTGGTGGAAGCAAATTAGCCCGGCTGCGTCAGCTGCACTGCGGTTGATGGAGCAGCGCCAGCTGACAGGAGCTGAGGATGTGACCCTGTCTATCGAGGAAAAGCAGTGTGTATCTGGGGCTTGAACAGTGCTGGAGAAGGATTACTGGACTCCAAAGCAGCGTTAGCTTTTTGCTCACTTTACACCACTTGTGCTGCTTCCCACACTGTCTGCTAGGTGCTGACAGGGCTGGGCAGCTCTGGCCTCTGCAAATGCATTTCTGGCTTTTGTGGGATTGCAAAATAACTGCTGTAAGGAGGCTTTCTCACTAAGATTAGAAAACACTTCAAAAGGTTCTTAAGTATACTGAATTTCTACTACATGGAAGTCTGCATCCCACCCCTTCTCTCTTCAAGTGAAGGGGACCTGATACTGAGGAATAGCAGCAGCAGCATTTGCCCTCTGTGCCACTTCACCCCACTGGCACTCACCAAGGACCAGGACCCTCAAAGGATGTGAATCTGCAGCTTTGCTGCAGGGGCAGCAGAGAGAGGAGGGGACAGACCCTCCCATTCCCCTGCAAGGCACAAACATGATGTTCTCTGCGGGAACATCAAGTGCATTTTGAGGACTGACAGAAATGCCATAGCTCATCACAAGTGCTTTCATCCCCTCACCAGAAATAAAACACGTGTCAGGTCACAGAAGGCTGTTTTCACTCTTACCAACAATGCCGGCTGTTGTCTGGCTGTGAAGGACCTCCCAGCCTCTCCAAAGGGATTTTTATGCCAAGGAAACAAACCTAAATGATTCTATGATTTTATGAAAGTGTTTGCCTCTCTTTTCTTCTCAGTGGTTTGGTTATTTTTTTGGTCACTCAAGCCTGAAATAAAAAGCCCGGCTCACTGGAGCCTATTGGTCCAGATACAGCTTAATTTGCTGAGGTTTTGATATCACTCAAACTAGGATTTATCTAGCTTTCATGGATTGTGGCTAAACTTTTTGAACAGTTTGTCCTTCAGGATTTCCCAGATGTCTCAGCTGACACTTTTCTGGCATATATTTCAGGGGAAGAAAGATGTAAAGAAATCTTGTCACTCATCTAACTGGATTTTTTTTTTTTTTCCTACAGTGCTATAATAGTGTTGATAAATACTGAGAAAAATTGGCTTCAGCTCCACTTTTCTTTCTGTCTGCCAGGACATGTCCAGCTTCAGTTTGCTGGGTGTTCTGCAAACTTTGTTGGCAGGTGGCCTGTACAGTATTGTCCACAGTTTTGGCCTGCTCTTTTCACACTCATTTTACATCCAGGATTTAAAGGGTTTCCCAGAAGTTATCTTTGATTCTCTGACGCTGTGCAGGCGGCATACTAACAGTCACGTTTAACGGTAGGTTTTCAATTAATGCTTCTTATTCAGTGATCCAGTTGCCAAAGGCTGTTTGTTTCATTAATTCTGGGGAAAATCTGCCCCGATCATTTGCCTGAATCTATTCAGTACCTAAACCATGAAATCAATTTTAAAAGGCCTTAAGGGATGTGCATATAACCCATCGTATAACCCTGAGTGTGTTTGATTCCTAAATTAGGTAAATCACGCCTATTAGTTTGTGGCTAATATTTTGCTTGATAAAGTAGGTATCATGCATTGATGATTCAGAAAAGCAAAGTGTCTTAAGTTTCTATGGATTCAGTTAACACACAAACTATTAAGGGCTGAAACAGATCCATGCTTTTGGCAGATCAGCTAGAGGCATCTGTATCACACTGATGCTGGTTTCTATCAGCCTTCTGACTCCAGACGTGTTTGAACCTAGAGGTATTTGAAATTTTCCATCTTTCCAGGACAAGCAAAGTGCCTTCTCTGGGTTGCCCCATACATAAACATTTAGGAGACAGCCCAAGAAACTGACACCTAAATTCACTGAAGACCCTACAGGATTGCTTACAGATGGAGACGCTTGTTCCATTGAATTTGCAAAACATTTTTCTCTGAAGTATGCAAATGCTTGGTCCTTTAGTTTCTGGGACTAGTGACCAATTTGCTCCACTTGCAACACTGCCCAGCACAACCAAGTGTAGAAAGTTTACACACTGGTACTTGGACACTTCCCAGATGCAATGGCCTTCCCAGAGAAGAGGCTACATATCCTTTCTGCCTGGCTGAGAACTGCTGGAACTGCCTTTAAAGATAATTCAGGTCAGTAGGAGGTGGTGGCAAATTACCATCGCACATACTAGACATCACAGCTGAGAGAGCTTAGTCAGAGGAAGGCACACACCTGTAATGTTAACTGTTTTCCTGTTGGTTTCCTGCTATATCTCTAGTCTCTGTGTCTGCAGGCTCTCCTGGGTTCCACACAGATCCTGCAGTTCCCACGTTTCCTCCTCACACATGGTCAGCAATAACACATCTCTTTGTGTCACCAGGGCTCTAGTCACTGCAAAAGGCAGGGTAACACACGTGGGTTTTCTTTTATCAGTAGCTATTGCGGCAATCAGTCACAGTTTTCTAAAAACTGCCTCAAGTGAGAATCAGTCCTGCTATTAGTAATTTGATTTCAAGGTGAGCTCATGGTCATGGCAAGTTCCCAGCACAGTAATTACTTGGGGTGCTTTAGAGCAATGAAAACTCCTGGAGAATTTGATAGATTACTAATTATATCAGAAAGGTTTTTAATGATTACGTTCTGTATAAAGGTGGAGGAACAAAATAAGGCTTATATTCTGCATATATCCTGAGTGTTGGCAAATAAATTTTCCTTGCATGAGGGGCCTCATGGTTGCTTTAACCAGAAATATCTCAGTGCTCACAGGAGCTCTGGCTTACTCAGAGTCAACAAACAACTGCACCTCTGTTATGGCACTACCCAAATTCCATACCTCTCTACACCATGCGCTTTTATATAAAAATATCCTCTGGAATCTGTGAAGTTTAAGACATTATTGTATTATAAACACACATTATTTATAAATTATTTCACTTATGAGTTTGACACTTCATAAAGTATAATTTCTGGAAAGACGAGCACTTTTGAGAAAATCTCTTTGAGGAGAAATGTAAATAGTCATATGTTGATATTACAATACTGAGCCCTTCATTAAAGTAGAATTAGCTGGAATCCAAACACACTGGGCCTGAATTTGCTCTATTCTTCAAAAGGATAAGGAATATATCCCTTGCACAGCAAATAATGCAAAGTCCAGTTCCTAAGCCTCTTTTTATAGTTAATTGACTTCTTCCCTGGCCTGAGGACATTTGGTGATGAATGATAATCTGAGTACTACAGATCTTCATTCCTAAAAAAACCCCTCTCCTAACTTTGATGTACTTACTGGGTTTGATTTTTTTTCATGGTATTTGGTAAACACTAAGACTGGAGAGGCCCGTGCTTGGTCTTTGGTAACTGGGCACCTCAGTCAGTATGAGGTGCCTTATCTGCACAAAAGCTGAGCTCTCTCCTGCTGCCAAAGAAAACTGCAGCAGCTCCATTTACTTCAAGAGGAGTTGGAAATATGGAGCATCTACTGGAAGACCAGACTGCTCATATCCAATGCATATATGGAGGCTTGGAAATTTTGGCCAGAGCGTCTGACTTTTTTTTTTGGTCATCTACACCTGATCTCATGCAACTGGTGAGACTGTGCCGTAAGGGAGAGGTGTCATTGCACAAATGGACACACATTTGTGCAAGAACAACCATGAGAGGAAACATCTGCATTCCACCACTCCCAGCAAGCCATCTTAACACCATCTGTAGGGTTTTTTGAACTATAGGTGGTCTGTGATTTTTAAGAGTTCCTTCTTCCCAGGACACAGTGTTTCAAACACTGCCCATAGCAGCACTTCTTGTCCATTGCTGTAGTGCCATACGCTGACATGTCCCTTGGTTTCCACAGCAATTTCATGTGTATGGACAATTCTGTCCCATAGTCTTTTAGCAAACTTATTGATGGCAGTTCTAGCACACCTCCAAAGTGAAGGGAGTGACATGAGCTGCATGTCACAATCACATGAAGCCTGTTCACCACAAAGCAGAGAGGTCTGGCAAGTAGCACAGAGCAAGGAACAAGGAACCCTTTCAGGCATTGGGAAGGAAGGCCAGCAGGTTTGAGACTATCCAGGTAGTTTACTCAAGTAAAATACATTGCTCTTCCTTAGTTTAAGACACTGTGATGTTATTCAGAGCTTAACCACTACATCTGTTGTCTCTTCTTTCCTCAAATTATCCTCCCTAAAAGCTACAGCATTGAAGGCTATTCTTTTTTGTCAATAAGTAAATCTAACATCCATTTAAATATGTTAGATACATTCTTACCCAAGAAACTAAGAAAGAAAACTCTCCAGCATCATCCTAGATAAAACCAACATGTTTAGCATGCTAGTCTGCATTATTAGCTTCAGCAGTTTTCAGAAGTGATAACACCAAATGCCGACAAAAATAAAACACTGGCTGTCATTTCTTAGTGACTGGTTTTTCTGATTTAGGAACTAGATTATGTAGAACAGATGGGGCCAAATTTTACTCTCATTTGCATCAGCATAAGTCAATTTATTTAAATGACAGCAGTTCCTAGCACAGTTATAAGAGACATCTCTTTTTGGAGCTCCTGGAACATCACAGCTCAACAACAAAAAAAGCAAAGGAACATTTTCAAAAATCTTTGGTTAAACAACCAGTAAAATGAGATTATTTAGGAAGTATATAGTGCTGTCACTCAAAACATGTTATCACCAGCACTCTATGAAGATGGAATAATATAAAAATCCAGGGAAATACAGTAACAAATTCAGAGGGTAATGGTAATGCACAGAAGAGCACCAGGAAAAAAGAATGAAGCCACTAAACAGAAGCAGAAATATCACAGAGTGCAGACAAGGAAGACTCCTTGCTCAACTTGAATATATGTTCTAGTTTTATACAGAGAACAAGTTCTTGTACCTCTTTAATATGAACAGAGGATTTCTACCAATGTTATGTATGTGTACATAGGTGTATAAATATATATGGGAAATTAGTACCACATCTTAAAAATGTAACTGGGGTTTTAATATAAATACTGCTTGGTGACTATGTCATGGAACAAATCTATTTATTCTATCAATGTTTATTTATGTGGCTGATCTCCTGATCACGACCTGCACACAGCTGAACAGATGCATTTTCTTCATGTTCATGTTTGCTGTTCGCTGTTTCAGGCTTGTCTGTTTCTAAGGACAGGGTATCTGAGGAAACTGAAAGCACAGGGTCAGAGGAAGAACACAATGGATTTCAGAGGCTTGGCACAGGAAAGCTGGGAAATCTGCTTGATTGAGGATATCTACTGTTCTGGCCTGAAAAAACCACACATTTCATGCCCACATGTCCACCACATGTCTGCAGTGCAGCCGAGCTCTGCTGGACAGGACTCTCAGCAGTGTAACACTGACCCACACCTTTCAGAAGGGATTTATCTAGGCACATATGGTAAGTAGTTTCCTGGCGTGCCAACCAGAATCACTGAAAAAAAGCAGCCAGTTGCAGTGAAAATACAGGAAATATCCCATGATATCCCCTGCAGGAGACCTGAGCCTTCCAGTATGGAAAGCTTTCACAGATTGCAGGATGGCCAACACCATGGCCTGGGTGGTGGCTCATGGGAGCACTAGCATGGGGCTCACAGGACCACATCAAGGCAGTGCTGGTGGGAACTGCATGTCCCTGCAGCACAGTGGGAAAGGATTAACCATCCTGAACAGAAGAAGCCTTCTCCATTTTCAGCAGAATGAAGCTATTTGGAGAAACTGTTTCTGGGAAGAATACACTTCTGTTCAGGCAATATTCCGTGTGTGCTGGATTTCACACACAATTTACCAGACTCAGGCAGGTATCTTAGTTCAGTCCTGCCAGTGCTGATAACATCTGCCTCAACTCCAGCCAAAAATCCCTTATTCCCTGCACTCACCTGTCTAGTTAAAAAGGTGGTTCCCCTCGAGGACCTGCCTCACCAGCACAGCCCTGTCACTGGCATGTCCCCCCTCCACCTGGCCCAAGCTGACAATCAGATGAGCTGGTTCAGAGGGTGTGGGATGGGATTCAGTGGAAACAAGCTTCCCCTATTACTCTTGGTTCCCCTTTGCCAGCCACAGAGGTTTTGAGTTTTTCCTGTCTATTGCACCAAAGCGCAGCTTATTAGTGGATGTGTCAGCCTGTAATTTGTTCCACAAAGTGAGCCCACATGCCTGAGTGGTTCTGTTCCCCTTTCTTTCAACAAAGCCAGTCCATCCTTTAATTCAATTACAGCCTTTTATAGCTGGCTTCCTCGCAGATCCCCAGCAAACCATCCTCTTTTCTTTGCAGATGATAAGCGTACTAGCACCCTGGATTCTTGAACTCAGTTTTTATGCAAGCTACAAAGATAAGAGGACTGTGTTTTTTCAATCAACACACACTGATCCTCTGAGATGAAGAGCTCTTGTCCTGCTCCAGAAAGCCCTCTTTGCTTTAGAGGAAAGAAATGCTCTTCAGTGTGTGCTCAGCACTTGCGAGACCCCACAATTAAGTCATTTCCTGAAGACCACTAAGTGAATCAGAAACAGTGCCAAGAACTTAATACAGCTTCCTGAATCCATCCCCTGCTAACCATGAGAACAAAACCATGCTCTGTTTACACAGAAATTAAATGTCACTGAAGTTTTACTATTGCACGACTGCCTTCCATTTATAATTAATTTTTCTCTCAGCTCTCTTTTCCACACTTTTCATCTGGAGCATTTATTTCCCTGTTGAAGCTGCATGTTTTCTAGAGGTCCCAATGGGAGAATTGCAGCTGCTGGCCAGATATGGGCCCTGAATGGCTTTGTGTGCCAGCATCCCCCTTTCCTCAAAAGGAGACATCACCTTCTCCAGTCTCTTCTGTCTTTCTCCCAGCCCCTGCACTGGATTTGTCTGGGGTCTACTTCAGGAGGGAGTAGGCTGAAAAGGAAAGAGGACACCCTTCTCCTCACCTCTCTTTGAAATAAGGGTCTCATAAAGACAGGGTCCACAGCCAAGACTAGGCAAAATCTTCTCCTAGGCAAAGTCTTCTCTCCTCTGTCAAAACAAGGGAAGAGAGACATTCTACGACCCAGTGTCTTCCCTTTGCAACTCCTACTTCCTGGAGAAGGGCTAAGTTTCAGGGTTGAGGAAAGATTCAACATCTTGCAGTCCAGAAATTGAACTGGAGTGACCTCAGCTATAGTGGTCTAGACCCAAGCAACATAAGGGAATACTGCTGAGCTGCTGTTTATGTCATTTCCACCCCCATCTCTCCAGCATATGGTCTTTTCCTCTCCTATTTGCTGTCAGAATTGATACTGGCTATATCAGACTCTCAGAGGGGCTTTTCCTGTCTTTGTACTATTTATCTTTTCCTACCTATGGTTGCTCATCCAGTACTGCAAGATCCCTGCTTCTTAAACCACACACATTTGCATGCTCCAATCCAACTGAAAATGAATCCACATCCAATCTGCTGGCATTTGCTCCACACACTGCTGTGCTGAGACTCCTTTATCACCCATGGCAATGCCATCACCCCCTTAGGCTTGTTGTCTCTTCCAAGGGACCACAAGCCACAGCAGTACTGGTCCCCAAATGCACGGTGTTGGCTGGGGGTGGGAGTTTGCTCAGTTTCAGTCTGTGCAGCTCATGTTTTTTACCTAACCTGTCAGAGATTCACATCACTTTCTGCCTCAGGTCTGCTGCCACGTCTCAGAGAACTGCCCGCTTCTGTGAGCTTCACCACAGCTGGGGACATTCCTCTCAGGCTGTATTTTGATAATCTTGTCAAGGGTTTAGCCTTTACAGAGTGTTTTGCTGTATAAACTCATCCTAGTCTCCTACCAAGAGTTTAACATTTTCCCTAAATGACTATGTTGGCTCATTGGGCCGATCACTTACTTGTCTGTGTTCTTGCCATCCTTTTGGTTTGCCACTTACAAATACATTGCTCACATTTCATGAGCTGCCACTGCCATTCCAATGCCCATAATACAGTTTCATATCTAGCTGCATTCTCTTAAATTAAGTGGAAACTTTCACAATCATCAAATACTTTAGAGAAAACAATGATCAGAAATTAGATTAGTTTTACTTAACTAACTTTATTTTGCAACCCATTGCTGCAGTTAGAGAATTGAGTCACTGTTTAAACTCTCTCCAGTAGATCTTTATATCCCAGAGGATTTTAGCCCTGGAAGGCAGAAAGCTTCCACGCTTCCTTTCAGGGAATATTCTCACTTTCTTTTAATCCTGGTTCTCTGTATTGCTCAGCAATTACTCCAAACCCTGAATTCTGTGCTCTTGGGCTGCTTCCCTCCCAGTCCTAGTTATAATCAGATGCAGCCTCGAGCCTGCCCCAAGAGAAATCTCTTCACTGTTTGGGCATCAGCTCTGACTGACTCTTCCACAGACCTCTCGGGAGTGCCAACCCCTCACAAAGGCAAGCCCACAAAAAAACCCTTGAAAAGCAGAGATCAACACTGTTATCAGTCTCAAGGAAGGAACATGGAACCTTTCACACAGATTAAATACAGAGCAGTGAGTAGAAATTAGTAGATTCTGTACAAACAGTGATTTTCTGCTCACACAAGATAGGAGGGAGGAGTAATTTCCATGGTGGTTATGTCAGTATTCACAATATCATCTCTATTTCAAAGAGATCTTCCTAGGTGTCAAGAAATGCATTGATAAGATGAAATTCAAAGCCAAATGACAGCCCCAAATCCATAGATTCTCCCCTCCTCCCCCAAGAAAATAAAAAATAGTACACACTGTACACCAATCTGTTTCTTGGAAAATGGCATATTGCAACACCCAGGGTTGGCTCAGATGCTTCCATAGCAGCCAGACTCTTGCAAATGCGAGCAGTGATTGCTGAGGATAGCACCAGGCTTTTCTCCATGGCAATGCAGACCACTTCTGCTCAGCCATCTGTCTTATCCATCACCTTTTAAATTTCACTGCTGTCCTTGTCCATGCAATTCTGACATTTCATATGGATATGTGCTGCATACAAATCCTCAGTGCAGGATTTCTCTGTAAAACTCCAGGTGCTGTTCAGAGATTTTATTTAAATGAAGTAATACATGTATTATCATCACAGTGAAGATTATAAGAACTTGCTTTTTTCCCTTTTTTTTCACACCGACTAAGCCAGTTCAATTTTATTTAAGGTTACTTAAGAGATAAAAAATGACAGGCTTGCTTACTGAAATATATTCTGTTTTTCATATAGGCATCACTCAGGCTGCTAAATCTGCTCCTGGATGCCAAGGAGTTACATAATAATGATAATTACCTTGCATTTCTATGGTATTTTCATGTCATGAGTGTGTTCTGTGAGCTGAACATGGAAATAAATGGAAATGCCACCATTCCTAGGGATTTTACAGCCACTGCGAGTGCTAGATAGATAATAAGGAATGATAACCTATCTAAATGAAATCCTTTGGGCAGGCTTCTTTGGAATGCAAGCAGCTATGGAGCTGCTATTTTCAGCAAAAAATTTTGGGATTTACTTAAAGCTTCTGCTTTTGAAATTATGAGATTACAAAGATTTTACTGGTAATATTTCTCTTTTAATCTGCCATTCAGAAAAACTTGAACATAGGAAACTCGGAAACTCAAAAACAAATGGAGGCATCTCCTGCTATATTCAGTTTGAGGCAGTGTTATGATTTGAGAAGGAAGGGGAAGCTGCATCCCTGTTTTCAGTACATGCAGTCAGCAGGCACAGTTTTTGACGTGCTGACTGCAACTTGTCACAAAGACAAGATGCAGCCTTGTTAATTAATGTTAATTAATAGAGATCTGGCAATATCGACTCACAGGGCTTCCAGTGATCTGTATTTTCAAGCAACAGATCTGACTCTGATCTTTGCTCTGAGTAACAAATCATGGAACACCTGAAACCTGTGAGTGTGAAATACATGGCTCCATTTCTTGCAGCCTGTGGCCATATTGTTAAGAATTCTTTGCTCTTACTGATTGTTCACACTAAACTTCTCCTCTCCTAAATGTATTGGAGAGTCCTTCTGGGCCCTCAAGAAGCAAAAATGTTCCCTAGATCTGCCTTAGCAGGGTTTTTTTGATGTCAGACTATATGGGAAAATCCATTGAAATCTATCAAAATGTGAAATTGTGGAGAATTCATTTATAAAATCATAGAATAATTTAGGTTGAAAAAGACCTTTAAGATAATGGTCAAGTCCAGCTATTAACCCAGCACTGTCAAATCCACCACAAACTCACATCTCTACTTGCCACATCTACAGATAAATGCGGTTAAAGTTTAACCACATTAAATTCCCATAGGGATACTCCTATCTAAACTAGTTCCATTTGACCAAGTTCACTTTCATTCTGAAAGATTTGAATGGAGTCACAGTGCAGCCACTTTAGTTTAGAATGGGACTAGAGCAGGCTCAAATCAGCTTCTTCCTCTCCCTCTGAAGCATGGCCCTCAGTGTAATGATTCACCCACAGATATCCATGTTCTTCCACAGCTCTTCCTGCAATTTCAGTGCATCTTTTTTCCCTTCAACTCTGGAAAAAAATAGTGAATGGACCAGGTAGCCACAAAAGGCACAGCACTCGGACACAGTGTGCCACACTGACATCTCGCCTGCCTGCACGTCGCTCTCTGACTCAGCAGAGGAGGAGGAGACCTTTCTGTTCACAGCATTTATTTGTTCATGGCTGGAACATCCTGCATTTCATGAGGGAATGTCAGACTGCACAGGCATTTTGCAACCTTTACAGGTGGGCAGAGTCCAAATGCCATCACATCTTTTACAGCTCTCCCGAAGGGGTTTAACCCAGAGAATGTCTCAACCTTTTGCATCTGAGCCCCCTCGAGTTTATTGGCATCACCCCTGACAGAACAGGACAAAGTGAAAGGAAGCCAGGAATTGCAACAATGCTGGCCCATTGTGCAAAACTTGAAATGCTAATCAGGCTTTAGAAAAATGAAGTAAGTTATGGCTGATCCAGCAAAAAGAGAGGAAAAAAAAGTGAAGATATCAAGAAATGTCTGTCTTCTCTCCAAGCTGTGTGTTTTGTTTACTCATATGAGGGCCACTGAGAAAAACAGGGGAGATTTTGCTCGTTTCTTTCTTTTTTACACTTAGAGAATGACTTGGCAGCAGGGTTTGATTTGAAGAAAGAAATCCAAGTCAATACAATCTAGATGATTAATTCTATTATAAGCAATGATTACTTCAACTGGCAGGCTTAAAAATTCTGAGGGTGTCATTTTATAATTTATAATTATCTAATGTTGCAGTGCCTTTTCCTTTACTCTGCTTGCCACTTGAATTAAACTGGAATCCGAAATTTCAAAGCTAAAGCATTTGAAAGGAATTTTTAGGGGGAAAGGGAAGAAAAGATGCATCTGAACTTTTTTTTTATTTGCAGTCCAATCAAACCCATAAAGGCCCTACTCTGAGATTCCCATGTAAAAGGAACTGACATTCCGAGAAAGGAAGATGTGTTAATGTTACTATTTTAAATCTGAACTTGAACCACAGCCTTTATTTGACCTTGACTCAAAACATTTACAGCTCCTATGCCTCAGCCCATTGCCATGCACTGCACATTTAGCCAGTATCTCTCCTGGCACAAGTTCTGGTTCTGTGTCTCATTTATTTTGCTTTTCCAGCAAATTATCTCTCTTCTTCCCTATCTGTAAAAAAAGGTCAGAAATGAGATTTACAGTGCGTAGGAAATCAGCATTACTTCCTTTTGCATTTGCAACCGGCTGAATAAACCGACACTGAATAAACACATTCAGTGTCAGCTCGGCTCCCTTCCCCTCCACACCTCCCACACCTGGCCAAAGAAATAAAAAAAACAGCTAAAGGGAAAATATTCTGGAGTTTGGGGGAGGATGCCCGGCTGGGAGCGTGCTGTTTCCGCGCTGAACAGCAGAGGGGAGCAGCAGAACGGCGTCTGTCCGGCTGCACAGGGGCTGCCAGGACCAGCTCTGGGGACGGCCCCGGTACCACTGGCTCCCCACCGCTGGGGAGACCCTAAATCCTCTCATGCGTTAAAATGTAGCATTAAATATGTCTCCTAAATGGCCGTGAGGTGAATGAACCTCTTTGGCAACAGAGCACGTCTTCAAGAAGGGGCTCAAGGTTTTTCCCACTCTTAACTCTGTATTACACCCTTAATGGTCCAGACCCGCAGAGATGGCTAGCACCCAACTCTCACTATTTTGGAGTGGTACCCACAGCCCTTTGAAAATCAGCTGGTGTTTCCCTAGGATAAATATGTATGAGCAAATGACACAGCCAACTACGTTCAATCAAATCCAAGCTGGCATATAAGAGACCCTGGAAATCAGTTCAGATTGAGAAAAATATACAGTATTATTGTAGTTTTCCATAGGAAATGTGGGAGCTGACCCAGATAAGAGAGCAGAAGCCACTGGAACTGGCTCATATTGGGGTTGGGAGCCAGGCATGCAAGGTATTAGGAAACACTCAGCCTGGGAAAATTTCATGACAAGGGCTTAAATTAATGAAACAAAGGATGGGGAGGACTTTTAAGAAGGCTGAAGACTGCAAATATCAACCTCCTCCTGGGTTATATGCAAAGCCTAGAAAAGAAGTTGCCTTGAAAGTCACCTGGTCTTCATATGGACCAGCACATAGATCCTTTAGCTACCTGCTGAATACCCTTGGCACGACACCAAGCTGTGTATGGTTTGTAAGGAGATAGTCTGGAAAGTGTAATAGCCTCACAGGTTACCTCAGGAGTGAGGCTCACTATAGCAAATGCAGGGTTTGCCACATGATCCCATCCACTGCACATTGTGATACACAAAGATTTGCAATACAGCACGTGACTGAAGTTTGGGGCATCATGAACACAGAGAACACGGTGCCAGCACTGTCCTGGAGTGGCACATCAAAGACATGGGCTCCTTCAGACACAAGTATTGAGCAGGGATACAGGTGGTGTGTGCCTAAATGAAGCCATCTCTGCTCTGAAGTTTGTCTGGGAAAGCAGTCAAAGACTCTGCAGATGTAATAGCAGATATGCATTTGTAGAAGCCCCTAAACTGAAAGCCTAATTTTAGGCAGAACTGAAAGCAAAGGGACTCTGGTGAATGGCTTTTCCTGGAACCACAAAGAAACTCAGGCTCTCAGGGTTGTCCTTCTTAAGTTAAACCATGTTCCTGAAGGCATGGAAAATTTGGAGGCCTAGGGAACTTGTTGGATGACAGGAGCTGGAGAGGCTGTTTTGAGTTTCACAGCAAGGCACAATCTATTAGCTGAACTGCTGCTAGGGTTACACAAGGAAATGTGAAGGCCAAGTCACAGCCATTGGATCACGTATTCCAAACTACTATTGCACACTTGAATGTGTGTGTGCATCTGCACACGTGTATGTTGTGCATCTAGCTCAACCAGCAGCTGAGATGATGACCAGCCTCAAAGTTTGAGAAGCCTTTGGAGCAGGAAACTGTAGAAGTTTTCACCTCTTGGTTAGTCTGTGAATTCAAATGCAGAAGTTACTTGGAGAGTCATCTTACCCAAAATAACCCTTTAGTGCTTTGCTTTAACTCCTTCAAATATGCCATCTGGCAACAATGGCACATTTTACTAAAAAAAAAAAAATTAGGCAGATTAAAAAACCCCACTCAAACAAGCAACAGACCAATTGCACTGATCTTCATTTTCTCACCAAACTGTGAGATAATTTGTATAACTGAGCTCCCTACACCAAAATTCCAGCCTGATTTCATTCATTCAGGGCTTCCCGTATTTCCTTCTTTGCTGGTCTGACTTACCACACAATGACAATATTAACGTTGACTAAAACCTTTCCATGCACAATTTCAAAACACAATTCTGGACTTTGGAAGAAACAAATGTGTCTTGCAAGACTGAAGTGTCATGTCAGCAAACACTAAAAGAACCAGACCTGCTCTGAAGTAACAGCAGCTATGAAATAAGGGCAGTGCAAGTCATCTGAGCACTAAGACTATTGCTTTTGTTGTGGATAGGCAGAGCCAAAGCAAATTGCATCAACTAGACAAACTGAACAGAGCAAAGAAATGAGGCACTGTTAATTAGTGAAATTAATAGTTCACTGCCTATTTTTCCCTACTGTAATTAACAGAATTGATTCATGTGATAAGGATAAATGTATAGGAGCTGCTAAGTGACGTGGTCAGATCTAGGAAGACGGAAGGAAGAAAAGGAAACACTGATGGCCAAACTGGTGGGCATGCACACCGGGCAGAAAGATGTTGTTTCAAAAGCACTTACAACAGCTACAACATAGGAAGGGATCCAGTCATGGAAATGGTTAAAACATATGCCCTAAAATGGTCCTAAAACAATGGTCCTAAAACATGTCTCTGCTGCAAGAGAAAGTAAGACAATACAAAGTCCCTGTGCCCCATGCAAGGATCCTGATGGGTGTCCCTCAGCCCAGGGAAAGTCAGTCACAGACCAAGACCCCTGGAAGAGGTGTTTCAGCTGCTTGGCCCTGCAGAGGGAGAGGGAAGAAGCCTGCAGGACCCAACACCTGCATGGAGTTCATGCAAGGGTGCGAGGAGATGTCACTCAGATCCTGAGGATGAAATCAATTTGTCACAGCTGGATAAAATGAGTTTATTGTCACAGGGAATTCACAGACTTGTAGGGCAGGTCACAGTTACTGAAGTGCCAATCAACATGAATGGATAAAAAGAGGATCAGGGAGCAGACACACTGCTGCAGGTAGTAAAGGCAGTGAATGGTCCCAAAGCCCCTTTATGAAGCTGGGTTGATGAAGAAATGCAAATGGGAGGAAAAGTCCTTCACTCCATATGTGCCTATTGCTAGCCACTACATCTTCCTACCACACATTTTCTGGAGGGTTACTAATGCAGACAAAGGTGACATAGAACTGTTTTTTAAACAGAAATATTGGATGTACTGGGTATTTTTCACCTGCCACTGCAATGATGGCATTTCTAACATCAAAAGTAGCTTGTGACACTCTCATATTAGCTGTATGCAATGATTTAAAATGGAAAATAAGTATTGACATTCGATCATGGGGACATTTGGGTCATGACAAAAGACTTTTAAGGACCCCAAATAGACACAAACTTTCTTTTATGGCTTAGCTAAAAAATCCTTAAGAACCTAAAGAGCTCATAATTAACTTTATAACAACACCTAGAAATGCATGCATGTTGCTCAGCTTGCTCCCTAATCACTCCCAGCAGAGCCTCAACTCTTTCAGTGAACCAAGCAAAATCACTTGCCTTCTTCCCAGACAGAAAATAAAATTAGCCTGAAAGGGATAAAAAGCTAAAAGGAAAAAGGAAAATTGTGAGGTTTAAGGAGAGAGTACAGACAGAAGGGGAGAGAAAAATGACTGCTGAGGTATATTTGTCTCTCTTTCTACTATTTCTGTGTGTTAATGGCCCTATTTTGGGCTGCATTGTTACACAAGTTTCCCACTCTTTTCCTACCTATTGTAACACTGATGGAACCTGATGGACTTTTTATAAAAGAGGCTCCCTGTTTTGACTTTTGCATTCAGCAGTGGTACACAGTTGTTTTTTTCCCTTAGCAGATCATCAGAATGGATGCATCTTGGCATCACTTATTCCAGCAAAGAGAATGTCCAATATCCATAACCACATGATAACATCAGGTGAGGCTTAGCCAGCCACAGATTTGGGAACTGATTTCAAACACAGAAATAGGTTTTCTCTCACATACAACTTTTCTATTTGTTTTTACACTTCCAGTTCTCAGAAACAGCTTGGCAGAAAGTTGTACAGATAAAACAGTAAGCCTGCATGGAGCCCAGAACATACAGCAAAGGGGCCGAGATTTGTTAGAATTTGTAATGTAAGAAAAACGTTCTCATTACTCATATGTGGGAAGTGGCTGCTTCTCTCAGCTGGTGGGGGAGCTTAGGGGGCTCTGACTTGGGTGGTACAGATGGAGAATTTCCAGCAGTTTCTCTGCTGTGAGCATGAGTTTCTGAGAAGGAAGCAGCATGTAGGACTTCAGCATAAGATGAAGAACATGACTCAGTTCATATTCTCTGTGGGCTCTCTTCATGCAAAGGCACAGCACACAACAGCCATGGCTGCTTGCAGTGAAATGACTCAGCTAGCAGGGGGCATTTTGAAAGAAGAGCAGCTGTTATGGCTCATGACTTTTCCTCTACACACTCCCTATAAAATGCTGCCTGTGCAGGTGGCAGTGGAGCACAAAACAATAACTTCTGTATTTCCACAGCACAGTCAAGGCTGACTACCTCAAAAAATTTCATCAGGGCATACAGTCTCCCACATAACCACTCTTGCAGGTTCCTCCTTTGGTAGCTGTCAGTGACATGACTAAACAATCTCATGACAGCCCTGTGTAAGCAGGGTGCCATCATACCAGGGATTTACCAGCACCCTCCTGGCTGCCTCAATGGACTAAACCCCTGGAAATGGGCTACAGTCACTATAAATGTCAGGCCAAGCTCAGGTATGCTATATGCAGGCAGAAATAGAGGTTGAGAGGGTGGTGTTCACTCTACATGAAGGCCAGTTTTGCCCTAGGGCCTGAAAACTGAATGAAGCATTAAATGAAGCAATGCATGATGGCAGTTTGAACAGATACTATGCATGTGTCAGGGCTAAAGGGATGAGATTGACTTTTAGGGCTGTCTAATCTTTCCTCGGTAGCTGAACCATGTGAAGCTGAAAATTCAAACCAGCCAAAAAATCAGATCCTGTGATTAGAGGATTTTTGGAATGTCATTTCAGTCAATATAGCAAATTAAGTCTTGCTAGTAGAATGGATTCTACCAGACCACTGTCAAAAAGATAAGAAATTCCTGCCTTTCCTGGTCCCTTCCTAGATGGCTGTGATACCACAGGGATACTGCAGTCATAGTGTGCCATGAGAGCATGAAATGCACTACATCTTACTTTTGGGAGACAACAAACTTGACTGCCATGGAGAACACAGGAGAACGGGGGCAACTGCACTTCAGGTAATCACTGCAACCAAGAAACCTCCTTGTGCTGGAAAAATAGAAGAACCTTTTTTGTTGAATCTGTCTTTTGTACTTCAGTATTGTTTGGGGATTTTTAGTACCAAGAAACACAATAGAGAGCTCTAGCAGGCTTAAGGACAAGCATAGCCATCTAGTACTCTTATGAAAGTCCTTTGAATAGGTAATGGGCCTTACCATGGGTACAAAACCAACTCAGAGTGGCTGTGTCTTGTGAATGCAAGGGCACCCAGAGATAAATTTAGCACAGAACCATGATTAGACATATGAAGACAGTTGTGCTTGTCTTTTGAGGCCTGTGAATTTTTCAAGACTGATTCCAGAAAGTCCTTTTTAAAAACCAAGTCAGAATTTGAAAGGATTTATCTTCTTTTCATTGTCTTCCAAGCAAAAACATTCATATCTTCCCTATACTGCAAGTACTTATGAAATCCACTCCACATCTGGACAATTAAACTGCCTGGAAATGCTCCAGCACTAAGCTTTGAAGAAAACACTTTAAATGTTGAAAGAAAACATTGATAAGCCAAAAATAGTCAGATGGGTGGATTCTATAACTTTCATAAATCCAAGATCATGTACATATGTATTTAATTGCAGAGACATTTTCTGTTCTGCTTTGAATTGCATTAATCTGAAGAATTTCTATTGCTCCTCACATTTACACTTCGAGATTCTGCCCTGATGTGCTTTTTTTTTTTTTTTAATTAATAGGATTTCAAATTGCTTAGATAACTTTCAAGCAAGATAATTGTTGGCCTGTGCCACTACATACCATATTCTGTCAGCATATCTTTGAAAGGCCTTAATAAGTAGCATGACATTTTATTCCCTGTGGGAAATGACTATGCCCCATATCCCCTTCTTGTCCCCTTTCTAAATTGCTCTTTTGGATTCTTGGATTTGCTGGAGGGTTTGGAGCCCAGTTGTGAGTGCTTGCTGTGGTGAGAATTGAGAATGTTTTTCTACTCTCCTTAGTGTGAAATTCCAGGTACAGTATTATGTCACATCAGTTCTCTGTGAAAAAATGTATCTTGGCTCCAAAAGGAAAGATTAATGGAAAAATCATTCTCAACCTGCCAGGAAAATATTTTTTTCCCTTTCAGCATGAAAACAAAATGTAGAGTTAGCTGAGAGATCTAAGGATTAAAGGGAAAGTAATGTTCCAAGCTTTTCTTAACCTCCATCCCCAAATTATATAAAAGCTCTTGCAGAAAGAGGAACAAAATAAAGAAAAAAAACTTTGTTTATTCCTTTAAAACAAATTCTCTAACTAGAGGTGTTTTATGTAAACATTAAGGGCTTCTTTTTTTCTTTTACCAGCAGTGCTATTTTCAGCAATCATTCATAGCAAAATGGTTAAAAAATAACTGAATAATACAGAAAAGCATCTTTGGCTCTGGAGCAGCTCCATCCTTTATCTGTCTAGCAGCCACAGGAAGTCTCTAGTGCTAAGTAACAGCAATGAATTGTAACAGATGCAAGCCTGAATCTTTACTGTCATATGTTATTAAACCCGCTACAGTGCATTAAACTTCATAAAAGACAAATAAATGTGGAGGAGAAAAAGGTAAAAAGAAGGACTGACACAGCAAATTTCAAGTTCTTGAACACTTGGCTAGGAGGGTGTATTCAGCTGAGGGACACAAAGAACAAATTTGACTAATTCCTGTCAAACTCCTGATGGCCTCAAGGAGAGGCATGTTGTGTCCCAGGGTGAGCCCTGCCCTGCGAGGTGATGAGCAGTGACTGGGTTTGCCCCAGTTTGGCAGAGAAGAGATGCTGTGCCCTCATCCCACAGCCATGGTCTGATCAGTTTAGTGGAGAACAGCTATCCCAGGTTGGAGACAAAATTTCATTTGCTTTCCTTAGTATCTTATTCACTGGGATCTGCTCTTCTGGCCTGTCATGCCAAGATGTGGTTTTGTATTAGCAAGCAAAAAATTTCCCGGTGCCTCCAGCAATTTCTCCCCAAAGAGCTCAGAGGCTCTTGTGTGCTCCGGTTTCTTCTCTGCTCCACATCCAGAAAGGCAGGGGAGCAAATGCCCCCTTGTCACTGAGCAATGGTTCAGGTATATTTTTGAGATCTTTCTGTGCCAGAGGGGCCCAAGGAGAAGCAGGGAGAACAGGCGCTGAGAGAGCGACAGGCATCTTTCAAAATTCTTCAGAGACAGAAAAGTGCAAGGCCTCAGACTAACCTGCCACCACCAAACAAACACGGTAATAAAGCACAAGAATCTGCTCCAGTGCTTGCTGAAATCAACAGGAACCTTAACACTGCTTTGAAGGGGAATTCGATAAATGAGCAATGGGAAGCTGACCAAGGAGAAATGAAGTGTGGCAGCCAGCATTTTTTCAGTGAAAATGCATTCTACAAAGTATGGTGCAGAAGCAGCAGACAGTAAGGACACAGAAGACACAAAAGACCAAATACATCAGTGGATTTAGGAAACAATCCTGCAGCCAACTCTTCTTTTTTAAAATGTCCTGATGCTGACTGGAAGCAATCTGAGGGACAACTAGTAGTCAGAAACAAGAAACATTATCCCAAACCTAGCAAAGATTCCCATCTTAGCGTACCTTATACTCTTGACCAATCCAGCAGAGAAGGATTGGTCAAGAGTATAAGGCACACATACACACACACATAAAAATCTTGGAAAAAGGCCTAGCATTTCATTTGGATAAATTACTTCCACATTTAATCAGCCAACACTGAGCTGTATTTGTTAGAGAGTGCAAAACTTCTGGTAATTTAAGGCAGCTGCCTATGTCACTGTCTTCTCTAACGCTATGAAAACATTGCCACAATATCACTATGGAGCCTAGCAAAACATTTGTTGTGTGGAACAATATTCAAAAGACATGAATTTTAACAAAAATTAGAGGTAAGGAGGACATTCTTGAGAGTAGAATGTTTTCTCCAATTGGTCAGGCCAGTTCCATAGGCCAGCCCTTACCACGACCTATTCTCAGAGGCCAGACTCCCAGAAAAGAGTTGCACAAATTACAGAGACTTGGGGCTTGATATGTGAACCTTCAAGACAAAGGTGCTGTTCCAGAGCAACCTGAAATGGAACACATCAAGTTTTGACACTTGAAATTAATAGCCAAAGGTGGTGTTGTCAGTTAGACAGACTGTTTTGGTCAGTGTGACATGATATGTTTCATTTTGGGAGTACAGGAAGTAGTAGGCTCTTCAAAACATTCTTCAGGTATAAAAGCTAAATTCTGTTCCAATCGAACAAATGGATTTCAGGAGAAAATACTGATACTAAATATTTGGATTTCTTTTTCTGTCAGCTTAAAAACCTGCTTCTACAAATTAACAAATTCAAAGATAATTTTCTTTGCCTTGAATCTACATGTTTCACCAAAATATACAAAACCACCACCAAGATCCACCCTTGAACAAGCTCCCCAAATACAATTAAAGTCAAAGGAATCCATCCTCACTGTGGGAGAAAATCCCCAGACTTCTTTTTCAATTCAGTCATTTGCTTCCATTTTATGTGAACTAGTAACAGAGTACTTTAACTAATTTTCAAGCTAAATTAAATCTCAGTAATTCAGAAGTTCTACTGTGTAGTGAAGCAATGCTGTAATTGACAGATCAGTCTCCATTTGAATTAGCTCCTGGGAGGATTAACTATGTGGGGATTAAATGCTTTCATATCTGACCCAAATCCCCCCCAAATTAATATCTGCTCCCACAGTCAGCTGGTTTAAAATGTACTTTGATCACCTGGGAAACTTTTCTCTCCTTCTCACTGATAAGATTTCTGTGTTGAGAACAAAGCCATTGCTCTTCTCTTTGACCCAATCCTGAAAACATGACATGAGCCTTGTAACTCCACACAAACATAGAGATCTATGCTGCAAACCCACATATTCCATATCATCTGCAAATGAATTCTTGTAATTCTTATAATTTTTTTCTTAACTTATAGGAAAGACAGAATACAGGGGTTTAATTTTGAAAAAAAATAAAGAAAGCAGAAATTCCAGGGTGGTCCTAATCTTCTCATCTTGAATTTATATTTTTTATATGTCAGGGATGGAACATGTGGGCAGAGTGGAATGTCAGACAGGCAGAATATTGGGAACAGACAGAGTAGCATAAAGCAAGCAACGTTCACGGAACTAATTTACTGTGTGTTAAACTGGATCAAATTCCTACAAATGTGATGTTAAACACTTACGTATGGCAGTATATTTTTATGGAACAGGATTAAGAAATGATGTAAATTTCCAAGCATAAAATTTTGGCTAATCAAAATCTTTTGGCAAGTTAGCTGCTTTCATTTTGAATGAGCCCTCCACATTACCACTTTGCCTCCAGAAAAGACTGGATCTGTATCTTCATACAGATTCCTTGAAAATGGAATGGATAATTTATTTTCCTGGCTCAAAGAATTTCTCTGCATCATCATCCCTATTTATTTCCATATATTTATTATATACAAATCAAGTATTTTTTTTAGTAGGAACAGACCTTCTATGTGAAATACAAGCACTTAACCAAGTTTCCTTAACTTCTGACGTATTAGCAGTGAAAACCTGTCAAAAAATCCAACAGTAGAGGAACATTTCTGTTTAAAGAGGAGTACTGAGAAGACATGCAGATCTGGGAGTAGGTTATAGCAGTGTATGGCAGATTATAGAAGTTTCTGAAGTTACACATGGAGACTACATCATCGTCCAAGTCTCGAATAATGTATTTCGGGACAGCAAAAAAAAAAAGCTCTGACTGCTGCTTCCTCCTGTCTTCACATGACTCAATCCTCAGCTGCAACAGCGTGACTGGATTTATCCCTTTTGATCTGACCAGATGAAATTCAGGATCTTGTCTATTCAAACCAGAAAAAGAACTGGAGGTGGACTGAGACTTCATCAGAGCAACTGCCTCTAAATATAAAAAACATTTTCAAGGCCTTATTTCTTACCCACAGGAAGGCCTGAACCACTCCACTTACATATCTGAACATCTTGCAGTCTGCTTTTGGACCATAGGCCTCCAGATCCAAGTAGCCAAGTCAGGAGTGACACCTCTGGCCAGACCGAGGTCAGTGACTCAACATCTGGGGAGATTTTCCTCCTACCCAACTGTACAGAGCAGCATCCTTGCAGAAGTGCAAGGACGGTGCTGCCATCCTGCCCTGCTCTCAGCTGTACCAAAGGCCACACTGTGCCACATCCATGCTAGGCTGAGCCCAAGCACATCTCTCCCCACCTCAGGGTTTTCTCAGGGAAAGAGAAATTCTGTCTTTTAGCAAGAGGTGTTTATACATTGTTTTTCCACCTGTCCCTCCTTTTCTTACATTTACATGCACAGTCCCATTCCTATTTTTTAATTCTGGCCCAGCTTTCTCATTGAGTGCAGGAACGGATTCACCCAGGGGCTTTAGGTAACTGAATTTAAACTATTCATTTTTAAACAAATCTCATTTTGAGAAAAACATCAGCTAGGGAGCCTACTCTGGACAACTGGGCCCACCTGAGATAACTAAGACACTTATTTCTCTCCTAGGGTCTTCAGCAGTACTTCTGCCCCAAGCAAATTAAAGCAACTCTTGGTGTAGTTGGCAGAAGAAATCTTGATAATGTCCCTGTGAGGCACAGCTGAGATGGCAGGGTGGACAAAGGAGGTGACTCAGAATTGGTACCATCGCACTTGTAGCAAGATTCTAATGAAGCCACTGTCCCCTTAAGGTGCCCTGATCTGCTGTCCACCCCTTGGGGGCCTTGTAAAGCCCACTGGCAGCAGCAAGTACAAGAACAACTGAAGCTGCTCTTTGTACTGGAAAAAAATTCTGTTATAAAGGTGCCACCAAGCTATTCCATCTCTCAAGTCTGAAATACAGGAATAGAGGGGCAGTGCTGCTTTCTGGAAGCAGGCAGTACTCCTGGAAATGGTGCTGGGGGCAAAATGAGCAAAGTTTCTTTGTTTTAGAGAAAGAGGAGGAGAAGGAGTAGGATAGTAAAAAAAAGGTGGCTCTAAGAACCATATGAGCAAGAAGGAAGGGATCATTTAGTTTTCTTTATGCTTTTTAATTAAAAAAGCATGTTACAGAACATTTAGGCTATTAAAAGGTCCATGTCTCTAGGACTCTATTTTGACTTCTGGGATGCACTTAAGCGTGAAGGATGTACGCAGGCAAAAGACACAGTGACTTATAGTCACTGTGACCCACTCACCATGTGACCTTCACCAAAATGTCTGAGCATATAGGACACAGATACTTTGTCAATAAAGCCATATTGATGGGCAGAGACCACCTGAGAGGGAGCTGCTGCACTGACAAATCTTTCATAGGAGTCCAGCAACTGGGAAAATGGAGGTGGGTGGATGTGCAGGGAAAAGCTTCTGCTGTGCAGCAGATGTTTTCAGCCTGCTTGGGTGGAGGCTTCTTCCAGCTTACAGTCAGGGAGGCCAAGCTGAGGGGATGCAGATCAGTCTGGGAGTTCATAGTCTTGGTGACTAATTTTTCTACTGGGGAAATGTCAGGGTGTGTTTGCTTGCACTTTGGGATATCTTAATTCCCTCCTCTGATGATGATTCCTGTCCTGTACATGCTTTTACTGTTGCTGGTTAATGAATTCAGTTCAGCCTGGCAACTTATCTGCTAAGGCAGTCTGAGCAGCAGATAGTTGATATTTACCAGGCCAGAGTTAAAAATAATTCACACATTACATTTGAATGCTGAATCTGAGGTAACCAGTCAACACAAGAGCATAGTCCATAAGTAAGAACAGATGCAAAATTAATCAGATACATTTTTTCCTGTTTCTTTCCCCATGACTGTTCTATTTTTCTGCTAAACTCTGACTGTTCCCATCTTTTCCCTGTTGAAGGGAATAAAACCTCACAAACAAAACTGCCTTCAACTGTCTTTCTGCTGATAAACACAGCAAAGCATCCATCCGTTCTTGCAGTCCTGGGAGTCGCTGTAATGACAATGTTATGTGCAACCAAAGCAGTGCCAGGAGGTGCAGACTGGAGTGTGATGGAACGGAATGTCCCTGAGCAGCAGCTGGTGGCCAGGAAGCTGGGAGCACATACCCCAGAAATGCCTCTCGGTATCTTTGCTTTGCTTACAATGGAAAGACTTTCATCTGACCTACCATGGCAGTTCCTATGGCTTGTTTGATGTTTTCCTGTTTTCTTAACCATCTATTCACACAGCAATACTGTGTGTGTGTTCAAGGGGGAAAGCCCAGAGATTTATATTAGCTGGGCTGGATTAAAAATTCCTTCAAGCACAATGCTGCCCGAAGGCTCATGGCTGTGCTGCATTGGGAAAGTAGCACAGCAAAGCAACTAAAAATGGTCCAAGAGACACACATCCTCCCCAAAAGTTCCCCAGACTGGGAACCTCGGTCATCTGGTGTGGTCTTCACAAGTGGCTCCAAGGACTGAATGAGGGGTGCTTATGGGCAGCAGAGGTGAATAGGGTCGATCCTGCCCTCAAGAGGCCTCTGTCCCAAAAAGGCCACCAGGCTTGACACCTCTGATTTCTGCTGACTAGTGATACTGGAGAGGTTGGACTCTACAACTCAGAGTCCAACAGCTGTTGATGCTGTTCCTATAACCATTCCTTTTCTTGCCACACTGTCTCTGTTAGGAAAGATTTAAAAGGTTTTAGGGGCAGGCAATGAATAGGCTTTATTTCTTGCCCTGTAGGGATATTGTAAAGGCAAGTGAGAGACATGCATTGTGCAAGTTGACTGTCCTATTAGCATGCTGGGAGCAGGCCTGCCATTTTGACACCAGAAGACTAGGATTTCACGGGAGAAGGGCATAAATCAGTATTAGTTACCTCAGAGACTGTAAATGAACTGTAACATACACAATGTGCTTTGCTACTAAAGACAGGCCACTATCCATACCACATAAATTTTGGGCGGTTGAAAATTGGTGGATCATTATCAGTGGCTGTGGAGACAGAGAGCTTTGTAGGCCACCCTTAATTCTGGCAGCAAGGAGCTGAGCTAGTGCCTGGGACAGCAAACCACAGTACTGGTGGAGAATTTAACATCCACGTGATTTGGTGTATTGGCCATCCTTGAGCAGGTAACCAGACACAGATTTCCTGGGAGGGGCCAGTGACCCCTTCAGCACATTCCTGCAGTGACACCATGGGTTTCGCACACCTGCGTCACCCCACTACCTCTTCTCTGTGACCCACAGGGATGGGAGGCAGTGGTTCCTGGTCTAATTCTGACACTGAACAATGGGGCGAGTGAGGAAAACACACTCTTGCAAGCCAGTCTTTCTCTCTGGTATTTGCAAGCAAAGATCAAGAGCAACACATTGTACATCTCCACAGTGCCATGGAGAGGGTGTGTTCTGGAACATCCCAGAGCAGACTCTCCACCCTCATAGCTGTGCTGTGGTCACTGCCACTCTCCTTGTGGAACAGCCCCTTCCCCTTACTTCTGCTCCTGGGAGTAGTGGAATATTTACAAAACACTTGTTTTGAAGCTTAGTTCCTGCTCCATTGCACTGGTTCTTTATTGACTATTGAATTTTTAAGAATTAACTTAAAAGTAGCATCAATATAAAAGAAGGATATAAGTGACAGGATTTATAGGTTGTAATCCAGACTTTTAGAGGTTTTTCCCCCCGTAATTACCAACATCACATCTCATCTCATTTGATTTCATACCACTGTCTCACTGCTTTTCCTTCTGTCCTCTGAGGAACCAAGAGCAGAGCAGCGCTAAGAACCATGTCCCTGAAAAAGACACCATGGAACAGGAGTCTAAGAGTCTCCCTGAGGGCTTGTACAAGCTGTACCTGAGGTTGCCTGTCCTGGCATCAGGCACAGCTTCTGACAATAATCCTGCAAACTTGGCCAGAACCGTGAGGGCCAAGCCAAGCTATTCTTGCAACATGCATCACTGTTGCAATAGGTCCTTAGGGAAAGTGTTGCCCCCACTTACAGTCAATCAACTCCAGGATAATTCGCTTCTTTCAGTAATATGCAAAAGAAGACTTGATTCTTCTTTTTTGGGAGCATCATCTAGTTAAAACACCTTCCTAGCTCAAACAGAATACAGGACAGCTACAAGAAGATTTCTTAGGCCTATTGCTGTAGGCCTATTGCTCACTGTGGGGGTGCAAACACTGCCATATCCTCATCCCTCACCAAAATGCAGGCTGAGAGAAAAGAGGGAGCCAGCAGGGATGCAGAAGCCATATAAAAGGATGCAGCTGGGAAGGTGGTGAGAGCTGCCAGCATCAGAGCTGCCTTGACCCCAGGTAGGATGATAGTTGTGTCTGTCACAGCAAGGATGGGGTAACTTTTTCTCTGGGGGGAACCTTGTCTCTGCCTTGCTGTACTGCCACTGCATCTGCAGTGGCCTTCAGACAGAGTTCATTTTGGTCCAAAGATGTCCTTCCACCTTCCAGTCTTGTCCTCAACTCTGTCCTCAGCTAGGTTTCTGCAGTCAAGAAGAGTGGCTTGACCTGCTCTTTCTTTGTGGCCTGCAACCCAGAGAGCCAAGAGAGGCACTGAGTATCTCAGCTGGCTGTCTTAAAGGTGCCTGCTGTCATTCAGGAGAAGATAAGAGGAGGTGGCTCCATAATGTCCACAGACAGTTCCAGCAAGTGCTTGAAGGAATGTTTGCTTCATTTTCTAGGACATGAATCTGAAAAACACTCACTGGATATTAAAAACAATAAACATTTGTTAGATAATAAATCCCAGACTATGCTTCCTTGATAAACTGGATGATTTTATAAGGACTCCCCCGTGACTGAAGGCAGATTCTTTCACAGTGTTGTAATTTGTTTTGAGCTTTGCTCTTCATTACCTGTTTTTGCCTACACCCTGTACTATGAATGAGGAAAACACCTCCAATTGCCCTTTGTGCAATCTTAAGGGAGAAATTCAAGTAACTGGTAAAGTAATAAATCCTTACTACAGATCATCACTCATTTTTCTTAGAGTTTTTTTAGGACTTTTACCACTGGTTGGAGGAGGAGAAAGCAAAAGGTAGAGCAATTTCTCTCTTTTGTTGCTACAACGGACTGCAAAAAAAATAAAAAAAAAAATCCCTCCCTCTATCCAGCTATTGCACTAGTCCAAGTCTATTCAGTGGGACCATGAGTCATGTCACCAACAGCTCTGCAAGTACAGAGTTATTTCTACATCCTAACAAAAGCAATTCTGTAGCTCAGGATGACAAATTCATGAGACATCTGTGAAAGGTCAAGAAACAACGTGCCACTTTGGGACAAACAGTCTTTCTTCTGAGGTCCCACATTTCAGAGAAAATCTCTGCTTCTCGGCACATGCTGCCAAAAGTTATATTAAAAATACTATGCTATAAAAAATATTAATATAACACAGTGCTGTTTTATTTACGTTTTTTAGCAAACTCAGAAGGGCAGTTACAATATTTTAAGAAAACAGCAAGCCAGCAGCCAGGTACTAGCATTCTTCACTCTGTGCAGATCCTTCCCTTTCAGCCAAATCTGATTTTTACCCATCTCTGCTGTTCCTTTCTCTCTCTGTATAACCTGTGCAGCCAAGGTCCAAAGGCTGCATAGTTTCCATCTCTCCCTTTTCCATTCCAGAGGCTGCTCCCAACAAACCAAGACAGCTACAAGGGTGCTTCCAAAGCAAATAGGCTAACTGGGGGTAGAGGTAAGGTGAGGAGTAAGACAGATCATTAGGGCACGACCTGAAATAAGATAGTTCAGGCATCTGTGTGCCTACTTCGAATAGAAAATCTGCCCCCTTTGGAGAGCAGAAAAAGACATACTGCTTCAGGGATGAGTCTGGGATAGGCCTGCAGATCGGCATGTAGCAGTTTCCAAAAATCCGCTTCTGTGGATTTTAACATGGAAGGGGACAATCTAGCCCAGGTTAAAAAAAAATCCTCTTAAATCCCTTGGAATGTAGTTTTCCTTTCTGTTTCGTCACTTACAATCATAATTATAGGTGCTGCTACTGCTCCATTGTTACCCCAGGCTAATATTTTCCATCATATCCACTCTTTCCAGTTGCCGGCAACTTTGTCAGACCTTCAGCTTTCAAGATCTAAAATCTTCCATGCTCTTTCTCTGACTGAAGTCAATCAGGAAATAGCCACGTTCAGATGCTTTCTTTAACAAAAATTAGTGACAAAGGCAGGTTTCCCCACAAACTCTTGAGATGATTGTGAAGGTTCAGTACAGGAAGTGGAAATTTGGCCAAAAGACAGCAGTGAAGTTAGAAGGTTGTGTGACACCACCTGGCAGATAGTTATTTTTTAATAAATTGATGTGGATTTATGAGCTGGTAGCAATGCCTGTCTCTCCTGCATGCACAGGGTTTGATGAGTTCTCTGTTACACTGTGGCTAAAGCAGAGTGTAGCTGGTGGGAGACCAAGCCCCTACTGAACAGGCCACACTGGCAAGCCTGGTACTGCTCGGAAGGGACAGTGTGGGCTTCTTATGTCCTACAGGAGAGAGAGAATGTGGCATGCACTGCCTCAAAATCTCATTTAGATTGATGTCATGATCAGTGCTGCAGTAGCAGAGCAGCCCTGTACTCCCAAGTCATGAGGCAGATGTGTGCCTGAGCCATCCAACCTGTGTCCCTGCCACAGCCCTGGCTGTAGAAGTGGGGAGGAGGCACAACTCAGTGATCTTCTCAGCTGTGGCATGGGCACAACATGCTGGTATTTTAAACTGCATTTATGCCAATCCAGCCCTGGTCTGCCCTGGTGCATTGCAGGGCCACAGGCCTTTCACACAGCGGGAATATTTGTGACTGGCTCCTCCAGAGGACTGGCCTTCAGCATGGCCTTCCAGGCCTGGCTCCCCTCCCACAAAAACATATTGCCACTGTCTGAGTGCACTTTGCAGGGCAAGTCATATAGTATTAGATATTCCTGAGCAGAGTTTCCATGCTCTTTTTTCCAAATTAACTTGGTTATTAGTAGATGATCTATTAAGGGACTCAGTACACATATTTTCTAAACCTTGTGTCTAACATTTCTCACAGAAGTCAAGTATGGGATATACCTTTCATACCTATTCACTGGAAGTTAACGGAAACTACAAGTAGGGCATAGTATGATTCGGAAAAGGAATAGAAAGCTTCAGGCATCCCTCTTCCACAGGCTTGTTCTTTGAGGAGCTCTCAGCAAAGCCACAGGAGCAGAAACAAACCATCTCTGGCTCTCAGTCCCTCCATAATACTGACTGAATCACTTTGACCTGATAAAGGACGAAGTCTGCCAGCAGAGGTATCACCAGCACACAACTGCAGCATTTCCACCAGATTCCAGACCTCTGGCTGCTGGCATCTAATCTGCCTCCAGCCTAAGGGATTGACCCTAGAGATGAACCCTCCTGATCTCTGCTGTATTCAGGGTGCTTTGTGCCACTGATACCTGGAGGAGGCAGCAAGGCAGAAAAAAATGCCTGGATGAAAGACTTTCTTAGGGCTGCTTCTTCATGTATATTCATTTTTATATCTTATTCATTTTTAAATTGCATATAAACAAGCACAAATAAGAATTCCCATTGTAAATGTCAAAGCTCCAAAGACCTGGGACTAAATAGCTCCACTAACTTTCAAGGAAATAAAGGCTCATGAGTGCCAATATTATTGCTGAAAGCAAGATCTAAGTCACTTAGATCTTTGAAAGTCTTAGACACAGCTTTCAGTTACATGCTTGAATCACTAAAGCATGTACAACAATAACATTATAAATGTGTATAAATATCCATTTAATGAACACACATGTTCACATGTATTTCATTTAATTGAATTTTATAGTAGCTTTTACACACTATCTGCTTTCTCTGTGTCTGGGACTGAGCTAAGACATTGATTTAGAATTTCCATTTCTTCACTTAGGATAAATTCTCCTGTTTGCTCACACCTCAAAACTATACTCTTACTATCTATAGATAGATAGATAGATAGATAGATAGATAGATAGATAGATAGATAGATATAAACCTGCCATTTCAGGTATTTTCTAATATAATCCAAACAGTTTTAAAAAATACTCTGATAAAATAAAATGTTGTTCCAAAAAATAGCTTTCAAAACCAGGATACTTTTTATGAGGAAGAGATCTGCTGAGAAAAGTGTGCTGTTTGACACCCACATACGCAGATCTGCACTTATGAGTTGCACTGATTTAAAAGAATCTGTTTGGAGTGGCAGGCTTATACAGAAAGGCTGGAACATCCTGTCATATGTGATTTTCTTGCCTCCCAACACTCCCTACAGATGCACTTCTGTTGTTTATTCAACATTTGCATTGTATTTTATTGAAAAATAACCCCAAACCAAACAGTAATTCATTATGCTACTTTTAAAGAGAATAGATTTTAAAGTTTTTGAAGCAAGAAGGCCTTTTGACTAGTTCCAAAAGCACTACAATCTAGCTCAAAGATTTGGCCTTTATCTTGCAGCTATGCTACAAACAAGCAATAGGATAAACCAAGATACACTTGAGATGCAGGTATTTGAACAACAAAGAAAAATGTGATTTTTCCAAGGAAGATTCAAATCTTTACACATTTTAAAGCTCCACTTGAATCAATATGTAATAGGCCACACCACTGACTTACACTCCATACCTGCTTGTGTATTAGACAATTATCATGCCAAGAGAATATTTTGCTTTCATTTTTACTTCTGGCTCTGTCCTTGTTTCTGCAGAATGCATTGATTTAAAAGCCAGTGACCTTGGCTAATTTGTGGAGGACAATTAACACTCAAGCAAGAGTGTTTCAAAATCCAGCTACTGGTAATTTGCCAAAAGAAAGGACAAAGTCATAAAATGCACATTATGGTTGAAAAAAAGAAAATAAAAGGAAAAAAAAGAAAATAAAAGAAAGAAAATGGAGCAGTGGAGGGCAAGAGCTGCCTTCAAACCTGTGAAAGGAGAAAAGACCAAGATAAACTGAAGCAGGTATCAAATACACTGAATGCCTAAGCATAACTGCTTATTGGTTTTTTTGAATGCTTGACAAACTTACATGGGAATCTGGGAACCAGAGAATATAACAAACATAAAATTGGTGGTTGCTTTTATGTTTGTGGTTGCTTAAAGAATAAAAAATGCCATGTATGCAGCAGAAGCGACCTGATGAAATATGAAAAATATGTTACTATTTAGCACTATGATCAATGTATTCAAAGTATTGCTGGCATAAGTATTTTCTCTCTGCTTAAGCTGGAGCAAAATACAAAAAAAAAAAGAGAACAAGAGATTCCCCAAATCCACCTCTATTTCTTCTAAGACTTAAATAAAAGGAAGACTTCTTCAACAGAACCATAGGCTAAGTCCACCTTTCCACCTCTTTTGGAAACCTAACTTTGAACTTTACTATCTTCATGTTTGCTAAAATTATTCTACACACCGGTTTTGCCTGAACTACCTTATTAGAAATTGCTAAAGAAATTGAGCTGCTTTATAAAGTACTTAAACCACTTGCATATCCTCTCCTTTACATGGGTCTTACAGATCATCTCAGTGGTGAATAGGTCATACTCAAGTTTTAGCAGGGGATGGGCCAGGGAGGAAAGGAACAACAGAAATTCTTTATGGCAAAGGACCATAATTTCAATAATAACTTGGAAGATATTCATTTCACAAACAAATCACCCTGGATGGCAAATCCTTCACTTAAGTACATTATAACTAGTCAAAAGCACACCCACTTTGAGAGTATAAAAATATTCTGAGACTGGCTACCCACATATTAACATCGTATATTACAGTTGTTTCAAATGAAGATTTTTCAAATTACACCAACAGGATTTTTTTTATGGGTAGTTGTATTGTGCTGGAGATACACCTTGGAGAGCAGACACTTCAGTGGAGAAGGCTGTTGTGAAGGATGACTTCCCTCTACCTTTCGTTTTTCTTTTAATTTTTTCTTAGTCAGCAGAACTCTTTAAGCTCATCACATTACATAATTACACAAGGCAAAGCAGAAAATCTGTGCATTCAGAATGCTCATACAGAAACTAAAGACTGGGCCCCTCAGTTTAGGAAGGACGTAGAGATGCTTGAGCACGTCCAGAGGAGGGCAACGAGGTTGGTGAGGGGCTTGGAACACAAGCCTTATGAGGAACGTTTGAAGGAACTGGGATTGTTTAGCCTGGAGAAGAGGAGGCTTAGAGGTGACCTTATTGCTCTCTACAACTTCCTGAAGGGAGGCTGTAGACAGGTGGGGGTCGGTCTCTTCCACCTGGCAGCAACTAACAGAACAAGAGGACACAGTCTCAAGCTACGTCAGGGAAGGTATAGGTTGGATAGTAGGAAAAAATTTTCTCTGAAAGAATAATAAAGTACTGGAATTGTCTTCCCAGGGAGGTGGTAGAATCACTATCTCTGGATGTGTTTAAAAAAAGACTGGACATGGCACTTGGTGCTATAGTCTAATTTACATGTTAGGGCATAGGATGGATTTGATGAGCTTAGAGGTCTCTTCCAACCTCATTATTCTGTGATTCTGTAAAGTCTGTGGCTTTTAATACACCCCCAAATGAAAATGGAGCCCAGCAGTCCCACTTCATAACCAATAAGAGGGCGGGGCAGAGAGCGGAGAGACTTTCCCAGAATTGTGCAATGGTTTGTTGACAGAAGGAAGCAGAATCCATGGCTCTTTGCAGTACTCCAATGCCTTTTTCCTTGCCTGAACAAGTGGGCAAACTGAAATGCAATGGAGAGCAGCTTGCAGTGATCACTGCTCCTCATTATCCTGTTCCCTCATAATCATCCATTTAATTTGCAACCCAGAAATGGCAGCAATGGGAAGGGTAAGATCTGCCTTGCAGTTTGGACACAGAGAGTAGACAAGATGTGAAGACTGATCTCAAGCCTCCTTGTATTGAGTTGCAATATAATCTGGCACTTTGGCAAAAACTTCACTCTCCAATGAATTGTCATGGACTACAGCTTTATAACCCTGAGGAGAAAAGTCACCAAAAGCTTTTTGACAAACCTCAAAACCACTGTCAGTCCATGACTTACATAACCCTATTGAGTACCAAACCTGGTCTGCAGCAGTGTTTAAATCATGCAGGTCTGAACAGTAAGAATAGGGGAACAAGGGAATGAAACATTTTTAGAAAGAAAAAGTGAGAGAATATGAGAACATTTACATTTTTTTCTCACATTGCACACTTGCCTCCTCACTTTGCCCTCTTTGGCAGACCAGTTGAAAGGCTTAAAGTTGTTCTTTTGGTCCAATTGAACTGCTACTTTATTTTCCTCACAGCAAACCTGGCAATATCTGAATTTTACAAAAAGGAAAAAAAAAAAACAACAAACTGAGATCCTGTATAATCCCAGAATAGGAAAAGTATTGGAAGTCTTAACATTTTTTTCATTTAAACACCTGGGAAAAGCAGTTCCAAATTTTTAATTCAGCCTTATGGTAACAATTGCAGAAAGAGTGACTGAAACTGAAACTATTCTTATTCTGAACGCTTTCTTATTGTTCAAAACTAACTTTGTCTTACCAAGTAGATGTAAGAACATATATCTTTTATAAAACTAGACACAATGCAGTTGCCTTCTCTTCCAGGGGGGTGGGATATTCACTCATCCGTTTAGTAACAAATACGGGCCTAAAGTTCATTTTGAAGCGTTAAGCTTTATCCATGGCTTTCTCTGGAAAAATTCTCCATTTCAGTCTCACATTTTTGGCTTCCAAAGAACTGAACAAGTTGCTAAAGTTTTTGCTTAAGCTAATAAACCAGTCGACTGGCACAATTATAGAACAAAGTCTTGGATTTCTATGCAGCATCTTTAAAACTCCAACTTGCTCACAAGGACAAGAGCAGTCACGATGCAGTAACTTAGCCCAAAATAGGTATGCAAATGTTGGCTGTACTGGATCACTAAGTCATCTGCTAGAGGGTCATTTGCATCTACTTAAACAGAACAGGCTTTACTGGGATGCAGACTGATTTCTTAAATATCTATTAGGATCTAGGCAGGACAATTTTAATTTCTTAATGGAAAAGGTCAAATTCTGCAATCCACACACTACTGAGAATTTTGAAGAGCTAAGAACAGAGCAACATTAAGAACAGCTGTATTCACATAATCAAATGAGTCTCCAAAATAAATGCCATGATCACTTTAAAGGCAGATGAGTTATCTAATGTACTTGAACGTGGGAATGCAGCTCTCCCTGCACTTTAACACCCGAGCGCGTAGCAGTCAATCCAGGTGAACAAGCTTTCTGCACAATTAGAATCAGAAAGCTTTATCAAAGCAAAGGTTTTTTTCTTCCTGCAAAGACAATAGACACCACCCTGAAGTGCCAAGCACAGCAGTTTCTGTAATGAAGTACATCTGCCTGCCTGTGATCACCACTCCAGGATCTGAAGTCTACGTGCTACCAACAAACAGCCCCGCTACAAAAAAAGTTTGATTGAAGTATTTTCACTATGCACAGTTGTGTCTGGCCCTGAATCTTCTCCCAGCTCTGGTTCATGCCGGTATTGCAATGAATCCATTAAAAATAGTGGAGTTACAGCAACACAAGCCTATAGTCCCCCTGCCTTTGGTAGAGTCATCTGTTGAAACAGAGGTATCTCCCTTTGCTGGTCACTACTGAGACCAGCAGAAATCCATATGTGCCATAGAAATGGCCAGTGCAATTACTGCTGAATTTTCAATCAGAAAATTACAGGTGTGGATAAGACAGCTACAGCAGCGACAGACCAGGCACCAACAGCTTTGTACCCCTTTAATATAAAAGTTTTCCATAGAATTATCTTTCTTAAATTTCTCTGTGGGTCTTGTGATGGGCCATTCTGTGTAAATACTTCAGCAGGGCCTTTCTTTAGGATGGTGATGTCTGATGAGGTGGAAGAGGTATGGTAGAAGGGGGAGATCCTGGACACAACCAAAGCAATCTGAGACTTTGCTTTTCATTGTTGATTGGGAGCTGACCAGGAGAATGCTGCTACAGGTTTTATCATCAGTGTAGTAAAACTGTAACTAAATAACCAGTGCTAAGAAAGTGTAAAGTAAATGCCAGTGTACATCAGTCTTAAAAAGAGACTCTTTAAAGTATTAGATAAAGTATTGACATAGCTTTTTTACATATCAGTATGTTTTTGTTTCCCTAACAGTATTTCTTTTTGCAGCAAATATGTATTTGTATGAAATATATTCAGCATGCAAAACCTAAATGTGGAACATATGTGTCTGATAAATAGCCTGTTACAAACTTATATTTCAGGATTGTTCCACTTCAGTTTACAATTTGTTTTATGTTCTTTTGAAACTGTTCTGTTAAAACTGAGATTAATTTAATACACATTTTATTAAAATTGTTTGCAGTAGGGTAAGACAAAATTATGAAGTACAGAAGACATCGAAGCATTGAGCTGCCTATAGTGTTTAGGACAACTAAAAACAAAGCATGTCAAACTACAAATTCCACAAATTTCCTGATTTCCTGGCACCAGTCACTCACCAGGCACTAGCACCAGGCACTCACCAGGCACTAGCATGCCTCAGATGCATGCTAGAGTGAAAGGTCTTTTATACAATTCAGTCTTTCTTAGACAATATGATAGGTACATCATAGAATTATTTCCATGAAGCCACTGTGTTCAAACAATAAATTCTCAGTCCAATTAATTTTGTAAATATGCTGGAGCTGTTCAAGGGTTCTCTGAGCTCATGTGATGGGAGTGATGGCCCTCAATGGTCAAAAGAAAGGAAAAATCTCTGCTGGGATTTTTCCATCTGGTTTACATTGCAGTCCAAACTTTATGGATCAAAGAAAAAGCATTTTCTCTTTCACCATGTTATCTAACATGAGCCAAAATATTTTTGGGTCTGTTCACTGGAAAAGAAAGAGAGCAGCACTTTATGGAAACTATCCCTATTTTTATTAGTTTCAAGTCACTTTTTAAAGTCATAATGTGTATTAATGGACATGGGCATGAGCCATGTGAATGCTGGTACAGAGAGCTGAACAATGAAATCTTTGCTCCATTTTTATTTGGTTCTTAGAAAAGCTGTGACTGCCATTCCTAGAAAGATAATCACATGGCCACAAGCTTAGAGGCAAACATAAGCAAATTTCTGGCTTTTTGCATCCACAAATCAATAGCAGAGCTACAAATTCTTTTAGCTGTAAGGCTATCTAGCCTTTAAGGCTTGGGCTGAAATACAGGAATCTAGAAGGAGTTTAGTCATACAGAGCTTTGACTTGGAGCCTTCAAAGCCAGACATGCTCTGCTTTCTTTCCATTCCAGACACTTTCTTCTAATGATTCCTAGTTATATCAACAACCCCTCTAAGTCATAAGTTCTGGTGCTCACTTCTGGTTAGCTGGCACCTAACTTTGCTGCCAAGTTAGCAGAGTTGGGGTAGGGATAGAAAAAAGACTTCTAAAAGAGAGAGATAAAAACAAACAAACAAAAAAATCCAGTATGCAAGAAACATGGACTACTCTGAACTTTGCAGGGATGTAACAAATGAAATTATAGAATCATTTAGGTTGGAAAAGACCAAGCAATAGGACTAGAGGAATGGGGAAGTGACTTATGCACAGCAAGTTTCACCTGAATATGAGGAAGAACTTCTGTACTGTGTGAATGACCAGGCACTGGAACAGACTGGCCAGAGAAGCTGTGGAGTGTCCCTCACTGGAGACATTCCAGAACCATCTGGATGTAATCCTGTGCCATGTGCTTTAGGATGACCCTGCTTGAGCAGGGAAGTTGGACCAGATAACCCACTGTGGTCCCTCCCAACCTAATCCATTCTGTGATTCCATGATCATGAAATTCAACCATAAACCTAACACTGCCAAGTACACAACTAAACTGTGTCCTTAAGTGCCAAATCTACATGCCTTTTAAATACCACCAGGGATGGTGACTCCACCCTTCCCTGGACAGCATGTTCCAGCACTTAACAACTCTTCCAATGAAGAAATTTTCCCAGTATTCAATCTAAACATTCCCTGGTACAACCTGAGGCTTATTTCTCCTGTCCTGTGACTTGTTACCTGGGAGAAAAGACCAACCCTCATCTTGCTATGGTCTCCTTTCAGGTAGTTGTAGAGACTGATAAAGGCTTCTCATAGCCTCCTTTTCTCCAGGCTGAATAATTCCAGCTCCTTCAGTTACTTCCCATATGATTCTTCAGCAACTTTGTTGTCCTTCTCTGAAGGACACTTGAAAGACCACTCTGACCACTCTGAAGGACCTTCCCTGAAGGTGCACTCCAGCACCTCAATGTCTTTTGTGTAGCTACATAGTCTTTTTGTGACAAGGTACAGAGTTCCAAAAAGAAACCCCACTGCCAAACAAAACACCTTGAAACCACATAAACAAGCATGAAGCAGCCATAGTTTTTGTATTTTTTTTCTGTCTCTTAGGCATTAGAGAGACTTTTAGTAGCTATAACTTTCCAGAGAATCAAAGTGTGTCAGCTGTGCAGTCAAACACTTTCTTCTTGACTGCCTACAGTTGTTTAGTCACATCAGTGTTTTAATGGGGATCAGAAACTCAAACTTTTTAATCCTTGCTGGATTTAAACCTAGAAGAAACAAAGATTAATTAGATGTACAGATAGTACCTGTCAGATCTTGGTGGAAGATCAGCACAGGCAACTGAGTGTGCTTATTCTACAAAGTCTGAAGCAGCCCAACCTTGCAGGAAGTAAGGAGCACACATGGGAGCAATGCAGTGTCCAACTCTTGGGAAAAAGTTGTCTGTCTGCAGGAAAACCAGACATTTTTACACCAGTCTGTGAAAAGGAAAGAAACTATATCCTAAGCTCATTCAAAGTGTACATATTCCAAATAAAGGAAAATTTAGCTAAGGAAAGGAAAAATATCAGAATTCAAGAGCTAGATACTTCCACTGATTGGAATATTATGTTGGATTTAGATGAGATGATTATTACAAACAGGACATGACTACATTGATTAATGTGACATCTGAATCTAAAATAAAGATTTTGCATAGAAAGTTGATTCATGTGGAATACAGATGGGTGACATTTCAGGCAACCTCCCTGTAAGGGGAAATAAAGTTTTGAGAAATAGAAAAGTTTGCCTATGGAATGGCAAACTTGCCTATGGAAATGGAAAATCTGTTCTGGTGTTGAAAACATATCAAAGTATATTTTCACTTAAAGACATTATAGTGCAGAGGATGAGAAAACCTCTTGAAAACAGGAACCATTTCTGTAGGAGGAAGAAAACAGAGCACAGCTGTGCGCTATAGCTGATGTGCTATAACAACAGACTGCTACCAAGAGGAGAAGGCCATCCTTCCCCATCTTCCTTGGGGGCTGCAGCATCTGCTGTCCTCCCATGCATCAGTCCAGCTCCATCCGTTCGGCTTGCTCGCCTCCAACAGAACAAGCTGCTGTTGTGGGGGATTAGTGTAGTGTTGAATTGTTCACTGAACCAGTTCCTGCCTCGACCAGATATTTAGCAGCTGTAACCAGATTGTGCACAACAGAGAATGGGAGGGAGAAGAACACGTCTTCTGGTGGCAGCCAATAGTTACACCAAGTTCTGGACAACATAAAACTTGGTGTAGGCAAGAGGACACTAAAGTAAGAGAAATTGCCAGCAAGTAAAGAAGTGCCATAGACACTCCATTACTGTCTGCTTTTAAGTGTTAGAAAACTTCTTTAAATAAATCCATTGCTGAAAACTTGGTTTAAAACAGAAGAGGCATAGTGAAAACAGTCTGAAATTACACGTACTGGTATATACAAACAAATGTTAAATCCATGGTACAAGTCTGGCCTGGGACTTCTTGGTGATGTTGATCCTGGGTAGTGGTTCTGCATTACTCATGTCACTATCCAGATCACCTAAAGAATATGTGATACATAAATTCTATATTTAATTGTTGCCCTGATTTTTAAAAATGTTAAGTTTTCTTTTATAGTTCTTTTGAAAGTCTTAAAGTTCTCATAAAACTTCTTCAGCCTTCTGATCTGTTTACATATTTCTACTGGAGTTCTCATGCACTGTTCATGAAAATAATAATTGTTTTGCATTCTTCTTTGTGGGAGGAGAGAATTGATGGACTGTTGGTTTGATCAATGTGGCTGGAGAGGTGGTAATTCCATCCTCCAATCCATGGTCACCTCTGGAATTCTATAAATATCAGATGCTCGAATAAAACGCTCTCTTTTTTGGCCTTTGAACTTCCCAAGCGTTTGGGTACTTACTTCATGTCCAATAGCGACATTTAATACCTATGACAAAGCAGCTGAGTATAATGTCACACATTGGATCACAATTTGATTGTTATGTTTTGTGACAGCTGTGATTTGAATTATGTAACTTCATAAGCAGGGAATTATAATCAAGCTGTCTCAGGAAAAACAGTGTCAATATTGTTCAAATAACATTTTAAAAACCTGATAAGCTAAGTTTGCATAGATAGGGACTATTAACCTGCAGGACAGCACACATGGGACTATCACCTGTTGAAATCCTGGGTAATAGAAGTCTTAGAAATAGTCCACTATTGCTGAAAATAAGAGCATTGTAAGTTCTTGCAAATACAATGAGAAATAGTGAGACAAAGGAAAGCAATACAGGCACAGGCCTATGCACATATATACTATCAAAAACGTAGCCCTCCATCCTAGAGGCCTCTGTATCTTACAAAGCTGCTTCTGTGAGTTGGCTGTTCTGGTCCTGGATACAACACAGGCCTCTGTATTTTAACTTCTGCATGGCACTGGGCTTTAGCTTCCAAAAGTAGTGTGGGAATTGGAGCAGCTTTTCAGAGTAAATGGAACAATGACTAGTGACAGAGAGGTGTTGCAGAAAAAAACCCCACACCTAAACCAGATGAGATTGAGATGAAAGTCAGTGTGGTATTGAAGGTTGCATAAGAGTTAAAAACATATAGCCAGCATTTAAATTCTGTGCACCTGTGACAGGAGCAGGGGAACATATAATGTGAAGCTTCAGGTTTTTGTGAGTCCCTGGGCATGCACATATTATTACATGCTGCAAAAAACAGCAAACCATGAATCTAGAGAGAAAGAGCATTTCTCTGGCAGTTGCAGCATGTGCTAACTTCTAAAGGAACTCTATAATCCTCAGTGGAGAGGCAGAGCGAGCCAAAGGAGAAGAAAAATTATATCTGAGAATGGCAGTGAATGTAGGTGGAACTAAGAAAATCTAGCACACTTATTTAGTATTGCTTCCCAATAGAGCACAATCATGATCATCTTGGGGTGTGATGTTTTGTTCAGGTCTCGAAAGAGCAAAATACAGGAAATAAAGGAAAATGGAGTTCTTCACTAACCCCAGGATTAGAAGATTTAAAATAACTCATAGTGTATTGAATGTTAGCTCCTCTGCTGCTTATGGAACTGCAGAAGAGAGTTTAATGTATTCACTTGTTTAATGAAACTGCAGATGAATATATTCTTCTGTCATGCATACAATTAAACCAAAAATGTGTAGCTGATTGTGAATGGTTACTAATGAGACTAATAATTACCTGCCATATCCATTTGAGACAGGCCAGCAACTACATAGTCTGTCTTCTGGCCAGATATGTGAGAGTAGTTTACAATCGGAAAGGATGTCTTAGGAAGCATGATTCTCTTAGAGAAAGTTGGCAGTGGATAAAGAGGCAGAAGTTTAAAAAAGCATTAGATATTTCAGACATGTAAACTTTCCTTGTGAGGGCAGTTTACATTGCCTGATATGTCCTTTTGTAAAATATTAGCTTTATTGGCTAGAGGCCCAATCCTCTGGTCACATTCAGAGACAGCTCTCATGTGAGAACAGACTGAGACACAGAGGATAAGCATCAGCTCTTGATGTGTGTATCTTGGATGATACAAAGAGCAATAATAAAAAAAACCCAACCTCATTCTATGAAATAAATATCACTGCCAGCTTATTGCAGATACTTGTGGACAAGATGCTCAGCAGATGTCCAAGTTATATATAGTGTTACTGGCTTCAGCAGCACAAACACAACTTATCCTGTGCAGAGCAAAGCCTTGAAACTTCATAGTTAGCAAGTTTAACTTCTGTGGAGGTTTGAATGAATAATGCTCACATTGCTGAGTCTTTTCCAGAGAGCAAAATATGGGGCTAAACTAAATATTTTTAAGTTAAATGAATGACTGCCCTCCAAAAATAGGTGCTTTTCACAGAGTAGAAGTTTACCTCTTGTTTCAGCTAAAAGAAAACCTCCCAAGTCCAAAACTTCTCTCCAATAGCCCTACATGAGGCTGATCAAAACATATTCCTGTATATCTGGATATATAGCTGGCCTGCTGTCATAACTTCTGTTTTCTGTTGCTGAGGAATTTTATTTGGCATGTGAGGTGGTTGCTAGCAACCACATGTGGCATCCTTGCCTCATAGGAAGGGCTTTGTGCAGAGCTGTGCTGCCCCATCCTCAGATGGCCCCGAGCAGTGATGTGGGCAAACTGCAGATTTCATGCAGGTGGGCTCTGGGCAGCCACGGGGACTCGCCACAGGTGAGCAAACCAAGGAGCAGCTCAGACTGTCCTAAGGGAATCCCAGAGAGTGCTGAGAATCCCTCCCTCTACGAGCCATTGGACCTGGCAGTGGGACCTGGCACCAACTGCCAGGGAATTTATGCCTTGGAAGAGTTAAAGTGCACTGACGCAATTTCAACCATCCAGGGCAAGAAGCCATTTTTGTGAATTGTTAAAAGCCTCACAGGGGTGGAAGTCTGCAGTTTTTGATGGTACCTGGCTGCCCAACACAGGGAGGTAACACAGCTCCTCACTAGGTGACACACGATCCCACAAACTGTAGAGCAGTCCTGGCAGCAGAGCTGCTCCATGACTACCAAGGCAGGCCAGATGTTTGTGCTTTACAACCTACAATAGCAAAGACATGAGGCCAACTGACTGCAGGCAACAACACCTCAGCATCCCAGACCAGACTTGGGGTTTGTCTTCAGTAGACATTCAAGGTGCTTGTGGCAGTTTTCTGTTGGCTCTTCAAGACAAAAGCTTTTTCCCAAAGGACTGGTTGATCAAGCTGGATTACCTGCTTTGGGCTGCATCCATAAGATGACCTTCATAGTTTGCTGAAGCAAAAGGGATAATTTTTTCCTTTAGAAAATTTAAAAGAGGCAGTTAACTTCAGCCATGTATATCTACATTACAAATATATTTTTACTGCATTATTGAAGCCTGCTGCATAAATTACACTTTGCAATCTTTTGCCAGAAGTTCGGGGATAGACTAATTTTAACAAATCATCATCACCATCATCATCATCCTATCTCTTCCTTATGGGCTTCACAAATTTTTTGGGGATAAATTCACCACAGCAGTCAGGGTTCTATTTTCTAGCTTAAAAAAAACCCCAAACAAACCAGCAAAGAAACAAACAAACAAACAAAACCCCAAAAAACCCACCCCCAACCAACCAAAAAAACCAACACAGAATTATATAATTACATAACGCAGAAACACTTTTGACTCATTACTGTACAGAAAAAGAAAATAAAAAGCTCAATTTTAATGTGCTTAGAGTTCTTGCTTTGGAAAATTGCTTAGTACAGAAAACAGCAATGCAAGAAAAGCCCCTTTGGGCTTTAAGACATGACTCAGAAGCCATGAGATATTGCTCCCTCTGCAAACTGACACAGGCTGCACCTTCCCTTTATGGTGGTGCAGGTGAGACTGGCAGCAGGTCAAGGATCACTCCAGAGAACACAGTTAACCATGGAAACCACAGCAAAGAAGGACTCCATCAAAAACCCTGGGGTTAATGAGCCATGCAGCAGCACCTTGAGACTCTCATTTCATTCCAATGAATGCTTGTAACTGGGAATTAAAACCACCAGCAAAGCTAAAACCATGAAAGGAGGAAGAGATTTACACTCACCTGCATGGGGAATTTTGAATCCCTCATTCCTTCAAGACAGATTCTTAACTCACCCAGCAGGAACTGTGGTTTGCCAGGATGCCTTAGCCATACAGATTTTCCACATGAACGCCCACTGCACATAATTTGTACTCCATGAGCTGTATGTGTTACCACAGGTGGGATCTGCAGACAAAAAAACACCAAAGGTGAACCCCTATTTAAATAGTTTTTATTCACTCCTGCTTTTAACATGACCTTGGAGAGCATACTTATTCTTTTTCCATACTCATGCACACCTATGGGTTGGAATTTTCTTTATTCTGAAGTTTGTATTGTTATTTTTGTTATAAGGTCTATAAAAATATTTCAGGAAGCTGCTACTTTTTATGTTCTTCCTAAGATAACAAAAAAAAACAAAACTAAAAAAAAGCAAACAAAAAAACCAAACCAAACCAAAAAAAAAAAAAAAAAACACAAGAAAAAAAAAAAAAACCCAACCAGAGTCAGCTTTCTCTTCCTTTTTTACTTTTAACTTTGAGAAAACGAAAAAAAAAAATCAACAGGTGAGATAACTTAAAGCATAGATCTCTGAGTTTTTGAATTAAACTGTTTGCTCTTTCTGGCTTTGGAGGCTTGGGGTGCTGAAATTTGAAGCACTAGCTCCCATTTTATTCCAAAGCATTTTACCAGAAACTGTGGTAAGATCAATGCTGCTTTTCATGGGAATTCTGATTGTAGATTAGCACAAGAAATGCAGGTCATCTGGGGAGCAATGCTGTACAGAACTGAAGCATGAGACTGTCAAACTGTAAACATCATGAGGCTTTGCCAGAGGAGAGGGGACACAGACTCATTCTGCCCTGAGCTAGAAGGAAATATTCCTACTCTGTACGACAAACTATACCAAAATATTTTGAATATTACCATAAAATAATATAAAAACCATAAAAACAATCTGATTTAATGCTTTTCTGCACTTGCCATTCTGTGAAATACACCTTCAGGCTTTTCACCCTAACTGGACATTTTGCTTTTGAAATAATCTGTGTTTTCCAACAGACAGTTCTCTTCTCCATGAGCTCTAAGAAGGCCAGCTCATCTCCTTCTCCTTGGCAGAGGTGGTAGGATGATGGACTCAGCATTCCAGCCAGGAAGCTGCTCCCCAGAGCAGCTGGAGACGCCAGTGCATGTAATTTGCAAAGGCAAATAACAAGCTTTTCTTAATACATTTGAGAAAACATACCTCTAATCCCCATGGTCACATCACACAGTGAGCACTACCAACATGTCATTTAAAAGCATTTTTTAAAGGAACAAATGAAGAAAAAGCATAGCCAAGAGGTATAGAAATCTGTAACTGTAAACCAGCTACATCAGTAAAAGGTTTAATTCTCACAACTGGGAGAAGGGGAGCTTTCTACCAAGGCTAAAAACATGCTCCTTGTGGCAGCATCTTCGAAAAACATGACACTGCAAGGAATCATGGTTCCCACATCCTCAACATGGCTGAGCAGCCATCCAAGCGATGGGGCATCACACACCCAATTCCATGAGGAAAAAGCCCACAGAGTAGAGGTGTACAGTAACCACTAAAGGGCAGGGTGGGAAAGAGCTCTGTTAATGTGCTGGCAGGATAAAGATGGCAGTTGTTACAACCCAAATTACTTAGGCTTTTATGAACCTGGAGACAGAGTTTGACCTCAGATCTCCCATGGCAGCAGCCTAGGGACCAGAGCACTAGCAGGGCTGACCACCTTAACGTGACTGGTCTGAAGAAGGAATTTCCCTGTCTCAAGTTTCAAATCAGTGGAATGTCTAGGATTGTTCAGTTCAGGAAGATGTTTCTTCCCCTCCTTTACTTCAATTTCAATATAAAGTAAGTGCAAAAGCTTCCAGCCTGGAGACACTTTCAGTGTATAACATGTAAAGGTCTCTCTGGGACAACATAATAATTGAACACAGGGATAAGAAAACAGAGATAGGAAATCTGACCAACTACAGATGTCAGAAAGGGGAGAAGGGTTACTGACCTATTTTTTATTTGTGAGAATGTGAGCAGGCACAACCCACAAAGATGTCTTGTCTGCTTTCTGAAGAGAGTAATAAAACAAGTGTGATACAGCATTCCCTTATTTCCTGAGAAATTGAGGCAGAGGTGGATATTCACATGACCTATCTGCTGATGCCTACAGTAAGTCTTTCAGGATCTCTGTAGGTAATAGAGAGAGTCAGATGCATCTCCTGAGGGTCAGCCAGTTTATCTAAATTACACTCCTGCTATAAACCCCTTTCTCAATAAAGGAAGCATCTCTGTCTCCATTAATAATGCTTGACTTAGGAGTGTAATCAGTGCCAGAAATTTGATGCTGTTAGTATTACCAGGTTGTCTTTTCTCTTTGTAGTGTCAGAGCTGTAGAGCAGACTGATTTTTCTCTGATCTTTCCTAATGGTTTATGTCTGCTTTCAAACAAAAGAAAAGCACAGGTTGCATCTAGTTTGTGATTAAATATCAACACACTGATACCCGATATGCAAACTGCCAAGAGTAGTTTTACAAATAAAGACAAGCTAAATATTAATAAGCATGACAAAAGTCTTCTTCACTGGGGCCTACTCGCAGAAGGGGTGGGCAAGCCCAGGCCATCCATGGCAGAAACCAGCAAGGCAGCAAGTAATTTTCAAGCCTAAAATGAAGATAAAAGCTAAGTGGAAACATATAAAACTTCTCCTTTAAGCTACCTTCCTCCTAAGGAAAAATGGAGGTATTATCCTGACAAATGTTATTGTGAAAAGTCCTGTAGTATTTTTATTGTTAAGGTTTCCTGTGTTTAAAAAACAGTTAATTTTTTTCTCCTAGTTTAGTTTACCTAACACAAAAATATTTAAATATAGGAGAAGAAAAAGGGAAAAGAAATTAATAAAAAAGGACTTCAAGCTCTTGAAACATTTTTTTCTGCAGTGAACTCAGAATGACCGAAGTTCGTAACATAAGTTGAGCATGCAATATTTTCCACTGCTTACAGTTCCCTTCTGAACTTCCATTTTGTGGGAATACTCTTGGATCATTGCTGACCTGTCTTTGGAAAAGGCTCACTGTGTATTTTGGCTTGGCTTTCTTCCATTTCTACTCCTCTAAGTCTGTTCCCCATTTCAACATCTCTTATTGCCACATTGCCAAACACGTTACACAACCCCAGAGAAGCAATTTATAGGAATATTAGTAATTCAGCTGTGACAAAACAAGCACTTTTCCCTTTTAACAGATCATGCTCTCCTGGGAATCATAGTTATGTAGCTGTTTGCTCCCTTGTTTACAGCTTTGCACTGGATGTGGTATTTAACCAGGCAAACGACCTAAAGCAGCATAAACCTCTGAAAGCCAGCGCTCAGCAGCAGCTTTCAAAGCAGAACCTGGCTGGAAATATCCTGTGAAGACTTTTTCAACAGAGCCTGGAAGAATGTCATAGATGAGTATGTGCTCTTTCTATAGCCTATCAAATCAAACCAAATGTGTGTAACAGAGAGATCCTGATTCATTGTCCATAGCCTGAGGCAGCACCATCCTGATGAGTGTCCTCAGCACTCTGGGAATGTAACCCATCACCAAGTACAGGGCACTCTTAAAATGCCAGCAGATACAAGGGTATGAAGCTGCATAACTGAGCCGAGGACTGAATTGCCCATAAATTATAAAAAGCTTTAAAGGCTTTGATAAAAGTACTGAAATTCACAAGTGTTGCCTGAACTTGTAAACTCTGTTTACTAGAACACTGGCTCCCATGAGATACTCCAAGAGGCCATCAGTTTGCTAGGTCAAAGACCTTAGTTTTCAGTATCTTATTGGAAAATTACATCAAGTTAAATGTCAGCTTCTCTGGAAAAATATGGCCCCCTTTATGTGAGCTTAAAACCTGAGCCACATCAAGACCTTTTCATCCATCTCTCTCAAAAAACAAAAAGCTTCTGATTTGGAACATGAAGCATGTTTTGCTGACCCTCAGTTGTTCTTTTTACGCTGTTTCAAATATTGCTACTACTGCAGAAGAGCTTGTCAGATGGAGTATCTACCTGCCAGAGTTTACAGTCTGACACATTAACGTGAAATAAAATCACTGACTTTGAATTTATGCATTGTTTACAAGCTGCAGCTTACAGTCACATTTATTTCTGCTTGACACTGATAAAGACCTCTGTAAAAAAATTGGTGGTATGAATGAAGGACAGTAATTGCTCAAGCCATTTCCATGAATTCAACCTTCAAGTCAACCCAGAGAAAGCCCTGTAGCTACACTCTGCTCTACCATGATCATATTCATCCTCCATCATGCACTTTATATAACCTAACACCAAACTTCAGTGGACAATTGTGGTCAAGACAAACTCTCCCAGGAATGAGAAAGAAATCTAGCAAGACCCTCTGAGACAAGGAGCACAGCCAGGGGCAGAGCAGTGAGCTGCTGAGGCTGATGGCTTTCTGACACCTAGGTGGTGGTAAAGCAGGTCTACTAAAAGCAGCATGGCCACCCTCAGCTGTAACCACAGAAGGAGATGGTCTCACAGACACAAAATTACATTTTTCTATGTAAGGCTACCCAAGCAATCCAACACAGTTTTCACTTGGTTCAGTATCAGATTTTATGTTTTCCTGAGACAAATTGGTGAGCTCTACAATCTGCCAAACATCGACACCACATGTCACCACAGAGAGAACTTCATCAGAAAGACTTACTCAGATGCAGGCAGAAATAAATCTGTCACTGGTGCCATACAGTTACCAACAACATCCTCAGCCTGGGAACATGCATACAGAATCACACCCACACACCTATGCCTAGAGTGACAGATAGCATTCTCACCATGTGTCTGTCATTTCCTTTTGAAATCCTTGAGATATCACTGATGTCTTTTCTGGCTTCAGCTAGTGCCTACACCTCTAGCAACACATCACTGCATGGGCAGGGGGACATTTAGCTACTGGGTAGCATGCAGTCAGCAGACAGTGACTGTCCAGCCAGCTTAACTGGACATTTCACCCATCACCTCCTCATCTGAGCGTGTTGTCCCTGGTTATGTGCAGTTACTGCATGCATTTTGATCAGGGATCAGCAGGAATGTGTGTGTAGGAACAGTGTTTGGCATGATGGGCCCTGAATAGCTCAAGGGATCTTGTCCAGCCTGGAGCAGAGAAAGCAGTTTGTTACTGCACCACTGGGTCCATACACTGGGAGATACAAGCTTCTCTTTACTTGCCATCTCTTTCAGAAGTGAAGCATCAAAAAAATATATATTTTTAACAATCTTATGAGTAAAACTGAGGAGAAATGATGAAGCACAGGGCAGGGATGTGAGTGAGGGGCAGAGGGAAGCAGAAATGTAATAAACTGCTCCCCACAAGGCAGCCGAATTGTGTAATACACCACCCCCAGCTTCTAAATGTCAGCACTAATGAGTAGGTTTTCTCCTGCCTCTGTGAGTTTTCCATCTTTCCAGGGCAGAACTGAAGGCTATGTAGGCAGTAACAAGGGAATGAGTAGGCAAACCAAGTGACAGATATTTGTCAAAAAAAAAAAAAAAAAAAAAAAAAAAAGGACAGAAAATTCCCACATCCTCTTCAAGGATTTTAGTTGCTATAGAATCACAAAATAGTAATAGGCTATAAAAGCATTGTAAACCAATAACATTAACTATCCAACCTGGAATAGGGGTAAACAGGAGAAAAACACAAGACTAAGGCCAGATCCACAAGCTATTGGGAGCTTTTGGAACAGAACAAAATAGGTTTGAGCCCTCCTGTGTGAACTTTCTGGGAAATAATAAAGTTAATGAAAAACTGTCATGTTCAAACTCAATACTGAGATTTACTGATGGCTGTGCCAGCACAGTATGATTTGTCAATCTGTTGGCTAGCCCCAGCAACAAATACTTGGACTTCCTCTAGCAAGGACATTTTAACCACATTCAGGATGAAATACATCCTAATATAACAGGACCTTATTACATGTGTAATTGAGAAACAGGAATGATTTTTGGTTTTACCTTTAATAAAGGGGGATGGTATAGCAAGGATGTTTGCAGCATTTTGTTCTGCTTCAAGACACTTCCTGCATAATTAGTGCTCTTGCACTGTGAAACTACTCAATTTATACCTTCCCTAGTGAGCAGTGCCATGTAACCACAGCATTCAAGTAGCAAATAATAGTTTGATTGTCCATGCTTATATTTTCCATATTCAGCAGAGCAGATACTTTATTTCCATTACATTTTCCAACCACTCTTCGTTCATCCATGACAGACATAAAAGAGGATAGTTTATTCATACATTTCCTGAGGCCACCTCATTGCAAAGGTCATAATCTAGATTCAAGAGAAACTTTCTCTGTTGCTCTGAAAAGTGAAGGAGAAAAAGTGTCAAATGAACAATTCCATTTATTGCACCATCTATGAATTTGTGATAACAATAATGCAAGTCTATCTCCAAATCATCAGTTGCTCTTCCTGAGATGACTGACTTGAAAGTGAATACTCCTACTCAATGGTTTCTTTTCTTCCAAATAAATTCATAGCTTTTAGGTATGTTTGTCTTTCTCCAAGATCTCAATATCCTTAAGCAATGACTAAAGACAAGATTGCTGTTTTTCAAATAAGGCAATCTGGTGAGAATTCACCTCTCTACTCCTTTAAGTGCATTAATAGAAATAGAAGAAAGACAGAAGGTTCCCCGAAAATATATGGATAATACAAACCCACAGCAGCAGGTGCTGGCCCTTGTGGTCCCAGGGACTGAATGCATCTGTTTACTTCTGCGGAGCTCTGATCTCAGGTAAGTGAGGATCACTGACTTCACTTTGTCATTAAATCTCTGCCCTATCATGTTTCCACCAGCACTGTCCAACAAAAATATTGAAGAATTGTGGTTAAAAAAATTATTTTAACTTGGTTTTGTACTTATTTGCGGACAACCTACTTTAATATGGATTTTAACTTCCGCTCAGAAAACATTTCTAACTTATTAAAATTACCCACACTCAAAAAAACCCCAAAACCCAGACCCAAAAAACTATCCAAAGACCCCAACCCCAAAACAGAAAAACAGAGAGGACAGGGTGGGCTTTGCTGTCATTTATGCCTATGAACATTTGGTGGACATAAGGCCACTTGCTAACTGATTGCTTTGCACATTGTCTGCTTACGGCAGAAAAACGGAATCAGACAACACCAGAGAACATTTGGTTAACAATTTTTCCCAGTGGAAATACTGTTGGCTAGTCCAAGCAACACCTATATGAAAAAAAACCCACATTAGTTTCTTGATAATATCTTATCGACAACTTAGCAGTTAAATCTTCCTTTGGCATTTAGACTCTATGATACCTTTGCTGTTTGAAAGAAATTATGGTAACAATATAAACCCATGCAAGATGGAATTTTAATCAGAAGTGGATTAATAATATCCATCTTTGTTTTGTAAAAGGTCAGAAATTGGAGAGTTTTGTGCCAACCCACAAAGACATCATAAACTGAAGAACTGGAGTGTCAGGAATCAGAAATGGAGAAAAATTTATTTCAAAACATACTGTCTGAAGTGAAGAGCTGATAGCAAGGTTAACACTGTGAGCATTATGAAGCTCACATTGCAGAAATAAAAAAAAAAAAAAAAAAAAAAAAAAAAAAAAAAGAGGTCTTGTTTCTATCCACCCCCCAGCCCCTCGCTTTTGTAAAATCTGTATCATCAGGGAGTATTTCTCTCAACTGAGTTAACAGAGCTCCAAATAAGATCTAAAATATATTCGTCAATTTCCTTCACTTCTGGATGAAGCACTCACTTTCACACCAAGCTAAAACACAAGTAGCTCAAGAGATCACTAGAGCACTGACGCTTTTTAGAGAAATGCAGCATTCAAAAAAGGTGAAAGGTATTAGTAGATAAGAAATAGCATTAATATCCCGTACTTCTGGTATTGTTTGCAGTCTCACAGGTTTGCAGAATGGAAAACTGGGACACTGCTGATTGAAGCTTAACTCACTTCCAGATGTAAGTTATTGTTTTTATCACCTGTATCTCAGGGGAGCTGTTGAATCAAATAGGCACTTCTCTCACAGGGAAAAAAGACACAGTAGAAAAGTAAGAATAGCTATACTAGGCCAGACTACTGCATCCTCTAGCTCATTATCCATTCTTGTCCAGAGACCAGTAAGAGATGCTGAAGTCAGACTATCAAAACAGGCTAAGCACACAGTGGTGCTTTGCCAGAACACACTCCCAGCAATCAACAGCTTCAGGACTTCCCAAAGGAGAAGCATAGGCTCTTGTGTCCTAAGTGCTAATGGACTTTGCTTCTATGAGTTCCTCTAGTTGCTTTTGAACCTGGATCGAGTTTCAGTCCCCACTATGCCCTGTGGCAAAGGCTGCCAGAGCTTAGCTAGAGATCATGGAAGAAAATTCCCCTGCCTATTCTGAACTTTTCAACCTGTTTTTTCATTTGGCAGCATGTAAGAGCAGTGGAGAAAAAGGTGAATTACTTTTCCCTGTCTACCTTCTCTGGTACTCTTTATTTAATAGCTCTGTGTCATATTCTTTCCTCCTAGTAATTTCTTTTTCATGATGAAGACCTGTAACCTATTAACTCATGTCTTGGAAAGAAGCCACTCTGTATCTCTGATCACTGTTGCCTACCTTTTTTGTATCCTTTCTCTTTACTCATCCCTTTTAGGAATGGAGGATTCATAAAGTGGGCACACCATTGACTCTTACAGCAGCACCACTATTTCTCCCATTTTTCTGGTCTATTCCATCCTTAACACTACCTAATATACTTTTTTTCCTCTTTGATCCTCAGTGATCCTCAGTGAGACATTTTGACAGAATTGTCCAAAATTACTCCAAGGTCTTCTGTGATTGCCAATAGCTACTTCACAGCCTATCACTGTATATGTGAAACTGGGGCTGTTCTCCAAAGTGCACTACTTTGCTTTTATCAACTGTGTCAGATGGCACTTTATCACCTAGTTATGAAATGTGATCTTTTTACACCATTTTGTGGCAATCTCTGTTTGCTCCCTGAAACTTTGTCTATCATTGTCTATCCCTCTTTATCAGGTCACTCATGAACAACCTGGGCAGCACTAGCTCTAACACTGATGTCCAGGAGACTGCAGTGCTCTCCTTCCCTGCAAAAACCCATTGTCTGTACCTACAGCTCAAGTGAGATCCAGTGTATAAAGAAAAGCATTGTATGTAATTTTGTGTATTGCATAGTTTGTACAGTGCCAACAAGCACATTTCCCGTAAATCCCAGGTCTTGTCTGAGAGCTTTGTGCAGATGTCTTGGATATCATGGAGCATCCCAGGTGACACAAAGTGCTTATTTTTAGGCCACAGAATCCAACTCTTTGTTTCTGCTTCTTAATGAATTGCAGACTCATATAAGAACAATGACATTGCTTAGTAGATTTTTTTCCTTTTCAAGTGTTTGGTAAAAGCTGTTTTGGAAATTCAGACCTACTATATCAGCTTTTCACACTTGCTAGTAACTACACTACAGAAGTCTCTAATAAATTTCCACAAGATGAGATCCCTCTGGAAAAGCAGTGATAATTCTGTATCATACCTTATTTGTGCATGTGCCTCCTTGTGCGTCTATTTTTGACCAAATTTCCTAGAGTTTTCCTGATACAGATTTATTGGTTGCCACGTCCCAAACCCTCCTGAAAATCTGTTATATATCAATTCAATATATTGAATTTCAATATCAATATATCAATTCATATTGAATATTTAATTTCAATATACTGAAGTCACACTTGCCACTTTTTAATCATGTGGTACCAAGGCAGTTTTATGTGCTGTATATAAACTGAAACAATTCTACTTCTCCACTAAATGTTGGTGCAACAATGCTGAACTAATGTATCTTAGCAAAAATTAAATCATGAATTAATCTGTAACTCACCCACATGCCATGATCAGACCTGGACAAAAATGAGAGACGTGCTTCTAATTCTTGCTCTATGGCCCTTTTGCATTTAAAAGCTACAGCTATACCAGGTATTCCTCCTTAGGTAAGCACAATCAGGAGTTGGCCAAAAATAAGGTTCTTTTGCTCCCATGGTTTGTATCTAGTCCTTAAGCAGAACATGCTGTGGCAGCAAAGGGATTTTTTGGATGACCTTTGCACTGGGGCTATACTGCTATTGCCACATAAGGAAAAGGCTCTCACTCCTCACTGACATTTCTGTAACAGTATAGGCTGGACCTTCATTTTAATACTTTGCCATGGCTGTCCCAAGGGCCACAGCAACATCCCAGCTCCCTGCAGCTCTGTGGCCCTGCCCCCAGTTTCAGTCCTCTTCCTGTATTTTTCCCTTTACCTGTGTTTTCAAAGGAAACCAGCCCCAGCTGCTCAAATACCTGCCACTGTGCCCACGCTGGATATATACCATCAGTAAACAGGGGAAAGGCAGTGGGGTAAAGCTGTTTTAGAGGAATCATTGCTTTTGTCCATGAGGGAATCTATCTCCAGATATAATTTACTCCTTTATAGAGATCTTATTTCTCTTTAACATCAGAAGCAAAATCTCTTTCTTCTGTACTTCTGAAAAGATTTATTCATAGCCACTCTTCTGGTAAGATACTTCAATCTTGTGGTAATATTTAGACAAGGTCAGTTTCTGGCTAAATCTAATGTGTTGCTGTAGATTATTCTTATTCTTAGCCAATATCATATAAATGTATTAGGACATTTTCCTGGACTACAACATCTTTATAAATATTGGAACAACTACAGAATAAACAAATAGAAAGGCATTGCCTGTGGCTGACCTGTGATTTGGTGCTCTCTCTCAATTCCTTGCCCTTCATTTTCAGTGTATAAAAACAAACCCAAGCATCAAAACCATACGCCTGTCACTTCCTCTAACATTCTAACTCTAACACAATAGGAATGGAACAGAGCATGTAACGTGCCTTGAAAAGTGCCCCTGCATCAATACATTCATATCTGTATTTCAAAGCTGTGTTGCACAGATCTCCATCAGTCTAATGCTATTTTCAGCTTCCAGCCTTTGTTCCTTGCCTTCTTCTTCACCTTCCCCAATAGAAGGAAAATCTAAGATGAAAATCAAGCCATGCTGACTGTTCAGTAGGCTTCTGTGGCTCACCTCTGCCTGAAGATCCCAGTGCACAGGGATTGGTTTGGATTCTGCAAGGCAAATCACAACAGTGTGAGTGAGAGTGGCACCAAAACACCCCATCATTTAATGTAATGACCTACTTTCCTCCTTCAGCATTTCTCCCTGGGACTGGGGTTACTTCTGTGCTATGAGAAGCAGTAAGCAGCAGGGAGGGTGGAAAGAGACCAGACTGAATTTTTTAAGACTACAACACACAGAAGACTTCATGAAGATCTGCAAGATTTACCAGAGATCATTTGTGTCTTACTCTGCTCCCGCAGCACATTTTCAGGCACACACACAATCTTCCAAGGTGCACCCAGAGAACAAGGCCTAGAGCAGGTGGGCAGTGCCAAGTGAGTGGACAGCAGCTCCAGAGAGCTGCACAGCTGCTTCACCAGTGTGAGATGTGCTTGGGGCTGCTGTGGTGAATCCAGGCACCCAACAGCAAACTAGCCCACTTGACAAACACTGTAATCTGGACAGGAGCATTTGGTGCTTCGGGTGGTACAACTCTCATTTCCCCTTCAGGATTTCAAAAGTCTGTAAGATAATTTTCAGCATGGGAACGCTATAGAAATATCAGGTTATAGTGGCTGAAATGAAGCATTAGTTCAAGAGCATGAAATCAGAGATATTTTTTGAAAGTGGATATGGTTGACAGTATGCTATGGGAGGTTAAAAACCCCAAACAACCATAAGTGAATATCTCTGTGGGAGAGGTTGAGGATGAGGCAGGAGATTCCATGTAGGTGGATGCCTAAGCCTAAACATTACAAGGAAACTTGCAGATGTTTCAAGGTCTATTTCAATATGCAGAGCTCAAGCTATGAGTCTATATAACAGATGGCAGTTTCTGAGTCACTAAACATTATTATTTGGCAACAAATTTATGCTGTCTCAACCATGTCTCATGGGATTCTTGCCACAAACTGCTGTGAAAGTGATGTGTGTTCTGCAACATTCAATTGCAGAGTTTCTAAATCGTTGAGCAGAGTTCCATATAACTGTAGACACAGACACATATATAAATAAAAGATCTAAAGTAAACTTGGTATATATCAGCCTGAGTCAGAGAAATCAACACTGGAGTCCAGAGGCCCACCATTTTCTGTGTATTTCTGAATTACTAATGCTTGCACTTCATTACCGCCTAACAGATTACATAATTATTTTTTTAAGGAAGGTTTTGCAGAGATATTTAGTAAATATGACAGGGGAATTATATCTTAACACTAAAGTCTGGCATTGAAAGTAGCTTTCTCTTCAAGATATTTACATAAATAACAACTACACCCTATTTACAGACTGACTCCAACAGTGCTACTATGAGTATTATATGTCCTACTCAACAAGTAGATGAAAGCTCAGAAGGCCAGATACACAAAATTTTTAGGTACCTAAATGCTTCCTGATTTAATTTAGTCTGAGTTTGGTCTTGGTGGGATTTAGGTACAGGATCTGGCCCTTTGTATCTTTGCAAGGCTATTGGAGGTATTACTCTCATGGTTACAGGATTAAGAAGCCCCAGCTCCAGTCTCATCCTCAGTTTATTAGGCTACAGCCTTTTCTCAGTTGCATCAAAAGAGTTAACAGAACAGCATGTGACCTTTCTCTGATAAGGCTTTTTATCACAGCAGCCTCCCAGAGAGTCAGTCTCTACTTTGCACAGCTATTAATAGACAACATTCCTACAGGAACATAATTCACAGAGCTGCATGCACAAGACATGCACCAAAAGCTCATAAAGCAGCAAATGGATTACGCTCTGAATCAAAATAAACGAGCTGCACACACTGCACAGTGAAATGTTAAATACAAGCTCTCTACATAACAGCTACATACCTGAAACCCTAAAGGAGAGAGAAATGGTAGAGGGCAGACACCGGCCTAATGATTTGGTATCACATCTTGGGCAATGTGATTGTTATTTTCAACCCCTGGTAACTCCCTTCTGCCTGTTACACATTTTATTTCTATCCTGTAAGGACTGTTGACTAGGAATTTAAGGAAACCTATGAACCTATGAATTAGAGCAGAGGCTATTTAGAAAAGATTAGTACTGTGTTCTTAAATAGGGGAAGAAGAAATACAGAAAAGGGGAAAGGATGGCTTCTCTTAAAGCAAAACAAACCTTTAGAGTTAAAGCATCCCCCTTTCAGAAAGAACATCTCTTTCCTCCTTCTCCCATACAACGCCATGCAGTTTATTGAGTTAAAAGGCTGCCAAATGAAATACTTCTTTCTCAGCAATATGCCAGCGATATCTTGAGCGGATCACAATAGAAAGCAAAGCCTGCCAATATTTTTTGTAAGCAAAGCCATTGCTTGTAGGCACTTATGAATCTAGAAAGCAATAACTGCTTTCAGTGCTGCCCTTTAAATTGTCATTTTTAGCAGAAACCTGCATTTTTGAAAAACAGAACCAGGGCATAGAAAAAAAAAAAACCAGAACCAGGCATGGTCCGAGCTGGAGAAAACAATCTCCCTTTCCTCCAGGCTGTATCTGTCAAAACAGGGCAACAGAGCTTTGCAACCTTGACATTGTACACTGATGTCAAGGTGACTGCTATTATATCCTGTTCACTGTGCTAGGTATGGTAAGGGACCTACTCCATCAGTACAGATAGTAGTAGTAGTTTAAGAAATGAAACAGTTAAAGAACTGTTAAATTACAGCCATAAATAAAGAGATGGTGATGCTTGTGGACAATTAACATATAAAAAACTTCTGGATTTTGTTTTTAAAGTTCATGGTTTTCCTTACTATTTGCTTTATGCATACACCATTTAAAAATTGATCTGGTGATAATTCATAGAAAAAAAAAAAAGATCTGGCTGATTCAAGGAACAAAAAAGCTATTATATGGACAGCATCACAGCTTAATCATTGCAAAAGTATATGGAGTGAAATCCTGTTCCTTCTGAAATGCACAGGAGTCTATCATGAGTTCAATAGAGACAGGGTTTCAGCCATCAGCTGAAAGTATTTCTAAACTGTAAGATGAGGCAGCCAGCACAAAATCTTATTAGCTAACATCAAAAAGTACTTAGACAAAAAAAAATTCATATAATTTTGCTGTTGGAGGGGCTTGCAGTGAAGGCACATTAAATGCATTTCCAAAGTCAAGCTTTATGAGCTCTGCTTCTGTAACTGTGTAGACGTGCAGAATTAGATGCTATTAGAGCTGGGCCTTTGTGATCTTTTCTTCTCCTGTAATGTTTAGAACGTGTCCCTGATTTGCAAAGTGTCAAACAATCCTAGAGTTGTCAAACATTTTTCGATTTTGTAGAGAAGCAGACATTAACAGACATGAGATGCTCCCTAAGGATTTTATCTGCCCAAGCTTTCTCCTCCTCCATATTTTGTGCTAAGTAGTGATATCCATGCATCTCTGCTGGTATTCCACCTTGCACCTGAGTTTTGGCTAGAAGGAATATCAGCAATAGTTCTGCTTGTAGAGAACTCACTTCTTTTTTTTTTTTTTTTTAAACTGCTTTTTTCCCAGCAATCATGAAGCAGGACAAAATATCAATGCACAGGCTACAATAAATGCCTGAAGTCTAAAGAAATCTCTGAAAGGGAGGGGTGTTTTCCTCCCATAAAGCAGACTAAATAAACTGGAGCACATTCTTTAGCCAAGTAACATGCTTTAGTCAAGTAACATGCTCCATCTCATTTTAAGAGAGAAGCAGTGTAAAACCACCTCACCTTGTTTCATCACTACATGTTTTTACAGTTGTTCTGTTGCTGCTTCAGATGTTGTAAAATGCACCAGTTCAGTCAAGTGCTGCTTTAGCCTGCATGAAAACAGGCATAGGAAACTCAATACCCTTCTAGGGTTTTTTCCTTCCAAGTTCCCATCAGCCATCATTCCATCTCTTCACAAACAGCATCCAGATGTTAACAAACATACCAAACTTACTGGTTTTCAGTGGCACAACCCTTTTCTGTTTAGCTGTTTCTATCTTTTTATCTGCAGCCTTTGGTGATTGTTTGTATTTCCAGCTTACCGCAAAATATGTTGCATGAGCATCAACAAAAGAATTCTTTTAATATGAACCAAAACAATATTATTTTCTTCCAATCCAGGGAATAGAACCTTCATTTAAATTTATGTTCATTGGAGCTTTCACTAATATTTTTCTGGATGGGAAGTCAATGTGGAGTATCACTGAATGTTCCAGTTGGATTCCAATAGTGAACTTCTATTTTCAGAGTTCCAAACAACTCAGTTCCAAAGAGACTAAGGATCTTTTATATATTTTTGAAATGTGCTTCATTTGGTAGAAAATAAGTCCTCATGTCATGAACTAAAGGTTTTAAGATCAATACAGGTCTAATAAGGTTAAGAAGTTACAAAAGTAGAATATACTATGCCTTGCACAGGCTTTGCAGCATCACTGAACACATTAATGCTTCTACACTTTAAAAAACTTTCTGAGCTAAACTTATGGGCGTGCTGATCTGAACAAGGTTATTTTGGGTCTTTGCAAATGACAGTGAGAAAAATTTAAAGGAAATGTAATTATTTAGATAATGAAAATTATCATTACAGTCAGTCTTTAGAGACACCTGTAAATTCTGAGACCTGTGGGGCTGGATTTTGCATCAACACTGTCCTTGGGTCAAAGGAGCTCCATTCCAGGTAAATGAGAGAGAAAAGGAAGAAAGAAAAACAGGACTAAGAAAGTTAAAGCAAAGCAGTGACAGTGCTGTCTTTGAGCACAAGCCCTGTGCTCTGCTCCAGAGCAGCAAGTTAGAGGAAGAAAAATCCATAGCAAATGTCTTGGCTACACTTCCCTGCTCGTGCCACAGTTTCAGGGTTCCTACCTGTTTTCCTATGAGAGCATCCCACTTTCCCCAGAAAGTTATTTTTCCCCCCTACAATCTAGGAAAAAACTTATCAGCAACATGAAATGAGATTGCAATTCAAATGCAATAGATGCTCTGTTATGACAGGCTAGATTGATAAAGTCAGTTGCGACACAAGTGTGATTATGGGAAAGGCCTCCATTATTTTGGTGTGTTTTTACACAACCAAAAGTTGTGTACAAAGTGCTCTGCAGATGAAAATTTAAAGAAATAACGCATACAAAGTGATCTCTGACTGTATGCAGCAAAGGACCAGATGCTATTGGGTTACACTTCCCTGGACAGGCAGCACTGAAAGTTTGAACAGTACTGCCTCAATAAAAATGCAAGTTAAAAACAACTCCAGGCTGTAACAGTGCAGTTGCTGCTTATATTCCTACCCTAATTTATGTAACAGTGTTTACTACTTTTGCTCCCCAGGAGTAAGATTCCAAATAATTACTCTTTTAACTTGCAGTCTCCAAACTCTGTTCTTTTCTTTTCTAGAAAGACTCCATTAAGTCTGATTCTATTCACTTCCTTTCTAATTACAAGGTCTTCTGAAAACTTGGTCATTTATACCCAAGAAACAGTTTCAAAGGAACTCCTATGAGAAAAAGTGTTTAGAGGTGATTAGCAAAGCCCATGAAGATATTCAGGGGCAAGATCCAGGTTTAACTTGAGCTACAAGGAGACATTAAGCTTTTGTTGTCAAATTAGAATCAGAAACATGGAGAACCCACAAAGAAAACCAGCAATGTTCAGAAAATATCCTCATAGAATCATGGCTATAAACAGGAAAATCTCAGGAGTTCTCAGCAAGATAGGCAAAACCAGATTTTGCCTCCTGGAATAAGGAATTTGAACTGAAGTTGAACTGTTCCTACCACAGGAAGAAAAAGTGGGCACAAGTGGAATGCAGAGCCAAAGAGCTAGAAACTTTTGAAATTGGCTTGTTGCTGTCCTAAGCAGAGAAGGGGAAAGTTGTTGGTCCATAATTGTGAGTCGTACCTCAGATGCCCTATCTTCCTTCACCATGAGCACCCTGGCTTTTGACAGCTCCCAAGGAAAAAAAACAGGATTACGGCACTTTAGTTTGTTTACTTTGGTTTGAGCTCCCCAGAGCAACTCTTTCATTTAAAGCGAAGGTTCTGGGCACCTATTGCATTGAGTTTGTGTGCAGAAAGGTTTTGGTAGCAGGAGGGGCTACAGGGGTGGCTTCTGTGAGAAGCTGCCAGAAGCTTTCCCTATGTCTGATGGATTCCAGGGCAACTGACTGCAAGGTGGACCCACCACTGGTCAAGGCCAAGCCCATCAGCAATGGTGGTAGTACCTATGGGATTACAGATTTAAGAAGTGGGAAAGTCCCCTTTAACTGCAGACAGAGAGAAGAGTAAGAACATGTGAAAAAAAGACCTTTAGAGGTGACACTTAGTGGAGCCCCTTTGGCTTTGTTGCCTTTTTGGTGTTTGCTGAGCACTGGTTGAATCTTGTTTATGGTAGAAGTAGTAGTCTACCCCAGCACAGAAAGTCACTTTTCAATAAATCTATAGTTAGCTAGCTGTGTTCTGGATATGAAATTGTTAAGCCAGTTCCTTCCCCATTCTGTGTTATCTATTTCATATAAATGATTCATGAGGGTTGATTTGTTGGTTTGCTTTTTTTAAGAGTATGCAGTTATTCTACAAAGGATTATATAAAATATTCATGAGGTTCAGATATAATACACCTGCAGCATGGTTGTATTACCTACCAAGTCTTACCTCAGTTAGACTGATTTATTTATTTTGGCTGTTTTCATGTTTCACTCTTTCAAGCCATGTACCTTCTTAACCAAAGAAGTTAAGAAACTAAAGTCAATGAAGTCTTTCTCTTTTACGAAAGACTTTACCCCTCCAGATATTCACAGATCACAAATCCTGGTCTGATCAGAGCCAGATGGCATGAGTATGCCTAATCCATTATACTAAAGGTTTTGGAGGAGATTACTGAGACAGTAAAGAGCACACATCAAAGAAGAAAAGAAGAAAATAAGAAAAGTGTTCTTCTTGCTTGCACTGAAAGAAACAAACCAGCACTTAAAATGCATGCAAAATTAAATCATTTAATGTAATAAATTCTTCTCTTTGTAGGAATGCCAATGTTTAATGAATAAACAAAGTAATGTAGGTATAAGGAGACCATGAGATGATGATACAAATGAATGTTTTGCCAGACCCAAGTTTCATTTCTGCTTATCACTGCTCCCAAAGGGAACCAATTGTGCAGTTTTCATTCCACTATGCTGATGTATTGCTTTTGCTGCTTCTAGAAAGGAGAAAAAATAGAAGCTTTACCAATTGAAAATAGTTTTCTTCTTAAAAAGTGATCATTTGGTTTGTCTACTTCATAATAAAATGAAGAACATCCACTAGCCAAGGGCTTAATCAGTACTTTTTGATGAACTGAATGGCATAATGATGCTAAATAATACTAAATAAACATTTCTAACAATGTTTTTGAAATAAACCCTGAAAAGGTTGTTATAGAGTGACCTGCAATTATGAGGAGCTGATGGAGCAGACTCACAATAGTTCTTTGTCTTAGGAGACAGAAGGATAAGGAAAACAAAAGACAGCTTTGAACAATCAATGCATCACTACCAATGGCTACAAATATAGCAACTTCCCAGCAGTGGGAAGAAGATGGAAATGCTGCTGACCACATTGTGGCCCACCAATGTTCAATCCTCCCTAGCCTGGCAGGATTTGTAGCTTATTCTGGTGGTAGGCAGGTCTGTATGGTGCAATCAGTCCTCAAAAACTCTGCACAGCCATTAATCCCATACTCACCAGTGAACCCAATGGCATTGGAAAGAGAGAATGGCTTCATTCAGTTTACAGGCCAGAAATCTTCATGCACCATTCATAGACTATTTGGTCTGAGTGGCCACCCTTTTACTGGCCTACACACGAGTAGGATGAAAGAATAAGACCCTCTGTGCACTGCTCTTGAGTTTTAAACTTATGAACAGACTTCAACTTATAAATGCTCTCTCCATACTAATTCTGGGAAAGATTTTTGGAATACCAATCTGCAGCTGGGGTGGGAAAAGTACAGCTGAGTCACACTTTTTAGCAGTTACATAAACTTTTAAACTTTATTTCTATTAAACTATTTTCTGAATATGCGTTTCTCTTTTTTTTTCCTACTTGCTGATCTTGATTTGGCATTGTTTTTATCTACACCAGAATAATAGTGGTTCCTATTTTCATGGCAAGTTTTGCTTTCACATTTTTGGTAATAACAACAACAAAAAACCTCATACTGTTTTCCTGGCACTAATCAGCCCAATTTATCATGACTCCAGAGCAGACAAGTTGTGGCTTTGTTATGGGTACAGTTAAGCACATGCTTTTCAGTTAAGCATAATATTCATCCTGTCTCTCAGCTGGATTTCACTTTCAATATACACCACCTAAATCTAGAACAGCTTCTTGTAACCACGATCGGAATCTAGCCCAGCCAGTTAATTCAGGAAAGGAACACAAAAATACCATAATATTGTTCAATGTGACAGCATTGTTATAAGACATTACATGCTAAGATGTTGTGGGAAAGAACCTGCAAGTAAGTTAAGACTTTCCACTTTGTGCTGCTGCTTTGGTGGGGCTTGTCATATACAAGCAGAGAAATCTGTCACACCAAGTGGGTGGCTGGAAGGTCAGCTCCCATATGTGGCTGGGCACATTCAGTAAAACCAAATTCCCTCCTGGAATGTATATGCAGGCACAGGGATTGGCAGCACAGTTGTCCTAAAAACCTCCTCCACAACTGCAGCAGCAATTCTCACAGCAGCCCACACAGCTGAGGTGGGACAAAGGCCACAGCCTGACCTATTCCAACCCTCCTCTCACTCTTCTCAAGTGCCAACACACAGACCAGGGTGATGTTCAGCCAACAAAAGCTTGAGGCTATTTCTTACACCTCTTTTACAAATCCTGCTACTCAAAAACCCGTGGGCAAGTGTGAAAAGTGACAGCAATAAAGACAATGAAGAAAAGTGTCCTCATGGTAAACAGCCCAGCCTATACCCACACTGTGAAGGATCTGTCAGTTTTCATGGGGCAATGAGAACTGGAGTCATTTCAACTGATTTTTGCATCCTTGATGTTCCACATTACCCAAGAGCTCTGTTCTACTTTCTTTACTGGAACCTAACTTTATGTGATGCACCAGCACTTGCATTTCCAGTTCTGGCACAAAGCACTTAAACCTGCAGGTATCATCTGCTCCTCACTGTGTGTTGAAAACATGCTACTGGTGTGCACATCGAGTTTGAGGTTACTTTTGAAACTCTTGTCCTTTACCTCAGCCAGAAGGCCAACTTATCTCACATCTTGTATCAGAAATGGGGGTCAAATACAACTGCCTGACACTCTAGAACTACTTCTATAATTTTCCAGTACTGAGCCCTTACGACTCCACTAAGCTGGAAATCATGTGTGCTACTTCTACTTTGTAGGTTTTCCAAAATAGCTGAAAATAAGAATTAAATGAATCCTAAATGCAAGATAGAGAGTTCAGACTCATGAACCGTAAGATTTGTTAACAATTCTAGAAGGAATCACCCCACTTTGAAGCAAAACAAAGCTTACTCGTCCTTTCCATGCTTGATCAGCTGGGGCCACGTTAGGGAACTAGTAGGGAAGGAAAACCAGAGAAATCTCGGTATTATCACAGGGCTGACTAGAAAGGGAACCAAATTCCTTTATTCCTCAACTTTAGGCAATTACAACCTATTCCTCCTTTAATTCTCTCTAACTGGTAATCAGCCATGTCTTGCCACCCAAGAATGAAACTGCCCTACAAATATGTTACACACTAATAAAGGAATTTATTTTTTTTTCCATCATCTCTAACCTCCTATTTTAGGAAGTTTGGTTTGGCTTTATTCCCCTGCCCTCCTTGCCAGCAAAATTTGTTTTTTCCCTGCCCAATAAATTCCTTGAGTACATTTCAATTTCTTGCCATGCTTCTCCCCCTTGCCTATTGCACACCTGCATTTTGCACTTGTTCCTCTAATTATGGTTTCTATACTTTTCCCTAAAACAGGCTGCCATGAACTAAGTAACAAACAGCATTGCCTTAAATGCAAAAACAATGTTTAATGAAGTGAACAAGGAGACAAACTCCAAGGAGAGAAAATTGCAGCTACACAGCCCACACTGAGGAATGTCTCTAAATACTCATGAATAAACAAGATGTAAGGGAAGTAAGGGCATTCAGTCAAGGAAGATAGATAAAGTAACAGTTTCTTCGTCTCAACTGCTTGGCATTTAATTTATCAGTGAGATAGCAGCAAGCCTTGACTTTAGTACAGCTTGAGCCTGCAAGGATAACAGTTTGTACCTCTGCCTTTCAGGTGCCACAGTTACTTCTGGTCAGACAGTAGTGTGGGAATGTTTGCAGGGTTTTGCCTTCAGAATGAAGGGAACAAATTATGGCATGCAATTGTCATTCCAAGGTTACAAAAGTAAAGCCATGTAATTAGATTATTTATTGTTCTTTTTTCTCTAAATGGACACCAAGTAGCCGTGTACTTTGCTGACCAAACCTTCATCTTCTGCTCAAAAGAGGATCTTTGAACCTTTTGTTCAATAATACAACTCATCAACATATTGTAATGTATCTCACATGAATCACAGCAGCTGAGTAAGAGGTAAGGACCCAACACTGACATCTTATCTTCTCTTAAGAGTTAGGCAGTTGTAAATATGGACAAAGCCAAAGTTACAAAATTAGGCAATGAACTTCTCACCCTGCCAGCATCCAACTGGAAGAAGCTTTCTTCTTGGAATACAATTTAAATATATGTATGGATTCAATTAGCACCCGCCCAATACAAATGGTGCATAATTTACATTTACGTCAAGCTGCCCTGTAAATCTGATAGCTTTACAGTCATCTGCCTGCGAGTACCTTACCCGCCATTCTGACTGACTGCCAACATGTTTTGGCTATTTATGCAGTGAGAAACAAAGGGAGCTCTTTTTTTGGTTCCTATGTCCTTTAATTTTAGTTTTGGAAAGAAAGCTCGTAAATATTCCCCATCCCTCCTTCCCTGAAGTCTCTTTTAGAGGGAAGAAGAGGAAGGGGAGAAAGAATATGAGAAGAATAGCAGAAGGAGGAAAAAAAATGTGAATGTCTCAAGCATGTCCTCATGTCCTTAAAATGCTAGGAAAGAAGGATCACTATTGTCATTTCACTTCCCTCCTCCAGTTTTTCAAGCACTCCATGGGAGAGGAGATGATTACATGAAGAAGTGTATCAGGAACAGCTGAAGCAGGAATATTGATTGTGTCTGAAACATCAGATAGGTTTTCTCTCTCAGTGAGTTAGGAGTTGTGATGTAAAGCCCAACCATTTCCTTCTCCCACTTCACTGTTTATAGAGAGTGTTATTTTTTCCTAATGCACTGTAGAACAAGCTCTGGGGGAAGTGTTTCTCTCTACTGATTCTCCAGAGATGTCTACTAACAGCCATATTTAAGTACCACTTGTAATTTATGCACCTCTTGCATTAGTTGATCTCTTCTTTTGTTCACTAACTGATTCAAGGAAAGCAAATGAGATAAAGGCACATTGCAAACAACAGTTATTCACTGAGTGACAAGAACTTTGGCAAACTCAAGTTGAACATGAGACTGGCAGGGCAAAATTTCGTATAAAGATTCACTGCTGGGACACTCATAAGAAGATATGAAAATGGATTTCAAAACATCTAAAACATTTTAGAGTAAGTAACCACCAAATGAACAACAACTGAGAACTGTTCCTATTAGTGAGTAATGCAGCAGAATAAATCTTCAAAGGAGCCAGGAAAAATATGCTCCATGGCGTTCTTGGCATGGTAATGCTGGCAGTTGAAAAGGTAGTTGTAGGGAAGGGTGGGGGCTTTTATCTTTTATCCCCTTTTGTTCTATAGTCCTACAAAAAGAAAAAAAGACCCTTTTTTTTTCTTTTAGTTGCCGTCTATAGTTCATTTCAAAGTGGTTCATATATTCCAGGGAAAAAAACCTTGGGTGGAAAAGTGACAGCTGTAAGTCAGTAAATCTTCTCATTACAAATCATCACTTCTGATATGAATTAGAGCTCAGATCTTGCAAAAGGTCTGTCCTTATAATGAGAAGAAGCCATGAGTCCTCCTGCTCCAGAAAAATACTTTGGGGTGAGGTTTTATTTCTGAGCAGTGCTTTGTCTGGATATCCAGAGGACACAAGTACACCCAAGGCAAAGCACCTGGCATGAGTTCTGGCACCCTCACACCAAGTAGTGTGGTGTGTTCTGTAGCATACCTGGGACAGCAGCAGGACCTCCCAGGGTCACTGCTTCCACTTCTGTTTTCTTGCACAGATAATTTGCCACTTTCTACCCACAGCGTCTGCTGGTTGTCCCTTGTCAGATCCTCTTCTCAACCCTGAACTGAGAAGACAGAGGCTGTCAGACAAAGCATAAATCACCCTCTCACCTGAAGCTGCAAGTCTTGACCTTTCCACGAGGCAAGCACCTGAGCACTGCCTTCAGCTGAGAGGCCACTACAGTAGCAATCAAACAATGTCAGCTCATCTGGCCCAGAGTTCGGCAAAACCACATCTCTTGTCCCTTGCATGCCACAGGGTATCTTCTGATGTTCAAGGCTGCTTGCAAGGAGGCTTGATTCCACAGTCTGGCAAAGCTGGCTGTCAAAATGATTGTCTGGGCATTTAGCCTACATTTTCTATTTGTATTTTTCATGCTTATACTAATTTATGCATATAAATCAGCTATATGTATCCATTAGCTTTTCTACAATTTAACAGCCAAATTTCTTCTGAGTGAATATTAAAGAGATGCTAATAACATGGCAAAGATAATTAAACATTGAGCATGTTGCTGTGTAGCTAGCATTTTAAGGAGAACTAAAGCGGCTGTGATGGGATTTCATTTATGTGCAAGAAAACACCCTTAAAATAATCAGAAATACATTATTCAGAAAAATACAATATCAAACTATTTCAGCTGTCATAATGACAAAAAATCAAGCCATTTAACAATTGTATTAAAAAGCTTCAATTTATACAAGGAGGTAAGGCTTTTTCCTCTTATGCCCTAGATGAATGTGGTTGTAATAATGCTCTCTATTTATGATGGAACTGGATGAAGTAATCCAGTCTAAAATGGAACAAAAAGAGATAAACACGTATTAATAAAAGCACAGATAAAGCACATCAGCAGATACGCCAAGGATCTCTCAGCTGTCAAATACAGAGACAGCAAGTATCTTTAGAGTTCAGTATATAGCTACTATGAATGTTAACAGCAAGCACAGGCAGGCAATTTAAACAAAGACTAAAGCAGCAGGAAAGCCATACTGCACTGCCTCAGCTGCCTCTCCTGCTAAGGATCCTGTAACCTCCTATGAAAGTCTTATTTTCCTATTCTTGCTTTATAAGGTAGATCAAAGCCCGAAATACAATTTTCCATATGAAATGTGATTGCCAACTGTACTTTAACTCTGTTAATGTAGCACTGCAAAGTTCTATTTCTTTTTGTCATACCCATGTCAACCATTAAGCCTTTCCTAAGGCTTAATGTCTAAGCCTGTCTTCCTAAGTCTTTCTTTTTATAGATTACAATGTCTATAAACATTTTGAAATCTGAAAATAAACCTAACTTATGACAGCTTGTAGTTCTGCTCAAGTATCACAACAGTTATTCTGCAGCTGTACTGACCCTGGCATCTCATACTGTGCCTTCCAATAGCTGTGCAAACTTCAGTGGGGTTATACAACTTAAACATCTGCAATTTACGCAGTTCAGTAGACGAAATCAATACACAGCTGAATGCCTCCAAGCATCACTTAATCTAGGAAGAAATTATTAGTAAAATTAAGTATGAAAACCAGATATGGCTGTAGCCACAGAGGAGTAAGATCTGAAAATGGCATAGTGGCTACATTAAAATGGAGAAAAGTCATAGTTTAAAGCCATACTGGTTTTGAAGGAGAAACCAAAACTTGCCTCTGTTACAGCAATAGCATATAAAAAGCTAGAAAGGGATCCCATGATCTCAGTGTTATTGAGACATTCTGAATTTTTGGATGATTAAAAGAAAAACGGAATATATTCAATCAGGCTGACACACAGCAGTCCCAACTTCTGCAAAATTGCTCTTGAAATAAGATGCTGGCACACTACATTTGAGCAAAAGCAGACTTTCAGAATGGGATAAAGCACTGTGCCATTTAGAATGGAAGTAATGAAGATTAGATACATCTAACTATGATGTCTTAGAGTCAAGCAGGTTATATCCCAGCCTTTCAACAACCTTCCCTCTTCCAGACAGTCTGTCACCCCTATGACATAATAGGGAAACCTCCAGATGGGAGAAACATTTTCCTATGATGATTTTTACTACAGTCTAAAGATCCATTGCAGGGTTATTTCCACTGATTGCCTCCCACAGGTCAAAATAATCCAGTTAAGATGTGCATCTAAAATAAGTATCGCTGTCATACTCCCCAAGGCAGCAAAACATAAGGAGGATTTTGCCAAGATTAAAAACAAACAAAAACCCCAACTAAGACTAAATGTCAATATACAAAACCTGTTAAGCCCTGCATAAAAAGACTGACTTGAACCTTGCATCTCAAGATTTATGCTCCTAAATTTGGGTCTTTGATTCCTGAGTGAAAGATTTTCAAAAGTAGTGGTAGAGATGATGCTTTGCTTAAGCACAGCACCTTTTGCTAGAGAAAGCCATCCACAACAGCCATACGAGAAGAGAGTGCAGCTGCTGAGATGATGCCTTGAGTGGATTGCAAGGAGGGCATCTTCCACAGAAAAACAAAAGACAACAAATGAGGTCCCCATGGTTGTGACCTGCAGCCTTGTGAGATGATAGATGATGGGTACTCAAATTATAAGTTTGTACAGAGTATTTGTCTTGAACATACAAAGAACAGAACCCAAAGACTTTAACCTGAACTACAGTCATCTTTATAATCCTCACTACATACTTGGCGGTGGATCTTCAGGCCCTCTGGCTTTAAACTAAGAGCTAGAAAGCTCCCTGGCATGACATGTAGGAGTGCAGAGGAGCCAGATTTGATTTTTACCAGCTCCCTCCTGAAGCTTGCAGAAGAAGTAATGCAAGGAAATTCACATCCAAAGAGCAAGCATATCTCTTAAATGAGGTTAGAAATTATGCAGATAGTTTCATCTAAAAAGTAGAAATAGCATGGATGTCCCTAAGCTTAGGTGAGACACTAGCAAAATAAGTGTAAAAAATTGTACTGTTACAACCAGTTGATGTACTGTACCCACTCTCTCATTACAGAGCTAATCAGCCAGAGCCCAGACCATGAGAAACAGACTAATTTTGGACTTAAAGAGACACAGAGGGAATCTAGCAAGACTTCTTCCAAAAGCAGAAATGAGCAAGCTCATCTTTGATTTAAAGGCAACACAAGATTTTTTTTGTATTAGGAGAGAAAAAAATTATTACTTGTTTTGTGCTTTTGTGCAAAACATTAATAAAATGACCATGCTGTAGCAATGAGCCTAAATATCATTTTCATTAGAAATGTCACAACTATGTCTAACAGCAGGCTACAGCACAGCAATTGTGGGCCTAAATCATTTGCAATAAATGTAGATATGTAACAAGCAATTCCCATTAGCCCCAGTTAAGGACTTGGAGAAAAGTAGTGTTAAAATAAAACACCTACTGTGAAAGCTGCAGAATGAGACTGTGATCCATATTTAACAGTCTTAAATTAAAAGACACCAGAGGAGAACGGATGGTTGCTTGATGCAACTCTCTTTGCTAGATGGCTGAAAGCAGAAGTATCTGCACTGTTACAAATTTATGTTTGAGTTGGTGAGGATTTAGAGAACTGTAAACAGGCAAGATGAAACCCTGCATCTGACTAGGATCCCCAAAAGCCCTCAGTGTCCTGGGAATGATTTTGTGCATATGACTCATAAGACTCAAATATCTGGTTTTTTCACAAGATATAGATAACACTAAAAACCCATTGCAACTGAACTTGATGCATGGAGAAATTTCTTGTTCTAGAAAAAGTGTGAGATAATGAGGTACAAGGCCATTCATTCTATGAGATGGGCAAAAAAATTCTATGAGAAGGCCATGTTAGCTTTTACTCTGGCATGGCAGGGCACAAATAGACTTACTTGATCCAGCAGCAAGATGGCAAATGTTCCTAGGCAGACCAGAAGATCATACAACAAATAGCAGTGCATACCCCAGAGGGTAAGTGTAACAGGGCCTTAGGTGTTCTTACATGTCTGGAATTCAGCATCACATCAATGTGGATATTACATTATTAACATTTACATGTTTGTTTCAAGAAGCACCATGTAAGTACATTTTCAGTCTTAAGAGGAAGACCTGGTGGGAACCAATCTCCCATTGGGCAGTATTTATTATCTGGGATTGTGGTGTAGGGTATATCCCCAGCACAGGAGGAATTTTCAAGCTGTACGAGAGTCCTTGCTCTTCCTCGAGAGAGAGCCCCACTGAGCAGTAAGTGATGGGAGACAATTATCCCTATCCATTTCCACATGGCAAAGCATACAAGGACATCCTGCAGTATTAATTTCTGACAAACTCTGTTCAACAGCAAATAGAGCAGAATATAAGAAATCCGTTGCTTTGTTGTTAGGATAAATTAATTCGCAGAACAGTCAAAAAGCAACTTGGAGACATGTCAGTGATCTCCTGCCTTACAGAAAGCATCAGGGCAATAGAGATTTATATTGCAGAAAAAACAAACACAAAACCAAACAAAAACCTAACAAGACAAAAATAAACAGAAAAGCCAAAATAAAAACCAAAAAAACATGCCCCAGTGTAACACTGAGATGAGCTTGGCAGAAGAAATGAAGGTATATTTTGCCTAACATAAGAGGTGATGTACAGAAAATGATTTGGCTGGAATCTTGGAGTTTCCAGTTGGAAACCCAATCTCACATCTACTGAAAACCATGGAAAGACTTCCAGGCACAAAGCTAGGTGAGATGCAGACTGAATCCTTAACCAACTCAATGGGGAACAAGTTGGTAGATAGTATTTGTTTGCAACAAGGATTTCCAGGAAAAGTTCCCTAAAAGAAGGAATTCCTGTTGCAGGAAAATATTTTTCTTCACCGTTATAATTTTATTTTGATTTAATTTGCTTTTTCCTTTGCTTATAACTCATTCTTCTGCCTCAGTCCTTTCTTGGCACGAAGCAGAGATTGAGCAATAGCACATGCACCTCATATTTCCACTGCCACAGGTTCAACAAAGAGCGTAAATCATGGAGACAGATGTATCATGGGTGCAAACCTCTGCCAGCTGCAATTCCTCAGTCTATAAATAGCTGCCTCTCTCACTTACAGACAGCCCTTCCATTAAGAAATACAAAGTATCCAGCATTGTTTATTAACACTCATCAATGCCCTTCTGGTTTGCCCTCTTAGCCAGGGCAGGCATTTTTTCCACATAAAACACTGAGCATTGGGAGGCAATGGCAAGATCCTCACATACCACAGGCGCCTCACCACTCTACACCATGCCACAGAACTGGAGCAGCTGAGATAGCCTGGGAATCTGTGGATTTGCTTTAAGCTCAGTGGAAACAGAAGACAGCATGGGACAGTCCATTTTAGCACACTTTTATATAACTATGTCAGGAAACAGAGGAGATGACAGAGTCTTGTGGAAGTGATTACCATCTGCATGGGAGAGGAACAAACTCTACAGTCCTCTGATCATTTTCAGGAATAATGTTTGTAACAATATAAACCTAGGAATTTTTATTACAATCTCTGTATAAATTATGTGATTTCACCATATATTATCTAGTACCGTGCTGCTAGAAGGGAACGTTTTAAGCAACAATATAGACTGTCCTGTTTTAAGAAGTGAACAAGTTTATCAGCAAGTTTGAAGGATTTAAATTCCTTGTGAACATCACTTTTATCCATGTAAAAACTTAAAAAATTACAGTGAACAGCAAGGAAATAATTACATATTGCAGGAGAACAAGTAAGATTTTGTTGATGTTAACAGCCACACTGAGCTGTAACAGCACATCACAAGCTCTTTCTGCAGCACTCTGAAAGTCCTGCTTAGTGATCCCACATTTGGAAAAACCAATGGAGGATAAATAAACAAATCCCTACTATGTAGAGACATCCTAGCCATTTTGAGCCTCTTTGTAGAAAACATCTCTGCAAACCCATTCAATGAGTAAATTTTCCTTTTGGGGAATTTGTCATTCCCAGCTAAAGGAAGTTCACATCAGTTAGTTCCATCTACATCTGGTTGTTAGGTCACTTTCTTGTACAGCTTTACAAAAGGGCCTCATTCTGGCTATCACTATGTCTGATGCTACACAACTCTAACTGGGGACTCAAGGTATGACATCCTGATCCAAGCTGGAAGCACCTACCCCAGAACGTGTCTCCTCGATTTGCTGTCCACAGTAACTCCAGACTTTACACAACTACTGTTAAGGTAAGATTAGCATCGCAGGGTTGCTGTGTGAACATTTGACATAACACAGGTCCTTTCTGGAGAAGGTAGAAATTTAAATACAAACGTAGGAAATGACAAGTAAGTGATCCACCAGCAAAGGCTAAATGGGAGGAGTCGGGAAGAGTCCATATCTCCTCGTATCCCGCTTTTGTGCAATTTCCAGGACACTGTCACCATTCACTAGATCTTTCTGAACCAACTTTCAAGGAGTTTGCTAATTCTCTCTACCTTCCTCCACATGTAGAGCATACCACAAGGCATATGCTCTAGTGTTGTTTACAGAGTAACAAGTAACAGAGCAGACTGTGCAACTTCCAAAGGAATTCCTGGTCATTTACTCTGCGGTTACCATCAATACCAATATGTGTTTCCTGGTTACCATTCCTTGCCATGCTTATACTCCAAGAACAGATGATCATTTCAGAAACCAAAGAGCAACAAAAAAATTGGTGCATTATATCACCAGAAGAGAAAAAAGCATTTTAAGTATTGAAGAAATATACAGAAGGTATTACTTATATGAAGGTATATATTTTTTCCACGTTTGACAATGCTCACCCATTCATTTTTAAAATTAAACTCTAAGAAGGTAATCTGAAAGATTAGGCTGGAATCTGCCCTTCCTGCATGATTCTATAATGGAAACTCTGTGAAGTATTTGCAAGAAGTCCCACACTAACCAGCTACTTTTACATGGACAATAGCTATTCCACCAAAAATTCGTACAAGTCAAATTAAATGAGACCTTGCTTAAAGAATCACATCCATGATCTATTAAAATACTGGTAGCAGTGAGACAGTTTCATACCCACCTTGTTAGGTTTTGGGGTTGTGTGTTGTAAGCCACTACCTAATGTAAAGTTTATTCTTTGCTTTGCTAGTGTTTCTGAAGGTTTTTTCCCCTTCCCCCCTTAATAAAACATCAGAGGTGAAACACAGTCATATCTGAGACATTCCAGCATATTAGTTTGCTAGCCATTAGCAATCTGAATTCTGTGTTACTATAAAAGCAAAACACAGGCAGATTTTGCCAAAGCTTGCTCAGATAAATAGGGGATCCTTGAATGTCTTTGCAGAAGCCAAGCAAAATGCATTAGCTTCACTCTCAGTATGTAGAGCCAAGGAGAAAACAGAGACCTAGCCTCACATATTGGCCTTGTGCCCTTTCCACACCATAAAATGACTAAGGCAACATGGAAGAAATGTTCTCTATGCCCTGCTGAAATGTCACATTGTTTGTATTCTCACTTCCAAAGGCCTTTGCTTTACTAACAGGCATAAATGCATTGCTTCTTTTTGGATTCCTGTATTATGTCCAGTGTTTCACTTCCTTAATTTGAACTTTGACAGCTTCCATACTGTCAAGAAATGCACTGAAAATTATGCTGTGCAAGAGGGTGAGAAAGAGAATGAGGTACAGTTTTAAGTGTAATATAATCTACAGAATATCATACTGCATGCAGTAGGAATAAAAGTAGTTATTAGTGAGATGAGGTATGAATATTACACTCCTGTAGTCAGTTACTCAGCTGATCTTTCCAGAATCTTGGAAAAGTGTACTGCAGCTATGCATATATATTATATTTAATGATGGCCATTAAGTCTGCAGTCACAAGATTCAGTCTGCCTTTTGCAGCTAAATTCATACTTCAGCCTCCTAGATTTTGTAATTGTTACTGACACGGTACAAAATAATATTCCTGTGGAATCATGACCCTGATTAGTAAAGGGGTAACTGCACTCCCTTCTTCATCTTCATTGGTCCCCAGGGGTTTATACTAACAATAAATTTGTTTCATTCTTTGAAGATGAAAGGTGCTATAAAGTGCACTTTATTAAAACCACTATAAAGACTTGCTATTTTTCTTATATACCTTCTGAGTGATGGTTTCCAGAACAGCACTCCCTGAATACACACACTCACTTTACCTTCTTGGTTTGGAGAATTCAGGTTTGGAAAATTCCTCTTAAAATGTAAGCCACTTTTCCATCTTTTGGTGTACAGCTTCTTTGCTTCAGGACTACAGATCAGCCTTTCTATAACCCAGAAAGTTGGGTGGGGATACAGGTTTCCTGTAAGGTAGAAGTGATAGAGAATCTCAATAGATTGAAATGATCCAGCAACCAGGTTCATAGTCAGATGCTGGTCTTGTCTCTTGTCTAGGCCATGAACTGGTGGGTTTGGGTTCAGATGTGGCAGAGCCAAATTCTCACCATCTTTGACCCCAGTTAAAAGTCTCCCATGATGATTCTAGTGATGATCTCTTTCCCTACATGTTGCCTTTCCTTACATAGCAAAAGTCCTGAGAAACCTGCAGGATCATTTTTTAACATCCACTGAAAAATTTCTTCCCCAACTTTTCCCTTCAGTGCAGAATCTCTGAATCAGTTTCCCAAAACAGTGTCCCAAAACTCACATGGGCTTATTCTTTTGTGACTGATGACAAAAATGTTGGTGCTAGCAAAAGAACAGTCAGGTTCCTAGTTCACCTCCCATAATATATATCTACAGTCACAAGGGTCTTCAGAAAAAGATGCTATCCCCAGGTATACACCTTTAAAAGTAGGATGCTTCCTACCAAAATTGTCTGCTTCACATTTTCAGTCTCTCACCGTATAGATGGCAAGAGTGTGATTTCTGAGAAGCACTCAATACCCTTAGACAAAGACTTTGTTCAAATTACTAATTGTAAGCCTACCTCATTTTCTCCTCATTTAACAGCTCTATTATTTGTTTCAATGTCTGTGAGCCTTAACCTCCCAGATGGTTTCTCAGACCACATCTGCTAACCACCTTCACAAACCAAGTATCCCACCTATGCCTAGAGGGCCTTTTCCCTAAACAGAAAAAAAGATTAATAATAATAATTTTTTTTAAAGCCAAAGCAAAATGAAACCACAGATCAAGACTTAACATGAAGAAGGAAAGAGTCAGGGAAAAATCACATTTATATAGTACCATATGCAGTAATTAAGTAAGAGAAGAAAAATAAACTTTTACTTCAGTCACTAACACAGAAGCAAATAAACTGGAATAATCAGTTACATATCTCAGTTTGTGTTCTTGTGCAGCTCAAAGCATGTCCAGAGTCTGGTGAATGACAGCAGCTTTCCTGGCACTTGTCAGTCATAAATTCCTGCCTCGATTACCTTTGCAACCTGCGTGATATGTCTGCAGATATATCTTTCAAAATATTAATTGAGGACTATTAATAACCTGCCTTGCTTGTGATCAGAGTAATAAAACTGTTTATGACTGCTCCCATTGCCTCTTATTTGGCAGTCAGTAGTGACCACAGCCTCTATCGTCCATCACCTCTGCTCCTTTTCTAGGCTGCTAAGAAGTCAGAAGTTTTAGAGATTTAACCCGTTGCTATGACAATCCTAGTTCTTATAACTTGGCTTCCAAAATCCCTGTTCTTGCCTAAGTTTCTGTCAAGAATAAAGCTCAGAAAATCACATAGAAAACTCTTAGAAACTAAAGGCAGGAGGAGACTTTTCTTGTAGCTCTGTGCCTCACCTCCTGCCAAGGCTATGTTTGGAAAGGACACTCCTTTCCTTTCTACCAGAGTGGTTCCTTTGGAAACACAGACTTGAACAAGGAATGCAGTAAATTACCAGATACCTCAGCTGTCTTGCCTCTTCCTTCCATCCTCTTATTCTTTTTAATGACTTGCCAATGTGAAGATATTTTCATGCGACAGTAAACAAAGGGGTTTCATGTCCCTAAGCAGATTTCCTTAATTGAGGTAGTTAGGTATCCCATTTTAAGGCTGAGAAAATAGCTGATCCAAAACAAACCCAGATCCACAGGATGGTCACAAAATGGGAACAAGATTCTCTAAGTTCCAAGCATTACAGAGCAGCTTCCTAGAGTGTCACTGTTAATCAGAAACATATACAGGCAGCAAGTTTTAAAAGTATATTAACATATTAAAGTTATTAAAATTAATATTAAACATATTACTTAATTCAGCTGTACAGAATTCAGTTCTGTACAGCTAAAGGAATGAAAATAGGAAGTTTTATCTTTTGCAGGGAAAAAAAAAAGGATAAGAAAGGAAGTATCTTCAACAGTTAGTTTACTCCTATCTTTAGTAACCCTGGCACAAACCAACCAGAATACAGAGGACAGGATTGTATGATAAAATACATGGAAATGTATGAGAATATATGGGGGTTTATTTTATGTATTTATATTGTTATATGTACACACACACACACACACACATAGTATATATGCCAACTTATAGGCTATGTATCTATTCACATACATACACAGCTATTTCCTTTCCATCTTTTGCCCTAAATTCAATCCTGCTTTTAAATGCATAGCCCACACATAGCTCCCACAGATACCTGTGACAGTGCTCATCTCTGAGCTAAAACTAGTTTCATGTTCTCATCTTAGGTATAAGCCCAGCTCCATTTTTGGTATTACTTTAAATTTAACGTTTACTGTATGTGACTATTGATGATCCTAAATAAATTTAAAGAAAAGCACAGGGCTTGTTTTGGATTCCTGAACAAATATTTTCAAGACCTACATCAGTATATATGGTTCCATATTTTACAGAACATCCATCCCACCAAGAGCTGCACTTCAACAGGGCAGGGAGTGGGGGTAGAAGGAGTCTAGGCCTTTACTCTTGAAAGTAAAGTTTTACATACACACAGTTGAACTGCATCATAACTTCAGAGTTAATTCTTGTGAATGCAATATGGTTTTAAAATTGGTACTTTAGAAAAAAAAAGAACTAATAAAGGAAACAGGCTTGCAAAAGCAAGTATTTCCACTTTTCTCTCCCAAACTGTTAAAGAATTTAAGTCTTGTTTGGGAAATATAGAGAGAAGTCATAGGTCCCACTCACACGCCTGTAATATTAACATAGCTTACTTTCATTTGCTCTGTGTTTTCCTCATATTAAAAATGAAAGCACAAAAAATAATATCCACTGTAGCCTTGCCTCACACATCCATCCATTTACTTCAGCTCTTCCACGGTAATAACATTCCCAAACATGCCCTCTGTTCATGCACACTTGCTACTCAATTGCAGGTCATTAAACTGCACACCTGCAGTGACTTAACTCGTGCTTTACTCAGCTCTGAACCACCCCCCCCAGCAAGAGTGACATCATTCACTCTTCACATTCTCATTAAATGTTGTCTTCTCCTCATGATACTGTGTGCCAACTTCCCTGATGAATCCAACCTATAATACTCAGCAGGTAACTGAAGAGCAACTATTTATTATACCAGCTACACACAAATATGTAACTATTTAGAAGGAATAAAAAAAGGTAATTTCCAGCTTAGGTGTTGTGGGTGACCATTGCCTTGAAACAGGAGCAATCTGTATGCAACCACATGTCACTAAGCACTTACATGTGTGAAGAGATGTCAGAACCATTTAAAGCTTTTTCTCTTCACTAAAGACCATTTTAATTAACAATACTTACTATGGGGACAGGCTTCCCATATGAATACTGTGATTTTTAAATGCTGTCTGTATTTAGAGTCTCTTTAGAGAGACACGTGCTGTTTATGTACCACCTGTATGTGCAGAAAAAAATGGAGTAGACGTGAAGTTAAAGCTGCCCACCAGTTGAAGAGTCCTTGGTGCGGAAAAAAAACTGTGGGTAGCTTCAGTATCACTCAGGTTTTTTTGTGATTTCTGTTTGCAAATGGTTTCATGGCCTGTTCCAGGGAAGTAAATTTCCAACCATTAATGACACTTTACAGGCAGAGATCCCTAGCGGGTATCCATCATGGAGAATTCCTTCTTATGACCTTCCATCTGTAGGGCTGAATTTATCTTTGATGTAATACCACTTGTGTTAATACTACCTGAAGGATCAATTTCCCATATGTAATTTTTTTTCATTTTTTAAAGCCAAGGAGGCCAGGGCAGCCACTCTGAAAGAGTAAACCATCTTATTTCCATTTCCACCTGCAATTTAGAGCCAACTATTTAGTCCCACTATCCCTAATTGTGGGTTAGATTTTATGCAGGATGATATTCCAGTGAAGAATGTTGGCACTAAAATAGTCACAACCAGTTCAAAACTGGATTCAGATTACCTTAGTGTGGAGTACTGGGATTAAAGGTACCCAGAACCCTGTCCAGCCTGAGGATATTGATTGATTAAGAGGCAGGAGGTAGTGATGGCCTGTGTATTGCCCACAGCACTTCAGATGTATCTTTTCTAGGGGGGTTAATGATGATCAACAGTTCTCATCCCTCACAGATAGCTGGTAGCTGTGTAGGGCTGTGTTAGAGGCTAGGTTTCAGGCAGGGTACACAATACTGTCCTGAATGTCCTGAGAGCTACCATTTCTGAGTTAGCCAGAGGTTCGGGTGCAGTCAATCCAGAAGCTGTCCCTCCTGTGATATATATTCCCTTTACTTTCCATCCTGTGTGCCTGACCTTCATGCCCACAGAACTGCTTTTGAAAAGCAGTGCAAGAGTCCATGGCTTCCATGCTCCATTTTACATGGGACATGATTTATGAGTAGAAATCTTTTTAAATGGAATTTCAGATGCATTTCCTTCACTGACAGGTTGGCAAACATCTTATAAATCACAATTCAAGTGCCAAATTCCCTGCCAGTGATCAACAGATTTTATCAAGCTTTTATAGCCTTCAAAAGCAAGTTCCACAGAACTTGTTCTAACTTATTATTAACTTGCTATTAGAAAATACCATTAAATGAGCAATATTTGCTACAATGCCACACACACAAACCATCTACAATACCTGCAAATAAATTATATCTTCTTCTGATCTAAAAATACATATTCCTTATTATATTCTTGGAAGAATGGAGAAAGTTACTTAGTTACAAAAACACCACAAATCCTGTGCACCACGTAAACTGTCTCATTTTACGTACTGACTTTCTTCACATCTGTGCAAATAAAACCATTGTTACAAGCACAAAGAGCTGTGGCATACAATACATGCAGCTATGAAACCATGAGTGCTGCTATGTGTTGAGTCTTTAAATGGAAGTGGCACATCTGCTTTTGGCATAGGAGTGTAAATCAATCCAAGATGTTTATTAAAGAGTCAGTAACAACCTGTCCACACGCTCTTTCTTCCATCCAGCCTTGGGTTTGTTCTCGCTTTGTTATTTTTCTGGCAGTTAAACATGGGCTCTGCAAACTGAAAGTATGTGGTGTTTCTTCACGTACGGATAACATAACATGTCACGTAATATTGAACAAGTATGTGATGCGGACTGGTTTGGACAAAAATGTGAGCCAAAATGAGGTGGGGAGGAAAAGGTAAGTACAAACAGCTACAGAACAGTGACTGAAAGGTTTGTTGCTCTGCAGTAAGGCAACTGTGTTTCCTAATACCTTTTGAATTAATGAGACCTAGATTTGATTTCATGTTCCAGTTCTTGGCTGTTAATGAGCAATATTTGCAATAGTGAAGGATGGTGAATATTTTCGTAGGGAAGTCAATAACTGACTTTGCATTTGCTGAAGGTATTTATACCACTGGGTACTCTACCACTGGGTCTACCTGAGCAGGCCTGGTAGGAGTACAAGCCTTTCAGCTCTTGCATGGGTTGACCAGCAGGAAAGTCAATGTAATATTGGCACTGGCCAATACTGACACTGCAAACTGGCCCTTTTTGTGAGCAATTGCTGGTGTATTCAGCACAACCTCTAACATGTTCCTTTTCCACAGACTGAGGAGCTCTAGGGCTTGCTGTAGAACAGCAGTCCAAGGACAACAATACCTTTTGTGGGCAGCCTCCTTGTTCGGCTACCTGCATGAAGCAGCACTTAAAAGACTGGACCTCAGGATGAAGGCAATGGATGTGGGTCTGACAGTAGACCCTGGGCCATGCAGTGCTCCTTCCCCTTCCATTAAAGAATGCACAGGAAAACATCCTAAGAAAGGGAATCATCAACAGCTAGGCAGGAGGAGCAACCCATTCTGTGTCCCAGCGAAGGACCTACTTTGTAGCATGTCTGAGTAACTAGAAGTATAAAGATGGATGTTTTATTCTTGATTTCCATATGGGGAGACTGTAACAGTGATGCTGTTCTTCAAATGCATTGAAGGAAATCAGACAAGTCCTGTCAGATACTAAAGGAAGGCTCATCTATTGGAAAGGCAGTATCTCTTTCATATGATGGCACTGGAAAACCACTGTTTTAAGATATAAGATCGAAAAACAGACTGTTTGATGGGAAATGGTTCAGGAAGGCTTGTTGTGCAGAAGAGGGAATAGAGGCTGCTGGAAGTGTGCCACCCAGTGTTTCATACTTGCACATTTAATTTACTAGATGGAACAAACATCTTCTGTAATTGTTCATTTCTTCTTTGTTAAAATGGGCAGGATATATTAAAAGGCTGTATTCCATATGAACATTTCAGTGATAATGTTACCTATCAGCTCTGTCCCAGAAGTGTCTAAGATTGCAGTAAATTTGTTCATTGGGCATCTTTTCATCTGTAGCTGAAATTCAGCTGCATGAGTGACCCAGGCAGATTTGCTCAGCAATACAGAACATATCGGGACAGAATTTATACAGCGATTTCTAGTGCAGGCTAGAATTATCTTGATCAGACATGTTACAGTATCTTGTTAAAATATTTTAGCCAGGCAAAAAATATTAATTAAATTAAATCAAAATACTCAGGTAGCCCAGAAAAGTTCAAAAAGAAAAAGAGAAAGTAATGCTTTCTCCCCTTTATTCCACCCACTCTTAAGTTTCTCCTTTTAATTTAATTTTATTTTATTCCATATGCCTGATAATGGGACTTTGTGGAACTGAACCTTTTGCAAGTCACTGTGGCAGCTTTTTGGAGAATACCTCAGACAGGTCTCTTAATTTCCATTTCATTTTGTCTTTCTATGGCTGAAAGATTGTTATTTAAATGAATGCTTTCAAGCTCCAATTTTTTAAATGCAAATGTGTACTGCTTCCCTGTTGAATTGAAACCATCAATATTTCTTTTCCCCTATGAAAAGCAGGATAGAAAGTAATATTCTCAGGGCTGAAGGTGAGTTGGGATGTTACTTTTGTGTGAATTTAAGCTAAAAAAGGGCGATATGTACAATGGTGAAGTATCAAAATATTGGCTCAATCTTCCTTCTCTCCAAGATATGATTAAAGCAGTTCTGTATATTTTAAAGAACAGCTGACGTAGGGAAGGTGCCAAGACACAGCAGACCAGTCACACTCCCTCAAAGCTTTCTGTATAAGCTGCTTAGGGGAGCGCACACAGAAGTGAGACACTACTTGCCTCCAGCAATCTTATACCATCCTTGCTTTTGGAAGTTGTGATGCATTTTAATTAGAAAGTAGGTGTCCTCTCATTTTTAATTTTTTGGAAGCTCTATTCCAGGAACCATTGTCTGAACTTACAGGACATCTTAGAGGGAGTAGCAAAGAAGGTAAAAAATAATAAATCCTTGGCTTCCTTTAGCATATACTGCATGCCTGTCTTCAGGCTATTCTTTTAGCTATAATGTCTAGAAATGTAGGGCTTTTTTAAAATCTGTGAATGTGGAAGTTCTCCAGTAATCACATGCCTCCTGAAGCAGGAGCTTTCTGCTCATCAAATATTACATGATATGAAAAATACCACATCCCATGCCCCCAGCATCAAAAGGGTTGGCAACACCTGAGTTGCATCCATCCCTGACCTCTGCCTGCCAGACCAAGAGGCATGTGATGCTGAAGCACATGGATTGTCTCACCCCTTCTCCCATTGGACAAGCACTCATCTTGCAGCAAAAAATGCCACAGTCCATGCCCAGTAGCACCAATGCCAGCAGTATGAGCAAACAGACTTCAGAGACTGAGCTCCCCTTTTAATCACAGAAGTTGTTGTTTTCTCTCCGCGTCAGTGGTTGTTGTTCCAGCCCAGGCTTTTATATATGTTATTCCTGGACTAATGAAAACTTGAAGTGCTGTTTGCCCTGCAATACCGAATTTATGGATGAGGAGACAACTTCAGCTTGCCAGGTGATAATTTGGCACCCTTATTCAGTGTTAAAATCCCTACAGCTGTAAATATTTATTTGATATGAAATATACTCCAGCTAACACATTATCATCTGAATAAATCTAACCTTAAATAAAACATGTGCTCTCCATCTTTTATTCAGTTTATAAAATTCTTGATTCTTGCTCTCCATTCTGTGCATTCTCAGCTTATTACTGAGAAAAGCTTTATTTCTTTTCTAATACAACATTCTGCTTCTTGTATTTCACCTCTTACAGCTTTTGCAAAGTTTTGATTTGATAGGACAAGCACAGTGAGGGCATTAGGACCAAGAGAAAGACGCACACATTGCTCTGTATTATGTCTGGCAAAGTGCTTCCTGACTGAGTGCCGTAGTTATGTGTGAAACAAAGTCAGGGACCGACTACTTCTCATCTGTTGATCACAGTTAACTTGAAGCCTCTGAACGGGGGAGAGCTGTCAGATCTGCTTTCAGAGATAAAGTGCTTCAATCCAGGCAGCAATTGGAAACTTTGAAGAAGCAGGATCTACTCTGGAAAGAAACTATGAGAAACGGGACTTCTTTCAACTTAAAATTTTTAAAGGGGGAAAAAAAATCAAAGCTTTAGCTACTCTCTCAATCAGCAAAGCCTGCACTTTCCTCACTAAGCTGTGACTCCGTATAATAAAGGATCTACTTTATCTCACTGGATCCATGCTACATTTTACTACAGTAAGTACAATAGGAATGTTATATTTTTTTTTTCTGTAAATAGCGAGGAAAACATGAAATGGCATCAGTGAAATGTGAAGGGAGCAAAAAAAATCCTCTTGCCAGATAGTGAAAACCAGGGCTTTTGTGCAACCCGAGGACTGAAATCTGAGGAAGATTCAAGTGATATTTAACATGACCATCTGTATCATTTTGTCACCAACAGTATGTTCTTGAGGAAGAAGTGCAGATATGGATCACGTAAGCTGCAGTTTCTCTTGTTGTTTCTGATGCTGGGTTTTTTGCTACTGATGGTTACAACGCTGAATCCACCTCCCAGCACCCAGAGCAAGGAAGGGACTTTCCAGCCTGTGGAGTTCAACCCCCGGGAAGGGTATCAGATGGACTTTGTGGAGACCCAAGAGATGCTGGAAACCCAGGAGGAGAGCCAGCAGTATTACCCTTTGGATGGTCTATCGCCTTTCATCTCCCTGCGGGAGGATGAGTTGATCATGGCCGTCGTGTCGCCCACCGGCAAAAGGAACCACAGCAAGGCCAGGAAGGGCTATCGCGTGGTGAAGCAGCAGAGCAGGCGGCCGGAGGGGAAGGCAGAGGGGGGCCCCGAGTCCCAGCCGCTGTCCCTTCCCCTGCAGGATGGACAAGGGGCTGCTGCGGGGGAGCGGCCGCTCGGCCTGGAGACGCACGGCTTTAACGAGGTGCTCAGCGAGCGGATCGCGCTGCGCCGGGACCTGCCTGAGGTACGACACCCGTTGTAAGTAAAACACCCTATTTCACTTCTGGGGGAAAACCTGCCTCCTTCCCCGCCGCCGCGTCCCCCCGAACCTCTCCTCCTGCAAACCCCGCACCTCTCTTCCTCTAGACCCCGCGTCTTTCCTATCGAACTCCCGTCCGGGTCGGGCGCTCCGCTCCTCAGACCAGGGACGCTCCCAGCCTCCTTCGGGAAGCGGTTCAAGCCCTCAGAGCGGGCGGCAAAGGTGCAGGGGGGCACGGTGCGGGAGGGGCAGCAGGGGCTCGCTGGGCGAGCGGAGCAGAGGCGCGGAGCACAGCGCCCGTGGGGGCGGTGTGGGCGCTGCTGTGGCAGCCCTGCACCCCCGGCCCGGCCCCGCTCCGGCTCCGCTCCGGCGTGCCCTGAGGCCGAGCGGGCGGCAGCGCCCCCTACCGGCGCCCGCGTCACGGCAGGTGCCGGGGGAGGCAGGGCAGGGAGCGCCCCGGGCCCCGCCCTCCTCCGTCCATCCGTCTGTCCGTCCGTCCGTCCGTCTGTCCGGCTGCTGGGCTGCAGAGCGGGAGGGAACCCGCGCCGGACTGGCGAGCAGGAGAGGCGGCTTCCCTCCTCGGCCAGGCCCCGTCTCAGCCCTCCTGTCAGAGCTATGGGGTCACTGGGCTTGCCAAGTGATGAATGAGTGAAGAGTTGGGGCTTTCAGCTCTTCCAGAACAAAAATGGCCCGATGGTCACTCGTAAAAGTGGAGCCGACTCTGCACTGGTGTGGCCTCACTTTAAATAAATATCGTGTGCAGTTTTGGGCCCCACAATATAAGAAAGATATAAAGCTATTAAAGAGTGTCCAGAGGAGGACAACGAAGATGACAATGGGTGTGGAGGAGAAGCCATGTGAAGAGCAGCTGAGGTCACTTGGTTTGCTCAGCGTGGAGAAGAGACTGAGCGGACACCTCATTGCTGTCTACAGGTTCCTCACAAGGGGAGGAGGAGGGGCAGGCATGGATCTCTTCTCTGTAGTGTCCATGACAGGACCCGAGGGAATGGCCTGCAGTTGTGTCAGGAGAGGTTTAGGCTGAATATTAGGTGAAGATTCTTCACCCAGAGGCTGGCTGGGCACTGGAACAGCTCCCCGGGGAAGTGGTCACAGCACTAAGCCTGACAGTTCAAGGAGAGTTTGGACAATGCTCTCAGGCAACCCTTAGGGTGTCCTGGGCAGGGCCAGGAGTTGGACTCAATGATCTTTGTGGTTCCTTCCAACTCAGAATACCCTGTGATTCTGTGGCAAGTATTGAAAGGAAACTCCTCGGAGGAAGGAAGGTGGAGATTGGTGTGTCAGACAAACTCTGCCAACACCACCATAACCTGTCAGCAGCCAGGCTGTAAGGCCACTGTGAAAAAATGTTGCATTTGAAGCCCCAGGTGTTACATTTGAAGTCTGGAGACTTGAGAGCCGGTTGCCCCAGCAGCCCAGGAGGGGCTGCTCATCACACTTCTTGAAAAGGATCTGAGGTATATCTACTATCAAGCTGTCCCAGGGAAAGTTCAGGTTGGACATTCTTTTCAAAGAAAGGGCAATTAAACACTGGAATTAAATGTCCAGGGAAGTGTGGAGTCACTGAACCTGGAAGTATTTAAGGAAAGACTGGACATGGCACATAGTGCTGTGGCCTCACTGAGAAGGTGATGATCAAAGACTGGACTTGATGATCTCAGAAGTCTTTTCCAACCTAACTGATTCTATGATATGCTTCCCTTCCCAGGGGGAGGGCAAGGGATGTGTGGTGTCTTGTCTCTTGTAACAAAAACAATTGTAGTCTTCTCCCAGGACACAGTGGAAAGATGTACTGGAAAACATTTTAAATCAGACACAGAATAAATTTTTTTCTAGTGTTTATTTTCACATGTTTAAAGACAGCTGACAGCTCTAATTTAAGGGTACAGTCTCAAAGAAAGAGAAATGAAAGTGTTTTCTGTACTTATTGACTAGGTTCAGTGTTAATTTGGTTAACTCCATTAAATAATGACATGGTGATATTATTTCAGTTATTTTTTGGCATGCTTCACTGCTAACTCTTCAAACTTTGTAATGTTCGAAGGAAGAATGACTGCCCTGGTTTACTGCCTTTGGTGGAAAGCCAAAAAACAGTTTTACTTTGGCAGCTGAAGGGCCATCCAACAAGGTACAGCTTTAGTTAATTCTGATCTTGGTAACATTTAAGCCATGGTCTCAGAGCTCCTGGGTGGATTTTGCTGTCTCACTAGTTACAGCCTAAAGAGATCTCAACACCACAGCTTAGAGAGCCCAGAAACCCCAGATGTCAGCATCTGAGGCTGATTTAAATCCAGATCATAAACCTGGAGCAGAGTATGTCTAAGCCAGGCCTGTCCCTTATGGCACAACACACAAACCACAATGATGATTTTTAGGTGTAGTTTACTCTGGGGACCTGGCTCACAACTGTGTCAGTCCAGTTTTACAGCAGTGTAAAAAGAGAGCAAACCAGAATCAGATTGTGTCTCTATTTGTTTTGCATCATGTTGTTCATCACAATGTCTATTATTATTTAATTAGAAGGAAGCCAACCAGTTAGAGATGTTTCAGTGAGTTACCTCCAGGGACTCAGTCTCCCTCATGTCACTTGAAATTGGGTGGCAAATACTTCACATAAGCAGTGGCCCATCCTCTGAGGTACCTTCATCCCTCAAAGTGCTTTCTGCTGCTATCAGTTGCTCCAGCTGGGACTGACACTCTCCTGGGACACCTGAATCAAGCCTGCCATTGTGACTTTTATGATGGGGGTTCTGCCCAAAAGAAAGGTCTATTTTCCTCTCTTGTGTTTGAGTGTCAAATGGCAAAAGAAACTCACAAGGTATCTACAAAAGTTTTAAGTTTCATTACCAAAGTATAGCTTCCTCTGGAGTGCTGTTTGGAGCTGAATCTCAATTAAATATTTTCCTGAAGGTGAGTGGGAGTCCCTGTCAGCTCTGCCTTTGCCTTGTCAGAATTGCTCTCTGTTCCTTGCTGCATGCGACAATTCCTTGTTTTTCACAAATTAGATTAAAACACTATGTCTCATATCAGTCACAGCCCTGACTTTCTGAAATGCCAATTTATGATAGACAGGCTATGAAACTGCTCCAAATTACAGGGAAGGTATTTTTGTATACCAGTACCCTTGTGCATTTTTGTGAAGATTAGATATCTATATTACAAGTCTTTGCCAATCTCCATGGCAACTAAGCACTCACCACCAAGGTTATGTGTTCAAGTACTGTTATTTTCAATTCTTTTCCAATTAAGATTTCACAACAGCCTTATTTTCTTGCTATAACCATGGTGCTAGCAACTAGGTGCTAATAGCTATAGAATGTTTCTGGTTAGAAGCTGCCTGGTAGTAAAAGGACTGCATCAGATCTTCACTTTTCTTAAATATTTCTTGATTCTACTGCTTGAAAATACTCATTCTCAAGTCATGAGAGTATTCTTTTCTTGATCCTGATGAAAATGGAAACAATCACCTATATGAAATTGTGATGCAACAGTATTGTTGATTACACAAAATTAGTAGACCAAGGACAATATAAATTACAGTGTAAAAATCATCAAGAAAATTTTCCTTTCTATGCAAAAAAAAAATAATATGAAATATTGAAAAATACAATAAATTATTAAGATTGTGCTAATTTTAAATATATATTCCCAGAAGTGCATCTGTAGTAACCATTTATGTGTATTCATCATTAAATCATTCAGACTATGGAATCTCTTAAGTGATTAGCAGCTTTGTGTCTGGATAGTGTCTAGCAGCATAGAACCTCAGTCCATGAATGGAAACACTAAGTAAAACACTAATAAACAGAAATACTAAAATTATATCCCTTACATGAATTTTGCTGAGTAGCCAATTGTTTAACAACCACTGTAAAATCTGTATAATTATTTGCTTGGCAATACAAAAATGTCAAAATAACAATGGGCTACATTCAACCAATTGTGTAATTCCTTGAAGAAATTCTTGCTGGTGGAGATTAAATGAGTTAGGACACTGAATGATGCTACTTGCGAAATAAAAAGATATTTAAAATGTGCTTTCTAATGTCAGCAAAGTGTTAGACATAGTGTTTGCATATCTACAATGGGCATTTGAAGGCATTTTCTGGAAAATATGCACCCTCACACCAGAATAGATGGTTTTCATATGCAGTTTCTGTAAGGACAAATGGGAAGTGTTTGTCATCTTTAAATGTTTGAGTTATTGTGGTGGTTTAACACTGGCTGGGAATTAAACTTCCCCCTGTTCCCCTCTGGTGAGGGAAGGACAAAGGAGAGACTGTGGGCTGAGATAACAATTTACTGAAAGCAAACAGCAATGGAGTAAGAAACGCACAGTGACAGCAACAATACTAATAACAAAAGTTAGTACAAAAAAAGCAGGTGCTTTACACACAAAAGGCATCACCACCTTGACTTAGCTCTGCATGGCCACTGAGACAAAGACAAGGTGTCTCAGCAATGGTAGTGGTTATTCCAGAGACAAAGACAAGACGCCAGGAGGATGTTCCTGTGGCTTGGCAGTGTATTGCAGTTATACCCGAGACCAAGACAAGATGGTGGGCCCTCTCCTTACCCAGTGCCATGTGGCCTCCTGAGACAAAGACAAGATGGCAGACTCTCCCTGCAGGCAGTGTTCCCCAAGCCCAAGACAATGAAAAACAATGATGGAACAAACCCCCAAAACTGGATTGTCCACATTGCATCATGCCACCCACTTCCAGACTGCTCTGCTGGTTCGATTGCACACTGACTCCCAGCTGGGAGTCTCATTCAGCAGTGATTAATTTTCATTGGAAAAGCAACCTGTACAAACCTTATACATTTTCTTTCTTAATTGTATCTATATTTGTAATCATGGCCCATATAAGGATCCATGTCATTGCCATAGAGGACTGAAATGTTGGCTTCATTCACTAGGATCTTGGTCAGGTAATCCACAGGTATAGTGATGTGTTGTGCACATGAGTTATTCCATTTTTTAGTCTTAATGGTACTGCAATTGTTTGCTCTTTTCTCTCTTACTTGGGAAAATGTGGAAATTAGTGGAAGGTGGCTGACCTGCTTTATCCCTCATTCTGCTCTAATTATCTTCACTTTTTCTTTATGTTTTCGACTGTTTCTGTTTGAGGTCTGGTTTTTGAGGCAGACAGAGCAGGAAAAAAACTATCCCAGAACATAGGAACACTTTCCTCTTTTTGTATTATAATTTTGATAGTGCCATTCCCATATTTTCACTTCATATTCCAGTTTTGGACACCTTAGTACTTCTTTTTCTTCGAAGTGAGTTGAGATCTTAAACTGCTCTCCACCCCTAAAGGTTTAGGTGCTGCTTGCAACTTTGCTCTGAGAAAAAAAAATAGCCATTTGTTCCAGTGTTTCCAGTGTCTTCCTCATTTCACCCATTCAGGTGCCTACAGCAAAAATATGACTCCAGTTTGCCTACTGCTAGTGTCATCATCTGTTTCCATGATGAAGCCTGGTCTACTCTGCTGAGAACTGTGCACAGCATTATGGATACAGCCCCAAAGGCCTTCCTCAAGGATATCATCCTAGTCGATGATCTCAGCCAGCAAGGTAGCTCCCATTTCTCTGTATGTGAGTTCTTTTTTCCAAAACTTTGGGGAAGAAATTGTCCTCCTCCAAGAAGTGTGAGAAGTAAGGAGAAGGCAAAGAGGACTCTCAGGAAGCGAGCTAAGCACAGCCCAGAGCCCAGGTTTCACTCTCCATCCCTACAATTTAGCATAGCCTTTCAACTTTGAAATATGTTTGTTTTTCCCCCACATCATTTACAACCACTATGAACTTTCTTACTTTAAAATAAGATCACAGTATGCAAATCTTAGGATTCCCACTGGACCACATCTGCTGTCATAATTTCCAGACTTGGATTTTGGCTGAAGCATAGAGTGGAAAAGTCCACATTGCTAAAGTAATCTAAAGTGCTTGGGAAAGCCAAACACCTGTAGTATCTCACTCTCATCTGTGTATTTTATGTGATGATGAGAGAATCCACCTTTTGCTGAAAACAGGAAAGGAGGCTATTAAGATTCCCACAGGAACAGCTTCATAACTTGTGAATCTCAGTTTCCATTAGTCTCCACTTCTCTTTGACATTATGGTGCTGTAGAAATATTTGAAACGTGTCCTGCTTGGCCATTTAAAACAAATGCCCCTGTAACATTTTACCAGCAAGAAGTAGCATCTCCTACTACCTTGTTTCTTTTCTATAACAGCTTGAATTAAAGCTAAAACATTTCAGTGACTGTTCTGTGTTTTTCACAGGGCCCCTGAAGTCAGCTCTGAGTGAATACATCTCTAAGCTGGATGGTGTGAAGCTCATCCGGAGCAACAAGAGGCTTGGAGTCATCCGAGGTCGGATGCTAGGAGCTGCACGGGCTACCGGGGATGTGCTCATCTTCATGGATTCCCACTGCGAGTGCCAGAAGGGCTGGCTGGAACCCCTCCTGGCCAGGCTCTCCAGCAGCCGGTAAATATCTCTGGGTATGCTAATTTTTGCTGAAAGGGACATGTTTGGAAAGTGTTGGGTAGTTTTTGTAATCCTCCCTTGGTTACCTTTTTGCTTCTGATCACACCTCTTTTATTTTCTACCTTATCAGCCTATGCATCACTCGGATATGTGGGAAGCAGGATAGGTCTCACAGCTGATAATCCTCACTTTATACCCAGTGTAAATTTCAGGATTTGTATCCAGTTAGAGCTTAGAAACTTTAGAAGGCTTCCTGGTGGTCTGAACTGAAAAAGGTTTCAGTCTCAACCTGTTTGTAAATCGGCAAACATCCACCAGAGAAGACTACTGCAAGACTCCATTGGTTTTACTTTTTAGCTGTCTCAGTGATGGCGCCAAGAATAAAATGCTTTGTCCTCCTGAGCCAGTTTGGCTGTGTACCAGCGTCACCTTTTGGCTGCCATTTCTCTTCCACGGAAAAAGCCCAGACTTCCAGGGCAATCTAGGCAGGTCCAGCTAATCACAGGTACTTTCACTGACCCCAAAGTAACAGAGTAGGGTAGAGATTCATATTTCTGAGTATTTCATGTTTAGGGTTGTTCTTAGGCCTGCTTTCTAATGTACAGCTGAGCTCATCTATGCAGTCCTTTGAAGACATTAAAACTACTGCAAATGTTTCTAGGCTTACACGTCAGTAAATCTTTTATTAAAGGAACTTTTTTCAAAGAAAAATTTGTACATTAACTTGTCACTTGCGAAAAAAAAAAATTGCTAGAGAGGGTAAAAAAAAAAACAACTTTAAAATCTTACTAGACTGTTAAATAGTTATGCTAAACACCTTCAAAGGCTGTTCCCAAGCACTGGAAGAAGCTGGTTTTATGGCTTATTATGTTTGCTTACAAGAGAATTAATGTAAGCTTTTAGAAATTATTACATCATTTGAGTGAAAAGATTAAGAATACTGAAAGCAAGAGTAATGCTGCCCTAGAATGTCCGGAATATTATTTTCAAAAAGGTTCTCCTTGGAAAAGCAGATTATTTTTTGTTTGCTGACAAATTAGATGGTTTTCTATTAATATACTTCATGATTCTTCTGCCTTGAACTATAGTCTACTTTTGATGTTCAAGCAAAACTACTGTGTGTATCAATTGGCCAGTCCTTATTCAAGGGTGTTGAAATTGCTGAAATTAAAAAGAGTTACAGAGTCTCAGAGGAGAGCTATAGTGAAGGGAAAATTACAACAGCAAGAGAGAAGTTAGGACCCCACAACCCCACAATGTCAAAAATTCACCGTCAAAAATTGTCCCTCCTGATGGAATGCAAAGTCTCCAAGTCTGCTATCGTTCAGAGATTCTGTAGCACTGTCACCAGGGAGAAGGGAATTCTCTTTCCTTATAGGGTCCATATGATCATTCATTACCCCAGAAGAGCAAAATTTAACAGTCAATTAAGTAATATCTAATTAGATTAATGAAGCAAAGGTGGAAAACCGATTGGATAATAGTATGGGTTAAGCCATCCCTTTTTGTGTGCTGTATCAGTCACTGCGTCTGACCCTGGAAGCTTTGTCACTGCTAGTGAGGAGAACCTGTGACATCCTCCACTGAGGAGGGAAGATAAGGTCTAAGGCACCTGGTAGTCACCTTCCCTTACTGTCCCTCTTTCTCCAGCTGAAAAATGGTGACAATTACACTGACCTGATAAGGAAATTAATTCATGACTTTTTGTAAATTGCTTGTAATGCTTGCACGGAGATCACCATGGAAATGTAAAACATTAGCATACTCAACTTGGCTTCATTTAGCACTTGAGGAGCTGTTAAATTCAATCATGTGCACTCCCTGAGACTACCCAAGTGAGGAAAGCACAGGAAGTTGAGAGTGACTGGTGAAATATCCATCTTTCCTCTTCTTAATGTACTGATCAAACTGTAACTCATGCATTTTGCTGGAGGGATAGAATGGGAAAACAGTCACCTGGAGTAAATGAGTTGTTTGCTGGCAAGGACCAATGCAGCCTTTCAAAGCTCAAACTTTTGCAGAAACTTAAGGGAGCTATAGAGTGGTTTTAACTTGAAAAATAGTGATTATGCCTAATTTTCTAGACTCCTGATCCAAGCGTGTCACTATTATTGTGATCTGTTTTAGAATGATGCTGAGAGATCCTTGCCCAGATTGAGATTTCACTGTGAGCTGAACATACTCACGAGAAGAGAGATACAGGTTTTAGAAGATTGTAGAATAAATATAAGAAAAAATATCCTGGTTTTACAGGTATAGAAATATTTATACAAAAATACTTGGCAGGTATTTGACTTGTTCTAGGTAATGACATTTCATCTCCCTACTTGATGGCTTTATTCACTAACCCAATCTAATTTATTTTTCTGAAAAAAAGTATTAAGTCATTCAAAAATCTTTGAATATACACTTTTGAGCACCTTGACTGGGACTAGTTCTGTGAACCATGGCTAATAAAATGACTGGGAAGCTGTGCATCAGCTTAATATATTGCCTAGAGAATGGTTCAGTGGTTGATTATTCAAGGATGAATACCATAGCTACCTGGACAATATTAGAAAACTACATGAGATACCCCATAGATGATTTCATTTTGACAATGGTTAGTGTTCCAGGCTAATTCCAGGTGAGTAGCATGGTGCATAACAATGCAGCTGTGCCATTATTACAGTCATCTTTGGAAAGGCTTGCCTTTTCCAGTAGACTGCAGAGCTGCTATTTTGTGTTCTGTCCAAAGGCAGAGAAAGGCAGAGGGAGCATATAATGAACAGTGCCACGAAGCCTTAAAAATATTGTTTCCTTGATCTAAAAGCAGTGGCCACCGTGCTGAAACAGGATAATTAAAAAAAAAAAAAAAAAAAATCCAAAATGTACTTCCTTAAAATACTTCAAGAAAGCAAAATGAACCTCGATGATATCCTTGACAAGGAACTCCACCTGTAAAAGAGGCCTGAGCACCATTGCTATGGATAGAGGGGTGGTTTGCAAAGGGGTAGCTGGACCTTAGGACCTTTTCCCTGCTCATTGCAAAGGCTGTTTCTCTCTGTGCTAGAGCACTGCCTATACCACAGCTCAAATATTAGATTAGGAAACAGAAGCCTGTTACATTATTTAAAAATGCTTATCTAGTTTCTAAAATTCAACGTGCCTTTACTTAGTACTATGATTCTAGGTTACTAATCTTTAATGAAAATGCTGATAAACAGAATAAGAAGTTAGCATAGCAGTGGAAAGGTGTGTCATCACCTGTGTGCTCCCATTGGGAATAAACAGAAGCCTCTCCTTGTAGACACAGGAATAGAAAAGAGTTCTGCTGTCCAGAAAATTTCTGTGTGGTTCTGGTTTTATGGTAATACACAAGAGATAAAGGAAATATTTTGCACTAAAAATGAACAGCTTCTTCATCTCTTTTTTATTCTGATTCCCCACTTTTCAGTGGCCCGTATCCCAGCTTTTTGAGCTACCAAATACATAAGCCATCTGTTTTCTAACTTCTCACAGGCTTGGGGAAGCATGACACTATCCATTCAGAGCCCACACAACCCTAGCATCTGAGCAAGCAATTCCATGTTGTTCTTCCTGTTTTGAAAGCTTTCCATACACTTCACATGTAAAAGCCTACTTCCTGGTTTTTCTGTGTTTGCTCAATCCTTTTTTTATCTCCCATTTGTCAATAACACTCATTTCAAATTCAGTGAATGTTCTGCATTTACATGGTAGGTTATGGGAAAATAAACTCTCTCTTTACAATCTTTCACAGTTGATCAGAATCAGAAGATGATGTATTTTAAAGAAATTGAGGTAGAGAAAATAAAGGCAAGAGTCTAAAGCCAAAGCCAAATATTACTGCGAAACACACGAGCAATAAAGACTTATGCGTAATACATGGCTCAGTTCCCTGACTGACCAGCGTTAAAAGGCTTTGGCTACATCTACAGATTTTGTTACTCTACATACAAATTTTAGTGTTTTAGCAAAAAAAAAGCGGGTTCAAAATTATTTTTTAATAAAGCATTCCCTTAGCACTGTGCTTTGCAGAGATTTGCTTAGTGCGTGAATAGTCTATCTGTAACTGCACAAAGGTCACAGGGAAGATGTTCCCCAGCCAGCTCACTCCCCGAGACCTGTGTGCAGTCACGAGAGCAGCCGCCCCCGGATCCTCACTGAGCTCCCCCGGGTGGCGGTGCGTGCAGGGGCTCGCAGCTCCCCGCAGCAGACGGCTGTGGCTGGGTAACACAGCAGCAGCACAGTATGAGAAACCAAGGCAAAGGAATACAGAGGGATCACCTGTTTGAGTTCTATGAAGTTTTATTTCCCTGTAGGATTCAGTAACAAATGACACTGAGGAAAAAAACCTGCTTTTAAGGAGAGGCGGGAATAAGGGGAGGACACAACCTTTTACCAATAGGAAGGCATTAGGGGAGGAGCGCAGGGTAAGGGCTATCCAATAGAAGCCAACAAGGGGAAGGAGAAAACCTTGCACTCCAATCTTGCTTTGAGGAAGGGATGAAGGACAGGGAACATTCCAGAAGGGAACAAAGGCGGTACAAGGAGACTGACAGGTAGATTGACATCCACTTGGCAGGAAAATCTTGGGGTAAACAACTCAGGACTGAACCATTAGAGAAGCCGAATGGGGTACATGGAATGAACCATTACAAACTTATAAGCAGGATTATTTAAAACCTGCTACAGAAGAACAAACTGCAAAACAACAGACTGCCACATCCATCCATTCAAGTAGACTGTTTCTATGCCCAAAATTAGTCTGGAGTTGGTCTGTAAGGCAGTATTTAAGTAATCCTTTATAACATTCCTTATTACTGCATTTTATCTTCTTATTAACCCTACCTAATTTCAAGTGGTATTTCTAAGACTTCAGTTAGCCAGCAAGGTGCTCTCAGTGGAAATGCAGCATTTTGTGGAACCAGCTTGGGTCTTCAGTTACTCACTGAAGTTTTGACTGCATGTGGAAACAGAGGGACTGCCTGGATTTCTTAGCTGTCTAATTTTTGCAAGCTGTGATGCACCCTGAAATAATTTCATGTTTGGTTTTTTGGGGTTTCTTTTTCTCCTTATTTAAAGGAGGATTTAAACAGATTAAAATCTATTCCCTTCCCAGCAAAACAAAGTATAAATCAATACCAAAGCACTTAAAAAAAAAAAAAATCCAAAACTTCAAAACTGATACATTAATTAAATCTTCCTTTCCCTGTGTTACTCAGTTTAAAATTAGAAAAGAACATAATGTCCATACTGACTGTAAAGGGTCATGGGAAGATATTTCATTTGCAATTGTATTTGGTAAAGAAATCCCAAACCAGGAAATTGTTCTTGTTTGGGTTGCTCTTTTTCATGGAATTGTGACCTTTTGTAATTTGTGTGAGTTCCAAGCATTTGAAATATTCACAGATTAGTCAAACAGTTCAAAGCCTTGCTGCTAGTTGTATTTGAATTTCCTGTTTTTCCCTTTCCTCAGATTCCAGAGTAAAATTAGCTGTAGTTTGTGTTTTATTTCAAAGTGCCGAGAAGCTGCTGTGTAAAAACAAGAATAGCTAAGAACATCTTCCAATTATCATCTACTGCAAATTTGCATTTAGAACTAGACAAATGTCAAACCATCATTGAATATGCAGAAAACAGCTATTTTTTAAAAATCATGCCAACAAAAAAATGGGTAAAGCACTGCTTGTTTAGGATTAAAATTGAATATTGACCAATTTTCACACAAGATAAAGTTACTAGATTTTTCTATTTCAGATCAGAAAGATACTCCCAATATTTAAAGAAGTTGTGTTTCTGTTGGTTTCAGCAGGGCTACATCATGACTATATTACACTTACACCAGGTGAAGGTCTAGAATTACTCTTACAAACATACTCTTGAAAATTGTTAATCTTGAAATTCTGAAAAAGCTACACGAGTAGTAGCTCTAAAACACAGTTATCAGTTTTTACTGTATAATTTTGTGGGAAAGGAGATCAGATTCTATTTTGTTCTGGTTTATCGTTGAATTTAGCCAGGATAGAACATGGCCTATTCCTGCGAGTTATTTTCAGCTGAAACACTGTAATTTTCCATGTCATAATTTGCAGATAGTTTGGACAATTGCTTGGTCACCAAACTATCAGAACCCATTATGTCCTTAATAGTATATTTCTTGAATTGAAATTTTGAAGAATCAATGCCCAATAACTAGAAATACTACTGTGGTGCCTACTCTTGTGAGCAACTGCACTCATGCCAGAAGCACCACTGGAGTTTGGAGCTTTATGGTAGCAACAAATTTAAAGTGGTTTAAAAAAAAAGACAGGTTTTAAATTGTTACAATGATACGAAAACATAGGATAGTTTGAGATGTTTGGATCATCTGATCCAGAATATATCTGAGTGTGTCTGTATTTGCATTGTTTCTATCTGAACCATCCAGGATCAGTTCATGTGGTCTAGTTTGCATGGTCAAGGTCTTTTGAGTAGTTTAGTCTACATTGCCTCTGGCTTCTACTCAAATACGCCCTCCTGATATTTCCCTTTTGAATTTGAAATCGTAAAATAAACTACCCTGGGGTCATTAATTCCTCAGTTCTGTCAGAATGAGAATGGATAAACCAGTAGCAATAGATAGTGTGGGTTTCAGCAAGCAGCAGCAAATTGAGGTGGGAACTATGCAGCTGCATCTACACTCCCAACCAGGCAGTTGTCAGAAATATTGGTACACGAGAATGCAGCAGGCTGTAGAAATTACTGTTACTTTTAATTTTTGACGTTTAGTCGTTTAAAATCTATTTAACTTGTCAGATGGATTTCCCCCAGCATATCAAAGAAAAGAAATGCCTGTTTGTGTGAGTCCAGTGGGACACTGCCTTTAGTAACTTTAGGAGCAGGTAGTTTGCTTTGCATGCTGTTAGTGGGTAAAGCTTCCAGTAGAAAGGGCTCTGCTGGCTTGAGTGCTGGGTGGTTTCTCCTGTCATGGATACAAAACAGGGACATTAGGAGAATCAGGGACGAATATCAGCTTTATTATTTTTACTATCACTTCTTTCCATTTCTTCTTGGGTCCTGGGGAAGGATGACAGGAACTCACTGCCGTGATGTAAATGCCTGCAAATGCTGCATATGACCATAAAATTTTCTCACCTATTTATAAATCAGATGCTTGTTTCTAAGAGTGCTTATTATTGCATATTATAAAGGATGGTTTTATACCTGGGCAGAGAAATAAAATCACTTTACTATTTTAAATCTACCTGGCTTAAGCTCATCATAGGACAGTCTGCTCTTACTAGGGAAAAAAAACTGTGTCATTTTAAATAAATCTTCTGCATCTTTGTGTTCTCAACTAGCAAGCAGTAGTGTTTTCTGTTTCTCTGTGAGCTTCTTAAATCCTCTACAGGAAATATCAACTGTGAAAAAACAAAGTTGGGCATTTCCCCCCACTCTGATACTGAAAAAACATTATTCTAGTGATTGTAGAGGCAGAGAAGATATTTCAAGGTTACATTAACATCACCCAGAGCTACAATCTTCCTTAGCTGATTCTGGCCTCTGCCATGGAAAACTACAAATGTCTCACTGCGCTGGAGACTTCTGAGATGTCCTTTCTTCACTGACAGTCTTATGTTTCAAGCAAATTTCTCTCCTTGTGATTTCTGACCAACATATACATCTTAAAAGAGGAGATAAAAAACATCTACATTTTGCCCCCAGATTGACCATTTCATTTTTCTCTCTCTGTTTTAACAGGAAGTTTTTTCCTAGGGAATAATTTCCTACATGGATATTCCTACTCTAGAACAATAATATTTTTTCCAGTGTACTTTAATCTCCCTTAAATATTACTGGTTTTTCTCCAGAAGAACTTTTGTCTATAGACCAGCCTTTGCACTGAGACCAGGGACTATCCTTTTAGCATAACAGAGAAGAAATGGATAATGTTATTCTTCAACACTTTTTCCCTGCAGTCCCTAATACAATTTCATTCATACTCTGAACATTTTCTAATGTGATATATCATTGACCTGAAAACAAGGAACACTGAAGGCTGTTCTGAACTACCAGTTAATTCCAAGATGATGTGCAAGTACACTGTGAAATACTGTGACTTCTTTGACGTAGGGAAATGTCTAGTACCTCTTCTCAGACTAATCCAAAATTAACTTAAGTTAGAAATAAATTCAAGGACTGCCACTTACAGTGTAATGGCTGTGTTCTTGCTCTTAAAAGTAGATTCCACCCTGTGACAGTGCATTTGCAAGATCATTCTAAGATAGCAACAAAATACAAACAGGCACTGGCTTATGAACTCAGTAATAAATATTTTTTCAAAACAACCAGCAGAACAAACTAAGGATAAGTGCACTCTTTATTGGCCTGATGTGACAAACTCATGAAGTGTGTGCAACCTTTACAGGAAAATCAAAGGATAGTAGAATGAGAGGCCAAAATTATCTTCTGCTATAAACTTTGCATGTATGCAGAACCTGTAGCATCAGAGGTTGGGGCTTCTGTGTGAAATAACTTTATAAGAATTCTGATGGTTTACTCCTAACAAAATTTTAGATAGTGTTAAATGACAATGCAAGGTACAGAGTATCAGTAAATTATTGATCTTTAGATTCCTCACTGTATGCTCAGTATTCCCATGCAATGAGCACCTGAGCTTCTGTCAGCAGGGAAACTAAGGGCACTCAGCATATAGAGGAGCGCTTGTGCTTGGCAGTGTCAAAGAGGAGAACTAACAGAGGAACTGACTTAATTTATGCTTTGGTTTTGGAAATAAATGGTATTGTCTTTTTCAGAAACAGTGTCGTCTCCCCTGTCATAGATGTCATTGACTGGAAGACCTTTCAGTACTATCACTCTGTGGGCTTGCATCGAGGTGTTTTTGATTGGAAATTAGATTTTCATTGGGAACCAGTGCCAGAACATGAAGAGAAGGTACGACAGTCTCCCATCAGCCCTATCAGGTAACAGTCCATCAGACAATGTGCCTTGCTCAGCTCAGCAGCAAAACTGTACAGTTTGGGTCATCTTGTGTCATCTTCCAGCTAACAAGAGAAAGGTGTGGTTACTTGCACATGCTCAGTTAATAATTCTTAAGGGATAGTTTTTTTTGTTTGTGCTGTTTGTTTTGGCCTTTAGTAATCATTCTAACTAGACTGCAGTCACACTTTCAATGTGACAAATACTTTTCACACATCGACACAACTAGAGTACAGCCTAACTAGACAAGGTGTGGAGGTTTGTAGGGAAAGCAAAAGACAGGTCATACAGAGTTAAAAGAGATGTCTTGGTCATGATCTGTTTATCTCTTGTTTTGAATGTACATGTGTGCAATGTTCCCCACTGTTCTGAGTCTTATTTGATAATTCAGCTCTTACCTCCCTTCCCCAAACAAATCCTAGAATTACACTCCAGTTGTCCTTTATTTTGGTTAGATAATCAGTTCATTCAAGGCTATATGGAGCAGTAATGAATCATTTTGTAATACTCTTTCTATGGAAATGTTGGAATTTTCACCCTCTGTGTAATTCCTTATCCATAAATCAAGTGTTCACTTCCAGACTGTTTTCTACACAGGAGTCCTGCAGTAGCTGGTGCAGTGGTGGCCATGGATCGACATTACTTCCAAAATTCTGGAGCTTATGATTCTGACATGACCATGTGGGGAGCAGAAAACCTGGAACTATCTATTAGGGTAAGGATCTTAATTAAAACATCAAACTATGATAACTTGCAATTTTAAGGAACTTGAGTGAAAAAGGAAGATATTTGTAAAAACAGTGCAGAACATGTTGGGTTACGGAGACTACAACCTTCCCTGCAGAAATCTATCCCCACACTCCACAGCCCGTCAGGACTATACAAGAACATGCAGCTGCTGTGAGTTAGAAGTATTATATCAGAAGAAGGAAGTTTTGCTGGCTATCACTGTCTGCCTGAGGCCTGAGTCACTGCTTTTGGCACCCTCTGAAAGCTGCCTCTTCTATTCTGGCATGTTAGCATGCACCAAAGGGAGAGTAGCTTTATTTCTTTGCCAGCCTGTAGTTTTAATAACAAATTGTTTATATTGAATCCTTTGCATTGATTTTTGCTGAATACAAAGAGTAACTGATATTGAAAACTAATGAAAATTGCAGGCACAAAGGGCATAGTGTTTTTATTGTCCCAAACAAGGAAAGGTGTGCACCCAGATCTCTCCACTACTTTGCACTATTTGTGCACAGAAAAATATAAAAGCATATAAATAGCCATACTGGGTCAAATCAGAAGTCTGAATGCCCAACATCTTCTCTGTGTCTGTGGGGAGCAATGTATGAAGAAGTATATAATAATGCTGCTGCTGTTTCCAGGATTTCCTGAAGCAGAGCCTAGAGTAAAGGAGCTTCTCCATTTCAGATAAAAGTAATCTACATAAGGTAAACTCTTTTTGTGCTTTCACCTGTGTTTCAGACCTGGCTCTGTGGTGGCTCTGTAGAAATTATCCCATGCTCCCGAGTTGGGCACGTCTATCGAAATCACTTCCCCCGTGCTTTCTCCTATGAAGACGCCATTGTGAGGAACAGAATCCGAATAGCAGAGACCTGGCTGGGCTCCTTTAAAGAGAACTTCTACAAGCATGACACAGTGGCTTACTTAATCAGCAAGGTAAAGACATCTGTAATGGTTTGTTTCAGAGGTTTGTGTTGAGATAGGTGAAGGGAGAGGAATAGGAGTGGGGGTGTCTGTATGCAGTCAGATGCAGGGGATAATATTTTTATTAAACCTTCCAGTGAAAGAGCTGTCAGATCAGGAAGGAGAGAGAGAAACTTGTGCCTAATTTCAGCCTTGTGCTGAAGTTATTAAACCTTGTGGAGTATAACCTTTCGCCAAATGACTCCCCAAAAAGCTGTGGTTCTTTTTTCACTGATAATACATGGAAGGTTGTGATGCATCTGAAGTGGAAGCCTGCACCCCTGTGTGCTCAAAGGACTGTCCTAGAGAGTTCATTCTCAGTTACTGGTTTTCCTCATATGGTTCCTAAGGATATTCAGTATTATTCACAGGCGAGTGGCAAATTATAGGGAACATATTTGAGTGGTCTAGTGACAAAAAAGGTGGGTTTTTTTTTCCCTGAACTGACATATCCAGAAGTAACTGAACTGAGAAAGTTAGATCTCAACACACCACTATTTACAAGTTATATTTTCAGTAGAAGCATGGCGCAGACATCTGACTGGTCATTCTTCCAGGAATTTGGATTCCCAGCAGCCTGGAAGTTAGGACAGGCTTTCAGGCAGATGTGTGGTGTAGCCCTGGCATGCAGCTACACTTGAACCATCTTGCAGGTTACACACCATCCAATAACTACAGAATGGCCACACCTGCTTTTTAAGTACAGTCTCCATGGCAGATCAGGGGTGGTCAAGGAACTGTATATCCCTAGTATTACAAACAAGTGGATGTTTCCTTACTGGGAGTCTTGCAGCTGTGGGGAATGTTGTTGGTGAATTAATGTTGTTAATGTTAATGTTGCTGTAGTTCTCAGGAATTTTCTGGCTCCGGTACCTTTTCTTCTAATCATATTCTTTCTACAAGGCAGTGGACTAACTTGTGAGCAGTTTTGAATGAAAATGTATCATTTATCTTCCTGTTCATTTAACAATGCCATGCTTTTAAGGAGAAAAACATTCACTGGAAGCATTTAGGCAGAGCATGGATAGGTGCTGTGCAGTTTCCCATTTGTATTTGCTCCTGCATTTCACAGAATCATAGAATCAGAGAATAGTTTGGGTTGGAAGGGACCTTAAAGATCATCACATTCCAACTCCCCTGCCATGTGCAAGAATGCCATTCACTAGATCAGGCTGCTCAGGGCCCCATCCAGCCTGGCCTTGAGCAGGGATGAGGCCTCAGGGATGATGCCTCATCCCCTTCCAAGGATGAGGCATCTGCAGCTTCTCTGGGCAACCTGTGCCAATGCCTCACCACCCTCTGAGTAAAGGATTTCTTCCCAATAACTAATCTAGACTTGCTCTAGATTTGAGTTTAAAACTACTGCTCATTTTGTAAGTACCCTTTAGGTACTGGGAGGCTGCTCTAAATTCTACCTGAAGCCTTCACTTCTATCCAGTTTCATCAAGTGATCCCCCACTTGCTCTTCCCTTATAGGGTGAGGGACTTCCTTCCCCTTCTCCACTCACTCAGAGGATCAGGGTCTTGAGAGAATGGAGAGCCTGATTGCCAGCAAAGACTGAGGAATACCACTCAGCTTTCTCCATATCAGTCGCCACCAGTTCACTCTTCTTGGTTTTCAGTGGGGAGGGGGGTTACACTCTCGTTGTCCTTTCTTTTCTGACCTATGCATTTATAGAGTCCCTTCTTGTGATTCTTTCTGTCCCTTGCCAAGTCTTGTTCCAGCTTTGCCTTGGCTTTCCTGACCCCCACCCCTACACATTCAAACCATATCCCTGTACTTTCCTCAGGTCACCTGTCCCCGCTTTCACTGTCTGTGCATTTCTTTGTTACTCCTCTGTTTGAGGAGCAGATCCTTGCTCAGTCATGCCAGTTTCTGGCCTGCCTTGCTCAATTTCCTACACACTGGGATAGAGAGAGCTCTTGCGCTGTAGGAAAAGTGGCTTTAAAGAGCTGCCAGCTCTGGTGAGCACCTCTGCCCTTAAGGACAGTTTCCTTAAACAGCTGAAAGTTTGCTCTTGCAAAGTTCAGGGTCTTGACTTTGCTCCTCATCAGGCTCACACTCCTTGAGATCACAAACTCAAGGGCTTGGTTGCTACAGCCCAGGATGCCACCAATCCTGATGGCTTTCATGAGCTCATCAGCATTGGTGAGCACCACTGGCTCCAGCAATACTTGTCCTGCATGCCTCAGTTATTCAGGGCTGGCCATCACCCAAGAAAGCCAGATCCAGTGGGAGCTGCATTATAGTGGGGAGAGGAACAGGACTGTATATCAATGTGACTTCTCTCTTGTCACCTAGTCTGATGTCCTTATGCTCCACCAGTGGATCTGCCTCTCCAGTCAGCCTACTAATTGTAGAGTCTGGAACTATTGTCTTTCCCTTTTTACTCTTATTTTCACATCTTTTTAGAAGATCCTTCCTCCTTGACTGTGTTGCAGGTTTGAATTCCACTGGCCCGAAGCTTTTCAATTGACTCACAAAGGTTTACAGCCACTAGACCAAGCCTTTTAAAATGGTCAGTGAGGTCTTTAAATCATTTAACAATTCCCTGAAGGCTTTTCTTGTCAGCTCAGAAGCAATTTTCTCTACTAAAAAACTACAGTCACCAATGATACAGCTAGCTGTAAGCAGCATGACCTTTTGCCTGAGTTTATTCTAGCCAGAATACTTTTACTACTTCTGAGTATGATGTTCTCTCAAATGATCAATTTTATGATCTCTGTGTGCAGCATACCGTAACATAAATGGCCCTTTTTGTGTGTTCCTTCTTTCACAGCCGATGTTTTCAGCCTGTCAGTGCACTGGGATGTTATTCAAAAGGCACAAGCAAGCAAGGACATTATTGCCACTCAGCGGCAAAGAGCCCTGAGGGCATTTATTGCGCTGAGAGGGTGAGCAGAGCCACCTATGGGCCGCTATAGAATTCTCCGTGAGTCTTCACCCACCACCATTGTTCACTGCAGAAAACAACCAGTGACCCCCATTTAGGTGGCTTTATAACTCTTCTTGGTTTATGGTCTGAATCACATTTTGCACAAAATGCCTGTGGTGCGAGCATTAAACAGATGAATTAGGCTCTTCCCAGCTCTTTACTACTTCAGCCTACTTTTTCTACTACTTTTGCTCCTTTTTCTTGTGTGGTTTGCATATTTAATTTACAAGTACAGTGTGTTTTCAGATTGGTTTACAGGGACAATGACTTTCTTTATGTTATTTACATCATTTATTCAGCATCAAATGCAGACTGTAACTAGTAAGATAGAATGAGATTTACTGCCACTGCCTTCCTCAGCCAAGGCAAAGTCTCATAAGAAACATTTTTTAGGGGAAGCATTTTACTTCTCTCTCTCTCCCTTTTCCAAGAAAACCTCTAGAGGACAGGTTTGTATGATGCAGAATTGCTAAACTTTGTTGTTCTGCTTATTGAATCTAAGACTGACACTGAAGTATGAGGTTCTCTTTAACATATTGCAACTGTTGAGCTTTGCCTGTGGAGTTTACAAAGGTTGGCAAACAGTGCCATATGGAAGGATTGATCCCTGCCTTTAGAGACTAACACCTCACCTTGAATCACCAAGGCCCTTCATTTGTCAGTGTTTTCCATGCTACAAAGTCCTTTTCTTTCTTTTTTATGGATACAGAGAAATAGCTGGTCTGGGAAAAAGTTATTTACTGGCAACTCTCTGCTTATGTTGCCAATTTTAATTTTTGTCAAAGAAATGCAGACCAGTTTCCTGGAATCCCATCCCAAACTGGATTTTTTAAAAAGTAGAAACATGAAGAGGGGAGATCTACTGCTGGCAAGAAAGAGGAGAGAAACTTTTAAGAGTTGTTAGATGTTTTTAATATTTGGGCACTGAGATATTTAGAAAAGCTTTTGTGTGGTTTTGAAACTGAAGAATTAGACACATAAGTGCTTAGAGGTTTTGAGAACCCTGTTAGTCATCTTTAGTGCTAAATACCCTCAAATATTCAGCCTGTCAGTCCTTTGCAGTACAGATGTCTGTAGCTGCGCCAAGGGTTGAAGGCAATTGTCTTTTTTCATAAGAGTTGCTACCAGGAAAGTTGAGAGCTGATTTTGTGTCTTTATAATTCAAGAAAATGGAGATATCATAGAAAAGGTTTTATGTATTATAGCTGTAGAACACCTTTGTTCATTAGATTTAGTAACTGTCAGATAATAGATAGCTAATAGGTGATAGACTATATTTTGGGTTAAAGTCTGTCATCACTTATTCCCTCTGATCATAGAGGACTGACAGTAACTGGGTAATTTGGGCTGTTAAAGGCCAGGAAATTGAGTTTTTATCAGCGGGAAAAATTCTATATTAAATGGTAATCTAATACAATCCCACTGAATTTCAGTGCAACAACTATCAAACTTGGTCCTGACTTTTTAAAATATAAATATGATAAAGACTGACTTATCTTGCAGTATAATAATAATAATTTTTAGATGACATACTTATTTTCACAATGTATGCTACTTCCAAAACACTTCTGTCACAATGCCAGACTGTGGCTGTTTTAGCACAAAGTTTGAGAAGGGCTGTAGCTGAATCTCCCCCTTTGCATATATCATAAGAGATACATATAAATATCTGTAACATTCAGGATAGAAAAGGGGGTAGAAATAATTCCTGTTTCATTTCATTCATCTCCAATAATTCATTTCCACTCCTAGCATCTCTAACACAAATACACCAGCAACCTTGTTGCCCTTTCTCCATAAAGGCAGAGAAGCCAGACTGCAGCGAGCGCCTTCAGCTACAGAAGAGACTGGGCTGTAGAAATTTCCAGTGGTTTCTATCAAATGTGTACCCTGAACTTTCCCAAACTGAAGACACACCAAGATTCTCTGGCAAGGTAAGAGAAAACACACTATAAAGAATGATATTTTTTTTTTTGCATTGTTCAAAGACTCCAGTGTCATTTCCATGTCCTGAGTACTTGGTCCAAACAGGCAATGCAACCAGGGTGGGAGGAGAAAGAAAAAGACAAAGAGCTGGCCCAAATTCTCACATAAATGTTGAAAACCAGCCAGGAACTGAACCCAGAGTGTCTGACTCAGTTCAGTGTCACAGCTCAGAGGATCCTAACCTTAGGTTCTTCAGGTGCCATTAATAAAGGAAAAGAACTGTGTTGCCTCATTCAGATGGCAGAAGTGACAGCAGCCAAGATATCTCTGTGCTGACCCATGTGCACAAAGAGAATAAAAAGCATTTCTTCAGTCCTGCACTTCCCAAAGGACAAAAGTGATAGCAATAGCAGTTCCCTGGCTGACTGTGTACAGGACAGGGAATGTCTGGTGGTTCTTTTTTAAACACATAGTTGATAATTATAATTCATTAAATATTAATTTATTCCCAGCAGCCTTACTGGAAGGAAGTTTCCCCCAACAAGGCAAAAAGGTCTACTAATTAATTCACACTCAGCTATCTTTAGCCAGATTTTACTGTGTCCTTTTACTATTTTATGTGCTCTTTATTTTCACAGTTAGCTTGAGAAAAGTGTAACAACTGAGTGTGGATCACAAGAATTGCCATGTTTCTTTTGTTCAGGAATTTCTAGTGTTTTTTCTGACTACAGTGTCCCGTTGAAGTGCAATTTTCCACTAGCATAAGCATTTTGATACCTTTCTTTTAATTATCAAAATAGTTAAACCCAGAAGTGGATCTCTCTAATTTAAGCAAAACTCACTGGGTAACACTGACCCTTGGTGAAACTCTGCCTTTTATATCACATTAGTTTGCAAAATCAATATACAAGATCAAGTCTGAAAGAAAATAAATAGTGCCTGATTTATGAACAAAATCATGTATCATAAAGGGATACAATCACAAAATGTTAGCTGAAGGATATTTTGTTTGTATCCAACTGTGATTTATTTCAGTATAAACTTTTACTTGCAGCTTTACAATACTGGTGTTGGCTTCTGTGCAGATTACAGGCCTGGAAGAGCTACTGCAGAAGGGTCTATTGAACTCTCCCCTTGCAGTGACAGTCTCACCCAGGTAATGTATACTTTGAGTATATAGGCACTGTGTCAGATCTAGGGAGCCATGCAGAAGACAGGCATCCCAACATATAAGTGGCTGGGTTGACACTAGTGGAAATACTGGCATGTTCAAAATTAGCATGTGCTAAGGCAACAATGCCCACTCTTCCACAGCTAAGTGCCACTCAAAAAATGCCAAAGTCCCATGTGTCATTGAGTCAGATGCCCACACTTTGCTCCAGAAGACAAAATTAAGGGCTTATTTGTTTAGTATATTTGGTAGTGTCTGTGGAACAGAAAGCTTGTGAGTAAAAAATACATAACAGTTCCAGAACATGGGGGGGGAGGAGGGGGTTGCCCATTAATGACTAAATCTGAAGATTAATGCCTAAACTGCAGTCTAAGGCAGGAGGTAAATTCATTTAGACTCCCTAGCTGGTATCAGTCTAGCTCAGGGTGAGCTGCAGGTACATTTCAAACTGTAGCATGTGAAGACACAGTCAGAAACACCCTTCTGTTCAAATATTTATGAAACTGGAAAATTTTGTGATAGGGTGGGTTTATGTTACACATAGTCATGGTTCACAAAGCCTTTCCTTAGGTAAATAGTTATGCCAGAATTAGCTAGCAGGGGGAACTGCTTTGAAGGGTCAAGGCTGTTGGGTCTCTGTCACTCATGTTTGGGTTGTGTCTTAACAAACATGTACAGGAAATTGTCTTTAGAATTAGCATTTAAAAATGAACTGGGATGTCCATCCATCATTGTTCAAACAAACCCTTCCTTTCCCAGCACTTTGAATATAACATGAAGGAAATCTTGCTTGGTTCTGCTCCGCTGCTTTGCTTTGATGTCAGACATGGGAAGATTGTCCCCCAAAACTGTACAAAGGAGACAGATAACAGCAACCAGCACTGGGATGTCCAGGAGGTCAGTAGTGGCTCTGCCACAGGGGAAAGGCAGCTGATGGTGACTGTGGAATCACTGGGTGATTTCAGGATTTGTGTGTGAAGAAGAGATGAGGTACCTGAAGGGCAAATTTCACTTATGTACCTTTTTAACCCAGAAAAATTAGGATGTCTTTTGCCCACTAACACTGGCTATGTAAAAAGCTTTTGGTTTAGAAATACGAACTACAGAAATCCTACCTAAAATCCTATGTCTTTGTTTTACCTGTTTGTCTTACTGGCCTTTTTGGAATAGAATCAGAATCAGTGGTTGTAAAAATAAGAGCAGGGCAAATCCTTTCCCATTTCCTTCAGATTGAGGGAGAGTTTGGAAATCCTGACCCCTCCCTCATGAGAGCCCTTTTTGGAGCTTTCAGTGGGAAACATTAAATTTTCTCCTGCATTGTAAGAGAAGACCAAACTTCCTGTTAGAGGAATTCACTGCTTTTCAGTGAACTTTACCCAGCAGAGCAGGAACTCCTCAACAAGACTGAAAAATGTCATGCTCTGGGACAGCCTGGGAAAATAGCAATTACTGTAGTTGTAGGGATGCAGCAATCCTCTAGAACAGTCCTACTATAACTTTGTTTGATTCCTAAGACAAGTACTGGCCCTTATGAAATGTTGTGGTCTGTAGTAGTGAGGTGGTGCTGATGACAACCTGAAGTCATAGGAAAAATGGTGGTGGAAAAGAACTCTGCACCTACCACTTGTGTTAGCTTCAAAAGGAGCTACAAATATTCACCATGCTCTGGGCAGAAAGCTAAATTCATTCATTGTGTTTGGAGCATTGCTTAAAAAAATTTGAACAACCAGTTATTACTGGTGATATATTGTATATAAATTTTCTGAAACATGGCCTAGCTTTTACTGGAAATCCCTTACTTTTAATTTGTTCTTTCTTTCCCTTCTCTCATCTTGTAGAATGGAATGATTGTCCATGTCCTTTCTGGCAAATGCATAGAGGCAGCAAAGAGTGAAGATGAGAAGGACTTGTTTCTGTGTGCGTGTAACAAGAACGCAAATCAGGTGTGGCAATTTGAACGTTCCCATGGGCTACGTCAGAGGTGACTGGCAAGTCTCTACAGAACTCAAGTCTCCAAAGTTTAACATTTCTTCTGCTTGGGATTTAAGATGCATTTCCTGCAACGACAGCAAGATGTTTATGTTTGCTGTAGCATGCAGGGAAGTCAGGAATGTCTCTTGTTTAAAAGCCTGGCTTCTGGTTAATCCAGCTCTAGCTAAAATTTCTATTTATTCTGCGAAGCAGGGAATAGAGAGATTGTGAGAATCAATAAATTCTCAACTCTGCTATTGCAGAAGACATTTAGGTTTGCCCTTTGATGGAAACATGGAAAATTGGCTGCCAGACAGCTTGTCTTCAGTATACGCTATGACTTCTGAGGATACAGGAAAAGAAGTGAGATTTTTGAAACTGTAAGAAGAAGCCAGCTAAACCAGGTCAGGAGTTTAGCCTTGTTTTACAATGCCCTCGACTCATATAAAACAAAGTAGGTTTTGTATGTATAAAAGTAATAGATGTTTCCACATGTAATGGCAAAAAAAAAATTGTTTTGCAGTTAACCTGAGCCAAATTTCTACTCTCTGTGAGATTACACAGAGCATAAATTAACACTTAATTAGGCATTTATTGCTCTAATTGACTTGGACTACTGACAGTCCTCAGTATTTGGCACACCCTTCCTTAAATCCTTGTCCACAGTCTAATTTGGATGGGAGAATGAGACTGAAATATTAACAACTTTTTAATGTTGTTTTTAAATTATATTTAAGGACAACTCCTCAGGAAACTTTTGTGGTAGTAAGGAGGGTAACAGCTTCTCTGCTTATTTGGGAAGAGAAAGAATTGGCGGCATCCATTTGCTCTTGTAAAGCCATGGGATGAGCTTACTATTATTATTATTATTGTTGTTATTATTACTATTATTACAGTAACAAAAGTGCTGGCTGAAAACAGCAAGTGAAGGGGAACAGCCAGTTTCAGCAGTGGCTACCTAGGAAGAAAATACTGGTTTGCTTCCATTTGCTTGCAGCCTGAGTTAAGTCTTTCAAGCTATCAGTTTTAGCCAAGAAGATTGTGTAGATTCTTGCTGTCGTGGGTCTTCAAGATGATCCTGAAAAGACCACATTTTCTAAAGAAGCTTTTTCTGTAGAGCCTGCATTGCTGCTGACCTGCTGTCTTTCAAAGGAGTGAATGAGAGATGAGGTTAAATAACAAGAATGGTCTCACACAGTATGAACTTAGCCAAGCAAACTGCCACCTCAGTATCTCATTAGGCTACTTTCCTTTTTGAAGATAAAGTCAATGATGACACTTCCCAAGAGCCTGCAAAGAGAGAAGAACAAAGATTTGGGAGTCTTCCCACATCAACACATCTGATTTATAGTATAAGTCAATCATAATCCTATGTACATATTAAAGGGGAAGGGTATCATTAATGAAATTCACTTAGGTTTTGAATTATTTTCAAGAGACAGAAAATTGCGTGGTTTTTTTTTTTATGTACAGCACATTGTTTAAACTTTAGAGAAAGGAAGGAGTAACAGATTATTCTGCTTAGAGCCTTCCAGTTACCTGCTCTCCGTAAATCACAATAAATTGGTATCAAGCATATAAAATTGGTTACCACAGAGGACATGAAGAGTGTTCTCTGTTGTGTTGTCCAAAACATCTCCCAGTGTCTAACTCTCTGCTTTGAGTGCTAAAGATTCCACACTGTGTTAAGGCATCACTCCAATCATCTTGATTACCACTTATGCTTTCTTTGATAGCATCAGAATCTATTACTATTTCTGCTGTGTCATGTAAAATTTCCTGCGACATTCTGGAAAATGCTTTAATTTTCAGCTAAGATGATGATAGCAACCTCTTCCAGAACACCAAGTGATACCTGACCATTGCCCAAATCTAGGGTGAGAAAAGAGAATTTTTAAAATTGCATAAAAGCTGAAGTAAAATGCTGTTTTAATGACATGTGATGCCTTTATTTTAAATTATGACTATGCCAGGTTTTTAAATTATGTGTTATTTATTATATTTTGGACACTACACGGGGAATATAATTCCTTCAGAATTTAGGTAAATGTTAAAAAAATGTGTATACAAATATGGTAATTGACCACAAGTGATATTTATCACAAAGAAGAATGAAAATATTTTTGGTTTAGAGAGGAAATGTTTGGAATTTCAGAGACATGGACATCTTCATTTATACTACTTTTTAACATAGTGATAAAAACCTAGAAAATAAGGTTTGCTGTATATATATGTACCATATAAAAATATGTTACCTAATACCTCTTTGCACAATAAAATGAAAATCTATAGTGCAGTGCCATTTAGAAAATAATTGTTAATGCACTTGTTTTACTTAGTAACAGAGTAAATGTATGTTTGGTTTCCAAGGGAACTAAATTCCAGAGCATGGGCCAGAAGGGAACGTGGATTGTGGAGCACACTTCCCTCTAATATAAACAAAACTTAGTACACACAAATTAAAAAAAAACAAAGGGAAAGCATCTATCCCTGTTTTTCCTATTTTCTTTCCTATATGGCTTTTAAATGGATTGGTTAGTTGTACCAGTACTGTTTCCTCATTGTGGTCATTTAGACTTTGCCCCTGTGGTTACATCTACGAGCTAAATTCTTCTCCTTATGGGACTTATGGGCTCAATAAAGAGTGGTGGCTAGCATGCTGGTATGTTTTCCTCATTTTTACCCATCTTCCATTCAATACTAGCACACAATGATGCTTTGAGCACCACAAAACATAGAATTACTTTCAGTTCTCTATTTAGACATGGTCAACATTTCAGGTTCCACTAATTCCCATGACAGGAGAGACATGTAAGGACAAAATGTTTCAGGGAAGAATGAAGCAGTTTAAACTTTGAAGACCTCCAAAGCAGAGCCTCAGGCAAGAGCAAAGGAATTCCAGCCTAACACAAATAAATACCTTATAGTGTAACTCCACCTGTTTCTTTGAATTTTGCAACCCAGGCACAGTGCTTTGAGCCAAACCCACCCATGAAACTGAGCTAAAAGGTCAGATTCAAGAACAGGTCACCTTTTGGTTGACAGCACTTACTAAACAGCCTAGTTTATTCCTCTCCCAGCTCATGGAAAACGGAAGAAAATAAAGACTTGAAATACTATTCAGAGTACTTTTAAACCAAGCCCCAGCTGATGCAGTTGGTGTTGGCCGTAGGCTGGGGTTTGTCCTGTTAGGTGAGGTGCCATCACTGGCACAGAGAAGCAATGGCAGCATTCCTCTCCATGTGTTAAGCTGAAGTCTAAACGGGGACAGAAGGTTTACCAACCTTCATGCTAAATCCTGTGGCACAGAAATGTTGAGGGTATCTCTCAGTCCATGTGTAAGTGCCTCCAGGTCCTGCCTTGAAGATGTTCATTGAGCTGTAATACTTTCTGCTGATTGAAATGCAATAGCTTCCATTTCTGATATCCCCAGGAAAGAATGGAACTATGTTCAGGCATCCTAGACAAGAACAGTAACATCCCAGGTTTCCCTAACAGCTGGAAGGTGACATGTGAGTGACAGCTTTCAGATTCTGACTTTTTATCTCATTTTGTCTCAAGCAGTTTGATTCAAACTGCAAACATATTGGAAGAAAGTAATAAAGGAGTGTTTTGCAAATACATAACATGCTTTTAAGCTATGCAAACTGCATGTGTCTGCCCTGAATAAAGTGTAGCAGTGCACAGAGAAACATATTTTTATTTCCTTCATTGTGTTATGATTTGTTAATGCCTTGTTTTCCTCATGCTGCAGCAGAGCTGGTCTGCAAAAAACACAGTCAGAAAGCATCCAGTGGCAATACCCTCATTCAGCCATCACCTGATAGTCTTACAAAAATGTACATCTTGTCAGGACTTGTCGGCATCTTTTATTTTGCAGACCTCTGCCATAATTTCCATTGGTTTCATTGGAAAGGTCTGAATGAGAACTCCAAACACAGAGTCTCTGGAAAGTGTGAACTCCAGCACACTCTTCAGGCAGCTCACAGCTGCTTATTCACCAGGTGCTTTGGAAGGATATTTTGGAAAAACAATCTGGCTACATGACTTGAGATAGCACCCATAGTGGTTTTGCTATCTTTCTAGCTGCTAATTTTTAATTTTATTTTTTTTTAATTAGCTATCACTCTTGGGGATGATTATGCTTTAGACACGTGGAACAGGATGTACCTCTGTTAACTGGGGCCACCTGAACAGTAGTCACAACTAAGGCAGTTGTCTAAGTTTCTTCTACTGGTGAGCAGAGTACATTTGCAGAGGTAATCAATGGCAAGTATTTAACCAATATGGGTAAATCACTATCTAGAAATGCTTGCTTTCTCTAATGATTAGAGAGGGTTTCTTGATAATTAATTTAGATGTCATGTATAAATTTTAAACTGGAGTTAAGTGGAAGGAAAACAATCCCAAAGAGAACCCAGGCTAAAATCCCTTCCAGGAGCCCAACCCTGGTGCCCAGCTCTTCCAAGATTCCCCCAAGATCTGGCTTGATGATCACATCAAGAAATGACAGAGATGACACAAGAACACAGAGGCACAGAGATGACAGCCAAGAACAAACTTGCTACCAGCTGCAGTTTCCTCAAATGAGTTAAATCCAACAGCACACTTTTCCAAGACAGATTCTTTGTTCACAGACTGAGAGACCCCATTGTGTAGGATGCTGTGTTAAAGCATGATCTGGTCCCAAAGGAATAAGAATTCAAATTTTCAGAAGTGTCTCTATAACATTTTGAAGATGTTAACTCTAATATTAATAATAAATCTTCTGTATCTTTCTGCTGAGTAGGCTGGAAGGCTGCAGCAGAATTTTCAGGACACAGAACAGATACAGGTGCCAGGATTGTTTGCAAGGTTCTTCTTGCAATTGAACCTAAGTTCAATTGCTTGAACCTAAGTTAGGTTCAGCCTAAGCTTGAACCTAAGTTACAGACAGACCAGCCTGAGGGCTGAATATATTACTCAGTTTCTAAGTAGCTGCACAATGACCTTTCTTAGAGTCCACGACCTTTGGTAATACTATCGTGATATTTATTTACACCAATGGCAATTTTGTGTAACTGAGAAAAAGGTGAAAGTAAATAACTTTTTGAAAATTTGCATATTATAAAAATACTAAATATATTTTTAAATATCTAATCTCTTTTGTGCAATTACTCAAAAGATTGCTTCTGCATTTATTAGTCCCTCAGTCTTACAGACTGATAACAAATAATCTAATAATGTCGCTTACATTGTTATAGGCATAAACGAGCTTTAAAAGATTACATCCCTTAGTATTGTATTTTTCACAGTATTTTTTATTCACTTCTTGTTATGCTATTAGGTGAAAACTGGGGGTTTTTACTGTCTCTTTTTTATCACTTAATGTAATAATTAATGTAATAACAAAAAATTTAATAGCAGCTCCGAAAGAAAATCAACTGGTACTTTGATGTATCAGGAGTTCAAGATGGAGAACATCAGACATTTATACCTGAGTACAAGCCCCTGGGAGGCTGCTTCTGTCAATCACCCTTTATACATCTAGTTTGGGATTACTGAACAAACCAAAAGTGGTCAAAAGCTATAGCTAAATCAAAATGTTGGATGCAAACATGTCCTACAGAGACAACAGGTCATTGCATTAGTGTAGTCTTCTTTTGCTTTCCCTCTTATTAGCACACACTTTGCCTGCTTAGAAATCAAGAGCCAAGCAGTAAACAGTTTAATAATCAAAATATTTCAAGTGCGTAGACTCACAGAATTCATCATGTCAATTAAAAAGAAAGTCTTGCAGTAAATTTCACATTGGACATGTTGTCTTATAAACTCTTGGCTTTCAGTTGTCTTACCTAGTTTGTGTATGTGTCATACCTATCAAAAACTTATCATCTGTGGTGCCAAGAGCTGCCTTCACTTACAAACCAGTCAACAAGCCACAGAGCCTGGAAGACCACTTAGTCTGGCTGAGCCCCGATGCTCCCTGAGCCCATGCAGTCTGGCTGATGGATCCCTGGCTGCCACAGCAAGCTCCTGGACGGCAGCAAGAGCCACTTCTTCAGGGCAGTTTGCTGTTGATTCCTTCACTTGCAGAAGCAAAGGAAGCATTAATTTCCTAGTGCAGCAACCTGCGGTCAGTCTGTGGTGTCTGCACAGACTCGCACACACACAAGCCCAGGAACAGAGCCTGGTGCTGACGCTAAGGAAATAACTTTGAGTTGTGCGGTTTCGGCTCCAGCTCTGTGTGCAGCCTGTGACAGAACTCTTAAGATTCTCTAGTGCCAAGAACAACTCTTAAATCAGTGACGAGAGGAAAGGGTGAAACAAAATAGGTCTTGACCCTGGAAAAGAACTCAATAAGCAAAATAAGAACAATGAGACCATAATTTGCTAATTACAAGATGTCCATCTTTTCTATAAAATATACAATTTTGGCAGTTTCATTTAAGATTAGACGTAACATGATGCTCAGACTTGGCAGATTGTGATGATTCTATTTTGCGGAGTTTCCAAGGTTTCTGAATTTGGTTTCAGTGTGGAATAATACCCACCATTTCCTTTGCTCTCTGGAACAGAGCTGGGATGCTCACACAGGCAGTGATGAGAGAGGTCTCCAGGCCTGGCTGCCGATGGCAAGGTGCTGGGCTCTGCTTTCTTGTCACCCATCATAAGAAACAATCTTTTCCTCTGGGCTGTCTTGTTTTTAATATGCAGGCCAATTTTGATGAAAAATTGTTTTCCTGGATTTTTACTGCTAGTTCTTGTGAACATCTACAATAAATACATGCTAGCAGACTGCAGACTCAGCAAAATGAGGAAAATCAGTATTTGATTTTTAACAGAGAGAAAGAATAAAGAGGCAAACAGGAAGAGAAGAATTTAATTTCAGTTCCCGAGTACCTCCATCCATTTCTTTCTATGGCATTGGAGGACTGCAGAACAATCCAGCTGGGCTACTACAATAACAGAAGCCTCAGGTTTATGTTGCAAGTACTGGTTTCTAATGACATCCCTGACAAGGAAAGGCTTTTTTACATTTCCATGTATAGAACTGAACATATTTGCTTCCTAAAGCGGGAGCAGTGAAAATGAGAATGAGGATGGCTCATGAAATGACTGCCTCAGTGGCAGAATTGAACCAGGTACATAAAATAAACAATTGACAATCTCTGATTGGAGTTCAAAGTTAGGCCACTTCATTTACCAGCAGATATTGCTGTGTTTAGTAGCAATTAATTAGAGAGAGGGTTTTGAAGTTTGTGATGTAATTTTTAAAAAAAAAAACTAAGTCTGTATTCTCAGAACTAGCCGTCTGTAAGTGTCAGATTTAATGTGGTTCATATTGATGTTGTGTTGATTTTAATAAAGTCACAGCCATTGGCAGAAACAGCTTACATAAGAATGTCCATTTTCAAAAATCCTTCATTTTTACTTTAAATTCAAAACAGTGTTAGAGGGAAAAGCATGAAAACATGAATCAAAAGGCAAGAAGCCTAAAAAAAGGAGATGTAGATGTCTATAAACATGATGTGCTATCTAAAAGACTACAGATCATAAAGTGACCTCATGAATTTGAGAAACTTGGTGATTTTTGAGTACACTGGATTTAAAGACAACATGCCAAGGTAGAGAAATGTGACTTCTAATCTTTTGGATCCACTTCTGATGCCTTTCCTTCAGTCTGCTTAACATTAACACTAAAACATGCTGTCCTCCTCGCTGAGGGTTTCAGGGACCAGACACTCAGGTCCACCTTGTGAAAATGTTCTAGTCCCAAATTAATAGTTATGTTTTGTCGCCATTCTTTATTGGTTTTAGGACCTCTACTGGCAGAAAATAAAGGCTTTTGTAGAGAAGGTCATCTTGAAAGCTCTTAACATGAAAGCAAGTATGGCCAGTATGGCCAGCAAGAACTCCAGCCAGCAACAAATTAATGTGAAAATACCATTTAATTAAAATTCTGGATTTTCTCCAGGAATAATTATCTCGTCTTCTTTCTCTTTATATACAGCATACTACACAAAGAATAAACTGAAACAGACCTCTCCACTTGTGAAGGGAATTACGCTTTTGTGCTAACCAAGGAACATCATGGTACACTGATTAAAAAAAAAGCTCCACTTTCTCCCCTCCAGCACCCCAAAAAACATCCTACTATTCTTCGGTGCATAAGTGTCCAAATCTAGGGCTCCTACTGCATAACTCAATGAAAGACTGAAGTCTGCTAGGAAAATGTCCAAGATATCAAATACATTCAAAGCTACTGGTGACTGTTATTTCATGCCTGTCAGTAATCTTTTTAGCAAACAGCTACTCTCAGTTATTGATATTTCATTATGGGGTTTCAAGGTGACTCTGGATGACAGGTAAAACCACAAATTTTCTGCTTCTCTGTAGGAAGACTGATAAACACTGGAAATGTACAGCACACTATGAAAATCTGTCCCTCCAGATCACTCCATTTTGACTCTTGACAACAAAAAAATGTTGAGTTTTGTCTGCACCCTTTTGCCAGATCATTGCAGCTGTGCCAGTACTGTTAAAACCCATCACCTTTTTGGATCTAGGATTTGTCTCTCTAAACAGAAGAGAATATTAAGCTGCAAAAAGGGCAAGAACAATTTATACCTGCTCCTACACTAGGTCTCATCAGTGCAACTCTATTGTTAAAAATGCTGAAAACACATCTGCAAAATAAATAGCAAAATTAGTAAGCCCCCTACATGTGGAAAAAGTCTACGGCCATCCAGAACACAGGAGAGCCATATCCTTTTTTTTTTTTTTTTTTTTTTTTTTTCTTGGTTTTGGCAATAAAAAGACAGTCCTAATGGAGAACACAGGAGAGCAAGCACCAGCAGAATTTGCAAGATGGAGGAGGTATATATCTCAGACAGTGAGAATGTGCAGGTGGTTATTTGTTCTACTGAGACCAAGATTTCTCTTTTTCTGGCTGGACATGTCAGAGATGCACAAATATGTAACTGAGGTTTTGTCACTGCCCTATTTAAGAGGCTCATCTCATTTACTATGGACAGTCTTGGAAATGTCATTTCTTGGCAGTCATGAGCAATGAATTACAATATGCTGCGTCTGGGGGAAATGCTGCAAAGAATATGCAAAGAAAAGATTTGGAAAGTGCAAGAATGAGCAAAAGTAAACAGTATTTCATATTGATAAAAAACATTTGAGAAGTTTAAAATAAGACAGCCACCTCAGTAAGAAAGCAGACTAATAAAACTGAGTAGTTTCAGATTTACTGAAAAGGTATTTCAGGTGTGGATGTAGCTCCAGGTATTGATACAGCTCCTCAAATCTCACCAAGGTGTTTTGCTCCTGAGTTAGTGTTGGGCAACTGCTCAGGAACATCAAGAACATGTGTAACACAGCAGGGGAGTGTTCAGGTGCATCCAGTGGTGGGGATCACAGCCTGACCTCATGAAGCAAGGTCACCTTATGCTGACAGGGGCTAATTCTAATCAGGTATCTTACATTTGAAGGGCTTTGTAATAGCAATTGTACAGCTGCTGAATTAAGTAAATGAATAGACAGAATTCAACAGTAAGTAGTAACATCCCCTGAAAAATTTGGAGGAACCAAAACTACTCAAGGTTGGTGTCAAGTGCCAGCCTGGGTGGCAGGATACTGTAGGATAAGAAATACTGTGAGATTTCATTTTGACTTCTTCAGAATTAAATTAATAATTTCATAAATGCTGAAATGCTTCAATTGACACTCTGGGACCAAACTAATTTTTATTAATTAAAAATTGCTTCCCCTCTCTCCTACCTATTTTTCAGTTCTGCAAGAGATAAAAAAATAAACAAAAAGGGAACTGTATCTGACCAAGAGCAGTCACAGAATGTGTGTTGAGGCATTTCAAATATGGCTCTGGTGAGGATAATGTCATGCTCTTAGAAATCAGAGTTTTGTCTGTGCTTCTGCCTCTCCCTTAGCCATTAACAGCCTTAGATGTAAATGACACTGAAATGCACTTGCTCGGTCTGTTTTTTGGCTGACACAGTGAAGCAGCAATCAGACTGAGGCTGAAACATTTATGAGAGAGAGTCATGAAGGGCAGAAAACCCAGAAATCTATTATTTACTGCACATGTTCTTTATTCTCTCTTCATGGGTAATTCATTTGAATTCTGCTCTTCTGTTGGGTGAAGTGGATCTAAAGTAACATCTCTGAAGCAGCCTGTGTTACTCCAGATTTACACAGCTGTGCTGGATGGCAGGATCTGCCTCGGAGCATTTTATATTAGCTGTGTCTCAGAGGGTGCTCTCTGCCTAGGGCTCAGAATATTCCCAGCCAGCTTAATTTTCACAAGCTGCCCTTGCAAGGCAAGCTGCAAATGTATTTACAGATCTAGCACAATAATTTCTTACTCCTCAGGTTGGTTAACCTGTCAGAAATTAAACTGTTTCTTCAGACTTCTATTTTTGCAGGTGCCTCTGCTATAAAGGCCTCAGCCATACAAAAATGAACTAGACAAAATGTGCAGACGCTTTATTTGGCATGGAAAGAACCCAAGGACACAGCCCTGCTAGGGTTGCAAAAATTAAAAAGAATATAGGGAACTTGGCCTTCCTCAGTGGAAACTTGACATTTGGGTGGCCTGACTGCAGCCTGTGTGGGGCTGGCAGTCGCTGTCTCTGAATGAAGAGGCTGACTTAACCTGGATCTCTATCAAATCCTCCCTCTGCGAGACCGTGCATTTGGCAGAGGTACTGACAGAAATCCTCTGGCCGAGAAAGCACAATCAAATCCTGTTAGGCACAATATCTTGAGAAAGGGGTCCACTAGTTTAAAACACTGACAAAGTTTAACTGTGGTTGTTTGGCATTTACTCTGGTTGCTGATTTATCTGAATTCTCCTTCAGTTACAAAAATCCCAAACTTGAAAAAAAATATCAAGGGGGAAAAGAAAAAATGATCAAAGGATCTGCAAGAATCAGAGTGTTTTTTAGGGCAGATTAAATTCTTCCAGTGTGCATCTTTGATACATCACACCTGTGTATGCACAGGAGATAATCAAGGAGTCCTAACTACTGGGATACTTGTGAGGTTTATGGAGAAACAACTTCTGAGGTTAGTGCCTGAACAAACAGCTGGGGTGGGAAGAAAAGGCTTCCTCTCATAAGTAGGAGGAAGTTGGTCCTGAATCATTGCTTCTCCCTATGCTGCCCCACTACCTTGGTTCAGTGTGCACAGAGGAAATCCACATAGGAAAAGCTTAGGTAGCAGCCCTGTCTGCTGCTCACCCTTGCTTCCACAGCAAAATCCCACCTCTAGGTTGCTAAGCAGTTTGTGGTGGAGATGTGGGGGCCACAGAAGCGTATTTTGAAGCCAAAGGCAGGGTGCCAGTTTGGTGTGCCATCACCTGCTCTTTTCTGGGCCTTATGTCAAGGGATATTAAAAATACAATCTTCATTCCAGTTCAAAGCAGAGCTTGAACTTCACGAACCATCCCTGGCAGGGACCATGTTTCTCTGCTTGCCACGTCCTTTTCACAGTCCTCTGAAGCATTCCATTTGCCTGTCACTGTGCCATGGTGCACCATCTCTGGGTTTGGGAATTTTGATGTTTGTCTCAAGAAATGTATTAAGGTCCCAACTCCACAGCTTTTACTTGCCCAAGGAAAGCTCATAGGCTCTGACCTCAGGCTGTTTGCAAAGCCTGTCAAAACCCATTTGTCTAGGAGATTGCAGCAGCAAATATCACAGTAAAGGCTAAAAGGCAATTCTATGCCAAGCTCATTCTAGGTCACTAACTTCCTAAGGGTATTCTTCCAAGAAATAGCTTCATCTTGAGTAGTTCTGCAAGAGGAGAGTGACTGTGAGTTATAGTTAACCCCTTCATAACAAGAAAAAGCAGGAATCCTTCAGTCTATCACATTTATCATTCAACATTTATTCAGGCTAAGACTTCCCCCCTTAGGGCCAATACTAAGAAATAAAGTTACAAGGAAATAGTAGATTTGAATGAAATATTCTTTGCCCTTTCACCCTTTCAAAAAGCACACTATTTTATATGTGTATCTTGGGCAGTATCCTCACTTCTTTTAGGAAAGGAAATACAGTGTATTAAAAACAAAAAGAAATCTCACGTTGAAAAACTGCATCAACTCAAATAAAAGGCTTCACTGCCCAGAAAACTCAGATACCCCTCAGGAAAGCCACTGGAGCAAAGACAAAGAAATACAAGAGGCACACAGATGCAGTTTTGAAGGAAGAGACGAAGTCATGTAAGAAGTGCAATAGGGCTGAATAAATGAACATGCAAGGGAAGTAACACATTACAAAATTAAACAAATAAAGCCAGCTAAATGATGGGAGGAGTGGAGATAAACCAGTCTTGGACAGTCCTACCAAAGTGCATAGAGCTTGCATGCCTTCATGAGCTTCTGTTAGGTTGTGAGAGGGACTAGCAGAAAAACTACCTGAATCCACAGTACCTTAGATCACCTCATCTTCTAAAAACCACCTAGGCCATGAGCAAGAGACAGGAGGAGAAAGACAAGGTTATTCTAAGGCTTAGATTCTAAAAAGTTATTTCCTTAATGAAACATAAGATCTAAGATAATGTCAGCCCAGTGCTCACCAAGTGTCAAAAAACATGTTAGGAATTTTTGGAAAATAGAGAGCAGTACAGAGAACAAATATCGCTATGCAAATGTATGCATAATGCACCTGTGTCTAGAATTGTGCACAGTTCTTATTTCCCTTTCAAAAATGGTGCAGAAAAATAAGAAAAAAAAATCTTAACAGTCATCAGTAGGCTAGAGAGCTGAGAGCAGAAAACTGTCTCTTCCTATCCAAAAGCTGTCTTTAAATGAACCCCAGTGCAATGGGTTCAAAAGAAACAGAGAGATGTGTCTCTTCATAAGGCACACTTCACTTGGGCAATTCCTTTCCATGGGATGCAATGGATTTTGTGATGTGGATTCAAAAATTGATTAGACAAATTCATGGAAATATGTATATTGTTCAATGGTATTAAACAACAATGCATCAGTCTCAAGAAGTCCAAGACTTTCAAATTGTGTGGGAGGGTTGTAGGGAAGCATCCCCAGATGCTTGCCCTGGTCATGGACTCCTCTGTAGCTGCTGGGCAGCGTTGGGAATGGGACAGGACCAAGACCCTTGGTCTGCCTGGGACAGTCAGTCCTGCTCTGATGTACTGACATACTTGCTGCCACAGCCAAGCTCAGCCTCCAGGACAGGAGCTTTCCTTACTGGCTCTGAAATGACCCTCTTGAGTAGTTCTGCAAGAAAGGGACTGTGAGACTGACAGGTGTTTTGTCTGGATTTCTGCCTCTGGACTGTTTACATACCTAAATTCAAAATCTGGTTCTAGCTAAGGGACGTACGCCAGAATCCATCAATGTGGGAACACCTGTGCAGTTCACTGGGGGCCACAGAAGCCTCTGCATAATATAAAAGTCAAATGTGTTCCACCCTAGTAAGTAAAAAACTAGGATAAGTAGGGGCTCATATTTTATGTACTTTTTTTTTGTAGTTAAATGAACATTAATCTTAAAACCCATCACAGGCTACAAAATCAGTTCTAATCTGTTATACGGATAAAAATGATAAATTTATGCTGCAGTCTTGCTATTGTCTAAAACCAAATACCTTAAGATGGTATTGCATTGCATAGGTACACAATTTTCATGGAAAGAATCAACAACAGGCATACTATCAGAGACATGCAGAAATAAAAACTGTTAAACAGTATCTTTTTCAAGATATTTGGAAAAAGAAAAAAAAAGCCCTCCCTTGAAAATAGTATTTTTTTCTAGGCAGTGTGAAATAGTCATTTTTACTAAAAGTATACCAGAAATTTGTATTTTGTGTAAACACCACAGGACTATATACACAAAGATCATGCTAAGAAGCAGTGTAGCTATTTAGTGGTCTGGTGGATGGATCTTGAATCTTGAAATATTACTGTTACTTGAAGTACTGAATGTGTCAAAAAGTTGTCCTTTGACTTGTCCAGAAGGACAACTGAGTCAAAAATAAAATCATTTGCCATAGTGCAGGAAAGGGCCTGAATAGGTCACGGAAGAAGTGACTTATTGCCCACTCCTGTTAATTTTACCCTTAGTCTTGATACTTGGATCTTTCCCTAAAGCAACAGTTTCAGCATTCAAACAACAAGAAAAGGATCTCTGTTTTGACACAAAAAGAAAAAATGACCACCCCTAGATGGGGCAGCTCTGCTCTGACCTTCACATGCCACCGTGCCTTCAGAGCGAGCTTCTCTTGGCTGGCTGCACTCACTGACAGGGGTCACTGCACGGCAGTGACTTTCCACATGACAGGAAACCTGCACTGGACTGCTGAGCTGCCAAGAATTTTGGAGGGGTGACCTGGTGTGCAAATAGCTCTAAATGGTGACAGCAAGGGCTGGGAAGGAGTGATGATGCGTCACTTAAGGTGGGAAGGTTGGTCAATGTTTTTGGTTGGTCCCTTTTGACCCACTTCCTCCCTGGCCACAGGTGACACTGTGACAGCAGCTTTCCCTCTTGGCACAGCTTCTGTCAGTTGTTGCCTCTGCCACTCAACAGGTTTGACCAGTTTCAGGGCTGATGAGCTCAGCATCTTCACAGTATCCTCCCTGTCTCCTCCATGCCATGGCTACTATGGAGAGACATTAAGAAATTAGCATTTTAAGTTACCATGAAGTAGAATCAAAGCAATCCACATGGAACTGCTAGGAGAAAATTCATGGCAAACTTTAATTACTGCACTAAATACCTTGATAAACCCTATTTTTAAAAACATTCAAGAAATTTTCAGTGTAACAAATACCTATCCCTGCAGATAGCATGAATTGAGTGTTAAATTAGAATAGAAGAGATGGACTTTTCAAATTTTTGCCAGTTTATCTGAAATGAATCAGTATCTGCTTCTTGGTAGATAGACTTGGTAATCTATATAATGATCTTTAATTCTGTTGCTCTGCAAGGAACACCTATTCTTTTTTTGTTTTGGTTTTTTTTTGGTTTTTTTTTTTTTTTTTTTTTTTGACAGGTGCTGAGAATCATAATTAAAAACTGTGATGGAGAGAAGATGTGTCAAGGTACTTACAAAGGGTCCTCTGGGACACTAGGACTTCCCTGATATATGGACAATGAAACAAGTGCAACAGCAAAATTAGTAGCCTAATGACCTCAGCTCTTGGAGGCTCTGTGTCACAGACTTCTAGAGCAACTATTCAAAACTAATCATGTACACCACTGATATACAGGCACAATGAGCCAAAAGTACATGACCTTCTCAGCAAGTTTCTTTGAAATGCAAACAATAATCTGACAGATCAGAGAGGCTAAGCCTCTTTAGTTTAATAAAGAGCAAATTATCTTCCATTTCTTCCCATAAAATTGTGGCAACAGAGTGTATTGCTTATTCTCAGTATTACATGGGAGTTCAGAGGTGTTCAACAATATGAGAAATTTCACAGCTTGAGTATCTGAAACTTCCCACAAATTATTTCACCCTCTCTAGTCTCTACCAAGTATGAATTATTCCATTAACATTCATGTGATGCTGTTTCCACCACACTGGAGTCCTCTGTGCAGACCCACAGACCTAATCAAACACATAATCAATCAATCTGCTTGTCAGATACAAGCAGTAAACAAGACTTCTTTGTGTCCTACACAATTGCCTTTTGAGAAAAAAAAGTGGGCTACTGGTTTGTAAGAGCATGTAATACACAAGTAATGTGTGAGGGACCAGAGCCTGTGGCGCTGTGAGGAAACCTTGTGACTGAATTCCTGACAAGGGACATTTCTGATGGGTTACTCAGACTGCCCTGACTGGTGTTCTGGAATGACACAGTATGAAAGAATATATTTAAAAGATTACTGCAATCACTGGAATCAAAAGCTTCTTACAAGTTAACAAAAGACAAAAGTGGGTAACCCTTTGGCTTTAGCATTGCTGAACTTTCATGAAGGATGAACTCTTGCTGCAGAACTCTCTGCAGAGCAGAAGGGAAAACAACAGAACAGCTCAACAGTTTTAAAATGTTTCTCTCAGATTCTCAAGGGGCAACAAAAAGAGAAAAACATGACACCCATCCTTTTTTGGTGGGAACATCACCTACTGTCTTGAGACCTTTAAGACCCTGCAATGAGACAAGAGTTGGAAGTAATTTAAATGGGAAAATGTGGCCACATCCTTTTCTAAGTCAGCCACAACATCTTTCTGTTATTATGCTGTAAAAAAACCTCCAGAAAAGCAAACATGCTTTGCATATGTACACAATAAAAACCACATAGGTGTGCAAACACACTTTGTTAAAGCTTTGATACATACCCTATGTGATCAAGTAATTTTAATGTGCATGTAAATTGCATTCCACAACTTGAACCCTATTCACACCAGGTAAGAAACTTCAAGCCCTGACAGTCCCAAATGACATAATGACTAATAAATTCTGCTAAAATTACTTTTTTTTAAAAAGCCATTACCTGTATTTCAGATGAGTGGGAAACACTACTATGAATCAATTAAAAACTTGTTACATGCCATGTTTACTTGGCACCTGCCAAATAAAATTTAGTTGATTAATGCTTTTTACAACCATGTTGGAATTTAACCATATAGAGTACAAATAATTCTCTACACAAGTTTCTTAAGTCAGAAAGGGCCTGATCTTCATTATATAACAAAATCTAGTCAACGATTTCTTCAAAATCAATGTACTTTTAGAGATGATACACATGGCAACTTGCTTTGATCCATTAGATCAGAGCATACATTCCTTGGTCTTGCATTTGAAAATTGCTACAATTCCTTTTATGTAGAATACTTGTGGAAAAATCATGAAGGTATTTATGCAATAAAAATTTGAACAGGGGCTTAGGTAGGGTTCCTGTAAGTTTGCTTTACAGCATCTACCGATAGGTTGAAACAATGTTTATTAACCAACGTGAAAAACCTCCACTATCATCACCCCAGCAGCAGCAACTCAGGATCTCTGGAAATCATTATGGCTGGTGCAGAAACAGAGTAAGTAATGGCCTATTATAACCACTGATGGAATCTTAAAACATCTTTATTTTGATAGTCAAAATAAATGTTCGATAAGGCACAGCTAACCAAAGTACCACAACATTTATTTTTTTTAAGCACGTATGTCAAAGGAATACGAGTGCCACCTCCTGGCTTAGGCATGGAAACACTCTGGGTTGTGCTTACTGCATTCAAAACTTCCAACTAGATGTAGGGGTTTTTTCCTCTCCTTTTCTTAAAGTAACTAGAATGTTCATCTTCAACAGTCACAGAATGCTGTAAGAACAAAAATAACTAAATGCAAGAATCCAATAAAACTTGCTTATCTTTAGTGCCTGGAGCAAAATAGCCACATACACTCTTCACGGGTACTTTTCCCCAAATTTAACTTCACAGATGTCAAATCCTATTAAAATACAGGAATGACAACAATTTTAAATAAATATTCAAGTGCAGTAATTCAAGAAGCAGTCTTGGAATCAATGTGCAGTATGTTTTCACAACTCTTTTCTACCCTAAAAAATGCCTTTATTAATTAAGTGAAATGTATCCATCTCCTATCCAGGAAGTGACAAAATCTAATAAAGAAGGGTTGAGAAATTTACTACAAATGGCACAAGGAACTGCAGCCCATTTTATATCTACTGCAACAGTCAAATCACAAAGTTGTTGAGACTATAGGGGTAAAATACAAACCACTTTGAGTTCCAGTCCTGTACATTAGCAGCTGTGCAGGGGTAAAAAAAAGACTCCATTTCACACAACACCCTCAAAAGTGTATCACTGTTATGTCAGAGTCATTTGGTAACAACTACTCAAGTCATTCCTAAGCAACTTTAGAAGCAATTTAAGAAACAAATCTGCCCCAATTCAAGTGTTGCCCCCACTACAGATACACAGTCAACTGCACCTTCCCTGTGTTTACAGGAGTAAAGACAATTTACGAGCACTGGGTAAATGTTGGCTCTGGGTCTCTGGTTTTCTCCCCATATTCAGTATGGGCTAGGAGAGCCCACACGCTGGGAGAAGCTGCACTCTGTTAACTCTGTACGGCATTGTGTCCTATGGACTCCGAAATCTTGCCTCCCAGCATGTCAGCTCTCTGTGCCATTTCACACCTGCATATACCCACATAAAGCCTGTTTTTCTCCACAGGCTAAGAAGCCACTGCTAGACTAAATGCTATAATTTCCAACTCCATACTCTTCTTCTGTGTATTGACTTGCTGTAAATCAGGATCATAATCCTCAAGTCTTCTGGAATATATGGAGCAGCTTATATATTTTTTTTAAAGTATAACCCTTTGGAACAAAATGCTTTAATGTGTTTGATATCCCAACAAACTCTCATCCATATTAAGAAGACAGACAATTATTGCACTTGTATCCCACAGCAACATGCACTTCCCGAAGAACCACAACTCTTTCCGCAGTCACCATCCCCATACTTTCTCATCCCAAAGCAGCACAGTCCACGATGCATTCATCAGCACTTGACCAATTCCTTGTTTGGCAAAGGTTCTGCCACGACTTCATCCCGCATGAACTGCTCCTAAAGACAGCAAGCAGGGATTTAGGCAATTTACATTGTTTTTTGAGCTCCTCTACCTCACAAACACCACGACATACACCCAGGCTGGAAAACAGAGTAATTATAGTATGACTCTGTCTCCCAAAACACGAAAGCTGTAACGTGCCTACGAGGTGAGAAAAGCTGCCAGGGCTGCTGGAGTCAGCCACAGGAGCTCTTCACACCACTGATTTCATCCCGTCTGTATCCTACCCCACGCCCACCCAGATAGATGCGTCTTTTTAAGCCCAAACACGGCAGGAGGAGACCAGAAAAACGAGGGCTCAGGCAGCAGATGTAGTTTCAAACCAGGCATTTTCAAACGCCGCCCCGCGCTTCCCGCACGGGGCGGCGAACCGGGACTCGGAGGGACCCGGCTGGAACCGCGGGGTTCCGACTGCCCTCCCTCCGCACCCACCTGGTCGTAAATGACGCGCAGGATCAGGGAGCAGCTGGGGCAGGTGGCCACGTCCTCCCCGTTCTCCAGGTCCTCCTGCAAAAGCGCCGGGAGAGCGGTCAGGGCCCCGACGCCTGCCCGGCCCACAGGCCGCACCACCCTGTTCTCCCCGCCAGCCCTTCCCGGCCGCCCCTCACCCGCGTGATGACGAATCGGTCCCCGCAGGGACACGGGTAGGTGTAGGTCCCAGTCTCCTCGTCGTACTCAAAGTCCTCGATCTCCACCTCATCGTGGAACACGGCCATGCTGCCGGGGAGCGGCGGGAGCCGGGCCGGGGCGGACGGGAAGAGGCGGCGCCTGACGGAGCACGAGGGCGGGGCTCCCCGTGACGCGATGCGGCGGCGGGTAGGGGTGGTGGGAAGCGGGCCGGGGGATCCCAGGGAGGTTCGGGCGGGGAGGAGGAGGGAGTGGGGGGGACATGAGGGTGAGGGGCGGCGGGCTGAGGGGTAGCGCGTTCGAGTCCTTCTGGCTCGCCCTTTCCTCACGGCGGAAGCCCCGCACGCCGGTCGGAAGCGGTGGCCGGGCCGCCCTCTGTGGCTATGGCGCTGCCGGTTCCAGTCCTGGCGTCTTGCCCGGCGATCCCAGGGGCTGCGAGGGAACGGCCGGGCACTGCTGCGACCTTGTCCTCGTCCCTCCCCTGCCACTTGCCCTTGTCCCTGCCCTGCCCCTTAGCCGTGTGCTTCCCCTGCCCCTTGGCCGCCTCAGTGCCGCCCCGCCCCAGCTGGGCACCGGCTACCGCCACCTCTTTCCCACCTCCTTCCTTCCAGCGCTCACCGTGTTCCCCTCAGTCCTGGGAAAAGGGGGAAAAACTTTGTTTTCTGTGATTACTTTTTGCAGGAAGGACTGTTTGTCTAAAGGAGTGTTTCACCGAGAGATAGCTTTTGAAAAAAAACTTCCTGTGCTGCTTGCTTAAATACCCTTGTTGCCTGCCTCTGCACTCTCTTGCATTAACCTACCTAGTAATTTGTACTTAAATGCGATGCGGATGAACTAAAAGTAGTTCTCCCTTCAGATAGTGACGTGGGATTGTGGGACAGAAGAGATGCAGACATATATCTCAACAGGTACTAACCCAGAGCCAGTGGATCAGAGGGGATGGAGAATGAATGGCTTGTTGGTTTTAAGTGAGGAGAGGAAGAAGTCATGAAAAGTACTCATTTCATTCCATGGAGCAAAGGAGGTTTATAAAATATGTAAAGGATGGGTGTCAAGAGGAGGGAGTCAGGCTCTTCTTAGGGCTGCCAACCACTAGGTCAGGAGGCAATGGACAGAAACTGATGTACAGGAAGCTCCACCTGAATATGAGGAAGAAGTTCTTTACTGCATGAGCGACCAGGCACTGGAGCAGATTGCCCAGAGGTACTGGAGACTCTCTCACTGGAGATATTCCAGAACTATCTGGATGAAGTCTTGTGCCCTGTGCTCTCAAATGGCCCTGCTTGAACAGGGAGGTTGGACCATATGACCCACTGTGGTCCCTTCCAACCTTTGTGAAAAAAGAGGGTATTTGGAGCAACTATTCCTGTATTAGCTTGGGTAAGGTGAGAATAAAGGGAGAACATCCTACCTGACAGGAGCCTGGGAAGGTGAAGCACAGCGCCTTCATGGAGGGCAGGGAATTACCAAAGAGCTGGGTGAGTGAAAAAATCACAGAGGTGACAGATGGGGGAAAACCTGTTCACATTTTGTAAAGGTGTGAGTTACACTTGCATGTGGTAGAGGAGAGCCAGGACTCATTGAAAGACACTTTGGAATTTATTGGTTGCGGAGTAAAAATTGCAAATTATTTTTATTGTGTTTTTCATGATTGGAAAGTGATGATAGTATAAATGGAGCAAGTTTCTTGAACTATGGTTCAAGAGTTATTTCTAATTTAGGATAGAGGCTCAGCCTTCAAGTAGTTGTATTAATAGGGTCTTTCAGCTGTGACTATAAAATTAGGCTGATATTTCTTTTGTTTCCAATATTATGTATTGATATTGAACTTCAGGTTGATTGAAGATGTAGATGTCTATAAACATGATGTGCTATATGAAAGATTCCAGATCATAAAGTGATCTCATGAATTTGAGAAACTGATTTTTGAGCACTCTGGGTTTACAGATAATATGCCAAGGTAGAGGAATGGGATTTCATTAGATGTGTATTTTGTTGTCCTAAAATAGTTTGCAATTGTTAATACATTTGTTATCAATAGCATCTACACATTTGATGTAGATAGTACTAAAGTGTTGTGCTTAAACACTTAAGTACACTTTAAGTACTCTGGGATGCTGTGGAAAATTTGAAGTAATTTTTCTCACTGGGGGTAGAAGACTTTGAAATAATTCCATTTTTAAAAGTTGCAAGCTGCTGTGGAATTAAACACTGAAAAACTATTAAAAATTATGGACAGTTAAAAGCTGCAGGAAGTATTTCTTATGGTTGAAAATGGGCATTTTGAATAGTGACTGTAAATGTATTCTATTTCTGAGCAGCTTAATTTATGGAAGCTCTGCCTTCATTCATACAAGACTACAAACAGGACAGATTACTAAGTGACCAGCCAATGCAGCTGTTAGTGAAATCCTAGAGAGTATTGGCCTGATTAGTTATCAACAAGCTGGATCAGTGCCATTTCAAGGGATTCAAAATGAAAAACATTTTGAAAATAAATTACACGCCTTAAAAGAATGCATGGAAAGATATTTAAATGAAAGTAAAATATTAATGCTTTAAAGAAGCAATAGACTGTGTCATGGGAATAAATATAATTTGATAGGTGATGATATATGATAGTTATGCTAGCATTTTACGAAAAATAAAGGCAGATTTACAAGGAAGGAGAATTATCTATCTCTTGGCTCTCTATGAATCTGTTCCTACACTTGAAGGGTAGTTCTGACCAATTTTGAATGTTGTGCATGTCAGTTTATCTTTCTCTGTCATAGCTGCATGAATGTGTGGTTTTGAAGCTTCACATCATGTTTCCACTGCAGTGCATATGAGTGTCCTCCACTTTCTTTACTCTTTAGATATGTATTATGTAAGGTAGTGTGAAGGATTAATGTGCTTTTAAATAAACCTGTGAACAAACAGGCTTAATTAAAGTTTATAAAATTCTCCACCCAGCACCTTTTCTTTACCACTAGAAAGGGAATGCACAGTCAGTGTTTGATCTTTCATACAGGAATATTGTTTGAACAGTTAAAATCACAGATATGCTGGCTGGAAGGCACTTCTGAGCATCATCCAGTCAGAATTCTTGCTTGGAGCAGGACAGTTGTTCACACTGGATTAAGCCAGTCCCAGGTACAGACTTCTGTAATGAAATTTCTGCTTTTCAGCCCTGCAGTTTCTCAGTTCTCCTTTGAAGGGGAGATCTACTATTCTAACCTAGTATCATCCACAAGTTTGCTGATGATAGAATGGCCCAGAGGGGACCTCAAAGATCATCCAGTTCCAATGGCCATGCCATGAACAGGGACACCTTGTGTCTCATCATCCAAGTTAATGATAAATATGTTTACCTGTATCAGCCCCAGGCTACTCTTACTGTTCTAGCCAACAAGTGAAGCAAACTTGAAGCCATCAAGTCTTCAATTCTGTCTGCCCAGACAAGTTTTCAGCCACTCCAGCCATCCATCTGGTCTTGGCTTACTAACATGTGTGTGCTTCAGGGGCTGGTGCCAGGACCCACAGGACACTCAAGGTGTGTTGTGTCCTGTCCCCTTAGCTGTGTGACCAGACCTTTCATCACGGTACCTGCTCAGATTTATCAAATGTAACCTGCCCTTGGTAAATCTGAGTCACACCTTCCTGATTGCTTTCTTAGCTTTCACCCAGCTAAGGGGACAAGCTCTGAGCATTTTTCCAGATACTGAGATGATGTTGACTGGATGTAAGTACTGCTTTTGCCTCTTAAAAATGAGCACATGTTAAGTATTTTCCCAGTCAGTTGGAGACTGTGTGATAAGTGTTTTTCCTGGGTAATAGACACTTGCCTGACAAGCGTGTCAGCTGTGTCTCTTAGCAACATTGAGTGTAACCCATCTGGCTCTGTGCATTTGAGTGCATCCAGCTCTCTGAGCAGGTGCTGGCCCTGCTCCTACTTATCCCTCTCCTTCCCAACCACCACTGATACAAGCAGAGGTCTGGGTGCAGGCTTTGCCTGTAAAGACTGAGGCAAAGGGAGTGTTGAGTACTTCAGCCTTTTCCATATTATCTCTTGACAAGGTCTTCCCCTTGTGAGAGACTGAAACATTGATGGTTAGTGGCTCAAGCAGTTGCCCGTTTGGAAAAGCTACAGGGGCTTTGCTGAGGCTGGGTTTGCACCCCTGGACCGAAGGAGGAGAGGTTTGGGTGTGTGGTGGGAATCCTCTGATCTGCAGAAGAGCAGCACAGGTGCAGGGAGGGTGAGCAGCCACCACCAGAGGATGACCACACCAAACTGACCTTGGTTTAGCAACAAGCTGGGTTTGAGCCAGATAAGGGAAAAGGCCAGTGAGAAGCAGGTGCTGCTGAGGTGGGATAATGCTGTTTATCCTGCCAGTGTCCTCCCTTACACAGCTGGGCCAGCTGTAAATCTCCCCTCCCAGGGAAGGTATCAGGACACTGGTGTTCACAGCTGAGCCTGAAGGTGTTCATCCCCTCCTGTGGGGCAGAACTGGCTCAGTTACACTGGCATGAGAGGCAGCTGTCATGGCTTAGAGGGTGTCATAACCCATCAAAGACCCCAAAGCGCCCCCATGCTCATTTCTGGAGCCTTCCACCAGACCACTGCACATGATCCCCACTGTTGGAACAGACAGTGTAAAACTTCCCCCAGGGGAGGTGTCTGGGCTTTCTCACCTGAACATGAACATATTGAACCCATTGAAATCTATGTTTCATGGTTTTTCCTCACCCCTGATGGATCAAATGTCCAGCCATCACTTCGACTAAGTGAAATTGCAACAGTCAGTTCTTGTCATTGGATCCATGGTCGGTGATATCTTTCCTCTCCCCTATCTTCTCTTATCCTTTCTTCCTCTTCCTTTCTTTTCCTTATATATTTTATTAAGTGATTATTTTATACTTTTATAGTGTTTCATTTCTATAGATAATAACTAGAAGGGCTCTGTACCTCCTTTTCATTGCAACCAAATGTTCTAAAACAAACCTGCATTATACATATATGTATATATAAACACTGGTCATTCAGTGTCATTCCACTCTAATCTGCCCCAAGGAATCTATTAACAAGCACCTCAGTTATCCTCACCTTTAGGAGTGGGAATAACATCCCTTCACTGGAAGGATGCACATTGTCACTTCTTTATGAAATTCTCATGCTTTCAAAATTCCCTCTCATTATACTTTGTCTGTTGCTAGTTTTAGCTCCAGCTGAGCTTTGGCTTCTCTGATTTAAGGGAAAAAAAAAGCTGAAAACAAGCCATGCAAAAAACACTGAATGCTTCATTTAACATACAATTATTTTTTTGATTTTTTGAAAATATTTATGATTTTTTTTTTCAGGAACCTGTGATTCTGAAGACTGCCTGATCATCATGGTTCGTGCTACTGTTTATGTCGGTTGCACTGTTCCTCAGTTACTGAGAGGTGCTCAGAGCAGAATTTTTCCCTCTCATTCTCTATTGGGGGTGTTGCGACACTCTGCTTTTCCTTACTGCACAGGAAATGGGTAGGTTATCCACGTCCTTGTTTAAGAGAATGCCATGGTAACACTGTCAAAATCAAACTGACAAATTACTACAGACCTATAAATGCTTAATCTAACTTCCAATTATATATTTGTATTTAATTCTTATTTAGATTTGTGTCATCTGTAGTCTAGATTACACTGGTAAATTGTTATGTTAATAGAAATTCATATCAGTAAGGGACAGTAGCACAGCTGTCAAAATGACAATTATCTTTGTTTGCTTTTTCTTGCAGCACAATAAAATCAAAAAGGAAAATGGATCATCTAGAGAGGACAGCAAATAATTTTCGACAGGAGGTTAGTGTTCTGTTCTTTAGGATGCAAGTAATTTTTTTTTTTTCTGCAAAGATAATTATATTGGATAATAGCATTCGATTCTTAGGCTCCATTTTGCCTTCTGCTGGAGTCTGGTTTTCTTCTTTTTCTCCTCATTTTTATATTTGCTACTGATATAAAATTAGCATATTTAGTGCTCAGTGGGTGAAATGTAATGAATTTTAAAGTTTTTCAGTGATCTGATGCTGTTTACTTTATGTTGGACAAGAAACTTAATAGATTTCTGGCCAAATAAAGATTATAATAAGTAATGAAAGCACATGGATACCCATTATCTCTAAACAGACTTATCCAATTTTTATGGATTTCTACAATTCTGATTGAGATTTGAGATTTAAAAATGTGGAAAGTGTCCTTTTATAACATAGGAATAAGGCAAAAAGTGTAGACATTTTTACAGCTGTCTATCATCTCTCTCTTCAAAAAGATCTTTAGTTTTATGTATTCTAATTCACAAATACAAGGAAGATATAGCATTGTTCTCCATCAAATCCAGAAGTGCTTATTCTGGATCTCAGTTTTGCACAGCAAGCATTCTTTTTCATAATGTTCAGAGGGGAACATACTCTTGTATTTCATACAGATATTTCCTTTCTGTAATAAGCTGAAGTAGATGCACACAGATGCAAACACACCACACATCTGTCAGTGTATGTACATGAAGCCCTTCTCTGCTGTTTTTCCCTAACTATAGTAGAGCATAAATCACATTCTTCCCAAGAGGAAGCTGGGTGCAGGGGATATGTAGGTAACCCCTGAGAGAGAAGATTCAGCCCTGTCTGGCATGGGCTGTAGATGGATGAGACAAATGCAGCCTGGTTCTGCCTGTCACCAGAGCTGTGAGCCAGCTTTGGGAACCACAGAGCTGTGCCTCAGCTATTCACACTAATGCCAGCTCTTCCCTGAGTACAGATCAGTGTTGCTTGTGGACATCCAGCTGCTCTGGTGGATCCTGTTTACCCAAAAAAAATGGTGTAGAGACAGGCACAGATTGATGCATGTTATCCTTTGCTTCTGACATGAAAAAAATGATGGCACTTCTGAGTGTTGCAACCATGGGGTTTTTTTTATATTTATTGTTTGGCTTGCTTCCTTTCTCTGCTCAGTCTCAGTACCTGAAAAATACATGGAAAATTGATCCTTATGAGGTGTCGAAAGCTCAGGGTTGGTTCAGGGAACTGTAAGGCACGAGGAAGAGAAGGAAGCTGTATGAGATAGGTGAAAGAGCAGGGCTCAGTCCTTGCTACTGCACATTCTCTGCATATCAGAGGATTATGTTGTTTCTTTTTTTAATGCTTGATTTATTCTTTGTTGATTTATTTCCAACCACTTTAAAATCAGTTTATTTTACATCCTCTGCTTGGTTTTAAATTCCGTATAATCAGCAGTTGGATTCCTTCAGCCAATATTGCCTTATTTGGCCATTTCAGTCCTGTAAAAGATGAAAGAATCATAAATCTGTGTTGCATTAGTGTGTATGCTACAGAACATTGCCTGTTGAAGAGTGATAATGTGAAGGACCAGGGCAAGGAAAAGTGACTAATACTTACTTGAAATACAGCTACAAAATCCAGGATCCTTTGCCTCCTCTCACTGCAGCCTTGCTCTGACCAGTTGGATACCCTTGTGATGGTCCAAAATGCTGGTTGAATGTCTTTGATCACCCTGACTCAAATTTAATTTTTTGAAAGAACTTTATACCAATTAAGAATTAAATTTCCGGTACTCTTGCAGCTCTCTCAGCCAAAAAACAAATTAAGGAGTGTACTGAAGAGTAAAGAAGGGAATGAAGAAGATCCAAATTTAATGTTCTTTTCCTGCACTTCTCCATCAGAACCACCACTGAAGTCATGTATCTGACATTTCTCTTGTTAACTTTGACTGACTGCATTCCTCATTTAATACTGTCTGCTAAAGTGGAACAGGAATCCATGCTACTTCATTTTAAATTAGCAAATGTCCTGCTGTTTAATGGGACAGGGGACGTGTTCAGATGTTGCTTTAAGAATAAATTAATTTCCTGACATATGTTTTAAATTACAGCATAGTTGCTTAAAGTTACAGTTTTTTTGATCTGTTTGATCTTAGACAAATGAGAAATGGTAGAGTTGTGGTGGTATTTTGAGTATTTCCTTGTGTGGTAAGTGACATCAGCATTTTCAACAGTAAAATCTGTATATTGCTCTGTGTAGAAAATACTTAGGGCATTGCTTTCTTTATAAAGGAGAAAAGGTTAATAATTATAGTCCAAACTAACCTGAAAAGGAAGGGTAGGGAGGGGATGAACATCCATGTCACACTGATGGACATCAAAGAATTTAAGTGGCGTGCTCATCCCCAGTGGGTCTTTTTGCAAAGTCTACTTTTCATTTTTCATTTTTTTTTAAACTCCTTAAAAGTAGTATTAACTATGGCTCTGACATCTCCTCCCATGTGTCTGCCAAACTCTGTTAACCAGCCATGAGACCATGTGTCTTGGTCTCTCTGTGGTCATATGGGGGTGTAGGGGGTAAATGCAGTAACACAAGGCTTGCTGGTTTTCTTTGATGCAATAACATTAATGCATAATCTTTCAGTAATGCATTTAATTACTTAAATCAGTCTAGATCCAGAATTGTCCTTGGGGCTTCATCTACAACTGATTGTTTTACAAGTATCCTTTGTCTTTATATCAGAGATCTTTTTGTTGCTGGAGCCTGCAGGAGTGTGTCTTGTATAGACACACTTCTGTATATCTGAAGAATCTGATAAGTGATAACTAGCAATCACCTCTCCTTATAGCTGTGTTCTCTTCAGCTGAGAAAGTAAGTAAGTTTGTATGTAATCTTAGAAAAAGTGACAGACATGGTAGACTGCAAGTGCAAACACTGTTCCCCATTCAGTGGATATTTAAGTGAATCATAGAATGGTTTGGGCTTCAAGGGACCTTAAAGATCATGCAGTTCCAACCTCCTGCCATGGGCAGGACACCTTTCACTAAACCAGGTTGCTTAGGGCCCTATCCAGTCTAGCCTTGAACACTTCCAGGGATGGAATCCATTTTTGTTTCATCACCTCAGTGAAAAATATTGGTGCTGTAGGTAACATGGGAAGTGATGAATGTCTCATGCACAGCTTCTTGAGTGTTTTTGCTGCAAATTATATCTACATATCACAATGGCTTCTTTTCCTTTTGCTAGGTAATTACACAAGCAAAAGTGTGTGGAATCACCAATGAATCGGAGACAGTCAAAAGGCTTCGTTTGGCAATTTCAAATAAGGATTTTACTTTCAAAGCAGGACAGTGGTAAGATCTTCTGGTATATTTGAGGGGGAAATTACTAGAAGTCCACTATAACAAAGTTCTGAAAGGTCTCTGATCCTTGGGCCTTGGAAAAAGATGTTAATTTATATAATACAATGTATTCTTATTGGATGCTCTGTGAAGAGCTCAAAGATATTTGGCATAATTTTTAAATAGTCATTATAAAAATGTTAATATTACTATTAAAAGGGCAGAAGTGGATATTCTTTAAATGTTGAGTGTTTTGGTGTTTTCCTGTGGTTTATTATATTACATTGTTTCTTTAGGAGTACTTTGAAGTTCACTGCACTTTATTCTGCAGGCTGTCTTTATATACTAGTTATTTTTACAGTGGAGCTGAGACTGCTAATTTGCAAGTTACTTAGTTTTGGTTTATTTCTTCCCCTTGAAGTTTCCACTTTGAAAATTAAGCCTGTTACGTCAGATTAATATAAATAGACAAATTTGAAAATAAAAACTTTATATTATTAAGCCTTTGAAACAATTAGCCATTTGTTTAAACAATTTTACAGGTATTTTTTCCCAAGAAAGTAGTAGATTTTCATGTCTGTCATCCTTACTTGTTAAAAATACTCTCACTCAGTAACTTTTTTTTTTTTCTCTTAGAAATTAATTTAAAACTAGGAGTAGTTGCTTTTGGCAATGGACAATAAAAAGTTCTTAAACTTTTTATTGGCTTTGGCCATCTGAAAGTGGTTTTGCTGAAATCAAAGTATAGCTGCTAGGGTACTAACAGCATATGTTACTCATGCAGTGTTAATATGCTGGCTTTTAAATTTAGAACCAGAACACAAGATGCTGATTAGCAATAATTTGTGAAGTAATTTGCTGCAGTTCTTGCACATGTGCAATGACTCATATTAAATTCTTGCTTGCCAGTACTTGCAACATACTACCCTCCAAAAACATTTTTGAAATTATCATGCTGGAAACTGAAAGCTTTAATTATAATTACTCTTCTTCATTTTCTTCTTCCTTGAAAGTGTTCTAATGCTTTTGTAAGGTACACCCCAACTTCTCTGTACTTGTATCTATAAACTGGGGTTGCATTTTTTTGATGAGCAGTACAAAACAACACATTTTCCTGAGCAGAAAAGGCTAACTTGTTAGGATTTGCTGAAGTAAGATGTTACAGTCAAAGATTGTCACTAAAATGTTTACATTTCCTGAAAGTGTTCTAATTATTGAGTTTTTCAGAAGCAAAACTGAATTTGTTTTTCAAGCACTTTGGCAGATACTGGTCTTTATCTGACTTCAAATAAAAATGAAGAGACTTGTTGCTGTTAGACCTTTTGATTTACTAAAATATGCATTGAGGTATATGCATGTTGCAAACACTTTGAAGAAGTAGCTTTATCGTTTTAGTGTTTCTGATCTCTCACTCCAGCAATGGGTAATTATTACTCATTTCTTAAATATATGGTTTAGGTGGGTTTTAAAAGGAGGGAAGTAAAAAACCACCCTGAGATCTCTAGTTTACATCTTTTTGTGCCTCTCCTTGTTGTGGGTTTTCTTCATTTTTGTCACTTCTCCTGGTCTTTTCCCTTAGGCTATCACAGGTAGCATTTCTTCAGGAGCCTTCTCACCCTTCCTAACATGGCTGAGACAAGCCATCAGAGCTAGTCTGATAAGATAAGATAGTAAACTGTGCCTTGAAATCTCTCATAGTCATGTACTTGGGGAAAAAATACACCTGCATTAGTATTTGGGAAAGGTAAAAGCCATGTTTGATGTAGGTTTTGCAATCATGTTTGTGTGTTTCCTCACCAGGCATGGATAAGGTTTCCCTTACATGTTAAGGAGAACATTTTGACTTGAATGTAAATTGTGACTTCACAGCATAAATTGTCATATTGTTCATTAATTTCAGTAAGTTCATCTTAAGTGGGAAGATTATTTTCCACCAGAGGGAGGTAAAGAGCTTCAGTAGCATTGTGAGATGTTCCTTGGCAAGAGTCGACCTTTCTGAGCTCCCAGAACCTGACTGTCAGTAAAGCTGGGCCCCACAGGCAGTGGGGCTGCACCAGCTGAGGACACTGAAATAACCTAAGTTTTTTTGGTTGTAGACCATTCTTTTGCAGTCAGGTATCTTTACACACCATGAAGATATTACAAGCATAAAGTTAAAAATTTTATCACACTGTATGCATTCTTTGAGAGAAAGAGATTTTTTTTTTTTCTTCAAAGGGTGAATTTTGCATGGAATAAGCAGACAAGATTTTTTTTCTTCAAATAGTGGTGAACTACTCAAAGTGCTTCTCTCTTTCCTCAAGCATTTGTGGTGTCTGTGAAGAACAGCCTTGCTGTTTAAAGAAAATACCTGTGCAGCAGCAGCCAGTCTGTGTTTCTTGTTGCATCATCACTTAACTAATACTGAGCCAGCCTAACCCTGGCTTGAATTGAATAATGGTTCTCTCTAGTACCTGGCATTGTTCATCAGTATGGTTCTTTCCTAAGGGGACCAGCACAATTAGTTATAGACATTTGGTTTCTTTTGAAATACAGTGCTTTTGTTATGTGCTGTATAAAGCAGAAGCATTTAAATATTTATGGAACACAGAGGAGTTCAGGTAATAGATCACAAACCAACTTGGTTTTTTTTTGGTTTTTTTTTTTTTTAATAACTATTTGGAAGCCTCATCAAGGCTTATCAAAGCCTTACTTTTATGAGACTGAATTATAGTTCATATGTAGTAATGGCTTGCCTTCCATACTCTCTAATGGCTGGTACTCCAGAAGCTTAGCCACATGTTACCTTCTTATCTATATAAACTCATGCATGGGTTACTTTTAAGCTGAAAGGAAAAAAAAAGTAGGAATTTATTCCAGTTCAATTTCCTATAACCTAAGAAGCAGTATCTGCCACCAGAGGGAGCTGCGGTTCTGCAGCCAGCTGTGGACTTTTTACATGAGAAATTTTTTACATACTGTTGGTTTTATTTCAGATATTTCATCTACCCAAGAGAAGAAGGTGTTTAATATAAAGTCATTTCCCTAAAACTAGAATGCCAGTCTTCTTATGTTTGAAAATTGAAGAGCCCATCAAAGGGACCAAAGTGGAAATTAAGCTACTCTATCAGACCATAATTTTGCTTTTGTTCTAATATGCAAATAATTTATTTAAAACATTTAGAATTCTAGTCTGTTGTGAAATGTGACATCTAATGTTAAAAACAGAATGGTTTGAAAACCTTCTAGTTTAGCAAACATGATGACATGGTTCTAGAAGAAAATAATTCTAAGGAAATGGTGTTACTCAAGGTTAACTCCCTTTTTGGAAAAGTTACATTACAGAAATGAAGATGTTGTAAAGGAAAGATAATTGAAACAGAGGCAGCCACATTATTTTGGCTATTGTTGTCCATGTTTGGGGTTGCTGGCTTCTTTTTTAAACTTTCATGTCTGATCTGTTTTTAGGGTGGATTTCTTTATTCCTGGAGTATCTGTAGTTGGAGGATTCTCAATATGTTCAAGCCCTGGCCTGTTAGAACGAGAAGGAATACTAGAGCTGGCAGTAAAGCACACTGTTCATCCTCCTGCTCACTGGATTCACACTGAGGTAATTGAAATTAACTGTGAGATTTGCCTTGCTCTCTTTTTTTTTGAGGTAAAGGAGATGGTGTGTGTTTTCAGACCACTTTGTGCTATTAACTGCAAAATTCACATTGACTTCCTCAAGCATTTTGGATACAACATAAATCTTAAAACCTTTTGTTCAGTAAGGACTGAAATCGGATGTTTATATGGAAATATGGTGATTGTGATCTTTTGACACCACTTGTGCTTACAGTGGACTTAAAGTGATACTGTAGTTAGTGTATATAAGGGTCCTTATTCCTTTGGAATTAATGAATTTTTGAGAAACCTCAAAAACTTCTAACTTACATCCCTGAGAACAGGCAGTGTTACACATTACAAAGTTACCTCTGATAACCTTCCATGATTCCTGACTATTTCTGTAAATATAAAATGCTGGGAATCATTAACAAATCACAGATAGATTATTAAAGGGGAGCTAAGGAAGATACTTAGATCAGTTCTTCTGAAATGATAAAACATTTCAGAATATCTATAGTATTCTTTTAAATACACAATTTTTTGTAATAAAGATATAACACAAGGCTTGGGTTTTTGCTGTATGAAAAGTAAACTCCGAGACTTGGCTTCATGGAATTTTGTTCATCATTTACCCCATTTAGTTTGTCAAATGAGTCACGTTTCATCAGTGATCTCTCCTATCAACTTTTGTTCTTTTCACAGTCTCTGGAAACTATTTAAGAATTTTTGATGCTGTAAATCAATTTTTGTTACTGAGTTGTCTGGTGGAATTTATAGGATAAATCTTTAGTTAAGGGCAATCTACATCAAACCTGATGCCGTGGAGAAACCTCCAGGAGGGTATACATGGACTCTTCTAGCTAAACAAAAGTGCATGCTTTTCTTCAGGAAATAAGCAGAAAAAATAGCAACCTAGAATTCAGAAATGTTGTATATATGGTGACAAAACTGGTACTTAATTTAAAAGTTTAAAAGTTTCATTTTAAAGTTTAAAAGTTGCTTCAAAAGGAAGCTGGTATCTCAGGTTAAAATAGTTATGGGAATAACTTTTATAATTCCCATAATGTTATGGGAATAGTTAGCACTGATCTACTTGCTGTATTTGTGGTTTTTAGAGGTATTTATTTCTTAATATTACTGTATATAAAATAGTAAATTTTAGCACCATGTACTTTATATAACTTGAGGAAGATGTCACCTTTTCTTTTAAAAATATACATGTAATGTATTGATTACTTCACTTCTCTGCCTGAGCTGTGTCTATAAACTAGGCTAAAGGACAACAATTTCTCATGGTATTACTCCAGAATTTTACTACTTTTTCTTGTATACTGACTTACTGTTACCATTGTCATGGCCAAAGCATGGAAATACCTGGAAGACTACTGGTTAAGAGAGATTCTTCCCAAATCCCACGTCTGATCTTGAGGAACTGTGGCTGGTTAAGGGGGCAGATGTGAGATTGTTTCTCCCTAAAATTGATTATTTCCTCAAAGGCTACCATATTTTGTGTCCTCCTTAGGCCACATGGATCTGGAACACATGTGGATTTGTGCTTCTCTAGACCAGAGTAAAACATGAGAAAGCCTGGCAGTGTACATCACAAGACCAGTTTCAGATACTGAATGCTCATTGCCCTACAGTATACTTGAGAGACAATAGTTCTGCAATAATTAAGAAAAGCAAGAAAGTTGTTGGGTGTTTTTAATGGTCATGCTTACTATCTTAGGAACCTGTGCAGTACCTGCATCCAAGGGCATCCTTCTTGCTCCTGGTGGAATTGTTACATGTTTAGACCTCAGCTGTCTGTGCGGCCTTTGTTAATGGAACTCCCTTTGTTTCAGTTTACTGTTTCCTGCTATGAAAAGAATTCTTTGGAGGAAGTGTTTTTGTTCTCTACGCTAATTTTTCAGCAGTTCCTATAGCTTCTTTTTCTCTCCACCATTCCCACCTTCCTTGGTTTCCCTATCCTCTTCATTTTATCTTTTAAAACTATATATGGCCTAAGTGCTCTTTATTTGTTCTGTCAGCATGCAGTGATGTGGAAGAACTCACCTGACCTCTCTGTACTGCAGCTTCACCCTTCAGACAGGATGCAGTGCTGGTTTACCAAGGAGATACTGACCCAAGTGGATTTTTTTTTGCTGTAGCTTTTGTTTTCCATGTATCAAAAAAACATGCTTGGACACATTTCTTTAGAAAATAATTTCTTACATACAAGTGGAGAGTAAGAGAGATTTTTTCCCTGATTTTTTTCTTCTGAGTCTCTGAAGTTGCAACTGCAGAAGTGATTCTGCAAGAAATATTCTTGTGAATACTTGCTTCACTTCTGAGTGGTTCTCAATTTTAAGGAATGAGGATGGAAAAACTTTCTGTGTATGCAACTTATTCTGACCTTCAGTGACCTCATAGGAAGGCCTTTTTTGGCATGAAGCTGGTTTTGGGTAGAAGTGTGATTTCACATGTTGAGCTTGGGTTTTCATAACCACATATTGTTGCTGGAAAACTCTGTGTGAATTGTTCCTCTTTCTACTTTTATGGGGATAGGAAGGGGGAGTCACCATCCTGCCTTGCTATAAGACTGAAACTTTTGAAAGTAGAACTAGATCCCTAGAGACACTGGGTTACTTCAGATAGTTGGAAAGTGTGTGTATATTTTAAAGTCCTTCTCTTTTTCCTTCACTGGTCAATTAAAATAAAAATCACAGCCCAGCAAACCTTGTGACTGGGATGCAAAAAGAATAAGATTTTAACTTTTGCATTTAGTTCTGAAATTAAATATCTTCTTTTCCATCCTAGTGTACTCTTGACTCAGAAGTGGCTCTGCGAGTGGGAGGTGATTTCTTCTTTGATCCTCAGCCTGGTGACTCCCCAGTAAACCTAGTGCTGATAGCAGGGGGTGTTGGAATTAACCCATTGTTTTCTATACTGCTGCATATAGCAGATCTTCATGGATACCAAGAGGGTAAAGGAAATAGACACAAACTGGGAACAGCGAAGCTGTACTACAGTGCAAAAAATACAAGTGAACTCTTATTTAAGGTAAATCAAAAGTTTTTTTTTTTTAAAAACAAATATCAGCTATTCAGCTGCTAGTGTGTATATCAATGTTACCAAATTCCAGAGAGTCATTCTGTGTAAGACACTGTACAAACAGAGACAAAAGTCACTTCCTGCCTCAAATCCCATGTGTGTTTTGTTAACTACTTATGCCATTGTACAAATTAAGGCTGTTATTGGATACATCTGCTCCCATTGGTTTTGATAAGTCAATTACCCCTAAATTTTTCTATATCCCTGCATTTTGCTATGATTTTGTAAGAGCATCATAGTATACTAAAGATTATATATATATATATATATATGTATGTATGTATGTACACATAATAGTCTGCATAGTGCTATAATACTGTAACCACATAGTCTAAGTAGAGATTGTATTGAATGTAAAGACTAGAAAAGAGTAATTATATCCAAAGGAATACTTTATAAAGTAACAGCAGAGCTTTATTGATAATGCATTAGTTACTAATAATTACTAGGGTATGAATGAAGGATTTATAGCTGCTTTTAAAACTGCTTGTCCAGCACTTCATCAACATTTACTCAGCAGTTAAAGATCAGTTGTCACACTCAGCCATTAAGGGTTATTGACAAAATCTTAGGGTCAAATTAGCATAGCTTCTGTAAAGAAGCATCCAAAATGATTTATGGGTTTTTTTAAGTATTGAAAGCTTTTGATTGTAAGATAAAGATGAAGAGCTGTCATGATTCCAGAAACTCTGTATAGGATCCATCACTAATTTTATTTCTGTACTTCTATCACATTTCCAGATACTTACTTTCTTTGAAAAGTCATTTGTTTATTGCTAGAAGCAGAATAATCTGCTCTTCCTTTTGGCCACCTACTCATCTTCCAGTCTGTTCTAAGCATGCACAGGTTTTTCCAGTGCCAGTACTGACATTCCTAGCATTCACTTAAGCGGTTTTATGACAGCAGAACTTTTGCACTAAAGCTCTGGGACAGAAGAGAACACTGTGTCATGCACAGTGCTTAAAATATAACCCTCCTTCATTCTTCACATGTCCCTCAGATCCAGAACATGACTGTCAAAATTCTTCACTTTTGTGCAGATGATTGAGGAAATAGAATCTCTAGCAGCCTTTATGCTGTTGTGACACACATCTCTACAGGATGTGTACAATCTTCATGAGGACCTGCTGGGTTATCACTGATGGTTTGGAGGATGTGGTCCCTGAAGGAGCAGCTGTGTATGGGCTGACAAGGGCAAAGGGAAATGCCAAGGTGGGATCTGATCCTCACTGTGGATGTGCTCTCCTGTCACAGGCTGAGGCACTGGAAATACCCTTAGTGCAAATTATACAAGCAACAGCACTGGCGTACAAAGACAGCAAGTCAATAGTAGAGGTGCTGGTGGAACACTGTACAGCAGTGGCAATATGTGGTGCTCTTCATCCCATGTCTTTTTAGGGATTCAGGAACAGATTTTCTATGAAGTATAATCTTTCTGGGTTTTTTTGTTAAGCAACCCAGGGCAGACTCAGTATAGTCTAGTTAACAAGCAAACACTCATTAACAAAATGAGCAAATTTATCTAGAAATTATTTTTACTTCAGAATATTTTAAAGAATTTCCAGTGTCTATTCCAGCAGTGAAAATACTGTACAATGCAGAATCTAGACAGTAGCTAAATCTTAATTTCAGAACTAACTACAGCATCTGACTTTCTTTTTTTGCTGATTTGAACTGAAGCCGCTGGAGGTTTGGTGGTAACTTACAGCTGTGACTTCGGGAACTGAAAATGAATTTATACTTTCTACTCTGGAAAAAATAACATTAGCATTACGTGGTAGTTGGTTTTACTTGAGAACATGAGACAGTAAAGGGTCTAGTGACCTTATCAGATAAACCAGACAGGACTCAAAAAGTTCTTAACTAATGGTAAATACATACTGCAGGGGTTTTTTTGTTTTGTTGGGGTTTTTTTTGTTTGTTTGTTTTTTTGTTTGTTTGGGTTTTTTTGTTTTGTTTTTGTTTTGGTTTTTTGTTGGTTTGGTTTATTTTTTTTTTTTTAATAGAAAACCCCTATGGAACTGGAAGGAGGAAATACTGAGAATTCATAAGGGGAAGAAATTTGGAAATGGCCTAACTGTATCTTAGGTCTAAATCTTACAGATTGTAATCTGTGCCAGAAAAGGAGAAAAGCACTAACATAGCTGGCAGGGTATTCACATTCCAAGTGTGGGAATTCTCTGTATGTGTGCAGGTCAGGCCTGTGGAATCACATCCATCAGGTTCTCAGTGCTGAAATGCAAAGTCTTGGTTCTCAGTAATAATCACTGGCATTCTGGGACTGTGTGCATACATCTGCTTTGATTTAATGGCCTGTGGTGTAAGAAAGTGTGTTTAACATTACAGAAAAATATTCTTGGTTTGATGAAGGCGTTTCCTGGAAAGATCACATGTTGTTTCCACGTCACCCAGCAGTGCTCACAGATCTGTAAAGAACTGCAGCCACACATTACAGGTAAATGTCATGGCATTGTAGAGAGATCCTATCTGAAGCCCCAGTTTGATTACATCCTACAGGATGAAGCTGTGCATGAGAACCCAGCATTTTTATATTTAAAGCTTAAAAATGAGATGCAAGTTAAACAGTTTCTCTGTACTTATTCTGCTTTGCAGAAAGGTTTTCTCTTTGCAGTTTTTTCTCTGTTAATCCTCACCTTTATTTCCCACTGCAGACTTTATTCCAGAAACTATTAAGCAAATGCTGTTTGCTTTCCTTAAGGTGGGACTGATGAAGCATAGGCTGACTGCTTATAAGAGATACTTCAGCATGTTTCCATGTCTGCTGTATTTGTGTCAGAGATACCTATTTTTTCATGTGAATTTGGGACTTTACTTGTCTGTAAGCCATGTTTCTCTTCAGTGACTAATACCCTCTGCATTCCCAGAACAAGCACTGATCTAAATCCCCAGAAAAACAAATGGTTTTGGAAGCCTTAAATCTCAACCTGAAACAGGCCAGACATTTTTAAGAAATGAGTACTTGAAATACATCTAACCAGACACTGTTTTTGAAGTGACTTCATGATTAATATTTCTGTTCTCATTTCCTACTTTTTTTTCTTTGTCAGAGGGAAGAATATCTGAAAAGGATCTAGAGAAACACGTATCTAACGATACTTCATGGTACATCTGTGGTCCCCCTCCAATGATAGAATCTATATCCAAACTACTCACTAACATTGGTGTTGCTAGAAACCGTGTTTTCTTTGAGAAATGGTGGTAGTGACACCTGCTGAAGAGAAAATTACATTTTTTCCAGTGCATTTTGATAAGCTAAAATGTACAGAGATGGACTATTAATTATTTTGAAGATTTTAATGAAGATGTCCTCAGTGATGAAAGTGGTCCTTTAATTTAACTGTAATGCCTGTAACACAGTGCTGCTGCTTTGGGGGAAAGAAAAGTGATTTTATATTAAAAACATTAACTGTCCTGTTTTTTTGATGGTTTGCCTTTTCTTATGGGTAGCAACATATTTCACTTTATACACTTAATTTATTAGTCAGCTTTTAAAAGACTTTTTTGGTGCCTGATTCAGCACTTGTAGAGAATTAGTTGTGCAGCAATATGTTTGTAAGGATCATTCAGGCCACAACCTCTGAATCTGCTCCAAATGAGTTGACACACTTCCCTCCCCAGTTTTATATAATGCATTTACTATTTTTATAGAAGAGCTGCTGTGTTGTGACTTCCTTCTCTTGCCATTTCTTCTCAGAAGAAAAAAAAACACCTTTTATGTGGTTTATATAAAGAAGTCAGTTGTGTTGACGAAGACATTTTCTCATAATCCTGTTTAGCCCTGAGTTTAAAGTGTTGAGTGCAGCAGTCATAGGAATTCCTCCCCTGAACCTGTATCCTGTGCTGAAGTTGTTCAGCCAAAATTGTACTTGTGTGGGCCATGTCCTCAAAAGCAGTACTGGCCAGCAACAGCCAAGATGGGAAATCTCCACAGTCCTGCTGCATAAAGTACAGAGCTTTAGGGGATTCCAGGACATACTGCTTGGAGAAAAGTCTTTGGAAAGGTTGCTCTTGCTCTTGTACCTCTAGGTGTAATGGCCAATACCTGAGCCCTTCCTGAATGAACCTTCTTTGTCCAACTTTTAGAAAAACTCATCATAGAGATTAGGAGAACAACAAAATCTATAATGAGTTTGTTAATTATCTGCATAGACAGTTCAAGTCCTCAAGTGGCAGAGATTCCTGCTGTACATTTGAAGACCTCAATCAGGAACTATATAAAAAACATTCAATTAATACTGAATTAGTATAAATGTTAAATGGATAAGGCCTTCCCTTTGTTAGTGGCTCCCTTACTTGAGTTACATGTTTCAGACATAGTAAACTAGGTAATGCAGCAAGTTCCTTGCCATCAGTGTCTCCCTGCTCTGCCTTAAATAGGAGTTGCAGAGACACTGAACCACCAGCCAATTCCCAGCCTGCTGCAATCACCTTGGTGTGAAGCACTTTGTTTTTCAAGCATAACTTCCCTGTGGTTGGCTAAGAAGGCCTCGAGCCCAGCTGTAGCTCTCTCCTAAGAAGTCATTTCAACTCCAGTTCTACCCTCTTCTTATCAGTCTGGTATGCTGTACAGCTTGGAGGCTACTTACTGCCACATCCATGTGCACCTCATCCTCAAACTGCAGAGAGGCAGCCCTGCTGGGAAAGGCCAGACCTTACTATGAGTGAAGCACAAAGCTGCTCCTGGGACTGTCAGGAGCTGATAAACAAAGTAAATAATGCCAGTGCTTCCTGGGTGTTGAAGGAAACAGGCCATACCTGCTGCCACTCAGCACACATGGAACTTAAGGACAGGCTGTATTTTCCATCAGAAGGGGTGAATCTGATTGATGGACTTTCAAAAGTTGCCTTTTGGGGATAGTACTGTGATGAGGCTTTGCCCCTAAGTTTGTGCCTTCCGCTGCCTACACTTAGGTCTGTGCTTCTGCTCCATGCAGTGCCACCGCCAGCTGCCATGCTGGCCCCCTGCACAGCCACTGCAGGCCCAGAGGGGATGTCTCATCCTATCCCTCCTCCTCAAATGAGAGGAAGATTCCTTCTGAGTACCCCTATTTCAATGAATGCTTCCTTGTTTGTTCACTCTAGAATGTAAATAGGACAGCGTGCTTGTCACAAAAAATAACACCAAGGGTGTTTTGTGTTCACAGAGATGGCAGCTGACGTGTCATAGCTTGATGCTTGAAAGAAGCCGGGTTTTCCTAGGAACGTGCAATACATTGCTGTCAGGAAGTACTGGTGCCCTAAAATAGCCATGCACTAGGCTCGTCTGTGTTTTAACAGTGTCATGATAAAAAGATTCTGAGAAACCTTTAAATGTTGTTTCTCTTGTGACTTCTACATCATTTCATGAATTAACTGGTACACCCTTTTCTTCCCTTAATGCAGAGGCTTTCTGCAGCCCAAATTACATCTCTTTCAAAAACCTTCCTTAGACCTGCACCAAAATGTCCGTTTAACAAAAGGCATTTTGAAACCCTTTGCTTCTGTCATCATCTTCTTTTCCCTCTAACCTCCTTCTGTCATCCCCTGTTACACTCAGCCTGAGTGCTGTGCGGCAAGGACACATCTAATTGTGTGGGCTCACCCACTTGAAGAGCGGGATGAAACATACATACACTGCCCCGAAACATGGACAAGAAGAATTATTTCATACCCCCTGCCCTCTCCAGATAGTGGTAGCCTCTGGTACTGTGAGCAAGAAGTCCTTTCTTACCTTCTAATAAATGCCACTTCTAAGCCAAGAAGTCGGGAAAGTTGTTGACATCCCCTTCCTCCACAGCCTTTTCCTGTTGACACTTAAGAATCTTTTGGAAGTCTCTTTCTAAAGAGTTTTGTGGTCTTTTAGTGAGATGTCAGTTTCACCTTAAAGTCTGTTATTGGATCTGACTCCACCATAATTGAAGACAAAAATAATGTCCCAGAAACATTAACCCATATAAATACATGGTCTACAAATAATTCAATAAATGTGATATTGGCCTGCACTGCTGAGAACAGAGAGCAGCCCCTGCTGTTCAGCTGCTACGGAGTTGGAGAAATATTCTCATCACTTTGGTGAATCTTGTCATCGTAGAAAGTGTTTATTCCTCTTACACTTGTGCCATCAGGTAAGGAACAACTGAAGGAGAAAAAGTAGACTGATAACTTTTTTTTTTGCAATAAAGGATGAGGAGTGAGAGATGTGTCCATCTATACATTAATATTAAACTTAAGGAGTTGGTTTGTCAGTTACCTGGTGTTGCAGCCTTATTAGACTTTATCTTTCTCTTCTTCCCATGACACGTATTGTACCAGTTTGCCGTGTGCTCATCTGGTACAATGAGTATCAAATATTCCTATAGTATTTGCATCAGTTAGTGGGAAAAGGAGTGGCTATTCAGTTATCCTTACATTGTTTTAGTTAGTAGGGTGCTTTTATAAGTGAGTAATAGAAAGCACTTAAAATTTAAAAGCCTTTTTCCCCCCTTCAGTGTTATATAGGTAAGGCACTGATTAGAGTCAGCTGCCACATCCAGCACCACAGGCACCTTCCTGAGGATGGAGGCTTTGGCAAGGATCACCTTTTAAAGCCAAAAGCAAATCTTCACTAACAGCCTCAGAGATATGTGAATTGTGTCTGCAACTACAATTCATAGGCGTATTGTTCACTGGCATTTCTCATACTTTTGAGAAACGTTTATCAGCAAGAAATTAGTATCTGCTCTTCTTATACTCTTCAGTTCTGGGAGGATGAAATTCCTGCGTGAAAGGCTGATCATGCTTCATTTCTGCCCTATAATTGGCTCCCTGAGGCAAATGTAGAGTCACAGGAACTACAAAGAAAAAGTAGGGTATCCAAATGCAGAGCCCTTCCTCTGCTCACTTCAGAAATCGAGGCTGACAGAGGAGTCAAATTAGGGAGAAATGGGTATATTGTTTTATACTTAGCTTCATTTCCACACATATATTAAAGCTACTTTGGGCTATTTCATTTATACTGTTCTCAAGTACACAGATCCAATAATCAAAGACGTAATGCAAGCTGAAGTACCAGTCCCATTGTTTGTGCACTTCACCTCTCTTAACATACCTATTTTCATTATGATGCTTCAAGAGTTTGGACACCCTACCCAACATAGTTGTACCCCCTGCCCCTGCTCCCCGCTGTTTGTTGCAATTTAAAACCCCTTTTCCATCTTTTATTTAATTCAGCCACTCCTCTTTGACATTCCTCATTTGCTTAATCCAGTCCTTTCTTAAACACCTCCAGGGATAGTGGCTTCACCTCCACCATTTGCCTCACCGCCCCAGGCAGCCCATTCCAATGCTTGAGCTGGATTTTCTCCTTTGAACTTTTCCTGCCTAACAGCTGGTGACTTGTTCAGATGACCACTTGCTGACTGCTGTCTTTCACTTCCCTGGCTACTCTGGTGGTCCTGCTTTTTCAGGCCCAAAATGGCAAAGGCAGCTGAGATAAAATGCAGATAACAGCTGTGGAGCCTTGCTGCTGCACCACAGACCTGCCTTCCCCAGCCCTCATCACATCTGGATCATCTGTCTGAGTGATGATTTAGGCTCTCTCACTCTCCTTGGGACGGGAGCACGGTGCAAGCATGCACACAACTTACATCTGAACCAGCTCAGAGTAATTCAAAATCACAGCTTGGAACTGATTATGAGAGTACAAACCCCAAACCAGCTGCCCTTTTGAAACTGCAAAAGCATTCAAGTTCTCTTTGACTCCTCCCAACTGTAGCCCAGCTTTTACAGGACCAAAGTTTTAAATCAATCCTTCACTTAAACAAGTGCAACTTCCCCACTCCCCACAGGCCCTTCCATGCTTTGTTGGGAAAGGAAAACCAAGTAGCCAGTTCTGTAGCACCAGTAACTACTGCTAATTCAGTAGTAAGGAGCTTCCCCTCATCACCACTTAGAGAACTGAGTTCCTCCTTCTGGAGATGAATAATTGGCATTTGTGCAAACACCACAAATAAGGAATCTCCTTATGACCTTTATTTCTCTTTAGTTTTGTAAGCAGTTGGGATTTAGTTAACAAGGTCAAGTTGCAATCCAATAAACGTTTTCTATTAAAAAGTATTTGGAGAGGTCTTTCTACTGCAACACTTTCTACTAGCAAAACGTTCATTAAATATTGTGATTTTTAAACAAGATTAATACAAAGCTGGTCCTTGAGATAGAAACCATCAATAAAAGGATCTTATGCTAAAAAAATCTGCAAACAGGAACTTAAAATTGTACAGAGCAGAGACCTTGTATTTAAGCAGAACAACTGCAGCAACCTATTTTTGAGGCTATTGGAACTCCAGTGTCATCTTAAAATACCAAATGAAACAACTGAAAAATAGCATCAGAAAATGAAGTTACTTACAGTCCTGTAGTTAAACCACTGAATTCAAAATAAAACACTCTTCTATCAATGACAAAACTATACCACTGTGCTTTGTGTATGTGAAATCAAATGGTTTAAACTTGAGTGCCTTCATCCCAATTAAATGAATATTTAAATGATGTAATTTTTGCCTTCTCTGCAATGTTCTGCTAACTGAGTAATTTTTAGGCATGAAAGATACTTTTGAACCACTCTAGGTGCACATCTGATACAGAACATAGTCCTTTTTACAGCATTTTGATTTGAAGACTAAGGAAAATTATCAAGCATAAATCAGTCAAAGGAAAAAACAGCAAATCACTTACAGAGCTCTACCTCTTGCTTTAAAACAAGAAAAGCAGGGGAATTTACAATGTTTTTCTCATTTTGTTACCAGATTACTTGACCACTTCTAAACAAGGATGAAGGTCGTTAAGAAGAGAGAAACCACTCCTTCCTACATTTGTAGAAATACTGAAGTACTTGGAGAACATTGGCACAGAAACTGTATTACATATACATTCACTTGTAAATATTTTTATGTAGCTTCAAACATAAAAATGTTGGTAATTTTACAGAATTCCCTCAGGTATCAGTCCCAGAATATGGTTACTTGTACCAAGAAAATGGTCTGTTTCATTTTGGAAGGTCATTTTGTGACATTTGTTGGCCATGGACCACTGTGTACAATTTCAGTTCTTTACCACAAGGTATTTCATAACAGTGAGGAAGTGGTGCTAAACCACCTGGAAAAGGTCAGGAGGTAACATCTAATTCCAATTTTAGTGAGGATAACCATTGACAGAGCTACTTTTTACCGCCTTTTCGTTTTCTGTTTTTCTGTCTTCTGAAGCCCCCACAGCTACTGATGAACTGTTGATTGGTAAAGACCAAATAGGAAATTGCATTTTGTACTGGAATCATCCACCTCACAGATTCACCATGGGGTTTGTTTACCCACTGTGCCTGAACAGGTATAAGATTTGCTTATTGCTTAAAGATGTGTAAGGGTTAATAAAATTCAGAAGAGAGTATCATCAGTGAGTGTACTCCTAGAGAAAGATATGAATAACAGCCATCTTAGCTAAGCTTTCCAAATTCAGTTTCAACCTCTTGAAGTCCAAATATCATTTTTATGATACTACAAGCCTAGTGACAAAATAACATCTGCCACAATAACTTCTCCAGAAAAGCCACATGGACAAGAAAGTACTACACAGTAAAATCTGACAGAACGGGACACTTGCCCTGACCCAGGCTCAAAGCTAGCTTGCTAAGTTTGGTCATGGCTAAAGGTATGATTTCTGTCCCTCCCTACTTTTTAATTTAAAGTGTAGCTCCACTACATACAGTGAAAGGAATTTTGCAGTTTCTGTAGGTTGAAAAATCTGGGCCCTGTAGATGCTTAAAACATTAAGATACCAGAGTGCTAAGGAGCAAAGTAAGTCAAAGAAATGCAGAAGAAATGTTGCGTTGAGCAATGCAGTTAGTGGTGGGGATTATCAAAATCTGTTTTTTTGTCTTGGCAAAGTATCAGCCACTCACAGGGTTTCTGAAAAGTAGGTCTTATTCGCAGGAGCAGTCCATGTCCAGTGCTGCCCCGTCGCTGCCGCTGCAGCCATCCGGCCCTGGCGCGCAGCCCCCGCCCTCCGCAGCCTCCCCCGCGGGGCAGCTGGGAACGCTCTGGCTGAGGCAGGCCTGCCCGGCATTGTCACCAGTGTCACAGCCGGCAGGACACGTCTCTGCTGATGCCCCGTCGTGGTGGGCACTGCTGTCGTTGGTCCCGGCTACCTCCTCTCCCAAGTCTATGACATCATCTGGCTGCTGCTCTGGATCAGGCTTGACCGCTCTTGAGATTTGTGCTTCTAAGTTTCTCGTGTTCTCTGTGACTTCAAATTCCTGCTTCTCCTGTGCTCTTTGCTTCTCCCTAGTACTTAATTTAGCCTTTGTGGAATTCTTCATTTTTCTGCTGTGCATGTCTTCTTTGGAGAACCTCCAGTGAAACTACAAAGAAGGGATCCAAATGTTAAAGACCATTAGAGGCAGTCTCACATGGACATTTACTTTCCTGAGTAGACGTGTTTTGATGAGTTAGTTTTAATTCAAAAACTAAATTTGAATTTGACCAGAAAGACCCAAGATTAAAAGAAGTTGCCTGACCAAATCAGATGACCTAAGATGATTTCTGCCTACACAGATATCTCTGTTACAGAGAGGAAGGAGAGCTCGATGCTTTATGCTTCTGCTGTTGCTGTTGTGCCTGGTGGGTTCCTCTCTACACTGTGTGGAAGGGAAGGATATGCAAAGCTGAATAAGTGCAGACAGAAGAAGCAATCCCATGGCGTTATTCCAGTGTTTTTCACCAGGTTAACAGCAGAACTAACACCACGCCAACAACCATACTCAAACAGTAAAACATTCTGGACCATCTGTATGAATGTCTTTTGATGAGAAAGCGTGAGGCTGCTACTTGCAGCATTTCCACAGGACTTGCCACAGCCACCATTTCACAACTGCTTTCACAACTTGACAGGTATAATGTATATAGAGGCTGACGAATAAGTCACTATTATATCTGCCTCATTTGTCCAAAAATAAATCAAGCTTTCCCCAAGGAAAGCCAGACCACAGAGTCATAGAATCATAGAATGGTTTGGATTGGAAGGACGTTAAAGGTAATCTAGTTCCAACTACCCTGCCATGGACAGAGACTCCTCCTAGAAAACCATGTTGCTCCAAGTTCCATCTAACCTGGCCTTCAACATTGTCCGGGAGTGGGGCATCCACAACTTCTCTGGGCAACCTGTGCCAGTGTCTCACCACTCTCACAGTAAAGAATTTCTTTCTACCATCTAATCTAAACCTGCCCTCTTTCAGTTTGAAGCCATTATCCCTTGTCCTATCACTACACTTCCTGGCAAAGCGTCCCTTTGCGACTTCCCAGCAGACCCCCTCAGATACTGGCAGGCTGCTGTGAGTTCTCCATGCAACCTTCTCTTCTCCAAGATCAACAACCCCAGCTTTCTCAGCTTGTCTTCAGAGGAGAGGTGCTCCAGTCCCCTTACCAACTTCAAGGCCTCTTCTGGACTTGCTCCATTGTTCCAAGCCTCTGCTAAGCCATCCTACACAAGTTTACTAAGTACCTCTGAATGTGCACAACCATTTTTTCAGCAGTGTCAGTTGCTGATGGATGTTCAGGAATGGGTTAGGAGGCAAAATTTGGATGCCATAAATAATTTCATCAGGATGTTCAGCAAACCCAGCCATGTTCAAAAAAGCCATTTTCTCCAGTGAAACTGGGTCTGTGCTGAAGTTGGCCAAAATGTTTTGTATTCATAAATTTTTGATCTAGCTATTTATTCCTTAATCAAAAAGCCATTCAAAACTTATTATTAGATTACAAAGCTGGAACAATGTTCTTTCCTCCTGGTAGCCAGAACTTAATGTAAAAGGAGAAGGGGGGGAAAAATAAAGAAATTGGCTTTCACAAAACTCTTCTCGGTTTTACTTAAAGGAAGTTATTTTTCACTACAATAGCACTCAGTTTAGAGAAAGAGGAATGATAACATCTCAGTTCTAGAGCTCAGCTGTTTAAAATTCAGACACTTGAGTTTTTTCCTCTTTAATTTGCAGAAGTGGCTGGGTACCCAGTACTCCACTTAACTCATAGCTCTTATTGACAGAAGGTAAGATCAGGGCCCTAAATGTGATAAAGATCCAGCTGTAGGAGGCTTTGTGAGTGTGTGTACACGTACTCAAGTCAGGTACTTACACTGTTATTTCACAAAAATGCATTCAGCTAGTTTCTGCTGAAATAAGCATCAGTTTTGTATAAAGTGAATGAACACAATTACTTCATCCCTGATTGAATGTTACATTAGGAGTACATTGAATGTTACATAGGAGTACTTTTCACTGAAGAGAGAAGTTATACCACTCTTGCGTATTTCCTTTTCTGTTCCTCTGACTACCTTGAACAACGGTTCATTGATGTGCAAAGATAGGACAGGACATTTTCCATCAATGCAATATCCTTTTAATGTTATCATCCTATTTCCCTCCTCCTCTGAGGGTTATCTATAAACATGTTAGACATGCCATAGCTAAAAGCTAAAAAAAAACCCCTGAGAGCCTGGGATGTTTTATGTGCAGAATATTCAGCAACCTTTAATCAAATGCTTGGGTTGCCATCTTTGATGTGACACAACAACCACTTGTGAACATTGAACCAGTCTTACATCCCTTTACAGAACTATAATCAAGGTATGCCATCCTTCCCTGACCTTTGGTATGAAAATGTGCTGTAGTGATTCTCGCCCTCATATATGCCTGTGTATTTAACACTGCCAACGAGTGAGTCCTTTGTTTTGTCAACCAGACATTGTTAAAAAGTTTTTATGACCGGGAATGAAAAAGATTTAAACAAAGTTTTAAGTCATCTGGATGGTATGTATGTGTTATTATAATACAAGAAATCAACATCATACTTCTTTCTCTATTTGAGAATGAACAACCACATATGGGTTCCCATCCCTTCCACTAAAACCACACACAGTGGTAGGAAAAGAATGACCAAATACAGGCATTCTAACACTCATCCCAAGATCCCTTTAATCACCTGAAAACAAAGAGAGAAAACAAATAAAATGGGCTTTGTAACAAGTTCACACAGTGTTCTGGGCTCCAGCTTTGCTAATGAGAGAGGGTAAATCCTACATCAGTCACACTCCCAGCAGTTCTCTCCTGCTTCAGTCAGTTGAAACACTCCCCATGTCTGCACTGTATGAAAAAGACAACTTTTACAGAACCACGCTCCAAAACAGTGAGGGCTTCATAGATGAAAACTATCTGCAATTATCTAAACTGTTGGGTAAAATGCTCCTGGTGCTCAGCTCTGTTCAGCATTTCCGATCTCCTGCTGCAGCTCAGCTCTGCATGGCCTCAAGTGCCCACTCCTGCAATGACATTGGGCTGGCAGCACTCACCAAAGCCCACAGAGCCACAACAAAAACAAGTCAGCAACCTCACTGACACGTGGTTCCAGAGATCTTTTCCATACTTCATCTAGCTTTTCTGATCCCTTGCATACTGAAAGGGCAAGGCAAATTTGACCACTGTAGGAAGGCCTTTCTGTAGTAAACACTTTCTGTTTCAAGTCCCTGTATTTCTCTCTCCAGCTGTATGGCATGACAGGTTTGGGCAGGTGTTCCCACAGCTATGTGTTTCAAAATGGAAGTGGGAATACATACATGCATCCACATCCATACATGATGAGCTGTCAGCTATGCCTTTGGATAATTTAGCTGGATTCTAGAGGTTTTTCTTGGTTAAATTAAGGTTCTACCAAAACAGAGAGAGATAGAGAGAATGAGAGAGCAGTTTAAACAGAAAATGGGTGAGAGAAAATAGTATTGGTTCCATCTTACAGGCACTGAACATGAGAGAATTTTAGGAATAAATGGAGGTTTGTGGCTGCTTTACATGAAGAAAAATCTGCATTTCTTATGCTGCTGTGAGTTCAACAGAGAATGAAATCTAGGAGTTTGGACATCATTTAAGCATTTTTTGTTTCTTTCATTTGAACCGTTCCATTCCTTCTGTCTTGCTACTGTATCACAGAAACATTGAATAGGCTATTTTACTTCTACAGGAAATCAATTTCAATATAAAAATACCACCAGCAAAACCCAAAGAAACCAGAAACTCAAGGTTATTTACCTTAGATTCTTTCTTCTTTGCTTTCTGGGGCAAAGAAGGTCTCTGAAGAAATACAATTTGCTTTGTAGATAAATTCCCCTCCCTGAAAAGAAACAAATGCACACTCCTGAGAATGAATTAAATTCACATCCAGCATCATTCAAAGCGAAAATCCATCTCAGTCATTTATTTCTGCAGGTCAAAGAAGAACAAAATGAAGAATGATCCTCACATTGCCTGTCCCTGGCGTCTCTGAGCAGCCTGGTATTTTGGGGGGCAGGAGAGGAGAATGTTCAGACTGATAGAGCCTGTCAGCCTATGACACAGTTTTGCTGAATGTTTTAGCGTTAGTGTGTAAACACAGAATAAATTGTTTGGAACAAAAAGGAAGAAACCCAAGAGCCCCAGTGCCCCAGTGTCTCAGCAACACCAGAGTGTTCCTTCCCTCCCTCCTGGGGCACTGGTATGGGATGGGGCTGGGTGCTCCCTGTAGGTCTGCAGCATGGCAGGAAGAACAACCACCAGGTGGGTGCCCTTCTGCACTGACCTCTGTTACTCAAGGTATTAGTGGGATACAGAAAGCTGGAAGAAAATTATATATATATATGTATATATCTTTAAGAGTCAGGGATTACAAATCGTAACTGTGATTTTCTATTCATTCTTACATTTAAACATTTATGTAAAACTTAAATACAGAAATACAGTTTCTCCCCCAACAAAGATGGCCTTTTACTTTTTAGGTTTTAATGTGTAGGAGTAGTCTTCATCCAAATCTCATAAAGAGCTGGGCATTATTTGTTAAGATAAAAAAATCATGACTGATTATATTGGTGTATATATACAAATAAATACATTCCTGACCAGTGAAAATTCAGAAAGCACCATCTTCATTATTAACAAGTGGTATGATTGGTTTTCACCAGTTATGAAGATTTTTAAGTGATTTGCATTTACATTTTAAAAGTGAGAATATAAATAATAGCAAAGTAGACCACAGAATTATTATATCTGCACACAAGGCTACTGAGGAGTGTGTCACTCTCATAGGGTCCTGCTCAGCTAGACTGTATCAGCAGCATTAGACAGACATCTATTAAGAATAAAATTACTTTTTTTTTCAGCTAGACAACATCTCACTCCAAACATTATCACACGTTTTGTCTTTGCTCTAAAGGACATTACTGGAAGATCCAGAGCAGGAATTTTACAGTCATGGAGTTTACAGAGGGGCAGAAACAACACCCAGAAAACTCATGCAGAAACCACATTGCCACCTTGCAGTCTTTCTGCCCACCAGATATGTGCTTCCTGCCACATGTGGCTTGTGATGCACGGAAAACCCCAAGAACAGCTGCAGCAGGCTTTGCAAGGAAATCCATGCTGACTGCACAGGGAATTGCTTGTGCAGACTGTGGTGCTTGTACAGCAACTTCCCTGGCCAAAAGGCAGCACCCACCCCTCCCTACCTGTTTGTCTTCACAATGGGAGTGGGAAGCACACACGTCAGCTGCCAGCCGTACATGGCAAGGGAATTCAGCAGCGGAACATAATCTGTCTGCACTTCAACTCCCTGGGGAAGGAAAAGCAACAGTTGGCATCATCACTTGGAGTGTGACATTCAGCTTGACACCAAAAAAAAAAAAACCCAAGAAAAAATACATGTGTGGGTTTTCTCAGAGGGAGAAAGGGGTTTTGCAACGAAGTGGGTCATGTTTTATGTTCAGCTAGGCAGGAAGGAAAACATTCAAAAACATGAGACAAATGCCTGACTGCCCATACATCCCAAACTGTTAAAGGAGTTTGTTTAAAATGGTAAACATCTGTGATCTTGTTCTTACACTGCCTGACTCATCCATCTAGCTTTATAGCGTTCCAGATCTGAACGGGATAAATTCAGTGTATGTTATCAATTATCTCCTCCCAAGAAAAATTATGTCCAAGTAGTTAAAAAATGACAGCATTGCTTTGCTTGGATTGTGCACTTGTCTAAGCTTCAGCAAATCCTGAATATCTGCATTGAAATCAGTCGTGTTACTCTGCCATGATGGATCAAAAGGAAAATAGCCAACAACAGCAACAAAAAATATAAGTACGAGTCTTTTCCTTTCCTTTTGCCCACAAATACGCATTGCTGCCTTCTTATTTTGAATCAGGAAATCTGTGGGCGAGACGAAAAGCTTTGCCTTTCAGTGCAGGAGTCTGGCTCCTGCTGCACATTAACCCAGCAGAGCCTTGCTCATTCCCTTTCAACTAAATGGCAGACCTTGCAATCCACACAGAAAGAACCACTGGTGGTTTCAACAAAGATTATTCCAGTGAGGTGTCTAATTGCCAAGACTGCCAGTAATTTAATGAATAGATGCCACAGCATATTTACTAGTTTTTAATCTTAATAAACAAAAAGCAGACAAATTGTAACTACCAGTCTCTACAAATATAACTAAATTTGATTGGAATAACAATTACATTTGCAAAAAAGCTCAGGCACTTACACTGGTTTCACGTTCACGTAAGGAGTTTTAACTGCCAATTCGCAACACTGGGGAAGGCACAATAGTTTTGCAGCTCCAAAAAATCCATTTATTCCACAGTAATGAAATAGTCATTTGATCAGAACTAATCCAAATCCTGCTGTAGTTATTTCAAGGTATTTTAGTGAATTCCAATCTCAGCTGTTCCTTTCTTCTAACAAATGTAATTTAGGTCACTTATATCTTTATAACTGAATGGCTGCCTGACTATACCTATTAAAAACCCGATCATGACTACAACTGCATATAGCTGAAGAAGCTGTATCAGTCCTGCTTAAAAGGAAAATGTTTTAAATCTCTACCCCAGAAAGTGCCCGCAAGAGAACACTCCTAATGTTACTTCTGTACAGAGGCTTGTGGGGGCTTAGAGAGGTAGTGCTACTTTAAAACATCACCCTGTACAAACTGGAATTTGTGACTCTGGGAGAGGAATGAGACAACCTTGCGAGAGGGGGGCAATACCACACGGCCCTTAACTCATGTCCACTGGAGCAATCAGGACTCATCCTGCAGCTGTGATCGTGGTAGATTCAGAGTCTCCTTTGACTCCCTTTTCCCTCTGGAAGACAGGTATTTGTGCACTCTTTTCAGTTTTTAAAATAGAGTGTGCAAGGGTAATAAAAAAATCATGACATATCTAGATGCCTTTAAGCTGTAATGTCTCAAAAAGACGTATTAATAACACACTGAGATTTATGAGATTGGTCAACAACGCCTTCAAAAAATAAAGATGAAAATATGCAACATGATGATTAAGAAAAAGGTCAGAGCATCCACTATCACAAGCTCTTCATGAGGTGCCACATAAAAGGACATTCCCTCCATCAAACAGTGTTTGCAGAGGAAAAACCAGGAGGAGCTCACTCATTTAGAGGAGGGAAGCAGATCAGGAAAGACTGGCACAGCAGAGCTTGTCTGTGCCCTGAGGAACATCTTGTGTTGTAAAGAGGATTTCTATTTTGAATTCATTGCCTGAGGTAGGTGATTAGCAGGAAGAACCTTCCTCTTGCATCAGGATGTGCAAAGAATGTCAGAAATCAGAGGGAAATTATGTCAATGAGGAAGGACATCAATACCACGCAGAGCTCATTTGGCTGCTGCAGAAGCCAAATTGTTTCAGGGATATGCCATCACTCTTGCCACAGCCCCCTGTCCCTGCAGGCTCTGAGCAGCGAGACAGGACTGGCTTTGGACCTGTCTGACTTGTCAGGATTAAGCATCATCTGCAGTAGATGATGGTGTATTTCACAGCCCAGTGGTGCAGAAAGGAAACAAGCAGGTAAGCACATTCAAAAGGGTAAAGTTACCAGAAAATAAAAAATAAATTTAAGTAAATTAGGCCTAAAGAAACTTTTTTTTTTTTTTTAATCTGGCAGTTAAAAAAAAAAACAACCAACCTATGTAAAGATTTCTACACAGTGGTTACAAAAATATGACCTCTTATTTTTCCCATGTGCTGGTACCCAACACCCCAATGTGCCTGTTGGGCTGTCTGGAGGCAGGAGGTGTGTACATGTGTACATGATGCACAGGTGTTCCCTCCTCTGAGCTCCTCAGGCCCTTTAACAAGCTCCCTCCAACTCCACGACGCTTCACTGGAGTCAGACACTGCACCTCATCTCCAGGTCCTTGGGGAATAGACTATTCCCAATAATTGGCTGAGTTTGAAGATGACAGGCAAGAGGAAGGAGTCACTCCAAAATAAACAGGTTAATCCACATGGGCTTCAAACTTCTGACTTGCAAATACAGATAATTGAAGCTTTTTTTAAGACCACATGAAATTATTTCTCCCTCCCCCTCCTGAATCATCAGCTGTAATTCTATCCCACGACTGGAATTTGTGTGCCAGCAGGAGTCACAGTTATACAGACCTTTAATTGGTGTCATATTAAATGCTTTCTGAAGCAAAAATGCTTCTAAACAAACAGTACACTGGGGGATGGGTGCAGAGGAAAAGAGTGATCTTGTACTCATTTTACATTTAATACAGTAATTCTTTTATCTACTATTATTAGAGACAATAGAAATGAAATTTCAAGCACACCATTCCTCAAATAAAAGTGCAATGCTCTTTCTAACTAGCAAATACTGGATCTGAACACCAGTAGAAATAGAAAAAAAATGTGCCAGAGCTCTCCTGAAAAAGAAGTGTTCAAACAATGCATCTCAAACTGGGAGACATTTCATTCACTGAAAGGGTGGAAAATTTTAATTAACTTGCTTCCCACTCTCCTGTGGATGATAAGTAATCTCTGATCACACCTTGAGTGTCAAGAAGCCAGAGCATATTGAGCTAGAATTTTCCCTTGACTTGCATCACATGAAAAGAATTCTTTTTATTTGTAGTTGTATTGTTTGTTTCCAGCATTTTTTCCTTTCACAGTTGCTTCTGCTCATTAGGAGGAAAAAAAAGATTAAAAAATGAAAGAATAATATCTAGGGCAAGCCACACAAACAACTGCATTAACAATTTTTCTTTTCTTTTCCCCCCTACTGCGGCAATTTTAACCACAGCAAGATAACAAACAAGACAACTACTAAGCTCTTGTGAGACAGAAGTTCTTCAGAAATCATTCTTTCCTGGGCTAAGTGAATGTGATTTAGTTACAAGGCAGCTATGGATTGTCACTATTTAATTTTTTTTCCAACATGGATTAAAGAGTGGTAGAAAAAAAATCCCATTAAATAAATCTTAATAAAACCTTTATCAGCAAATCCTAACAGACTGCATACCAAAATTTACTGACAGATGGCAAAGAGGATGGGAAGTAAAAAAAATCAAGTTGCTTTGAAAGTGTAACCTACTGTTTGTTGCAGAAAATGGGCACCGCATTCAAACTCAGCTCCTTACAAAAAACAGAGGGGTGCCACAAGGGCGCCACGAGGGTGGCACCACGCACCCCCAGCCAAGGCTGGCTACCAGTTTCCAGCTCTGCCAAAGCCAAAGCTTTCCTATCCCTGGGCACTGAAGGGAGGAAATAGAAGTGGCAAAAGCAGGACTTGCACCGTAGTGGAAAAGAAAGAAAATGCAATGAGAGAAACTGAATACCTGGACTGTGCAAGAATGACCCAGTAAAAGTGTGCTACAAACATTTTATGTTTGCAGTAACACAGCTGACACGGGGACTAAATTCAAGCTCTAAATTTGTGAATTATTTGCCTTTTTCCTTTTCAGACTTCTTCCAAGAGATAATTTCTGCTGACAGTGTAACAGTATTGAACCATTAAAAACATTTATTGGAAGCAAAAGAGAAGTTTCACAAATGCTTCAGCAATAAAAAAGTTGGACTTTGTTCCTCTAGTATTGAGCTCCTCCTGAATCTCCATGTATAACACACCACAGCATGTTGCTGGCAGACACTGGCTACACATCCATTATCTGTGGAGCAGAGGGCTGTGGGATGGCTCCTGCATCCTTGGAAACCATCAGTAGCTTTGGGAAGCAGGTGGGTCACTGACCAACAAAAAGCAACTGCCAAATGGGGACCTCACTGGAAAGGTAATAGGAAAAAAAAAAAAAAGAGTAATAAATAAATCCACAGGCAGGCTTTCCCCTCAATATTCTGGACATATGTAATTTAGAGTTATTTACAATTACTAATATATATGTGAATTCCTTGCAATGTGAAATATTTTGGAGTACATAATAAGGCTGCAACACTATATGAGGAAGCATTATGTTAAGAGAGAGTTTCTGCAATTCAGATGTATCCAGTCACAATTTCAGTACACACACATGCTGTGTGTACTGTGTGTACTGAGCAGCATTCACAGCTGGCTCCACATCTAGGGGAAAATGAAAACAACAACCAATAAACCCTGTGTGCCCACAATGCCTGCTTCTCTCAGTGACTTATGTGGATGCAAATCCTATTTTCTAGCATGTATATATACTAACAGAAACATTAGAGTGCTCCTGATACTGCCTGCACCTGTAACACAGAAGTACACTTGCACAGCAACACAACTCTGCATTCATAGAAGCACAGGGTCAGCAGCAAAAGCTGGACAACGTGAATGTGTTGACACAGAGGGCTCTCCACACAGGAAACATCCTATGAGGTGTGTTGTAACTCACCACTGCACAGAAAATGTACAAAATGATGAAACAACTCCACGTAACTGTCCATGAAACACAAGAAATAAATGTGATCTAGCAATCCATCAGTACAGTTTCTTCAAAAATTTTGGCATTTTTACTTTCACAATTCCTGCAACACTTGAAGTGTACCTTAAGGTAAGCACTGATTTTACTGTTTGCCCATCAATTCTCTGAGGGGAAAAAACAACATAAAGAACCACTACCTGAGAACTTACATACTCCAGTGTGCCCTACAGACACAGCCTAATCATCCCCAGGCAGCTTCCCCAACACAATTCCCTTTGGTTATAATTTATTCCCAAACAACATGTGGCTTTTACCAAAAGGCTTTGTGCACCACTCCCCAGTTATGCAAGTAATGGTCTATTTCCATGCAAGCACTGCAGCTGAAGCTTAGACCCTCCACTGCCAGTGGCTCACACAGCAGGAAGGCGAGCGCTGCGCTGCCTCTCGCCCACAGGCGGGCTCTGTGTGCAGCCTCTGGGGTCCCAGCACCCACTCCCACACCCCTCAATGTGCTCACACAGATGCACTACCCAGGGCACTACTGCCCAGCTGGAGTGAGCTGCTGGGCAAGAGAAACATGTGCCCAGCATGGTTTTATAGGAAGTATAAAAAAGGACTGAAATACTTTTTCTCAGCTTGTTCTTAAGTGGGTGGTTTAGATCTGGGATGCTCGCTTTTCCCTTGAAGATTTTATGGGTGAGCAGAGAACTAATTCTTAGAAAACTGTGACAGCTAGGAAGGATTTTTTAATCCATACTGTGCTGAATTTTCAGTCTCTTTACTTCAAGTACCCTTTACTCCCATGGAAGAAGCGTTCACCTTGTTAAATGTTCAATGCTACCAGAGCCACAAGAAATTATCAGGGACGTTCCAAGTTCATATTTCTAGATTTTGTTACTACATTAATAATCAAAACCAATTAAAAGATTACCCTATGGAACTTAATCATGTGGATTTTAATTGATTTTAAACCTATGTCTGCTGAGTTCAGCAGACAAATATATATGTATATATGTGGCTTTCATACTTCATATAAAGGAATGAAACAAGAATTATAAAAACCTTTGGAAGATAAGAGACTCCTGAAGGTTTTTGTTCAGCTCTTCTTAAAAAGCAACAAGAATTCAGCAACAGACATTGCTGAAATCTTTTGCCCAGGCAGCACATCTGCCCTTTGAGTGGTAAAGAGGGTCACATGCATGACTCCACTTTTCATGCCCATTGCCATCAGCTCTTTGGCCGACCTGGTCATGCCCTTCTCCCATGGCCAGAGACAGCAGAACATGGCTTAACTGACATATGACCTAAATCAGATTTACAGACAAATCAAATCCTTATTTCCAGAGAATTTGTTTCAAGGCTTACATTAAGGCAACTTGCAACCTAGGCTCAGCACAGATAAATTTTTAAATCTTTTGTTATGTCGCGCTTTAAAAGGTTTACCACGTCTACAGTGGAGACTGACCCCATTCAAGTCTGCCAGGGAAATGGCAGCACCACAATATATGGCAACACCACAAAATATTTGAGATTTTAATTCGTATCAGTACACCAAAGGTATGGCATGGCAGCAAATACAAAACGATGAATCAGCAGCTCAAGATTTTCAATGAGAAAATACTTGTAAATTAAGAACAATATTTTCAAAATAAACACAGCTTCAGAGGCAGAACAATGCAGCAATCTAAAATAAATGTTATAGCACTCTATTTTAAAGACAGTATTAGCTATTTTGTCTTGTTTAATGGGGAAGGGAAGGTGACAGATTTAGAGTTGGGGAGATGGAAATCATACAGGCTCTGATTAATCAGAACTGTCTACCCACATTTGCCTACACAAGCAGAATTAAAACCATCAAACAAGTTTTAGGGCCAGATCTCAGAGACTGCAGTGGAAATAATATGTCCTGACATTTTTAGAGTTAAAGTGATAAGGATGAGTGCAGTATTTTGTCATAACAAGTCCTGTGGTCATTTGCAGAGGATACCACAGCTCTACTCTTGAGAATAAAGAGTTAAATTACTCAGAGCTATTACATCCTGTCTGCTGCTTGGCGGGACCACATACTGTGACAGCTGCGAGCTTTACATCCTCTAAAAACTGACATTTTACACACATACTGAGTGCATCACACTGTTCAGCTTGTTTTCTCTATTAGCCTTAGCAATTAAAAAGGCAGCACTTTCCCTGCTAAGAGGTGTGCCAACCCCTCTCTTTTGTGTTAATGGTTAAACAGCAGCCCTTTACCTTTTCATTTAGAAAGGTTTTCTTTCTAAAGGGCATCGATACATGCTACATCTCCCTTTCTAAAAAAGCTTTTTCTGTTGTGGCTGAGATTCTTTTGCTTGTTTCTTCTTCATCTTCATTAGTACAGCACAATAAATTTACATTCACTTCAGACCACATCAGAATAACACCAAAGCTCATCCAGATAACCAAATCTGATACAAATTTAAAATAAAGATCCATTATATACATTTATGTCATGCTACCCATCCGGGCTTCTTCCACTGCCTTGGTAGAAATTGAAATAACAAATAGAAAATGTTAATGTAGATCAGAGCTGAATGTACACAAAAAAAACCCCAAAACATCATCTACATAATGAGTCATTCCACTGCTCCATAACTATCTCTGTAAAAACTGTACTTTGCAACACTTGTAACAGCAAGAAGCCTTTACTGGCTCTTGGACATCTTCTGTCACCACTGAACTCTGTCTCCTTCCCCATTTAACAGTCCCTTCCCCTGCCACTGCATTATTCCATGTTGATGGTAAATAAAGGTGAATTCCAACAAGGTTTAACACTTGGTCTTCTGGGTAGAACACTGTGCAAGTGTTAGCTTCCAGTCTGTTCACTGATTCCATGACTTTACCTACCTACACCTATTATGTCCCAGAAAGCATGAGGCAAGATATATCCTGGCAGCTATTCAAATTGCAGGAGGAGAAAACCAAGGTGGCCAGCACTGCTCTTTCTCTAAATAGGCAAGACCTTTGCAAGACTTCCCTAATGCCTCAACATTCTTCCTTCAGAAAATTTTTTCTTCCCCATATTCTTCCACTTTCAGCTTGGTGGAGAACATTTTCATAATGCCCACAGAACAGACACACTGGATCTCAGAAGAGCGAAACTGCCAGGGAAAACCCAGCATCCAAATTTTTAATTACAGCAGAGAATAATCTGATCATACTGACAAGCCCCATACATGCTATCAGTCAGTTTCTGAAATTGCACATCCCAAATCTTATGTCTGGAACAGGAGATTCTCCGCATTAGCCCTTACAAAGACATGGTGTGTAGCAGTACAGCATCTCCTGACACACCAGATGGCACTGGAAGGTTCATTCCTTAATCTGTTGTCCAGCTGTGCTCTCCAGCATGGAATTGCTAGAATTGAAAGCAAATGATACTCCACCTACAAGGCCTCTAACACTTCAAAGGGCCCTGCTAGAAAATACTCTTCTGCTACATCCTGGTGTTTTGGTCAGCACTCTGCCAACACAGGATCCCCATTATCCTTGTCATGTAGCTCGACAGAAGCTATCTTGTGCCCACACAGATTATGCCTAACTTTGTTATGATATCCTACTGAGATGGAGAACCTTGGATTGGTTGTTTGAGAGCCAAACTGGCTCTGGCCAGGAATCCGTTTATAACTCGGAAAGCTATTTCCAACATGGCTGAAAGGGATGGTTAAGGAAAAGTAATATGTATTGGATCAAGCATGCCCCAAATATTTTGCGTACTTAGCATGTCTGGTTTCGTTTCTACCAAAAGAAATCCAGTTTGTGCACTGTAGGACCATCCAGTGAGGTGAAGTGAGGCATATTAAGGATGGATCAGTGGGTTCACTTCAAAAAGGCACTCCTGATCTGAATTAAAATGCTTGTATGAACACAAGATCCTCTAAACTTTTTGAACCCACAATCTTGTCCAGAAAGGAGTTCCACAGATCTGCTGCATAAATAATTATCTGAAATCTCTCTCTCTCTTTGTTTGCTTGGGCCTGACAAGCGCCATTTGCCACTTAGCTCTTAAACTGGAAGAGATGGTAAACAATCCCTATTTACCTCTTTCCCATGTTTTAGGAGCTCTCTACCCATTCCATTCCCTGCAACTCTTCTCTTTTCCAGGCTGAAAGGACACACATGTAAAGTCTTCCTAATATGGAAGCTGTCTGTATCACTGACCATGCCCAATCTCTTCTCTGAACAATTACTGAGCTAACACAGCCTTCTGAAATAAGGTGCTGTCAAACACAGCTTACACAGTAGTAGGAAGTAGTATATGCTTGCTGTTTCATCCTCTATTCATTTCCTAACAGTTTTAAACACATGGCAAACATTAATGCTTCTTAACATTTGCCTTCTTCATCAGCCCTGACCTAATGCACTCATGAAACCATCTGTCATTACCCCAAAACCTTGTTCCTGAGTGACAACACTGCAATTTGACCCTAAAAATGAACAAGAATTTACAGTCAAGTCTGACATAAATAGAATAGCATTTAATGCAATAAAGGAGTAATTTTTAAGACACACATCAGCAACAAGAAAAGCTGCTATTAAAGCAGCTTATTAACTCTGCAACTCTGTAAGTTATTTGTAGCCATTACTATTTGGGCATTTCTTGCTGCACTACAAAATCACCATCTAATAACAAAACTCTTAATCTTAGTCTCCTGGAATTTTACACACTTAATCTAGCATCTGTCCCATTTTCCCTTAATCCGTTCTTCTGGCATGTGTGTGCCAAAAGGAGGGATTATCTGTCTAAGGATTTTACACACTTTACAATACATTCCAAGTGAAATGATCAGGTACTGCCTTTATAGATACACAGCATCTATTTCTAGCAAACATCAGACAGAACAAAAAAAAAAACCTTCTAAAAGTTATGCAACTACTTCTTTCCCCAACCCTCCATGTTCTTTTTGCTTCAAGCCACAAAGAATTTAAGCCCAGCTTTTCAAACACAGAAGTACTGCGTGTATCCATTTTGCTGTGGAAGACTGGTGCTGACCAATCTGGCCTAAGCAGTGCTTCTACTGATCTGCATGGGCACCTGGATCTGCAGAAGGCCAAGTTGTGGTTCTATCCAGAATATGCAGTGGTTCTATCCAGAGGCCTATCCAGAATATGCAGTTTTTCCAGCATATGAAGGAGGACAAACAGAGCCAAGGCAGTTCTCCATGCTTTCCTGCTGCAGCTAAGCTGGCCTATCTAAAGGGCTGCCTACTTTAGAACTGCAAGGCTACAATGACTTGTGTGATCACGTTGCCCTGACAAACAATGGAGATCCTCTGTGCAGTTAACCTAGCAGACATCTGTAATTTTGAGACAGATAGCCCTGAGTTTCATTGCTCACTGTCACTCACATTTCCCACCCTCCAAAAAAAGCATGAGGTCAAGATCAGAAGTGTGTCGTGCAAACCCAGAGTGTGGTGAACTGCATTGCTGTCAACATTGCATCCCTTCACTTCGGCTGCCTGGCTGGTACTGTTGCAGCACAGATCAGTACATCAGAGTCTGTCTCACAGTCTTGGAGTGTTTTGATTTACAAAAAAAGTCAAAGAAGAAAGACTGTACACATACCTTCAGGACAGTCCACTGCTCTACCACAATTGCATCATAGCCCTGCGTGGTTTTACTGTCTTCCACAGCAAAATCTTCAAAGAGAAATACTCCATCCATTGTCCCGTGTAAAGAATCTGTGAAAACACAGGGCTGCCTGTAAGCTTTATAGAAGACATTCCATGTGTACTGAGGTATCTGAATTTATTAACAACATATTCTTCCAAGGATGTTACTATAAAGTTCATAGACATTCTCTGATAGTCTAGCTCTATTAAATGAATGAGACTTGTATCTCTAGCAGTTTAAAGAGCAATCCTATTCCCTAATAGCAAACCTTGCTGTCCAGTCTGTTATTCCTTTGCCATCAGAAACCACAGCTCCCCCATTCTGAGCAAACAAAAGTGATTCAGTCCTCAGTTCAGCAGTACTGCTCACCTACTTGAAGTTATAAACACACTAAAGACCATGTATTATGTCAAATGTTATTTTCAAGGGGTTTTGAAGGTATACTCATTTATTTTTATGATATTTATGATATTGATACTTGTGACTATATCCATTCATTCATACAAGTCAGAACCCTGCATATGGATCAGCTACTGCAAATACAGTGATCTACATGGACTAAGGATGATCTGGCGTATCTGAACAGTGTGAAAGAAAAGATACATTCATAACTATTTAATCAATTTATGAAGGCATTTTGACCATCTGGTTTAGTGCCTCTCTGTTCTCATTTGCATTTCATACACGTTCAGCCTTTTTTCAGACAACACATCCTCTTAAAGTTACTTGAGCAGCACTTTCTCCTTTAACTCAGCCAAACACTCCATAACCAGCAATCACTCCCATATACCAGAACTTAGGTTTTGTCAGCTCCATGACAGAACAGAAACAGAACAACTGAAAAAAAAACCCCAACCTTATCTTTCTTTGTTAAAATAAGCTGATTGATGGGACAACAGAATTATGTTTAGGGAAACTGTAAATAAGCAGGACTGGGCTCTTTACAAACAGAGAAAACTCTTCTCACATTGTCAAAAAGTGCCTTTTTCAGCCTTTCTAATATGAACAATATATCTACCCTGTATGACTGATTATAAAGACCTTGCTTATCCCCTCCCCAAATGTTTTATTTTGCATGATAGTTTCCTTACATTTCTAGCAACACTATATTCCTTGATCTGGTATAATACATGTTTTTGAAATGCAGTCACACATGCCAAACTGACAGACTCTTGAACTGACAGGGGAGTTCTGGATAAGCCTGCTTAGGTGTTTCATCAGGGTCATCCTGCTTTCCTCGTGGATGTTACAAGGTCAAGAAATGCCAGCAGGAAGGAATTGCTGCCTCCAAGAGAAAACATATATCAAACTCAGACACAATTTTCACAAAGGAAGCAGTGAGGAGGATTAAGAGGCTTCTTACCTCTTGCAGACACAATCTCAGTCAATATCTTCCAATGTCATTATATGATCTAAATTCAATTTATTATCTAGAAATAACAAATTTGTTGCAGACAAAGCCCTCAACAGACCAGACTCCTGCATCTGGAGGTTTATGTCCACACACACACAGTGCAGCAAGACTGCTGCTGTAGGTGTCAATGCACAACCCCTCTGCTTCTATTTGTACAGTCCCTTATCTTCTTTTGCAGTCGAGTCATTAAGCTGCAAGTCAGGTGATGCAAATACTTGTCTCTAAACTAAAACAGGTTTTTTTTTTTGGTTCACTTGTGAAGGAAAAAAGCTGTAAATCACTCACTAGGGATTATCTTTGAGATTCTGTTGGGAGACTGAAAGAAGAAGAAAAATGCTCTGTCTACTTTCACACCGTTTCCACAGGCAGGTTTCCTGCAACTCTATTTAAAATGAAGAGAGACGAAGACTCCTCACCACTACAGCAAGCCAGGATTACACATTGCTCCAAGGTGGATGAGCTAGACTACAAAGCAGTAACTCCTGTCATCCAGACAGATTTCTCATCCAAGTGAGAAGAACACACATTTTTGTTGTGAAACAACAGGCCAGATCACTAAGTAGCTGGGTTACAGGTTTGAAAACACAGGGACAGTAAGCTTGCCACATACCAAAGGGTCCATGATTTAATTACTGGATTTCATTCAAAAACAGCACTTTGTTAGACTTGACACTACAAAGGGGGAACCAACTCAATTTCTGTGAAATATCACATTCCAACACCCAAACCCATATCCAAATCTATTTCAGGATGCTAATGTACAAATAGTTCTTTAATTTTCCAAAGCATGGATGACAGGACAGCACCTAAGACTGAAAGCAGATCCCTACTAGACACAGACATCCAGATCTTGCCAGGGCAGCTTTATACAGCACCAGTGCACTGCTCCTGTATTGTGAATTCCCTTAATGAAATTCAGTGTCACACTGTTGGCACAACTGCAGCTTGAGCTCTCCCCCTGCCTCGTGTTTGCCAGCTAATTAATAAGCGATCACAACACAATCAGCAGGCGTGTGTTTACACTCACTCGTAAATCATCCTTTATGTTTCACTCTGCTGAACATTCCACTCATGCAATTCACAGCTTCCACATATGTGAATATGATGGCACATATGTAATGTTTTAGAAACCAATAGCTGAGCTCGGGAGACCCTACAGGCAGCAGAAACTTCACTTGGCAGTGCTGAGTTTATGGTTGGACTCGTGATCCTAAAGGTCCTTTCCAAACTAATGATTCTAAGGTTTTGCTTCCTTGTTGGAAGTACAGTGATTACTGCTGAAGGCTACATCCATCAATCATACAATCCATTGATTTTTTAATGGGTTTTTTTGCTAGTAAAGAAACCCATGGAAAATGAGAAAACTGCAAGGGGAAAATTATGACGCAAAGACAGTTGCAAATGTAAAGAACAGCGTCTGTTCAACAGAGTGATGCTGGTGAAAAATTCTACAGAAACCGGTTGATGACAATCACTGAGATTTCCCTCTCAACCAGAACCAATCTCCACTCCTTATCTGTCACGCCACAGTGTTTTAAACATTCATGCCATGAATGCATACCTGCCAATTCTTACATCTCACACCTTGGCTGTGCATTTTCAATGCACAGGTTCAATACAACTGCAGACCAGACCACTCATGGCTTCATCCAGTTGCATCTTCAAAATCTCCAAGAATGGAGATGGCACAACTTCCTAGGCAGCCTCTTCCAGAGAGTGACTGTTTTCATGACGAGAAAGTGTTTTTTTTATATCCAAAAAGAACCTCTCTTATTTCAATTTACGTATATTTTTTCCAATCCTCCTACCACACACCACAATCAAGGGCCTGGATCCACCCTTTTGATTGTCTTCTCATAGGTACTGCCAGGCAATGTTAGTTCCCCCAAACTGTCTTTTCTCCAGGCTGAACTAACTCTCTCAAGTGCTGGTTCATCTTCAGCTTGCTGCCTACTAAAATTCCCCTGGACCTTTCAACAGAGCTGCTACCCAGCCAAGAGGTCCCCAGCCTGGATTTAGTGAAAAAGCCTCTCCCTTCCCAGAGGCAGGACATTTGTCCTAATGCAATTTCAAACAGCTCCTGCTGTCATGTTTTTCCAGCCTGCCCAGGTTCCTCTGGACAGCAGCCCAGTTCTGAGGCACATCAGCTGTCTCCTAAGTATTGGACCATCCACAATTTTGACAAAAGAAAGCCTCGTTGCCTCCTGGGCATCATTGATAAAATTGTTAAACACAACAGGCCCTGGGATAGATCTCTGTGGTACTCCACTTTTTACTTCCAGGTAAACTGTGACCTATTAACCACAACCCTCTGAGTCTCACCATGTAACCAGATTTTTACCCATCTAGCCTGCATGGTCCTAGCTTGGATACAAAAATATTGTGGGAGCCACTGCCAAACTCCCGTGAGGAATTCACCCAAAATGACATCTGCAGCTTTCTCTTCACCCACAAGTCGTTATTTTATCAGAGAAGACAACAATTTCAAGTATGTTCTACTCTTGTTAAATCCATGCTGAATGTCCCCAATCACTGTCCTCTCCTTCATGTGTCCCTGAGTTCCAAGAGGACCTACTCCATGATCCAGCCAGAAACAAAGTGAGGCTGACCACCCTGTAGGTCCCTGATTTGTCCTTTCGGCCTTTTTTTTTTTACAGATAGGTGCAACCTTTGCCTGTGTCTGTGAAGACTAAGGCAAAGGAAGCACCAAGTATCTCAGTCTTATCTAGAAGTATGTGATCTTTTTTGCATATCCTCATGTAGGATGAGGTGGATCACAACACAAGTCCTACTGACTGTATCAGTCCAAGTCTAAATTTCCATTGATTGGCACATTACAGTGACAACTCATCTACACATTCCTGCAGGGCAGACTTTACAGATACATTTATTCAGCTGGATGTTACCTAACCTGCCTACAAAGATCAGTCATCTAAAGCTTTAGATGGTAAGTTGGTCTTTCCAGTTTTCACTGTTTCTTATATAAAATATTTCCTGATTCTGATGCAGTTTAGTTTCTTTTGTTAATCTCTTGTTTAACAAGATTCAGCTCCTGGAACATAGCTTAAGTTAAAAAGTTTCTTAGAAATTCCAAATATTCATCCATTTGCAATAGTGCAGTAAAAAATGCCAATAAAACAAAACATTTTGACTTTGCTGTTTATAGTATCATTTCCCAATCTCTACTCTTGAATTTCCCAACTCAATCTCTTCACTCTTCCTTAAAAAAAAGGCTCCAAAAGTAGAGGTTACAATCAATGTCCTTCCTCTGAAAATGTTCCATTACCACTGCATCTTTTATTAAGGTTTCCTACTGTGCACAAAAAGCTATTTTCACTGTGTTGTATAAATATTTGATGTAGCTCAATTGACAAAAACATATTTTGATGTTCTTGCTTCTGATTTACAGGAGGTATATGGGAAAAGATTACTTACTTTACCATGACAGCTATCTTGGCAGGCGACAATTTTCCTCCTGTTGTCTTTGAACTACAAATTCTCCTTATCTAGGAAAACTAACCTTTAGGCTGCTGTTGCTCTCAATGAGGAAAACTAGCTCTCTGTGGCTTTATGGGGCACATGACCTGAATGTCTGCCTTTGCTTTGTATTTGCATTCCTCCCCCTTCTGAATCTTTTCACCTTCAGTACACACAGAGAAAATAATTCCATATGGATGATAAAAATCCCAGTACTTCTGTGGCTAAGGTGACAATAATTGGTCAAAGGCATCGCCAGCGCATCTCTGTCAGAACCAGATGACAGAGACAATCAATTGGGACTCTCTTAAAAACCTGACTACTTTCTTCTTCCAAGAAAGTCACGTTTTGTTTCATTTGCTTTGTGTTTAAGTACTGTCAGGGTTTTCTGGCTGGTTGGCTGCCTTTTTCTAGGTTTGAAAGGCAGAAAATTCACAGACAGAATGGTACAACAAATACAAAAATGCTAGGCGCTTAGAGAGCTGCAGTTCAAAACAACTGAAGATGAACAGGCTTGTGATTACTCTGTTAAGACATCAAAATATAATCCTGAAGAGGTTTGAGACTCTTCCTGCCTTCTCACAGTGCTGATTGGAGACTTGCTGTTACAGGAAAGGAGGAGACACACCTGTTACTTCCTTTCCATTTGGTATTAATCTGTAGATTGCTGCTACAGACTCCATTCTCACTATAAGAGGGCAAGGGTGAATTCCTATGGTCCCTTTAGATCACTAGGCAGGATCAGTTTACACCTGGGAGAATTACAGGCAGAATTATCAATTACACGAGCTGGATGAAAAACACCAGCAAGTAACTGAAGTGCAAATTTAAATAAATAACTTATCTGCCCACATGAGAACATTCAAAGACCAAGCAGGCTACTGTTTCTAACTTACTAGTAAAATCTGAACATATTTAATATATGATGTAACTCTGAATGGTTTACATATTATGATCAGCAATTGTGTTACATTTCTGTTTATAATTATCTGGTACAATAAGAAAAAAGAAACAATTGTTACCCGTGAACTTTAAAACTCCTTTAAAGACTAATTATTAAACTGTTAGCAGAAGGAAGAAACAGATTTATGACTACTGACAATCTGGAAATCTTCACTTCATTGGGTATTCCAAGGACAAGGGGGAAAAGAAGAAGATAATAACCCTGCTTTTAAGTCTAATAAGCAAAATAATGAATTCATACTTTAAGCCAAAAAGAAAACCAGCCCCCAGAACAAAGAAATGTGATATAGCAAATTATAAAAAGTATGCTGATATTACTTTAATTTGGAAGAGGATTAATCAGTGAATAAGACTAAATATGAAAAGCTGGACAGGCTGTCATAGAAGTCTAGAAAAAAGTAAGGAGCTGAGAAGCCCACTGACCCCTGTTTCTCCTCTTGCCCCTACCTACCCTGTGTTGTTTGATAGTGACTGGCATATGAGTGACAATGTTCCATTTCTCTGCAGCACAGAAAAAATTTAGGATTTAAATGCAAAAACATTTAACTGCAATTAATATGAACTTAGAGATAGTATTAGTAAATGTTTTTCTAATAGCATAATACACTTTCAAAAACCTTGTTTCAGCTTTTTTATTTCAAAACTTGTTCCTCCTGTAACCCTAAAATGTTAATAAAAATGTTTAATAATTGCTCTCCTTCAATTACTAATCTAACTTAATCCTGAATCTGTCCACTTTTACATAATTTGTTGTCCTGTTTGCATTGAAACTTTACTGCCAGTATTCAAGCCTATTTTATCTGTGTCCACAGGCAGTTATCCAGCACTCTTCAGTCTGGTATCCAAGTACATGAACCTCCCACAGGGCTCTGCTATGTAAATGAACTCTCAAAGTTTAAATAACAGAAAATGCTGTGTTTAAAACATTTTAGAGTGAACTGACAAGCAGATTTTATTAAAAAAAAACCGCTGAGTCTGATAACTGAGCCTGATAGAGCCAATTAGCTTTGCCTCTGTGCAATTTATATACATAAAGTAAATGACCATTTGTTTTTAAGCAAGTTAACTAGCAATTATAAGGCTTTCCAGGAAGCTGTGTGAAAGCATTCCACCAGCTGAACTTTAGACCTTCCCTTATTTTGCTACTTGTTTGTAAAATGAAAAATTAGGATTGCCTGTTAATTTCCTGATTGACTTTTACCAGAACTGAGTCATATTCCTGTGTTTTATCCTGGGTTCTGGAATTCAGACCAACAGTAAGAAGATACTCTGGAAGCAGCTCCCCTATAACTTTGATGCATAAACCAAGTAATCTTAATAGGAATATGCAATCTCTGGGTTATCACAGTCCTTTTCAAAAATGCAAAACAAACCAAAATTAGGCAAATGATTCAGCCATAAGCACTTTAACCATGAAGTATACCAGTCACATGATTTTCCAATAAAGTTAATCCAACTGCAAGTTGGATTATGTTCAAGTACTTCCCTTGAATTGCTCTCATGGCTCCTTGGTTATGTCTCTTGGATCTATGCACCCAAGTCTTTCTCTGTTCAGTAGGCTTGCCTTCAAAGCCATGATGGCCACGAGTGAGGTACAGACTGGCTACAGTACTAAGCTGGACCCACTGCCACTCTTCCACAACATGCAAAAATCTAGGATTTTTAATCTTCTTAAATTAAAACAAACATTTATCCATCACTCATAGCTAAGATGAAACAAACATAGAAGACGATTTAGTAAAACAGTGTGGCATCCAGTGTGGAAAGGGTCTCTGCAAGAACTGGAATTAATTGATTTCTTGTTAGCCAGATAATACTCGAGTCCTTGCACTGGCCTGCAATCAGAGCCAGATGCAGCATCTGGCTGGACAGCAAAGTCACCCTTCTATTTATGTCATCTGTTTTGCAATCTTATTAGTTTAATTCACTTTACTTGGTACTGTTTATTAACTCTATATTTCTGCAATTACAGTATCATCTCTAGTATGTTTATAAAAATACAACACATGATCTGTTTTCCTTATTGAAATGCCAAAATATTTTCTATATTTTCATTCCATTTCACAAAGAGGTTGATCTAATACAAATCTGCCCCAAGTCTATATTAAAGTACCTCCCAAATAACTTCTCTTCAAAGATAATAACCTCCATTAGAGGAGAAAGGAAAATAATCACAGCATAATGCTTTCTGTAATTTCCATACCATTTACCATTCCAAGGCTGAAGATGGCGTTTACCAGTGAGCCTCCTTTCCTGAAGTGATCTGTCATGTGCTCCAGCCAATTTGCTTCTAAGCTGTTGACAGTCTGCCCATTCCTGGAGATCCTCATAGGGATAGTCACTGTATAATACTGGCTGCATTTTTGTGGGGTTTGGGGCTTGTTGAAGAGAGCGAAGATCTCTGCCTCTACCAAAGAGTAAAAAAAATGGAATCATGCAACAACTGTATAATAAAATTTCACCTAAAACAATGCATAACCCACTGTTTGCCCTTGCCTAATTACACTGTGCAACAGCAAAAAATTCTCTGGGACGCAGTCATCTCCTTAACACACTTCTGCAGTCCAACACAGCAGGACTCTCTCAAGACCCAATACAGTATTTTGCTTGCTTTTACAGTATTTCTTACTCACAATGGATTCACTGTTGATAATAAAACATTTAAAGACAGTAATACCTGAATACTAATGCAACATTCCTCTATGGGAATCATCAGCTCAAACATGAAATCTTACTGCAAATTTAGAAGGAATTGCATTCTGTAGATCATGGCCATTAAAGTATTAAATAACTCAGTTTTGATAACACAAAAGCATGGAAAAAGCCAATGGCAGCCTCATCTCAAGAAAATGCAATGAATCATTCATGTAGAGACTCTGGTAGCTGCTTTGTTGATTTACTCTGGATCTGAGCCAAGGTGAGACATTAACACAACAGCAAATGAATTTTAAAAATGGAATTGTAAAGGGTCTTAAAAATTAGCACATCTTCTAGACTCGTTTCCATGTCTCCTCCAGTATATTTTAGGAGCAGTTACTACAGGAAAAAAAGTCATTGCTGACAGCAAAACAGAGCTTTCACAGCCCTAAACTGGAATTAACTTTAAAAGCAGATATCCTTCTCAGAACGGTATAACCATAATTAAAATAACCAACAAAAAATTTTGGACATTATAATTTTACTTATTAATGGACATAGAAATAAATGGTAGAATTTCTGTTGACTTCCAAATGCCAAAAATTCTCCCCAAATATATTAATATGAAAGGTAAAGACTACATTAAATCCCTTCACTCAATAAGCTCCTGTTGTTTCCAAGCTATTAGGTTCTAACTTCAAGCAAAAGTAAAAAAAGAGATGTCAAGGGAAATGTTAAGACTGCTCTCTAACAAACACCACTGAGCAAGAAGCAGTGTGTAAATTGAAAAAGATATCAGAAGGGAGATGCTCAGAAAAAGGCTAGCAGCACTGGAAGAGAAGAGCTGGAAGCTCATAACCAACATGAAAAGAGACCTAATGATCTCAGATGAACTATATTTTAAATAGAATAGAAAGGAATCATCCTGCTGTTCATCACTTGCTTAGAAAGAATGAAATTATGATAATCCTAGCTCAGAAAAGCACACACAGAATGCTTCTCTCATCATTTTGATTCTGACCCCCAGAAGAGTCGTTTGTTGGAAAAGAAGATCTTTCTGGTGCATATTAAGACACTGATATGAGAAGCTGGACATGACCCAGCAATGTGTGTTCACAGCCCAGAGATCCAACCCTATCCTGGGCTGCATCCAAAGCAGCATGGGCAGCAGGGCCAGGGACGTGATTCTGCCCCTCTGCTCTGCTGAGACCCCACCTGGAGCACTGCATCCAGCTCTGGGCTCCCAGCACAGGAAGGACACTTACAATGGGGCCAGAGAAGTCCACAAAGATGATTAGAGGAATGAGGCACCTTTCCCATGAGGAAAGACTGAGGAAACTTGGGCTGTGCAGCCTGGAAAGACCTCAAAGCAATCTTCCAGTATCCAAAAGGAGACTACAAGAGAGCTGAAGAGAGATTTTGTACAAGGCATGTAGTGATAGGACATGGGGTGATGGCTTCAGACTGAAAGAGGACAGGGTTAGATTATATATTGGGAAGAAATTCTTCCTGCTAAGGGTGGTGAGGCCCTGGAACAGATTGCTCAGGAAAGTTGTGACTGCCCCATCCCTGGACAACCTGGTCTAGTGGAAGGTGTTGTCTAACCGCAGTCACTACTGACAACAGTTTTCACCAGTGACCCCTAATCCTCAAGCATAGCCAAAGACACTATTCAGCTTGGTTCTAAGTAACACAGCACTTTTGGACATACTACTGGAATATCTGTGCCTTATTCACAGGCAAATATTTTTCAATATTGTGTTGAAAAGACTTTTATAAACGAGGGAAGTGAATGTGCACTAGAACACATTCAGGAATCAAGTGAAGAAGCATAAAAGTAACACTTGAATAGTATAAAACCTAAAATAAAGAACATATTTAAGATCCCACAAATAGTAAGGAGTATTTTTTTTCCCTGAACTTTTATGTAGGGGAGAAGCAGTTTAAGAGTGCTAACTTCCCATGGAATACGTAGGGAAAAAAAAAACCACCTGATGCTTTCAATCTTCACACTCCCAAGGAAGGATGGAGAACTGGTGCCAAAAACTGAAATACATTTTCCATGGGAGGAAAAGGGAGTGCTGTAATAACAAGAATTCATTCAAGAGTAATAAAGAAATCAGCAGTGTTGTACAGGATTTGGAAAAATTCTAGTTTAGACGAGCTGTCACACAAAACTGCGTTCTCGGACCTTCAGTCTTGGAAAGTATTTGCATAACTCAGCAATTTTAAAAATGCATGAAAAATAAAGCTAAAAGGCACTCAAAGAAAGATAACTGAGGAAGCTAAATACATTTTAAAAATATTTTCTGGCAAATCAGCAGCAATCATGGGGTGTTACAGACAAAAGCTGTGAAGACTAGAGGTGATCAGCTTCACATTATGCAGAAATATTAAGAACATGGTTACTTGTAGCAAAAGAATTTCAGTGTTCAGTAAGGAGAGGAATAGCATCAGAAAGATGATTAAACTTGCTAAGTTAACTCTCTCAAAGATAGCATGTAAAAAAGAGAAAGAACTGATCTGGTTGCAGATAACTAATTTTTAACTATAAAACTGAGAGGTTTTATGTGTAAAATTATAGTCCTGGGACAACCCACCCCTAAGGTTGCAGAAGAGAAGAGATTGTTCAAACAACAGCTATGCTTTGACCCAATCTAGGTGCCCCCTTGCCCAACAAAAACTGAAGCAATTATGTTTCAAGGTTACTAGAGTGTGATGCAAACTGGATCCAAAAGTTAACTACACCAAACTGCAACGGAAACCAAGACAATAATCCAAGGAGTACAATGTAAAGTCATTCTGGGTCCTATATATGAAATTCCCACAGGGGTAGGATTGTTTGACTGAATCCATGAAAAGTCTTAGAGAACAGGGATAAATTAAAGTCAAGGACAGTACCAGTTTTAGAAATTCCACTTACATTCCCCCCGCATAGATTTGTAGCCTGTAAGGAAATTAAGGAAAGCAGTAAGAGAAATGAGTACAAACATGGTTTTCTTGGATTTAAGCAAACATAGAAAGAAATGTATTTTGAGGCTGAAACTGGAAACACAGCAAGAATATTCTTCCTCTTAGTTTTCTAAATTACTCTGGTCTACATCCTATTTTGAACTACAGTTCCTGCTACAGAAGTAACATTTGAGCAACAAACACCTTAAGGAGGGTATTTTAGATCTCAGCTGAGACTTGTGGTCTTTGATGGCATAAAATGACATTTAAAAAGTGGAAAGCCCACCTGAGAAAAAAATATGTCAAAGAAAGGAAAGAAATAAACTAGTACAGGGGTAAAAATCTTTAAAAAAATGATAACTGGAAGCTAAATTATTACGAGCTCCATTACCAAAATTTTATTATGAATTAGCAAACATGAGTCATCAAGGAAAATTACTTCTGTTTTCCAGTTATTACAATTCTGACTGGAGCACTGACCCCCACATTCACTGTAGGATACTAGGAGACTTCAGAGTCCAGATCATTTATATTCATGCTGTTCCTAAGGTGGTTTAATCCCAGCTATCTGTTCACCTGATACAAAGGGGCTAACTGTGTAAGTCTTTGTGAAATATTCCTTCTATGGCTGCAAAAGCTTGTCAGCTAGATTAACAGGGCTTTTTATTCAAACAGACAAAAAGGACACAAAGATCAAGAGCTCTCAGGGTATGGCAACAAATACAGAAATGAACCAATTCAGCTGAACAGCAGACAAAAATAAGTTTTCACACTCAGGCATACATGTGGGCCACAACAAAGCTGCACCTGCTTTTATCATCTCTTCCTTTGCCATCTGACTCCTGCTCAGTTGCTGTGAACTGTGTAGCCATGCTGAAATCAGGTTAAGTGGCTCATTTGGGGCATCTTTTCTTCACTACCTCAGTGGCAATGTCCCCTCTGCATCCCCACCCCCCAAAGGAGCTGGGAATGCAATTGAGGCAATTTTAACTTGGCTTTTATGTACCAGAGGTCACTGCAGTACTTACTGCCAGTAAGTGGTTTTACACATCGTGCTGGCGTTTCATTCTCTGCAAGTCCATTCGTCTTGTCTGCTGCTTCTCTCACACTCAAGTTCTCACGTGGAGACTGTTCTTCACTTCCCTTCACAGAATTGGAATTCAGCTCTTCAGTAGCCTGTCCTTCACCTCTGCAGCCCTCTCTGGATGTGGCACACTGGTCAGCATTTTGCTCACTCTGTGTTGGACTACTGCATCCATCAGTGCTGTCTATTTTCTCGCCATCCGGTGAAGCATGATCCTCAGGGTAATTTGAAACATTTTTATTATCTCTTGATTGCACAGAGTTGTTACTGGCAGGTGTCAGGGATGCGCTGACAAGGCAGTTCTTTTGGGAATGGTACTGAGGTATAATTCCAACAAATTTCAAGCCCTGACTTGCAGCATCTTGAATCTACAAGTAGAAGAAGATTAGATTTTTAACTGTCAAGCTGTCTTAGGTAAATAGAAACACAGAAAATAACACCCTTTAAGGCAACCAGCATGTAATTTTGCTACTTTTGTCCACTAGCACTAGAAACTGTCATGTTGTTTTTATATAAAAAGGTACATTCTAAAGAAGCAGGATGAAAAGTTGTCCAAACCATCTGATATAATGTGAAGGGAGGAGGGAGGAAAAAAGAGAAATGTCCACATATTTCTTCACAAGAGACAAATCTTATTTATAATAAAATACTAGAAGTGGTATTTCTTACAAAAATACTTTTGTATTGATCATAAAAAATCAGAGACATTATTAAATCTTCTGCTGTATGAGGTGTGTGATTATGACATTTATGCAAGGAAAAGCTTATTAATTCTATAACAACAGTTGTTGTTTGTCCTATTTTGGATTGAGACACAAATGGCAAACTTTCACATAACAAGCGCATAAAAGGAAAGCTATTTTAATACAGCACTTTGGGGAAGATACAGAACTCAGAACAGAAAAAGGCATTGTGACATGAGCTAAAAAGAAGAAAAAGGAAACTAAACAGCTCTAACATTAATCCTTTACACTTCAGGTAATGGAGGAAAATTAAGGAATCAGATCACAAAAGACCCTAAGGAAAAAAGCATTGGGCTAGTAGTAATGACAATTAGATAAAGTCAGCATTAGCTAACAAAGGTTTGAGACAAAGCAGAAAGAGAAATCTCTTTCAGGCAGATTCTGCGCTATGGAGTCATCAGCCTCACACTCCTCAAACCCAGGAGAAGTGCGAGTGTGAGACAGACTTCTGTGAAAACATATGAGTGTCTACTGCTTCATTTATCAAAATCATTCAGGAAAATGAAAAGGCTTCCATTTAATGTATACTCTTTACATAATGTAAATTCTAAATACACATAAATCTTTCAAAAATAAATGCCTTGAGAATGGAGAAATAATTTTGGTTTGTCTGCATAACACAATTCTAAAGAGTTAAAGTGTATTAATTCTTTGCCTATGCTCAAGTTAGCATGAATTTAGGAAAAACAGTTCAGTGGAATTTCTTTTCAGTAGCAAGTAAAAATGAAGAATTTTGTATATTTTTCAAATTTAGGAGGACGCTCATTTCTGCATCTTCTCTACATGCCCCCTTTTGGTTTTTTTTGGCTTTTGTTAAATGAATCATTTACTTCCTGGTAATGTTGCTGCTCCTAACATACAAACCTACAGACGATGCCTAATCAACAAGAACTTCCTCTTTCAAATCGCTATTACATTTTCCATGTTAAATTAACTCTTCATTTCATGATCACAGGAATTTAAACAGAGGCCTCCAGGAAACAAGGCAATGGTCTTCACAGGTGTTCAGCCTGGGAAACATGGGATGCTGACTTAAGTAAAGTTCATTGCTAAACAGGACAATAAAAATACCATTAGCAGTATCCTGGCCAAAAGGGTATCTGTCTACAAAGAAAGTTAGCTTTTACTTTGGTCAGGAAGGTTTAAGTGAGTATCAGTGACAGATGCATTTAAAATGTGCTCAGTGGTCCCGACTCTCCATTGTAACTCAATTATTACTTTTTTACATAGTTAGTGATAGAGTTACAAATTCATTTCATCTCTTATCACTCATCTACAGACACAACACTACATTTGTTTAGTAGGTTGCAGGGCAGTTAATTATAGAAATCTAACTAGTATGCAACTGTTAGAGAGTTTGAGGACAGTACATATGTGGTAATATTACTGCTCCTGGTCAATAAAGACTGCTTGTCAATCTACATCAGACTCCCACACTGTGATATGGAGGAGAGAGAACAGCTTTCACAGATACTGTAGCAATGTTTCACAGTCTCGGCTTACTCAAAAAAAATTGTGTTTGTTCTAAGGAGTACCTGAAGCTGAGGTGTTTCTTTTGAGGCTCTTGTTCTCAACATAGAAATGTGAGGAACTGAAAACTAAATTACAGTCTTACCTATATTAGTCAAACAGCTTAGCAGGAAGGTTGGAAAAAAGTTTGTATCTTCAAGGCCCTTTCCCAACAAAGTTAATACTGTAATTAATTACTGTAATTAATTATTGTTAATACAGTAATACTGTACACTACAGAACACAAAATCTTATTTAAACATGCATTTCAAAATTTCCCAATGACATATGGCAAAACCAAGCATCTCATTATTCTCAAGAAAGCAAATGTAGCAGGAAATGTTACATCAAAAGTGTGATGCAAACTGCAGAACAGGAAAGTGATGTATTAGCAGACACAGTCTCTCAACTTTTCACAAAACCATGAAGAAGCTATCTTTCATCAGAAAGTGTAAAGGCTGAACACATTCAAACTACAAGGGCAATTTGTTTTTCAGGATCCTGCTGAGAGTTTAAATATTATGAAATTTTAGTTGCCTTCACATCCAGCCTGAATCATGCCATCCAGTAGAATCACATTTTCTGTTTCCTGTATTTCAAAGATTGAATATAGGAACTTAAAAAAAAAAAAAAAAGAAAAAAAAGAAAGAAAGAAAAAAAAACCGAACCCAACTGACCAAACAAACAAACCAAACAAAAAAACCCCCCACCAAACCAAACCCACACCTCAGTAACTGGAGAGGTTGTGCCCAGGAGACACACAGGACAGAAAGACTGTTTCTGTAAGCCACCTGCAGGTTTTGGACCCCCTTGCAGCATCCTGTGCTGGAACACACAGTGAGTTATGTCTGTCTTAGCCTTCTGGGGATATCTCAGCAGATGCAGTGCTGGGAATCAGTAAGAAGGCAAAGTATGGGAGAAAGAAGGGGTAAAGCTGAAGTGAATGGGAAGAACATGATGCTAGTTGGACAGGGTCACCCAAGACATATTCCAGATCAGATAACATAATTACTTGTCTTTATGTGCCAGTGTAGAGCACTAACAAAGGTCTGTGTTACAGTGCATTGTATGACTAAATGAAAGGAAAAAACATAAAAACAGCAACTACATCTCTACCACTTTTCACATCAGATAAAAATTTAGATTTAAAATGCCCTTATGCTAGGTGATCAATACTAACTTCAATTGTTCTATGACAATTTTTATACCTTGAATATACTATATACTTGCTCTTTACATCTTGGGAAATTTCGACAAGGGAAATTCCAACAAAATTTAAGAAAAAAAAATTCCTTGCTTCTTTCCCCAGATGGGAACAGAAACATTTTCACTGCCTCATAAAGTGCTGCTTGGATGATATTAACCACAAACACAAGACCAGATCTCCATCACAAAAGACGTTATTGTTCAACCACAGAAGCAGAACTTAACTAATTTATTTCAATCTGGATAAACCCCCAAGTGGGTACATCCAAATTCATTTGTAACTGGCTTGCAACAAATTGGATTTATGGCTGTTTAAAAATAGAATCTGCTTAAAGAAGGGGTGAAATTTCATGTGTACAGAGGGCCAAGGCAGTTTAACAATTTAATGTCATCCCTATAATTTGCTTGATTAGAAACCTGGCATTTTCCCTGAGGGGAAAAAAAATGACAGATTTAGCCTTCACTGTCTGCGAAATAAATATCAAATCTCCCACGAACTTTAGAAGGAATAGGAACAAGCACCGTGTCCAACCCTGATGTCACTACCTTAATTAAATTTTAGCTGGGGCATTTGTGTTAACATTCTTAACATTTGGGAAGTGTTATTGTTTATATCAGAACTGCTTGACCGTTATTTTTATACTGCATTTGGAAGAAAGGAGCCATCAGCAGCACAAAGCGGTGTCACTAAACATTACATTGATGTAGCAATTTATGTCCCATCTTTTAAAATATTTCTGGTTCTCTTGAAGGCTCCCTACCCTAATTAGAAAATGGCTGACAGTCTAAATTAAAGATCTGTAAAACCACGCCTGGAAACAGCATGGCTGAATGATGAGATCCTCTTTTCTGGAAAGTACTTGTTTTACTCTGTAGCTCTCACAGTCATGTGGGAACCCATGTTCAAAAGCTCATTTTGAACAGTCACATACAGGTTCTCTTTTCAAATCCATTCTGAATAAAGACACTTGGCAAGTCCATTGTACAGCCCACAAAATGCTTATGAGTCTGTTTTTCTTGTTCCATTGTCAGCTCCATAATAATCTCCTACTGACAGCGAGCATGATGGTACTCGTACAACTATGGAAACTCAAGGATAGAGATCCCATGCTGAACAGAATCATACACTTTTGTCAGCTTCAGCAATTGCTTACAGCGAGATCCTGATCACATCCCCGTGGGACGGCACACAGAATATCAAACACTTCTAGCAAGCTCAGGGTAGTATTCCACCAAAATCAATAAAAATGTGAAACAGTACACAGCAATTTAATAATGAGGTTGTCTCTCAGATGATAATTTCAAACAAATTATTTAGCAAGTGTTAGGAATTTCTTTTAACTCTTTAATGCCAGGAGCTGGACACTTTTGAAATGTGTCCAGAGGAAAAGCAGTTTTAATAATGTCATCAAGGCACTTGAGTTTACAGCAGTCCTACATAGTCTCAAGGCTTACACTTTCTGACGACCTGGAAAAAAACACCTTCAAAACTTAGGCACTGAACATTTCATTAGTAGATTTGCTAGATAGTTCATAATATAACAAGGTACTGAAAGAATTTCGTAGAAACACAGAAACAATTTATGAAGAACACACATACCAAAAATGCTCTTAGAGAAAGACCATTCTCCAAAAGCAAGGAAGTGGTTTTCTGATGGTCAGATGCATTTAGTTAGCTCTGCTGTGAACTTTGGGAAAGACTGCTACTTAATCCTACTGATGGCCAAACATATGGCCTTGGAAACAATAGCTGGTTAATTTTGCTCAGAGCTGTCTATTTAAACCAAGCATGAACTGTGTTAAGTCACTAAAAGAAATGTCTTGTCTGTCTGTTTATTTAGTTGTTTTTAAAAGAACAATGTTAAAGGCATTAGGTATCATAATGTGTACCAGAAACCACATCAGTGCATTTCTCTACCTTCTTCTTAGGATTCAAGCAAATTTCCTTTGAAAACAGACAGCAGCAGGGATCTTCATGCAAAAAACACGATCTTGTGGTTTGAGGAGAATGCTATGTACTGCATGCCAGGAGTTGGAACTGGAAAAGTATGCTCAAGACTACAGTCTTCCAACTCTGTCCTCCTTCATTAATATTTAGTAGAACATGTTTCTTCATAAATACTGCACATCCCCCTCCTACTTTGCTCATTTATGGAAACAGATGTTTAAAATTAAGACAGGCTTTTAGTCTGTCTCTTATATTTTCCGTAGGTCTCATATGCTCCTTCCTTAGAAGACAGGAACAGTCATCAAGAGTTTACTGCTTATTTTAAAACCAACCAAGCTTAGCTAATGTTTTAAAGGAGGATGTAGTTCTTTCTATATGACTCAAAACTTTTGAAACTTTGGTAGTTTTGCATCTCTAATAACACATTACCAAAAAAAAAAAAAAAAAAAAAAAATCTACTAATCAAATAGCAAAGCATCAACTGCTTATAGTTTTTCTATCCTATTACTCTGGACTGTTTCACTTCTTGCAGATTTCCAAACCATGCAACCTTTCTGACTAGAATGCTCCTTTGTTTAACCTGTACATGTTTAACCTTTTCCAGTTTACATTCACCATATTTTGAATTTGAGATAGATAGTTCACGTTCATACACATAGAAGCAAATATAAATGTAGCTTTTAGAAAGTGAAATCCCAGTCTGCATTCAAGTTTTCAAATGATCAAGTATTTTCACTGTCAATTACATCAAAAGAGGCCATGATGGATAAAACACTGGAGGGATGCCTTGGAAAATGCTGCCGTAATCCCAAACCATTGATTTGCCATTTTAAAATCTCACTGCAATTGTGGCAGAGGCACAAGAACTAGAACAAGAACAAGGCACTGAACAAGGCAAGAAAGCAAGCTTTGCAGTTTTATAACATGTTCCTTGGTAGCAGCCTCTGCAGAAGGGAACTGAAGGCTACAAACAGCAGAGGGAGAAGAAACATACTGAAGCGAGGAGCTACTGCAACTTACTGCTGTGTTGAAAGAAACAGAAGGTGGGATCTTAAGGCAGTGCTGCAGGAGATATTAAATTACAGTAAGCTATACATCTCCTGCTACTCGAGCCAAGAAAGGGGTGAGATTAACAACTTGAAATTCCTCTCCGGCTCGCATCGTATTCACTCCTGAGAACAGTATAACCACACTAAAGATGCAGTGCAGCACAGTGCAAGTACACTTGCTCCTTTCAGCATATTTCATTAGATGACAGGTCTTGAAACCAGTCTCATCCTCTACGGTCCTGCGATTTTTCTCAAATCATCGCCTTCTAGCACCTGTTCCTTCATTGAAGGCAAAGAGTTGCTGGCCACACACTACAAAGATTCAGTGAGTGTGGTATTTGCTCAAATGCCACATAATGTACCTGCATACTCCCACCTTTCCCCTAACTCTGAAAAAAGTGTTGAAATTATTCACATAATATAGGATTTATTCGCTACAATTTGTTTTAGACTTGGGAACAACTGCTAGAGAGCAGCCAGCTATGCTCACTCAATCCAAATATTTGATGTTCACTTTAAAAATAAGTCTGTAGAAATTCTGTCCCATGCTCTTGCCCTAGAGAACTGGCATTTTTCAAAATGCAGACCATGTTCTGTGCAGGAATCTTTAGTGAGTAACTCTTAGACTAACTGGTGAACATAAGCAAGGGGAAAAGATTTACAGAGATGTGTAGTTGATTGTTGTAAGTAAAAACCATTTTAGTAACTAGCAATAATGTGATTCAACTTGAGTGATTTTAGTCCATCTCTGTTCTAGGCAGTGAAAACAAACAAACAAACAAAAAGATTCAGAACAACAGGGGTATTTTAAAAAGTAGGAATTCAGTCTCAAACTTACAGGCTTTACATTTAATTTGCAGGGAATACTACTTTTATTTTTATATCAACTGAAGAGTGTTTCTTTAAAATCACATTGTTTCATCAAGCCATCTGTTACTCGTAGCCAAAATTACAATTTGAACAACTTGTTGGTAATTTATTTTAGCACAGCATAAAACATTATCATATTCATTGTTATTTAAAAAGTTATTTTTTCCCACCAGACAGAAGTAGGATCATTAAAAATATCAACTACATATTTTATAATATCTATTTTTATCTTGGGCAAGGGGATGACTTGAAAGCTGGTGGGGGCAAAGGATTATAAAAGCACTACCAGGCTCCTGGGAGAGTCCTGAAAATAGTTTTGCAATGTCCATGGAAGATATATATCAACACCACTCTTACAGGTCTTAGTCAAAAGAACACAAGTTGAAAGAAGCTTAAGCAGGAACAGATGTTTCCCTTCACACCAAGCTGTTTAAAATAGAGTATATGCTATTTTTTACCATCTCTTGTTATATATACACTAAGAAAATGTTAACAAAATGCACTTTAATAAATATTATCACAGCAGATTACAAACAGCTGAACTATTGATGTTGAGTTTCAAGTTCCACTTCATGACCATATCTACTACTAACATCCAAATACTTAAAAAATAAAACAGGGGCTCTGTTTGCACTGAAAACATGCAGAAAACAAAGCTGTCAGCTAAGTGCTCAGCAATGGTTTTCATTACAATGCACTGAAGAAATAACACTGTATTGTTCTCTTGCAAATACCCTGGAGAGTGACGGGTTTGTGGTGGGATTTTTTGGGTTTGTTTTAAGGACAGAAATTATTTTAGAAGAGATTGAAATCACATCTAGGTAAATAATCCTAGGTAATAAACAAGACCCTAGAAGGGTCATGTTTTAGCCACAGAGATAACTCTGAACTGCTTATTTATTTGAAGGACAAACCTCTGAGCAGTATTAAAGACTCAATTTTTTCCCCTTTTCTTATTTACTGCCACCTGCTCTGACTGTACACCCTGCAGGAAACTTCTGAACAGACCAGCTAAAACATATGTAAACTAAAGAATAATGCTTAGGATTACAACAGCCATCTAAGGACCCCTGGTAGCAACAAAGCAAACAGACTTCACAGAAGAGATGCCTGTAAGACTGCAGCATCCAAGTCAAGAAATCCACCAACACACTATTGTTCCTAAGAACCTGTGGATTTCTTTCTTTCGGGGTTCTTAGGTCAGGGTGACTCTAAGAGAGATCATAAAGAGTTTTTGCTTTCTTTTCCTTAGCTCGAACGCAGACAAAGAAGGAGCTTGGAATGCGTCTAGTTGCTTTTTAAAGGTTGTTTATTTCTTCTTATCTCTATATTCTTTCTCTGAACTGCTGTGGTCTGCTTAGTACCGAAGCTAGGCAGTTTGGCCTTGAGTCTTGGGTGGCTCCCACATTATATACTCAAAACTACATGTGTATGCTTACAATTTCTTTACTAATTCTTATCACTTATGCTAGACTGTGAATCTCTACCTTAAACTAATAGAAAAGTGCCACCATCACACTAAGACATGGAGGACAAGACAAAGAAGAAGGCTAGGACACGCCCAGATTCCTCCATCTTGTACCCCCTAGAACCCTATTCTAAAAATCCTAAAATTCTACTTTTCTACCCTGTGTTAGTTCAATTATTACACTACTAAAACCCTTGTGGACTTGTAATTCTTCATCTAGAGTTGACAGTTTTCTACAGGTTAAAATCAAAGCCACAGGTGTTTTTGACTTCATGCTAGGGTCTCTGAGACCCCTGCCAGGGTCTCGAGACAGCCAGGGCAGCCAGAGGGATGTCCTGGACTCTGACAAGAACCCATAAGCTGCATCTCTTTGTTCCTTCTAAAAAATAAATCTCAATGTAAAAATTAAAAGATGAAGAATAAGCAATGAAAGAGACAAATGCTGTAACAGCTATATGAACCCCAGCATTTTTATTATTATTATTCTTATTATCAGTAAAAAAATTATAATATCAATAATGTTCACATTCATTATTTTCTAGGAAAATCTTTTGTCTTCTCATTTCCTTGTCATGCTGTTAACAAAAAAAAAATAATATAAATATATAATATTAGGGAGACATTGATATGTTTCTCATGTTCCACATCCTCTCTTCAGCATCTAATTTCCTAATTAGATGCTGAGGAGAGTTTAAAAACTCAGAAGCTGAGAGTTCAGAATCATTTCATTTTGCTTTCCTGCAAAATATGGATATGTGAAGCCCCTTGTTTTGATCACACAAAACAAATGTTCATTCAAATGTGAGTAAATATGTAGAAAAAAAGTGAATCACTCCCTTGACTACAAACATTTATGGAAAAGATTTTAAAAGCTCTTGAAAATAGGTATTTAGCTGCTATTTTAGAGGAAAAACCAAAGTCCTCCTAAATACTTCAAGCCTGCTTCTATCTTGCAACTCAAAAGAAGCTGGAGAATTAACCTGTCTTTTAAGAGCAACACTAACAAAAATTCTTCACCAATTAGAACTGTAACACTGATGACTCTCCAGAAAACAATGTGCATGAACTAAGACAGCAGTAATTCTGAAAACTCCAAAACAGCTGCAGATCAATGGAAGGGAAAAAATCAAGAGAGCAGAAAAGAAGGATCTCAATATTTTAATTAAATGACCAAAGTAGAGAAACATGCAGTGAGAGTGACCCATAGTTTTTCAGGGGGTGTAGCAGTTTCTTATCCAACCATTAAGCCAGTCTCCTGCCTGAGGCTCCTTCCAATGAAAAGAGGGCAGATAATAGCAGGGGGATCAAACTGCTCCAAGAAATGTCTTGCTTCTCAGAAGCACACTGAATTCAACTACAGTTTAGCAATGCATATTAATTTTCAGAGCATAAACTAACACGTGAAACATTTTCATGGCATACCTCATGCCAGTTTTATTCCTGGTAACATTTACTTTTCCATAAAACTGTCAAGAGGGCTCAAATACGGTAGATCCTTTCAGCAATGCAGGACGAGAGTTCTGTTGTTAGTATTGTACAGCCTTTCTTTCAAGGCTGCCTGCTTTCTCTGCTCAGCTTGCCTTTGTACCAGAGAGAACTGGGGGTCACTCTTTCAGAGGCCAGCCCTAGATCAAGTACATGGGTGGCAGCATCCTTGCAATGTATTCTCTTGGCAGATTCCTCCTTGGAGTCCTATTCACTTATGTCTGAGAGGTACCATCGCTTCCATGGCCCAGCAATGCTATTACTAGGCAATAAAATAAATGTCAAGAAACTTAGGCAAAGTCACTGTATCTGCAGGAGCCAAGATTATTTGTGGGGTGCTTTGGACTACAGAAGTTGTTCTGAGGATCAGTTAAGGGAGTGACACGTTATTGGCAGCTTTGGAGCCAGTGAGGGTAATGATTTGTACTCACTGAAGTTGACCAAGACACAAGAGAGGGAACAGCAATGAGCAGACTTGACACACACTGTCTCATCCAGCAGATTTCATGGCACAATAAGCATTACAAAGGTGTTTCACAATGGCAGTCCTGATACAAGTGGAACCAGTCCACTTCTGAAAATGCAGAACCAATTACTCATCTGTACTGCCCTTAGGTTTCCTGGAAGAAAATTAGACTCATTTCTGAAGCAAGTAAGAACAGACCAGCAGGGAGACATCCATATCTAGCCAAAAACACAAAAGAAAGATGCCTGCATTTGGATTTCAGTTAAGCTGCACCATTTTTAAACCATGCTCTTCTATGCTTATCATGCTTCCTACTTCCACAGGGACAAGAAATGTGAATCTTGCAATGGTGTCACACTGAAAAAAAGATACCGTACAAGAATTCCCTCTGATGGTGCATTATTAAGGGGACAACCAAGGATCCAAAAATGTGTTCCCTAAATTTTAAGAAGTCAAAACTGGGGAGACATGGTACAGACAGAATCCTCCATTTCTTAACCTGTCACCAACATGGCAAAAATGTGAGCATAAGAGTAAAACCTTCTGCCTGTTATGGTCCTAGACATGTACCAGATTATAGATTCTAGACATGTATCAGATTGATACAGAAAACAGAGGTCATGAGAAATATATCTGGCATTCATATATGATTGTGTGTCCAAAATAAATCTTTACTTGGGATGTCAGCTTAGCTCCTCCTCCTTCCCTTACTTGTCTCCATAGACTCCAGAGAGCACTCTCAGATGAAGAAATTATAACAGGATACACAGAAACAAAAAGCAACTAAGGAAGTAATTAAAAGCTACCCTATTTGACATGAGACATAATATGGTACCTTAGAAGTAACATCTCTACTTTCAGCAATTTCAGAATGATCTGAGTCCCAGTGATCAAAGTTCAAAAGTTAGCTTTGCTTATTAAAAAGCAGGTGAGCAAATCTTTAATCTCTGTTTAGCCTGAGAGCAAAAGACAGTGTTAATACCAATACAGCAGTAAAATATATTCACAACAATTTAGTTACTTCTTTCATTGCCCACAAATTATGTATCGAAGACACCATGGGACTGTTTGAGCTCTTTAGGACAGGTTAAGTCATGCTAGATCTGCATGGGTATCAAAGAACAAGCTCAGTGTGGTGATGTCGACATGATTTTAAAGTATAGGAAGAGTGTATTTTATGCAACATCATGTCCCCAATATTTAACTATTCCCTGTCTTGCCTTAGCCAGAAACTGTGGCAGAAAAGCAGTGGAGAGAGTGGAGAACTGGTACAAAGTCCAGCAGCACAGAAAGATCTCAGCAACAGAACAAAGGTTTGACCGGAGAGTCTTCTTTGGCATTTCCTAAATGTTTTATAGTCAACATAATACTGAGGCACTTTGTTTTGGTGAGCAAGAAGCATTCTCCAGGTGAAATAACCTGCTTGTTATACATTTCTATAAAGTTATAGAAGAAAAACACATATTACCTATTGTAAAATTGTATTGTGTTTGCAGAAGGAAGCAGTTAATATTCAATATTATGTACAATTTCAAAGCAACAAAAAGTCAATTCAGAAAAGTTATTAAAATTGCATCCTTGTCCAAACTCAAGGTAAGCCATACTTGCTCAGCAGTGCACAATAAAATTAATAAAATTAATAAATAATAAATAAATAAATAATAAATAATAAATTAATAAAATTAATTGTATTGGTGTATAGGAATTTTTTAGTAAGCTCAGGGAGAAATTTTTGACTTCTTATTCTGTTTTGAAAATATGGCTATTGTATTTGGTTTGTGGTTTTTTAAATACAGTAATTTGCAATATACTAAGATGCTAAAACTGTGGTAAACGACTCTGTTATGTAAAGCTTATGAAAAGATAAAGGATTTCCCTATTCAATTAAAACATTCTGTTAACTTCAATTGTATTCCACAGTTTGAGAAGAATTATAAGGCTGTTCATTTTTTAAAGAAAGGAATTGTCTTCTCTAACAGCTTTTTGTTACTACTTTGTTTGAAGAACATCCTTTATTTTTCCATTTATCCTGTTTATAAACATCTGGTTTATATGCCCTTAAAAGCAATGGATATTTTTGTTGCTCAGACAAATTAGTTAATATGACAATTATTTCCTACTCCCAAACAAGTCTTGTATCCCGAGTTAGATTTACATAAAAGTGTTGAGACTTTCACAATGTGTATAATCAGATACAGTGACACAGCAAGCACTTGACAGCAACAGCTTCAAAGAACTTCAAATTTCTCTACATCAAATAACATCTGAGGATGAGCGACATAGTCAACCTACAGAGTAACAGTAAATATACATTCTAGCTATTAAAATTTAAATTATTATCTTTCAAAAAGGGATCTTCATAACCCCATAATCAAATGGCTTCTATCAACAGAAAAATTTCCATGTCTAGAAAAGCATTCTAAAGAGTCTCAGAATTGGATATTTATGGAAATAAGATGACTCCTGGATTGTCATTTTGTTTTCATGTTATCCATACTCTTTCTGAAGTTACAAATGCAAAGACATTTTCTGTATCAGTGATGCACAATTTTGCTACCAGTTGTGACAGTTATGCCTACATTTCTACTCTGACTCCAAGAACTGAAGAACAAAATCAAACATGTTGAAACTGGTACACAATAACAACACCAGTTTTTCCTAAGTGTGAATATATTGAAATAATCCAAGATAACATCAGAATAATAGTGTAATAACACAGTTCGACCTGAAAGAAAATTTGGGCTCACATTTTTGAATGTTATTATGTGTTCAAAAAACTTCAGTTTGTTCTGACACCAAAATCTATATATATTTAAGTATCAGATAGTTACAGCTGCATTATTTTTAGTCCAGTTTTTACAATTCACAGTAAAAATGAAAGATTGAAGATCAGTGTAGTCTGTCATGCTGAGTACCCATCAAGCTAATAAAGCCTGTGCTGTAGTTTAATCTAAAATTTTTCCTAACAATTATCACTGCAAATGGACTAAAGCTAGTGGAGCATGCCTACTCACACCCTGTGGCTAAATAAATACACTATTCAATGCTAGTTTATATAACATGTAACAGAACACAACAGATTCTGCAGAATTTAAAACAAGCACAATGTGAATCTGTTTTCACTAAAATGGACATAACCTGCTAATTTCCGGTCTGGCAGAATATTATAGTGTCAAAATAATTTTAAAAAGAAGGCAATAGATAAAGAATTGCAGTGTTCTCTTCAAATTCCCTAGTATATACTTAATACTTAATTGAAAGCAACACTCTTCTAGTTCACAAAAGTACTTAGGTTACCAGTACCAACTCTATCAAACACCATGTGATATTGAAACAAAACTTAAATAATCTGCAGGTAAAAGGCCTTTTAGGTAAAGCACTCTCCAACAGGAATAACAGGCTCAAACTTGTTTCTCTCAAGAAGTGTAACTGCTGTTCAGATATTTAAAATTACAAAACACCAAATTCTAGTGCAGTATTTCAGCTGGTCCAAGTGATATATATCCCCACTGCCAAGCTGACAGAACTAGAAACAGTAATTATAGTGCAAATAGCAGCATACTCTGCTTTGGGGGTTCCTCCCCTTTTCCTTTTACTCACTTTCTTAATAAAATCAGGGATCTCCTTTTTCTCTGAAAGGTGGTTTAAAGAGGAGCAGCATTCTACCTTCAAGACGTATCCTTCACTATTGACATCACCTTTTGAAGACCTGAAGAGGCAGACAGAAAAGAAGGATCAATTTCTGTTGTTACAACTGGATACCCAGATATCCCATTTATAAGTATTTCTCCTGGAGAGCTAAACTTCAGACAAAACTTCGGTTCCCATACATTCCCCCCACTGAGCTCAATACAGTTCTGACCAAGTGGCAGCTACAGTATCCGACCCCCATGCTAGGGGAGCAGATCACACCAATGACTGCAGATGGTGGGATGCTTCAGGGACTTCCAGATTTCTTTTTCTGTCCAAGAAACACTTTGGCAGCCTGGCATCTAGGGCCAACACCAAGGAGATGCACGGGTGCTATAACTGAGGATATACAAAAAGAAGGTTCCAATGCACTGGTCTGACAGATGCTCTGCGCTCCACAGGGCAGTGTGATATAAGATGCAGTTCAGACAGCAATTAAAAGAAACCCCTTCTCTTCATCTAGAACTCTTCCAAGACAACATCTAAAATCAGGGGCTAATCAAAACAGTTAAACCTTCAGTCTTACCTTATGTTTTGTTTTTGAGAAATGTAAAGTTGTGCCTGAAGTCCCCCTCTCTTTCAGAAGAGACTAACTCCTAAAATAATTCAAAGCAAATGGCATCTGCCATATGCATTTGCTGAACAAATAGGCACTGTGGAAATAAGGTATTGGACAAAATATGCCAAGGGACTGTTTGGAAGTTATACTAAATGATCTTCAGAATCAGTCTGCAGGCAGTGCTACTGAAGGCAGTTTTCATCTCCTCCAGACTCCCATGAAAGGAAACTGATACACCTGATCAATAGAGGATGTCTAGACAATCACTTGCTTTCTCAGTTTTTCAGAAGAACACATGGAAGAACATTAAAAATAAAAGCTAGCCTGTCATTCTTGGGATTAGTAACAAAGCAGTTATCTAACACTTCCCACAGAATCAAAAGCTCTAGTTCCAAGTGAAGAACTAATCCTGGCCAGCAGTTGTTTGATGCCTGGGTACCCAGAAGACAGGAAGAAAAGTAGAGAAGTTTGAACTGAGAGTGTTGAGGAAGCAGCAAAACAGGGGCTTGGCAGGCTTGCCATGCTTGCAAAAGCAAGCCTGTACAAAAGGCCTGTTCTGGGGACTGGGACTGTGTGACACGTAGCTTCAACTACAGATGGTCCCAGGGGCTTTCCCAAGACACTTACAGTTCCCTGGAGCCATGCGATGCGTGGGCTGCTGACTGCAAACTGGCAGTGTTTCCTAGGCAATACTGCAGACATTTGCTATATTTGATTCTCCCACTTTCACACAGGCTACACTCTCAATTCATTTCTCTTATCTCACTTATACCTGAACAGGTGGTAGCAGACTGTGCGTTGTTTGGTAACACTGAAGACCTCTCCCTATTTGTTTTTTTCCCTCTTTTCTAGGTTCGTCTTACAACCTGTTGTTCCATTCTCTACTTCTGGACAACAATTTCAACAAAGTGTTAAAATTGTGTTTTAAAAAAAAGTTAGTGTTCATGAAAATTCTCCAAACATCTTTATAGAATTTACACAGGTCATTATTGGGGAACTAACAGTATTCCAGAACTACTCCTCTGCAACAGGCACACATAAATTAATTTAAGCACCAAGAACAACTCTGTCAAGAAAATAAAAATTCATGTTGAGAGGAACAACATGTGTACTGCAGACAACCATTTTTGCTGTTCTAAAGTCCTACATAAGAAAATCCATCCTGTGCAGATTTTCTGCCACAGATGAACTCGAGAACATAAAAATAAACTTCAGAAAGCCTCCCTGCTAGTGTACTTAACAACCAGACCTACTTTTTTTTTTTTTTTTTTTTTTAATCTGAATATGACTAACAGGAAAAGTAGCCCTGATGTTATCTAGCCATGTTCTAGACAGAAATAATACAAACTAGGGCTCTCTCATGCTCAAGCAATCAATAAACTATCAAAACTGCCACTTGATATTGCAAAGTCAAGTCCATACAACATCAAGTGGAGCAAATACAACTCTCCACTGCTTTGGCTGTTGCATAACTACAAATCAGAAGTGTGGTACCAGCAAAGGCAGCAAGGAACCAAGCTCTTTTTAGACAACCAATCCCATTTTAGGGGGACAACTGCAAAACTCTACAAATGCAAGGAACAAACATCTCCACTACTTCACTTCTTGGACAGAAGCCCCCTTCCAGCCCAGCTGAGGAAGCCACTCCCCTCCCAGAGACTGTAAAATGCTACAGCTCAAATTCAAAGTCAATATATCAAATTCTGGAAATTAAGTATGTGTCATGCTCTTTTATGTGCCCACCCATTTGGCACTGCTATGACCCACATGAAAATTCGCTATTCTAATTACTCTGAAAGAATGAGAAAGCCTGTATTTTAATGTTTAAATCCCCTGACTACCTGAAAAAATAAATCCTTTTCAACCTCCATTGGTAAAGTTTATAGACAGGTATAAGGAAGAGAGAAGCTGGTGTGAACTGCCCTCTCCTAATTCCTCTCCTCCCCCTGAATAGCTCCCTGAGCTCTGATTTTGTGCAATTTTTTGAGAACCTGCTTCCAACCTCTTTGAAAGGAGTAAGGGTTATCTGAGATATAAATTATAGCCATAAAACTAGTGATTATTACTGCAGCTGCTTAAAAATGTCCTGTTTAAGTCCTTTAAGAAGTACTTACTTTAAAATACACTTGCTGCTTGGAAATATTTAATTTGAAACAATTAATTCCTTCTGTAACAGTTTGGGGGCTATTTCTGCACTAGGGCTCATGAAAGAAATGACATCAAATATGATTGGACTCTGTTATGAACATTATTTTAGAGAACACACTTAAGAGATCCTACTAAAGGCCATAAAATCCTTAGTTAAAATCTTCCAATAGAAGGACTCTTTATTTCCAAGAAGTATTTTTCCATGCTTTCAAGAAAATTATGTCTATATATGTTAAAAGCAAGTCTTTGTTTATACCGGTAGTTTTCATCCTTTTAGGAAAACTTTAAAACTTTTTTTTTTAGGAAAACTTTAAAAGCCTGTTAAACAAACAAACAGAACAAGTGCCATAGCTTTTCATGTGAAAATAATAAATACCTGTGGATGTCACAGACCACAAAAATAGTATTCTGAGCAAAGCTAGGTGGGCAAGGAATTGTTTCCAGTCTCTATGCAATAAACAATGCATTTCATACATGTATCACAAAGTATGTCATAAATATCATAAAAGTCTCTCATTAAACTCTTTAAATATTATTAGTATAGCCATAGAGAAGTAGATAATTATAGGTACAGGCAAATTCTGTACTAACAAAAATTAATATCATTTCAGTTTTATTAATTTAATGGGACTACTTTTAGGACCACTTTCACTAGAAACTATGAAATAGGACCCTCACTAAATGTACATCTATCAAGATCCCAGAAGCAAGAGAAAAAGTCCAAAAAGCACAATTCTGTGCACTTGCATTCCTCTGCTCTCTTCTGAAAAAGCACTGATGTAAATTGTGAGAAATAACCCAATAATCCATACCCAGGAGTCTCTTACCAGTTTTATAGCACAGGATGTTACTGGGAGTCCAATATATAAAATATTTTAAATTAAAGCAATGGTTTTATGTAAAGTTGATTTTCACTTTCCCATCATAAAATATTTCTCAACAAAAAGCAGAAGAGAAAGAGAAATGCTGAGATCAGTTTAGTCAAAAAAATATGTAAGCTCCAGCAGTTCTAAAGATCTTCCTTTTCTTCTGGATGCACAGTCATCAAGTTCTTCTATTTCTTTTCCTCCTCCTAAGTTGGAAAATTGAATCTTCTTCCCTTCACTCCTGCAAACATTTGGGTGTTTTGCATTGCCTTTATTCCTCTGATGAAAAAAATCACTGGGTTAATTAAAAAAAGGTCCAGCCCTGAAAGAAGCATACCTGGATACACTAATGCTGTACCCTTCCTGGAAGCCAGGATGAACGGGAGAAGCTGCTACATCCAGACTCACTACAACACCCTGTACTCACTGTAACACATTTAGGGATACCTGAGAGGGAACACAAGGGACAGTGTGAACAACACTAGCACTTTCCCTGCAGTGAGGAAGGGCAGTCTCTTGCCTCCCACTCCAGGAGAGGACAACCACTGGTTGGCCATGGAGATTGCCAGAAAATTTCACTGCAACTTACACACCTGGGCTTTCATTTGCTTTTCTTTGTTATACATTGTTTGTTTATCATTAGCAATTTTCCTGAAGAAGGGTTCTTCTGCCACTGTAAGTACCCTCAGTGCTCACCATGGACAACCTTAATCATAGCATGGCAAAGAGCTGAGATGGAATTTCAGTCTACCTGATGCTGAGCAGAGGAACAGCATTCACAGACCTGATGGGGTGGGGGCAGAGAGTACCCTCAAATTTTACCAATATGGAAAGGGCTCAGGACCACAGACTTCCAAAAAGTGTCATCCTGAAACCTAAACAGGACTTCTAGTGCCACTAAACAAGACGATTATATATTGAATAAATTGGAAGTTCGCTGGACAAAAATATGTTACAATTGTTGTTTCACTAGGTTGTCATTTCCTGCACAGCTGTTTGGTGTTAAGCACCATTTCATGGTAGAAAAACCATAACCAGCTGTGGAGAACCAGTAACTTACACAGTAACTATTAAAGCTGACAACTTGGTGTCTGTTACAAACTGGATTTCCAATCCCTTTCAGATACAAGAAGGAACTGAGGAAGCCAACATTTGATCCTAATCTTCCTGAAGTTCCCTATGCCCATGAGCTCAGCAAGCCAAAACACACTTGTAAACTGCACAGACATTCCAAAATTACTATTTCATTAAGAATGTAAGCACAGTTTTAAGATTTTTCACTACACAGGAGCAGCTCTATCATTCAAATAGAACTGTACATTCATAACAAACTGGTCTACATTACAAAAACAATAAAACCACACCAAAGTGATTAACATGAGCTGCTGGTATCTCTACAATTTCAGGTTAAATGTCCAGCAAAACTAGAGTATCTGAAAACCACGAATGCAACAACTGAAAAACCGTAGGTTTTGTGATGCCCAGCCAAAAAACACACCATTTTTTATAAAAAATAAAAGCAGACATATTGCATCCTAAGAGCCTCAAGTCTAACCCATGTGACACTGTCTTAATGTTATTATCTAAATGTTTTCTTTACTATAGGAAATCTTATCACTTTACTATAGGAAATCTTATCACTTATTATTTGTTAGTAAAATTTATAAACTCTATTTAATGACAGTATATAAAGTTTCTTGAGAAGAGTTTGGGCATATATTGATACACAGGCATCTTTAATGTGCAGTGTTTATAATTTTCAGAATACAGATGAAAGGACATTTATTTCGGGTCACTGTTAAAAGTTTTTGTGAGGAAATATGTATTTCTTTGAACTTCTAACAGATAACAAGCCTTCAAAACTCAAACCATTGTCCTTTGAGCTAAAGGAAGGTATCTGTTGACTCTTGGGCATGGAATAAATATATCTTTTCATTAAGTTGGAATCAGCCTGCTGAGAGCAACAATACACACTACATTTGAACACAAACCTGTTAGATCCCTAATGCTCATGAAGGTAAATTCAAACAATTCCCATCTTCAAGCTTAAATCCTACGTGAAAAACAAATAGACACACACACATACACATTTTTATTCAAAATAAAAATATATTGTATTGATGCAAAGTACTTACTTTCACCAAAGTGAAATACCAGCAAAACCAGGAAACTGTAAAAATCTTTGTTTACTATTAAACTTTTGAACTCAGTCTGTCATATTCCTTTGCAGATAAACAGAATTCTTGTTACCCAGCTGATGATAATTTGAATTTGTAAGGACTAACAGACACAGGAATTACAGAAATAGAATTAGAATCATCTTATCAAGTGAATCTCTACAACACCTGACACCTCATTATTGTGCAGAAAGGGAAAACAGCTGCAAAGCTGTTTGAGGTGAGAACAGAAATTTAGAACATTTAGAAACTCTAAAAAATATATGATTAAATTAAACTACTTAGTCTACTTCTGCAGAGCAATGTTTCCCTGTTGGTTGCTTTACTGACTGAAGGCAAAACCTGTAGATGGTATATCCTCAGACACAGTTGGAACAATGGAGAGAAATTCTTTAGACTATCATTTATATCCCCTACTTCTCTATCATGGTATCAAGATGCTTTAGCATCTTCAAACATGTCAAAACTATTATAAGCAGACAGTTTATGAGCCCAGACCATGTACCTTTCCTGGTAAAAGAGAATGGAGGTTGCTTTCCAGCACTGAGTACTTAGAAAGGGACATAAAGACATTTTAACTGACACTGAATTTCGAAACTTTAAGATACCAGACAGGGGTATCACACTACAGGTTGCTGGGAACAACTTAAAGATGCTTTGTGCTATGGTTTTGTTGTAATTTTGTTCAGGGGCTGACTTAGCAATTTCTCTGCAGGAAACAGATAACCTGCAACAGCCACAAGCTGTCCAAAACAAGAATGCACCGAAGATACTTGGACAGAGATTGTTAAAGAGAAAAACCAGTGAGTGTGGAAGTAAAAGGCCAAGGAGAAAAAGGTTACTGCAGACACAATGAACTACTGATTACTATTCCTTGGGGGAATAATTACTCTCCTCATCTTGGTTAGCCAGAATCTCCCAAATACATGGACCTTCCCCCGTTCCTTCCATTAGCAAAGACCCACCGTCACGCGTTCACACTTCTCAGGTACCAGCTTTTATTCCCTTTCCTGAGATTCTAAGTGTAAATCAGTGTGAATCTTCTCTTCTCAAGCATGAGTGTGAACAGCAGGCCACACCTACGCTCCACGCTTGGGGCCTTCCCCAAATTCAGAAAAAAAAAATCTGCAAAAACCTGGGCTCAAAGAGTTTTCTTCACACAACTGATACAAGATTCTTCAAGATTTCTTCCTCAAGAAACCCACATATCTCAGAACTCATCACACACAATAGGACAGACAACTGCTTTTTAGTTAAGTCCACTGAAATTTAGAGGGGGAAAGAAAGTATTCATGAGTGTTGAAGTTGTTATTCTTTTATCTGACTCTATTCTATATGATTTTCAAACCACTTTCCAAACAACTGCTTAGTGTATACCATGCCATTAGATGCTACAGAAATATTTAAATTTATTATATTAAATTTAATGAGAGCAATGGCAGAGTTTTTTAGCAGCTTGGTACACTACCTTCATGCTCAGTGCCTCTAAAGAGTTAAACACTCCTACATTTATTTCACTGACATTAATTGAACGTGATGCCTTTTGCACTGCAAACAATTGCATTGTTGACTTTTTAAAAAATCTGTCCCTTAATTCCATATTTTCCCTAACACTTTCAGTGGTTAATCCTTGGTTTTCAACATGTACAGCTTCCATATATGATAGGGATGTGTTTCTTCAAACGTCCTACAGCAGGAATGACTCCTATTTCCATATTTACCACAAATGATTACATAGCCAAGATAACAAAGCCAGAGATACCAGATTAAACAGAAAGCTACCAAAGTGACTTTAAAAGTCACCTTAATGTACAATGCCATTGCAAATTCACTAGGAATATTTTGAAACTACAGGACAAAATAGGCAAAATAGGCAAAATGGCAAAATAGGATAAAAATAACACTAACAGGTAACTTCCATGAATTCTAATGCACCTCATTACCTTTTCCATTTTACTGTTGAACAAATTCAGGCACTGCAAATTTCATTGACAGCAGCAGCATGGTGTTCCTGATACCCATCATCTGCTGCAGCTGACATAGCTTCTTCTTACCTTTGGGGAGGCAGAGCTATAAAACTAAGTCCTCAAAGCACAAATCAACAGTATTACTTTTAAACCATAAAACTGACGTGGAAAGGTGCAACACTGACTAAAAACTAATTCAAGCATTCAGTTCTGTCTCTGTATAGAGGGAATTGGCATTACTGTAGGCACTAAAGCAATAATTTCATTTCTGTTCTATTCAGAGAACAAAAAAAGGAAGGTGCAAAACACACTCGGTATCTGCCAGACAATGGACAGATGAAGTGCAGAGTGTTGGAGCCATCTGTGCTGAAACACCTGCAGTGAGAAAAGAGCTGCAGTTTCAGGTGCTCTGCACTTGGGAGTGCCCAGGAAGCCCAAGGATGGGCCCCACACCAAGGTACAGAGTTTTTCATGACTCTTGGCTCCCCATGAGCACCATACCACCAAAGGGATGGATTTGCACTCCACAGCATAAATGATGTTACTAGTGACCCTACTACTGTGGCTGGACTATTTTTACTCCTAAAATCTTACAACAGAAATAAATACTCATCTGATCTTAGCTTAAGCAGTCCTAACTTCTGCCCAAGATTTAATTGTTATATACAGAGACTGCCTTGAGATGACAAGACACCTGACAGTCCTCAGGGGGGAAAATTATAATTTAATCATTATCAGCAGTGTAATGAGAAAGGTTAATTAAAAAATTAACAGTATGTCTTTTTTCTTCATACTGTTACATATTTTTAGTCCCCAGCTGTTTGTGAAATGACATGAACTTGCAGTTCAGATACAGGTGGTCTCTATGCAGGCCATAGTTATCTGAAATCTGTGCAACACCCACTCTCTTCGTCACACTTGGCAATACAAATATTTGTTGCACCCACACACTATGGGAGAAGCTGCTTCCATACTCTCAGCCAAACTCAGCAACATTTAAAGCTACATGAAACATCAAACTGATGTAATTTCCCTTTCTGGTACTTGTTTTTTTCCTGCTTCACCACGTCTCTTCCGCTTCCCTAGGCAGTCAAAATTGACAGATAAGAGAATGCAGAGAAACGGGCAGTGAATGTAAAAGGAAATATAATTGGTTCAAGGCTCTCTACTGTCTTCAATTTTGTAGAGTCATTTACAGCTGTCTAAAGCGTGTGACACTGGCATCCAAGTGAGTGAGCAGGCAATTAAGATTTTGTACTCTTCCACAATCACTCTCCACGGATGTGAACTACTGGACACAGTAGTGTGAGAGCAGTGACACTGAGCGCTTTGGCTTGAGGACCAAATCACTCCACTGAGAATGAAGCTGTTCTTCCCTGACAGGCCTTCAGAGTTCAAACCTGGAAGATGTTGAACCCTCAACACCCCTAAACAACAGAAGTCCTTAAGCACTTACTTAACATTACAAACTCATGCATGTAAACACTTTCATAGCTTGCAGCAAGTTATTGTGTAGGCAGGGAAGACAAGGCCCCAAAACCATGCAATCTCAGCCCACTATCACTCAACAAGTCCACTGTTAAGCCAAACATTCTATGCTTTAACCATAAAACTGGAAGCCATCTGAACAATAACATCAGGCAAGCCAGCTTGAAGTTCTGTATTAACAAAACTAAAATCAAGTCAAGGCAAATTAAGAGTTATTTTAGAAGCTCAATTTGCCTGTGACACCTAATGCCTACATACACTTGCTAACAAAATGCAGAACTTTTTCCTTAGGTCAGAGGCTGAATTTCAACTCTGTCCATAACCTCTATCAGCTGGCTACCAGGCTGAAGCAAATTGAACAGTGAATGATTTGCTTTTTAAATAGAAGTATAAACCAGCTACATCCTTTCCTTCAAGCATCAGCACAAAGAGAGGGACTAGGATTGGCAGATGGAGGTTTAATTATCTGCCAGCCTTCAGAATTGGTCATGGTAAAAAGGGCTGGTCTGGGGAATGCAGCTGATGTAGGAAACTGTAGAGAATGGCTGCAACAATACAGGTAGCTGCAGAATTCAGGGTGGTCAGATAATATTAAATTAGGATTTAAATCATTAACCAAAAATCATATGTTTACAAATATCCACATTTCAACTTTCTTCTGGGCTACTTAACAGCACATCCTATTGGTTTCTTTAAGAAATCACAATAAATCATAAAAGAACAGAATTCCTGTTTCTTTATTCATCTTCACACTTTATGTAAAATATTCTTAACGCATTTTAATAAGTGAACAAAGCAGGAAAGCTTATTATTTATGGAGTTTGCACTGACTAAAACTTGTATTGGTTAGAGAAAAGAAGGGCCTAAAGTCTACATATAAATTTAAGAAGTATGCATTAGTACTACAGTTCTCTAATTAATTGCATTAACTGCAACCATCTAAACACAAATATGCCTTTTCTAAGCAAACAATTCTCCTGTCATAATTTAATCTAATAAATTTTTAAAGGGTACCAACAAGACCATCCTCACAAACTGTCATGCATAGGGCTTGTTTGTTTGCCTCTCATGACAACACATCCCAAAATACAGAGCATATTTCAACTTGTTATTCTCCAAGTCGCCTGCCAAACTGCAGACAAATTGTAAACATGAAGAACATGTTAAGCCTATTCAAGCCCACAAAAAAAAAAAAAAAAAAAAAAAAAAAAAAGAAAATAAAAACCCAATCAAGTCTTGCACAGTAAACTCTGCTATAATTTCCTGATGTAGGTCAAAACTCAGCAGGAAATCACATTGTCTATTTTTATCCCAGTTCACTGGAAGTGCTTTACCTTTCTGTTTTCTTGATAAGCACAGCCCTGAAGATTTGTTCCTGGGGAGTTTTCTCTTTTTCATCAGTTGGTTGCACAAAAGGGTGGACAGCAGCCAAGACAAAGCCCTGCTGGTACAATTCTTCCAGCTGAGCTGGAAGATCATACAAGGAAGAGAGCTTGATTGCAGATGATCCTGGCAGCTCAGCTGGAAACAAAAAGAAATTGGTCAATAATCCGACACTGGACTATCATGTATTTTAAAATCCAGGCTCTTCAGAGTCAAGTACGCTTCACACTGATCTACAATATTAACACCAAAACTGACCTTTCCTGAGACCCATTTTGTATTTCATATTTTAAGCAGGCTGTCTTGGCGAAGGACTTGTATTACACAAGAGACTCATGCAATTAAACAAGAAATCAGATACATTAAAATGCCAAATCCACTACACAGTCTGGCAGAGATAAGTCGAAGAATTTAATAAAAACAAGGCAGTTGGTCAAAAGATATTCTAGGTTTTGGTAGTTGTCATAGTAATGCGAGTAAAGAAGAGTGAGCCATGAGGCAAAAACACAAAACAAGCGAAAAGAGTCAATGAAGGCAGAACATGTCAAATTCAAAGGCTATAAAAAGAAGCATCCATCTACACAAAATCAGACTAAGAGATCAGTGATGCAAGATGCCGATGAGACAAAGTATCTGCCAAAATGTCTGAAGAGAATTTTGTAGGTGTATTGATAATAGGGACATTGAGTGATGCATATAGCTATAGCTGACCTATAGCAATGAGAAACCTTTTAGAATAAACACTAAATCTTATACCTCAGGGTTTAAGCAAACCTATACATATTAGAGATGAGGATGAGACATAGCATATGAAAATAATCCTTCCCCAATCTGCTTACTGCAAGGTTTTATGCCTTCCTGTCAAGTATTTGTTGCTGACTCCTGTCAAGACACTTGACATACACATGGATATTTCAGTCAGTATAGCAATTGCCCTTATTTCTTTGGAGTCTTGTGGGATTCAAAAGGAAATCCCATAAATCACCAAAACCAATCTTTTATTCTTTTCTTCTCTACATCAGTAATTCCTCATACACTTTTCATATTTTATGAGAAATGACATCTCTCCTTCCTGACCTTTGCCTCTTCACTTCCGTCTCGCTTGGAGGATATTTATTATGTCATCTAAACCATGCCAGGGCATACAGGGTGGTGAGGTGCTGGATGTTCTTCCCTCCCACTGAAACTAGGAGGGAGGGGATACTGAGAGAAACACAACAAAGGTTCCCAGTACCTTGCAAGCCTTTGCTAAAAAAAAAAAAAAAAAAATCACTGGAGAATAGTTTGTTTAAAATAAGCCGGCAGTGCAAAATAAGGTTTCATTGTACTGCTTTTTCCATCAAACCATATGGCTACCCTTTATGAATAATTTAAAGAGTTATCAAAAAACTAATAAATATTCAAACCAAATAATACCAAGGAATAATTTAAATAATAATAGAATAGATGTGCTTGGTATGTTTTTTTCCTCATATAAGACCATGTTCCAGAAGGGAATAATGGAACTTTCTGACCAGGAGTTTAAGATGTAGAATTTTTTTATTACTTTTACAAATAAAATGAGATCCAAGCAACATGCACATTGACAGACAATAGGGCTCTACCTTCTACAACAGCATACAAATCACTTCAGAGTCATAAAAAGAGATGGTACAATGAATAATGCATAATAAATAATAAACCCAACATTTACTTACTGGAGTCTACTGGGGATAAAAATATGGAAACCCAGATTTTAGAACTCCATTTTCCCTCTTGTGCTCAGAGACTCCAAATATTTTTGATTACACTGCAACTAATTAATTTCTGAATGAGGGGTTTACTTGGACACAATGGAATGACTAAACACTACTCAGTACTGTTAATTCTGGTCAGAGTGCTCCAATTTTTAACCATCCCCTAAGAAAACTGATGCTCACCTGGCATACATATGTAGCATCAGGATTCTTCTGAGGATAACTTGAGTAAGATTAGTAAAAAGTCTAGTCATTAATATGGGAGACTGACTGCTTCCTCCTAAAAGCTAAACATGAGGAAAAAGCGTGGAAATGCATGTAATTGGATGCCTTGGGATGTAACTTGATTAAAAAAGAAATGTAATAGAAAATAGAGATGGGTGGGATCTTCCAGCTAGTTCATCCTACTACCTAGAGGCAGGATCAGTTCTAGTTTAGTTGTTTCTCCATTTTTCTCATCTATTTTTAAAAACCTTTAGTAATGGAATTTCCACAAGCCCCCTAAGTCATTTTCAGCACTTCTCTATTCTTCCTACTCAAAACCCTTTCCTAGCATGTGGCCTAAATTTCCCTCTCTTAAATTCATGAATGCTACTTCCCCACGAGAGTATTTCTTTTCTGCAACAGCATTTTAGAACTCCTAAGACCATTCATGCCTTAATCTTACTTTCTTTATACTGTATGAACTCAGTCCTTTCAACGTTCCTGTTCTCATGTCTTCTGTATTTCTAAGTAACACTTGATGTTCTCTCCTGATTCTCTTCAACTGGTCCACATTTTTCTTCAAGTATAGTACCTAATTTTGACCACAGTGATCCAGCACAAGCGTCACCACTGCTCTGTAGAATGGAAAACTCTAACACTTACTACATCCTATGTCAGTTTACAGCACTGGGGGAAAAAAAAATCAAAGGAAATTCTTCTCCCCATAACTAACAGTGGCCAGTTTTCCTGTTCTTCATAAATTTTAGGATTTTTCCTCCCACTTTTCAAGGGCCATTCTGACTTTCACACTATGAACAGCACTTCTCAGACTCACAAACTGTAATAAACATACTCAGCAGCCATTGCTGCAATAGTTAATGAAAATTATGAACTTTAACAGACTCTGACCAGAACAATTTTAAGCCTTACAGCTAATACATCTTTTTGGTTTGATGCTGAATCATTGCTAATTTCTCCTCAGACTAGAGATCCTTCATAGCAGAAAGACAGTTCCTGTTACCCAGCTGATGCCCACAAGGTCTCCAAGATTCCTGGATCTACAGACCTGTGCTGTGCATTTTTGTTACTCTCCAACTGGTTTGAGTAGCAGAAATCCCTGCTACACATCATCCTCTGGATATTTCATAACTCAATTTTTCTAGTATCTTTCTGGGCATTAAGTTAGGCTAACAATCTCACAGGTCTCTTTAAATGTAGGTTAAAAAAGGACATCATATTTTGCTACAGAGTCATATTCATTCTTCAACAGTTTTCAATTTACATTATAAAATTTCAATTATTTGTTCAGCTAATTCCTCTACAGTGTATACCTGTAAGTTTGGCCTACTTGGAAAAATCTAATTTATTACATCAGTTGTCAATTTAGTCTTTCCTTACTTTACCTTAGAAAAATGCTAACATTTTCAGAAAACCTTACCCAGTTTCCAATAAAATAGCTGTTAAAGAGAATTCTAACTATAGCACTTTGGAAGCAAAAGGAAGACCAAAATTGTGTACAACAGGGATCTGTATAAGGTAAAAGAGCAAATGAAAAACCAAATAAAAACCAGTGCTTATAAGCCTTTATTTTGCCAAAAGATAATGCTGACTTCTTTTATCAGCCTCTTTTTTGCTCTTGAACTGCAGTTGGCTCTAAGTTTTAGGTTCTGGTACATATTTGCACATTTATTGTTGTATTTCTCAATGTGACCTCAAAAGATTCCTTTGTTTATCAACTAGATGAGTGTGTAAGAAACTCATAAATGAAAGAAGCCACATTCTTTAGTTTCGTTAAGGTTGAAGGTGGAAATAGTAGTGCTCGCTGCTTTTGGACTGATCACCAGACAAATTAGTTTGTTGCCTGATACATACAGAAAACTACAACTTTAGAAACTCTTTAAAAAGAAAGTTTGTGTTATACAACTGATATCTCTAAGGTGACTTTCCTGGGTCTAGGGATTTGTGCATTCTTTGCTGCCAATGGAAAAACCTGAACAGATAGTCTCACTAACCCTCATCTTACCACAGAGAAATCAGTAAGAGGAGTGAATTTCCATAAAAATCTACAGGTTGTCATCTGTACTTGGAAGTGATCATTTCTGTAGCTCCAAAAAGCAATTTATGGCAAAAAGAGAAAGGAGGCAGAGTCTACTACCAGGATCCTGAGGGACTGAGAGCAGGCTGAGAAACAAGACTGGGAAGACAGATATTGAAGAGGGCTTCTTTTTCCTGTGTTAAGGAGCTCCTCTTTCCCTCCCACTGGCTCATCCAGGGCTTCTACCACAGAGAACAGCCACTGACTGGCTTCAAACTGAAGCATCTCATGTGACCTCTGACAACTGTACTGTGGTCCACACTAACAAGGGAGATACCTCCTGATCAAATATTAAGAGAGAAGACAGTTACAGCAACTGTCTATGAAAAATAGTCTGATTTTTGTATATTTAAACAATAGATTTGGGTACCTTTGAGGTGCTGTAAACCAACACTCTGAAATAAGAAAGGTATACTATACCTTATAAAATAATCCCTGGATTCACCTATTAGCCTGTGCTTAATGACACCTATCATCAAGTGCAAGACATCTTTATATAATATATATACTCAACAGAATTACGTGATTTTAACTCTATTCTATTTGATAAACAGCAAATTCCTCTTCCTGACACTTACATTTAAGACAAAGATAAAATGAACTTTATTATTTTTTAATTTCCTATTACGTGAATGATAGCTATGTCCCAGAAAAGCTGAAACATTAAATGCCAAAACGGCATTTATTTAATTTCTCTTTACTGAAATGGTCAAATCTGAGCTCAACTTTGGGTCTTAGTTTCTCGACACCTATCCTTAATACTTTATTTAAAAGAGCAAGCACATAGTTCTACTTTGAATTTATATTATCCTGTCCATCTACTACCCTGTAACATTAGCTTAGGTTGCTTACTCAAAGAAAACAAATTAAGTGTTGGGATTTTTTGGTCTTCATTTCAACATGTTTTTCTGATTAAGCTTTTATGCTCTTATTCCAATCAGAGCTGCTAAAGGCGGATGGAGCCCTTAATGACAGTTCACATTACAGATGAAAATGTTCCACAAAAATAATGGGGACTCCTTTTAACTATTCCTTGTTACCTCTTAAAGTTTTCACGTTCATCTGCATTTTAAATGTTCCTCAAGTTATTAGAGAACATTAAATAAGCTTTTTTCATAGAATCACAGAATAGTTTGGGTTGGAAGGGACTTGAAAGATCATCTAGTTCCAGTCCCTCTGCCTTTGCATTAAAATAACCAAAGACCAAATTCCTGTGTACACAGATTGTACACATTCTCTGTCCATACCAGGTACAGAAGAAAACACTTTGCCCAAGGTGTGACACATCACAGGGTCTGAAAGAAAGGCAGATTGACAAACTCAAGAGATCTACACTATTAAGTGATGTAGCAACTCAGTTACCCGGTAGCTGCACCCATGGTACTCCTATTTCATAAAATCACAGAATGGTTTGGGTTGAAGGCTCTTTAAAGATCATCTGGTCCAATTCCCACAGCAAGGCCCATGGACCTGTTCAACCAGATCAGGTTGCTGAGAGTCCCATCCAACCTGACTTTGAATGTTTCCAGGGATGGGGCATCTACCACCTCTCTGGGAAACCTGTTCCAGTGTTTCACCAGTCTCATTGTAAAAAAACGTCTTCCTTAAATACAATCTTAATCTATCTTTTTAGCTTAGAATCATCACTCCTCCTCCTACTGCAACACACCCTACCAAAAAGTTTGTCTCCATCTTTCTTGCAAGCCTCCTTTAAGTACTGAAAAGCTGCAATAAAGTCACTCTGGGGCCTTCTCTTCTCCAGGCTGAACAAGCTCAACTGTCTCAGTCTTTCCTTACAGGAGAGGTACTCCAGCCCTGTGATCAGCTTTGTGGACCTCATCTGGACCTGCTTCAACAGGTCCATGTCTTTCCCGTGCTGGGGTCCCAGAGCTGGATGCAGCACTGCAGCTTGGGCCTCACCAGAGCACAGGAGAGGGGCAGAATCCCTTCCCTTGACCTGCTGGCCACTCTGACTTGGATGCTTTGAACACACACTGCTTGCTCATGTCCAGTTTTTCATCCACCAGCATCCCCAGGCCTTTCTCAGCAGGCTGCTCTTGATCCCTTCACCCCCAGCTCGTTCTGGTACTCAGGGTGGCACTGACCCAAGTGTGGGACTTGGCACTTGGCTCCTTTAACCTCATGAGATTCACATGGGCCAACTCCTTTAGCTTGTCCAGGGTCCCTCTGAATGGCACATCATCCCTCAGGTGTGTCACCTGCACCACTCAGCCTGTTGTCATTCACAAACTGGCACTCCAAGTCCTATGACCAGGCCTAACACATATTATCAGGCTCAGACCCTTCCAGAAATAGAGGTCCAACTGTTTTCTTTTTCAAAGTGCAGGATGAGACTGTTTACCAATCCATGGCCATTCCTGTGAGCAATTCCTGCTTGAGGCACCCATAGCCAGTGAACTATGGACCCACTCATGGTCCTCCTGTACCTCCTCTGTCCAGCATCACCAATCTTGCAGGCCCTTCCACCGAACTACAGATGCTTCAGTTCACTCACAGAAAGAATGATGTTCTCCCATCTCCTCCCCAGGGGAGCCTAGGGTTCATGGAGCCCTCCCAGAATACTGAAGTTCCTGACAGAAGGGCCACAGGGGCAACCTCAGTGCACCTCTCCCTCCCACACTGAGGGTAGGCCCCATAGTAGCCCCTGAGCAGGGCTGAGCCTGTAAGCTATAAAGAAGCAAAAATTCAGGCACACTACATACTTTCTCACTCCTACTCACTACTTCCATTCACCTCCCTATTCAGCATGATTTTTGTGCTGCTGTCCTTCCAAAGCATGCAAATGTCCCTCCTGCACTACACAGAGCACATAGGAGAGCACTCAAGTCCAGAAAATTTTCTATGTTTTCACATAGGATACTTTGCAAGCACATTTGTGACTGTTTATAACAGCCCTGATCATTTTGTAGAATTGCAAGGCAAGCACACTTCCTCTATTTAGTACAAGGATTGCTGTTTCTTAATTTAATATCAATTTATTTCCAGCAACTTTAATCTAATTTAAAGAAATCATATCTACAGCAAACAAACTTCTAGAAGAGCAAAACACTGTATTAGGAGCAGCCAAAGAAATATAACTAAAAAGTTTACCCTGAGAAGATGCAGTTCCACCTACGTTAAAACATTTGGTAAGAACATGTCAACTGCAGCCAAGTTTTTAATTTGGATAATGTTCAGAAATAAAAGTAATGTATTCATGTTTTACAAGATCAAAGTGATTAAATAAGCACATTGTTTTCAGTGTTTCTATTAATTTCCACTCCACTTGAAATTTTGGTATTACCTGTATTACTGGAATTGTCATTTCCTCATGCAAGGTAGAATTGCATTGACAGAAGGTGCACAGTCACAACAACTAGGACACACAAACAAACCAGTGTCACTAGGAGCAGCTGGTTAGGGTAAGCTGAACCCTGACTGCTAAATGAAGGACCATCCTTCCAGGCCACCTTTTGGTTTGCCAAAGTTCTTGGGTTACTCTGTGCAGTCCCTGAGGGCTGAATGATAGTGCAGCCCCTCTCAGAGAGCTACGGATCATCTGAATCTAAGTGAAGGAAGGTGCAGGGTAACAACCTATTGTGAAGCGTTGGGTTTTCTCTTATAATGCAGAACAGACTGGAAAATATCCTCTCTCTGTACTATAAATAAGAAAGTCTTTAAGGCACTTTTCACTGACTTATTCAGCAGTTAGTTTGGAACAGCTGAAGGAATCCAGATCATCATCCTTTCCAACTATTCAGGCTTGCTAAGGCCAATTTGTTACTCTGGAGGGAAGACAGCAAACTGTTACTTGAATATTCTCAAAACACTTACAGACTCATCCTGAGAGAAGGTTATTTCCATTCAGTGTTAATCTCACGCACACAAAAAAATATTAAGCCAATTATTGCAAATTTTTCATTCTTTGTTATAAACACTAAGGAACTCTCTTTCATGCAGCACAATTTGTTTGTGGGCCAGAACAATGCAACCACGCTACTCTAGCTTAACTATAACTATTCTTTCCTCGTTCAACCCACAAACAATTTCTTGTTACCGATGACAACACAAAGCTATTGGAGTACTTCTAATGAAAATAAAGACAAACCTTAAGTTACACTAATGTAACTTAAAGAACATAAAGCAATGAATACATTTCTAGTAAGTCTTGTGATGAGTTCCCAATAATTGTTTCTGAACTAAAACCTACCAAACAAATGCTAAAGCAGTATAACTAAACTAACAGAAAATATATGGTACTTCTGACACTATAACATGGGTTGAATTACCTGAAACACACGAATACTAGAATTCAATGAGCTAAAAGCTCAAGCTTTTGGAGCAACAATTATACAAGCTGTACTACAGTCTCTTTTCCTTTTGAACAGAGCTTGAGCTTCCATGAGGTGCATATACAGGTTCTTTAATTTCAAAGAGAAGATAGTATTGGTGCAGTACTCCTCAGATTGTCAACAGAGGAAAGATACTGGATGTTAATATAACTCATGGATTTTTCAGTTATGCTAAATGACATTCTCAGTGGTTTTTCTTTCAATCTTGAAGACAAATACAATAAATGTCCCCATAAAAGAAAGTAAGGATAAATATGCAAGAGCAATCAGTGCTTCATAAATGAAGGTGTCTGTTCAATAAGCTCCTAGTGTTTACTTTTAGTGAAAATGTAATAATGGAAGTTAAAGATATTCAAAAGCAAAGCACTGTATCTTAAAGTGGTAGAGGGGAGAAAATCCACAGAAAGACTGTGAAACTGTGTATATACCTTTTGAAAGCATGTAAATACACAGAAATGTACATATACATGTATGCAGGTACACACAGATATACATCAACACTCTTTCCTTTAGGAAACAGGAGATACATGCATTAGTCAAACTGACAAAGTACTAAGATACATGAACTTATCTGATCAACTGTTTTGTCAAATCTCATTGCATCTGAGTTATCTTGCTTGTTGCCTAGTCAAAGTTTCATTTCTGTGTCTTGCAAGTATAAGATAAGTATCTTAAGAGCAAGGTACGTTTGCCACAATGATGTGGTTATGCATGGGATGGCTTAATTTCTGGTGTTTCAGAAAAAAAAGGAAATACCCAGGCTATCACCTCCACTAAGTTAAAAAACAATGACTAAACAGAAGTTTAGTAACCTAAATAAATTAACAAGCACTTCTTAAACGACTCACAGCTTATACCCATTAGCTTGTGGGCAGAATTATCCAAAATGAGCAAACAGAAGACCACCTACTAGAGGTTAAAAGGATTAATGACTGTGCAAAAAGCAAAATTAAAGAAGGTGGAAAAGGGGAGGGACTTCTCATTTAAACTTGTACAGAAATAAACTTAGGAAATCCTATCCCTTCTCCACTTGAATAGCTCTTCAAATGAGCTATTTTTTTCAATTTGTCACTCCCTCCTCCTTGGTTCTACTTCCTAAATTGATCCAGACCAAACTCAGAGACAACAAAGACAGGTAATTTACATTTCAGAAAACCAAGGAAATGCCAATTATGTCCAACCAAACACAGGAAGTGTTCAAAGTTACATTTTATCCATACAGACTTGTTATCTGTGTAAGTTCCTAAAGATGAGTATTACATTGAACTAGAGAGGAGAGAAAGGTTTCATTCTGAACTACAGGAAGGACCAGCATGCTGATTCACATGTATTTTGATGCCCCTTTCAGCCCCCCATAGTACTGGTTCCCTCTCCTAAAGCCTTTAGACACAAAATTAATCTGTTGATGGCAATACTTCAGCTGCCAAAGTCTAATGCTGAACGTTGTTCTCTTTAACAGCTTAAGAAGTAGTGAAACAGGACTTCCTATCACTTCTGCCAGCAGTGCAGCAAGTCATGTCTCTCACAGCAAGCAGCCAGTTATCAAATACTTTAAAAGTAGGGAAAGGGGAGCTACCCAATGAGCAAAAATTACTACAACTCGCTGAAGAGATCTTCTGATACCTTTGAAGTTGGTGGCATCATAAAATCTGGAGGACTGATGTATTTTTTTTGCTTTGACCCCCTCTCTAACTAATGCCCTTGCCATTTTTCTTAGCAGCAATAATAATGAATACTGGCAAGTTTCACAGCTAACTCTGCAGCCTACTGAATTTTCATTCCCTCCCATACTTTTTAAAATTTATTTTGTGTTTTGCCCCTGTTATAACCCCTCCTTTTCCTTTCCTTCTCCTCCTCTCTGTTTTATGCTTCACTTCAATGTTCTTTCCATACTTTTGGCAAATTTTCATTTCAGATTTTAGAACTGCAGAATGTAATAAAGTAACACTGGCTCCTTGGCAAATTTTACAAAAAGTAAACCAGCATTGAAGTAAAAAAAAAAACAAACTGTAAAAAGCACAGATAATATCCTCAGACGAGTACAAAACTGTCTACTTTATTAAGTTTCAAATTATGCAGAATTTATTCGTTTTATGGTATATTTTGCTGGATGAGAAAAATCTCCTCTGAAATGGAATTTTTAGCATTTCTTAGCTTTCCAAATCACTATATCCTATTGTCAATAAAATACTGCATGTGATGATTCTTTAAGGAAGTCAAAAGCAGAAAGGTACATATACCCACCTATATATTTCCATCCAAACCAACTGAGAACAACCTTGAGATTACTGTTTTCAACTTTAATCAAGCAGAGATGAACAAAGTAGCTTGCATTCATTACAGGGTATTTTTTCCCATACTCACAAGATTGTTATAAACTACAAATCTGACTGAAGCCTAGTTTCCAAACTGAAAAATGACAAGAGGATTTCAAACATTTAAGGAAAAGGGAGGAGAAATAAGTCAACTAAATAGTAACTGTGGATGAATACACTTGCTATGATCTCATGCATATTTTTCATGATACACTGATAACTGTGATTAAAATCAATGATTTGGCACAGCCAGACAAACAAGAAGATAAAACTAAGTATTCCATCAAAGTATTACCATCAAGGTTTTCTTTTTTCCCCAATTCACAAGGTAATTGCTGCATACAATAAACATATGCCAGGAGAAATAGCTGGAATCTAGAGAGAACATTTCAAAATTTTGAATTTTATAAATGCAGCCTTCAACACAAAGATTTAAATTTACCCACATATCCAGTAACCTCAGGAAGAAAGGTTAGGATCTATCAAGATAGCTCTTATTCCCCAAGCCAACCTGTGCAACAGAGAACTGATAGTCTCCAGGGAAACCAAAATCTTCTTGGCAGGTCATGCCTGTGTATATTTTATACATAACACTTTGCATTATATATACAGAAAAGGACAGATAGCTTTAGTAATGCTTGAAGGCTTTATTCAAATGTTACCTGCTGGTTTCTGTTTCTTGTCATTTTACATCGCCAGTGCTTCACATGCATTCTCTCCTTCTGTTCCAATACATATTTTAGATTTTCTTGTAAAATCTTATTTAGGATGATACTGCGTGCCAAGTTTGTTTGGTTTTTTCAAAAACTAGAAAGGGATTTTTCCTAGTCCTGTCTCTAAAGTCCATATATTACCTTGTTTCAGAAGTTCTCATTTCTTGACTGTATTAATCAATGATATTCCTTTTCTTCAAAAGGCAGTAGTAGATACTAAGCACTTAATATTTTAAATTAGATTAAGCGACTTTCATCTTTCTATCTTTTACCTAGCTTGAAATATTATATATTTTAGATAAAGAGAAGACACTTCCAAATGATACATGTTTTTAATTTGGAAGATAACTTCTCAATATTCTTTTGGTCTCTATTAAATCAAAACCCCCTATTTAGAAAATGCTGTGATTTTTCACAGATGTCTGTTAAATTGTTGTCAGCTTTACTGGCAAAACTAAATACATGTTAAAGCAGTCAGAAATATAATACAGGTTCTATAACCAAGCAAGCAATGTTACTTGCATTACCTCAAGGTATACTCTCATTTAGATTTTGGCTCCAGGTTTAGTCATTTTTGAAAAGAAAGTTGGGTAAGAGAATGCTACATGATTAAATAAGTATTAGTTCAGTATAAACAGGAGATATTCAGGGGCAAGTAAATTAAATTCAGAGGAAAGGGCTTATAATGCATTTGGATTTTTTAAAAACACATTACCCTGCAGAAATTCTAAGATGAACACTTCTGTGGACAACTACACAAGACTCAGAATACAACAGCTTGTTAGATTATAAACACAGTCAAAACTGAGATATTTAACTCCATCAAAATTTCCAGGAAAATACCAAATTTTAAAAAGGAATAAAAGCAAATTAGATCTGGCTTATTTTCCAATTGCTAGGCCTGCTTGGAGAACTGCAATGAAAAACTAAATGCAAAACATTCTACAGTATTTACTATTCCTCTCAGCTCTCCTGCACCACACTTCTATTTTTTAAGTATTGATAATGAGAATATATTCCCACCACTGCTAATTTTAAGAATACCTCTGTCAGGGTATGTGAATTTCATGTGAAGAGTCTGTGTCTAGAAAAGCAAGATCAGGATTTTACTGTCCCAGCAGACCTCATGCCATCCTCATGAGACTTGCCCTCAGTGCCACTGGTGAGCTGCACTTGGACATCTCAGCTACCCCACAGCATCAAAGGATGCCATCCAGCTGGAATTGAAGCTGTTCTGGTATTTGCAGGTCCAAATCCTTGTTGTTCAAAATGATCACAGGAAACCCACTGCAGACTTAACATGCATGGGAAATACAAAAATACAGGGTGGCAGTAATCTCTATCAAGCAAATTCCCCAATGGTTCCTGATTAATTTGGCATGTGGAACAGCCATGTATCACCACATTTATGATTTTAGAGTGACCAGATAAACTAATTATAGACAATACAAAGTTAGAATCACCAAATGGATCGGTCATTGTGCAATGAATTAGGCAAGTGTTAAATGAGGTGAGAGGTTCCAAAGAGGACCTACTTTACTGTCCGTATGTTTTTGGATTTGCCGGCTCTGTTGGTACACAAGGGTGGTCAAAGATCTGACTAGGATCAGTACAAGATAAAATATTTCTTGCTGACTTTTTGCTACCTGTGCTATTATACAAATTCCTACTGAAATTTTTCTCCATTAGCTAATGGAGAGTGAGTCCCACTAACAAAGCTTTTGTTCTTCAACCTTGCTGCCACAGCCTCAAATTTTCCTTTGTTTTTTTTTTTTCTTCCCACCCCTTAGATTCCTCAAACTGATGAGAAACAACGATTATGTGGCTACACTGGAGCAATGCACGAGCTAACTGGCCAGTGAGCTGTCAGTGCACATCTTGGTTCTCCTTGCCTCTCCCTGATTAATAGAGGTCTCAGTCTTCTGCCCAACTGCCAGTTTCCACAGCTCTAGGAGCAGCCTAAATTTCTTGCAAATTGCTTTGAAATTTTGCAGTTATAATTATTTGGAGGAACGAGACAGACAGACTGTGAGCCTTTTTTAACTCCCGTTTCCCTAGGAAACCGGTTCAGAAACAAAACAGAAAATCCACCACACTACCACCTACAAACCCTCTGAAAAAAAAAAAAAAAAAACTCCTTCAAAAATAAAGACCTCAAAAGAAATCCTGCAAAAGGTATCATGGGATATTGCCTTCTGTAACACCTCTAACAGTGTATTTAACAGTGATGAGGCTTTCACAGAATATTGAAAACTACTAGCAAGCAATAGTTCACCACTGGCACCTAAAAGCAGTATGTCACTGCCAAACACACCACATCACTTCAACTTGGCAAGAATGCTTGATAGAAAGCCAAAGAGTAGTGGAAAAGGCTGTTAGAAGTTAACAAAGCACTTCCCAAAAGTACTGTTTTGTTTTTTTAGGCAAGTCTGCTAGAGTATGGGTGATGGATTTACTAAAGAAAAAAGCTTTTCTTGGCAAAAAAAGAATCCTGCTTTTTTCGCTTAAAGCAAATTTTCCTGTCACTCTGCAGAATTTGAACTCCTACTCCCTCGTTTCAGAAAAATGCGGCCAGTTTCTGTTTTCAAGTGAAGAATTCCCACACAGTGATACTGATAGCATGGAAATCCATTGCTTAATATGGGTCATGGGAAAATGGCCACAAATTCAAGCATCATTACAACGGAACAACCATAGCCAATTATATTTTTTTTAGTTTATTTTTTCTGGTTTACAATTAAATGGTTGTTGTTGTTGCAATTTTGTTTGTAAATAGCAGCAGAGTATTTCTCCAAAAGTTTCTGAGAAGGCATTGTTTTACCCTTATTTCTCAAAGTCGCTGTCAGAAAAAGTGCTGCATCTACAACATTTATTGGAAATTAAAAGGAAAGATGCAGAGAAACCTTATCTTCAAAGCTGCTAAGGAACAAATTAATGAAGTAAATATAATCTAATACCAAAGTAGTAAGTATATGCAATAAAGATGTAACAGATGTCCTGTCCAACAGGAACAGAATACTTTCATGGTATGAAGGTGGTAATTAAAAAGCATTACGCAGACAATCTTAAGATCTAAGACTTCCCTTACCCCCTGGATGGGATCCCTTTTGGGTTAGTAACATCAAAAATTAATTTCTAAAATGCACATTCTTGCTGATTAAATAATAGAATACAGAGGCAAATGAACTGGTCACTTTCATAATTCTATTTACAAGGAATAGAAAATAACCTCTACAGGTGGCACAGTGGTATGTGACAATTCATATTCAAAGTGACCATACAACAGACCTGCAGGCTGTTACTCCTGTCAGCTCCTCCTTGCACAGACAATACCTCAGAAGCAAACCTGGGAAAAAGTGTGAAGCACAATGCCTCTGTGCCCTGGCTAATATTGTCTTCTTGCTGCTCCTGATAAAGCAACCCAAAGAGAGGTCACAGGCAGCCACACGTGGCTCTAACTTCTCATCATATGACAGCCCATCTGAAAGATGCTTTCACTTCTCCCCAGTCCTAAGTGGATTCTGCAAAACAGAGAGAACTATTTCTAACTTCTCTTATGTCAAAAGAGGCCAGACCTGCTACTGGCTAATAATGAAGTATCACTGATAAAGTAGTCTGAGCTTCCACCAATGTTTCTGGAAGAGTACCTTGAAAGTATCTGTTGATAAGAAGACCAATTTTTCACAAAAATTTACTATAATAAAAAAAAAAACCTAACTAAACAAACAACAATGACAACAAGACAACAAGTAGTGCAAGAGTGCAGCTTGACAAGGAAGCATTACAATTAAAAAGTGTTGTATTCATTGAACATGTGGTGTAGAACAATGAAAATAATCCCACAAAATATGTCCAATTTTATCTATTTGATTACTTGAAAGGCTTCATCAAGGCATTCAACCCAGCTGGAAAAATAGGGTAGAAGGACTGCAAAGAAAGACAGATGCTGCATCTGAGCTGAGCATTCCTAAGTAAATAAACAACAAAAACAAAACAAAAACAAAAAAAAAGCAATTCTGACACAGTTCCAAACTTTATGAAACAATAACTTAACAAAAGACCATTTATTCTGTCACTCTCTTTTTGTTCTTTTGTTTTGTGATTTAAGATAGAAGTAGATGCTAATTTTTTTTTTTTTTTTTTTTTTTTGTAATCTGTACAATAACTGCTTGTGAATTAACCCATGCAATTTTGGACTATTTGTCAATTCTTTTACCAGTTGTTATTAAGAAATTCAGGAAACAATTGTTCAAATAGAAGAACACCACAAAGGGCTTAGCAAATGAGGAACTACAGCAGTAGACTACTGTTTATTTATATTTCACTAGTAACCATGTCCTGGCTTGTCTCTAACTTTCTCAAAAATTCCACCTGTTTATTTGTAAACCTCATACCTCATTCTCTTTCAGATTTAAGGCCTTTTATCAATTCATTTGGAAATGCATGGCACCTTTAGGACTTCTCACATCCTTGATGTCTTTAATTTTTTATGCACCACATCGTACGCAAAAGCTTCTGTATTCTTAGACTGAGATGAACTCTTTCAACTGATGACTGTTTAACAGAGACAGATAATATTTTTGCAGTTCTTAACTCACCTGATGACTGTCAAGCTTGTCTTTCGTGTGCTGATCAAGAGCTGCAGCTCACAGCAAAGGCTTAATGAGATTCTCTTCCCTTGAAAGGGCTGTTTCTTTCAAGAAGAATCTGTAACTAATCACTGCAAGTCTCAAGTTGAGAGGATGATTATTTGGGGGAAGACAGAAGCTGTGAGTTCTGTACAATTCAACTAAAGAGAGCTTCATTTATATGAAATGAGCAGGTTTTGCAAAAAGCAGTTGGCTGGGAAGCCTTAAGCTTGCAGTTCCTGTGCAAGACTGTATCACAGTCCATGGGTTACTACGTACCAGGAAGAGCCACACCAGTTCACTACAGCAGCTGCTAAGCAAGCATCGGACTCAGCCGAAACTTCTCACATGCCACCTCATATCTCAGAAACTCCCCTGCTTTTCCTAAGATTATCACACAGTATAGTGTGTCACAAGTATCAAGTCATCTACAAAACCATTACTGTACACAAACCAAGAGTCTGCTGGGTGTGCAAGTTGTATCACAGAAAGCAGGCTGCAATTTCATGTAGTAATTGTGTCACTTCTCTTAAGTCCAGCAAATTATGCACTTGTATGACTGCATAAGATAAAACCAAGTCGCTGAGACTGTTTAAAACACGGGACAAAAATATGCAACACGTGCCAGGGTTTTGCCAAGATAGCTGAATGAGTGCCAAAGGAGCTAGCTGGGGAACTGGAAGCAAGACTAGCACAGTGTTTGGCAAATGCTAATAAGTTCTTGTCCTCTACAGAAGCAATGAACATATTTGCAGGCTGCCTCATCGCTTAAAGAGAAGGCCACAATCTGGAGGCCTGGATCAATCTTTATCAGATTTGTAATATGTTATGGCTGCAAGACAGTAATGATCAAATGGAATTTCACCAAGTGACTATGCTGAAGAGTTCTGACACTGCTGTAAACTAGCCATGAACCAGCAAGCACCCTGAATGGAGCACTAAACTGACACCTATGGCAAAAAGGTGCATTATACCAGGCCCAATGTGAGATGTTTGCTTGCCAGCATATTTACATCTTTTACAGACTTACTAGCTACCTGTCACCTGTGCACATGCACTCAGGCACTGAAAAACAAAACAGTCAAAAAGGTCTGAAGCAGATAAAGCACCTTCATGGGTACAAGATCAATGCCTCTCGATATACCAAGTCAAGGTAAAGAAAATGCAGGTGAGGCATTCACACACAAAACCCATGCAAATGCTGTAAGAACACTAACCTGAAGAACAGTTAAGATTGAGACAATAATTAAGGTTTGCAAACTACATTATTTTGCTGAGTACAGTATTCACAACCTTAATTAAAATTGTAATCACAATTATGCTTGTTGCTAAAGCAACAATTCTACGTATTTACAGAACAGGGCAAAGGAAGCGAGAAATTTTGCCGTTTCCATGATAGATTAAAACTATGTAAATGTTCTCAGGTTATTCTCTAAACAAAATTTAAACAATGTTGATCTTTTCTAGAAATGACAACATTTTAAAGTATGCTTTCCCCTGTTCAATAATGAAATAAGTCTAACATACTCAGAGGATGTTTTGCATGTCACTCAGATTCAAAAGAAGGAAAAAAAAAAACAAAACAAGTTGTCATGAAAGACCCAAAGGGATCTGAATCCAGAAATGTAAGTTGTCTTCTTCAGTAAAAGACCATGTGCCTGCCCATGCATGATACGATGGGTTTTTATTTAAGCAGAACTTGATAGCAAATCTTGTCAAGTGACAGCCGCAGTCCCTGCTGGGCTTCATTGATATAACACAAGAAAAAGGCATCCCTCTGGCACTGAAAAGCTCCCAAAACACTGAAAACTCATGCAAGGCCATGTCCTCTCTTCTTGCTAAACATGTCAAATGCCATCTCTCCCCTGCCATTTCTACAGTCAGTCATGACCCATCAAATTCTTTTAGTTTATGTTCAGCTACTCTTGTGTATTGATATTCTTTCCCTAGTTCATCTGCTCTTTTCTCCTGATGCCCACTCCTTTCTGAAGACCTTTTCTCCTCTTTCCACCATGCATGAGTGCTCACATCAAGTGAGCAGGGCATAGTAAGTGTCAGGCTAACACCTCCCTTTTAGGCTTCCAGACATAGTGAGGTGCTGCTGTGAAATCCCTTCCCTGTCCAAACACAGGAGACCAAAGCAATGGCATTACGCACAACGTCTGGGGGTCTCCATGTCCACGACCCACAACTGGTCCAGGCCAGGGTGGCTCTACCTCTTTGGAAGACATAGGTGGCAGAGGCCTCAGGCAGTGCCCTTTCCTACTGCACGCATGAAAAGCCAACTAGTCCCATATCCCCTTAGGGATATCGTCCTGCTCCTGGAGCTCTCCTTAGCTCTGTGTGTGATCCACTGCAGAGATACCCAGAGCATGGAGGCCTCATTTGGTACCAGGGGAGGTGCTACTCAGTGGAAATATGCTGGAAGTTTTGCTTTTATTGCCCATTTCAACAATTCAATGCTATTGAATTGTTGCTATTCAATAGAAGGATGTTGGAAGATTTGCTTTTATTCCCCCCATTCCAACATGCAACCCGCAGACAGGGTGCATACCTCTCACGTTCTCTCCATAACCGGAGGTGCAATGCCAGGCACCAAAGCTGGGCTAAATTTTGTACCAGTAAATTCTCTGGTTATGCTGGTCTCTGGGGGAATGATTCTGATGTAGGCCATATCAGCATCCCATCACCTTTTTTCCTTGTCTTTGTCCTGCTTCTGGAGTTCCAAATCCCATTTTCCCTCCATGTTGTTCTTATCACTTTACTTGTAACTTTGGGCCATGTTCATCTTGTCTGACAATAAAGTTAGCCAATATGTTACTTGAACTCTTTTTCTGCCCCACTGCTGTTCAGCTGCAGCTGTGCCTTCCACTCCACTTCTTCAGTGGAGAAGCCTGAAGTGTCTGTGTTGTATGGGGCACAGCAGCAGGAATGCTATGGCAGAGAGCCTGGGCTAGGGATGTTATAGCTCATCATGTTAAAGCTGACAGATATCTTGACTGCAGAGGGTTGTTTTTTTTTTTTTTGTTTGGTTTTTTGGTGTTTTTCTTTTTTTTTTTTTTTTTTTTTTGGTGGGAAAGTGTGGAGGCAGCTTCTAGGATTGAAGGATTCTGGCTATGAAGACCCTTTGGAGCTTCATATGAGCTGACATGTCAGCTGAGTGTTGACAGCCTATCAAGCAGCTGACAGGGCACAGTCCTCTGAATGGGATGCTTCAGCCAAAAGCCTAGGAACAGGACTGGCAGGCCATTTCCTCTGTAAGCTAAAAGAAAAGCAGGGAAGGAACAGATGCTTCCAAGGGAGAAATACATATTTGCTTGCTGAGAGTAGGGGGGAGCTGATCTCCATACTGCAGGACTTGATCAGAATTTACTACTCTCCTTCCTCTTTATCTCCTCTCTACAAGCCAGGGGAGCAGAAGACAGACTTTATCACCGTTCCTTTTGTCAGTTCTCTCTCCTTTATCACTTCTCATAAGAGAAAGGCACAAGTTTCACTCTCACCCCTCCCTTTTCCCACATGGTGTGCTGCTGTTGCTGCTACTTTTCAGCCATGTTTTTCCTTAGCAAAAAACTCAGTCCAAAGTCTGTAATGATTCCTGAGGGCCACTGAATAAGCAGCCAAAGGCACCTGCCAAGAGGGAGAAAAAGTCAAAACAGGCATTAAAAGTCAAGTAAGAGACAAAGTAACTGTGCCCATATAAAAGGGATAAACAGCCAAATCCCACCAGGAAAAGACTGGATCTCCTCACTTCTACACACTGAGCTCTGCTGAGCCTCTCTGCAAGAGCAATGTTTGGAACAGTGTTTGCAGGATGACACTGCAAAGCTGTTCTCCCTCCCCAAACTTCCTAGTCACTGACCAACAGGTACTGCAATCATGGGACACCAGAGGGCAACAGCCACACCTGTGAACACAGATTTGGACTCCCAAAATTTCATACAACAATGGCAAAGTCACAGCAGTAGCTTGTACAACAGCAAATTCTGACCTACCACACCGTCCTCAGTGTGAAGAGAGAGGCAAGCACTAGCCCTACCTGTCCAGCTTTATTGTCTCACACCTCTGATACTTTCCTCAGTGGGTGTAGGGCAGAGCACACAGAAGAGCAAAAATTCATAAAGGTTAGACAGTCCATGTCTTCATCCTCAGACAACAGCAGGGAGGAAGCAGGAGGCAGTCAGCCCATCTGGAGTGTGCTCACAGAGTAGCTGCCACAGCTGCCAGTGGCAAAAAGAAGTCAAGAGAACTCGTCAGGCAGTAGCTGCATTGGTAGCATGTATGAAAATGCAGGAGGAACAGAAAACAAACCCAGAACAGATGTAGAACAGAAATCAGACATGCTTCTGAATGTGAAATCTCTTTACAAGTGTCACTTGGGCAGAGCAATGACAAATACAGTCATAAGCGTGAGACAGATGCTGGGACAAAACAGCACGTCCTGGAGTGGCCCCCAGAAGGGCTCACAAACCAGACAGAAGCATTTTTCAGACACCTTTTCCTGCAGGCTGCTCTGAAACACATACAGTGGGATGTCCAGTGTACAGCAGAACACATGACTTGTCCAAAGTAAAACCCTCAAACACATTTAATGCGGAGTGTAAACTCCCCAGAAGCAACTGCCCCAACCTGGCTGTCTGCTCCTCTTGCCCCACACTACTGGCTTAAGACAATGCACAGCCTGACACCAGCCTGTGCTGTTCTGTGTGGACCCTTGGACATGACCCACCAAAACTCTGTTATAACCTATGTGAAACAGCTGAATGTTGATACCATTTCCATCACAACAGAGACTTTTTATTCCCTGTATTGGAACATGAGGAATATAAATGCAAACATTTTAAAAAATCCTGTACAATCAATGTACATCTATTTGGTGCTCTCAAGGTCAAGAGCAGTTGACACCAAAAGTTCCTTTTTTCTCAAAGGGGCTATACTCCATTCAGGATGAAACAATTCTAAGCTTTTGTTTGCAGGAGATCTTAGCCAAACAACAATAATTTATTTTGTAAATATGTCAAGAACTCCATTACAATACTGCACAGATTTTGTATATTATCTTTTATCTGGATGATGTCAAGGAACTCACAGCAAAAGTTCTAAAAAGACTCAGCAGATTACCACAGTGATGACTCCTAATCACTTCTCTCTCATAATAAAACCATGAGACTTCTACTATTTGAAGTTACAATTTTCAAGTTACTGTGTGATCTCCTGCTCCAGTTAAACATGGGGCAAGTGTTTAGAGAGGAAAAAAAACCTGTGCTTCTGAGAAAAGAGGAAAAAAAACCTGCGGCTTTAGTAATTTCACCATTCCATCAAAAATGCCTGTCTGCCAGCCTTGCAGACTGCCAAGTCTGGCTCCTTGGCTCTTGAACAGCATCAGGAGGATGAAAACCACATGAAGATTGAAAAAATGTGCAAAGCCAGAGGCCAAAGAAAAGACACAGCCACTCAGAAAGATCACGTGCAGTTCCTGAGTTGCTGAGAGAAAGAAAAGGTTTCTTAGAAGTTGATAGCTCTTTTTAGACAGTATCTGTACTTTTCCATGATGTGAGTGAATTACAGCATTCATGTAAACATGATGAATGGAATGTATCTCTTGGAAGAGCTCACTAACGACATTAAGAAGAACCTTGAGCTCACACAGTAGATAAAATGAATGACTACATGGTAAGAATGGAGTATTATAGGAACCCAATCTTCATTCTAAGAATGGGTGCAGACTAGAAAGTTAGTACCCACATGACTATTGTGGCACACCTTTTTTGACAAAGTGAAACATGTATAAATAGAACATCCTGCAGATGTCCTTTCCTCCCTAGTCCATTTCTGTTTTGCACACACCCACTGTCTAAATACACAAGCAGAATCCACACAGAAAGCGTGGCTATGACATCACTAGACGTACTTGGGATTCCATAAAAGCATCGAAACCAAAACTGTTTCCAAGCACAAGCTGAAAAAACAGTGTTCCAAAACGCATCATACGTATATTCTTTAACATATTTGAGATGTTCTAACATACATGCCATATTGTATCTAAGGTTTCATCTAGTCTATAATGTATTATTCCTACACAAAATATCAGTGTCACAGTACAGCTGGAACTTGAGGGGATAAGAAATGCCAGCAAACTTTAGGCTTTTTCATATTTGAAATTATGTGAATGGTACAGCTTTTCTGCAGGTATGTAGCTGTTAAGATTTGGGCTAGAATAGTTAATTTATACTATTGACCAGCTTCTTGATTTGAAGGCCATGATCTAGCCACCAGTACAATGGACTGCCCAGGACTTATTCCCAGCTCTGTCACAGTCATCACAGGACTTCAGCTAAAGCTTCTTGCACTTTCTGTTGTGTTATAATTAAGTGTAGAAATAAAACAAAACTTAAGTGACTGGAAGCTCATATCCCCAGGAACTACCCCTCTCAATGATATATGGGTATAAAATACAATACATACATGTGTCTGTGTATTGCACACCTCACTGATGTACAGGCACAGAACATATATATGTAAATGTTAGAAGAAAAAGCAAGTGCATGCAGTCTATCACAACAAGGATCTAGATACAACCAATAATTATGGAAAGCAGAGCTTCCACTTAGAAACTAAAATACATCTCACAGTTGTGCATCCTTATTTAAAAAACAGTAAAGTTCAAATCTAATGACTCTTTCCAGCAATTACATTTATGATGTAATTTATGACATTTATTAAACTCCCAACATATGGAATGCTCCTTTTATGTCAAATTGCAAGTTTCCCAAAACACACAAGTGAGTTTTATAAACTGCTACAGCAGGAACATTTCATTTTCCTGTGACTTATAAGTGGCAAGTCCTGAAGGGTTACCGGAGATTATCTCAGCTGGCTGGCACAAGCCAAAGCTGTGGATTTGATCCCTGCATGGGCCATTCATTTAAAGATTTGGACTCAATGATCCTTGGGGGACCCCTCCAACTCAGAATATTCTGTGATTCTATATTGCCACAGAACGGAATTCACTTGAAACAGAAAATGAAGCAAAAAAAATTAATTCCTTCATATTTGTGTTAACAGAAAGGACAGAAGATCAGATCCAGCAAAAGCCTTAGGCTGGTTCTTCATATCACATATATATAATCAAACTGAGTTGAATGAGATATGCACATGGACAACACTTTAAGAAAGGGAAAGCATTAGCAGAATCTGGACTACAAAGAAGTAATCCATTGGGCTCTCCTGCTCATCATCTTTCTGCTCTGAACCTGCTAGACATTAATCTGCTCTGAAGCATTGTTTTAGTCAGTTATAGGCAATCTATACGCAGTCTGGTTCAAGTTATCACATCTCATAAATAACCTAACAATATTTTGCCGTGCTAATTTTATTTCACCACTCCTGAGAACTAAATGGTGGTAACGGACCTGGTCAATTTGAAATACAAAACTCAAATGCTAATTTAATTTATGTTCTTCTGCTTACAGAAATGAAAACAAAATTAAATAACTTTGCCAATGGGGAAATATTTGCTTTTACTAGTACTAAATCAAATCACACCTGCAAATGCAGAGTTGTAGGTTTTGTTCTTTTTTCAGTCACACAGCCACTTGCTTGGAGTTGTTTATTTTTTATGTTTGGGTTTTGCTTTTTTTCCCCAGGTGAATGGTGAAGTGAAACAGAAAGCAGAAGTCAGGCACAAATAACTGTTTAATGTAAAAATTACTGATAGGAAGAGAAGGTAAGCATTGAAATCAACAACAAGTACTATGTTCTACAGCAAAAAGAATTTCCTGACAAAAAATACATACACCTTTTACAGGAAAAATGCTTCTCTGTCCTCTACTTGCACAGTTTCCAGTGCATGACACTTCAAATTCTGAATCAGACTTCTTTCCTTCTCCAAGGAGAAAACTGAAGAGGCTTCTATTAATTTAAGCCAAAACTGAAATTTAATCTCAAATAAAAGATTTCAGTATGGATATACTATTAACTATTGATTCTAATATAATAATGACCTCTATAAAGGTCCACTAACACACTATTTGTGTCTTGTATTAGGGAAAAAAATCAATAAAAACCAAAAGCCGGCCGTACCAGTTTTAATAATACTGTAGAGTAAGTGATTTTTAAGCAGTATAACTGTCTCCAAAACATGATGGTAAAGTATCCATATGCTTGTCAGAACTTTAAAGATATATACACTTTCAAATTTTATATATATATATACACACATACATATATACACACACACACCCCCCCCAAAATGCCTCAAATAAGAAGGCTTTATGTATGTAGTAAATTTATTAAACTAGGAGTTCCATCCTGATAAAATACATGTCCTTAGACTATAACACAACATTCAAGCAAAAAATATGGTGGGATTGTTAGAATGTAATTAATAACCTTACTTTTAAATAATTTTCTTTATGTTGTTCTCCGGGTTTTGTTTTTTTTTTTTTACTAAAGAGATAAATTCTTGACAATCAGGATAAAAACCATATGTTCATGTATTCACATCATAACTTAAAAACTTCTTTGGGACACGTGAAGCATTGCTATTTTTCATTCCATCAAAACATCTGGATTTTAGTGGTTTTACAGCACAAATGGCTTGTTCAGAGTATAGACTTTCCCCATTTAAAAAAAAATTTATACCCCATTCCTTTCTCATCACATGGCTAGCATATGCTTCATGCCAACTTTATGCAAGGCCAAAACCTATTGTAACTTATCAAGCCAATGAATAACTACAGGAATGTAGAGCAAAATAGAAAAAAAAAAACAAACAAAAAAACCAGTCATGTCAGTCAAAAAATCACCCTAAACACCAAAAAATTCCACACTATTCTGAGAAGAGTGAAATAACTATCAGATTCCTGTTTTTTCTCAGAACGTCATCATAACCAAAGAGGTGAAAGAAAAGAAATAGAGGATGAATAAGTTAGCTTAGTTGCTGTATGATCTGGCAAAGGAAGTACAGTTTTCCAAAATAAGTAGATCAGATAAGAGCAAAGAAGGAATGCAGATTATTGAAATATTTCTCTTTCCAACAAAATACCAAAACAAAACAAACCAGCTTACCCCATAGAGGCACTGTTGAAAACATGGTTGCTTAAGACAATTCCATCTGCCAGCACATATCCTCCGGAGATTTGCTCACCATTTGCCTCTTATTTCCAATAAAACTTGGAGATAGCAGAGGCATAAGATAATCGTTCCTCATACCCTTTTTTTTATAAGGCAAGGGATGAAAAACAGAAAATTTTTGACTTTTGGGGAGGTGATACACTCTTGTTGTTTCAGGGGTTTTTTTTAGTAAAGGCCTGAAGTATTATAGAGTAGACCCTAATTTGTCTCTTCCAGCTTTATGGCAAAAGGTTTGCTGCAACTCTTTTACTTTCCTTGGGTTTTTTATTGTTATAAAATTTAGTCATTGCAACTTAACATTAGTATTGTCTCTAAGGAAATGAGAAGATAACTTCCTCTGCACTTCTGACATTTTGCTGAACCAGCAATGAGCCACCCAATTCACAAATACAGTAATGTCTTCTTCACAAGAAAAAATGTGTGATGATTGTATCAATTTAATTTGGGTGAAAACTGATGTGGTTTCACCTGAGGGAGAAAAGCAGCTCATAAGCTTTGGACAGTACAGATGACTAAGAACAGAACACAGAATTACACTGTCAAGGAACAACAAGGAAGACAGACTAGGATTTCTTGGAAGAGGCCACCTTAACAGAAACAAGATCAGGCTCATAAGTAGATTTATAAAGCCAACAGCTCAAGACAAGTATGCCCATCTCAAGCCTGAGATGTCTTAGCAAAGTGCCCCTTACTCCTCAAGTGCCAATCTACACTAGATAACCCTTTGCTGAGCTCAATTTTCACACTTTTTCAAAAAGCAAAGGATAGTGGCAAATCCAACCACTTTAATTCTGGAGAACCATGAGGATTATCAGCGTTGTGGCACACAATGAAAACTGATGGGTTCTTCACAGCCTGCTTTCCTTGAAAGCTTAGTCAGTCTTTCCATAGACACTTCAAGTAAATCAGTTTCCAACACTGGGAAACATAAAAATGAAGCTTACACTTGCAATCTTAATCCTGTCTTTTGCATCTACGCATTATTTATACAGCACTCAAGTAAGTGATAAAACATTGTTTTCCACTGAACATACATCTGCATCAGTGCAAAGCAAGGCAAAAGTTCAGAAAATAATAAAAAATGTAATAAAGGAGCCTATTTCCTTACATTCTTTTAGCTGTGTATGTCAGAAGGTAAACAGGAACCAAAGACAGCCAGCAAGCAAAGTTAAGTTTCTAGCTAACATTCCAGAAAAATGATCGTCAGGACAGTTTTATCCCTGTTTTCAAGAGAGTGATGCTAAGAGAATGAGCATTGCCAGAAGGTCGAGGGAGGTGATGCTGCCCCTCTGCTCAGCCCTGAGGAGGCCACATCTGGAGTGCTGTGTCCAGTTCTGGGCTCCTCAGTACAAGACAGACATGGAGCTTCTGGAGCAGGTCTGCAGACAGCTATGAAGTTGGTCAAGGGTCTGGGGAATCTTTCTTACAACAAAAGGCTGAGGGAGCTGGGCCTGTTCAGCCTCAAGAAGAGGCAACTGAGAGGGGAGCTCATTAATGTGTATAAAATATCTAAAGGGTGGGTATGAAGAGGATGGAGCCAGGCTCTTCTTCGTGGTACCAAACACTAAGACAAGAGGCAATGGGCAGAAATGGCGCAGGAAGTTCTACCTGAATATGAGGAAGAACTTCTTTGTTGTGCAAGTGACTGCACACTGGAATAGATTCCTCAGAGAGGTTGTGGAGTCTCCCTCACTGGAGATATTCAAAATACATCTGGCCTCAATCATGTGCCATGTGCTCTGGGATGACCCTGCTTGAGCAGGGAGGTTGGATCTGATAACCCATTGTTGTCCATTTCAACCTCACTCAGTGATTCTGTGAGTTCATAATTGTGCAAGCTGACTTAAAGAATGTTCTGTTTCTCTTCCTAAAAATATGCTCCCTCCACTTCAACCAACTCCAGCATTCTTCAGACCCTTCCACAAGACACAGATATGGCAGAGGATAACCAAACAAAAAAAACTGCATAACCTGCCAGATACAGGAGTTAAATCAATTCACAGAGCTGATAGGAGGCAAGAGAAGGGAGCAGGATTTCCCCACATATAGCTGCAAAATCTTACAAAAAAAAAAAAAAAAAAAAAAAAAAAAAAAAAAAAAAAAGCAGCCAGCTAAAGTGCACTTTAAACATATGCCACATTTTGGAACTGATCTCTCACCTGAGTACCAAATTTGCAAATACATGCAGTTCTAAACTTCAAATATGACTAGCATCCACCTTTTTGTCTGAAGTCAACAAGAGCTGCTTTTGGAACACAGGAAGAAATGCTTAGAACTTGAAAAACTTCTGGCAGTAACCTGTAAATTAGCTCCCACCTGCAACATGGAGATAATCACATCCTTCTCACCATTAAGATTAAAGACTTGTGAGAGATATAGTTATCAGAGCAATCATTGCTATAGAAAAGCTACAGAGAAAAATGAGTACCTGTCTGCACTACCAGGCTCACTAGCTTTGTAAATAAGGTCTAGCATAAGAATACAATAAAATACTCTGTAGCCACTCATAATTTAACAGAGCTTATTCTAAAACCCAATGAAAGAGAAAACCTGTGGAAAAAATGAGTGTCATGATATACATACACACTGGAAGGGCTAAAGTAGATTCACAGAAGACAGACATGACAATCCAAATGGGTTTTTTACACCTCTAGGAGCATTTCATTCCTAGAAGCCTCCTAATCCACACAAATATAGGTGAAACACTCATTGTTAACTCTGTTTATCTGCAGAGGTTATTTCTCAGCAAAAAAATAAATGAACCAGTTGTGATGCAAAAAGCCTGGAATGTTATAATAATGTTGCACATAGTGCAACACGAGCCTTCACACGGCCAACGACTAGAACAGGGAGGCAATCCTGAGAGCACATAGTCATGGGTGACAACTAAGGAAAAAGAGCAGGAACAACAGTTCCATCCTCCGCGCATCTCACCTATCCACTGACATCTTCAGAGACTGCAGCGATGGGGATACAACACACCAAGCAGAACTCAGCGGAGCTGGAGAGCTTATGCTATTTGGCAAACCCAAGAATCTGATGGAAGTGCTTTTACTAACAGTCTCCTTAAACCCATGCCTCCTAAAACGTATACAAGTATGCTTTACAACAAACTTATGCATTTAATCAGACTTAGAAAGCCTGGATTTAAGTTCTTCTCTTTTTACCAGACATCCTCTGTTCCTGAGGCAAGCCACATTGCTACCACAAGTACTGACTCTTCCTCCACAGAGTGCCGAAGATGAGATTTCACAAGAGAACAGGAGAATGCACATGCTAAAGCTTGAGAGACACTCAGGCAGAACAGTGACGAACATTCCAGAAAAGCCCAGAGAAGTGTGTCCTCAATATTAATTCATTTTTGCTAATGACACAACTTGCAATACATCTCGGTAAAAGCTGTCAAACTATCAGAGGACATAAACAGTTCACTTTGAAATAAAAACACATAAATGTCGAAACAACTGCAATACATAAACATGAAAAAAATTCCTCTACCATTTGCTTGGTGCTCTCAGTAACAGCAGTGCATCCCAATTAGTGTATCAAAAAACATAAGAGAACACAAATACAGAAGACAGGCACTCAAAGTCTACAAAGACAAAATTTCTCATCTCTCACACCTGCCTACAAGAGCACAGTCCTGTCCAATTATCTATTCTAAACCTCCACCTTTTTCAAAGTCAAGTTTGCTTGCAGCAGGTTTTAAGACCCAACTAATTCCCACTACTCTGGGCCGACATGCTGAGCTGCACGAGGTGTCTCATCAAGCAGCACACCAGCAGCTCTTTGTCCCACACCACGAGAGACATGGCTCCAGCTTCTCCTTTGACCTGACTTGCAAAACAAGAGAAGTTGCAGCACACTGCAGGGCACAGAGGCTCTACCTGGCATCCTGCCAGCCAGCTCTTGCAGATTTTGGTACTGTTTTTTTATATATAGCAAGAAGCAGGTCCCAGCCTTCTGCTCAAGCTTCAGATTTCCAAATGGTGTGAGGAGTAATTGCCTGTAGAACAGGCTAATTCTGAAGTGAAAGAGGGCACAAGCAATGGTGTGAGCAATACTGGCAGAGATGCCTGACGTCAATCAGCAGGAAAAAAATGGAGTATCTATGGATTGTCACAAGAATTAAAACAAGACTATTTCAGACTGAATAAAAAAAAAACAAGGCAAAAATTGCATGAGACTGGATCTTCAGCCCTTTGATGTTTTAGGTCTTTAGTGTCTCCCACTATCCTGTTTCCACCTACATGGCTGCACCTGTAAGTATCTATAACCACATAAGAGTTATTTATGGCAAGCTATCAAAACTGAAGACTAACTTCAGCCTCTCAAAATACCTCTCACAGAGCCCAGAGAGCACAAAAGAGCAAAGAAAATGAGCAGGAAAGTACATAACCTTGCAAACCTTAATTGCCTTACCATATTAAAATTAGATAAAATGCAAATTAAGGAAACAAATGTCCACATGAGAGTAAAAACACAAACAAAAAAAAATCAAAGAAAATAAAACAAATAAAAGGGGAAGGGTAAAAGAACCTAAAATCTGACAACCTGTAACTAGCTGTAAGGCTAAAAATTAACACAAAATTCTCACTTAGATCTCTGCATGGAAGCATTTTGACTGAAGAGAAGGCATTTACTTAAAGAAACCGAAGACATTTTAAGAACTTAACTACTATTCAAAAAACATTATGGACCAGTCAACACACTTTCATAGAAATAAAAATCTAAATAAAAATATTATGTACTTACTATCATTTAGTGTTGTGAAGTCCAAGAATCGATATTCATAGCAAACATCTATCTTGGTTTCTACCTGGGGCCTCTTCAAAGTTGAATAGATATTACCAGGTCGTTTTTCATCATGCTTCTCTAATTTGTTCAATCCACAACCCATTTCAGCAGTTCCTGATGCAAAGAGGTAGGGAAAAGGGAAAATGCATAAACATGATTAGCTTTGAGTTTTTTCTTTCTGGTTGCATGCCCCACACTAGTACATTAGGGTGATTTTTAATTTCTAAATACAAGCTGCCTATAAACTACATAAAATCATGTAACCAGATAAATGCTCAGATAGTAACTGAAGTATGTACTACTTCAGGCATACTATTATTTTATTGAAAAACTGACAGTTTAATGTATGTATTTTGCAACTTTAAAATGTATTCAATGGTACACTCTGGAAGACACACATTCCATTATAAAGAGTAACTGAAAATGCAAAATAACTAGCTAATATTAAGGTTGTCAACCTAGTAACAATTTCTATATATGCAGTTACTAAGAGAGCACCTAGTATTAACTTTTACACAGATCTCTGTAATATTAAAATTAATATCTAGCCTTGTAATTCAGTGGAAAAAGCAAGTTCTCTCTGCAGAGAACTACCTGCATTTACAGAATAACCTCACTTCCTCCCACCTCATTTTTTTAGGAAATAATGGCACTTTACAAATCTGTCTTCAAAACAGAAGAGGCACCTGGCCACAGAACTGCATTAGATAAATCTAGTTTTCTTTAATAAGCTGCCAGCCCACAACATTTTAAAGGATTATTCCTGACAACCATTCCTGCTACACATTAAATGTTTCTCAATATCCTGCACATTATAGCTCATCTGAGTATGAAAGAATGGAAGAATTACTTGGTAAAAATATCCAGGTGATCCAAATCCTCTAATTCCTCTCAACAACACTGGTAGGACTCAGGCAAATTATTTCAACCAGCAGCAAGTACAAAAACCAAAAATACAACACATACCAGGTAGGCACCTGAGGTTTTCCATCACAACCAACCCAACATCCTGCCTCCACCTACACAGAGAAACTCATGCTCTGAGAACAGGGAGAGAAATGCAGAATAAACACCCAGTAACAAAGAGTGGCTCCCACAGGCCCCTCTAGATGCTCAAAGGCATGGGATCCATTCATGCAGCATCAGGAAGGTCAGTGTCACAGCCCCCCTGCAAGCTCTGACACACAGCAGTGAGCACCTGAGAAAGTTCAGTCACAGACCAGGGCTGCCTTTACCTTGACAGTTTATAAACCTAAAGCGGAGGATGAAATCCTCGTTTAGGTCCACTGTCTCCAAAGAGCTGTTTGTAAGCTTATGCCACAGCTCCATCCCCCAAGAGCTTAGAAAGTCAGGCAGATATACAGCCAATGCATTTGGAAACTACTTGCAGAAAATTATCTACATTTTTATTAATACTGTGGTTTAATTTCTATAAATTTTGTTCCTTCCTCATACTTCCTTGCGAAATCGTTCTTATTAACAGCTCCCAAATCCCTTGCTGTATTTTGCTATGATAAATGCATTCAAGTCATTTTCTGCCATTTCCTAGACAGGATCTCTGGTCCCTTCATCACCCCACTCACTCTCATTTGCATCACTGTTCTCATTTCTCTACATGAACATAGGTGGCCATATGCTCAAAACGAGATCTTAACAAGGCTTATGGAAATAACATTCATGCTTCCCTGTCTCTACTGCAAATAATACACCTACTGCACCTAAAATCATCATTCACAGCTGAATCATCACATTCACAGTTTACTGTCAACTTCCCAGCAGACAAAGAACCTGTTTCTCCTTATTTTTATCCAACACAACTGAGAAGTTTCCAACTCATCTCTCATAACTTTTCTCTATTCCTTTGTGCTTTTACTGCTCAGTAATAGCCTCACCCCGTTCTCCAGCACCCTTGGAAGAAAGAGCTGGCAGTTTTTCTGGGTTCAGCAATACCACCCACCTTCTTATCATGTGCGAAGTCCATAAATGCACACCTACATCTTCCTGCAAAGTCCCTAACAAATAGATCAAAATAGGACTGAACAACACATTGAACTTGAAAAAAGTAACTCAGTAAATATTTGATCACATAGAACCTGGCAGCAGAAAAAACATTTGCTATAAAGACCTCTAGCACTGAGAAAAAAGGATCATGTGGTATTTGTATTCCTGAAGTTCCAATATTTGGTTGATTCATCCAGCAGAAAACAACCTTCCCTGATTATTTTGAAAGAAAGGTAAAAATTACTTTAACAATTTCTATCCATGAAATCGAGGTTTGCACACTCAATTTTTTTTAATTTGGAATTTAAGGGTAAAAATCCTCATGATCTTTTAAATGTTTCCAAAGTGATACTTTCCACCTTTTTTTTTTTTTGAGATGACAACTATTACCATTGAAGGATTATTCTTGAATATATACAGCAGTTTCTTCTTTTGCCTGTGCAATATTATTTGCTTCAGTGTAAAATGTTATTTATTTTAATACATTAACATGTGTTGCATATTAATGATCCTAGCAAGACACTAGGTATTTTTCCATGAGCTATAATGGAACACATCTAGCAGCATACTTGTGCTAAGGATGAATTAAGATAGCGGTAAGTGTTAGCAAGTGTACCAAATTTCTTGTTTCAGCGATTGCCCAGTAATTCTTACACATCATAAGTATACAGCATTTTGTAAGGAAAAAAATTCCATTTCAGAGGTCATTCTGCTGCAGCGCCTGCAACCTTTAGTTGTACAAATAGTCTGAAATCCACAGGACTCTTAGACAGTGATGGCTGTAGAAGGAGGCCTTGGGGACTCCGCATTTCACATCGAAGAGCGTTTTGCATTCTTTCCCAAACCAGGGTGAAAGTGCTACAAAATAAAAGCCTGTGCTTCCAGCAGCGGCCACAGACACTCTCCTGTGCCCTTCCAGCAAACATTTTCTCAGCCCTTTGAAAAAAAACTCCTCCACCCTCACTACCCATGTGAGCAATGACCTCTGCGAACAGAGACAACCCACAAGTCATTCAGCACGAGCTACCTGCCCACTTGGGAATGGACTGAAAACATGCTTTTTTTGTTATTGATTCCCTGAGTATCTGCTTCCTAGAAGACTGATTTTCACCTTTGTGCTGTTTAACTAAAACTTCAAACAGTATCCTTGAGGATAAAGGCTTCCTCACATTTTGCTAAGTATAGGCAGTTATGTTACTTAAAGCACGCATATGGAAAAGGATGATGAAAAAAAATGCTTTCACTTGAAAAAAATGAGGGATCAGGGGACAAAAACTATGTTTCACAACATCACAATCTTTTCCACAGTAATTAGAATACAAGTGCTACAGCAGTAGAAAACAAATCTTAAAAAATAAAGTTCTTATTTTAGCAGAGGAGCCTAAGTATGAAAATAATTCCACAGAGGTAGGAATTCTCATAAGTTTTCTCAAATATACTGATGATGTGTGTATGACAAGTCATCACTCAATCACCAAATTCTGCTCAAAGTTATCCTACAAATGTCCTTCTGGGACAGCTTGCTTTATAACCTTTCAAAGGCTTTTAACATCAGTTATTACCTTCTTCCTTTCATTCACAGCAAAGTTAGTGCTGTTCAGTCTTTCCACCATCATCTGAAAGTATCTCTTTGCTTTTCACTTACTAATCTACTTGTCAACAGGGCATTATTCACCTTCTTGATTTTCTACATTGCACTTATCAAAGAGTGCTGTAAGAAATGTTCATCACTGATGCATTCAAAGTAATCTAAACTCACTTCAATGCATATTTTCAGAAGGTGTATTACTTTGCTATAAGACATGCTTAACGTTACTGTACTACACAGATTTATCCTGGCTTTCTATACCTGCATGTGGATTCCACTTCTATTCATATTAAACCGAAATATTATCACTAATATTCACTTTTTAGCAAATTGAAAAACAATCCTTCCAAGACACTGCCAAATTTTCAAATTCTTTTTGCTCTGCAGTAGGTTCTAAGACAAACATTTTCTTTTTCATTAATGCAGAAATTAATTATCAACTTAGAAGTTCTATACTTAGGAAAAAAACCTTGGAAAAGCAACATTTAATGAAGAACATTAACCCCTAAAATTATTATTTAGCTTTGGGCTTTTACAATTACATATGGCAGAAAAATTAATTCTGTCCACAAACTCACTTAGATTGCAAATTAATCTTACACGTGCTCTATGGTCTTGTTGATCTCAAACTGTTCATGTGTTCAGCCACATGATTATAAAACTAGAACTGAAACCCAAATCTCACAACAGCTTGGGTTGTTTTAGTCTGCATCTTCACTTTAACTCCACAAAGCATCAAGAATAGAAGGTATGCTGAGTCGCAGAACAACAGCAAAGCCTAGTCAATTAACTCCTTATTTTCTCTTGTGAAGGCCAGCAAAGGCCTTCACTGGTGAGGAAAGGAGCAGCTTGCTTCTGCAAACTGAATGCAAAATCTAACCCAGGATTCGTACATCCCAAACAAACACCCAACTCACAAGCTGCAGAATAAACCTCTTGCTGCCACCTCCTCCTCCCCAGTACTGTCCTGCATTGTGTCATTTAGGAGCAGAGGAGCTCTGGGGAGCATCTTGATGCGCAGGACAGAAACCCATCCCAGCATGTCAAATGACTTGCCCCTGAATGCACCTTAATACAAGTTTTATTGAAACCAGAACCATCTTTTGCCATGAAAAAAAACCCCAAAAAATCACAACAAATTGTAGTCAGCAAGAGAAAAAAAAGCCATCTGTATTTCCACTTTTAATCACCTCTGTGATCCACAACAATTAATGTGTCTTGAATGTATTACAGGAATTTTTACAGTTCTTTCAGAGATATGTCAAGTTCTCAGCTGATGATCTCTGAACCTCAGCTTTGCTAAAATACTCTCTTGCAGCTTGAATTTCCTTTCTCAGGTTGTTAGTATGTGTTCAAAATAGATGAAATACAACAAGTTCAGAATTAGCAAAGAAAAAGGATAAAATAATACCATGTAGCTAACAACTTATTTTCTTCTTAACAGTGATTCAGGTCCCAGGATTCCTTTTCAGAAGGAAAAGAGCACAAAGAAAAGAAGGAAAAACAAAAAAAATCCTTGCCTTCTAACTGATTTTCTTTTGAGCGTATATTGGGGAATAAATGAGGCTAACCTGATTTATTGATCCATCCTTTCATGAAACTCCCTAACAATTTATCTCCAAGGAATAATAATGAAAATTACACTGAAATGTAACAGAACCACATGGCTAATGGAAGCTTGAATGGATTACCAGAATAAGTAATTTAAGGGATGCTTATCAACTAAGTACATATTGGCTAAATAGTTTAGTTCAACTAATCAATGCATAATGTCAATGACTACTTAGAGGGATGATTTGAAAATAACTCCAAAACAATTATTTTAAATACTTATAATCTTAGAGTCAACCACTAAGTATATAGCATTAGACTGAATATTCTAGCAAACGTGTAAGTGAAATACACTACCAGCTGAAATAGGAACTAGGTAATTTTAGTACTTACAATGGCATCCAAGGAAAACATGCTGTATGGAAAATTAATGCTTGTGAGCTTGTTTTTAAGCAAAATTAGTGAGAGCAAGCTTGCTTGTATTAACATATTTAAAGCATTTATGGGCCAGGATTAGTGAACGTATTTTGTAAGATTTATCATGAATTAATTTATTTTTTTAAAACACATATCCTAGACTACTGTTAACGTTCTCCTCACAAAACATAGAATATAGTGTTCTTACTGATGAATGCAGCAGCTGGAAAACAAGATAACTGCAATGTATTAACAGGTTTTCTCTCTTGATTTTGGTTAAGAGCTTTCATCTTCATTCTTCCTTCCATAGGTAATACTTAGGTACCTCATAGGGATGCTGGAAGGCATTTACAAATAATTGCAGGACTTCACATTTGTTATGCAGTAACGAAACATGCTTATTTTCTTAAACCCTCACTCTTGCAATCCTGATCTTTCCATTTTCAAAATAATAAGCACTTCATGCTCAGTTCACTTGCTGGCATGTGGTCACTTAATGCTTGCATCCTTCTCAGTCTACGAAACACCAGAGTGCGTAGTCCCCCACTCAGCTCCAAACAAACCCTGAGAGTGCTTGTAAATTATAGTTGAGTCCCTTTCTTAGCATAGTTAAAGCAATGAAGCAGAGGAGGAATAACAAGGCAAAAAAACCAGCATAACCAAAGCAGAGAATTAAAAACACCAGACCTGGCAAACTGGGTGTACAGGTAAACAAAGGAAGCAGAATAGGATGCCAGAATGATGCTTTGTCAGCTCCCAGAAAACAGCCATTCTCCAGACTTCTTCCTCTTTCTTCCCACCCTGCACAGGTTTCCTTACCACTTCATAGGGGTTTTTTTTGAGATTACACCACCTAAGAGGGAAACTCCTTACTAAGAGATACCCACTTAGTCTTTTTTTTTTTTCAATAGTATTACCATCCAGGAATATAGACAAGCATATATTCAATAAATATTGCAATAATTTTTATTTGTATGGAGGGATCTGTGCTTAAGTAACTAATGTTTACCAAACTATTTGAAACATTCTGAAAAACTTATAGATACAAGGAACAATTACCATAAATCAGTCCCATCTATTGTCAGATGTTACAGCTGACCAATTTTTTTTTCACCACATACTTATGAATTTGACCAGTGCTACCAGCATTTTAAACTTGAGGCTGATAACTAAATCTCAGCTTATAGGAAGGTTGGTGAAAGAATAATCCCAGATTTATCCTTTTTGATTGATCTGATTTATATTCAACTGCAGAGCAACCCAAGTAAATCTGCAATTAAGGTTTTTAATTTCAAAAAGCAAATCTCAAAAACTAAGGAATTCATTAGCGAGATGAACAGGAATGAGCAACCAGAGGATGTACAGGGGAGGTCTGGAACATGTTTAAACTCCAATATGAGTATCTGCAGAACTTGGAACCCAAGGAGGTGACAAGAGAACTCATAAGAAGGTTTCCAGACACAGTGAGATGAATTACCTAATAAAGAAGGAAACATAGAATAAGCAGAGAGCTTAAGAGACAGGAACAAAGTTCAGCAGAGGAACAGTCTCGGATCAAGAAACACCAGCATAAAATGAAACGTGCCAGAAGCCAAGGCAAGTTGGAGAAGCCAAAGATACCACAACTCAACAGAAGCAGAATGAAGCAGAACACAAATCAGGACTAATCTGGATTCATACCAAGAACTCTGGAAGACCTGTCATGATGAATTGCAGCCCCAATTGCTAGAATTAAAAACCAAAGTATTTAATCAGATTTGGTACTGTCTCACATGGAGACAAGAATATGTACTGACTACACAAAAAAACAGAGAAAAACAGTTTGGCCAATTAAGACAATTGCTAGTCTAGTTTCCAGAGCTTCTAAGCTTAAGGAAGAAAGCAAAGTAATACATGGATAACTATGATACAGATTCAGTAAAGTTAGAACAGATTACCCTGACAGGTCTTGTAAACACAAGTTACAAAGAAAGCACAGCACTGGCATGCAGCATGTCAAATAACACGCCAGCATGATAACGTGATTTCAACAAACTCTTATTAGGTGCTATTGTTCTCATTGCAGCATTCACATCACCGATTTAGGCTCGACTCTGCTGCCCTGCACAACACACTTACTTTGCCCTGTGCTGTCCCTGAGCTTGCAAGCCAGGGAGCTCTGTGGGCTCCCTGTCACCAGCCACACTTAAACTCCTCTAGGGAAACACAGTTGGGTTGTGTGGGTGTGTGTGGGCCTGTGAGCAACAGGGTGGGAGGAAGAGGAGCAAACAGGATCAGAGAGAAGTGGTGGAGGACTAAGGCAAGTGTTGTGCTAGCAGTGGGGAGCAATGTGAGGAACAGCAGGTTGGTGGGAGACCCTTGCTTGCCACACCACCCACATCACCCTGCAACATTAATCCAAAATATTTAATACTTGGTGATACCACAGTGCTGTCTTTCAATAAAGCAAAAGATTCAGATAATACCACATCTTTCTACAAAATACTTTTAGGCAGTGTATTTTTGGTCAAGATAACAAAGTGTTCATGTCACTGAACAATGCACAGGTAAATTTATGCCAAAATACTGTGTGCAAATATTCAAGCAAGTTGCCTCCATGTGACGAAAGGAGACTACCAGGATGCTAAGAAAGAGTACTATTATCAAGAACATAAAGAGAAATCACAGCAGATTAAAAATAAAGACTGAATTAACCTGACAAAAGCATGCACAGGAATGTTAGATATGAATCCAACTTTCTTTTAAAGTTAACCCCACACCACTCAGAACCCACAGAGAACAGGCATGAGAAACAGATGCATATTGCAATGTATGCACAGCTGCTTAATGACAGTGGGTAAAACCATGGTAAAACACAGAACTTCAGATTTAGCAGTCCTCTGTTTACTGCCTTTTGCTAGTTTGCCTTGGAGTAGAACCCCAGCCACCTGAGGAAGGCAAAAAGTAAAGTAGATCACTAGTGCAAGGTGTGAAGCTCTGGAATCTCACAGGAAGTTAGGGATGGAATAGTAGTTTGGTGAATATTTTTTGCTTACTTCAAATAGAGACTTCATCAACTTTGATTTTTATTCTTCACAAGTCTGTGACCCCAGATTTTCCACCACAGAGTCTTAGGCCAGTTCATTATACCCAATATGGTATTTGTGTTTCCCAGTACCACAGCTCACAACTCCCTTAGGGTATTTAATCACAGCTGTATATACTCATTTCATGCTTCATTCTCAGACTGGGGAATGCCAACATTCAAGAGGTGGAAAGCCCCTTGTCTAATGTAACTTACTTGAGGTTAAGCTAGATTCCTGAAATAACCCTTCATTCTGAGACTTTTCTTTTTCCATACAAAAAACAGAAATTAAATACACATATGTGACCTCTAGCATTGTGAAAAAGTGGGTTATTGCCACTAACTTGTTATTCAACACCAGGACCTGAAATGGATTGGATTTATTAAAAATAAAACATAAAAGCAGATGTATAAAAAGAGCTCCTCTTGTAAGCTAGAGGCCAGCTACATCTTGATAAGGTTATTCTCCTACAAAATAAATAAATATTTTTTTTAAAAGGGAATAAAAATTGAAGCAGTATACAATCAGACCACAGCTTCCAAACTTTGGCTGAAAACATTACAGAACATTCTTTCAGGTATAGTCATATTTTTATTATTTTAAATACAGCATCCTCTTTAGCACAACAGCCATCCCTACCAAGACTCCAGCACCACTCCCTGTCCTGCCACACAGCAGCCTCTCGTTCAGCCCGTCCTCTGGTCCGAGCTGGGAGCGCTCTGGAGGGAAGCATGCTCAGGCGTAATGGAGAATAAATGTCTCCCATTAATTATTTGACTAAGTCGAAAGTATCAAAGAAGAACAGTAAAGTCCATTCAACTAAATTCCCCTTTTCCAGAAATGCAAAGGCTGTATGAAGAGGCTGTTTTGACAAGAATTTAGACAAACCAGAGAAAAGAGAGATATATTTCACACTCGAACGTAAAAATGCTGAACCATGATCACACTGCCTCTTTATATCGTGAGAAAACCGTGCTGAAACAACATCAAGAACTTGAAAAAGCAATAAAATTGCAAAACAGCGACTGTAAAATCCCAGACCCCAGCCAGCCACACGATGGCACGGCACCGCCGCCTCCAGGTGCCCGGCATGTGAGGAGCGGCGCCGGGCTGGGCGGGCAGGCGGGCGCCCACCCGGCTCCCCTCAGAGCTCCCTCCTCTCCCGGCTCTGCCTCACCGCGGCGGGGGCTGGACGCGAATAACCATCCCACTGGCTAGAAGCGCCTGCCGGCGATGTCGCCTCCGGTCCGTCCCGGCCGCGGGCAGCCCGGCGGAGCCCGGCAGTCTCCGCACCCACGGGCTGACAGGACGGCACCGCCCCGCCAGCCCCGCCGCCCTCCGCTGTGGCCCCTCGGCAGGACCGCAGCGAGCGGACCCTCCGGAGCAGCTGCACAGCGCGAAACCCGGCCGGGGAGCGGGCGGGAGGCAGTGCCCCCCCGCGCCGGGCTCCAGCAGCCCCTCCGAACCCGGGCACGCCGGCCGGCCCGTGCCCCGCTCCGAACTTCGGGAGCCAGAGGACCACGAGTCAGTGCCCCGGAGCGGCTTTCCCCGCTCCGGCGTGCAGACGCTGCCCAGCAGCAACCCCCCCCCCCCGCCCCCTCACCAAGTTTGCCCGCCGAGCCGGTGGGGTGCGTGGCAGTACCTGGGACAGGCAGCGGGCGAAACGCAGCCCGATGGTGCTGAAGGATGCCCGGCGGGCGGAGACGGCCGGCCCCGCTGACAGCGTTTCCTCCTCCTACTCCGGCTGTCGCCCGTGCCCGCCCGCCGCGCTCCGGGGCCGCTCCCCCCTCGGCTCCGCGACGGGGAGGTGCCGGGGCAGCGCCGCGCCGCCACTCGGCCCCGCCGCCCGGCACAAAGTTTGCGCTGCGCAGCCCGGGGGCGGCGGCTCCGCTCCCGCTCAGCCCGGCCGGGGACCGCGGCCACTTCCTCTTCCTCCGAGCGGCGGCGAGAGCCCCGCGCCCAGCCCGAGGCGCGCAGGGATCGGGCAGCCGTGCTTCCCGCCCGCTCCAGCGGCACAGCCCAAAGGCGGATTGCTCCGCCCGCCGGCCAGGGCGGGAAGTCTCCCACGCACTGCCCACCGCAGCCCCCACACCAGCTCCCCTGTACTCCCCCCATCATCGCTCATGATACAAACTGGGAGGAGTGGCTGATACTGTGCGGCCTTTCAGAGGGACCTTGATAGGTTGGGGAGTTGGGCAGAGAAGAACCATCTCAAATTCAACAGTGACAAATGCAGGGTCCTGCACCTGGGGAGGAATAAACCCATGCACCAGTATGGGCCAGGAGCCAATCTACTGGAAAGCTGCTCTGCAGAGGAGAACCTGGGGGTCCTGGGGGACAACAAGCTGTCGATGAGCCAGCAGTGTGCCTGTGGAGCAAAGAAGGCCAAGGGAATCCTTGGATACATCAGGAAGAGCATTGTCAGAAGGTCGAGGGAGGTGATGCGCCTGCTCTGCTCAACCCTGGGGAGGCCACATCTGGAGTGCTGTGTCCAGTTCTGGGCTCATACAAGTCTGTCCATACAAGACAGACATGGAGCTTCTGGAGCAGGTCCAGCAGACAGCTATGAAGCCGTGCTACATTAGTCAAGGGTCTGGGGAATCTTTCTTACAACAAAAGGCTGAGGGAGCTGGGCCTGTTCAGCCTCAAGAAGAGGCAACTGAGAGGGGAGCTCATTAATGTGTATAAAATATCTAAATGGTGGGTATGAAGAGGATGGAGCCAGGCTCTTCTTCATGGTGCCAACCACTAAGACAAGAGGCAATGGGCAGAAATGGCGCAGGAAGTTCTACCTGAATATGAGGAAGAACTTCTTTGTTGTGCACACTGGAATAGATTCCTCAGAGAGGTTGTGGAGTCTCCCTCACTGGAGATATTCAAAAACCATCTGGCCTCAATCATGTGCCATGTGCTTGAGCAGGGAGGTTGGACCAGATAACCCATTGTTGTCCCTTCCAATCAGCTCCAGGTCAACTGAGTTCAGCTCCCTCAACCTCTTCTTGCAGGACACATACTCCATTCCTGGTCTTGTTGGCTGACCACTAAACTTGTTCCAACTTGTCAACAACTTTCTTGGCACTGGATTCTGAGAGGGGAATGGACACAGTATGTGGTCTACAAGAGCCCTAGTGAGTGCCAAATAGCTGTGGATCATCACTTTTTCCAAGATACTGGCATGCTGTTATCTTTGTTGGCTGTGGTCATGCTGCCTACTAGCATGCCCACAACCTTTGCAACAGAACTGCTACCCAGACAGGCAGTCCCAAGTCTGAATCTCTGCAAGATACCCTCCCTTCCCAGAGGCTGAATGTTTGTCCTTGTAAAATTTCAAAAGTTCATGCTGGCTTGTTCTTGAGCCTGCCCAGTTCCTTTTGGACAGCAACCCAGCCCTGAAGCTGCTTGATGGCACCTCAGTATGCAGCTGTGTGCAAACATGGCAACAGTGGATCCTATCATCTCCTCCAGGTCCTTTAAAGACATGTTAAAGTACAAGAGGATTCCACTTGCTTCTGTCCTCCAGGAAAAGTGCAACCCATTAAACTGCAACTTTCTGACCTCTGCTATGCAATGAGGTTTTTACCCACCCAGACTACAGAGTCCTAAGCACATACAAAAATAGCACAGGAGCCAGTGCCTAGCACCTTACTAAAGTTGCCATGGCATCAACTACCATCCCCATGCCTGAAAATGCCTACATTTTATCAAAGGTGGCAAACATTTGGTAAGGCTTGATGGCACAGAGAGCAGCTGCTGTCAAGGCATCAGCCAGATCTTCTCAGCACCCTTAGACACAGCCCAGAACGCCAGCCCAGCCAGACTTGGCCAGGTCAAGTTCTCAGAAGAATCCCTCTCTTGATGCTCATCCACTGCTGGTAGCTCTTTGCTTGCTCCAATCTTGCCTCCAAGCGCATGGTTCAGGTCACTGAGGCAAAGGCAGCTCTGAATTCATCAGCCTTACCTGTGCTCACATTCAACAGCTCTTCATGGTCCAGCCCCTTACTGTTAACAGAGCTTTTTGAGAGCAACATCAGATACTACAAGCCCTTGTGTATGTCTACCCCCTTCCCTACATGCCTAGATATTTCTGTAACTCCTTCACTATAACCTGTTCATGCTTCCACCATGATAATTTTGCCATGAAGTTCAGTCAAGTGTTCCCACTTAGTGTAGCTGGTATCCCAATTCATCAACATTGTTTCCTCCTAATTGGATGTGTCACTCTTGCATCAGGAAAAGGCTCCATTAAAATCTGCCTGCCTTCCTAGGCTCCTTTCACTTTTCAAAACTGCCTCCCATTTACCAGGTCCTCAAATAAGCCAAAGTTTGCTCTCTGAAGTCCAGAGACGATATCCTCACTCCCTTCAGGATCTTGAGTTCCATTGTATGACCATGACTATAGCCTCAGTTGCCATTCTCACATTCCTAGACAATTTTTCATTGGTATTGGACATCCATTAGTGCAACACCCCTGGTTGACCCATTCAGGATATCTACCAAGAAAACTTCCTGAAATTTGCTGGATTGCTTCCACCCCACCACGTTACTCATCCAACTGGCAGGAAGCTTCACTCCTCCCCAAGAATCAGGATCTGTGACCCATAGATGTCACAGAATTGCTATTTTAATCAACTTTCAGCAAGAGTAGCTGGCCTGTAATCCACCACTGTCACCCTCTGTAGTCACTCCCTTGATCTTTAGTGTTCTCAGCCAGTCTGTCAGTCCAAGAGCTCCATACACTCCAGCTGCTCATTTTACAGAGGGGGCAACCCTCCACCCTCATCTTCCCTGTCTCTCCAGAAAAACATGTATCCATCCCAAATGTAATGCTTATGAACCAAGTCTGGGACTTTGTGCACCACTTTCATTGCACTTTCCCTTATTAGGCCAGAAACCTGTTCAGCATCTCCTAAAACATCCTTGAATAGTATGGAAGCTGCCCGAAGTCCTTGTGCACAGCAGGCACAAATACATTTGCTACACCTGGTCCACTTGAGAATCTCTCCCTACTGTGTAGGTGCATAAACGAAATTAAATTATGTAAAAATATATGAAGAAACCACTACACTGGCACATTAATTCCTTCCGAAGTGCAGACTATTTCTCTATTAAATGCTGGTATTGTGATGGATGACATCTATTTGAAAGTACTCCCCCCTACTTTTCCGTCAAGTGCCATCAGGGAACAAAAAAATTTCTTCAGTGGTCTCAAGTTCTCTTAAAGCACAAGTAGCACCATTAGCAAGTAGTCAGTAGCCAAAAGCATAACATCAACACATTGGAAATTAAGAAATCAAGTTAGTTTACCGGCACTCAACTATGAAACAAACACTAGCAATGCATTTTATCTGGGAATTTTACTCATCTCCTTTTTCTATTTCCTTCTGTGTGTTTTGGTTTTATCCTCTCAATTTCTTTTAATTATACACACAGGTTTTCCTCTTTCCTTGCCCTCCATCATTTTTCCTCCACTCATTAGTTTCTCTGGCTTTCCAATCACGTGAGAAAGCAGCATGCAGTCACATCAGGGTGCCATGTAATTGAGCTGTTTTTCTAATACTACTGTTAAAGCATATGGGGAAGGATTGCTAAGTGTGTAGGGAGATGTGAAAGTGCAGTTTTCCCTGAATTGTAAACACATCAGGTCGGAGATGGCTCCAGAAGGAACATCCTAGGCACCAGACCTTACCAACACCATAGAAATTGCAGACCTACACCTTGGGGATTGAATTGAAAGAATATCCAACAACATTGAAGACTTTTGCTGGTGTAGAAATCTTGGTTACATAAAGGAAACCAGAAAACCAACATTCCTGGATGTCTGTAGACTGTTATGAAGTAGCAGTCCTGTACAAATGAAAAGTGTTTCAAAGTAGTGTTTACAACAGATCACAAAGCACAAACCTAGACAGTACCAACCATTTTTCCACTGCCCACTTCACAGTCATGTATCAGACATGACTGCAAACTTACAGCCATCACATATGAGGTGTTTTGATGCACCATTTCAACCTGGAATTCCCCTACTCCAGCATTAAATACACAACCCATTAGGACAGTCCTGCACTTTTCAGTAGAGAAAATTTGGAATTGAAGTTGGTTCCATAGGAGTTTTGATGCTAACATGTTTTCCTCTGACTACAAAAGCATATTAGAGAAGCAGCAGATTGATTACCTGAATAGGATACCTCTATAATCACCTATTTAGGCATCCCAATATTGAAAGTATGTAATTCATGCAAGTTGAAACATAGCATAAAATCTAAAATGATTATGTACATCTAAACTATTCTTTTTAGATTACCACTGTGAGAATCTCAGAATTCAATTCTGGCGTGCTTGTGTTCAAATATTTTTTTTAAGTATGCACTTTTGACATATTTTGGGGTTATTTGCCTTTTTAAGAGCCATTTTGGTAAAGACTTGTTAAAACACAATCTAGAACTTAAACTGTAATAGGTATTTCATGTGGCACTCCAAAAACAGACAACAGTCTTTCCATGAGAAATCTGATCAACTTGAAAAAATCCTAAACAACCATCCTAGGCATTTCAGAGTTGTGGTGAAAAAAAAAATATATATACACACACATACACACATGTCCCTGCAGAGCAATAAAGAACTGCAAACCAGTAGTGATTTACTTACTTAATTAAGTATAAAATACTACTCTAACAACCATTTAACTATAAACAACTGAAGGACCTTATTGCTTTAATCAACAGTAAGACGTGCCCCTCGACACTCCATTAGGGAATATTAGTTTGCCCTGGGAGTTAAGAAGAGCTTTAAAATGTTTTATTTCTGTGTCTAGTGAGTGTAATCTCTCTGGTAAATCCACACATTTAGCAGTGCAGAGTTCTACAACCTCCTGTACCACAAGCAGGAGTGATCACGTTTTCTATTTGCACTTTGTAGTCCTGCGTGCAGCTGAGTAAGGCAAGTTCAGTGTAGGTGTAAATTGCTGCTGGTGGAGTATGTAAGAATTCTGTTTGGCCAAATGTCTATGTTTATTTTGGCCTAGGCAGGGAAGATTACATATCATGAAAAGCAGCATGAAAACACATGCAGAGCATTTCTGTCTTGTGCAAGGTGTTTCTAGTTACGCCACTAGGAAGCCTCTTACTTCACTATTCCAGGCTCTATTTGAACAACTAATTGGGAAAGACCCACACTGGTCTAAGTCAAATTATTTTTTGCATGACACGCAATGCAATGCCAGTTGCTGTTCTTTTTACTACAAACTTAAGACTCCAGCATTCAAGGTAACCACATCCCATTTTTATAGTTTTCACACTTGTGTGAAAAAGACTTAAAGCACATTTCAAATAAAATTTGTTTCCTCTGTCAGAAAGTAACAGACACCTGCATCATCACATTGAACAGGATTCAGCAAAACTTAAGTTACTTCTGACTGACTTCTGTTAATCAGAAAGAGATACCAAAATATCAGTAAAGAAAATTAGTTTTGTCTTCCACTCTGCAAAATCAAGTTTAAGATCTACTGAATTTTTTATTAACAAGACAAAATATGAAAGAAAATGCAAAATCAGAAAAATTAGGCTCCATTTGAGGTAGATAAGACATTTACGTATTTTCCTCATTTATTGTTACTGTTAGTTTCAGATCACCAGTGCAAACTGCTATGAAACATCTTACTCATTGATCAGACTTTTTTCCTTATTTGCTGAAAAAACACATTTTTGATTTCTAGTTTGTATTTGGGTCCTGTAGTATAAAGTACCTTTGTCTTACCAATGCTAAATATATAATTTCCTTCTACTCATTTCCATTTCCTCCTCAGTTGGTACGAATTGGTATGATATTGGTACGAATTGGTAGGGAAAACCATTCCTTCAGTGTTGCACAAATCCTCAGTGCCAAGCAAGCTACCACCTGGTAGCTCCAGGAAAGGCTCTGTAACTCTCTAGCCTGTATCTGGTTCTGATTTGTTTTTCCAAGATTCTTTCACTCGCAAGATCTTGAATGTCTTGTAGCTTTTAACATTTGAGTCTTCAACAGACTGAAGCACTCCAGACACAGAGATGATAAGCTTGAGTGGGAATTTAAAATTTCAGTTTTTGATGAACTCTTTCTTATGGCAGACAAGTAATGCCAGTGCGTGTTATTCAGAACTAAGCCATAGCTTCTCAGAAATACCAGGAAAACTGCTTTCCAATATGAAGAAGTGGGACAGATTTGGAAAACTCTGGAGTCTGACTAGATCTATACTGCTGCTGCTGAAGGGAGAATCAGACCAGCCCACAGCTGCTAATGGTGATGGATGTATAACCCTTTCTGTCCCAGCAGCAGCACACAATCTGACCCTTGCTCAGAAGCAGCAGCTATTTTTGACTTTCCAGGGTTCCAGAGCAGGGAGGCAGTCTACAACTCAGATTGGCTCACAATTTTTGCCCAATTAGTTATTGAAAATAGCTCACATTTTATTTCCCAAGGAGACTTACTTGAACATGAGTTCTACCACTACAGCATTTTAATGGCACAGGACAATTTAATAAAAAAAATTATTATTATTAAAGTGCTTCTATTGTTCATTTGAAAGCAACTACTAGGGACCTGCAGGGGCTAGATTTAATTAATAATCAGTTTTCTGCTTGGAAGCTCTTTCTGAATGCTGCTTTTTATAATCATGAAACCTAAAATGCATTTATGGACATAAATTTCTGAAGACCATACACAGTTATATAACATTATGTGGATGTAATTTTCCATATGATCATTACTGACAAGATATGCCTCTTATATAAGAGGAAAATTGTGGCTACATTTAAAAATTTCAGGCAATTTATTTAATTAATCCCTATTTATTTTTCCTTTCTCAAATGCATTAGTACACATCTGACAGAACACAGGTTTCACACTCTCATCTCATTGATAATTTTGGGTAAATCCAAGCTGTAGAAGAACCTTCAGAAACAGGAGAGATACGCCCCCGAATGGCTGCATATGGAAGACCATTGTCCACAGAGAGAGAGAGATTTATTGCTCTATCAAGTTGGCAATAAAGCTACTGCTGTTCAATGCAATGAGAACAGTGGCCAAATTTTCCTTGTCAGAAGGGCCACTCTAAAAAGCATGAGAGAAGCTATGACCTGTTCAGATTACAGAACACAAGCTGTTTCTCCTACATACATGCTCCAAAACCGTGCAAGTGAAAGCCCTCTATAAAAGGACAGCTAGTTATAAGCCAGTGCAGAAAGCTAAGACTTGTGCTAACAAGAAACACAAAACTACTGAAGGAGCTGGTGTATGTGGCTTTTCCTTTCTATGGATATCCAGATTAAGCACTACTTAATACCATCAATAAGAAGTTAGATACATACTCATACATATTTCTGTTCCTGAACATTCCAGTAGTTTAACAGAGCACTGCATTTTCCCCTTCTTCCGCTGCATTAAACTAAATCATATATAGAGGAAAGTAATTCTTAGAATTTCCCAAGCTGTAAATTTCCACCTACCAGATACCTGGTGTCCAACTGTGTTAATGAGGTCAGCTGAGATTCTCATTTGAGAGATTTCACTAATATGAAAAAGGCCTGGACAACCAGGCACTTTAAATAATGCAAAAATTCATGCAATTTTTACTAAGTGTTAAACAGTCTATTACCTTTCTAGTAGATGGATAGATAAGATACACACCAGAAAAGTAGTATTCCATTAATTTCATAGTATCATAGAATAACCTGAGTGGAAGGAACCCACTAGGGTCATCAAAGTCCAACTCCTGGCTCTGCACAGGACAGGCCCAAGAATCACACCATGTGCCCAAGGGTGTTGTCCAAACTTCTTGAACTCAGACAAGGCTTGGTGCTGTGACCACTTCTCTGGGAAGCCTGTTTCAGTGGCCAATCACCCTTTGAGTGAAGAACCTTTTCCAGCCTAAACCTCCCCTGACTCAGCCTCATGCCATTCCCTCAGGTCCTGTCACTGTCATCAGAGAAAAGAGATCACTTCCTCCTGAGGAAGTTGTAGATGGGTATTTGCATCAGCCCAGCTGTTCCAGTGGCACAAACAGTGGCTAGACAAGGCAAAAGACAAGAATGGGTCACTATCTTACAATTCTGAACACTTGATTCTAGCCTGATTGGTAATAACTCATGGGAAGAGTGTGCTTCATTACCATCTGAATAAACTCTACATAGTTATAGTCCTAGGAAATTGAATACTTAGCGAAAGAACCTGAAAATAGAATGAAAAAGTAAGTTATAATGAATTAATCCCTTCTGCAAACTTAGGCTCTCACAGAAGTTGCACATGAACTGTGTATTCTGAGTGCATTGTTTTATACACCAGAAGTATCACTGTGGCCTCAACTACCCTACCTCTAAGTTCTCTTTAAACTTCTCAGACGAAAAGTTATTTTAACAGTGCTCCACCCTCCACAGTAAAATATTTTCCAATCTCTTCGTGTAAATGGATCAGTTATAGCTAATAAGATAGTTTGCCAAGACAGAATATGAACAAGGACCATGATCTAACCCAGACTCCTAAGAAGCAGTGTAAATAATAAGTACCAAAGAGTACTTTCTAGTCTAAATCCAACTAGAAGTAGCAGTGCAGGACAGAAAAACCTGCTCTGAGGAGACTCAATTATCAAGAGAAAAGCATAAGCAGAGTACCTATGGATTGCTTTCAGATTTTGGAAACTGTGAAATCATACCAATCTAGGCAGTTCCATTAAGAAAATGATTTCAGCATGCAGAACTTTATGACACCCAAGACAGAAAGCCAATGGTGATGAAAAGAAGCTGCTTGTACACATGATGAATTAACAAAGTGAGCAGCATTCAAACAAGACAAATGTGGACTCTGTATTCATTAGCATTTACATACAGAAAGAAAACAAACCTGTGCACTTGTACTAATAAACAAATCTTTTAGTTGACTAACTTTCCGTAACTGCAAAGGTTGTTATTTTCTGCACTACTTTAGTTTTCTGGAATGGTAAGACATGCTGCAAGTCTTCAGAAGGCTTACTTTGCCATGCAGTATACTTGGGGAACAGTGAAAAACAAAACCATTATGTTTCATCCTTGACCTTACAGTTCTAAGTATATATAAGTATATCCTTGTTGTGACAGGTAAAAAATTCAGTAGAAAAACACTAGTGGCATTCGTGACTAGTCACAGCAATGCATTTTCCCCACCAGCTCCACGTTCTCTTTGTCACTAGGTATGAAGTGCAGCACAAAGGTTGAAGGAGTAGTTAATAAGATTTCTTAAATGTAGTATCAAAAAATCAAGTTAGGAAACTTCTATTTAGATTACAGAACATGTTTTTCTATACAGAATTCAAGCTCTTTTCAGAACACTGAGTATGGCAAAAAATCTGTTAAAGAATCCTAAAGGTCTATGAAAGAAGTTGGCTTCATCTTTTGAATTTTTTGAGTTACAGGCTTGTTACAATTTAATGGATTGTTATTTAGGTTAAAACATTACTAAGTCTTAAAGGCAGGGATGAAAACACATTGCACTCATGCAGCAAACATAATTATTTTTATTTGTAACTGCATTTTATGACATTGTGGCAAAATACTTTAGTACAGCCTACCTTGCTACTGTCTTCAATATATACCAAAAGGAAGAATAAAAGACAAGATGAAAACCTCAGACACAAGCTACTAGAAGCCGACCCATGTTCTCAAGGATCTATTTTTTGCCTTTTTACTCTTCCATTTACAGACAGGTTTCCAATAATGACATACAATACTGAACTAGAAAAACATTGATCTGGACACACACAGTAGTTCTTAACTAAGACCATTTAAGAGTCTCTATCAAATGCAGGAAGTCAGCAAAATAATATTTTATTATTTTTTCACTTCTTTAGTGGTGTTTCTGTAATAAGGTAAGCAAATACATAAGTGAACCTAACTCTTTTTTTCTTACTCTGTTCACTGTTGTCTTCATAATACCCTATCATAAAGTGTCATTTATATTGGAAAATGTCATCCAAGAAAGCAAACATTTCATAGAGCTCATAGTTCCCTAGGGGAAGCAGACATAGCAACTGAAAATTAATTTATCCACAATTTCTGCTGAATAACCGTTTCCCCTTCTCCAACCAACCCAGAGGGATCTGGTCCTAGGAAACACTGAAAACAGCAGGTAACACCAAGCACTGGTAGAAAGGGTAAACCACATATCTGAGTTCCCACCCACTGGCAATTACTGTGTTCCGTTTACAAGAATGGAGATATTAAGAATGACTATCCAGTTTAAAGAAGTGGTCCATGTTCTTAACTCATTTCAACACCACCTCTGTAAAAAAGGGAACAAAGAAGGTGGATAAATACGTAGATTCAAAAGATACTGAGTTTGGGTATCTCTACAGGCTATTCTTTTGTTGTTTTGTATTTGTCAAATTCTTGGGATTGTAGAATGAACTAAACTTACCTGAAAGCAGAAAGGAAACCCAAAACCTTTTCTGACATAATCCTTTGAAATACTGTCGAGTTAATTTAAGGATTCTATTTGCAAGCAGTGTATAATAAAGAGAGGAAGTGAAAAGAGTTACAAATAAGCTGATGGATTTTTTCAGCTAAGGAATACATCAGTGTTTCAAACTTCCCTATGGAATGCCCAGCTCTGTCCTGATTACATACTTGGAACTAGTGCCAAACCTGCTCACAAACCCCGCCTTTCTTCCAAACCCACTACAACTCATAACATGGTTTTTGGCAATCTACAAAGCCTTCTCATTGCATTTCTTACGGCTATATTTTTTAACAAAAAATGAATTAGCCCACAATAAGAATCACAACATTTTGCAATGAATAGCTTTTACTGTCAAAAGGACAAACTGCAGTGTTCCCCAAGAGAAAGGTTTTATAAATTACAGTATTTGGCAGGTTTCTGTTAGCTTAATACCCCACCTGCTGGCTGACGACTAAATTACATTGGTGACACTTTCCAAAGAAGTCACACGCCTATTATTCTGCCACCAGTAGGTAGCTGTATGCTGTCATGGCAACTGGTACCATTCTGCGTACAAGATGGACTGCACAGCTGGGTCCACCACAGTGTGAAGATTAACAGGCAGAAATAGAACCGACATGGTTATAAACCAGACATAAGCCAGACAGATCACAGTGAAGTATTACAAAGCATAATGTGAACAAGAAATAATACAAAAACAGTGAACTCCTCATGTATCTTTAGCTTGTAAGGATTGCTACACCTTCATCTGCAGCCAGCTCAGTCACCATACTGATCTATGTTATATTCAGGCATAGTTTCTCAAAAATGGATCAAATAGTCTAGGACCAAAGGCCAAAGTCAATTCTTAAAATGTAAAAATATTTCATTCTCATTTATTTGAGAATGCACTTTGAAAGTGCAGTTTTAAAGCATGAATACAGTCTACTGCTCACTTTTTTTACCAAACCCCCCCTTGCCTGGAGGAGCTCTTGCTTGCAATTAGTGCCAGCCTGACTTTAAGGCCTGCTTATGAGTTTGAAAAAGCATGATTAAGAGCCCTTTCAGAACATGACGTGCTTCAATTCCCCACCAAGCTAGGGGAAATGGAAATGAACATGAAATGTTTCTGCAGTGGCCCTGAATTTACAAAGGAACATAGATGTTCTTTCCCTGGACACAGAAGGACTTGCTAAAGTGTCAGTTCCAGGATTATTTTTTATTTCAGTCTACTGACTCACCAGGAGCTCAAGGCACCTGAACCTCTTACAGGTGTTTCTTCATGGAATCAACTGCCTAAAAGGCTGTTTTTAAAAGCTGAAGAGATATAGTCAAGTTACATATAGCATGGGAAGTTTAAAAAAAATCCTTTTCCAGGCTTTCTTCAGCCCAGCAGCCACATTTAGTACTGTCTCAGTGCAAAAAGCAGGCTTTGGTGTGAGCTGTGACACACCTAGAGCCTGGCATTCTGAGGTGCTGTGCACCTTTCTGAGTTCAGGAAACCACAGCAGAACAAAGCTCATCAGCCCAGATTTCACAATCTACAGGCAACGCAGCACTAAAATATGATTCTGGAAACTTCATCATTATTGATAATTTTTATCTTACTTTGAAAAATCTACATTTAAAACCTGTTAACACAATTACACTTTTAATTAATGAAACTATCACAGACCCCCTAAGAAAACAAGTAATTTCAGAGTCTGTCTTTCCTAAGTCAGGGAATAACCAATGCAACGGTGAAAGAAGCACAACTGATAATTTAGTTTTTATGAATACTGTAACAAATAGACCACACAATTATTTCACTGTCAAAAAATACATGGAATCCAGCATTTACAGAAGTGTCTTACCAATAAAGATCTGTGTGTAGTTACTTTTCTTCACAATGGCTAGCATGAGGATGTTTTGGTTTTGTGCTGAACAGCATGCTGGTAATACAGAGATGTTATTGCCGAGCAGTGCTTACACTGAGCAAGCCATGTCTGCTTCTTGTACTGCCATGCTAGCGAAGAGACTGAGTGTGCACAGGAAACTGGAAGGAGACACAGTGGGGACATGTGGTCCCAACTGACCAAAGGGATGGTCCAGACCACAAGACTTCATGCTGAGTCTATAAAGTGGGGTGAAAGAGACATGGGGAACATTTGGAGCGATAGCATTTGTCTTTCCTAGCCACTGTTACATGCGATGGGCCCCTGTTGGCCTGGAAATAGCTGAACAGCTGCCTGCTCATGGGAAGAAGTGAATTAATTCCTTGTTCTGCTTTGCCTGTGTGTCAGGTTTTTCCTTTTTCTACTACAAAGGCCTTTATTTCAACCCACAAGTTTTCTAGCTACCATCTAATAATTATCTCCCTGATCCCACTGGAGAGCAAGCAGCCGTGTAATACTTTGTTGCTAGCTGGGGTTAAACCACAAGCCATCATTGCAACGCTTTTCTCTAGAAGAGATTCAGTAAATAGGTTGCTTTATATATAAAGAGCTCTACTCTAGTGAAAGTAAAATCAGGAGTACCAAGCAAGCAGCCTCAGTTAACATTCCTAACAATTAGCGCTGTATTGGTAATTTTTATCTGCACAAGTCAAGCATCTAACAAAAAGGAAAATACCTACTTTGGGGGGTGTCCCATCTTTTACCCCCACCCCCCCTGCCCCAATATTCTAGGCAAATCAATTCTGCACAAATGCTCAAAATAAATGTAATAAACAGTGTTAGGGGAAATCTCATTCACACTATAAGCTTTTTGTCTATATGCTGTAAGCACATACCTTGATCAGCGATGTTTTCAGTGCAATTGCTCTTTGGCATTTCATATCTACAGCCAGAGTCTGTTAATGTAGGCCTGGATGTGAGAGCCCTCTGATGGCTGTAATGAAAACATCACCTACAGCAGACTTGAAACCTACCTGAAAATCACATGTGAGCTGCTCAGTTCCATGAGGCACTGTAAAACAAGCTGTTTTCCCCCAGTAAGTTAAGAGGCTACCTTCAGATCTCCAACAGTTGTTCTTGGGGTACTCAGCACCCTGACTTTAGTAAACTTTTGCAGAGCTTTTGATAGTTCTCCCGTGCATTCTCCTGGGCAAACCAGCTGCTCATGGCTTGGAGAAGTGGATGCTTTGCTAGGTAAAAATCTTCAAGATTACCAGGCCCAGAGAATAGTGGCAAACAGGAGTTGCACCTAGATGGTCACTAACGAGGCTCCCAAGGACTCGGTATTCAGACCAATCCTGTTTAGTGTCTTTATCAATGATCTGGACAAGATCAAGTGTACAGTCCCTGGGTTGTGGCACACATGAATTTGGGCAGGAGTGTTAATCTGCAGGACAACAGGAAGGAGATCTGCAGAAGGTCCTGGACAGGCTAGATTGATGAGCCAATTTTAGGAGACTCAACAAGGCCAACAGGCTTGGTGAAGTGTCTGAAAAACTGCTGGCAGAAAAGGACCACCTGGGCAAGCCCTGGTGCTGGTCACCTATACCCCAAGATGCCCCTGGGGTTCAGAGCCACAGAGCCTACAGCTGCATGGGCACTGCGCTGAACAAGACACACCAATGGGTGAGTTGGGTTACCCATAAGGATATCAGGTGGGACCACAGAGAGCTGCAACCTCTGCAGCTGAGCCCCATTAGCAATCACAATCCCTTCTTAAAGAGAATCCTAAGTCACTCCCACCATCTACTGCACTTCATTGAGTTTCTTCACTTTGACATTCAGGGCACTGGGCAGAAACCACATTGCATCAACACCCACCACAGACCTTCATAATGCTTTGTTTTAATTAAACAGTCAGATTCCCCTGGTCCACAGCAGTCCCAAAACAGCTGCTAGGCCCTGACTGAGACAGGGCTCCCTGAACATGAGCCTGCAGTGCTCCCAGGTGGCCAACTGCATCCTGGCTTGTATCACAAAATATGACAGCCAGACACAGGAAGCAATTGCCTCCCTGTATTGGACTCTGGTAGGGCCACATCTTGAATATTGTGTTCTTTTGGACCCCTCACTGAAAGAAAAATGAAGCATCACAGCATGTCCAGAGAAGGGCAACAAAGCTAGTGAAGAGTCTAAAGCACAAATCTGATGAGGAACAGCTGAAGGAGCTGGGCTGTCTAGCCCTGAGAAAAGGAGGTTTGGAGAAGACCTTGTCACTCAACACAAGAAGCTGGGGGTCTGCCTCTTCTCCCAGGTAACAAGTTACAGGACTAGAGAAAGGACATCAGATTTTGCCAAGGGAAGTTCACCTTTGATATTCAATAGAAATTTCTTCACAAAGAAGAGATGTCAAGTGTTGGAACAGGCTGCCCAAAAAAGTGGTGCAGTCACTATTCTTAGAGGTATTGAGAGAACGTGGCACTTAGGGAGACTGTTGTTGGACTCAGCAGTGTTAGGTTTACAGACTGGACTCAATGATCTCAAAACATCCTTTCCAACCTAAATGATTCTCATTTAGCGTATGGCCTCTGACCAATTAATATTCTATTCCCTGCCTCACTGTCCTCCTAAAAGCTAGAAATTGAAGTGTGTGTGCTCAGAACACATTTCTACATGATTACTTCACCATATGTATGTAGAATCCTCTTTACATGTCTTATGAAAGGCATCATTTATCTTTTTGTGATATACAGGAGCCATTAATCCCATTTTAATACAGTAACTGCTTCCTTACACTTAGGAATAATAAAATCAGCTTATGCTGAGAATTGGATGGCTGTGCAACTCAGCAGAACATGACCCTGTTAACTGCTACAGGCCAAAACACTGGTTTGTTTGTCCCTTTCCCCCCAAGGGAAGCAATTCTGCCACTCTGGTGAAACTCTGGTGAAGCTTGGAGTACTGCATTGATCTGGAGTACTGAACACAGGAAAGACATGGCCCTGTTGGAGCAGGTCCAGAGACGGGCCATAAAGATGATCAGAGGGCTGGAGCAGCTCTCCTATGAAGACAGGCAGAGCATGCTAGGATTGCTCACCCCATAAAGGAGAAGGCTCCAGGGAGACATTAATGGGGCCTTCCAACACTAAAGGGAACCTGTAAGATTGAGACATTTTAGTAGGGCAAGTTGTAATAGAAAGAGTAATGCTTTTAAACTAAGATGGCAGATTTATACCAGGCAGAATGAAGATATTTTCTTCCATGAGGTCTATGAGACACCAGAACAGGTTGCCTAGGAGTGGTGATGTCCCATCCCTGGGAACATTTATGGTGAGAGTGAAGAGAGGGCTCTGAATTACTTGACCTAGTTGGATATATCCCCGCTCATTGCAGAAGGGTTCACTAGATGACCTTTAGAGGTTTCATCCAACCCAAGCCATCCCATGAAATGAACAGTGAATTACTTTACAGTTCTAAACACATATTCTTTCCCAGGAAAAGGAGACAACCTTTATTTAAATTGGTGGCTTTAGTCCTAAATTGTTCTAGGAAGACTTTACAAGAAGTTTAAAAGTTCATTGAACATTCTTTCATAGAGAAGCACAAAATAATGGGGGAAAAGAGATTTGGTTAGGTTTGTTCTAGACAAAATGGGCATCACACAGCAGAACATTATGATTTTAAATTTAAGACAGCCTAAAAAGATTAAATCCAGAATGATCCTGGATGGGGATGAGGAAAGACTCCTTGACAGAATCATAGAGCAGTTTGGGTTGGAAAGGCTCTTTTAAGGTCATCTAGTATGCACACCAAGTAGTTCAAACAATACTCTGAAATTTGGACACCTGCTTACAGGAAAAGGTAAACAGAAGCTTAAAGGGCATCACACACCCTGAGAGGGACTACTGCTGACACACAGTACTGTCTTATAAGCAATACTTCTAATATCCCACTACATCAGCAATACATTAGCTACTGCATGCATCTTTATTTGACTACGTATTTAGAAATGTTGAGATAATTAAAATCTGAAAAAGTATCCATACAGTAATTGCTTTTGGGCTAGCAGCATCAATATTCTACAGCAACATGTTTTAAAATATAAATCCTGCCCTCATTCTGTACTTTCTACAGTCTCACAACCTTAAGGTGAAGGAGTAGAAAACCCTTTTTCATGTTTGTCTTGAGCACCCACTACACAAGGTTCACACTACGGGGGGAAAAAAAACCACCTGAATACCCAAAACAAAAACCCCCACCAAATACAAAATCCCCAGAAACAAAGAAAGAAACCCTTTATACTTATTCACCAAAGCTGAAGCTTGAAGAGTCACTGGAACAACACAAAAGCCTTTTTAAACTCAGCTGGGGCCTTTTTCTTTAAAAGAAGTTAAAGTATGAGTTTTGTCTCCCAAGCTTCAGCCCAAATTTTAGAGCAGAAACAAAGCAAGAAATAAGAATCCATCTGGGTTGTAAAGCTACTTAAGGATTTTTGAGATGCATATTCTGCCTGAAGAAACCTCAATTTTCTTAATAGCTTGGGATCACTTTTTTTTTTTTTTTAACTTTCTCAGCAACATTAGAAGTGGCAGACATTAAAGCTCTTAAATTATACATCTCTTCTAAAATACTGGTCTAGAAAATCATTCCTGCAAGGAATATAGAGAGTAGATCTGTTAGCAGACTTCAAAAATCTCTTTCAGAAAGGCATACAAAAGAAAACCCTGTGAAATACAAAAAATGCGCTTTTGTTTCTTTGCAGCAATAAAGGATCACATCACTTTCAGATTAAAATAGTTTAGCACACAAATACCTAGAAAGAAAAAATATTTCCATTTTGACCGTGTCTGTGCCAGACAATCATTCTAATGGAGATCCAAGAATACCATCTGTCTGGCTGTCTCATTCCAAGAATAATTCTGTCAGGTGGCAAAGTATGTAAAAAGATATGAAAAGGCCAGCAAACAGCAAACTGGGGTAGTTCAGGCAAGAAGTAAAACAAACCAAGTGTCATAGCTCTAGAATAGCAATTAAATGCAAGTATTGTATTTTTCTATCTTGTCTAAGCAATTAGTTTCTTTTGACAAAGAGCTGTCTTTAAATATTTAAAGTAAAACCAAAGCTTTTTTTTGAGTCTCTCACAGAATGTACATACTGTGTGCAAGCAAATGCAGATGCACAAGGACTGACTACTGACTGCTAGTTCACAGTTAACATGGTCCACTTGATTTGAGAATACAAGGGGTACAAATTTGCAAAATGCTCCAACTATGCACAGATTTTGGAAATGCCTTCAATCACAGCAGTATTAAAGAGATGTTTCAATTTTCTGAATGCAACAGAAAAGAGATGTACTTATTGGTTTTGTGTTATGCTTTATGTTACATGCTACAGGGTGCTTTAAAAGAACACTAAAAATGCATGGGTTGTTCTACAGGTAAGCAGCTAGCAGAACCAGCACAACATGATCTAATGGAAGAAAAAATAAATTATATTCATAAGGCCTTGGCTGTTCCCCTGTGATAAAACCTCTCAGCATTCTTGTAAGACTCTAGTACCATTTCAAGTGCACTGTACAATCAACTTATGCACAGGATCATGTGGTGAGCAACACTTGGTCAAATAAACAGAAAACGTGTACTCTATATAGGTATCTTCTGGTTTAATCTCTTCTTTTGGTGGTGGGACTCTTCAATGAGACAGCTATGCATAGGGCCCTTTGTATTTTCTAAGAGATACAGCAGAAAGCCTCAGGTAAGGTCTGGGGCAACCAAGCCAACCTAAATCAAGCCCAAAAAAATCTGCATTTGCGAAGGAACAACTACCTTTTATCAATAAACTGACATCACAGCTCTCAAAGCACATGCAGGCTGTTTAGATACTGAAAGTTGGAAAGGACACGGTCCTCATTCAATACCAGAAAAACCCTTACAAAAAAAAGCTGCTAACACAGAAGTTAAGCACAATCAAGCCACTATCTTTAAAACAGTCTGAAAAAAACCATGGCAAATCTGTATCATGGGAACACTTAATACCATCTTCAGTAACACGAAGAATGAGTAGAGAAACTGGTATGGGCTTTGCTTTTTCCAGGTTAATTTATGCTATCAGAACATTGGTACAAAGCTGCATAAAGTGGCTCAAAAAAAAAAATCATCATCGTTCTCCCCACCTTCCTTCATTAAATGTTCATCCAGAACGCTCCCGAGGAGCAATCCTTGGACATTTGCTCTAGCCATATTCCCTTACATATCCAGTTCCCTTCTACATATTTCACCAAACATGTATTTCTGGCCAAGTCTTTGCCTAGCCATTAAACTTTCAGGAAATTTGAAGCTGAACATGCAGTCCTAAATAGCCTCAAATATACATCCTTAACAAGACAGGCATAGTTTTTCTTTTATTGTCTGGAGAGATTGAGGTGCTTGAGTAGAAGGAAAAAAAGCAAGCTACGACCCAGCACATAAAAAGACATTCTCTCTTCTCAATTCTACTCTTTTGAAGCTTCAGCTAGTATCTACATAAAATGAAGGTTTGTTACTATAGATTTATAGTGGAAATTTCACAGAGTAGTACATTTTTAGTGGCTTTAACAAGTTATTATTTAGATTTGTTACACCAGAAATTTAGGAAACCAAGGCAAAGTAAAAATTTATTTCACTGTTTCACAATACACACCTAAAATCTACATGATTATTAAAACAGTCATACACATTCTTTGATTAACAGTTTGCATCACATAACAAAGGTTTATATAAGTGCAGTATTTTCTCAGAAGTTTAAAATACAGGTATTGCTAAGATTTTTCAAGTAAAAAACCTTGTATTGGCTGACTGAGTGTCCAATACAGATAACATTCTTGCATTTTAAGTTACATACAGGAATTTTAGGATTCTCTTCATTACTTACCCAAAAATAATAGTGATGCTCAAGACTGCAGGTACATAGACTGTCATCAATGAACATAATCACATTGATTATGTCGTCTAAAGGCAAGCAGAACTTACAGGGCTTCAGCTCAGTTACAACTTATCTTCTTTTGCACTGATTTAAAAGCTCAGTCTTAAAATGCATTCGCTTGGGCAAATAATTACTTCCATTTTTAAACTGCAGGAGTTAACTGGTCAATATGAGGCAAATTTTAGTTAATGAAAAACTATGTGTTAACAAAAAACAACGTGTAATATGCAAACTGTACCTTAAAGCTCAGAGAAAAATCCACATAAAGGAAACATATAAACTCTCTAACATTCCAGTCAGTTATCAGGGGAAGCACACAAACAGTAACACTGAAGTTTGTCAACTCTTACAACTTCAACTTCAAACTACTCAAGCAACAACAACAGTATCAAAAACAGGTAGAACATGAGTACAAACATAACTTGAAGTAACTTTGAGAAATGTTACATTCTGTATTGCTAATTGAACTGTAGTACCATCTGTACTGCTAAATTGAACTGTAGTACCATCAAGTTAATTAATTTAGATTCTTTGAAGTCTTTGCTGATCAAATGGCTTTGTGTACTGTCTTTCCTTTTCTGAAGTGGTATGTCTTACCCTCCTGGGATGGGATAGAAGAGAGGACAACAAAATAAAATTCAATTAATCAGAATAAAGCAACCAAAGTTTCATGAAAACTATCTCCAGATACCCTGTACTCTATTCACCCCTCTCCAAAACTGAGAAAACACAGCTTCTGCATTCCCGTTTCAGAGTACACCTGTCTAGTTCACATCTGTTATTTTACAAAAAGGAAGCAAGGTCTTAGAAATGAATAATCTGAAATTAATACATGGCTTGGAATGTAATCAGAGATTACAAATCTACAAAGACTGAACACATACAGCAAAAAAAAAAAAAAATGACAACCAGCTACCAACCTGGACTACGATTTATTAGTTAAAGCAGAGACAAAGCATAACTGGCCAGCATCCACAGTAGCTACCTCACTATACAGACTATCAAGGCTTAAACTCAACATCCTCTGTCCAAACTAGGGTGTAATCTACTATTTTCAGCCATGTCACTGAGAAATTACTAGCCAGACTTATGCTCTAATTGTTCATTAGTTGACAGTTCAGCATTTTTATGCTGTCCTGATTAAATCCACTGAATCCAATTTCAGCACTTCTTTCCACCATTAAGCAACTGAGAGCCAAACCCACACATCTCAGAGCATGTACAAGGAAGAAAAAATTCAAGTGGCATTCACAGATATGAATTGCTTCATCTTTATGGTATCCTGTAGGTAACACACTGAAGGTCAGCTATGTTTCAGGGATATAATTTTTTATTTTCACTACATACCTTTACATTGTTGTCTTGTGATACAAAGTCATTTGTCAGCTGGTTCTCAGGATTAGACAGACAGGATAATACTGTTTGCATGCCCCTGTCCACAGACTTCTGAAATACAGTTATAGGTGCATATATAGTTATAGGTTATTTTCTTAGTTAGGGCATTACTAGCTGGCAATGCCAGTGTGTCACAGGGTTTACTTGGAAATCAGGATTCCTCAATTGCCTTGTGTTCCCTGAGATACTTGTAATTTTTTTGTCCTCCCCAATCTTTTAAAATTACTAACTCATCCCCCTTCAGTGTTACAGCATAACAATTCTAATCAGTGACATGCCAGTTCTCTTGTGGATGAGGCTGACAGCTGAAAAATGAAATTTCTCCTTTAGAAAACTGAATTCAGAGCAAACTGTTCACTAAATTGGGGCCATCTTCCACAAAACAGTGAGAAAGGGAGAAAGTTACCAACTCAAATATTTGAAGCTTAAAATAAATCTACCTAAGACAGCAGGCAGTGCTATTGAATCTGCTTTTTTAGTATCTGTAATTTCCCCTGGAATTTCCATAGATTAGGCAAAGTCTTGTCAGTAGACTTGATCAGGTAGAACACACTTTAGCCAGCCCTCAGCACTGCAAACAAGCACTAACAATTTCAAGGAAATGTGAGACTTCTGAAGTTGTACACAGAAATCAGATACGTAGGACTTAACAACAGGCTGAAAGGAGCAACCATAACCTTGATTTCTAGGATATCTGTCCAAGACTCTTGACAAAGCTACATAACCCTCATGTGCAAATTTCTGGGAATGGCATTTATGATTAAAGAACATTAAAGTTTTGAGAAAGCACTTACTTTTTGTGGGCTGCTAGGCAACTGCGTGGGCTCTGGAACAGCACATTCCATCTGTATAAATCCTGGATCCTCAGAGCCATGATAGTTCACTGAAGTATACACCTATAGAGTTTTTAAGTATTACAATGTTTCAGTAACACTGGAAAAACATGCAGTTATGGTGTCACTGATCCTCATCTATTTGTAAACTGTGCCAACTTTATCTTTACAGTTTTGGTAAGTTTCATAAGTAGGAGAAATACTGTATCATGATCTGTTTTACTAAGACAGTTAAGAATGATACTTAAAGTTGCTTAACTGAGATAGTTCTAGAACAGTTGTCTGCCCCTACAATCAAGCTGTTAACATTTAACAAGGAAACCCCCATGTACGCCTACTCTTAAAAATATTTTGGCCTGCTACCATTGAATTGTAAAGTGATACACTATGGCTGTATCACATTCATGGATGTTACTAAAAAAACTATTTCAAGCCAATAGTGTAATCAGTACTTCAATGACTTCTGACAGCTTTCAGAAAAAGAATGCCATTGACAAGAAAATTATATATTACAGCTTTTAAACACTTAATCAAAACTGAAGTCCATAAATATACCTAATTATACAAAAACACCCAGAGGGCACGTTTAAATTCTGACATTGTAAACAAATACAGAGTATTTTTTCCCCTTTCTCACAGGCATTACTCGCATTAAGTCACAGAAAACAAGTAATTTTTTTAGAAGCCAGCAGCACCATCTACAGTTTGTAGCAGCCTGGGAAAATTTTTAAAACCTACTAGGAGGAACCAAAAAATTCATGAGTATTTGCAAAGAACATGGAGACTTTAAACTTTAAAAAATTCTACATCAGGTCAACTTATTTTTCCTTCAACTTTTCCTAAAAAACCAACACCATTTTATTTAAAATTCCAGTGTTCTGTGACTAGAACATGTAGTTCTAGTGCCAAAAGCAGACAGATCTGTTCCACCAGGTAACTCAAAAAAGCACATCAGTAGAAATTCTGAACAACTACATACTCTTATCAGCAATTACAGATTTTTGTAGACCAGATTACACAGATCCAGACAACAAAGACTTTTTTTTAAGTATCAAGCTGTAAAAACAATGTGCTAATTAAGAAGATAGTTTCAGAAGCTTAACTTTGTAGACTTACCGGAGCTGGAGGTATTACGTAATTCCTTGGCTCTCCAGCAAGCCACTGTGGTTGAGCCTTAAACAAAAATTGGACAAGAACCACCTTTTACTCAATTTCCAACACAGACAAGTAACTGCTCTGTAGAAGCCACTGTTTATAGGATGTTTCACAAAACAATTAGTTAATACATAGTCTCACATCCAGCAAGATACCTTATTTTATTCAACTATCACCTTCTCACTCCAAGTTAAAGAAAAATTTAAAATATTTCTAAGTATTAGGAAATAAGGGAAACCAAATACCTACATTGAAAAAAAATCTCAAGCCTCTAGCTGCTTCCGGTTACTCCTAGTTTAACATCGGTAACAGGACTTAGCCACACACTTCACTTGTGAGTTCAAACTACACTATCAGCTAAGCACCTTCTCTGACATTTTTTAGTGCAAGAGCACATCCCCTCCCCTCTATATTCATCAAACATTGTATCATCTGATAAGATTCTGATTCCAAGTACCTAACATCCCACACTACAGCATGTACAAATGCAAAGTACTCCCACAAGTGCTACCAATTCACGCACTTTTTTCTAATTTGAAAGTTGTTTAATCACAGTATATTTAAGAAAAAAAAATGAAACTATAAAAAGAAAAGAGTATGCAAAGTTATAAAATAGTGATGAAAAATATTGAGTTTTTGCTTTGGTAGCTGTGAAGAACTGAAGGAAAATAGATTTCAAAGAATGAGAAGCACAGAAAGCTCAGACTTCAGTTAACACTTCATTCCAGCTTTGTCAGGTATCCAATAGCCTTTCTGCTTCTACTAAAACTTTACATACCTGATAGTTGTAAGCCGGTTGATATCCTATGGGAACTTGCTGCTTTAGCAGTACAGCTGGTGATGAACTGTATGGATAGGGCTGCAAATAAAGCTTTTTTTTTTTAAAAAAAAAAACCACAAGTTTGAAGCAAGATACAAGTATGATATTTGTAGAGGTATTAGCCAGAAGCACATTTTTAGAAGTTACACTGTTATTTCAATTCCTGTGCAGACTAGACTCACTATTTAAAATCAACCCTTAGATTTCCCACAGGGCTTGCTTCAGCACTTCAGCCACTAATAGCATCTATAAAGTGAGATTCCAAGTCTCATATCTAAAAATCCCATTTCTGCTTGTAACTGATCTTTTAAGTAATTTCAGAAGTGCAAGTCATGCCATAAACTTTGAGAAGCAGATCTAGTCTGTCTGCAGATCACTCTGAAGGATCAGTTTCTAGGAGGCAAAGGAAGCTAAGTACTCCAATTAAGACAACTTCCTAGTATTTCTTTCCTTAAAGTACTCTGACACAGTGTTAGCCTGGAACCTTCTCAGATTCTTCAGAGAATAGTTAAAGGCACATTCCAGTATTTAAGACAATTCATTAATATATAACATTAATTAATAATATAATATAAATTAATTAATAACATTAATAAACTAAGAAGAATCAGCAAGAATACTATTATCAAGCTCTCTGCCTTGCAAGAAAGTATTTCTGCAAGTTTGTTCTTCCTCTTTGCTTAAGATATACAAAACAGGATCAGACTGTAGTCAGTACTGCCCCCATCATACAGGCTAATGCAGTAAGAGAGCCTGATCTGGTTCACTCACAGCACAGGACTCATATGCAGGCCACAAGCAGTGTACCCACACCTCAGAAGCAATGCTCATCTGAAGTACCAGTACAGTGATGTCCTGCAGGCAATACTGTGCTGGGCACAGCTATTAACAGCAGATGCTGTAACACAGTGCTCTTGTAACACAACAGCAGTTTTAAAATCAAGGATATGTTTGGCCAGGAGAAGAGAAAAGCACATGAGATAAGTTCTAATCACACTCCTGGTTTACAAAAATACATTTTAAATTTCATACTTTATTCTAAAGCAGGACAGCAACACGCTAAATATCTGGATAAATTTAATTTGTGAACTGCAGTTGTGACAGGCAATAATAATCTACCCTTCACTTTGAACAGTTCTCATTCTTAAATGGTATCTCCCTCTTGTTTTCTAACAAGTTAATATCACTGAATCAATTTTTCAAGGTTGCTGGCATTCCTTTGAAGTGGTTTGAAGTTGGGTGCTTCTTACTGGGGAAGGCAATATGAAAACAGGCAGGTAATATCAGATTGGAATCTCAATACACACTCCAAAAGTTCATACATGCTTGCACCTTCAAAAAATATTTCATTATGATTCGAAATCCATGTCAGGAGCGGTCTTACCTGAACATACGGTGTTACTGGGTTCATGGCAGCTGGAGGCTGCACATATGTCTCCATACTCTGATTACCCCATACACTCTGGAACTGCGGTGGAGGAGGACCAAGAACTATTTGTCTGGGATGCACACAGGAATCTTGTTTTGAAAAAGATAAAAAATAGTATTACGACATTACTACGTGTATTTCATTAAGAATCTGAATTCAAGCTGGAAAAAAACCTTAAGGATTTTGAGTCTCAAATTTAACTCAGTATTAACTATATTGTACTGTGCTACCAACCTCACTCATTAAAAAAACATCATACAAGTGAGGTCACAGAAGTCAGAACCCAGGTTTAACTGAAATATACATACTGCATCAGATAAAAAGTATTTGCAAGGATAATGACATATCATTAAGGAAAAAACCCTGTTATATTATATATATAATATATATATATTATAAACCTGCAATATGAACAAATTTATTTAGATATACTTACTTAAGTTTTGTTGTTTTCTGATTGCTGGCCCCAGTTTCAGCTTTTTACCATGGAAGTTGATTTGTGACTGAAAGAGAGGTTATTCTCTGTAAGCTGGGAATCAGCAAGGTGAGAGTTTTGTGGGATTTTAAAGAGAATGGATTCTGCTTCTACACCACAGTACATCAACTCTCATAAAAGGTCAACAGCCTCCAGTCTCCTCTCTCAACACCATATGCCTTTTTCCTCTGATTTCCTGCGGTACCCTCAGCTCAGCTATCTGCCTACTCACCAACCCTCCAAAATTATGTATCACTTGCCCTAATAGTAACATGCACTACTCGAATTTGCAACTATGTATCAGTGACTGCTAAGCCCTGCAGTTTTATACATACAGGTTTTAACTATTGCTGTCTCAGTGAGAGTACTACTGGAGAGTGAAACAGTCTAAGGTTTCTAGTGAAAGATTTTTGGTTTAGCCCTATTAGCACAATTTTGGTACCAAGTATTAAAGTCAGTATTGGATGCAGACAGTCTGGCTAGATTCTCTATCACATGCAACTCCACAGAAGTGCCTGCTTCAGAAGAAAATACATGGTTTTTCAATTTTCTCCCACTTCTGCTAAAGGAAGTGCTTTCAACAGGCAACAGCAACTGTATTGTTGCCTGTAAAATAAGAAGAAATATAATGATAAAAAAAACTTGCTCATTCTAATTTCTATCAGTACGAGAAGATGATTCAACAGATATATGGGGGTGAAAAAAGATGCAATAACCTGATTAGTTTGACAGGTGGATATTTTTTGATTTGTCTTTTTTTCAGGGTAAAAAGTGCCTTGGTTGATTTGGGGCATTTTTAAATTAATTCTGGAATCCTGTTGTGCCAAAATCACGCAACTACCTTTTCCACCTCAACAATGAGAAATCCTGGGAGACAGGCCTCCCCTCTAAACAAAAGACAACTTTCCATTCTGAACTGCAAACAGGTTCATGCTGGACCAGAATGCAGTTACAGACCTAAAGCAGAAGAAAAACACTGTCAAGGCTGAACAAGGCTACAAAGCCTTGTTGAACAGGAGGATGAACACAGGCACCAAGAGTAATTTTAGTTAGAGAGGTTCTATCATGTTGATTTACAGAAAGCACTGTGACCACTCAGTACACATTAGACCTGAAGTGATTTAGTGCAGTAGCCATTGCTTATAATTGGAGCTCTACAGCACCCATGTTAATTTCTTCCTTTCTTCAATCCCCTCCAAAAGCCAACAGATTCTATCTGAACGTGCTTCTTCTTGGCATGGCAGGAATTTGTACTGCCTGCAGACCTCAAATGTGCACTGAAAAGAAAATCCACGATATGCCTCTGGGTCTTCCAAGACCTCCGGTATACAAACTCACATCAGTAAGTACTGTATCAATAGAGGAACACTGCAGGCTCCAGTTTTGAAGAAGCACACACAGAAAATCAGTGATGTACATGGCTCAAATGTCAATGCTATTCAAGAGGTCTCCACAGAAATCATTACCTCAGAGAAAGCATTCCACACTGATGTGACATAACAAAAGTAATCCACAGTAAAAAGAAAAAGGTGCTCTCAGATGAAGTCTGTTGCTCAGTACAGCAGTCACTGTATATTTTTGTCATCATAGCATCAAGTAACAGCAAGCTTTTAAAATCTTTTGGTGAGGATCAAGGATCTCCTGCTGGGGTTTCATTACTCTCCATTTTATTCAAACATGCTCTCTTCCCACTTACAGAGCTGTATGGCCAGTAAACACATCTGCACATCACAGAACACTGCATTTGTGCCTGGCACATCCATCTGGATTTGTCTTTCTGATCTACTTCCCTAAGAGCTTCAGAAGCAAATGAGAGACTGTTCATCCTCCAGAGATACAGGAGTTTTCTAAGGCAAAGACTTCAAAGAGGCAAGTATTTCAATACATGTTATTTTCACAGTTACTGTATTCAGTAACTGGAAGAAAGAGGGAAAATAAAAAGCTTTGTCTGTGGTTTGTGACTGGCCCTAGTCTATGAGAAGAACCAAGTACCCGACTCGCTTATAAGCGCCGAGATTTAAAATTTCTCTGGTACCAAACTCCCAAGATCAGAAGGGTTGTAACCCTTCTGATGTAAGTTCGGACCACTTCATTACCTGTGTTAGCTACAGGAAAACTATATGGTGACAGTGCTGTGGTTTAACATAGTTTGGTTTTTAGTTAAGGAAAAAAAAACACTAGCTACAGAAGTGATTACCTGTAAGGACTCTGGCAGCTTCCTTCAGACCTGACAAAACCAATCAGCTGGCTAATTTTCAATATTGACACCCTGTTAAACCACTTAAGAAAGCTGAACGCACCTCTGTGAAATCACATTTAAAAACTAACAAACCACGGGAAAAACTCTTGCTTCCAGCCTTTGAACTCCGGCCGGGCCAGGCCTCGCTCCACTGCACAGCCAGGTTGGCAGATTCTGCCGCCACCGAGTTCCAACCACAGCCTGGCCCCTCTCTGGCTGTGAGCTGCTGAGCCACCCTGTTGGCACCGTGGAAAAATCATGTGGCTAAGAACAGAGGTGGCCCTGCAGCCCCGCAGCTGGAATTAACTGCAGCAAGGGCCCAAAAGCAGCCATGCAGCCAGAGCGGCTGCTGCCCAGCAGAGATCACATGACCATCTGCAGGCCTGGCCTCCCATGGCATGGCAGGAGAGGCTCCTCTCCCTAAATGAACTGAAGAAAAGATTTTAGAAGTGATAAGCTGACTGAAAATACCAAATTCATCTCTTCACGTTGTCAGTAGGAAAAGAAAGAAGAGTTGGGGGGGAGGAAAAGTGTTCTGAAGGTTTATTCTGATTTCTTGTTATTTTTCTTTTAGTCCTGTTAATAAAGTTTTCTTTATACCCTTTAAAGTTTTGAGCCTGCTTTGCTCTCCTCCTAATCTTTATCTCACAGCAGAAAATAAGTAAATAATTCTAGTGGATGTGCTGGTGTTTGGCCAGCACTAGACCCACTACACACATGAACACCCACAGCACAATCTAGAAGGCTTAGAAAATACTTGCACTCCAAGTAGCATCCAAATGCACAAATACTGCTAGAGAAACCTATTTCAACTACTGAGACATAAGTAAAAAATTAATACTGTCTTCCATGATACTGATACTCCTATGCCCTAGGTAACCCAAAATGTTATTGTACTTCATCTATCTGTGCCCAAAATTGTTACTGTCTCTTAAGACCCTGGAGCCAGAAAACACAACCATGGGGCAGAGCGGGGCAAGTGCCCCAGTCTTTTGAAAGTTCAAAGCAGAGAGCTCTCTCTCTCTCGCCTTGTGGTCTTTGCTCAAGACAGAGGCTCTGCTCTGGGGCTTTTCCCTGCTTCTCTTTTGTTTCTCTCTTGCATCTTGGACTGGCTCAAGGTGAATTCTGTGACTGCCTGTCTGCAGCCACCACGGAGCAGCCCTGCAGAAGTGAAGGCAGAGCCGCCCCAGCCCAGCTGCCTGGCCTTGCCTGGCTGTCTGCAACCAAGGAAGGCAAATCCCTCTGCGAGTTCTAGCTCTTGACCAAGTACCAGCTCCTGAAGAGTGCCAGCTGCATTCATCAATGAAGAGGTAAGAAGGGGGAGGGCTGTCACCATTTTCCCCTTGTCTTTGGAACTATACGGTTGGTCTGCTGCAGAGGCCACCATTTGGGGAGAGGTGTCACTCCACCATTTCAAGTTTCTCGTTGTTCCCTGGGGGTCCAGGAGAATTCAGCAACTTTGTAACTAGTGACTATTACTGTTATTTTTTTGCCTCTTGCAATTTCCTTCTTTATTACCAAACTGTTATTTTTTCCACTTATATTTATCCATATTTGTTTCTCCTTATTGGTGGAAAAGGATTGGTTAACCAAAAGGAGACATTACTCATTTTAGAGTGTCCCACTTTAATTATCTTAAATCAAGAGATCCCAATAACTAAATGTCTACATTTCTGCCAAAAGCAAAAGGGTTTCATGACAATCATCCACTACAAAAAGCAAGCAGCCAAACACACTTAATGCTTTCAAGCGCATAAATAAATGAGAGCAATCAGAAACAAAACCACAGGAGATGTTCGACCACACTGGGCTAAAAACTAATCAGCTGAAAACTAATTTGCTTCTTATTTAAGCAAATACATAAAGACTTTACCACCACTACACATTTTAGAAAGTTTATCTTTTGGGCAGTCCTAGACTTTCTGTGTCCTAACTTACTTACTCTACAGGGTACATAACATGGCTTCCACAAACTTGTCTCTAGCCTTCAAACCTCAGCTTCTTAGAGTAATTTGGACAAAGAGCTTACCTCAACTATCTTTTGAACATCCACATTGTCCAGGAAAGACACAAATCCATACCTAAAAAGGAAGAACAGACTACTCAGTAATAATCAAATCAGTTTCATTTGATTATTAGCCAAATTCTTTTGAACAAGACCAGCTCACAATGTGCCAGGTACACTATACTACACATCAAAATTATCAACTAGGACATTAGTTTATTATTCAGCCTAAAAATGTATTTACTGCTAACTAGCAGTATCTATTATGGAGCCAAATGAAAGAAACTAAATGCCAGACTTTAGAATAACGTGAAAGAGAAATAAGGGTTATTTTTTCATTTTAGCTACTCAAAAGGAGTACTGCTGTTAGTATTAGCAGCTCAGAAAGTTAAAAATTTAAATAAGATCTGACTTATCTTTAAATTTTGTATTTACTACAGAGGTCTGGATGACAGTAGGCATTACAGGAACACTAACACCAGTGAGAGGGAAACAATTCTTGAAGAGGTTTTTCAATTTATTCCACTGCATCCCTAGTTTATCTGATCTATACAATTAAGATTATTTCAGAGCATTATAGTAACAATTGCATCCCATTAATGGAATAAGTCAAATCATTATCAATACTTGTAACATACACTGGCTAATTGCACAGCAGGGTTCACTTTGCAGACTAGCAAGGGATATGAGAAAATTAATTTTATTTCCAGCTCTTCCCCTGCTACATATGCTGAAGAAAAAGATGTGACATTCTAGGGGATCTAAGCATAGAATCTAAGAAAAACTGGGCTGGAAGGAACTTCAAGAGGGTACATCTTCTCATCTGAAGGGATAACCTCAAAACTGGGATGGCTTCCCCAGAACTCAACAGGGTAAGGTCCTTCATCTTATTTAAGGGTTTCACCACAGTAATCCATAACTCTTCTATATATACAAAGGGAAATTTCCCTTGTTTCACCTTTGTTCACATACTTTCACTCTTCACCCAAACAAGTTTGGGCTGTTTTACTCTAGAACTTATCCACAAGTTACAGGAGAGGGCAGAGCCACTGCAATGAATAAGCCATCTTAATTCTCTTAATCATCCTGAACTGTCACCAGATTTTTAACTACTCTAGCCAACAGAACAGTCTTACAAAAGAATTGACTGTGTAAGCATCACATGAGTTAGGCTTTGTTTCCAATGGCTGAGTGACAGTCAGCTTCTTTTCCCCGAACGGAAAGACTGAAGTCAGAAAATTAATGCTATTCTTTGTAAGATTATACAGATTTAGTTGGGGGCAGTATAGATGTACTAGTTTCACAGTCTTAACTCACCACAACAGAAAGCTGCAGCTAGTATTAAAGCTTATACATGTGAAGTGTGTTGCTAAGTATCTGCGCATATCACCTATTACAGAATGCTATCCACATAAGCAGCAACTTAAAACAACTACTCATATTCTACCCACCCCTTTGAAACACCAGTTCTGTCAGTGATGACCTTCACCTCCTTCACAGTACCATATTGTTCAAAGACACTCCGAATTTCTGCTTCGTTCATCTACAAGAAAACAAGGTCTTAAACATCTTCAAAAACATTCAAGTGCTTAGAACTGATTTAAAGCAGAGTGCCATTTTTTAAACCTATTTTCCACTACCATAAGAACTAAAGGTTAGTTTTGGAATACATGTTCCAGAAATCACCCATAACATTTCAATACCTTCAAGACTGTCAAATGCACACACACAAAGAAAAAAAAAAAAAACAACCCCACCACCACAAAGTAGTAAAAAAATCCACATTAGAACAGGAGCAAAATTTCCACTGATGTACCCTATATCCATGTTAAACAACTAGAAGTGTATACATACCCTTATGTCAATTCCACCAACAAAGACTGTGTTTGGCATGATTTTTCCTTCTGGTAAAACATAGCCCTGACTGACTGCTGCTGAATAGGCACTGCTCTCTGGGGCGCTTGAACGCTGCATCTCCACATGCGCTGCCTAAAAAATTTAAACAAAAATACTTACTTTAGTCAACTAGATTACATTTTAAGACATCAGAATGCCTGCACCTTCCTATAGATATAGCAGGGGATGAGGAATTTCAATAGCACAAATGGACCATTCATTGGTTCTAACACTTCTCAGTTCAAATTAAACTGGCTCTACAAAATCTGGCAGGAAGATTAACATGAAGTGAGCAGTTTGTCACCCACCTGGTATTCTGCTTTTGTTTGGCTGCATACTCAGCTAAAGGGCATTTGAACTGAAATCTGAGATGGCAACTCCTCAAGCTGACCTAACTGTTGCTTCTACTTCTTTCTTTCTGGATGTGTCAGTGAACCAAGCTAGAAGTGGTATTCACTTTGTTGTGCAAGTTCTTGGCAGCCCTAAAACAGGAAATGGCTCTCAGCAGAGGTGCCCAGCAAGCACCAGCACCAGCTGAAGGAAGCTGGTAGCCACAGACACTGCTGGTAACCACAGATGCTGCTGGTACACCCGTCACACATGGCCTTGGCCACCATGGAAGTGCAGTGTTAGTGTCTCACACTAATGACGCAGAATTTTCAAAGAAAATTAACTTATTTAACACTCTCACACATTATGTACCTGAAAGAAAGAATAAACAGACTACTTAGGCATTCTGGCAAGCTGGGCAACATCAAAAATAAGATGAATACACATATTTCCTAGAACTTGAAAAGGAGATGAAAAAGGCACAGTGGTAAAATTCTCCTAGAACAAAAAGAAAGAAAATCTCCCTCCAAAGCTACTTTTCAAGTCCTCAGTACTATGATGGAAAACGTTTGCCAATTCAAAAAAATTACTGTCTTATCTAAACCCAAATAATTTTACCAACATAGCACTACACAAATGACTGTTCTACATACACGATGCACTCACACTGCTGCTGAAACAGTGTCCAAAGCCTAAACCACCTCAAGTTTTTAGGTGGGAAATCCTTCCCATGATGGGATTGTCTATACTGGAATTACAGCATCAACTGAAGTGACTCATCCCTTTAAAATTACTCTGAAAGAAGTCTTAATTTGTCTTATCTCATGAAGTAGCTCTGAAATAAAATTTCCAGATGTCACGAATATTAGGCTTTATTCAGTTTTTCAGCTTATCTGAATTAAAAGGTAGTTTTTTTTCAAAAGGTAGTTTTTTTTCTTCTCTCATCAAAATATAAAATTAATCTGTTTGCCCTCTATTATTCCTGCAAACATGAAGTTTAAATTGATGAGGGGAAACTGGTATAAAGGTCCTCCTTACAGTAGTCGGGAGACTAGTTAAGAGTTTTGGCAAAAGAAAAGGTGGAAAAGGACGATTGCTGGGCTAGGTGGAGGAAATACCTGCTTACCCATCCACGTGTGTTACAAACATCACTCAGTTTTATGCTAATCCAGGAGAGAAAAACGCTCACTTTATTTTGGCCACACAAGCCCATGATTTCTCAGGCTTCTCCCTGGCCTCAGCACATTCTGTTTAAAGTAAGCATTAGTCTTTTCTTTTTTTCCAAATTGAAACATTTAAACCCCGTGACCTACGTCCCGCTGCGCGGACACTGAGCGCAGTCTCCACGACAGCGCCAGTGCCTGAGGGAAGAACACGGCTGGCGCCGCAGCCTTCCCGCTGGGCACTAAGTGGAGCCCTCGGCCCAGCACTGCACGGTAGGCACAACTTCTCCTGTATTAAAAAAAAAATTAAAAGCCCTACCACCTTACTCGTATAGTGCTTGAAGGGTCAGCGCTACAGTCGCAAATCACGTTTCTCAAACAGAAAGAACAAACAGCAAGCAGCATGTTGGTGCAAGCCGAGGAGCCCGCAGCACACCGGGCGACGCCGGGTCTTGGCTCTGGCCGGGGGGGGAGAGCGGGGGGGGGAACGCAGGACCTCGGGCAGGCGAGGAGCCGCTCGTGTGCCGCCGCCATTTTACATCCTCACACCTCGGCTGCCCAGCGCCGACGGGGCGTGGGCAGGAAGGTTTGGCGCTCAGGACAATGAAAGCTGCTCGCAAGCCCCAGACAAAGCATCCTGCCGGACCCTAGGCGCACCGGGTACACCGCCACGGGAAGGCGGAGGGGCGCCCGCCCAGCCGTGAGGGACGGCGCTATTTTAGCACCGTCACAAAATGGCCGCTCGAGGGTGTGAAGCGTGTTCCGACGCCAAGCCTCCCGCAGACCGTAACGCCGACAGCTCCGAGCCAGAGGTTCCCCTGCACAAGCCCCCGGCCTTCAATTGCGGTATTCTATTCCCTCCTTCACCTTAGCTGCTCGCCTCGTAAGGTTTTAAAATCCTCAAGACAGTTATAATGCTAGTAGCTCTCAGGGGTTCAGCCCCGTCACCGCGTTACAAGCGGACACTGCTCCAGCTGAGAGAATTCCCACTTCTCACCCCAAAAACGACCCGAAGAAGTTACTACTCCACTCCCCGCTCCGCTGCCCGCTGGCGGTCCCTCCTCAAAGCACATCACCCAGCAGAAGCCCGCCCGGCGGCTCGGCATTCAAACACCCCCTACCCCACTGCCCCAGCACAGCTCCCCTTCGGCGTTCACTCACCATCACTCACTAGAGCTGAGGCTGCGCTCACACACTTAAAAAAAAATAAAGGTTTTCAAACAAAACCTATATGAACTTTTTTGAGAAAGCTAAGCGCTGACGGTCGGTTCTCCTCGGTCACAAAGCTGAATTCCCGACGTCGATAAAAGCCGGTCCGAGGTAATCCCGTTCTCCTTAAATAGCCCCTTTGGGGGATGGGACAGAAGAGGCCACACCCTCCCTCCTCTCTTCGCACTCGTCGTACCCCCCCACCGGCTTGCCACATGGCGCCTGTCCCTTGCTGTCTGAGTTTTAGAAGACAAAGGATCGAGAATACTGTGGCGTTTCTGGGTTTTTTTTTTTGTTTGTTTGTTTTTGTTTTTTGTTTTTTTTTTTTTTTTTGAGGCGGCGAATTAGGCGACTATCATTTGTGGCATTGCACAGGAAGTTGCTGTTGAGTGCATGGCAGCAGCAGCACCTGCCGTTTTGACAAGAGCTTGTACTTCGCTTGTGGAAGTTTTGAGAATGCTGTGTTATTGAAGAGGTTTTAACACACTTTGAGGCAAAAGCTCAAAGTAGCTCTCTTATTAATGTTGTCACAAACCAATGCTATATAGCTGTGCTAGAGTAATCGGTCTCCATTACTCTGTGCTGAATTCCAGCTTTTTGCCCAATCACCAGTGGGCCAAGGCCTTTCTAGAAGGAAATCTCTCTGTAAGCCCTCCTGGTTCTACAGGAATAAGATGGGATTTGGAAATTAGTTTTAAATAGCTGTTTGCCACTAGTATCAAATGTTTAGAACAGATACTGATTTTAGAAAGTTCCAGGGAGAGGGGAATCTTATGAACATCTCACCAAAATTAACCCAACCTCTGACTGGACTAGGTTCATAAGATGTTTAATTTATGGTTTGCTTTTTTAGGGTTTGTTTGTTTGTGTTTGGGGTTTTTGTGTTTTGGGGGTTGTTTATGTTTTGGGGGTTTTGGTTTTTTTGTTGTTTTTTTTTTTTTTTTTTGGTTATAGCAAAGACATACAAGTGATCCTTGTAAAGGATGAAAAATTGAAGTAGAAAACAAAACTGATGGAGTGTATTTAACATGTAAGATGGTTTTTCCAATCAAATTTTATGTCTTCTAAAGAGTCAATTTTTTAATCAGTTTTCAGATGCCTTTTCCAGATGTTATCTTAATAATCCAAAGTAGACTGCTTCACTGGATTTACATGGGACCCAGAGCTGGTTTAGGTAATAGCAATAACAAAGCCCTGATCATATAAATGTGTTTATGTTACCTATAGCAGAGATTTTGTTAAATCTGATGGGGTTACAATATTATCTAAAGGTAAGCATATGCCTGAGCTTTCATGCAGCTAATGCCCACTTACTTAAATGACAGGCATGCTGTACAATACTTTATCAGATCTTATTTGAAATGGCTGAGACTTTGAAAATGGTCCCCAACAATGAGGGGAAAATAATACATAGTATTTACTTTGGTATAATGGATTCATATTTGACCTTAAGGGTGGCAACAAGTGAGGCTGTTCTGAGTTTTTTGTACTGGGTTTGGGTCAGGCTTGTGTCCTGTTTTCCTTAACTAGGCATTAGCTTCTTAAACTGAAGAAGATCTGTGGCTTAAAACAAAGGAGAAAGTAATTTATTTTCTGCTGCCAATACACAAATTTCAAAAGGAGTGGAGGAAGTGGAGTAGGAAATTACTGTCTTAGCTTGTTTTATCAATACTGCTATTACAATGGTTAATGCTCAATAGATTTATTTGTTAAATGCACTAAGTAGCAGATGAAGAAACAAATTTTATATTCTGCTACACCATGTAGTACTTACCACTTGAATACACCAATTTTTTTTTTGTTTTGTTTCATTTTTCCTCTTTAATTAGGGCATTGGTAAATCAATTAATTTAGTAAAGCAGAGTAATTCAGGGAGAGCCTCTGGCTTAGGATCTGATAGGCTGCAGTGGGTGAGAATTCTACAAAAAATGTAATGAAAAATTACCAGTCTGATTACAGATAGTAGAGGTTGCATCTTGAAATTTAATACACCTAAGTACAGGACTATGTGCTTTAAAAGTCAGGTTAGGTTTAGTCTTCCTAGAAGTAGACTTAAAAGTGAATAGCAAGAGTATCATATAGCATTTGAATTTTTGTAGCATTTCTTGTAACTTGTCTGCAATTTTGGGATCTTTTCTTGTGAATAATGTTGACTCTTTCTGTAAAGTTGAAGCAGCTAACTACTCCTAGGAGATTCATAAATATGAAAATGAGAATATGAAAGATATATTCAAGCTATTAGATTAAGAACAAGAGAAGAAAGTCCCAATTTTTAGACAGCAAGCTTGCCTAAGAAAAAGATGCTGAGTAACCAAAGAGGATTTGAAGATCTGTTTTCTGCGTTTCCTATTTCATACTGAAGAGAGTGCCACATACATTTCACAGCAGGCTTTAAAGCCCTGAAGGGGTCATTCTATATCTGGTTAAATTTTGGATATTTCCTTTGCTGGTCTTTGCATTGGGGTAGCTATTTAACAGGATGTATCATAATGTTCTGATGAAGACCTGCCTTTTTAAAAAAAATCTACACTGTTATAATTTGCACTGAAGCCACTAGAGTATCCATAACCAAAACAAAATCTATATTTTCACTAGTACAGTAAAATCCTTCAAAATGAATCATTTGCTGAATGATTTTCCTTATATTTCCCCCCTCGACTCTAAGAAGTAATGTAATACAAGTAACTTCTATTTAAAAAAACCACAATTAATTTCTGCATGAATAATGTTCCAATAAAATTACTTTTTCCCCCCTTGATTTGGATGAAAACTGGATTATTTTCAACATTAATTCATTTATTTAATTTTCACTAGTGGAATTTAGAAGCTTATTTTTTCTAGAAACAACATTATTTTAGAACACTTTAATTAGTCTGATAATAAATTTAACTCATACAGTCAATAACTAAGTGAAAACTTAAGAGCTAAACCATACATAACTCAAGTTATCTGTAACCTAAGTCAAGACATTTTTTAAATTATTGTATGAGGTTGTCAAGGCTATGTTTCGCACTATCAATAATTGTGATTAGCCTTTAGGCATTTAAATTCAGACAAAATTTAAATTTAACCTGAATAACCACTATAGGAAAGCTGGTCCACACTTCAGTTTGTACTACTGCATGGCTGAACAATTTCAGTGTATTGCACAGGTATGTAACATTCTTCATTCAAACGTTCTACAAGAATGACTCATACAAGTACATAGGAACATGTAAAGACAGCTGTGCATGATTCAGATCAAAAGTACCACCAGTTCGGTATCTTCATTCAGAGTAGCCAGGAGTGCCTGGAGAAAGGATGTGAAGACAGGACAGGTGTAGAGTGATTTTTCTTTTAGTTTCTCCCTGTGCTTGCCAGCCTCCAAAGCACATCCGGAGCCTCTTTCATGACTGTATTTGATGATACTCAGTGATTTTTCTGTAAAGTTCTCCGGTCTCTTTTTCAACTTGGGCTTAACACATGCACAAGAGCATTTAACACTGGGGGCCACAGGGCAAAAAGGTATTGTATGGAAAACGTACTTGGTTGCTTAAGCTTTTCTCCTTATAATTAGAGCCATCTCATTTATTCAACACTAAGTAAGACAGAATAAAAGTAAAATATGTTTATGAACAATTTCTCCTTGCTATCCTATGCTTCCAGGATATGAATTACAACAAATTGTATGCATCTCTGGTTTCTACAAAGAGTTTTTTCACTGCATTGGGAGTTTGAATATCTGCTTTACAATTAGATTATTAGCAGGTTCTTCTACCTTTTCTCTAGACTTAAAGACCCTGAAAACTTTTCTTCGCTCACCATGATACAAGTTCAAGTTATTTGCAATGAGCCATGTCCCTTCCTTCAGGGTGTTTCACCTTAGTGTCTTGTGTTGAAAAAATAGCATGTAGAAGCCAGAACAAACAGAACAAATATTGTCCTATATTGGTCACTTCCTTGCAGAGCATTTACCCTTCCATCTGCTATAGAAGAAAAAGGAGGAAAAGCAGCACCCTTTATTGCTTTTCTGTATACTCTAGAGTGGGCTGCCAGCCTTTACAGAAACATGACTTGGAGAAACCTCTCAGCTCTCTGCTTTGGCCCTGATTTAGCCCATCTTTCACTCGGTTGTTTCCTTCTGGAAAAGCAACAACTTTCACAGTCTCCATTTTATATTTGGTTGAATAAACCACAACTATCTATTTTTTCTCATTTTCCATTTTTATAAAAATTATTCTCTGAAAAGGATAGAACTGAGAGAGGGATAAAGGTATTTTAAAACTTTTTCTTATACAAAATCCTAAATCAAAATTATATTTACAGTATATGTTATAAATGGTCTGATCTTTTTAAGATTATTCCTGACCACAGATAAAAAATCACATAGGCATTTAACATGATTGAAATAGTGACCTGCAATCCTATATCCAGATTCCTAACACTAGTGTATAAAATTGGGAAACCCTAAAAAGAAAACATATAGTCTGCAGATGTCCACTTGTTTTTTGAATCTTGGACAAATCCTTGTCATTTTTGGACTGTTTTCATATATGGCTAAAAGTCACAGGCTTCTTCTTTATCTTTTTATTGCTTGATCCATACTATATGCTGACACCACGAAGAAAGAAAACCAGCAGTGGATATTTGCCATTTTTGTTTGTCTGAGGAGAACTATTGCTCGATACAACTCGCCAGCCATCAGTGCCTCACATCAGTGGTAATTGCCGCATTTGCATCTCACTACAGCAGGTGTGCTCCGACAGTTCTGGCGGAGTTGTGAGTACGTTTTTTCTGTTGCAGTGTTTGTACTCAATAAGCTAGAAGTAAGTAACTGCCTGCTAAATGCACTTGATTTGAGAGTAATTTTCCAAATACTTCTCAATCTTCTCTCCACCAGGTGAAAATAATATATTTAAATAATATATTTAAAAAATAAGAAATACATAGGGTATTGACTCCACAAAGGTTATTATTGTGAGGTATTTCTCACAAAGCTAATATGTAAGGTGTTAGAAACGGGAGCGCACTCCCGGTACTAAAACTGATTTCAGCATTTATTATAATAAAAAGAAAGGCCTAAAGCGAGGGGGTCCGCGGGCTGAGCAGGAGCTTTCCCGTCGAAGATGCTGCAGCGCCGGCGCTGGGTCTTCGGAGCAGCGATGTCCCCGATGTTTCCAAACCTTTGGATTGGTTTCTTTTTGGATCCTTCATTTACATGAAGGTTTAAGGCGCTTGATTGGCCCATTGTAGTTCTGTCCAGGCTGGCTCATTTCGCTGAGTGGTGGGGGGGTGATGCACTTTACTTAGGTGTAATTTGGTACGTAGAGTATCGTATTTCTTATAACTACCCTTTTAACCCTTTTTACCATAACCAAACTAACAGTACATGCTCAACAATTATCAACTATTTTACAACAGTTTCTAACTTATTTTTAACGTAAGGGATTATAAAAATAAAAGTGCAATTCCTTCCTTTTTTATCCTCCACAGAATTACAGTATCATTTGGTGGTCGGTAATTTGAAAAGGCAGCCAAAAAACCTTCTCAAGCATTCAAAAATGTTTGAATCAAAGGAAACAAAGAGGAGGAATGGTAAATATCTGTGTCTCCTTTCCTGATGGGTCTTTGCCATGCAACTGTTGTGGACTGTGAAACAGTTCTGACCCTCAAGGAGGATCAAATCGTTTATGAAGTGGGAGGAGGGATACATTTACAAGGCCTGAAACATAGAAGCCATTCTTCAGAAACTTAAGGCTTGTATGTCTTTGCACAAGTACATATTTTTTTTTTTCTGTATCTATTTTCAAAAGTACAAATATTAATATTTTTGATCAGATTCTTAATTTAAGATGAACTTAAAAGGAGATTCATCCAGATAGATCTCTAAATTTAGGATTTAAAGCCTACTGATTGGGTTTTTTTTCATCCCATTTGGTCACAAGTAATTAAAACAGTGTAGGAATGATTCTGATTTATGACATTTATGAGTGACTCATTTCTGAACAAACCAGTTTGTTTTAACCAAAATGGAATGAGGCACTTCTGTATTAAGACTGGCCCATGTGGAATTAATCAGGAACAGTTCCATGTGTATAAAAGCCTTAATTAAGTTTTGAGTAAGTTTCATTCGCAATGTCTTTGCTGGAATGTATATTTGGATCTAGATGTATATATAGAACACTAAACTACTTGTAAATCAGGTCATCTTTCATTTAGAGTTTTTGCCAGGAGTCTTAATGATGATTTTATTATTTTTTCTTTCAAAAATCTTATTATAAATTGGTGGGAAAACAAAATTAGAACAAGAATAAGAAAAAAAATAGTCAATAAGTTGTGCTTTCTGATTTTACATCACATGAGTAGCCCTTTCTTGTTTCTAAGTTTAGGTTCCTGATTTTATTTTAAAAATAAATAGCAGCTCAAACCTCCTACATGCTTTAATTAACAAAGTTACTGTAGGTAATATTGAATGTTCTGAAGTAAATTTTCTCCCTGTCAACTTTCATTGCTACAATGAAATTTCTTTAGTAAGGTAATTTTATAGATTAGTATCTTAATACATGTTTTTAGATACATTGTTGGAGTTGTATGATTATCAGAGAACAAAGCAGGTTTCCAATACTTCTGAGTGCCTTTGTATATAAAATGTGCCCACAATTTAATTATGTTTCTCCAAAGAAATAAAGTCTCTATTTTATTGCCTGCTTTTGATATTTTCTTTCCTTCCTGAAGAGGACTGATGTCAAGGATATTTATATCACACCTTGTGACTGGTGTCCCCTGTTGGTGTGGCAGTGGACTTAGCAAATGTTAAGAAATGCTTTTTGTCAGGGGAGAAAAGAAACAAAGCTCTTATAATCTTGTTTCCAAAATGAATTGTTTATTTCCTTATTTGTGGAAGCATCAGTTACCAGCTCAGAAAACTCTTGTTTGTCTAAAACTTTTGAATCGTCTGAATTAAAGTTTACACCATTTCTTTTGTGTCCTCCACTGCACAGGCAACCCTTGACTTCTTAATTGGAATTATGTGAGTGATCAGCTTGAAATTAAGAACTTTCTGTAAGAATCTGAGTGTTCTTAGTTTTGTTGTGCTTACAGTTTTTAGAAACGTGGATTCCCTCATAGCTGCCACAGTAGACTGAACAAAACTATACAGATAAGTGGAGGTTAGCACAGCCACAGGTGTTGAGAAATAAAATGCCTTGGGCAATGGACATGAGTACTAGGGGGGGTACCAGGCTGAGCTAACTCAAGTGCTTAGGCCTGATACCAACCATTCAGTATAACTAAACAGATTGTACTGTTCTTGACACCTTTTTCTTAAATAGCTCCTTGTAACATTAGAGCTGAATGTAAAATGAAAACTGAGCTGCAAAACAGTCCACTGAAAACTGTCCAGGCTGGTGAAAATAACATACTTCAACCCAAGAAGTGGTGAAAAGCTACTGAATTGTGGAGTTGACATTAAATCAAGTAAGAATGTCAGAATTTTACTTAGGACTAGCTACAAAAGGTCACGAAACATGAGATGTCTTAAACACTTTTTATTTGTTCAAGGAAATGCTATATATTCAAACTTACTATGAAATTGTTTTAAAATGGGGGGCTGGGAGAGGGATTTAAAGAACTTGGTACAGGTGGAATTGTCACCTGTCATGTGTATTCCTTCCTTACCTTTGAAAGAAGAAAAATAATGAAAAGCAATTAAATTTTAACGGGCATTTAACTTGCCATTTTTTGCTGTAGAGCTGATAGACAAAAAAAAGTATGTGAATATGAGCAATATAATCATCTCATCACACTTTGGAAAACTCCAGTTCTTTGCATATCTGAATGGTAGAGTTTCAGAATTGACTTAGTAGTGGCTGGAAAATGTTGTTTACATCTTATCATTAGGTATTTGCTGATATGAATGTAATTACTCCGATTCACACCTCAGCAGAGTAATGACAAAATGATCTATTCTGAGAGAAAATATGTTCTGTATTGTGTTATTGTTAACATCACTGGAATCTTCCCTTGTTTGCCCACTGTCCTAGTTTAAGACAATTTATAGGATGGAGACTCCAAGATAAACTACCTCCCTGGAGTTTTAACCTCTCCACTCTACCAATAAGGAGAGACAAATGTGCAGAGATATAAGTGAAAGAATAACAGTTTACTAAGAGAAAACAGCAATAACCAAGAAGTACAAAGGCAAACGGTTCAACCCCCACCCATGATTCCAGAGGAGATCCTGCTCATTGTCCCGGGGAACACGGACACAGTGAGGAACCATCCTGTCTCTGGGTGATGCTGCTGAGAGAGAGAACAAACAAAACAACAAGGCAACAACCCAGTTCCAAGAAAACAAACTCCCCTGAGAACAGAAAAACCAGTGGGGAGCAGTGGAAAAACAAAACCTGGGGAAAAACTGGTTTTGTCCAAAAGGACTCAGTGATGCCAGGGCGCTGTAGCAGGTCAGCAGGCTTTCTCTCCACAGTGCACCCGTGAGAAGGCAGGGGGTAGCAGTGAAGGGATTGGCCTGTCCGTTCCATGTTTGAAGTGATCCCGCACACCTGCCCTGCCATGAGCTGGGGTAAAACACAAAAGTTCTGGTTCTGACTCCAGGCCTTTGTCTTCGTTTGAAAAGACAGGAGTCTGTGAAGGAAGGCAAGGGCCTCCCGTGAAATGGAGAAGGTAAACCCCCTCCCTCCAAATTACCACGATTTCAAAATAAAAAGGCTCTCAGGCAAAGATATGGGAATGGGAATAACAGTTCTTTACTAGGAAAAAACTAAATTAAAAAAAAAAAAAAGTAATTAGTACAAATAAAACTATTGATAGAGTCAGAAACCTGACACCCTGAGGAGTCAGGGTGTTAGTGATAGTCCAGTTAAAAGGTGGCTGCTCCTGGAGTGGCAAGATGAAATGCTACTGAAGCAATGATTCAGTAAAAGGGTCTAGTTTTCTCTGAAGGTCTGGTGATAGCGTAGATGGGCCTGCTCTTCCTCTGGGAATCCAGTGAGGAGGCTGAGTTGCTGTCTCAAGAAATGCTGATTTTATGCAGGTAGGGATGCTTGGCTCCTCCCTCTGGGTGGAGCATCTTACAATGGGATGATGTAACTTTATCAGTCATGCAGTGAGCCATTCAATGGCACATTAACAGAAGATATCTCCCCAGAGGGAGACATTGTTCTTGGAAAAGATAAGAAAACTGCCCAACAGATGGCAAATAGAATATATGCTTATCTTACAAGCCAGGACATTATCCACCCCTTATTCTATTTCCATCTGCATCACAATGAAATTTCACACCCAGTTCTCACTTAAGACTAGGTTTCCCTGTGGTACACAACAGGTTTCCCCATCTTTCTGCATTACCCACCAAGTGTAACCAGGTCCTTGAGCAAAAACAATCCCACGGATGGGTTTGTCTTTGCCTGAGATGGGATTAATCCAAACAGTTTTTCCTAAAATACCTTTCATATGTACCACAGGGACTTTATCTCCATCTACTGTGTGCAAGGGTTCTGACTGGGCAGGACCAGCTTGATTGATGGACCCTCGGGTGTTGACCATCCAGGTTGCTTTTGCCAGGTTAATTTCCCAGTTTCTAAATGTTCCCCCACCAAGTGCCTTCAGGGTAGGCTTAAGGAGTCCGTTGCACCGTTCAACTTTGCCAGCAGCTGGAGCATGATAGAGAATATGATATATCCAATTGATACCATGTTCTCTAGCCCAGGTGTTGATAAGGCCATTCTTGAAATGGGTGCCGTTGTCAGACTCAATTCTCTCAGGTGTGGCATATCTCCACAGGACTTGCTTTTCCAGGCTTAAGATGGTGTTCCGGGCAGTGGCATGAGGCACAGGGTAGGTCTCCAGCCATCCAGTGGTGGCTTCCACCGTGGACAGCACGTAGTGCTTGCCTTGGCATGTCCGAGGCAGTGTGATGTAGTCAGTCTGCTAGGCCTCCCCATACTTGTACTTGGACCACCGTCCACCATACCACAGGAGCTTCACCCGCTTGGCCTGTTTGATGGCAGCACATGTCTCACAGTCATGGACAACCTGAGAAATGCTGTCCATGGTTAGATCCACCCCTTGGTCTCGTGCCCACTTGTAGGTGGCATCTCTGCCCTGATGACATGAGGCATCATGAGCCCATTGAGCCAGGAACAACTCCCCCTTATGGTGCCAATCTAAGTCTATCTTTGACACCTCTATTCTTGCTGCCTGATCTACCTGCTCATTGTTTCGGTGCTCCTCATTTGCCCGACTTTTGGGGACATGGGCATCTACATGACGGACTTTCACCATTAGTTTCTCCACCCGAGAGGCAATGTCTTTCCATATATCAGCAGCCCAGATTGGTTTTCCTCTACGTTGCCAGTTGGCATTTCTCCACCTTCCCAGCCAGCCCCACAGAGCATTGTCTACCATCCACGAATCAGTATAAAGGTAGAGCTTTGGCCACTTCTCCCTTTCAGCAATGTCCAGGGCCAGCTGAACAGTCTTGAGTTCAGCGAGTTGGCTCGATCCACCTTCTCCTTCGGTAGCTTGTGCAACTTGTCATGTGGGGCTCCATACGGCTGCTTTCCACTTCCGGTTCATCCCTACGATGCGACAGGAACCGTCAGTGAAAAGAGCATAGCGTGTTTCCTCTGCTGGCAGTTGGTTATATGGTGGAGCTTCTTCAGCCCTTGTCGCTTGTACCCGCTCCTCGTCGTCAGTGAGACCAAAGTTTTCACCTTCCAGCCAGTAATTATCTCCAAAATCCCAGGGCGATTCAGGTTTCCAATACGGGCGTGCTGGGTGATGAGGGCAATCCATTTGCTCCATGTGGCGTCAGTGGCATGGTGGGTAGTAGGAACCTTTCCTTTGAACATCCACCCCAGCACCAGGAGTTGGGGTGCCAGGAGGAATTGTGTTTCCATGCCAATCACCTCTGAGGCATCTTGAACTCCTTCGTAGGCAGCCAAGATTTCCTTCTCTGTTGGTGTGTAGTTGGCTTCGGACCCTCTGTAACTTTGGCTCCAGAATCCCAGTGGTTGGCCTCGAGTCTCACCAGGCACCTTCTGCCAAAGGCTCCAGGACAAACCATTGTTCCCAGCTGCAGAGTAGAGCACACTCTTGACTTCTGGTCCCATCCTGACTGGGCCAAGGACTACAGCATGAGCGATCTCCTGCTTGATTTGGGTGAATGCTTGTTGCTGCTCAGGGCCCCAGTGGAAATCGTTCTTCTTGCAGGTAACCAGTTAGAGAGGGCTCACAATCTGGCTATACTCGGGAATGTGCGTTCTCCAAAAACCTATGGCACCTAGGAAAGCTTGTGTTTCCTTTTTGCAGGTTGGTGGAGACATCGCCATGACCTTGTTGATGACTTCAGTGGGAATCTGGTGCTGTCCATCTTGCCATTTCACTCCCAGGAACTGGATCTCTCAGGCAGGTCCCTTCACTTTGCTCTTCTTGATGGCGAAGCCAGCTTCTAGCAGCATCTGGATGATCCTCTTACCTCTTTCAAACACTTCTGCTGCTGTGGTCCCCCACACAATGATATCATTGATGGTGTTCTGGAGCCTCACCCTTTTCCAGTGCAGCCTGGATCAGTCCATGGCAGATGGTGGGGCTGTGTTTCCACCCCTGGGGCAGTCAGTTCCAGGTGTACTGCACGCCCCTCCAGGTGAAAGCAAATTGAGGCCTTCATTCTGCTGCCAGAGGAATGGAGAAAAACGCATTAGCAATATCAATAGTAGCATACCACTTTGCTGCCTTGGACTCCAGCTCGTACTGGAGTTCCAGCATGTCCGGCACAGCAGCGCTCAGCGGTGGAGTCACTTCATTTAATCCACAATAGTCCACAGTCAATCTCCATTCTCTGTCAGATTTGTGCACAGGCCAGATGGGGCTGTTGAAGGGTGAGTGGGCTTTGCTGACCACCCCTTGGCTCTCCAGCTCACAAATGTGGATGGGGATCACATCATCTCGATCCGTCCGATACTGCCGGCGGTGCACTGTCGAGGTTGCAATTGGCACGCGTTGCTCTTCCACCCTTAGGAGTCCTACTGCAGATGGGTTTTCTGACAATCCAGGCAAGGTGTTTAATTGCTTAATGTCCTCTGCCTCTACAGCAGCTATTCCAAAAGCCCACCTGAGTCCCTTTGGGTCTTTGTAACAGCCATTCCGGAGGACGTCTATGCCTAGAATACAAGGAGTGTTTGGGCCAGTCACTATAGGATGTTTTTTCCACTCCTTCCCAGTTAGGCTCACCTCGGCTTCCACCAGGGTCAATTGCTGCGATCCCCCTGTCACACCAGCAATGGAAACAGGCTCCGCCCCCACATGTCCCGATGGTATCAGAGTACACTGTGTACCAGTATCAACTAAGGCATTGTATTTTTGTGGCTCTGATGTGCCAGGCCATCGGATCCACACCGTCCAGAAGATCCAGTTTTCCCATGCCTCTCCCTGGCTAGAGACAGGGCCCCTCTAACCCTGGTTATTATTCCTTTCCTGGGCATACATACTAGGGGTTCCTTCAAGGGGGTCCAACAGATTGTACCTGACAGCTTGGTCATGGAAGATTGAGGCTACCTTCACCTTGGTGGAACTCCCCCGGTTAGAGTTTCCCTCCTTGAGTTGATGCACCCGTGCTGCCAGGACAGAAGTGGATTTCCCATCCCACCTTCCCATGTCTTCCCCATGGTCACGCAGGAAGAACCACAGATTAGCCCTTGGGGTGTACCCTCTCTCTCTAGCTGGGGAATGTTGGGCTCTGACTTTGGGGCCTGTGACTCGCACGGGTACTGCGTTAACCTTCCTCATCTCCTCCCTAATCTCTTCTTTGAACTCCTTAATCACAGCTGAGATATGAGCCTGCATTGGGCCATTAATCATACTCCCATAATTCCTAAGTTTGTTGGCAACAGAACCCACTGTCTCTCGGTTAGTGTCAGCATCAATTGTTGCGATGAAAGTGGTGTACTGAGATGGCCCAAGATTTGCTAGACTCCACAGCATTTGCCCTGTGCACCTGACCTTGTCGGGGTCATTATCATGCTGTCCATCCCTCCCAAAGAGTGCCTCCAATACTGCCACTTCCCTCAGCTGTTGGATCCCTTCCTCAAGGGTCTTCCAGTCCATTCTATGATGGTGCTCCTGCATTCTCTCCCTGTGGACAAACCTCTCTCTGACACTCATTAAAAGCCGCTCCCAGAGAGAAAGGGACCCTGGCTCCCTTACAAAAATCTGATTCATACCTGAGTCCTGGGTCAAGGGTCCCAAGTTCCTTGCCTCACCACCATCCAGCTGGATGCCTGTACCCATAAAGTCCCAGACCCGGAGTAACCAGGTAGTATAAGCCTCACGTCCTCGTTGCACAATGTCTTTGTGCAGGTTACGGAGACTTTCGTACGTCAGGGACTCAGTGATGATCTCAACCTCTGGCTCCCCTGTGGGTTGTGAGGTTCCTCCATTCCTATCCCTATCTGGGTGCTCTGCTTTCATCTTAGACCTCCTTGTTTCTACTGCTGCTGGCTGGGACTGCCTTTGTGGTTCAGCTGGAACCTGGACAGTTGTAACATCTGTGGGTTCCACAGCTGTACTATTAGACTGTCCCTCTTCAAGGCAAAGGGAGGGTTTCTCACCAGCTGGGGAAATGCACTCCTTCAGCATCTCACATATCTCCTTAACCAGAACCCTCACCCAATCTGGGCGGTTCATTTCTGAGGGGGGCTGCGGGGCAGGGTCAGGGTCAGGCTCTGGAGCAGCAGCATCTCTAGTCTCTGGGGCAGTGTCAGGCTCTGCAGCAGCATCCCTAGTCTCTGGTGTAGGTGTCAGGGTAGATCCAGGTTAATCTTCCCTTATCTCTGAGTGCTAAATAGAACAGGCCTATCAGCAACACCACCCATTGTATGATATCATTAGCATTTAGAGTGGATCTTAACCCTTCAAAAACTGGTGGAGCAGACCCAAAAAGATGGTTAAAAGGTTGGGAGAAGAATTGTGGAAGCAAGTTTTTGAGAGATTTGCTTTTTCTTTCCCCTTTTCATTCACTTACTCACAGTGGAATATTTTCTGTCAATTTTTAATTACTCTTCTATGTATTTTATGGAAACTTGTAACAGTTCTAAAGACCATATCTAAAGACCCCTGTTGAATGATTCTTGAATTATGGATCCAATTTAGTTTTATTCTGCACCCCTACATGACACAGCTGTATAGAGATGGCTGAGTTAATTCAAATCATGTTATTTGCAGGAGGAGAAATGATCTAATCAAGTGGATGCAGAGTTTTAAATCGTTACTGCTGCACTTGGGAGAGAGAAATGGTGAAGTTAAGGACTATGATTTGCAGTTCAAAGGAGACTGTTCAAAAGAGGCCGAACTCTTATAAAATTCAAGGGTAAAGTTTAGTGATTTGGCGATGCTCACAGCTCTGGTATTTCCCACTGCTTGGCAAGCTTATACATGAGCCTGTAGAAGTGGGGACTCTGCCATTCCATCAGTCATGGCTCTGACAGCCCCAGTAAAGATTTCTGCATGCATATGGTTTCCATACATCTAAATAGTCATTTGTTACTGAAGCTAAATTGCCTCTTGTTCCAAACCAACCTGTTTACAGTTAGCTTGGTAACTTCTGCCCCACTATGGCAGAAAACTAAAACAAAAACTAAAACAAAACTATGGGATCTGCAGTAAGTATCCTGAGAGATGTCACATGCATTTACTGCTGCATACTGACTTCTTGTCCAGAGAGTTCTGTGACTTTGATTCCTGCATGTGACCGAGCATTAGAAGCAATTCCTGATATCTTAGTAGTAATCTTGTGTCACATTTTTAATAATATTTTCATCTCAAGCAATCCAAAATCATAGTTTAGGTAAAAAAAAAAAAATCATTGTATGGCTTAAAAATTGGACACTTGAGAAAGATACACATTTTTAGTTGGTGTAGTCTGCTTTCTTGTCTTCCAGTGCTTTCCATTTGCATTTTAAAGCTTATTTTAGCAACCAAAAATTAGAAAAGTTTTCTGTGAAAACCGAGTGTTCTAAATTAAGTCTCCAAAAAGAACTGATTTTAGAAGTATGACATTTAATTAAAATACTTTGGCATAGATTTCTGGGTGGGTGTCAAGCTTTTACTTGCATGTACTTTATATATTGGGGACCTAAATGGCTAATAATCAAACTGGAAAGTTAAAATGAGAAATTTAGCATTCACATGGTTCAACTTGAATAACAATACATGTACCACTTGTGATAAAAACTGCATCTGTTACTTTACTGCATTGCCTTGATGCGTCTACTTAATATCTAGATTATGCACTCTACAGTAGAGCAAGCAAGGGGATCTGCAAATATCCATATAAAAACCCAGTGAAATGAAATTAGCTTCAGAATATAAAAATAATGTTTGCACAGTGAAGGATGTCCTTTTTGTATGTTAAAATACTATTTCTGTGGGAGAAAATAATATCTATTGACACGTAGTTGCTATACTTACTACAATGATGGATATTCTAGAGCTGTCTATAATAAACGGTTACACTTGATTTTAATGTCAAATGGAAAGCAAAGGAATAACTGGCAGATGCTCAGCATTAAGTATTGGTGACCCTATCATGGTATGTAGTCCATGGAAAAATTAAGTTTCTTTGGCTTTAATTAAAGTAGAACTACAAGAATTTAATCTACACTTAGTTCTTTAGTCAAGGACTTCTCTCTATTTGTGATTTACTGAAACACAATAAATTTTAATTTATGTTTTCATTAAGACATATTGAACTGATTTTAAACTGCTTGATGTGTTTTACTACTGTTTTAAAATTATTTTAGCTGAAGCACCTCATTTTTATAATAGGTGTCTACTCTGGAGATTTCTGTCATAACATCTGTTCCTTCCATTAAAAAAAAAAAAAAAAAAAAAAAAAAAAAAAAAAAAAGAGCTGTTCTTATGTTCTTATTGTTACATTCCTTCATTCCTTCCAGGAATGATAGTTTTTATTGGAGTAGTACAAACCCAATGTGTCTATGCTGGGAGTGCTTTGATTTCATTGACTGATACTCTAATACTGATTAACTGTAAATAGAATAGTAATTCCACTTTGAATTAATTTTCTGTCTAGAGTAGTTCATATTTAAACTATTAGGCTGAGTAAATTTCTTCATCTTCATTAAATTAAAAGTATGTTTTAACCTGCATCATCTAAGTAGAAGAAGAATGATTTTTCAGAATTTCAGTCTAATTGGCTAACAAGTTGAAAACTGGCAGGGAATCTAATTTCTACTTTGCTCACTTTATGAGCAAAAAAGTAACTCATTTTTAATTTCAATTTTTCATATTTCACTTTATGAAAAAAAGTGAATTTTATGTCTTCAGTAGAACTTGAGCCCATCTTAATTATGATGCCAGTTCTAGATTACTAAAACTTGCTGTCACAATGTTTTGACAACCCCTAAATATGGTAGTCTGTCAGTGTTGTTTATGCAGGTGGTGTCCAGAAAGAAAGTGTTAGTGTCCTGCATTGTCATAAGGAGTGCAGCTATGCCAAATTACTGGAGTGGTGGAATTCTTGTATTACAGGACAGCTCTTAGCCAAATTAATTTAAGACTGTGAGGAAAATACAAATGCCATGTTGTATTCGGAACAACTCTTGCAGTTGCAATGAAACCCATACTATTTCAGTTTATTTGATTCTGAAATATGCAAATCAGCAACATAGATAGTTTATCTATTTCAACACCTATTAAAACACCAGAAAAATGGTGCTAATTACAAAACTAACTAGCACTTATAGGTTTTTTACTTTAAATGGAGGCTTGCTAAAATATATGCACTATTAAAAGTTCTGATATGAATACGGGCATAAACTGAAACAGAAGAATTTCCACCTCAACTTGAGAAAAAATGGCTTTGAGGGTGGCAGAGCACTGGAGCATTCTGCCCAGAGAGATTGTGGAGTCTCCTTCTCTGGAGATATTCAAAACCCACCTGGATGCTTTACTGTAAAACCTGCTCTAGGTGACCCTGCCTTGACTAAGGGGTTGAACTGATGATCCCCAAAATTCCCTTCCAACATAGCAATGTTGTGATTCTGTGCTATTACTTGAATAATCACAAACTTCCTCAAATAAGAGGAAGTAGATTTTTGTCTCAATTTTATATTCAACTTTGTTGAGTATTTTCCCTGGTTCTGTGAAACTGGAACTTTACATATAGAATCTGAGTTGGACTACAACAATTCTCTCTTGCACAGATGCCATGCTTGCTTTTTGTTCTTCATAATTAGGAAGATTAAAAAAAGTGACAGTGGTTTTCTCTTTGTGTCTTTAGGCATGGTTTATTTGTTAGATGTAGTTTTTGTCAGCTTTTCCAAATGTATCGAAGCTGTGTTTCCACACAGTTCCAACTGACTTAAATTCATTCCTGTAACACAGTATATGAGCTACTTTTCTAACTGTAAATCAAATCTTTGCAAATGAGTGTTCTCAAATCAGATGCTATTTTCTGAAAGTATTCAAGAAGAAAATTGATGTTCAAGGTCTAATTTTAAAGTAGCTACATTTAGCATATGGAAGACCAGCTCAGGGGTTTACAATGTAGTGTCTGCTAAGAACACAGGAATAGACTGAGTGTGAGTGAAAATAATGTTAAGATCTTATTATTACAATTACTAGAGAGATGCCTCTTTCAGAGTAAAGGCACAAATGAGAAAATATGCTGAAGTCAATAGTGTAGATTTTTATTTAACAGTAAATGTGAGGTAGAGAGAGAGGAGAAAAGAGAGAGGGGGGGGGGAGAGAAAGAGAATGACAGAGAAACAGATTAAGTAGAAAAAATATCACCACTACAGAGATTCCAATAACATGCCATTGGTTCTCTTTTTCTGGCCTTCTCAGTGGTTGGAGTCTCGTCAAAGTGGTGGCTGCTGATGCTGTTCCTTGAGTAGTGGGAGAAAGAATCCAGGAAGCACCTGGTCCATGGAATTTGTGTTATGCTGAGCTAGGTGGAAACACCTTCTGTACCTCCCCTGGCTGATGAAATACTGGATCATGGGACATTTCATGAGTCTTTGACACCTTCTAAGGTGTTGTAGCTATGTCTTACATCAGTGTAAGAGACCAATTATGGCCCATCATGGTATTAAAGCATTTATCCTTCATATAAGGTTATTTCATAGCACAAAATATGAACTTTAACCTTTTCTCTGGCATCATGACTATGGGCCTGATTTTCTACATTTTAGCTGGGCTATTCTTTCCCTTAATTTAATGAGAGAATTACCTGAATTAGAAGTTAGGCAACTGGGTACTGGAGTTACTCCTGTCAGTAGTTCAACACTTAAACCATTATAATTTCACCAACTTCAGTGAAAGTACATTGCTTTGACAAGTAATAGTGTAGCTGAGAAAGGGATCTGTGTCTGTCTGGGTTTTACCATGTGGTACTACAGCAATCAAAACAAAAGAATATTGAGTAAACAAATCCCCATTTTTGTGTTTCATCAATTTTTTAACAAAATGCATGAACATGAAGAGTTGAGAAGTATTATGCAGTATAATAATAGAAACATTTATATTTTTCTAGCTCATGTGTACCTCATGGGAGAGATGAAGACTTTTAATCTGTTGTACCACTTACTCTATATTTGCGCTCTTTCAACTGCTAGAGTGTTAAGTGGTATGTTCATTTGCAATCAATGTGTGCTTCAGCTAATTTGTCTTCTTTGTTCTGTCTCATAAAATTCAAATGACTAGAAGTCACTGGATAGTTTTATGTGGGACTTTGCCTATGCAGGAGAGTTTTATTCATATTGTTGTCGATGCCTTTACATTGCACCTTATCAGCTTGGGAATTATGAAAATATTTAACAAGTTCTGGTGATGACATATTTCAATAATAATATTTTTAGGCTTTTGCTAGACATCAAAAGAGTTCTGAACCAAGTAATTTTTCTGTGATCTCAGCCAGTGCCTCGTGACAGGTCAATAGTAATGATATGAAATGCTTTTACAAGAAAAATAATCATCTAATTGTGATTCCAATTTCATGTTAATTGAGGAGCTGCCCATATCTTTGTCATAAGCTGTCACTTCTGGTAAGCTGATAACTTGGAGATCAGTAAGGCTTTTGATACAAAAACTTGTTAAAAGCCAAAAGCTCTTCTCAGGAAAAAAAGATTATCTGGATTCCAAAGGCTTACTAGATCATGGACTTGAAATAAGCACTCAACCTTGCAATCTTGTCTTCACTTGACTTCCTAGTACTGAAAATCCTCAACCTATTAACCTTGCAGAAGACTCAATGATTGTTTTTTTTTTTTTTTAAATTGCATTTGACTTAATTGCAATTAATCATTTTGCATACTTACACCTACAGTTGAGTTGCTTTTGTCAGGCTCAACTTGACATGATTATGTTGCATGGATGTGAATCAATAATTCCTTTGAGTATGATTCCTGCATGACAGAAGTAAGGACTGTTAGAGGCCCAATTTTGAACTTTTCACAATATCAACAAATTAATAGTTTACCTCACTGATCCCAATTCTTGTAGCAGTCAGTCTGATTCCGCTTCCTACTGCATCACTGTAATATTTGATATACCTAATTTTTAAAAGTTCCCATAGAAAACTATTTACAAAATGCCTTGCAAATCAAGAGCTAACCAGTACATAAAGTAAATGTTAAAGGGTCATCACAGAAAATATTAAGACATTAATCAAATACAAACCAAATTTTCCAGCTACAAAGTAGCATATTTTCAATGCTACAATATTTAAGGTGGTATCTTTGCAAACCTGTGAAAGTGTATAGAGTAGACACAACTTTGTAATCCTGAGCATACTGACAAATCATTGCAAAATTTCATTTTATTTTCCTGTATTTCACATCCCCTCAGCTCTCTAAGAGATTGAAATGTAATGTTATGTGCACAAATTCTTTAAAGTCTCTCTCAGAATGTTGTAATAGTCCAAGTCAGTGATGCTTTATCATTTATTTTCAAAATAAATAGCTATCACATTTCAGTTATTCAGACTCTCAGGAGGGCAGCTTCAAGCATGTTTCTGTACTTCTCTTTACTTTACTTTACTTTACTTCTCTTTACTTTACTTTACTTACTTACTTTACTTTACTTACTTTACAAGCCTCCTTGTAAAGTACCTTCCCAGCCTTTGTTCCTAGAGATCAGCATTGCATTGTCCAGGGTAGAAGTATTTATTTGTGTATGTTCTGAGTAACCAAAATCAAGCGTCTTGTATTCCATATTTTTTCTATGCCAACCTGCTTAAAAGTATCACTTTAAGACCTGGGAACCTGGAGCAGAATCAGGGTGTTTATCTCAGTTTTGTAGAGGAGTCCTGGTAAGAGACAGGCAATGGAAACATGGAGTTCTTATTTCTCACTGTGCTGCCAAAAGATTTGCCTGGGGTGAGGGCAAAGAGAAGCAGATGCCTTGTCTTTCTCTCATTGAGAAGTTGCCTGGCACAGGTCTCCAAGAAACTGCATTCCACAACCCTAAACTGTTTTGGAGCAAAGTTAGCAACAACCTTTTGGGGGGCAACCCACATCTCTTGATCCAGAGCTGTCAGGGCCAGGCCTGTGAGTTTCAGTGCCCAGCAAATATATTTTTCTTTCCACTGCAACGCAGAAGCAACCCAGAACTGCAGCACGGACACCAACTGGGTCCAGCTGGCCCAAAAGAAGCAAAGGGACTCACTGCAGGTTCAGAGCTGCCCCAGATGAAGCTGGCACCCCTCACCTGCTACCAGAACTGCTTTGTAAGCTCCTATCTTCCCGTTTCTTGTTCCAGGGCAAAGGTTCAGCCATGTGGGGCTTCTCTGCCATATTGTCTTCATCTTCTTATCCATGGTCAGCTATGGAGTCCACCATACTGAGGAGGAGCTTCTCCAGCTTCTTGTTTTAATTTGTTCCCAGGAGTCCATGGGATTCAGCAACATTGTATTTAGTGCTCACTGATGTTATGTTGATTGTTGCTGCTTTGTTTTTAGTAAACTGATATTTTTTCACCCGTATCTTCTCGCATTCTCCTTATTGGTGCAAAGGAAGTGGTTGAAAAGGGAGCTAACTAATTTTGAACTGTCCACCCCATATTATAGTCTTAAACCAAGACAGTATATTTGCAAATGCTGCTATTTTCCACAAAATTAATGACTTTATGTTTTAGTGATTTTGTGAAATACAAGCTATGTAATCATCCTGTTGCTACACCCCTTGCAAAAGATGCAAATACAGTTGTCCCTTATATCTCTAAAAGCTCTAACAAATTACTACCATGATGCAAGGTAGTTGACTGAACTGCTTTTGGGCTTCCAAAGTTAGACAAGTATCTAAGAAATGGAGCAAGCAGTAGGCATAGAACTAAATGTAGTAAACCATCAATCTGTTTTGACTGTTGAAAGATCTTGCAGAAATTAATTTCTTATCTCTGTGACTGTGCCAATAATGTCATGGTTATTAATGCCAAAATTTTGTGTTGTTTGCCCATAACAAAGTACTTGAAGGCAATCCACCCACTCAAACTCCACTGATACAGAATATTTCTGAGCATCCCTATGGTTTAAGTGCTGGCAGCAAAAGATCTAAAAAACACAATCTTTAGCAAATCTGGAGTGACATGAATGAAAACTGGCAGTCTGTGTGGATGACTATGCCTGAAGTAGCAAATAGTCTTTGATTATGTTATGCTGGGGATAGGGAAAAAGTAAAAAAGTTTTTCTGAAGTCTATTCTCTGATTCAGTTTTCTGGTGGGGCAGAGAGTTTGTCATTGAAGTAGTGAATGCAACTGTATGGTTGTCAAGAACAATGGAAGGGGTCAAAAATATTAATAAAAATATAAGCAATGCTTTGTGATCTCATAATGGTGTAATAAACTATAATAGCCATAATTAAACAATTTTCAAGTTGGGTTAAGGATTAGGAATAAGCAATCTTAGGTAATAGCATAGAAAGAAAAAGTGGTACAGATAAAAGGTATTTAGAGAAAGAATTGAAGATTAAACATGAAACATTTATCATATCAGTGAGATGCTGTAATAATTAATTTTATTTCTTGCTTGTTTTTTTTTTCCACAGTTATTATAGTTGATATTTGTATTATTATTTAGTTGCATTAGTTAACAAAATGAATAAGAAAGATCAAATGATGAAAACCAACAGGATACCCACAGAGGTATTTGAAACCAAGAGACTGTGCTCAGGAGATGAATACTGGTCCACATCTGGAATTGCATCTTTCAAATTAGAAAAGCTGAATGATATTATAATAGTTAATGTGTGTCCAAGTACTTTCAACAGGAAAGGTCACAGAATTAGAGACATGTTACCAGAAAGCAAAAAGGTAATGTAGAGCAGTGGAGCAAACAGGAGTTCTTTATCTTGTCTATTTTAACAGTCAACACGTTCTCTCTGCTATGAGAGAATATTAAAATAGTTTTCTTTTCTAAAAAGTATCATAAAATTGATCATTTTCAAAAGCAATGTGTATCTGGCATTGTCCTGGATCCTGTCCTCTGTTGTTAAAATTTGTGTCGACATTCATTCATATGAATGTCTCTCAACAGAGACTGTTCTCACTCTGCAGCATCTGCTATTGCAATTGTCACTTTGGGGATAACAGGAACCATTGGCTGGACACAGAAAGGCATTTCTTCTTCTCCTAATTACTAAAGCCAGCAGAATGATGGGCGATCCTTTCCTGGGCTTAACAACAAGGGGTGGGGGGAGAGAACAGTAACACAAGATGGGTCAACTTCTATCTTGGACATCTAATTTACATAACTTTAGACAGAAGATGAGATCAGACCTTCACTGCCACTACAGCGCTGCTCATTTAAGTTTGAATGAAGTTAAAGGCATCTGATGTCTGCCAAAAGAAAGGGAAAATATTATGACCATATATTGGAACAACTTTAGTGTTTTTACCCAGCACTGTAGAGGCAAACAAAGTGAACATCTGTTATATTTAAACATTTGTTTTAGAAAAGAAAATTTCACACAAACTCATACCACATACATGCATATAAGTGTAAACATAAAGTCTTATAACTGAGGGGCATTCATAAGGGATTATTACCCCATATAGCAAATTTATACCAACAGCTTTGGTGGATTTTGGGTTTTGAATATTTCCTTCTGTACATCAAAAGGAAAAGATGAGTGAAACACATATTCTTTGTCTCCTATCAAGTCCAAATGACTTCTAAAGAGCCTAGGAATTACACAACATACTTTTTTTCATAGGGGCCAGGAGTATGCAGAATGCTTTTTACTTGACCCTGAGTAAAACAATGCCTAAGAAATCCCTGAAGGAAAATACTATAGACTTCTTTCTGTTCTTTTGTATTATTCTTAAGAGGGTAAGTGTTGTTTTAAAAGTAAACAATCCATTCACCCAAAAGATGTGTTTTATAATTTTGTAGTGTGTGGCTTTAGGGACTTTTTTAAAAGAAATTCTACTATTTTGTTGGTTGCAGATCACCTTTAATGCAGTAATTCAGACATCAAAATCTTTGTTTTAAAAGTATTGTTTGCATCAATGGGCCCAAATTATTCCCAACACTCAGCTCTTAGAGCGCTAGCTGATGCCAGCATTGATATAAACAGTTGTTATGCAGATCTCACCCCTTTTAGCTCTGCTACTTCATGAAACCTCACAGCTGCTTACCAGCTCCAATCCTGGAAAAAAACCTTTTTTTTTTTCCTGGAATGCCTTTAAATATCAAACTTTTGTAAATGCTCCAAATCCACCATATAATTTAGCAGCAAGGAAGAAAAGGAGAAGGAAAGTAAAACCAGGACCTTCAATATTTTGACAAACATGTAATGTTCAAACCTGGATGCTGTAGGCTATTACTTTTTCTCATCTCTGCACTTGTTCCCCACTTTGTGTTCATCTGAAAGGGAGAAAAATAGGTAATAGGCATAATTGACTAATTTGATTTTTCTTGCTATTGAGATTGAAATGAAACTATTAACATTTCCTGCAATACATTATTGATGTATTTGTAAACAATTTATATTGCATTTTAGGGACTAAACAATGTCATTTTGATATGAACATATGGATTTTTAAAACAAATTTTAAAAGCTGCTCTAGCTGGTTTTTTTTCCTCTATTTTAAAATTTATCCCAAAGGGAGGCAGAAGAGATTAAAGGAAATTTAGAGTGGGAGATGTTCAAAATTGTAGAATATAATCCAATTTTCCTAGACTGGTTCTCAGCCATTATAGGCAGGTTTTGTTTGCAATGTCCCCCATCTGCAGTATATTCTCTCTTCTCTAGACATCTTCCATGCTGCAGATCTGGCTAATGGGTCAGGGAAGAGGCAGAAGTGTAGGGTTGTAGAGCCAGGTTTCTCCTCTGAGCTCTCTAGGCACACTTTACTACTGTCTGGAGGAGAAAAGCAGTGCTGAGGGCCTCAGTGGTGGCTAAGAAGAGTCAGAGATCCAGCACTGCCTTCCTGTTCTCAGCCTATGAAGCTCCAAGATACTTTCATTAGGAGAAGAGACTAAAAGAGGCATCAAGAGCTGCACTGCAAAGAAATAATTGGCTTCATGGCCAAAGGGGTTATTGGCGATCTTACTCTTAGAAATGGGTTTGACATTATTCTATACTGCAAGGAAACAGTGGAGTAGAGTGTAGAGACAGAGTGAAAAATGGCTCTTAAAGTTGAGTTACCAGTGTTTTGCTTCAAACTGAGAGAGAATTTTAAGTTAGGTTCCAGCAGAGTCTGTCCTAAGGTCATTTCTATTTCATATTACAATTAAACACTTGGATATTGGAGAGAAGAATGTGCTTACAAAATTTATGAGTAAGAGCAATCTGAGAGAGAGGGCAAGTACTGTGTCGGACAGGACTATCTTAACAAATTGTAATCATGGTCCACAATCAGCAGGAAAAATTCACATAATAGATCTGGAGAATCAAGCCTTAAGAAATCAGAGCTCAGATACACAGAAACAAAACAAGGAATGACTGTATGTTAGTTATACAGCAGAGGGAATCCAGAGCTTATGCTGGATAGCAAGGTAAACATAAGGCAGTGATACAGCAGTGGCACAAAAGAGTGAAATAATGTTGTTTTGGGAAATACTTTCAGGGAGGTCATGAATGAGATAATGAAACATATTATTCTGGTATGCTCAACACTGGTGAGACTTCAGCTGGAATGGTATGTTTGCATTGTGCATGACTCTAAAAGACATAGACAAATTTAGGAGGTACAGGACAAATGGACAGGTTCAGTCTGTTTTTCCAAGGCCTCATTTACCCCTACATTTCTGTGAAATAATAGCTGAAAGTTTCATCTTCTGTTTGCCAAATGTACTTTGCATAGTGTACTTTTATAACTTTACAATTTTCACCAAGATTGCATGATTTAAGAGCCCATTTGCCCATTGCAGGTGCATGAAACCAGAAGTCCTGATTTAGTAGAAGCCTATGTTAAGTCTTAATACTGACTTCACTAGACCAGGATTTAGCCTGAAATGCTTCTCAAAATGTTTCTCAAAATTTTCAGTTTTGTTTTATCTTGTATTTTTATTATTACATTTATGGTAAATATTAACTGTGCATAAATATTATTGTTATCAGCATGAAGGAGTAATTGGGTCTTGGTAAATAAATATAGGGCTGAAATTTAGCAGGTTCTTTGTTTATAGTTTCAGTATGATTGCCTTTTTGCCCTATCCATGTTGTCTGAGCCCTAAATTTCATCTATTTAAGAAACAATGATTCATAATTTTTGAGGATTAATTCTGGTTTGGACAGATTTGAAGAAGAATTATGCTAAGCATTTTTTATTATTGTGTTATTTGTTACATTTTTTATAACCATTCTTGATTTTTTCAAATACTTTAGAAGGTGTAGTAACTTGTGAGATTAGCTATGCACTCAGCTGTTCAACAGCATCTGGTAGACTACAGCTATCAAGGATTCTAATGTGGTGATTTATACAACTGAAGAAATGGGCTGATAGAAGCCTCATGAAGTTCAGTGAGGGTAATTGCAAAGTTCTGCACCCGGAGAGAAACAACTCCAAACAAATGCCCCGTGGTGGATTGATGCTGGCTGGATGTCAGGCACCCACCAAAGCATTTCTATCATTCCCCTCCACATGTGGATATGGAACAGAAAATGTAGTGAAAGTTCATGAGTTATGGGTGGGGAGAGGCACAGGAAACACAAATTCAACTTAGGGATCTTAGTTTAATTTATTACTAACAAAATCAGAGCAGAAGAACGAGGAGTAAAATAAATCTTAAAAACACCTTGCCCCCCTCTCTCTCCCCAGCTCTACATCCTGCCCATCAGCAGTACAGAGAGACAGGGAATGGGGGTTGTGGTCAGTTCATCACATGTTATTCCTGCTGCTGCCTGGGGAGAAAAGTCTGTCCTTTCTGAATATCCGGAAACACTTTTTACTGTGTAGGTGACTGAGCACTGGCACGGGTTGCCCAGAGACATTGTGGAGTCTTCATTCTCGAAGATACATATTCAAAAGCTGTCTGGACATGGCCCAGGGCAACTTCTTCTAGGTGGCCCTGTTTGAGCATGGAGGATGGACCAGATGACCTCAAGCCATCCTTTCCAACCTCAACCATTCTGTAAGTCTGTGTTTATGTGAATACATTGGAAATAGAAGTAAATTTCATCTAAACACCAGTTGAAAGAATAGGACACTACAGAGCCAAACAGTGCAAAATAGCAAGACTCATATAACTGAAAGAAAAACAAGTTAGTTTTTGTACTTCTGTGAACAAAGAATCCTCAGTGAAATTATTACCTCATAAGAATATTCATCTTATCAGTAATTTTGTTGGGACATGTCTAGGAATGTTTTCATCTCCTGGATGACATTACTGTCCTTGCTTCTTTTACATAACATCCAGTTGAATCACTTGTCTTTTTTTTTCCTGAACTTTACTCTGAAATTTATACTGTTACTTTCCAAGTATAATACCTTTCTTTTATATTTAAATTTAAAGAAAGGAATTAATTGTGTCCTTTTCATAATGAGTCTTCATGCTGTATTATATTTGGAAAGATTAAATACTTAGTTATTTCTCTCTGTTTTCTTTGCCAAACTCCTTTAAAGAAGGTTTTTACTTAATTTGGTAAGTCTCCTAAAAGTAAGATTGTATGTCCACCTTTGTAGCTGGTGTAACATGGAATAAGGTTGGTTATAGACCTTTTTGTCATATGTAGTGTCGACTACAAGGCAGACTATTCATTCCATTAGACTACTTGCCCTCTTGTAATGGTTCATTTAACATGTACCCTAAGATTTTTAAAAATTATTATTAATTGTGATCAATTTAACCAATATAAATTTTTGATTAGGGAGGTGTCTAAACTTCTTCATCCTCCTACTATTGGAGATGTTTCTATGTCTTTGTAAGGTTTTCTACTTCGAAATTCAAAGGTAGACAATTCTTCAAGGCTTAAAACTGTTTTACTGTGTGTTCTTCTGAATAGAAGTCCCAGTCCATAAATACAGTTGTCCTGGAGATTTTATTTTTCCTCTTCCACCACCTTGAAGTTAACATTGTACACCAGACTACATAGTGAGTTTGTATTTTTAGCTCAGAGTAAATTTATCCTTTCTGTTTCTTTACAGACTCTTCTTTCCAAAGTTATCCTTAAGGGATCACTTAGTAGAGCTTTAATGTTACAAACTTTGCTCCAAGCAGAATTTACACACCTGAAAAGCAAGCTGTAAATGTAAAAGTTCTGTTAAGTCTGATGGGTAACATCAGAGGCTAGAATAAGTGGGGCATTTAGAACATGAACTAAAAATTAGCCTTACATCATTCTCACTCATGCCACTCACAAGTTCTTCTTGGGCTTTTCAGGTACCTCCCTTAGAAACCCTTGGGTTTTTCTGAAGGCATCTCTAGAGATCATAGGAACTTGTGAGTGCAGCAGATGTCAGCATCCTAGATTAGTTGCCCATTGCTCTCCAGTACAGAGCTGTATTTTGGATTTAGGATGAGAATAATCTTGATAACACACTGATGTTATTATGTTGTTGTTAAGCAGTGCTTAGTCCAAGTCAAAGGACTTTCCAATGTCTTGTGCTCTGCCAGTATGGAGGTGCACAAGAAGCTGGAAGGGAGCACAACCAGAAGAGCTGATCCAAACTGGCCAAAGGGATATTCCATACCACAGAACATCATGGCCAGTATATAAACTGGGGGGAGTTGGCTGTGAGAGGCTGATTGCTGCTTAGGGACAGGCTGGGCATCAGTCAACAGGTGGTGAGCAATTGAATTGTGCATCATTTGTCTGCCTTGGGTTTTATTCCTCTCTTTTTTCATTTCTCTTTTAGTCATTATCATCATCATCATCATCATCATCATCATCATCCTCATTATATTTAATTTCAATTATTAAACTGTTCTTATCTTAACCCACAATTTTTGTCTTTTTCTTCTGATTCTCCACTCTGTCACACCAGGGGAGGGAAGCAGGAAGTGACCAAGTGAGCAACCAACTGCAAGGTACTTAGGCGCAGGATAGGGTTAAACTAGGGCAATAGATGTCTTATGCTCCATGACGGAGAATTCTGTGCTGCTGCAACTGCACTGCTATGGGTAATTCAAACCCCAGGCTACTGGTAAACATGACAGTCATATTCCTTAGCTGCTGTGCAGACCAGTCTTTTGTGCATATGTAGTTAACCACATTGTAAATCAAGTCACTCCACCTAAAAAAGAGGTGCTTAAAATAATTAATTATTTGGAACATGTGACTATTTGGTATTTTCCATTTAGTAAATAACTGCCCACATTTGGGCATGTCCATGATCTGAAGGATTTGTCTGTTAACTGGGATATCATAAAATGAGGAAGCAGTAGAATGAATTTAGTTTATATATGATATAAAAATAGCATTAAAGTATGCATTTTAACGTGTAGCATGATATATGTTTTTTTTCCATAGCTGATGGAGATATATTAGTGAAATACATAGAATTTTAATGTTGAATTTGCAGTTCACTTCTTCAGATAAATGTAAAATCTTCATATGGCGATGCTTCTTTTCTTTTCCTTTATGTGTGCAATTTGCTGCATTTTGAAACTCATATTTATCATAGAACTGGATGCATACTAAAATAGACCAGAATGTATCTGCATTCATTCATCACTGCAATATTTTCTTGTGCCGCTCCACACATGCTTTCTGCCTCCAATGCATAAGACCTTGCTTTACTATTTGTTCACCCTTAGTATCTGTCTCATAAATAATTTTGACAATGAGCTAAATCCAAAATATATTCTGTATTAACATGGAATTATGTTTTGCCTCTTGGGTGCTATTAAAAAGTACATAAGAAAATATAGATTTTAATTTTATAATTTTAATTGCTTTCTTTCCTGTAACCTTTCTCACAATGGCTCTTGTTTATTCTCCTAAATGTCTTATTATTATACCATTTGATTCCCAATTTTATTTCTCTTGACTTGATCCAGCCAACTCCTCTTAGCTGTCCACATCTGTGCTAATTTTCATTTTCTCCTTGGTTCTTTCAGCCCTTCCAATATCTTTCCTGGCTATTCATACTGACACTCATGTTTTGACTTCCTTAAATTTATGGATGTTAGCAAGTCACTTCATTTGAAAGAATTATATGCTCATGTATTCAAAACCAAAATGCTTGCCTAAAAATTTGTTTCAAAGCAAAAAAAAAAAAAAAAAAAAAAAAAAGCTTCACATAGTGTATGTATAATTATCATCTGAACAACTGTTAATACAATGTCTTTCAAGCAATTTCTTTAAAATAGAAATTTAATTCTTATTACAGTAATGATTTACTGCAAAGATCCAAACTGAGGTTAAAAATGATTCTTAAGTTCTGAATGAATATAGATAATATACTCCTACATAGAGCAGAATTTTCATGTATGTATCTCCATGCTTCCATTTTGCATATCCTTTGCAGCAGCTGAGATTTTGATGTAGCATTTGTTTGATTGCTGGGGCAAATTGCTTGCTCTTTCTCTCTTCACTTGTAAAATATAGATATAATTTCTAATTGCAATACTGTAAGTATTTATGTTAGTAAACCAAGGATAAATGTTTATCTATTGGCCTAATAATCATCTAATTTATATCAATAGAATTCCATTGAAAATTACTAGTCCCAATACTTGATAATTTTCTAATTCCTTGGAAAAAACCCTATTTCTGTAATCCTTAGAAAATCCAACAGATTAAATTCATTAAACTTTAGTAAGTGATTAAGAGTAATACTGATTTACTATATTTTGCTTTTTCTGGTGGTATCTATTAGTTTACTTCTATTGCTGTAGTATCAGGAAAGCACCACTGTTTCATAGTACAAATACATAGTAAAACTATGGTCTTTTGCAAAAAAGAGATCAAAATCTCAGCATCGGTTCAGAGTTCCAGCTATGGCTGTCAAAGCATAAAAATTTTAAAATACAATATGAGAATAAATCTGCAGCATCTGGCTTAAAGTGTACAGTAATAACAGACAATATAGCCAAACTGCAGCACACCTGAAAATGTAAATAATTCTTATAAATCTCCTATAGTACTGAAAATTCCTAATGTTAGTCATACCATAAATAGATAGTTGTTCACTATATCCCAACTGACCTGTTGCTCTCTTTTTGCTTGGACAATCAAAGATTGATCTCTGCTTTGTTCAAGGAAATGTAATTTGTAAAACTATAATTCTTGGCATAACTGGATAACCTAAAACTCTATAATCTATTTCTCATCCTAATGGATATGTCCTGAAAGAGACTGAATTGTGTTGCTGTGTACTTCAGCCTAATGTTAGAATGCTATTTTGTAATTCTTTAGTACCTTTCATTGTCTTAAGCTTATAAAGTTTGCAAATATTGTTGAAAGAACATTACAAGTATTGCAAAGTTGAGCACAAAAAAAATTACACAAAGCTTTGCTCATATTGTAACAGAGCAATTGCCTTTAGCTATCTTATGTGCGTGCACTATGATGTAATTTTTAAAATTTTGGTTGTTAATTCAGCCCTCTGTTTTTACTGTCAGTTTGCTTTTGAGGATCAGTATGAAACCTAACTATGAACACAATCTTACACCTTTCAGAAACCTCAGCTGTGTCACCTCAGGTTTGCAACTTGAAACCTTCCAGATGACAAGTGTCAAAGAACAACCAGCCATGATGTTGACTGATACACAAATTAACAGTGAAAAGGATACACACAAGAAGTGGAAATAAGGCATCACAGACAGTCCTTATCCTGGCATTTTAAACATTGTACAATACCTTTTTCTTTTTTTGGATTGAAGATATTTTACTTTTTTTTTTTTAAATGTTTCATTGTCTGTGGTTTTATCCATTCATTAAAAAATAAAAGAAATGTCATTGCTGACATCTACAGAGGCCATCAGCAAAACTGTAACTTCTATGCTAATTGTATAAACTTCTGCCAAGTCAAGCTGACAATACTGAACTCTATCTCCCTGTCAGCAGAATACTGGTCATCCACTAGATTGGCCATTTCTAGCCTTGTTTCAAAGAGAGTTGATAACCCCAGGGACCTCAGCAGTTTTGTCTTGCCTTAAAATCCCCCGGATTTTCTTACTTTTCTTCCTCAGTCCCAGACCTCACTGCCTGTCCTCCTGCAGGGATGGTGCAGGGTGGATAGCTTCCATTCTTTTCTTCAACTGTTGTGCTAAGTCAGCATCCCAGCTGCTTGCCTGAAATCCAATGAGTCACTTTCAGCATCACCATCTACTCCCTTTTCTTCTTCCAAATCTGCAGATATATTTATGCGGCACACTGCAGTGCAGTGGTTTCATAAATCACCTACTTATATGTAGGTGTATATGCACAGGTATTGCAAATATCCCAGTGGCAGCAGCGTGGAGCTCAGACAGCTTAATTTTTCTTACCAAGCTGGTCTGCTTCTGCTGCCTGGTTATACATTTGGCTGCACCTGTTTAAAGTATCCTGAAAGAATATGTGTCTCCAGTGCTGTGATGACAACCACCCTCAATGATTTTGTAGCTCACAGAGACTCTTTGATCTAGAAAACTGTATATTTGTAGTTGGCATCCAACACATTCTTTAAAACCAAATGCTTGTTTAATGAAGGGAAACACACTGTGTGTGTCTTTTGATATTCTGTATCTGAAGTCATCACTGCTTACAGTACATGGCAGATTTTGAAAAACAAAGCTGCTATGGCTTTTCTTTCTGTGTTATTGCCTACTGGGACTGAAGATATTATGAAGTTGTCCTTGGAGCAATTAGAGCAGTGGCAATAAAGGAAAAACCTTTGAATCTCTGCTTTATAATTCTGCATAAATACAGTCCATAATTTTACACAGAAGAGACTATATGGCTCCACTAAGCCACACTGATAGTGACAAATATGAAAAGCTTTGAGGAACTATTCTGAAAATTTCTGAAGGAAAAAAAAAATTCTGGAGGTAAAATAAGATCACAGGGAAACACTACCCTTTCACAAGAAAACTTAAAACTGAAGACGGCATGTCTAGAAACTAAGTAAATGAAAATTTTAAAAATGCAAGACAGAAGGAGTGTTAAGAAAATAGGAACTTTGATAGCTCGGACATAACTCAATCTTTCAGTTTGGAAGTAAATACATCACTGTGACATAAGACTGATTTGCACGAGGATTTCGACTAGAATTAGCAGCAGTATAATAATTAATACATTGTGGTGATATCTGGATTTCCAAAATATGTTTCAGAGCTTTTTACAGCACTCTTGTACCAGTCACAGCTCCCGGTTTTCTGAGGATGCTGATATTGATAGGCAAGATGGGTGCTAATGTCTTTGCAAACAATTCAATGAGTAAAGGTCTTTAGGAGAAATGGGTGTTGTCTCTACCAACCTCAAGCCACACAAGCTTGTTAAAGAGCCCAGCCAGTTTGACTCCTGAACTTTAGGGTAATAGTCAAATGGGTCAGCACAAAGTCTATTGCAGGACCCACATGGCCTGAATTTCCAAATTTTGGAGGACAATGACATGCCACAGTGAAATGCCACAATACGTGGCAGGCGGTTTCGGGAAAGTTGTGCCTTTCTAGTACCTCAGCCAATAGGGAAAGTAAAGGACAACATGTGAGCAGCAGTTCAGGATAAAATGAGGCTGCTGGGTCCTCCAAAACCTGGAGAAAGAATCCCCATGGGGGTATGCCCCAGTGGACACTCTCTCTATTCGAATAAAGTTGCAGGACTCCCGTCTCCTTTGCAGACACTGTTTTTTTCATAGAGTGATTTTCCACACAATATGTACATAGACCTGACATTAGTCTATGCCTAATGCAGGTCACACCACTTATATTGTCCTGTGATTCCAGATTTATTATTCTTATGTTGAAATTATTGAGTTTTTTGTTGCCATTACTCCCAATGAAAAACTGTTCAGAGATTAAAAGTATTTTTCTGATTGCTAAGTTAAATGTGCTCATAATCCATTTGTACCATCTTACATTCCAACTAAAAACCACAGTCCTTTAGGTTTGGTCTCTTTCTCCAAAATGTCATTTACCAGCTAATTTTTGTATGGTAATTTTCCCTTATATTTGCAGACTAAGATAAACAGCACTCTTTCAGTCACATGTCAGAGAGGGGTTCTGCACTCTCTTTTGTCATCCAAGTAGCTGTGGTCCAATGTGAATTCATCTCTTCTGAAGAGTGCATAGAGGGTACACAGCATTTGAATTGAGTATTCATCATTTTTAAAATGGCAGAATTCAGGTATTTACCAGACATACTTCTCTTTTACATTCTTTGTGATTTGCCTTTTTCACAGCTATGCACAATTTGCCTCATATTTTGAGTGGCTGACAGTTTTCTGTGACTCTTTTTTTTTTTTTCTTGTATTTCCAGCTCAGCTCATTGTGAAGATTCCTCTTGTTGATTCCCAGCAGCATGACAGAGCATTTGCACTGCAACATTTCATTCCATTCAATTTTATTATTCTGTTCGTTAATGGCATCCAAATTTTCCTAGTCTGTCTCCTGGCATGTTTCTGAGTTCAGTACCCCTGTGTATGCAGAAGCACAAACAGAGGAACATTCACCTTGTCCCCCTTCAGCACCTCTCAGGTGCTAAACACACAGTTTAGTGCATCATTTAAGTTCATCCAAGGCTGGTTGTTGTGTATAAGCTCTGGCAGCAAGGAGACTTTATCCTTGCTACTTCTTTAGCTATAATACACATTTTTACCATTTCCCGTCTTAAAATTTAGAATGAACATTTCCGCATTGTATAAATTTTCTTTATAAGCATAAGGGTAGAATTACTGATTCTGACATTATTTAAAAATATTTATTTTTGACTCTACTCTGAAGAAAAACTGTGTAAAAGAAAATAGACTTAATGGAAATGTTTAAATTCCTATAATTGTGGAAAACATAGGGAGGTTTTCTTTATCCTCCCAAGAATTCTGAATTTAATTATATGATTAGGTGTCTGTGATAAAATGAAAAATTGCAGTATCAAAAGAGATATATCCTGTTTCATAACCTATTCAAGGAGTATGATATTTTAGACCTGATCTAAAATAACAAAGGATGTAGCAATGAAGTATGATAAAAATTCAGTCGGGTCAGTGCTTGGTTATACATTTGCATGTCAGTGCATCTCTTTTTAATACAGGCAGCTTGTTTCTGATTATCTAGAGATATATTATGATATCTTGAAATTGTAAAGTCTGTAAAATTCTTTTTCTATGTGCATGGCTGCCTTGGTGCATTATATGTGACATGAAGGTAAAGATCACCTCGTTTTCCAAAAAAAAAATTGGAACTGGCATGACCTGATCAGTGAAAAATATTTAATTAATACTCTCTAGGTTTATTCTCTCCTAAAAGCTGAAAAATACCAAAGTTGATAAAAAACAAATATTTTTTTTTCTCCTAGAAGCTGTTATACTGCACTCAAGCAATTCATAAAACCCCTATGTTTAGAAAAGCCATCTCTTAATTCACTAAGAATTACCAAACACATCATTTTAGCTTTATTTGCCCCCTTCACATTGTCAAAGATCTGCATGCCCTAGTAGTTATTGTCATGTTTATTGATAAAAAAATCTCTAAATAACATCTAAATATGATATAAACAACACATAGTGGAAGAAATTACAGTAATTGACATAACAGATGGACAGACAGCATTTTGATTTTCTAGTTACCTGCTGCCAAAGTCAATCCAAACAACATTACTCTCAACCATTATGAGGCATAAGGGAGTGAGAAAATAACTTCATCTGTTAGCTGACCTAATGGAATCTCCTTTCCTGGTGATTTTTATTTCACATCCATGTGGTCATGCACCTTTGTCCTCCTCCTTATCTCCTCTCACCTCCCATTCATTCTCTCTCCTCTTCCTTTGCAGTCCCTGGGGACATGGGATGACACATGGCTTGGCTGATTGTGATCTAACCAGACTCTGGACTCATGCTGAGTGAGGGCACTAATTAAGGTGCCCCTTTTTATTAGGCTCTTCTATCCAGCTGCTGATTATCAGAAAATTTGCCAGAACTTACTGTGTTTGAGATCTCTGTCCATCTGCCAGATTGGTCTGAAATGGGCCAGTGGTTTCCATCGTTATCAGGAGTCAACGGAGATACAGGGTGGCCACAGAAGCCTTGTTTCCTTAGGATAGCCACTTAAAAATCACCTGAAAATTCAGTAACTTAAACTTTTTTTCTTTTTTTTTCAGTTGAATAAATACATACCTGTGGGAATGGGTGTGAACTGGTACAGACAATTCCTCTCTAAAATTTTGACAAAACCAAGCAAAATAACTTGTTTTGGAAGTAGACGTGGCAATTCCTAGTCCTGGACTTCTCTAATGAAAGCTTGGGGTTTGAAACACACCCCTCCCCCCATCCCTCCAAAACCTATTAAACTTCTTGCATTTAGTCCGCAAGGACAGCTCATCAGAGAATTCAAATAACATTCATTGTAGTCTTTATAATTCAGCTGTCTGTATTTCCACTGGAAAATCAGTTCTATCCATCAATCCTACCCTTTGTAAACTTTCCTGCTTTTCCTGTAATATTTTCAATTTTTCTTTACACCTGTTGTCTTCATTAACATATGCAGAACAGTCTACCATCCATAATGGAGCAGGCTGGGTCATGGTATTTACGAATCTTACAGAAAAACCTCAGTACTGCAATTTTCCTTCGTAGAATCAAGAAACATCTGGGGAAATCACTGGGCTGCTGCAGTTTGGGTGCTGGACAGAAGAGGGTGCCCTTCAGATAGCCGGAGACAAGAAAAAGACCTTGGCTGGCTATGGGCGCTGGAAACAGCCAGAGGACGGCAAGGTCCCAGTGCGTGAGGAGACGTTTCCCAGCGCAGCGAGGCTGTGGAAGCCCAGGCAGCCTGCGCTGTGCGGCCTGGAGCAGCGCTCCTCGCTCGCACCCTCCTAAAGCTGCTTGGACACTTTAACTGAGGCTGCATGAACAGCAGAAGTGGGAAGTTACTTGTCCCTGGACTGAGTACAGTGTGCTATGAACGAGTGATGCTGGTTTTATTTCCGCTGCGCTCAGAAAGTGACTGTGAGTTTATAGATTTAAGGTTGGAGACATGTGCCGGAGTCTGCATTCTGTTCAAATCAATCTTTTTGGAGGTTGTCACTTTATCGAGACTGAATCTCATAAACCACCCGAGGAAACAAATCCTGGCTGCCTGTATGCAAATGTGAATTTTGACTCGTACTTCTGGCATCCCTGACCTGTATACTCCTACAAGGAGTAAGTTTGTTGGCTACACTGAACAAGCAGAAATGCTTCCACAATGTAAAACACTCCTATAACAGTGATTCAGGTTTAATCAATTACGTGAGGTAGTTCAGAGAGCAGTTACAGCTGTGCGAAGCATTATTCAGAGTTAGAATTTGACTTCATGTGATAACCAGGCAATAAACTCTCAGTCAGCTGTCAATTTCTGTAGGAATGAGGCATTGTCAGAGCTTAAAGGTTTGTTCTGAATGTTTCTATCAAATAAATCGTATCTTAGGGGATATTTTCACCATTTTTTAATAAGGAATAAAGGAAATGTTGTCCTTGGTTAGATCTAGAGAGGCTAAATAAAGTTGTGATGATTGCAAGACAACCATGTCTTGCATGGTCTTACACAGGCTTAATGCAAGTGTTCAAGGTGCAAAGATGTTTTGAAATGTTGATTTACACTGTGTTTTTCAAATTAACAGATCTCTCACAGCCCTGAAATGACGCTCATTGGATCATTTTGTGTTTAAAATATATGCCATATATTTGAAATGGAATCTCATGTTTTAAAATGAAGTAATGATTAGTGTTTTTAATAAGCAGCCTGAAATCCAGTGTTAGCTGATGAGTCGTGAAACAAGGAGAACATTTACAGGACATTGCAATATATCAGCTTAGTAGAATTTAAATTTCACTTTTTCAAATGCCACTTCAGATAAAATTGTCCTTTCAGGGGAACATACTTCCTCCACTAGAGCTGGACCAGGTTCAGAATAGACTGCTATAATTATGCAAGCCCCACCACTAAGCCCATTACAAGTATTTCAGCCTTCCTTAATTCTTCTAGCACAATATGAAAGCTTCATTCCAAACTATGTTCCACCTGTAAAACTGCTTAAAGCATGAAATCTAAAATGTCCTGAACAAATGTTGTGCAGCTCCATTTTGCATTGGTGAAAATCATAGTTACAAGTGACCAGAGTTTAAAATGATGTGCTACTTTACCTTTCCTGAATGAGGTAGAAATATCTGGAGATAGTGTTTTGTAGTCACATTTACCCAAATACTTGAGGTATGGGTTCTTCAAGAACAGGTATAGAAGCCAAGGAAAAAGTGTTTCATCCATGGAGAGGAAATACGGACTTGCACAGGAGTAATAGGAAGAGTGACACCCCATTGTTTGGCCATAAATTCAGATTCCATTGGATCATGTTCCTTTGCCTGTTATTGTACAGTTAACACTGAAAAGACTTAGAGAAGTATGAAGTAGTATTATTTTCTTTTTATGTGTCATAGAAGAAAAATCAGGAGATTAAAAATGTGATGTTTGACTTGTTTTGCTAATTTTTATCTTCCCTGAATACTCTGAACATGCAGAATTGCTGTCTTCTACTCTGGAAGCATTTGAACAAGTTGGGTAAGTCTTTGCTGCTGTTTCGGAAGAGTAATATAAAGGTGCTTGTTTAGTCCATGTTGTTGAGCAGAAATTACATGGCATCCTGACAGCAAAACAGACTAATAATCATAACAAATTTAATTTATCTCTGCTATGCTTTGAGCTGGACTGAAGTTTCTCTGCAAGACAAGAAAATAACTCATAACTGTATCATTCTGGAGGAATTAGAGACAAAATCAATACACTTTGTTCATGATGCACATCAGTGAGTTGTCATAACATGATTATAAATTCTCCATCAGTAGTGAGGGCTGGATGTTCAAGCTGTTCCAATAGCTTTTCTTGCTTGACAAAACAAGCATGAGTTGGTACCAGCTGATGCCAGCTAGATTCTTACTTGAGAAACTGACAGTCTACGCTATAGACTTTGTTGCTCATTTACCACTGACAAAAGTTATGGTGTTCTATTAATGGATTTCTTCAGTAAATGTCCAGAGTTTAAATGGCCTCTGTCACAGGTCCATCTGCTTTGGTCATGACTTTGCATTTACTCATTTCAGCAGAGAAAGAAGCTCAGAAAACGACACACCATCAGAGATTTGGAGGCATGGTGGAGATGGGGAGGTAATGTGTGTTGGGAGCTCAGGCTTTTACTATAAGTGAGCTCTTGTGCACACAGCAGCTCTGCTGCTTTCTGAGTGGAGGATGGATTGGGTGGAGAATAGTAATTGTAGCATATTAGATCCATAATAGGCCAGGACTCACTGATTCCACTGCTTGTTGAATGACAAAGTACCAAATTACGCAGTAGCAGTCGTAATGGCGAGATAGGTCTGAGGCCAAGCTGCAAATTCAAATCAGAAAACAATCACAGGATTAGCAAAGAGAATAGCCAGGCACAGCCATATTTATAATGCAACACAGGCAAGGACTGATAGCAGGGGTCTGAGCTCAAATGCTGCCTCTGAGCCAAGGGCAGAGGCCCCAGATACCATATCTTACAGCTCTTTCTCACACTATACTTTTAGAAGCAGTCTGATTCAAAGTTACACAACTCCACTGTATCAAAGCTGACCTCGAAGAGCGGTAACCAAACTCCTGGGTGGGGGACGAATGGGAAAGAGATTGTAGTGTGGATGTGCGCTTGGGGCCTGACATTACACAGTGGAGTAGCTTTAAAGACACAGGGTTGTTGGTTTGGGATTTTTTTTAAACATTGGACTTGCACTCTTAAATCTGATGTTTCTGGAGAAAAGATTTACAAAAGACTGAATTCTCCTGAGTGATGTGTCTGTGGTTTCTCACATGCGGATAAAGCTGATAGGCTCATATCCTAGTAAGACTTTCAGGATGTTTAGCAATCACCGCCATACCTAGCTTAGAGTCTGTAGCTCCCGAATTGATGGCCTGCTGTTTGCAAGACAAAGACCATCTGGTTATTAGGCAATCTAGCTAAAGCACACCAGAAAAAAACCAGAATGGGTTGCTTTCACCAAAAGCAAGCTATTGTGGGGAGCTTTTTGGAGTAAACGTGGTACTGGTGCAGATGCTTGGACAGAAGCAGGGGTGTATGAGTGCCCTTGATGTGAAACAAGCTGCGAGTTCATCACTGGACGTTCCTGGAGAGAAGGGTCATTATGTAGAAAATGGAGTTGTAACACATGTAGGTTTCAAGCATTTTAATTTGAAAGAGAACTAGTTTGCTACCTAAATATTTTTTCCCTGAGCTTTATGCTTTGATCCTGCATTGCTGTAGGGAAGGAATATCTTGGCAATAGGGGACAGCTTGTTACATTCTATCCTTGATAAGAGGATATTACTGCTCAAGTGAGGACTAGAAGACACACAAGGACACATCTTCTGAACAATTCTTTGAATTGTTCTGGAAAAGGATTAGATATTTGAAGGATATTACAAAATTTTTGTCTTTTCTGACCTCTACTAATCCAACCTAATTGAAAATTTGTTTGAAGGTTGGAAAAAACCCGTTATTTTTACAAAAAAAACCACCATTATCTGCAACTTTACATCAGCTCAGCAACCATAAACTGTAACACACATTTTTATTTATTACTCTGAATATATTCAAGCTGCTGGAAGAAATTAAGAAAGTGCTGGATAGTTATATTAAAGTCAATAGGAATCTTCAGTTTCATTGTCATTGTGATTTAAACTGTCAGTAAAATGGAGCAGTTATATTGAATGTGAAGCGAGGTTTATGAGAATGCATGTCTGTGCCTTGTGTTATACTCCCTGGTTCATGTTTCTCTCACTGTATTACGTTACTCCACCCTCATGTATCAGCAATAATATGATTAGCATATCAGCAGAGGGAATTTTCAGAGAAAAACAGCATGTCCTTGTTTTGAATAGTGATAGATTAGAAGTTTTCTCAGACTGTGGAGGCATTCTTAGCTTTTTTTAGTGTCATACATAGCTAATAATATTTTTTAGAAGACAAATGCAAACCTACATAGTTAGGTATTTGGTTTTCAGGACTGTTTCAGTGGTGGGTGTTTATCTTCATTCTGTCACAAACTGTTATCCTGTGCCCATCACTCCACCTTACTCTTAGAAGGGGCTCAATAATGTCAAACCAGATACAGTTACAATGAATATATAATTTTGCATGAGTAATTAATTCTGCCTTTACCGTGTTTATCTTGCTTTGGTTTGAGTTTTTTCAGCTACATCTTCCATTAGTTTACTGTCTACTTCTGCTAGATGACAGATGGGATAGGATGATACCAAGCCTGTCCCTGCACTGGGGATTTGCAGGGGGATACAGTAGGGTGTATCTGCTGTAGTTTTCTGCTTCATTCCTGGGTCTGTTGTGCACACTGCTCACTCACTGCTCACATGTTGCTTCATACCCAGCTTCTCTTTTGGATCAAAGCAGTTGTTGGTTCCCTGTGGGGGAAAACTTGGATGTGCCTGGAGGCTCCACCTCAGTTACTGTTCTAGGTGCCAGTAGAGACTGCACTAAATTTGGCTCTTTGCTCTCTCCTTGGCCCTCCATTGCTGTCCCGTCTCAACCCCTACATGCCCTTATGGTGCACAGCACATGCCCTCAGCATCATGTTACAATAACACTGTCCTCACTTTTTTTTTTTTTGTCACTTGAAATGGAAAAAGACAGGGGTTAAAAAAATGTTTTAGGATGGCAAGGACAACAGGGGAGGCCTGAAATGGGATCTGTGTGCATGAGCACAGCCACCTCAGTTTTTTGCAGCCTGTTTGTGAGTGGCTGGGAGGTTGCCCAGGCACCACATGCTTGGAGGAGTGCATATTGCCTTTGAGACAAATTCCCTTCTGTGACCAAACATTTCTACTGACATGAATGATCTGCTTTAAATGCATCTGGAAATTGAAGCGGCCACAACGTAGTCAGAGGAGGAAAGGGATTTATGCAGTTATGCTGTCACAGTGAGCTGGGACATGCACAGGGCAATGAGGGCTGTGCAGGGGGAAGATAGATCTTGCCCTGACCTTCTCTCTGGCTGCCTTTTTATAATGCTGTTTGGATCAGCAAAAATGAAGTTTTACACTCTATCTTTCATTTAGTTGTGGTTAGCAGTGAACAAAGAGTTATTTTAAAAAAGTAATTGCATTTTCCTGTCTATCATTCCTTCTCCCTGTTGAGTGAACTGAAGTGTGACAGGGACATACCTTGAGTGACAAACATTGATCTCTGGAGGCAGGATGGGCAGTTTTCTGTTTCTAATTAATGACATTCTTCTTACAAACTTTTCAAAGTAAGTCTTTGGAAAACTGATTTTTACAATTATCTTTAAATTTGTGAATAATGTCTCCACTATTGAAAAATTATGGCTGTGCTCATCATCTGTAAGGCTGTTTAACCAGAAAAGCATGCTACATCAGGTGGAGATGAATGCCGTTATTACTTTTATAAGATAATAGAGCCCTGAATTTTTCTAGCTCTGTGCATTAGCCTGAAATGAACTTTCTTGCTCAGTGGTTTCATTTGTATCATCATTTTCAGTCACTAAACCATAAAAAATACACACTCCAATTCCCCAATCAGTTTTGAGCACTTCCTGAATTAGAAAAAGACTTCATGTTTCATTTCTCAACTATTATCTACCTTTATTTAAACTATTGGCTTATTTTATGTATTAGCTCTTAAGACTTTAGTCAGTTTTGATGCTTTTTGATATATTTTCAGTCTTTTCTCCCATGACTGTTTTGCCTTTCTCTGATATCTGCAGGGACACTCTCAGCCCTGGCAAATTGCTGCCCCTGTTAAAGCTTGATCAACATGTAGTTATATCAACATGAGAAGAGCATGAGGTGGTTGGGCTGCAATTTCTTTTGCAGTGGAGCTACGTTATCAGTTCCTCACATGCACCCTTTATAGACAGTCTGACTGCTACAGCTTATCCTGCAGTTCTGTGAGGGAATAAACTCTTAGAAGGTGATGACCAGAGATGGCCCAAGCTACTCATACTTTCCTGACTTCTGTAGAGTAATATTGTGTTGTTTTGGTGTATAAACACGTTGCCCTAAGCCAAAAGCTTGAAACCTGATCCTGTCTCATTGTGTTTCTCCACAGCTTTCCTTCACCCCTCTTTCAGGCCACGTGTACAAAGTGCGTAGATCACAGCATGCCGCGTATCGGGTGTCTCTGACAGCTGGCGACACACTTACAATGTATGCATAGCACCAATATTTTCAAATGCAAGAGGGAGCCCAAAGACTTAAAGGTTTCATAAGGTTTGCTCATAAATTCTGTTTTACTCCAGGTGGTGTTTCCATGTGTTTAAAAGTCTGAAAAAAGTGTCTGTTTTCAAAGTGAATAGATGATCAACCCTGAAAAGCAGACACTGCACTGACCACATACCAGTGCTTTTTGAAGTACTGAAGAGCATTCTGGGGGCTACTGCCATTTCCCCCCCCCAACACATATAATATAGTTTCTCTTTTAATTTTATATACAATTTGTTGTGTTATTTATGAAGACTTTTTTTAATCGGGAAATCTCTGTGAGAAGACAACTGGAATGAAAGCAAGTAAACCTGATGTGGTAAATTCTGAAAATCATATACTTCTCATTCCTCTTTTTGTTCAAAGCAATGCCTGTTCTTTCTTGTATTTCACTATTGTATAGTAATGTGTTTCTTCATATTGCAAGTTATTTTTCAGTATTTTCAACTATTGTTTTATGTATCTTTTAAAAATAACATTGTTTCAGTTATTTCTATGATTATTTCTCTGACTGCAGTAAATGGAAATCACAGCTGAGTTTCTGTCTTCGATATGCTAATTACTAGACAAAGTAAAATCACATGGTTTTATCTTGCATTGTACTATCTACTTTAACTATTTCATATGCTGCCCCTAAAAGCATTTACAACTTACTGAAAAAATTGTACCTTGATTTGGGGGAGTTGCAACATACAAATAACATATATTCTTTTCCCTAACTATTCAATAGTTAATATTTCCTATAATTTCAAAAGTCTCTTGCTTTAACTGTAGTTATCTGAAGTTCAAACTGTTGAAAAATAAAATTTAGATTAAGTGAGATAGAAGGTTTTGGATAATAATCAGGTATTTAGTTTTGTTATTCAATCAGGGCATGACAGGCATATGCATTTATTGATGTAATACTGCTGACTAGAAGAGTCAATGCATACAGAAAGACCACTGGAAGCAGCAGTTGCACAATCAACAGATTTAAATAAAGGAACAATTTTTAGTATATTTCTATTAACTGACTAAATAATCATTTTGCTTAGAAGGATTTTAATTACACTTAGTGTCCTTACTATGCACTTATACAGACTAAATGTTCATGATCTGGCAGTAAAATATGGTTAGAGACAAAAGAAAATGAGAGAATAGCAGAAAAGGCATTCAAAAAGAATGGTAAGTAATCTAAAGTAAAGACATGATGCTTGCGTAATTCTCACAGTAAAATTTTGAATGTGATGTACATCAAACTAGATTTTCACTACAGAATTTCTGGGAGGTTTGTTGGGGGTTTTTGTACAAAATAATATCAATATATACACAGAGGTTATCTTGGTTTTAGTCAAGTATACACAAAAGATCAAGCTAAGGTTGCGTATCCAAAATCAGCTCTATTGCTCTATAGAACATCTTCTGCTCTGGGCAAGAAAGTATTTGACCACACTGCCTAGGTTACACAGTCAATTATCAGGCTGTCAAGCCTTGCATCCTGGTGCTTATGTTTTACTGAAAGCTATAGTATATGTATAGATCATGCTCCTTGAAAGAGTTGCTTTAGTAATTTGTTTCAGAAAAAAGAAGGCAAAAATTGATTTAAAAAAATCACACACTGAGTGTATATTTCTATTTATTCCATGGTTTTAATTGAACTCTGGGACGGAAGAAAAACACATATTAAGAAATTATACTAATGAATGAATATAAATCAGTATGAGAGAGAGCAATTCTTGTGACTGATCTAAGGCAGAAGACCCATTTTGCAGCTAGGGATAGGGGACAGAGATCCTATTTAAGAAGTCAGATTGTGACTGGGACACCACAGGGAGAGACATTTCCATCAGACAAGAAAATGAATCTTGTAAGCAGTTCCAAACCATGCACAGTGTGGATGATACAGCAGAGAATAACCCTTCCCAGAACTCTTGGAGAGCAGGGCGGCATAACCCGAGCAGACTGTCATTCTCCAAGTAAACAGAAAGTGCTTTGTTAATTTTAAGTAGGAGTCGAGCACACCAGTAGCTGCTGCAGCTGCAACAGCCGCCTTATCTTGGAAAGAAAAGTCAGGATCAGCAGAGGGTAAATGGGAGAAACTTGAGCCTTATTTTTGAAGGTGAGACTAGGCAAAGGTGAAGAGGGCATGTGTTTGCTTTATCTCCCAGCTGCGGTGGAAGGAGATGTCTTGTTGCAGAAGTGTGAAATCTGGAGTGCAGCACTTGCGAATCGTAGTCGACACTAAAAAGTGAAAGCCTGTAGGCTCAGCAGGATCGCAGGCTTTGGCAGACATCTGTAGGCAGAAAAGGCCTTTGGGTTTTCTGTATGAGATGCTAGCATTGGGCAGAGCTGGTCATAAGCAGCTTGTGTCAAAAAGGTATTGCCAAAAACCTCTCTAAGGACACAAGGGGGTATTTTCATCCACAAGTAAATATTTACAAGCAGACTGCGCCTCCACAATGAGATTCAGGGGTGGCAGACATGCTATCTTCAGCACTGCATAGCAGATCAGTATAATAAACTGCTTTATACTTATATTAACCTACAAAGAAAAACCAACCAAGTAAACATGGCTGGACATAGATGAAATGTGGAGTTTGATTAAATTATTTGAGAAGTCCTAAAGATATTATCATAGAATGACCAGAAGACTGTTACCCAGCTCCAGCTTGACAATGAGTGAGTCAGGTTGCAATTTTATCTGCATTTTGAAAGTAAAAGGACAGAGATTTATAAGGTGGGACATTAAAATACAGAACAGTAAATACGTGAAGCAGAGACAAGCAAATGAGTCCAAGCTGGTAGAAGGGAAATTGCTGGGCTCCTAAAGCAAAACAGGTATGGATTTGTTAAGGCAGGCTGCAAAAATAATCCAACTCCATTTGTTGCATACCAGCAGCAGGCTGCTGCTGTTCAGCAGTCTGTCTAGCAAATTAAAGGAAGATTTTCAGTCCACCCACCAGTTGGTTTTTAAAAGGAAGATGGCAAGGGAATCTCTTCTGAAGCTTGATATAGATACTCCTGATACTCCTCCATAAGGATGAATAGCAGTTCCACCTTGCTGCACTATTTCAGAACAAGAACAGGGATGGAGTGACCTACTGTGTCACCTGAGTTGCGAACTGATTGTTAGCAGCTCAAGGGTACAGCAAATTGACCTCTGCCTACTCCAGATTAGAAAACTGTGGGTAAGTGAGATTTGATCAGACCCCATTCTTCTTATGCATCTGGATTTTTCTGTTCTTTGCATTGTGCAGCGCTGTCTGGATTATATTAGGGCCAGGACCTTCTTTTCCATTTTCTCTTCTCCATTTCAAACCCATCAGCCACTCTTCACACCTGTTGGGGAAGGCTGTTCCTTGGGGATTGAAGCACCGGGAGTGGGGCCCTGGTCTCCTTGTGGAGCCAGCAGCACAGGCAGGAGGGCAGCTACAGTCAGCTTGCAGTCCCCATCACCAGCCATATCTTTGCTGAGACACAGGGACAACCTCAATCCACAGGATCAGGATTGTGGCCCAGATAAATGGTCCATGGCCAGGCATAGATCAAGGCAATAAACACTTTTTTGGCTACATGGTCAGCTTTTCCCTAGTCCTCTGCTTGCCAACTTATGTGGGCAGGTGGTTCTTTGAGTTTCCTGTACTACATGAATAACAATGCTTTCTGCTGAAATTATAATGTGTATTTACAGCTTAGATTGCTGATAACTCTTTGAGGAAATTCTGGCTACAAATTAAGCACATTCTGGTTTGCCGTAGGCTACACTTTATTGGACATGAATTTAAGTAGTTTGCAGAGGAGTACAGTTGAGCTGTACAAATATTGGATACCCTGACTGTCAGTCTTACAGATTACTGGGATTGTCAAAATTAGACACAAACTATTAATGAGTTGTAAATTTAAGCTCTGAATCATATTTATGGTTGCCAAGCTAAAGGAAAGAACATGTGAAACCAGCATTTTCTGCACTTATAATTCATTCAACCTTTGGATTCATAAGCCAAATATGATCATATTGTTTGAAACTGATGTCAGAAATGCAGGTGAATCACAGAAAGACGAAGCAAACCAATAAACCACATGGGTAGATGGAGCAAACCACTAGATTAGGCTCTTAGAGCATCTCATTTCCTTGTGAAAATAATACTGTCCATAACTACTGTAGAAAATTATGTTTGAAAAAGCTTTACTACTACAAGAATTAGTCAATTAGTCATGATTATTTTTTCTTTTTACATCAGAAGGATGCAGATTGTGGAGGAATAGTGCTTTATTTAAATACTGGGAAGGAGGGAGATAAGGGCTTTGATTCAAGTATTTTGAATGAGAACATCTCAGGCATGGAGCACAGAATGGAGCAGCCTTAACAGCGAGATAACTACTCTTGAATGCAGCAGCAGTGGAATTATAGCCACCTGACAAAGCTGGTGTTGATGCTTCAAGGCAGCATCTGTAGGCTCAGGCAGCATTTCAAAGCAACTCAAATACCATCAGCTAATATATCCACCAGGATGTGAAATTCTGAATTATGTTAATGTTGTCGGCTAGCATGGCTGTGTTTGGGAAAGGAAGTTATAAGTAATTTCCTCCCTAAGGGGTTTTCCTATAAACCCCTGGGGTTTGCTATAAACTCCTTTTCTGTAAACCCCTTGGGAGCACATTTTGTTCTGAATTTCACATGGAGGACTGGAACTTAAACTATGAAAGAACAGATTTCTTTCATTTGCTCTTTCTTTAAAGCATCATAACAGATCCTGTACGAAGAAAAGTCTAGACAAAATGGGATTTAGAGTCTTATACATCCTATGTAATTGAAATGCTTTTGAAAACCCTGCTTATTTTAAAATTTATTTATTAATGAGTATCAGAAAGCTTCATAAAATGAACAGACCTTAAAATAACAGCTTTGGGGAATATCTCAGTAACTTGTGTTTTGCACAGTAGGAGGTATCTGTTGAGTCAGAGAGAACAACATTGCTGAGGTGACAGCCTCCACAGCAGTGGAAGGTCACATTCTTACATCCACTCTCTTTCACTATAGATATACATGAATCTTCATATAAGATTGACATCTGTCTGCAGGCTGAGAATAGGTACCAATTTCCAACTTCTTTCAGTGGTTTTTAAAACAGGCTTTCCTCCAGATAACTAGGCTACTACACTTACTATGCCATGAAAGAATTTTTACCAGTAGAGTTTATTAATGCAGTTGGAAATACTGGATTACTTGGAATTTCAGTGCTGTGCATGATGAGAGATTAGAGATATAGGTGGTAGATGATGCAGTTCTTTATTGTGTTAAAGATGACTTCCATGCAATGTATTTTGCACTATAAAATACTAATGGGTACAGGTAAAAACATTATTAGCAATTACAAATAACATTTTCAACATTTTCAAGATAAAATAAACCCCTCATTTATTAAAACAATAATCAGTAACTTGAATTATCTGATTCTGAGGATTAATTCTGTAAGCCAGCTTACTGTTCTGATCTGTAGAGAAAAAGGAAATTCAAATGCTATATTAAGATATGTTCCTCTCTGAGCAATAAACTTGAGTGCATCAGAAAATCAAGTTTGACCTGAGGTTTTTAAAGCTTTTGATCTGTTAGGTTACACTGATGGCAAAAACTCCTATTTAATTTAGGAAGCAAATTCTTCATGTTCCAATAATTCTTTAATTGAAATATAAGTGAGTACAAAATGTGAATTTATTTGAGTAGCAGGAAAATGAACCAAAAAGCCTTCTTGGCATATGAATAGGAGCAACCTTTTTCAGTAAAGATATTTCCTTTAAATTATGGGATAACATTTGCAATTATTATAAGAGTTTGGCCAGATGTTTGTTTTGAAGAGAGCTATTTGTTCTTAAACTGAGACATGAGACCAGCTCTGTTGTTAGAAAATATCCTCTGAGTGAATGAGGTGAGTTATTTAGGTAGAGAGAGAGAGCAGATGCACTGCAGATGAAATAATTGCCTGGCAGAAAAACTAAGGAATGTTATGTGATATGTAATACATTGTCCTGGGACTTGTACAGTGTGAGGGGGCTCTTGCATTACTTGTAGCTTCTCAGGGTTTGTCCACTCTGGATGTAGACACTGATGAATAGTTTCCTACAAGAAAGACTTAGACACAAAAAAATTGAGATGACTGAATATCTAATCTAATTGAGGTGGCTGAATATCTTTGGACAAGCATTTATATTACTGAAAGCAAACATATCAATATGCATTTATGTATTCCAAAGTACATTTGAATATTGTTTTGGTTATGTTTAAAGGGAAAATAAATTGCAAATATAATGCAAATTCTATATTTCTTTCAAATGCCTAGAGAGTCCTTAGCAGTGAAGTATTGTATTCTAGCAGTGGCCTCTGCTCAGTGAAATCTGTTTCCTGTTGTCTTTCTGCCACTTTGATGGCTCTTCTACATGTTGCCAAGGCTTTGTGTTCAATCAAGATATCAGAGTCTTGCAAAATGTCTTGATATTTTCTGTTAAAAAAATAACTGTAGGTAAGTCAATAAAAGGTTGATTAGCTTTCTCTGGAGATGTACCTTTTTAATGTCTACCTTTTTAGTGTCTAGTGATTTTTTCTTCTAGCTGCAACGCAATAAAATAAAACAACAGAAACAATATATCTAATTTGGTGATTGTCACTTAAGCAGCATACAAAAATGGGAAATAATTTTTCTTCTGGTTCAAGAGGGATGATTAAATTTTAGAATTACCCCTTTTACCTGTCCTGAAGCCTTTCACTTCATTTTGCTGTGTGTTCATTTTATCTCTGGGCAATATTGGGGGGGAATATCAATCCACTTAAAAACTTTTTTTCGTACAGTCCTATTATTTCAGCTTCATCTTGCTGATCAGGTCTGCACTTGGTTGGTTGCTGTGTAGAGGCTCTCTATGTTTCTCCTATTATATTGTCATCACATTAAAAGTGAAGAAAACCAAACCCCAAGAGGGAAACACAGACAAAAAAAAAAGATGCCTTGCATCTCTTTGAGGTCTTTACTTAGTCCACCAATTAACTTCTTTTCCTGTAGCAGCTGAAAGATATTTTTGTGGCCTGTGTGGTTCTCTGTACCACCCGAAGAAATAGCAACCTAGTCCAGAGAAGAGCTTTTCCTGCAGTCACTCACACTGACAATCCCAGTTCCTGGCTGTAGGGGGCACCTATAAAAAATTGTGGTTTTCCTGTCCTCTCCTGGGAAGGTCCTTGTGGACAAAAGCTGCTGACTCAGCACTGGCTGTCAGGGAAGAGGGGATGTGAGGCCCTTGCTTGGCTTATCCTCCTGTGTGTTCTTCCGGCATCTTTCATGTCTCTCCAGCAGCAGTCATACCTGTGGGAAGGCTTGCTGGGGAACACCATGTAGGAAGTGTGGGGAGGAAAATGGGAAGACTGTAACCCTGCTCAGCTGTGTCTGAAGTGGCCCACCATCATAATTTCTGTTGCATGTTGTTGTACCAATATATTTGTTTTCCCCTTTTTGTCCCAGCCTGAAGCATTGGCAACATGCTGCTTTTCCACCAAATAAATTGTTTTCCAATGGTTTTGCTTATGTGAAGTCCCTTCTGGGCTCATCCAGGTTCACTTCAGAGAAAGGGCATTGGTATGCTATAAATGCTGTCAAACGCTTCCTGAACAAATGGCAACATCTTATTTCTCAACCCTGTGTTATTTTTAAACGTCTCTTTTTCTCTGTTTGCGATGAAAAACACATTTGTGGCTTTTCCTTAGTTCCAAGAAATCCAATCCTTTCCTTTCCTTTCCCCTTTCCATTTTCCTTTCCCCTTTCCCCTTTCCTTTCCCCTTTCCCCCTTTCCTTTCCCCTTTCCCCTTTCCCCTTTCCCCTTTCCCCTTTCCCCTTTCCTTTCCCCTTTCCCCTTTCCTTTCCCCTTTCTTATTCTTTCCTTTCCTATACTTTCCTTCCCCTTCCCCTTCCCCTTCCCCTTCCCCTTCCCCTTCCCCTTCCCCTTCCCCTTCCCCTTCCCCTCGTCCCCTTCCCCTTCCCTCTCCTTTCCTATCCTTTCCTGTGTGATTGTTATACTTCTGTTCATTATTTTCTTTTCCTAACCTTTTTTTAAAAAATTATTATCCATAACCAACAGTCAATTCAAGTTCTTTGAAGAAAAAAGCATTTCCTTAGATGTATTTGTACAATCTCTAGCGTAAATTTAGGCTGCCTTATGATCTCTATTAATACCTGCAGTAGGAAGGTGAAAAATATAAATCATAGACTCAGTTATCTTGCTTATTTATACTGACTGAACTGAGTTGAGGGAAATTCTGCAGTAGATCAAGTTGGGATTCGATAGCAGGGGTTGTAACTTCTCTTACACTGCTCAGAGGTTTACTTGGAGCGTGGGTTTTGATTTGTCCCATGAAGGATTTAAAAACTTTTCAAAAAATATTATTCTTTTCTGCCTTCCTCAGCCTGAGTTTAGCTCAGCTCTTTTGCAGCATTGCTCCTCCTTACAGTTTTGTTGTTGTTGTTGTTGTTGTTTGGGTTATTTTGTTCTTCTTTTTTACAGCAAACAGAAAGCTGGGTTTAGACTTTTTCATAAAGTAAGTGAAACTGATGTGGATTTTTTTTCCTCTCAGACACTTTCTACCTATGCTAAATCAGATTCTTACCAAAACCAGAATATTAACCTGCTTATGTTTTTTCAAAGACTTTTCATTTCTAGGATAAAGCATCATGTCACACCTGGCATGTCAAACAAGCCATATCCTTCTGTTTCAAAAGGATTAAATCTTTTATTCTATTGTTTGTGCATGTGGCTTATAGAGAGCATGGCAGTCTGTGCATAGATCCACTCTGTAAACATCGACCTTCAAGATGCATCGTCCGTATGCACTTTCATCATTTACTCTCCTTCCTCTCTTCCAGGGTCTCTTTAATCTCTTGGGGTTGTGGAAGCGAGCAGGCATAATGCCATATACCTGTGCTCAGTGTGGGAAGAGGGAGGGTATGTGCACATCCATCCTAAAGCTGTTGCTAACTGAGAAGTGTTTGATCTTGAATATCTATGGCAATGTGCTCAAGGATGGCACATCTGGAAGAATTCCAGCTACCTTTTTTCTCTTGAATCGCAGCACACAAATTTTACTCCTCAAAGTTTGCACCAGCCATATATTTTGAAAAGTCAAATTTCAGCTATATTTTATCTTTTTTAGCAGACGCACAGATGCAACACAATAGAACGAGAAGGATTTCAGACACGCCAAACAACCACAAAACCATAATCTTCCCACTTATGTAGACATTTCTCAGGCATTGAGAATAATTATAGATGAAATTAGTTCAAGTATTAACCAACAGCCATTTAACCCTGGAATGTACTTCATCTTCAGCTGCTGGAAGAACCAGTGGTATTCCATCCCTTGCAGTTTCAGATTACCATATTCCTAAAATTAGAACTATAAAAATCAAACTGTAACCAGAGAACCATGCAAGCTAGTAAAAATGGTTTTTAATTGAAAGGGCACTTTGAAATCTCTGTGCTGAAAAGAACTGAAATCATTTACGTGTGTCTTGGAGGAGAGGAAAGGAGGAACTATTTCCAAGAAGAGTGGACTGTTCTTCCAATAATAAAATATAATCAAAACTACTGTTTAACATCTAGAATTTACAAGCTGGCAGCAGCCTGCTATGAGCCATTTAGACAGTAATGAAAATAATTGGTCATGCTCTTTAATGGTGTACAGCCACTTTCTGCTATAAAATAGCAGCAGTAGCTGCCCCCTGACCGAATAAGTGGCAAATAAATGGGGAGGATTGCTTCATTTTGTGTGCTGTAGAGACCATCTAGCAACATTCTGACTTCCCTCTCCTGGCAGTTGGTATATCAAAGCAGAAGAAAAGGACCGAAGGACAGGAATTCTCTGACAGGGTTTATTTAAACAGTTTCCCAGTTTTTGTAATCTACATGAAGCTTCTTGTTAAAGGGGGCAATCCTGAGCAACCAGCAGCTGTGGCAGTCACGAGTACAAGTGATGGGCAAGTTTCATCTTCAGGGTCTATCCTAACTGTAGCATTAGAAGCACTGAAAAATAGCAGAGGGCTCAACCCTGGTTACTCTTCCTAAGTAACATATTCCTAAGAAGCTGAGCTTAATATCTCTCTAGAATGAAGGCAGTTTGTACAATACCCCTTCAGCAATTGTTAGGAAAAAATGCAGAATTTAATTTCACTGTGAATTAACAACTTGACCTTAATAGGGTATGACTGGACTCTATAATCACTGTTTTTCTTTTTGATTTTTTTTAAATTTGGTTTTAGCCTGCTTACTGATCATGAATCATAACTTTGTTCCAAGAGGAAGAGAAGATCCCACACTTTTTCGCTTTTCAGAGACTTTTTCAGTGACTTTCAGACTAAGAGCCCTCAGGACTTACTGAATCTCATAAATACAGTCTCACTTTGAAGTCTAGACTAGAGGAGGTAACTGTAAGCCCAAGTGAAATGCTCACTTTTTTTTTCCTTGAATATGAAACTTTATCCTATATCTAGGGATACTGCTACTTTATTGGAGAATTGAAGCAAGTACTGCTGTAATTAATTCTTTCAAAAAAGCAGCAGAGAGCTAGGCCACATATGACTTCAGTCATCTCAGAAAAATCCAGCAGAAAATTAAGCCTCTAAGTCAAAGGTTAAATATGTCACCTGTAAAGGGGGCATTCTTATGAGGAAAAAAAGAGAAGCTTGACCTTGGTGCTCAGAGACCTGGGACACTGGAGATAAATGATGATCAAAATTGTACAAATTTTTAAGCAGAAGTGACCAAAAGAGCAGTTATCACCTAAAAGATCTTTGATATTTACAAGAAACAAGAATTCACAGATGAATGAGGAAATGGGGGAAAACCAAGATATTAAAAGAAAATAACTTCCAGTTCTCTTAGGATTTTAACCTGGCCAACGCACTAATTTAAATGTCTATTGTGATTTAAATTCAAAACACTGCAGAACATGAAACTGTATTGAATAGGATTTTCAGGTGTACCTTTGAGAGGTAGTGATTTCTATGCAGGGGGCAATATCATTCCTTATTCTACAGTGAAAGTGGACCTGTAAATATTTTGTCTAGAAAGAACTGTCTATCAATAACTGTGTGCTCCTAGAGGAGTTTGGGATAGGTTGGTTATCTATATTTGACGTTGGATTAGTTACAAATAAACGAGGCAGAGACACATTGAGGATAAATGATGCTGTGATACTTGAACTTCTAAACAGCAGAAAGCAATACAGAAATTTAATATCTGCTAGGATTGAGGAGAAAGAGGGATTGAATATAAAGGACAGAGACATTTGATGGTGAAACAGTATCTAGGAAGTGAGATAGGAAATGGAGATTGTTTCCTTGCCCAGAAATATGAGAACTAAACCATTTTCTGGCAGCAAAAAGAGCCAGAGTACAGAGCAGAAACTGGATGGGCTTCAAGAGCTTGAATGAAAAGCGGGAGGAATAATAGAAGATTGCAGGGTATGCAGCATGTGCAGAAAGCATTCCGAGACGCAGGGGACAGGGAGAGGCTCTGAGAAGGGAGCAGAGATGAAGGCAGACATGGTATTTTGGATACTCTATGCCGGCGGGGAAAAATGAACAGTACAGAAGGAATTATTTTATAGATCCTGGATGGGATGTCCAAAGAAAGAACGAAGAACAAAAATACTTCACAAAGGTAGAAAAGATGGGAGTGGGAGGGAGGGGGAGCATGAGGGCCAGGAAATGTGGGAGGTATTTAAAAATAAGTGAAGGAGTGGGAGAGGCAAATAAGGACAGTAAGAAGAGGGGGAAGGAGAAATTTTACTATAATCTGTAAGTATGAATCCACTGAAAAAAGTGATTTATATAAAATAAACCCCAAATGAATACAGCATCAATACACAATACTATGTACTATATATATCTGATCTTTTATTATATAGTCCCTAAGGTCTTTGCAAAGTTAGAATAAATAGGATTTGAATTCTCTGAATATTTTTTCTTAGAAAGGCGGTCAATAAATTCACTATTTAAACAATATTCCCAATCTATTAAGTCAAATCACAGTTTATGGATTTTGTGAGGTACAGTATTTTGTTGCAATACCTGTGCATATAGGCTCCACTCTGATAAAATGAATTACATCTCGTTGTGGCCTGTGGTAAATTTCAAAGTTATGCTACAATTTATTACTATTTTTAAAAATGATATAATAATGAAAAAGAAATCAAACACAGTCTCTCAGCTGATGGACCCCACAGGCGAGGAAATGCGTCACACGGCTCCTATGTCTCCGGTGGTATGAATTATTTCAGCCTGCTGGAGAAGAAGAAAAGAGTAGGGGAAGCGCAGTAACACTAAAGAGTGAAAACCAGGCATCTTTGTTGGCCACAACCCAAGCAGATTCTATGGGCCTGCTGCATAGATGGTTATGTTGTGTTCTCTGGCCTGTCAGGCATGTGGTCAGACCAGACAGTCTCTACCAACATATTCAGTAGAAGATAACATGGAAGATAAGAAGCTATCAATGAGAGCAAGAAAGAGAGTAACAAAGACGAAAACTGATGTTAGTATTTATCTGTTAAAAAACTGATTTTCATTAATACATTTAAAATAATTTTTCCAGTAAACTAGTGAAAACTTTTATTATTCCCTTTACAAGTGGGAAAACTATGCTTAATATTTCAATACATTATAAATTACTGGCTAATACCATATCTAATGATATCAGGGACATTCTTCAGCAAGTTACAGAAGCACTAGGTGTCACTTGATTACCATCAGGATAGCTTTTGATAGCTTGACTCTTTCCAGTCTTTAATGGTGACACCTCCAGCCATATGTTTGTTGGTCTGTTTATGTATGGATGCATCCATTGAGGATTAAAGTATTATTAACATATTTTCTTGAACAGATTATATTTGTTCTTGGCATCTGTTTGAATACTGGCTGGGATGGTTTCCTGGTTGGCTTTGGGACACAAACTGCTTGGGCAGATAGGGGGTAGATTTCTCATGACTGTTTTGTCCTCAGAATGCCTCACAAAGCAAGAATTTCCAAACCATCAGACATAAATCTCTCTCTCTTCCTTTACCAGCAATGTTAATACATTTTGAAATAATAGAGGTTCAAAAGTTCAGTAGGAAAATATTGGTTTCATTACTCATTGAAAAAGCTTTTATTTGTATGTAGCTGCAATTTAACATCATGTTGACGTCAGCAGAGTACATAACACAGTAAATGTTCACGTATTTTTACAAAAACTCCAGCTAATTCTAATCTAATTAGTAAAACACATTGATGATTTCTACAGCCTTCTGCATCATGTTCTTGCTGGTTTGCTCATTCTCCAAGCGATTTTTGTTTGAATTGGGACGCTGGTAGTTTTCTTTGAAATACAGATATCCTGAGTGACTGCACTAGCTGACTGTGACAGCAAAGATTCTCAGGTTCTTGGCAGTATAATTTCAGAAAATGCACCTGGAAATTTTCATGGTCCTATAATCAAATAAAGAAGAGTTTAAATAGGTTATTTTTAAAAAGGTTTGGGACTTGCTACTGGAGTTTAGGCTTCTGATTTTAAAGCTGAGAGGGAGAATAATAACCTGCTAGAGTAAAAGAAAGATCTGGCACATATGTTTGTAAAAATCATATTAGATTTCCCAACAAAAATGCAAATTCTGAGCAGGCTTTCTTCCCAAAGCGACACTGTCCCTTGCAAGAGCCTTCTGCTAAGCTGTGATTTTGCCCTCTGACTGGAAATAATCCTTCCCTTGTTTTTATATCCAAGACTGGATTCTTTCTGTGTCTGCTGTGCTGTTCCACTCTCTGCTTCTTTTCTTGTCACAAGGAGGCCAACAGTTGTGACATTTAGGGGAAAACAGCTCTTGTTTAGAGTATATTGCTGCATTTCTCTCCTTCCGCTCCTGCTTCTCGCTACAGTGTGGCAGTGCGTGGTGCCAGGCTCCCTAACAGCTGTAACACATCCAGTTTAAACCTCTTGCTGCAGCTGCAGGGAACAGAAACATCTCCTGAGACACCAGGATAGGCTTTGCTGTCCTTGGGGTGGTCTGGCTGTGGCTGGGACAGCCTTACCGTGGCTGTGCCTGAAATGCACAGCCAGAGCTCCAGGCGTGCTGCGGGCTCCTGGGAGTGTGCTCACCATGAAGAGGGAGGTTTTGAGAGGGGCCTACTTCTTCCCAAAAATCCTAAAAGGGGGATAGGGCAAACAGAGGAAGGACACTGTACAACGAGGTTGGGTTTTTTCCTTGCCTTCACCTTATCATTTCCTTTCCCGCAGTGCAATGCTCGGCAGGCCTCCTGCTGCTGCAGCCTTCCTGAGACCTCTCTCTGTCTCCCTGCTGTTTTGCCTCCGGTGCTGTGGCTTCCCTGCTCGGCACCAGCATCCCATAGCTGGGAAGAAGCCTCTGGGGAAAGCAGCGGGGCCTCCAGGGCGTTTGCTGGCAGAAATCATCCCCGCAGGCTGTGCCAGCCTCCAGCTGGCAGCTGTGTGCTCCCGGGAGCGTTTGGTGAAACTGCCAAAATACAGATGCTGCAGAGCCATCGGGCTGGAAATTTCCCACAGGAGCTGACCACACTGTTGCTCTTTTACGCGACTAGGCAATCCTACCCAGGATGTCTAAAATAGTCCCTTTTTGGAAACTTTGCATTTTCCCCAATGAAGCAGAAATCTAGATTATATAACCAGTAGCTGAAAAATTACCAATCTTTGTATGAGTACAGTGTTCAAATCACCTCCTGTATTAATCCACTAGGAAAAGACATTAATCTATAACAAGAGGTCTCAATGTTTTTACGCTTTCTCTATGCCCCAGTTTCTGCTAAACTACCCTGTTTGTCCTTCTGCCTTGTGTTCAGGGCTGTGGACAGGGGTGAATGACATCTGGAGTTTTCTCCCAGAGCCTGAAAAAGCAGTGGAGAACCTAGGTAAGTGCAGAAGGAGCAGTGATGGGCAATGGACAAGATAGGATGAGGAAGCTGATAGATACATGATAGGCTACAGGCACTAAAGCTGGGAGAGACCAGTATGAACTGAAAGACTGGTATGTATGGTTGGAGCTATCACCATAAGAGGCAGTTTGAGTCCAAGATAAAGTGTGTCAGTATGAATTGTGAGGCACCATAATTAATGTCAGGCTGAAAGGGCCAGAATAATTTATGAGACTGAGAAGATACAGGGTTGAGAAGCATACTATTAATGAATGTTGAGATGGTAGGCATGCAGGATTGAAGATAAGGCATCCAGATTTAGCCACTTGGAACTGAGGGGAAAAAATGAGTCTTTTGTGTGACCAAACAGGTCTGTGCAAGTGTATGTAATTTATGTGAGTTATAGGCTATTTGTCACGTTGCAAAACATTGCCTATTTTGAAATGCTAATGACATCTTGCATCACTGGGCTAAATTCTGCTTCAGATACACTGGTGTACTGACAAATTCACCAGGACTGCTCAGACAAGACAGTAAAATGCAAGCAATTGACTTTTTAATTTTCAAAGTCTTATTGCATAGCAATCAGCAATTGACAGCATGTTAAAAACATCTACATTGCAGTTATTAAATCAGATTTTTTTTTCTAAGCAACAGAAAACTTGTGTAAAATCCTAATGTCTGCCTGAAATCACTTACATCCATTTCTCACTGACAAAGAACTACAGATGCCCATAAAATTACTGCAGAATTATATTGATAAAGGGGAACTATTTTCTCAAGAACCATACAGTGCAAAATCAAATCCAAAGGAGCTTTAGGCTCTATTTAGTAACCACAGGTAAATCAGAAGGATGCTTGAATCCCTTCTATATGAATGCAAATGGAAAGGGGCACTGTACAAGGCTGAAAAGAGATGCATGCATACTTTCCGCAGCAGTGCCTGCCGTCTCTAGGACCCATCTCACAAAGGCTGTTGCAGAAAGAGGAAATGCGGTGGTGCTGCATGGATTGGGCAATGGCTACTGGCTACTGCTCCCGAAGAGATCAGCAAAGATCTGTCTAGGACCTGTCTTCTAGGGCAGCATATGGTTTGCTAAATGGTTTTGCAACTGGGGGATGGCACACATCCAGGTGGCTTTCATTCCCTGCCAGAATTTTAAAGAGATGTTAACAATGTTTACACTTTTCAGTTTTGACAGCCTCTAAAAATTACCTATTTAAACCTTCTCTCCCTCTCTGACAACACTAAATCCAGCTCCTCTTTCAGATGCAAAGTGCCCCAGTGCTTTCTGAGTTCTCATTGCAGAACTCAGGAGAGAAATCTGGTTGGCAGTGCCACTGCTGCCTCACTGCCTCACCACTGGAGCCTTAGTCAGTGCTGCAGCTCTGAGTGCCCCATGCCCAAGCCACCCACAACTAAGAGATGGGGGAACATTTCAACAAATTCAAAGCTGTTTGGGAGAGTAGCAGTGGGATTCTAACAGCTGCTTTTTTCTATTGTTCAGCCTTTCATTAGAAAAGAGAAAGGGTGATTGTTTTTTAGGAGATCCATTAATAAAACAGGTGCAAATGAGAATTTGTCTTGCTTGTCCAATGTGTTGGTCTTGATAGTCAGCTATCTTCAAATATAAGGACTTCCCTCTCATTACTAGATCAGGCATTTTCCTCTCACCCTTTTCCAAATATATGTAACTCTACTGTCAAAAGGATGAAGACTGATTTGTACAATGTTACTAAAAGAGTAATTAAAGCCATGGAAAGTAACTCTCTCACTAAGTTTGGAAAAGTAAGATAATGAGGCTTCTGGGAGATGCTGTTGGTGGAATACTGCAGCACACCAGGGGATGTTAAAATTAAATCTAAGGACCAGCCCTTTTTGCAAGGTTAAGGACAGACACCATAGCCAGAATGTTTTGTTTATAATTGGACATCTGGCAAATATCGATCTACAGTAGTATTTAGTGTGTAATGGAAAGTACAGGTTGTTACATGAGCAATCAATAGTTTTTTAGATTATTGATCCTTACAGTGGCTATTGACTGTTTTTTAGGAGATAGCATAGTCTAGTTTTTCATTTAGCTTAGCTTAAAATAATTGGATTGCAAGTTGTGTGCCTTTATATGTGGAAAGGGACTCAATATGCAAATATTGTTTCTCATAATTGACAACATATAAAAAATAAATACTCACTTGTGTTTTTTCTTCCCTGTTGTGTAGTAGAACTACTCAAATATAATTTTTATAAGATGAAAAATGAAGTTGGCTTCAGAAGAGTGCAGAGGCCACCATCTCCCCTTTGCTGTGTGACTAGAACATTTTTATCAAAAAAATTCTATTAATAAAGTCAACTGTTAGAATGAACACATATGGGATCTAACTGATTTCTCTAGACATGTCATGTTATCGCTCACTCTCATCCCAACTGATATAATTGTTTGCTTTCTTCTGCAGAGAAAACATGCTGTTGCCTACTGCTTGGGGACCTTATAGAAGTCTCACCAAGTACTCTTGAGTGTAAAGGATTTTATGAACTGTAAAATAAGCTGATAATATTTTTTGCTCAGTTAAAACAAGCTCTGTGTGGGGAAGGACTGGCATAGAAGAAATGTCAGTAAACTATGAGCCAGGTCATGCCTTGAGGTGTTAGTTCTTGTGATTGCTATTTATATTTCAGTGCAGACTGGAGTCTTTCTTTTGACCAAGGCATAATATTCCCACTACAGGCAATTGCCAGCTAATGCTCCAGCCATCTTGTAAATAAGTTAATCCTATGTTTGCATTTGGTTCCTCCTGCAGGAGCTAGAAACAGAACTGAGGTGTTTATAGTACAGACTCAATGCTCATCTCTGCTGACTTTCAGAGTAAATAAAGAGTCAAATGTATGCATAGAGCAATGCTATTTATGTTATCTAGACAAGCTGAGAATGCATCATTTTGCTGTACTGCGTTTTCCCAGATCCAAGAAAGCAAACCACAAATCTTTCTGCTGTTATCTAGCAAGTAACTCTATACCACTACTAAATCAACAACAGCAGGGAATGGAACTATTTTTCAGGTGTCATATATATCCCAATGCTCTGTCTGTCCTGAAGGTCATGTGTCAAATCATTCTGGGAACAGATTTTTATCTAGTCTGAAAACATTAATCACATACAACTTCTAAGCCAAACAAACAAAACCCAGTCTAACAGAAGTGTAAAAAATTTGGAAGTTTCCATACAAATTTTAAAAAAAACTGTCCTAGAAAATGATGTAATTTGACCACTGCACAATCAAAAAAAATATGCCAGTGAGTATTCTGAGATTTCACTTTTGACATTGTTTTAAAATATATTTGTGTAATACACCCGTGGGGGCTATTCTCTGGTACCAGTACATACCTTTGTATTTAAGAATTAGGGATTAACATTTCATGTTCTGGTAGGATTACATGGGGTATTTGTTTATAATTAAAGATTTCCCCCTTGTTTTGGAGTGAAAAAACTGCAGCAGCCTTCAGTTTCTTATCTTAGTGTTACATAAAGGTGAATTTGACCTACAATGTGAAATCTGAAACTGAATCAAAACTACATAAAAGAATCTCAAGTTACTTTGGTCAGGATCTAGAGTCAGACCTTTCTTAAATGCATTTTGATTGCAGATGAAGGGCTGCAAACCATCCCTCCATCTCAGTGATTATTTAGGTTAAGAGAAGGTGTGAGGTTTGATTTGATCTGGGCCCATCTTCAATAACTGCTATCAAAACCAAAGATTTTTTTTTGCAAATTGCTCAACTTTCTTGAGTTTTATTGACATCAAACCATCAAACAAAACAGGAAAAAAAGACCTTTGTCATACAGGCAGCATTTTAGTGTTTAGGACACTGAAAATACTTTAACTTGATGTCTTTTGCTGCTTCATTAGTCTTGCCTTGATTGTAAGATAAAGGTTTACGCAAGCGCCTGTAGAACCTAAAAGGCTGTTAATTGTTTGAAATGTCAACTGAAGCAGCTTTCTTTTAGAGTGTGGTCTATTTTAGCATTATAAATTCATTTTGGATGGGAGCTCCTCTATTAGAGAAGTGTTTTTTTTTTCCCAATCTCTACCTTCTATGAAGAAAAACCCCAGCATTTTAAGCATTTAAATGACTTCTGGGCACTAGCTATTTATCTCACAAGACAGTATTTCAGGACATCTTTATTTTCTTTGAGAAACTCTGCAAAAATACAGTATAATGTCATTTATTGCTGGATGTGCATGCAGAGCAATATTGTTCTGTTGCCTGGTAACCAGTGAGAGGGAGGCACTTTGGAAAGACTGATAGGAAAAGAGAAAGAGAAAGCTCAACTGCACACACTTGAGTAGAAGACTTATAAAACTGGTATTTGTTCCAGGTAGATTTGAAGAGGAGTTTGGGTCAAGGTTCTCATAGGGTTTTGTAAATTCTTTTTCACATCAAAAAGCCCAGTAGGATATTTTCTTGTGTTGGGATTTAATGACCAGGCTTATTTTTTCAAGCCATGTTTACAATCAGCATACTTCAGAAAGAGAAATATTCCTTTTTCCTTCACATGCATTCTTGAATACTTTTTGAAGGTGTGTTCTCCTTAGAATAGCACAGTGATAGTGTTGTAACAAAACAAACATGCAGAAGCATTTTGAACTGATATTCTTATGAACTGTGAATGATCATGGATATATTTTCAAAGCCAGAATGCTCTGACAGTTTCTGAATTAGGGAACTCCTAGGTATCATAATACAAACAACTAACAAACAGTAGATTTGCTGAGTCAAAAAAATAATCACAAAACACACCCAGCAAATATCTTTGCTGGAGTTCAGTCTGGCCATTGCTTCCTGTTTTACAAGCAATAGAAAGTCAGCATAAAATCAAGGCAGAAGAGATGAGCTCACAGGAGCCAGTTTAACCTTTGGCCAAGCTCAGACAAAGTGCTGGTGAGAGTTTAAAGAGTCTGAGTTATTGTGTTGCTCTTTGATGCCTCGTTGGCTTCCTGCTCCTGACCAGTGTCGGGGCAGACGGTCTTTGCGTGGTCCTTCCTCCCCGCAGGGTGAGCAGGAAGTGCTGCGAGGCTGTTTATTGCTGCAAGATTTACAACAGAGTTTTGAGAAGTGAAAAGGGTTGTGTAGCCCAAGTGTGATTGGAGATGGTCTTCAAATTTCGAGGTGTTCATTTGAATAGAACTGAATGTAAATTTTTTTTTTTATGTCAGCTACTTAAACTCTGAAATTTTGTAAACCTCATTGGCTTTACCTGTGGAGTAGTGTTTTACTTCATGTGAAGATCAGAATTCTAAGAAGGAGGAGTTGCACACTCTGGATGTTGATTCACTGATTACTAGCTACTGGAAAAATTAAGGTCAGAGATTAACTCCTCCATTATAACCTTCTGTGGTATTCTGCTGGTGGCAGAGAGCTCATGGACAGTATGATGAAAGCATAAAGAAGAAAATACCCTTCATATTGGTGTGTTAGTTTTTCACATTTCCTCTTCTAGAACAATTTGAAGATCATAAAAATACAAGTAGACAAGTACTAGAAAATTCTTAATTAGGATCTCACCAATTATTATTTCCTGTTTACTTATATACATATCATACTTGTATACATAGCAGGACCAAGAAGAAGTTTAGCTCTAATAGAAAGCCCTGGAATTTTTTCTAAAATTTATCTAAGTTATTTGACAGAAGTCTGGAATAAGCTATAAGATAAAACCTGTTGTTGTGACTCTGTGATAATGTCCCTTTTAAAAAATTATTTTCTCCTAGCAGAGTGGGTCACTGAGATCTCAAAGCCTTGCACTCAGTATGTCCCAGTAGAAACCATTTACAGGCTCCTTCCTATTTTGGAGAGATCTGTAAGTGCCACACAGAGCTGAACTTTCCTGTGAAATATCATAAACGGTGTAGTCTCTTTTCTATGCTTTGTATCTCCAAGAAAGAACCTGTAAGTGATAACAAAATCTCATATTTTGTGAATTTCTGTTAATGATACTACTTAAGAAATATACATCAGTAATGAGGGCAGACAGCCATTCAGACTCTACAGAGGAAAAATAAAAACAAAGTCTGAGTTATGTCTTACGCCATTAAAAAATGGACTTGCTGGATTAAAGGGCAAAAAGCAACATTCAGCTTCCATGCTGCAATATTAGTTTATGACTAGAGAGACAACATAGTGGCAAGGTATCTTGATGTTATTTTTCCTTCAAAAATGCTGGCAAGTTTGTGGTCTGGTCATTTGCCCTGTTATACAAAACCCACTGCTGCAAGTGTTTGCCAGAGAGCAAATGAGGGGTGACAGAGACTTAGCTATGGTCTGTGGGGCATGGCTAAGGTTTGGGGTCACACTCAGACCCTAGTATGATCTATCCTTGTAATCTCAACAGACGAAAACACTGCATGAAAACACAGCATCAACTAGAAAACAAATCAAATTAGAAACACCTTATATTTACTGGAAGTAATTGTGTACCTTTTACATGGGGTTAGAATTGAAATTTGATGCATTAATTATTCACTGAATATAAACTTGCATATTTCAAATAATCTGGAAGGCAGTTATTATCGCATAAAATATTTGTATAATAATAGTAATTGCATGTGATCTTGCAAAGGGTTCAATCATTCAAAGTGTTGAATAGTCTGTGTCCATCAAACAAAATATTTCAGGACAGGTTTAGCTTTACACAAGTAAGCAGTCCAATTGACCTCACTAAGGCCACTCATCTACTTAAATGTCAATATGTATCTAAGTGCTTTCCTGGATTAGGGCCAGAACGTTTTGTCTTTTGTAAGACAAGGTCCTGAGAAGACCTGTTGCAAATGGCTGTAGTCTGCAGAGTCCCGGAAAGGCGAAGCAAAATAAAAATAAAAAAGGGTAGTATCACATTATAACTTAGCTGTTCATTTATTTAAGGAATGTGGTTTATCATGAATGATTGGCATTATTGCAGACAGGATTATTGCTATTTAAAGGCAGTAATAGGAAATATGATCAGGTATTTGAAACATGGAATAGGACTGAAAAGCAAAGATAGTGACTATCTTATCAGTGACTCAGAGTTATGGGGTTCTCTAGAAATCATTTGGCATCATTATTTCTATCTATAGTAGGGGACTAATTTGTGCATTACTGATTCTGCAGTCCCAGCAATGGAGCTTCAAAACCAGCTTGCCTGAGGATGGAGTATACTCCCTTCAGATCCTTATCTCCCTGGAGAGACTCAAGTCCATGAACTGTTGTCCATGAAGGTCCATTGTAGAGGATTGCTCTTAACCCCATTAAAAAATGAAAAAATCTAAATACTAGTCATTGTCTCTTCCTTGATGAAAGTGAATATAAGGTAAGCCCAAGCATGTCACTGTGAATGAAATAGAATTCCCTTCAGGGTAGCTATTGTAGCTGTGGTTTTGCACAGGAAAAGTGTGCAACCTAACTTCATGCTCAATTAAGAGTGTGGCAAATTTCTCAACTGCTGCCTTTGTACAAGAAAAAAAAATGTCCTGTATGTAATTCTTCTTATTTTCAAAGCAAAATACAGATATTCAGATAACCTTGGTAGTTTTAATTAAGTCACCGCTCACAAGATGTAAAATATGTAATGCCAAGCTGCTGCCCAGCACTTTTTGCCTCTCTGGGAATAACTGGGAATAACTGTCCTGTTTGTATTATAACAGTCTTTTGCCAGTGTGAGAACCAAGAAATTAATATATCAGCTATGACTGACTATATGTACTTCCACACACAGCTAGCATGACTCTTTATGCTCAGGTAGAGCAGAGAGGAGGCTTTAGCTAATTATAGTCTGCATTTGAAAGGAAAGCAGCTCTGTATGTAGAATGGTATGTTTTAATACTTGGTGGATTTGTAATGGTCAAACTGTTGTTCTGAAATGTACAACCAAGATGGAAGCTTTGCTTTGCCTGCCAGGTATTTCCAAGGAAATTTGTGCTAGGGAATTGAAAGGTCAGCCTTCAGCTACAAGGAAAAATAAGAATTACTATGGAGTATATCTGTATATCTTACACTAATCCTATCTAAATTTAAAAATATACTAGACAATTTCAGGAAAACTACTTCACAAATAAAGAAACAACTGTAATGCCTTAGGGTAAAGATTTTTCTTCCACTAAATCAACTTTGGATTCCCACTGGATTAATAAGTCATTCACATATCAAAATCTTAAGTTAATTTCAAAATCCAGAAATTCAAATAAAGTACCTATTTAAAGTACTACTGTTTTTCTGGCCAATTTTTCTCTTTTCCTTGGACAAGTCATGTTTACATTTACAACCAGTATTTGTGAGGTTTTTTTCCATACTGGGTACTGGGGAACAGTGCAGTACATTGTTCTTTAGCTTCATTTGCTCCTTTCACATAGTTTGTCTTGCTGGAAACATCTATTTCATCTGCTTCATCTAACTTCACCTGTTTTTTTTTTTCCCAGAGCACAGCTTTGTATTTTATTGGGAAAACTAAGAATACCCAGAATGTGAAAACAAAGAAAATAGTTGTGAAAGTGTGTGTGTGTGTGTGTGTGTATGTCTGTGTGTGCATAGTCATAATCCAGAAATCATGCTGATAAACAACGTGAAACAAAGCATTATTAATAATTCAAGAAGCTAGACAGCAGGGAAAAAAAAAGTCAAATAAATTGGTTTTTTCTCCCAGATGAACAATATTTAAGGAATTTAGGTGGTGCCTCTTTGGTCAGAAGAAATTACTGAAATCAACAGAATTGAGAGTTCTGAGATAATTGGTCAGAAAAAGAGCTGAACATAGTTTTGAGGAGTTGGGTTAAACACACCTGCACTTCTAAATGCCCAGGGAATCTTTGTGAAGCTTTAAAAGATAGGAAGTTAACTAACTTATTACTTAAGTAACTCAGTGTCTGAATTTCATTGCCTATCTTATATTAAAATGCTGTACTTAATAAAGACTAATTCAGATAATTTTCCTTTCATTGACACCATCGTCCTTTGTACCCTTATTATAGTGCCTTTTAGTTGAGACTTCAAATAAGATTTAAGTGTATGAGGTGCCTTAAAATAATTTAAACAAATGGAAAAATAAAGACGCAGACTGGTAGAAATCAGTGGGTATACACTGGTGAATCCTTTTGGCATGCACGGTGCCTCAGTTCTTCACTGCTCTTTATCCTAAATTCATTCCAGCTACACACATATGACGCAGAAAACATTTCTCTAGAGAAAGATGACCAAGTGCTCAGGAAGACAGCCAGAAATTTTGGAGGTCCTGATTTCTAAATTACCCCGAGAATGTCTGTGTGGTCTTTTGGGGGCTAATGCAAGATCACACTGTCTGTGTTCCAAACTGGATGGCTACTTGCCAGCTCTGAACTGGATCCATACATTTATGTGGTGTCAACAGCAGTAAGCAGCAAGCTGATGTTGATTGGGGCTTTTAGGCTTCTCTGTAACACAGGTACAAATATAATTAATTTAAAATCAGTAAGTTGATCTTATTCTTCATCGACAGTCAAATTCATGTCTTGTTTCTTGCTTAGGAAGAACTTAGGAACTGAAGGGGAAAAAAGAAAGAATTTTAAATGGAGCAAAAATGCAGCATCTCTTTCCACAGAAAGTGACTTTATTAAATACTGAAATGAGCAATGTCAAATAGTCAGGCATGCATTTAGGCCTCAGCTGCTTCTGCCGGACAAAACACATATGGAACATATCATGTAATCTGCAAGAGAAAATCCCTTCTTCAGCTTGTGTCTGTTGCTTCCTCATTGCATCTGAATGTGAGGAGCTCTTGCATTCATAATCATTCCATGTGATCAGTCTAGATTACTTCTTCCCCTCTACACCCCCTTGGCAGCTAAGTTATTTGAATTTTATTTTAATATTATATTTTAAGATTTTCTTTGCAATAATATATTTTTCTTCCATCTTATTGATCTTATTTAATTTCCTTCTGTCTTCTTCTGTCTTCAAATTTGTTTTTCAATTCTAATGACTAGCAGTCCTTATTCTCTTTCTGCTACCACACTTCCTTGGCATTATCTCCCTCTCTAATTTTGACTTGCTCTTTTGCTCAGTGTTCACTCTTTTCTTTTTTCCTGTGTCTATGTTAGTGCTATGGAATATGATAACAGTAATCCTGAAACTTATTATAAGTAAAGGTTAATGTTTTTACCATTATTTCCTATTGTCCTTCTCTGCTGTCACTTTTCCTAAATTTTCCTCATTCATGCTCTTCCTCTACTATTTTCCTAACTTTTCTGGAGTTTCTCCTGTCCTTCAGCAGTGACTTAGGAATGCTCAGAGCATTGAATTGCATTGCAACTTCTTATCTTAGATGGAGGAGGAAAAAGTAATTTGTACAATGAATTCAAGAAAAATGTATAGATCCCTACAGAAAGGGGAAGTCAGATGAGAAAAGGAAGGATGGAAGGGCTTTTTCTGTACAAAAAGGAGTTAGAGGAGTGCCAGCTGCAACAACTTTGTTTTCACAGCCTCCTGATACATGAAGTCAAAATGTGAGAGAACTAGAAAATCTTCAAATACTGCTTAGTTTTACTGTTATCCCAACAGAGATTCTCACTCCTGGTGACTCTTCCAGGAGTAGGTTGCCATAGCAAAGAACAGAACAGAAACTGGGAATTTCCTTCTGGTTTTTGGCAGAAAAAAATGTGGTACTTTCCCTTTACTTCAGCTGCTCTTTACTCTGAAAGTGAATATATTACTGTATTAAAGCTGTATATTAACAGAGAGATTTTGTACATGAGCATATTTCTCTGAAAATCCAGAGAGTATAGGAAAAGTTACATTAGTGGTCAGGACCCTGAATTTCATGTCTGGTTTATGCAAAATATAAATGTTTAAAAGAAATTAGGAAGACTATTACCCGTCTACTGACTCCTGCCAGTTTTGTGAGAGTTGTGTAATAGATGTTTTGTTAAGGTCTTCTGACCTGAAGCTTCAACCATAAACCTATTTCTAGTAAAAGAGTTTTGAATATGCATGTGAAACCATCTATAAATACTGTAATTTTTTAGCATTTTTAGAACTAAAAATAAAGAAAACAAATATGACTATTGACTTACGCTTCAAAAGTTGGAATATTGGATAAAAAATTAAATGGTGGAATTGACTTCTGTTAAGAACTGTGCTGGTTAGTGCAACACCCCCAAATCTCCCATCTCTAAGGGACAGGAACTGATGTTAATTGCTAATGCGAGCAATACAAAAATTAATGGGATTAAGGAACTCCATTAAAAGCTTTAGGATAGGATACAATCTCACTGGCTGTTGTCTTGCAGTCTACCAGTATCCATGTCAAACAGCCCGGAAAACTATGTTCCCCATATGTTACCAGACCTTTTTAAACCTGCTTCAAATAATTTGTGTTGTGTGATTTTTCTCACGTGACTGAAAAGAAGTGCATTTATGTCTTGGAGTATAACAAATTTAATCAGCTCCTTTCTCAAGCCCTGTTATAGGCATATACTAAGAATTAAATGTGATTTCTTGTAATTCGGAAAAGTTGCTAGGCTAAAGTAAATTATGTGGAATTTGACTGCCATTCAATAAAAGCACTTAATTCCTCTTTTATATATATATATTCCTCTTTCTGTGGTATTGTGTTGCAAGATTTCTAACAAGACAAGCTGACACCAGCACACAGTTAATTGTTTATCAGTAAAAGTGTGTATGTGTTAACTCTCCCATTAAACCCTCAAAGGTGAAGACATAACACACTGCACTCCTACTTAGCACATGTAGACCCAGTGTTTACACTCATGGACATGATAAAATGAAGACAATTATAGAAGGAGCTCAGGCTGTCAAAAAAATCCAACTGATATTATTTACCTACTCACCTATAATGGAAAAGATGCAGTTTTTCTCAAAGGAGTGAAAGTGTTTAATATTCTGCTATGATGAGAATTCACAAAGCATATAATGCTGAAATTACAAATTAAATGTTTTATGTCTTTTTCTTTGAGCAAATTTAATGAAAGCTTTTGATCACTACTAACATTTTTGTTAGTTTAAGAAAGTTTGGGTTTGAAGTTCGTTGTGGGCTATTTTATTGGCATGCTCCTGAAAAACAAGAGTCAGATGCTTCAAATGACAAAACTAGATGACTTATGAAATGTCTTATGTTTCACAAGTTAAATGCTTCTGTATTTACCTAGTATTTACTAACAAATGTAAGGAGGGAAAAAAATTAAATCCAATCCTTTGCAGAATCCTGGCTCTCCTCTGGTTTTGGTAACTGTAACTTCTCCTTGGAGGGCAGAGTACAACACCAGGAGATGGGAAACACTGTATGTTCTTTTTAATGATGCATCAGAAACACTTCAAGAACAGGTTTGTTGTTCTGGTCTCTCTGATAAAACACATGTGCCTCCGCTGAAATGGGCATGATGCAAGTATTTTCCAGGGTGCCTGCCTTTCCTAGTAGAAGAAAATGCAAATTTTGCTCCACTGAAACTTTATCCAAAAATACCTCAAATGGTATTGCTACAAAATCAGTTTTCCAAGTGGTGATATTAAAGACAAACAAAGATTTGATTTTCAGCCTTTTCAAGAATGGCAAAATAACAACATGATATTAGAATAAAATAAGCTGTAATTTCCTGTTAAGATAAGTCCAGGATTCCCAAAAGAGTTACTCAGATTTAGTGCCTAGTTCAAGATTTTTTAAAAAGACTTAATTTCTAGTTTGCAAACTGAGGCCTTAAGGGAGGCCTTCCTGTCTGCTCTTTAACTTTCTCTTAAAGACTTCTCTTTCAATGGTCAGGAAGGGAATAATCTCTTTCAGTTTTTAAAAACCTTGACCTTTATTAAAACATATATACAAAGAGTCTCATTTTCATAGCAATGTGATTTAAAGCTTTGTTGCAAACAACTAACCACCGCAGCATGATAGCCTTAAAAACAGACAGTTTAGAGAAGAACTGCTGAATTATCTTTATTTAGAAAAGCACTCCTTCTGGATTCAAGAGTCTGTAGAGGAAGAGTAGATTTACTGTTAAGCTCTTGTTAATTCTGAACCATTACATTGAGCAGGCTGGTAGCCAAACTAAAAGGCATTATAGGTAGGATAGAGAGCAAACATTCCTTAAACTGTATTTAATAGGCTAAAATGGTTGAGCTGCTAGATTAAAAAAAAAAATCCTCATCCTTAGAGTTACAGAAGTCTCAAACTTAGTTATAGAATGATAGCAAAGTCCAAATCCCAGCTGACTCCTATAGTCACTGTTAATATAATGAACTTTCCAAAACTGCAAAAAAAAAATTATTTTCATGTACACAATGTTAATAAATGCTCTGCAGTAGACAAATCTGTCAATTTATGTTTTTCTACCTCTTTTTGCCACCTTTACTGCACATTGTACCATCTGCACATTTTATGTGCATATAACACACCTGCACTTTACAGATGTTGTATACAATAATGCATTATTTATACATAAACTTTGCTTTGGATTAATTATGAATCAGATTCTGACTGTAATGGGACTGCTTAAACATGTATACTTAATTACAAACAAGTATAACAAACAAGCATGTGCTAGACTGTGACCTGAACAATCAAGTCAAGCAATTTAAATTATCACCGGAACTATAGAGATACTTACAATAATGAAAAAACATATTTCAAGCAGAGGTGTCAGAAAAGCAACATTTAAACAAGATAATTGCTAATTAAAGTTTTTCATGTTTGGAATAAAAAGTATTTAGTGCATTAGCAATAATCTAGTATTTGGCTTCTTTAAGCACTAGTAATTTAGTCACTGGTTAGGGGTTTAAACATATCCTGTTTCTTGGCATGTTTCTACTGCCATGCTATTTGAGTTAGAAAAGTTCAATGGGTAATGTTAGCTTAGCTGTGGAACTCTGATATTTAATAGGATTTTATGAAAATAGCTAATATGTGCACATGGCAGCAAGTTCTCAGAGTTAAATATTGTTATAGAAGGGTCTTTTGATTCCATTATAATCCTTATTTCATTTAACAATTAAACAAATAGAGCCTGCTGAGGCCACTATTGAATAATGATAATGAAAAAGTTTCTTCACCCCTTGATCTTCAAAAAGTTCTGGCAAAGAAAGTATATAGTTCACATTAATATCACATGAACTACTTTGGAAACCTGAGCTCACAGGGACAAACAAGGTCTCTGTGGAGTAGCTCAGTCTTGGCGACCATTTCTGGGATTTGGCTTATCAGAAATGCCTCCTTTTGTATATGGAAATATTTTTCAACTTTAAGCATTTAAAATGCATCTGAATAAACACTGCTAATTTAAAGAAGTCCTGTAAAACAGAATGGCCAAATAAGAAAAATCAGTGAATGGTCATCAGAAGAAATCTTAGATTTGGAGAATTTGCTACCTCCATCTTGCTAGCACAACCTTTCTAGTTTAGTGTTTGATAAACGTTTTTATCAGTAATTAAATTTCAATATTTAGAATAAGCATAATACAGGTACTATTGTATTGATTCGTGTGCATGTATCCTTAAGACTAGATTCAGAAATTTTACTATTTCCTTTGTATTGAATCATCACCTTCACAGTCAAAAGTCTAGCAATGTCTGCAGGTCTTGATATCATTCATTACAGAACTGTCAAGACTAAAGTTAAATTATTTATTTTTCAGCATTGTTATCTTGTTTCTATACAGGTTGGACAGATAAGCAGAGTTGAAAAGGGTTTTTTAATCCTTTTTTCTCTGAGACAGGACTGATCAAATTTTGCTAAAGGCCTCAAAACTGGTATTCTACTATGTGCATCTTAAGCAGCAAGATGACAGAAAGCACACATCTTCCTCACCAGTTTACTGGCAACGCTCTGTGACAAATGATTCTAATAATATTTCATACTTGTTGCGTATAAATTTCATCCTTCAGAAGAAACAGTGATGCTCCTAATGACAAAGTGTCTTCTGTAGGGATGGTTTGTGATATCCACATCTGTAGATATAATACTGGATAATATTTAATATTCAAGGCTGACTTTTCCTAAGTTAAATGGTGAGGCAAGATGTTCAGGCAAGAGATGTTCACATAAGGGCAAATGGTAAAATCACTGTATTACCAGCTAATGAAAACCACAAACTTTGGCTATTTCAGATCTTAAGTTTAATATTAATGTCCCTAGTGTTTACAGTCTAAATCCTGCAAATGTGCACGTTTTCATTTAACCTTAAGCTTTGTTAATAGTTTGATTAAATTGGGACCATATATGAGTCATGTAGAAGTGTCAGGTTATGAACTTCCTTGACCCACTAGAAATGATACTGAATAAGTAATATTCTCCAACGAGCTTCATACTTTCCTCCAGTCTGCATCACATCTTATGGTTCCTTTTCTGCTGCAGTGACAAGCACCATTGTCCAGACTGCAGACAGAATATTGAAGAAAACACTCTCACCAGCACCAGTCTGTAAGTTGGTGGCTGTTTAATGACCGTGGGGACACAGATATGAGTATCTTCAGGAAGAGGAGATTGAAATGAGGGCTCTTGTGCTCCAAGCGATCTAAACAGTAAAAACAGACAGAAGACATCATCCCTGTGGCTCTGTGTTTTGGAGGAGTGAGCTGTCCCTTGGTGTTCTGAAGGAAAAGATGGCGGTGCCTTCCTTTTGGAGACAGCTCAGGGCAGGCGGCCACAAAGGGACGGTGGCACTGCTCTGCAGTCCACGGTAAAGCCCTGGAGCTGGGACAGCACTGAAAATTTACCCTCCAATCCAGTGTTTTCACCACCAGTATGCTGAAGGGGGATATTTATGCTGCCTTATTCAAGCTATGTAGGATAGGTATCTGATCTCTGTGCCAGCAGTTCCAGGCACAGTCAGTCATCTCCTGAGGGCAACTGAGGGAACCTAAATTAAAAGTGTAGTGGTTTCATTCGACTATAATCTGAGTCAAGCTCCTGCATTAAGCACTTCAGCCAAATGCTGAAGGTCAGATGGTGTGGGCCATCTTAGGTGTCTCTTTGCACTGTTATTCTGCGATTTCCAATTTTGCTCATGTTCTCAATCATTGTCTCCTCAACTGACTCAATTTCTGAATTTCAAGCAAAGGGCTAAGTGCCTCAATTATGGCATTTCATTTCCCTTTATTCAACTTAATCGTGAAATAATAATTGCAACATGCAGCCGTGTTAAGAGGTAAAAATAAATACGTGGCTTTCTGAATTACTGCTCTTCCACCAAGTCCCTCCTGTTTGTCTCATAGCAAACCTAAACGAGCGTGTATGGGGTATGTGAGGGCACTCCGGCCGAGCATGCTGTGTTGTGGACACGCCTGAAGGTAACCATCAAGTTGCAGTTTCCGTTAAGCTTTTAATATTCCAGCACTCCATCACATTCGTTCCTTTAATAATTAACGGCTCTATTCGGACTAATTGGGCTCTTATTGGGCTGTCAGCGCCCGGTAAGGCACGGGAACAGCCGGTCCACCGCCGCCCCCCGCCCTTCCTGCCCACCCGAGCGGCCGCAGCTCCCGGGTGGGGAGGGCGGGTGAAGGGCCCGGGGCCCCGACGGGAGGGGCGGGAGGAGCCGCTGTCCGGGGCGGAGGGGAGCGGAGGATGCAGCCGGGCGCGGGGGGCCGGGGAGCGGGCTCTTTTGTGTCGGCCCGGAGCCCGGCCGAGAGGCGCGGAGCCGGAGCGTGCGGAGGAATCCTCCGGTGAGCGCGGGGCGCGGGAAGGGGCGGGCGCGGGTCCTGCCCTCGGGCGGAGCGCCCCCGAGCTGCCGGAGGGGGGTGCTGGCGGCGGGGCCGCCAATCCGCGCGGGGCCGGCCCTGTGAGTGGCGGCGGCGGGAGGGGGGTGAGCCCGGATCGTTCGCTCAGCCTTCCCCGGAGAGTTTCCTCGCGGGGGCGGCCGGGGCTGCCTCTCCCCTCGGCGTTGCCGGCGTTTCCCCCACACGGGACTGCTGCCGAGCATTGGGCCAGGGAAGGCGGCGGCAGCGGCAGCGGCTGCAGCGGAGAGCGAGGGAAGCAGCCCCATGAATCAGTTTCTCTCTGTATCCGGCTCCGGGCAGAGGCGGCGACCATAGCGAGGAGGAGGGGAGAAGGGGGAAAGCGGCTCCTGCAGCAGCGGCAGCCGGGGGCTTCGCTCGCCGCCGAGGTGGGTAGCGGGGCCGCAGCGTACGGGCGAGGGGCGGCGGCGGGCGAGGGTGCCGCGGGGGCCGGGGGTGCCGCTGCCCGGCCGAGCTATTTCGTCTCTAGAGCGGCTGGATGTCGGCAGGCAGCGGGAAGGCAGAAAAGTTGCCGAGGGCGCCCGGGGGCTACCCCGCGGGGCGGCGACGGTGACCCAGCTCGTGTTCCGGCGCTTCTCGCCGCCGCTCGTGGCCGGAGAGGGGCTGCGGCGGATCGTCCCCGCCGTGCGTGGGACGGGCTTTCCCCCGGGCCGGCGCCGGAGGCTTTGGGGCGTGTTGTTCTGCAAGTTCTCTTTTCGCTCCCGCTTCGTTGCTTCAGCGATTGTGGGTGTCGCTGTGTCAGGGTGAGAAAATACCGCCATCAACGCCTCTCGTTTTTCCCGGCTGAGCAGACCCAAAAGCGCAGTTCCTTCGGTCCCCTCCAGCCTCCGCCGCCCCGTGGCAGCCAGGGCGGGCCGGTCCCTGTCCCCGCGGCGGGGCTGCGCTCTGCCCGCTCGGTGCCCCCGGCGGGTCGCGCCTGTGCGGGCGGGGACCCCGGGCAGCCCCTCTCCTCCCACGCGTGTCCGTGTGTGCGCGCAGGGCAGCGCGCCGCGATGCGACGCTCCCCCGCCTCGTGTGAGGACCGGTTGTCACGTTTCGTCTCCTTTTCCCTCCCCAGGTGCTGCGGGACTGGTGCTCGCCGAGCCGCCACCGACACGTTTCGTCCGTCCCCCCTCCCCTCTCGGAGCTGCGCGGCCTCGGCTGCCAAATGCGCGGGGGAGAGAGACTTAGGCTCAAAATCCCCCGATCGTAAATAGAGAGAAAGCGGAAGGACAGCCACCGCCGAGCGGCCGCGGGAGGAGGGGAGGGGGGCAGCGGTGGTGCTTCTGCCGTAGCCAGGGAGGCTGATGGCGGAGTTTGGCAGCGGTGGCGGCACCGGCGGCGGGGGGCTGCCCTCCTCCCCGGGGCCGGTCCAAGGCAAGGTGGCGTTCAAGGCAGGAGATGGGGAAGGCGGAGGAGGCGGCGGCGGGAGATCCCGCTTTGACAGTGCGGGCAGCCGGGTCTCCAACGGGGACTGTGCTCAGCCGGGAGCCGGTGGGGAGCCGGGATCAGCTCCTCCTGCAAGCCCGGAGAGCAGCAGCAAAGAAAGAGGATTTTCCACCAGTCAGCAACGAGAGGGCAAACCCGGCATCCCCCGGAGGAGCAGCATAATTAAGGTAAGAGCTCTTGCTTCTCTCCATCGGGGTCTTTTTCTCTGTGACAGAGGCAGGGAGATGCGGGCGATACATTGGGTTCACAGAGCCTTGGCTCTAGATGAAAGGACAGGCAGCTTTTTTCTTTCTTTTTTTTTTTCCTCCCCCCTGTGGCGAGGGGACTTGATTTTTCCTTTGTCAGAAGTGGACAACAGTGAGAGGATGTCTTTGTATACATCCACGCCTGGGGGTAGCAGGGCGTCATGATTTGAGGTTTATTAAAGTAGAAGGCTCTAACTCCTGTTAGAGAAGGTGAGAGAAACTAGCTGGCTTTTGACAAAACAACATGGGCACCAGCCTGGCAGAGAAAGACATGAATTGCACAGTATGCTTGTTATTTGGGATGCACCTGTGCAGAGCAATTTAGTGGCTCCATTGGCTTGTGTGTGTGACAGGCACACAGCAGGTGATGAGAGATTCAGGATCTCATTGGGCTGGGGGTGGGAGAAGGTATAATAGGGGACATTCTTCTTGTTAAAAATGACAGCTCGTTTAGCAGTAGGCTGAGTTATACTTCACCTATAGAAACATCTTTATACGTAACTGCATATTCTGAACGCTTATGTTTCAGCTTGAAAAGTAGGGGGAGCATCAGTGGTAGAATGTAGCTTGGGCAAAAAGGAATGGGATTTTTAAAAAAAATACAGTTATTTCTACAAATATGCTCGTTTTGGTTTCTTAAATCCACAGTTCCCGAGATATATATGTTGGGTTAGCTTTCCCAACTCCAATGAAAATGTTGAGAGAACATACAGAAATTGCTCCAACGGTATTAACAGCTGTGAAATGAGGCATAGCTTCAAGTACTTAGGATCGGAGTTTAATCAAGATCAGCTAGATCTAAATTAAGATAGATGTGTTGTCTTCTTAGATATTTATATGCTTCCAAAGTCAGCTATGATAGGCTGACCTTGGCTGGATTCCAGACACCCACCAAAGCCACTCTATCACTCCCCTCCTCAGCTGGACAGGGAAGAGGAGATAGAATGAAAGGCTCATGGGTTGAGATAAGGATAGGGAGAGATCTCTCAGAAATTATTGTCAAGGACAAAACGTGACTGTAATTTGTTAATTACAGTTAATTTGGGGAAATTAATTTATTACTAATCAAATCAATATAGGATAATAAATAAAACCAAATCTTAAAAGCACCTTCCCTCCATTCTGCCCCCCTGCTCTGGTGCAGGGGGATGTGGAAAAGGGGTTGTGGTCAGTTCATCACATACTTCTGCTGTTCCTTCCTCCTCAGAGGAGGACTCCTCACAATTTTACCCTACTCCAGCATTGGGTCTCCTCCCATGGGAGGGACCATGAATTTCTATAGCCGGTCTTACCCACAGGGTGTAGTTCTTCATGAACTGCTCCAGTGTGCCTCCCACATGGGGTCACAAATCCTTCCAGGAGCCCTCTCCAGTGTGGGTTTCCCACAGGGTTGCAACCCTCTTCAGGCATCCACCTCCTCTGCTGTGGAGTTCTCCATGGGCTGCTAGAGGATAGCCTGTCTCACCATGGTCTTCTCTGTGGGCTGCAGGGAAATCTCAGCTCCAGGGCCTGGAGTCCCATCCTTTCACTGACCTTGGTGTCTGAAATGTTGTTTCACTTGTGTACTGTCCCCCCCTTCTCTGGCTGCAATTGCTTCTGATGAGTTTTTTTTCCCCTACCCTGTTAAGTCTGTTAACCCAGGGGCATTACCACAGTCACTGTGGGGATGGCTCGGCCATCTGGCAGCTGGTTGGCGTTGGTTATGTTGGTCATAGGTGAAGCTACTGGCAGCTTCTCACAAGAAGCCACCCTTGTAGCTCCCACTGCTACCAAAATCTTGTCATGCAAAACCAGGAGGCATTCCACCCCTTATCACCACATCCATCATACAATCTTCACAAATTTCAGTCACATCAACAAAAAACAATTCCCCACGTCAAAATCAAAAACAACGCTATCACAACACCAAACAAAACACACAGAATTCACCACAATTAGAACATAAATTTCACACAATCAGTCTGTGTTTTACCCATTATCTCTGTTGTTCTGTTGCTTGGATGATGGAAGACTAGTAGTGTATTGAATGTTGTGTTACTGTCTCCTGTGCCTTGCTGTAAAAACCAAGGGGAGAGCAAGGGCAGTGAGCAGTGGAGCACATTTGACAGGCTGTACCCACCCTTCCTGTTTGAGCAGTGATGCTGGGCGTGTGTGTGTGTGCGCTAAAGAAATCATAACAATGGACAGGGGGCAGCTGAGCTTGGTATTGGAATAGCTTCATATTTGCTGGATTTGCCAGTGATATTTTTTTACAGGTCTGATACTTCTTAACAATTTCTTGATTCTTCTGTGGTAGTCCAAGAAAGACAGTAGTGTTGTTTGCAGTGTGTACCATGCTGTTCTACTACTTTGTAGTGTATGATTTAATTATGCTGCAACCTTCTGCCTCTCTGGGGACCAAGCAAGGTCACAGTACCTAGGGATTTGTGATATATTAAGATCAAGAAGCATGAGATAAGGAAATAGGTTTTGAATTACATTTCATGGATACCGAGTCAAGGTTCTTAGTTTCTACAGCAATGATAGCACTTTGGAATACAAAATTATTCAACTTTCTGCTGTTATTGCTGCTGAATACTGTTTTGCAGATGTGAACAGTAATCTGTGCAGCAGCCAAGAACTGATTACTAAAACTTTCTGTTATTATTTGAATAATTATCTCGAGTGGAAAAATGTGACAACACAGCATTTAAAGTTATGTGGTCCATATATTTATTTTAGATATGACTGTTTTAATACTTCTGGGAAAAATCACTTGTCTAAATATATTCTGAATATGATTCTGCCTTCTTAGTTCAGCAGTTCAGGTGGTTTGAGTCCAGGTGCCTTGGTGCCTGGTTTTCACTATGAAGCCTTTTGGAACATCTGGCATGGGTAGTAAACCTGAAGATGTTTCTTTCCTGCTCTTGCACAGCAGAAGTCTGTAAAGAGTGGAGAAAGTAAGATGTAATATGCTTTTGGAAAGTGTTCCAGGAGTTATAATAGCTTATTAACTGCTCTTAAAGAAGATACAAAGTGACCTTAAGGAGCAGGTCTGTTCCATGCAGATGTAGATTTCATATGATCATGCAAAACATGACTTTGTAGTTGATCTGTAAAATGCACCTTTATGGAATATCAAATACTTAAATGTTGAGTCTGCCAATTACTGTGTAGGTGCTTCGGTCACAAATGGAAAATTGGCATTTGAATAATAGTTCTAGTTCAGATTAAATTCTTTAGAACCACATGTTTGTGCATGAAAATCAGGAGCACAGATCCATGTTTTATTTTGGTTTCAGTCTGTGCTTCCATTGGCTGTCTATTTTCATAACTCTGAGAGGAGCAGTTGCTGCCTTTTTCCCTTTCCTTTCTTACTTTCAGTCTCTGTTCCCTTTTTCCAGTAGCTCCATATTTTTTCTGTCTTATTTATTTTGTGCAACTGCTAATTTTGACTTTTTCTTTCTCGTTTGGTGTAAGATGATGTACTCTTCGAGGCTGAGGTGTCACCTAGGATGATGACAGGTGGTACAGCCGCTATTACTGGAAAAAGTAACACAGCCTTTATACATAGTAGTTTACTTGACCTTTCACTCTCATGTATCAGCTGTGTTTAGGCTGAAAGGATTAAAGATTGTACTCTTCATTTGTAGCAATTTTTATGGAATCGCCTATTTTATTGATTGCTCTTGTTGAACCAAATTTGAGGGCCAGGGACTACATATGTGTGTTTACAGAGACTTTTTCACTTTCTATTTCTTATTCTCTGTATTTATGAGATTCTGATTTTTCAAGAGGCAATAGCGATGATGCATTGTGCATCCATGGGATTAAGGCTCTTGGATGCCTGACTTGTGAACTAATTTATATACCACTTGTTTGTATATAGTGGGTTTTGGGGTGACTGTTTTGTTTTTCCATAATATTTTCCTTGGTGCAGCTAGCTGTGATTTCCTATTATGTAATTTCCTACAACATTTCCTATAATATTCTGTGAAATTAATTTACATCTTGCAGTTCAAAGTGGGTTTAAGCATCCTGTGAACTTTTCTTAGCTGCTCTGACAGTTGGCAGTGATCTTGCTTTATTTTTGTGTGAGGTTCCTCCACGCCTTTCTTAAAGAGACTTTGAGGTGGTAGGCGTTTGAGAATCTTTAAGACAGCAAGTGACTTGTGGTGTATGGGTATGTTTCCTTAGAGCTGCCTGCTTCCAGGGGTGTCCAATAAATGCTTACAGAACCTCATGGTTTCCCAAAGCTACAGACCTAGACAGAAAGAGATCCATGGGGATAAATATGTCTTTATTAGGAGACAGGTTGCAGTAATAAAATGAGAAGAGATACACTTAGGAGAGACTGCAGTTATTTAGGAAGGCAGCAGTGAGAAACACGTGGAGGAAGGTGGCTTTAGCATTCTGTGAGCAGGAGTGTTTTTATCAACATGTCTGTGGAAGCAAAGTCCACGGTGGTTTTTTTGCATATACCAATACTGATCTCAGTGTCAATAAATTTATTGCCTGATAACTTAAACAGATTTGCATCTTTCTTTTTTTCTTACATGTCTAAACTCAAGCTTTCATTCTGTAAATTCATGTACTTGCTGAGCATTGTAAACTCCTAACTTTCAAAGCCTGTATGAAGGGAGGAACCAGATTTAGCAGGTAGATACTCTAGGGTATAATTTTCAGCAGAGCTTTGCTTTGAAATGAAACATATCCGTGTCTTTCTGTGACAGGGGATTTAGACAGCATGTACATCAAGATCTTCTTTCTTGTTAGAATGGCAGTAAATGTTGCTAACTTGTTCAGTCTTCTGTGATCTCTAGCTCATACTGTAAACCCATTTGTATCAGGTGTAAAAAATATGAAATATGGAAAATGTTGGAAAGTGTTTTCTACAACTATGTTTGTTTTACAGGCTTTAATATAAACCCTTTTGCATTCATGGTAAACTCCAATGTAGCATTTTCAGTGGACTTAGGTTTTCTGCAGTCCTAAATTATCTTGGCCACAATGTTTGCAAGTCTTCATGGAGGCCCAGGAAAAGGTCATACATATTTGACTTCCATCTGAAAGAATATCAAGGAATTAGGTTGCTGGACTCGTTTAAAGTATATGAAATTACTTGATTTTCAATTATTTTTCATACTGCAAAGAAACTTGTGTAATGATGTGAGTAGACTTGATTAAGCAGTCTTTGGCCCAAAGATGCTAAGGTTCCTTAAGTTCAAAGAAAACAGCCATGAAGAGGAAAGAAGGAAAAAACATATTTGGTTTACTCATGCCCTTTCCCTTGGAAACAAAATGCAACATTATCAGTGGAATTTCTTCTGGTTACAGAAGATTTTTGGAAGAAGGATGTGGATGTCCCAACAGTAAAAGATATTTTGCCTAGAGCACATGTGCTAATTGATACCAAAAATGACAGCACAAAAAAAGCATTTATTTAGGAAAGAAGCCTGTGATAGTTGAGCTCCCCCTACATCTTACCCTGGACAGCCATTCAACTACACAGCTAAAGTGTAGGTTTTTCTGAGAGGCGGTTTCTGGATTTTTTTTTTTAATTAGTCTTTTTCTCTTTGTTTCAATGCAGATCTGTCTTATCTCTCTGGTTTGTCAGTATGAGAGACCTGAATAGCTACTTGCAGCTCCATGAGTTGTGGAGCTGTCTTTTAGAGGATGCTGTCTCTATGATTTGTTGGATTCTCAGCTAGATTATAGAAGGTTACCAGCACCTATCCATATTTGTATTCCTTGTCTATCCTCTACTACCGATTGGGTACTGGCTTCCTATTTTTTTAAAAATAGAATATTTTAAAAAGAATATTTAACACCATAAAGAGCATATCCTCTGTGATATAAAAGCTGCATACCTTAAGTGTTTACATAGAGTATCATATATATACATTAGACCTATGTATCAAGCAGTTTCCTACTTGTTAACTGTGACACTGTATGGCACAGCCACTGAGTGGGTATGTTGTGCAATCTGGTTTTTTTGCATGAGTAGTTTCTGTAGACCGCAGGAATCAAAATTTTATTTGAAGATATGCAACACATTAAAAAAAAGTTATTTGTAGAAATATATACATGAGGATACTGCCTTTATGTGATTTAGTTAGCTTATGTACTATACCCCACAAAGAGAGGTACTTTTTCCAAAAGCTGACTTGGAGCGGGAGCTTAATTTGGATGAATTTAGCTTCTCTGACTTCTCTTCTGGAAGAGCTTGTCTGTCTATTTCTCTTGACTGAGTAAAGAGCTTGGCTAGTGTGAATAATAGCAACTCCTTCACCCCCTCTGCCCACAAAACCTTAGACTATCCACAAAACACGTTCAGTCGGTTCAGTGGTGAAAAATTAATTAATGGAATTAAAAATCATTATGAATACCTGATGAGATTTTTACTTATGCCTATTATCAGGCTTGATCAGTGACATGACTAGTTTAGCCTATTTTTAAACTAGGAATTAGAGCAGTGGTGTCCTGCCCATGGCTCACAAATAATGCACTGTGCTCCCATTATTTGATTGCATTCATGGAAGATTAAAATAATTTAAACAAAGACTGACAGGACAAGTTAATAGTGTAGTTTCCCAGCTTTTGCTGGTCCATGGGTGATACTATCATCAATCCTTGTATTACTTGCACTGACTCTATTAGAAAAACCCTTATATAAAATTCACCAATTGTCAATCTCTAAGGGCCAAATTAATTTGGAACACATAATATTAGTACATGGATTCTAAATTATTTATCTTTTCACATAAATGTGGGATTCAAAATTTGTAAGTGTAAATATAAACAGACTAGCAGGTCGATTTTGGGGATGGGAAAGGTATATAATTTATGTGTCATATACATGGAGAAGAGGAAATGATAAAATTGTGATAAAAATCAGCAATGTGTATGTATTGAAGGAGGTCTAAAAATAGGGCTGGAAGAGACCTCAAGAGGTCAGTGTACTCTGCTCCACTGCTCTGCTACAGGATCAGTTGTTAATAAATTTCAGTATGATGCTTTTGTCTTTTAATCACCTTTTCATTATGATCCTTCTATGCAGGCTGCTGCCTGATTGTTCCTCTTTGTAATGGGCAAAAGCAATCATCTGCAAAAAGCTTGTACTTGTCCTACTAACTGCATTCTAATTATTTTAGATTATACCTTCAATTTGCCAGTTTCTTTCTGGTTTTAACTTTCCTTCTAACATGCATGCAGCTCTTCCACCTTCAGGTAGACATCCTGTTTTAACTATGCTCTCATTTTATCATACATGGTATGTGATTTTTTTTTTTTTGTTTTGTTTTTTTGTTTTGTAGTTGTTGTTAAGTGATTGTACATTTTGGTACAAGATCAAATTATAGATTTGGTTAAAATAAAACCTGGTTATATGTATTCTTTACCACCTTTGAATAGAGCAATATGATATGCAGAATCTAGTTCAAAAATAGAATTTATGAGAAAATATTGCTAATTCTAAATATATTAAAATAATTGTTGGTAAGTACAAATTGGTATTATTATTATTATTACTGGATTGCAACACTGGCACAAAAAGGGCCCTTTGGAAGGGGCTGGTTTATTTGTCTTTAAGGAGAGTAAGTAGCAAGTGGCCTCGTTCCCTGTTGTGCAGCTGTGTTTATGAAGAGTATTGTTACTGTTTTACAGTCAATCTTCACATCTGGCATGCCTTTAAAATAAGGGGCAGTGCCACACTGCACTTACTTTTCCCTGTTGTGGGAGACTATGCATGAAGCAGTCCTTTGAAAGGATTGTTGCCTATCCTCTTGACTGCAGTAATCTCTTAATATCTACCTAAATGGCTTCTTTTCCAGAACTGTCTGTATAGACTCGGCTGTCCCTTGTTTGTGAAGAGGAACATCCCTGAGTTCTCCCCTTGACCACAAAACATGAATGTTAAAAACAGTGAAGGGGGCACTATAGCAAGTGACTGGAAATTGGCGATACTGAGGCTCACAGTGTTACCTGGTGCAGCCTTGGGAAAGTAAAATAGCTGTGATTCATTTCTGCCTCTCTTGGGATTCCTTTTAATGTAATTTGGTCTTTTAGAGTAAGCAATAAAATATCCCTGAGTACTTCAGATTGTATACCATGCTCACAGATCTTTTCAGATACCAAATATTCACATTCTGGAAATAAGTGCAGGCAGACAGGAAGTATCTTTCAACAAACAAACCAACTCCTTTTCAGAATAGCAGCTGACAGTTTTATAAAATGAACAATAAAAAATAGCAAGATATTAAGCTGGATTTCAAAATTAACTATAAAAATCTTTAACAAAATAAACTTATTTAGGTGTTTTGTTTTGGTATAAGAAATGGGCACCTTACAAGTATATAGCAGATAATTAATATTATGCCTAATGACTGTCCTAATGCCTTTGCTAGAATTGATTAAAATGGTTTGATATTTTCTTTAAATTATGAGATAATCAGTATTGCAGAAGAAAAAGAACTGCTGCTTTTTTTGTAAAAAACACATCCACAGAATTTTCAAGATCTTTTTATGGCTGCGTTTCTGTGATTATAACTTCCCCCCCATTTTCTTATATTTGTTTTTTTTTTCTTACTAGCATTATTATTTTGCTTACACTAAAAAAAGGTAGAGCATTATACAGCTCTGTGTGTGCTTTGATGTTTTAGCATCTGTGAACATATCCCCATCCTTTACTGCCCTTTTTAGTGTAGGATGGGAGAGGAAGAAGGACTGTGAAATTCTGCAGCAACAGAATGTTTTTTGTTTTGTCAAGTACCTCTTATGATGGAAAATCCAGGATGCTTTATATATTTAATTACCTAGTTCCTTGTGATAAGAGTTTGCTGTTGCGAACTGTTTGCTCTAGCTACATTCCATAAAATAAAATGTAAATGACTGCTTATTTAGAAAAATGTAATTTCATTGCTTTGTATTACCAAGGTATAGTTTGGACTAAAAGGACAGGAATTCAGCTTGTATTGAAGCTTTTGTTAAGAATATTTTCTTTCCTGTTGTTGGGGGTTTTAGGATAGGCAGTTATTTATTGATTTTAACTCCTGTGAACAGTACAGGAACACCAAAAAGACTGTGGCTTTGGATACTCTACCATGCTTCTTTGTTTAGTAAATTTAAAGCAGAATGAATCTCTTTCATGTACATATTGTAGCAAATGTTAGTTTCAGAGTTGCTGAAATAATACTTAGATCATTGCAATATTCACGTTTGCAATGTAAATACATACATTTTTTGCTACATAAGGCAGGAAAAACTCAGTAATAGTTGGAAATAAATCACTTCAGGAAATAGCTTGAATCAACTGAAATGTATTTTGTTGTTTACAGAGAATGGTTCCTAAATATTTTTTTTTGAGATATTTTGATGCCAGTTTGTTACAAAAAGTCAGTGTTAATTCTAGAGTTCAAGACTAATATTTATGTGAAATGAGAATGTATTAGTCATGGCACATTACTACCACATAGTGGAGAAAGCTAGATCAGACATGAGTAGTTTGAGTCCCTGTAGTAATAGGTTTCCCTGGTTTTGAAGACCCCCTCAAGAACTTTACATGGCTTATTGGACATACTACATTTGTTAAACCCAAGTGTCCTCTAATTTCTCATTGTTCTTCCCAGTTGTATTAGTTGTAGAGATGTGTTTCACAAGCATTGTTTGAGGTTAGCACTTTTCAGCTTAAATAATGTCTTCCATGTGCCTCACACGTGGACCTTCTTCAGGGAGTGGCCAGCCCGGTCTGGAATCTGCTCTGAGAGTGGTGTGTAGTGGGAAGGCACCGAATGCTTTCAGCTGGTATAAGAATTATCTCGTGGTATTTTGTAGATTTAGAAAGATGCTGTGGAATTGATGGTGTTGGTCTTTCACTACCCTGCTTGGCCTGGATCCAGTTCATGTCTGTCACCTCATCTGTTGTGTCACCCTGCCTGCTTGTCCCTCCTTTTCTTGGCTCTCTGCATCCTTCATACAGCTTGGCCTTCCTACTTCAGCAGTAACAGCCTGGCCACACTCTGCTTTTTGTCTGGAACAGCTGGTGGAGAACCTTTTATTCCCAGCAAAGGGCTGGAGCAGAGCAGAACTCTGTGTGCTCTGTACAGTCCTTGGTGTCTGCTTGTGAATCCCCAGAAGTGGAGCGATGAAAAGAGAGTGCACATTGCAGTGCAGGGTGCTCAACCTTCTCAGTGGGTTGGAGTCCCAGGGGCTTTGGGGCTTGAACCTGTCTGTGATGAAGGCTGACTGCACAGCCTGGGGTAAAGGCATCTGTTACCCCCAGCCTTCAAAAGCTCCCAGCCCTTGTGAATTTTAAGGATGGCTGCTGGGGTCAGGTTGAAAAGTCCATTTGGCTCATGATGTTGCCTCCAACTGGAAGAATGGGAAAAGCCTCCTTTCCTGACATCTGCTTCCAACCTTAAGTGATCTGGTGTTAAGGCACATTTAATCCTTACAGGTGGTTTTTCCTCCCCATTATTTGTCAAAGGCCAGTTTGACTTTTGGAAGCTTTTAACATCCTGTGGCAGTTTCTTAACTAAGTGTTGTGTGAAGAAGTCCTCTTTTTCCCGTTTTTTTTTTTTTTTTTTTTTTTTCTTTGCATGGTTTTACTAGGCAGCTATTTACTTGTTTACCTGGTATCCCCTGGTTCTTATGTTAGAACAACACTTTCTCTTTCTTTAAAGGAGCTGAGAGGTGTTCCTCACATTTGCTTTATGTAATTTTTTTTCCTGAGCTAAAAAATCTTGATGTTTTAGCTGTTCCACCTATTGAAGCTTTTCTCTATTGAAGTTTAATTTATTCTGGTGCTCTTTTATATATATTTTTCCTTCAATTTTATTAATTTTTTGCAGTGCAGGACTAAAATGGTATTCCAAATGTGTGCCAGTCAAATGTCTAAATCCGCTATAACATAATGAAGGTTTAGCAATATTGTGATACTAAATTGGACTTTATTTATTTTTAGTGTTGTTATCATCAAATATTTAAATGGTATCACTGCTGCTAATTGGCAGTGGGAGAGTGCTGTTAAAACCTTTTGCTAAATATTTAAAACCTTCTTTTTAAAGCTCTGCGTAAGAAGGGCAATGCTGCTGATGATACTTGTGTTGGAAGTGGCTGCCATTAACTTCTTTGCAGGAGACAGTTGTTCTGTTAGAAGTCTTATAATGTGTTACAAAGTCTTTTCATGGTGCTGGTGATACTATTGCTGATTAGCACATCGAGCTTCTCACTGTGGTTGACTTTCAAGTTTCTTGTCCAGCAGTCATGTTAATGGATTTTTTTATTCAAGCTTTTATTTCTTTTGCTTTATAATGTCTGAGGCTCTTCAGAATACCTGTGTCAGAGTCCAGAAGAGTCAAGAAGGCATTTTTATTCTTTAGAAAACTCACACAAAGTACAACAATGAGATCTGATAGCTTCCCGAAAATAGAATATCTAAAGTTTCACTTCAGAGAATTATTCAACCAAGGATTAAAAAGATTATTAAATACAGTAAGCAACAAAGAACAAAGATAACTAGAAGTTTCTATGTCCCACAAGATTAATACAACAACATTATCTTGGAAGGAAATCCCAACACTGTTGCTTGTCTGTCTTTCTACTTTGAGGAAGGAAACTGGTTTTTCTTTTCCTTCTTCTTTACTTTCTTACTACTGAGAAGGAAAGTAATCCCTATTAGCCTGTTCCTTCTCAGTTGGGCTGCTGTGTTGACACATACCTTGGTTATTCCTGAATCCCTGAGGATTTCTGAGTTCTCATGCTTTGTGTGACCATTTTGTGACAAGAGTCCAATGTCTGACTCATAATTTCTGAGCATCCCTGTCAGCAGCATTATCTTTATGCAGTTAAGTCTCAAAGCTTCAGTTTATTCTCCTGCTTGTTATAAAATGTCTAATTATGTGCTATTTTTCTTCTGCGTGTAAGTGACATACACTCCGTTGGAGTAGCAAGAATAGAATGTGACATGGATTTTCATTTTTTCATGTGTGGAAATTAATATTTCTGTCCATAAATACTGAATTTAACCTCCAAAAATAGTAGTTTAGGAGCTCTTGCCTTGCTGGGAGAAAACTCGCTGTTTTTTGTCCTGATAATTGCTGATGAATTTTTATATTAGTTGGAAATCATAGCTCAACTTTCAGTGGGTTCAGCTGCAGAAAATGTATTTTTTTCTTCCACATCTAATCCCAAATTCAACTCAGTCCTTAGTGAATATATGAAATTCACTATAATAATCTGAATGCCTTGTGAGTAAAGCTTTGGCCAATAATAATGATTTACCATATCCTAAGAATCTTGAAATAACTTAAAAAAAATTTCCAATTTATTATACAGTCTTGCAAGCCATTTCTTCATGTATTGGGAGTATTCTGAAGTGAATTTATTGAATTACTGAATTAATTTCAGGTCTTTCTCTTTTTCTGGTGAATTTAGTAAAATTACATTAAGGGATACCATCAACTAAATGCATCTTTCACTGGGAAAAACCTGTCACCTGGTGATTGAACCTAGTGCCTGATTATCCACCATCACAGAGGCTTTATGTAAATCTGCTCAGTGTACTTTATCAAATGGTGCCTTTGGCAGAGGTGATGGGGAAAGATTTTTTCTGATCCTTTCTGTTAAAATACAGAGTAGATGATAAATGTTTAAAAATTTTTGTGTGAAATAAATACAAATAAAATTTTTTAGTATACAAGACAAATGCAGAGTACTATTATGTTTTTTTCTGTTTGGTTCAGAGCCTTACTCCTAGCTGCCATGTCACTGCATTTTGCAAGAGTCAAAATTAATGATGGGAAAAGCTACTCCCTACTTTTTTTCCCCCTTATAATTTAAAATACTTAGAATGCAGTTCTGTATTCTGGAAATGTACACCTTATAATCCTTTCTTATTTTAAATGTCTCATCTGCACTGCTTACAATAGTTAATGGGAGTAAGTCATGGACTTCTGCTGAAAACTTCTCTTGGCTGCTTTTGTCATAAGCCAGGTGGGCTTTTGTGTTTGCTTCTTTATTCCAGGATTTTTCAAAAATGTAATACAGACTGAACTCTAGGTCCAAGAAATCTTATGTAATTGTTAACAGTGTAGTTGCATAAACCTTCCTCTTTTTACTTCTTAGGAGACTTTCGTAAAAAACTTCTGGGAGTCCTTGCAGGACAATGTAAACTGTACTGGTCTTGCTCTGATAAGGTGCTTATACAGTTAAAGATTCTTAAAATGCTGTTGTTGACATATAAAACTTCAGAAAAAAAGAGCAAGGCCTCAATTCAAAGCTCTCAATTTATTATACTAGAAAGGATGAAAAAAAGATCTGCATTATTTCAGGCCAACAACTTGGCAGGAATTTAAATCTGAGTCCAAGGTTCCTGAAATCAGAGGCATGAGAATGCAAGCAGGTTGCAGGGGAAATACAATGATTTCAGACAGCTGAGCTATCAATCATAGTCACAATGTTTAAAGGAGTTACTTGGAAAATGTAATATTCCATATGATAACAAACAGCAAGAGGTATGTTACGTGTGGAATGTGTTCCTTGTTGCTAAGTAGGGCAGTTTTTGAAAGCTGGTGGAAAAAAAGAATGGATTTTTGGTTATAGGTTAGGATGAGTTGAATGCAAAGAATAACATGACTGAAGGAGGCAAAATATTTTTGAGTCCTTTTCCTACAGCTTTGGTAGCTCACAGTTTTCACAGATTTCCGCACTGCACAGCATTGTGGAAAGCTTGCATTTACTAGTATTTTGTAGTGGTGGTTTTTTTCTTTTTTTTTTTTTTTTTCTTTTTCTTTGTGGAATATCAGTTAATTTCTTGCTGGAAAGTGTCTTGGGAGATCTTATTGTGAAAGGTACTGTTGAGCAGCAGCAAAATCCCTCTGTGGCTTGTCAAATCATCTTGCAACACTACAGTGTATGAAATGAATGTGACATTTCTTAACCCTCTTTCTGGAAATATGGTTCTTTTAATGATGGTTCTTAGTTTATAAGATTTCTTTTTTAATTATAGATAGAATAAAATTTATGTCTAATATTTTTGTTTTGTTACTACCCTGTTTTTAATAAACGTTACGGTCATCTCAGGGAGCAGGCTTCTTTCAGTGGGAAAACAAAACAAGACTGCCATTTTTGCACCTGCTATGTTGAGGAAAGGGAGAAAAAAAATTTAGAGAAAAAAAAAGTATGTTTGAACTTGTGTCTTGCATTATACTACTGCTAAGAAATGTTCTCATCCAGTTGTGTTCAGGTGATACAGGAGAACTCTCTTCACTATGTCTGTAGTCATTCTGTGCCTTACATTAGCTGCAGTTCTGTGAGGCAGAAATTGTGCTGCTTAAAACTTCATTTCCATCTCTGTTGTCTTTGTAGCTTGCCAAACTCATTACTTGTTTTAAATAAGCAATGAAAAGCCATTTCTTCTTGCCTCCAGGAAAACTTTGTTTTAATGTAATTTGTTACTGTACAACATGATAAGAAATGTACTAAAACTCTAGGAGACTTTGAACCAAACTGTTACTGAAAATTTTACTTATTTCACATTATGCCTTTTCTTTCGGTATTCACAATAGGTGACTAGGAGAAGGTGACACCTGCTAGAATTTTATAGCACTGTTTTGATTACATGTAGAAATTTAGAACCACCCACTCCCTCCTCCCTAAAACATAAACCCCACATTTAAGCTGTAACTTGAAAAATTTCAGAGGTTATGGGTACCTTTTCTCCAGTTCATTGCCCAAATTATTTTGGAATTCTGTACTGAAGATACTTGTTATACTTTGCTGTCATAACCTGGTTTCCTTCAGTTATTGCAGAGATTCTCAGGTCTGACACATTTGTTTTTCACTTGTATATGGTAGAGAAACAAGATCTTGGAAATCTATGTAAGGGGCAGAAGCGTCATTAAGAAAATCTTTCCCAACAAATGCTTTGGAAAGAAATGTGGCAGTTTTCCAAATAGAGGAAATAAGCAAATGATGCAGAAAGCTGACTTTTAAGGTGGCATAATGTAAATCCTTCACTTTTAATTCTGTCCATGTTACCCTTCTGTTTTTTTTTGTGATTTTGGGGTTTTATGTTTTTGGGTTTTTTGTGTGTATGAGACTGGGAGGTCTCTTCTTTGGCCCGAGTGTTATGTGAATTCTATAGTTGACCTGTGTTGGTAGCGAAGAACAACAAAAAGAATAGAGTAATTTTATTTATCTCTACTATAGCATTATTTTATTATATGTGGTTCTTGATTTTGTAGCATGTATATTCACTGTGTATCACCCCATGTTTTTGAAACATTTTCTCTAAAGGTAATTGCATAAGGTGATGTTATTTTCTTGGGTCAAACTTGTAAGCTTATTCTATTCAGTGTGATGTGCAGGATTAATTGAATGAACTAGTTTCAGTTTTGTGTGTATATATATATAGGGGAAGATTAATTTACTAGTGTTGCAGTGTGCCGTCACGGGGTGTGCTGGGCGGCGAGTGCAGGGTCGCGACCGTCCCTCTGCGAGTTCTGCAATCCCAGCTATCGGTAGGTTCGGTGCAGGGACAGATAACGAAGACACGGGTCTTGGGGGAAACCAGAGTGTATTTATGGGATGGACAAGATGGAGCCCCAAGACCAGACTCGGGGGGGGGGGTGAATAGAAGTTTTATACAGTAACTCAGGAGGAGGGGTGCAGGAACATTAACCAATGAGGGTAAAGCTGGGGAGTGGTCTAAGGTGGGACTAAACTATTATAAACCTATCAGGAGAAGTAGGGGAGTGGAATAACACAAAGTAACAAATAGGTGTCGAGTATGACAAAATAGACAGGGAACACTCTGGAAGGAAGGGTAGGGATAGGGAGGATTGACAAGGACCATTCTGGAGAAAGGGGTGGGGAAACTGACAACTTGGAATGGAGGGGGGTAGGGAGGACCTTGGGAAGATTGGCAGCTTGGGAGAGGAGGGGATTAAGGAGGAAAACAGGGGGCAGACATGAACTTTAAACAAAACACACTATAGCATACCAGGAAGACAAAATAGTCAGTTTAGTATGAGTAAATCAGAATTGTAGTTTTCATTATATTTTTTCCTGATTCATAGGAATGTTCCTGCTTTGTAGGGCTCATTGGAAGAGCCAGATGTGGGAATAAAACAGAATTCCACTTGCATTTAAATTTGTCAATATAAGCTTAAAAGCAGAGATATTTAAATCATTCCTTATTTAATTTGAGACTAATTAAAAGTAGTTACTTTTGGGGTTTATTTCATGGCTTGGAGGTTATTAAGTGCACAGGAAGAGAATATTGAATTGCTGTGGTGTTCCTAATGGGCCAAACAGCATCAGGTCCATTGTGGTACCAGTTTGCTGTTCCAAGAAGTTTGTATTGTTAAAAAAACCATACAACAAAGCAGGTCACAGCCTTAAGGGGAAGTGTTTTTTAAAAGGAAAGAGAGAAAATTACAGAATACTGAAATTTCACATTTTTTGTGCTTAAGTTCTTTAACATTTCATTTTCTTTTACACTTTCGAACAGCCAAGGATAAAGGAAATGGAAAATATCTCAAAACTACCCTTGAGCTACAAGGTGAAATAGTTTTAAATGAAAAGAGAAGAGATGTAGACTAGATGTTAGGAAGAAATTCTTTATTCTGAGGGTGGTGAGGCACTGGAACGGGTTGCCCAGAGAAGTTGTGGATGCCCCATTCCCAGAAGTGTTGAAGGTCAGTCTGGATGGGTCTTTGTGCAACCTGATCTAGTGGGTGGCATCCCTGCCCATAATGGGGAAAGGGAGGATTGGAACTAGGTGGTCTTTAAGGCCCCTTCCATTGTCAGCCATTCTGTGATTATGTATTCTCTTGGAGCCATCCACAAAGGTGGTAGTAGGATTGTTACCATGATTTGCTGCAAAGGCTCTCTATGCAAGTTCCTCAGTAAAACGCTTCCACCTAGCTTGTGTTACTGTTGGAAAACAAAAGGTGGATTTTGGAAGCTCCTAAACTGGTGGTTATGAGCTGCTGTTCATTGGTGTGCTGTAAAGCAGGCATGGTGGTGCAACAATCTCCATAGTCTGAAATGGATCAGAGACTTAAAAACTGGAATATAAATTAAAGTCAAACACACAAACAAACAAATTCCTAAATACACGTCATTTCATAAGCTGTGTGAAGTCTTCTGTTAAGAATGGCCTTTTTACATCTAGCCCATCATCCTCTCTCCAGTGGGCCTGCAGAGGAGTGCTTGAATGCGGGCTCTGAGAAGCATGCAAAGAAGGCAAAGCTGAAGGTTGTTAAGGCAAAGGATAAGCAAGAAGACAGAATAAACTGATGTGTGTGCCCACTAAATAGATACTACATGGGGAAACTCTGCTCAGAAGAGTACAGGGAATGCAGTTGCATGGTTTGGTAAAGGCCGAACTCTCAAGAACTGAGAAAGGTAACTCAGTGCTGAATGCCCAGGCTTCACTGGCCCCAGTCCACGAGCACTGGTTGGATTCTAGCATTAGAAAGGACAAGGTAACAAAGTATCACATTTAAGCCCCTCTAGCAACCCAGGTGCTTCCCAGTGGGATCACCCTGAGGATATGGTCAGGCTGGAGCCAGTGCAGCCATCCCTCACTGCTGCCTTTGCCTCCTGGGCTGCTTGGTCCTGGAGCTGTTGACTGCAGCCAAGGCTGCCAGCGCTGCTGGGTGAGAGCTGCACCAGGCAGCCAAGCATCCAGCTGTGCAGCCTCATCACCTGTGTGGAGAGTGAGAGGCCTCAGGGAAGTGCCCAGGTGCTGTAAGAGCCTCTCAGGCTCAGCCATGTGTGGAAGCAAGGACAGCAGCCCCTGTTTTCTCAGAAGCCTCAGTGTGCACAAAGGAGGAGACAGGCAGTGAAGTGCTTTTACTTTTCATTACTAAGGTTTATTGCTTACCCCTGCTCTGTTTTTTGCAGGGAGAAGTGCAAGGATGAACTAACCTGTATCATTATCCCTCAATATTGACCTGGTAGTTTTCAGTGACCTATTGCTCAAGGATTCTCAGAGTCAGCAGTGGTATTCTCATATTTAGTATCTACATTTAAAGGATCAGTTTTGCTCCCATTTTTTATCCCAGTTTCTTTTTCAACCCTGTACACTTTGGCATCTGTAGCACAATCTGTGGATCAGAGTTTTGTGTCTTGGATGTACTGGTGAGGAAAAGGTACCCACTCTTCTTTATTTTGAATCTGCCACCTGCTAATTTCATTTGATGTGTCCTTATTCTCTTTATAGGGCGAGATGGTGAGAAATCATTCCTTATTGTTCTTTGTTTTGCTTTGTATTCTGATGTCATGTTTGCTCTCCTATAAGGTAGGTAGGTATGATGTATAGTTTAAAAGATTTCTTAAGACTTTGGCATCTTATTTGAAACATAACAGCTGCCCTGTCTACTTTGAAAACATTGAAATATTTTATTAATAATGTGTTGTGTCCCTCAACCTCTTTTTCCTCAATATGTGAAAGTAGATTGATCACACTTGAAATCTCAATGCGTAGGGATCTTCTGATACGTTTTGATAGTTAGTTTATCTGATTTAACTGTAAGGCACCTTTCATGGATAGCAGAACCCTCTACACTAACTTATTTTGACTTGATGAACTTTTGTGCTGGCAATAATTTCCTAGTGATAGTCTTCATTACCTGGAGTTTCTGAAATGTGTCGCATCAACATCCTCATTTAAGGTTTGGCATTCCTGTTTCTCCATCTTGTTTGTCGGCATTATTTAAATGTCTCTGTTCTGTTTTATCCTCTATCTCTATTGAAGTGTAGTCACTTTCTATCCTCTCTCTTATTTCAGTATATAGCGTTAGTGTGGTTAGTAAAGGATTCATAAACTGTGAGCTATTGAATCCTTCACAGCTTTTCTCAGATATTAAATTTTAAAAGGTCACAGGAAAGTATTGAATTAATTCGCTGTCACTGTTCTTTTTTTGGTTTAGAGGAATCCTTCTTCTAGCATGTGCTCACTCTGTTTTTTCCAATTTCAGCACATCTACTTGGAATTATTCTTCCTGGAATTGGCCTCTCTCAGGAGATGGTATATTACTAATTCTCCTCCCTTTCCATTCACCTCTTTCACCCATATAAGAAAAAAGCCCTTAGCTCTGAAAATGATTGGAACAATTTGATGTCTTCTGCGTGTGGGAGAGAGGAAAGTTATTTTCTTCATTCTTGATGCCTTTTTCTCTTTTTGAGGAGTTCAAGCTGGCCTTTTGTTAGCAGAAATTGCTTGCTGCTTGAATCCATTAACAAAGTTCTTGTGTTGAACTTAAGATACCTGTGGCAATCTCATGGTGGGTACTGAAATTATTCCTTCACACTCAGCAGGAGTGGGAAATGTGGTGTGTACAAGAGAGGAAAATGAGCACAGAATCTTTGGTGGTTGTCCATAGTGTTCAGTAATATGCTGATGGGAATTGATAAAATCCAGTTGATCTGAAGGGTCCTTAGCAGGTCAGTCTGAATTACTTGGAACTGAAGAATATTCTGCAGAGGTGACAGTTCTCAGTGTTCATCCCTAAAAACTGAGGCTGCAAGAGAAGTTTTCTTCCACAACTCCTGATAAGGATTCAGGCTTTAATGCTGCTGTGTATTTATTATTGATTGAACAAAAAAAGATATAAGAACTATTTATAGTATTTTTGTGCTTTTTTAAAACCAGTATTTTTTATTTTTAATTGTAAATCTAAGTTAAAACACAGAATTAAACACAAATCTCAGAATCGTGAGGAAGATGACCTTGTAAATCTGGTTGCTTATAATGACAGTTTCTGCCTGCAGGATTCTTAGGAGTTACAGTTTTGTTTTCAAGTGAGATTCTTTTTGTTACTTTTGAACCTAGTCGGATGCTTTGAACTCCAGTCTATGTCAAGAACTTTGAGAGAGCCCTCCTTTCCTCCCAAGGGAGATACAGAGAATGGATAGTTCGTCAGAAGATTGTTGAACATGTTTTCTGTCTAGAGTACTAGAAACCAGAGATAATTTGGAAGTAGGATCTAGAAAAAGCAATCTGGACTGTGACTGGTTAGATTAAACAAATAGTAGTTTCTGTGGTACTGAGGAAAAAAAATGGAAATGCTTTGGCAACACAGCTGTTGAACGACGTGGTAAAATGCCTCCTTCTAATTTAAGGATCTAAAATTATTTCCCTGACTTATAGAAATATATAAAGGTTTAGTATCAAAGTAATGAGAAGAAATTGAAGAAATTGAGTTGGTAAGTTTTCTTAGTCAGATATCCATTTTGTTATTTCTCTGCAGCATTTTTCTTGGCTGTTATTTCTCCATGTTTTTTTTCCTCTATATATTGGTATTTTAAATACAAGAGGAGAGTGTTATTAATCCCAAGAAGATGCCAGTGATGATCCTTTTAGCAGAAGACAGCGTTGGAAAGGATCTTAAACTTACCACATGTAGTGGGTTGGTTGACCTTGGAGGGCTGCCAAACACCCACGCAGTTGCTCACTTGCCTGCCTGTCCCATGGCTACAAAAGCAAAAACCTGCTGGTTTAAGATAAAGACAGTGTAACAAGTGAAAAAAAAAAAGGAAAGAAAAACAAGTGATGCAAAGGAAATTACTTTCTACCTCCCACAAGCATTTGGTGGCTCTCAGCAGACAGACCCTTCCTTTCTGCTACCTGAGTTTTGTGGCTGAGCATGAGGTTATATGGTGTGTAATATCCCTTTGACCAGCTCAGGTCATTTCTTCTGGCTCTTTTCCCTCCCAGTTTCTTGTCCACCCCTAGCCCATTTCTGGAATGGGGCCAAAGTGAGGGGGTGAAAAAGGAGTCCTAACACTGTGTAAGCACTATCCAACAGCAGCCAAAGCATTGCTCTTATCCACACCCTTTTAAACACAGGTTTAAAACACAGCTCCATACTGGCTGTGGAGAAAATCAACACTGTCAGCCAGACCATGAGTTTCTCATGTGCCAGGGTGGAGTTATCAGAGTAAAACAAGTCCTTAAAATAAATACATGATTGTATGGTCTGGAATTTTTCTCTGCATATTTCAATTTGGTACACTGATATCTTTTAAATAAATCTCTTCTGGTGGTTTGATGTTGGTGAATGTAAGGAGTGTGATAGATCTGTGATCAGAAACCTTTGTATGGCTACTATGGCTTTGAAAAGTGATGGCATTTAAATGCTCAACAGCTCCTCAGAATAGTTAATTTTTTAAGTATTACATACATGAATTAAAAATTTTGACTCAATCTGTCATGGAGATTGAAAGCTGGTGCAGTGTGCAGGCCATCAAGCCTGGCTTTATAACTGCTCTGTCTTCAAACTTCCCTGGATGCTGCCAATACCATTTTCTGTCTCTTCTACAGTCATAGATGCATCTTCCTGTCATTTTGCCAGTTCGGAAGAGTGACGTTCATAAAAAAAATCTTGAGTCTGTCGTATATTTTCAGCCTTAACAAGAAAAAAAAGACCGATGTTGGTCATTTGGGAAGGGGTAATTTCATTCCTTTCAGTGCCAGAGAACTAAAATCTTAATAGATTTTCAAAGTACTAATTTTATTAATAGTAACAAGGGAAGACTTTGATCAGTTCTACATTTCATTTCACAATCTATCCAGCTCATCAAACTTCCTTATAACTTCAGAAATCGTATGTCAGTTTTTAGGAATGTAGGTCAAAAAGTCTGATAAGATAATATTTTAATAACACTGTAAAACAATTGCTTCTGAACTATAAACATTTGTCTTGAATTCTAAGAGGAAGTGCTATGCCTTGTAATCTAAAGTACTTATATTTGGGAAAAGTAAGCTTATCTTTTGCATAAAAACTGTTACACAGAAACTGCAGAGAAATGTTCATAGTTGTTCCATTGTTCAGGCTGATTTATGGCTTCTGTTATTATTATACAACGTAGCAGGAGTTAGAGAAATAGGTCCTGGATTTTGTATCTCCTATTTTTCTTTTTCTGTGTGTAGATATTTACAACAGAACCTTAAGTTGACTGGTACTGAATGCCCTTGTGTATTTTAGTTTGCATAAAAGTTTGGTTTAGATGGTTGGCTTAATATAACTCATAGTTAAAACTGAAAGTTACTATCTTTGTGTAAAAACAACTAATGATTTCTGATTCTCTTAGTTATTCTTCAGCCTATATGGCTTTTTATAAAAGTATTATACACTTAGAGAAAATGCAAAGCTTGACTGGAAGTCTTTTCCTGTAACTTAACTACACTGGCACAAATAGGTGCAATTTTATACATGAATGGTTTTGAATTAAATGAGAGATACACCAAGTGCTAAATTAGCATTAATTGAATTGGCATACATCTATTACTACTTTCTGTAGCCATCAGAATATTGCCAGCTAAAGTGCTCTTTGGTTGACATGTGAATGCATATTGTACACTCTCTGCTTAATGTTCCTTTGAATATTTTACAAAACAAGGCAGTGCTAATTTTACCTCTGTTTTGTTACAGAGCTTAGTGTGTGAGTGCCCTTAGCATCTCAGGCTCTTCTTGTGCTTTTGTGCAACACAAATGGAGGAATGGGAAAGCCCTTTTGCCTGATCTTGCACTTTGGTTTGCTGTGCAGTGCTCTGGCTTTGCTGAACGGGCAAGCAAACAGCTCATTGGGAGGCTTGAGAAGCAGACGGCTGGGAAGGCAGCTGGACACTGAGCTGTTACTGATGGAAAAGTACATTCCTGAGCCTGGCACAGCCAGAAATATCTGTGAATGCTCTGTCTGAAACATTAGGGAGGAAAGGTTAGAAAGAAGCACAGTAGTAATACCAGAAGCAGGAGAAAGCAGTGCAGTGTTGGATTTATCCTCTGGTCAGTTTTCTTTCTCTCTGCAGTAGTGGTAGAAGGACAGAGTGTGAGATGCACAGTGTGTTTCATTCACACCACACAGAAGCTTCAGAGACAGGAGTACTGAGCTATCAAACAAGTTTTGATCAGCTGTTGATAAAATGACAGATAGTTGGATTTTTTTGTTTGTGTGTTGTTAGGAAAAGTTCTTTACTTCTGCTAAGGCATGTTGATTCTATTAAACTTGGTGTCTTCAAACTGGAAAAGAGAAACTGCTCTTGTTTTAAGATTTGGGAGCAGAGCAGTGTTGTTAATGCTGGAACCAAGGACATTACACTGTTAAAAACAATACTTGGATGTTGGTATTTTTATCATGTATTTCCTTGGTGTTTTTAGACTCACTCCTTTGTTGCTGTAATTTAACATATAAAACTTGCCAAAGTTAAAGACTGTCGGAACAGCATTGTTCTTAATTAGCATCCATTTAGAAGTTAGGGAAAAATTCACTTTGCAGCATCTAATACTTCTTCTGGATTCTAATACTTTTGTGTGTTACTGTGTTCTTAGTCTTTGAAGTATACGATAGTGTTGGGTTTTTTTAGATGCTTGGAAGCTTACAAATAGAAAAGGATTACATTTGATAGATGAAGGTAGAAAGAATCTGTGAGATTTTGTTGCATGTTACACAGCCAGCTGCATTTTTTTTTTTTTTTTTTTTTGGTGGAGTGCTGTAATGAAGACAAACCTTACTTACATTGCACCTGGCACTCACTAAAGCAAAAGTTAGTGGCTGTTATATGGCTCAGTGTTAAACATATTAGTGCAAGGGTCATACCAATAAAAGCAAAAAATTAACTTCTGGTGTGGTGTACGAGAATTTTTGCTCATGCGGTTCTGAAAATAAGATCTGACCTGAAAGGTAGTGTTTGCTAATTTTAAACAATGAGCTAATCATCACACCTTCTGCATTGCCTCCAAAAGGTGTGACTGTGAGTAGCTGGCTCCCCACTACTTCATTAAGCTTACCCATGGAAGGAACCTTTTCTCTAGATTCTGAGGTCAGCTGAACAGCACTGCTTTTTTGACTTGTAGTGAGAAATAATAAAAAAATTGCAGACAACCTTCAGTACTTTGTTTAAAAAAAATTGCGTGAGCAAAACCATTTCTCTGAGTTGCAGGAATATGTAGTTTGAAGATACCTGAAATTAAAAATATAACTTTACCATTTCTTTTCAACTTCTATCAGACTGCTTGTAGTACTTAGACAAGGAGCAGTATGTAAAACACAGTAAAATAATAGCAAAATCATGCAAGCTTGAAAATAGTTGTTTCTTAGGTTGCTTGGATATAAATCATAAAGACAAGATTGCTGAAATACACAAATGAAATGACCACTTTCAGAATCTTTTTGCATAAAAATTTGTACTCCTGCAGAGACAGTAGCAGGCCACAGCAGCCTGATCTGGTCTGCCTAATATTATCTGATCTTGGTCACAGCATAAATATACCTTTTGAAAGGAGTAGGAAAGGAATCTTTGGTTGGAGACTTAGTTAAGATGCAGATGTTTAAAACTACTGATTATTAATGATAATGTTTTTTAATGCTATTAATAATAGTTAATATCCTTATTCCAAGGAGTAAGAATGAAAATAGCTCTGTATTGTCATGTCTAAATGTGCCTGCACATTTCGGAGTGCAGTGCATTTACCTTTGGAGTAAGGTAAACAGTTCGGAGGCTAGTGCATTTACCTTGCAAGGGATTTGTGTGCTGGGGAAGGAGTATTATCTCTGTCCTGAGGACATAGTTTCTTGGGATTGAGTTTCTTCCCACTGCTGCAATGTTTTTCAGTGAAAAGTGGCCCAAAGGTGATAGGTTAGTTACCATGTGAAATGTTGCTCGCAAGTCACCACTTCCTTTCTTCCTTACCCTCTTTTCCATGTGAAGCTTCTTCAGGCTGCCTTTGCCTTTTCCTTGAGTTCCATGATCTTGCAGGTGAAACAGAACTTTCCAATCTTCATCAACTGGCGCAAAAGCCAGTCTTAATTTCTTAAAATCAATCAAACAAAAACCATACAGAAGTAATGTGATTTTTGCCTTCTTCACCAGTGCTGATTGTTTTCCTCTGGTTGCCCTCATTATGCTACTTTCTATAGTGATACAGTACCTTGTTGTTTCCCTCACTTCTCTGTGCATTATTTTCCTTTTATTTGTCCTTTCCTTAGGTTCTACCTGGTTTTATCCTAGTTCCCGAGGTTTTATCCCAGTGAGGCACTCTCAAGGACTCCTACCTTGCTAATTGCAAATGCTGTTTTATTCCCTCTGTGCTGTTCATTCTGTGTGGCCTGTCAGCAGTGAAAGGCCGTATATCTGTGCATGATTTAATATTGAAGGATCTGGTAGCTCAGTGTATGAAAAAAATCCCGATATTTTAATGACACATTCAGCCTTGCTGTTTAGCAGTTTGTAGACTGCAGAGCAAAGCCTATGGATTTATTTCTGTAAACTCTGAAACTGGCAGCGTCTAATAACTATATTCAGGTGCCTTTCCTAGCTGCGCCTCTGGGCATTATCACAACATACTGTAGTAATTGTTTAACTGACATGGTTTTGTATCCACTTCTGTTCAAATTTTGGAGGTCAGTGTAGAGGTTATGTCTCTTCCTACTGCTGGCCTTCAGGAACAAGTGAAATGCGTGCAAACATTTGTAATCTCTCACCCAAGAGCAGAATAAATTTCCTGGGATAAGTCTGTAGTTAGTATGCTTGCAGTAGCTGTTAGTGTTTGCTTAGATTTTATGGCATGGCAGCTAGAAATGTAAGTATGACACTAACAGAAATTAGTTAATTACAAAGCAGCAGCTTCTACCAGTTGTAAACAATGATAGGTGTAGAATGCAGCACTGATATTAGCAGCCTGTTTTTATGACATGTACACATAAGTACACCATCCAGATTTTATAATTTAATAAAGCTTAAAAATATTTATATTGACCCTACTGACATCACAGTTTCCTGGTATTTATTTCAATGTATATGTGGTTTAAACAGAAGTTCATGTGAGATAATGGATAAGACAGTGCTTTGAAAGCTACTCCTGCTATTCATACAGAATGTCCTCTTTCACTGAGGACTTTGTGGGCAGAGAATGCTAGTGTTATAGATCACAAGGTAATAGTAATAAGAGCTTGAATTTGGCAAGGTTATATACAGTGTGATGACAGAAAAATGGGTAAGATATTGACTTTCAAGTTTCCAGGTACAATGAACAAATGCAAATCAATGTTGCCCTTTGTTATTAAGATCTGTGATAGTAAACTTCCAAATCAATACAGCTGTTTAAATAGCTTCATTAGAAATCAGAACTTTAAAATTATTTTGTGACTGGTGTTGACATTTTAAGGTATACTGGGGTACACCTAACCATGTATATCATATTGTGACATATACTTAGTAAATGTAGAGTTCAGGCACATTCCTCACTGCTTTATTGAGAAACAGGAGGATTTTTTTTTTTGTGTGTTTGATTGTCAGTGGTCACAGGAAGTAACCCTCTCAACCAAAGCAATTCCACATTTGACGTTGAAAGTTGCTTGAATTGCCCCAGTATCTGAAAGACTTATTTGATACAGAATAATTTTTTGTTTATCAGATCATTATGATTTATATCATTAGAAGAACCATGGAATTGTTTTCATGCATTGATTGTGTCACTGTAAATAGGAGATGTAATACTGAAAGTGAAGTGTATGAAGTGCTGATTGCTTAATAAACATTATTACTTCAATTACTTATATTTATCTGGGTACTTGACTGTGCTGCTGCTGCAGTCAGAACTTTCATAATATCTAAATCTGTTGACATTCTGTATAGACAAATATGTGTTGGGAGAAGAGGTCTCTGAGAAACATGATATAAATTAATTGCTAATGTAGATGTTACTAAAATTGCTATAAAATGTGTGGAAGTTAAAGGTATCATGTTAGGATTTGCTGGGTTCTAAAGTCTTTCAGAGATATTCTGAAGTATTTCACATGATTGTCCTGGTAGGGATTGCATTCTGCTGCAACATTCAAATCTTGTTGGATTGGGTTGCCTGAGGAAAATTTTTTGCGAATGTAAACATATACCAAAAGATGAGTCTGCAATTTTTTTACATTTCAAGTAGTAAGGTTCCTGGCCAACAAGAAATCTTGATGCTGACATGCTTCTGAATTGGTGAACTTTTGTAAACTCATGTAAGAGTACATGAAAATAAAGTTTCATTTTGACCATACAGCCAAGGAAAACCCAGAACTTGCAACTTGTTGCGAGACGAGGTAAAACAACTGTTGACTTTGACAGTTCAGGGAGTAATTGAAAATAACCATGTCCTCATTGGCAAAAAATATTTAAAGGGAAGAAATAAATATTACTTTTTGATTTTTGGAAAGTAAAGTTGAAAGAGCATTTCAAAGTGGTGTGATGTAAGCTTTGGTTCAGGTTTTGTTTTTTAGAAGCACTGGATATGTATAAGATTTCTCTACATTTATGTGTGCATGGGAAGAGATAGAAATTAATAGAAAACATGTAAAAGCTGTAGTCAGTGTAATGACTGTTACGTTTGGAGTCAGCCTATACCCACCCCCTACTCCCTATTCCCCTGACTGAGATTAAAGTCAGGATTCTTTAAGGGACTCATGCTGAATTGTTCTTGAAGCTGTCTTGTTTTTAATATATCTCATTACCTACCAACAGTGATCAAACCTCAGATGTAACATTTTCTGCTTTGAATAAGTAGCACTAGCTTTGAAAAGCATAGAGCTATTTTATTCTGCAAACCAAATCAGGTCATCTGTTTTCATTATTTTTATTCTTAGCTGACTGCAATTCTGTAAAACTCAAAATATGCCCATAATAGCAGTAGTAAGATGCTTTAAAAACTGCATTAGTAAATTGAAAAATTCTAGTTTAAAACTGCAACTGCATAAGCTACAGATGAATCAGAGATTTTTCTATGTCTGATAGAATATGACATATTTCTATGTCATATTCTATCAGACATAGAATATATATTAACCTTGTCATAAAAATACTTCACTCCAAAAATATGAGATATAAGTTTTGGCAGCATTGTATCTTTCTGAGCATTCTATAATCCAAAGAAACTTCCAATGATCTATAATCAGTTGTACAGCCCAGGAAAAAGGGGTTATATTATAGGATGATATACCATGAGGATATTCTGGGGCTGATGAGAGATTTCTGATTACCATCTGCTGCAACTACTCAAGTTTCAGAGTGGATTAACTGTGTATACCAAGACCTTAAGATCCTAAATCCAGCTGTAGGCTGTTTATCAGTAGTGGTAGACTATGTAAAATCTCCTTGAGTCTGAGCCCTTGTCTACAGCAAAAGAAGCTTGGCTGTTGAAGTCAGTGTTAATGAAGCAGTTTTTCAGTCAAAACTCAGATTTTTATTCCTTGAATGCCACTTATCCATTTTGGAGAAGATGAAACTGGAAATGTAATCACTTGGGTCTAAAGGTGAGACACTGGCCAAAATGACATTGTAGGAGTTTGTCCAATCAGCAGCTACAGTTTAGCTGTCTAAAGATGCTGAAGATGAATACAGGATATGCCTTTGTTTGAAATTCTGAGTCCAAGACATCTGATTCAGTGCAGATCTTGAGATTCTTGAACACTTGTGCATCTTTCTGTTTGGGAACACAAGGTGTTTTACAGTTAGTTGAAGAAATGAGGCTAATTTCTTCATTTTTAACAATTATTAAAATAATTTAACAATTATTTAATTGTTAAGTTTGATAGATATCTTCAGTAAATTGAGAACTTTTATGAACATAATGACGAAGTTCTCATGTTAAGCCCCATTCTTGGAAGAGGCGGCTTTGTAGGTAGCTATAGATTGGCCAGTTGGGTGATGGCTTTTCATGGGCATCTTAATTTTGCCCACTTTTTCTCCCTCTTTCTCACACCAACTTTTAGGAAAACCATTGCAATAAAACAACGTTAAGATATCTGTTTCCTTTTTCAGATTTCTTTAACATAGGCTAATACATTTAAAAGCTCTAGGTAGGGGGCTACAAGAGAAGGAGACAGACAGCTAGGTGAACATTTAAAGTATTTACTGATGATCTGTGTGTTCTTAGAGAAAGTCAGTTTAAAATATAGACTTACCTGTGTCTGAAGGAAGACACTTAATTGCATCAGTAAGGATAAAAAGCCCTTTCTTTGGAAAATTGCCAAGACCTTATGTGACTTCTCTTGTGCTTCAGTTGTCAGTCTGTCATAAACTTCCTGCCTGACATTCTTCTATAGGAATTGACTTTCCTTTTAGGGGAGCTTTTTGCTATTGATATGTTATTGTAATATAACTCTGGTATTACTCATGCTATATAACGTTTTAATGTACTGTAGTTTGTAACTGTAGCCTGGCTGAAGAAGCTTCCTAGTTGAATACATTTTGCATTCCTTCCATCTGCTGCATCCTCTCTAACTCCTGATGCCAGGTTACTCTGTCATTTGAACCCTACAGCCTGGAAGCGGGGGCAGGGGAGCTTCTTAATTATTCTTAAAACAGCTGCAGCAGCAAAGAGAATAAACTGTACTTAAACTCTTTTTGGCCCAGTGCTTTACCAAGCTAATCTTAGTAAACATGTTTTGTAAGGCCTATAAAATTAAAATGCATGTTCCAGGAGGTTTTGTTTTTTTTTTGGGGGTGGGGTTGTGTGTGTGTGGGTTGATTTTTTTTTTTCTTTTATTTTTTTATTGCAGTGGTTGATTAATTAATGTTTGTGGTACAGTCAGTGGCCTTATGAGTGGTAGTTAGAGGATCTTGTGGTTAGGGACTTGGCAAATAATTCTAAATGAAAAACACTTGCTAGTTTTTGCAAAATGGGTGGTAATCTTTCTGGCAATCTAAAGTAGCATTATCGGATGAAAAAACACATTTTTGCTGTTAACTAAAGAATTTTCTTTCTAATTTTATGTTATCCCTGGATTAATACAAAATTGGTTTCACCCTTTCTTGTCTTTTTATCTGCCAAGGGACATTTGGTTTACAATACTGAAAAGTACAGAATTGTGGCATTTCACAAAACATACAGTACCATGTTTAGGAAATGATGAGTAATTTTTACTTTCTCTATCATGATTATTGTTGTTGGAATGCATGCTATGAACATTTTTGTAGTGTCTGCAAGGGAAAAAAATCCCACACATGAACTAAAACTTGTACATAGTAGAATAAATTTTCTACAAAGTTATGTAAGGAAGTCCATGGAGTCTGTGAACAATAGGATCACCAGCTATGTTCTAAAAATGTCTAGAACAAGCTAGTTCTAGTGTAATTTTAAGGCTGTTCAGTCAAATTCTGCTTGGTTGTACTGCATTGCAAAACCAGAGTATTTGGTTTTAACATTTGGTTTAAAAGCAGGTCAATAAGAGGAAATCTAGTTGCTGTTCTGCAGGTAGTAGTTAGAGAGTGCCTGAGCTGAGAATGTTTCTCTTGGGGAAATTAGAGACAGTCATCAATTTTGGAAAAGAAAATTCTTATTAAAATAGCATTACAATTTTTTCTCTTGTTTTCTAATTTCTATTTAATTTTTTTCAGTTTTTGCCCGAATTTTTTTATAACACTGTTTCCTGTGCTTTTCATTAACTCTTAGAAGACCTCAGGCATGTTTTAATTTTGCAAATTGCTAGCTCTTATGAAATTCAGTTGAAGGCAAATAATATGTGTAATAAAAAGAGGGGAAGAGACCATTGTTTGATTAATATAAAAATGTGATAGTATATTTGATTAGAAGTGCAACTTTTATTTTTTGCTGTGTAAGAGGTAACTTTTTTCACATATAGTCATTCTTATAAAAAGAAATGTTTCTTACTCCACTGTGTTTTCTGCTAATTTGTGGATGTTGACTTCAGTGGTTTAGAATCAGTTACAAGGATGGGTTGCAGAGCAGACATGATCTTCATTCCCTGGCATTGTCTGCTTTGTCTGAACTGGATAAACTTATTTTTAGTCATCTCTAAGTTTTCAATTTTGCCTGTTTTTACACACAAAGTTCATTCAGGTTAAACCTACGGAGTCATGTAGACATGACTCCAAGCAGACATAAAGAATCCAAAAATTACCTGTATCACAGAAGTTCCAGATCGGTCCCTTATGTATTTGTGTGTATGCTATGGCTTTCTAAATGCAGATGTTTCTAGAAGAGATTAGAAAACAATTGTGATTCAGAAGTACATGGATCAAAATATGCTTCCCTCTTTCCAGTCAGAGTATGTAGCTAATGCCCTTCAGAATGTTTGTTCTGAAAGTACAGGACATTCCTGTGGGAGTAATTCACTACTCACTTGATAGTAATTGAATATGTCTTAAAATATTTGCATTGAAATGTGAAGGGCTAACGCTCTCTGGGAGGAATTTCAAGACTTAGAGAATGTTGAGAATGTTACTTTTTGCAACATTAAAGGAGCTTCTGCTCCATTCTGCGATAGGTATGATCACTTGACTGTGTATTTAGAAGTAAGGAAATGCCTGGAAAAGTTTTCTGACTTGTATTCCTGAGAACAATATTACACATTTTCATTGTTATAAAATGTGGAGAATGTGCTGTACAGATGTAAAGACATAGAGAGTATGTTTGGGTAATAGTTGGAGACCAATCTAAATAAACATTTATAATTCTGTTTTCATTTTCATTCCTTTTTGGTACATTTCACTGAGCTTTCAGAATGAATACCAGCTATTGTTTTCTCTTTCCCACTTATATAGTACGTGCAATATTTTATGCATCATTTGGGCCTCAGATGTTGTGGGTGAACCTTGTAATTCAAATAACATTTTTCATTGGAAGGAAAGTACATTGTTTCTAGAAACTCTTGTAAACAGTTTTTTTTTCCAGTGCTTATCTATATAATTTATTGAATGCACTCCCCCATAATTTATAGATCTGGATAATTCTTACTAATTGTAAAGTACTGAAAAATCAGGTTGAAAAGTGTTGTTTGATTAAGTTTTGAAAGCTTGTTGATCTGAAATTGGGGCACTTCAGCATATGACAAATGGTATAGAAACATTCTGATTCAATCAAAGCATGTAGGACAGAATGTGTGTAATACAGGTAGCAACATTCGGTGGAAGCCTTCTGCTTCTTTTCAAAGTAGTAATTATATGAGACTGGAAGATGGCTATTTCCCCATTCTGTTTGACTTTTTGTGTTTACATCTATTTATATCTACACAGCCAGTATCCCCTAAATCTCTCTCCCCTCCCAGGTAGAATCATTGCTTTTTCAGTACACTTTTACATTCATTTATTAGAGCACGTGATGAGCAATGCTTGGGAATCATGGCTTGGTTCCACTGAAAAAACAGGTCCTTTTTTAGTAATTTGAACCTTTACTGTGAAGTGTTTTTAACTCTAGAAAATAAGATATATATATAAGACATTATTTTAATATTGAAAATAAAGTGTATAAGAAAGCCAAAGTATAAGAAAGTAGTCTGTTCTCTTTTTTTTTTTTTTTTTACTTCTAAAAAGCATATTACTTTTTCTTTTTGGAATGAATGAAATTCTGAGAACTTTCAAAAATTTTGTATTGTTTTTCAATTCTTAATATATTGTGGAGTTTGGTTTGTTTGTGGTTTTTTTTTTTGTTTTGTTTTTGTTTGTTGGGTTTTTTTTTTTTGTTTTTTTTTTTTTTTTTTGTTTTTTTTTGGTTTTTTTAGCATCAGGTTTGGAGAGTGTGATGATCAGTCCACTGTGCTAAAGAGGAATAGGGACAGCTATTTTCAAAGTGGTTCAGAGCTGTGTTTTATTCTGTCTGGAGTCCTGAGCTTGGAGGATGATGCCAAAACTCTTACTGATCATGTGAATGTGTTTTGTGGAAAGAATCTAAAGATAATGGAAACCCATTGGCTTTTTTACTGACTGATGGCATCTTCTACAAATGAGCATTTTTTTTGTATACTATGGGCCGGCTTGTCTAGTCTCCTTCCAAAAACAGGACATAATAAAGAGCAGATACTCTTCTATATTGCTGATTAAAAATTGTAGCAAAATATTTATAAAGTAGACTAAATAGAAAGCTGTCATGCTTTCAGAGAATAGTGCAAATTAGTTTCAAATGTAAGAGTGGCTATAGTAAAGTAAACAAGTTAGAAAGTTCTCTGTGGCAGCATGACTGTGAATGTATGTGAATGGAAAAGTTTTTGATAAATGAGAAAATACGTAGGTTTTACTGTGTTTTCTCCAAATCTGTAGTCTTTTCTCTTCTATAAAAGATATCTGGTTTTTATAAAGCCAGCAGGAGACAGATCTTTTGTATGTGCTTCCTGTCTGAAGTGCTCAGACAATATGTTTGACATATAATGTGTTTTCCCTTTAATGATCCAGAGATTCAGACAGATCTCCTTACTTAGCTGGGGAGAAAAAAAAAAAAAAAAGCCAAGAGAGGCAGTATTTTATTTTTCGTGGCAATAACTTGAGGAAAGTGCAGTCGTTATCTGTTCTTTCAGCATTGACGTACTGAGCAGGTGCCAGGAATGCATTGCCAGGCCTTCCAGCCCAGGTGTTTTCCAAATGAGCTGCAACAGTCTCTTGGCTGTCCTGCAAGCCATGCAAGCAAAGGGAAGCATCAGGATTTGCATGAGCTAGGTTAGGAGCATTGTTGGAGTTGGGAGGGGACCACACAAGATGGGAAGAGGTTAGTGGAGAGGAGTGAACATGCTTGGGAAAATCAGGAATGTGGTCAAACTCGAGGCTTAGTGGGACATGAGACTGTTGTGGAATCTGGCGATGTTAGAAGACATGGCTCAGGCAGTGGTCAGGTGTGTTGAGGCTGAGAATACTGTTTTCCTCCCCATGTTCCCTCTGTCACTTTTGTTGACAGGAATTCTCCCTGAAGCACCCTTTTGGACTTGGGCTGCCTTGTAGGGCTGCAGCAGCTGCATGGGTTCGATGCAGTGCAGTGGGTTGCAGTCATGCATGGCACATGCAATTTTAACATAAATTGGAGTCTCTTGAAACTTCTGTAATTTACAGTAGCTTGTGTGACCTCAGAGGTTGCCCTGGTAACTGGTGTCCCAGGAGCCTCTGGAAATACACTTGAAAAATGTCTCAAAGTCTACATGCCAATGTAATGTCTAAAAATATTGAGTAATTATGTTTATATTTAAAACTGGTTATCAAGGTGTCTTTGGTTGCAGACGTCCCCAAATACAAAATAAGAAAGATTGCATGCACTTCGAAGTTATGTGGTTTAAAAATTCCTAAAAAGGCATCATGAGCACTCTCCCAAATGATGAACCATTATTTGATGATGCCTTCTACTTTAATAACATAACTAAAAAATTGAATTCATGTAGTATTCATTAGAAGAATGAATTCTGCCTTCATATGACATAAAAGGGAGATGTGTGGATTAAAGTACTTTAATACTGTTGGTCTCTAAAAGAAGGAAGCCAAGAGGATACAATTTTTTAACTAGGAGACAAAAATAATGCTGCCTTAAGGGCTTGTTTTATAAAAGCTTCAGTAGAAAACAGTTATGCAATGGCAGAATGTTCAACCTCTCTTCATCTTAAGGAATAATTCTCATAATTTTAAGCCTTTCTTCCCTTTCTTTACCTCCCACTCTCTTAGTTGCAGACCTGGAGCATAAACTGACTTAGCAGTGTTGGCAGCTTGCATTTGTTTATGCAGTTCAGAGGAAGACTGAGCTGTGTTAGTACCAGCTTTTAGTTGGAAGGTGCACAGTATTGCCGAAGTCATAGAATGCCTGCTCTCTCATAGTTACCTTGGCTTCTAAAATGCTTTTTTTTTTTTTTTTTGTGGTTTTTCATGACGAGCTATAAATAAAAATGGTAGAAAGAAGTCTAGTTTGTTCCATATAAGAAAAAGTGGGACTTCTGAATCCTTACTTAAATCTTGACATGTGGTGAGGATTTAAATTTAGTCACTGTACAGCTTGGTTTCAAAACATACCTCAATGGAATTTCCTTAGTAAAACAAGAATTTAGACTAGTTCTACTGTAATCTCAATAAAATAAGAAAACCAGAAAAGCATATACCGCTGACAATTATTGGATGGTGAATAGAAGATTGAACAACAATGTTAAAATATCAAAGGGTGTAACAGTGTATGCAGCTGATATGTTTTTGCATTTTGTAGTAAAGTGAGAGTGGTCCATTCGTGAAGGAAGTGCTGATTTATTTTTCAAAGGGAATCAAAGTGATATTCCTTAAACGAGTTTGTGGTTACAGAAGTAATTTGTACTAAATACTATCTTTAAATAAATAAAAAAGCTTACCAGGTGAATGTTATGACTGTATCAAACAAGCTTCACAATGTTACTCATTCTATAAATACCGACCTGCTGGGATAACATGGAAATAAACCAAAGAAAAACATATACAAAAGTACTATTCATCTCTGTTGCTATATTTTAGGGAGATGACTGTGAGGTAAAGAATATATGATCAAACTCCTTGTCTTTCATGTTCCTGAATCTTTGTCTTATCTCTATATTTTTAATCATCTTTGTCATTCTTCATCTGATGACAGCAAGTGACCCTGTCCATTTTCCTCAGATTTTGACTACATTTGTAGTATTTAAAGTTAGTTAAAACAAGTGAATCTTACACAGTGAGGCAGAGTTGCAGTCTGAATTTGGAACATTTTCCTGAAACTGCTTAAAGTCTTAGGATGAGAAACATCCAAAAGATTTGCTGTTGTTTAGCCTTTGGGTTCAGCTGTTCAGTTTGTTTCTGGAAGCAGCCAGCGGATGTGTGTGCAGTCTCACCAGCAGCACTTGGTGCCTTCCAGTCACACATTTTTGAGTTTTCCACACACTGCCGGATCCAGAGCTGTGACAAGTCTGCCAGTTTTTCTTGAGGAGTCTTGCATTGCTAATGTGAATGTTGTTCAGTTATGTCCACGACAAAATGATATCTATGGCAGCCTTGCTATTCATAAAGTACCTGGAGTGTGGTTTCGGATACAGTAATTTACTTCTAATCTCAGGCAGAAATGCAGCCCTATTACCATACAACATAGAATTTTAGGAAGGTTGCCTGTGTAAACATTTCTTGTTAGCCACCAGTGTCTTATAAATCAGTGAATAATATACTTGCATACATCCATAAAATGTATCTATTTTCTCTGCATAACATTTTTTCAATCTAGCATATGGGAACAAAACTAAAATTATAATTCTGTAGCTGTGATACATTCACACAAAATGCAGTGAATAGCTAAATGGAGGAGAAAATTTTTGGATATGTTTTAATGCATCTTAAAATATAATACTGTTGGTGTGATGTTACTTCACCAACTATTAGTTAGGAACTGAAAAAGGATTACAGTCCTGTAAGATTTGCTTGAAGTCAAACATGCATTAATGAGGAACTGATGATGATGTTGGACTGTTCACTTTGGGGTTCCTTAAAAGAGTGACTGATTATTGCCAGGGGTTCAGGAGAATGGATCATTTAAAAAGCTTTGCTGGAAGAGCTGAAAGTTGAACTCCAAAAATAAATAGCGGTTCCAGAAAGTTAGGGTCTGTGTAATAACAATAACATTTTGGAACTTTCTCATGGGTTTTTAAGTGTATTTTAGTCTTTTCTAGTTTACAGCCATCCTGAGTTACCTAGTAGTGTTATACTAGGGGAAGTTTCTAACATCGTGCTTGCTTTGTGTTTTCTGTATTGCTTAGAAATTAACCAGAAACTCTGGGAGAAGCATAGACTGTAAGTCATAAGTCTTGAAGAGCATAGAAGATATTCTCTTGAAGTTTTCAGAATGTTTATAGTCATCATTAACAAGCTAATCAGTAAACTGTGGTATGCATAATATGGCTTTTAAGGTTTTTTCAAGACTGTGTCTTTTGGTGTTTTCTCATTAACACACAGGCTGTGTGCTCAAATGGTATCTTTTCTCTCTAATATACAGAATATAGACAAATATGTGAGTTAACTGATCATTGGACAGGTCTGAAGGATGGTGATGAATGGAATTATATCCATCTGGTGGCTGGTCTCAAGTGGCATTGCCCAGGGCTGAGTATTGGGCCAGCTCTGTTTAATATCTTTATCCATGATCTGGATGGGGGATGGAGTGCACCCCCAGTAAATTTGCAGGTGATGCCAAGTTGAGCAGGAGTGTTGATCTTCTGGAAGGTGGGGAGGCCCTGCAGAGGGATCTGGACAGGCTGGATCAATGGACTGAGGCCAATCATGAGAGGTTCAGCAAGGCCAAGTGGAGGGTCCTGCACTTGGGTCACATCATCCCCAGGCAGTGCTACAGGCTGAGGCAGAGTGGCTGGAAAGCTGCCCAGCAGAAGAGGACCTGGGAGTGCTGGTCAACAGCAGCTGAACATGAGCCAGGAGCAATCCCAGGTGGCCAAATGGCCAGTGGCAGCCTGGCCTGTATCAGCAGTTGTGTGGCCAGCAAGACCAGGGCAATGATTGTCCCCCTGCACTGGTGAGGCTGATAATGATTAGTGAAACAAGTTATTAAATAATAAGCAAAGAGGTTCCTAACAATGGATAAAGAAGCTGTGGCCAGCATTGGCACTTTGTTGAGAACACAAGCAACAATAAATTCAGTAAATTATCCTGAAATTATAATAGGTTGCAGCCAATAAGAACCCTCTGCATAATGGATTTTCATTCAGTTTATGTCACTGAGCACACTATCTTTAGGACCAAACCTCCTAAAATGGATTGTGTTTAATACAAACAAATTACACATAAATGGTTCTAAGTTGTGATAAAAATTATCAATAGTACATGTATCACTAGCATGTTAACTTTTCTTTTCCGTATTGACAGTCCTTTAGCTATTTTTAAGACCTATCAATGAAAATTGTTCATACTTTACTGAAGAGGACCATAGGGCCCTGGTGGATGAGAATCTGACACTTGGTCAACAATTCACCCTTGCAGCAAAGAGGGCCAATGGTATCCTCTATGTGTTGGGTAGAGTGCTCTCGGCAGGTCAAGGGAGATGTCAGCTTAATTTATCAATTACTAAGTGTTCTTGGTATATTTGAGGCAAAAATTGCGCAGGAATATCTATCCACATGTAAAGAGCTCTCCAGTCACTGTTATCCTTTGAACAGATGTGCACTGAATTGTCTAAACAATCAGTCATCAGTAAATGTGATTCTGAGTATCCTGAGATTACTGACCTGTGTGTGGGAGGCTGAAAGCCCACTGCCCCAGAGGAGCAATGTCTGCAGAAGACTGCTCCAGTCGCCCTCATATGGAGCTCTGATCTCCCTGAGGAAAAGAAATCATTTGAGATGAGGGTAATCTGAGGAGAAGTAATTTCTGAAATCTTGCAGTTTAATTCAGGTGTTCCAACACAGATGAAAGTGTTTTCATACAAGAAGGTTTCATGACTTTCTTGTGTGTATCTGTCACCTGTCAGTATCTGCTAAGGGCACTGGGATGGCTGGTTTTGGTCAGATGCAGTTTGCAGCTATCTTGGTAGAAAAAGAAGGTGAAGAATACAGTGCTGGTTTTAAGCACTTCAGGCAGTACATGAATTTCCTACATGGAAAAAAAATGCTGTTTACTACAGTGGGGATATTGACACAGGTTAAGATCTCTTCTGAAACCTTTCCTGTTTTCTTTCAAAATTGCTGGGAACTTCTGTGGGAAGACAACAGGCCAGGCTCTGATGAGATAAGCTTCTCTGGTGTCTTGCCTAGAAGAGATAAGGAATCATAGTCTATGTAGTAGCAGAGAATGTTGTCTTTAAAGAGGCAGGTACTCTACACCTGCCCTTCTTGGAGCAGGGTTTGATTGATAACATTAAACAACAAGCTTTTGTTTTTCTTATCCAGCCCTCGGGAGTTCTCGGCTGTGCTGTAATGTCTGCTGAGGAAATCTCAGTGAGAGCCAATAAAGACTTGAGATGTTTAGATCTCAACATCATATGTCCGTTCCATTTAAGTGAAGCCAGAATGAAAAAAAAATGAAGGGAAAAAATTGTTCTTTGGGCTAAAATTTTAAATCGTGGAAAGTATCAGGTGACACCAGCTCCAGTGGGATTGTGTCTTGTGGTTTGACTTGGGGATTGAAGGAAGCATGAACTTTTGATCTATGCTTTTTTTAATAATCTGCATTTTACTGATTCATTTTTTATTCCCAACTGCCTGGTTTTGGCAAGTCTATGGATCATCTTTAGATCTCCTCTTTTATCAGATTTATTTGAAATAAAGAAATATGTTTTAAAGTTAGGAGAATGTGTGTCTCTTATGCATTCTTAGATGATGTGATCCCTAGGATTATTTTCCTAGGAAACCATCTAAAACATAATATATGGTTCATTGGTAGCCCTGGAAACAGCCTGCTTCTGTCTCAATCACTTTCATCATCATGAAGCTTACTCTGCTACGGTTTCCTTCCTTTTCATAAATCTTTTAAGAAATAGTTTTTATTGTAACTAAATGCCATTGTGAGAAGTGTGCAAATACTGTGGTAGGGGAATGATTCTGTATAAACTGGGACATTTCTGCTGTATTTGAGAGCAGATAATTTAACAGAGATGTCTGAAGGTTCAGTTCCTTAGCATTCTGGAAATAATATTGTGCTGGATGAGACTGGCAGAAGATGATGGGTATTTAAAAAAAGGGTATTTATAATAAATTACTGAGGCAAAAATTTATTCTTTATTTCGTGATGTGTGCGACTAGAACTGTTCTTTAAAAATGTTAAATAATCCAGTGCAACAAGCTGGGACCAAACTGTTGTTGATTTTCCAAATTTGTAAAATTTGTCATATTTCTACAGGTTTAAATAGCTAATTTACACCTGGTTGGAAGATTGAGATAGAGTTGCAGCATGAAACAAGGTGCTGAAATAAGCATTCAACATATATTGAATGAGAAGTTATCAAATGTCACTGTGAAATAGTTACACCACTTACTGTTTGTTCTTTTCTACTGCACTATGCTGGCAGTTAAAATCTAGTGATAATGAAAAATTGGCCAGCAACAAGTTGCTGCAAACATGAATAGACAGTACTGTTAATATTGCCAGAATATTTTTGCTGTGTTCAGTTAACTTTGTGTCTCAGAGAATTCGTTGATTTATAGAATTTTTAATGATAATGTAACTATATTTAGTTCAGGATTCAAAATGGGAAATAGATACTGAATTCTATATTCACGTGTGTATATGTATACAAAATGCAGTATTCAAATAATTAATATTTTGGTTAACTTTTCAATTAGCTATTGCATCAGGTTAGTTCAGCAAATGATTTTCCTTTGGATGTATTTTTTCTGTTCTCAGTACAGAAATCTAAATCTTCCAAAGCAGCATTCCTTTAATGGCACATCTGCTTCCTCTCACTTCTTATGCTTCCCTTTAGCCCCTCTGTCATTTTAAACTTCAATTCCGTTGAGTCCAACAGGGCAAGTCATGTTGCAGTATGAATTTACAGAAACATGTAGAAATCCGGGTAAAGCTGGTTGAAGATGTACTTCTGAAGTGTTTTACATATAATCTATTTCTAAAGGAAAAAGTTAAACCCCAAAAGTTTTGAATTGTAATGTCAGTGCTTTTTGTTGCCTTTTTTTTTTTTTTAATTTAATAATCTCTCTGGTTTTGTAAGAAGTTAAAGATTTACTATTTTAATCTTTGTATCAGTTAAACTATTTGAGGGTTCTTAAATATATAAAATCTTGTTCCTTCAGATTTCATTATGGGATTTGAATGCTTGCCTTTATTTTCAGGGTTCAAGAGTAAGTATTAATACCAAAGGCTTGTCTGCTTTTGACTAGATTTATTGGTGTAGGTGACACGAGGGCTGGCTCCATTTTTAGGGACCACACAAATTCCAACAGCAGGCTTTTTTTTCTTGGCATAATTCAACTACTGGGAGGAGTAAGGCAGGTAACCAAAAGACACATTTGCAGATATAACTGTGTCCATTCTAGTACTTTTCCTGGTACACTGGTGACATTTACAGCTGGGATTTTCTTTACATTACTGTCCACTGTACAGACAAACTTTCAAGTACAGTCTAAATATACTCTCCACCACATCTGCATTAAACTATCAGCATGCTTTAAGTACACAAGTGGCTCCTGTGACACATTTTCAGTTCTGACTAACAGTTTTAGGAAAAGAAAACATTTTTTTCACAAAGGTTTCCATGTTGAAGATGAATGTTTAAAACAAGAAAATATGAACTATTAAAATAATATGTTTGGAAAGTGTTGCATAACTAGTAGTTATAACAAAAGAAGTTGGAAGCAGGAAGCTGGGAGAGTGAGTGTGTTGACTGTAAGAGAACAGTTCTAGTTTCTGTCTCTCTGTTGCATCAAACAGGAATAAAACTTCTCTTCATGTAATCATTTATTCACTGAGTTTTCATGGTGGGTGGCTATAATGTTGAGATAAGGAAAATTAATATAGTTTCTAAGGATTATCTAAACTTTCCTTCTTCAACCTTTTCTTGCCCACCCCATCCATGCACATTTTTTCCTCTTGATTTAGGCAGGGGAACCTTCATAGTGGGACCCTGAGCTGATTTCAGAGGACAGGGATAGTTGTGAACAGAATCAGTGGAGACCTTTGGTTTCAGAGTGAGCAGAAAGTAATTCAATTTGAAGAAAACAGATGAGAACATTGTTTTCCTTCTGTGATTGGTTTTAGTTATGGATATCATGGGAATTATTTTTTATGCTCTACACTGTGACTTTTTGAGTATTTGTTATGTGTAAGAAATTTAGAAAGCTGCATACAGGGTACTGAGATGTGGTATGTGAACATAGTAATGAAAGATTAATGATATTTCCCTTGTATGACTTAGAGGTTTAAAAAAGGAGTCTTGTTTTCCTAGTAATTTTTTTTTCTTCCACAGAAGACAATTATGGTATGAACATATTTTCATTATTGCCTGTACCAATTATTAAATACAGCGAGTTCTGAAAATTAGAAGTTGGGATTTTTTGCCTGCCATATTATACTGAAGTTTGAGTGTACTCTGTATCCTTAGCCTTCCTCCACAACTAGAAGGGTTATAAACTGTATTTGACAATATTTTTAAGTTCTTTCTTACTTTTTTACCACCCCAAGTGCTGTAATTGTAATTTATATTGAGAATTTCTCAGCAGCTACCTGCTAAGATGCTGTTGTTGTAGATGAGAATTTAAAAATTGCCTTCAGTGTATTTGCTCTTGACTCTTGCATCCTTTAATATCTTGGAACTGTAATGTCCTGTAGTGATACTTCTTCAGCATTCCTCACAAGGAAACTTGTAGCAAGCAATCAAAATAGATCCCTTTAAAATACTAAAAGTCTGAAGAAAACTGGTATACCTGACAATTTTTATTTGTTTAGTTGTAATTATTTGGTAAAACATGCTGATGACTTATTAGGTTTGATTTGTCAAAGCTATGAACATTTATATAAATATAAAGATCACCTGCCTTGCTTTTTATTTTGCTTAGGATAAACAAATATATTATTTGATTTTTGTAGTCTCTCTCATGTCTTTCTGTTACAGGCATCTTGTATTAAATATTTATAGTTCACTGTTCTTTCCTAAGTGCCTGTAACCGTTATGAATAATTAAAGTTCTCCCCCCCGAGTTAAGAGGGGGAGAAGGGCATTGATGTAGCATTCAGCATGAGAATTTCCTGTAATTTTTTGACAACTCTAAATTTCATACACCTGAAAATCAACAAGGAAAACAAGTCAGAAACAGCCTTATGTGGTTAGGAAAGTTACTTGGGTACTCATGTCTTGTCTGCCCGTGTGATAACGTAGTAAGTATTTTGTGTCTATATCATAAGAATTGTCCTTAAAAATCAACATCTAGTTATCACTGTTTAATTATCATTGCCACCTACGTAATAAGGCTGAAGTAGCAACTCAACAATTTGCAACTCAACAATTTGCAACTCAACAATTTGTTTAGCAAGCTGTAAGTTTATAAAAGTTCCTACTTTTGTATTTAATTTAATACTGAATTATTTGCATGAACTCTTTGTAGCATTGAAGAGTTAATATTGGTAATAGTCACTCTCCTAATCGACAAAAAGGAACTTATTTCAAACCACACAAGGTGAACAACTCAGTCTGTGAAGTTCCATTTCTTTCTTTAATGTTATTTTGTGATATTTGCTAGTCCAATTAAAATTAGTCCGGAAGCAAATCTGAAGATACCATTCATCAATCACTAGAGTGAAGAAAGTCAGTTGATGAATTGAAAGCTGCAGGGCAGTGGTAATGATAGTTTTTAGAATGAAAAAAATTTTACATTTTACTACTCTGTAGCCTGAATGTCTGACTTGGAATAAATAACCTATATAGGATAGTTTTACTTCATGTTGTTCCCTGGAAAACACTCAGCAACAGGAAAGGGCACAAAAACACGAGGAGCTTTCCAAGAGAACAGATGACATTTGGATTGAAATTTGGACAAAATACACAAATTGACAGCACAGGTGGTAGTGAACATTTTGCCACATCAGGGATAGTAAAAATGCATGATTTAGTCATAATATTGACCTGTAAGGATGTGTGAAAAAGCCATTCCTGTAAATCAGATAGCACATTTGTGGTCAATCTGCTGTATATTTTTTGTCAGCAAGAGATGCTGACAGTTAAGGGAATATCATGTAAACTTCCTCTTACAATAAAGGAGAGAGACAAGGTACTTTTCTGCTTTCTGACTAAATTTGTTAATCATAACAAACACAATTATTTTCATTTGTTGGCTGCATATGCAGCATTTAAAATAAGAATCTTGTCTGCATGGAGTAAGGCATTGTTTTCCATATTATTGGATTTTTTTTCAGTATTTAAATTTATGTCATTTCATAGAGTACATACCTGTAGTGGCATCCTAAAGTGCACACTCTAGAAGCTTGTTTTTGTCAGGTGGTTTGCCCTGGTTTGTTTTGAATCAGGTAGGATAGGGTCTCGGCCTGCTATGCAGGAAAGTTGGTAAAAAAACAAGGAAACCAAAGCCAACTCTGTATGTCTGTGGGAAGAACTGGAAAAGCTGCTGAGAAGGCTTTCCCAAGAGTGGAAAAGGGGTGGGAGTCTTGAGCCAGTGCTCAGTCTCACCTCTTGCTGGTGATGCTGTTGGCTTCTCTTCCTCTATAACACTGAAGGGCAGCAGCAGAGGGAGAGGTGAAGGAGCTTTCTGCAGAGCCTGCATCTGAAATTACAGAAATCTTAAACATAGTTACTCTGTTACATTTCAGAGTCACCCACATGCTGAACTTTTGCTTTAAAGACTGACAGCTGTGCTATGTATTTTGACAATTTGGTCAAATTGTTGTTTATTACTGAAACAAGAAATGGAAAAATGCCGTGCTTTCTACCAGTGGAACTAACATGCAGCTAGGAATTCTTGAAAGGAATCTGATACTCAACTTCAGAGTGCTGCATATTAAATCTTGCAGATATGTCTTGATTAGAATGCCCCTGAATGTATCTTAGCTATAATGCTTGGGTATTCTAAAATGTTATTGAAGACTTGAAAATGAAAATGCTCATTGTTTAAATAGGTGTGCATGTGTGCAGAAAGGGCATCTTGCTGGTTTTAGGGATAACTGGGAAAACTCAGGGCCTTCTTCCCTCCTGAGCTGTGCTGAAACCTGTTGAACCTTTTTGCTGAGCCAGTTACAAATCCTTTAGTACCTTTACATGCAGCATCAGCTTTGTCATCTTCAGTTATTATTTAAGCTAAAAGCATCTGTACCTTCTATTACTTTTTCTGATAACTGATGGCAGAAAAAAGAAATTATTATAATAAATGTAAGTTTCTCTGTAGTAGTTAAAATGACCTGTTGGTTATAGTTTAGATATGATTTCTTAGTATGTGAGAAATTAGAAACCTACTTACTTACCTAGGTTTAAAACTCTTCATGCCATCAAGCAATTTTTAACAGCTTTCTGTCAGTGCAGTTTCCTCAGTTTAAGACTAAGAACTTAGTAACTGCAGTTTTTCATAAATAATTATTGCAGTCTATATGGATTTTGTTAAGATGTTGGTTATTTGGATCTGAAATATGCATGTTTCGCTTTTATCAAGTTTGTGAAAATGGGATGATACCCCTTTTGCTCCCCAGAAATGCTCCCCAGAAGGCTGAACTGTAACTGACTCAGTAACACTGAGAACTGAGACACTCATGCCAAGCATAACTCAGGCCTTGGCTCTCTCAGTGCTCACAGCAGTCTGGGGAGTTTCCTTAAATGCTTCTTATTTATTTTCTTTTCAGATCAGACTTTTTTCCCCCTTTTCCCTGCTAATCTGTATTGGAAATTAACCTCTGAAACCAAATGACCCTTCATTTTAGTTTCATAAATATGCAGAGGAACTCATGCAAGAAAGAATGTCTCGATAGTGTTTGAATTTTTGTTTTGCTACTCTGTTTTAATGTTCAGATATAATATTGTGTATACAATATATTAATGTATTATGCAATTATAATGCCATACATAGTATAATATAATTAAATTATAAAATTATGTTACAATATGACAGAATCTTAGAATGGTATATCCTAGTAATTGCTGCTAGAATGCAAACAAAAATGGCATAATGGCACTGCAGAATGTGGAAGTCTTAGTTGCCACAGACTTTTTAAAATTTAGGTCAAAGTCAAACATAGTAAAAGCGGCTCCAAGTCCTTTATTTTCAGTGGAGTAGGAAGTATCAGATTTTTTACTTTCTCTTCAAAAGAATATGGAGTGGATTTATGTTAGAGCCGAGTGAGAAGGGAGCAACAGCATCATGCCTGTGGATGTCTTTGGCATATTTGTGGAAGAAGTGTCTGTCTTGGACTTGATGATCCTTGTGGGTCCCTTCCAACTCAGAATATTCTGTGAATCTGTATCTCTGCTGTGGAGCACAGGGAAGGCTCCCCTGTGACATCCTGTGAGAGCACTTGGATAATGAAAAACCTGGGGGTACTTGACATAGCAACATAAAAAATGTATTAAATGATGGTTTCTTTACTCTTGGTAAGCTGACCAAATGACTAAATAAGCTCTTCTGTAGGAAGTTTTGCAAAGAAAGCCTTTAGTCTAGATTATATTTGCAAAACCATATCCTGTTATTTCCTGGCTCATTGCAGTCTTTTGAGTTAAATTGCTGCTGTAACAGCAACAAGGCCAACACAGGCCTTTCTCTCACAGTTTTTCTCTGCTCTTTCTAATAGGTGGTGTGAAAGTGATCTCTCTCATGTCATTGAATCATAAACTTTCTGGTGTCCTATTTTCTTGAAATGAGGCGGAACAAAATGAGCCCAAAAGCCTGAGAACCTCAATTCTGTAATTTTATGATGTTGGCAGTTCTTTCTTATAGCTTGCCTTTATGTTTTATGTATTTGAAATTGTTGCTGTACTCTGTGAGGTGGACCAAATGAGAGATTTTGTTTTCCCTAATAGAATTATGTTGGAAAAGACCTTCAAGATTATTGAGTCCACCACAGAACCTAATGACATAAAACTCTACTGTCAGTTCACATAGGATCGGATTTCAACAGAAGAGTTTCAACTACATTGATTTTAATTGAATTAATTTCTTGATAAAAGTGAGTGATTCTGTTCTTTCCTCCCATTTTTAATGGGTTCCTTGCTTCTAGTGGTTAATTTGAACCAGCTCTGATACTTAGCTGGTCACATGGAAAATTGTTTCAGCTCACTAAAATTGCAGCAAACTAATTTGGAAGAAAATAGATTTTTTTGTTTCCTGAGGTAGTGAAGTAAATTAACTTACTGTGTGTTAGACAGCTGCTAATGAGGGCCTGAGGAGCTGAACTGGCGAGAAAGGAGATGCAACTGGGGCAGTAGGAGGAAGAGACAGGACAGAAAATTAATGTTTTGAAGAGGGGTTGAAGAGAGAATTGGTTTAACTGTATCATGAACCATGCAGTTTGCTCATCTGAAATAATATAGATAATTTTTGTTTGAATATTGAGTAGCTGTGTCCATATTCCTTTAATCACAGAAGTCCTTTACGAAAAACACACAAACCCAAAACCAAAACAACAACAACAACAACAACAACAAAAAAAACAAAACAAAAAAAAAAACCAAAAAAAAACAAACAAAAAAACCCCAAACAAAACAACAACAAAATCAACCTGGTATTGTTATTTATTCAACTAATCCTAATTTTGTTCCTCCTCATTGTTATTTATAACATGGTGTAACTGCGTCTGCCTGGGGTCAACTCGCCTCACATTAGAAAAATATGTTCCTCTTCAAAGATTTCTGTAAACAACAGATATGTCATGAGTACTAGTTTTTGGGGAAATTTTTAAATGCTGAGCACAAATATAGTGATTCACAACAAGTGGGAGGACTTGTGTTTTCCAAATAGCTGATGTTTTGTCTCTCCTCAGATAGCTGCTGTTGCAGTGGAGGACTCTGCTTTGTTTTACATACAACTGCTTGGAGCTGTGTGCAGTTAAACAGTGGCTGCTCAATCTGTTGGACACAGTCTGATTTAACACGTGCCATTTCTGAAGTGTCCGGGATCCTGTCAGCTCAGCTGCTGATTACTTGGAGAGTTTTTCCTTGTTCTGGTTTCCACATGCTCTGGAAGCTTTGGGCAGCTGTGGCACAGCATTAAAAAGGATGTGCCTTTTCCTGAATGTGGGTCACTGGGTTAGTAAGAATCTCCTGGTGATGGCAAATGGAAAGGTGCTGACTAAGAAGAGAGGATGCTTGGCTGGAGGAGAGGGGCTGAGTGGTGGCTGTCAGCAGATTCTTCTGCTGAGTTGTTGATTCCAGGAGAATTAGGCTGAGAGAGGGTGCATCAAGGACAAGATGTAGAGCTCCAAGCTCCTGCCTTCAGGGACGTGGCTCCTGATGGTGAAGTGCCTTTTCTGCACCACCACCTTTCTTCCTCTCAGCTCTTTTCTCCCTTTTTCCCTGCACTCTTCCAAGGAAGATTCTCACTCTGCCTTTAACTGCATGTCAGTTCTGAAATCAGTGCTAAATTTAGTTACCGGATATTTTCCTTCCTTTTTTTCCTACTGCCTCTTTTACACAAAAACTTGCTTAGCTTCTTCTATAATGCTGCATTCTGTGTTGTAGAATGAGTTGACAGCTGTGCATCAGTAAACTATACATAATATTTTTTTTTTTTGGTACATGTTGGTAAAAACAAGTGGTCCTGTTCATCATTGCTGTTTCAGTTACAGGTGTTTTTTTCAAAGAAAACCCTAAATATTTTTGTGCTAAAAATATTTATAAAGATGATATGATATTGACATTGCTTTTGTAGCTCATTTGCTCATGTACACTAGCATTTATATCTCTAAAATCACAGGTGAAACCTTGGAAAAGAATAAGTTACTGATATTATAATACTTTAAATAAAATGCATTAACAAAATTAGTATTTTAAAGTACTAACTTAAAGATGTGCTTTTTTCCCTTTGATTAGACTTAATTATGTATAGATATGCTTCCTTAAGTATCAAGAAAATCTATAAATTACAAGATTTTTGTTTTGAAGAAAAATGCTTAAGAATCTTAATTAAATAAACAAAGAAAAAAGAAAGTGTAAAAACTGTATTTTTTTTAACCACTTCCTGAAATAGGCTTGTTATACATCATGTCTTCAAGCTAGGTGATTTTGCAATTACTGCTGAATTGCATTTGATGGAAACAGGCAGGTCTTGTACTCAAATTGGCTATATGAGTATCACATCTACTATTAAAAAAAAGTCATCAATGAGTTGCATAATGTCAGAAGAGTAGTGCACTCTGTGTTCATTATGTAGATCATCAGGCTGCCTGTTCTCATCATAAAGTATTGAATTTTACTGAAACTATTGGCTACAGACATACATTAAATTGCATCTAAAATAACTTTCACGCTGTATTGTATGAAATAATGGTGTAATTTGATAAAAATTAAAATTACCAAACTTAGATCTGGCCTTTCTTCTCACCTGCTCACTTGTAATTGCTCCGAGTATTGGCACACTACTGGCCATCAGGTTCACAAGCATGCCACTCAATTCAGAACTTATATGCAAAAAAAAAAATATTTGAAAACTCTTGAGATGCTGTACATGATTGCAATCTTATTACTACACCTCTGTGCAGACCTTTCTAGACTGAATGAAGCCTGTTTGGGATGAACTAAGTAGGCATTCTTGAGGCTGTAGCTCCTACAGACTGTGTACCATCATTGCCTCAAGGTGTGTGAGTTTTATCAGAGGTTGTCAAAGCTCAGCCCTTGGCAATCAAAAATCCTGCATTGAGGCACTGCACTTCAGGGGGTGTGTTTTGTGTTCTTGTTTCTTGTGTAATTGTTTGGCTGGCAGAGCACTCAGCTACTCGTGGAGTGGCTGGGCTCTGTCCCCTCTGCCTGAGCATCTTGGAGTGCTCAGCCACATGATCTCAAGATGAGCATGGGCTTTCCATGCTTTGTTGAACTTCTGGTATATAAAAATGCATGGAAATTCCTTATGGTTAGAGCATAAACAAGTAGCAGCAGGACCTGTCACCTGGGGAGTGCATATTGAGAGGAAAAAATTCAGTGTTCAGGTCCTTGCTACGTGGACTAAATTTTGCATTCAGGGACACCAAGTGAAATGTTTATGTTTTGTGACATCAGGGACTTTCACTTCCCAGACAAGTGCTCTAAAAATCTTTCACTGTGTCACTTCCTCTTGTTACCATTGTCTTTTCTGTTTGAACTCTTCTGTTTTGAAAAGAGCAGGTGTCTTTAGTCATGGAGAGAGGCAGGATCACAGGCACCCATCTCCAAAGTTTGCATGGGCCAGTGTGAGGAGCATTCTGTATTGGCAGGTGGAAGGAGTGTCCTGCACTGTGCTCCGGCTGCAACCCCACACTTGCCACTTTGAGGGGGTTGGCATGCCCCTGCCTTGGGTTGTGTTCTTAATTTCACTGGACCAAGTGGTACCTAAACATCTTGGCAACTTGGTGTTTAAATATTTTTTAAGTACTGCTTCTGGGGCATGATTCATTTGGACATTTACAGGTCATAAAGTTCTTTCTCTGCTTCCTTTCCTCTGGGAGATATTTACAAACCATACACTACTCATCATTTCCTCTATCATCCTGATCTGTTACATTATCAAATCTCTGTTTGAACCCTGCCCCCATCAATACCAGTGGTTATTGCCTTTTAGTAATTTTATCATAAAGTTGCATAAATTAAAAGCATTGCACTTCAGGAATGATGTGCATCTCTCTCAGTGTCTGAATCAAGATTCTCTGCTGTCTCCAGAATTCTATTTTGTAGGTAGTACTGTCTTAGTCACACAGCTATTTCTTTGTTGGCACCTTGAGAGGAATAAAAAAATGTTATAATGAAGATATTCTTCCCTCCTTGTGCTTTTGATCCATTTTCTCCAGCTGTCTCTGTCTCTTAAGTGCCACAGGTGACAGCTGGGATTATTTCTTGTTTTTAAATTGCTAGATGCTTTGCTTTCTGTTGCTAGGAACTCCTGGATAAACTAAACTCTTTGTGTAGTTGCTTGTAGTGGTTATGAGCAATGTTTCAAAACAGTTTTATCTGTGGTCTTGTCTATTCCTCAAAACATCTTGCAGGTGACCTTGGCTGGGGCATGAATAGTATCAGGAAATGTGTTGATGAAGTGGTTGTTCTGGTTTCAGTAATTAAGTCTTATGAAGCACAGACAAGTCTTATGGGGAAATCCTGTCATGATGACAGGACATGCTATAAACTGTAGATAGACATGGTTCTTCATTGTGTGAGAGATCCTAGAATGACTGAAAGTTGTTTCAGCACAAAACATGTAGCTGCTGCCTTGGACTGAATTATGCATCTGCACTGTAGAGTCAGTGTCACTTTGAGCATGTTGAATGTAAGTCTCATGAATGCCAAGAAATCACTCCTGGGTTTGTTCAGATAGATGCAGTTTTCTGATGTGCCATTCTTTTTGATTCAAGGCAGACCTAAGGCCATGAGAGACTTCACCCAGTTCATGAATGCCACCTCACTTTTGGGGTGAAATCCTCCACATCTTACAGCAGAATAAATCTGTCTCCTCCATGCCAGACTATATTGCCAGGGCTCACAAGTGATTTTCAGACAGTTTGTGCATGCTCTATGCAATTGCATTCTCAGCTTGTGGAGTGAGAGTTTCTTTTCTGTGTTTTTTCAGACAGGTGGGTAATTCAGACAGATGAATTCTTCTCAACAGTGTCTTTGATAAAATATTCTTGAAGTTAACTCTGATCACACAGAGATTGATCATGACTTCCATGTCTCAGTCTGGGTGGGGACTTGCACAAGCAATCTGGTAGTTCAGGATTATTGATCTTTGGAGAAGCAAAAACTTATGAAGGGTGTTCTGGAGCTCAGAATGTTTTCACAGTAATTCACACTGTGGTGCTGGCTTTATATAAATAATCTGAGTGTCTAGACTCCTTTACCCTGCAAAAATGAAGAGTACTGCTGAACTGGCTGTGAATTCATCTGGCAGGCAGACAAAATAATTTTGCAAGTGATATATTGAATTGCTCCTCTGATCCACATGCATGAACTCAAATTCAAGCTTTCAGTAACCAGAGCTTTTAATGGAACTGCCTGGAGATGGGCTTGTTTACATCAGATGGCATCAAGAAATAGAAGATATTTCTTTTCCTTTCATGGTTCAGTGACTTGGATCAGATGCGGTCCTGATCATAGAGAAAGGTGTAGACCTCTCTTCTGATCATGGTCAGGTAAGGTAATACTTGCCAGGCCTTGATGGTTCTGGTGTCAAGAGGTTATCTATCAGCTATCTCTCAATCAACAGTATTCCTCCCCCAGGTTGGTGACTGAGAAATCTGGAGCATTAAGGAGTTTCAAAATGCTTAATTCCAAGCCCTGAATTATCAGGCAGGGATGTCATTGCTCATTTATGTGGGACTGTCCTTTGCCCCCTTTTCAGGTTAGGAGATATAAATAGGTAGACAAAAAAAAACTAGGCTTAAAATAGAACAAAAACCTCTGTAAACAAAAATCACATTTGATTTTTTTTTTAAGTTAAGGAAATTTGCTGTTGTTTGAAAACAATCTTTATACCTAAACTACATGTAATGAGATTCTGAGAGTCAACCCTGTGCAGTATACATTGCAGGTGTTTGATCTGCAGTTGGAAATAAAACAGTCCTCTGCAGGGTTATTCACTTTTACTGGTCTCCTGACAACTTGAACAAAGCAAATTCTGCTGTCATTAAAGGTGCAAAAATAGTATGGTTGATTTATTTTCTCAAACACAGAACATCAAATATTAAGGCTGCTCACTTTATTAATCATTGTTTTCAATGAAAGACTTTTCAGATGCTTATAAATTAAATTACAAAACCAGGACTCTGCATTTTGAATTTAATAAAATTAAACATACAGCACGTGTGTACTGAGCATTTTGTAATGGATGGTTTTTATTTGAACATCTGTTCAGCACACCAATTGTTAAAAGTTTTCTTACACTTTCCTTTCTGCTATTTAAGCAATGCTGATTTGCACTGGAACATACTTCAAGTAGAAAACTGTTTTAGGGAGTATCAAATATTTTTTTAACAATTTTTTGCGCTGTGCTGGTTTATAAGAAGAACACTTTGAATTAAGATATCTAATATAAAAATATTTTAATGCAAGTGTTACTTCAGACTAAAAGTTAGCTCCTCAAGACACATTGCTTTCAGAATAAAAATCCTACCATTTTTCAGTCTCAGAAAATGTAGATAATGAAAACAGACAAGTTTCTTAAATTCAGTTCTTAGGAAATTGACTGTACTTAAGTCATGTGTTGCTGATTTATTTGCACTTGTTTTAATTAATATAAATAGGTACAATAAAGGTAGCTAAATTACCTTTCCCCCCTTTTTTATGCTTATAGGTCCTTATATACCCAAGCTTTCTCTAGGAAAGTAAGACCTCTGGGTTATTTCATTGCTTTAAGAGCAATGATGAATCACTTTTGCTTCCCTTCCTGACCAGGTTGTCTATTCAAGGTGATTCTAATGACATGAAGGTTCTTCAGAAACAGTTTAACTTAAACTGTCTCAGAAATTCCCTTCTGAGTCACTGCTGTATTTTCTGAAGCTCAGAACTTGCAGAGCTACATCTTCTCCAGTCCAGTTCCTTGTGTTTCAGTGCAGCTTCTTTAGACTGTCATGGGTATTTTCTTGCTCAGGGGAAGGATGTGTGAGTACTGTGGGCAGTCTGTGGGAAGAACATGAATGGGTGCTCTAGTGAAGGAAGCTTTGCATAAAGAAGTGCTTGCTAAGTCTTGCATGCTTAGATTAGGGCCATGTCCTATGGATTTTATGTAGTTAATTGCGTATTAATGTTTCTCTGGTGTTCACAAGGGCCCTGTCAGCATGGTATTAAAGCATTGTACTCTGTACTGACAAGTTTGGCAAGTATCTGTAGGACTGTATAAGGACTCGGAGAAAAGCTTGCTTGACTTTAGAACCTGTTCTCTCTCTAAGTAGGGTACAACTCATAAAATAAAATGCACATAGATGTATGCAATAATACAGCATTATTATTTTTGTTAGCATTCAAAACTCATTTTTTAAAATTTTGTGTCCATCAAAAGTGCTAAAAATAAACTCTGGAAGATTACTTATGGAAGCAAGAGCAAGTATTAAGGCATTATTAGTAGTTTCAATTTTCATTATGGAAATTCAAGAATTTCCATCTGATTGGTCATCACACAGACTTTATTGAACTGCTTGATGAACTTTCAGCTTTAAGTTGAAACCTATTTCAATGTTAAGCAAAATCACACTGATACATTATTTTTTTCTTCCCCCCGCTCCTTGTTTACCAGGATGGTACGAAACAGAAGCGAGAAAGGAAGAAGACTGTGTCGTTCAGCAGCATGCCCACAGAGAAGAAGATCAGCAGTGCAAGCGACTGTATCAACGCCATGGTGGAAGGCTCTGAGCTCAAAAAGGTCCGATCCAACTCCAGGGTGTATCACCGATACTTCCTTTTGGATGCTGATATGCAGTCTCTACGTTGGGAGCCTTCGAAAAAGGATTCTGAGAAAGCGAAGATTGATATCAAGTCAATCAAAGAAGTAAGAACAGGAAAAAATACGGATATCTTTCGCAGCAATGGAATATATGACCAGATATCAGAAGATTGTGCTTTTTCAATTATATATGGAGAAAATTATGAGTCACTAGATCTGGTTGCTAACTCAGCAGACATTGCAAATATTTGGGTTACTGGCTTGAGATACCTGATTTCTTATGGAAAACATACTCTAGATATGTTAGGAACTACTCAAGATAACATGCGGACTTCGTGGCTTTCACAAATGTTCAGTGAATCAGATGTAGATAATTTGGGACATATACCCCTATGTAATGCTGTACAATTTATAAAAGACTTAAACCCTGGTTTAAAAACTAATAAAATTGAATTAAAATTCAAGGAGTTACATAGATCCAGGGAAAAAGCTGGTACTGAAGTAACAAAAGAAGAATTTATTGAAGTTTTTCATGAGCTTTGTACCAGACCTGAAATCTATTTCCTGTTGGTTCAGTTTTCAAGCAATAAAGAATTTCTAGATACCAAGGACCTCATGATGTTTTTGGAAGCAGAGCAGGGTATGGCACAGGTCACAGAAGAAATAAGCCTTGATATTATTCAGAAATATGAGCCAGCCAAAGAGGGCCAGGAAAAGGGTTGTCTTTCTATAGATGGGTTTACAAATTACCTTACTTCACCAGACTGCCACATATTTGATCCAGAGCATAAAAAAGTTTGTCAAGATATGAAACAACCTTTATCTCATTATTTTATAAATTCATCTCATAATACATACTTGATAGAGGATCAGTTTCGAGGGCCTTCTGACATCACGGGTTACATTCGTGCTCTAAAAATGGGTTGTCGAAGTGTTGAACTGGATGTATGGGATGGTCCAGATAATGAGCCCGTGATTTACACAGGGCATACAATGACATCACAAATTGTCTTCCGTAGTGTGATTGACATTATTAACAAGTATGCCTTTTTTGCTTCAGAATACCCTCTTATTTTGTGTTTAGAAAATCATTGTTCTATTAAGCAGCAGAAAGTGATGGTACAGCACATGAAGAAAATTTTGGGGGACAAACTGCATACGCAGTCTCCAAATATTGAAGAGTCTTATCTACCATCACCGGAATCACTTAAAGGGAAAATACTAATTAAAGCAAAGAAGCTTTCTGCTAATTGTTCTGGACTAGAGGGAGACGTTACAGATGAAGACGAAGGAGCAGAAATGTCACAGAGAGTGGCGAAAGAGGGGGTAGAACAGCAAAACTCAATGACAGGGAAACGATTCCAGCTCTGCAAAGATCTCTCTGAGCTGGTAAGCATATGTAAATCAGTTCAGTTCAAAGAGTTTCAAGTTTCATTTCAGCTCCAGAAGTACTGGGAAGTGTGCTCTTTTAACGAAGTGCTTGCTAGCAAATATGCCAATGAAAACCCAGGAGACTTTGTAAATTATAACAAACGTTTTCTTGCGAGAGTTTTTCCCAGTCCTATGAGGATTGACTCTAGTAATATGAATCCCCAGGACTTTTGGAAATGTGGTTGTCAGATAGTAGCAATGAACTTTCAAACACCTGGCTTAATGATGGACCTTAACATTGGTTGGTTTCGACAAAATGGAAACTGTGGCTATGTCCTTCGTCCTGCTATCATGAGAGAAGAAGTTTCCTTCTTTAGTGCGAATACAAAAGACACTGTGCCTGGAGTTTCACCTCAGCTGCTTCATATTAAAATCATTAGTGGGCAAAACTTCCCTAAACCCAAAGGATCAGGTGCCAAAGGTGACGTTGTGGATCCTTATGTCTATGTTGAAATACATGGAATCCCTGCTGACTGTGCTGAGCAAAGGACGAAAACTATGCATCAGAACGGGGATAATCCAATTTTTGATGAAAGCTTTGAATTTCAAATAAATTTACCAGAGCTAGCTATGGTGCGTTTTGTAGTACTGGATGATGATTACATTGGGGACGAGTTTATTGGGCAGTACACTATTCCCTTTGAGTGTCTCCAGACTGGTTATCGGCACGTTCCTCTGCAGTCGTTGACTGGTGAAAGTTTAGCTCATGCTTCCTTGTTTGTGCATGTGGCCATTACTAATCGAAGGGGTGGTGGGAAACCTCATAAGAGGGGCCTCTCTGTGAGGAAGGGCAAGAAATCAAGGGAATATGCTTCTATGAGAACATTATGGATTAAAACAATAGATGAAGTATTCAAGAATGCCCTCCAACCTATTCGGGATGCTACGGATTTGAGAGAAAATATGCAGGTACAGTTTTATAATCAATTTATGGGTTCATATGTGTACCTTTGTATTACGATGCATATGTAATACCTGCTTTTTTAAGCATCTTGTATGTTGAACTATTTGAGTCTAATTCTGAACAGCTTTAAGAATGGATCATGTCAGAGCAGCCTTTTAGGTGAGCTGCCTACTGATGCAGTCTTGAATGCACACGTGTATTTTGTTGAATGTGAAGTGGAAATATGACTCCAGTGTTAGAACTCAACCCTTATCCTATATTGTTGAAGGAATATTAGAAATACACTAAAAGAAAGTATGGCAACATTTTAGTTTTAAAAAATTAAGTAGAAATGTGGGAAGAATATACAACAGATAGAAAAGGGAGACTTTAATGCTTGTCAGAGACCTTATTTGTATGTCTAAGAATTTTTAGCACAGTTTCACCAAAGTTATGTTTTTTCTTTAGTCCCAAATAGAAGGCAGTATTTTCAAGAAAGATCCACTTGCTTTCCATGATTCTTCCCAGTTATGTTGGAAATGCATGGCATCAGTACTAAGGTGTTAGAAGGCATCTTGCAGAAGAAGTTGTCCTACTTTAGATGTCATGTTAGTAAACACATTGAATTTAGGGAAAAAGTGCAGTCTGAGGTGCTTTGTTTTGTGGAAGGCAAGAGATCTCCACTCAAAAAATATCTCCCTTGGAGGGTAAAATAGTTACTTTTAACTATTTTTAAGTAACTGTTATTTTAAGTAACTATTTTAAGTATTTACTTTTAACTTTTTATTTATGAACTTCTGATGGAATACTAGCAGTGATCAACAGAATTAACAATCATCATTTCAAATGGACTGACTTACCAAATCCTCTTGGTGTTATACAGTGTTAAAGGAAAAGAGATAATAGGAAACGTCTGAGACCTGATTCTGGATTTTAAAGGCACATCAGTGTATACAAATTTCCTTCATGAATAATCTTATATTAAAAAGATTCTAATAGTGATACAATTTTAAAGCTAATTTTATATGAAAGAAGAAACTAGTACATCATTATGCAGATCTCCCATTCCACTTGGTATATAAATTTGCTCTTTTAAAAGATAATTTAAAAGATACAGGGGTGATAATTTTGACTCATAAATGTTTCAAATTAGAGGCTGCATGTAAAATGAACTTTACCTGTAGTTAACCTACTGAAGGCTAAAATTCTGTCATATGAAGAATACTGTATTTTAAGATACTTTTCAAGGAAGAACTGAGTTGAGGAAGCAGTGAAAACGTAGAATTTTGTTTAGCTACATTAAACTCTTGAATGTGCATGCTGCAGTATGCACAGTATAATGATATAATTGAAAACAGACTCTACAGTGGGGCTTCTTTGAACATGAAATATTAAAAGGTATTTTATGTATTTTATTCTGTCAGTTTGAAAGATGTGCTATCAACTAAATTTATCATTATCTCAAAAAGCTATCAAGAAGATATTTTAGGCACATGAGGGAAGATTAGTTTTTTTTAACTTTGCTAACAGATTATATAATGTGCACCATTTAAACTCTGTGTAACTAAGTTTTTACAACTAATAAAAGCAAATAAACCACTCAATTAAAAGAAGTATCAGTTTATGCCAGGGAATGTGAAATTTACTTAATTTGTGTATTACTGAAATTTTGTGTTATAAATTGTTATGGTTTTTATGACCATTATATCCTCAGAAGCCAGATTATAAAGGGCAAAGTTGGTTAGTTTGATTTATTTTTTAATATAAGATGGAATAAGAGGAAAAAAGAAAATGTGAAGTCACAAGTTTAATAGTTTCTCTAAATCTGTATAAGAATAGCCTTTTTTGTTTCTTTTGTTCCTGTATTACCATGACAAAAGCTGATGTCATAACTTTTTACATATTCATCACTGATAGAAGTATAATATGGGTGATTGAACTGGATGTGATGTTACATGTTTAAGTTACTTAACAGTATGAGGAACAGTCTCTGGATATAGAACTGGAAGTCCCAAGGCAGGAGTTACAGCAGTAGTACATATTAGTCCTGTTCTGCCTGTCATTAATGAATATATACAATTCCTGGGTCCTCGTTAGCCTCTCTGTAAAATGGTTGTTCATAATGGCTTATCCATGGTACTTATCTTAAGGAAAATCTGTTTGAATGGATTTCCCAATGTCTGTCTCTTGAGCTGTGTAATTATTTTATCATTGAAATGTACATCAGTTGATTAAAAAAGTTTCTGTTTCCTGGACATTTACTAAAAGTACACTCTAAGTGACTGGGTAGGTGCAATTTAGTGTTCATATAATTTTGCATGAATATGCTGTACATAGATATTTGGAAGTCTGCTTTGATATTTTTTCTGATAAAGGGACAGCAAAATATTTCACATTTGATTCCTGTTTGAGTTAAGGTTGGCATTATGTCTTCCTAGGATACATGTCCACAAATGAGTCTTACCATGCCAGCAAGATGGAAAGTAATTTGGATTAAAATGAAAATTTGTGCCAGATCCTCTGCCTGAGTGCAACATGAGAGAAAGGAGCACTGAGCACATTTGTAACTTAAATATACCATATTTTTGTTTTTATTTCCTACAGGAACACAAACTCCAGTCCTGCCATAGATCACCAGTTCCCAGTTGGTACAAAAATCCTAAATACTGTACAGTGCTGACAATATTCCCATAATGAAATGTCAGTGGCTACTTGGAGTCACACTGTATTTCCAATGCTGTAAACTTTCTTCAAGATTAAATTTATGGCTTTATTTTCTACCATACTGGATATAAAATAAGACTAAAAAAATCTTAGGGCAAGGTGCAGAATCAGTATTTAAGTTAAAGTACCTTAAAAAGTTCACTTAAGCGTGACTCTATGATAGGAATACTTCAATAGTGGCGTGCTGGGTTTGTGAATCACACCAGATGGGAGCCCACAGATTACAGCACGTCTGGACTGTAGTTCAGGTATGTTTAAAGTTACAAATGTGCTGAATTCCTCCTTCTGCTTCACTTTGCTTAATTGGGACATTCAGCATCAATTTTTTTCCCTCTTGGTGGCATTTAAAAAATGTCTCAAAAATTTTCAAAATATATAACCACTATGTTTTAGAATCTGTTTATTCCCGTAGTTAATGTTAACCATGATAGAGAGGAGATATACTTGTTCTAAATAAGTGTTTTTTTCTGTGGCATGTACTGCATTCCTTGAATTTTTAACATTTTTGTAAAACATATGTGTAATATTGGTTGGTTTCGAAAATGCCAGTTCTTCAGGGAAAAGCTGTGGTAATTGTAGCTCAACCATTGTAGCTCAAGTAAAACAGTAAAGCATTTTATCCTGAAATGACAAGACTTTAAATTTCATATTTAACTGTAAAGGAAACTCTTTCTTTCCTTTTTGCAGAATGCAGTAGTTTCATTCAAAGAATTATGTGGCCTCTCTCCTGTAGCAAATCTTATGCAGTGCATTTTGGCAGTGTCTATGCACTTGGTTGGGCCTGATAATACACCCTTGGTAGTAGTGAATCTCAGTGATCAGTATCCAACTATGGAGCTCCAAGGAATTGTTCCAGAGGTCTTGAAAAAGATTGTAACAGCATATGAAATGGTGAGTGGTTTTTTTGTGGTTGTCTTATATTGTCCGTTTGAAAGACTTTTAAAATATATATGTAGTATACTGTACCATGCCTGTTTTAAAAGTAATTTTAACCCGTGACTTCCTATTTCGTACTTCATTACTTGTGCTTGAGTTATTCCCACGAATGTACAGCAATGGTAGTTTTCATACAGAGTAAAACATAGAGATTATTAATATACTGCATGCAAACATGTGCTTGTACACTTCAGAAGGTAAAGTGGTTATAATCAAGAGGATTTAACATGAGGAAGAGGATGTATTGATTTACCTGTTTTTCAGTAGTTTGAAACTTACTTTATATCTATAAACCTCTTACTACTTTACATTTTCCACTTTGGGGACCTTGGTTTATTTTGGCTTTGACTCAACACCAAATACAAAAATGTCAGGCACTGCTTCTAGGCATTGTAGTTTTATAAACACCTTGGCATGTAAAATTCTACACATGCTCTTTTATTTTCCTTTTCTCTGTCTTTCTTACAGATGTCATTTGATTAGCCATTTTTACATATGTAAGCAGCTGTAATGTTAACTTCAGACATTAAGTTTCAGTAAATAGATAAATTGTGTCTTTAGAGACTGGAAATTAAACATGTTGCAAGAAAAAAGGAAGGAAGAACTAATACACCAATAAATACTGATTTACATCTGCTTTGCATTAATTTCAAATGTGGAAAAAAGATCAAGAAGAGTGTGATTTGAAATGTCCTCCTTACTTCCACTGAAGTAATGTGGCAGACTGTAATTGATTATTTATTCATTTATTTAATGCTTGCTTTCACGTGATGATAATTTTGCAGCAGTTTTGTGTGCTAAAATGAGAAACCTCACCTGGCAGCATCAAGTCACTTGCGAGAAAAAAAAATTGAGAAAAATTAACCAGTATCCCAGTTTCATATGTATCTTGTAAACTGCTTTCTAACAAAAAAGTAGCTTTAGAATTATGCTATACCAAAGTACAAAAAAACCACTCATAGATAATCAGCAATTTAGGCAGAGTTTGTGTAGTTCAGTGGTGCTGTAAATACGACAAAATCTGGTTGGAATGATAGCACAGCTACAAGAAGATAGTGTATATCCTCTTAGTGGTGGCTTACAGGATATCGCTATAATTAGGATGCAAACAAGCTTGACTGTTGGGATTACAGCTGCAACATGTAAAGAAGTTCTGTTTTCTTGCTGGAGATGTTCTCTACCTGCAGTTTGTTCCGATGTGGTGGTGCTGCTTGTTAGTTATTAAGCTATTCTAAGTACTTAAAATCTTAGTTCTAAATCTGGAGTACATTTTTTGTTTAAATATCACTTAGACAAAGGTGACTTGTGACTCCAGAAATCCTTACAATCTAAGTTTGGTTTGCTCTTTGGTTCTCACATATGTTTTTTTCCCACATCTTATACTCTGTATATGATTTGAATATTTCTATACTTGAGAAATCTATACTTCACTTATACATGTAAAAGTAATTGAACATTTTTTTACTGGGAAAAAAAAGCATTTTTTATCTTCTTGTCCCTAAAATATAAATACTCAGTTTCAAAGAAAGAGTATGATAATGCTTCTAGCTCTAAATGATATTGAAGATAAGTAAATTTAAGGTTATTTTAATCAAATATAAGTTAAAATAATGAGATGCGTTTAAATTTGTGACATTTGGCTTTTGCCATTACTCTGTTCAGTTTGACACAAGATTTTAGGCAATTAAAATCTGTGGGGTATGCTGGAAAATGAAGTCAGCCATGGGAGACATATTCCTGTGCTCTTATTTCTTGAAAGCACATTGTGAAATAGTGTCAAATCCTTTCCTCAAAGAGAGAAGAAGAAATGTGACAGTGTTTAGTTCATATATTGATATTTGCTATAGTGGCAGATGTTTAGACCCTGACAGTTCTATAGACTGTGGTGGGGGTTGTATGATTTTGATGTGTATTTATATAATGAGCCCTCAAAAGGACAAACCGTACCTCATTAGTTTTGACTTGGGGATATTTTTGTCATGATTAATTAATACGTGGGTGTAAAATTCTGCTTAATAATGAGAGTTCTTTATGCCAAATTAAGAAAGGGTAGATGTACTCTCAAAGTAATGATTACCTACTTGTCTTACTTTCTGTTGGCTTAGGCCTCAGTACAGGTCAGAATGATGTAACTGTGTCAAGTGCTGTATGAAATCATGTGGATAACAGAGATAGAAAGAAATAGAGTTCAATGAAAGTTCAAAGAAAGATAGAGTTCAATGTTTATGAAACTAACCTGGATTGGTATATCATAAATGCATGCATAGGCCTTGTGTGTCCTTTCAATGTGGCACATGTAATGGCATTCTCAAAGTGTGATTGTTTCAGGTTTATGATATTTTTAGCTAATGAAAGGATACTTATGTGTCAAAAATACTCCCTTTTCTATAAAATTATAATAAACGTCAAAAGTAATATTTAATATTTTAATTGTTCGGAATTTGTTTACATTGGGAGTGTTTGAAGGACTCATTGTTGCTGTGTCAAGTGAGAAAGGACCTTAACAGCAGGACAGTCAGTCCACCTTGAAATAATTGTAAATAAGTGCAATACTGCAGGGGCACATGGAAAGGAAAGAGTGTCTTCAGTGTAACGTAGGTTTTTTTAAAGAAACAATGAGGTAAATGGTAATAAAATAGTGTATCAGTAGATATTTGGGGTTTTTATCTTTAAACAAATAGCACATAGTGCTCTCGTAAATTATCTTCATTCACTAAATGGAGAAGCTGTTAAGTGATCATGGGTTGAAAAACCCTTCTATTCATATTATAGGAACTGGAGTATAATTTCTGGATAATAAAAATCAAATATAGCTAGGAATTTTTGAGAAAGGCAAAAGCTTTAGGTGTGTATTTTTCTTTAGCTTCTCCACGCTCCTGAGTATTTTTCACCCTAACATTTTTTCACTGCTTAACAATGTTTTATTTTTTCCTCTTGTTCATGAACTTCAGCTTCCTTAATGTGATACTTCAGCATGCACTCTGTTGGTGTCATCACACCCATCACTGATCAGTGCTGCAGATTGAAGCTTGGAGTTAAGGCAAGTGCCTCTTCCACACCATTGCATGTTTTTCAAAATGTCTTATAACCTGTAAGATAAGCAGTAAGTAAACCTTAAATTTATACTATGGCAAGAGAAAAAAAATATCTCACCCTCAGTCTGCAGCATTATTCAGTGATGAGTATAAAAGCACTTCAAAGATATGCTAGAGTACCATACAAATAAAGCCAAATACTGTTGAGAACTTGACTGTCTCTGTTTGCCCTTAGTGGAGGATGAAGTGTCCCATCTGCTGAGGATAACGTTTTCTGAACTTTGCAAGCATGCATTTACTTCTAAGAGAAAAACTAACACAGAACAGGCAGGTAACTGTACTTGTGTGAAAAAGCAGTAGTGCTGCTACAGTAATTAGGATTAGATATTACTAAATCCTAATTAAATAATGCTGCTAGTTCCAATTTTCTTTTCAGTTTCTGGGGGTGGTTTTAATTTTTTTTTTTTTAATTTTGAGGTGATTTTGTAATTCAAAATGTCTGCAGAATGCAGTTAGTGGTCTGCATTTGATTTAAATGAAATCAAGATTAATAGATTTTGTATATACACCCTAGGGAAGGACTTGAAATCAGGTTGTGTTTATTGGTGGTGGGGGTTGTGAGATAATGGAAATGAGAGGTATTAAAAGAGAGTGACACTATTAAATTGGAAAACACCATATCATTGGGGATAAGCAGTGCTGTAGTAAGCTTAAATCCGGTTACCTTATTTTTGGCTCTTTCCAGCTACTGACTCAATACAGCAGATTGCAGGTGCAATCATGCAGAAGTTAACTTCATGTTACAGAGCTGGAAATTTCAGCAATGACATAAACTAAATAAGATAGGCTATATTTTGAACTTGAACTGGAAAGCAGATAATTTGACGCTATACCTGGTAGAGTTACAGGCTGGACTGATACTAATAGGGCTTATTAAAAGCCTATCTGAAAAGGACTGATTGTCAGGGTTTTGGTAAAATGTTAGTAGTCCTCTCAAACTTCAGCTTCTGCTCAAAATTTTAATTATTCTTCACTTTTAAAACTCATATTGATATTAATATAGATTAATTGAGCAGAGCACTTCTTTATTGGACATGTTGGATTGAACTCCATAATTCTGAAGGAAGCAAAGCTTATATCCATTGCCTCTTTCACTGGGCCTAAGAAAGAGTGATTAGCAGATCTGTTTTGATTTACATTTAGCTCGTAAAATCTATATTAGTTTCCTGTTGTTGATGTAGGTCCTTGGTTATGGTTACTGTGCAAATAAGGTAAAGAGGATTACAGTCATGCTGTGATCATAGATTTGAGAAACAAGTAAAGCAAGACTTTTCTATTTCAACTCAACCTACTAATGTGTCAGAGTTATTCAGCTGACAAGCCTTTGTTCTCTGAATTACCCTTTGAGGTTGCAAACTTCTGGGGCAACCAAAAAAATGCTGAATCCAGTACTGGTAATTCTCTCCTAAAACTGAGTGAATATGTTGCTTCAACTTGTGCACAGGCCAAAAGATTCAGTTTCTGGTTGTGTCAGGGGAGGCTGATCTCAGTGTTACCAATCTCCTGTAGTAGAACCCAATCTTTGGATATCACATGATTTTAAATCACATGCTAACATCTGCTCACCACTTGCATTGTACACTTGAAGAAAATTTGGATTTGTCCATATAGTACCTTTCCTGAGGAATATGTGACTGGCATAGACCACGATAGCTGTGTTCTGTGCCCAGTCAGTTCAGAATGTTGTCCTTGAGCCCATGACTTTGAAGCTGATCTCCATGCATGCTCCATGTTACAATTTACCTCTTAGCATTATCTGGCTTATGAAGAAGAGAATTTAATGCTTTGCACAGAAGATTGAAAAGCTATTATTCCTTGCTTTTATACTTGAGAGCATAACTATATAAAACAAAACAAAAAGATAAAAGAAGTAGTCAAAAGAACAGACATCACAGACACTAAAGATGCCGCCTGGGGAGTTTGAAGTAAATATGTACCACTTATCAAAAAACACCTGGGGAGAACAAAATGGAGGGGGTTCTCATGAAAAGAAGGCATCTTCCAAATAGCTGAAGTCATGTGCAAATGGATCCATATTTAACCCTGCCATGGTTAAATAAGAAATAAAAGAAAACTGAGAGTGAAGAATTCCAAAAATCATCTGCACAGACTTAAAAATAGCAGTAACCTCTTTTCTGAAAAAGCAGAAACAGAGGTCAAAGATTATGTAAGTTCACTAGCTGATCAATATTTAAAAGAAAACCCCAGCTAAAGCCACAACACTTAATTAGTTTTTGCATCCATATACCTGTAGAGATCAAGGTTTCACTTGAAACACTTCTTTATGAAAGACTAATTGCAGAATTCATCTGTAAGTGAAATGCTGACAGGAGATATTACAAAGGAACAGCAAAAGATTGGGAAAATAATACACCAGAAAGAGGAGATACTCATTTAAGAGTTCTGAAAGATCTCAAGAGTTGATGTATCAAAACTGCTAATTGTTGTGTGTATTCTCTCACTTGAAGCTGACTATCAGAGTTGTTAGTGTGGTACCAGTGTTTTAAGAGATTTCCAGGAAGATGATGAAATTACAGATCAGACAGGCTGACATCTGTACTGTGAAAATGGGTAGAAACTGTTTTGAAGAAGAAAATTAGAGGAAACATGGAGAAATGTGTCATGTTGGGGAAGAGTCAATACAGCTTTTATAAAATGAAGGGCTCATTAATCCCTTGGAGTTCTTTGATGTCAAAAAGCATGCAGACACAGCAGATCAGTCTGGTTAGATTTTCCAAAGCATTTGACCCAAGTTTCCTTTCAAATGCTCATATTAAAATAAAGTTACCATTAAATTTTTAGACTTTTAAAGTAATTAGATCTTTTCTGATAGCTGAAGTGAATGTTGGACTCAACCTGGTGCTCCAGCAGGAAAAGAACTCTTTAAGACAGTTGCTTGTGTTGATTTTTGCATTAAGGGTGTGTTTTTCCAATAAGTGGATTAGAGAGTATAGCTCCTGCAACTTTGATCTAGCTCAAGTAGCTAGGCACTCTGGAAGCTGTATGAATTAATGCTGCCCCCAGATATGCAAAGATCATGGAGGTGTGAGGTATGTAGCTGCTTAGACTTTTAACAACTTTCTCAGTCTTAGTGGTAGATTGTTATAACGTGTGTTAAAACAGTGAATTTCAGAGTTGGCAACACAAATGCAGTATTTAAATTGTGATAACACACAGTGTCTCACTGTTTCCATTATTGCCTCTGGCTTTCTACAGTATTGCTTACTTTCATTATCAGTCTCTGCAGAATAGAACTGTCTTTATTTAAGTAATAAATGGATATAGTTTGGTGGTGAAGAGATCTAAGGGAAAACATACATCATTCATTGCAATTTAATATTGCAAATAGCCCAGGTAATGTTTTTTGCCATGTTTAATAAATTATAGTAATTGTACATCCTGGTTTTTGAGATGAATTGAAATAGTTACTGATTGTGTAGCTGTTAGTCTGTCACAAAAACTGAAAACAAAGCATTCATGGAAAATATAGTGAATAGCTTGGACAGTTTCTTCAAAAAGAGTTGTGTTGCTTATTATCAGTTTTTATTTTCCTGTTTTATAACAGCATGAAGGTTGTAATTATGCTTCCAAAAACAGAGCTGCAGATGATAACCTTAGCTTATGCTGGGCTTTTTCAGTCCACAAAGCAAATGTCTAATTTTGGGTACTCAAGACTCCAATGCCAAATGTTGTAAAGTATGAGCTGTTTTGCATTGATTGAAAAGCTCTGATAATGACAATTTAATGCTTCTGTGAAGTCAAGATTTCTGCATTTCTTGTTGAGAGCATGAACGGTGAAGCTTTTTGTGTCTTCTCACTAATCCCATTATGTCTAATGGCTGACTCACTGTATTCATAAGAGCATAAAATAATATGGCTACTTAGAAGAGTAGTGAGTGCAGCTTTCTGTCCTGTTTTAATGTAGTCCAATGAAATGTTTATGAAAGAGCATAAAAATAGGTCAGATGCATAGCAACTTCTCATATGTATTGCATATTTCCAATAGGAGTTCTCTTTCTCAATAAATTTTAAATGTGTTTTTTTGTCTCTTTGATTCCATCTGTGTGAAGAAAAAAATGTGGCTATTAGAGCTGTTACTGATAGTTCTCATTTCAGAAATAACCTATTAACTACCTATTACTTTTTTCACACAGATGATAGATTTTTGCTTCTTATACAGATAGAGGACATTTTAATTTCATATACATGTTCTTACTTATTGTCCACTTTTCACATGGTTTTAATTCTATCAGCTTTAGTTTTAAAATTATGAAAATAATTTTGCTACAAAAACCAGATTATCAGGAAAGTGAAAAACAGTGACTGTTGGATTTAAAGATTTTATTGTCCTTGGGAGCATAGTTTGGAAAAGAGCTGCTGATTATTATATTTACTCTGTCTTCAACCTAGTCTTTCTCATGTACTTGACTCATGAGGAATCAAGAACTAATAGAAGACTCTTTAATGGAGAACTTCTGGACTGTTTGTTCCTTTGGTAGATTTTCTTAAACTGGGGGAAATGAATTAATTTTGGGATACTGCAGAATTAAGAACAGATTATGTCCTATTTTTTCTAAGGCCTGCAAGAATTAATTTTGGTAAGTGGATTTCATATCTTTTGATCCTGCAAAGTATTATATCATAATCTTGTCTTGCTTCTTTCTGAAGAAAAAAAACATTTTCCATGTATGTGTTTTCTAGACTATAAAACATTTCAAAAAGAGATGAGAGAGAAAGGTAGGCTGGAAAAGTTAAACCATGAGTCTGTTCCTATGTTTTTCCTACTTAAATGGATAAACTGCCACTGTCAGGTACAGCATTACATTTTTATCATAATATGCCAGTGAATTCAGTAAGCATAATGGAAATCTCATCTGCTTTTTTTTTTTTTTTTTTTTTAGAGGGCAGCAGTTGAAAGTCTAAACAGAAACATAATACTTGATTATATCATAACATAAGTTATGCTGGAGAGGAGGTGATCCTTCTCCTCTAGTCAGTGCTGCTGAGGCCACACCTGCAGTGCTGTGTCCTGTCCTGGGTTCCCCAGCGCCAGAGAGGCAAGAATGTGCTGAAGAGTCAAACAGAGGGCCACTAAGGTGATGGAGCATCTCCTGCACAGAAAGGCTGGGAGAGCTGGGACTGTTTAGTCTGGAGAAAAGAAGGCTGAGGGGGATCTCATCAACGTGTATAAATGCCTGAGGAGAGGGTGCAAAGAGGCCAGAGAGAGGCTATTTCCATTGGTACCCAGTGGCAGGAGAAAAGGCATGAAATGAAAAACAGGAGGCTCTGTCAGAACATCAGGTAACACTTTTTGACTGTTAAGGGTGACTGAACATTGGAACAGGTTGCCCAGAGAGATTGTGGAGTCTCCAGCTTTGGAGATACTCAGAAGCCACCTGGACGTGGCCCTGGGCATCCAGCCTGGTAAGTGGCCCTGCATGAGTTAGGGGGTTTGGACCAGATGACCTCCTGAGGTCCCTTCCAACTCCAATAACTCTGTGCTTCTGTGCTAAACTTACTTTATTGTATAGTTGAAGAAATATTTTCTAACTTGGACAATACACTTGCTAAAAATCTTAGTGCTTTGAAGGAAATTTGGTTTGATGTGATGAGTCCTCTTGTATGTAGAGAAGTAGGAGTTAGCAGCTTGATTTTCTTATCTTGGTACTTTGAACTGTATTTGGATAGGCGAAAGATCACCTTTTGTTTGTAGAGCTTTGAACTTTCTGTGCAAAACCACACCTGATTTTTATCTATAATGAGGTTATTATTGATTGTTGTCTTGAGCCAGAAAGCTCAGTTTTGACTGGATGTCAACTTTACTATAATTCTTTTTTACATAGTCATTTAGGTTGGAAGACACCTCTGGAGATCATCTAACCCCAACCACCCCTTGCTCAGAGAGGATCAGACAGAGCAGGTTGCCCAGGACTGTCTAGTTGAATATCACCAAGGGTGGGGACTCCACAGTCAATCTGGGAAATCACTTCCAGTGTTTGACCACCCAAGATTTCCCCTGAGCCTTCCCTGCTCCAGGCTGACCAGTCCCAGCCCTCTCAGACTCTCATATAAAAGATGAGATGTTCCTTAAATCTGTGGCTTTGTGCTGGACAGTAGTCCATATATTTCTTGTACTGAAAAACCCCAAACTGGGATGGATGGTCCAGCTGTGGCCTCACAAGAAAGAGACTGAAAAAACTCAGCATGGGTTTACAAGAGGTAAATCAGGCTTAGCCAATATGTAGCCTTCTACAATGTGGTGACAGTCTTGGCAGAGCAGAGGAAAGCTGTGAATGTTTTCTTCTTGGTAGAAGTCAACTTCTGTTGTTTATGACGGTCCTGTTAGAAGTTGGATGTTTCAGAATTCTTCCAGTGTGTTGTCCACCCTGTTAGAGCAATTCATTTGAGCTGTGAGGTTTGCAGTCTGATTTTCCTTTCTTATTTGCTAGAACACCATTCTTCTCCAGCAGAAAATACAGGCAGGACATATAGTTTAAAACAACTCCTTACGCAGCTGCAGAGCAAGCTGACCATGCAGTTGTCAGTGAAAGGACTAGGAACAGTTCTTCTGCTTGTTCCAGTGCCACAACAGAGATGCCTTCTGGGCATCTCTGAATACTAGACTGCTTGGGTACAATTTATACAGACATCCTATTAGAGCTGGCCGTCTTTTGTTTGAGGTCCTGGTACCTATAATGGTTCTTGAGGGCATAGAGTTTATAAGGAGTCCCTACCAGACTTCCTTTCCTTGCTGCTACTGCTTGGGTCAATGGTAGCAGCTTCTGATCCTCACTGTGTAACACGTCTTTTGAAGTGGTGCAGATGCTATTAGCAGTTTGGGATGCCCTGTGTTTGGTTTCCTATTTTTGTGAAGTGCTGTTTGATATTGGTGCTATTTTGTACCATCCTGGGCTTAATAAAATGTCTGGAAAATGCAAATTACATGTTTATTACTGCTGTTAAGAGCTCCAGTTTGGCTTCTGAATACTAAAGTTACATACATTTATTAGAAATGGTGTAGTTTGTGATTTCAGAAATACATCTAATATGCAGAGGTTTGGATGAAAGTAGAATATGAGTGCCATTTCAATGAAGGTTTGATTTATGCCTAGTCTAAGAGTGGTTTCAGTTTTGCTGTTGTAGTGTAAATCTAGCTGTATTGCCAACACATGTACAGATTTCAAAATTTAAATGTGTGGTGTGCTTTTCTTTTCTAGCTAAAAATAACGTTTGTCCTTGGTGTTGCAGTTGTGTCAGTGAAGGTGTTTTCACTCACTGAGTTCCATCAGCCCGACACAGTTTATAATTGGTTGATTTTTCCATTTTAAGATACAGCTGATGTCTCCTTGTGTGCTACCAAGCAGTTCCACATGCAGAAGATTGGATAAATCCTGGGGTTTTTGAAAGATTTCTTTCCTAAGGCCTATGTTAAATGTGATATTTAAAATATTTACAGTTCAGTTACATATTTTGCACAAGTTTAAGGCATAAACAGAATGTTTTATCTTCTACCAGAAGACCTGTCTATGTGAGCCTAGTAGAAATAGATCTTGTTCAAATTCAGCTGAAATTAAATAAATGGTTTCAAATACATTCATGTGTACGTAAATGTGAGCACTTGCATTGATCTACATGGTGTTAGTTTATAGCACTTAACTCTTTAATAAAACAGCAAATCAGACAATAAACTTTGAAACATAAAAGAACTATCCTAAAGGGTAGTCTAGACATTTATATATGTAATTTTAAATAACCATTTTAATGAGAGAGTTCTGTTTTGCTGAGAAGGAGGATGGATTTTTTCAGTATATGAGTTTTTAATTTGGTTTGTGAGGACAGCATCCTGTAAGTGATGAACTGTTAACAGTGCAGTTCCATCTGTTTGAAGCAATAGCCATGTGATTTCTAACCATATCATTGGCTTTTTAAGGCAGGAACAATATATATAATAATACAGGTCTCCAGTCCTCATTGAGAATTCTGGACTAATCATTTAGTGTTTATTTCTGAACCCCCTTAATATTAATAATCATTTAATTTAAAAAATATATTTCTTAACATTTATCCATTTGTTAGAATAACTAAGTAAAATGCACGATTTAATCAATAGAGTTTATAGACTATAACAAACAGATCAAACTATTAACCTGGCCTTTGTAAAAATGTGATGACTTCAAGGCACATAAAGCATACCATTTCCCATTTTCCACTGACCAACAACAAAAGTAGGATAGTCCAGTCTGTAATGAGTACCTGAGAAATTCTCTGGTCATGCTGAGGTTGGGGTGTGGTGGTGGGGTGGGAATTGAAAGGAGAGCTGAAGCAATTCCAGCACTATATCTTGTAAACTCTATATTTTAAATAAATATTTGGATATTTTGAATCTTTACTTCCAGAAAAAAAGCAACATAGGTTAGAAATGTGAATCAGTATTGTCAAAGGCTTGCTAGAAAATATAGCTTACTAAACTTCATGTAGCATGTGTTCTTTTCTTAAATATGCATGGCTAATTTGCAATACATTTTTAATGATCAGGTGGTAAGTGCTTGTTCCCTATTACATTTGATTCCATTTCTCTTTCCAGATTTGTCACTGATAATATTCTAGAAGTTAGATGTGGTTAGAAAATCCTGCTTATTGATTGGCTTGTTCAATATAGACTAATTTAGTGAAGAGCAGATTCTACCTGCTCTCCTCAATTTCCATGACTAATTTGCCTTGAGATTTCCATGTCTTACTCTGCTGCAGACATAGTGTTTGTCACACTGAAGCTCTTGCTTACTCATCATTTTCTATTTCACTTTTGTATCATTCACACATATACATACCAGTATCATTTGGATTAAGCTAATTTTCTGTTTAAATATAGCCATTTATACATAGTTGTTCCATATGCTATATCTGCCAAAAGTCTTTCAGTCTCTGTGAATGTCTACATGATTGTTTTCATGAGGTTATAACTTTGGCTTGAACACTAGAAAGAATTCATATGTTCAAACACCCCGTAAGAGTAATTTAACAAATAGCTGAATCCATACTAAAAGATGACTGTGTGGTGAAGAGCAATGTAAGAATAAAATTATAATGAACTAATACTTTATTAATCAAGCACAACTAGAAGGTGACACCTACTCATGCACACAGCATACTGCTCCATTATTTTCTTAGGGAAAGTCATTTGAAAATTGGGGTGTTCCATAATAGTGATTGAATGTTAGTTGCAGTCAACCCCTGAATTATTGCTAGCTCAGCCAGTTTTGCTCTGCAGTGCTGTTAATATTAAATACAGCTTTGTACGTATTTTAGAGACCAAAGATAATGAAAGTAACTGTTACTGGTCTTGATAATATAAAAGTGGATATTAGAATAATTTATGTCACATGAAATGCAATGCCATTTTTCTTCAGAAGTTGCAAAGAGGGCATTCCTTTTGATCTGAGGGTATTTAGCAACTTTCCATTCTGGAACTGAAATATGAAATTGGGATGTTATTATAAATTCTTCAGCATTAGCCTGACCATGATGAAAGAACACTAATACAGTGATTAGTTTCTTTTCCTTTCATCTGCAGAACTAGTAAAACTTTATTGTTTTGTCAATATAGAAAGTAAACAAAAAAAGCAGTAATGTAAGCATTTTTATTCATCTTAGAATTCTCTTATTTCTGAAAATCAGTGCAGTGTTTCAGAGTAAGTTTTCTAATCAGCTGAGACTGGTTCTCCACTGCTTCTAAATTATCTGATGTTCATGTAGGGCATATGAAGGAAGCTGAGCAGATAGATATGTTCTGTGTCTAGAATAGGACCTAACTGTGATGAGTTAGAAATTATGTTATTAAACACATGGGGTCAGGAAAACAGAGTAGGGCAGTTGTACTATTTCTTAAAATTCCTTCAAAACAAATACCTTGAACAGGCAACCCAGTTGTTCTCTTTTTTTTTTAATGAACTCCTGTCAAAAGAATGCTCAGGTGAAAGGACTCATATTGATAGGGAGTCCCTCTCTAGTCTTTATTATTGTGTATTAGCATCCTAGAAAAGCCCAAGAGTCATATGTGCTCAACATTTCATTTTTTAGGTGATTTTCAATTCAGAAAAACTTGCTTTACAGTTTCCTTTCAGCTAGTTAGCAAAATAACATCAGCTATTGGAAGTATACAGCTGACATCAGCTGTGTTTTGGTTCTCCCCATTTAAGTTCATTGCAGAAACAAATGTGTTATGTGACATACATATTGAAACAGGTAAATCCTTGCCTGTCAAGCAAATTTACTGTGATCTTATTTCAATTTGTGAATTCTGTTTTAGAGACTGAATAGTAAATAAAACACAGTAAAATGGGGCTTTCTCCTTGACTGATTAGGAATAGTCAGTTTGCAGTGCTCCCTGTGTGGGTGAAATACAGTATTCTCTTATTTAAATTGTCTTCAATTTGTTACACTTAAATAGTAATCAGCATAATTCTATTTATAGGTAGTTTTTGCTTGAGTGAAAATTGATATTTATATTCAAAGAACAATCCAGTTAAAATGTGGTAAGCTAAAGGTTTTCATTTGCAGCTTAGCAACCTAATCAATTTATTTTTACTTCATATATTATAAATTGCATTTATTTAAAGCAGCCCCGACAACTGACATAATATAAATCAGTACTTTAAGTAGAGATTAATTGGGATGTGAGGATTAAATTAAATTATCCAGTATGATGACCTCCATGTACTCTAAAGTTGCTTTTTCACATGCTGTTTGTGTGTAGCATTAAGTAAAAATTCAGGGTTTGCATAATTTTCTTTATTGATTCAAACTGAAATAATAGAAATAGAACTAGAATTATTTTTAAATGCTTTGTCATTTGTTTAAACCAGATTTTTGTGCAGCTGACAGTTACAGAAACCTGTAGATTAGTTTGTCTGTGCAGGTGTTTTTCCTCCTCACTTGCCTGCACACTTGTCATGATCAAAAATCTGAGACTTGCTTGCCTGCTTCTCAAAATTGATTTATGCCTTACTTGAAGCAATATTCAGAAAAACAGCCTCAATGTCATTCAGCTGGAGAAGTCTCCTTCTAATATGTGTGAGGAAGTCATGCCTCTTACAGTAATTTTTCTCTGAGGAAGAGTGTTAAGAGAGGTTTGGGCTTTTTTTTCCCTGTAACATTCCTTTTTCCCTGTAAAATGCTTTTATAAGGAGGAATGTTCCTCCTCATAAAAGCAAATTGTGGTCTCCTAAGGAAAACAAGTTCCACATGAACACCCACATAAGTAACATGTCAAAAATTTAGTCATTGTTTTAGTGGAGAGAAAATTGTCTGCTTGAGTGGAAACCAGAGACGTCAGTGGGAAAGGTGTGAAGCAAAGTTGTTACTTCTCAGTACATACCCTAGGCTGAAAATTCTGCACAGTTCCATCTTAGTAACTGTGCATTCAGCTGGGATTCCCTAAAAGGCTTTTTGTTTAGAAAGATCAGCTAAAGGAATAATTTATTTTTCCTATCCTCCACTACCAGCCTTAAGTGATTTGTTTTCTTCCATAAAGCATTGTCTCATACATATGTGCAGGTCTAGCCACAAAAGGCAAGATGTAGAGGAAAAACTCTGGAAAAGCAATAGAATGATGCCTAGGAAAAAGGAAGCACGGGGTCATGAGTGATCATCATCCTGAATGTTGTAGTGAATGAGGAAGAGGAAAATTGCATCCAGGTTATCTCACCCAAGCTGCCAAAAGTGAATCGCCTGGTTGTATCATTTCCAGTTGCTTTGAGCTATGGAGTAGACATTTTGCTCTGGTATTCACCGATCCCAGCCTAAGATTGTTGTATTTTTTTTATGCCTTTATGCTATGTTTAGGGCACTTCTCTGCCTCGTTATGATCAGGAAAAGGAGTATATTCATTATGTTAACAATAAATATTAGTTTATCGCTTTCAGTTCAACTATAAGCATCATGTACAAATTAAAAAAAATTATGTAAAAATTTAATTTTACCGATATTCTCTATATTTTAATTTATTTTCTCTACAGATGATTCACACCATAAGGACTCTGGTTGAAAATACAGATAGCTTATATGAGAAGATAGTGCAATGTCAGAAAGCAGGTAAGTACAAGCTGCTTTTAAAAATATTATACAGAACTTGCTGCATTTTTTTTTATTTTCCAAAACTTATCATCAATATTCAACTATAGCAAAACTCTCCCCCCCAACCAACCAAAACCCAGCAACCAAACAACAAAAAACCTCATAAAAAAAAAAAAAAGGGGGGGATTACTGTAATTTAGGCACATCCAGTAAGAGTGAAAAGACATTTCAAATCATAGAAAGCAAAAATTCATATAATTATGTCTTGAATTTGGAAGTTGCAAGAATTTTATACATGGACAGTAGCTTGTCAGTATAGTCATTTCCATAAATGAAAACACAAGGTTACAGGAAGCAAAGAGAATGATCTTTCTTCACACTGAATTTTTTTAACCATTTGCTTCTCTTTCTCTATGTGGGAACTTTTTTTCTTTTGTTATGGTAGCCCAGTGTCTTTCAAGAGCCTTGGTGAAGCTTGAATTGTCAGAACATTGCCTTCTGATAATTATGTGTCAGTAGTTCAGATGTTTCGTTCCTGTATTTCTTTAGATCTGTTGGGTGGATGCCCTCTGGTTCTGTGTTGTTCCCACAAGTTCTCTGAAATGTTTCCTGGGTCTGATATATATTTGAAATAGATGTATAAGTACTTCTTGACCCCTTCACAAACTGACCCTTTTTTAGCATGATATTTTGTAACAGTTTTGTCATTTGGCCACAACTGAATTTTGAAGGTTTCCTGATTGTTTTGATAGCATGTCTGACCTTGTTCTTTAAACATGCTTGTTTTCTTTTGAACTTTTAACTGTTTTATAAATAATGTTACAAATTTGCTCAAAGTGATGCATCACATTTTGCATCAGAAACAGGAATGCTGCCAAGACTCAGCCAAAGCATTTACAGGCATGTCTTGCGTGACTCACTTGGAACAAAAGCTTTTTTTATACAAACACATTTTTATCTACATATTTAGCATCCTGTAGCTCCTGTTATCTCCCATGATTTTGTCCCATTATTTGATTTGCTGCTCTGCTCTCCTATAAATTCCAGTCCCTTTGTTTTGTTCCTTTTCCCCAAAAAGTAAAAAATAATGCTCTTACACTCTCAGTCTTCCTTTACAAACTCTCTCCTATTAACAGTGGCTTTCAGATCAGCAGCAAGGAAGGCTTACCCACTCAGAATTTCTAGATCTCCCCTTGATTCACAGCATATACTCCTCAGACACTGTGAACTTTAGTCAAACCACAGGACTGTCAAAATACGTGAAAATTTTAAGTTGCCCTATTTGCTTGAAGTTGTCAAACATAAATACCATGAGTGAAAAATATTACTTCACGTATCTTATTGATAGTTGCAGAGATTTATCTAAAATACTGTGGTGGTTTTGGCTGGGATAGTTATTTTTCTTCCTAGTAGTAGGTATGGGACTGTGTTACGGAGTGCTTTAAAATGGAGCTGATAATGAAGAGATGTTTTTTGTTGCTGCTGAGCAGTGCTTACACAGGATGATGTTTTGCTTTGCTTGTGTGCACGGCTTTTGCTTTACCCATTAAAGTGTCTTTATCTCAACCCACGAGCTTTCTCACTTTTACTCTTCCGATTCTCTCCCCCATCCCATCCAGCAGGAGTAAGCAAACGTGCAGCGCTTCGTTGCTGGCTGGGGTTAAACCACAGCAGTACCAAACACAAAATGTATTGTGCTGTTGTAAGGACATTGCCTGGTAGATGGGTGTGCTTGCTTCTTAAATCATCTCCCAATTACATGGTGAGAGTGTACCTTTATTTTTTAGTGTCACCAGTGTCTTAAGCAGCTTAGGTCCTTGGTTAGAGGTAAGGCAAAAGCTAGTTGCCCAAATTTTTTTACTTTAGAATTGTTGCTCTTTAGAAAAGATCGCTTTCTACTAGCTTATATGGATTCGTGTAAACTTCCATATATCTGACTTTCTTGAGTCTTACCACCTTATTTTACATGGGGGACAGTTGGGTCCAGGAATCCTTTGCTTAAGAATGCTAAAGACTTTTAAAGCCTGTGCTAAATAGTGGAGATTTTGATCTCCTTCAAATGAGAACCCTCCAGCATGGTGACATAAGCCTAAGTATGGATTATGTAATAGTTCCTGCTATTTAGGGCAGCTTTAGCCCTGCAGGGTCAAGACATTTTTTAAGATGAATGAGCTGAACTGAATTACCTTTTAGTATCAATGGGTTTTGAAGATTATTTTATGACTAATTGATCTCATTATCTCAGTAGATGCTACTCTAATTACGAGTAAAAGATTATACTTTTTCCTATGTAGTTTCTAGATAAGGAAAAAGCAAAATCTTGCCTTTGGGCTTTTTTCTTCTGTGGCTCAAAGAGTGAAAAAGCTGCTAAAATATGAAGTACACAAGCTGCCAATAAGCAGTAAATTTTTGTTGTCATAACCAGGCTTATAAGAGAATTTTGTTAAATAGGCAAAGTGGGTTCACTCTATTGAACTGTTTTCTATCTTGAGTTTAATAATAAGACTTTTGACCTCCTATAGAATTCAGACCTAATTTGGAAATAAATGCAGTATTATTTCCTTGGTTGATAGCCTTTTGGATAAGCAAAGATACAATTACTGAGATGGCTATTTTCAGAATTCAGTTTTTTTGCTATTAATATTCTCTGAGTGCATTTAGCTATAAACATCTCTCCTCATTTTGGTTCTTTAAAATTAAACCATATTAAAAACCTCTCTGTTTTCTTCATATCAGCATATTAATTTCAGCTCAACACATTCAGTTCTTAGTTAAATAGTTACTGAAAATATTTTAGATACATGAATAATGAAAAGATATGGGAACATGATACTGCTTTGCTTCCCAGTGAACTTTTCTTCTTTTCAGAATTAAAAAAAAATCCAGATAACTTCAAGATTACTGCAGTGCCATTTATTTTGTTGCTATTAAGCCAGTTAAAGATGCTGCAAGAAAATAGAATCTAGGTGGTAAAGGGAATTTGAAGATAATCTGGTTCATTCCCTGAATGTCTGAGAGTCCTAAAATGCTCCTGTATCTTTGCTAGAGTAAAGAATCTGAATGTTCAGGTCACCTTACCCCATTTATAGCCTCCTTTGTACTCAAATCACATAATTCCTGAACTTCTCTTACTGTCTGAGCTCATCCCTGGTTAAAAATCAGAACCATGACTTAGGAATTCATTTTGTGTTCAGCAGTGGAAGCTCAGAAGAATATTCCAAATACTCATTAAATTATGGGGAGTGATAATTACTAAACACAGCTTGCTGGTGACAAAGAACTACTGAACTTAATCAAATGTAGATATGACTGGAGTATTTTTGAGTACCTGGTGTGGTGGAAGGTGTTCATTCACCTGGCAGGGGGTTTGGATCTAGATGATCTTTAAGGTCCCTTCGAACCTCAAACCATTCTATGATTCTATAATCTTGGGAAATATAAAATCAGTAATGGTAAATTTATGGGTGTTGGGGAAAAGATAGCCTTGACAGTACCTGCAAAGAATGGTCTCTGAGATTTCTGTTTTATTTCAGAAAATGAAGTTATTGTATAGAGTTCTAGCAGTGTCAGTTTAGTGTTAATATGATGCATAAATGTGTATTTCAGCAGTTTGCCCAAACTAAGGATAAATTCATTTTAAAGAATTCAGATTCATAAAAAACATACATATTTCTTTCCATATGGTTTTTTTATAGGCCTTACATTCCATAGGCATCTGTGCAGTCAGAATTCTTTCTCAGATTCTAATTTTCTGGAATCTCAGCTACACTATCCTTTCTCTGCATTTGACCATCCTAGTTTTGCCTTATGCATGTCATTTTCCTGGCTGTTGTTTTGATGATGTCTGTCCCTGGATGGATTTTTACACTTTTTTCCTCATTGTGCGTCAGGACTGAGCTGCTTTCACTTTTCTTGTGTTTGCTCATTTGGTAGCAAGAGTTTCCTGTGCCTGCTGGATTTTCAGTCCTTGTCATGTTGTCCCACCGGCTCTCTGTAAACATCTACCAGGCTACTTCCTTTGCATTTGTTTTTAAAATTATCCCACAAATATAGCTAGATTGACACATGTCCTCCTACTACCTTAACCAGAATAGTTTTCATTGTACTCCCCACTCTTCCTGTATCCATCTGTTCTCTTTCTTCCTCATACTTTGATTCTGAGTTGTTGGAGCAGAGTCTGTCTTATCCCATCCATACAGTGACTGACTTTATTTAATAATGCAAGTAATTAATGACATAGAAGGAGTATATTTTCTAATATGTACTTCAAAGCAGCCCTTCAGCAGTGTCAGTAACAGGATATGGTTTCAAGAAAGGAAGTATCCAGCCATTCTGGATGCCATTAAAGATAAACACAGTACACAGTATCTGTTGGAAAAAGGTTAATCAGAGCTGCATGCAGAAAAATAATAGGATGATGGCCATACAAACACTTCAAATGCTTCTGGTAGTTGAAAATTAAAGGAATAAAATCAATTTTGTTTGAATAGTTGGAACTCTTACTTCCTCACTGTTACTACGTAAGCTTTCCAGCAAAATGACACTTCTACTGAGCTGTTGAGCTTTTTTTTCTTACTATTGGTTCAGGTTATTTGTATTCTAAGTAGGTTTTTGACTCAGGTTCACCAAAATAAAACATGTGAGGAAAAGTAATATTCTGGCAGATTAGCTAATCCACTAACAGAGCAAAAGAAATGTGTATACTTAACTATTGAGGAGCACTTTTGACTTGGTATGTAGGTAGGCAGTTGAGTTTTTATTTAAACTGTGAAAGGCAATGACTATGTTCCAAACATTTCTGCAGTTATCCCTGGCTTGAAAGAGAATTTATGGTTTTTATGGTTTGGGTACTGTGGCGTTCAGCAGAACATGTTAATCCGTGTCTTCTGAAATACTTCCTCTCATCAGCAGGTCTTGACTCTTGATTAGAAGCCATTGCATTTAAACCACTGTTTTGTACCTAGGGAGTGAAGGAATGCCTCTCTATCTGTTATCGTTGGACTTTGCACCTGAGAATATTTAGTTTTTTTAACTGCCATCAGTAGGACATGCTGATCTTCAAGTTATATCTTAGTATTGGATCCATTACTGTATTTTTCATGAGGTTCACTGTCAAAAGAAAGCAATCTATATTTATCACCATCACATAAACTCCAATGTCACCTGCTATGGCTCAAACAGTACTTGGAGACCCCTTTCAGCCAATATGCATGCTTTTGAAATACCTGCTCTTCCTTGTTTTCTCTATGCTCCTATTATTTAATAAGCCAGTTATCAAATTGTTTTAACTCTTTTCTCCACACTTGTCACAACATAATTTTCAGTGTTTATTAGCACAATAGGCTTTTGCTGGCAGTTAAGGAAAAAAAGGGTGTATTCAAGTTATTCCCTTTATTTATGTTTCTAAACTTTCTGTATTCTGTCCATCATTTTTACCTGTTTTTTTTTTTTTTCTCTTTGTCCTGTCTACTCCTTTTTTTTTCTGTATTTTTTCTTCCTATTTGTCCTTACTCCTCAAATAACTCCACTAAGCCTCTCTCTCCAGGTACAGCTCCACAGCAGCTCAGATTATACTGCCATTGCCTGTACTCCCTGGCTCTGTAAACCTGTTCTCCTGTGCCTTGAATATTCTTGAAACCACATTCTACTGGGGAGGAGGGGAAGTGAAGAATTGCACTTAGATCAACTTAAATAGTATTAGTGAGTAGGTGATGAGTCATTTTTCTTTATGCTCACATGTTTGTCACCATAGGTATTCACACCAGTCATACACCAGATTTTTCCTATATTACTTCTCATACATAGCTCCCTGTAATACCTTGGATGGTATTGGGTTTTTTTGTGAATCTGATATATTTTGCAAATGGGTGGATGATTCCTAGGAGACATCTCACATTGGTACAAGGGCAAGTACTTGACCAGCACAGACTTTTGCATTACTCTCTTGAGTTTGCCCCTTCACATGAAGCATTTTTTTCCCCCTTCTGTTAATGTAATGCTAGAAGAGAAAAAAGTTAGATTTCTGTGGAAGTGTAAGAGATTCATTACTATTGCTAGTGAAGCAATGTGGGCTCAGCCAGATCTCAACACTGGGAAAAATTACAGTGGGCCATAAATCAGTATCTTTATTAAGTCTGCATTCTAACATTCAATAAAATCAAAAACATTTCAATAAAATCTCATTGGTCTCTCTTGAGTATCAAGACTGATAAACAAAAGATGGAAACAGCAGTCTGTGGAAAAAAATCCTTTCCTTTGTACCTCTCAAGTGTTTATGCCCTTTATTGGCAGTCTTAATTCTTTCTCATATATGGAGTGGCTGAACTTGACCCCCATTCAGAAATCTCATCTGTCTTCACAGAGGAGTGTATTTGTGGTATAACGTTTTCTGTACATTGGGGGTGGAATACCATGAGTCAGTTTTCCAGAACAACTGTTTTATTATGTGAAGGTCTGTTTCTCTGTGAATTTTGTAGAAGCGTTGTTTTGGAGGAACAGAAAAAGTGTTGGTGTGGGTTTTATGAGTTTTGTCAGTTGATACTGCTTTTGTTGACTTTGGTATGTAGAAGGGTAATTTTACACAGGATCGTTCTTGAAAGTGTTTGGAAGGGTGGAGCTGGTTTCTTAACTCTTGGAAGTAATCAAGTTGTAGCATAGATGTTACACATTTCCTCTTTTCAGCTTCATTTGGTACTGCAGCTACTTTGAATCTATTCTGATGGAGTTTCTTAAAGAATTTAGTGAGCATCTTAAGTCCTCAGTGGCTCCCCAGCATTAAAGAAAGTCTCTTATATGGAGAGCTGAATTACTGTGATTGCACATGAGACTGCATGAGTCTGGACTGGAAGACTAAATACTAATTTAAAGGAAAGGATGGTGCTCAGCAGGCTGTGATGCCATTGTTGTTTGGGATGATGGAATAAGAAAGTTCTCTTAAGTATGCAATTTGTCTTTACTGTTTTTCAAGAATAATAGGGCACTGGGCACCAAAACAGTTTTTAACCACCTAAGTAGAGGCAGTACCTACCTGTCTGTGTCTGAGGAACATTTCCACTTACTACAGAGATAATGCACAGTGCCAAGAAGTCGAAATAATTAAAAAATACTGAACAACTAATTAAGGTACTGTATTCTTTTGTCAAGTAATTATCTGAATATATTGAATGCAAATAATTCATGCCTTGAACATCTTAAATCTGCAGCAAAATATTCTTTGAATGCCAAGAAATTTTGATTCTCTAGTTATGGCGTGACATTTTTTCAGTGTCTTCAGTGGAAACAAGGCCTTTGGAAGTACTTCAGCATCTAATCTTTGTTCCTGCTAAGACTCCATTTTTGCAGTTAGTAATAACTTTTTAAAAATACAGAGGTATGCTAAGCCTTATGAAGGTTCATTTTAAATCTTTGTGTGAAGAGTGTTTTGTAAGCAAAATATATGAGAATTTACAAGCATAGTGACTTCTACTGCTTCTCTAACATGATGGATTTTATTTATTGTTGATATGGTCTGGTAGCCAGACTCTTTTTCCAATCTCATTTTTTGATAAAATTAATTTTAAGAGGAAATTGTTTGTGAGACTGAAATAGCTGACTGTTTAAAGAATATAATCTAAAATAAAAATATTAAGAAATATATTTAATGCTGTAAAAAATCAAAGCTGTGGCTTTCAAAGATGTGGCCAAGAATAGCAGCTGTACAAGCAAATTAAATATTTATATGTGGAAATGAATACTTACAGCCTAAATCCTTTCTTAGACTTTTTCGTTTCCTTTGTTACCATTTAACCTACACAGTAGAGGAAGAAATATTTGAATATATAAGCTGATTTCTTGGATTTTTTTTCTTGTAAAGAACAAATCTGTGTATGCAAATTATTCACAGCATCTTTGTAAGTGGTTGAGTCTACATAATAGTAGACCTGCAAGGTGTGGTAATCTAATTAAAAGCTGTGAGGTATTTTCCTTACAATTAAAAATTCCTAATGTTTATTTAGTTTTATTTTGTATTTATAACTCTTTTATTTCATTTTAAATCAAAGAGCTCTACCAGAAATGAAATAAACTATATTTGGCTTGACTGAATTTAAGTGCTTCATACCTGGAATATTACCAGTGTTTATTTCATATAGACATAGTCAAACTTTGTTTGTTACTCTGTTCATGCTAGGTGTACTCAGTATATGCATTTATTGCCAGAGTTTCATCATTGTGCTATTTCACTGAAAAAGTTCTTTGTTAAGAGAAAAAACATAGCAGGAGGAGCCCACCTGCTGTGTAGTCATGTCTCAGCTAGGTTGTAAATCATCTCTTGGCAAGAAAGCTTTCATCAAAGAAAACAAATGAGCATGTCAGGGAAAGATTTGGAAATACAGCTAAGCAAATGTCGTACTGGCTGCTTTGGTAAAGATTCCTTGAAAAATTAGTATCTTGGTTCTCAGTTAAAGAAAACATGTGAATTTTTTTGCTATAAACTGAGATTGTATGCCAGGGCTTTGTGATAGGAGCTCTTACAAAAGCAAACAAATCTCTGAGTTCTAAATGTTCCTGAACTTGTACTGTACAGGTATGTACTCCAGTTTTCCATGTTTCACTTTCGTTTCACATCTTGATTTTAATAAATGTGTAATTATCATCAGACAGTTCAAACAAAGATACATATATTGTATGTAAAACCAAAATTACATGCAGCTCAGTGACCTAAGGCCACTTTCCTTTTTAATATATGCTTCTTAACTAGTTTAAAAATAGCAGAATCACTTATGCTGCTTTATATAGCACATTTTAATTAACATCTTAAATATGGTACTTTGGAACTATAGTGAGAGCCCAGTAGTGGGAGGAATTGCTACCCAGCCTCCAACAGGTGTTGTTTCTAGTTAGTAATTAGGGATAATGACAAGACTGGCATGGGCAAGCTCCAATGGTAAGTGACCTGGAGTGGATCATAGTGCAGGGGAAATGGGGGTACACAGAACCAGCTAACTAACATTTATCAGAACCCCTAATCTGAACCCAACCCAGGATGCAACAGTGGGAGGAATTGCTAACCAGCTTCCAACAGGTGTTGTTTCTAGTTAGTAATTAGGGGTAATGAATTTCATATGAAGTAGCTTCATTTTAAAAAAAGGAAGAAACTATTTTTTCAAGCTAAATACAGTTGAAGATTGAGTGTCTTTTATTAGTATCAAAAATGTTGCTTTTGGGTATATCACCAAATAATATTTTTTTGATGAAAATACAATGTTGGGATTACAACAATATGCAGGGCATCTTTGTTATAGCATTTCAAGCATCAGTAGAACAATAACACATATTTTCAGCTCATATGAACGTTGTCAGTTCTGAATGGTTTTGTATCTACTGAACATATTTGTGAAAAATTAAACAGTAAGAATCCAGGACATAAAGCAAAGCCGAAGTTCCAGTCTGGAAGCTATTCTTACAGGGGATGACTCAAAATTATCATCCTGTCAAGACAATTATATTGCCTTGCATGTTTTATTTAGGAAAACTTCTTGTTATTAAAGTATGTCATAGCAATAAGACACCTTGCTCTCTGTACTGTCATTTAGTCTTTGTTGAGATTATAAACATAAATGTTCCATCAGAATATGGCAAGCATAAATTAATATAGGTTTGACATCCTATGCATGTAACACTGTAGATCATCCTGCAGCTGGTTGAGGAAACACAGGACTGTAGGTCCTTAAGTCTGCTTCCCAGTACACCTCTTGAAAATTGATCATGTTGAGCTGTATTTTAAAATGAGTATGAGTTTTTGATCTGAGTAATTTTCTCATTTTAAAACTGATCACAGACCCACATCTACAATGGTAATAAACTTTACATAAATTCTGATTTTTCTGGTGGACATCCATCCTAATATTGTCCTTTAGCTGTGATAATCCTTTGAGGTCCAAGGTCTTACCTGATTGGTCTAGAGTATCTAGAGAGCAATTGCTCTTCATTTGGTTTTCTTTTTGCAAGACTAATCAAGCAAATTTTTATTAGTCTCCTCAATGATGCACGGTTCTTACTGCATCAAGTGGCTTTTCTTCGTGCCATTTGAAGTTACTGAAAATGGGAGAACTGTGCGTAAAATTTCAGAGTGGCATCTTGAATGTAAGGTATTCCCGGGGGAATGAAGAAGTGTTAAAGCCATCTAATGCATCCCTGGGCTGTGGGAATGGGTCTGAGAGAGATGGAAAAGCTGGGACAATTCAAACTAACCAGCATTCACAGGGGAACCAGAAGAAGATTCAGCACTGATGGGAAAAATATTACTTGGAAATATGGATGGATTGCTTACGAGAATGCTTTAGAATAAGCAAGTGTACTGCAGAGGTGAAGAATATGCTGTGAAATCTCTGGTTATGATTAGGAAAATTTGTCGGCAGTGTTTTGTGCACTGCACAAACCTGCTGTTGAATCATGCTATTGCTGTTTTGTTACATGTATTACAGTGTATTTACATGCCTTTCGATAGCTGGGGTGAATGTTTCACTGGAAAGCCAATGTGGAAGACTTGAATCAGTTTTCATTTTGCAAATGCTTAAGAAATTGTATGGCTTCTGTCAGCTCAGCCTTACTTATGCAGTGATGACCAGACTTTTTTGTGCAGGTTATGCAAACTAAGTGCCCATAGTACCCCCAAGCAGAAACTCGGAAGGGGACCAAATAATGATGTTTAAAACCTCATCACGCTGTCATAACCAGTAGAGTGAGCACAGACAAACAAGTTAAAGAAAGCTAGAAAGTAGGACTAAGCCAGTCACTTCAATGCCACAAAAGGTGGGATATCCACCCTCGGTGGCATTGAACAGCCACCTCAACAGCGTCCTGGGCCACCTGTTCTCTCTGATCCTGCTTTTGAGCAGTGGTGTTGGTCCAGAGCTGCCTTTCAACCTCAGTGATTCTATGCAAATAAGGATTTTAGTAAAGAGTTTCCAGTCAAAAGAGATTTTTAGATCTGAGCTTTCCAGCTCAAGGCAACAATCAATAATAATTTCATTGTAGATAAATGCATTTATCCAGTGCTCAAAAATTAAAACACAGAAAATACCATCCAAATAGAAGAGCACACATCCTATGTATTCTCTGTGGTCACTCAGAAAGTTGTGAATTATATCTTCCTTAACATCTGCCACAATAAATGGAAAATATGACTAACTTGTGCTTTCTTTGATTGAGGTGGTATATGCAAAAATATAATGGGTGATACATCAGGTTAATAGTATGCCTGTTATCATTCAAGAGCTCTCAGGCAGTTCAAAATTACTAATTGACTAATAAATCTAGAAGTAATTAAGCCTCATAAAAGTGACTTGTTTACTATATCTTAATGAGAGTGAGAGCTGAATTTTTATTTGCAAGAAGACAGAAAATTGTGTATATAAAAAAGTAATTTAAGATTGAGTTTTCTTTGTAAGCATATCCTAAAGGCATGTGGACATGTAATTTATTTTATTAATTTAGCTGTAAATGAGAGTGTCTTCCCTCTTTTTTCATTTTTCTGTTATCTTGTAACAAGTTTAATTTTGGAATTTAACACTTGTGTTATTCCTTTGTCATAGTTAATGCATGAAATAATTCCAAGGCAAAGTGCAAGAAAACCAAGTGACAACATACAAGAAGAATGCCAAGAGAGACACAGTCAACAGTTAAATGTTGTGCTGCATTCATACTCTAAAATTTAATTGTCCATATATTGTGTAGCAAATACAATTCATTCCTTTCAGCAGATGGAAACACTGAGATAAAGAGATGAAATAATTCATTTCAATTAATCAGGCAAGAGCTAGTAATTGAAGCAGAAATAAAAATCAAATCTGCTTGTCCCTGCTTGTATGTTTATGTTTAGTGTAGCATGATGATGAGGAGTTGGCCAGTCTGTGAGAGGTGTTGAGGATGCCCCTATCAGTATCAGTGATCAGTGCTGTTTAAGCAGGAGGCACCTGTTAGCTGAGGGTTTACATGTGTGTGCCCTGCTAGGATGATCTGACTGTTTCATTTTCTGAAGAGGGGTGATGAGATGTTCCTGCCAACTTCCAAGTGCACTTAGCTGTGGTGGAATGGCTTTGGCAGGACAGAAATGTATCATAGTATGAGTGTAGACTGGGAAGAGCATCACCACAGAAGGTTGTCAGTGAACATAAAGGAGCTTTTCTGGCTGGCAGAATACACAGTCACCATTGTGTCCACATCTGTGATATCAGGAACTTCATATACATCAAAATAATCTGAAACCCATAGAGCACCAATTCCATATTTAACATGCAGGCACTCAGCATTATTCTTAATATCTCTCTGAGTGGCTTTAGTTCAAGCTATTATCGATTTCTGGTGTCCACTGACTTAAAAAGCAATAATTGTTAAGATGGAAATGAGGTGCAGAACTTCAAAAGTTTGCCAGTTTATCTCAGAATTGATTGTACAGATCAGAAAATCTGTACTGTTGTGCTGGCTCTAGAAGTGTAATATTGTAAATAGAGATCTGTGTATAATCTTTCCATAATCATATTGGGAGTTTATTATTTTGGTTGATATGAACAGGAAATGGATACTTACAACAATGATAGGTTTATGAACTTTAATTCCTCACCTGTTTAGAAATCTATTTTGGGGAAATACAACATGAATATTATATTTGAGACGCGAGAGGCAGAGCTATAGAGGAGTGATTGAAATAAAAATGATACAGTATGTTAATTCAGGGAAAATATTTGCCATTTATTTTTCTTGTAGCAAAATTTAAAATAGTAAGAAAAGGTAGAAAGAACAATTTTGCCTTTCAAATGAATCTATGAATACTTTTTAAAATGTATGTGTGTATATGTGGGAGTAAGGTAAGGGAGTGTACAATGAAAACATTCAGTCATCTCTCTTTCTTTTAGTGAGACATGAGTGTAGGATAGAGAGATTATGAAGAAGAGATAATGTCCTTAAAAGCCAGTCTTCTCTCACATTGACAGCCAACCCAAGTCTATGTGCTTATTCATGGTAATAAAGTACATGTAAATTTAGAAGTACATACACTCACTGGGCAAATAGAAGATCACAACCAACATAGTTAAGATTATAATTTGTGCTTTAACTATTACATTCATAGGTGTATGTCACAACCACTTGGCAACTTTTGACTTCAAAATACCCTGTACATTATTATAGATGGAGATCCTGGGAGCTATGACTTTCATAATCCATGAAATCCATGTTAGGCAATCTATGTTAGGTTGCTCTGTGTACCCATGGAAGGATATTTGACTTCTCCTATTTGAAGGAAACTCTTTGAAGTTTATTTTTATGTGGCTTGTAACAGCAGCATGGAAAGCAAATTATGTTTTTGCTATCTGTGCAGTGTAAAAACAAACTTTGGTTGGTCTGCACAGTGCTTAGATCAAGCTAATCTGAATTCTACCAATAATTTTTGATTTGGAGTTTGTCAGATACAGGTTTTGTGGACGCAGTAGTTTACATGGTGTGGTAAAATGTCGTTGGCATTCCTTGGCAAGTTCACTTGGCATTCCTCCTTCACAGTTACTCCTTTATTCTGTGGGATAAGGTTAAGTGTTTTATTTTCTGGGCAAACTCCGCCATATAAACTGTAAGCTGGACAACTGTGATGTAAATGCATAAAAGAGGAAGGCACAAAATAAATTTATTGGGCTAGAGTAGTTAATGAAATTGCTGTTTCCATCCTATAGCAACTACTAAAAGGTTTTTACATGTGGTACAACACATTCAGTTGTGCTTAGAGATTATATTTCTATAGGAAATAATTGCTGGGCTCCATCTTTGTATAGCAATGACCTAACAGGTGCTTCAGTGGATTTTGATTTAGAGAGATGTGTATATATTGACATGTTGTATAACATTGCATCTTACTACATCAGATAGATTTGTGCTTGAAGAATAAAATTTCTGAAGCTTTATCACTGTCTTTTTGCCTTATTAGTTTCAATTTGCTATCTCTGTGATCACAAAAATGCACTAAAACAGATACTATATTTGTCCCTCTTTTATTCCCTACAGCAATGGAGTTTCATGAAAACCTGCACAATATAGGAGCAAGAGAAGGCCTAAAAGAAAGAAAACTACAAAAATCAGTAGAAAGTTTTACATGGAACATTACAATTTTAAAGGTAATGTGTCTTCCTTTAGTTTGTTACTGCATTTTTCTGTTCAGAACTGTCATTCTAATATTGTTACTGGTCATTACTCTGTGTCACAGTTCAACTGGATTTATTCACTTCTATAATCAGTTTGGTTTATATAACCTGAAACAACTACAGAAATAACAGTGAAATAACACTACAGAAGAATAACAATGTGACTTGTTATTCTTCTGTAGTGTTATGGAAGCTTATTTCATTTGGTTTGTCTGACATTTTCTTCTTGCAATCTTTTAACATTGCAGGATCCTTGGTAATCTTTAATACCTGGCTGAAACAATGAGTCTTGACTTTTGCAAAGTGGCTCAGACTGGAAGGCAGCTATGCCATTGTTTAAACCCTGTTTTGTGATTTGAATGGGGAATAAGTGTTAAGGTTAATGCAGTTACTGAAAAACAAGAGGGAAGCTGTTACTGCTGCAGTCAGTGATTAATGGTAGACGCAAACTATGTTCATAATCCAGGCTGGAATAAATTGCCTGTATAAGCTGGAGACTCTCTTGACATTTTGTTGAGCAAATTTGCTTACATTCTGACAAAAGAGTAAATGGTGAAGTATAAGAAAAGCTTTCAGCCAGAGACCTTCAGGAAACTAGAACATGGAACAGTTCAGGTTTCTTATTGGTGATCTTTGATCTCAGCAGAGTATATAAAAATTTGTGGAGATAGCAAAACTGCCTCCCTTAATTTATTCCCTCAACTCTAGCTCAAATTATTCAAGTTTGGTGTTTGCATCCACTAATGAGTTCTTCTCTCCCACTCAATCAAATACTTCTTCACTACATTAAACTATAAAGTCTGTTTTAATTATAAAGAAAATTATTTTCTCCCACCTAGTTTTTATTTTTAGCTCTTCTTGAAAATACAGTTCCATACCGCCTCTTCTTACAGTGAACTATGACAGAAAAGCAGTAATGCATATGTATTTCTCCAGCTTTCCATGTTGGTTTGAACTGTTAAGCTTTTCATGAGGTCGCTTGGTGCTCCAATCCCTCTTGTGTTATACTGCATAAATCCAATGCGGGGGAGAGTCAAAAAGTGGTGAAATTTGCTACAGCATGTACAGTTAATACATTCTAAAAATATGCATGCAGGTTCTCCTTATAGGTAAAGGACCAGAATATCACATTTCCTCTGTCAGAACAGAGTTTCCTGAAGGCAGTGTATGGGATGTGTCATGTATCAGTCCTGTGTTTCCGAGAGGATAGAGAAGAGTTAGTTCAGTGGCTTTGGGCGAATGTCAAAGAAGTAAATTCTTATCCCTTTTTTTCTGTCAAAGGTGTCAGATACCAGCTTGGATAGGCAAATCTATTTTAAAGCTTCCTGAAACAGCAGTACCTTTGCTTTGCATCTCTGCTTTACATTCTGAGCATAAGGGTTGGCGGGGGGGGGCGAGGTTTGCAGTTGGTGAGTGACTGAAATGTGAAGTCGTGATTTCTGCGTTCGCCAGGAATTGGAGAAGCCACATGGTAGGTCTGGCTCTGAGGAGCACTGAAGGGCTTGTATACATGTCCTTAGGATTAGCATAATTATGAAGTTATAAGGCCTTCCTTTTGAAGAGGTTATTGAGAAAATCTCTTCAACGTTCATTGGGTGGTATTTTTCTACTCAGAGATTAAGATCCTTTCTTTTAGAAGGTACAATTTGTCCCATAATTAATACTTCAGTTAAAAAAATTGGCGAAATTTTAAGCATCCTGTTGTTGAAACTTTAACAGGAGGCATTACAGAACATCTTTAAAGTTATTTACAGGTACTGCAGTTCAGATAGCATATCTGCTAAGTGCTGTTGCTCATGTACAGAAAGATAAAGGCTGAAATTTATTTGAAGTGACACACACTGAGGTTTTCCACTCCAAACTCTTTAACTGTGGGCTATAACCATACTTTTGTGTCATATAGTTAAACAGAAGTTAAACAGTTTCTAAGACACTACACTTCCTGTCTGGAGAAAAAGATCTGCAATCATAATTTCGATCTCACTCTCTTTCCATTGCCAGTTCTCAAAAAGCTATGAGAGAACAGGGATGAAAAGTGAACATACACATTTGAGTAGAAATTGAGCAGAAGAGCAACAATCTGAACCACTTTAAGGATTTCTTTTATGTGTTGAATTCCCTCCCTTCTTCAAATTAACTTCCTTCTCAAATAGTACAAAAATGAATGTGGAAATGCACAATAAATATGTGGACTCTTAGCTATGATCTAGAAATGATTGTGGGGCTCTGAACAGCCTTACTAAATAATCCTACATGAGTGCCATCCTCAGCTCCTGCACAGAGGATTCATGGCATGCTCACATGGTGTGGCTAATGTATTTTCCAAACTGATCAAGCTGCATTTTACCCTCGAGATACATATTGATTGTTCTCTTTCAGTTGGGACATTTTGACTGCAGTTGATGCAATGGAAAGTTTGATAAAATAGCAAAATTGACAGCTTAATTCGAGGGAAACTTTGTTTAGAACATCTGATATGGTTATGAGGTATCTCTATGTGTTTTGCATGTACATACATTACAGTTACTGCTTTAAAGGATTTAATTTTTCTTAATTTGAAGCCACGTCACCAAATTTATTAGTAGTATAGTATGTTTGAATTTAGCTGAAATACTTCCATCCAATTTGTGTATGTGTATATGCACACATGCCCATTCTTATTCACCCCATATATGTACACAGAGATATTTAACTTCACAACATCACTTGGAGTAAATTTGGTCTGTTACCTGTTTCAGAGATTGTAAAATGCTAGAATATTAATCTCTTTCAATTAAACAGTTATTTGCTAATAATTTGTTTATTGTTACTTCTCAGGCTGATAGAATTCATATTTTCTAAACATAGATAATCACATTTTCTGCCAAAATACGCTGTTGTAGAAGGAAAATCACTCTTAAGTGCTGTTGCAGGAGATGCCTACAACCTATTGTAAAAATTTATGGACTTATCTGGCATTGAAAAACTTTGAGAAAAACCCTGTATAAGGCTCAGAATTTGAGATGCCCATAGGAAGAAGATAACAGCAACTGTAAATTAGTCTTGGCAATGAAGAGCTGTTCTAAACACAAAGGGAGAGGTCAATGGAAATATTTGGAATGAAGGTGGGACTCCTAACTTCAGCATTTGTTAGATGTTTCTTGTTGACTGTGAGCTTTTTGGCCTGTCACATTATATGATGTGCATTACTTTCTCTTGCAAGGCATGCAGTCCATGGCATCTGTTATCCCTGTAATAGCATTAGTTCTGCACCTACAGTATTTTAAAAAATGTATTTATAAATTGAACATTTCAAGCACTTACAGGACTGCAGCTTCTTACTTTTTTTAATCTGAACTTTTTCAGTCAAATCTCCAAGTGAATTCCAGCAGCCATGGAGCATTCATAAAGCCTCTGAGAGTTGCTGGCTGGTCCTGTAGGTCCTCAGAAGACATCCCAGTTCAGTTTAAATATCTGAAGCTACTAGTCTCTTGATGTTGCTGGACCGATGGGATTTTGTCTCCTTATTAACCCCTTCTTTATAAGTTAGGAAGCTAAGGCCTTTTGTCCTGATTCCAAAATGCACTCAGAGCACGTCAGCTGGGCATGGAACTTTGTAGCATGTCTGGGGTTGGAAAGAACCTTAAAGGTCATCAGTTTCAATGCCGCTGCCATTGGCAGGGACACCTCCCACTCGACCAGGTTGCTCAAAGCAATGTTCTGTTGCACTCTGACGAGCACTTTGAGAAAGGAATAGTGGCTTCTTAAATTTCCTGATAGGAGCTTTGGGTTACAGATCCTGAGGTAAAGACCAATCATTAATTACAGAGTTTCTTGGGATTTTTGGGGGGAATGCTCATGCAGTTATTGTAAATGTCACCTGTGCAATTTTACTTTCAGTGTGAACTTTCAGCTTCACACACCTAGTGAAGAAACAGTTAATCAAAAATCATAAGTGAATACATAACATCTTATGAAGGTAGCTGTGCTGAGACATTCTAGTCAGTCTATCTGACTGACTCTGAAATGGTACCTCATTTTGGATGTTCAAGAATTGATAGGAGCCATTTTAGATTTGTTTTCAGTTACTGTTATGGAGCTATGATATAAAAACACTGCCTCTTAGCCCAAAGTTTCAAAACAAACAGAATTTTTCTAGCACTGATTTAAGAAAAAATAAACCAGACCAGATGACATGGACAAATTGGGCCAGAGAGATTTAAAGGGTGCTGAGTTAGGCTTCCAGATTAATCCATATTCTTTATTGCTGCTGTTTACTAAAAGCTTTTGAATGAATATCAGTTTTGTTCTTTGACTTCTTTAAGGTCTTTTTCCATGTCTGCCTAGAAAACAACTTTTTCTGTAGTCTGTAAACAGGAAATATTCAAGTTACATAGTGCTCAGTTCTGTAAGTGGATTTTAACCATGGTGAAGGAAAGGGAGCTGTGGTTGCCATGTGCTGCGGTGAGGTGAGAGCGCTCTCCCAGTGCTCTGCAAGGCCTAGATCCATCCTGCTCCCAGTTAGGAATTACCACAAGCTGCCTGTTAACCACAGTGCTGGAGGTCAATTCAAGTTTTTTGGTGTGTTTGCCAGACAACACTAAGGACTAAATTAATTTACATTTTGACTTAATCTGAGATGAAAGCCTGGTGAAGACAGCCCTTCCACACAGCAAGAAACACACTGGTTTGCTTCTACAACTGCTTCAGATCCCAGCATTGAATTCTCTGTGCAAACCACCTGTGTTTCTTGGAATGTGTATTTTTTGGGACTCCCTTAAGATAAATCTGCTTGCCTAAAATTTGAGCTCTTTGAAGGTCTCTTGTATTGACTTTACAATATGCATTTTATCAAAGCAAGTTGCTACAGTCATTTGGGTCTGCTGAGAAGTTGAAAGACCCCTGAGTAGTCCACAGATCTGAGAGATTCCCATGTTCCACCTTGCAGTCAGCTGACTTTCCTATTAAGTCAACAGCATCTACTGTGAAAATTAGGATGCATAAAATAAAAAGAATTCAAACTGAATCTTGGGAGCCCTTGGAAAAGAGATACTTGATACCTAACTAGAAAGAAAGTCTTTGTGATTGTTTAATTGAGTGTGTGATGGCAGTTTTTTTCCAGATCTGGATGACTTTTTAAATTTTCTGCCTTTCGGATGCATTGTATTACTTTTCAATGGTGTTCACTGTGACTGCAGCATGAATCTTTGAGATGCTCTTTAACCTCATCCATGCTGTTTCATTTCCCCAACATATGTCTTCATGATGGTATATCAACAGAACTGGGCACTTCATGTGAATTGTGCAGAGCTCTCTCACTTGAGCTCATGGCATTTTTGGTAGTAGTGGTTGGCTCGTGTTTTATCTTGAGATCAAGATATATCAGCAGATAATGGCAACACAGGTGGTTTTACAAACATTTTTCTGAGTTCAACAGCATTCTGAAATAAATTCTGAGCATTGGAGAAGAGAGTAATGAGCACTGATACATTTTTCTATTTCATCCTGGTCTAAACGTGATACCACTTGGTCAACAGTGTTTAGTCTGAACACTTTGTCTGCAATAAACCAGGCTTTATCCTAGATCCTCTTTGGTCTTTGAAGTTCATCTTCCCTGATTGTTCCCTGCTGAAAACCAGCCATTCCTGCTAACCCCCGATTCCTTCTTCCCCACTTTCCTACATCCACTATTCCGTTCCCACTTGGTGCCTAATATTTTCTTCTTCCTCCTTGCCACCTCTAGAGATCCTTCCCAATGAGTGTTAATTTTCATTTTCTCATCACCTCACCAAATTTATTGCATTCAGCAGCCTTCTTCCTGCTCATTGTTTTTGTTTTTCATTCTCACCAGCTTTTATTCTCATTACCAATCTCTCACTTTTTTTGAGTTGTTAGTCCTTCTACTTGCATATAATTTTCAGGCTATTTTCAATGTGGTGAATTTTGTCATCTATTTTCTTTCTGTATTCCAATCCCAAATGTTGCTTCAATCTTTCCCTTTCTCTACTCACCTGTCAGATCCAAATTTAATGTTGTCACATTGTGTGTTTCACAATCTCCTCTTGCAGTAAGATCTAGCATCTGCCTTGTATAATGCAGTCCAGCTTCCCTTTCAGCAGCCCTAGGCCTCTTGCCAGGTCAGTCCCAGAGATTGCACCCTCCTTTTCCCCATCCACCTCTTCTCCAGAGTCTGTCTCAGGCTCTTCTTTCCTCCCCTCTAGTCTGGCTTTTGCACTGCTGGCATTGGCAACCCAATGTTGGTGGCTTGGAGAAGCCATGCAGGAAAAAAAACCCAACTTTTTTCCTAAGGCACATTCATTATTCTGTGGAAATGGAATACTGTCTTGCCACATTGCTGGAGCTGTCAAGAGATGAAGGATGATCAAGAGTGGAATCCTCAGTGATTGTACTAACCACATTCAGAATCTGATTTTTGTTTATTAAAAGCTCATAACTTGGATCTACTGCCATGTAGTCAATTACAAGTCCCTACCCAAAGTGAAAGTAGGGAAGTATAGAAGATTGTTAACAAACTTCTGATGGCAATTCCCCATCTTTATTCTCAGAACTGAATGAACCATATGGATGAGGTTAAAGAATAATATTAAACTGAAATAATAATACAATATGCCAAATTTGCCAATGGCAAGAATCCTACGTAGAAAGTATCAGCTTCAGTAGTTAAAGTTTGGCAAGCATATAAGTAACTGAAAGCAGGGTATTTTTTTAACTGAGGAGTTTTGGGCAACCTTATTAATAGACTGTTTGCTAGCAGCTCTGCCTGTAATAAACAACTTGATTAAAATTCCAGAACTATAGTCTACTAATCCATGTAAACCAGAACTTGGGCTAGAAACAGATGCACTCCAAATATGACTCATTTAGTGTGCTGGAGTGTTTTAAATTAGCTTTTAGTTGTTTGTTAGTTTGAAAAAAAGTAAGTGAAGTTTTAAAAAAGTAGCCCTGGTTTTATTTAGAAGAAAATATTACTGAAGCTTGTGCTATGATTGATGACATTCTAGATTTTTTCCTCTCTGGTGATCAAAAAAAAAAGACTTTGGCTTTTACGATCTTGGGTGAGGGGAGGGGGGACATTATTTCTTTGAAGAAAGTAAAATTTGTTTTCAATTTGTGTGTCTCAAGTACATAATTCTGCTCATTTCATTGGATAGTATTTATGTTCTGAGTTGCTAAATATGCATCAGAAGTACTACACCATGTTTTTGTACTACACACATGTTTTTGTCTGTCTGCTATTCTATCTCTACTCCTATATTTTTAAATTCAAGAGGTAAAGGTGCATTTCAACCTTTTTTGGCAGAGGAGAGGCAACGTATTATCTTTGGGAGAGATACTAGCATGTCTTCAAGAGAAATATCTGTCAGGAGACAGAATTTACCTAGGATGGACAGGAGAAGGTGCAGTCAGTGTTCATACCTTATTGGACACTGGTACTGGCAGTCCCAAGGAACTACAGTACCTGGACTTTTTTTGTGTGTGTATGTGTATTTCCCTCCTTCAGGTATGCATTTCTCTCCTTCAGGTATTTTCCTGTGAGCTGTGGAGCAGTTCTCTCTCAGGAGCATGGGCACAGCACAATCACTTTGGCCCTTGCAGACTTGCTGCTTTTGTTTTTGAACTTCTCTGTGTCCACCAGTAAGACAGACATGCTCACCATGTGCTATAGGCTCGCTCATTTGCTGCAAGTGGGCAGGGTAGGCAGATACCAGCTGCAGGGAAGCCTGTCCACAGTCTCCCAGTGAGAGCTGTTGCTATTAGAGGGCTTTAATCAATATGAAGAGATGGAGGACTGTAGAACAAGAGCCAAATGACCTAAGCCTGGGACAATTTCTCTTACAGCTTTGCTTATAACTTAATTGCTATGAAGAGGAAGATTGATGTGGCTCTTAAGGACGTGGTTTAGTGGTGGACTTGGCAGTGTTAGGTTAATGGTTGGACCTGATGGTCTTAAAGGGCTTTTTCAGCCGAAATGATTCTATAATTCTGAAGAGGGATAGCGATAGTGCTGAACTGCAGACAGCCTTGTGAAGTCTTTGTCATCACTGTCCTTTTTATGTGTTGCTCACCAGTCTGTGTTTTCATATTTCATGCATTGACAAGCATTGGTCCTTTACCATCCTCCTATTGAGTGAATCACATCGCTAAGGAAAAAAAAATCCCTAGGAACCAAAAAAAACAGGAAAGTTTTAAATGGCTCCCTGAGGTATTAAAATCAATCGTCACAGTTTTCGTTATGCAGAAACATTTATAGTCCACATGGATTAAAAATACAGCACAGATTACTTTCTTGAAAACTGTTGGACAGAAATTACCCCTACCCCTTTGCTGATGCCACTGATTGGCTTCAGAGAAAACAAAGAGCTTGATTCTTTCTAACACTAAATTATCAGTATTTGAGTTTTGTTTTGGTTTTTGAGGAGTGTTTTGTTTGTTTCATTGGTTGGTTTGGTTTTTGGTCTTTCTTTTGGATTTTTTGATTTTTTTTTTTTAGCAGGACAACTATACTTTTAACAAGCAGAAGGGTAAAAGAGAAGAGAATGCTGTTATCAAATGTGTATTCTAACTGCATTTTTTTTCCTTACAGGGACAAGCTGATCTTCTCAAATATGCTAAAAATGAAGCACTGGAGAATCTAAAGCAAATCCATTATGCCACTCTTTCGTGTGGGCTTAATAAGCCAGGCACTGAAAATGCAGAAATCTCAAAGCCTCGTCGAAGTCTGGAGGTCATACCTGAAAAAGCAGGTGATGAAAATGGAGAATGAGAGAAGGCTCTTCTCGTAATTTTGGAGTTTATAACTCTGTGACCAATTGTAGCTGCATAGGACATTTGCTTTGCACTTACTGTTGGAAAATATTCAGAATTTTTAAAGCACAACTGGAGAAGCTAATTACAATCTATTGAAACTGTGAATGTATGTAGCAACTCTGCTTGTGAAGGCAATGATTTTGTGTAACATGGAAATTACATTATTGGCCTAAATATAACATATATATGTAAAAGATACTGTAATTCAGTAATTGCGTGCTGAAAAGTTCATTGTAGTGCCATCAGGAAATGAACATTTTTTTAAATGAGATGCAACTAGCAGGAAATCAGTTGACAGAATTTGGCAAGATGCCTTGATTTTCAAACCAATTGGATGCAAAGGTTGTTTCTTTCTTTGCACAGTTTGTTAATTGTGCTAGTGAGATATATCATTCTTTTGAAAATCAGGTCTAAAAAAGTGGAATCCACATGTTTCACACTATATGTAATTCAGCCGCTTGGATATTTGGGTTTGAAGTGGTATTGATTTTATTGTTGAGCCATAAATTAAAATGAGAATGTAATTAGACAGTGATCACTGACTTCAGTGCACTATAGGAGAGCCATTATGTAAAAGGAAAATGTGCAATCAATCTGATAGCCTATGTCAGAAGAAGATACATACCTATTTTGCCTAAGATCTTCTGCAAATGTGTGTAGATAATGTGACCAAACCGCAAGCAAAATGATGTAAATAGTTTTTCATTTTGTGAAGTGAAGTGCTCATGTTAAAAAGAGTTTTATGAGATTGCTCCCAAACAAGTAAAGCTTTTAACTGAATTTTAACTTTTTTATTTTTTGAGTATTTTCTTCCTTACAGAATAGGTGATATCTCAATAAGCAGGTTTGTCAAAAAATAAATCAATTGCTGTTCTGATCTTTTTTGGTTTTCTGACAACATTAGGTAAAGGTATTGTAGCTGATATGCTCATTGTAAAATGACTATACCAACCTAGAGTGTTCTCTTACTGTTTCTGATTTAACAATAAAATGGACTATATAATTACAGAAGCTAATAAATTTGAAGAAAAACAAGTGAAATCTCCGGAGATCAAAATGTGCTTTTTTGTTCTGTTGCGGGGAAAAAGAGAAGATGGTGATGGTTGTTTAAAAGCATTCTTTTAAATAGAAGTCTTCAAGACATGCATTCTACATGGATTTTTGTTTTAACCAGTTCAAAATGCTCTTTCTGCACTGTGAGTGTAATGAAATCTACGTACGTATAGCATCCCGTAAAAGTCAATAGAGCTCTGAACAAGAACGCCGTTACACTTGCACTTCATTGAATTATTAGGGACTTAATTTATTTTCTAGTCATTATAAAATTAAAGTGGGGATGGGGCGGGATGAAAACAGTTTGCATAGTAAATGTCACATCTTGAGCCTGCACTTTTAAATGTCAAACTGTATGGGTTAGGAGCAGTTTTAGAAGGTGCTAAGCTCTTTTAGTGTCTAGTTACAGACTGTGTGCCCTAATGTTAGGATCTTGCTAGTAGTGAGTTCTATTCTGTGTGGTACAAAATGAAGCATTTAACCTGTGGTAAACACCTGTGAGTGTTGCTTTTTAGGCAGTCCTTTTCTGTGTTGGCAGCTGTAAGTCTTCTGATGGAACCTGAAGTTGATGGGAAGCAACTTGAAATTCACATTGCTAACTGTATTCTAAGCCACTGTGAAATTAGTCTTCCAGGACCAAATCTATCACATCTAAATCTGATTTAGAGTGAGATTTAAATTTATCTATAGCAAAACAACTGCGTTGGATCAAGATCCATCTGCGCCATAAATATGCAAGGTCAGTTTCAATTTATCAGAAATTCCAAAACCTAGGCTGCTGGAATTTTATTTCTGACCTTTAGTCCTAACTGAAAGATGTAGGCTGTGGGAAAATGTCATCACTGTTCACATTATGCTTCAGAGAGACCTAAAAACCAGTAAGGCCCCTTTTGCAGTCCTGCCCCAGCACTGTTTTCATGGCATTTACAGAATGACATAATTTATATCACAAATGAAGCATTTCTGTAGAGTCTCTTCCTCCAATCAGGTTATCAAAACTGGTGTGTTGGGCATTCTTAGCATTTACGTATTTCTGTTTAGCACATTACAACCTGAACAGAGGTGAGGGAACATTGAAAGGGTTCAACACAGTTTGATGGTTTTTCCTTTGTTTTTAGGCAAAAAGTGGTAAGTGAAAATTGATTATCACATAGACAAGGCCTGAGAGGTTTTGCATGTTCCACTCTTAGAATATATGTAATTGTTGATTACAAAACTGATCCTGTCCTATGTTGTTAAAAAGGAAGATAATGTTTTTTTGAGTAATATAGATTTATAATATATCTTTTTAAAAAGTTAAAATACATGCATTTAGCTAACTGACCCTTTAAATATGTTAGCATCTGATTTTAGTGCTGATTCCTTAAAATAGAAGTCACTTTTGTTCATTATTCATGCTCGATCCAAAACTGTATGTACCATAAAGTCTTAAAATGAGCTGAGTCATCATCTTTCACTCTGAAAGATGATGTGTAGCTAAAACTGCTTCAGGAAGTTTACATGTTGCATGTTAAAAGAGTTGAGGATAACCACTTGCAAGCAAAGTATCTGGCTTTATTGTTAGCCCAATGATAATGATTTCACCACTAAATGTCTGGTTTTTTCAGTTGTATTTTCTTAAAGCATTCTGTGCATCCATATTATTAGTCCATTTTTTTTACAATGTTTATTTTAGGTTATATAGAAAGATGCAACCAAGCCCCAGCAAAGTATTCAAAATAAAATTAAAAACAGGTTGACTTTGCACTTTTTGGGGGCCTTTATTTTCTTAAAACTGCTGTAATGCAGTTGAACTGTTTACGTAGTCTTTAGCTGTGGAAGATTGATCCAAAATATGAGTGACTGTTTATTTGACTGCCTTTTTAGCTTTTGTTTGGCTTCAATAATCATTGAGTGACTACAGGTATATGTCAATATATTGCTCAATTTAAAATTAAAGGGCAATTGGGAAAGGAAAAGTTCACATACAGGTTAACCATATAGACACTAACAGTTAGTTCTTTTTTTGAACACAAGAAAAAGTTTACACAGTGCCTGTTTGAAAAAGGAGCACCTCCAAACCTCATCTGCATTCTTCCTCCCTTGCTCATTGGTTTTGCTTGGTGTGGTACATAGCAGCCATTGGATATTTAACCACAGAGCCAGAACCATGCCTTCCATCCTCTGTACACACCAGCCAGCTATAGCAGACAACTCTGTTCTCCAGGAATTCCCCCAGCAGCACTTACCAAGGGGCACTCCTGAGCCTAGTGATGCCACCAAAACTGCGACAGCCTTCAAAGCAGAGCTGAGGGCAAGGCTGTACTGTTGAAGCTGTGGCCTTTCTGATGCCAATGGTAGTCTCTACTCAAGTCAGTATGACTGGAATTTAAGTGCAGTTTTGCAAAATTCCCCCTTTTTCTCTGCTCCTTTCTTTTTACACCTTCATGTTGTTCTGTTGCTGAACAAAGAATGCTAGAATGGTGGCTTGCACAATTTCACAAGCTGGCCCATGCAGCTTGTGAAGATATTGTATGAGTCAACCATTTTTTCAGCTACATTGTACAGCACAAGAATAATTTTATAAGACTCCATGGCCAGTTAATGTATTCACTTTTTCCTGTTTTGAAGTTGAAACAGCAGAGAGAGATGATTCAGAGTTGCCAGCATGAAAAATGGAAATGAGTTCCCAAAATTTTAACACTGGTCTGCTAATCAAATAAACTAATCTGAAAGGACCCAATCCTTTGCTCCTTCAGTGCTTGAGTATCCCTTCAATTTATATGATTTCCTGATACAGTTTCTCTGGCATGGATTTTAAAAGCAATGGTGATTTCTTCTTGCTATGAGCTGCACAGATCAGGGAAGCTCCTGAGCATGGTGTAATAATCTTTGAATAAGCTTTAACCTACCTAGGTTTGCATTTGTGTTAATTGAAGGTTAAAAACTAATACCAAGAGTGATATTTGCAAGAAGGGTAATCATACAGCCATAATCATGCAACAGTGTATCCTTGCAAAGGCATGTTCTTCACTGTGGAATCATTTTATGCTTATATAGCTAAGAGTTGGAGTGCTGCTGCTGAAGGATGATGAGACCATGGGGTTTTGATACCATGAGCAGAATTCTGAAACTGGTGATGTCCCCAGCTAGCTTCTTTTGACTGTAATGGGTGTAGGACTTTGCCACATTTTTTTTCTCTATTCACACCTACTCATTCTGACCAATTAAACTTTCTAAATGGAGTTTCTAACAACTTGGTTTAAAGATTAATAGATCTGCATGTTTCCTATAAGGACCTTCAGTCTTTTGAGCTCCTGTAAATGCTTCAATGAAACCCTCCACCGTTCTCAACACTCCCTGATTCCTGTTGCTCTCAGTATTATGAAAGCAGCTGTGGGACAGATCAGTTTGATAGTTTTCAAAACTAATCTGTGTGATGTTCTTTAGTCATTACGACTTGTTTGTTCTCAATAAGAAAAAGGCAGTGAACTGCCTAAGTAAAACTCCTGTGGTTTTCTTGTTATTTCTGTTTTAGGACCCTATTAAACTTCCCTTTCTGACTCATCACCTCTTCTTTGGGTGGCTGAGGAAACACAGGGTAGCAAAAAGGAACACAACAGAAAGATTAGAAATTGGACTTAGTATACAAGAGAACAAGTCTTCACAGGCTTGGGGGAACAACCATTGTAGTCAACCAAGCTGAACAGCACTTAAGAATTGAAAGACAGCATTGAGGAAGAGAAAGACAAGCAGAATTGGATGTTAAAAAAAAAAAAATATATATAGTCCAGAAGTGTGAGTAGCCAGAGGATGGCATGGTCCCAGTGCCATCCTGACGGATCCCTAATGTTTCCCATTGGTTACTGGTACTTTGAGACAAAAGATAGTGTTTGTTCCTTTTACAATATTATCTAGTGTGGTAAAGAGAGCAGTGATGCTGGGAGAGTGGTCAGGTACAAACACCAAACTGTTAATTTCTCTTTTTTGGCCTAGATGCATGCACTGCTTTGAGGTTCATACTTTTGCCACTTGAGCTCATGGGACTTCTCACTGAGTGCCACTTTGGCACAGCAGAGTTGAGAGGAAGGAGGATGTGTGTGTCTGTGATCAGGAGGAGAGTGTTCAAGAGGTGGTGTGGGAGGGTGGTATGAAAGGAGGCAGCTTGAGCTGGAGTGGGAGTAGCACAACCAAACAGTGATTCAGCTGTCATGAACCCCTCCTGTTTGTCAAGAGCAATCCGGCCTCGTTAAGCTATCTGCAGTCTGTGGAAGAGCTTTCTGAGTAAGCTTGGGTATTTAATTAGTTACCTCTCTTCCATGGAGATAAATGTGGAGGAGCAGAGGCTCTTCTTGGCTGGCTGCAGTGTTGGCTTGTGTGTTGGGGACTGTCTGGGAGGGGGAAGCAGCACGGCCAGGAAACAGTGCGGGAACTCAAAACCCTGCGCTTTGTTCTCCAGCCCTCAGCTTCCTCCATTGATAAATTGGAGGAAATGACATCTACCACTTTTTAAAGTAGCAGGAGGGACATACTGTGTAATGGCAGAAAAAAACCAACCCCCTCAGGAGGAGGCTGGGAGCGAAATAAACTGACATAGAAATAAGTGCTTTGCGGGAAGGCAGCACTCTGTGTTTGAGTGCCATGTACATCAGGTTTCACTAGATCCTCTTTACAGAGTGCACTAATGCCTACGTAGCTGTTCCGTGGCATGTACTTAGCAGGCACTCTTAAACATGCTGCTGATTGGTGAACAGGGTTTTGAAATACAAATCCTATCAGTTGATTACAAACTAAGCGTGTCTGTGTGGGGTCCCAGGTCCTGGAGAGTTCCAATATTTTTCCTATCTAGTAAGAGAGTAAAAAAGAATTTGTTATACTCTTATAATACAGACTTTAGGCTGTGACTCACGACATGAGCACTTCTTTTGTTCTCAGATGTGCTATTCTCTGGATAAAAAAAACAAAACCTCCCAAAAATCTTAGAAAAAGCCTTAGGATTCAGCTGTCTCTGTTATGAATTCCAGAACTGCTGTGATTTAGGTATGTCCTTAGCCAAATAATGATAAAATTTTTCAACTATTAATATTTAACAAAATACTCAAATATTTTTTATATTACTGATGCTGTCACTTGTGCCAGGTTTACTGAAAAAAAAGCCATTTTGTTGGATGGAGAAATAAAGATCTTATTTTAGACCTGGAATCTGTAATTGTGGAGGTGAGTAGTGAATTTCCCAGGAGAGTGATGGCTGCTGCTGCTGCAGTTCAGAGCCCCATGGCTCTGTCAGGGAGCAGTCAGCAAGCAGGACTGGAAACAGCATTTTACAAACATCATTCTCCAGAGTACAATATTTTGTTCTTAAATTTACTGGCATACAGTTGTACAGAAGCATGCACCTCCACCTCACCGTTTTTGGTTTGGTTTTTTTTTTTTTGTTTTGTTGGGGTTTTTTTGGTGTTTTTGTTTGTTTGTTTGTTTGTTTGTTTTTGGTTTTTTTTGGTTTTTTTTTTTTTTGGTTTTTTTTTTTTTTGTTTTTTTTTTGGTTTTTTTTTGGTTTTTTGTTTTTTGTTTTTTGTTTTTTAGCCTGGATTCATAACCAGTATTCAAATTTTATTTGCTTGGAGAATTTTTGATTTATTTGCTATCTGAACATTTTTACACCACTATTTCCAACATGATTTTAACAGCTAATAGCTGACAAATAGTAAGAGCCAGAGTGCATGAAGAGCAATGGTGATGTAAATGCTGTGACAACACCTAGTTCTGGACTGAAAATCTGGTCACTATAATGTGAGCACAGCCTAATGCTCAGGGAGGCTGCACTGGAGATAGTATTAACTGAGGAGACCTGTTAGCCCATGAAGGTGAGGTGGCAGCTGTTACGAGATTAAGGTGAGAAGTGGGTATGAGAGATATGTTCAGTCCTGTAAAAAGAATCAGCTACTAAATTCAGCTCTTTCCACTACTCCATGTCACAGCCAAAACTTCTCAGACACGACAGTTCAAGATAAAAACTCAATTTTGTATTGGAGATAATTCTCTGTAAGTGATGATCTGTCACATGTGATGGAGCACTCTGACAGCATCTTCCCAGAAGAATTCTAGCAAAAGAAAAATGGCATTTTCTACCTACATAAAAGATCTGCTACAGCTCAAAACCCAGAGGAAAACTACAAGAACAATGATTAAATATGAACAGAGTGTTTCAAGCTAATCAGTGATGTACTTTGCCTACCATAGCTACATTACCAAAAGTAGAATGAGCCAAGAGTAGGATCCTGAAAAGACAACTTGTACCTACAATGGTGGAGATGCACATGATGGGTGGGAGCACTATATGCTCTAAAATCCATCACCTCCACAGTTTTCATAATCCACACAGAAAAAGCCAACCTCAACCCAATTTCCAGCAGTGCTATATTTGCCATGTACTTACTTCCTTGTACAGACACAAACTAGAAAATAGTTAATAAATAACACTATAATAAGAAAGCTGGAATTGCAGCTTTTTTAAATTGCCTAAGTGTATAACATGCAAATGACGTTGGTGCAATTCTCCCAAGTGCTGAATCTCTGAAAATTAGACCCTCGCATTTGAGATTCTGTTCACAAACGATTCATTAGGGAGCCAGATTAAAATTATTTTATGATCCATGCTGCAAGTAATAGTATCTGTAATGCTGTAAGAATTGCTGTATTTGATACTCAGTATTGCTGTTTCATAGGTTCTGTGAGCTGTTTCAGGTACAGATAAAGTAAGTAAATGGTGAAACACATTAGTGAAATCAAAGGCTGCAAAATACTGAAATCCATAAAGGATTTCTCCATAGTGGCTAGTAGTCACAAGCCACAGGATTTCATAGAGGCTTAGCAAGCTCAACAAGGATACCACACAACTTGTACAGAATAACAGAGTTATAGTGTGTTGCACTAAATAAAGAATGTCATGCACTAGGGTCTTAAATAATCTCTATTTTGTCATATTTGAGAGGACTTCGGGCTATCTACTGAAAACTGGTACAAGTCAAGGGCCATGCCAGTCAGATCTCCTGCTGCAGGAGATCTTCTGTTTTCTGTATAGGTATTTCTGTGTCACATTTAGCACATAACTTGCAATTAGAGATGTTGTACCATAAACATGTTGAAAACCAGGCTCCCTCCTCCAGCCTTAGTGACAGTAGGTGGGACTTCCCACAGATTTCAGGTCCTTTCAGAAGCACATGATCACATTGAGTCCCATGAGCCCTGCCTGTACCCTGGAATTCGGAGACCAGGTTGTGTATCTAAATGAGTTTCCCAGTGGTGTAGCAAAGCATCCATGAAACACCTGGCATCAAGAGACGTCTTTAGCTTAGCAGGCCTGCTGATGTCTGCTGTGTGCTTTACAGACTCTTCTCACGGAGCTCAGAAACATGATTTGGTCACATTCTTTTTTTCCCCAGTGCCAGCAGCTTCCAAAACTGCCGTTTCCATTGTGGTTACTGTTCTTTCCTCCAGCAACTACCACTGACCCGGCGTGGGCTGAAGCAGGGCTCAAAACACCCTGCAGAGCAGTTTTGAGGCAGAGTAGAGCAGTTTTTGAGTTGTAGAGATGAACTACGGTTTTCATGAGCTGCTGCTGAACTGCGGGGTCCAGCAACTGCAGCTTTATCCCAAGGCCCTGGAGGCAAGAGAGAATGTCTGGAGAAAGGAAGACTTTTCCTTGGTTGAGGAGGATTGGGTTAGAGATTATTTAGGCAAACTTGATCTCACAAGTCCATGGGGCCCTGATGGCATGCACACATGAGTGCTAAGGGAGCTAGATGTTATTGTTAAACGCTGTCTGTCACCTTTGAGGGGTCATGGAGAACTGAAGAAATGCCTGAGGGCTGGAGGAAAAAGAGTGTCAGCCCAGTCTTCAAGAAGAGTAAGAAAGACCCAGAAAACTACAGGCCAGTTGCCTCACCTCAATCCCTGGAAAGGTGATAGAACTGCTCATCCTGGATGTCATCTCTTTTCAATGGTTCCTGTGATAGATCAAGGCACAATGGCCACAAACTGGAGCACAGGAAGTTCCATCTGAACATAAGGAAGGATTTCTTTCCTGTGAAGGTGATGGTGCACTGGGACAGATTGCCCTTAGAGGCTGTGGAATCTCCTTCTCTGGAGATATTCAAAAGCCATCTCAATATGATCCCGTCCAAGCTCCTCTAGGTGAACCTGCTTTAGCAGGGGTGTTGGACTAGATGACCTCCAGAGGTCCCATTCAACCCAACCATTCTGTGATTCTGTGATCAGACGCAGGATGGGCTGTTCTGCAAGATCTGAGAAGGAAAGGGGCTGGGGACATTGAAAGCACTTCTGAGACAGGAGTGAGGGAACCCTGCAGTATTAGGGAACAGAGGGTCACAGAGAAAGGCATGTGAAATCTAGTGCCCTTCAGGTGCCCTTCTGAACCTTCTCAGTGTCAGTATGTATTGAGAGGCTTGTAATATCTTTAGTCTGGAGGGAAGAGTAATAATTTTTGAATAATCAGTCCAGAAGAAAAAAAAAGTGGTATTTGGCAATGCAAAGAACAAGATAAAAAATACTTTTATATATAATCATATTTATATTTATGATGTTCCTATATGGATAGAATAAAAAAAACAGAAAGGGATGAGAGCGATCCTGATCATACATTTGCAGTGTGATGTGGCATGTTCATAGCTTGAACTTAACTATGGTTTAGGGAAAGAAAGACCCTAAACAGAAATTTATCACATTCCATCTTTCCAGGCAAAATCAACATCTAGATACAGATAACCATTTTTTGTCAAAATCAGGCAACAACTTTGGCCTGGGTAATTTCTAGCTGTTTTAGACTGAACATGGAGAAAATAACAAATCCTTTTGCAATAATTTGTTCTGCTACTGTACTTATCCCCACTTTTCTGAACTGTCAAGCCTCATTTCTTCTGTTATGTAGATTGACAGTCCTCTCCATAGTAATTCTCATTATGTTTTGAAGGACACCATGGCCTACTTTTCTGGGGTAAGCACTGACCAAGCGAAATGTAGCTTGCCATTGTAACCATTGTCCATGGTGTTCTGTAATGCTGGTAGTGATATTTGGTTCCTTCTCATATGCTGGCAATTTGCTAGACAGGACGATTCAGAGAGCTGTAATTCATCAGCCAAAGGCTTGGGTGTAATAGACTGTGGCAAGGTGACAAGTGTCCCAGTGCAGATGATTCAAGCTGAAAAAAACAGAGGGATTTCAAAGGTGCAGCTGCTGTTTTAATGTATTTTGATGCAGCCACTTTGAATAATAATTCACTCAGGATTACAAAGGGAGAGGATGGGTTGCTGAAGAGAGAGGAGGAACTTCCACTAAACCATGTGGCGGAAAGCAGGGTTTTCTCTGTGCTTGTCAGTCTCCTCTGAAATAATATCCTTAATAGAGTTCTATGAATTCATTACCAATTCGATATGAAAAAGGTTATGTTTCCAGCATGCCTTTTATTCCTTAATTAGATTTTTCTGTTATTGATGCTCTCATAATAAAGGTTATATTTGAATGGAATTTATACACTTACATGACATTTAAAACTTCATAGAAACAGTGCGTGAAGTCATTGCATGCAAAAGTGCTATTAACTGCAAGTCAGCATCCAATAAACTCTCTTTTAATCCTTTTTTAAGATCTTGAAGTTTATCTGATCTAGTGACATTTTATGGCATTTAAATGTCTCATCAGTAGGACTTTGCTCTTCTAATGCACACAGCTCTACTAGGACTGAGAGCAAAAGACATTGCAGACAAAGCAGGGAAGATGACAAAATAGGATGGATTGCCAACTGTTTCTCAAGTAAATTGTTGTAGTCAGCTGAACTGCAAACATAGGCTGAAAGCTCAGGCTTCTCCAGAGGTTTGAATCATGCTGAGGTGATCTGGAGTTGGAAGGATGCTTATGCTGAAAACAAAGTTAAATTTACATTCAGCTGGAAGGCCTAAAGGGCAGAAATATAAAACATTAGTCTTGGTACCATAAAGCCATATTACCACATACTGTATGATCCATTGTGAAACTGTTCTCAAAAGTTTCAAACTGCCAACTGGTTTCAGACACAATATGAAATGAAACCTGACACATGTGAAAATAGTTTAAATGACTGAGAAATGGAGTGAACTGATTTTATTAACTGTTTTCCCTGCAGTGCTTCAAACTCTAATGTCACAGCAGTGGGCAGGTGAGCAAGGAGCCCAAACCCCAACACACGCACGGAGCGAGTGGAAAGCAGGGCAGGAGAGTGGTCAGGTCTTTCCCCTTTGGTAACACAGGGAATGGGATTGGGCATTTTACAAGTCACTGTTCTCTCACTGGCTCCACACACTGGCTGTGAACACACTCCCCACCAACACCACAGTTTTTGGCTTGGTGCTGTCAGAAGCTCACATGTGTGTGGCCTGTCTTCCACCAGGCCTCGTACGCTCTCAGGCAGGGAGGACTGTGACCACCCCATCCATCCCGTGCTGCACCTCGAGCTCACAGCCATACAGAGAGGACTCAGTGAAGGAGAAGCTGTTAATAGAAAGTGCAATGAATTCAAAAGAGTCACAGAGTCACAGCAATGGTTGTCTTTGTTACTTGGGTGCTTTCCTGGGGTTTGCTCTGCCAAGCTGGATGCTTGCGTGCAGCACTGATGAAGGAGGGGATGGTGAGGATTGCTGGACCATTAGAGAGGCCTGCTCCTAATTAAAGGAGCTTCTAATATATAAATCTGTGCAAATACATAGGAACATGAGATAGGTATGAGCAGACCTTGTGCATAGGTCTTGCAATTATGTGCATCAGAGATATTTTGAGGTGAAATCCACTCTGGGCTCTTCCTAGTTTCCGTGTCTGCCAGCTCATTGCAGAGCTGTCTGTCTCCAGAGACCTTCAAATGCTTGCACTGGTTTATAGCTTGTCCTGTTACTGAGCCAGGAAAACTCTGAAATCAAATGGCTTTGTCTCATAAAGAGTGGCCAACACCCTTCTAAGAAACAGAATTTCATCTTTTTCCAAGTAGTGTAAATTTTGTGCTTGCCGAGCTCAGCCTCCAAATTGCTTCCCTGAGGAAGCCAGTCACATGTAGAGAAAGAGTTGTTTAGTGCCTGTAATTGAGAGGAGAAATGAGATCTCAGGGTGTTTGGCAACTGAGCTGAGGCTGGTCCGGCCTGGAATATTTTGAGAAAGAAATATACTTTTGTAGACCTCAAACCATACCGTGTTGTTGAGCCCAGCTGAACACATGACTGAGTGTCTGTGGGACTTAATATAGGTGTGCTGGCATCCTGGGATGTGGCAGGAAGGCTCTGTATGATTTATGTGTAACATGTTACTTGGGATACACCACAATCTATTTATGGCTACCCTGTGGCAGAGCTGAGAATACTTAACAAAACGAAACAAATTCCTCACTCACTGAGAGATCTCATGTGCTATTTAGAAGGAACTCAGCTCCAGGTGAGCAAAAGCTGGGCCAGATGGATGTCATCACTGCTGTTGGCAATGGCTATACACAGACCAAAAATTCTCAAAATGGAGAAGCATCACTGAAAATCAGGGTTTGTGGGGCTACACTTCTGGGACCCCATCTTTGAAATTGTCAAGTCATGATGCAAATAGCTATCAGATGTCTTCCCTGGAGTGCTTTACTCATGTAAAACATCCTGACTTTAGCCACTGACAGCTATTTATATTCCAATTTTACCACACATTTTGTGTAAATATTAGCCTGTGGTCCAGGTTGAGGCTGTTTCTAACTTTATCTCAGTTGGTTTGCCTGCCCCTATTTATAACACTCTTGCCTCCTTTCCTGAAAGTTGCCACACAGCTAAATTTATGATCTGACCAGCCACTGTTTACTCTGCACCTCTGCAGAAAAGGTAAGAAAACATCCCAGCGCCATCTCCTCAGCGTGAGGGATGCCACTGTGCAGGCTTAAGTTGGTCTCAGATCCACTTTACTGAAAAATTCTGGCAAATATCCTTTCAATACATGAGAAAAAGAGGTATTCAGAAATTTAGGTTGAAACACTTCAGGTAATTTAGTCTGCCTAACACCACATATAAACGCCAGTTCACCTAGTTCTCCTGCCTAGATTCTTCACCTGCAGCAGTTTTTTGAATCTACATCCCTTCCTTCCTTGGGAGCCTGAAACGACGAAAATTAAAAACAAAAGAACTTTTGTAGGTTATGTTTTTCAAAGGCTAGTTTTTCTCATGGTAGAATTTGCACTTTGAGATTGAGTTTGTCTGCCTTGAGCTTTCACTCATCCACTAAGATCACAGTTCCCTCTACAATCCGAAATCTTTCCCGTAGTCTAACCATGATGGAACATGTATTGTGTATCAGATTGAAGTATCTAACTGAAGTGCATTGTCAATGCCTCAAGTCACTCTTTTGCTTTCATTATTAATCCTTTTTGATCTCTCAGCATAAATTTTGGTGTTGACACTATGAAAATGTTTTCAGGAATGACAGAGACATTATCCCTGCTACTGATATTATCACATGAGCTTCCATTACTAGTCACAAGGTTTTTCCTTTTGTAGATGTGTTTAATGATGTGATGTACTCAAGTGATGTAAATCCATCTGTACACATGATTTCACCTCACTTTTATTTACACTTATTTACACAGTTATATTTGTTCTCTGTAAACTGGATATTTGATTATATTGTTTTTCAGATCAGTATAAAGAAACTGAAAGCAACCATCAGGCACACATGGCACTCATCCAGAAACATTCCTCAGTGGTGTCTACCCATTTGAAATTAATTACGTATCAGTATCATTAAACTAATTTCAGATTGATTAAAATTGAAGATATTAGGCATAGCATGGAGCATAGTGAAAAATTACCAGGTTAAAATTGTATCAAGGAAGAAGGTAAGCTTACTTGACATTTTGCTTGGTAAAAGAACTTTAATTGAAATTGAGTAAGTTGCCACTCTTTGATTGCCCCTCTCTCCCCCTACCCAGCTGCCCAAAATAAATAAGACATTATGTTTTTTTCCATGATGGCCCAGATAATGAAAATTTCTATGTTTACTCCTTTGGAATACCACAGGTCTTCTGGCTTTTCTGTCCTGGAAACTTCATCAGCTTACCACACTTAGTCAGAAACAAAGTCAAATGTTCAGAAAGTTTCTGAACAATTCTTTTAATATTTCTACATGAAGAAAAAGATCCAAATCCATCCTTCTTACTTAAAGGGTACCACTCCTTTAGTAATAAACATTTGGTTGAAGTAATGTTGTATGGAAACATTGATTGACACAGTAAAAAACAGATGGCATCTTCAGTGTGAAACAGGAGTTTATGCTCAATAAACAAAGCACAGACCAGGACTTGGGTTTTGCTGCTGAACATCATGTGAGTGTTGATGCTCCCCAGCAGGAAATATGAAACATAACATTGACTCACTTTGGTGTGTAGTGCAAACCCACAAAACATTATTCTTTGAGTCTCACATGTCTCAGGCTTGGCAAAGACCAACAGTTTATGCACTTCTTTCATTTTTAAGATTGTTTTTTCTGAAGAAATCAGTAAAGCTTCTGCTGGCACAGGGCTATGATGCTGAGAAACCTGATAGAGCCACCTCATTGCCTCATGCTACCTCCCTTTGCAACACCCCTCTGTTTGTTTATGGTTGGAGTCATTGCTCTGAAACACTACCCTTTGGAAGGACAGCAACAAGGAATCCTAAGTTGTATTCATTGCAAGTATCCATCAAAAAGGGAGACGGTTTTAAAGCTTATTTTTCTGATTTCAGAATAGACATGAAAACAAATTTTCAATGATCAAACCACAGCAGTTAGTATTTAATGAGTGACAGGTTTCATTCAGACTAATGTACGCACTTTTTTTGGCCTTTTTTTCCCCTCCTTCCTTTCTGGCACTGAAATACAGAGCCAGACTCTTTATGATAACTCTATTTTGCTAATTAATCTAATTAAGTGCTGTATGTAATTTTGCAGAGTAGAGCAAGCTATTCAAGATTGTCATCATTAGGTTAAAGAGCTGACAACTGATGGAGATAATTTTTTCTTAACAGGCTGTAACCTTTCTGCAGGCAACCCCCTCCCCCAGGGGAGTTCTTCAATTAAATCAATAATGCTTCTGGGGAGAAAGAAGAACTTTGCTTTTTAAGAATCATGTAAACAGATCTTCAGCAGCTTCTCATTGCTTTTCTTGAGAAGAAAAGCAGCAGCTGTTTATTAATACCTGCTGTGCTTCGACAAGTTTGCCTTGAAGAATAGCAACTACTATCTAAGTATGGTGCAAGTTGAGAAGTAAAGGTTTTCAATGTGTTGTATGGGGTCTGGAGAAACCTTGGCAAAATAGTTTCTGGATCGGTTAAATGTCAGGACTTGGAGTGGTTTCTAGGCAGGCTGGGGAAATGAGCTTTAAACTGCTGGCATATTTGTTATTATTTGGATACAGGAAGGCCTGACGAGAAGATAAATGTCACTGGAGGAAGAGGTGGGAAAAGCTCATCGTGATGACTTTTTCCAGCCTTAAGGCTTTAATAAGCAGGATGTGGTTGAGGCTTTTTTGGTTTTTTTTTTTTAACACAATTCCCAAATGGCATTGTTTTGCCTGCAGAATACCCAGTGGGCTCAGAAGTCCTGGAGGACTGAGCTTTCCTCTACCCCTACAGGAAGGAGTCCCTCAGTCCTTAAAGGTGACAAAATGCTGATGTTCCTGGTCTAAGCAAGCTCTAGGCAAGTTCAGTGGTGACTTCATGCAGCCAGGACAGAGCTGTGCCCATGGAGTGACCAAACCTACATGTCCTTCTGATGGCTCTGGGGGCCTCTGTAAATGGAAGCATCTAGAGCAGCCAGAGGGAGATTTTCTTGTGTTAAGATGCCTGGTTATCTTCTCTGAGAAAAGGGTGTGTAACAGCTTGCTGTGGCTGGGTTTCACCTCTTTTCCTTGGCTCAACTCCTTTCCTCTGCGGGCTCAGGGTGTCCTGAGGATGTGGCCACAGAGATGCCTCTGTCTCCCTCTCTGCACAGCCTGACCTCACTGGTAAAAAGCTTATCTTTTTACCAGCTTTACCAGCTTTAGTAAAAAGCTATCTTTTTAGCTCCTTTAGCTCCTTCTTTTGTGTGAAATATCCCCTTGCTTGTAGCAAGGATGGCTACTTTATCACTTTTACTTCCCAGCCTGATCCTTTAACCACAGCAGTTCTCAGGCTGTCAGTCACTGGAGCTGTGTCTGCTGCAGAGCCCGTTCTCCTCGGTGGATGGGTGCCAGAGCTGTTGCACAAGGATTTCACCCGTTTTGAGAAGTACGCGGGGAAAAAAACTCACATGAGGTAATAGGTAACAACAAAACTTGGGCTACAACAGGAAGCAAGCCTGAAATATCACAGTAGCTTTCGATTCTGGTGCATTTTGTACCATGTTACAGATCGCCCTCAGCTTGTTTGAGGCAGGTATCTGTCATCTCCACTTAATACTCTTCATTAAAAACTCCATCAATATGATTGGGGTACACAATGCTCTATAAAAGGTCTCTGAGCATGGGTTCCCAATACTGAACAAGGAAAGTTAAATGAAAGTCCAGATCCGTGCTAAACTGGTGTTCAGGGATCCCATTGAGCAGGGAATATTTGGACGAAATTAATTTGGAGGATTTTCACTATGAATTTAGAGACTGTTTTTATTTGAATCCTTGTAGCTTGATCTATTGAACTAATTTCTAGCAGGTGCCCTGACTCAAAAGATTGGGCTTTAGTTTTTTGCTGTCTGCAACCCTTAACACTACAATAGGCAATATACCAAAGCACACCACTGTTTCTTGTTCATTTGTTAAATGGGATTTTGACACTGTTATGGACATTAAAAGTATTCCATTCCCTGTATCATACAATTAAAGTGGTTTTTATTTAATTTGGTTTCTGTCCTTGGCTGTTAGAGCTAGAAAGTTACTTCATGTAATAAGGAAAGAGAATTACAGCTTTTATTAAAATGAGAAACCAACTTTATAAGGGTTTTGAAGGTTTTATTCAAGTCCTTACTTCCATCACCTTCACAGTATTCAGCTACATTTCTCCTACAGATGCACACAGTGGATTGCTCATATAGGTGGTGTCCCAGCAAAGCTGACTGTATCACCAAGAGAGGCAATGTGACTTCTGTGTGACTTCTATGCTATGGCCCCAGCTGAAAGCTTTCTGTTTGCATCCGAAGGAAAGTATGGTCATAAAAATCAGGGAAAACCCCCTAGCCTCTTACTTTTCTGTTGCTGTTGTGTGTTCAGTGTGGTTTTAGGGACACAAGGACTATTGACAAAACTCAGAATTGATGTCACAAGAGGTTCTTCATGTAGGAAATGTGGTACCATTAGCCAAAAGAATGATACTGAAGCTTAAAGTCTTTGGGACTGAAAAATGGGACTGCAGGTTGTGCACTGGACACTACTTCTCCTATGGGACATTTCCACTAAGTACAACTGTAACTATGTTCAGCATTGCTTTCTTCTGAGGGATTGAATCATGTGCTTGTCAGAGCACAAGTGCTGCTGCAAGGCTATTTATGTAGCTCCTTGTCTGTGACAGATGCACCAAAGGAAAGGGGCTGCTTTGATCTCAGGCAGAGAGCAGAGTGGTGCACACATGAGACATGAGCTCTCTTCCTGGCGCTGTCATTCAGCGCATCAAATTACACTGGGCAAATCAGCTTCCTTAGCTCTCTGCCTCAAAAGTGAAACAGATGGGCTGTATCAGCTTCCTCACTCTGTTACATGAGGATGAAGCACATACTGATGAAAACTTCCCCTGGGCAGATAACTTGGAGAGCTACAGGCTCCAAGGAGCACAAAAGGGTTAACCTTATAGAAGGGTGACTTTTTTCTGTGTGTGGTTTTAACAAGAAGGGACATTTATTTTCAATAATTTTCCATTTCGATTTTGTCTTAGATTAGTTTTTGAGGGTGGGTCTACATTAACAGAATGTTCATCATGCTCACTGCACATGGCCACACAGACAATTTTGCCTTTAGAAGGAGGCAGCACATAAATGGCAGCACTCACTGGACATTTCTTCTGTTGTACTGGTGTTATAAAAGTGAAAACAACCCATGCCTCTGCAGATGCTGTGTGTGATTTAAGGGGCACTAGATGGACATCAGTTTTTAAAATCCAGTTCTTTGTAAAACATAATTTTAGTAAGAAAATAACATCTGATACAAGTCAGAAACCAGTTCAAGTCAATATTAATCTGGAGATCATAGATCTATACTACATAGTGATCTTCAAATGCACAAAGCAGCAGTGTAGATTTATACATTCATGTATCTTGCTTAACACTGTTTACTTCCTCTAATGACTTCAGTTTACTCAATCATTTTTTCTCCAGCATGGCTTATGGCTGGAGGGTATTTTGGACTTATTCAAGCATCTCAGGATACTTTACAAATAAAACAGAGGCAACTGACTGTAAAGCACATGATGTTACCAGTGGTGTTATTAATATTTTCTCAAAAGAAGTGATGGAGGAGAGAAAAGCCCACTCCCTCTTTGGGGAACGAGAGCTACATCTCAGACTGGGGGGATCTAAGAAGGAAACTCAACTTGTGAATACTTGCCCTGCATCTTCATCACATTGTTTCTCAGGCCAGGACTGTGTTTTGGTAAAGTTACTGCAAGACCAGCATAAGCCTTCTCTGCATTCCCTGGAAATTATGCAGGGATTTCACGTATATGTTGTTTGTGATCACCTTGTCCACAGAGTGTTGTGCTAAGGACCCAAAGAAGCTGCTTACAGTGGGAACAGGATGGATTTCCTGTGCAGATAAATCTAGGACAGGGGATGGCTCTATTCAGTGTTGAACTGGCAAGGCAAAATAAGGAAAACAAAAAAAAGGCAAATGCGTTACATGAATGTAAGAGGGAACTTATTCAAAGCAAGAACTAAGATTGCTGAAATCTTGTCTGTTTTTAAAAATAAAATCTCTGTCAGAGTAAGGGGAAAGAGTATATTTAGAGCCTGAGAAACAACTTGGCTTTCCTGGCTCTCTTTATGCACAATTTTGCCAGGCTCCAGCTAAAACCACCCAGTATTTCCCCTCAGAAACAAACAACCCTGTTTGCTCCCAAAACTCAAAGGAAACTTAATTCGCTTTAAGCGGCTAAAAAACCTTCCTGCATCTTGGGTTAGCATTGTGTGCCAGGCTTCAGCATGCTGAGAAATGAAAAAGTGCTTTGTAATGGAAAAGCTAGCTCACTCCTCACTATGTGGTGCCATAGCAATAAAAAAGAAGGTTGCAAACCTTTTGCTGGTAAAGAGGTCAGAAGGAACGGGGGATTAATTTAAAAAGTTCAGAGTCAAGATCACTGTGATCAAAACTATAGTTTCTGTCCATTCCCAGTCTCAGAGAATGCTGGTTTTCTTGGATATTTGGTAATTCAATGAATTGCATGATAGAAAAAGAAAGCTGCACAAAGCTATGCACTGTTATAGAGTGGGTGGTTAATGAAGTTCATTTAACAGACCAGTGGTGCAAACCTGTTATCAGATGGCTTGTGCAGATCCCAGATGTCTTAAGTAAAGCTGAGAGCTTGAAACAGGTACTTCACATTGTGTCTTTGGATTACTAAAGCATCAAGATACAGCTCTTCTGCAGCAAGGTTAATGACTTTCCATAATTATGTGTTTTCACCAAGAAGGAACACATTTCATCACCTCTAAGTCATATTTTTTGTCAGATAATTGAATGATTTTTCTCATAGTAGAACAGTGTTGGAAAACCTCAGACTCTGTCCTTAACTGCTACTTTGTGCATGAAGTAAGCATCATGCTGAGCATGAGCTACTTTTCATCCTTCCTTGCCAGTGCTGAGGAGCCACATCTGGCCACTGGAAGGAGAAACCAAGAAGTCCCCCACTGCATTGCTGGCTGTGGTAACAGCAGAGCTGGACAGGACAAGATACTCCACCCTAGCCAGGCAGTATGTAAGATGCAGAACTAGCTCAGTTTCCAGAAGTCTCCTTGTGTCTGTGACTAAATTCCTCAGGCTGTCATGTATCACTAATGCCCTGCCAGTTCAGTCTCTGCACCACCTTATGCTTATAACACCAGCCTTCATACTTGAATATATGTAATGTATTTCTATTATTGTTTGTTTGCAAAGCAAACTGTATTAATTAATCCTGCCATTGCTCAGTTGGCCATACCATTCAGGTAAACCAGCAACTCTTCTTGACAGTCTTGGATCCCCCCCATCACAGCAGATATGCAGTGAACTACCATCACTGTCTTTTTGCGTACAACTTTCCCCATTCTCTTCTCCAGATCTGTAGGCAGTGTTTTGATAATGCTGTTCTTCTAAGAGCTGAAAGGAAAGAAATCAAATGTTTTGTTGCCCTTCTAGAAAAAAAAATTCAAGGCAAGGTCTTGCAAGAGCAGGTGTGCTTCTAAGTTCAGGCATGGGGTTGCTGTGAGACTATGAACAGTTTAGTGGGGTGTAAACTGTGTGTATATATTTACACACATGAATATATATAATCTTCATGGATATCCTCTTCATCCCCAGGGCCATGTTTGCTATAAACAGCTACAAAGCCCTGATGGCTGCACATTAGCCACCCAGCACCTGGATGCTTTGTTGTTTCAGGGCTGAGCACCTTGAACCACTACACCTGCACGTGTGCTGCTTGATGAGATGCATGTTTGTGGAGGGCTGTGGGGAGGTGCCCCAGGAGCAACCTTCAGGTGGGACACCTACCTTCAGCTCCTTTGACCACCCAGCAAGAACTCTCCAGCATAGACCCATGTCCTGCACTTACCTGGACACACTCCCTGGAACTGTGGCCACCACTGCTGCAGAGGAAACTGGGCTGGGAAGGCAAGAGACCTGTGACAATGATGCTTTTCCTGCATCTCTTTGCAGATTTTCTTGGCAGCCATTGGAGGACAGAATGGCAGGCATCTACCCCATGGGCTGTGTCTATGCAGTTTAAATGTTTGCAGATGTCTCTCTTCCTCCATACTCACCCCAGCAGGCTATGGTCACATCTTCCCTCTGGCCACAATAAGGCCCTGTGCCTGCCTCTCCCTGGGGATCTTAGAATCAGTACACCCCTAAGGAGAGAGGCACAGGCACTGGAGAGAGAACAGGAAGGTTGCTAGTCCCAGGCCCTTCTTCAGGGCATCAAACAGCAAGACCTGATTTCTGGAGACATCAAGAAACATTCCCTCTGAGCTAACCCCAAGAGCAAAGCATGCATGGGGGTCTCAACAGCACCCTTTCCTGGCACTAGACCAGCAGCTTGTCTGTGTGAGAGCAGCCCCTGGCACAGCCAGGGAGACAGAGAGGATAATACAATCATATAACATATCACAAAATAAATATAGGTAACAGTAGCATTACCTTTAATAACCTATTGCTTCCACGGGCCAAAACACAGCATTTTAGTTAAGACATTGCATTTCACCTGCATCTGGTGTTTACACAAGCCAGTGATTCAATGCCAGACAGATCGTGCATAATCTGTTTGGTAAAGAGCTGTTGAAATAGCTGCCCGCAGCATTTCTTCTCTGTCATCTCACTAGAGGCAGTGCCTGGTTCTGTGGGCAAGAAAAAGCCAGTGACAGTTCCAGCTTAATCAGTTCATTCACCCTTCAGGAGAAATGCCCAAAAACCAGCAACCATTTTATGTGTCTCCAAAATTAGATGACTCAGTAAAGTCATGTCTTCAAGGTGGCTCTCTAATCAGCTCTCTTTTATGCATATCAAGGATGATATCACATGGCATCTGTGAAAGAGGAGATTTAAAGCTATGAAAGTTAGCTTTAATCTTCTAGAAGAGTATAAAAGGATGCCTCAGCAAAGCTTTGTGGAGGTCACTCAAAGGACTTCTGCCAATGTTGCTTAAATAAGAGTAAATTCAGTTATTCATTTATTTTTTAGTCCCTGTTTGCTTCAAGTTCCCCGTGAAAGATACCTTATCTTTCTTCTTTTCTCTGTGCCTCATGGCTGAGCAAAATTAGTAATTTGGAGTTTGGGGATGTGGTGGGAGAAGCTATGTTATGCAAGCAGCTTCAGACTGCATTTCTATGGATCCTTTTTTTTTTTCTTTTTCAGAAGAAGTGTATTCCATGAAGGGACAGCCAGGTTGACTAGATGCATCCCTGCACCTCTGAAAAGAAAAATGGGGATATCAGAATAAAGGGAAGAAACAAAAGACTCAAAATGAATTCCCATGCACTCATTCACTAATCTACTGGAAGTAAAGTCCTGTTTGGAGATAAAACTACTCTTTTTCTGTACCAATTTGTAAACGGAACTCAGCATCCTTTTCTGAGACACCCAAATTTTGCTATTCAAGCAGAGCAAACAGATGTATTGATGTGGACAAGATTGGTGAATTAGGTTAATACAGCCAACCATCCAAGAAAATTACTCAATGTAAACCATCATATGTATCCAAAGATAATTCATGACTAGAATGCAAGTGTTCAACAGAAGCACTCTCGAGGATAAGCTGCCACCTTACTTACTGCATTCCTGTGCAGGACCCACAATATACTGAGGGTCCTGAACAGCACAGCCAAGAACATGATTTAAATTGCCCCTTGTTACTGCACATCTGCTAGGAGTGTGCTGCTTCCTGTTGCTCAGATGGCAGTCTCAGAGATATTTTTGGGAGAGAGGAGAAGCTAGCCCTGGTAATCATGTCCTATTTCCAGCCATGGACATGATCTGTTTGGTGCAAGACTGGAAGGTCTCTGCACTGCACTGTGTTGTCCAGATGCACCCTCCCCTCATGGCTTGAGTGGAAGCTCAAGAAATAAAACTATCTTTTATGGACAATCAACTCAGGCAGGACAAAAGGGAGATGATAGCTAAAGCAACTGAGTGCTTATAATGAGTAATCCTGCCCAGTTTCATATGGAAAGGCTTCTGTGCAGAAAACAAAAGGCATAAAAATAGTGACCTAGCTGATAATGACAGCAATTGTTGTAGGTGACTGAAGGAGAAAGATACAATGTCCTTGCTTTCCCCACAGATGCCACAAGGGGCTGGGAACAGACTGCAGCACCTACCTCTCCTGCCTAGCAGGGCATCTGAACTGTGCTTTCCCTTCTCAGGGCAAAGATCAGTACCAGCCCTTTGCCCTTGGACCCCGAAGGGCATCCTTTGGTGGAGACAAGGGATGTCTCTTGTCCTCTCTCTGCTGAAATGGGTAGTGCCAGCCATGCAGGCAGCTCCTTGCTTCTCTGTTCCAGCCATAACTATTTGGAAAGCAGCTCCTAAATTCTCTGTGGGATTCATCCCTGACTCTCTAGAAGTGCAGATGATGTGAACTACGGTGCAGTAACTCCTGTTAGTAATACCTTTGTAGATTGCCATACATGAGATCCAAATTAAATACCCTGAAGAGGCACACCTTGCAGAGCTTTCTCAGCAAGCAGCACTATTCAGAAGCATCAGTATACAACAGATAACCCTTTAAAGGATCATGGTGAAACAATGTAGTGGAATAAAAGAACAGGGGAAGAAAAAGTCTCTCTCCAGCTTCACATTAACCTACCCCCGAATGCCTTCATCATGTTAGTTTTGTATTTTACACGTGTTAGATCGACAGGGAGCACAGATGGCTGCACTCACGTGTGAGACTGCAGCCACCCACTGGGGCACCAGCAGCACCTCTGTCACTTCCCTGTAATGTGGGGAGGGGGGCTCCTGCCAGCAAAGCAACAGGAGTAGGTCATTGAAGGTTAACAAGAGCAGTCAGCACGTAATTATCACTTCCTTGTTAGCCTCAGCCTCTCAGGAATAAATTAGAGGGACAAAGTACGGAGGAGCAGAGAGAACATCAGAGTGGGTTGCACTTCATGCTACAGGAAGGAGGGCCACCGTCCTGAATGTCCCTGCTTCAATTCACAGGGGTATTTTAGAGGCAGCTCCATCTATCTGGGGGGACCTATAAGCATTTGAACATTTTAGGTAGCTACATTAATTTTCTTTAAACATTTAATAGATCTAAATATAAATCCACAGAAAGCAAGTTTTCCTTCCTTTTTAATCTAGTGGCCATAGGCACATCTGTCACATACATTGTTTTCACACATCTCTCCCCCAATTCCTTAATCAATCTACATTACTCTGGGTTTGCAGTAAAAAGGACACTTTAAGATGATTAATAGTGCTCTTGAGACTACAGCTCCGGTATGCTGGTCTCATTTGCAACAAAGATGGCAACAACTCAATTAGCCATCTCTTTGCACACTTGTAAGCAATGAAGACAAGACTTTCTCTGTATCAAGTTAAAGAAGCAGATGAATTCCCAAGGTAAAGTGCTTGCAAGGCAGAGCTTGCAAGAGTCGTGCTTGCAATTAACTTACTGCTACTTGTTCCATCTCTATGCTGTCAAATAATGCACAAAGTAGGTTGGGCTAATGCACAGTCAGGAAACACTGGTCACAGCCCTAAAAGGTCACAAGTCGCTATTCTGACTGACAGCAGAGTAAAACAAACTAAGGGAGAATAAAAAGTTCACCTTTTAGGTGAAAGGCAGAGTGAAGTTACAAAAATAAAACATAAAACAGAGGTATTCTGCTTATTGTGGGAGCCTTGAAAATACCAGAAAAATACCACTCCTGGTGTCACTTCTACACTTTCATTATTAAACACTGTTCTTGTAGCTTTTTCCCTTACACTGGTAACACATACAAACTCCTGAACAGCGTCAGCATCGGAAACACTGAGGTGTTGCAGAACCTTGTGTATGTATGTATATCCTGCTGTGGCACAGCTAACACTTGATGTCTGGGAAATCTGGCCTCCTTGGAGCAGAGCAGAGATGGCAAAGCCCTTCTAGGGCTGCAGCTTCTTAGACTTCTCAAGGTAATGGATGTCTGGCCACAGGGACTGTCCAAGTATGACCTGGTTTATTAGGCACCTCCTCCTTTTCTCAAAAATAGATTTGTCTTGATGCCAGATATTAGTTCAAGTTGTCACCATCCTTGCATGTTTATAGGTATTTTCCACTGGAACAAAGCTATAGACTGAAAGTCAGAAACTGTTTATTGAATAAATAATTCAATTAGGATCATGCTTTGCCTGTGTGGCTGAACAATTTTGCCAACTCTCCCTACAAAATTGTAGGAGCAGGAAAGAAGTCATAGGATGACTTTGAGTCATTTGTTCAAAGTTAAGAAGATACTGTGGCTGCAGAATGCCCTAAGGCCCAAAAGACTGAATGTGATGTTAGCCTGCATTTTAGTTTGCCAGTTCAGTTCTTTACACTGGAATTTACTTATATTTATCTATTTGGGGGTTGCTTACTTCCAAATGTCATTACCTAGTTAAATATACAATGAAGGCATCTCTTTGAAGAAAACTTCTGTGGGGTTCATAACCCCACCATCTGGATGCACCAGACTTCAGAACTCCTGCTACCCAGCTTCTGCCAGACCTGCTGCCTTTCCTGTATTGCATACAGAGAACATTTTCCTCATGAAAATTCCACGAGCTTTCCATAGAAGTAATATGCAGCCTATACAGTAATATATCAGTGATCTTAGGTACCTCCAATGTATGCCTCCAAGTAGTAAGACACTCAAAAGGTTTCTAAAGTCTATTCAAAACACCCCAATGATGCAAAAAACTCAGTGAAATCATCCCAGGCAGTAATCTCTTCAGCAGGTAGATATCAAACCATATCTACAGATATGGGATCACTCTTCTCTAATATTCAGTATTCCACAAGTCATTGGAGCCATTTCCTCAAGCCTCACATGTTACCTGTAGTTTGTCTCTATTTCCCCCCAACATTCTTGGCTTCCTCTCCTCAGGGAATTTTCTGTCAATAGAAAATGAGTAATTTCTGCTAAACAAACCAAGGCTTTAAGAATTTTACCTTTGTGTTGTCTTGCTAACAACAAAAAGAAAATGACAGACACAAAATTAAACAAAGAAGGGAATGGGTTGAAGAGATCCCTCTGTGGCTGCAAATTCCAAGACCCTGATCCACAGACTCAACAAAAAGGTAGGCACCTTTATAACATCAGTGGAACAAAACCATTTCTGCCTTTGCACACCACCCTCTAAATCTCAGAATGACACAGCAACAAACATAATCTATAATGTCATTGCCAGAAACTTCACAGGTCTCTCGCTCTGGTGAATACAAATTCCTGTGTCATGTGTTCTCAACACTGAATACAAGATGTTCAAAAGTTGTACATTCAGGACTGCCTGCAAAAGCTGTTCCCTTATATAAGAAGCAATCACTTATCTGCAGGAATGTGCTTCTGCATGAGTCTGCCAATCATTTCTGTTAGAGACAATTCTGCCCAAAGAGATTTTTCTTTTCCCTTGAGAAAGCACTAAGAGAACATATTCTTCTGCACAGAACAATGAAAAAACCCCACAAGCCCTTGTGCAGAGTATTTCTGCCTCTTTTCCTTGCTGTTTTTCCACGTTTTCTGTAGTGAGCTGGTGCGTGGCCTTGCAAAGCTGAACACTGTTGACTCACCCCAGTTTTGCCACCTGAACAATGACTGACTTTGGCAATGTAGCTGTTGTACAAAGAGACTCAGCTGAGACCTTACACTGCCTGGCATCTGGCCTTTGCTGTGCTGCATGTTTGCAAGAAAAGTGATTAAAACTCCACCATGAAAACAAAAACTCTACAGCATCCCCCTGTACCACAGCTTTGTGGAGAGGCGGGATAATCTGGCTTGTATTGCCTGGCCACTTGACAAGATTTTGTTTGGGAAAGACACAAGAAACAATTAACTTCTCAAGGACTACAGGGAAGTCTACACTAGAAATTACCTCACAGAGAAACAGCAGTTTCGTGGTGTTAAATTTGTTCCACCCGTGGATTAATTAAAGAATTGAGATTTCAGGAAAATTAGGTGAACACTTTTAACCATTGCAAAAGCATCCATCCCTCCCCTTCCTCTCTATTAAACAACCTAAAAATATCTCAGCGAGCACAGTTGTACAGCAATGTGACATTTTTACTGGCAGCTCCTTTCCTCTGATTACACTTCTCTGTAGCTGTCCTATTTCAGAATAACTTCCCATGGCTTGTGCTCTGTGATGAGGGCCTGGTTTGCTTGAAAGGCTATATGAAGTAAGGCAGGATCAGTCTGGCACAGAACTGCCTCCAGCCACTCCTGTTACCCTATTTTCACCAAGATGTACAAGGCTGAAGTGAAACACACGCCTTTCCAAGTTGTACAGCTGCCTGCTGTGAAGATGCAGTGATGTCAATGCTGAATAATTAAGTGATAATATAATAACTCTGAGTTTGAGCTCCATTAAGTGAGCTCCTGCTGGCTGCTTAATGAGCAAACAAACACCCAAATCCCATTAATATTATTCCTGTTACATTAAATGTAAGAGAGAAGACTCAAATCCTTAACAGTAATCATCCAGGAAGCTTCTGAAAACACAGATCAAGATGGAGATCATGAATCACATTGCCGAATTTTTGAAAGAACCAGAAGTTCTTTTTCTTTCGAAGGGTGGAGAACTAGGTAACAAAACTGACAGGATTGCTGTTTCCTCTGCATAACAGCTAAACCCTTTTTGGCAATTAGAGCCTTGATGGGTCTCCTCTTTCTGTGACAATGTTGCAATGACTGTATTGCAGAGGCTGGGAAATGGAGCTCCTTGGCTGCTGGTTGTTAGTAATTTGAGAGAGTCTAGATGAAATATCCCTACTTGTCAATAAAACATACAAGATCTACAAAAGATCTAAAAAAAAAAATCAGTGGTATAGATCTTGCTGTAATGTTTGGGAAGGAGAAAATCTAGAGTCAGTTTTCCATCTCTGTTTCTCCTGCCAGGCCAGTGAGTTAGTGTAACACCTTTTAGTGAGGAGTTGGATGAGATATGGCCATTGTAAGGAGACCTAGAGACAAGGGCAGCCTCAGGCAGCCAGAACCTCAAGTCACATAGAGCTTTTAAGTTAAGCTTGCTGCTTGGAAAATAAAACCATCATGGTTCAGAGATTAATCTGAGGTTTAGGCTTCACATGAATGGTGACAGTCTCAACACAACAAAGCAAGTGATAGCCTTTTTGCTTGTGTATGATCTGTGGAAAGACAGTAAAGCCTAGATTCCATTATTTTCCCCAGATGGTATTAAGGAAAAAAACAGGATGTGAAGTTTACAGTTCAGTGCCCTAATTTCTGGAGGTCTGCTAGCTGAAATGGAGCTTCTAACAAAATATTTATATGCTCTTAGAAGTTTTCTCATAAAAAGGAAGAAGCATTATTTGCATTTTCCCTGGTTTTATTTGAGAATCCTGGTTAACATAAATTATTCAATGTACAGAATTTATAATCAAAGCCTAGAGAAACAGGCATTCTTCCCATGTATCACAGAACTGTATAAGCCTAGTTTCAAGATCTGCCATGCTATTAAGGAACTGAAACTTTGTACACAAATAACGTGAGCTACCTGCTCTTTCGACCCATAACAACCTGCAGCACTCATCTGGGTGTACCCTTGTTTACTCCAACCAACATGCTGAGCCCTACAGGAAATACAGTAAGAAAACATGCAAGAACGACATCTCCCAGCTTCCTGAAGGACACTGTGAGCAGGTGAAATTTTCTCCACTAACAATACCCTGAGCTATGTTATTTATCATATGATCTGCAAGGTAAGGGCTTCATACCCTTAGTAATCACACTGGGTATTTTTTAAGAGACAGTAATAACAATAAAAACAATGAAAAAGTAGAAGAGAATAATTGGGGGAAATGGCATGTTAATTGTCATTCCATTTTTATAGCTTGGAGCTCCAAAATAGATATCTAAGGGTGAGGTAAACTCCAGCCCTGATCCTCAGGGAATGTTTTCCAGTGATGCTCCTGGATACAGCTCTCTTCTCTAACAACTCCAGCAATGCCAGGAAAATTCCTCTCCATCATAAAAGCTGTCTTCTCATTCCTCCCACTCTTCAAAATAAGTGTAAATCAGTCCCAACAGAGTAATATTTGTGCCCTGTGCTGAGTTCTATCTTTTACTATAAGAAGACAGGTAAGATGGAGGTTGGGAGGTCCATTAAGGATCTCACTCCCTAAGATGTTCAGATATGGAGGAAGATCATTGCAAAAGACCAGTTTGGAAATGGCAGCATCTTATAGTAAGTTCTTTGCTTGCTAAAACTTACTGTATCAAAGGCACACTGAGGGATTTGCTTTTTAAAGCAAAACTTAAGGAACAGTTCCTCTCTATGACCATGGTGACTTTCAAATACCATGATAGTATTATCTTATTTAAGGTCAGATTGCAAGCTAGTTATTTATTGTTCTAATGATGGTTTTTATTACATACAAAGGGAACAAGTTAAAATACAGCAACTGCCAAAATATTTCAAACCAATGTTTGGTTTTTGATCTTGGACCGGTCATCCTTGTCCAAAAGTCCTTCATCCTTCCATAAAGGCCTGCTTATGCTTCCCAAAGATACTAGGTCCTCTGTTAATGTTAGAGCTTCCCAGATGAAGAAAGATTATTTAAAGTCATCCCATGCATGAGAGTTCATTTGTATTCTTTCCCACACTTTCTAAAAGGAGAAGTCTTGGTTTCCAGATTCAAACATGAAGCATACCATATTTGTTCTGCACAGACTTCTACAACTAATTTTTGTTTCCAGGAACTTTCCTCTCCCACAAATTAAATGAACCAGTGAATTCAAATAAAGCTCAGCACTTTTATGTAAAAATAATAAACACCCTGAAATAATAAACCACAGAAACACAGAATTACTTCTTCCTTTTTGCAGAATAGGTTGAATAGCAAAGATCTGGAAATGTACTTTGTGAAAGACTCTGAGGAAAAGAACCTGCTCTAAATTCTTTCATTTTCTCATGCCGCAGAGAGATTGCACTACATGATATTGACTAAATAGGCACGTAACAGTGCAGAGGCTGATGTATCCAACACCCTTTTTTGTCTGTGCTGGATTTATTCCTTAATGAAAGCATAAAGCTCGTCCAACCTTTATTGTTGAAAACCACAAAGGTAACCTAAGCATGAATTATTTTTCCAGTCATTGGCAAAGAATAGGCACTGTCTGTATTTTCTACATTAGTACACATAGGCAAGTGATAATTCAGGAGAAGTCATGCATCTATCAGTCAATATTTCCATGCCCCAAGAGTTATTGAAGTCACAGAATGATTTTTTTGGGGCAGGAACTTTCTTTCAGTGTAGAAACACAGTCTCATCTGATTACTTCTGTTGCATGTACCTATTTGATCCAAGCTATTCTTCAAATGTGGCCTTAATCTTGAATTCGCAGAAAATCAAACCTGAGCAGATCCATGATGCTCTCAGCATCCAGGCCAGCCATTGCAGCTTTTTCTTTGCATTAATACAAACAGGTATGTGACACTGGTGATATATCTATAGTACCTTTAGACTTAACCTCTGCAGCAAACTACTCTTTCTTTTTTGAGTTTATAGTTCTCAGAAATGCTGTATCAATAGACCTACTCCAGTTATCAATCTGAAGTAAAGCAGGGTCTTCCCATTACCTCAGCAGCAGAGGACACCATTTTTCATGTATTTATTATGCAATATTAGGGAAGAGCTATATTTATACCCTCCAGAGCTTGGAAAAGGGCATACAGAACAGCTCAGACAAGACTTTAATGCTGCTGGCAGTATTTTCAGAAGCAGCAAAGCACTTCAGCTATTAAATCCAAATGTCCACTTCAGTGGTATTGAGGCAGCTAATTCATTCAAATGCTAACTCCGGTCCCATCTCAGCATCCTATGCAGAGCCTGCTCTACCCTTGCAGATTACATGGGGTCATAATGAAACCAAAAGCAGACAAACCAGCTCCTGCTCCTGCTTGGTGCAGCTCTGCCACTGTCTGTGAATTCAGACACCTGGTTTGCTGATGAGCTGTCACATTGGTCTTCTCCAACAGCCAAGGAGAAGCATTTGACTCCTCTATTCTCTGTATGACCCTTGGGTAGCTGGTGGAACTTGATGCAGCTGCGGTGGGAGCTCAGCAAGTTCCCTGTTAAAATAATGACCACAGAGATTATAGCAGAGATGGCAGCATTACAATTTCACACTCCCTAGTCACAGGTCATCCACAAATGAAAAGCAGCATGAGCGAGTGTCCAAGGTGGGGCACAAAAGGCAGTGCTTTACCTTGCATTGAGGCAATTAAATGGTGATTGGCAGCTTCCGTTTGTTATGAACAGAATCTCTCTTCAACTCCCCATTTCTTGCCTACCAAGAGTTCTGTGAAAATCAGAGCTCAATGTAGGTTCTACTCTCAATTTTAATGGTGTCTATGAACTTACAACACACATAAAGTTGATTCTGACAAAGCGCAGATGCTCACGGAGAATTTTTGACTTTCTCCAATTGATTGTTAATCCTATCCTTGTCTCCCTTCCTAATAGACCTAAACACTGGACAGATTAAATCCAGAACATGTTATCAGACCCATCTTAGTGAATTACTTCTGTAGGACAGTGCTACAAGGCTGCTTTTCATAAACACTTCATTAAGCCCTAATGTGACTAATGAACTCGTTATTCATGTGTACTTAAATTTATTCTTTGAGCTGTTTGTAAATCTTTTTCAAGGCAACTAGAAGTCAACAGCTTTCACACTACTCTCACAGCCTCTCCTCATTATTACCATGGTACAGTTAGTTTCTTTTACTCTCCAACACCTTTACTTTGAAAAAATCATCTTTAATCTTTAGCTGAGAAGGTAGGTCACAAAATCACAAGACACTATATAGCATTTTTTAGAAAAAGAAGTTCTTTTAATGAAATGTTCTAGTTACCAAGCATTTCTAAAATTATCCTCCTAATCAATATTGCACAAGCATTTTCAGCTCAATCTCTTAGCCACGTTCATTAAGCTATATGTGATGTAAAATAAGGGAATTCAGGAAAACTCTGAATGCAACAGTAATTATGGTGCTAAAACATGGACTCCATAACAAAAGTCTAACCAGATGTTAGCTGTTTCTTTACTGATTAAGAAAATCTATTCAAATGCAAAAGTCAGCAGCAGCAATGAGCTCATGCTTCGCCTTTCCGCTCTCTGCAGTCTTGTATCTCGGGATCTATTTTTAATGCCATTTCAGGTCAGTGCAGATTCATTGTGCTGTGGGGCACTGGCAGTCCACAGGCACTGCCTGGCCCACGCACTGCGTGGCAGAGGACCCTTGGTGATGGGGTTCTTCACGCTCTGCTTATTGAAGAGCCTGGTTCACAGGGAAACTTGGAGGCTGTGCTGCGCAGCTCCCTGCTGACACAGGCTGTGGCACAGCCTGTGTTTCCAGATGTGCATGGGATGGGCGAGGGCCATGGCTGTGCCTGCTCAGATGCAAACTTTTCCCATCATTCCTGGTGGTACCTCTTGCTCCCTCTGGAACATGCTCAGTGGCCTGTTGGAGCCTTGTGATCATCACTCGTGGCACAGAGCAGCACTGGAGAGGCAGTGTGCTCATCCCCAGGAGAAAGGCCTATGCACATTTAAAGGAAAGAAAATAACCCCCAACGCTTCCCTGACTCTGGAAAAGTGAAGAGCACCGACACCCCCCCTTCACCCCCCTGATGGGTTCAAGTCCCAAGAACAGCTCTGTGAAGATTTTCAGCAGGAACCCAATTACCACCAAAAGGGAAACTTTTCTCCCCAGATGTAGCTAAACTGGATGTATGAAAAGTAGATACACCAGCCTGTATGAGGCTCAGTGCCCACTCACACCAAAAGCCTTTACAAACTTGCTGCTACCTGCACAGCAGTCCCACAACAGCGACACGTGATGCTGAGGGGCTGGGGAGCAGAGCATGGGGAGGATGTCTGGCACAGAGTGTGCTTCAGGACAGGTGCCAAGTGCCCCACACAGCCCCCAAAATCAATGCAGCCTCAGATGGAGTGGGCAAGGGCCAGGCACTGCTGTCCACACACTGCTAGTGCTCAGTGCTGGGCTGCTGGCAAGCGTCCCATCCCCACCCCAGTGCAGAGGCACCGGCTGGCCTGTGATTCCTCTTCAAGACTTCCCCTGAACTGAGGCGAGCACTTCCAAGAAATGTGAGCTGCTGCCGCCCTCGCTGGGGTTTGCTACGTGATTTTGCACCATCGGCGGCTGCGGCAGGCGCTGACGGGAGGCTCTGTGGTGAACTGCTCCCAGCAGAGGTGTAAGAATGCTTTCAACACGGATGTTCTGTGCACAACCAACCAGACCCACGAGTCCAAGTGTGTCTGGTATCTTTAAAGATCAAGGGGTACTTACGGGCTGTGTCTGCAATGAGCACTTCCAACCTGGACAGAACAAGGACCTGTCACTTCTTATGGGTGTTTTAGAAGGGCACACACCATCAGCAGAGATGAACAAGTGCTAGCACAGAGCAGGAAGGGAAGAGGAGGTTCTCCCCAGTGCCCAGGTTACCAAGTTACAGCGCAGCAATGTAGCTGATAAACAAAATACTCTCAGTAAGCTTAGTCCTCTGTTATTCTCTCTAAGACTCTCAAATTTTAACAGATCCTTTTATCAAAAATAGATCAAAACTTCCCTGTGGTGCCTTTGCTTCTGGAGACCATTTGCATTCCCCTGACTTGCTGGCTTGCAGTGCCACCCCAAGCCATGTGATGAGCCATTGATGCTCATGGTTATCTAGGCCAGCAGATGTTGGATAAAAAGCAGCATACCTTGATCTGAATAAGCTGCTGTGGCTGTGGGCATCAGTCAAAGTGTGCTGATTCATACTCAGGGTGATCTGATCCAAGCAGGCAAGGTCTGCACTGCAGGCTCTGGAAATGGGGATTTACCTCTCCCCATGGTGGCCCTGCAAGTGTGATAAGGTTAGAGAGAGGACTGCCCAGCACACTGCTAAAACCTTGGGTTAACCTACTGATCTTTCATCCAAAATATGGTGAATGCCAATCATACAACTAATGGTTTTGATACTGTACAGGATGTACAGAGACAACAGACAGACAGACAGACAGCTCCATCTGCCTCAGTGTATGAGCTGTCCCTGACAGTGCTGCTTACCAGCCCTCCTACAGGAGTGAGTTTTTCAGGTCAGCACCAACCTCCAGCAGCCAGCCCCATAAAATGCCAGTCCTGCCTTTGAGTGTAAGCTGCAAAGCTCCACTTTCTCTTTTAAGTATCTCTCAGTTTTAAACTTGCCTGGCTCTGTTCCCAAGGATCATCCTGCAGCACAGGCCCACCTGCCTCATACAGATTTTATTTCTTATTAAAGATAAGCTCCTCTCCATCAAAAAAACAGTGAATTGATGAAGGAATTTTAAAACATCATGAATTGAAATATATTAGTTTTAAAAGTTTTGTATATATTTCACCTTTTGTACTTTCTGTAAAGGATTACATAAAGTTTCTAACTGAAATAATTTTGAACCAGAAGGTCACTTTCTCTTAGAGAGTATCCAAGTAGCATACTTGAAACTTTTACAGTTTCTTTCTGAAGGAAGAACTCACCTTGCTTCTACCTGATGGTTCTATTTGGTCTCATCAGCATTTTGCAGCAGAAACTGGAGTTCATATTTTTATCACCAGCCCCCAGCATGTCTTTATCTTGATCATGGCAGCATCCAGAGTGTGCATTGACAGGCTTACAAAATGTGAGAATTTTGGGCTGCTTCTCTGTGCTTGAGGTCTTTGCTGTGCATTTTATAAACTTGCTGAAGGTTAGGCTCATGTTTTCTGATTTTGAAGATAAAGGATACAGTTATTCTCAAATAATGGTACTATCGTGCAGATTGCTTGCTACAAATGCTTCTCCTTCACAAGAGGCCAGACTTAACAGCCTGAGACCTTTGGTGCGCTCATGGCTTTGCAAGGTCAGAGAACCAGTGAATGTTTGCTGGCAAGGTGTGACTTGCTCATTTGGGTCAGGCTGCAATTTGTATTGTACCCTCACATCTTTTGGTGCAGTTTTCCCCAAATGATTTGCAACAGGATCGCTCCAAAATTCCAACCTGGGGAAGGGAAGGCAGAGATGAGGAGATGAGATAGTTCTGTAGGTAGTGCACATGCCAGGGTGCAGACAAAAGACAAAGGACGGTGAGGAAAAAAAATAAACTCTTGACATATCTTATAGAAGCACAACAAAAATAAATTTTCAGAGAATGAACATTTTACAAACCAATAAGAAATCTTATATGCAAAAGCAAGTACTGATTGTCTTTCTTTAAAAAAAACCAAAACCTGCGGAAGGCATATTCATCATATAACTTTCTCCAGTAAGGCCAGATGTAACTTAAAAAGCACTGGCAAAACACACAGTGCTCATGTAGATGAAAAATTGTAGACACTTTTTCTCTCTCCAGCATGTTTTAATAGACATTGGTTTTACACTCAGTGCAAGCTACCAAGCATACTAATACCATCACATAAAAACTCAGCACTTAGATTACAAGAATTTCTAAGATGCTCTGTCTCTCTCTCTTTTCTTTGGCTTACTTCAGAATGTCTGATACGTGGAGGAGAGAGAAAGGGGGAAGTTGCTGCAATCTCTATGTGGATGTACACCAATAACATCTCTTTAAAACCCCATAATATTCACATACAGCAAAAATGTCAGAATATGAAAAAAGAGATTTGCTCTTCATAAGCCCCTCTACAATGCAAAATTTGCATCCCACAGAAAGAAAACACTGAGGAAAGCACATTTCAGTGACTGCACTGCCAGCACAGTTAATGATGCTTGCAATTGCTTTCCTGTTTTTATTTCCTCTGAAGCTTAAATATCCATGGAAGGTAAAACACACTAATTTTCATCTTCTTATTCTCCATCTGTCCAGCAACAGTGCAGCCTGTGTTCCCTGCACAACGATGCTCCAGACATGGGAACACATGCCAGTGTGGCATGGCCTTGGGTGTCCTGCATTTCCTCCAAGCACAACCATGGGCCACCTTCCCCTGTGCCCAGAAGCACCCTGCCCCACACAGAGCTCTCTCTCTCTCCATGGTTTCACCAGGTGGAATAGTGAATTAATTTTTTTTTTTTTTAAGAAAATGGCATAGTTTGGTAGAGTGCATTATTTGCCCTCCAGTGTGTTTACTAAAAGATGTTGTTTTCTAGAAATTGAAAACAGATACTATTCCTGTTCATAGTTTTTTAAAAAGTTTATGCTTAACTCAAGCCCCATTTATTATGAGAAAAAGTTTGGAGAAATCAGTGTTTTGTTTCACCATTTTTAGAGAGAATATATCTCAGAACTTTACCCCACAAGCAGTACAAATACACATAGGTTCTGTTTTACAAGAAACAGAACCAAAAATTATCAGCAAAGAGACTTTACCAGTAGAGGCAGAAAAGGAAAAAGCCAAGTATTTTTAAGCGAAGCCAAGATTTTCTTCTGTTTTTTTCTTGATTGTAAGAATTACAACGGAAGTATGGCTAGAGAAAATATTAGGCAATAAAACTTACAATAAAGTTTACCCCAGGGAAGTAATGAGGATTGAATATGGATACCACCTGCTGTAGAAGTATTGTGAGATTTTAATAAGATTTCAGATTTTACATAAGAACAAGAAGCACACTTGTTGGGCTCGTGGCCAGGCTGCAGACATAGGGTATTAGAGTCCTGAAATGATTAACAGCTAACTTTGGTCACAGTGACTGAGAATTCAGTTATTCAAGAAGATGAAACAGCTGAAGTTTTTATGGGTACCACAAAATAGTCAGATGGGCTTGACTGTGGGAAATGAGAACAAAAGAAGTTTGGAAAGAGGGTCTGCTGAGGAATTCCCCCATCATGACTTCTTTGCAACTTAGTAAACATGTGCAATTCATTGCTTACATACTGGAATTAATGTTCTCCAGAATTTGAAAGTTACAAGTCTGAAGCACAAGAAGTTCATTGCAGTCCCAACCTCCTATAGGTGCTTCTGTAAGGCACCCTGTGCTATCACCTGAAGGCTGGAGTTCCATCGAATTTCTCTAAATGAAATGAAACTTTTTTGATCTGAAACTGATGATCTTTGCAAGCCTAAATAAGCTTTGTATGTATTTATTTTATATTTTAAAAATCGTTTTGGTGTATTCTAATCCTTGAAGCTTTAAAAATGTTTTTATGAACAGGCTCACATTCACTTACATTTTCTGCCACGTGTTCCAGAACGTTGCAAGCCCCTCCATTCGTGGACAGAAATGATGCATATTCCTGACTACTGCGGAGAGATATATATTATACAGAAAGCTATATGACACTACTGACAATCTGCCTTCTAATATCTGTTTGCTTGATATACTCTTATTTGAAAGGGCAGTTTAATGATGCTCTGGAAATGCTGTTTTATTCCCCATCCATTAAATTCAATTAACACAGCAGGTGGGCAGTCAAGGTATTTTGACAACTATTCTCCATATTGAAACTATGTAGCATTTATATTCCAAAAATACTGACATGATAATTTGTAATATCTTCAAATGCTTCTTTGTATGAGTTAAAAATTCAGACACCTGGTTTTTCTACAGTCCCCAAAGCTCACAGTCAAAGGCAAAGCTGTGAAAACTTTCTCAGCTCAAAGCTCTACAACTGCATGTGATGACTTAAGCAGTGGAGTTCCCATCAGGTCTCTGGAAATGATTACAGGGTTTTTCATGTTGTTACCATGGAAGACAGTGAAAGTGTTAAATCAGCAGGATTTGAAGGATCAAATTCTTACCATTCACAGAAAATAGAACCACAATGTCTTCTCTCTGCAGCTGATATATTTTAATACTTCCCACATCCTAGCATCAGCTATGCTTTTACAAGTTGAAAACAAAGATAGGTTTGCACAAACCTACCTGGCGTAGTCAAACAAGTTACACAAGTGCTACCTGAAGCACAGTTTAGAAAATACCTCTTATACTTTGTATATATCTGGAAAGAAATACAGGTTTTTGTATTTGGCAATATTATAGTCCTGTTTCTGGTGTGAGGTTTCTTTGGTTTAAATTTATTTATTTAAACTACTGTTCCTTATCCACACTTATTTCAGCAGTGTGGGACCAGATTCTGCTGCTCCAACACTACTGCTATCAGCTGAGTTACTGGATTAAATCTAACTTGCAGTTTGAAAGAGCAAAATGTGGTGAAATAATGAATATATCATTATTATTGTTACCCTAATTTTGACAGTGTTTGTGTTGTACAACATCAGAGAAAAAGATGGTTCCTGCCCTAAAGAACCCATAGTTTCAGAGTCAAGCTGCATCCCTTCCAGCTCATTGTCTGTCTCTACAGTTATGCACTTTGTCTCTTGCAGGATCCTCCCACATATCTAAAACCTCCCTTATCATTTCAGTGGTTAAATAAGTTGTGAGAAGCAGGAAAGCAAGTTGCCTGTGTGCATGCTTCAATTTACTGTTACTCTAATGACCTTTTTTCATGCTCTTTCATCTCTAAATTTAGCTAACTACTAAAGCCAGAGTCTAGCAGACTGGGGGACACAGCAAACACTAATGTACAGACTGTATATGATTACTCTCAAGAGAACAGCACAGATTACAAGACAGTGTAATTACTATTCTGTAGCCAAATGAAGTTTATTTTATGAAACTGTACCTTTTCAAGTCTAATAAATAATTAGAATCATTCATTCTAGACCAACACATGCAGCACAAAATCAAAAGTATTATTTAAGGGCTGACACCAAGAATTTGAAAATCTGTTCACGTTAGGATGTTTTTGAACAGATGACGTTGTAACTGCCAGGCACAAGTACACCTTAAATCTGAAATGTAATCTTTAAAATAGTTGCCTTTATGCCATTTAATGAGAACGTACTGGAGAATCATGGGAAAGAGTTAAGAATGTGAATTCAAGTATACAGATTCAGAAATGTACTGTACAGATACCGGCACTGTTATTGATACACAACGATGACACTATACTGAGCTTCATGAAATTACAGAAAAGTTATGTCATGGTAAATACTGGTTCATTTTCAGATACAAGAAATTTTGTAAAACAGGAAATATTCTATATTGTTTAGTTGAGATAATGACAAGCATTTTTATTCCCTGAATCACATCCATAAAATCTGATTAGAGTATTAATAAACTTTGTGCTTATATAGATAGTTTTAAAGTTTTAATCATCCTAGTTCTCAGAAATTATACTTCCAGTATTCTAGCCAAAAAGCTTTCCCTCTTTTCTGAGAAAACGGCACAAGCACAACCCAGAAAGTTTGTTAATTCTTTCTTTAATAAAGCAGGCTAAATGTTCTTCCAGAGTAAAGATACAAAGCTCCACGACTAAATCAATACCCAGTCAAAATATGATACTGCCTTTCTGCAGTACATACAACTGACATGACATGCAAGAGACTTTAAAGTAATAAATTACAGATGTGAGATACAGTAAAACAGTCTCAGATCAGCAGTCTTAATGCTGCATCAGTTTTTATCAGCAATTTGCAATACTTATAATTTTTCTATCTGATTATTGTTATCCATGAACATTATGAGCAGGTCATTTCCGGAGAAAAAGAATAATCTTGTATTTTAAATGACAGCTTCTCTTTCAGAATATTCTTAACGTAACACAAAACAGGGTGATGATTTTATGTTTTATCTAACTTACAAGTTTCTAACTTAATGAATATACTAAAATACTTTAAATTATCTCTGCACTGTGATCTAATATCAGAGACAACATATTTGAGATGTGAAAGGACATGGTACAACCAAACCAGATTCATTTACTGGAGTTACTCTGATCTTATTTGTATAATCATCTCTCTGCTTTTGAAGATTTTTATCATATCCCATAGCATGATACACATTCAGCTTATTGGTATTCACTGATTCTTCTTAGAAACTCCCCAAATCTTTATATACTTTCACTACTGTTTTAAAATATGCAACATTAAAGATACAACTCATTTACAAAAATAAAAAACCTGTACAAATCACACTCTTCCATTGGCAATGAGACTGTTCAAGAAAATAGCAATGTGATCCCTGAAACAACCCACTAGAATAGAAATCAAAAGACTGATGCTTAAAAAAATAAAAAAGAAGTAAAAACATTTTCTCCTGCCAAGCTACTGGAATCTTTGAAGGTTTATGTATCACAGAATATAAAACTTTTCTCTCTGTCCCCAGAATATTTCTTTCCTCTTTCCACAGGTACTTCTTCAACAGCCATCCTTTGCTGATGGAGCCACAAGCCTTGCTGTATATGTTAAGGCTAGAAAAGCTTGAAAGACCTAAATAAATCAACCAGCCACCCAATCCCCTGGCATTCATGCAAACTCAGGGTAATAAAATAAACTGGAGACAGGCATGCATACTTAATTCCAAAGTGATCTTTCATGAAGCTTAAAATGAAACCAAAATAAACACCTATCCAAAATGTTATGCATTTAAGATCTTTCATCTAAATAGTCAACTGATTGTTTGCATCACTCTGTTGCAGAGGTGTGATGCTATGCCTGCTCATAACATTCTAGTATTTTAACATTTTACAAGGCACAAATAATCTCTTAAGAATTACATGGTGGCTTTTGAACATGTAAGGACGGCAGCTACCATGTAATTACATGACAATTAACTCTTCCGTTCAGTCACCAACACAGATCTTGTAAAATCTATGACCAGCAAATTACATGTCACCTCATCTTTGGGATACAGTACTTCATTTACAATTACAGACTAAGCAGCAAATAACTACAATTTCATAACTTTGAACAAACACAAGCTTTGCCATGCAAATAGGAAGTTGTTGCATGGTAAATGCATATGCATCTTAAAAGCAAATAATGCTTTTTTTTTGCTGCTGTGACAGAGTGACATACTATCGTTCTTTCCTCCAGCTACTCTGTGTAGGTCCTGCAAGAGGAACAGACTACTCACCACCAGTTTTGTTTTGTGAATTCCAACAGAGGTTAAAGGGATCAGAGAGTACAGAAAGCCCCCCTTATCTACTTGAAAAAAGCTGTTACTAAATGTACTGTGGACTTGATGGGGAAAAAAATACACTTTTCCATAGAAGAACAAGTAACAGAGTTAATTAGAAACTTTCTGTTGGTTAACACTGCTGCACCATTATGTTTCTCGTGATTAGAAATATGGAAATCATATAGTAATATATGTAAACAGAGTCTATAGAAGGTAATAGCAATGAGACATAAAGTGCTTTTACTTATGAACATTTCATTTCACTTTGCAACCTTCCCTGGTAAGTAAGCATACTTGGGCTAGCTTTAGTTCAACCAGCTCTGGTCTACATTATGAAATACTGTTATTTCCCTTGCACCTACTTTTTAACTGGGGTAGTCTGAGTAAAATTTAAAAAAATCATGCCAGGGGAAGTAAAAGTAGACAAAGATAAAGAATGAAAGAGGTGAACTGGGAACTCTCACGGGGAAAAAGTAGAGAAAGGCAAATTCGGCTCTGTTGTGTAGGTCCTCATTCTCAAGGAGTTTGCCACATTAAGTCTCCTTTAAACACTGAGGAACAACTACACAAACCTCTGCCCTGAACACGCCTCAGGCTATTGCAGGATGAAAATGAAGAAACTAGGATTTCTCAAGCGAGAACAAACTTCCTAACAGGATGATGCTTTTAATATTTTTGATACTCATTCCCTACTTCTCTAATCACAGTCTCTAAAGAAACAGTACCCTTTCCTACACAGAAAACCCAGTCAAGCATATTTTGTAAAAGGACAATATTAAATCTAGCCTGTCTTTGCTGCTTCAGGTCTGATGCCAAGTATCTGCACATTTCCATTATGGTACCTAGCATATACTATTCTATGTTTTGGGAAAGCAACAGTTCTATAGTAACAAAGCTCCTAAGAAGGGTAACAGCATAATTAATAATGACTTTATATTAGAACTGGGTTTTACTGGGTCTTTATTTAAGGCATTTATTAAAATGTATATATTATTTTTTTAAAGTAGCAAATTTATGTCTTTTTTTGTTTGTTTGCTTACCTTTTTATTTTAATTTAGGCTTTTGACAGCTGAAATGGGCTACCTTTATCTATTTTCTGTCCTTACAATCCAAATAACTATCCAACCCGTGGAATCACAGAAATTAGAGCCGAGTTGTATTGACAGATTTCCCAAACTCTCCCAAACTGTTTCTTTAGATGTCCAGTGGGCTGACAATAGCAAAGTCAGAATCTTTGCTGTTATTACTACTGTCGTCATCAGGGCTGGAGCTCAGGTTGCTGGAGGAGGCTGAAATGGAACCCATCAGAGGGTCAGAAAATATCAAAGAAGAACGAGACGGAGCTTCTGGCTTCACCGCTGCCTCCTTGTGTGCCTGAAGGGCCTGCACCGGCTCTGGAACAGAACTTTTACTTCTCTCCTCTTCTTTGGAAACCATAATATAGTCGTCAGCACTCTTGCTCTCACTAGTGCTCGGATCAGTTGTAGTCTGGGAAACAACAGCACAGAAAGGACTTGAAGTAAGCACCAGTATTGTCACATAATGAGGCTCATGAAGCATGTCAGGCACATGGGAATGGGACAAAGGAATAATTATTATGCAGAAGTGGCAATGACTAAATAAAGTGAAAAATAAAGTGGGTATTAACTTTGGGTGATACAATTTGTTATTTCACAGAATCACAGAATATTCTGAGCTGGAAGGGACTCACAGGGATCATCAAGCCCGGCTCTTAAGTGAATGGCCCACACAGAGATCAAACCCACAACCTTGGCATATTAGCACCATGATCTGACCAACTGAGCTAATTTAAAAAAGCATAAAATGTAACACTCTAAAAATACTTTTCTGGTCTAACAGTTTTACATGTCTCATCATCACAGCGCATCCACATAGTGACCACAGCAGCCAAGCATAAAACACATACATTACAGCTGCAAAGACTTTCAGTAATTACAGTGGATTCCTGTAGTATTTAGTGAAGTAGTTTTGAGAATTTTTTTGCTGGTTTGCATGTACAATAGCATTTTGGAGCTTGTCAGGAGAATGGTTTGATATAAAATTTCCTAGTAAAACCCCGACTTGTGAAATCTGAACCAACCATAGACCTGGTTCAGTGCGCACCAGTTTGGGTTCAAAAAATCAGGACTGCCAGAGCTTTCAGGGTTAGTGTTATTGACTATTTCCTACCTCTTCCAGAAAATGAGGGTCTGGGAATCCCAATTCTGTCTGGTTAGACCTTGGGAAATATATGTCCCTGAGCACTTAGGTAGTAGCTCAAGACCATACATCAGTGCATCAGAAAACTCTATGAAGTCTCAATCTTACATTCCATTATACTAGCCACATTCAGAATCCCAGATTTTTCAGTCAGAGCTACATGTAATTAGAAAGGGAGACTGCCATGCACAGTAGAGTGGGATTTCTCACGTGTTGACAACTGGCAGCCTTGTAGCTTGGTTGCAACCCAAATGGACAACACTTTGTTTCCTGCTGCAAGAGCTGCATTCAGCTCCTGTCTAATGCTATGTTACTCTGGCAAGAACATGACTGCTTTCTTGGTTGATTCCACACAGGTTTTTTTCAGAGTAATAATGCAACCTGCCAAACAGCCTGTAGGTACAAGCATCCTGAAGTGGTGTGATGCCAAAACCAATATTTGATTACATGAATGCAAGACTGAGAAAAAGGAAAAGTAAAGGGAAATGTGTACCCACATTTGTGGCAATACAAGCCCTACACCTGTGACCTTTCCACAAAAAAAAAAAAAAAAAAAAAAAAAAAAAGAAAAAGAAAAAAAAAGTAAATCAATTCTGGGGTGAAAAGAGATTATAGGTATTATAAAAAGAAAAAAAAAGCAAGCAGTTACAGAACAGAAAAAACAGGAATAATCTGAATGAGATAAAGATGAGTCTAAAGTATGGTATATAAAATTAGAGTACCACAAGCATCAGCCACAACTGCAGTTACAGAATCTATGACCACCAGCAAAATTAATTTAGGAAAATTTATTATTACAGCTGAAAATTATTTTCTTGTTTTGATTACTGATTATAGATCAGAATGTTCTTGTAGCTCAGGAAGCAAAATCCAACTGTGATTATGAATGACTGTAAGATGCAATGGGGGAGCTGGAAGTCTTTGGTTGTCATTTGCATAGTCATTAAAATTGTTAGAAGTCACAATAAAGATAAATATCAGCTGAATGGGAAAATATATTAAAATACAAAATTTTGCCCAATTTTATATTAATAAGGATTCAAATATCTCCCTTTCTAGTAAATTCTGAAATATCCTGTTCTCATAATTTATATTTTTTGTGTGTTATCTACAAGTATGCAGGTCTAATAATATTATATAATTAATATTACTATAGGTTTAATAACATATAATATTCTGTTTTGTAATGAACTAATTTTAATACTTCATAATTCAAATGGAAGTATCTTGAGTCCAAAATTTTACCCGTCCCAGTGTAAGACAGTCGTAACATTGATAGAAACTGACATTTATTATTTTTGGTAGCAACTCCCTTTTCACAGAAATTCATACAAAACCCAACAGATTGGTTTTAGAAAGATCAACAACTAGCCTTTTCTGAGTGTTATCAAGATTGATCTCCAACCCTCTTAATACATGCAGAACCAGAGTAGTTCAAATGCCAAAAACTTCAAGCGGTTTCCATGAAGTTAAAACCACAAAGTTCTATCCTACTAAGAGAGATACTTCACTGTTTAAACACTTCTGAGCTGAAGCATCATTTGTTAATTAGCCTTTTGCTTTCATCTTGTCTGTTTGAAATGCTGTCTTCATGAGCTGTCAGTGAGTCAGCTGCCATCACCAGGGGGCTGAGGACACAGGCAGCACACAACCATGGCTCTACTCCACCAACACAGAATCACAGAATAATTTGGGTTGGAAGGATCTTTAAAGGTCACATAGTCCAACTCCCACAGTGAGGCACAGGGACATCTTCAACTAGAGCAGTTGCTGAGAGCCCTGTCCAACTGGACCATCAATGTTTCCAGGGATGGGGCACCCACCACCTCTCTGGGAGACCTGTTCCAGTATATCACACCATCCTCATCATAAAAAAAAAAAAATCTTCCTTAGATCTAATCTAAATCAACCCTCTTCTAGTTAAAAATCATTTCCCCTTGTCCTATTGCAACAGGCCCTGCTAAGAAATTTGTTTCTATCTCTCTTTTAAGCTCCCCCCCCCCCTTCTGTACTGAACGGCCACAATTAGGTCTCCCTGGAGCCTTCTCTTCTCCAGGCTGAAAATCACCAACTCTCTCAGCCTGTCTTCATAGGAGAGGTGATCCAGCCCTCTAATCATATTTGTCATGCTCCTCTGGACTTTCTCCAACAGGTCCATGTCCTTTCTGTGCTGGGGACCCCTGAGCTGGATGCAGTGCTCCAGGTGGGGTCTCACAGAGGGGAGCAGAGGGGCAGAATCAGCACCCTTGATCTGCTGGCTTCACTGCTTTGGATGCAGCCCAGGGTACAGTTGGATTTCTGGGCTCCAATGCCCATTTGGGAAATTTCCAGCCTCTCATCCACTAGTATTTCCTAGTCCTTCTCAAGCAGGGCTGTTTTCAATCCCTAATCTTCCAGCCTGTATTGATACTTTTTTGGGAGCTCTAAATGCCATAGTCAAAATTTCAGAACTTTGTTCCCATCCCCCTGCCCTGTACAACAGAAATATACATTCCTCTAAACAACCACTGCCACATAATTCACCTGGCCTCTTTCCACAGTTCTATTTAAAACTCTCAGGGAATGCAGTACTGCCTCATTTTTCAAAATTATACACTTTATTATTCCAAGCTATCAAGAATCCTTTATTTCAGTCCTCACACCTCCACCTTGCGTAGGGTGACACAGATCTTATTTAGTGAAACACTTGCCCAGCAAGATCAGTATCTTTGTTTCTGGCATTCCCCAGTTTCTACTTTCAAGAGTGTTCTCTAGTGCAGTTGAAAAAGCATTCTGCTCTTTAATAAAGAAAACCACTCATCCCAATTTCTTCTTGTTACTGTTGAGCTTCCCAACAGTACTCTTCACGCCACCCACACTTTTTGGTTTGGTTAAGGAGACCTATAGGTCACTGAAGTAACAGAAAAGAAGCAAAGCAGAGATATTGACCCCAAAATCCTATAAAAGGGCTGCCTGTAAATGTTTGCCTATCCCTAGCATACACAGGTATTTTGGAACTGATATTTCCAGAGGTAAAATACCTCCTTCCTTCTTCTTTCGCCTGTTTCTGTTTCAGGAAACTCATGCTGACGTGAAGCATGTTTTCTCCCATCTGCTGCCACTACTGAATAAATGAAAAATGACAGAATTATACTTCCAGTAGCTTTGAAAGTTAACAACCTTACGCCCGTTGCCATATGGCTTCTCCAAACAATTTTTCCTGATGAATATCAGCTACTAGGACCAGGCTTATTTCATTTGCCTTCACACTGTGAATGAGTTAAAACTAACTGCAAGGATACAAATCAAGAAAGCTTAGAAGAACAGCAGCTAATTTTGCCTCGTTCTTTGAACAGACATAAAGGCAAGATAATGTGTTAATTATCATTCATTATTTAGCAACAGAAGCCTTCTGTTTGTCAACTGCATGCTGCTACCAAAGCCAAACATTCCAAGAAATGCTTGATTTCTTTTAGCCTTTATCTTTTTTATTTTTTCTTGCATTTTTAATTTTGCAGCTTTCCTTTCTAAAGAAGGGCTATATCCTTATCCTCATTTTGCAGAAAGGGATTTGACACAAAGAAAGAGGAATAACACTTTTTAAAAAAGCTAAGATGATAAATAATTTATTCTTCTATAATAACCAGGCACAAAAGACCAGATTTTAATCTCATTTATAGAATAGCTATACCTGTAACTGTTTCAGCTGTCCTAGAAAATAACCCTATAACTCCAGCAAAGAACAATCCCTACAGTACAAATCACACCAAATAGAATTACAGGCATTACCAAAGTCACAGAAAATGCAAATAGAGTAGAAATTTATTTAGCAAGAAATACATTAAAATGCCTAGAAGTGGTTGTTTTTTAATCCCCCTGCAGCTCTCTGTAAGTACTCCCAGCATGACCCAGGGCACCACTGCAGCCCTCTTTCTTCAGCAGAGCTAAAAGCCTGGGCTGTGCCCTGGTTTGGGCCAACAACTGAGCCCATCAATTAACAGTCTAATTTCACAGTCCACTATTCCGCAGTTCTATTGTCCTGTGTTTTATTAAAAGGGGTCCAGAGCTCTCCTCTTTTTGTTCGATTTTATGTGTGGTGGTTAAAGACTAAGGGCTTGGAAACAGCACAGACTAACTAGGGGGTAATTAGACAGACAGACAAACTATCCCTAATTAATTAACTAAGGATACCACCAGTCCTCCTGGAGTACCATTTCTAACACTAATCTTTTCCTTTACATCAGAGGTGCTGTTACTCATTATCATAATTGGAAGTTCCAGAAGATAAGAGGAGAGGAGGCTAATCCATATGAATGTACCGCACCTCCAAACATTAACCATGCAGTACTAATGCCTCATTAATGCTCTGCAACAGCTTAGCTTGTACAAGCTCTACTCACATTGCTCATAGTTGACTTAGGAGCAGCCTTGAAATTGTGGGAGCCATGGATGCCACTCAGTTCCTGGGACTGGATGTAGATACCCTGACTACACACTGGGATAAGCCCAGACCTCATTGTACATTGCCCGGAAAATCTGCACTGGAGAGAAATCTGTGCAGACCAGGCTTCACTTGCTCCACTCTCAACACCCAAAGAGTCCCAGCATGTCCATGGTACATGGTTTAGACCAGCCTCTGAGTAAGGCTTCTCCAGCATCAGTAGGGTCTGCTCTCTCTCACACACACACACACACACACACGCACACACACACACACACACAAAGAGAGCTTGCTGCCATGTTATATGGCATTCTGCCTTCTAGTTTCTAGATGTACAAAAATCATCAAAAACCATTATTTACCATTTGGAAAGAAAACAGAAGATACTTAATATAAAATGCTAGGAGATCAAGGGCAAAAATAGGATGCCATTATATCAACAGTCCAATACGCTGTATCAGTTTAACCTATGCCTTTATTATGGCAGAAAGTAGTGATTGTAATGACAACAGTTAAGCAAGCAATGAAAACTCCCTAGGAAAGCTTTGTTCTTCACCATTACTAAGTATAAAAAAATAAATCTTGGTATTGCCTCTAATACCAAGGTACAATTAAAATATATATTTTTAACATAGAGTGTTCTAACTCAGGGGGATCATGTGTAATAAATTAAAATGACCCTGCATCATTATTTGAAAAATGAATAAATATTTCCTGCAGTTCCTAAGTACACTTGTCAAAAGTGAACTGACTGCAGACTCAGTTAAGACTTTGAAGTGATAGTGCTGCCACTGATTTATGAGTGTGAGTATCAGCAGCAGGGTGGCAGACTTAATAGAACTCAACACAGAAATGAGCAGGCACAAAAGTACTTATTTTTAAGATGACGTTTGGGTTGGACTGACTCTTAGACAGAGAGGGCCCTTTGTCAATGAACTTGTCCTATGACTGTATGCTTTGTATGTGAAAACATTGTTTACATATTCAAGGAGAAAGTCAATAGAATGAAGTAGAAGGTAAAAGCAACCTCCTTGCTATTTCCTTTTTGGCACAGGCCATGAATACCCTGCAATGCAGTTAATCAGCTCTTACATAATGGGATCCTGGAGGACAAGGACAATGAAAATAATCATGTGGGAACATTTGGTATGGGAACATTTACCTGCAATTTTTACGTTTTTTTTGTAGGAAATTAATCTGTGATTCTGCGATTCAACAGCGTGAAAGAACTCTCCCCAAACACTAACTAACACTTAGACGTAAATATCTGTGTGTGGAGCATAAGGCTACAATAAAAATAATTAATTGCAGTAGGGCAGTAGCTAGAGATACACTTTTAACCCACTCTCCATATGGACCAGGAATGCTGGTATGTCCCACATAATGTCTGGATGTCCTAGAGAAAGTCTCCAAAAAATGGAAGGCTGTCAATGGCCTGCTTGAGACGTTTTTATTTTACCTGTTGTCCTGAGATGAACTGTTGCTTTGTCATGACAGGTCCCTTTAGGACATCACCTGCCCCCTTGTTCTGGTTATTGGAACAGTAATGATCATCAGCAATAGTGATTTGCTCATTTTCTTCAGCTTCCAGCTGGCTCTGGTTGAAACGCAATGAACCTTTCAGGATATCCTTGATCTGTTGTTGAATAGAAAGGGAAAGGATGTAAGTTAAAAACTAGGAGGAACTCTGCATTTTCTAAAGCTCTGTGCAGACTGCTTTCATACACCATTTCCCCAAAATATTTGCTTTGAAAAGACAGGAAGCAAGTCAATATTCATAACTATATTGGTTAAAGACAGAAATAACAGTGAAATGTGGTTTTTATTAGAGTCTGGAAAACAACTATCCAAGAAATCAAAAGAGAATAAAACTGTTAGATTACTCCCTGCCCCGTTATAGATTTAAAATATGTCACATTGCTCTTCATAAAATATATTTTGAGGAAGCAGAGGGCAGTATAATCAGAGCTACAGATGCTCAGCAGCATTCTCATTTTATGTATGTAGTATTTTTTCCTTTAATTGAATGATATTCAAGTGTTGTCACAGTGAAATAATGTAGTTGTTGTCTAGCAAGTACATTTTGCATTAAGAAAAATGATAGCATGGCTTAAGTCCAGCACTTGGTGTTGCACTTCTTCAGTTGTGATCTGAGGCCTCCAAAACTTCCACAGGAGCAAATACTGTGCAAGTTATTTAAACTCTTTATAGCTGAGTTTTATTGTTACAAATAAAAATACACCACAAGGTTTGATGCACCAGTAAAACAGCTACAAGAACACAAAACAGCAGTATACATAAAGAATAAAATAGGAGAAAAAAGGAGAAAGGATTAACAGCTCTGAAGGTTACAAGAAGGTTAAGCTAAGCAATAGTAATACCTGCTTCAAACCAGCCAAGGAAACCAGAATTTCATCTTCTTTTTCCAAGCGTTCTTGCAAAATGACTTCCTGAATATTTCCTATAACATCAAAAGAAAGATAAAAAGAGAAAACATCTTAAATAAACTCAAACATGCTGTTACTTACTGCTGACTGATGCTTTCAAAACAAACTTCTGTGATCTGCAAACACAGTTCTGTATCCAAACCTAGAGACAGACAACCAGGTGAGGCCAGCCTGAGCCTGGCACTGCTGCCAGGAAGCCTCCAGCAATGCTTTGCTCCTGCAGGTTTTCTGTTGCCCCTGTGTACCAAGGAACTCAGGCTACTACTGGCCCCTAGAAGACCACACCAGCCTCTGTGTTACACAGTTTTGAACTTGAAAATACTTTGGAAAGCATTCAGAAACAGTTAGAGAAATCTGCTGCATCTCACAGAAAGGTTTTAGGTAGAAGCACAGCAATCTTCATCTTGATCCCATGGCCACTGCAGATGCTAGAATACTCTTCTTCATCGAAGGACTACAAAAAGTTTAATTCCCCTTCTATTCTCTTCTTTTAGGTAAAAGACCCAGGGTCGAACAAAACTTATTTGACAGAAGGAGCAGTGTAGTACCAACACTTCTGGAGACTCTTGCCTTCCATACCCACAGCATGGTCCTTCAAGGATGCATTTTACTACCCTGGTATAGAGTGTTTGCAGGAAGACAACCCCAGGCAATGCTACACTCCAACACAGCCCAGATAACTCTGGAGATTCAAATAACTCTGAAGATTCAGTTCATTCTTTGGCCTCCCAGCTCCTGCTTTCCCACTCTTTAAGAAAACAGCAAAAATTCCTAGAGACAGATTGGCAGAATGAGATGGTATCTGTCAACTGAAAATGACAGGATACCCCTTTGTGCAACTCCTGTCTTACATACACAGACTGAGCCCAAATCCCTCGGTGACACTCATTTGGGAAGAATGCTTTGCTGCTCATGAGTATCTGTATCCAGGTACTTCACAATTAGAGCTCTGTACTATTAATCCACACCTGCATTGCATTTGTTTTTAACAACATCCTGCATGTTCAGGGCCCAAATCAGTGAAAAGCCAGAACTGCTGTTAACAGATGATCCTGACAAGGACAAATATGATGACACTGCCAACTCTGACACAATATGAAGTTTCAAGTAAAAGCATTGAGTAATTTGGTATGAGTTTTGTGTTTACAGAATAAATAGCAATATAATAAGATGTGGGAGACAGGACAAGAATAAAGATTAGAAGTGGAGAGGTAGATTTAAAATTTGTGTATAAACACAAGTTTGAAATTGAGTTGGGGCCAGAAATCAGTAATGGGTATAAAGGAGGAACGGAAAGGGCGAAGAGGAGAAAGGATCAATGCCTAAGTACTAAATGAACCGCTAAAAAGCAATCTGAGACATAGAAGGAATGAAAGAGTCTAGAACCATGAAAGGCAATAGCTGACAAGATGATGTGATCGAGGTCAAGAGCATCAGTGAAGGTACCACAACTCAGCTTTGCGTAAGCAGCTTGCCTGAACAAGGAGATCTATGCTCACATTATTTAGCACACATTATTTACTATATTACAGTAGCAATGTCCTGCAGCAATGTTGTTCAATTGTCAAATTGTTGTACAATTGAACAATTTTACATGAGAAAGACACTGCATTATGAAGGCCAGAAATAATAAAAAACCAGATCTTTCTGCAAATATGTAGCATCTTGAATTGAGAAAAATCCATAATTATTGCAACATTTTACTTGCTTTTTTATTTTATATCTAAATTGTATATTCCCTCAATTTGGTAAGTAAAATATATTTATATTTATTTATAAAAGAATAACTTACATTCTCTTTTCCACTGTTTCAAAGAATGCATGATTGCCTTCTTTTAAAAGATCCAGAATTTGAAACATCAGAAGTCCAAAGCCTTCATAGGCAGGACAGCCATGCTTGACCACAGCCTGAATCACTGAATTCAACTGTCTTTTCCATTTCTCAGCATTAGAAAGGAAAGTATTCCATTAGTGTGTGATCCCGACATCAATTAAACCGTACATTAAAAAACTAGGGCATGCACAAGAAGTAAGCAGATGGACCAAGAAAATAATTCAAAGCAAACCTCCAACCTGCTGAAGACTAATGGAGAAAATATAAAAAATCGGGAAAAAAGTGCAAGAAAACAAAAGCTGAATGGTATTCCACATGATGTGGAAATACTCTACTATTATTACTGACCTTTAGAGATGTTTTGTGAATCAGTATTTAAAAAAATAAGGAAAATAATTTATCATCACTGTAAAACCCAGCTGAAACCATGTTTGATGAACCAGTAGATTGAGAAATTTCTAAAAACTTATGAATGGAATATGATAGTTACCCAGAAGTAAAAATTAATAGAAATGCTTGTATCATCATATATATACTTTAGCAAGATTAATGCCAGATTTTAATATTAGTTTCAGAGGAAAAAAGATTAGGAGCAAAAAGGTAGGAAATACAGCCAAAAAAGTAGCAACTGAGGCATAAAGGCATAAATTGGGATGTCCTTTTCTAGCGCAATGAAACAGAAGGAAGGTAGAATTCCTTGTGGAATTGGCAATTAATCCTTTTCTTAAATATGTCCTGCATATGAACTGCACGTGCACGTGGCTTCTAATCTGCCGCCCTCATCTCTTTTGAACGCAAAGTTTTTTAACTTTCAAATAAGTGGAACCCAAATTTACCAATGCTCATTCTTCTTCCCTGGCTAGTGAGTAGGGAGGAATTAAAAATATAATCCTTAGATGAGTGAAGCATACAGGCAATGTGATTTTGCATGAGTGCCTCCTTGCATGAGTGCCATCCTTCTGCTGGGACCCCCTTTGAAATCCACATGGACTGGAAAGAGAGTTGGGAAGAAGAGGAGGGATGGCAAGAAAGTTGGTATGTGCTCTGCAGCTGCTTTCCTGTGAATACCTGTGCCATGGCACAGCATCCTCACTGGGGGACTCTCATCCAAGGTTTTCCCACTGCTGGGGGGACCTCATAGGGCAGTCAGTTGCTGAGATGAAGAGGGAAAATAAGCTCTCAATTGCAAACAAAAGCTTATTTTACCTTTCTGTATCTCAGAAGGTACCCTTGCAACTGGAAATACTTTAAAATATACTATTTCAAGAGCACTATATTGATATATATCAATATAAAATTATTCAGCTGAAGGACTTTTACTTTAAGCTGAGATGTATAATTTAATTATTCTTCCTTCATAGGAGATGTTATTGTACTTTGAGAGAAGTGCTTCATGTATATGAATGAATTGGCCACATATTGATTTTTTTCCTTATTTGCTGCTCTATATCAGTACCTCACAGCTGTTTTTTTAATAAAAAAGTAACTATCTTTAAAAAACCCTGCAGATGTCAATTTGGAATTGAAAACACCTTCCTACCTTAAAAAAAAACCAAAACATTGATACAATGAATCAAACAAACAGATTATGTGATATCTATATTATTCAAAACTGAGTCCAGTTTGATTCTGTGCTATAAATATCCATCTCTTGGGATAACTGTTGTTATTCAAAAGTTATCAAAATCCTATTGTACAAAGAAAATTAAGGTTAAGGTCAAATATTCCTGACTGCCTTGTTTGTTTGTTTTTTTTTTTTTCTTTCTTTCAAGATTTCATTTAGCTGATGCCAAGTGTTTTCTGCAGAAAAATACAGTATTTCTTTATTCAATTATGTTATTAGTAGAGGAAAACAAAAAGTGAATTTTGCAACTTCTCACCTGGTGGTCAGAGCACTGCTGTGAGATGTACAAGATACCAGACAAGACTCTGGATTTGTTTCAGAATAATGCTAACAAACAACTACCACAAAATGAACTGTCATACCCTGACTGTGAGCCTGACTAAGCCTCAGAAATACCAGAGCTGTTAAACCAGTTGTTCTCTTCAGAAGTCAGCAATATTATCCACTTTGATGGATGCTCTCAAACCAGATTCACATCTCAAAGGACGCCTTTTATATAAAGGATTAGAATTAATTTTGGGTACTTATTCTTAAATGAGCAGACCTGTTTAAGTTTGATAGATACCAGACCAGTAAATCAATAATTACTTCCTGAGTGATCAGCTGCCTTGATATACTTTACATCCAACTACAACTACGGAGCAGAACATGCAAATGACTGCATTCATGTCCTTTTTTAAAAAATATGGACAAACACTGTGGCAGGTAGTGAGTTTGTTAGCAACAGTTGAAACAGCTAAAAATTAAGATGAAATGTATTTTATTTCTTGCTCTTACAGTTATGGCAAATTGTGAATCACTTTACATGCACACTCACTGTAGAAGTAATTTTTTTTAGAAGATCAGGATTTCTATTTCCTTCCCCTAAATTAATTGCTAAATTTTAAACTGAAGACATGCTATCTATAGCAATGAAAGAGGAAAAACATCCACAGCAGCTTATGGCAGGAAAATTAGAGAAAGCTTATGCTCTCTGATGATTGAAATGCTCTATATTCCGTGATGGTGTGAGCAGTCACTGCTGAGTTCCCAGGCCAGGGAAAGGGGCTTTTCAAAACATTCCTCGCTGAATGTGGAAAAGCTGTTAGGCTTGGCATAATTATTTTAGAGGCTTATTAAATAAAGTAACTTTCACTGAAAATTTTGCTTGCATTCAATACAGATTTTGCAAGAAACCCAACCACCCAACCAGAGCTGCACTGGGATGAATGGGAAAACTTGTCTGCTGTAGACAAGGTCCCCTCAGGCATCTCTTCATGCCCATCCATCCAGAAGACAAGTCTGCACCTCTTCCCTTCCACCGAGGAGGTGGGAGACAAACACCCTGCCAGATGAAGGCACAAAGCACATTTGACATAAAATCAGATGGATGTGGAGAAAACCAAACTTCTCTGAGGTTCTTTGTTTTTTCTCACTGCTGCTTTTGCAGCGCATCTCCCTCCTAATGATTTCTATTTTAAGCTGGTCTCCGTGGGGCCTTTCCAGGAAGACGACTCCTGCTGAGAGGAGCTAACTTGAAATAGCTGCAAGCTGTATTACGAATGCTGCTTTTCTACTACTAGCTCCTGATCAATGACTTGTGAACAAGCAACAGTCCAGAGTCATGTTAAATTGACTTTTTTCACCCTTGTTTTCACTACTGAGAAGAGAGCTCAAACTCAGAATGCAAAAGTACCTTCTCAGTTCCATCGTAGGCAGGAGCAAGGAGAGAACTGAGGATATTTCTACACTCTTTATTTTTCCAAAACAGGAAAGCCAAAAAAATCCCAGTGTTCCCACATATGGCAAGGCACAGCCAACTCTCTGGACTCATATTCCAGTACTGTCGTCTGATTGCCTTTATGAAATCAGGGTTTACAGAAAATGTTTCCAACATTCCCTGCACAATATACTAGTGACAGCAAGACTGCCTCTTCAAGAACATTAAGGGGCTAGAAGGACAGACTTGGACTTTAGCTTCTGATAATTAACCTTTCTCTCTTTTCACAACAAATACTGCTTTTCTACCTGAACTTGGTCAGATAAAAATGAACTCTAGACCTTAACACTGGTTTGTGGCTTTTCTAGAAAGACTATGCTGTATGACATAGTGATATTGCTGTTTAATAATGCAAGTCAGGATGTTTCCAACCACTGCATTTTCCTTCCAGCATTAAAAATACAAATGAGTTAAATTCCCTTCTAGAACAACAGTGTTTGTGATCTAAGTGTTGATGAAGGTAACACTGCTAAGCAGCCTTTCATTTACTTATCTCACTGTGAATGCCAACACTTCCAGTAACAATTACACATTATATTAAAAGCACCACTTAGCAACATTTGAGTCTTAAAAGAATTTAAAGATCCTAAAAATCTGAAATTATCTGTGAAATACTGCATTCATCAAAACATTTATTTGAATATAAATGATTTATACAGTGTTGAATATAAGTGATGTATTTATACTTCTGATTCATGTGTTGTGCAGAGCACCACCACTTCATCAATATTTGAAGTGTGGTAATGCTTGTGACATCAGAGAAACAGTAGGAAAAAGTTACCAATCATCAACTCATAGCAAGGCACAGAATTGCAGATGTACAAAGAAGGAGATTGGAAAGGGTCATGAAGTAATTTCGTCCATCTCTTGCTCAAAGACACAATCAATTCTTAGCTGTGAACTCCAATTTACACACAGTAAGCAGATTATGCTTAACATATACCTTACATCTGTATATTTATTGAAATAATGGGGAAACTAACAATTTAGTCCTACAACAATTTAGCTTCTGCTAAGGTTTTACTTCCTTAAAGCTGGAACTGGAAGAGAAACCACTGCCTAAGAGATACTGGAAAGGAAAGGGTGGATTGTCAGTGTACTTCAGTATAAAAGAGATGCTCATTGAGCAGCAGGGAGGAAGCAATGGGAATTCACTGAAAGTTGCAAGGAAAGCTGTTAATCAGGTAATGAGGGGCTATGTAAGCTTCATTATTTTAATCTCCTTTTCTACTGGGATGAAAGCATCTGTAGGTGCCTACCACAGCTGGACTTTCAAGACTGGTACAGTCGTTATAGAAAGAAAAGAGGCTCGCTCTGAGTTGAACCAGTTGTTTCTGACCTTAAGAGCTACCCTTAAGTGACAAAAAGGTGGTTACAATTCATGGAATATGAAGAATTACACTTTTATTCTTCATATATATATATATATATATATATGAAGAATTACACTTTTATTCTTCATATATATATATATATATAAATAAATGTATGTATTTGTAAAATGACTAGAAGTGACAGTCTGAAAAGACGTCTGTACAACAAATACTTGTTCCCAGTAAACATTCCTACATTTGATTTAGTAAATTTGCTAATGTTCTTTCTTTATATGCTCTTTTTATAGGTTATTTTACATCCTTATTTCTAACCAAATACAGCAATCCCTTAAGACTCATGGGCCTGTGTTGATGTGGCCTTTTATACTGATAGCATTTCTAATCACACTGGATTTATAAACCATGGATTATTTTATTTATGTCCCAAGCATAAGAGAACTCATTTAATGCATTTACTTCCTCAACAAATACTAAAGTATTTCATTTTGGCACAGGGCAGCAAAATAATTTCCATTTCATTTTATCCTTACAAAAATGTCATAACCTTTCATCATATCACATGACACATAAAACAAGAATTCAGTACTATCTTGCATACATTTAACATGCACTGTGTCCAGATCTGTATTGGACAGTATGTCAGTCCCCAAATACTAAGCATTAAATCAACTTCCTCCTCTTTTTTCTCCTTTGTAAATGATCCTTAAAATAAAATGCATCCTTATAACAATCGCACTGACTGATAAAAGAGGAAGGAATTAAATCAGTCTAATTAAACCTTTAAAAGTGTTATTTCACACAACAACTAAAATTATACTAGCAACTATATCCTGTATGTTTTTATTTCTTTATTTTAGTATTTTTTTCTTCCTTGCTCATGGTGCTTGCAATAATCACAGTGAAAATGTGGCTTTTTGAACTGTTTTTAATAAATCTTCCAAATAATATTTGTCTGGGAGATGTCAGGAAGTGCTAGTGAATATACAAGTGCCAGGACTGCTTGATTTTTGTGGCAGGGATGTACTGTGATCACATCCAAAGAACTCTCAAAAGATTGGTTTTCATTTTTCTTGTTACTATGATGGCGTAATTTCTGGGCATTTTGTAAATACATGCAGTTTTTTACCGGCTATCTATGAAAGCTGAGAGCTGACATGCCATTCCACAGGCAGGATGCTGGTGGTGTTTAGAAGGATGGGAGATGAAAACTTCACTTTTCCACATCCCTTCCATAATCCACAGTGGAGGGGCAGAGATGTACTGGAATACTGGTGAAGGACATAGCAACATATTACAGATAGCAGGACTGAAATTGGAAAATTCACCACAAGCAAAAGCCAACAGCCCTGTATGGGTAGCTCAGAGAAGGATTTATTTGCTTTGGCTTAGTGAAACCATGATGCTTAAGTATAAACTTACTAGATGTGGGTCAGACCTAAGGGGTTTTTGTGATGTTGCCTCCAAGACAAGAAGTGATTTAAAGACCTGGATATTGAGCAACATATTTCTGAGACCCACCTGAATCTCCCTCTGGCAGCTGGTTCAAGTTAAGCAGTAACAGTATGAAGGTGAAATTAATAAAACCAGGCAGACTTATGTTTCCTCTGTATAATTGGGTACCTTTTCACATCTTTCTAGGGTGTTGTGCAGAACCCTGTGAGCTAACTCTGCAGAACTGGTATGAATCCTCAGGGCTTTATAGCTGAGGCTCTTTACAGCAAGAAAGCAGCTAAATTGCTTCTGAATCTCAGCTAGCTGAGGAAGCAACCATCTGCATTTACATAGTGCTGTCCTTAAGCAAAAGCAAGTGGGGAATGACCTTAGTTTCTCTACTTTTATAACCTGATAAATTGCCCATCAAAAAAAAATTCTATATAAAGATCTCCATATCCAAGTTAATACTGAACCAATGTTCCTTTAAATTGCTTCTCATGAGAAGGACTTCCTGTGCTATGTGTGTAATTATTTGGTAAACTTTCCCACACTTGGAGGTCTGAAACCATGTTAGAAACAAATAGTAGGTTCTTCTCTCTGAGATAGTGGTGATGGATTGGCTCCTGTCCCGTATCAAGAGACAACACTTTGAAATTCAGCACTTTTCTTTCTGGAACAAAACTGGCAAGTTAATATAGAACCTCCATAATCTCTCATATTGGTACTTGCCTATGGAGGGGGAGGGCTGATACTTCTCCAGGGCTTTAATTCACTTTTTGTTAAGAAGCTGCACTTTAATTGTGGGCCAGCGTGGACATGGTCCTAACCCTAAAGATACTAGAACAGCAGAAGGTATCAGATGACAGTGTCATTAGCTGGTGTCACCTGAACTGCCATTTAACAGGCTTGAGACTGGGATGTAAAAAAGCTCTGCTCTTTGAGACACTCCAGACTGACTCCATGTTGAACAAATATTTCAAACTCAGTCCCATGTCCAATGTGAAGGACAAGAGAGGAATCTTCCAGCAGACACTATCAGGCCCTCTGAGTGCTGTTTGTGTGCACGTCTCTTAAGTTTTTCATGATCTACTCTAAGACATCAGACAGATGTCACATTTACCAGTTACCAGGAAAAATCTTTTTTTCTGAATGCACTTGCTAGCTTGATGCTTTTATTTTCACAGAGTGCAAGAAAGGAAGAAACAATCAAAATTCTTCAAAGAAGAAGTAACATTATGACAAGTAATAATATTGTAATACTTAAATGGTGTATTACAGCTTTCTGAATCATTGAGCCTTGAGGAATTTATGTGCACTAACAGTAGAGTATCTCCCAGAAAGAAAGATGTTTAAGAATATTACCATATTTCTGAAACCACCAGTGACAATATCATTTCCTGAAAAAGGCTAGTGCTTGTGGGAAAGTAACATCAAGAAAATGTATCTGTGATGATGCTGGAGCAGCGATAGCTATGGCAACTATACTTTTTCACTATTAGCTGAGTAATATTCTGCATTTATTTTGTGAACAGAGCCACATGACAGGTTTACAAGTTTGGATGTATCTTCATTTTAATAATGGAAAAAAAAAATTGAACACAGAATTTTTTTTTTTTTGAAAGCTATGGCAAGCTTGTGACAACAGGTGGGAGCAATAGCAAAATCTACTTCCCTGTATTGCCATTTCACATACCTAATTTTGACATTTGTCCTTGGAGTTATTAAAAGGAATTTCCCCTGAGCAGTACTCCAGTGGCTAAGGGACACAGGGAAGAAAAGGAAAGTTCTTTCTAATTCACAGCCCTAAGATGGAGAACAAGACCACAAAATGACTTTCCTCCATTTTAATGAACCCCCTATTTCTAATTTCTACCCATTGCACTAAGTAGCAATATTTCAGGACCATCATTCATTGCCATGGTAACATGCCTTGATATTACAAGCAGTTAATTATGTCGTTGCCATGTTGTAGACTGTGGGGTTTATTTACAGAAAGAGATAAACATTTAATGAAAGCATCTCTGAACATATGAACAAAATAAAAACTGCCACTCTATCTCTCATATTCAAAACAGCATAGATAATTTCATGGTTATTTTGATAATTTCTCAGCTACAACACATCAACTCTGTAATGAAGTAACTGCATCTGACTGTCATCTGGATTCCCCTTGTAAGGGAAAGAACCTGAGAAAAGACAGCCAAAAAATCCTCAACTGTCTCATAAACCACGAGAAGAATATTCTGTTATTGTTTGATATTGTGATAATTTTGTGGCAAATGGTTGCTGGATGTGCATTTTTATAAGCCTGAATTAATATTGTTTTGTTATAACGTGACCTGCAAATGCAATGCATCCTACAAGAAAAAGAATATTGGTTGAGTAATAATGTTTGAAAAGACAGGTTTACAACATCAATCTAAAAAAAAAAGGGAGGTTTTTAAGAATAAGCACTTAAATTTTATCAAATTTAAAAGGCAGGCCTGACTGCTTGACTGACATATTCATAATTCACAGAAATGTCTAACTCTTTGCTGAAAGAATTAGTTGTTTTTATCAACAATTTAGACAACCATTAAATATATGATGGTTATGTCTGCAGTTAGAAGGGCAAAAGAAAACTGAGTACATCACAGAGTTACCTGAATTATTCAGCTAAAATACCAAATGGCAAGTGAATTTTAATATCATCAAATACAAGGAACACATGTGGAAATAAACATTTCCTGATTTTACCCACAGGATAAATGCCTCTGTTTAGAAAGTTGTGACTCACCATATTTTAAAGGTCATAACATATTATCACCTCTAACTATCACTGTATCAAAGAGCACTAATGTGATGCTGCATTACAAATGTTTAAAAAGAGCAGTGCCACATGAGAGCAGAGAGATGACCTTCCCTGTACTAAGTAACCACTTTCCTGGGCCCAGTGCTGGTACAGCATATCCTGATACAATTATCCACTTGAAAAGACATATGAAAATCCTGAAGAATTCAAAGGAAGACCACAAAAAATAATCTGGTCTAAAAAGTAACTCATATAAAATAAAATGCAGTGTTCTTCTTAGCAAAGACAGTACTGAGAGATTACTTTATCATTTCCTATAGGTAAATTAAATAAGGATTTTCAACTTTGTTATTAAAAATGCTACATGAGCCAATAGCTGGGTGGTGAAGTCAGAAAAATTCAGCCCCAGAGGAAGAAGTAATATCCTTGAAGTTAAGTGTTCTGACAGTTTACAAGAGGAGTGATATAACTCCTCTGCTCTGCAGTTTCTGAAACAAAGCTATTTTCATGGGTAAACAGATACCTGGAGGAGAATCAGATGTAGCAGCCCTTGCTAACTTTTCCCTTTAGAAATAACCAGATATGCTCTTGGGTTTTACTTTGCTGCCCTTCTCTTGAAGCCCTGAGCAGTGTATGGACTCTGGAGATAATCCTCAGGGGGTGTTCTGTGGTACACCAGAGAATTCATTTTTTTGCACAGCCTGCTGGGATTTTGCACATCAGCAAGAATTGTGGCGGGTTTTTTTTCCTGCCTTCATGTGAATCATCCGCTGGCGACTTGGGCATACCTAAACTCATCAATTTGATGCAAGTGTAGAGGTTGTGAAGGTTGGTGGTGTCTCTGTCTCTCTTGTGCTGTTTATCACTCGTAACTGTTAATCTCTATATGATATAAACACACCAGTGTAGAACAAATTTACAAAGTTAATAGTCCATGATGTTGACAAGACATGCAGGAATATTGTGAAGAAGTACAGGGAGTAGACATGGAAGAGACTAGGCTGGCAGCTCTGAGAGTGTTGCAGGGGTGTCACAATGCACCCAGCAAACCCCACAGTCAAAGCACTATAAGGGATGGTTTTCCTTGTCCTGTGAGGGTAACAAACCACTCCACAGTTCTCCTGGGAGACTACTGGCCCTAAATGGTCTTGTTTCCAATATATTTGGGAAAGAGAATTTAACACCTGGATACGATCACAGATCATATGCTTTCAGTTCATGAATCCAGTGCTGAAAGGCAGACTGCTTCAAGGAGCTTTGTCTGGGTTTATTCTGATCTCTGGTGCAGCTATAGATGGTGAAATGTTTATGCTTCGAACTGATACCCTTGCTAAACACTCCTCGTCTTCTTTCCCAGAGGAAAGAGACTTCAGTTTTTCTTCTTGACACAGCATTCTTTTCCCCATCATTTCAGTAGCTAATAATTTATCCCTTTGCTTGGTTCTAATCTCATCATTAGTCATGTGCCTGAAGGCAAAGCAATACAATACATCAGACTAAAGCTGTTGGGGTTAGAGGTTTAGGCTTGGCTTTTCAAGGCTGTAATTCTCAACTTTCAAGCAATACAATATTTATAACTTTTCCTAGGTTTGTAACAGTGGCTAGTAAAACACCCACATGAAAGAAAATACAATTACAATATGGTTTTCACATCTGAACCTTCTGGCTTGACAAACTTAGCTATCACATGCTTAGTTCTACTCACTGAAATACTCAACTTTAATTTGTTTTGCTCAGATATTGCAGGCCATAAATAAATCTTAAAATTATTGCAGTTTTGCCCTGATTTCTCAACAATGGTGCTTTTTTCACATAACTAAATATACTAACATTTAGAGTTCAGCTCAACACAGTTTAAAACCAGCAATTTTATCAAAACATGGTTAAAAATATTTATACTTGATCTGAGTGAAGCTTTTTGTTTACTTTCTCTTGTAAGATTTATCTTGACAATATGTAGGCAGAATTTTAGACTGGTGTATTTGCTGATTCTGTTCCCAATGCATTGACTTTTATCTTACTATATTTCTTCTGTTCTGAGACAAATATCAAACTATCCAGCCTACAGTAACATTTTAACATATCAAAGGTAATAATAGATTGTAAAAATGTTACATTTAATGAAAGTATATTAATCTTATACAACTATTGCTGCATGCATCAAGAATCACTGTGGGACTGTTAAACTGCAAATGGACTTCAAGTCTGTAAGTTCTCATGGTTTGAGCTCCAACAAGTCTCTTACAATACAAGAAATCAAAGGCATCTGTGCTAAAATTACTTCTTATTAGTATCGTCAGTGGCTATCCTACTCCCAAGTTTAGAAGTGTTGCAGAATAAAGATACAGAGGCTGGCAGCATCTGATAGAACAACTGAATACATCAATTCAATCTTCATCATGGCTTATAAAATAATATGCACTGTACTACATAAATATTGTTTTAGTTCTAATACAATCACTGAAAGAGCCTTTGCAAAGACTTACAGGTTAATTCAAGGTACTGCACTTACCAAGATGCGTGTTCATCATCTTTGCACAATATTTGCACATGGCTTCCAAATCATTTAGCTGTCCTTGTAGGAATGAAATCTGGGCCTCTAATTCCTCCTCCTAAAGTGAAGAGATTATTAGCATTAAAACCCCCAAAATTTCTATAATGCAGTGTAAAAGTAGTAGGTCAATCCTTGACATGCTTAGACCTCTTTTAACATTTTCTATTCCTTTGTTCTTGGAAAGTTTTGTCATTTCATGGAAATAGGGTTTGGTTTTAGTATCTCAGTGTTTATTAGTACTACTCTTTTTCCTTCTAAGGAGTTAAATAAAAATCTATCTACATTGACCTCAGAATGATTAATGATCCAGGATTCTTTTACAGACCAACTACCTGGTTTCACTTGTGCAAACACACTACCACAGCACTGTCTATAAAACTCACCAAATGAGAAAAATCTTAATTTCTGGCTGAGTAATTTCCGTAATTTCATCAGCTATTCCTTTGAAACTTTTTTTTTTAATTTCAATAAATATATTTCATGAGACCTAGTATTGCATCTCAAGGATGCATTACTGCCATATATTTTGGCACACTTATTTTTGTAACACATCATCCTCTATGACTATTTAATCCCTACACTTCTGTGCACAGCCAACTTCACTTTAATACACCATCATACATAATATTTAGGTGAAAACTATTTTTAACACACATACTATAAAGCAGTTACTCTAAATTATCAAGTTAAGGTTAAAAAAAATATGCATCAAGTATAATTTAAGATAGGAATTAAAAAAACTGATTTTAAGCCCCAGGAGAAGCATTAGTACCTAGCCATGGATACACGCCCTGTCTAGGCAATGGGAACTACCTCAGCTAAGAATTCCTCTTTGAATGTCTTTTTTTGCTGGTTTATAAATCCATCCAGTCTTGACTTTGAAGACCATAGTCCAGAGGAAGATCACCACTCCTTTGGAAAAATTCCTTCAAAGCTAAGTCACAAACAGTATTAAGCAGGTTTTTGTTTAAGTATGCAATTGAATTGAAGATATTTAGAGAAAGTCAAAGTAACTTTTTAGCCTCCTCTTTTTCTTTGGAGCTTTGCAGTTCTATCACAGTCTTGTTTGATGGAAATCACTGAGCATTAGAGAGTGAATTACTTTTCAAATGAAAAAAACACCAAAACTGATCAGCAAGAATAAATAGAATAAGTCAGTCTTGATTTAAAGGTATAAGTGATCTTAATCTCCATCAGAAACCCAAGGCAGAACCAAGTACAGGAAACTTTGCACTAATATATCATAAATCCAAAAGCAATCAATGAATAAAAAGCAATGTAACTGTAGCATTATCACTTTTTGCTGACACCCTTTTTCCTTGCACCTAATAGATATTAAATATTTTTTCCTTGCTATTTCTTTATATTATATACTCTCACCTTTTTCTTCTTATCCTCATACTTTGACCACTTAGACCTCAAAGGGATTGATTTCATTTGCCAGTTTAAAGTTGCTGAGTGACCTCATTCAGAGTCTGCAGTTCTGTCACGGCCTATACAAGCATATCTGCATTGACATTTCTATTCAAGTGATGTTCCTGCAGAAGACCTTTTTCTAGTACAAACAGCTATTGACTGCAAGAAATAATCTACCATAAATTTTAAACTGCCATTGGCACTGCAAGTGCAGCTGTAAGATAGGAAAAAGTGACAATATTTGAGTATTCTACTATAAAGTAACACTATCAAATTCTAAAATCATTAGCCAGTAATTGAACCTCAGTTTGTCTCCTACAGGTGAATAAGAAAATTTAACTTCTTGCAATAAATATTTCCATGTCTCCTAGACTAATTTTTTCTTATTCATAGGTGAGAACTGCAGTAAATTGATCTTGAAATGCTTTTGGACAACTGAATCCATCCAAACAGAGCCTGAAACGGACCTTTTCAATTATACAACAGTACCTCTTCTCTTGGTAAGTGAAAGCAGTGCTGATTAAACTACATCCCCTGTTCTTTCCGTTCGCTGGGATCCAGCATGGGGAGGAGCAGTGTTCAGCACACCCAGCAGGTACAAAGCAGGGAGCTGTGGTCAGGGAGTCACAGACAGTGCAAGAGGTCTCCTTTCCAAATGGGAAATCTTGCACAAGGCTAAATGAACTTGTAGTTCCTGACTTATCTGGCAACTGTGGGAAGGGTACCAAGGAGTGCTGGCAGTAGGATGGGCCAATAGGCAAGACAGTTAACTTGGCACTTGACACACAAGAGACCCAAGGCTGTTTGCACAATTAGACAACACCCAAATGGTGATGACTTGCTACAAGGTGTAACTTCCACCTCTGTTGTCACCAGCAGTGCTGTAACAAGCTCTGTGCAGACTCTGAGAGTGACCTCCCTGATGGGGGCTTTGCTCTGTTGTAGTTCCCCAGCAGCAGGTGAGGAGTTGTAAGAAGAGGCAGGTGTGTTTTACTCCATTGGGGTGACTGACAGGTGATTGACAAAATCTTTCCAGGTGTAAAAATTCATGCAACAGACAGGAAAGGTGCAACTGGGACAAGATACAGTGGGAAGAAGGCATGCACTGATAAGAGGGAGGGAACTGTAAACTTGTGGCTTCTGGCAGTAGAACGGCTGCCCAGTGGTGCAGGGCCCAGTAAGCAGAGGGTAAGAACAAGCTCCCTCAGAGGAAGAATTCAGGTTGGACACTGACTGTATCAGAGCGCTATCAAGGGAAAGTGATGAGTGACAGTGTGTGGCTGGCGACTCTTCAAGCCTGACTTGTCAGCTAGGGAGGTTTCTTGCTTGTTTGGAACCTCCATTTGTGGTGTTGCAAAAGACTGCTTGAGGTCACCTAATGTTCTGACTTCTTCCTGCTTATCCATTCATTTACCAAAGACAGGGTGATGTGAAACCATTTTAGTTCAAAAGTGACTGTAGTGCTCCTGAGCAAGGGTGAAGGGGACAGAAACCCTGGTGGTGCTTCTTTTCAATCCTACGGCAAAAGGGAAAAACTTGGAGAGCAGCAGGTGTACCAGGGAGCCCACATATGGTTACATACTTGCTGGCATTAGCTGGGCTTCAACTATTTTGCTTGTGGCTCCTAGTTTGATGAGGACAGACAACCTAGAAAACAGGTCTACCTGGCAAAGATGGGGAAGAAATTTTTGTGAACAGACTTGCTAATCTAAGGGGGAAGACTTTGCCACAGAACAGGGACCTAACCCAGATATACATGAGGAATCGGCACATACAGACGAGGTAGGCAGAAGGTCCACTGAGTAATGAGTTTCTTAATGAACTGAAATGGGAAAAGCACATATGAAGGTGGAAATGGTGGAAATGGAGAGCACATGTGTGGAAACAATGGCAGGAAACAAAGGACAGGCACACAATCATTGTTTGGCCACTTGAACAAAACTAGGAAGGACAAAACCCCATCTGGAGCAAAAATTAATGGGGGACATTAAGGGGTAACAAGAAGTAATCTTATAAGTATGCAGAGCAGCAAAAGGAGATTCAAGGAAAATGGTGTATTGCTAACTAAGGGAGATAAGACAATGACACATGGTACAGAAAAGGCTGCAGCACTTGAATCCATTTTTGCATCTCACTTTTTAGGCCAACTCTGTTCCCAGACCCCTGCATGAACTGTTTGGGAAGGAGAGCAATGGCTATGGAGGGGGGAAGGGCATAAGCTGGTGAATACCTGAAGAAGTAGCACGTGTACTCAAACACATGGAAACACATGGGACCACATGGGATATACTTACGGGTGCTGAAAAAACTGACAGGGTGATTGCAACACCACTGGCTACCACAGTGAAAACTCACTGCTATTACAGAACATCCTTGATGACTGCAGAAAGGTTAATTTTACATACATACGAAACAAGAGTGAGGTGGGGTATCTAAGGAACTATACAATGGTTGGCCTCACCTTAGTCCTTGGAAAAATCGTAGAGCATGTCCTCTTGGAATCAATTTCCAACATGTAAAGGACAAGAGAATAATCAAGAAAAGTCAACAAGGATTTACCAAGAGCAAATCATGCTTGACCAACCTGGTTGCCCACTATGATGAAATGACTGGGCATGCAGATGAAGGAAGGGAAGTGAATGCAATGGAGTTTTACTGTAGTTAGGCTGGATTGCTCAGAATCCCAAGCTTAAAGAACAGAGTCAATAGCTTGATGTCCAGTTGATGTTTGGAAATGAGCACAGTAACAAATGGACTGTTATGAAGACACTGTTCAGTGTCTTCATCAATAGCCCAGATAAGGAGACAGAACATACATTCAATAGATTTTCAGATGATACAAAACTGGGAGGTGTGGTTGCTGTGCTGACTGGTGGAACTTCAATTCACAAACACCATGAGACATGGGAAGCCTAGGCAAGAGAAGCCTCTTTGAGGTTTCTGTTTTAAAAATTTCCATAAGCACAAAATTCTGCACTTGAGAAGAAAAATCCCAATGCACCATTGCAGACAGGGAAGGAACTTTTTGTTTCAGATCTGCTGAAAAGGTTATGGAGGCTACAGTGGCTGTTAAGCCACTAAGAAATAAGTTCTCTTATCATGAGTAATGTAAACAATTGCATTGAGCTACTTTACGAGCAATGTGGTCAGCAGATCCATGAAAGTCATCACACCCCTTTCTATTTAGTGCTTGTGAGCCCTCACCTTTAATAATGCTTTGGGCCTGCAGTTCAAAGACATTGAGAAACTGGAGAGGACCCAGTGCAGGGTTGCTGGGAAGGCTACAGGTCTGGAGGAGAGGCTGAAGGAGAAGTGCTTGTTTATTTTGGTGAAAAGGAGCTCAAGAGGGATCTACTGGGAGCCTGTAACTACATGAAGTGACAAAGACGATGGAATCAAACTCTTCACAGATGATATAGAAGGCACTATGGCCCAAAATTGCCCCTGGGAAGGTTCAAATTGGTAATTAGGAAAATATTCTTCATTAGAGGAGCAGCACAGTACTGGAAGAGGTTACGGAAGAGTTAGTTTCTATTCAAAGTCACTGACCTGACCCAATGCTAGTGGATTGTCTTATTCAAGTAGCAGCTTAAACAGAAGTCTCTTCTATACAATATTTCTAAGACTAATCTTTTAACAAGACCTTTCAAAGATTGCTCTGTATAGATAATCAGCTAAATCATAAATCCCCTCAGGAAAAATGACCCTTTTCAGTATTCTAATGTCAAATTCTTTAGCAGCATGAGATGAAACAACTGATTTATAGCCAGCATAGTGCAGATGTTCTCATACACACAGCACTTTCCTCTAAGTGCAACTTTTCATTGTGCTAACAAAATGAGTAGCCTGGATACCATTTTTATTTTGTGTACATACAGCAGTGCTGATTTGATCTCTCTTATGCATGAAGAGAGACTTATAAATTCTTTGAACAGGCCAAACCTAAGTCAGGAGAAATCCAGTATGGTCTGGACCAACCTTTCAGCTGAAACTGCCCCTTCAGCTGATCTGACAGACACAGCACCAGAAACATGTGAACAATTCCAACTCATTCAACCAAAATACAAAATCAGTGTCAATTTACCAACCAACATGCTCTATAAAGCTCAATATTTTTTAATATTGGGAGCTGCATTATGAGGAAGAAAAGCAAATCAAGCAGCAAATCGAACTAAGGAATCACTGCATCAAACGTGGGAGACCAAGATCTGCAAATTTATGCATGCAATCTTGCAGAAAAAGAACTTAATACTTTCTGAAAATTCAGTTCCAGTGTTCTCAAAAAACTATGACACACCTTTGACTTTGCAGATGATGTAGAGCCTTACAGATAACCATTAACATCTGGTATTTAACAGGAAAATGAAAAGGAAGTAATTTATTTGCAATATTACATTGATTTACATTTCACTAACAATATTAAGCAGGGTAGAATTTATGTCTCCAGTCAAATCAAAATTCTATTTGAGTGCCTTCATATATACATCTCTAACTATTTTCCTGGTTTTGGCAAGACTGAATCTGCAAAAAACTTGACTTACATTTATGTTTCTCATATTTGTCTTTCTTATTATCCACATAGAGAACTTTACTTACATGGTTACATTTACTTTTTTTCTTATCCCATGAGAACTAATTCCTTTATGATTAATTTTTTGACATTTCTCTGCTATTTCCCCCCCAGTCTATACAGTTCTGGTACTCTCCATTTGTCCAAAGCTCATTCTTCTGTTTTTATTACCCTTCCTTTCATCTATCTTCTCACCTTTACAAAGAGCGCTAGGGAAATAAATTTTTTTATCCTTCCTTTTCTCCTGAGCTCATAATGAGATCAGTGATGCCTCCCCATGCCCCATTTTTCATCAAATTTTACTACATCAGGAAAAAAGCTGTGAATAACTGAAAGTGGTCAGTATAGTCAAGAACAGAAACTTTCACGCCTTTGACATTGTAATCCTTCCTTTTACAGCTCATGGCTCAACAAGCTGTAATATGGCTCGCAGACCTGGGTACAGGCACTGGAATTTGGTATCCTTTACAAGGTCTGATGACATACAGTTTTGGAAGGAAGTCACTCTTTCTTAAAATTACTTTTATCAGTTAAACAAATTTTCTCCCAAATATATGACATGTAGCTTAACACAGAATTATGGAAAACAAGGAAAACAAACATAGAAAATCAGGACTGTAGTGCCTTTCTTTCACAATACCATTTAGTTTTCAGTCTTGCTATTCAGGAGATGAAAGAAAAATTGTACTTTCACTTAGAAAAGTAAAGGAAAAGGAAACTCTGTTGCCAAAGCTTACAACAATGTATGTCCAAGCATTTCATTAATGAATGCTCAGAATGGCAGAATTCCATTCATCTTAAATTTTAATCCTGAATAAGAATTAACTTGGCAGCACCACCAAGTGCTAAGTACTGTGGAAAAGAAACTATCTTCATAGAGAAGAGTATTTAAAGGTATTTAAGGTATTTAGGCACTAATGCTGAAATTTAAAACATAAAAAAAACCCCAAACCAGTGACAGAACTGAGCTGGCAGAAGAGCCCAGTCTTCCTGCGGTCTGTTCTAATGCTGGTAAATGATGGGTTGGGTGAAGTGTGGAGAAAACAGAATGTCATGACATAAACATGAAACAGTACTGCTCAGAACACTCTTCCAGACTATACAAATTTGCACAGCAGTGATGTCTTGAGCTTGAGGTGGTGTCGGGTTTTTTCGTTTGCTTGTTTGTTTTTTCCTGTAGTTTGTAGCTACTTTTCTTATATTAATTTGCCCAGTCACATTTTCAGCTTTTTCAGCATTCATAGTAAGAGCACTCAGGAAACATCCCATAGCTCTTGGCAAATTGGCAGGGCAAATTAGAAAATAATTTTGAAGAGGTATCGAAACATTTAGAGGAAAATAATGGGAAAAACGAGATTGATACACGGAAATCCTGAAGTCCGGGACTTGCAAAGAGTTTTACCAGTACTTAAGTTCTTATTCATAAATTATACACAGAGTATACTTTTTAGATGTCAGTAGCAGTTTACAAGTCAAACAAGACTCAGATGCAAGGCATAGATTGCTTTCTCATTTAATTTTAAGCAAATTCCTCTGGAGTCAAAAGCAGTGGTTACTCCTTCCATTTTGTGGGAATTTATTTAATCTTCTAATCTAAGAATTAAAAACAAGATTTAACCTTATAATCTTGAATCTCTGACAGTTGAATGTTGGTTGACACCCCCATAATTTTTTTATATTCTGTGCCAGCCACAGAATAGTGTACAGCATATGGTGACATTTAAACCAGAAACCCCTATTTCTGAGCACTGAATTACATACAGTAGAAATTAACCCAAGCTTTTAATTTATTTTATTTATGATTTTAACTTGTTATTTAATTGTATCACTCCCAGTCCCAAGGCCTTGTTCTGCTGGGTGCTGTACAAACATAAAGACAAATCCTGCTTCTCTGAAGGACTTCATGGTGTAAGCCAAGAGACAACAGATGGCAGGAGACACACATATGGGGAGGACATGGAAACAATATGGCTATATTAGTCAGTCTTCTAGACATGGCTTCAGCATGGAGCCAAACTGTTGTTGATGAAAAGGTGGAATTATTGAGAGAGTTTTCATTAAGCATTTATTTTGTAGATGTTTAGAGAAAATTTCTTCTATGTGGAAGGGGCTATGAAATGATTAGATGAAAGTGCACCAAGCACATCAGAGTCAGGGGTGAAATGCATATTGTTACTTTTACATTGAAAAATTTGGTACCTGTGAAATTTTTGCACAAAATGAAATTTTGTGAATATTAATATATTACCCAAGTGAAGACATAAAGAAGTTCAGATACTGCCTTCATATAGTAATTTCTGCAGAAGTAGAGGTTATGTTTGATTTCCTGTGCTGAACCATTATCTGACAGTATTTATCTGTCTATGTGCTAACTGAAATATCCCCATGCTTAATATATTTCCAAATAACTCATGTTTTGTGTTCTTCTCATCTTCACAAGTGCCTAGTTTTTTATTATTTTGAATACACTTTCATAAATGTTGAACATGTTAAGCACAGTACTTGCAGCTAAGTCTGACAAGCTTGTATTTTGCTTCTATAGACTGTAGGCACAGCAAACATGAACCCTGTTTTTATTTTATACCTTTAACTCCTGCTTAGGCTTCTTTTACATCATTTTAACTCAGACTGCTATCCGAGTGTGGTATAAGATAGCTTAAGTAGGAATGTCTTTCTTCCCTTTTTTCTTAAATATTCTTAAAAATTTCTCTTAATTTCACTAGTGTAGTGTAGTGCTAGTAAGCATAGCTGCTCAGACTTTATACTTTCTGATAGTTACATACTTATTTCAGTGCTCTTCTAGATCAGAACCCTTAAAGCACAAACAGGTTCTCTGTCAGATTAGAGAAAACTTTTTTTTTTTAAATCTCTTTTCTCCTCTGACTTATTATTTTGACCTGCTGCTTTCCAATTTTGCTTTCTGGTAGTACTATATATCTCAAAATATATCAGAGGACATCTGAGTAAGCACAAATGAATTAGGCAGACAGTAATCCTAGAGGTCTAGGTTCCAAACTTAGTGTTATCAAAGTTAAAACATTTCAGGGTACAATGCATCCTCTCCTGCTCAAAGGAGTAAATTCAGAAGAGTAATTATCTGTTTTAAAAACTGAAACAGAACTGCCACTGCCAATCTTTTGTGAACGTGTATTTGTGACAACCTCTCAAAGCGGTGGGGGGAATGGGAATAAGAAAATAAAACAAAAAAAAAAAGAAGAAAAGCTCAACAAAATATCCACTATGACTCTAAGGAGCCAAGCTAAATCAGGTTATGTACCAACACAACAACAACAAATTATTTGGCTCAGACGAATCAGATTGGAAACAAGTATCAAAGACAAGAAAGGAATTTTACAATACAGCTAAAGATGTTCAATTAGAATGAGACCAAGACACATTTGGCAATAAATTAAAATGCTAGGAGGCATTCACCTGCAAAGGCACATTTTTTGGGCATTAGTACAATCCTTACTTCCTGTGTGTGTTCTCTATAACAAGGAAGGGATAGCATCTCATGATGCTTCTCCAAGCCATGTACACATAAACAGAACAAAGAGATTATAATAAAGAACTAAAAGAATAAGAATTTCAGCCTTTCTGTACTTAACATTCCCTCTCAAAATAGAGAATAAGCCCCAACAAAACTGAAAGGGGCTGCAACTCAGATTCTGTATAACCAATAACCCAGGAACTCTCTTCCAACATCCAAATTTTTAGCATTCTAGAGTTAGCATTTGTTGAGGAGACCCACACTTTCAAAATGCAAGAAAAATTATTATTTTATTGTATTATGTATCTGTAGCTTTCTTGAAATATAAGACACAATAATTTGTGGTCAATTATTTCTCTTCTTCCAAACTGGAATAACTACCCTCTTCCTTGCTCCCTAGTTTATTTATTATTCTTTACATATAAACAGTATTTATTTACCATCCATATTTATTTATAAACTCTACTAAGATTGGTGACTTTGAGGCAAAATAGCTATTTTATTGCCTTGATGTATGATTATCAATTTATTTGATTGATTGTATCTTAAAAAAAGCTAACAATATATAGAAATTTGGAAGAAAATGAAAGGGAGTGCATCAGAGAATCTCCCTACAAGCTGACAGATACATTTAATTTCAATTAAAGTCCTGAAAATAGCTGAAACTCTGGCTAACAGCTTCTAATCACCAGGTCCTGCTGTTCAATTTCCATCTTAAACAGTTCAAAGTCACTTTGCCAGCACAGTTTCCACACCCCACCTTGCCTGGAGATGTTAGTGGCAGAGGACCATGGAATTTTCGGGAATTTTCCAAAGCAGTTCCCACTGTTGAACCTATTCCTGGAACAGGTTTCAGGTGCACCAGCCTCACTGTTCTGAGCTGGAAACCAGCAACTGTACTGCTGGAGCACAAGGACTTGTTTTTATCTAACCTAGGTACAGTTTCCTCTTAAAAATATTACACTTCTATGGTCAGACAATTTTTCCGTAGCAGGAAGATAGGGAAGAATAAATATGACTGGAGAAAGTTCCTGCCTGGAGACAAAGAAAGCAGTGATGGAAAGCAACCCCTTCTGCAAGCAGACATAAGACATGGGAGACTTATCTACCTGCTGCCTGCACAAGTCCACCTGCTGGCACTGCGCTGTAGGACTGCCAAGAGACAGTTTAAAAATGAAACTCATAAAAATCTGCAAGATCCATGGAAACACAAAAAGCTGGGCATAACTCGTGGATGGGTAGGCACTGAACAGCTGAGAATATAGGTGGTATTCCACTTGGTAAGGGAATAGATAAGAACAGAAAGAGCTGTAGGGTACTGAAAATTATCCCTTTGAACAGAAATGCTGATAAAAGGCTTCTCTCAGTGCTGCTGTTGAGATTGTTGACTTAAGAATATTGGAAAATTTCTTCATAAATAATAAAACAGATATATTAATTTAGATGGTATGGCTGTAAGCATTTTGGAAACAGTTATAAATAAACACATAGGCAAATGAGAATCCTGTATCTTCCATTACGTTTCACTGTGACATCTGAGGGACTTTCTGCCCATCTGTAACACACATTTCTAGCCCTTAAGACTGCATAAGCCCACTGTGGCAAATGTAAGAGAAATGTGAGCAGGGAAACACTAACATATTTACTTGAACCTTACTGAAAGAGTTAATTAGGTGTTATGTACTTACATAATTATGCTTCATGATTTTGCTGCCTGAATAAGCTTTTTAATACACACAGTCCAACACACACAGTCCTTTATGAAGGACTCCTAAAGCACAGCCTTTGTTAAACTCATACTCATTTAGATTCTTTTTAAGCATCAGTTGCAAAATAGTTTCACTAAATCTTCCTCTGGTCAGGCTGGATGTATTTGACCTTTGCTATGATTCCTAACATGACTGAGGATGCAGACCAGAGCAGGATTATTTAATTAAGGGTTTTAGACTCTCTAATTTTTCAGAGTTTAAGGAAGGTAAAACTTAAGTATAGTGATTATGTAGGGGTTATAAATATTCACTATTTATACTTCATTGTTAAAATAACAGAAGTACAAGTCTTGTTGTTTTTATAGGGAATTGTTTGATTTAACAAAACACAGATAAAAATAAGAATCAAGCTACTAAATGCATAGCCACAACTTATTCCAGTGGGGAAAAAAATCTTCCAAACACAAAAACCCTTTCAGCCCAGAAAACTCCCAAATAAAACAACAGCCTGTTTTAGAGGCATGTGTCTTATCCACATCCATGTTTTTGTTGAGAGTTCACTGCAGGTCTCTCAGCTCTGCACAGAAATGGACAGTAATTTCATGGTGTTATCTTAAAAGAGCAGGATGAAGAAATGAAATTCCCACTGAAAAGGAAAATGGGGCAGCTCAAGCTACCAACACAGACCCTCTGATATGTTTTTCTTTTCCACTGGGTGCTGAAACATTAACTTCATGATTAATATATGGAAAGAGGATGGACAGAGCAAGTCCTTTAGCTCTGCTGGTAGCATGATTGCTGTGAAGTGTCACACTTCTTGTGTCCTCAGTCACTTTGATCCTTTTGTAAACATTGCTCATGGTCTCATTCATTAATGATTTTGGTAATTTTTAAATTCTTTCTGACAGTTTCAAAGGGCTGTCCAATAATTTTTAATGTTCTTACTACATTTTTTCAAGTGGTATCATTCTGCTTCTGTGCAGAAGTCACTGGAAAATCTTATTCACCTACATGTATCTGAATCTTTTCTACCAGAGAAAGCTAAGTTTACATTGACATTTTAAAAATATTCCAAATGGCCCCACAGGTCTGTTCTCTATACATGTTTATTGCTTGCATTATGACAGAAAAAGCACTGCAGAGCCTCTTGGGTTTTTTATTCATATTTTTTTTTCCTAAGCAATTAAGTTCCTGTTTTTATCACAGTGCAGTTTCTTTTCCCTGAAATGAATCACTCCAAAAAAGATAAGGAGCTCTAGGATTCCGAGCTGCCACTCATGCATACTGCTGTTGCTTTACTAAATTACAAGAAACTTGCAAGTATTTCTAATAAAAGCTATAAAAGGCAATTTAATTTTTCTTTTACTGTTTTCAGCTCTTTCATTTGAGTTACAGGATGTCATGTAAGCCAAAGGAAGACAACCAAGAAAAGAACCATAGTTCCAAAATATCTCAGAGGTTCTTCTATGAACTCTGTTCATGTGACCTGTCAGCATCTGAAATTTAATATTCTTTTCACAGAACCCTAAAATTGTACAGGCACTGGAATATAAAATATTTTTTTTTTGTGTCTGAATTGGATTGTCACATCAGAATAAGGAAGACATATGTCCTCCAGTATTAACTACAGTTAAACATTAAGGCACTAAAGTATTTTAAACTTAATGGCATTGAGAATAATCAACATGTCGTTAACTTCAGGCCTAACAAATCCAATATGCTGATCAAGAATTGGCTGATGTACACAGACAAACGAACTTATTCTGGGCACATTTTATGATGCTTAACGAAAAAAGGACATTTCATCATAGCATTTGTACTTCTAAATAAATGTTTGGCATTGGTAAGTCTGAACTGGCAAGTATTTTGTTTAAAACATACTAAAGAAATTGAAAAAGCAACAGTCATGGAAAAGATAGATGGTAATAAAAAACATCTCCAAGATGTGTACCATGCACAAAAGGCACGTTCTTCTCCAGAGGAATTTTTGCATATGTGGTTTTCTTTGTGCGATTGCCTAGTATTTATCTTATTATCTCGTTGGTTTTCATATACCACTTCTACTTGAGCAGACCTGTCAAGTTGGTATGCTTAAACTCAGGCTCCTAAATCACTACAGCAGATGCCTATTTAATTGAAAATAATGGCATACATTAATTTTCTAACCTGTAGGGGTACTCATAACTAACTTCAAATCAGTCAGACTAGCTACATTAATCACAGGCAGTAACAGTTGTTTATACACGCTTGTAGGGACAATAGCATATGTTGTCAAATTTGATTTAATTAAAAAGTCTGTGCAATCAGAACCAGCATAATGCATGACACTTCTGTTCAGGATATTTTTGCAAAGAAATGAGGATTCTGACTGACCATGTTTGTAAATTATTTTAGTAAAGAAAACAAACGCTACAGATTTTCCTTAGAAATGTTTCCTTCTTGGGAACTTTTTAACTAATGTAATTTCCAAATGGGTAATTAGATTTTTCTTAAGTTGAAACCTTGTATGTAGAAATTTACTTATTAAAACACAAAGTTTTTCCAAATCAAAACTTTATTTTCAGTCAAATCCATATTTTCCTATTTTTTTTTCTTTTAAAGAAAGTTTAAAAAATATTTATATTGTTTGACTCAGAAGTTTCCTCTCTGGCACATCTCTATGTCTGAAAGCAATTTACAGAATATTCTGCCAGAAACAGGCATCAGCCAACCATATTTGCCAGAATCAACGTCTAAGCACCTTTGCTATTTGCTAAAAAGTGGGTAAGACTTTCTTTAATGGTTTCTGAGATCATGAATGAAACATAATGAGAAATAAATGGACCACAAATGCACCCTTTTCACAGCTCCAATGAAAAATACAGGGCAGTAGGCAGGTTGGGAGAGAAAATTTTGTAGAACTTTATTCCAGCAAGACTGAACCATTCAAAGATAGTGGGCACTAGAGTGCATTACAGATTACAAATTCCTGTGTTTGTTTATGGGAAGACAGCTCCAGAAACTGCTGCTTAAATTATTCCTGTCGGAAAGCCACAAAGGATACAAAGGAGCAGGGAACCTCTCAATGCTGGGCACAAAACAGGCTTCTAAAACCCTTTTGGGGGACCTCACATTAACATACAGCTTTGTGCCACTCAACAGTAATGTCAAAAACATCAGCATGCCATGGGCTGCCAAAACATGAACTGATATTGTGCATTCAGCCCCGAGGCTGTAGATTCATTTCTTTAACTAAATAAAACAGAGGACATCTGTTTCTGGTAACAGAAATAAGCCACTCCACTGATCTTTGCATCTGAGGGGAAAAATAAATAAATAGAAGAATAAATATAACCCAAATGTTAGTAACCTTAAGAAGTCCTTAGTATGAGAAACTGACACATTTTAGTCCTGGAGGCAATGAAACAAGTTAAGTATCAATTTTGATCACAAGTCTCACAGATAAAGCCCAACTTGTTGGACTGGCTTTAGGAAACAAAGAATTTAAACATGTCATATTCCTCTGAGAGAGTTTATCCTCTCTCAGAATCCCAGAATGGCTGAGGTTGAAAGGGACCTCAGAAGCTCTTCTTGCCTAAGCCCACACTCAAGAAGGGCCACCAAGCGTAGCTGGCTGCCTAGGATTAGTGTCCAGATGGCTTCTGAATATCTCCAAGGAGGGAGAATCCACAATCTGCCTGGGTAACCTATGCCAGTGCTCAGCTGCTCTCAAGAGCAAAAAAAATGTTTCCTTGATGATCAGACAGAGCCTCTTGTGTTGCAGCTGGTGCCCATTGCCTCTGGTCCTGTCACTGGGCATCACTGAAAAGAGCCTGGCTCTATTCTCTTTATACCCTCCCTGTAGATACTGATACACACTGGAGAGATCCCCTCTGAGCGTTCTCTTTTCCAGCTCTCTCAGCCTTTCCTCACAGGACAGATGCTCCAGTCCCTTCATCACCTTTGTGGCCACTGCTGGACTTTCTTCAGTATGCCCACATCTCTCTTGTACTGGGGAGCCCAGTCCAGGTGCCATCTGTGACAATGACATTCCTGTGTATCCCATGACACTATTACAGTAATGCCCTCTGGTCTGTGAAAATAACTTATTTTAACTGCATGTTAAAGGACGTATTTCTATGTATGCATTCAATTTCCACTTTGCTTGGAAAGGGTTTGTATTAGAGATACAAGGATGAAAAGAAAATGGATTATCTTTCATCTGCCACACCAAGAATAAGTGATTTTAAAACCATCTTTTTATAAAGAGATTGATGCACGGCAATGTTCCAACAAAGGTAATTTCCCTAATACTTAACAACATAATCTGTATAATTATAAGATTTAAAATGTAAACCAGTTCAGTTTGATAAATAAAACAATGTGGATCTACTATATTTTGAAGCCTTCTGCCTCCAGAAAACAGCTGTAAATGAAGCAATTGTTCAACTTGAGATTACTGATGCAACTACTTCAGGACCTCAGGAAGAACTCTTTGGGGTCCCCGACTCTACGTGGAAAATGAAGTACCATGAAATTTACAGGAAAACAAAACCCAACATTCTCTTGTGCAACAGAAAATAGATTTACACAAACCTTTTCCTCTTGGATCTCCTACAAATTCCGTTTGCCTATATTAAGGGTCAGTCAATAACTGAACCCAAGGAAATGGATTTTGATAGCCTAAAACCTTTTCTAGCTGTTTAATTATAAAATGCTAAAATATAAATTACATATCACAGTTTAAAGAATTATTTTGAAAATTTATGCCCTGATTTATCATGATTACCAATCCACTAAAAACTATCATAAGGACAACAAATGTTACAATGAATAATTCTTTTTCCAAACTCCTTCATGAAAGCATTAATATAATACCCCAAATTTGGGATATTATTTACCTGAAAAAAACCATGTTAACAATAAATGGATTTTAATTGAGTATGAATATATAATGGTAAATTCTCCTGTCTCCTGTTAGAGGACTAAGGAGGAATTATTCTTCAACTCTACGGGTGCAAAACCCCCAAGTTCTGGCCTGGATAAAAGTTGCAAGTGAAAGCTGTATTTAGATCTTGTTAAGCCACATAAAAAGAAAAGTTCAATCCTGCTGTATTTATTTTTCTTCAACTCATGAGGACAAGCAGAAAGAAATTAAATTGTTGTTTTAGCTTTAAATTAAATTCAACATGTTATAAATGGTCACAAACCAAAATTATAGCTTCTTGTTGACTAACCACAAAACACAGCTTTTCTTTAGTCAACAGTAAAACATTTGGAACAAGAATTAAACACTCTCATTCAGTGAACAAAAAATGAACAAAGTTGCACAAAGTTGTGCATTTCATTAGAACGTCTTGAATATCAAACTGAAAACATGAAGTGACTACTACTAATAAAGATTCTTCTGTTTAGAGTAAAAAGCACTGAGAAGTTCAGATGAAATTTCTGTGCAATATTAGCTCTGAACACCTGAAGAATGCTGTAACAGAAATTTGGCTATTACAATTCCTACATATTGAAATCAGTATGAGCCTACATTTCTGAAAAAAGAATGGAGAAAACCACTGTGCCTTCATTTTACAAAAATTACAACTTATTACATATACTATGTAACTGTTTTCTAGTCAGCAGAGAGACAAAGGGAAATGTGTATAGAGAATAAAGAAGAATCCTCATGTTCCATGGCATACCTAGTTTACCAAAGTAGTGTTCCTAAAATATCCTGGACGAGATGAGAATTTCTTTGGAACATACCCATGATAAGAGCTGATTTTCTTGGATGAAAACTATCTATTTAAATACTAGCTTCTTGTGACCAAATGGAAGGTCAGAGCTGCACAAGAAATAGAACTGTGACTGCAGACTACAGATGCTACAGACACTGGGAAACCTCTGATGTATTAAGGAATTTCAGGGACAACAGATGGACATGTTTGGATCTGCTGAGCATTCAAGCTTCCCACTGAACTGTTTATTAACTTCAGGACTACAGCAAAAGTCTAACAAAGCAAAAAATCTTACAGGACTTCTCTCGTCTTTCTCAGAGGCAACAGGCACTTTCACAGTTTCATTTCAGGCAGGATAATGGGATGGAAGCCATAATGGAGATGTCACTCAACACAAAAAGTTGAAATCGCTTATTTCTGCTTTGGCCATTAATGCATGCTTAGGGAAACATTTCCAAGTGGAAGTGCTCAATGTATGGAAGAAGTGAGTGTCTCTAACAAGTAAGTTAATGCAGTGTGACATTAAAATAGTTTAAAAGCTAAAAGAACCCACCGACTCTTTTCTGCTCATAGTTTTGCTTTGGGAACGAGAGCGGGAGATGGTGCTGAAAAAGGAATCCTTTTTTGAAGCAGACAAAGGTGGAGATCCTGTAAATTCACGTCCTCCAGACAAGCTCTCTATGCTTGGAGATGAACTGATGTTTTTTGAACTTTGGCCTGTAAAGCAAGTATAAAAAACCAAAACAATTAATCAGTGGGCATTTCCTTTTCCCCACAAATACTTCCTTGTCTTAACTGACATTGACTGAGAGTTACAGACACCCCAACACAGAATGAAATGTTGAAGTGTGTCAGCATGCACTGAGAGATTGAAGGACTGTTCTCACATGGAACTTAATTTCTGTATGAGAGAAGAACACAAAATCTTTGTGTATATGTAGATATATACACAAACATACACTATCTAGTACACACCTGTATATGTATATATATATATATATATATGCAAAATGATGTGTGTATATATATATACATACACAGACTCTCTCTCTCTCTCTGTCTATATATATATATATATATATATATAAATCACCTCATTATATGCACTGTAATATATCCACAGACTGAGGAACTTCATCCCCTGTGTGGCAAAATGAGCAAAGTACCATCTCATAAAAATATTAAAAAAAAATCTGATATCATCAACACTACAATGGAAATAGTTTTTTCCAACTATAAAATTTGGCAAAGAATGCTAACAACAAGAACTTCAGATTCCAAAAGTGGGTTGGACACTGAAGATCTAGATCACAATATTTAGACTTTAAACAGGAAAAAATAGTTTGGAAAAGAACGTTAAGTTCTCATACTTCAAATTTTATGGCCATTTCCACCTAACAGACATTTTGATGAAATCTACTTATTAGTTACTTATTGTCATTTCATGGAGCTTTTGAAAAGAATCCAGTATTGTCCACTATCATAGTGAAGACATCTGGGGAGAAGCCTGGGCTGGTTCACCATGGCAGTGTATGCAACAGGCAGCCTCTGATAAGGCTAGCTTTCTTCTAGTTGAGGCTTACCAAGTGTTTTCAAATATTTAAATTAAAATTTTGTTTTCATTAGTTCCAGGAGGACAAAAAAAAAAAAACCCTCAGTATGCCAGTTTTCATCAACCTTCATTAAGAAAATGTTGCCTTAGGACAGATGCTAGTTTAAAAAAATCTTTTTGTCATGTGTATGATGAAGTCAAGCTAGAATGACTCCATGAAACTGTAGAGTTTTCCACACTGGAAAAAAGTTAAATAGCACATAAAGCTAAAGTACAAGAATTCTCCCTTGTTTGATGGCTCTTGTGATGAGAGGGTTTATGTTTCCCTTTTTCCTTTCTTCTGTTTTTTTGTGTGCTTTCATGTTACCATGTATAGCAATAAGTATGATCCTCTGCAATTAAATAATTCACATTTTCTTAAGGCAATAAATACAGATTTATTTGAAATACACTTTTTACAAGGAGACTGTTAAATGCAAAGAGACTGAACTAGCAAAGAACAAAACATTATGTGTGAATAAACAGACCTTAAATGACAAAAGCCAAGAAAGGATCTGGGTTTAATATTTTGAATATTTCCTAGAAGAAAACACAGATAAATTGCTTCCCATCTTGTCCTTCATTCCCTGTTGCTTTATTCTGCTCACCTCCCCCATAATCCTCCTACATTTTATGCCCTGCTTCTGTGGACCTTCCTGTCTGCCTCCATCTTTTCTTCAGATCCCTCCACACGGCCTCTTCTGCTACTTCTTATCCTAAATTTTCTCTTCACATATTCTTTACTTGCCGCCAACTTCATTCAACTGGATTTTTCTGTTTCTTCACAGTCTTCCTCCAGTCACTTACTACCTACCACCTAGTCTGAGGAGTTTCCTTAAAAGTGCTTGAGACTGAGATCTTACTTAACTTTTGCCTTCCCATTTTATAGAAAAATGGGATATGCATTAATCAGGTATACCGTAAATAATTATGAAGATGAAAAAGGAGAAAACACTGCATGGCAAACAGCAGAAATAATTCACTTGCAAGGAAATTTTTCGAAAATTTGTAATTTTAGGGTAAAATCATGTCACTTAGCAACGTTGTTATCCTTACAGTTGCCTTTATGTAAGAAAAAAGGCTTTTTATGCATTTCATAGTGGCAAATGGAAGTGTGCTTTTGAAGTAGGTAAACTTAAAAATAGTTTTGGAACAGATGGAATCACATATTTTAGCAAATAAAGCATTTATAAAAGTAGTTCACACAGCTAAACAAGAGCAGCCAATATAAATGGTAAACATAAATTAAAAAATCTATTTGGTGGACAAAGTGCAACAGAAAAATATTCATTAAGTATACATCAGATTAAATAGTCTCTCTTGACCATCCTAGTAATAAGAAGATATACTCCCTATAGAGTGAAGATTAAAAAAACAAACAAAAGAAGTTAAACAATGAGCCATGTGTATTTTTCACATACTCTTCACTGTATGGCCTGGATGTAACACAATTCACCTGCAAATAAGCAGATTATGTGATAAAAAACCACAGATAATATTGAGAGAAGAGCACTTTAAATGTATTTGAAGATGAAATATGAACATGAAATAATACAGCTTGGTAAAACAAGGGAAAAAATTATATGTGAGAATTTTTTTTCTATATTTTGTCTTTCAGCTCTAAGGAAAAAAGTGTTGAAAACATAGTAAGAAACTGAAAAGACCGAGAAGTGTCCTCATGGCCGTTGCAAACAGTTAATTTCAAAAGATGGATCACAGTTCACAGGAACAGAATATGCAACTACTTGCATAACCAAACAAGATTTTGTGGACTGAATAATACAAGTGTCCTAAAAGGGAATTTGCTCAAGTAACACTAAGAGCTTTGAACAATCTGGTTTTTATGGCCTATAAATTATATAAAGAAAATAAAAAATAAGAGCAATACAAGATCTACTTAAACTAAGACAGAGATACAGCAAACCAGAAGTGATAAAAATACTGTATCTGTATGTTTGATACCCAAGTAAAAATATCCTTCTGCATGAATAAGCAAATCCAGGGAAATTACTACTAGGAAACAATATTTTTTTATTCTGCATCCAACCCTGTGATCATTGCTGTGACATAGATTATTTGGGGATATAATTGAGAATTAAGACAGAAAGAACAGCACTTATGAATAATTATAGTGTGCAGCAACTCATAAAGCAGGATCCTTGGACTGTGATAGGCTTTTCTAATTTCCAGAGGAGTCATTGTTTTTACAACTGTAAATAAGAAAGCTGAAAGACAGATCACACCAATCATACGTGTTTTCCCTAATGTCAAAAAAAAAAAAAAAAAAAAAAGAAAAAAGAAAAAAGGAAAAAGAAAAAAGACATCCATGATTTTCCCAACACAGCAAAGTAATGAATCACAGAATATTCTAACTTGGAAGGGACCCACAAGGATCATCGAGTCCAACGCTTAAGGAAGCTGCTGCAACAACATTTAACTGAGTCACCACGTTGCTTCTGAAGTCCTTCAGATGTATGAAGTCCTTCAGTCCTTCCTTCATGTATGCACCGAGGCATTAACAACCCTCATATAACTTTGGAAACAACACTGTAGTAACAACACACAGATTTTAGGATCTCAGGGCAATGACACAAATGCCATTTGTACCTTCCCTGTTCTGTGTCTCACTGATTTTACATCTTTTTTAATGTGCAGTGTGGTACATTCTGCTCACTCAATAGCTTGACAAGAAGGTAATGGGACAGAGTTTCTAATTTTGGATTACTCCTCAAAAAAAAAAACAAAAACAAACAAAAAAAAAAGGTGGAAAAATAAAAAAGAAGTCTTACCCTTCATGTAGAATCAAAATGCATAAAGATTGTAATAAAGTACAGTTAATAACTAAACTCGTGTCCTTCTTTAGCAGCCTAATCAAGAGCCTGAGAACACCACTGAATCAAAACTCTCATTTTTGTCTGCTCATTCTGCCAATATCAGAGAAATATATTGTGGTTCCTTAAAAAAGACATTAGAGAAATCTAATCTCTGAGCATCTAAGCATATACCAGAAGGTCCTAAATCCTATACAAAACAGGCTGAAGAAACCCCATAAACATGGCAATCAAATACATGCTTATGAAGTACATAGAACAAATATGTAAGGATCCCTGACGTACGCAGTAGTCAAAATACATTACTGTGCAGGATGTCTCAAATATATATATATATATATATATATATATATATATATATATACATATATATACATATATATATGTATATATGTATGTATGCACTCTAAAATGCATAAATAGTTCACAGTAATGATTGAGCACAGTAATGATGCACAGGATTTCACACACTAAAAATACATCCATTTCTGAGGCAAAAAGGAGCAATGTTATCTCCATGGGCTGGCTTCTAAGTGGCTCACTTCTTGCCTGTTGTTAATGATAGTGGGACTCACCCCAGGGTGAGAAATACTCTGCCTCAAAACCATTCAGAAAACACACAAGATGGGCAGTGGAAAAAGGGACCAACCTGTTGGTATTGTGGAGACCTCCCATGTCTTGCAAAGAATGGTAATTTAAATTAAATGTGATCAATAATTAGGCTGTATAATAAAGTAAAACGTGATGGCAAGGAGGAGAAGACTAACAATGAAAGGAAAGTGAGCTTCAGGTCTTACTAAGTTTGAGTTAAGTTATGGGGGATATAGCCAGGAACTGTGGAGGTCCCTGCTAAAATGTATGAAAAATCAGAGGAAGATGCAAAAAAGACATACAAAACTGATGGCTCATTCTGTTTGGTCCCTACAGAGGAAAAGAATAGTTTTCATAGTTATAAGGAGAGCAAGGAAAAAGATACCAAGAAGAACAGAAGTTATGGTGCCATATATAATTCAAAACCATTCAGATCCTCTCATCTGTCTGTATTCACCATAGTGAGGATGTAGGGTATTAAAATTTGCAAAAAGAATGAGATGAGTTTTATAAAACTTTTCAGATAAATTAGTTTCCCTTTTTCTCCTACACTGAAATTGGAACAAAGGCTTCCAGCACTTTTAAAATTCACTCAAACCACCTCATCACACAAATCCATATACTTTTTATTTCAGCCAAGGCAGGTAAGCTCCCTTTTAGTCAAGTGCATCACAGTAGATATTTGGCCCAAAATACCTGCCTCAAATATAACAAGAGGGAAGCAATGCAGCTAAAAGGGACAATGATGGTGGAACTGGCCCCCATGACAGAGTGGGAAATGGGCTACAAAGTGCAAGAGCATAAAGGTTTGTAGCACAGACGGATGCTGACGCAGAGCGGATGGCAGTGAAGAGACGCAGACACACTGAGACACACACACGCATGCACACACACGCACAGACAGGCACACGGACACACACATGCCCAAGACATACAGCGACATAGACAGACACACATGCAGACACACAGAGGCACACACACAGACACACACACAGGCACACAGACACAGACACAGACACAGACACACCTACACACACAGACACACACATACAGTCACATAGACACAAGCAGACACACACACAGACACACACACAGACACACAGACAGACACAGAGAGCGGTCGGCCGGGACGCGGAGAGCCGAGCTCTCTGCCGGCACAACAGCGGCGCTCGGTGGAGGGACAGTGGCAGCGACGGCGGGCGCCGCCCGGGCCTACCTGTGGTGGCCGGGGTGTGCTGCTGGGCCTGGGCCGGCCCCGGCGGCGCCGCCTCGCCCGCCTCGCCTGGCAAACAAACAACAGCGTTAGCGCGGCCCCGCCGCTGCAGCTCGGCCGAGGGAAGAGCCGCAGCTTTGGGGGGTTCAGCCGGAGCACCCTGCTTTGAACAGAAAGGACATGGTGAGAGAGCGCTGTGGGGACAGGCAAAAGGAAACGGGAAGGTTGGATAACCAGTTGTCACAGGCTGCAGAACCCCAGTGCTTTTAAGTGATGATTTAGATCAAAATGTAAACTTAACTGAAGAGTCAAAGCCCTTTTGTCGCTGGCACTTTACAGAGACAGTGTCATTCTGCTGTTTGGGAGCTTCATAGAATGGCTGAGGTTGGAAGACCACTGGCCCAAGCCCCTTGCTCAAGCAGGGTCCCCAAGGGCACATTACTCAGGATTGTGTGGCTTTTGATGGCTTTTGAGTATCTCCAGGAAAGGGGACTCCACAGCTCCTCTGGGCACTCTATTCCAAGGCACAGTCACTTGCACAGTAAGGAAGTTCTTCCTCGTATTCAGGTAAAATTTCCTGTGCATCAGTTTCTGCCCATTGCCTTTTGTTCTACTGCTTGGCACCACCGAGAAGCAGCTGTCTCCACCGTCTTCACACCTCCCTTTAGATATTATCCCCTCTCCTCTTCTTGAGGCCAAACAGTTCCAGCTCCTTCAGCCTTTCCTTGTGAGGTGCTCCAGTCCCCTAATCTTTTTTGGAGCCCTCCACAGTACTCACTCCATGTCTCTCTTACACTGAGGAGCTCAGAAGTTGTATCCTTACTGCCAAAAAATTTCATACTTGTCTAATAATATGTGTATTTCTATGTTTTCAAAAAGGAAAAAAAAAACAAACCTATTTGTCAATCCGTGTTTTATTCCTTTAATTTGTACTCAGTTCTACTATTAATAAGGACAATTTCTTTATCCATATGAAAAGCATACTCATTTTCTAGAGATAAATAAATAATTTGAAATCATTATTTAACTTTATAAATAATTCTAAATTGGAGGATCATTTCTTTAGGGCATACGTGTTGACTGTGGAAATTCTGTGTGTTACAACAAATACCACAGTAGTATCAACTCATAAAAACAATGAGTAGCCTGGAAACTCTTTAAATACATTTTTGGCAGAACTTTGTCTTTTAACTGATCGTCTAATGTGTCCTTGTGATAAAGCTGCATTCAAATCAAAAACCTTTTGGTTTCACCGTGAAATGATCTAGAAGGAAAACTGTATCCGGCACTATCAGGGAAGAAGAGAAAGAAAAATGCTTTTTTTTTCTTGGCAATACACTGCCATTTGGTAATCAAAGAATATCCAGTTTCTGAATGATGAAGGATCCACTGGAACACACAGGGCAACGACTGTACTTTTTTCCCATTTTTTTTTCTATTATCAATTTTTTTATCTTTCAAAATAACCACCTCAACTGAAGATCCAATAAACTCAATATATGAATTCAACTTTTGTGCCAATGAATTACTTCACTGTGCAAGATCAAGAGAATGTTTTAATCCCTCTTCTGTTAGCAGGCTACCTTGCATAAGTAATCAGTAATGATATCCGATCTTCTCCTGTGCTGAGGACAGGCTGAATGAGACTAATATATTATTAGGAGGAACTGAATTTCCAATTAGATGTCAGGATACTTCGTTCAGCTGTGATTTGTAATGCTGAAGACTCATCTGGAATTACAGGCCTGCAATTACGGTTGTGTTTTTTTTTTTTTTCCCAGTCTGTCGTTTTCCCATTTCCATTATCTAAATTTTATGCATTTTTTTCTTACAGAAATTCAGCAAGTACCAAAACTTTGGAGTGAGAAATAATTACAACTGATTATGTAACCCAGTCATCCCTCATCTAGAGTACAGCAGCATGAATGTTAGCTGGTTTGTGAGTGGTAACTCTGTTGAAACAGAGCTGTTAAAGCTGGGATAGGATTATTTTGACAGTCCTGCAAGGTATTTTGTTACCAAGGACTTCTTCACAAAGTAGATCAGCCAATTAATTTAATCTCTTCAAACGTATAAATCTCTGTATTAATTTAAATTATCAGCACTACTTGAGCATTCAAAACCTGAAAAGATCAGTAAGAGAAGAATGGATGACTTATTTTATGGCTTGATGCCTGTTAGATTTACAGCCCTTTGGCTTGTTATACTGTCCAACTGAACATCTGTGAGTATTACATCAGCTGGAAGTGCAAATGTCTTTCAATTTAAATCCCAAATCCATGTCTCTGCCTACCTCAGCTAAATAACCAGGCTCCAGGAGGCTGAGGAGAGCTGAACACACGGCAAAGAACAAGAACAGGAGACAATTAGTGACAGCTAGTTAGTAATTTGGGAGCCTTGTATTTCCAAACCATGCCAAATAGTTTTTAGATACTCAAAACCTACAGTAGAATCCAGAGCTAGGAAAAAGCCAGTGAAGTAGAAGCTAAAAAGTTCAGCACAAACATGAGTGGAACAAGAGCTTCTGAGAATATGAATATATTTTAAATCCTAAATCTCAATGCCTGGGATAGAAGCAGTGGCAGCTTCTCATAGCAGTGGAGAGTGCCCTCATTCACTGGATTTGCTGTTCAGCTCTTTCTTGAGGTGGTGTTACTGTCCTCCACAGAACAGAAAAGACTTGCTCTTGCTTTTAAGGTGTGAGGAAGCTTGTGCTGTTTACAAAGGTCACTGCAGCAAGCTTCAATTTTTAGCACGTCTCCTCCATGGTGTCATTTCAAATAGGAATTTTTTGCTGAACATGTAAACTTACTTCAGAGAGAATTCACTGGGGAGCCTCTAAAATACTTTTTATTTCCTTTTGTTATTTTTTTGTGTCTCTTTAAAAATACAAAGTATGGCACTTGCAAACATAGCTGCCATAATTTGAAATTTCTATACAGTTATAGGCAAAATACTTAAAACTGTACAGGTCTGGAACAACAAGCATGACACTAATACATAAAACAAAACTCTGTCATCTGAACCTATTAAAAATAGTATATTTATATTTTGTTGCCCATAAATTACTTCTGGAAAGGCTGTACCAAATATGGATAGACAGAACACACTTAAGAAGCTGCAGTATGTTTTTTCCTCTTGCTATGAAAATGCTTTGTGCCCTACATCATACATTCTTCATAACTTTACCAAATCTCCATATTCATGTTGATAGAGCAATATGAACACAGCTTGTACATGACAATGACCAAACATAGCTAAAATTTTTTATTCTGATTCTTGTATGGAAAGTATCAGGTGCATTTCCCGATGATATATGTTAATTGCCCCATACAACAGGCCATCCTTTAGCAGCCACATCAAGATTAAGCTACAATCAATTCCATCTATAGAAGTTTTTTTCAAATTGTGAGCTTTTACTACATTAAGCAGTGAAAGAAAACAGCTACCCAAGGACCACTTTTACTCAGAAGGGGAAAAGAGAATAATGTGATAAGAGAAAAACTCTTATCAGCTCTTAATGTGATAAGGAAAACTCTTAAAAAAGCAAAGAAAAGGTCTCTCTGAAACAGTGTAAATAATTTTGTTCCACAGCTAATTTTGCTTCCAGTGTTGTGAACAGGATTTGTATCAAAGCTTTAGTGCCCTTCAGTTTCACCTCTGTACTGTAAAAGCCTTGCTGGAGCAAGTTTTGAGATTCTTCTCTAGCTAAGAGAAGCCTCATATCTGGATTTTGCCAAGCAGCTGCAGTGGCCCTTACAGAAGTGCCTGTATGTGTCTGCTCCAAAAGAACAGCTGTACCTTTCAGTTCAGCTCCCTCAGTGTCTGCTGGGGATGCCATGCATCATGAAGGGTCTTGGGACCCATAAGGGTGCCACAGCAAAGAGAGAGAACACAACTTCATCTATGAAGTGTTACTTCCCTTCTTTTACACTTTCAAATCTGGTGGGAAAAAAAAAAAAAGATGCAATTCTATGCAAAGGTTCAGGGCAACCAGCATCAGCCCTCAAGCTCATAACCATGACACTGGATGAGTTGTTAAATCAGCAGGTACTGTTTTGCTCTACATACTCCTTGAAAAGCACATACTGCCATTGGCTGGCTGAAGATGAAAAGCAGTAACCTACCTTGAGCGTGGCAGAGTATAGCAAACAACTATCATAGCTGAGCTTGTGAGTTTGTTGTTTGAATAAGCTGTCCTCAAGAAATATAAAAAGAAAGGCTTAAGAAAAAGACGCAGTGTTTACTAAATTAAGTGCAGAGGGTCATTACAAATTATTAAAAGACAAGTTAATCTTACGGCTTAAATAAGTTCCACACATTCTAAAGGGAATAAGAATTTCTTTATTAAGAATTACTCTCTAACTTCCTTCACTTATTATTATGTATTTAGCTAATACTGTTATGCATGCATTTTTTTTCAATAACCTGAAAAAAACATGTATGAAATTAGTCTTCCAGTTAAAAAAAGGTTGCATCTAAAAATCTCAAAAATTAATTGGTTCATGTTTCATATGGTAATGATTAAGTTTGTTGGCCTGTCTGATGCAGTTTCTGGTTCATATATTTTTAGAAGTTCTAACTTCTTACAGTATTGGTACATTCTTGAGATAAGATCTAATTCTGTATTGCACTGCAACTATGCTGTTGTACTTGGCATAAGCATCCTGCCTAACAAAATATTTTTTTGCTGTTTCCTCCAAATATATACACAGTGATATAAAAATCACCAGAAGAAAGAACTTTCTTCAGCAATGAAGATGTACAACAAAGCTTCTCTCAGTCACGGTGCTACCACATGTTTCCCCTTTACCTTTGCCCAGCTGAACTGGCATGCTTTCAGACTTCATCATCCTCTGCTGCTGTGACTGGTGGTGGTGCTGCTGGTGCTGGTGGTGGTGCTGCTGGTGCTGAGGGGCTTCCACTGTGCTCCTGCTTGGCATTGAAGAGGGAGGGAAGCTGCTCCCGCCGGCAGGAGTGCCCACTGCCCCACCCGAAGCCATGGCCGGAGCAATGAGCTTTCGGCCAAAATTCAGTAAGCTGTTAGAGACTTTGTTTATGTTCAGAGGAGTGGCTTTAGCACTGGCACTGAGAAAAAAAAGAGGAGAAATCATTGCATCATTGCCAATGGTTTGGACAGGCACAACCATACAAGCATCGTTCTTCAAAACTCAGAGATAAAAATCCAAGATTTGAACATCATAAAGAAGGTGTTTTACTACAGTTGCACTGGAATACACACAGAGACCACAGGGACTGGGTGTGGTATGAATTTTTCCCAACCAGAAGTGGACAATTTTTTTTCATCCTTCTCCCTGAAAAATGCAGACTAACCCCAAACAAAGTGAGTTTGTAGCAATTTTCTTAATTTGCCTTCCTAAATTAAAAAAAAAAGGAAAAAAAGAGTGACAAAAAGCAATCCAGACTCCACAGAATCTAAAACTGTATAAAATTGAACTTCTGCATTTATTTGAGGACTGCTTTAATATTTATTTCTGTTAGATTAAATTCTCTCCAATGTTTAAAATTACTCAACCCCAAACATTTCTTTCAGCAAGCAAAGCTAACACTAGACTGTCCTTTCAGGCTGGCAGAGCTAGATGTCTCTTGCTCTGAGTTCACCTTCTGCACAGCCCAATCATTTCAAGCCAAGCACTTTTTAACAGGAATCCTGATTTCTAAAGTGATTTTGCTGAAGGAACTGCTTCAGGGTATAACACATATACTGAATCACAATCCTTATAATTGTTACTTTTTATTTTTAACTACAGTGGCTATTTAATTCACTTCAGTTATATGCAACATTAAGAATGAGGAAATTGTCAAACCATTTAATGTGTCTAAAATAAAGAGGCAAAGAACCTTTTAATTCCCAGTGGAAGTGTTCATATAACCCACAGATTAGCAAAGCCATTCCTATTTGTTCATGCAGTAATTCCCTGCCTTATATAATTAATGCTTGAAATACCCTTCACAGAAATATATCACAACCACAAAGACCTTTTCACTCCTGAGGTTTTATTTTACTGATCTGTACTTCCATGATATAAATAGCTGTCCTTTAAAAACATGAAGAAATGTAATTAAAACCAACACAATCATTGTACTGGGGAAAAATACTTTAAAATGTTTTGGGGAAGCTGAACTAAAAATAAACGACAAATGAATTAATACGGGTAATTTGTAACTTCTGCGGACACCTGGAAGAGTAATTTTGATTTTGCTCTTCCTCTAATTTCTCTATTTGTCTCCAGAGATGGGGTTTTTTTTAGAATACAGAATACAAACATGCACACACATATAGAGCACATCCAGAAAATAACAACAGCTGAGTTGTTTAGAATCAGAATAGATACTCAGAATAGATAAAGAGCTGTCAGAAGGAAGTATGAGAGCCTGCACACTCACAAGATACACCCCAAGCTGTATGGGGTGCTTCTGCCATATACTGGTGATGAAGAAACATGAATCTAGAATTTTTTAGGAGGAACAGCAGTACAGAGACTGGGACCAAGTGTTGCTTCCCAATTTATGGAAGCTGGGAAAGAATGATTGCTTAATAATAATTACAGGATGTTTCTGTGTCTCCCGATTTTATTGATTGCCACTGGTGTTACAAAAAGTCCTTCCACAGTCATCTGAGAGTGAATGACAAAGTCACTATGAGGAAAGCATCTGCAGAACTATAAAATACTATTGCAGGAGATCCAGATCGTTTCAAAAGCAAACTGAGTAGCTGTGAGACTGAAGTGTTAATGGTGAGTGACTCAAACAATCACTGATGTGCAAAAGCTTCAGGTGCTTTGCTGAGGCCAGGTTTGCACCCCCCAGCTGAAGGGAAGGAGGAGGAGTTTTTGGATGTTTGGTGGATCTTGGTTGAGAAGCAGAAGTCTGCTGATCCTGACCTTGAAAGAAATCGAGACAGCCATGCACTTGCTCCATGCAGTGCCTGCACCGAGTGATTCAAGGATTGCTGGTGTATTACATTGCTGGATCTTTGCTGCAGCACAAAATGGAATTTTTGAAGTTATACCTGATTTGGTTCCACTAACAGCTGCAACACCCACCACTGCAAACTCAATAGCTACAATATAAGCACCTGTGTGATTGAGCATTGACGGGGTGGTTTCAAAGTCCCCTTCTAATTTTTCTGCCTGGGTGGTGAAGGAGCCAACACAGAGTCATGGCTTCCAGTTTACTTCAGGCAATTGGATGCCAATACTGTGCCTTTATGCGTTGCTTAGCTGGCACAGGCTTGGAAGGGAGGGCAATACACCTTTAACAGCCTCCTGCAAGGGGTATGAACATTCCCCACCATTGCTCAGGCTGCGCAATGAACAGTCTCACTCTCTCTGGAAATGAGATTAATTGAAGGAGATCCCCCTGAAAAGGTGGGGAAAGCAACAACAGCAGTGTGAAAAGCACTCCATGAGACTGAAGTTGAGATTCCACCTGAGAAATATCTTAAGTCCAAGCTGTTAAACAACTTTAGCCACTCCTTAGTAGCGAAGGATGCCAGCACACTCCCACTGAAGATCAAAGGACATGAGTCACCCCACTAAGGAGTCCAACACTTTGGTCCCCTCAAAGCCCCCCCAGAACCTGGATTTACCAGATTAACCAGTTCTGAGTGAGGACTGGCCACTGGATGGAGTGGATTTATATGTGAAGGCTCACAGAAACAGCCAGGGAGATTTGATAATCACTTTTCCCTTGGGCCCTTTTAAATATTTGATTATTTTTGTGATGGATACAGGAGCACAAATGTCAGCATTTCAAACTGAAGTTGCTGCTCTAGCAAATTATGCCAGACAAGAAAAGAAGTTGGGTACATGAATCAACACTCAATGGACTGCTTCTTTTTAATAATCTGCCTGTAGTAGGCTTAGTTTTCTCTTTTCTTTTATAGGAATCTGCTAATAGATGAAGTCAAGCTGAATGGGAGCTCAGTTATCAACAGTTGCAATAAATCTCATTATACTGCCAGTTTTAGGGGTCATACTAGTAATATGGCTGAGATTCAGAACCCAAACTTTAGTACATTTTTTCTCTCTGTTTACTGAAAACAATCACTAAAGTTGGAGTTTGGGGTGGTACATATCACTTACTCACCTGAAACATTCACTTAGAAGGAAGATAATGGCTTGCACATTGAGTCCTAAGTTTACATTGTCTCTAAATCTAGAACCTTAACAATCACTAAAAAAGCCCCTTGACTTTGCACAAAAAATTATATTTACTGAAAGTAAGTGATTTACACTAACAGGCCATCTGAGCAACAAAGCCACTGGACACTTTGAGCTTCATGTATCATTGGAATTGTGATAATACACAGATGCGGGAAACAAAGCTTATACAGAGGTTTGTGTATTTGTGTCCAGCAGCTTGTTTCTCTCTTGTTTCTTTATTTTTCAGCTATATTTTGCTTAATAAAAAGGTGTCAGTTTTTCTTCTACACTGTTTGATTTGCTGGTTTGACATATATCTACACTAGGACAAATTAGTTTGATTTTTCAGATGGTTGGAAAGATACTTTTTGAAAAAAACTTCATTTTACAGGAACAACAAACATAAACAATTGCCAAGTCTTTATGTCTGAAACATTATTTTTAGAAATGCTTCCAACAGTAAAATGCAAGAATATTTTAGAACTACATGACAACTAGAAAGGATAGTTATCACAGCTCCTAATAACCTGTGGTGTGATTCGGCTGTGCTATGAACTGCCACTGCTAATGATCAGCTCAGAACATATATAAATTAATGAAAAATAAAAAATGATGCTATCTATCTAAGTATCTTTTTAAGAGGTGGTTTTAAAAATGCATTGTGAAGTAAAATATGTGCAATTTCTCTGAATTACAGCTTCAGAAAATGAACAATAGTGAGGTGTTACATCTCTGGAGGACTTACATTAAAAGTGAGCTGAAGTTCAGTAAAATAAGAACAATGTGTCTATTTCTTACCATTTAAATGTCTGATATATTAATGCAAAGGATGATTACAGCCATCAAACGTGGATCAATCTACATTTTAGCCATCTAAATGTACCAGACATGCACAACAATTACAAGAAAAATACTGATTGATTTACATTGTAGAGTTATCAGCAGATGCATTTAAAAGTAAGGCATCAGTTTAAAAATATGAGTATCAAAGAGACATGAATTCCATCCACGAAGCAAACAATTTTGTTTTATCACAATAAGCATCATTGACCTTGACTGTGAATGGTGTATTTTTAAACTAGCAGTAGGAAGATGATTCAATCTCTGCAGTTTTCTGCTAAGATGGAAATGCTTTGTTTTAAGCAGGCCTTATTCAAAGGCATTTCTCTTTTCAGTGAGTAATCATTACAAGAGATGAGAGACAAATAGATGAATATGACTGATTAAAACGTTTTATATGTGATAAAATAAGCAATATATATTGGAGATTTGTCAAGGTATTTTAAACATATCACTGAGCCTGTGGAATTAAAGATGAAATAGACCTGGTAGTTGATTTAACCCATCTCTGCTCACTGCAGAAACATTTTCTAATGTTACATCTTCCAGTTCTCTCCCTAGTCCAATCTTAAACAGCTTTACCACATTTGACCTACTCTAAGCATTCCTGTCTTGAGATGAATTTATCCCAGATTTTCTTCTATCTGAATGATTCTAAACAACTTCCTATCTCATTTGGTGTGTAGTCTGAGTATATGTGTGCAATTAATTTATATTCCTACATAGATTTAGTCACTTTTTTCTTCTTGCAATTTAGGTTTCCGGCAGGTGTCATTCTTGTTTGGGCTTTATGATTTACTTGTTTTTTCAAAATCCTTGAAATCTTTCTTTTTGAAACTTCAAACAACTTATTTTTCCAGTTTAGGTAACACTGCAGATAGTTTTTCAAAAGAATAAGTAAAAACATTAAGAAAATGCAATAAAATGCAGTAATTTTTGACAGTTGTCCTCAGCTTTAAAGCCTGATTTATAAAAAAAAAGATGGTTTTGCAGTCACTCTACTTAACTTTAATTTCTCCTTCTTTGTCCCTTTCTAAAACCTTCTCGGATGACTCCATTTTAATTTTAGTTGGCTTTTAATGTAGCTGATTTCAACAGAATGTGACAGACACAAAAGTCTAAAAGCCAGCAAGTTCCCATGAATCAGCAGGCAGAGGATACTGCTGGGGCCACATGCAACCCAAGAAAGTGCCTGTGACAACTGAAGCATTATGCCTCATGCTGGACTCACCTGCAGCCACCAGCCATTGGCACCCACCTTGTGGCCACCCAAGTAACATAGCCTTAATGAGGAATTTTGGCATTATTGATACAATCACTTCTAAAAGATGGGAGGTAAAGTTTGTAAAAATTACTTCAAACTAGATTTACATTCATTTAACTTAGCTTCTGGTACATGGATACTTCCAATTGCAATTAGGTGCATTATCAGAATTAGTTCAGCTACAGAACTCACACTGGCAATGTTTTACTCTGTTCTTAGGATACATGTCACTGTGTAAAAGTGTCCTCAGCCTCCCTTAAAATTATTCCAGCGAGTGACTGCAACACTACAAGTAAAAACTAAAATTTTTAAATTTAATAATAGTCAAGGGACAGATTTGAAATAAACGCTTCTATAATAACGCTTATGTAATTCCTGTTTAGGATAAATGTGACTTCTGAAACATTTTGTTTATGTAAGGTCTTAGTTTGGTGAACATATATTTAGAAATAGCTTACCGGGTTTTGTTCATCAAGTCTGCTCCACGTGCTTTGTAATAATCTAAATTTTGTTGGAACTGGTGAGTCACTGGTCTTGGATTTCGCTAAAAAATAAAAGAGTACTTCATTGTAATTTTCTGGGAGATTTTAAGCAGAGACATGAAATACATTCATTAAAGAGGATTAGAAACTTACAGAAAAATTTCTTTTCCTGAGGTCTTGGTTTTTCAAGGCAGTAAAGTCATTTACATTAAAGTGAAGACTTAAAATACTTAACATAATACCAAATTCTACCTGTAAGTTCATTCCATACTCACAGAAATCAGTATTCTTCCACATGGTGATGAGGCTGTTTGCTGTAGTGGTAGCATTCCTAATTAAATCAATAATTCTTGGACAAGAACAGATACTGATATGATTTCTTTCTGCAGGTCAGGTATGAAATTTGACTACCTCCAAGCTAAAGTGCTATGCTTTTAAAGAAAATGGCAATAGTACGGAGAAACTATAGCAATTATTTTTAACTGAATACATCACTAGCTGTATCCCTGTTAGGCAAAGAATTAATTTTAGTGAGACAACCTGAACAATCCCACTAGATGGCACACAGAGCCCATTTTTCCTCTCTAAATTTCACCGTACTGAAAACTGAGGCCATGAATAAAGAACTGTTGTCCTATAATGAAGTGTATATAATTAATATTGAAACCAGAATCCACTTGTTATTCTCCACTTCTGATATAATGAAACTCTTTCATGGAATATGCTGCCTTCAGTAGTCCTGAAATCATCCTTTTGGGATCTAAGAATCCACTGAACATTAAGCATAGACTGCAGTATATGCATAAAGTATCTTGATCGAATACATGCATCCTCCTAAAGGACACTATTTGGAGGGGCAACTAAATATTTTTAAGTAAAAAAATTTGCATGCAGATGAAAACGAAATAACAGAGCGGTACAGAGAGGCTCTTTAAAAAAAAATATATATATATATAATGAGAAGTGGCTTAAATAATTTCTAGTGCAAGAGAAAATGGTAAAGTGGTAAAAAATTTCTGCATAGTGACCTGATATATTGCATAAAAGAGATGTAAATACTTTCTAAGTGCTTGCTACAAAGGTTTAATAATTTTTTGGCTGTTGCCTTATATTCTGTAAGTCCTGCTAGTAGTAAATACAGTTTTAGTGAACCTTGTATTGACCTTTCCAAAACTGTTGCTCACAGGTGAGAGGACATTATATTTTTGAAAGTCAGTCTTCAGGTGTTTCAGTTTCACATGGTATATTTGCTCTTCAGATTTCATTACAGACTGGAGTATCTGCAGTCTTATCCTCTCATTTTCCACGTACCTACAGATAGCCCACCTTCCTTCAAAATCTTGTTTCTGGAGGAGGATACAGCACTTGAATTTCAAAGACCAAAACATTGCATGAGCATAAAAGGAGGGAAGAAAATTTATAGAATTGGTAGATACCAAAGGCCAGGGTGATTTCTGGAAGCATATTTAAGGGTGGGAATTTCCAGATTGTTTCCTGCAGTTAGATTTAATCTTGTATGAAATGTCTCATTTCTTTGGAAACACAATAAACATTTTAAACATATATGTTTGTAATGTTCATTAAAAATGAAGTGACTAAAAGCTATTAGATAAACATTAAAAAAATTCTCATCTATCCTACCACCCACACTGTAATGGCTGTTCTACATTTTTCATCTCCTGTTATAAAAACAATGTTTGAATAACTCAAACGATTCATAGAGCTTGAAAGTCAGTCCTCATCAACTGACAGCAATAACAATGAATCAGCTTTAGTTACTATTGCTCTAGTTTGGTAATTCAATACATTTCTATGATAATCAAATCCAAACTGACATGATGAGGATAACTGATGGTTCTGAGACTTCTGTCTGAGTAATCAAACAGTGTAACTTTTCTCCTATGAATTAAGTAACTTCTTTCTTTAGATGTTTTGAAGGGTAAGGTTGAAGAGTAAGAGATGGCTAAAATAATGGGCACTTCTAAGCCATAAGACAGCTTTTTGTAAAGTACAAATTACCAGGTGCTAGCCAGATTTGCAATTTGCTTCCAATAACTCAGTATACATTGACAGTTATCAAAAACATTGAAATTTCTTTTTCACCACCCAATAAATAATAGAAAAGATTATTACACATTGCTTCTGAATTAAATAAAAACCCAAAACCAAAACAAGAGGAAAAGATCATGTGGAACAGTATCTTGAAACATATTTATGCAGAAATGACAAGCAATTGAAGGCACGAAAAGCTGATCTACTATCTAAGCACTTAAAGCCATTAATAGGAATAACATCTAACTCGAACATATGAATGAGGCTCAAGCATTACTTTCACAGGAGCCTATTTAAATTCCTGTGAGGTTTAAAGGTATCAAAGGAAGAAGCAGTTTAAAGTACTATTACATGCAGTGAAAAAAAAACTCTCTGAAAAAACATTAGAAATGCAATATAGTAAACGCCAGGGGTTACTACTGCGACTTCTTTTGTAGCATCATTGAGATATCCTCTCAAAAAATTTCAGTATTTAAAAAAACCTAACCTGATATATATGTTAGCAGACAAGTATCTGTGAAGTATCACCACAGAAAATTTAAATACTTCTGAAAACTGAAAATCAGACAGTAAAAAATACGTTATTTTGAAGATTATGATCTTTATGTCACTGTGGTTGTCCTTTAAGTTTTGCATTCTTTTCAACCATTTCAGTAAGTTAAATGTAAAATGCAGAACAGAAAACCTACACCATTACAATGCTTGTTCCTTAAGAATTTTAAAGTAATTCCTCTCTCTAAGCATTCAATTTGAGCTGTCCTCTAAATTGCAACCTGTGTATCAGAACTAAGGACTAAATTTATTTACAAAAAGCATACCTCTGTTGCTTAAAATATTCACAGCAACCAGTTTTTCCTACACAGTGCCATTTAGAAAGATCCAATTTGTATTTTTCATTATTTAAATAACCAAAGTTATTTCTTTTATTTTTCAATTTATGTACATTATGTTGTTACTAACTTGGATAAAATGATTTTTTTTTCTTAAAAGGATAATGTCAAAATGACAGTGAAATCAGTCCTTCAAATTTATAGTTTGTTGAATCCCTCCAAGAAATTGTGTGATGGCTGAGGGAATTATACAGATTAACACATATACGGTTTTCCCCTAATAAGGAAAGAGAAAGAGAGAGCAGAAATGAGAGAAAAGCTGTCTATGACAATACTAGAACCCTTCCCTTTCCCACAACCATTTTCTAGGAGTAGTCTGCTGGATTTACAATTCTTCTAATCTTAATATCTATTTAGAGTGAACATAGTTTCAACTGGTAGAAAATGCCCAGTTTATGCTTTTAAAAGGACAATGTATGAAATTCACACATAGAAGCACACAGAAATGGATGTGATTTTGGATTTTGTCTCTTCAAAACGTAATAGCCAAAGTCCAAAGGGAAAAAAAGCCTGAAAATGTTTCAGATATCTCTGAGGCACTCCTGCAGCTGAGCCTTTCCTTGCCTAAAAGATCCCATTGTCCCCAGCTCATTTGCCTGCTGAAGTGCCCTCCCTGTCCTCCTGTGTAGTCCCAGCCACCCCCAGACTAACCCACTCCAATTCCCACAGCTGCCAGAAGGTTCTTGGGGACTTTCTATTTGCCTTTATCCTCTTCCAGGGCCATGGGGCTGAGCTAACTTACACCCACAGCTGCACTTTTTCTAGCCCAGGGTCTGATGCTGTGGTCAGAATCACACTGAATGCAGCTGATCCCCTAAACCTGCACAAACTGCTGAAAAGCAGCTCCTACCAGCTAAGCATCCTGCTCCATATGCTCAAATTCCCAAGTAAACCCCTTTTCTTCCCTGGCCTCTGGAGACTCATCACATCACATTACCCACGGAATAGACAGGATATAGCAAAGCATATTCGTGTGTGACAGAAGTCACAGGCTGTTCTACAATGCACCTGGTATCTCACCCCTGAATACACAGCATGTTTAAAAGTCTACATGCAGGTGCAAGTGGAGGAAATCTCAATAACACTTTTCTTTGTTAAGATATTTTCTTTTCTCCCTTTTTAGTTTTATTAACGAGGGGAAAAAATCAAAGACAATTTTGCACAAAATCTGAAGGTTCAGAATAAGAGACAAGAATGAAAAAAGATTTTCAATATATCTAACAAAAAAGAGACGTATTTTAACAAACATGTTATTGCCTCAATGCCAAAGGAAAAACACTTGTCATCAGAGAAATGAATTGCTCAGCTGTTTATAAGCAAAAAGCTCTGGGGGAATTTCTCAAGGCCCAAACCACAAAGCATTGCAGGGTTACACAAACATATGTTGCAGGTGTTTTAGGGTAGGCAGGTGGGAAAACCTCAGCTACTAAAAAAATACTCCACTTAATAGATTGTATCTGAAACTAGAGAACCTCAATGCAACAGAGAAAAATCGAACAAAATAGCAGCAGTGAATTCTACATCCAGGCACAATAGGCTGACCAAAATAATCATCTCACTAGTGTCAAATGGAATGTTTTAAAACTAATTTTTGCCAATATATTATCCAAATGCTGCCAAATATTTATTGTTTTTTCCCCTAAACTACTAATATTTTAAGCCTAAATCAAAACCCAGACTGAACCAAACATATGTAAAAAGAGGAGGATCATGATGGAATGTTGTCCTACTTATTAAAAAAATTATTTTTAGGGAGCTAATTTTCTCCTTTTTCCCCTTGTCAGCTGACATGGCAATACTGGATTTCTTCATAATTCTTGTACTGCCTAAGAAATTTTTGTATTAAAATTCTATTTTTTTTCCCTTTCATTTGTTTCTAATGAAAGTCGGAGGATTATGTGACCCGAAATTCAAGCAGGGCTGAGAGGTAAGGAAAGGCTGACCTTTTCCTGCTAGATCATCTATGCTACTTTTATCATTAAAGATGACATAAACATGACAAAAATTTTGACTGGGAACAGAGCTGAAATATAGCAGCTGAGATGTGGATAAAGGATACAATTTGTTTAGTTCAGCAGCAGGTTTTCCATTAGGCACTAATAATTAATGTGATGTATTTACTAATTATTAGCTAATAACTTGAGAGAGAATTTCACCTTTCCTCTTTTTATTTTGTCAGATGTTCAGGCAGCTATCTCCACCCCACATGAACACACTTACACAGTATAAGCAAAGGCTTAACATTACAGAAGCATATCGCAGTATTTTGTATACTAAACAACCAAACCACCCCAAACTCCAAAGCACCCAAAGTGAAAAAGAAAAAAACTATTCCCAAACAAATAAACCTTTCTTTTCACCTGCTAATTCTCCTCTTCCCTTATTATACCTTCTGCAGCAAACATCCTGCTGGAGCACAAAAGGTATTTTATTCACCTATGAACCACTGAGTTATTAGAATGAAAAAACCCAGCGAGACATTATATAATGTAAGGTACTATTGCCAATTCAAAAGTGGTTCAAGGCCAAGAGCAAAATACCATCTAAAACATAGATTGATAGTCTGTCAACCCTGTGTATGAAAGCAGCACAAATAAGAAGGATACACTGCACAGAACTAATAAAGAACTTCCTTTAATCGCAGGAGTCAGGAGATCCATGCACTAATATTGGTGTTGGCAAAGGAATGCCATAATCCTCAAACTGGGAATAATGCTTCCTGTTTACATTTTTCAGAAGATGCTAAGGGTCTCAATCACAGACCTTGTTATTTACAATGCAATAACAGCATGAAGAATTATCGTATTTAATTGTTTCTCAAGAAAATGAAGGAATTTTTTTTCTTCCCCCCAAGCAACAAAATTTCCCAGAAAAAACAGAAAAGGAAAGAAAATTCAGTTAATTGGGTCAAGAATAGAAGACCCCCGAACTCTGATTAGGCTGAAATAAATTATCTCCAGTTTTGTTATGTGACAATCCTCCATTCCCCTGGCAACTAGAAATTTGAGACACCAGGAAGATATTTTAAATACTGTGCGTTATGGTCTGTTTTTAACTTCATACACACATGCTTTCTCTCACATGGGCATTCTATGACAAGAGATGAAGAACTGAAAAAAAATGACAAGTGAGATTTAAAAATGCTTCAGTGACTTGACTGAAAGAAATTTCTAGTTGTGTATTTTGGCTTCTTGTCCTAACTGCTTGGGAAGCCTTTTTTTTATTTTCATTTATAGTATTACAGCGTATTGCATTTTAACAGGTAGATCAAATCCTACCAAATCAGCTTTTATTGATATTCCAGACAAAAAGACTCTGACCTGCCAATGTTCAAGTTCATAACCTGTGTAAAATCCCCATCTTGCATCAACAGAATCGCTTAAGTACCTTTTAAATCTGCCTCTTAATTTAGTTGCCTATTTTTCAGCTGAACCCTTGGTTTTAAGAAGTAAATTAACTAAACAGTAAGGTATAAATCTGACAGTGTTCAGCTCTACCCCGTGACAGATTTATGCTCTGGCATCTTGCAGCCTCGCACAGTTAGGAACAGGAGTTTTACAACATTGTGGAGGAAAGCTCCAGGCTTTTGAAGGGAACACACAGCAAGCCTTGCTTTAAACCCTGGAATGCTCCAAATTATGAGATTTAAAATATGACATCTTTATGTACAGAAAAGCTACCACATTATGGTTTTATTGGCACTCGTTTTGGACAACCTGCATAACTCACTGATGGCTTTGTGAGTAATGCAGTTATCCGAAGCTTATACTTATACACCCCTTGGTAAGCACACTTACAGCATTACATCTTCTCCAGATACATGCTTGTACAAATCTCACATATCAGGGAAAAACAAGAACATTTTAAGGTGCTATGTGGTTATTTTCACTACAAGGAGAAGAAACAGAATAATTCACGTTCTGCATGTAATGTGCTACATAAACCACTTGAAAAAGGTCCCCAGGGGAATGAAAAAAGCTTTTTCACAGAGCCCCATGCACACACCATACTGAAAGGAACAGGACATCCAAGTCTTGTGAAACACAGAGAGAAGCTAAGGGCCTGGTGCTGCGGGACAAGCAGCTCCTTTCATTTAGGAGTCCAATCATGAGGAATTATCCTAGAGAGCCATTTTGATCACTACTGCTCCATAAAAAGACAAAGGACCAAAGACATAACATCTCCAAACCTAATTTTCCATAAAAAGTTACAGTAAAGGAAAAAAAAACAAAACCATTCCCAGTTCTATCTTGACAGTATTTTGCTCTTTCAGAGAAGCACTTCCCAATACAAATGTACTCCAATAGCCTTCATTACAATTGATACACTAATATTTACTATAAAATACGTAGGTACACAAGCAGTATATCTACATTTCTATCAGAAGAGTCTGAACTCAAATTCTATCATAATAGATTGGATATGATTCAAAAGTTAATTTCCACATATTATTGAAAAGTTATGAATCAACTTTTATATAACTCACAGTTTGTGTTTTGCAAATTTTAGTAAATAAATTATGACATGGAGAAGTTTTGATTAGGTAGAATCAAACTGCTTTAAGTGTTTTAAATGCTTCCTTTTGATAAACTCCCTTGCAAACTAGAAATGGTTAATTGAATTGTCAGGTTCACATAAGAAGAACCATAATCACCTCACTCTAACACTGTTAAATACATTTTATAACTGCAATTTTATAAATAACATTATTACTTTTTTTAGGAGAGGGTCAGTAGCCTTAAATGACATATTAAACAGAAGTAAACCTATCAGCTGAAAGAAACAGCCCTAAGAAATTCACAAGCAATAAGTTTTATTGGTAGCTAAAGTAATTAAGAGCTTAAAATGCTTCAGCTTCTTGCTTTAGCAGCAAGTACAATCAGAATTGCTTTTACTTTGCTACTGAGGATGTCAACCTTCTCAAATAGAAGGAACAGAATTTAAAAATTCTGTCTTCTAATGAGAACTTTCTGGTCCATCTTGTCTTGGAGACTTGCTGTCAAATGTTAGCCAAAAGTAGAAAGAGTAGTTCCTAACTAACCTTTAGCCATTTCCTCTGAAAGACTCTGCACCTCCTGACCCTCGCAGAAATAAGCAGCCACACCACCCACTCCTTCCTGCCCTTAAGGAGGCCAGTGGCTCTCCCTCCTGCTGGGCCACACAAGATGGGCAATGAGGACGAAGTCACCTGGCTGGGTTCTGCTCTTGCTACCAGCAGGGGACTGCAGCACTGTCTTGCATGGCCCCACACAGAACTGGGACAAGTCCTTTGCTTCTTCACCAAAGCCTTACCTGTGGCATAGCTTTACTATAGGAGGTGACACTGTTCTGGAAGCTTTGCTTTATTCCATATTATTTCCCACCGTTTTCCTATTAATTTAAATGTAATGGTTGTTCAGCTTAGATGGATACAGTGTTTGTGATTCTTACCCACACAACTGGCCTGTGTGTGCAACACTAAGGAGAGAGCAACACTTGGGAACTGCGTTGCCATTGGCAATCCAAAAGATCAGCTTTCTCCTTCGAGTGATGACTACTGTCTTGCATATGGTACTGCAGAATGAGAAGGACATCGAAAGGTTTCTCATTTGAGAAGCCTTGACTAGATGACTAACCAACCACTTTGCAAGTTTTTTTTCCTGAAAATACTGCTTGTGACATACAGGATATATTGAGAACGACTATTTTATGGGAGTGGGTTGATTAAATGGTTAATGTACCAGTGAAGAGATTGCAATGAACTTTGAGAGAGATAACAAAGCTCTTCTATCACAAATATTGATCACATAGTTTTTGTATTCTAAAATGCATAGGTGCATGGGGAAAGAAGGTGTTGAAACAAATGTACAAAAATGAAGCGGATTTTTAATTCATGGTACACTTACTATTTTTATGTGGTACTATGGCAACATGGTTATTCCAAGTAATTTATCATTAAACTCTTAGCCGCCTGTCATACCTTATTCTATTAATGAAACACAATAACTGAATATTTAAATCAATAATTCTTAAAACAAAGCATAGACTATTTCATTGGAAAAGATAAGTTTCTCATTTTAAGAACAAGAACATAAACAAAGAGTAAGTTAATATCATGGTCACCATGATAGCTTATGAAAGCTTTTCATGCTTTTTCATGGTAAGGTTTTCACCATGAAAGCTTAGCATGCAGTTACAGAAAAAAACATTGATTTATTTGAAGTGAGGTGTTTAGATTACATTTAACCTCACTGTATTTGCAAACAGGAATGTTAGAACATCAAAATGCTTGAGTATAGTACAAGGAATTGAATGTGGTTAAAAAAGCAGAGGTCAAGTTGAGAATGGTGCCACATATTTGTCCATAAAAATCTATCTACCTTGCATTGCATATGCAAGATCTTAAACTTTCAGAAATTAAGGCAAATAGAAGTTCTCTGTGAATCACTAAAAGTAAATGCCTTTATTTTTTGTTTCCCCTAAGTCCTTTTCTTCCAGATAAACAGATCTATAGTTAGCTTTTCTGGAAAACCTAATCTCCTTTATCAATAATATCCTGTAAAGGTACCTGTAAAGGTAACTCTTCTTTAAAGTACAGGTGACCGTATTCAGTCAGGCAACTCTCCTTACTTAAAGTACAGGCAGCTCATACTGCACTGGGATCACTGGGATATCCATTATCCCAGAATCCTGATAATTTATGTTTCATGCACCTAAACCCGCCCCCCCCCCCCCAATGTATTATTGCTCCTGAAGTATCAGTCACATTCTTCATGATCAAAACTAAAAAGCAAAAATGTTTGTTGAGAGTCTCCCTCCCCCTTGCTGGTACCCCTGTAACGAAGTGGACCTGCACCCCAGCAGTACCTCTGCGTGGAGGTACAAATTAATGAGCTGCTAATGCCGGAGCAGTGCCAGATCCCAACTTCTGATTGGCTGAAATCTGGTCATTAAAGACAGGTAATTAATGCCAGATTGCACACACAATGCTAACAAACAAACAAAACAACCCCAAACCTGCTTTTCTCCTGCCACAAACGGCAAGACAACAATACTGACATAACGGCAGCGTTCAAAGGACAGTTGCAGCTCTGCAGCGGCACCTCAGTTAATGAGTGTATAGAAAAGAATTTATCTGAAGAAGAAGAAAGTGAAACTCAACAGCCTTTCAGGCACATGAAACCAGCTTGGAGAAAACTAGGAGACGGTGGCAGCTACTTAAGAAGAAAATTCAGCTGAAAATAAACGTACAAAGAGTTTGGTTCAAAATTTCAGCAATGTGTTTTCCCCTTGTTACTCATTGCTTAGATAGTGAATAGTATTAAAAGCTAGAATGCAGGTTTTTCCGTCTATTCCTTATATGAGTGATCATGACCATATTTTATTGCTTAAGTTTTTTGGCAGTATCTGTAATTTCAGTCATGACAAACTAATACAACTTCTTTGAAATGTCATGTATTCTTCTCCATGGATTTAGCTAGAATTTAATATTAATATATAGCCACTTTCAATGTCAGCAAATAGCGAAAATACAATGTTGAGAAAATATCAGCAGCAGTAGCTATAATATTATTAGTATAAGTAACAAATTATTTTCCATCAACCAAGCACATTCTTTTTTTCTTTTGTTTTTTAATTGGTAGCTTATGATAAAAAGCTGTTTCCACTGAATTAAGCTCCTAACTAGCTTGCTCAATGAATGGGACAACTCACTATGCTAAAATATCTGAAAGCAAACTTGTTTTACATAAAAATTAAGAACAAATACAGTAAGCTTTCAGACAAAGGACAGTTGTCAGGTTCTTAGTATGCGGTGCAAAACGGTAGTATTCTATGTAGTGTTTTAGTTTTCTAATAAGTCACTGTGATAAGGTTAACACTTCAACATTGAACAACATACAAATAAGAACACCCAAAGATGAAAATTACTTTGCTTATGTTGCTGTATTAGAATTTTATTTGCTAAAGGGTGAAAACAGATTTTCAAAATTCACAGTTAACTTAAAACAATAGTTTTAAACCTTTTATTCCTAGCCCTGGCTGCCTTCAGGAAGGAAAGAACATCTGGTTATTTAAGGAACACAATATGTTCACATTTTCTATGACTTTTGTTTCTAATTGGGTTTTTTAATTTTTTTTTTTTATTTGAACAACTCTAGTTAGAACTATGTTTTTTAATCACTTTATATTTTTCCAGTGCCCTATCTCCATATCTCTACTTCTTAATTTTGCTGCCTTTGCTGTGAAAATTAACAGTGCTCAATGGTTTTGATAAGGGAAAAAAACTGAAGAAAGTGAGCCACTCGTGGTGTATTAAATATGCAGACACACACCTTCAGTAAATGTTTTTGGATATACATAAAAGAACCTTCCCTTATTTTTTCATTTCCCATATACACAATTTTAATAGCCCATTCTTCCATAAGAAGCTCTACTTTTATATTCAGAAAGATTGCAAATGCATAGAAGTTACTTTAATATAAATAATTGAGGCAATTATCTGTTCAAAGATTAGAAATGTGAAACAAATACTCTGCTAAACAGGTTAACACCCTATGCAAAGACAACAACACTGATTTGAGCTTTTCATTCCATGTTTTCCTAAGAAGTGGAGCTAGCCAAATGCAGAAAAGGCTGAAATTCAATTATTCTGCATTGATCCATACTGATGCCTGTAAAATTAGTATCTCTCAGGCCCTCCCTCAGAGACAGGTGCATTAACTTGTTTTCAGCTATTACAGAGATGTGTATTTCTCTTCTGTGGCACTGAAAAATATCAGGGATGTGGTATCTAAAATGTTCTCTCATCTCAACTGCCAACTGGGGTTCCCAAAGTGAAGAGGAGAGCTGCTGCAAGATTTAGGTTAATGGCAAGTACTAATTATTTTTCATATTATTGTTAATACTGGATAATGCTAAGGCTTCTGGTAAGGCTTGATTTCACAAAAGGTCAGGAAATTGTACTTGTCCATCTTTAAGAAAAAAACGCCCCCCACCTTTTAAGTACAGCTTGCTTCTGACATTTAGACATCGCTCTCTTGGTGATGACTGCAGTGAAAAGAGGCAAACAAAATGCAACAGGTTCATCAAGCCAGAGTTTAGCTCTCCTGATAGACTACATGACAGAAAGTAGGAAGGAAATACCTGTTATGTCAGAGCAATGAAAGAGAAAAAAATATAGATGTTTTTAGATATACAAACCCAGGTTATGGCCAGAATTGGAAAAGCTGTATCAGGTTTAATATCTGATAACAACTTCACCATTTATGACAAGATTGTTCCTTAAGAACTTTTCAGTTTTATCCATCTACCTCCAACCTTTCTTAGTCCAAATACCCCACAACGTCCCCTCTGTAAGATGACTTGGTATTTTCCTAGCTGTAAAAATAATATGGAAGACAACATATATATAAGCAAACCTGCAAGAGGTAGATTCCTGTTTGCAATTGGCCATGACTTCTAAACTGAATTTCTTGTCCAGCTGAGATTTAAAGTTTCAAGCAGAGAGCAAGCCTCTCTCAGATATTTGGAACAACACTAAACATTCTGGGTATGTTCAACAAATAATGAAATAACCCACTAGACCATGCAAAAGTCTCCCAGAGAAGAGTTCCCTGATTTCACATATTAAAACCCAAGCAAAATCTTGGAAGAAATGCCACGCAGAAAAACTCAGCCCTGGATAAGGAGAGATAAAATTGCACTGAACCAAATGTAATTTTCTATCAGAAAGTAGAAGCTTGTGATGGAGAAATGCACAGGAAAACATCAAAGAAGGAAGAAAAATAATTAAGCACTGAATTTGTTAATCACCTCTTACAAGTTGCTCTACAGACTAAAATCTCTTTGTCATTTCTTCCAATCTCCTTTTATCTGCACAGGGAATAAGGGCAAACGGAATTATTTCTATGCAACTAGCAAAAATAAATAAATAAATAAAAACAACAACAACAAAAAACAAAACAAACAAAAAAAACAAACAAAAAAAACCCCCAACCAAAGTATCATAATTTCCCCACTTTTTTCCTATATAATCTGTGCACTGACTTTAGACTCGTACAGCATCCATGATGCCTTGTTGAACCTTTCCTTTCATTTCTTTTAATGGAAAATGTTGACAGACTTGGAATTGTTTGTACTTAGGTCTTACAGAACACCAAGACTTCTATTTCAGATATATGGAAAAAAGAGACTGAACAAACATATGCTTACAGACACCTAAGTGAAACTTAAAGTCACACTTAGGAAAAGGTAAGAAACAGGTACTCAGGTAATAACATTTAAAATACATTTATTTCTCAGACCATGAGCTATTTTTTAGTTTTAGAAGGATCCTTTAGAATGGTTTTATTTCCTTACTGTAAGAAGTCCTGATCTTTTTATGCAGCCTCAACACAAAGACCCAGTGTAAAATTAGAGGTGGCTGCAAGTCCCTTAGGCTATTCATTTTCTGGAAATCAGACCATCTCAACAGAGTATTTACCAAGCAAAAAAGTACAGCTCAGAAATTAGAAACAATTGGATTTTATAATATTTAAATTGACAAAACAACTACCACTCTTTGAATCAAAGAGTTTCAAGTACTGATTCACCTGACCAAAGAGCTACACAACTACATCCAGTATTTATCTGAAAGGTGTTCAAGGCCCACCTAAGAATGTTAACCAGTATGACATCAAGGCCTTATGAGCCTGACAACTTCATTCTGTTGGAGACAAGAGCATAAGAAGTGGAATAGTGATTAAGCCTCTTTGTGGTAAGTTGGTGGTTAATTTTTGTCCCCTTCAGCTGACAGGATATCTTGTATGCTGCCTAGCATATTTCAGAGGACAGCTGAATAATTAGTAATCACTTTATTGTTTAACATATCTCTTCAATAAATGACAGATTACATATTGAATTCAGATGAATAACTGAGCAAATTTTCTCTCCCTTTGTATCTTTCTTCTAAAATATATTTCTATCTTGTTTTGCTATGAAAGTACATAAATAAATGCTGGGCAATTGGATTTCACAGACTGCTGCCAAAATCTTAAGAAAGATTCCTGAGATCTAACGTTAGAAACTTTCTTACACACTGAAAAGATGATACACTTTTACTTCTCATCATGAAAGAAATCTTTGTGCTTGAGAGGAATTAAAAAAAACAGTTATAAGGATCCAGATTTCTGCAAAAAACTGATAGAGAAAAACAAAGAGACAACTTTTTTCTTAATCCATGAAAGTGTAAACACTGGTACTGAATGAAATTTTGCAGAAGGCAGTCAGAGTGCAGAAGTGATGAATTTTTTGCTTTCAAAGATGTTGTGCATCAAGAAGATGAGGGAAATCAGAATTTACACTGGCAACCTACTAATGGGACATGTACAAAGACAATTCAAAACCAGCAGCACAATTCTGCTATCTGCCAGAGATCTGAGTAAGCACAGATTACTGTGTACAGCTGAATCTCAAGCACTTTATCCACTATACAATGAGTGTCTCCTGTATATTATACCCACACATATACACATGCCATTCTAAAACAGGAAGAGGTTTTCTTTATTTTTTAAATAGATGAGTACATCAGAAACTGCATGCTAGTAGTATGTGGAATGAATTTATGAATTTATACATTTTGTACATGCGAATCTTTACAGACTGTAACACCAAACTCTTGGTTTTAATAAAAAACCATCACATAACCATTATATATTGGGCAGGGGTAGTGCTTTAAGGATTAACAGTGATTAATCCCAGAAATCCCATGACAAAGGTCTTTCAGATGAAATTGCATGATGCTTTCTATACAGCTTACTAGGTTTTAAATAGTAACATTACTGTTTCCCTGAAAAGTATACTTTATCCTAAAAGATGTCTGTGCAGAAAATCAAGCAAAGTTATTCTAAAGAGCACATCTGCAGTTACTAGAGCTCCTGGATAACTTTAGCAAAGTGTCCTTTAAAGTATCCTTTAAAGAGTGAAGGAACTTGTTTCTACTCTGTTTCCAACTCTTTCCTTCAGCTCTTTTGTCAGGTGAGAAGAAATTTGAAACTACCATTTAGTTTCCAAAATGTAGGTTGTTATTAACTTCATAGCATTTAGAACATTTAATTACAGTGATTTATTTCCTGTATTAACAGAGCGAGCATCTCACCTTTGGATCTCGGAGAAAAAGTGCTCTTAGGATAAGGGAGTGAACATCTCCAATAGGTGGATAATGCATCAGAAGTCCCAAACAGGTCTGATAATTACTTGAAATCACTAGAATGAAAATGAAAATAAAAGGGGGGGAGAGAGAGAGAGAGAGAGAGAGAGAAAATATTACTGTGTTACTTTGATATTCCAAACCAGTACTTTTTCCAGTAAATTCATTACAGCTCAGATTTGGCTGTCTTTTCCTACATGGTGTCTCAGAACTCAAGCAGTGCTCAGAGTAAAAGGAGATAGATATAATCAAGCCTTGTGACTACACTTGGTTTAGTATAAATAAGAAGAGCTCTAAAACTCTTTATGTTGTAGACATTTATGCTAGCTCCAGATTCAGATTTCAATTCTGCCTCAATTCAGACCTCTGTAGCTGTGCCCCCAAAGCCTGCCCAAGTCAGTGGAGCTCAGGGCAACGCCATCAACAGAGCTTGAAAAACTAGTCCTGTGCTGCAAAATCGACATGGACGTTTCAGACACTCCTCCACAGACATCTAAATTGAAATGTGATCATTTGCATTTATGGCTTTATGATAAGTTTGCCTCACTCTGATGAGTTTTTGCTGAAATATCTTTTATGTTGTTCTTAAACATATATTTACATATATACACACACACTCAGATACCTATGCATACATAAAATTATTCATTCACAAAATATTCAGGAAATACAGGAAAAAAGGGAAAAGATTAGATTTTACTTTCATAAATACTAAAATATATAGTACACCATTAACTTGCTTAGATTTTTTCACTTATCACTTATTCAGAAAATTTTCAGCATGCTTTGCTAAACTTTATAAAATTTGTTCTGATCTGTTTGATTTTATCTGAATCTATGTAAGCATACTCTGTGGCTTTTTGCTTGTTGTTGTCATCTGGGTTTTTTTCTTTCCTTCCCAAATCAATCTAATTATGAGTGCAATTATTAAAGACATCTTTTCAAGCAGGTCTATGTAAACTACTTCATTTCTTTTGCACCATCTAAATCCAGGCAATCCATCTGCCACAGCTGTCAAAGCAATGCCTGTTAATGATGCCTCCACTCTGCAACATAAAGACAGCCTCCAACAATAGCAATTGTAAATAAATGTCTAACAAACTTTACTATGCTGAGAACTTTCGCTGTAGTAAGAAATACCTTTAATTAATCGGGATATTGCAAATACAAGACTATTTTGAATCAATAAAAAGCAAAATAAAGGGCAGTTTTGCAGACAGAGAAATTTAAATGGTTTACTTTTTTTTCTTTCATGTGAATAAGCCTCATATCCTCCTGCACCTTACCTCCCTCAACAAGAGGATTATGGGGAAAAGATGCAGGACTGGGCAAAATGAATAATTATAATCTGTGTAAGGAACCACTTTATCATCTTCATTTCCGTTGCTGATCCGACAGCTTGTAATTTCATACATCTGCTTTCATTTGTAAAGCACTCACTTATCCTACTCATTCTTTATCTATTCTGCCTGTTCTTTTTCCTACCCTTTGTTTTTCTTGTTCATATTCAGGTACCTGCTTTTTCTTCTTGAAGTCACAAAGCTGGCATAATGAACACAATACAATGGCCTCTGTCAGAGTTCTTTCAGAGTATAACACAGCACCACACAGAACATAGCCAATCAAACTCTCCTACGTAAATCAAATTTAAGATACTGAACTGCGGTTGTGATCATGATACCTTTTTACTAAAGCAAATAAAAACAGTGAATATTGATATTAAATGCTAAATAGTTTTATAAATGATAGACAGTAACACCAATGTGTTTCTCCTTTGAAGAAATAAGTATGTGTTCTATTCTGCAATGTAAAATGGATTAAAAATATTTTTTCTTTGTTTTTCCTGGAAGAGTTCTTTGCTGTCTCACAGATACAGAGAAAACTAAATATTAAAAAAAACTAATTTATTTTAATGGTGCAGACTTGACCCCTGACAAAAAAACCCCCTTATCATCCAGAAAGTTAAAAAAATTCCAGCACTTTAAAGGGAAGACCTGCTAACTTTTATATATGGGTTTTTTTTTTTTTACCCCCACATATTTAAATTGAAAGAGGGTAGATTTAGATTGGACATATGAAAGAAATTCTTTACTGTGAGGGTGGTGAATCACTGGCACAGGTTGCCCGTAAATGTTGTGGATGCCCCTGGAAGTGTTCCAGCTCAGTTTGGATGGGGCTTTGAGCAATCTGGTCTAGTGGAATATGTCTCTGCCCATGCCAGGGGATTGGTCTAGATGATCCTTGAAGGTCCCTTCCAAACCCAAACCATTCTATGATTCTTGTCTCTTCAGGACAAAATGTGTAATATTATACAAAAGAGGGGCAGTTTTCTTAAAAATGATAGGTAAACAGCAGTAAAACAAAACTGAATATGCCTATTGGTGTTAAATGGATTTCTAAGAATCATCTATAGGATGAAGTTTCTGGAAGGAGATGCTGTGAAATACAAATATCCAGTCTCAGCAGTAGCTGGTGTGTCCAGCTGCCTTGTAAAAAGCTTGGTGGTTCTTCAGCTGTGCTTTTCCTTCTCTCATTGGCTTAGTGAGAGTCACATCTGGATCCAACTTCTAATGTGAACCACAAGTTCTCACTTCCCCAAAGAAGAATGCTACTGACATTTCTAGGGAAAGGAGGAGAGAAACTCCTCTCCAGAGAGAAAACAATCTTACTTTCCTTTTATTAATATTGTAATTCAGTGCCCAGAGGAACATCAAATTGCCTTCTCCCTTCTCCTGTAGAAGAGACTGAACTTTCTCTGTTGGCCCAATAACCACCCCTGGATACAAACAGCAGTAATGTCGTGGACAACCTGAAAATTCAGAGTACTGTCCTCAAAAAAGTCCAGATTTTCTGATACATTTAATTTCTTAAAAGTTTAATATTTGGTGTCACTGATCCTGTATGTAGATTAGTTCATAATCCTGGAAGGGTGGGATTACTCCCCCCTGCTGCTCTACACATGGCCAGGTTCTCCTCAGTAACCCCTAAACTGAGTTAAACAAAGACAAATTAACACCTTGCACTATCACAAAAATAACTAATCAGTTCCTCTAAGAAGCAGCTATGGCACCTTTATTTCTCTCAAAATATTCACAGTGCTTTTAGAGATGAAAAACTAAATTCTAACAATGGCCATACCTACTCCTCAAGTGGAAGCAAGATAAAAATACACTTATTCTAATATTGATCAGTCAAAATTAGCTCCTTGTGCAATAATGGTATTCATTTACCATGCAAAATATAGACAGGTCTTCCAGGTTTGTTCATTCTTGCCTTCCTTGGAAGGAAGTAGATAAAATATATCTATTTTTGGATCACATCCTTCCCTCCATTCTGATTTCATCAACAACTGCATGTATATTCACACTAGTGAAACAGAAGCAAATATTCATGGTTCTGATTTGATCAATTAAAAAAAACCACAAAAAACAAAAAACCAAAAACATTTTTGCAAGAATTTTTCCAAAGAAACACAGGAAATAATTTATTAAAATTACAGCTACACTGGTACACAACCCTACGCTTGGCACGTGAGGATTATCGCTCCAAAGATCTGCTTGGATACAGATGTAAAACTGAACAGAGCAGTTTACAGAATGGCTGTGTATATGATTATGTATCTGTAATCTCTAAAATATATAAGCAATAATCTGATAATCTAAATGTTCCCTTCTCCTTGCATAATATATTGTTTGAACTCAGAGGATTTCAAAACTAAAATAAAAATGAGAAATATAGCAGAAATAATAGTTTCTCAAAATCATGTCCTTGAGAACATCATAATAGAGCACAGAAAAAGAATTCGTCAATTCTCAAACCAGCAACTTTCACCCATCCCCAAATGTGTTGTTTTAAAAGAATCAGCACAATATCTAAATTTTCAAATGCTTTGAGTACTGTATTATTATAATTGCTTATATTTGACATTTTCATAACATAATATCACAGGAGCTTTATTACTGTTCTTATCGTTTCAAAGTTTCTAAACTAAAAATTTCCCGATGGTTTATTTAAAGATGATTATCGCCATTGGATGTTTTGAGCTTATGTTTCCTTTCACCAAATAAAGAGAAGCTTTTATAAACTTACTTTATTTGAAAATGTTTTTAAAATTACTACAACTTTGAACTCTGTTCAATGCTCAAATATTATCAGCAATAAAAAACATGAGGAAAACCAGAAAACTTTCTGTTACAGATATATAACAAAAGGTTTTTCATGTAATCAAGAACTGTGGAAATTGTTATGGTTTGAGATTTACTTTGGAAAAATAGATTCAACTTTACAGTATTTATGGCTTATTTTGCTTCCCCTTTCTATTATGCTTAGAGTAACTAACTAGGTCCAGCTGTAGAATAAGAAGTTACTTATTACAGAAACAGTCAAAATATGAATTATTAGCTGTCCTGATGAGATGACTTTGCCTCTCATTTGGGTAAATGTACTTCACTGCAAAGCTATTTACTACTCTATCTACTAAGCCTGGGAAGTTCAAGGAAAAGAGGGAGATTGATTTCATACAAAAGCCTGGAACACATTTTCAGCTCACATTTTAGTTAAGTCATATTGATACTTGTACCTCAGCAGCACAAATCAAAAGAAAACAAAGCCAGAACAACTTTCCCTCCCCAAGAAGAGAGAGGCTTCTTAGAAGCACAGTTCTAATGTGCTGCTTTTTTTTAAAGGTAAGCAATGACTTTCCCTCCCCAAGAAGAGAGAGGCTTCTTAGAAGCACAGTTCTAATGTGCTGCTTTTTTTTTAAAGGTAAGCAATGACACAAAATAAAATATTGATGCTACGAAACTTTCTTACATGCCTCTTCAGAACATATCTCTACCAAAAATTTTAGAGTTACTTCAGTTTACTGAATATAAAGAAGCAAGATTTAGACTGCAAAACATAATGACCTGGAATCAGATCATCCTGAAATATTGCCATTAATTTTGAAACCTCTGACCAGAATTAAACATCCAGTTTTTTGAGAGGAATGAAAGGTAGCTCTATATTCTGCATGTTTATTAAAAAGTAATTAAAAACCACATGAAGGCAGGCAGTGGAACAACATGTACGTGTAAAGTACCACATTATATTTTCAAGACTGGGCCCTAAAATAGGAACCACAGATGTTGAAAACTTCCTATGTCCTAGAATACAAAATTATGTCAAATATGTGACCTTGTTATAACCTGAAGCTTACAGATGGTATATATTTAACTCTGAATAACTTGCTATAGAACTCATATACTTAATGACGGCCATACATCTTGCTGTGAAATGCATACTTTGTTGCATCAGTTGCATACAGAATTTTTTGCAGAATCTGATAGGACATAAATAAATGCCTCTATTATCATTAAGTATCTTTCTCATCCCATTTAAAATTATATAAGCTAACAAAATTTTCTTGATTGCTTGTTTGTCCCAACTTAATATTATTGATCATCACTAAATTATAAGAATTTAGCTGTCCACAAATTTCAGGTGTACTGAACCGAAATAAAATAAATTATAATCTTTTTAAGATGCCCCTCTTGCACAGATTAAACATATTCAGTAACTGCTACTCATCTGTGTGTTTTATTCATGATATCTCTTAAAAAATTGTGAGCCATTGTCTTGTGCATTTTCTCCTTTCTCACAGGGGAACAGCATAAAAATATTTCAAGTGTCACAGGGAAGCTTTACTCAATTCATGAGCTTTGTCGGAAGGTGGAGCTCTATACTTGCCTGTATCACTTAGAGCACATAAAATCTGCAACTCCAAGTAAAAACACAGAACTACTCACAAAACAAACCTGCATTTAACTCCAAGATACAATTTGTTTCATAAATACAGGAGGCCATTTCTCATAATAAATAGCTCCTCTCCTAGTATTTGGAAAGATTTTCAATATGTTAAAAAAGTCATAATGAAATTTAGCCTTTTTAAGGTCTCCTTTCAAAGAATAGGCTTGCATTCCTTAAAAAAAAAAAAATGTAAGATAGCTGATACTTACAGGCATCTCTGATATACAGTAACATGGCTACAAAAATGTAGTCAACTAAATTCAGGGTGATACTGTCAGCAAACAGAGCATCCCAGACAACCAGAAGATCCTGAAGAGGGAATTCACGTCCAAACAGGAGCCTTACCCATCGCCTGAAAGAAAGGGGAAAAGTTATGATTTGTATTTTTCAAATTTTACTAAGTATGATAAAGTCAGGACATATATTCCAGGATCAGCTACAGTCCTAAACATTTTATCAGAAAATTCTGCTAAGTGTCAAGATCTGTGATAAAAACTTAACTAATTGTATTTGTGGAAATGTTACTGCATCTACATCAAAGAAATTATGCATTAGAGACTGTAGAAGCTTCCCTGACGAATATTATTATGTGGGTGACCCTCAAAGGACAAAATACATCAATCCCATCTACCACATTTTTGAGCATTTAATGTGATAGTGACCTAAGATGAAGGGGAGAAAATGTTATGCAAGAATGGCCAGGAACAGCAAAACCAGGAGGTTGAAGCCAATGGTTTGTGAGAAGCCCTGAAAAGCCCAGTCAAGCGAAAGCCAGTTCAGAAGCAGATGCCAAACAGCAACTAAAATGGACCAGGTCACAGTTACTGTGAAGGGGTTTTCTCCCTGTTATGGATGACAGTGTTTGCAACTCCATATAAAATATGCTATGGATGCTATTTTCATTAAATCTAATTTACATCTTTACCAGATTTAGTGATAATCTCCAAGTAGGCTATACTGTTAATTCCTATTTATCTCCGTGCCGTTTTCATACCTAGCAAAATGTGAAAATTTGTTATATTAAATGCAATATTTGCTTGAGGCTGGAAGCTTGAGATGCAGAAGAAGAAAACTGTTTCTCTAGTTTTCTCATTTCTAGTTCTGACTCTTACACTGACTTACTTGCTGACCTCAGGAAAGTCACTTCTCTTCCCTATTCCAGAACAGACCCACTAGCTTTGTATCTTTTTAGGTAGGATTATCTAAGGTCACATTTGAATGAGCTAAAGAATAGTTAGTAACATTAATCCTGAAATAGTTATTACGAAATGGACTTAAAAATAATGAATTACATTTTTAGCTGGGATATGCAAATAGCTACGCATGTGGAATCTGTTTATTCAGTGGCAAGAAAAGATTGATTGCAAATTTCTGCTAAGCAAATTAAGTCATTCTTTAAAACTCACAAAAATTTCTAAAAAGGCAACTAGAAATTTCTTCTTCAAGATTAGTTTCACTCGTAAGAATTCATGTTTAACCACTTTTGTTCCAGAACTCATTGTTGGTTTAAGGCATCCAGCGTTTTGTTATTGGCTTTTTTTTTTCTGATTCCAGTATAAAGAAAATACTGGACAAACTTACTCCAGCATGCCAGTCTAGCACAAGCTTTGAAGATAGTAACAATCTGCACAAAATGACAGTCTCTTAAAAAAGAAATTCAAAGGGACTGTTGTGAGTGAAGGTTGTGTTCACAAAACTTTTATTCCCAATGCCACTGGAACCATATGTACAATCCACAAAAATAACCACGTACAGATTTAGGGATCACTACATCGAATCTTTTCCTTACAAGATATGTTCCATTTTAAAACTGAAAATACATTATTTCAAAGGACAGCATCATTTCATTCTCATATCAAACATTTATGCTATATGGTTTTGTAACTTTTTATGTTAGTACAGTAATTACAGAAGTCCCAATATTTGCTACAACAAAACAAAAACTCTGTATTTCCCTCTCTGATCAAACCCCTTTCCTATGAGGACTTATTTTGGGACCCCAGAAAAAGAAAACAGAACTGTTACACAAAAGCAAGGCTTAGCTGGTGCATTTAATACCATGTCTATTCTACCTAAGGGGTTTTGCCATAGTGGCACATTACCCTGCAGTGCCCAGCCTACAGGAGACTATTGCCCTAGGGTGGCACAAACACTACTCAGACTCTGTGTGAAGCCCATTACCTGCAGTAGCAACTCCTCCCACCTGTAAAACCACAACTTTTCAGCTACACAAACTGTTAGGCAAGAAATCTCAGCAAAGCTTGAAGCATTTGAGCTGACTTTGCTTGCAACTACCCAAGTCTCATTCAAAAGCCTTGCTATGAGTCTAATACACTTCAAGGGAAAAAATACACCATGGTGTAATGGGATTTGTTATTAGTCCTTTATTAGAAATCTCTTTTGCTTCTTTACTACTTCATTATGCAGTGTTAATCGTTTGTAGATGCAGGTTTATTCTGCTCAAGCAGAAGTAATTCCTTTTTTTTCTTCTGCTTTTATATTTTCTCCTGGGAAAATTAAATCTCATTCCCCAGAGGTATCACGTTTCACAGATGTAGACTGCTGAAGAACAACTGGACTTCCTTTTGCAACCATAATATTGCCGTTAATTATTTGAACCTTCCTGTCTTAAAGAGAGTAAGCAATTCATACTGTTGTAAATGCATATATACTTAATGCTCTCTTTATTTTTTTCAGCAATGTTTAGCTCACAGCATCTATAAACCGAGGGCCCTATTGCCTATGAACCAGGCTGCCATATGGCAGGACTTCACTCAGCTTTTATATTCATAAAAAAAAAATCTTAATTCCTTAACTAAGTGTCCACACTGAAAAGCTGTCTTTCAAACGAACACATTTTTATTGCTTTTACAAGTATTTGCAGAGAATTTAAGACACCCTTAATAATTGCATTGCACATGATAAACCTTTTCTTTTTGTTTCATCCCCTCCCTTTTTTTTTCTGTTGAGATGGCTGTCTGTGTTTTAATTATTGTTCTGTCCTGATAATCTTGCCTTACATCTGTTACACCTGCAGATTGTGAAACTCACAATAGTATACCTTTTATCACATGTGGTAATACAATAATTCATATTTTACCAGGTACACTTAGCAATTAAAATTTACAAAAAAACCCCCAGATTCTTTAAAGCCATGATACACCAAGGTACTACTACCTACATTGTAGAATATGCAACTGTATCTTCCACTTATTATTCCTATATAATTAAACCAATAATCTCAAGAGATCAGTAATTACTAGCAATAGATAATGATTCATTAATGACCTTACAATATAGGGAAAGCAGGAGAAAACTCTGTGCTAGTAAAGCCATTAAAGAAGGCAATGATCCAGCTTTACCAGTTTTAACTAACACTAAAACCATTTTGACAAGAGATTTACAGGGCAATTCCCCAACCATCAAAATTTAAACCTATGTTATGTGTTCCATATATGTAGTTGCTTATCTTCTCAGTCTTCTTATGAGGTAGAGAATTCTTTTTTAAAAAATTAAATAAGCCCAAGAAATAGTAACAAATGAGGTAAAATAAACAGTTTAGGAATGTTTATGGGGCCAAAACAACACAATGAAATCAGAAAGAATAAGAAAAATTGTAACAACAGGAAACAGGAAAGCTGTTAGCTTCACTCTGAAGCTAAATGCCTTGATCTAGGACTTACAAGTTGACAACAAGGTGCCTAAAAAAGTCTATTGTTAGGAGCACGTTTTCAGTCATTTATACATTTGCTAAATTCAGTGTTCAGTACAATTTCGACTCCAAGCATCTGCTCAAGGCTTGATTTTTTTTTTCATTCATTGATACTATTCATTAGATTAAGGCTAAAAAAATTCTGCTCGTGCTTAACTTAGTTTTTTTTTTTCTGCAAGCATTTCACTAAGGTCTAGAATCAAAACAACAAGGTCTTTGGTATCTTCCTTTTTACTGTGCATAGAAAAAAAAAAGAGAAGCCCAAATTTGGTAATTCCTTGTTTGACCTAAGCACAGCAGAGTGAAGATTTCCACAGAGCATTTTCTGTTTCTTCCTAACTCTTGCCACCAGCCCAAGAATGCATCTGCCACCCTGTGCTTCATCCCAGCTACACATTCTACATTCCCTGCATGGCAAATGGTAGAAGTGTGTATCATCCCCTGCAATGGCTACTGTCACTTAGGGGACTGGGTGGCAGAGGATGCTGTTGCTGTTGCTCTGGTTTCCAATGCTTGCAAGACTAGTCAAGGTCTTTCAGAGAAAGGAGGGTCAGTAGGATTTTGCAGGATGTAATTTCATTTTCAGTGCAAGTTTTGCTGCCTTTTTTTTTTTTAATAAGAAAATTATTTAAATGGACTTTAAGTATTGAAAAGAACACCATCTTATCAAAACTAAGCACTCGGAAGCTGAGAAATGCCAAAATTAACATCAGTTGTTTACTAACGGAGAAAATGATATGTAAGCTCTGTCTCTTTAAACTCTGTCATGAATTATGTTCAAGCAAACATTTGTAGCCAGTGCAATTTACTATGTAAAGTCATGGTCAATAATTTAGGAGAAAGGGTAGACAGACTTGAGCTGTGATCTGCCTGTTCAAAAATAAGATATGGAAAAAGGATGAGGAGCAACATTTGTATAACACTTGCAAAAGAACTTCAAATTATACAGACGACGAAGACTTTAGTAGTTCAATGCCACCAGAAAGCACTACTCTGGGCAGACTTGGTGCCTGCACTAGGATTTCAGGCTATGTTTCTAACCTATGGACACGAGTGGGCTGCAGATGAGGTAGGCATGCCTCCTGCAGAGGCACCCACGGGTAACACGGGGGCTACTGCTCCTACAGCAGCACTCATCAACACTTGCATGGATGAGAAGGAAATACACAGTAAAAGCACCCTCAAAAGAAGATTCCAGAAACATTTGATTCCAGAAACTCTGACAGATCTGATAGTTGCAAGAGGCAGAGGGGAGACAGGTAAGTTCAATCAGAGGATGCTTATGGTAGTTCACTTTCTTTTAGTGACATGAAGGAGACCAATCAAGACAAGCCTTAGCAGCATTCCAGCTTAGACCTGTTACACAGCCCATTTCTCCAGTGCTCCATCTCCTTCCTTAATAAATCTCATTTTTATTAAAACCACCACGGCTATATTTGGTTCAGGATTTTGTTCTGAAGGTTTTATTAATCTCTTTTTGTCCTAAAGAGATTAATAAAACCTTCAAATCATACAAGACAGAGAAGGAAACATGCCTGAAGTATAATCAAAACTTGCTCTTTCAGCTACTCTTCTACAAGGCTTTTGTGGAAGGGCAGTACTGCTTATGGTGCATGAGGAACTCTTAATGATCACAGATGAGAAGAAAGGCAAAACAGCTAAGTGTCACAATTAACAAAATGGCATTTGTAAGATAAACAAAACCTTATTAAAATCCAATATTTTGTCAGAACAGAAAGAAGCCTGTGAAATCCCTACAAAGCCAAAAAACTGGTATAAGAAGTTATGTGGGAAGCTCAGCAGACTTTCAGGGATTTACAGAGACTTCTAATGTGTTCGATTTAAACACTGAGAATTTTACACACGGCATACCCTCATATGCACACTACCCATAAATGATGTACAGTGTGATATTGTTACAGCATATGCTCCATTTTCTGCCTTAATCTACTTAACTTGTGAAGGGAATGAAAACAGACATCTTGTTAGAAGATGTGTTTACTTCAACCGTAAATTCAAATGTTAATTCTGGATTTATTAGATAAAATTATGTGGCCTTTGTCATTTGAGAAGCCAGACAAGATGATCAGATTTTCCTTAGGCTGTAAAACATTTAAATATTATAGATTTCTACCACATTCTCTCCAGCAGTGTATGCTGATTGTAAAAAAGTGTGTGTGATAAGGAGGGAGAAAGTATGTGCCAGCATCTAGCACATCATTCAGCTTCTCCCTTAGACTTAGAGATAATAATGAGTATACAAAAAGATCCTTCTGTGTGTCTGACTTATCTCTTTAAGTAATTTCAGACTTTTATATGGAGTATTATTCTACTACAGAATGACATACATGTTTTAATATGCCCATGATCTGGGTGGGATTGACCTGCCCTGGACTCCCATCAAGGTTGTTAATTTCATCCAGCTTCTCCTGTACAGGCTGCATGAAGATTTAGTGGATCACTGCACCAAATACAGGAATCATGGCCCTACTGCTGGGTGGATACACAGTCAGTTATTTGGTTTCCCTTTTTGATATTACCTCCTACTGAATTTTGTAATATTAATTATATTAGTATATATTAATTTATAATTATATTAATTACCTTATCAAATACAGACTAGCATATCTCTTTAAAAGAAATACCATGAATTTTTTTTTTTACCAGAAGTGACACAAGCATCTAGTTCTTATGTGGATTATTTCCTTTCCCATTTGATTTCTTTCAGATTACTGGCAAAGATTACTCAGTTTTGCATTTAAGAAAAATTCTTTGTGTTTCAGGAAAACTCTATGCATTTCCTTATTAATGAAGGTTTTTCTTTCCAAAAAGAATTCCTAATAATTACCTTTCCTTCTTACTGCGATTTACCTTTCTCTGCAAAAGCACTTTACTGCAGTCTTAAGCCAGACCAATTCTAAAATATTCACTTGCAGAAATGCACTTAAGGGAAAAAACTAAACAAATGTCACTCCTGTCCTCAAAAAGATTAAGAAGGACCCAATGAACTACAGGCCTGCCAGCCTCACCTTGATCTCTGGAAAGATGATGAAGCAGCTAATTCTGGAAACCATTTCCAGGCACATGAAACTCAAAAATATAAGGAGTGGTCAGCAACTGGCTTTTCTTTAACACTAGATTTCAAAAACAGAGCTAGGAACTTGAATCTATTTAAAAGAGAAAACAGGAAGAAATTCCCTATTTTTTTTCAGCAGGACAGATGGGAGAAACTGGACCTTTAGGTACAAACTTATACTGTGGATGTAACTCTAAGTGATCAGAGACTTGCACTGAATGTAGCATTCAATTTAAGAAATTCTCTGCAGTGGGAGAAAACTACACTGTTCAGCGTCTTTTTCATTCCTCCTAACCATTACAAGTTAAAATACTTCAATTTTAGTATTTCACATAAATAACACTTTATAAAGGCTTAGCAATTATAGCTATTCAAGCACTGCATTGACACTGCCAGCCTGTGTTTGCAGCAAACACAACAGTTACTGGACTGTAACAATTTACTGATCATTCCTTAGCATGAAGGGTGGATAACAATGTTGTACTCCAGAAGTATCTACAGGAAGAATGATCACAATTAGAGAGTTAACATACTTTCAGTAATTGCCGATTTTTTAAAGAACAGAAATTCTAGGCATGTGTTACTATTTTTTAAAAAGGTGGGTCAAGTTGACAACAAATATCACAGATCAAAGCCAAGGCACATGTTTTTTCACTTTGGCCAAAATGCATATCTTACAAGATGAAGGATTTAGCTGTTACACCGTGACTTATTTAGCAGTTATCTGGGCTAAACTGTGCTTTCATTCAAAGAAAAAAAGACTGAAGAATATTGCTGTGTTTCCTTGAAACTACTAAATTGACACAGCTCAGGTAATGTTCAGATTTAAAGGGCAAGGATCAGCCTGAAAAAGTAATGGTGACAAACCAGAATGACGAGAGCGGAGTGCTACATTATACTGGAAAAAACTCCTTTAAAGTCAATGATAAACACCCCTTTAAGTACACAGAGTATGAGACTTCATCTCATCTTCATCTTCACACTCTGTAAACCCCAAATATAATGACCAATATCTGCAATTGTAAGAGAAAGTCATAGGAACCTGAAGGTGTGCCTACTGAATTCTTAATGTTCTTTGCCTCTGTGCAATTAAAACCTACAGTCCTAAATACTGATGATGCATGTGCATTTTGTTTTGAAAATCGCTGCAGAGCAGCAAAAACATTTTCTTTTTTTTAAACAAAAATAATTACAGGTGAATGATTTTAAACACTGTTTGCTGCAATAAACCTATTGAAACAAAAGAGGCACTTCTAAATTAGTGAAGTTCCTACTGATATCAGCTATTAGCAATTAGGAACTCCACCCCCCCCCCAACTTTTCCATCTTTAAACAGCAATGATTAAATTTGGTTTTAAAGTGGAGAAATTATATTAGAAAAACAACTCTCAGTGTTGCAATTAAAGCACAGTTCTTAAGATGATAAAATAAATTTGCTAATAGCTTTATCCATTGATTCAAGATGTATGCAGTAGGTTTAAAAGATAGGATTCTTTTGTAGAATTTCTCTTTAAAAGAGGAGTCTATAATATTTCATTGTTCCATATTGTCAAATATTCTATAGTGTTAATACATTTTTCTGTAGAATCTACTTAGGCAAGACTTAATAAAAAAGATGTATATTTTAAAATAAAAGGAAGAGAGATAATTTTGTTAATAGCTCCAAAGTAAACAAAAAAGCACTGATAAAATAGTATAAAGTTTATAATCTATCTTTGAGACCTCTCTATTATAATTGAATAAAATGTCTTTTCTGTCCATAAAAAATTGAAATCTACAGTTGAACCATTTTTCTGTTACCCTGTAGTGAAATGTGAAACCAAAGAAGCTATTTTTTTTTTCTGGTATGCCAGGTAAAACATTTTAAAAATTTCAGGAGATCTAACTTCTTTCAAATTCTTCAGAAGCTATCTATCTGCCTGTGTCCAGGAATGGAACTGCTACACCTTGTATTCAAACCAACAAGACAACATGTCTGTTGTGAGTGTACAACCAGTTTATCAATCCCTGTTAGTCTTTTTTTTCCTCTCTAATCCTGCTTCTCCATCACAAGTGTTTTTTGGTGTAACAGAAAATTCAGCTGATAAAAAAGACATTTTTAGGTTTTCCTGGATGTCCACTTTTTACTACTTGGTCTGTTGTAGGTTCAAACTGACTCTTTTCTTTTTATAGGAACCTGCTATCAGACGAGACCAAGCTGCACAGGACCAATGAAGCTTTCAAATGCCCCCATAACTGCTTGTATTATAAATTTATTTATTTTGGGGGGATTTTTTTTTGGTGTTTTTATCACGAGCAACTTATTGGGAGACCAAATATTAGTAGAATTATATGAGACAGACCCTTTTATGTATTGTTAATTTGATTTTTACAAAGTTTATTTTGTCATTTTACTGTGAAAAAAAAGGCATGGGAAAAGCTTCTAATACTTTTCTTATGGATGTAGAATTTTGTCTCAATCAAATGGGAATCAGTGAATTCAACCAAATTTAGCCTGGGAGCTAGTACATGGATTTATGAATATTTGGAATCATACAAATTAAGGAACATGTATTAACCTTCCCATTTCTGCCTCAGAAGACTTTAGATTTATGATAATCTGGCTACCTTTTTCAGAGATATTAACCAGTCAACTAAAGAATCTTAATGAAATAAAATTTCACATGGGGAGTTGTCTTCCAGAAGGAAGGACAGACATGGACTGTAAACAAGACATGGACAGAATACCAGCTCCCATGTAACTCTAATCATTTATGGAACCTAAATATTACATTGTGAATTACCACTTTTATTCCACAGAGTATGGGCTATGGTGGAAGGATGTGTTTGAATGAGATTTTGCGTGAGACCTTTTTACTCACAGATAGCCTAGTTGAAGGTATGAGTATTCACTCCAATTTTTTGTGTTTATAATAGCATTAATATTAAGACAGATGATTTTAGCACCCTAATCATACCCTATGATTATTCTCCTGATGCCTACTGTTGTATTTTAATTTTTGTAATCGCACTGTATTTGACAATGATATGTACTATCCCTCTTCTTTCTCTTTTTTTTCCTCTTTCTGTTTGCTATGTGAAAATTACCAACACAGGAGAAGATTTGGAGTGAGCAGCAGAAGAGAAATAACAAAGTGTTTGAGCCATGGGGTGGTGTCAGAGACTGAAACATTGATGGTTAGTGGCTCAAGCAGTTGCCCGTTTGGAAAAGCTACAGGGGCTTTGCTGAGGCTGGTTTGCACCCCTGGACCGAAGGAGGAGAGGTTTGGGTGTGCGGTGGGAATCCTCTGATCTGCAGAAGAGAAGCGCAGGTGCAGGGAGGGTGAGCAGCCACCACCAGAGGATGACCACACCAAACTGACCTTGGTTTAGCAACAAGCTGGGTTTGAGCCAGATAAGGGAAAAGGCCAGTGAGAAGCAGGTGCTGCTGAGGTGGGATAATGCTGTTTATCCTGCCAGTGTCCTCCCTTACACAGCTGGGCCAGCTGTAAATCTCCCCTCCCAGGGAAGGTATCAGGACACTGGTGTTCACAGCTGAGCCTGAAGGTGTTCATCCCCTCCTGTGGGGCAGAACTGGCTCAGTTACACTGGCATGAGAGGCAGCTGTCATGGCTTAGAGGGTGTCATAACCCATCAAAGACCCCAAAGCGCCCCCATGCTCATTTCTGGAGCCTTCCACCAGACCACTGCACATGATCCCCACTGTTGGAACAGACAGTGTAAAACTCCCCCAGGGGAGGTGTCTGGGCTTTCTCACCTGAACCAGAATGTTAATAAACCCATTGAACTCTGTGTTTAATGGGATTTCCCCAGTCTTGATGGATCAAGGCTACAACCATCACCTGGACAAACAAGATGCTGGATCCGTGGGTAGAGATGTCTCTTCTCTCCACTATTTACTATTATCCTTTCTCCATCTTTTACTCATATTTTCTTAAGTGATACCTTTATACAATCACTGCAACATAGTTGTTCTAAAATGTTCTAAAATATATATATATATATAAAATCACCAGTCATTCAGTATTGTTTCACTCTAATCCACCCCAAGGGATCAATTACCAGGAAACTCAGTTACCCTTGCCTTCAGGGGTGGGTCATAACATGTGGTAAAATAAAAGATGGCAATATATCCAAGAATATGAATTAAAAAGTAAACTGGTAACTTTAAGATAATTAAATGACATATCAGATTGCCTCCTTTATCTCATAAAAATGCATGAATGTATGTCAAACATATCTGAAGTAAAAGAACATGGCCTTTACAAAGTGATAATCTTTCAGCTGGGTTTACAACAGAAGAAATTGAAATTGTGATACTTTGATATGAAGAAAATAAAAATCTTGTTATTTGGCAGTCATACTCAGAACCGAACAGACATCAATAATGAAGATGAATAACTTCAACAAAATCTTACTAAACATACCTTTTGCAGAAGCCTTATTTTAGTATTTGAAAAATTCCTCCTAATTACACTGAATATGAACATGGATAAAAACTAGATTACCACAGATAAATAAAACCCTTACCAATAAACTAGTAAGAAAAATGTGTAGAGATAGTAGGATACCACAACAGATGCAAAACCTCACTTGATACTTTCCCCTTGAGAGTCAAAATTAAACAGCAATAAACCCCAAATGGACAGAATTCCTACCTACCACCTGAACTGGGGCCTTATTTCTGCAAAACTCTTTATAAGTAAGTATACAGTATTGCAAAATCTCTTTGTAGGTCTCTGCTCCAAAGAAGAAATTTATTTACTTTTTAAAATGAGGAGAGAAGATTTATATCATCACTGAATTCAATATTACATCTATTGCATGCTCTAAAACTAAATTAAGAAGCTGTTCAGAGGCCATACATGCAGCAGTCCATTTCAATCTATTAGTCTGGCTAAGTGCCTTCATACATCCAGTGAAAAGAGTCTTCCTCATCAATCTGCCAGTTTTAGTTACCAGTCAACTACATGTTGATGCATGCACCGAGGAAACACAAATGTTTCCTCCCTGCTGTTGTACTCCTGAAAGAATTGAGGGAGGCTATTCTAATAGGTAGAACACAATGATGACTTAGATGCTTAGTGTAAATAACAGTGTTAGAATCACCACTTTACTTACAACTTTAGTTCCAAGGCAGTATATATGTCTGGAGCCCAATTTCATTACTAAGCAGGGTAAGGCAAATAAGAGTTAACGTCTTTTGCTTGGTAAGTTAATTGCACCACTGTTATACAGAGTCTTGTTTTAATTTAAACTGTTAAGCAAAAAATGCACAGTCTCAGTTTGTTTTATCCTTTCTCTAAGTGCAAGGATATAAGCTTCAACTTTTGTGAAACAAAAGTACCTCTGACTGGTGAAGTTTTGTGTTGTGTAGCTGCAGCCTTATGGGAATTCTGCATCTTTTCAGAGATGCACAAGGGCTTAGTGGTCTCATTTAGTTACCTATGTGCCCCTGAAGAAGCCCTGCTAGCAATAAAACACTCTAGTGGCAAACAGCTAATTCATTAATTAACCACAGTATTTGCCGGAAAGGAAAGCACTAAACAACACTGCAGAGAAAGTGCAATTGTGGTTGTTCCAGGTCCCTGTCTGCAGTGTGTGCGGCAGAGGCAAGCAATGCCTATGCTGTTTCTAATTATTCCAATTATCATGGCACACTATGAAAACTTGATTAATAACACTGAAGATATTGTTGTGGCAATTAGCCATATGGTTGTGGGACTTTATTCTGTCACGATTTAGCCATTAGCATCTACTTATGTTTGTCAGAACAGAGCATCCGTGACAAGTTGGAGTTCCGCTCACCTTGCCGAGTCCCTGGTGAGCAACACCAGAGAAATGTTTATTCCTGGGAGCCCCGTGCCTGAGTAAATTTTTCATGTGGCATCCGGTCTGACTGGGGACAAATGTCAAGTAGCTTATGCCACGACCCATCAAGCCAGGCTCCTTCTGCAAAAGGCGCCTCATGAGCGGCTTGTCAGAGCAGACTTCTTTCAGGGGAGTATTTGACCAGTAAAATTAGTGTCAAATGTCTTGTGTTCAGTGTTTTCAATGGTTAACTGTTCAGACAGCATGCACCTACCCTTATTTAGATGTGATGAAATGCTCTATTATGACTTTATACACCTATGAGTTACATATTACCATGTGCTTGAAATGTATCTCTCCAAGCAGAGGGACCACGGGGGCAGCACTCCTGTCAGGTTGGTCAGCTGAACTGACAGCTAAGTAAGCTGACAATTTTTATGAGCCACCTTTTTAAAACACAAAACAATGCTTATTCTAAGTATCCTTTCCTTTATTTTGTGGTGAGAGTAACTGCTCATCTCCAGAAGATTGTCTCTAAGACAAGTGGAAACTTGAAAAAATTCATTAATAACGGAGGACTGCCTTGCTTTCCTCCTGGAAGCACAGCAGTAATCTCACCGCTCTTCCAACATCTCCTGCAGATCAGCTACCGCAAATGTGTTTCTGTCAGCACATCAGTCAAAATCAAAATGTTTGCAATCAAAGACAACTCCAAACGTATCTAGTTGTCCACAGCTAGGAATCAGCAAGTTAGTCCTTATTAAAAGGAGTAGGAAGCACTCAAGAATTAGCATCTTCCTGCACAAGGATGCTGCACATACAGCTGATGAAAGTGTGCTTACATATTTCAGACATGAGAGGAGGAAGCAATAACCAAAGTTCCTGGAAATAACAATAAAATGACACTATGAAAGAAGTTTTTAAACTAGCACAGAACTTTAAGAAAAACCACAGTACTGTAGAAATTCACCAGCCACTGTTAAAAAGAACAATAAGAATTGTTATTTTCCCTCTATTTTTCCAATACCTCTACCCTAACAGTAGCTTTCCTTTTATAGTCACCATCTTCCATCTGTATATATCTTTCACACACTGTGAGGAGACAGAGACATCGTTTAAAACCATAAAAGTAATTGCAAAGAAATAAAAATAGACAGAGGACTCTGAGCAGGTGTAATATTTTTAACTAAATTTAACTCGTTATTTAATGACAAGAATTTAATTTACAAGACATCTGGGCATAAAGCTTGCTGACAAATGCCCACGTAAGAACAATGTGCACACCTCACTACTAATAGGGCTATATCAGCAAAATAATGTTATTGGCAAAAGGGAGGGACTGGATCTGCTTCTCATCAGATGTACCAACTTTAATGGAGAGCTAGTTTTAAAACTGAAAAAAAATACAAAAAAACCTTTTTTCCATTTATGCCCCTTTGATTGAGATGATCGAGTTTGTTTTAAAATAACAGTGTTTGTGGAAAATTATATACTGACTGTCCTAGAAATCCCATCTGTGCACACAGACATTCATATGTGGGGGGGGGGGGGGGGAGGGTTGGGTATAAAGGAGGTGAATAATTAAAATAGGAAAACAAGAAGAGACATAAATACTGTGCAGGAAAGAAAGAAGGTAATAGGAGATCAGCTATTAGAAGTTAATAGAAAAGGTAAAAAGGTAATAGAAGATTTAGCTGGAAACGAAGTACCAGTGGGGATTTTTTTCACAGAAGCTGTGGAGACCAAGTCAGATAAACCTAAGGGGTAGTTTGGGCACTGGACTCTGCCCCATGTCAGTGCCAAGGATTTAGCTATGTCCTTATGCACAGTGGATGCTGGTAGGGGGTGAAAGCAGCAGCCTGTGCCCTTGCTCAGAGCTGAACTGACTGCTCTCTCCACAGGTGTCTGCAGAATTCCACCCCTGACCACCACATGGATTCTGAGGTAGAGAAAGAAGACCCTGCAGTTGGAGATGTATCCTTACAGAGGGAACAGAACTGGACATCTTGTGGGATATGTTCTTGTCTTTGCCAAGATGGAAATCTACTTTCTACTTCATAGGCCATTACAAAAATACAATTGTGATTACACTGAGACCGCAGACTACAGAGTCTGATGATTAAGATGATGTATCTGTTTTCTGCTTGTTAACCAACCACAAATTTTGGACACAGTTTAGTTGACTGTGCTACATTTTCAACTAGTACTGTTACTCAATATTTAGAGTAAACTAGAAAGATGAAAGAGGAACTAAAATGGTGATATCCAAAAGCAACATCTACTCAGACCTATGCCTGAAATTCTGACAGATCAGACGAGGCCATAATCATTCTTCCTAGGCCAAAGTCATTGTCTGCTAAAGCTCTATGCTAGGAAGAAACTCTGTCCTATGAAGAGATGTTGGCATGTGCAGCAGAACAACATGGGATAGGGAAAGTGAGAGTTTGGGTTGTCCTGAGAGCTGGACAAACATTCGCTGCCACACACATTTGTGACTGGCCATATGAGCACCCCGAGTACAAGTGTCACAGCTCCACACTCTTTAAACAACTCTTGTGTCCCAGCTACAGCCAATTCTGCAGAGAGAGAGTGGAGAATGTTTCTTTTCCATTTCTATCTTATTTAGACAGCATTAAGTATTTTCAGAAACTTTCTAATAAGTATATGTGGATTTGTGAGTATTTCTGTCGCTGTAAATTTGGCTGGAAGTCCTAGACCTAATTTTTTTTTTTTTTTTTTGCTAATTCACTGTTTTATATTAACTTATTCTTCTATATAGACCAAAACCCGTGGCAATGAAAAATAAATCAGGTTTTACAGCTCTCCTACTCAAATAGGTGATTAATTTCAGAAATGAAAAAATTACTTTTTATTATTTGCTTTTTGCCAAACAGAAGTATTCCTCCAGCAAAGAATTCAAGTTTTGTTATGCTTCTCAGAAATTTCAGGGAAAAAAGTGGAACTAAAAATCCCTCTCTGACTCTGGCAGAAAATTTGTTGCACACTTCTACATTTGAAATAATATGTATCATAAAATGACACTAATTTGAATTCTGTTGACTTCTATATACTTTGATCTGTTTCCTTAAAAGTGTATTTTAACTTCTGAGGAGAAGAATCTTTTTCTGAACCTCTGACCTTCCAAAGCTAATGTGAGAAGGACACAATGGACATTACGGGATTGTTTTCAGGCAACTGAAAAAGGACCTGACATCCCAATTCTCTGGCATTTCCTATGACTAGGAAATGTAGATGGGAAAGCATCAGTCTGATGGGCTAGAGGTGAAACAGGCATTTCCAGGAATGCAGGCAGGATCTTTTTCAGGCTGCTCCTTGGTTTTTGAAGAAAGAGAGATGATGGCAAAGATGTGATCACATACAGGAGAAATGATCCCTAAGGGAGGCATGAAAAGGGAGGGCTGGAGGCTAGCTGTCTCTAAAGGCTAATTTATCTGACCATACTCTTCCATGATGCAGCATAATGAAGCCAAGTGTACCTGGAGGGTAAGAAGCTAGAAATATATCTGGTGTTGCATCTGGGCTAGTGGAGCCAAATAATTTGCCTGTTAAACCATGGCAGCATGGCACCTAGCACTGAAAACCTCCTGCGAGAGGGACTGAAATATTCCCTTCAGCTTGTAGGAACAGAGTAGCCCTCTAAAACAGATCACACTAGTTTGTGATAACCTCAACAACTTCTTGAGGCACATCCTGACTCAGTCATTGCTTATGGTTGTTTGGGATGTAGGAGGTATTTTATTTGAGGTAATTAATGCTATTGAGCATTTAGTTGGCTGTGACAGGTAGAATGCATACTTTGAGGAGGTGGCATCTATCTCTGCCAGTTGAACCATGCTGTGAAAAGACTTGCCAATGATTATGATAAACTTTCCTACTGTCTTGGCTGGTATTCCACAGTCTTAGATATGTGATCCCTTGCCTGCTTTTGAAAGGTCACTGTTCAGGATACCAATAATTTATGGCATTTACTTTCATACAGAACTGGCATGGTCTCCAAAGGATCTGTTCACTCAGAGTTTTGCAAGCTTTTGATGTCCAAACCAGGCTGATTCAGCAACAGCTCTGATTTGAATCAGAGATGGAAAATGGAGGCTATCCTTGCAGCATTATCTTTTACATATTTTTGTGTTAGAAGCTGCAAGTGTGAGGTTTATACACGCAGGTTCAAAAAGGTTTTTACTCTAAGACCTCACTTGTAATTGAAGGAAGTAACTTGTACCACAAAAAAGATTGGAGCAATCAGATCCAAATTCCCTGTTAAACTGTCTGCAGAAAATTATCTTCAGAAAATACACATAATCTCAGACTTCAGCTTGGCTTTGTGAGAATTTGTGGAGTCTTGGGAGTTTGTTTTGATTCTGTCCAATCATTAGTAATAAATGACTTTTTAAATCCAGCATGAACTTTAGGAAAGCTCTTGGTGAGGACAGGAAGAACTACAGTATGGAGAATAAAAGAACTGAAAGCGCATCCATCTTGTGAGATCAAATGTAACCCACAGGATAAAGCAACAATTTAGGAACTGGGAAGCACAGCCACAGGCAAATTATTGTCCAATATAATTATTCTCTCTTTATGGAAGATAAGCATAATAACTTTCATCAAGTGTTATGCATTAAAACCTTATCAGAGAAATTCTTATATTAAAAAGCAGTATTTTACTGTTGTGATAAAACAATTATGAATAATCTTATCATGAATACCATAACACATAAAATGATGGAGTTTTTACACATCAAACCCAAAGGCTGAGATTCACTTATGTAAAGGATATTCTTTTCTTAGCATGGTCTAAAATTAGTGAGGGTAATACCTATTTATCAGCTATACTATCAGTATTAGAAGACAACAAAATGGCACAATTTTTGATTTAAATGTGTCAGAGATACAGATTTTACACACACATGTCAAGAAAGGAACAAGTTGAATATCTAAGGTAAGGACAGTGCACAGTATTAGCCTCAATTCTACTGGCTTTGAAGGCTGACTGGTCAAATGTAGAGATTTTATTTTAGAGAAATTAAGTTTGGCTATAATAAATAAGTTAAAAAAAAAAAAAGACACCAGTTTTATGCCCACTGCACTTTCTCTCAGCCTTGTACTTCAAAATCTGTAAAGTGCTCCTCTACTATGCTTAGTCAAAAACACCTCACCATGTGACTTCTCTACTCACAAAATTCTATTCCACAGGTATCAGATACTTCTCAGATTCTCTGGCTGATGATTACTGAACTTTCAGTGAAACTACTGTCACTGCCTTGAAAGTAGACATCCTGCTACACAAAGGGACAACTCAAACTTTTAAATTATTTGACAAACTTCTTTTAAAGCTGTTGGAATTTACAGAAAGTGAAACAGTGCATACAATTTTTGAGATTTTCGGAGGTTATGCCCTAGTATATAACCTTTTGCCTCCAAATTCCCTTCAATTTAATGTTGATAAATGTGAGTATTAAAACTCAAAGGCATTGATTACTGTCAGTTGTGCCATTGCACAGATATATGCACAATTATTAACTATGTCAAATGCAGATTTACTGAGACACTAAGTAAACTACTAATGGCAAGGATATAGGTGACTTGGGTGCTAATAAATTTGTGTGTCATGAATGATCAAAACTTGGAGTGGAAGGAGGATGACTATGTTGGAACAACATGTTCCATAGCTATTTGCAATTTTGTACTTATTGATGATGATGCAGCTGTGACTGGTGTAGCTACAATCATGATGTGTTTCTGTGAACTGAGGCCAGAAAAAGTGCTTTAACCAAGGAGGCACCAGGCAAATAGCTTCAACCTGCACTACAAATTGGTCTAAGTACAGGTTCAGTGAGCTTGCAGAGCCTCTAGCTGATACAGATACTAACTTTGTGGAGCTTAATGACTTCTTTATTGTCTAGTTATAACACAGAGTTTCACTGCCATGCCAAACTGCTCCAGCATAATTCATTCAAGGAAAAGAAGAATGATGTTTCAAAGAGAAAATGTGAAGTTACACAGTTAAAACTCAGGAAATGCACACACCTAATCCCTGTCACATTGTGAAATCCTAGTTCTGCATGTATACCTCCTTTAGCTCTGATTTTTATCAAAAAGATGCATAATTTTAATGCTAATTTCTATTAAAATATGCATCACAAAACATAGCAGATGCATGCAGACAATTAACATCGTGTATTAACTTCTGTATTTTGTATTCTTTATTGAATCCTCTGTATTGCATTAACTTTATTTTGCATTTTCTTTGTTTTCCTTTCACTACCATAAAACTGATTTTGTTTTACTAATGTTACTCTAAATGCTTTCAATTGGATCAACTCACTTATCATTGGGGTGAAGAACTGATGAGGGGTCATCATGAACCTTAGCTGCTGAAGTCAATTTTCTGCTAGACTGAATCAAAAGAGCAACACTGCATCTGTTTGTATTGTTCTATATTGGTAAATGAAACTTTCCTTTTTTCTTTTATTTTCTTTTTTTTTCTTTTTTTTTTTTTTTTTTTTTTTTTTTGCCACAAAAGCTTGGTATTTGCAGTAGCTGTAAGACTGTGGAGACCATAATCTGAAATCATGAGAGCCACGATTTTTATGACTACAATCTTCTTTTCCTGGTGTTCAGGCAGTGGTTTTGGGGTGAATTGCGCTGCATGCGTTCTGATGAGACATTTACAATCTCCTTTATGCAAATTACCCCAGCAGCTGTTTAAGAGCTGTGGTTGTCAGACCAGCAAGGAGAATGTGATTTGGTATGTCACAAATGGGGCAGGACTTTATTAGGCTCTGCTATGAAGTTTTAGCAGATGCCTTAGCACAGATTCAGTGTGATCTTGTAACCCCATTATAACTTTATTGCTTATGGAAAAGAAAACACAAAAAGCTACCAAATACTGTGGGGATTCTTGGAAATAAGCACTTCACACTGCCTATTTCTGGATTAAGTGCAAATAATAAATGCAATCTTATCATTTAGAGTGGAAAAACTGCAGTTTTCCCCAAAGGAATCATACGCAGCTGAAGGAGTTTTCCAGGGACAAAAACCAGTAATAACACCTTTAAGATACAATTTTACAAATAACCAATGAAGAACATTTTTTTGTCTTTAAAAATGACTCATCAATAAGCAAATGCTACCAACAACACATAAAAACATTAGGAGCCTTTGATAAAACTGCCTACTGAAAATGCTATATCTGGATTAACACTGAACATTCCATGGTTAGGAGTTATTACCGATTGTAAGACCCACAAAGGATTCTTTTAGGCCTGAAAGACAGACACATCTCCTTCACTTGACTTCCCTGTGATTGTGAGTTAATGTATTACTGGTTTGCTTTTATTAAGATGCACCTTGAACTGATGTTTCTTGTTCTTATGCTTGTCATCACACAGCTCCAGAACCTTGCTTCTACAACAGGTAGCAAGAACTATATCCCCCTTGAAACCTCCTGATATTCAATACATAAATTTGAGGCTGTTTTGAATAATTTTGCTTTTGAAAACATTGCACAACTTTAGCTCACTCCCTTTCTTAATCCATGTTTATTCCCTGACACACTTCTATTGATCAGATGTTGACCTTTGCAACTTCTGTTTGACAAATGATGATGATCTGAATTTCTTTTTAATATGGTTTACCAAAAAAAAATATATATGGCATTTCAGATGAGGTCTTACTGTTACCTGTACAATAGCACTGACACTTTCTTATCTCTTCTTGAAACACAGGTAACCAGACAGCATTTGTCTTTTGCACAGATCATCAATTTGGTGTTTTACGCTTTCATCCTTTCATCAAACTTTTTTGTCAAGTAAAAAACACAGTGCCCTTTTCTTCTGCACTGTCAACCTGTGTTTTAAGAGTTATACCTCATCTGTCTGGATGGACAGACATCACTAAATTGCCACTAAATTGACGATTTATAACATAAAACTGTATTTGGAGGGGCAACTGTTTTTGAGGATTTTAGCCCCTTCAAAAAATTCTCACAATACTCCAGTCTTCATTTTTTAAAATGCCAATAAACTTTAAGTCTTCAGAAGAATAATGCGAGCAGTCCCCACACTATTTGAGTCTATTCAAGGACTGAGTACTGGTAGAATTTGCCTGGTATACAAATACAAAAAAAAAAATACTTCTAGAACATACATATATTTAACCATTTAGTTGTGTCTGTAATTATGGCTACAGTTGCCTGCTATTCTTCTAATGAATAGCAGTTTTCCTTTAAAATCTGAGTTAAGAATAAAAGAATTCAAAGGAGATGGCTTGGAGCGAAAGTACAGTGAAAAGAGTTGTTCGTAACAGATCTTGAATTTTCACCTTAAGTACATTATTTGCTATGGCAAATATAAAATGTATGGCAGGCATAATAAAATCTTACCAGTTGCCACCTGCAAATGCTACAGTGGTAATCTATATACTGAGGGAATTAGGGAAAGGATAAAATTTTATAACAATTTTAAGGAAAACCACAGAGCAGTAAATGTGTTACCCTCAATGTATCTGTGTTGCTTAGGAGAGCATATTACAGTCTTTCAAGATTGAAGGTCCATGCTCTGAAAATAAAACCTTCAGAAGTCAACTGAAATGTAAAGAAAAAAGCTTGAATCCACTTTGTGTGTGTGCAAACACATAGTGCAGTCCTCATGATACCTGAATGCCAAGCAAACAACATTCCATCACAGAGTGATGGTACCACTCAGAAGAATTACTAACACAAGCACTGGGATGAAATTTTTTTTTTTCTGAGTGTAGTTATTTCATGAGGAAACTAGAAGTAACTGAAGTCCTTTCACGAGGACTAGAAGTCCCAAAGGACTTCAAAACAGTATGATTAAACCCAGCAAAATGCAACAAGAGAGTTTCACTTTTTCATCTGAAAGTATGATCAGAATTAGCTCAAAACTATGTGAGGATACAAAAGATCTACTAAATCTCCCCTATAAATTACAACTTAAACATTTTCTTTTCCTCAAAGACAGCTTTCTCCCACTCCTCTTGTACATTAAGCTCTTAAATTATTTCGCTGATCCCCTAAAAAAGCTGTCTTCCCACTTACACTCAAATTCTTGAATGGTTTGTGCCAGCTTTACACCAAGGGTTCTATTACCAATTTAGGATCTGTCTGAATTGAAACTGCCCACGATTTCCTGAGAATACATTAATCATGTTTCTTTTTGTTCAACATTTGTCTGAACTTGGCTTGTTATGGACAAGCATAAAGAACTACCATCTTGAAATGACCATTATAACAAAATGCTGCAGCTAGCTTTGAAACACACTGTATGGAATTTCCAAATCAGTTTTCTGGCTTTCCACACAGAGTTGCTTTCTCCTGTGCAACATCTCTCCACTTGGAAGCAATGGAACTGGCAGGGCACTCTTTTAAGCAGGTACTCAACCTGACAGAACAAAGTCTCAGGCTTTCTTCAAGCCTAGTTCAATAAATGGAGACCTTTCCTCATTCACACTGATACCCTCTACTCACTCTCTCTTCAAACATGCACCTACCAGCAGCTCCACCATCCCTCTACCCTTGCTTCTTTAGTAAGAGTTGCTTCTTCTGTGTCTTCTGTCATTTCAAATATTCTCTTCTACTCTGAGACCTAGCAACTTGGCTCTGTCCACACATCACGCTCCGTCCTGTGTTCTTTTTGTCTTTTTTTAAAAATACCAAGTTACTGTCAGCTTGAAAACCAGCCTGGGAAGACAGATGGCCAGATATACATCACAAAAGTGAACCAGAGTCATATTCAAACTTTTGTTAAAATGAAGAGTGAGGAAGAAGTCAGGTGGTCTGAAATATTTTCACCAGCTTACATTACAAAGAGTCTGCTTGAATGCGGAATGAAAGCAGAACAGCCCTGCTCTACACAGTTAAAGGTTCTGCAGGTAGCCTTCCTTGGACTAGACATCCCACTGCTTCCCTGCCCACCTCCGGCGAGGTCTGGCACCACCTGGAGCTCGAGTAGATCTGGTGGCTACCATTGGTCACAAGTGGCTGCATGAGGAGCTGCTGGCAGACGGACTGTCTTGGCTCTACCTCCACCATCCCCGACAGCACCTGAACAGCAATTGCTGCCGTGCTGTTTTTTTTGTGGAAAGGTGGTTGTGACACTAACAACGCCAAAAGTGTCAGGGAGGGAACAGCAGCAGGGATGTGTTCCCAGCTGGAAATGTGCACGTTGTCCTCCCCAGCAGTGGCAGGGACTTCAGCTGCAGACTGCCAATCTCTGGAATTTCTCAGGTTCTTCTCTGAAGGTTCATTTTGGCATTATGAGTTAATCACGTCAGGAGAAGGCATTTCAGCTCATATGCCTTTAGGAGTAATTATATATTTAAATGATTAAACAAATCAGGAAGAAAACTTATCTAGTGCAGAATGAAAGTAGTTAGCATTGAAATTCTTTTTTATATTTTTGTATTAGTATCACAAGTTGTTTGTAAATAACATGCTCATTTTACATATGTAAGGAGTTCTGCCATGCCCTGCAAAAATAAATTAGATTTTATTGGTGCCCGGGTATTTAATAACTTCTATTTATTTGCTGCAAGAGTGGAGAATTAAGATAGAGTAGTTTATTTCACCAAAAGACTGACAAATGGCTCATTAGACACTTATGGAACTGAAGCTAATTGTACGATTTTTTGTTGTATTAATTGTCACTGCCTGCTTAGCTGGCTAACATTGGTCATCAATACAGAGCTTTTTCCTTTCAATATCCATAAGAGGTGTAAAAAAAAAAAAGAAGGAATTTTAAGATAAACAGAACAGTATTTATTTCCTAATATAAACAAAAATACTATTTGGATTGGAAGAGCATGAGGGAGGAGTAAGAGAGGATTAATGTGCTGGCTGTTCCCCACTGGGGCCACCAATAACAATCAATTCCAAACAGCAGTCACCTCACATCATCTAACAGCTTGAATCGTCGATATTCAAAGATTCTCTCCCCCTGCCTTTTTTTTGTTCAGATTAAATATCATTTAAATTGCATCCTTTTTTTTTATTTCGTCAGAGACATAAGGTCAGAATTGATTGAATATGTACTACCTGCATATAATGATTTCCAGTTTTTTACAATCATGTGCTAATGCTGCACAGTAATGGCCTATGGATGAAGAGACAGATGTACTACCAGTCATTCGCTACACATTTGCATTAACAAATCATCATTTAATTGAAGCCCATCCAACAAGTTTATGCTACTTAAATAAAGTTCCTTTCCATAAAAGATGCCGCAATGACACATGGTTGTTAACTGCAAGGTAAATAAAAAGTAGTATTTATTTTCTTGTCACTGGTTTAGGTAAGTATTAAAGTGTACACTTATTAATTTGTATTTTGCTCAGAAATAAACCACCTGACATCTAACAGAGCAATCCAAGCTAGTACTACTATGAGACGAGATAATTCACTTTTAGAAATAATCGTTTTGTAACACCACAATTTCATGCTTTACAGATTTTTATTTTCCCCCAAAATATATAATAGAACATAGTTTATATGAAGGCTATACATGAGTTGTGTGTTAATACTTTTAGGCAAGCTCTAATAACACAAACCTCAAACCCTGCTGCTATCAACATGGGCTACAATTTTTTTTATGTCTCATTGTTGACTACAAACATTGGCACCACACTTAGAAACCTAGTTGCCTCCCTCCACAATTTAGATATTACTGCTTTCTTTTTAATACTGTCTAGGGAACAATTCAGGTAGGTTGTGATGCCCCTACATGTTTCAGATATAGAAAACCACTATCTATTCATTTCTCCTTTCAGAACATGTTGCAAAATATTAAAATCTGAGAAGAAAGCATGTCATAAAATGAGGAACCTATAAAACCAAATTTCTCTCCTTCTAGAGATAGTTTAACAGTACTTTCAGCATATTCAATTCATGGTGCATTTTTGCATCTGCAAAGCAGAAGAAAGATATTTTGATACTGTCTGTTAAACTGACAAACAATACTTCGAAGCTAACATGCTAGGACAAGGAGATATATTTTTAATTGTGTTTTTGGCTTAAATCTACATTTTCCAGCAACCACAATCTTTTAGGATGAAAGCACTGTATAAATGAAAGATGGTATTAGTAATAATAGTTGACATCCTTTACTATGCTGGTATTGGCTTACATCTAAACACATTATTGAATTTTTTTTTACCTAAATACAAAAATAATCATCTATTTCCCTTTCCTGACGATACACTGAAAATAAAATATTTATTAAAAAAAAAAGGAAAAAAAAAAGTATCTTAGGAAAGCTAGAAAATTCATTCTGAAAGTGGGAGAAGGCAGTCTTTTTCTAACCAGAGAAAACAGAATGTAAAGACAAACAGATACATTTTCCTTCCCTTCAGGAATGTGTGGGGATGGGAGGAGACACGGGAGTCTCCAGGTTGACCTTTTGTTGTTGTTGTTACTGATGATGGAAAACACTAAAAATTTCACCATACCAAGACTGAAACTACAATGTAGAACTCAGAAATATATCTAAAAACACACTGCAGCATACAAGAAGAGATAAAACCTAAGATTTATTTCCTCAGACAAGGAACAGTGTATAAAAGCTACAAAATGCAATCCCATACAAAATAAACAGACATACAAAAAAACCCTACTGTGATTTGCCTGCATGTTCTCCAAGCTTTTTTTATATGCTAACTCAGAACAGTAATTACAGATCTTGCAAGTTGACTTCTGTTTTCCAGAACTGTGAGTTGTACGTAAAACATGCCTTTTCATGGAAACAATTACAATTAATCAAAACAGTGAAAGCTAATACTACTCAAGTCCAACCTACTGCTGTGCCCAGCAATATATCAAACTGTCTGTTGTCAAACATACTAAACAAACTTCAACAGACTGTTTTCACTACAAATAAGATAAAACATGCTTGCTAAGTATTTTTTAGTCAAATTGCAACCTCAGTAATCCATTCTGTCACTGGATTTTAATTTGCAGTAGTCAATCACAGTCTCAGACAGATCCATATTTGACTATAGAGAGGTAACTCCCTGGGACTAACAAAATGAGTACCTGCAAATGACTACTATTGCCCCGAATTTGTTTAGGCATTTATATCTATGTTCTCAGGTTTGTTCCTTTACAGTATCAACTTCTTTCAACATGAGATTTTGCAATTAAAGAAAGAAGAAAAATGAAGACCATGTACTGTTTTCACTGCTACTTCCTCGAAACACACCAGCTTACACACAGTGCTGTGTTTTCTTCAATGTTCATATTAATTTGAACTATTCATTTAAGCATTTGTTGAAATCTTCATTACAGAGAAGCTTCTACCTCAGAACTTGTTCATAAATTAACAAAAGCCTTTTTCCAGAAATTCAAATTCATATTAAATACAGATCACATCCATGATATAACTAATCCATGATATATTATAAATAGTCAACAAAAATAGATATACTTACACTTCTCATGGCACCTCCCCTGCCCTACCTAGGAGTCATAACTATTTTCTTAATAAAGAAATATGGCATTTGGTATCTGACAGAAAAAAACTGTTTACCAGTGAAGTCAGTCTTTTTTGCAATTGGTAATCAATGCAAAAATGGAAGTTTTATATAAAAGAAGTGATACAGAGGACAGGAATACTGGAGTTTAACAAACAGATCAGGCCTTTATTACCAGCAAGTTCCATTATGGATTTGTGAGCTTTGTAAGCCAAGCTCCCCCAAGTGTAATTAAATTTTTATTTATAATGTGTTTGTGACTGTTAACTTCGTGTTGCCTCTGCTTGTTCCCCCCCCAAATCCAATGTGAAATAGTATTCCACATTTACTGCTGCAGAGAGTGGTGCTTTATTCAGTTGCTGATTTCATCTCTAGCCTTATAAGAGATGAGAAGTACAAATAAACATATTGTATATTATTTATACACAAACACCCGTGTCTTTAAGCATAGATATATACATATATACTCCTGCATGCAGACACTCTAAGCCAAAACTGAGGACAAAAGAAGTACATGTCAGTTAAAATTGAACACATGTGAGCAAGCATCACTTTTTTTCCTACCAAGAGCACTATTTATCACATATTTATATCGTGGAGAGACATGAAAGCTCCAGTAAGATAGGGCGATGAAGCACTGCAGAGTACATTTTATGCCGCAAGCCATGTCTGAGATTAGTGTAAATGTACCAGGAAAAGGTTCTAAACTACAACAAAGCTGGCATCCACGCTTTATTTTTTTTTTGTTCATTTATGAGGAGGACTTCATGAAAAAGCCCTCTGACTCCAAGAATGTATTTTTTATTTTTTGCATTAACTCTATTCCTGCTTTCATTCAGGTATTACCCTCTGGTACCAATACTTATATAAAAAAAAAAAAAAAAAAAAAAGGAGCTTAATATAAGTAACCACAGGAGGATCTCTTCTCCCCTTGAAAAACTGCAAATAAAGATGTCAGCTATTGAGTATATTTGTGGCGTCTCCAGCAGCTGCTGTTAAATACCAGCTGGTCTAGCTGATTAAAATTACCTCCGAGTTGGTATTATAAAGATGCCTGGGCAGCGTTGCTGTATTAATGGATTATTGAGTGAGCGATGAAAACCTTGGCCAGCTGATGCGTTTTATTACAGATAGGCTTTATGATGTGTAATCACTGTAATTTTTATAACTAGAGGAAACAGGAAAAAAAGAAGAACCTTCTTTCTCCCTTTACTCACAGTGAAATCAGTTGAACCAGATTTTTTTTTTTTTGCCAGTCTGTTACTTAGGAGTTAGCTAAATAATTTGGGTTTTAACACTTTCTGCATATGTAAGACTTTATCCACACCTACACATACACGAAGAATGAGAAACTGTGTTCGAGTCTACCCTGTGTTTACCTGTTTTACATATGCTTAGGTTTACACATTGGATATTTATTTCATCCTTTGACTACCAGGCGAGTGCTGCAACTGGTCATATGAGATAAACCCTTGTGCATTATTTAGTGACTGAGCTACACTGCAAACTCACCTCATATTCTCCAGGTTCAGCAATTCAGCTGAGGAGGTCTCATGTCTGGCCTCTCCATCTCTTCCCTCCCACATTCTCCTCCTCTTCCAGCAAAACCTTCACACAGTATGTCATTTAACCATCTCTCAAACTTTCTTCCCCCTTACTAACCACGTATTTACCATGTTGTCTTGTCTTCTGATGGTAGTTCAGTTTGCTACCAAACTAAATGTGCTAATTATGAAAATCCTGTAACTGTTACCAGTTTTTGAGGTTTAATAAAAAATAAATGACTGGGTACTTGGAAGATTCAGATATACTGGTGAAAAATTTTATTACAGATGACTTCTGTTGTGAGGTGCTTCAGCATTCAAGCCAAATGCTATTTACTGAAAGCATCTCATGAGAAAAATACTGCAATTTCTTCAGGAATGGACACACACCAAAAGCCAACTAATGATACCTGAGATTTTTCAGTGGAATGGGAACTGTTGAAATGTAAAAAGAGAGTAAAATTAAGAAAAAGTCTTAAGCTCTTAAAACTTTCTTATGGAAGTGAAGCATTGCTTGTCTTTTTCCACAGGAGATAATTCATATGAACTCTTCCACAAAGCTAAGAAAACAAGTCTCTATAATGTTCATAAACTGATACAGTTACAAAATTTTATAGGAAGGCCCCTATGAAATACAGCTGGGTATTATTCCAGCACATAAAGTATAGAGACAATTTTTTCAGAGTTGCTACTACACCACATACATTCACCTGCAACCTCTATTGAAGATTTTTTACTCATGCTGGTGTTCATGTGAAGTCCTGCAGACAGATTATTTAAACCACTTCCTAGAAGAAAAAGCTGCTCTAATTCCAACATTTAATGGATCAAAAGATAAGTTAAAGCTAATTTAATGAATAAGTTTGTTAAAGGCAAGGATTTTACAATGGACAATTTTTTTTTAATTTAAAGGTGAGTCTTAGAAATAAATTTTGGTCCATCCAAGACTAAAGTCATCTAGGTGCTCTCCTTCTTTCATTTTATGAGTAGAACCTAAGCTGTACTATGGTGCAAATGTGCATTTCCAAATCCAACACCTGATAAACTGAATATGTGATACATATCTCTGATGATTCATCTGGCTGTTTTGAAATACTTTTGCACTGCCATGACTAGCTATTGAAATAATGATGCTAGTTATCTGCAAATGGAGGGAGAAAAGCATGTTCCACCAAGTAGATATGCTGTAGATAAAAAACGGTCTTTCTACTCCTTTGAGTTTCATTTTTTCTATGGAATTGTATTGTCATTGAGGTTGGAAAACACCTCTAAGATCATCAAGTCCAGCCTAGCACTGCTGAGTCCACGACAAAACCACATCCTAAGTGTCACATCTACACCCCTCTTACATCACCTCCAGGGATGGCAATCCCACTACTTCCCTGGGCAGCCTGTTCCAATGTTGGACAACCCTTCCCATGAAGAAATATTTTGCAACACAGAATGTTGTTTCTGCAGAACACCTGAGCAGGGCCAAGGTAGATGGGCAAAGCCATTAGGACAGGCCAAGGAGGAATGTGTAAGGTGAAACTACACCAAGCTGTGAAGCTGCACAGCTCCCTGCAGCATGTAATGACAGTTGTGCCATTCTGAAACACCTCAGCCTCGGGCTGTGCCAAGTGCAGCCGGCAGAGCTGCGGCTCACAGGGGCATCTCTATCCAGCACCTGCCGTGCCTCCATTTTTTACAGCTGCAGCCTGAGCGGATCCTGCAGTCAGAAACCTCTTTCAGAAGGGAGGTGCCTTTTCATATTTGTTTCAATAAAGAAAATAGTAAAATAGTGATGGTTTTGGTTTGGCAAAACCCCCACAGTTCCTATTTTCTCAAACCCTGTGACTTTCATCCTTCTGCTGGGAGCCAACAATGGGTCTGCAGCTTGCAGCCACGAGTGAAAAACAAACCAGAGAACAGCTGTCTGTCCTAGCTACTTTCTGTTTTTTCCCGTGGTACATTCCATACACTACTCTAAAAGCATTTACCCCTTGGGCACAGCTTAGGCGGGGTTTGCTGGGGTGCTGGCCAGGCTGCAGCTGCTGTTTCCTAAGGAAACTGCTGGTACTCCGTGCCTTGCCCCAGCAGCAGGATGGGGAATTCAGCTTCTATGAGCTCTCCCACTGTATATTCTTCATGCATTTCGTGAATTTCCAACTTGAGCAACCCTCACAAAAATAAATGACAAACCCACCCTGAATCCACAAGGCTTTGTGGGTATTTCTGGGCTGAGGCACGTTTACCATACAGCATGCAGAGGCGTCTCTTGGATCTAACCATGGATGGGAAAAACCACCTTAGTGCAGAGGAACTTATGGTTGAGACATAGTGCTAACTTGAAATACTCCAAATTTCCCACAGAAGGAATACTTGAAGTAAAATTTATACCACTGTCACCCAAGGGGATCCACACCAAGACACCCAACTGAAAGCACTGAAAAAGTAAATTATTGTGTCCAAGAAGGAAAAATGAAAGGAAGGCAATCCTCTAAAAGCTAAAAGGATTATAATATGTTAAACAAGTATTTTTGCATTTGTGGTGAATACATATACATTGATAAGCTCTGAATTAATGGTCAATTTAACACGCATGCTAAATTCTACGCAAAACAAGATTCTTAATTCACTTGGGTTAATAAACATAAAATTCTGATAATTACAGATACAATAATGTCATATGAGCACTTTAAACATATGCTGTGGGAATTAAATCCTGGCTATTCCTGCCCACTAAGGACCAGTTTTTAATCTTCGATGCATGATATGTAGTAATGGATTTTACGAGTTGACTTTTTTAAATTTGATGATCAGGTTAATGAAATTTATAATGATATTTTTCACACCAAGTTCAAAATAGTAGTTAACTCCTTGGCAGAGGAATTCAGATTGGACATGTAATGGATGTACCAGCAACTGCTGATGTGAAAGGATTAATCATCATTTTAGACTTTTATTAAATTAGATAAAATGGGATAGGCATGAATCAGAATATATAGTAATTAATCACTGGACTTTATTGAGTCTTTTAAAAATCTTATTTGCTCCTGAGTTGACAACTAATCTAGGCCATTCTGTACCAGTTTGACAAACTCTCCAGATAATGACTGTGACTAGAACATTAATAATATCATCATTTAGCAAAAAATATTTATTCTCTATGTAAACTATTTTTTTAACATTTGTTGGTGTCTAAAGTAATATTAGTTACATCACAACATTGCAACTCAGCTAATTTTTTGCTACTGAAATATTTTGCTTTTATAAATTTGCTTTTTTATTTTTTGAAATTTAGGTAATGGATAGACCAGTATGTACAGATGACCAAAGTTTTTGGTATATCCAACTAGCACTTAGTGTAAACTGTTACAGCTATACACACTGGAATTGCTAGAAAATAAAAATTACTAAACTTTTGAAGTTTATTTATTGATCACTGAGAACCACCCCAGTTAAATTACCATAAACCTCAACATCACAACAACTACTAATCCAGCTAATAGGAATTAAGGGAGATGGAAGATACATAATAAGCATCTGGGGGATATGGAATTTATCCCATGAGTGTAGTAAAGAGCTCATAATTTAAGAGTGCCAAAACCCAAGTGCATCATGAAGGCCTTTCCTCACAAGTGACATTAATTGCATATCCCACAGATGCTTATTACATATTCTATTTATACCTCTGAGAAGAAAAATATTCGTTTAAAGTTTAAAGGTTTAGTACTGCTTAAACACAATGTAACACAGCTGTCTCATGATGTCACAGGGAATATCAAAGGCTGCAGCACAGAGTCATAATGTAAGAAATAGTTTAGACAGAAGATAAATCAGGGAATGTGTTTCAGCATGAGAGCCCCAGAGCTCAGATATACATTAAAGCAGGATGTATAACTACGTACTTCAGTTTGATTTGGATTACACCATTAAAAAGGTTTTTCTGATTACAATTATTGAAGTAAGAAAAAGGAGAATTAAATCTATTTCAATTATTTTAAACAGCTTTTCAATAAGTAGTATGTCAAACCATTAATACCAATATATGAATGCTAAAGTCAAAGATGCCATTATCTTTTCTACCACTCAGTCTATACAAATATAACCATCATCATTAATGCTTCTAGATATTAAGCATGCTATTATGTTGTAAGTTTTCTGGGAGGACTATTTTCTTCTGACATTATTCTTTTGTGATTTCTCTCATAGATAAGTTTGACAATGAGAATTCTTTGATTCAAAATGTCCCATATACTTCTAGCCAGCTGTATTTCCATTAGTAAAAAAACCCCTGAACCTGATATTACTGATTTTGCATGCCATTCCTACATGTGCTTGTTAAAAACAGAATAAACTGCAAGGCCCAAGCTTAGACTCATAACAGCTCATATAACATTCACTATGTGTGCTGTAAGCACAGCACAACTAAAGACTTCATTTAGATATGTGGAATTTTGAGTTAAACACTGTAAAGATATCTCAAAACATACAACATGTTACACAGCTCTGCTGCTACACTGCACATGTGGGTATGTGTACAGATTTAACCAAAGTATGAAAATATTTTTTACTAACTTTGCCACTTCTGTGAATAAAAGCCTGTTAATATTACTGGTAGGAGTAACAAGCAGTCAGAAGCTGCAGGAGTTTACTTATCTCATATTTTCTGCATTATATTATATTGTGAACTTAAAACCCAGAAAAAGAAGAGATTTCTTTTCTCTCTTCCCTTTCTCAATACCATGAGCAAAAGATATTGCTTCTGTGGCATTCAAAGATCATTATATTGGACACTTTTACAGATAAAAAAGTAGATGAAAGGTAATCAAAGGAAGTATGCTAACCATGGTCCTAATTTCAAATAAGGTAATAAGAAGTAAAGAAAAGCAGATCATTAAAAGTGATAGATGACAGTATAAAGGTCTGTGAAAGGCAGTGCTCTCTCATGGACTTCTCAAGCTGATGTTATATTAGGTGATGTCATTTTGCTTCTCTGAAATTTGGGAAGAATTGCTGTTCTGCTATCAATACATTCCATAGTGAACAACAAAGTCCAGGTGCATCCATGACCTTTTTTCCTTAGAAACAGTGCTATCTGGAAGTTCAAGGGAGTCATCACTGGCAGTCAATACCAAGCTGCAAATGCTGTGCTGAGAGTGTTTTCAGAGAAATAATATAGAAGGGTAGCACCCTTGGCTTTCTGTAAAGATTCAAGTATGACTTGTTCATTGATTTCAAAATATGTATTGGAAAAAAGCTCCTACTCTTGTCTGCTTTTGCTCTCTTTCACTAGACAATTCTGTTTTGCAATGCTGTGCACAGATTTTCTCTTCTTGCCAAAATCTGTGGAGTCTTCCTGCTAAGTTATGTACCTTAACCCTTTAGGGCCTCTTGCTATTACACTCAGTATGAGGTGTGATGAAATATTATCCCCATTTTTACAGCTTTACTTCAGTGAAATAATTCTATTCTTAGAAATGTTCCTCAAACATAATTTTTCATGCTTTACCTAGACTAAAATATTGTGAATTCATACAATATGCAAAAGTTACACAAAATTGTGCACCCTAATTAACAGCACTACTCTTGAGCAACCTATTCCTGTGACCTGCGTTAATGGATTTTATTCTTCAGATATGGATGGCTTGCTTTAATATTTCATAGGGAACTTTTAAGAATTTCTGCTCAAAACCACATCAGAATCAGAAAAGATACTCAAGGCATGCACCTATTAGGAACAAGATTTTTTTTTTACTGATGAGGCTTCTAAGACTCTAACAAGATGTTGGAAAGAGGTTCACAAGGTCATGGAGAACTACTATCCAGCTCACCCATTTTAAAAATTAGGACAGACTCTTGTATTATTTTCAGGGCAGGATCTTTTACTGTTGCATGGACTTCCAACTCTGTTATATACGTCTGTTTCAAACTCAAGAACCCCCAATAAAACAACTGCCAGAGAAAATTCAGAACATGTAAGGGGAATTATATAGGTTGTCAGTAGGATTCCCCAATTCCCCACCTTTTCCCCCTCCCTTGGCCAAACGCCTTACCTCAATCTGTAACACCTGGTTAGGCTGAAGGGTAGGGAGAGCACTGTCCATAGGGGTAGAAATGGCTATCCAAGAACTAATCTTGGTATCTGAAGTGGAAGCAGAGTGACTTGACTACCTGGTGAATTACTACTTTGGTGCGGAGAAAACCCAAAAAGGAAGCATTCTTCCCAATGCTGACACTATACTGCCTTTCATTTTCCCAATTAACTGCATTCTACTGGGCAATCAGATGCTTTTAGAGAAAATGCAGACTGGCCATATTCCTACAGAATTACTATTTCACTAATTTTCAACAACATTTTCATTAGTGATGAATTGTGGTTTCAGGATATAATTTTCTGCTAAAATGAAGAACTCAGATGAAAATGACCCTGAAGAGACAGATGATTAACATGTCCTAGGCTAAGGGAAACTCAGACTGAAGACTGTGCTATCCCTAAAGTTGACATCCCACACCTCAAAGCAGTTCATTACCAATTGCTTTTTTCTCAAATGTAATTCCTTTCCATCCTTCTCTCCACCTAGAAAAATCCAAAATGGCCTAGTTTGTTCTGACATGGAATAATGACTAAGTATTAAAACCATAGGGTTTTTTTTTTTAATGAGATTTACCTCTGCTTCCAGCAGGCTAACATTATGCATTTAAAGTACTTCATGATGATCTGTTTAAAGATTTCAAACAAAATTTTCTTAGCTGCATTACCCACTAGATCCCAGTTTGATATAACTTCTAAATTTTACAATTTATGCATTAAATTGTGTTTACTATCCCTTACTATTGGACTTGTTGGATTGTAGCAGAGGGTCTGGTTTTTGTGGCTCTTTTTTAAGTGCATCAAGATGACACAAAAGATTTTGAGATGTTTCTATTAGCCCTCAGACAACTTTTGGACATTGACTTTTATCTAAAGGACTGATGACAGAATGATCTTTCCCTGCTGGATGGTGCACATGGTTCTCTTCAATACATCATTATACTTTCTGAAGGTATGTCTTCACAGGAAAATTAAGGAGTTGCTAGTCACATGTGATTGTGTGCCCATACTAACTTGATTCATACAGACTTGGTAAGAATAAGTAGTGAGGATGAAGCACTCACTTCATCTGAATTCGCCAAAACATGAATTATCCACAGGACTGGATTCTACAGGAAATGTCTTGGTTACTAGCAAGTGCTTAAGTCCAAAGTGCTGTATTTTGCCTCCTAACATCATGTCAGAATGGGCATGTTAGCACAGTTTCATTTTTTAGGCATTTCATTTTTAGACTGAGATAATTACTTCCTGCAAGTTACTTGACCTATTTATTGCCTTTTTTGTACCAATTTCCAAGATGCATTTTCTAGACTAAATTCCATGTTATTGAAAGAAACAAAATGGTGCACTAAATTAAACAGTACCTGGTTAACCTGAACAGCTGATGTGATTTAAGTATAAAGAAAAAGAAGGGGAGGTAAATACTTGATATATGGCACCCTAAATTCTTTACTGGAATAGAACTTCTCTAGACATCGTTCTGCTTTTATAGTCAACAGCTACTGTCTATGTAAGTAAAAAAGAAAAAAAAAAAAAAGACAAAGATAGCCTTCCATGCACCTGTCTATATTCCTACTAAATTCATCACAGATTTAAGAAGATACGTAAATCTATTCAATTCCAGTGGTCTCTAAGCCTATTTATGTTTAATGCTACTAGGTTTTTTCTTTTCAGGGTATGCAACAAAAGTCAAAATGGAAGCTTTCTTGCTTGTTTTCTTCCCAGATAAAGATAACTCCCTGTACTTCATATGGGAAGCACATCACCTGCATCAAGGAGCATCAAAATGACAAATCTGCATTCCATCCTCACAGACATCCAGTACTACTCATTATCATCTCAGCACATAATTATGCAGCAGGAGAGTAAAACTCTGACAACACTTTTGACACCTCAACCAATCCTTCATTCTGTTTATAGAGTGGTCTTTTACAGTATTTACATGTTAAAATCTTAAAGTCAGAGGTAAAACTAAAATACTATTTGTGACAGTTGGGAAAAAGGATAAAATCACAAGCTCATAATCCTGTAATTTTTAACCTAATACACAACGAGAAGCAGCACAAAATGAAATATACATTTTTTTCAGTCAATCAACTAAAAAACTTTTTGAGGAACTCAACAATGAGGAACAGATACCTATCATTTAAGAACATGAAAGGGTGAATAGCCTTACTTCAAAACAGAAGAAAAGCAGCTTTTAAAGTTAAACAGGATTTGCTTGCTGCCTGAGGTAAGATACCTACCCTGATCTTCAAGAATTGTCCTTGTTTATTTGCAAAGAGGAAGTAATTTGAATTAGTAAACCATCACAGTACAATAGGTAGGGCAGCAGTAACTGAGGCAATCCCTGTCTCCATAAAAATACATGGCAGCTTCTGAAAGTAGCTTCAGATGTTTCCTTCTGTCAACTAACTTAGAAAGGTTTCCTCTTTTTTAATTTCCTTGTACTTTTTTCATTATGCAAGATAGAACTCATGGTAACGTCTTCAGATGCCTGAGTCAGCCCCCAAAAGCTCTATCTAAAAATCCAGTAGAATGTATCTTGTAACTTGTGGGACCAACAGTAGACACCAACAGTTCTTAGAAAGGCCTCGTCATCTGACACTAAATCCTCAACAAGTCCTCTACTGAGAGACAAGCTGGGATTTATAGTCCATTAAAATCTGTTTTATATATAATGCTTTGTTTAATGCAAACAGAAAATAAGTACGGAAATCAGCAGCAGTTCCAGATACTAAGTTCATGATTCATTTGGTCCTGGACATTCATATGAGAATTACTGCTTTCTTCAGAAAGACTTTGTATTTGCTTAGTGTTACCCATTTCTACATACTCATTGCCAGATACTTGCCTTTTAATAGCAGATTTTGGTGGTTTCTCTACTACATGCACAATACCTCAAAGTTGCTTTCATTGTAATTGCTGTCCAATTGATTGATGACACTGGATTAAAAACTACAGAGGAAATGCAATGGGTTTGGACCATGTCATATATTTATCTCATTTTCTTTTGGTGTGAGAATCCAAAATAAACTCAGGCATCCTGCATGATCTGAAAAGTTCTCCTTAGCAATACTGATCTTTGACCTACTTTTTCTGTAGATCATAAAGATTTCTTATTCTGATAACTAGTAGGATTATTTTTTTTTTTCGGACACAATGAATATGATTTATGTTCCTTTACTATACAAGTAATATCCTTTAAATTCTCCCTTCAGAGACCAATCTGATTACGCAAAAGAATACTGCCTGGTACCATAATGGCACGGGTGAAAAACTAAAACAGGTGGATGCCCCACAGCAGTGCTCACAGCAAAGCAAGTAAGAATAGTAATAGTGGAACAGCACATCTGCTGTTGACGTTACCATAACATAACCTTTCCAATGCTACCTTCAGATCTACACTCATGTCTGGTTCCCTGCAACTTAGTTGCACCCTCCCTTCTCTTTTCTTTTGTATTTCTTTATTTGCCTCCTGAGGAGGGCTTTCCAGCTGAAGTGCCGTGGCAGTGGCAGCCTGCAGTCCGAGTGCCTCTCGAGCAGCAGTGGGCAGCGTCTCCGTGACTGATGGCCGCAGAGTGGGGCGGCAGCGCGAGGCAGAGTCATCGCTGCCCAGTGTCCTCAGAGGGTTCTGGTGCTGAGCTAAGGCCACCATGAAATATTTATGTTCACTTCTGCACGTGCTTCCATTGTCTGTTGGATACGTGCTTAGGAAAGGTTTGCTTTACCAGTATAATACTGCAATCAGTGTTATGATGCAGAAGCTGGTGAGTTTATGCCAACATTTAATTTTTGTTCTTAAATAAAGCTTTTTATCCTTATGCCTTGTCATTGTCTTTCTGTGTATTATTTCTATACAACTGTATCATATATATATTTACATGATCTGGCTGTACTTATTGCATGCAGTTCCATAAGAAATTCATTTGGTGCAATATAATTCTCCCTCAGTACATAAAATAAAATAAAGTGGTAATAATATTATGTGGGACATTTCCAAATGATTCATCTTTTCAGTGAAATGTAAAAGAAGTTGTCTACTACAAATGCCTTTAAATGGAAGATAATGTCCTAAAATACAGGCATATGAAGACTTTCCTCAAGCCCTGTCCTTTCTCAAGCTGAGAGCCTAACCTGCCTTATTTGTCCCTGCAAACACCGGCCACTGTGGAAAATGCAGTATCATTTCCCAATATTTTGTACTTTAACTTGAATTAGATGTAAGGGTCAAAGAAATTAACATCAGAGTACCAATTAATCTAGGACATTAATCATTGTTAACTCCTCTAATTTTAAAATTAAACTGAATATTCAATCTGTCAACCCTTTGGAATATCCAATCTTTATGTTCAATCGTAGTAATTTTTTCTTTTTATTTAGAGAAAGGTTTATTATCAGGAAGCATGTCACTGAACTATTAATGTAATCAATTCCATTTTATTTTCAAACCATTCTTGTACTTGACTTCACAAAGTACAAAATTAGATATGATTAGATAATTATTATAGTTTGGTTAGACTATTCACAGTACTACCAGGAGACTGAAACAATGTTATTCTGGAAAACATTATCTTGGGGTCTAGGCTAGAGACAAGGCAAAGAAAGAAGACTGAGGAATGATAAGGCACAAACCCTTTATCTCTGTACTGCTGGTTCTATTCCAGCTGATATTAATAGCAGCTGAATAATTATCAGAGGGGCAAGCAGTGCTGACTGCAAGTGAATGGAAGTGCAGTCTCAAAATTTTCAAATACAGAAATCTCTGTGCTAAGGCTGCTGCTGTCTGTGACACCAACTTGAAATTCCAGAGCATGGAAGTATGGCAGAGCCAGGACCCAGTCTACCTTGCTGTACCTAACTGGGTTCTCTTCCCTATCAGCAATGGAATGAGACAGCCAGGGAATGCAAAGTCTGTTCACTGCTACACTCTGGAAGAGAAAGCGACCTACTGCTTTGAGCTAAAAATTCAAAATAGGGCAGTAGCCAAAATTAATGAGTTTTACCACACATACTGAAATGCCTGTTAAACTTGGTATTATAAGCAGGTAAGCATAATTTCAGGAAGTGTATTATCACATTTTATTGTAAAGGACAGTTTCTAAACATGGAAATGTACAACCAGCTGGGGTACCTGACCTCCCAGCAGAACAAGTCTTGCTAGTGTTTGAAAAATAAAAAGATGCATTTGAAAGCACCAAAGGATGGAATCAACTGTATGAAAATGCAAAGAATTGTTTTTGCGTTGCCCCAGAAGATTATAGAAGGATGCAAAGTATAAAATACTAAATTTTAAAATAAGTGAACTTTGTAACTCGTGCAAATTAGGGTAGACTGCTATTAAATACAGGCCTTTCATGTTGATCTTTTGAGCAAAGTTCCCAGTCTTCCTTCTACCATTTGTATATTTTTTGAGTGGTATCAAGGCTGCCCGATGAATATTTATTGTTGGTAAATCTTCAGCAAAACAATAAAATTTAACAAAAAGCTCAGATAAATTCTGCAGTTTGGTTAGGTTAAGCAATTATTGATAAACAATGTTGTTTAAGAAATGCTGTTTTTAGTTCAAGAAATGTTAAATACAGGAAAAGATACAGCATCTCAGACTGTCAGTGGGCTCACTACTGGAAATTACTATGCTGAAGAGTTCAGACATCATTAAAAGTGAGAATAATACAACACAGTCATGCTCCTTTCCCTTTCTTTTTCTCCTCTCTATATCAAATCAGAAATCAGAGGATATGACCTCACAGGTAACCTACTTTCCTCTTCTACCAATGCAGACTCTGTCTTTATGCTATCACCCATTTCTGAGAGCTTTTCAAAGCCTGTTTTTAAAACATTATGATGGCTTTTCCTTTGTTAATTTTAATGTATTATTTTACAGTCTAACAGCTCCCTGTTAGTAAGGTTTTCCTGATAGTCAGCCTGAAGCTCTCTCTCATAATTCATTCTCTTAACTGTAAATTACTTTATTCAGATTCAGTTCTATTTATGCCACACCAGACTGAATCATTCTTCTGTTATAATATTATGTTTAGAATTAAAATATAATTTTTTCTTCCAATTATTTCTCTGACTGAAAGGCAAAATCTTAAACTGACGTGAATACCTACATTTCAAATTATTTTTGCCCCAAAATATCTGTTTGCAAATTTCTGAAATTTAACTTATTTTATTCTCTCTTTGTTTTCATAAGTCTTCATAAATGAAACAATGTATTTTTGTTTTTCTTGATATTTACACAGCTTACTTATTCATTACTACCCTGAAGTTTTACTATGGATGCTTGCTTTCTCTTCCAGACTAGTGAAGATATTAAGAAAAAACACTATGCAAAAAATATTGTAATAGGACAATCTGTCCTCTTTGTACTTTTAATACCTTGAGTTTACTTGGCTTGTTTTTCCCCCCATATAGGTAACTCATACCTATAAAGTGTATTTAAGTAAGATTTGGAGAATTACATTAATCTTATTAATGTAAGGTATTAATAAGTAGCTCAACTCTTCTCTTGACAGTAAATCATGTTGCAGCACTTTTTCATTTTACAGTAATATCAAATTAGACTTTAGTGTTAAGTATTGCAGTTATGGCCTGACATTTACAGTCACCTTTTCCTTCCCTTTCTCTATTTTCTATTGAATTGTTACAATCCACAAATGCATTTGGACATTCACACCTATAATTTTTCTTTTTTTTTTCATTTAAGGCAAAATCTATCTTTAAATCACTGTAAAAAGAAAAAAAATTAAAAAGTGTCATTTTCGCTGTCCCTGCAACGGCACATATGGCTTGCAACTTCTTAAGGAATGATCAAAATGAATCAAATGTCTACAGTTCCAGACAATGAAGCCAAGATTCTTCTTCAAAACCATGGTCATTTCACCATTATTCATGGTTCACACAAATTGAACACCGTGTTGAGCCAGACTGACTACAGCAGCTATAAATAGTTTGGTTTCAGTGCTGCACAAACACATGGATAAGGCCACATCCAAAGTCACACCTGGCCCAATAAGCCCCCTGGAATGGGGGTATACAATACACAACCAGCTGACTTGATATGAAGCAGCTTCATGGAAAAGGGAATACCTGGGCTGACTCTGTACAGAGACAATTTATTATACCTCTGCTTTTACTTTTAACATGCCACTACCCCTGCATTACCAGCATCCAAAACTCTGTAACACAATAGGAAAATGTTCACTGATGTTAAACTGGCGATAACATTAAGTAAATAAACCACTCAACGCTAATAGTTTTTTATGTCCTATTATCCCATGTGTTCTTACAGAAGAACTCCAAGCAGACTCTCTACTTGATGCAGAAAGTATGGAAGTCTTCATTAGGGTCTCTAACATGTAGCTGAATGGACTTTATCAGCACTGGAAATGCCAGTGTCACAACTGCAGCGGTAGGGTGGCATTTACTGTAATGCTGCAAAACAAGTAAGTTCTAAGAGATAAGTACTTCTTTTTAGTCCCATTCCTCTAATCCAAAATTTAAGGGGAAAAATTTCCTAATATAGTGAAACAAAACCAAGGAATTATATTAAATAATGATTTGCGAATACTTACAGTCCATAAATCTGTGGAGCAATTTCCAGTCGGTTCAGATGCATGTACAGCTCAATATCATGTTTCTTCAGCAGATGATCCTGAATTTGATTTACTTTTGCTACAATAGCAATAGATGGCCCCAAGTCCTGTGGCCTTGCAAAGGGCATAGGTGTTATCACCACATCTTTCTCCTGCAGACACAGATAACAGGGTGAAAAAAAGAAAAACCCATGAAGTCTTACTATCTAAAGGGATTGTGTGCAGGAGATTTCATTTGTTGTAACCATTGGCTTCCAAATAAACATAGTAATAACTCATTTCTTTTACAGCATAAGAGGAATCTCAAGCATCCTCTTCTGCAGAAGGTATTGTGGGATTCCCCTTCCCAGGAGTGCCAAGGAGTGCCCGTCATTCTGCACATCAATTTTTATGTGCATGCTTTTACTTTTCATGCTCTGACAAAGTGTTGACAGCTTTATTTTAGCTTTAATATCAGCAGTCTGAGTCAGTCCAGAATAAAGCAGATGAATGGTAACTCAGTAGAGAATATATGCCCTCAGAGGACAATAAATTGCATACCAAATAGGAAGTAACTTATTTTCAAACAATCCTTTCTAAACAGGCTTCCCTTGTGCAGAAAATCTGGTGGCTTTACCTTAAAACCTACACAGCTTTGATAAAGCATCAGAAACTTTTAAAGGAAAAAAGAAACAGAACAATGAGACAGCAGTTGGTTGGACCTGAGGGCTGTGCAAACTATGCCATGATCTACAACACAACACAACACATACCAAGTGAAAACCAGTGGAGTATTAGCATCCTTGAACACGAACTGCTTTAAATTAATTCTTCTTTCAAGAGAGTGAAGTATTATTGAAAAAGAGACAGAATGCTAGAAAGAAATGCAGCAAGTAATGAACTGCACTGAATAGGAAACGTGTAAAAAGGAGAACCAAAAATAAAAAAGGACAAATCAAACCTATCAAGAAAAAGAGAGGGGGGCAGGAAAAGAGAGAATTAAACTGTTAGGAACAATGTTAAGGTTATACAACAGGGAAAATTGGAACAGTAAGAAGAGGAGAATTTTGCAATGACTTTGCTACAATCTGTCATCGTGACCTCTGACCCAAAAGTTTCACTTTGAAAAACAATTGCCGTTTTTCTACACTTTTGCTCACTATATTAATAGAGAATCATTATCCAGCTCAAAGGGTTAATAATTTCAGGAGGCTTCACTGCACTTTACATTGTTTAGATACAAATTCATTTGTTTCAATATTATGAAAAGAGCATTATTTTTAACGTTCAATAACAAAGAAAATTTGTTTTTGTTGTGTAAGCTATTCCCAGTGTAATTTCCTATGGTTATTTCAGAATCACTTACAACATGGTTTAACATAAAAATGGGCATTGAACATTTAATAATATCTACCAAAAGGTCTATTTTTGCGTTGATCTTCTTTGCTTGAAGTACCTTTTCTTAATTATTCGATTTCTGTACTGCAGAAAATATGGTAGGATGTTCAGCAGTGATTTCAGGTAATATGCTTCTATTTAAGGACCTGATTGATTATAAATTGTATCTTAAAATCTGCTTAATTGTTGCTTTGCTATGGCAATTGCAGTGAAGGGACTGATCTGTCTATTATAGTGTGGCAGTTTAACCATGGTATTGTGGTACCAAGACATATCCATTTAAGATACTCCAGCAAATCACTTGACAAAAGCTCCCTTAGACTGTCAAATAAAGCTCACTGACATGGCATGTATTTATTCAAAATCTTTGCTATTCTAACAAATAGGAATTTAACATAAAACATCTAGTGTCTTAGAGGCCAATAAGCAATGCTGTTACTTAGTTAAATACAGAAGTTCTTCACAGCTGCAGGTACATTTCTCCTACCTTATTTTAAAAATTTTTCTAGTAAATTCTTTCTTACCAAGCTGGGCAGCAGTCTTTGTACCATGATTTTTATTTCTGCATTGTATGGCTATTTCCTGTAATTTCAGATCCATTTCACTCTTTTCTTGGTCACATGCAAGAATGCAAAATATTGAAAATAGGTACCCACTAATCTTCTTCTATACAGAAAACCACTCTTAAAGCCTGATGAGGTAATACTGCCTTAATGTTAAATGTCAGTCTATATTAATTTTTTTCATAACCATATGGATTTATCTGTGAAAACAATCATAAAAGTCTGTAACTCTATGTACTGGTAGACTGTGCATATTCCATCATTTGGCACACACCTGGAGTATGAACATTATTGTGGTTTATTCAAACTGACTTTAACTTCAGCTTCACCACTTCATGCATTCAGAACTATGATGACTCTGAAGACCTGTGCTTTTAAGCTTTTCTTTATTATAGGTATAAAACCTTATGTAGAAAGCTCAACATCAGAATCCCTCTGCTTATTTGAACTTGTAATATGAAAAGACTAGCTATTACTCAGTTTAGTCTTTACACCATTAGTTGTCTTTGGGTTTCAAGCCATCTTTACAAAATTACAAGACAGATTATTAAACCCTGGCTCAAGTGACGAAAGATTGTGAATATCAAAAACTAATGCAAGCTTCCACTGTGCCAAAATTGGAGTTATTTGTCACTTGCAGCATTTGTGCACCTTGGCATAATGCAGCACTGACACATTGCTGACTGTCAGATTGACTGACTATCAAACATGGCTAAGTGCATCCAATAGTATAAGCTGGCTTGCCATTGCTAAAAGCACAAGATAAGTAAATGGTATCCATCAAAATGCAGTTTATCAGCATCTCAGAAATTAACCCTATTAACAGAAATCCTCAAGGCATGACAGAATCTGTGAGGAAGCAGCTGCAGCCAATAACTCAGCATTCCCTGTCCATGCCTCCTGATTCTGTGTACTCCACCAAGAAGCTCGGTGGAAGACTAGAGTGCAACAAAGTCATGTCTGTTTTCTCCTCTTATGCAATTTGGTTGAGAAAATGACAATACCTCTAGTCAGTTGAAATTGCTCCAAAAAATCACATAGTTGGTGTGAAACAAACAGCCCAAACAGAAAGATGCTCAGATAAACTAATAAAACCAAGCCGCCAAAATGTTTAACTAGAAATGACTCACAGTGCCTGTGCCTAAAGCCAAGTGGACAACACAATACTGTGCTCCAGCTCATACTCACTACATAATTGTCTGCCATGTGAGAGAAAACATCCATTTTCTTTTTGTGAGAATTCAGGTCTTGCAAAAAGATTTGAGTGCATGTGTTTAGTCATCTATTACTAACATGAAATATGAATGATCAATACTAAAAGAATGTGGTTCACAATAAAAAGAAAAAATGAGGAACGGCTCAGAATGTGCTGTATTGTTTATAGGAGAGCACCAGATTCACCCCTAAGAACAGTTTAAATATGAATACCAGTGAAATGCAGCTGAAAACTTTATCTAAGTATTAGGAACCAAGACCTGTCACAAAACATTACCTACCACAACACGAACTGGAATGGCTGGTAGTCGATACTAATACAATTTATATATTCATGCATTTAGGAAATAAATGCTAAAGTGGAAAAGAGAGGCTAGGACATAGTGCAAGTATAAACTGAGGACAGATTTCTCTCATTAACCACTAGGGAATGGAGTAGCTGGAGAAGCTCCTCTAATGGCAATTGGGAGTAATGGAAACAACTGTTAGAGGCTGTAAAATGTAACATGTCTCTCAGAGCACATGCTTTCATTGCTTCTTTTGTGAAGATTCACACTTTACTATGCAGCTAACCCTCAAAGTCATGATTGCAAAAGGCATATGTACAAGAAAGGATTATTAAAGATTATACATGTTTGCAAAGAAGAAGAACAAACAACTAGGTATTAATCCATTCACTTTGCACTGTTAATTTTTTATGCCATGAAAGGACTGGAAAGGGCAATGTAAACTTTCACCTTCTACTCAAGCACTGCAAATCTGTAAGCAGACCTAGTTGTTTCCTGGAATAAAACTCAACGGTCATACCACCTCCATCACAGAAATTGGAACAAATATATTTGAATATACTGAATTTTGAAAAGCTACACAGCCTTGTTGTTGAAATAAAAGTGCCTATGTAGTAACCTCATAAAATTTGTATCTCAAATGCTTTATCCCTAGCTACTGAAATTATCTAAAAATCCAAATAATTTATAACTGTAGATAGTTTAGGCTAAGACACCAATGCTCCATATCTGATAAAATATATAATATTTTAAATATTTAAAGAAAATAGATGGTTTTAAATGAGTCTTTGATGAACAACTTTTTCTTCATTAGACTGACAAAACCACCACTCAAACTAGTACTCCCTAATTACAGTTTGCAACTATAGGTTTAGGTGCACACATATGGACACACATAACCAACTGAATTCTCATGAAGTTTTTGTTAACTCTAGATATTCTCCCCATGTTCCATGTGAAAAATAGTGAAGTGAATCAAACTGAAACTAAGTTGGGAGGCCAACTCTTCTGGGATATAATACACTGAAATCCTTGGCAATACCCCTAATACTGTTAATAATATTTTGCTAGAACCTCCACACATATGCTCCATTACACAGAAAATTTTCCAGAATTAAAAAAAAAAAAAAGAGAAACATAAAGATGGAAAGAGACAAGAAAAGAAGTTGTCAAAGGAAATGTTGAGCAACTGACTGAGGGAATTGTCCTTCCTGCCATGCATGAAAAAATTCAGGCAAAGACTAGATAGTCTCTAGAAGGTCCTTGCAAAGGAGAGATCTGCAGAACTAAACTCAGAACACTGCAAAAGCTTTTTTATGAAAGCAGCAACATACTAAAGACAGTAGTGTCCATACAGATACACCAGAGATCTGAAGGCACAGACATTTCCTGTTTGAATATCCTAAGGTTAAGGAAAAAAATGAAGGAAATGGAGTGATTATGTCAAGTAAAGATACACCCTGAACTTTGACAGACAGTCTATGGTTAAAGTTTTGGTTTCAAAGCAAATTGTTTGTAAACAGCTGAAAATAATTCACACCTTAATACTTTACCTATAGGCATTTATTTAACATAACATTTGCACAGGTTTTTGGCACACAGAAATGCCTATGACAGGCACTCTTTCAAATGCTATGCAAGGACATCACTTAAATACAGAAAAATCTGTTCTTGTACACTTGGCTTTTGATTACCAAGTGATCTTTCAACAGATAGGAACTCTCACCTGAAGTCACTTCACAAGTGCTTATGACCAAAATCTGAAGAACCTTTGAAGACTGTAAACTTGTTTGAGACTGCTTTAACCAAGTTAAGAGATGTCTAGTAAGCTTTAAATAACATCAATCGTATTAAAATCACATTTGCTTAAAAACACAATATGTACACTTTAAAGCAATATTTACCTTCTGACTGTCATGTTCAAAAGTTGAAAACCAATGTTCTGCCGTTTTCATAAGACACGTGAACATTGCACTGAAAGGGAACAACCCAGAAACTTGGTGTTAAATAATGGTGTCAATTACGAATAAGAGCAAATTAAATGTAAAGAAACTTGTTAAAACTTACTAGGCATCATGTTCCAGATATTCAGGATTCAAAAGAACTTTCATTTCCTCACTGAAAGAGGCAACAGTGAACAATCCGAATGTGAATGTTTATTTTTGGTCAGCGTTCTGCATGTACTATTATGTATTTATAAGCCAAGTTTCATATAAAGTGCAAATGAGAAAACTAGCCTTTTTAATTAAAAAGAGCAACTCCATTGAACAAATGAAGTCTTTCCTTTTTATAAAGATCAAAAACAAATTAGCTGCCTTGTCTGCACTACAATGAAGTAACCATCTAATTATTCCAAATAACAAATTACTGAATGTCACAATGTATTATTTGAATATGCTTGATCTAGAATAATTGATTGCTGCACAATCTATCACTGTTTATCCCAAACAAAAAAAAATATGGTTACTGGTCAAATATGCAGTATCAAAACATTAATTTATTTTGTTTTAATAGCCTGTATTTTTATTGTACTTTAACAGCAATTAATCAGTGACAGCACCTCTTTTCCATCTACTTTGCTGCTTAGCTCTACTTTTTCAGTGGGGATGGAACAGAATGCTGTACATAACACATGGTTATTTTAAGTTGCTTAACACTGAAGAGCATCTTCTAGGTAATTTTAGGATATCTAAGGACAGACATTGAATAAAAACACACACTTGTAAATAATCGTCTCAATGCTTAACTCCCTTTGGGCAGTCACGTTGCAGAGTACCTACAGAGGTTATATTATATTGCACACATAATTAAATTAGGTTTTTTTTTCACTGCTGGACTCCAGTGTGCAAAAAACCAAATGAAATGTCCTAAATATCACAAGAATGAAACCAGTTTCCTTTTTCTTTTTTCTTTTTTAATAAAAACAAAAGCCTTACATATGGGGCAAGAATAAAAGCAGACAACCATGTGATGCAATGTTTTATACGTATGACTGCATGCACACACATATACACACTTTTGAATGAAATGGAGGATGGATGGATGGGTAAACATAATGTCACTACCAAGTCAAAGAATAGTTGGGATATCACAACTACAACACTGCAGGTGATGAAAGAAATATCAATCCCAGCAATTTGTCTTCAATGATTACTTCCCCTTTTAAGATTTGAGGAAAGAGAGTTGGTGGTATGATGTCTACTCTATGAGTGGAGCTCACTAATCTGTCTACTCTCTGCAGTGACAAAAACAAAACCACTTCTGGCAATAAGGATGAGGTAGAACCACAGGCAAGTATGTAAGCTTTGAGATTAAGGTTTTCCTTAGAGTTCTTGTCTCCCCATTTTTTCACCAGCCAATGTCTGTGAAGGGGCCAATGCCTAAATCTCAGAAGCTGTAGTAGGAAAGATGAAATAAGGACATTCCCATCAAAGCACAAGGATGCAATGATTTCTGATATTAACTTATGAATTATAAACAAAGAATTATGGAGCACATATTTATAAGCTATAGTTTAGCCAACTTATTTTTTAAAGAAAGATGATTTTTATATAAATAGAACACAATGCTTACCTTGGTTGTGCAGCTTCACTGGCATGTGAAAAAGCCTGGTGGTCACAATGTAGAATAAAGACAATGGGAGCTAGAAGTTCATGCATACCCTAAACATAAAAGGAAAAGCAAAAGTTTATTTAGATTTCCAGTCATATAACAGGTCCTAATACACAGCATAAGGCAGACAGCAATATTAGGTGCAGACTAACTAAAAACATGAGCATTCATTCACACTGTTAACAGAACAGTTTCATAATCAATGGCTTTTATTTTAAATTCTGATTAAATCCAAGTGTTTATTCTTATATAATATACAGAAACAAGTTAGTCTCCCTTCTTCTAACACAACACATAACAAATTGGCAATGGTAGGCAACCCTGCACCTGGCAGCTTACTTCAAGATCTGTGTTCATAAATATGAATTTTATTTATGATAATTATAATAATGATCTACAGTACAGAGATCTGCAATAGGGAAAAATTACAAAATGTAAAATTATTTTGTATTTTATAATGTTCCAAAACCACAGACAAAAGTGTAACAGTAGGCTCCAAGGGAGAGAAGGGTAACTATTTGGGAAAGAAAATGAAACTTTAATTTCTAAAGACATGAGAATTAAAATGAGGTTTTGGGTTTTTTCAGTTCTCTTTCGGTTTCTCTTAAGTCAATATTCAAAATAAACTCATTAAACACAATGCATAGAAGACCTGGTACTGTTCCACTGCAGAGTACTACTTATATATGCAATCTATATTAAGATACAGAAAAAAAACCATAGAAAGACAGGAATCAGAATAAAAAACATGGGTGGGCAGTTGAGGACTTGGGCTGGCATTAGAAGCATGGGTTGGGATTCTGGTGTTGGGACTAGGAGAGCAGGTAGGAGCTACGAAAGCCTAGCGGGTGTCAGCTGTACAAAAGAAGGGAGGGGAGCCCTTTGACGATGAAAGGGATGTGGGATGAAGGACTGAGATCTGTCTGTCTGCCTCTGGACACAAGGATCACTCTAAGGGGAGGGAATTCCTGACCTCTGTCCAAAACCACCAGTTACAGCAGGGGCTTGATGCCAAGTGCCCAGGCTACCCCTGCTGGGCCTGGCTCTGGATGGAGTCCTTGCCCAGCTGTAGGAAGAAGCTGCCAGCAGTGCTCCAGTTCAAGGGTGCAACTATTTCATCAAATGGAGCCTCAGTCCTTACTCAGGGGAGTGCTCTGGGCAGACAGGGGTTCCAGGAAGAGTATCTCATCCTGCTGCAGAAGGAGCAGTGGTGCTGGTCCATCAAGCACATCAACATTTCAGGTTGCTGTCAGGAGTCAGATGACAGCTGATGGGTCTCCTGAGCTGTTCTACTTTTAAAGGGCGCAGCTCAAAACCAGGAAGCCTCTGCACTTGCTTTTCCAGCCCCCTCAGTGATGGACAGACATGAACGCTGGAAGTGTTACATGCTTGCGAGCTACCTGCTGCTTTGCTGGTATATCAGCTGATATTCCATACAGCACCTGAGAAGTGCTCAACACTAGTATGTTAGCTTATCAGCTTCATGTGTACTTGAACAGATCCATTAACTACCAAATCCCTTGAACTTGTACTTCCTTGGAAGTAATGGGGATTTTCCTTAAGTGGTCCCAATTGACCTGAGGTGTAGTTGTGGAAACCCTCTCTACGTCATTATCTATTTTGAATATGCTTGGATGCATAGTTTTTGACAATTTTGACAATAGCTTTGATGATCTCTCTGCATGCCATCAACAGAAATCCTAGGAAATTTAATTTTAAATTTTTCAGGACTGAGATGACTGTTAGAGCCTCAATGGCAGGGCTGAAGTTTGGATATTTTTTTTCCCTTCCTATTTTTGGACTACTTTAAAAGATAAAGCCTAAAGAGAAATTCAGTTAGGAAGAACAAAATAAACCAAATATAGCCATTTGATTTCAAAAGCTGATGCAAAACACCACAAATGGGTTACATTACAAATTGCCAAGTTTAGATTTCTTAAAATATTATGGTCATATCAAAGGAGAAAGGTCCAGGATAGACAATATATAAGTGTCAAAAAAGATTGAAATAACCAGGGTTGTACTTTCACACATACAGCCCTTGCTTAATTAACAGTTCTGCATCTAATCTTTTATTCGCCCTGATATTCTAAACATGAAATAGGAAAAATGGAAATGCCAAAAAACTTGACTATCAAAAAAAAACCTACCACCTAAGCTGTAAACATATAAGCAGAAGAAAAAGAAAGAGGACATAAAATAAGAATTAGTTATAAAAGATAAAAGCACATCACACATTCTTCCAACATAATAATATATCAACTCCATAATAAAATAGAATCATAATGTGGCTGCCCACATATAACAAAACCAAAACAAACAGATGATGAAATATCAGGATTTCAAAAAGATACCTCTGATCTTTCAGTTACAAGAGTACTTCAAATGTTTAGGGATTTTTAGCTTGGCAAGAAAAGCTACCAGTGTAATATGCATACACATATTTTTTCAATGCTACAGTTTACTAAAACTCTTTAGTGTTAATAAATAAGTTGACAGAGCTCAGATAATTTTATGACACTTCCCAGCTACAACAAAATATTGATTTCACAATACAGTCTATGGTTTAGAAAGAAAACCAGAATTATAGCATTCTTACAATGACAAGTGAATCAAAGCATTTCAAAATTATATTGACTTCTCTATGGGCAATCAAATAATGAACAAACAATAGTTAGCCTAGTGATTTTCACTATTTCCTTTGAGTGTAACTAGCACCAAAATTTTGTCACCAGTCTTACAGAAGAGCTCTAAGGGTAGCTTTCACATTTTCTTAAGTACAATGCACTATTCTCTTTAGATTTTACATTTACAGCTTCTATTTTAAAATTCAGTGATCCCAGGGAAGATTCTGCCTTTAAAAACAGGAATACAACATTCTACTCCATTTGACTAGGGATACAAATATATTTTTCCTCATCAAATAAAATGTTCCTTCACATTGTCGAAAAACACGGAAACCCTACCACAAAGAAAACTTGTATGCATATATGCATATTAAACAAACATTATTGATAGCTTCTTGTAATGCAGATGCTATGTAATAGTTTCAATACAATGTTGTAAGCATGCAAATTGTCAAGGAACTACAACTTTTTCCAAATATTTTGGAAGATAACATTGGATAGGGACAGATTCTGACAGACAAAAATATCAGTCTTCATTCATTGGCCAAGTTTTACCATTCTAATGGCAATTGTATCTTTTGTATGTGGTCATACAAATAAGACAGAGGAATTCTCATGGATGACAACAGGACCAGTCCCCGTGATAGAAACTGCCTATGAAGACAAGCTCCTAAATCTATTGTATTCAGGTCACTGTGGAGACAACAACTTGGAGATGATCTGCTACTGATGAATTAATTGTAACCTTCATTATTTTCTCAAAAATATGCTAGGCTTTGCTGTAGTGGAAATTATTATTATTATTATGGGAAGTGGGGCATGAGTCTGGTAAAAACGCTACATCAGGGAGACTGACTGCTAGCTAGGTATTTGATGAAAGAAGGAAAAACATATCCTGCTGACCATAAACCATTTCTTTTCAGCTAATTCAAAGAAGGGCAATGATGGTCATGAAAAAAATGTTATCTAGGAAGAGAGGAGCACGGGGACAAAAAAGGAGGATCTGATTAACAAGCTAAAAGGAGTATTATTTTTTAAGAAATCCAACCAAACAAACCCACCCTTTTAAAATGAGGTAAGAAAAAAGCATAGCTCCTAATAAAAGTAACACGTGTCCACAACAAGAGAGGAAAACCACAATCATTTACTATTTTGTGGACATGGCACAGCACTGCAAGACTTGGGTGATATACTGAACATGCTTTGAGAGGTTAAAACAACAGTTTTTCATTATCCAAATTAATTTAATTTTCTGCACTTCCTCTCCTCTTCATCCTGTAGCAATCCCTTCCTGGAACTACCACTACTGATGCACACTAGTTGATAACAGAGGTAAAGAAGTTTTCTTTGTCAACAGCCTGTAGGCTCACAAAATTGAACCTGTTCTTTTATCTGCCTATGTTCATTTAGCCCACCAAGCAGTCTTTATTAAAGCTGAGGCATCAGGCAGTCAAAGTTCATTAATACCATTTATATAATCTCTGCAGTTTCAATTAACTCAGCAAGACATTCTACTACATGATAACAGTCTCATTAATTCAATAAAATCCCATAACTATTAACAATATGGTCTATGTTAAACGGGGTGTCACCTAGTAGAAAATAATAGCTTTAACAGCTTGTGATGAAACGCAGTGATTTTTTTTTTTTTTTTTTTAATTTGATCTGGCTAAATATTCCATCCCTATATAGAAAGGTATTATTTCTTGCTAAGAAATCAAGAGGATTTTAAATATGAGCAGAGGGTAATTAAGTCCTTTTAAGTCATATCAAAGAGTAAAATAATACTTCTTGTTTAATAAATGATAGACTAAATTAGCTGGAATGTGTTCTTCCATTTCCCCATCATCAGTACTCTGGCCTATATTCACTAGAAAGAGGAGGCTGAATACTGCCAAGTTTTTTTTTAGCAGCACCCTTCAAAACACAACTCCTAGATCTCATTTTTATTGTTCTTATGCAAGACTATTCCTTGCTCACTGTCTGTCAAACATGAAAAATAACCAGTTGATAGATGTTTCATATGTTTGATAACTATATAGGCCATTTTTTATATAATCTCTAAGAAATTCTGCAGAAGTAAGTGTTTCTTCAACTCACATGCCCTTTGTTTCCACAAAACAACCCTATTCCCTGGCTTGAGGACAAGGTGGTCACTGACCATGCCTGAAAGCATAGATTGTTTCATAAAAATCTTCACATTTACTGAATCTCTGTATTTTTGCCATGACAAATTTTCTATCTACCTAAAGTTGGCTCCTCTACAGTTTATTCTTTGTCCATGCACACAGAGTATCCCTCGGTTTGTCAGTCTCTATTCAGCCCGCAGATAATTGTGTGAAGAAACAAAGACAAATATGCTTCGGTTGATACTCTGCATTGGTCTTGCTAAATGAACACAATAACGTGTTTATAGTTACTTCAAAACCTTCAGAACAAACGCTGAATTAATTAACTTACTAACTCTGTGGATGCAGACTTAGTGCAACTTAGGCTTTCTTTACCATTTTATCAGAAATGATTTGAGCAGACTCTTCTTCAAGTAACTCTGTAAAAGTTACTTATCCTTCACTCAAGAGGATTTTGTCAGCTGCATTGTACTTGGATGCTACAAGGTTAGATGAAGATCTTTTTGCTAACATACTGCATGGCTTTAGCACTTTGGGGAAGAACTTAAATATTACATAAAACTTGAAATAGTAAACTTTGTCTAAATTTCAGAAGTCACTATACTTTTTGTTTATTCAGTACCATTTTAAATCCTGCTGTGTACTTTCTTTACTTAAGTAGAAAGCCTTTCTTTGGTTTTTTTTTCCTTTCTTAACCAATGACAAAAAAAAAGATGTTTATAAAGAAATTTAAAGTTAGAAAACTTAGCAACCTTAAAGAAAACAACTTAAGGTACTGTGTTATGAGGAGAAAGCATATGTTATTCAATGAGCTTACTTACCAACCAGCTGACAAGCAGCTCTTTGATTACTTCAGCATCATGATACAACTTCAGCTACAACAGAGCTGCATTATTGTCAAACCATATAGAAAATGTTGAGTCAATGAATGCCACCTGTACAGTATTTTCATTACCTGTTTATAAAGCAACTGCTCATTTTCTCTGGCATAGCAGAACAGAACATCTGTAAGAATTTTCCTTACATTCTCTTGCTGGAAATACTGCATTTCAGGAAAGCTGAAAATGAAGCAATACAGCAAAAGTAAACAATAGAGTGCACAGAAGTTGCTGGTCTTCTGAAAGAGGTTTTAGGTAAGAGCATCTCCCTTGTCTGCGTTCCCACTGCTCTGCGCTGCTGGAGTTAAACACTTCTAACGACTTGTTACATTTGTTTTGCAGCCGAAATGATGAACCGTGTTCTTTCATATACACCAGTCTGCTACACAGGTATGATGATATCACAGTTATGTTTAAATAACTAATCCCTTTTAATCTCATTAAAGCTAGACATCTGCAAGAATGAAATACAATGGAAGAAGTGGAAGAATGGATTAGAATGGAACACATACAAAAGGGTTCAGTATTTCTTTAATATTTGAAAAAATGTTATCATTTAATGACAAGATTATTTAAATATCTCATAATTGACATGGAACCAGTATCCTAAAATCACGTATCTCTTACTGGTAGCTGTTGCAATACAACACAATTAGACATCTCACTGTCCTTAACAGCTATTACAAATAAACTTTATAGTTATAAAATAATCTGTCTGGGCAAATATCCTAAGTGAACCAGAATGAAGTGGAACGTGTGTGAGAATAAGGAGAAAAGGCTTCTGGGAAAATCCTGTTACATGCATACTGGAAAATGTATATATTTCCAGTCTGTAACTACTCTGAAGCAACTCTCACCTGTGCATCCTGCTCCTTGACTGTTGGAGGTCGGAAATAGAGTAGTTGTGCAGGACCTACTTAATATTAGAATAAGTGCACAAGCAAAGGTGTTTTCATTGCTACTGAAGAAGTAACTAGATGGCAAAATATGTTTCATAAAGCAAATGCCCCAAACCACATTGCTCCACAGATATACAGAGTAATAAAAAATAAAATCTGAAAAGGTAGAATACTAAAAAGAAAGGAAATGGTAGAGTTGGACAAAGAAAAACAGAAGAATACTTAAAAAAAGACAAAAATGGTAGGCCTCAGGCTAGAGTGCTGAAATAAAGGTTTGAAATATAGAATATTAGAATTAAATCACATGGTTTGAAATAAGATTTCTTCAAACAAGCTTCGCAGGTCTGAGCTACAATGTTACACTTTAGACCAGATGTATTTAAGGCTATTGTAAAGCCTGTCACAGAGAAACAATATAGGAAATTAGAACAAATTACTTCAGATAAGACTATTAACATTGCTAATCACTGTGGTCATCTCACAGAGGCGATGACAGGCAAGCACAGAAACAGAACTAATTAAGGCTAGGAAAGTGCTTTGAAATCCTTGGATGAAGGAGCTGAATCAAGAGCCAAGGCAGAGAAGACACCGTGGCTTAAACTCAGTGATACTGAAGTCCTGAGAGAGGCACTGGGATGAGAGGTGTAACGTTTTCCTGGCACCTGGTGGAGGTAATGGTAGACCAACATTTGGAAACTTGTATGCACTTGTACTAATCACATTACTGTAAAGGAAGGACACAGCTGAGACCAAAAGTGCATTACAGCAGATGGCAATCAACATAATTTAGGGGTTTGAAGAGATTATTTCTGAAGGACTGTTATTCAGGCCTGCCCTATGAAGTTTAGGAAGAGAAGACTAACAAAGAAAACTCAAAAATACACAGAGATATCTGTGAGGATCTAGTAATACCAGAGATTGTGACAGAAAGGATAATAACAAACTCAGGAATAAGCTGGCTGAAGTATTAATTATAGTAAATGTAAATAGAAGAGATCATGAGGGAACTATCAGTTCAGGGTAGATTTTTATGGAAAATGTCATTTTAAAGCTCTGTTTTAAGAAATACAGTATCCTCAAATTAGCAAGGTAAGAATACTTTTCATGAACATGAGACTATTATATTTAATTAAATCTCTGAGAAAGCCTGTATCAGGACATGGGAATTTTCCTAGACTGTTTTACCACAACTTTACAATTAAACAATGGTGCATTCAGGTCCCTGCTTTCTAAAAGTGAAGACCAGCCTGACTCAGATACAGCTTTTTAAAATACTCCTTTAGCTGATTTAGGGATGCCTGCACCACAGGCAGCCAGGATTTGACACAGAAATTTGAAGAACCAGGCTGGCAAACAACTAAATGGACGCACAAAACAAATTAGGTGGCAGACAGAAATGGGGATCATAATCAATGGATTGCTGTTTCTTACCATCTCTTCCACATACTTAGGAAAGATGTAGCTCTTCAGTGGCTTTTCCACTGCTGTTTTTAGTTGACAATTTTTAATTTTTTTTTTTTCTTATTTGGGGATGGAGAATTTGGAACCCCAGCACCCACCACTACTCATCTTCACATACCTTCTGTCATCCTAAGCTGTGACTGTTACTCCTGAAGCAGAAACTAAGTAGACCGATATATAAAAATACAACTACAAAAGAGAAGATATTGACTTGATCTGTCTATGGAGAATGCCCCCTAGGCCTTTTAGCTTCTTGAAATACTGGAGAGAAAGAGGGTAATGAAATCTAGCCATTTATAACACTAGATGTACACTGTGATGCCAACAAGTTTAATTTGCATTAAATGCTTTTGCACTGGCCAATCTGTTGATTTCTATTCCTGCAGAGTATTAAAAAAATTTTTTAAAAACATTGATCACTAATGAGTTGGGACTAACTTAACAATATCCTTTCCTACTTGCAAGTATTGGAAGCTGTTATTTTTATGTAGACATTACGGACAGGATTTCTATTACCTGACCTTAGGAAACTGAAGTTTTGTTAGGTACTGGTGAGCTAGAAGCCTTTTATAATTACTGAAGAAAACTGTACCTCTCCACAGTGTGATTCATCAGACAAAAACTATATTTATGCTTTAGGAAGAGATGATTTGTGTCCTAGAGTTCTACAGGTACGCAGACTCTAAAGCATGATTAACCCAGCTGTGAGTATCTAGGCTTCACAAACCCAATAATTAGGCGAAATAAGGATTCTCAAAATGCATAGGAACAAACACACACACACACAGAAACACACAAACGAACAAACTCTATTCCAGTTGCCTTTAGATAGCAAAATCCTGAAGTTTAAACCAATTTAAACAAATACCAATTTTAGGAACCTAATTCTAGCCACTTTTCCTGTTTATTGTTACTACACTTTAGGGAATTCTAACAAAAGCATTATAGAGTAATTTTTTTACTGCTTTGATAGCTGGAACTCTGGTTTGCTACTTTGTGTGCAGTTAGCATCACTCTCTACAGCATTATATAGTTGATGCTGTGGGATGATGGAGGACTGATCTAGATGACAAAGAATATAAAAACATTCATTAAATAAGAAACAGCAGCTAGATAGTAGTGATTACGGAAATTGAATATAATAATTATTTTAACCTTTAATAAAAAGCATTGTAAACTAATGATGAATTTTAAACTTTTAAAATTCTAACTCCAGGGATTTATTTAAAGAATGTAAATAAAAAGAGAGGGTTTTTACATTCTAAAGCCACAGAATGAAGAACTTACTGCTTCTTAAAATAATTATAGTTGACAAATAGATACATAAGTATATGTAAAAATGCATACTATGTTTTATGATTAGACAAAAAAGTGTACATATAAAATGCATGTAGCTTATAAAATACATTCATGTCACTGATAAATTTTGCTTTTTCATTGCTTATTTTGCTATTGATGATATAATAACAATATATACCACTATTGTTTCAAATAGGTATAATTTGTATAAATCCATAAATGAAAATTTCTTTAGTCACTATTACTGATATTAGTGAATACTACTCTGCCATTTGCCAGTGAGAGCCTGGAATTTGTGTGTATATACATATATATTTAAATAATAATCTTACATCCACCATAACCTCCATAAAACTTTTCATTCTCCAATTATAGTTTAGATACATATATATTTTAATCTTAGAACATCCTGAACTGTTTCCTTTAACAAACAAAAAATACCATCTGTTGTGAGAATGCACATGAAAGTATACTCAGATTTTAATTATACATCTCATGGCAAAATACATTCAAGAATGGGTCTAGGGACGGACATGTAAAATATTCAAAAACCAGATTGCAATGATTTCTTCTGCATGACTTGGTTCCTGTAAATGAAAATGTGTAAGCTTGGGATTTGTAGAATCTATGACTATCATCACTTTTTTCAAGTTATAAGGAAAAATATTTGCAATACAGTAAAATATCACATGGTAGCAAACCAGTAATTGAATTTAATTATATTTACACATTACTCAATGCTTGCACTCTGAAAAGAAATATTTTCAGGAACTGAGTGTTCTAACTCAAATAAGTTTCTAAACAGGAATGACCTAAGGGCCAAGAAGATGAAAACATAATCATAGTAATATCAGGACAAATTTTAAAAGGCATATATGACAAATAAAGCTAGAATAGTGATAAAGAAAAATAGAACTTCTCAAATTCTATACATGAGTGACATTTCTCTTACTAATTACAAACTGCTTTTTTATTATTGATTGTATTGTGTTGAGAATTAGGAAAGTAATCTGTTCAATCTTTCATTATGATCATAATTTACTTAAAAGACCTTTCAATTTCTCTTATGTTCTCTTTGCTTCATACAGAAAATGACATTAAATTTCACAAGTAGTACACTTCCTAATATCTTAATTTAGAAGAGCTTTTCTTCAATGATACCAATAAATCTCTGGGATTTAACGTTCAGCTAAATTGTCTCATTTTTTACTCCATTTAAGTTGTATTTTTATACATTTAATGTATGTTTCCACACATTCATGTTCAACAAACTTGACATTTACACTAACCAAAGTCAAGAAAACACAATATAATATATATCACATAAAAATGCAGAATATAAATTTATATATAAAAATTTCTCTTAAAGATCTACATACGTTCTTGTCACATCTTGTTCAATCATTGCTCGAAGCTCTTTATCCTGGAAAAATTTATTCCAAAGACTCTGAAATAAGAAAAAATAATTGTATGATACCAAGACTTCTACTAATACTTAAGGCTTATAAACTACAAAGTACTGCAAAGTACTGTACAAATATTGACTAATTAATCCTCAACATTCCTGGTAGACAGGAATATCAATATTTTATGGGAGATAAAGAATGTTGGTGACCAGCACAACATATCGGAGAAAGTCAGTTTGGATCAGAAATAAAAACATTCAAATTCCTGGATCCTTGTCCTAGACTCATGGCATATGCTCACTGGATGGCTGCAGGTTTGTGAGTCACTTGTTTGGGTTCCAGGAAGAATATTTGGTATGGCACAGTAAAGTCAAACTTATCAGAACCAGCAACTCGACTGAAAAATATTCAGTTGTTCACGCAAGGAAAAAGGTCTGTATCACTGGTCTGTACCGTACTTCTTCTATGGATGTAGGGACTTTAATTGGAAGCTGCTGCAATATCCATAAGAAATTGTTTGGGAGTAAGCTAGTTTGTTTTAGTGGAGGCAAAATCATATAAGGAGTGTATGATAATCAAATACCTATTATGAAAACAACATCATTCTAATCCACTCTGAAGACCAAGACTGGCCATTCTAAAAAAATTATGATAGGAAAAGCAAGAGTATTTAAAGCTCACTATCAAAATAAAAAATATTAAATAAAAGAATCTGAAGTAGGTTTCTTCTGTAGCTAAGGTTATGACCATTTTCATGCTCTCTCTTCTGTTTCCATGCTTTGTTTACAAATATACTGTAAAAGCTAACCAGAAAGAAGTCAGAAAGTGCTGTTAATTGTATGCTCCAGAAAAGTATTGGAAACTGTATTCTTTATTATAAAGGGATAATAGCTTGATCAAAATAGAGATGGAAGAAAATTATTATAGCAGCCTTCATGCAGGTTAGGTAAGTTTTCAAATAGCAGCAGCACCAGTGAATGAAATACAATACAGAGTCTGTACAATACTTCCACAATTTCTTGCCTTTCAGTAATTAATTATTTGCCATGGTGGCTTATGCTCCCAGAAAGAAAAGAGAAAGTAAATGAATGCTATCTATGGGGAGGGAAGTAAAATAACAAAAACCCATGTTAATTAGTTGCTATATCTGTGTTACAACTCGGTAAAAACCCGAAACTTCAAAAATATTAGTATCTTTGATAATGTCTTACATTCTGTGAGTACCATTCTAACTCACAACTCTTGTCATGCAGCTAGACCACATTTTGGAACTCCCCTGTCTCTGCTCCCACCCTGGGTCATCAGAACAGAGGAAACAAACAGAAGCTGCATTGCAAAGGGAAGGAAAAATCAGGACACAAAATGGGTGCAACATTAAGACACAGCAGAGGCTCAAAGGCACTTTGATCTTCAGTCCTATGGTCAGTGGCTTTGTTTTATAGATTAATCCCCTGCCACATATTCTGAGTTGTTAACCTTTGTTTGCTATATCTGAAAGACACCACAGGCAGAAAGCAGGTTGAGCCACTGTGTATAATCACAAACTACAGCAGAAATACTTTAAATCTTTTACAGTTGACACAACTTTCTGTCCAGCTGGATGCAAGAATAGTTTGATGATGTGCACAGTCGTAACAGCTGCAGAGCTCTCTCCTTCTAAATTAAATAAGGAGCACAGTACCACTCTAGAGATGAAGTATGGGCTTCTGTTTGTGGACAAAACAGGAGTAATATCACCAGAGATATCTGAGACAGTCTTTTCAGGTGTAAATCTCTTAAGTGCAGCCAAACGGCATTATTTTCATGGCATTAAGTTATTTTAAAAAACTGATAAAATAGAATTTTGATGGTAACAATGGTAACATAATTAACAGAAAAGCTTAAAGATATGTGCTATAATATACTTAAAAGCTTTTCAGGTATAACAAAATGCAGTAAAAAACAGTCCAAGGCTGAACAATCTTCCAGAGGAGGGTATTTCATTGTTCTGTTAACAGCATTCACTTCATATTGACTGTTTGAACACTCCTTAAACTAGAGACACTGAACACTCCTTAAACTAAAGCCATTTGATGTATAAAATGAAAACATACAGTGATAAAAAAGCATATCAGTTAATTATAGTCCAGCACCGATCTTTTGCTTACCACAACCTTCCCTGAATTAAGCCCTTAAAAATCAGAATATCAGCCTGGAAATGAGCATTTCCAGTTGTCCAGCAGAACCTGTGGAACAATTGCTAACACAAGTCAGTTTGGACATTTAGGAGGGAGATTTTAGCACCTGCCATTTTGCCTACTTCAGCAAGAACTCACTTGTGTCAGTATGAAGAAGATGAGAATTTTAGTAGAGTGTGTTGGCTTAACTTACCCCCTCGTCCTGAGAGAGTGGGTTGTTGATTATCAGATCTTGCTGTCCTGCTTTCCGAGGGTTTGTAATGTGCTAGATAAAAACAGAAAAAAAAATCAAATCCTCTCCTATGCTATAAGCTAATGTTATGCTGTAAGTGTCAATATCTATGCCAAAGTATGAGAACCTATTTTGTACCAACTTACAATTTCTTTGATCTTACTGTAAGAAGTTCTTAAGTCTGAAGTGGTTTTAATCCATTGACTTCTGTCTTGCGGTAGAACATCCAGAAATAACTATTAGCAAAACAAAATAAATTCATTAAGCTTCATCAGTTTTAAATAGCTTTTCATATAAATCCTACCAGACAGCATAAAACACCCCAGAAAGAAAGAGAAAGCAAAGAGGTATAAAATATTTCTGGTTTTAGTGCTTTTTAGTCCATAAATAAGTAGCTAGGAACAGCAGCAGTTCTATGGGTCAAAACTAAGAGTTTAAGTCAACTGAAGCCATGAACTCAAGCTTTGTAAACTGTTGGAGCTACAGTAAAGTTGATGGTGACTTCCAAGGCAGAAACAAAATGGAAAGATGTGAAAAAAAATATACAAAATTTGAAGCTATTTACGTAACACCAATGACCTAATGCAATGTGCTTAAAACGAACCACAAATGCAGGGCAGGAACTAAGCACCGAGGGATATACCCAATGTAAGAAATGAAACATGCTCTAGAATTCTGCAAGAAAGCTAAGAGAGGCAGTTTTGCAGACAGTCCTTGAGAATGCCTACATCTCAGTTTTTTCATGTCTCTTTGAAAAGGGTTGGAAAGAAACATGCAGTGCACAGTACTATTTAATTACATCTGAAGCAAGGAAAAACCCCAGTATTTTTTTGCTTTTTCAATGTTTTTATTTGCACATTGTAAAGTGTTAAGGAACAGTAATACTGACAAACAGAAGTACTGATAAACAAAAAATATTCCTAAATTACTAAAAAAAAATTTTAAATTTCAGTACTTAACAACAGAGCCCTAATGCATATTGGGACAAGCAAATAAACCCTGCCTTATTTCTAAAATAAAACTACTCCTTGATTTAATTAGTAGACAGAGAAGGACTTGATCTTTGTGTTAGTTCAGGGCTTTCAGTTATGGCCTCCTAATTTAGAGACTTAAAAAGAAGCAAACTGGTAAAACAGTGCAGGTGGCATATATTCACCAGGCTTACTGAATAAAGTATTTTCAGTAACTTTAAACTAGTTCAATGCTACATATATTTCAAATATCAAACTTTCTCTAATTCATATAGAAGGAGTATTTTAAATTTCTTTTTATAGGTCTCTGTGCCAAAATGATGGTTCAGAAATTCCAAGTGAGGTAATTTAAATGATCAGCATTAACACACAGTAACTCTACTAGAAAAAAATGTCTGTACTATCAGAGTTAGTGCACAGCAGAAGACTTGATGTCATTGCAAAAATTTGTTTGGACTTTATAGAGCTACCCCATATTACTTTGTTTTCTTTCTCTCTTCCTTCCCCTGCTACTTCAAAAAAAAAAAAAAACAAAAAAAAAACCAAAAAACTCCCCAGGAGCTGTTGTGCTTTTGGAAGACCTTGCTTCCCTCTTCATCCAGTCCTTACAAGAGGGATTGGTCTTCACTTTCTCATTTCACTGGGAAAACCAGCTAGCAGAAGCATCAGACTGATTTTAAAGCAGTCCCAAATTCCACAGAACCATAATTTTTTAGACTAACTTCCTATCTATTTCCAGTGCATGACTTCCCTGCACAGATACTGAGAGGAGAGATGGCTGTGTGGCACTCAATTCTAAACATATCACCAGCACAAAGATACACTTTCCTCGGATTCTTTTGCTATTACCTGCAATTCAGCTTTAAAGCAATTTGATGTGGTTAGCAAATGTCCAATGAATTATAAAAATGAGTAGGAAAACATTGGGATGAAGTCTCTTGGAAAATTCATGATTCTTTGCATCAGTAATCTTCCAGCGCATCAGGTAATGTGTTGATATATTGCAACCACAAACTGTAAATAAATATTTTCTCTTCTTACCTTCCAGCAAACACTACGGAACCTGCTGCTTCTCAGCTGCCCATTAATCCCCTTCAGCCGTATAGTTGCCAAGTAATTGTTGTTTACAAATAGTTCTTCCCATTCTTTACTGCAAAAGCAAAAGGAATGAACATTTAAACAACAAAAAGCTTTAGCTGATTTAAGGACTATATGACACTACACAATTTTGGATAAGCAGAGGATAGCAACTTTTTAAAATGTATATATTTAGTTGTGTACCACTTCTAAACGCATGGCTGTTTTTTTGGACACATTTCTTCTTTGGATTTAATGAATATGTAGATCGCTATAATTATGCCAGCTACTGAAATTCATAATGTCTATGGAGGCTATTCCATTTCCTCTAAAATGTTGGTACTGCAGTTCAGTGAATAAACAAGAAAAATGAATATTAATATAAGCACATTCATGTTTCAGCTGTAGACAAAGAAGTACCTATTCCAAAAAATATGCAACAGAAAAGTACACTGTTGACTGTATTAGCTCTTCACATGACGTATTTGCTTAAATGAACCTTCTTTTCTTCTTAATGTCAAGCTGGGCAGTTAAGCATCATAGAAGATGACTTTCTTTAACATTTAGTGCTATTTACTATTGAAATCACTCCTACTTCTTTCTACATGATCAGTTTTAAAATTTTAACAGGTGCTAGGAAATTTAAAAAAACATCAAAAAATTAAAAAGCCTCACTGTATAAACTGTTAAAGGCAAGCTTGAGTACCTTGCAGTACCTATGGCTGACTAGATAAACAACCTAAATATGCCTCCCAGGCATGCAGGCACCAGGGGCCTAACACCTGTGCCTCATTAATATACAAGTAAATCTGCTCTACTGGGAAACAATTGGAAATTAATTGTCCCAAACCATCTACTGAGTTTGAATAAAGGAATTAAACCTATATTTCCTGCAACTTCTACTGAAATGAATCTGAAGAACAGCTGAAGCGATCTGATAGTCTTAGTAGCCCACGACTTGCTCACAGACTTTCTGCAGCCACTTTAAAATACAAAGGGCAATTTCAAGGTAAGGAGCTGGGTTATGTGCAAGGAAATGTGTTTCAGATTTATTTTCAATGCATGTCCTTAAGGTGAACATCTCCTCCTCCCCCTGTCACATGGGAGACTATTACTTCTCCCTGGGAGACCAAATGAAACTAGGAAGAGGGAAACTACTATTATGACTCCAGGCTAAGATCTCACCACATTTAGTCTGCTAAGGAGGGTCACAGAGTGGGTTATACTAAATACCAGCAAACTCTGGTTTTCCAAATTGTCCTAAATATATGCAAGATGAAGTTAGATAGTTTTCAGCCTTTTAAGCTGAGTTGGGAGAGTGAGTTTTTTAAAACAGAATTGTAAGATATAGCTGCTGAGAACTGTAGAGGAATGGACTCGGCAAGCCAGGAAATTATGGTCGTCTTCCTCTGTGACAGGAGCAAGCTCATGATTCATGCTGAGACCAGAAGTCTTGTGTTTGTGAATGCACCACCTTTCAGCTAGGACCATATTTTTAAAGAAAGTGTTTACTTCTGGGTCTTGATTATTAAATACTTTGAAAAGCAAAGCTATTCCAGGTAAGAGCAAAGATGCTTACAGCAGTGTTAGACTGCAGGGTTTAGGGCTGCCTTTAGCTTCTCCCCAGCGCCAGTACCCCCAGGTGACCAAAAGAGCAGCAAGTCATTCCAGTGGTCTGGAGCAGCTTCCTTCATTCCTCTCACATCCCCCAGTCTCCAAGTCAGAAAGACTATCTGGTCATTTTTGTCTCCTTGTCTCCCACACATCCTCACCTTCTGCAGGGAGCTGCCTACGATTGTTTACCATGATTCTGTCTCCTTTAAATACAACGTATGGTATATAGCAGACACAGCTTGTGAAAAATCTGGGCCTTTCTTTCACAGCCACTTATACTTCAGTAAGTACAGTATATTATGGCTATCTGAATAACCCTCCTGTTTCTATCATGTATAATATTCTTCATTTGCCATTGTAAATTCTGTAGCATCATTGGCCATTATAACTGCTGCCAAGCTGCCTCCCTAAGGTAGCTATGTTTCAAGAGTGACACATTCCCCTGTGCACACAACAGGTCAGACTCTGAAGCTATTCACATTGTTCTGCAAGTGGATGACATTCCCACAATGTCTTTGAAAATGCCAGTGTGTCAGCTGAGTTAGCAAAAGGTTTCAACCAGTGCAACTGTGAAAAGAAAGAACAGAGAGGAAAGAAACTCTTCAGGTTATTTTTCTCACCAGCTGCTGGAAGTGATTGCTACACAGTAAGAAAGTAATTTCAACACTTCTGAAATTGTATTAGTGCAGATATTATGCCTTAAAAAAAAAAAAAAAAGTAATGCAATTCCAAACACGTTTTGAACCAAATTACTTTTAAAACCGCCAAAAGAAATTTGGCAAGATCATATCTCCTCTGCATTCCCTCTTGGCTGCTAGGATCACAAAAAAAGTTATAAGCAACTGAAAAAGAAATTACTTGGAAGCTGGAATCTGCCTCAGTTTTAGTAGAGCTGAATGATATTCAAAATCCTTTCTGAACAGCATTCACTAATTCATTTCTCAAGTATTTTGAATGAAGACTAATAAATTAAGCTTTACAATTCTAGAGACTTTTGATAGTGGCAACACTGTTTAATATGAACAAGCAATCAATTCTAAAAAGATAACATTTAAAATTATATAGCCCTATTATGTAAAATAGTATCTAAGAGCCTTGTTAACCCAGGATTGCAGAAAACCCACCGGTCAACATGAAATAAGCAATGAAGATTGGAACTCAAGTCTACCATATTCCATTTCCTTCACTGCAGTGAAGGACTTCAAAGAGCTAATAGGAACCACCTAAACTATGAATAAGTACATGCATTTACTTTTAATCAAGCTAGAAAATTAAATGCATGATCCTGTGTTATACCACCTGTAGACTGTACAATTAAAGGCAAATGTCAATGTTAATGTTTTCTGATTATTTTGTAAATATTTTTCATTTTAGATTCTTATTTGAGTATCCTGTGTAATGTAATACTGCACATGTTGTAAAGTCTTCGTAATAATAATAAATACATATAATATAAGACCTCGTCTTGGTTTGACACTAGTCCAATGCCAGGCACCCACCAAAGCTGCTCCCTCAACCTCCCATGCCACAGCTGGGCAGAGGAGAGAAAAAATTGATTTGAGTTGAGATAAGGACCAGAAGAAAACGCTTCAAGAGCAAAACAGCCTCAACTTAAAGTTGCAAAGTGAATTTACTACTGACAAGAGTCAGAGGAGGATAATGAGAAGAAAAAGAAGTAAAAGAAGCCATTTTCCCCCTAACCCCTCACTCCTTTGCACCAACAGCGCAGGGAGACAGGGCATGGGGGTTTGGTCAGTTTGTCAGGTTGTCATCAAGGTTTTATTCTGCTGCTTAGGGAGTCAAGTCTTTCCCCTGTGAGGCCATGGGGTCCCTCCCATGGGAGACAGTTCCCATGAACTGTTCTGGCATGGGTCCATGCTCACAAACAGCAGCCAAACTGCACCTGCTGCAAACATGAGTCCCTCCCATGGGCACACAGTCCTCCCAAAACTGCTGTGACATGGGTCACTCTTTCCACGGGGTGCAGACCTCCAAGGACAGGCTGCTCCAGCCTGGAAGCAGGGGCCCCTTCCCTCCACCAGGTCTTCCACTGGATCACAGCTTCTTCCAGGAATTCACCTGCTCTGGTGTGGGCACCTCCCCCACGGGCTGCAGGTGGATCTCTGCATCCCCTGTGGATCCCCATGGACTGCAGGGGCACAGCTACTTCACCATGGTCTCACCATGACCTGCAGAGGAATCTTAACCCTGATGCCTGGAGCATCTCCTGCCCTTCCGTCTCCACTGACCTTGGTGTCTCCATGTTGTTTTCCCTTACATGTTCTCTCCTCCTTCTCTTCTCTGACTATAAGAAAAACTGTGCGTGCACCACTTTGATTTTCTTCTTAAATATGTTATCACAGAAGGGTAACCAACATCTCTAACTGGCCCAGCTTTGGCCAGCAGCATGCCCATCTTTAGAGCCATCAGGGATTGGCTCTGCTGGACATGGTGGAAGCTTCCAGCAGTTTCTCACAGAACCCACCTTTATGGCCCCCCTGCTACCAATAATCAGGCTGTGCCAAACCAACACAGACCTGAATGAGAAAGAAATTATTGGAGTAATAGTTCTTTAAGAAACTTAATTTCATATGTTATTTCTGCAATAGCTGTCCAATGTAAAGTATCTACTGGCACGAGTTAGGGAGAGTTGCATTACTTCAAAGCAGGAAAAGTACTTAATATGAATGAAAGAAAAAGCGGGCAAATCAATGAAGGGATTAATTCTGCAGGATTTGTTCATAGTTCTCATCTGTTCCTTTCCATCTTTTGAAACATGCACTTGTGTCATAACCACAAGAGTTAAAATCTCTCTGCCAAAGAATTGTATACTGGGGTCTGCTCTAAGACACACACTTTCTTTCTTATGAGGTTGATCTCTGAGCAAACCATATATAGAAGTCTATTTTTCCTTTTTTTCAACAGGACATGATTTGTGGATATGATTCTTGTTAAGGCAATTACAAGCATCAGATTTTCAGATACAAAAGCTTGAAGTCTGGAACAGAAATGTTCCTCTCAGTTGACTGTTAGTAGAGATCACAACAAGCAGGACTTTACACCAGAAAGTCTAAGTAAAATTCTGCATGCACTTGGATAGCATTCTTGAAAAGGTATGTGAATCTCTAAGGTCTAACATCTTAGTAAAAGTCACTGGAATCCCACTATTGCTCAGCTATAGAGGAACAAGCAACTATAAACTCTTTCAGAATGCACAACATCAATAATCCAACAATATTCCTAGGAAATAACTCAAATTCAAATAGTTCCAAGAGCTTTACTGAGGCAACATTGAGCTTGTGCATGTTGGGGAGAGGTAACAAAGACTTTCCTCCACTGATAGGCAGAAGCAGAACACCTGCCTCTGGCTCTGCTGCTAATTTTCAATCTCCAGCATAATGGTAAACCCAATACATCAAGCATAGATATGCAGAAGAATGCAATGGTAGCTTATTAAAGCTCCATACAAAGTACATACTCTGTTCAGAAGAGGAAGAAATACAGTTGAGGGAGACTGGTATAGCACAAACAGCAACCACTGCTACTTAGCTTCTGCATTTACTGATTTAGAGGATAAAGCTGGGGAAATGTATGAATGCAGATCCTGCCAAAGTCTAAAACTAGCGTAAGAAGTATTTTCATACCATCATGTTCAGACAACACAAAAACTCTGTGGAAGACACTAAAACTCATAGAGATGTAAAAATGTGAAGAACCACATGGAACTACAATCTATGTCACTGAAAAAGGGCAAAAGATTCAGTTCTGGGACTGCAGGGGCTCAGATCTACCAGGTAAATATTACTGTCCATAACTGATGTTCAGGTGAAACTGCAGTTAACAAAGAAACCAGTAACTACTGGGTCATCAGATAGTGTGTATCATTATTTTGTCTATTGCTGTTACAACAGCATTTAGATAACAGAGAATATTCCTCAGTCTGTGGAAGAATACTGCTATACTACTAAAACATTTGCATACATATTTAGGATTTCAATCAAAATCTCAAGCTTATTCCATCCTCTAGACCAATATTAAAGGATAAAATGGATAGCTTCAGAGAGATCCAAAGAAAAGTCTTGAGCAGCGCTGCTAGTATTGGCAAAATCATCTTAAAACAGTCGCATGTGTGCTTCTAGAAAAGCCAATTTCACATTTTTATACTGGTTCTCATCTTCAGAATGTGCTTTTTAAAATGTTGAGACCCAAACTCGGCTCCTCAGGGGCACTCAATGAAGCAACAGGCTACTGAACAGGCCATCAGAAAGAAAACTGATTCTCAAATTTTTGTGTCATATGTTTTGCAATATGAGATCTTTATTGATAGGAACATCAAGTACCTATATTTAAATATTTAAATAGAGGCAACAATTCCTTTCAAACATACTGCATAAATCCAAGAAACATGGATAGTTTGTATTATTTATTATGTCATAAAATCAACAGTTGAGAAAAAAGTAAGGCAACTTTCAGGAATGTAATAAAGACAGAGTTAATTCTATAAAAACAGAGGAAAAACCCAATTGAAAGGTAGTATAAAGTAATAAGTAGAGTTTCTAAAAAATATTTCTGAAACACACAGATTTCTATTTGCTACCCTGAAAATCCACTTGACAGCTTTAATGTGAAGGCTTATCAGTCTGTTTGGAAAATACATGTATTTTCCTCTGTTTCTCAAAGTCCTGCCTCAGGATACGTGGCAGAGCTAACAGCCATGTAAGTGTGAATATGCATGGCTGTGTTGCTGGGAGGCTGAACATTCAAAGGGCAGATTTTTCTAAACAGTTCAGGTTTCATCTACTTTTGGCTGACATTCAGTTAAAAAGGTTTGTGTGAAGAAAGGTAAAATCACTTTCTTAAGGCAAACATTCCAGCAAATAAAGTTATTAGTTAGCTATGCTCTTTAAGCTACCAGTGTGTGCAGTACAGTTCAGGGAACTGAAATAAGGCTGCACTGGCAGCAGATGCTCTGCCAGCACCATTCCTCATAGCACTAGGTCTGATGCAGAACCCTAAGATACCTTTCTCCATATTCCAAACTGTCTACTTTGCTTGGCGGTTCTCAGCCAAAGAGCCAAGTTTGGTCTTTGGAAAGCACATCATTTCCAACCCTTTACCTGTTCAGCTTTCACAGAATAATTCTTGTTACAGCCATTTTGAAGTCTAAATTTCACCAGCGCATTTTCCTCTACTCATTACCTTCGCATACATTTAAAGAATGGTGAAAAAAAAATGTAGATATGATGTTGAACTATTTTTATTTTTGCATTGTAACTGAGTTTGACAGTTGCAGGCTCAAAGCTTTCTAGTTGAAAACCCCCAATAACTTTGAAATCCTTTGCATGCACATGTAGAGCGTTTACTTCCTACTTCTCGGGACGACAGGTTCCCTTCTCCTGTTTTACCCTTCTACTCATACCCACAGCTAGGCAGAGCTCTGTGAATTGTGTGTGTTCACAAGCATGCAGCCTTGTTATACAAACATGCATTCATTAAGGAAAAGAAAAGGTAAGAGCTTCCTGCAGGACACAACAGAAGTTAAAGGCTACAGCTCTACAAATCATCCAACTAAAAACCACATGTAATAGAGTCTCCTGATACTCAGTTGGAATCTCATCTGCTTCTGTTTGTGCCCATTAGCTCTGATCTTGTTGCTGGGTATCACTGAAAAGAGCCTGTCTCTGTGTCCCTTCTACCCTTCACTTAGATACTCACAGATTTCAAAAAGATGCTCTGAGCCTTCTCTTTTCCAGGCTGAACATTCCCACCTCTCTCAGTCTTTCCTCACAGAAGAGCTGCTCCAGTTCCTTCACCATCTTAGCAGCCCTTTTCTGGGCACTCTTCAGTACGCCCATGTCTTTCTTCTACAGGGGAGCCCAGCACTGGACACAGCATTCCAGGTATGGATTACAGGGAAGGATTACTAACTCTGATCTGCCGGCAGCACTGCTCCTAATGCATCCCAGGATGCTATTAGCTTTCTTTGCTGCAAAGGAGCACTGGTGACTCATGTTCAATTTGATGCCTACCAGGACCCCCAGGTCCTTTTTCCAGCCCCCAGCATATTACCTGCTTCTCCATCTTCCCTGGGGCCAAGGTGTAGCTAACTGGCCCATCTCCCTGCATCCTCCTCCTTAGCCTTTTTGAAAATTCCCCCCTGTCCTCAGTCACATCTCCCAATTGCCATGAACGTCTGAAGGTTATTGAGAGTGAAAAAGTAAAATAATTTCATAATGAAAATCACTTTAAACATTAGTAAGGGAAAGTATGGCATGAGTTGATTGTGGTGTCAGTGGTATATATGATGATTTTCAAGTACAACAAAATAAATTAAGAGTGAACTAAAATTTTCACTTGCATTCCATGGATTTTAGAAATTACCATTCTCTCTTCCATGGTCTCTCTTCACAATCTGGGTCCTTCATTCTTGCAGCCAATCCACAAAAAAAGTATTCTACCAACAAAAGGTGTTGGTAACTCAATCCTTCCTTTCTGATTCTCTGTCAAAAGCATCTCAAGCTTTAAGTAAATGTCTTAAATTTGCTTTTTCCTATTACATTGCATTAAACTAGAAAGCAAGTCCATATTGCCATTTCTATGTCTTTAGAAAGTAGTATAATTTTCACTGGAAAAGTTTAAAAAAATCCAAAATTTATATGTGTTGAAATGTTTGCATCTTAGAAAGAGTATACTGAATATAGGTTTTCAGTTCCTTAATGACAATTTATTCTTCCTTGTCTTATGACATGATTCGCCAGTTCCTGAGGACAACAGGCAAGGAATGCAGCAAGGATCAGCTTCTTCAGGAAGGAAGAAGTAAATAACAGAAATCTGACAAGACAGAGATGGAAATTATGTAAGTCTCCTTAAAAGGAAAAAAAAAAGGAATGTAATTTTAAAAGAATTCATAGAAAATCAGAAATATTCTAAGCTTTTAATAGGAATGATAGTGATCTTCCAGGTTTTGGAGTAAAAAGAACTTGTTGGAGGAAACCTGTGATCAGTGCAAAAAGTCACCTTCTCTTGCTGGAAAAATGAGATTTGCAAGATGGAATTCCTAACAGCATCACAAACACTGACAAAATGAGAGTACTGGCACAGACTACCACATCCAGAGAAAGATTCTTAGCACATTATGAACATGATCTTTCAGAAAATCAAGGAGAGAGTTTACATGCTCCCAGACAAAATTAACTCACGCTGAAAAGGCCTCTTTGCACATAAATGGCATCAACTGGAACAGTGTCTAGCAAATGGTTTAGGATAAGACAAAATAAACATGGATGCCAGTTTTACTACTTCTTTGTGGAAAGAGAGAAAGGATGCAAGCATTGTGAATTCTCCTTGTGGAGTAGAGTGAAGCGGCAGTGAAAATTTCACTGCATTGCCTTCTGTGCCCAATTTTTCTTATTTCAAAATAACTGAAAAACCCACAGAAACAAGCTGGTTCTTTACATCTCTTGATTATGTGTGGACATACAGTGAACAAAATCAGGAAAAATAAGACCACAACTGCACAGGAGTGGCTTAAAATTAAAACAATGAAGTAACATTGTCTGTGTATGAACAAGACTAGATAGGCTTGTGTAGATGGAAAAGGGCTGCTTCCTAATAGACTAAGACAAAATTTTCCTTAAGGTGGAGGTATGTAAATTGCACACATCTTCATAGTATGTTTAACATGTCAGGACAGGGTCTATGTAGCCACTTCTGGCTCAACTGCCAACAAAAGTTAAAAGGGCAACCCAAGTGGTTTCAGCACCACTTTTGGAAGCGGGAAGAACCAAGGAGGAACAGCCTTGCCGTCTTTCTTCTGTATGCTCAGTGTCTGCAGTTGGCTGGCACACAAGAAACGCCTCAGCCAGCAGGACCACATTGCCTTTTTGCATCAAGGAAGGAAACATCTGGTAAGCAGAATATGCATGAAGTCAGGGGGAGAAAATGGAAAACAAAAGTCTTTCTTATACGAGATCCTCTGCCTGTTTGAAATATGAGCAGAAGAAGGCATACGCCTTGTCTACACAACCTACAGCACTGAGCAATCCTCATTTGTCATGGAATTTAAGCCACAGAGGAAAGAACTTTATCTTGATACATGGGGTAAGAATTAAACTTATATATATGTGCAGACATGTATTAAGAAATTATCCAACATAGCAGTCATGGGTCTCTGAATCATAAAGTTCATATACAAGTATGAAAAGTGAGCTTTTTTAGGCTATATATTTATTAGAAGCAATATTAATGTATGAATCCACCTTGAAAGAAAATAACTGTCCTTGAGATGTTAGATTCTATCAGCCAAATTGAATGTCTGCATCAATGGCTCTCCCTAAAAGTCATAATTAGGTCATTAAAATATATTTAGAAAAATAGCCTGTAAAATAAAGTTAAAAAATACTCACCTTCATTTTATTTCATAGGTCACTGTTATACCATCTAATAAGATAATTAAAAACATGCAAGCAGCTGGTACTGAGGCTAAACAGATTAATGTAATAGTCTGTAGTCATATGTGCTGGCAAGGGGTTCACCTCTTTGGCGAGGAGAAGGTCAGCTGCCCTTGGGAAGGGAGGAGAAAGACAGTATTTCTACTTTCCAGTGGCACTGCATTGCAGATACTGAAAATAAAGACCCACATCTATTTTCCTTTTCCTTTTGGTGAAGTCCAGCCCATTTGGACACCCAAAAATGGCTTTAACCATAGCAGTAAAATAACACAGTAGAGCAAAGCTGAAGTATTTTCCTTAAGTTTCTAACATTTAAAAGCTGAAAGTTATTATATGTCTAAATCCTTGTTCAAATATTTCCAATAGTGAACTTCTAATTTTGATGGCATGCTTCTAAGAAATAATTTTCATAATTTCTTATTAGTAGAGCTCCTTCTCAAGTACACAAAGAGTACTTCCATCAGAGCATAAAGACCAGCTAGAGAATTCTCTGTGACCTGACAGGACACATTCATGAACTCAAAGAATATTTAAAAATATATGCCAGTCACATGTGCTTTTCACTTACATTACTTACAAATGTTATGACCTAAAGGGAAATGCTCACTATCTGAACACATGCAGCATTACATCTGTGCTGTGATCAACACAAGCAAGAGTCACAAACTCTAAGGTGATGCCTTCATATTAAAAATAAAACCATACAAATAGTACTGGAGCATCATATATATCAAAGAATAATGATAGGTCATCCTTTATTAACACATACACTTGGGAGTCTTGTACTGCATAGTGTCAAAGTGTCCTTTAAACAGAAAATGTGGGAATCAAGTAACTTCTACTGAGGTCTATTTTTTATTGTGGGAATCAAGTAACTTCTACTGGGGTTTATTTTTATTGTGGTAAAAATAATGTTTTAAGGAGCATTTTAATACCAAAACTTACTAATATTCAAATATTTTTGGAGTAATCTCTTCGAATGAAATTGCAAATGCCTATTACTGACAAAATATTAAGCAACTTTTGTTTCAGCAAAAATTTTCAATACTATTTTTCATGTATTAACCTTCTGCATATGTATGACATCTACCATGATTCAAAGATGTCCTTGCCTCTTTTAGGGCAAAAGTTCATTAGCTGATATTTTTAAAATATGATAGACTGAAATGCATTGGGTAAACAAGACCCTCATTAGTTTTACCAAATTACTAACTTACTAAAACAATAATCCTTGACAGTATCCTAAAATAGGTCAAAATTTCTAATGAGTCCTTAAATAAATAACAACCATTTACCATCACTATCTTTCAAGATAGTTTAGGATTCACTTTTCATCTTTCATAAGGTGTTAGATGTTCAATTTTACTTAACATGCAGTCCAGAACTATAACTATCAAAACAATATCCAACCCAACCATCAAATTTACAGCCAGTCTCACTAGATCACAGGAATTACTTGCCACTGAGAAACAAATACACATTTCACATATCAAGCACTATTACTAAATAATGGTGATAGCTTGCCAACTATGAAAAGTCAGAAGTTATTTTATATATATGTATACATACACACCTCCCCAATACACATATACACATATGTATCTTTTTTACTATTTTGCCTTTAATTACATCAATAATACTTTGGCAATGAGATATGGGGCCCTTCTTAAAAGACTAACTAAATTCAGTTTCCCAAGTTGGGCTCTTTGACAGAATATTAGCATATTCAGTGGAACTTGTAGCCAACGTCGTATTTATTATATGCATTTTGTACTAAGGAATACATAGATTCAAAGACCAGCTTTAACCTCCACTTAATCTGTGAAGCATTAAAGACTCACTAAGCTTTAGGCTGATTTAGGTAAAAGGTACCATGCTCTGTCCTCCCAATGGCTGTCCATGCTAGCTACATTCCCTGCACTGGTACTGACACCATGGGAAACTTTGGCAGGAGGAAGTCATCAGAAAGCTCTCCCAAGGAAGAATGAACAGCTTGGGCTGGGTTAGCTCCCTGACTAGCTCCCTGAGAGATGAGTGCTACTGCCTGAGTGGAGCAGGGGTGACAAGAAGGGCTCAGACCCCAGCTCCACTGCTCACACTCTTGTGGAACCAAAGTCTAGCTAAAGCTGGCTGCTTCTTCTTCAAGTGTTGCCACTTGGCAGGTACAACAGCTAGTGCTCTTGACTTGATGATTTTCAGGAATAAGTTTCCTGGCTTTAATGGCAGAGAGTGCTCTCAACTTTCTTTTGCTGATCTGGTTAAATTCTATCTTGCCTGTTTTTGAGAGACTGATTTGTGGTCTCTCTATCTACACATGCTTCTCACCTGAAAAACACGAATATTATCCTGGCTGGTATTTTTTGGCCCTTCTTTTAACTTAGAGAGTATGTTGCATGCAGAAAACAGGAATATGACAAGGAACAGAGTCATGCAGAACCCTCAAATGGATCTTCTAATATATTTTATCAAAGTGAATATGCTAACACCCTAGAAGAGTTTTACATCATCACAAAGTAGGTCTCATTAGAGTCGACCTATCAGGATAAAGAAAATTGTAAGGATACCTAAATCAACCCACCCCAGTCCCACTTTGTCCCTGCAGGCACACCCTTTTTTCCAACCTTGCTCTTAGTCCAGAAACTTCCTCGGGGTGTTTGAATCGCAGCAAACTCTTTGCTGTTCCCTCTAGGTCCTTACAAAAAGTCTTTCTTTTCAACATGCTCAAGACCAGGCTGTTTGCTCCTTGCTCTCCTTGGCAATGGCTCTGTCTCCAGCCTGCAACAGGTTCTCCAGCACTGTGTCCCTCCCTGCCGCCCCACGCCTGAGGCTCCCCGTGACCAGCACAGCTCGTTCCCTGCACCACGGTTCAGCATTCTCCAGCCGGCTGCAACCAGGACAAGGCCAGCAGGCAGGTTCCTCCTGCCTGACTGCACCTCTTTGAAGTAGAGATTCCAGCAGAGCACAAACCAAAACCAAAAAAAATGCCAACCAACACAGTCCACTAAATGATTTGAAAATAATCATGTGGTAAGCATGTTTTGTTTACCATACTTAAACATGAAAATCAGATGCAATCCTTCTGGTTAGCACAAGTCATACTATTAATTTACTAGTCACAAGGAAAAAAAAATTTTGTAGCAGAGTCAGTATTTTGCAGGGTGGAAGATGAAAGTATACACCTGCTGATTAACTTTCTGTGCTTTCAAGCACAAGACACCCTCTGGTATGTGCCCAAGCAAGATTCAAACTCAATGGCATTGCTGAAAAAAGTTTCTTTAACTGGTGTTTACTGCCAACAAAATTGAAATATTATTTTCCTGTCAAATAATCTCAAATTTAACTTATCTTGGCTTTGGTTTTTGACATGAAATAATGAGGAAATAGAATTTCGTGTGCTCCATAAATCCAGTTACTTTGGAGAAGATCAGAAAGGTGATCACTGGTGAGTTGAATATTTCAACATTTAGCTTAGTTGCTGTGAGTTTATTTAATGGAATACTTTGGAGGAAAAAACCCACAAAAAACAACCTTTAAAATGTTTGGGCTTTCAAATATCTTGTACTTTCATCAGTTAAGCATTTTGAACAACTTTTGAAAAAAAAAAATAATCCAGAAAACAAATTTTTAGATCATTCCTTAATGAAATACTTCATGTTCTTTTGTTAACTGTTCCAGTTTAGATTCCACAATCCTCCTAAAGTATACAACCTGTTCTTTTGCTTTAAATAGATTATGCTTCTTGTAATCAACCTTCTTAAAATTAGAAAATAAATATAAAAAATTACTAACCTGTAAGAAATAAAAGTTCCATCCGAATCTGAGGTGGGGGGTGTGCTTCCATTTTCATTTGATCCTCCTAATACAAAAATAAGAGAAAACACCTTTGTTATGAGACAAACTCTGATATGGATGACAACTGCAACTGATTTTACCACATATGGTAACTTCAGTCACAACAAAACTCACCTAAAGCTTACAGAGACAAATCTCAACTTTACCTCTTCAAACTGGACTCTGAAAGTTCTGAAAATCTGATACTTAATTTCACTTAAAAGTTTTGACTGAGGCTGTTCTCAAACTATTAAACACAATAACACAATTTAACTAGTATAGGCTTACAGAATTACACTGTATTAGTAGATGAGCTTGATTTTACCAACATTAAGTCAAAAAATCTAAAAGTTCATCTGTTTGCTGAAAAATTCTAAGCTGACTTTGTGATATCAGGTTCTTTTTTTTTTTTTTTTTTTTTTTTTTTTTTTTTTTTTTTTTTTTTTTGTCATAGCACAAGTTCAAAGCTTCCATGACAGTACCTATTAAAATGTCTGCCAAACATCTTATTTTACATCCTGTGGGCTGGTGATACATGGAACAGTGATGTTGCTAGAAATCAAGGATTACAAGGAAACTTTCCTTCTATAAGTACATCTGTTGAAAGACTGCTAAAAGCCAGGAGTCATGCATTTTTCAAAGCAAATTTATTCTTGTTCTGTTTTATATTGTTTATTCTTGCACTGTCATTTAGCTTGATCATTCTTCTATGTCCCTGTGTTCCTCCTTGGTTAATCTGGAGGTAGCACTGCACAACTCTGTTCTCTGTTCTGCTGACTGAAATCAAGTTCTTGCAGTCTTTTTTCTAAATGAGGCTTCGCATTCCCCGTTTTCTTTAACTCAGTCCTTCTTACACATGGAAAAGGAGGGACAAGAACTGTAGGTAGCATACTAAAAATTCCGAGTTCATAATTTGGACAGTGGTTTTCTTCTCTATCAAACAAATCTTGCTCAATACAGATGACATTCGTGCCACTCCATCTTGCGGTTTCACAGCCATCCTTAATCAAACATGCCTGCACATTAACTCTCCATTTTTTATTAGCAAAAAAAACTTTTCAATTTACACTAAACAATCTTTCTAGTGCAATACTGTAGTTCATACAATGTCATGCTGTTTGCAGTCCTCTTTTCTTCAGAAAGGACCGGTCCTGCCTGAATACTGTTTGCACTAGAACTAGATGTTACCTTACAATAATTTTATTTAATAAAAGTCTATCAGCTCTCATTCTGTGGCAAAACAATAAATGAAAATATAGGATAAGACTGGTTCAACCCCAAGCTTCACAAAAAAGAATTCTTTCTTTAAAATTTACATTTCTCTATTCATTCTAGAATTACTATGCTTCACTAATCCCCATCCTTTCTATTTCACAGCATCTCCTGTGGCACTGCATCAGATGGTTTACTGAGATCCAGACAGACTGAATGTATTTCCTGAATGTATATTTTGAAAAGCAAGCAGGTTAGCTGGCCACAATGTCTCATTTAACAAAAAAACCTGCAATAAAAGTTATGCCATTGGCTTTGCTTTTCTCTCTTACTTCTTTCTTAAAAACTTTTTTAAAGCCCTGCACAGATAACGGTCAGCCCATTCAGGTGCTTTGCTATCACTTTTCTTTCCCCTGTTAACAGGTACAATATTTCCATTCATCAGCCATGAGCTAAAGTATTAAAAATTGTTCCATGCAGCAGCATTTGTCAATATTCTTGAAGTCTGCAAGTCAGATTATTAGCTCTGCTAATTTACAGTATCTACCCAATACTCCCATCTATTTTATTGATTTATTTTCAGGTCTCTGTCCAAAATTCTATTTTTACTGAAAAGTGAATGTTTTCCTTTTCAGACCAGAGCTGGATTACATTTATCCAGCTGTATCATTTGTTCATTCACACTGCAGAATGGTTCTAGTTTTCTTTCTTAGCAAGCTTCTTTACATAGTCAAGTAATATTTTCCTGTGTATTTAAATTCTCATCTTATGATCTGATTCAACTTAATTTTTACTGATTGTCGCTGTAAAACCGCACTTTCTGATATCCAGGATGTGGCCTTCTTTGCAGATCAAGCTGTTTTTCTGTTTCTTTGAGGATCTTTACTTATTCCAGACATTACTTAAAAAATACTTAATCATACTTAATCATTCACTTTGGCATAGAACTTCCAAGTGTTTCTTTTCTCATCTAATTTGGAATGCAGGGTTTTTTATTGACTTTTGCACCTTTGTCTAAAATAAATCCCAAATCTCTACTACATCTTAGTCTAAAATCATTCAGTCCAGTTGATTTCACTAATTAGCTCTCTCCATTTATTTTGAAAATGGAAATCCTACTTAATCAATCTGCTTTTTGTTTACTAAATTTAACTAAATTAACAACACCAGATATTTCATCCAGAAGCCGACCCTCCCATTATTAATAACCATCTGTTCATTTTTTTTTCTCATATCTTGTAAAATAGTCTTCCATATTGGGACAATTTTCAGTAATATGCTTTTTCATATATTACCCATCTCCACATCTGATCCTGAGCATTCAGAGAAATGACTGAACTATGTTCAGTCTCTGTTAAAGCCATATGGTCAGGTGCAGTGATAGTGGGCGAGTGCTGCAGGGACACAGCACATCACAATGGGTCCTGAATGCACTACTGCACTTCATTTATACTTAAACTAAGCATTCACCTACCAGACTAGTCAGATTACAAAAAAAACCCCACCTTATTCACAATGCTAAATTGATATACTGAAAAAGTATGTCTATTCAAGAATAGCAACATAATCTTCCTCCTTTCTGAAGAATGAACTTTAAGACTATCTCAAAAAATGCATGGACTTTATCATCTTTCAACAAAATCATTTGTCCTGCTTTAAGAGCGAATAGGACTTTGCAAAGAAAACAAGGATAATACTTGTTCTTTTACCAGGTTCCCTGCAGTTGCTGGGATCCTGGGTCTGCTACATCCACTGAGCTGTTCTTTGCAAACTACTCTAATTCTAGCTTGCTTTATTCTGGAGACAATAATTGCCTGTATTTAAATAATAGCCAAAATACCTTTGCATTTTTAATTGTATACATGTTGTTAATAAATCTCGTAATCATACAAGTTACTGTTTGGGCACCTTTTTGTGAGCTGCTTTTGCTGCATTTATCGTATCATTAGCAGCAGCTACCAAAAATGGATAGGGCTAGGTGTATTCAGCTCTCAAACTCAGGATTTAATGGAACAGACCCTTCTGTGATTGCTCCCTTGCTCTGTCCCCTTTAAGATGAGTATGTCTGTTATGACACCTTGAAAGATGATTAAGATGTCATTCACTGAAAGTGATAAAAATCATAAAGCAAAGAGCAAAGTATTCATTTTCTTAACAGAAGACTCCCTAAATTTTACCTAGTTTTATCCAAAAGGCTTTTTAGCAAATCCTATTAAGTTTCCATAGTTAGTGATAAAGAGGACAAATAAGACTGCTCCTTCACTAACTAATGACATTAAGCAATGGGAATCCATGCCCTGGAAGTTCCAGTTACTCCTCCTGAAAAATATGGTGAACTCTCAGTAAAATGGATATACCACTTCTATCTTCTACACTGATAATGACCCAAATTTCTGATAAAATTGGGATGCATACTAAACAGTTATGAATATAAGATTCATGATGCTAGTAACAAAAATTGTGGTCCCCTGTAAAAAATTGATTCAGTATTATACTAATCTTTAATTTCCTTCTGAAACTCAATTATGGGAAGAAGGGTTTTGCTAAAGAAACACAGGATGCTCTAGTAACCCTGCCACAGACCTTGTGAAAAGCTTTCCTAACTTCAAATGCACAAGCTAGGGGAAAAAGGTAGAATACATCTTGTCACACTTTCAGAGGAAAGAGAAGGGAAATGAGCAATACTGTAACAAGCACCTGTATCAAAGTAAGTATGGCTTTCAGCACTGGAGCAGTTACTAGCTTTATTACAATAATAAAATAAGGCTGTATCCTTCCAAAGGGCCTGAAAATTACCTGGATTGTTCCTTCTTTAACTGTAGCAACTCCCTCTCCTGAGAATGAAAACTTTCTCCTGAAACTGCCTCACTTTAGTGAAGCCTGTTCTTATGCACAGAGACCAAGGGCTAAAGGGAGCTGGGACTCGGGCAGCTGGGACCTGACACTGCTGGACACAGCTGAAGGCTGTTTCAAGAGAAGTTGTGTAAATTGACACTTTCCCTAACTAAGAAAAAAAGAACATTTCAAATAGTAGTTTCTTTAGACTTCTAAGATGTATGGAGAAGGATTTGCAAACTGTACACTTGCTAGGGTACTAGATTCACCCAAAACACATGGGCTTGTCACTTGCAGTGACTGTTATCTTATCAAGAACGTATTTGAGATTATAGGCATAGCATAAAATGGAACAACCCAGAATAAGGAAGATGCCTTCACTTCCTGAAGATTATCTGAAAACTATGTAGAAATTTTAACAAGAAGCCTGATTGAAATTTTCACACAATTTTTTTGTATTTTTATTTTTTAATAGCCTATTACACTGATAGAATCACAGAACTATTTAGGCTGAAAAAGATTTGTAAGATCATCAAGACCTAACACTAATCCAGCACTGCCAAGTTCAGCACTAAACCATGTCCCCAGGTGCCATATCTTTAAAAAAAACAGATGTATTTTAAATACCTCCAGGGATGGTGACTCAACTGATAGGATACTTTCTCACAGAAGAGCTTTTTCCAGGAGCAGTGCACAGTTTACACTTCAGGTAATAAGAAGAAACTGGACAGCATTTCAAAGCCCCAATTCACAGGTGGGAAGACACTCTGGTTATGCTCCAGGCACAATGAACACCGAGCTGAAGCATGTGCTCAGCAAGAGTAAAAAAGCATGTGAGGAATGATGCATCATTCTTCAGAATCAGACATTCTCCCTCATCTCTTTCATTACGTCTTGAAAACAGCAATTTCCTGTGAGATGTAAAATTTCAGCACTGGACTTTTTAAGGGGAAAGGGTGGGATATTGTCCTAACCAGCTACAAGTCCCTGAAGCCAAGAAGCTTGAGCAACATGGCCTTGCTTGATGGCTGTGCACCCGATTAAAAAAAATCAAACGAAATTTTTTCTTTTGAAAATATACTTTGATACTGAGGAATTGTCTTTAAATATATACATATTTTTGCATGCATGTATACACGCACACATGCATGTCTGAATGTGGGCACACATGTATTTATATAGTGCAAACCAATTTACCAATCCTGTGGCATGAAAGGGTTTTATGGCTGGCAGTTTAGAATTTGTAATAAAAGTGATCCTACTTAGGTTAACCAAACTGTGCTTTTCCCTGCTTACAAGTGTCATAATGGAGACAGATCCTTCTGCTGACCTGTTTGCACTCTGCTTAATGTTTTTCTTTGTATTCTAATCAAAGGTTAAAATGTTGTTAAAGCAGAAAATTTATTTAACATTGTGAAAATTTAAGTTGATATAAACACTCAATCATTAATGCAGTGTTTTATGATTAGAGACAAGTCAAATTTTAACACAATTCTATGCTTGCAGTCTAAGGTTGTCAATTCTTATAACATGACTTCAAAATTCCATGCTATATTAATTTTCAGCATATTTAAAGCTTAATAATTTAATGATTTATCCAATTTTAATTTATACTTTCAAAACCACTTTGAACAATCTGAGGTGCCACTGGAGATCACAACAGTGGTCCTGGTTAAGTCAAATAATAATTATAGCGCTTTCACTTTAAAGATGAGATTATTTTTAATTATTGAGTGAAGTACTTGAGGTACCATACTTATATAATTACGCTACTCATTAAATGGTTATTGAAAGCTGAAATGTAATTTTAATGACAGCTACCTATTTTTCTTTGCACACTTTATAGATGACAGATCAGTCAGGAATTCTAGTTTGCTCAAAAAATCCTTGCAGCTGCACCGGTTCTTTCAGGTGTAAAACAATTAAGCTGTTCTTTTTTAAAACTTTAAACATTTTTTTTTCTCAAATGATACTGATATAATATACAAAAACTAGTAAAAAACAGAACAATAAAGCATGGATATTTTTTCTTCTTCATAATAATATCAAAATGCTGGCCCTAAACTATTATAAATTCCAAACAATATCCCCCTGAAAATAGTGACAATACAAATATGAAAGAATAATTTTAGTCAAAATGTGTTCGTCATATAATACAAACAACAACAAAAAAATTGCTTAACAGATTGCAGTCCTTTATTGTGAGTATAAAGGGGTAATCAACATACAATAAGCATTTTACTATGCATTAAAACTATATATAATACCATGAGATTCCTTTGCTTTTTCTAACAGCAAGGTTCACAACTCTTCAAACATAAAATTCCTTTGTACTGTTTACTCCACAGATAGATATTCATCAGACTGATCTCGATAAAATTTATTCTAACACACAGGCATCTCTCACAATCGACACTACAGAGGTATGGCCTCAGAAATGAGCACCTTAAACACTTACGCTCTGTATCTTAAGCCTTTATATGCAATGTTTGAAATTCAGGGTATTTCTCTGTTGTTTCAAAGACCCGTATCTTGTCCAAATTAAGCTTTGCTTTTTCACAATGAAAACCAAACAGAGGAGTAAATTTCTTTCATTAACAATATTAAAGCAAAGATTTCTGAGTTTGCTGTATGGGGAAAAGGCAATAAAGTTTTGAAGAGGGAAAAACTGCTTTGTTCCTTCAATCCCCTAGTTGAAATTAATTATAGCAAATGTTTATGAAAACATCTGTTCCATACAGTTATAAATTCTTAATTTTAGCATGGGCGATTCCAAGCTCCTCTATTATTTTGAAAGAGAACAGGCTGACAACTGAAAGGTTTACAAAAGAGCAGACAATTTGTATTTCTACAGCACCAAATATGCAGTTTGGAAAGTCTTCAGGATCTCTGCAGCAAAGGAAAAATAAAACAAAATACAAAAAGCCTAAGACGACTGAAGCTTTCTGATTTGGGTCCGCCGATAGACCAAAATGGCAGCGGGAGGAGAGAAAAAAAAATGAAAATAGAAGGAGAACTAATCCCGAAAACATACGGCAAATTGAGATTTCAGTACATAAGGTAGACGTTTAAGAAGTGAAACGTCGCGGAGCTGCGGCATTCCGCGCGAGGGATGCGGGCGGGGAGCGGGGCGCTGCCGCGCGGCGCCAAGAGAGGGCGCCGCAGAGTTTGGGAAGCGGCGGCCGCGGCTGCCGGCGGCTCCGGGCGGGCTCGGCCGCCCCCGCCGCGGGCTCGGCCCGCCCGGCCCCGCGCAGCCCCCGCGCAGACCCAGCCCGGCCCCACGCAGCCCCCGCCGGCCTCCGCGCAGCCCCCGACCGACCCCTCACCGCGCAGCCCCCGCCGGACCCCGCGCAGCGCAGCCCCCGCGCAGCCAACGCTTTCAAGTCATCCTTCCAAGTGATTAAATGGAGCGCGCTCGGAGCAGCGTACAGCAACTGTAAATTGTGCCTTCAGATCAAGAATTAAGTGCACTGCACTTCCGATATTTATTAAATAATTATTAGGCCGGAAAGTTGGAGAAGGTTTTGCTCTGAGCAAGTTCAGTTTTCTGAAATAAATACGATGCAACTTTTGGGTGAACAATCTTTTACATAGAAACCTGGCTCTCTACCCCTCACTTCAAGTTCACTTAGCATTAGAAGCCAGCACAACTTTGAATGCATACAGCACAGATTTCTGATAGCATTTCAGTTTTATCAGTTCTGCATTAAAATACTATATTTTGCCACGAATGAAATAAAAACCTATACACTATGCTAATTAAAGATACATGATGATAATGAATTGTGAAATGAACTAATGAACTTGCCATTTGAAGTATAAAAATCTTAGGCTGAAATATTTTGTTTAATATTCAGTATTGAGATGAAAAATATATTAAGCATTAACAGTCTTTTTTTTTCTCTTTAAGCTTATTACCAAAAGAACATAATTGTAAAGCACAACATAGAATCCACAGGAGATGCCAATCCTGTGATAGTGAAAGCTGGTCACATTTTGAAGTAGGTAAGGAACACTAGCACCAAGGTGCAAAATCAAAGCCTGTTTTAGCCCTGTTGAAAGCTCTTTCAACAATATGATAGGCAGACACACTGGTTTCCATTTAGGAAAAAAAAAAAACTTCTGGAGATAGTATCTTGTACCGCATATTGCTCAAACCCTGTTTTTTGGATTGCTGACTTATGACAATCAAGTGGCACCTTCCATGATCTTTGCTTATAAAATTACTGTTGCGTATGTGTATATGCATATATGAGTAAACTCAGTGTATTCTCCAGGCAACATCTTCGTTTGAAACAATTTTGTCTATGCACTTCTGTTTAAATCAAGACACATGAAAGTAAGAGGGTTTCCATTTTAAGTGAAACTGCTTCTGAATGTTCACAAATCTAAACACCAACCCTGTCATTAGGTTAGTCTGTAAATTAACATGCCACCGTTCCCCATGTAAAATGTATGTGTGAAAAAGTGTGGATGGGAAAAGATATACAAGGGTCTAGATGACTGATTCTGAAATTAGAATGTAGCATCAGTGTTTAAGAAATGTAGTCCCATGCAGCTCAATTTAAAATAAATTCAACAATAAGTACATTCAAGGGACTTATTTATAATATTTCTTTTCCTGCTGAAGCCTCTGCATTTACAAAAATAGACTGAGCTATACACTGTACTCTAAACTAAAACCAATATAATAAACAGAGTAAGAAATTTTACTCGAAGGGCAATGAACTAATTCATACGAATGCTTCCAAAGAATTCCCAGGTGATTCCAAGTTACCAAAATCCCAAATACTTTATATCCAGATGTGTTTTAATATAATCTCTCTAGGTACGATGGGAAGGAAAGAAGTTTAACTGTGATGCAAATTGTGATTTAAACACTTCAGAAAATGCATGTACATGGAAAAATAGTCTGACTTCCCATTCAGTGGGAATCACACAATACTAGCTTATATAAGCAAATGTGACTCCACTGAAGTCGATACACATTTAGTCCAGTAATGCCTGAACTGAATTTGCTACCAGCAGCAATACGACTGGTAGAACAAAAAAAATCCATGGGGTAATGTAAAAGCTGTTTCTTCTTAGTGTTTTTCAGTTATTTCTCCAAATGCAGCTGTCTTTGGTCCATGGTATATTATATCCACTTCTGTTCATATGCTCAGTACTAGAGCCTGTATCAGCTACATAGCCTGGCTGATCATTTATCATGTGTAACCTACACAAATTCCTAGGTCATCCAACCAAGTGTGACTCAAAAGACTCCAGGATAAGATACAGACATTTTGGTGTAGTCTGACTGAAATGGAAACTGTATACTTAATATCATCTCTAACTTGAGCAAATTCTTTAAGAGCGCACAAAATTTTCAAAATCACAAATTGGCAAAATAAGTAAAACAGGATAGAGTAATCCAGTCTAACTAGGGACAAGCAGCATAACTAGACTTTGCACAGAAAGAAAAAAAAATCTTAGAAGCTGCCTGGCATCATTGCTAGGACTTTACACCCTGATGATATACAAATGCTGAGTGACTTATACTTGCATCCAGAAGAATTTAGCTAATTTTAACTTATAAACAGCCTAAAAGGCCTTTGAGCTATAAATCGCAATAAACTAAAGATGGCAAAAGGCAATAAACATGAGTTAATGACTCAGCATCCTCCTGAGATAGCACTGGTCATGCAGCTTTGCTTAATCTTAGACATGCACAATCACTATAAAAAGGTGGTCTCCAGAGACCATTTACACTGACAATAAGAAAAACATACCATCTCTACATCTTTGAAGGCCACTATCGTCCTTTAACTAACTTCAATTACATCCATTTTTAACCACATTTCTATCTTATATATTGTTGCAATCCTTCTGTTTGGGATAATAAATCATATGGATGTATAGTCTAATTTTCATATTCAAAAGCAGTAATGCATATTCCATTGAGCTTAGGAAAAAAAAAAAAAAAGAACCAAAAAAGATTGATCAGGAGTTTTCTAGCATTCTGCTGTTTTTCCAAGATTAAATGATAGTAGAAGACAAACAAGAAAGGATTAAGTGCTCTTCTACTGAAATAGAACTGCCCTTTCAACAAACAGCTAGCTAATTTTCAACTGAGAATAACAGGTTTATCAGGAGAAAAGCTAGCCTGGCCAGGGAGCCACATGGCAGTGGTATGCAGCCTCACCTTCTAAAGTTGGGGAGATGGTCTCATGATAACCAGGACCAGGAGTTAAAAAGAGCTTTGCTTCTTTGCTGTTTCCTATCAAAGGATGCTACTACAGCAGGCTGATAACTTACAGCATTGCTGATGGATGTGAAAGGCTCCTGAAAGCAAAATGTGCTCTCCTGAACCTTCATTCTGGAGTGCAAATGTGTTTATGAGCACTGTGAAAATCATACCACTTTCCTTCACCCAGCACATGCATGCCTGAAATCAAAGCATCCATGTGGCTACTGTGGTGCTGTGTAATTGGCTACTTGTTTGTCTGGGATGGGAAAATAGACAGCATTTATGGCTAGGAGGCAACCAGAAAGAATAAAAAGAATTTTGGAATAATAAATGAATGAAAGAATAAATGGAAACACAGAAATTTGGGCACATGAGAAACTAAAGGGCAGAGGAGCTCCTTGGCATCCAGTGAAGGGCTGGCACTTCCTTGAGAGGCAGCAGCAAAACCGTGGGGTTTGGCTCCAAGGAAGAGGAAATGGAGAAGAAGCTTCAAGTAAGGAAGTTGTCACTAGATGCAAGACTGGGCAACGCCTGGGCTCTCCTTAAATGCTGCAGTTTTAAAAGCACACAGTAAGAGCTGAAGAATGTCCTGTCTGAAGGAATGTGGGAAGCTGCCAGTCTCTAATATGTCCAGGGCCAGGGACAGGCTCTTGGGCTCCCACAGCATCCCCGTCACTCCAGCTTAGCTCTTCCAGCTCTTTCCAGCTGCAACCTCCTCCCTCCCTACCACAACTCATCTTAGCACTGCTGGAAGCAGACAGATCTGTTGGTCTAAAAGGCTACTTTGGATTTATATTAACATAAATTACAGAATAATAGATTAAATCAGTTAGAAATAGGATCCTGCTCACATCTATTTAGTAAATATTTTTTTTAATAATGTAACTAAGTAACACATTTAAAATTATCAGGTAAAACTTAAGACCTGTTCCAATAGCAGCAGAGTCTAGAGGTAGCACAATTCAGAAACACACAGTTTAAAAAAAAAAAATCAATCCTGTTACCTTCACCTTACAGCAGTACTAGTACCTGACAACCTGGCAAGGCATCTGAGGAAAAAAACCCAAAACCTGAGAACAACCAACACCATCACAAAGACTCAAATACTCAACCCTTGAAGCATGTTACTGCTGCTGATGGAACAGTCCTTATCTTAATCAAATTAACTATACAGGAGTAACATGCACCAGGAAGGGGCAACTGAGCTTACAACTGCCTAGCCTGGATCTACAAGATGAAGCCAGAAAGCCCTGGACTACCACTGAGGCTGTCTAATTAAGGCTGTTAATTCTTGGAACACATCCAGAAGACCCATAACTGAGAGAACCTAAAATGGAGCAGTACCCTACATTTTCTATAAATTTCTCCTAAGAAAAAAAATGTCACCAAACAGTATAAAAGAAATACCGACCTAGAGCTTTTAAGTTGCCAGATTCAAATATGCCAAAGCATAATGAAAACACTAGATTTTAATCAAAATTCTTGTAAATCAACCTTTAGGCAATTTGGAGAGTACCAACTGTGCACTTTGCTGGTGCAAAAGCAGATGCATGTTGTGAAAGACAGATCTAGAAAAACTTGAGCAAAGGTATATATGCACTAGCAGTAAACTCTAGATGTCTAAGAGATGAAAGTCCACAGCTACATCAGAATATAAAAATATATCAAATTGACAGTAAGAATGACAAAACACTTCTATTTACTACAGTGCAAGGTGCTTTGTCAAACAACTATCACTTTGTTGTAGATATTGGGGGGGAAAAAAACTCCCTACGAAACATTTTTGCCAAAAAGTATGTAAACCATCACAGATTTCTGTTCCCCACCCTTGCCCTCCTCTGTGGAGGATGAGTAGTGTCAATCCCTAGTGGCACTTCAGAATGGAACGAAGGATGAAAGTACAAAGCACTTGAAGATGTAAGAAATATGAGACTTCTAAAATGCAAATGAGACAAGTATGAGTAGATTTTTCTTGCACCTAATGGTTATAGTGAAGTTTTTCAAAAGTTTGATGATTTAATTTACACAATAATAGGAAAAATTATTTAGTAGAAGTCAATTCTTCCCAACATTTACCTCAGCTCTCTAATACAAAAAAATCTTTTAGCCATAAAGAAAACAGTCTGTGTGCAAGACAAAAATGTCACCCAGCATTGGAGAGATTCAGCTTTTTGATTATGCATTTTTTGACCAAATACCACCTAAGGAAAATGTGGGAAGGCATTTCTCACATATGTAATTCATATTAAAACTCAAAAATAACCATCTGGAGGTTAACAGAACAGTCCTGAGGGTCTACAAATTCTAAAATGTTTTCCCTTTTCCTTCCATTTCACCTCAATTTAGGACATTAGGACATGGCTGTGATTTGCTTTATGACAAGCATGGTACCTCTCTGTCAAGCTGGAGAGGAGAAAAAGTTTTGAACCAGAGACTTTGGCTCTTCCGTAGTAGAGCTCTGCATCCTCAGCAGGATTCACACCGTTCCCCCCCGACACTGCATCCAGACAGCACAGAGCTCAAGTGACGTGAAAGGAACAGGTCTGCACCACGTCATTCAGCACATCCATAGCGTGGTGCTAGAGACCCTGGAGGAGGTGCTGGATTTTCATGCATACTAGGGGAGTGAAATTCCATACAATAGCTGTCTTACTCAGGTACAGGCATTATTTGAAAAAACACTCTATGCTGTTTTAAGACAGAGCAAGAAACAATGTCTATGTCTGAACAAGGCTTCCTTTTCCTGCCATTGGAATGACAGTGAATAAAGATGACGAAAATTACAGCATGTGAATACTGGTGTAATTACCAAATGGTTCCCCACATAATTATGCAAAACAAATCTATCCATAAGTTAATGTAGCCATTTTCTTTTTGAAACAGAATTTTCATGCCATCCATCAGTCACCCAAAAACACAAACCTTAGATGACTTAAGTACACAGAATTTACTCATTTGGTCTGTAATATAAGCAATGCGTGTGAGTAGAAATAAAGGTTTAATGAAACAAAATAACATACTCCACTAGGGAAAACATATTTTGCCCAAAGAAAAACCTAATGTAAATAAGTGGAGGCTTGACTATTTGATAAATATAGCCCCAAAGGTTATACGTTCACTGAAAGAATATAAATATTGTACGTGATGTAGATTTTTTCTATTTGACTAGAAACATTAATTGCTTTCTAAATACAATAATATTCTTTCAAACTGTGGGGTTTCATTTCTTTTACTGCAACAAGTAACCAATTACCCAACAAAAATGTTTACATTAATCACAATCACTCTATATTTTAGTTTTTATACCACCAATTTTATTTTTGCTTAGAACTGAACTCCCTCAGGCATTTTTTTGTGCTAAGCGTTAATTTCTATTAGTGATAAAGTTCCCTTAAGCTTCTTTTAACATCTACTGGACATGACCTCATAAAATTTAATGCCACTCATTAACCCCAAGCACTTAACTTTACACAGTAATGTCAGGCATCTGACTTTTCAGTGCATGAGAAATCCAAGTGGGAACTGTTTGAGAGATACAAATTACAAATCACTTGAGTAGTAGAAAGAGCTGCAGTGAACAATATTAAAGGGTAAATCAAGACTTGAGCAAAAGTAGGGTTCTTGTAATGCCTTCTATCTAAAATTATAAAACATTTATACAAACGGGGGAGGCTGCAACGTGATTGTTTTGGCTTGTGAGAGGACTGAAATTCAGAGCTGAGACTGAACACCAGGTTTTTAGCACTGACTGAAGCAAATATGATGTACAGTCATGTTTTCTCGGCTGTCCAGTAGCCTTCAGGCATTTGGGAGGAGCAAAGGTTTTAGCATCACCTTACATTCTGCAAAGGCCACACATCAGCAAGACTGGGGTAAGCCAGAAGAAGCAGTTCCTTCAAAGTGCTCATCCTTTTTTTTCCTGCAATAGCCTTGCCTACGTTTAGCTTTAGAGTGTGGTTGTTCTTCTGATTTTGGTTATGTACCAAGAAAGCTCTCGGAGGGACAGCACTGTTTTTATTTTCCCCGAGATGCACAGATGGGTGATGTCTGCTTAACTCATTTAACCATATTTCCCAGTGGCTTCACACATGTTGGAGAAAATGTGGAAAATTCTAGAGGTGAATGAAAAAAAAATACTTAGCAACAATTTTCTGGCTTCTCTTGAACTATTCAAGGACATTTCTTGTGGGGAGTTGGAACTGAGTGACAGCCTGTCATGGCCCTGAGTGTAAAAAAAAAAGGCACATTGTTAGGAAAAAAAAAGTGGTTTATTTTGTATTTCTGTTGGCTCAAGGGTACTAGGCATCCTCTGTGAAAAAGGACAGTGCTATGCAGCTAGAAACATGGCCCATCAGAGTTCCTGATGGCAATCTGCTTATTCAGCTCTGTTATGAAAAGTCCCCTCCCCCAGACTGTACACAGGGTTTGCTTTTTCTTGGTGTCACAGGCTGTTACATTCTGGGTTAAGCAGTTGATGCTGTTGGAGCAGGGATCAGCTTAACATTTCTATACAAATTATACAAGGTAGCTATAAATTGCTTCATGAGAAGCCACGTGAGATTTGATGTGATGTCTCTAAGTGCTACAAGTTTATTCATTTTTCAGCAGCAAAAAGAGCTGGCTCTCAGAACTAAGCGGTAGCTCCTGAGTTTACTGATCTTAACTGGGAAATATATTCTCTGCTACCCCATAAATCTAAACAGAAGGAAGCTGTTTTGCTGAAGCTCTATCTCCACAGAAGGGTATCTCTGAGTGAAAGGTAGGTATGACAGAATTGAGATTTTCACATGAGAACAACTGTGATCTCTGATATGAGCCTCAGCTCCAATTTCTCTGAATGACTATTTTAGCTATAAACCACCCACAACCAAAATCTACAGTCAACACACACACCATACTATTGAAAATAGTTTTGCATCTTGACTGCCACTGGTCTAAGATCACTTTAGCATAATTACAGCTTGATGCAACATCAGTAAGTGCTCATCAGTTGGAAAAGTTTTTATTGCCTAATAGCAGGGAATGGTAATAAAGCAGATGTACACCAGGCCACATGACAATGGCAACCAATTGGTCTGTATTTGGCAAAGCAAAGTATTAATGTTTTATAAACACAATGTATGTTATACTTTTCTAACAACAGGGGCGTAAATCTCTGCACAGCATAAACACTTGTGCGGATCAACACAGAGATACTGCTGTGATAGGTACTTTGAAGTTGTAGATAAGAGCTCAAGCTGTAAGATGCCAGAAAAATTGGAAGTTTGTAAAGAATCACTGCCAGACTCTTAAATGTAGTAGCACTTGTGGGACTTTCTGAAATATAAATAGTAATTACCTTCAATACAGAATGTATTTGCTAAAATAAATGTACTGGTGCATATACCAAAACTCACAACTCGGTTTTCTATTTGAGAACCAAACTTCAAAATCTGTAAATTGTGAGCAAAATAACCCCCAAAATAATCTTTTGCTCAACACCCCCTACCACCCAGTGCCCAAATCCACGTACACATGGGCACGCACATACACAACCGCTCCAATATCCATACACAAACACGACAGTCTTAGTGTGAGGGCATCTACCCTGTAGACAATTCAATCAATCTCTCAAGTGACACTCACACGTGCCTGCACACACAAAAGCAGATGTGGCATTAAGATTTACAAAGTTATTGAAACTTTTAACAAGTAAAACGCATCTTTACTTAGCTACACCAGAATGAGGAATAAAGGGGTTTACATATGTTCCAATTCTAAACCTATCAATCAAACCCATGTTATTCCTTTGGGAGCTTATTTACATGCATATTTATCAGCCTCACATGCTAATTCCCTGCTGTTTTATGCCTGCGAGGCATGTTTATGAGTCATAATTGTTGATCTCATTTGATGTATTTCACTGAAGTAAGACATTATTCAGTTATGTGGCCTAATGTCAATGAATTACGATGACCTGATCTTCAAAATTCAACTTGCTCTTTAATTTTTATTAGAGCATTACTTATTCAGAAGAAGAAATACAGTAAAATGGAAGATCACATGTTTTTATAGCCATTTTACTTTAACATCTGATTTTTTAAACACTCCTCCCTACCTCTAGGCAAAGTTTTAAAAGTGTAATTCATAATAACCAAATGAAAAGAATTTTTGCCTGAAATTAGTACACATTTCTCAGACTGGGACCTTATATAGATGTTCTTATTTTGTTTTAACCAGCCACAAGACAGGCCTTTGGAGCACCTGCATGTGGTTTGCAAAAGAAAAACAACCAGACTCAATTCAAAGCTCTCAAATTGTTCTTTGCCTTAACTTCATCAAAACTAAAACCAGACAGAGATTTCACAGCAACTGAGAAATGACTACTAAAGTAAAAGTCCCACAACTGACTCATCATCTTTAATGCTAAGTGGTGTCAATTTATAAACAGAAAATCACTTGATGGTCAAAGTAAAGACCTAAAGAGGGTATAATTATGATGTGTACAAACTTCATTGCAGTAGCCTGTGATGTGCCATTAATGGCTATTTCTAGGTGGCAAGCCAGAAATGGTGATAGTAAGCATCCACGCTGTAGGATCCAGTGTAAGTTGCTCCTTATACTAGGCTAATAAAAAATGACCACTGTACACATTATTTACTACATGATTTTCAGATGTCACCACTTCCTATGTTAATATTCAGTATTGTTTTAATGCAACTATTATCAATTAAATATGTTAAAAAGTTTCCAAGTTGCTGCTCTGAGCTACAGCTTTAGCATGGAACAGAGTAATATGCAGGAAAATAAAACTATCTTTAGCTAACCAATGCAAATTCAAAGTGCAGGCTCATTTTTCCATAAGAATTTCAAACTGAATATGACAGATATGAGTAAGTATCTTTGAAATCACAGAAAATCTGCATGTATCTTCCTAAATTTGTAATATCCAGAGGACAGGATATGCATTATATACAAATATAACATTAATTCCAAGACAAAAAATCCTCAGGATATTTTTCATGTCCTGAAATAAATCAGGCTTTATATGCTCTTTTTTAAAAGTGAAAAGGAGCATTTAGTCCTGTGTTTACATGGCATTTTTCCAAATCAGAAGTTTGCTTCTGACAGGCATACATTACAAACCAGTTTCTTTGAAAAACCTAAAAATCTTCACTTGAACAAGTAGTTAGTCTAATGTCACAGTTACAAGGGTATAACTTTAGCTTATACAAATGCCACAACTAAAACTGTTATATGTTCATCATAAATACAAATTTATAAATTTGCATTAAATTCTGCAGAAAAAATGTCATTTCCATAACTTTTCAAACAGAATTTTTCACTTATTATTCAGTATGTTATCATCACAAGAACCCCAAAACAGAGCTAGAGCTCTCCACAGTGTAAGCTCTAATTTACGGCCCTTCTTTCTTTCAAATTCAAATAAGCAAAAGACACGAGCTCATCTGCCTGGGTTATTTTTGTTTTAATTTTCTTTTTCCTTTTTTTTTTTAGAATAGCAACAATTAATGCTACACTTTTTCTGGCAATAAAATCTTCATCTTAGAAAGGCAATAATGTTGTGGTGACCTAGCTGTAATAATTCAGAATGGAGCTTTGTAGACTTTTGCAAAGAAGTATTTTCTTTCATACTTCAATAAACAATGAAACAATATTGGGTCACAGAAGTTTGGAGGTGGCCCTGTGGCTCCATATGCTTCTCTCCTCCATTAAGATAACATCTGTTCTGGCCACCAGTCAGCAAATCAAATTTGATGAGAATTCATCTGTGTGCAAAGTAGAAATGCCCAATAATGGACAGATTTATGTTTCATTGCTCCACCCTTTAAATATTTCAAATTGTAAGTAACAAAACCAACACTGGAGTCTTCCGAAATTACAACTAACATATTAAAAAATGTACCCCTTTATAATGAAACTCAAAACATTATCTGATCATTGCAAACATATTTTCACATGTATTACATGATCTATCCCTTTAATTGTACTTAGTACTGAAACACTATACAGTTCATTTTTCCTAAGGTTAAATCATTGATTTCATTACAAATCCAATTTCTCAGAATAAAAGAATTATCACCACCATAAAAGCTTTATCTGGATTAAGTTTGTGCCTTTTAACTTTTAGGAAGATCAAGAATAATAATTTGTAATGGGATATCAAAATTTTAGTGGAGAAATTTATCATACAGGTTACTTGCTAGCTAATGTTTTGGTTATATGGTCCCAGTTGCACTAAACTGGCAATACTAAGATACAAAACTATGACATAAATAAACATGAATAAATAAACTTTGACAATCAGTTCATTAAGGTGGAGTAGTATTCCTTAGATTTGTAGCCTAATCATATTCTAATAGTAACACCCATATATACCTGTACTGAGACACCATTTATCAATGGTTCAGGAATAGTTAAACATATTCAAAACATTTTAATTTTATTTAATTACTCAAAATACTGAAAAGGTGACAATGATCTATGTCTTTTGAAATACTTTTCATTTCCATTACCAAAAATACTTTTATTTGAAATTTCTAAGATGATATATGCTTATTTAAGTTTGTATATAAAACATGAAAAAGTTGTGTGTGTGTTCTGTACCAAAATTATGCTTTCTTAGTTAATTAGCTACCTGCCTCCCAAAAACTGCCTGAAGGAAAGAAAGAGCTGAAGGATGGCATCATCACTGATGCAGTGTCCTGCACCTTGAATGATGTGGGTCAAGTTCCTGGCCCTACTACAGACCTCTTGTATGAATGAGCTGTATTATTTCAGCAGCTTCAAATTCCTTTTTGCATGAGAACACATAATCTGGCTGCTCTCCCTATGGCAGTTACGAGCATTAATTTCAGTGCTTCTTTTGTATATGACACCTTCTAAAAGGATGAGGTAAGCACACAGATGCAAAACAAACATCCCAAGTCCCACTTCCCTTTTAAAGCAGATCAAGCTGAGGAGCACAAATTGCATCACAACCTTGTACGGTTGTCACAAATGGTGAAAGTGAGTCTCGTTTGCTATATCCTTTTGTGTCATTTGTGCTGTGGTTGAAATGTTATAGTCACATGATTACTGATGTAACGAACTAAGCTTGTAACATGAAGAAGAAATTGAACAAAGATACTTATGAATACCTAAAAGGTATTCTAGATCTGACAGAAGTGTTCAATCTTGCCACAGAGTGTGTCTATGTACATCCATATAAATCTGAAGCCTGAAAGAGTCAGAAACAAAACCCACTGATAGTTCACTTAAACAAAATAAGATTTAAACACAAGCTGGCACATATGCCTGTGAAACGTGATGGTCCTTACCCAGTATTGCTTAGATTTGAGCTAGTTTGCTATTTTGTTGACTGAAAAAGATAGACAAAAGCAGAAAGGCTATCCACACTTCTCTCTGTCCCCCCATTTTAGCACTCATGTTTAGAGAGAAAGGTGTTCGCTTATTATCCTGTACATTTCACCTTTTTAAAAATCATTGTGTATTTTATGAGCAAAATGAAGATTGGGACTGACTTCAAGAGTAGTTATATGCATTCTGCCTTTGCATGGCCAAATCTTGACATCAAATGCTTAAAATCTGAACACTCCCAAAACAGGAACCCCAACTAACCACAATCCAGTACCCTGGGCTAAACGACTGCTTCCCTTAAAGGGCACCCAGGCTTGTTACCTTTGCAGCCAATTGGAACCTAGCCATTAATTTTAATAGGGTCAGGATCAGGCCCCTGACTTTTTTGACATCAAAGAAACATCTTTCACAGTTATGTTGTTATAAATAATTAAAGATGATTAGTAATAATAAGGTACCTTAACCAAGAAGGTAAACAGTGGAGACATTTATTATCAAAGTAAGAAAAGAAAATTAAAATAACCTCCAACACTTTTGTATGTGCAATTCATCAGGAAACGTTGTAAAAGAACAAAAACAAATGTTGGCTCACTCCAGAGGTTCTTTGTCATCATTAATGTATTCAGGTTTTCACAGCTGAATTGCTGTACTTTGAAAAGATTTTCATGAAAGGAAACTCAAATTCAACATTCAAACAAAGCTGTCAGGTTACCAAGATTCGTATTTGCTTGTATGTCCAGAAAATGTTTTATCCTTTTTAAAAACCCGTTAGGTTAGAAGTATTATTATTCCTTTGCTCTCAATTTGTAAACAACAGAAAATAAGCTTTTGTTAAGCAGTGCACATTTATTTATTTATTTGCTACTGAGAAGCTGAAACCAGCAGTTAGAAATATCTGTTCCAAAGCGGAGGTGAAACTACCTGGTACAGATATTTTACTTCATTACTAGTTCTGTTCCTCAAATTGATACAAATGGCCTCCTTCTGTTTCTGTCTGTCTGCTTGCCTGATCAGCGGAGCTAATTGTCAGAGCTGGGGAGATCTCCTATACCTAAACAGAAGATATGCAGTTTGTAACCTGCTTAATTTGCCTTATGTCCTGGATGGCCCTCAGTATGTTGTTCATTAAAGTATCAGCTGTTTCGGCTGTTGCAGTGGCAACCTAAGCATAGGTCTATTTTTCTTTGTTAAAAGGCCAGATTGTCAATAAATAATACACATCTTACCAGATAATTTATTACCACTTAAATATAACAGTACTTTATTTCTCTCCCCTTTCATGTGTCTTAGTTTTGCATGTCTGAAGAGGACTAGGGCACAGTACCCTGGAGGCTGGGTACCATGGAGGCTAAAGAATAAAGATTATTAGTCAATAGAAAGCCTAATACTGAAGCTTCGCAGTATCACTTGAGTGAAAGTAGGTTGAAACCTTCTCTTTTTAAATAAGGAATTCCAGGTCTTTATAAATGTCCACATACATGAAAGACAGGAAACATCCCATGTGTAGTGACATATTTCTGTTATATAGAACAATCAATTTCTAATTCAATCAAATTTGTGACAGTTAAGCTCTTTAAAAATGTTTTAACATGCATTTAATCTCAGATACAGAAATCTGTAACATCAGCTAGCTGCTTACAATTCATGTGCTGCTTTGTAAATTACAATCTTTGGTACATCAGGACAGAAGTGAACCCAGACATTTAATTATTATCCTGTACCAATCATGCTGGCCTCAGCTAGAATTCTGATTTACTAGTCTTTCTTCATACATACACAAGTACAATCAAACGTGTACAGTTCAATTTTTTTAAATTAAGAAAACCTGCCTTTTCCATATGTAGGAGATATAGGCATTTAACATAATTTGAACATTTCCTGGAAACACTTAATATGTGAGGTATTTATGGCCAGTAACCTTCATATTATAGTTCTGTGTAAAGTCTGAGTAAAATATTCAAAAGAATGATTGTATTCTCATTGTTAGCTTATGTATAACTTTTTATAATGAACTAGTTTTAAACTACTTTTCATTATATTTACAGAGGTTGTATTAAAAAGATTATTCTGTTTTGTTTTGCTGTTCAGTAGGTTACTATAGTTTAAATGGAAATTTCTTCTTGGTGTTATAAGGTTCTCTAAGCATGTAATGTTTATTAAAAAATTAAATTTCTTTTTAACTTGCATTCTTTCCTTTTCTACTACAAGTATTATTATGCTACACATATAGTAGAAAGTGAGATGACAGCCAACTAGTTGATCTTTAACTTGGATTTGGGAAGAGCTAGGAAATGAAACAGAAATGCTCAAATCAGCTTCTCCCAAAGCAGAGTCACAAGGAGTTGTAAGAAGAATGACATGAGGCTGAGAAGTGATTTATGCCAATATTCAGGCAGAGTTGCATCTGGAAAGACCTGGAAACTCCCAGCTCAGATGACTGAACTGAGGTAGCGTGCCAGTGTCGTTAGCGAGAATGGTCTTGTTTTCATATGATGATTTAGAGTGAAACTTCCAAAATGAACATTTTAAAAATTTCCTTTGGATCAAGAGAAGTTGTGGATGCCCAGAAAGTTGTGGATGAGCCATCCCTGCAAGTGTTCGGGCTGGAGGGGCTCCTGAGCAACATGATTTAGTGGGAGGCTTCTTGCCCATGGTGGGAGGGTTGGAACTGGATCGTCTTTAATTTCTCTTCCAACCCAAACTATTCCATGAACAGACATCGCTGTCCAAAAGGTCATCTCTAGTATTTGCCATATCAACCACTGAAGGCTTTTTCCCTACATGATATTTGTGCCAGTTACCCATGTCACAGAATAACCTCCAAACTGGGGTTAATGCAATGTGTAACTCGTGAAGCCACCAAAAACCCCTGTATCTACCAATTCTAGAGAAGAGAATCCATCTCTTGAAGCTGGTATTTCACAAGCCCATGGCACCTACTCACATTTGCTGAAATAATTAAAAAAACTCTTGCAATTCCTGAATACAAATTTGCAGTAAGGCACTGAAACCAAAGGGCCCACAAGAAGCAAATTTCTAAGAGCATGCCAACACCTGTACAAATACAGTCTTTCAAGTAAAAATTGCACCGTGTGATAGCTAAGATAGCTAGATTTTCAACTAACTATATTAAATAGATACATTTTTAAACATGCATAGCTTCTCTGTTACCTGATCTTTTAATAAAAATGTCTAATACAGAAAAGAGGAAAATGAAGAGTTGTAGGGAAGCAGCTAGTGACAGCCTGAGTTAGCTCAAGATACACTGTGTTGCTCCAAAAGCCTTTGTCACTGCAATCCTGTTGCAGCTCAATTAAAAGCAAGCTAAACAGCAGTTATTATTAATAAATGAATATTAAAATGCTTGTTATGTTAGCATATGGCGTTTGAAGATGTAAAAACCATTCTTGCTTTTATTCATCCAATATGAACTGAAACAGACTGAGGTTGGCCCCTTCTCCTCCATCATACCTGTGCCTTTAATAAGGAAGCCAAGCCCTGCAGGAGAAGCACAGAGGTTTTCAACAGGACCACGAGCAAGAACTGTACTGGTGGGGCACACTGAAGATTTCTGGCTGAAGGGTAAAACTTCTCATTGAAGGACACAGGGCTTTTTCAGGGCCTGGTGTAAACCACAGCATGGAACCCCAAAGACACTAAGAAACAATCGCAACTCTCAGCTCTTCTGTTCCAGTATAATGCAAAGAGGTTCTCTGTTTCAATCTTGTCTTTTTAATGAAAGCACACAGTAGCATGTATATTTAAAAGGACTCTGAAAAACACAGCGCTACATGTACATGTACTTCATGTACATGTTGCTCTCTGGAGAGAAAATGAAATAACACACATTATATGACACACATGACGTCATAAAATATGCTATCAAAAATATTTGATAAGAAAATAGTAAGTCTTCAACAACTCACTGTATTTGCATTCTGAATTGCTTTTACCTAGGAAAGAACTTCTCACATAGAGAGGTGTAGACCTCTGTGATTTTTTTCCTTTAAATGGACTGGTCTCTAAAAATGGAGGTAAATAAATGCTATACAGGGCAATTCACATTAGCACCTTATACCTGGGTGAAGGGGGTTGTAAGGGGTAAAAAACCCCTAACTTATAACACTGAAGAGCTAATGACCAGTTAGAAGACAATATAATTTTCTGACAGCAAAAATTCACTTAACCCTGTAAGGAATGTCTAGAGCCAAAACAATCCATGTGAATTACACTCAAGATTTGGGGAAATTATTTGATAACACATGCTTTATCTAGAAAAAGATGGCATTTATTTTATTACTTCATTACCTTCTGTTATCTACTTGTTTTCTGTATGACACAAACATAAACCAGGTATCTCAAATTTCACGTAAGGTATAGTTCTCCATGGAAATACTTTCTAGTGATCAGGGCTATGAGGTTCACACCAGAATAGCATAATTGTCCAAAGACAAGCAATGGAAACACACACACAGTATATGGCCAAAATGGAAATATGATGCTCTCTTATAATTTCTCATATTTTTTCATGGCAGGTTTGAGAATCAGAAGGGATGCAATAGTGAGTATGAGGCGGGGAACTTTTCTGGCTCAACTGGATTAATTTCAGTCACACACTCCAGTAGTTATCTTTGTCCTTCCAGCAACATCAGCCTTCTCTGTCCTCACCACCAACTATAGCCTTTACACATGAAATATATCCTGCCAAACTCCAAATCCAAAACACTCTGAACCATTAAAGGTCTCCCCTTTTCTTCTACTAAGAACAAAGAACACATTACATTTTTCTATGTGAAGTATGCTATTAAATAATAGCTTGTACACTAATTAAAGCAAATGTAATTGTGAGAACACACTGACACTGTTAAAGTAAATTACCCAATTTGTTAATAGTTTCAAGTGACCTTAATTGTATTAATTGTTATATTGAGCAAATTAAATTGAAGAGTATTAAATGCATTCTTCCAGTCTCTCCTTAGAGGATCAACTTTCTCATTATATCAAAGAAATGGGAATACTACCTACCACGCTCTTCAAAACTTGTGTCGGAATGTGGTGGACACTGTAACTTGGAGTAAAAATGTACGTCCGAAAGTTAACCTACTTATCCCATTTCAATGTAACAGAAACCTTGAGCATTGGAAGTCAGAAAAACTGTTTGTCAGATGCAATACGCAGGGAGAAGGTACAACAATAATGTTTCTGAAATCTCAGGTCTCACAAAGTCTCTGCTGGAGATAGAGCATTCTTTTTGAAAGATCCCTGTTTCAGAGGGGATCACACAAAAACATTGTTAAGAATAAAGTGAATAAAACTATGATGATTCTTAGAAGAGAGAATGCAGCAAGATGTCATCAACCTACCACAGTCAAAAGAAAACATAATAATTCACACATATCTAGACGCCTGTAAATTAAAATACAACCAGACCCACAAGAAACAATCAAAAATTAAAATTTCTTAAAAGAACTAAAATCCTCCATTTGAAGTATTAGATTGTAAAAGTGAGAATCCCTGCCATACATTTCTAATCAACTATTTAAAAATGCTATTTGAAAAAGCATATATGAGTGCTTATATGGTATGTACATTTTTGTGTCTTGAAAGAAAAATAAGATAAAAGGAAAATAACACAGGTCAAATTATTCATCAGAAAAGGACAAAAATACTATCTTAACAGATTTTTTGAAGAGTTTTAAAGGGATAGAAAAAAGATCTTTATAGTTAAAGGCTTATTCTGAATTTTTCAAACTTGCAAACAAGCACATTCTCATGGCTCATCATAGCTCAAGATTCAAAGTTTATCAGTTACATAAAATCTGGAGAGCTACCAACACCCAGACCTTTCTCCAAATGATACTTGCCTCATCTGTAATGATCTACTTTCATTTGTTCAGCTAGGTAACTGTCTCATACCTAGCATCTGCAACATTAATCCTTGCAGCTGTTCTTAGTGAACCATATCTTATTCTTCTCAGGCCACTTCTCCAAAATCTCAAGAATGCTTTGAATTTTTTGTCTACTCTCCACTGTGTCAACAGTCCTGTCCCAAATAAACCATGTTTTCTCTCTATTCCTTCACTGAAATTTTAATAAAAGCACTGAGTACTACTAGACTTAACATATTTCTGGAATCCTATCCAATATACCCTTTCAAGCTGACAGCAAATGAACAAAAAGTAGTCGATGCATGCAGTTTTCCAAACAGCTATACTTAAGAGCAATCCGTGTATTTTTGAGATTTCTTTAATTTTATGAAAACTGTGAGACAATTTCGTAACTCCAGCTGGACATGACATCTTCTGATTCTCCATCAAGTTTTGGTATCAACTGCACATGCTAAAAATACAACACTTCATGTAGATTTACAAATCTGACTAAATCAGCAACTAAATATTTCTTTTCAGCACCCTTATCAGTGCTGTGTTTTCTTCCAATCACCTCATCTCAGTGAAGGCTTTTATCACTTTGCCTCCAAGGTAAGCATTCAGCCATGCTTCAAAAACACAATTCAGATGTCTTGATATTCTACAATATTGCACAGAATGTCTCCAGTGGACTACCACTCCACCATATTTCTGTGATTCATGATACAAAAAAATTAAGATAGAGATTTTCACCAAGTTGATTCTGTATCACCCCGGAAACTTGAGGCTGCAATGAAAAACCTTGTCTTGAAATACTTTTGTGAAGACAATGATGGATAGACTGCATGGACAGGAATGACTGTCTACTTTGTTGCCTAAAGAGCATACACATGCTTTATTTAAAAAGAAACATTAAAACTTCAAAAACCTATTCTGGATATATAAAGTTTCAAATTAAAATGCACTATGTGTTTCACAGCAAAAAAAGGCTATGAAGATGAAATGGATGCTTTATATAAAATATTTACATAGATAGAACATAAAAAATGTACCATAGTTGGTAACCTTTATGACTTGGGGAACCATGTATTTACATATCTTTATCCTCGCATGTGCGTATGTGTGTGTTGTGTATATATTTTTAACAGTTGACAGCTGTTTTAGAGCATACAGAGATGCCAAGCTGAATGAGGGTCTTGATTACTTCAAGATTAGCTATCTAAAGTTTCTATTCATTTTAAGTGTTGTTAGTGCGAAGAGTCATTAGTCACTTCCTTGTCTCATAGAACATCAGCATACATTTACATTGTTAATGAACATTTGGGGTAAATGAATTAATGGCACTTTTAAACATCAATTCAATCCTAATAACTTTGTATGTCATAGAAATGTTAAGGTTGGGATAAAAATGAGAAACCTTTTCAGTCAAGGTAACTAATCGCTCCTGGGCACAATGAAGGGTAAAATTAACTTACAGTGTTTTTTTAACAGGGTGAAAATTTTGCTTTTTCGTGAAACAGAGTTGAAGAATTATCAATTTTTTTAGAGCAAATAGAAATCAGAAGAAAATGTTTATCTTTTTCTTTACTAGGGTAGACTAGAAGCAAGTTGTTTTTCCTCTTGAAAATGGTTATTATTTTAGGTTATTGAAAAAAAAATATTATTTCCAACTTTCTAAAATATGTACAAAAATGCATTTGGTTTATCAGGCTAAAATGGCTTCATATTGACCTAGAAAAGCTACTCCATTTAATTGTCAGGTTTTAAAATACTTCTGCCATGATGTACATTGTCATTTTCAAACATTGAAGAAGCTTTGTAAACCAATGAAGAAACAGTGAAAAAATTAACTCAAAGGGACAATGAAGTTTTACCTATATATATTGAAGCAAAACATCAGCTTCTTCTAAACAGAAGTAATAAACCTGACTGAGCAGAACTTGACATAGCTTTTTAACAAGCACTAGTAAACAGAGGATTTATAAACAGATACACCCACATAGCATAGTTAATCTGGGTGAGGGACTTAGAAAATGTGACAAAGTTGTTTCAACTCTGTAATTTAAAATAAATTTTTTATTTTGCCCTCCTGGTACATGTGTTCAATGACTGGAAAATTACAGGTAGTTAAGGTGCCACTGTGTATAACTGAGTACTTGAGGAATGTTTTCATGACAAGGACGAGCTTTCTCATTAAGCTTATCACTTTCTTCAAACCAACTACATTGTCACTGCTAGCAAATAAGTAGAAAAGATGAGCAAAACAGACAGGCATTGCATAATCCAAGCAGTTTGTTCTCATTATTCATTAGGGTCTTCCAAATACAGCATTTAACTAATTTGTTTCAGGTTATGTAGTAATTTCTATCTTTAGAGCCTATTCATTCTATCTCAGCTTTGAGATATTTTTTCAAATAAGAACATAGGGGATGAGTCAAAAAAAAATCAGACTTTTTATTTGCATAATTTCATCCAAAATAACACACTGAACTTTACTGCAGAACAAAAAAAAAAGAAAAAAAGAAAAAAAAAAAGAAAATAAAGAAAATAAAAGTAATAAAAAAAGGAAAACAAACAAACAAAAAAGATTGCTAAACCACAGCAGTGTAAAGAGTCCATACTTGAAAAAATAACATAAAGTTATGCTCCATTTCAATATTCTTATGCTGAAGTCAGTGTTTGGTTTATGATTAAAAAAGGATGACAGTGCATTAAACATTTGGCTAATGCTTCTGCCTGTAATTGAAAGTTGACTTTTTGTGGTTTTCATTAGTGTCAGGGTGCTCCTCATATACTCTATGAAATGTTCTTTAAGTTGTCCTGTTCAACTTCGTTGACTAAATTAAACAAATTATGACAGGTGCAGTTATTATGACACACTTATATAAGGTATAAACTCAAAAAAAAGTACAGAAATACTAACTCACCTTCCCCTGGCTTGTTCAAAAAACTCTGCAAGGGATCAATGCCTATCTCTTGTTCTTCTGTTTGCAAAGGGTGACTGGTCTCAGACACAGAATGAAACATACTGGCAGTAGTAAATTCCAAATGATGAGTATTTATCTGGAGGAAAAAAAATCAGAGAAACAAAAACTTCAGTATTCCTTCAACTATTTTTCAACCACACGAGTCAAGAACAAGAGTACTTAAAATCTCCCCTTATTTTCCAGGCACATCATCATCATTAGTTGTCTAATTAGCAGAACAATACTGTTTCCATTTGAACCTTGTAAATGTTGTATTATTTAGACTCCAAACGAATTGTTATAGATCCTACAAATATCACACTGCAAGTAAAAGTCCAAGCCTGGCTTTGACTATAAAACAAGGCAAGAGCCTCTTTCCTTCCTTCTAGTTTTCCTTACACATCTTTTAGTCTGATTCCACGGAGAACTGATGCTAGTTCTTGGGCATGATGAAGATTATAGAGCAAAACTAAGGAAAGGCCATCATCATCATCATTCTTTTGGACCCAAGACATTTCATCCCAGAAAATCTTCCTTTTTTTAACCACTTCTTTTTCAGAAATCATAGTTCCAGTATAATATAACATCAACACACACATACAAAAAGAGAATGATAGGTGAATTTGGTTTTATCAAGATTTATATTAATTTTTACCTTGGTTCTGGCAAGAATTTGGTTTTGCAGTAGCCAGGAGGTGGGATGGCCAGGGCCCAGAGGTTTTTCTATACCATGTCATGTCACTACCAGGGCAGGGAGAAGGGAGTCTTTTCTGGGAAGAATGTTTTTTGGTCAAGTAGGTATGGCAAAGGGAGTGGTTGGGTAATGCCAGCTCTAATCTGGAGGGAGTGGTTGGTTATTATCTGTTGTGGGGGTTTCTGCAGTGAGCAAGAACATTTGTTTTCTTGTCTTGTCATTTGTTTGTTTCTTTTCTTGTCATTAGCATCATTGCTGTTACTGTTCATTTTTCTTACCTTATTGCTGTTTCAGTAAATTGTTCTTATCTCAACCTGTGATCTTTACCTTTTGTGCCTCCAGTTCTCCTCTCAATCCTGCTGCAGGGAGGAGGGAGGGAAGGGAGGAGTCAGCAAGCGATCTGTGTGTGTCATGCAATGGTTTCAGTGGGAAAACTTAACTGGAGAATACCATTCCTAAATCAGGACAGCTTTCTAGAAAGATGATGTTAAGGAAGCATTTTAAGAAAAATAACCAACTAGCTGGTGAACATTTACAAAGACATCTTCCAAAAATTAAGGCCAAAAGGGAAATAATGGCAGAACTGAAACTTTAGGAAGTAGGTGATGCAGACTCATCACCACAGGCTCCTGAACAGCACTCACATCACTATCAAGCAACTCAACAAGAACTATGTTAGAAGTCCATTTGAGGAGTGCTGGAAGCTAATACTGGCTGCAACAAATTAGAGGATGCCAATAAAAGGGTGAAAAGCAGACGATGTTATGATCATTGCATAAGAAAGAGAAACAGCCTTTCCAGTGCATTAACAGTGCAAGAGTACATTTGTCAAGACTGCATTTTAGTCACTGTACAGCAATTTATTAACTCACAACACAAAAAAACCTAAGCCAGCTAAATAGGTCTGATTTACCCAAGGACGCTAAGTCGCTACCTATGACTGCCAGATGAGTTTTAAATATCACTTTCTTTAACTGCTTTGTTTACAAGAATCATAACTTTCTAACAGCAAGAAAATTATATTTAGAAAGAAATATAAAAAGAGATACAGGAAGAGGTATGCATCTACACTTTCAGGACTAGCATATTAACGAATTTGAAATCACTCAATAATGCTTTTCCTTTGGTTCCTAGAAGGTATGGCATTGACCACGTAGGCTTTATGCCTTCAGTTTACTGTCAATAAATGAAGGGGATCTGGGATTTTTAAGACCTTTTTACAGTCTATGCCTTCTTAATTTTCCTAGTAAGTGATAAGGAAAAAAAATCCAAAACCCAGAAAACCCCTAAATAATAAACAAACCTAGATGGTCCACTATTAGGGAATTCCTTGAAACCAGTACACCCAGGCTGTTTTTAAAAGTATGCTGTCTCAGCTGTATTCCCTGAGAGGTTTATCCTTTATTTGCCCTGGCACCTGTGTTACTGTGGTGATGAAATGATCACACCATCTCACTTCTGGTTAGCTAGAAGAGAGCATCTGAAGGTCCTGAGAACTAGGAGCCAGCAACTGAGGGAAGGTAGGACTTACACTTGAGCAGTGGTACACCTTTATGTCAAATTATTACAATCATAAAGTCATAACAAAACATGCCACTAAACCACAGAATTGCCTTGAACAACTCTACACGAGGCTCAACAAAATGTGCTATGAATGTATGCATACCTCACGTGACTCCTATGTAATTTTAAAACTGTAACAATGAAAACTGCATGAACGGTATCTTGAAGAAAAATATTTACAAACTTGTTAGCCCCTTAAATAACATTTATCTGTAGTCTTATGGCTGCAAAAATATAAAGAAATGTTTATAAATACCTGATATTTTAAACAAATAAAAATAATTTATTTAAAGAAAGAAAACAAAACCCCCACCAACTTTGCAGAAGTAATTTTTTCCTGCTGGAATTTTAGTTGCTGCTCTTGTTCCTTCTGCTATAGAGCTGTAAATATCTTTCTACTGATCAGTTGATTTTGTCTTCACTAAAATTACAAGCTTTTTCAAACTGTGCTGCTTAAGTTTAACTTTTTATTTTTATGTTCCTTCAGAGATTGCTACACAATCTGACCAAAGCAGAAACCCGAGTGTCTTTCAAACTGAGAACCAGGCACAAAATGACCTTACCAGCCATTGTAGTTTTAGCAGCCACCATTTAATTATGACACAGTGTGTTTCAGACTTACACTGTCTTACATCCATAACATGGTATCAACTTAGCCCTAGTAAGTTTGCTCTTCTATGTCCTTCTCTTCTATATCCACCTTCCTTTTTTTTTTTAAATACTCCCCAAATGCCATACCTTTACTATCTATATGCACCATAATTTACTTTACAGACTGTTAGAGCAGCTTTAAACAGCTGAATAGATTTACTTTTGATATCTGCACAGTGATTTAATCAGTTATTTGTGTTTGTTTATGGATACATATGGTTAGAGTTAAAAAGTATCACTACCTATTAGTCTTCATTCCTTAGTCCAAGCAATTTTCTTCGCAGTTTTATACTGAAGTTCTTTTCTGCTCTTCTAATAAAGAGCAAAGGGAACTATTAAACAATTACAATTACACTTGGGATCTTACTCAGACAGATTAATTCTTCACAAGTTTGTGGTTGATTTGTAATGGCCTATAACATATTGTTCATATTAAATAAGATACAATTTAAAACCATTCTCAGTGTGAAACAATAAAAATGTTATAAACCCCTGAAATTCAATTACTGGATTATAAGACTTGATTCTGGCTAACCCTAACATCTCAGTGAAAGCATCTATTTGTACTTTTTTTTAACCTCCAAAGTTGAAGGGCTAAAGAACTCAAACACCAGCCATGCTTCCCACTACTAGGAGTTCAACTATTCTGTAATATACATGAGAAAATAATTAAGACCATGTATGAAACATTCATCTAGTCATTGAAATTAGCAGAAACATGAATCCACTCATGAGCTCAAGGAAAAGGCAGGCATAGAGACTCTTTGGCTACTGACCATAAGTAACAGGAGGAGCCCTCATGTGCCACTAAGGACAGTGCCACCGGTTTGCTCCTCACTGAGCAACACACGTGGGGTGAATCCAGTCTGCCTTTCAGTGAAGGCAGCTTGTCAGTGCATCTGTTCTCAACAGAGACCAAAAATCCCTCGAGAGACAGGCTCACGGACTCCAACACAGAACTCCGCCAGATATGAAAAGGGTTCTGTGGAGGTACCTGCTTATAGCACATCATCTCCTCTCCCACGGACTCCTCTGTATTCCATAGGTGATAGAATACCAAGTTATTTTCATCAGGAAAAACTTAACTGATGTTTACTGACATCTGCCTAACAACCTCTTTCTACACAGCAGATATAAACTACTTGCTGCATTAGATAGTCTGATTTACCATACCCATTGTAACTCAGAGAACTCTCCTTTTTTTCACTGGGTATTTACTCTTAGTGAGTACTTAGTACTTACTTGGAAGTTGCTTGCTTCTTTTTTAGATGTGAGAAGGTTTATTCACCCAAGAGTTTACAAATATTTTGCCTTCCCTATTAGCTACTCTAACACATTATGTGATTTCTACCACCTTTAGCCATAAAGCAGTCTTATATAATCATGCCTTCATTAGCATTGCCATTCTGCCTGTATACAAACCTGTGAATTTGGAATGCTTAAACAAAATTACATTTAAAACATTGAAAAACAAAAACCACTTCTTCTCCAGACTGTCCATGACAACAGCCTCAATTCAGCCACACTTCAGCTAATATATAGAAGTCATCTCTAGCTAGATAGAAATACAAGACAAAGATGAAAGTCTAACTGAGATCTGTTTCTATCATTAGCTGTACTGCCAGTGAAGCACTCATTACTTTTGGACCAGAGCTGGGTGAAACATTGCAAAAACAGGTACACAGAACTGTACAAGGCAGAAGATTCATCTGTAATAAGATCATAATAAATGTTCATATAATAAAATTATTATAATTGATGTTCATTAAGAAGATGGAAAGTTCAAAATAGAAACAAAATTTGTTGCATTCGTTTAGCAGTGAGACTATTCTCTATTACAAGTGGTAAGACTAACCTTATCTCAAAAATGTTGATAAAACAGTATTTCATAAACAAAACATAGCACAGTTGAACATGAATATGTACCTTATTTCATGTCATAAGACATTCACTAATGTCTTCACTTGCCACAGATACTGAATAAAAGTATTCAGTATTCAAATAAGCAGTTTAGTTCAATCTAAAAAATCTAAACCCACCTAAAATGTTTCCCTTAATCATCACTGTTTATACAGACCTTGAAAAATTATTTACTCAAAGCACAAAACACACCAAAACATCAAAATTAATGCTTAAGAAGTGAAGTGTATTCATATTGTTTGGGCAAAATTAGAAAATATAATCACTTTCAGCAAGGGTATTTTGAACGTGTAACTGAGTAGGTGAAACAGAAATAGGCAAAGCTTGTACAACGCTCATTTTTCCTCACTTCCCTTCTCCCCATGGTAAAATGTAAGAAGAGGAACTGCAGGCCTGGGGAGGTACTCAGGATGAGGGCTGAAGAACTGCCCAAGTTGCAGCACTTGCTCCACTCTTGCTCTCTGACATCCTCTTCTAAACAATCAAGCAACAGAACAAAACATTTTATGCCTGAAGAAAGAAAAATCAGAACCCACTAAACTCTGAGGACAAAGCTGAACAATGCTGCTGAATTTTGGATATGCTAAAAATGAAAAATCAGTTTCCATCAGTACCAGCAAAGCTACCTGAATATCACATTTCTGAAAACTACTGAAGCATACCAAAGTATTTAAATAATACTTTGCACTCATTCTATTAGACTGCATCAACCACCTTCTCCAAATTGTCTTTGGGCCTTTATTTCATGCCATATCCAAAGTTTACCATTTTAATTACTTAAATTGATGACAAGTAGAGGAAATACTTGTTTAGCTAAGTGATAAATTAGCTGCCCTGTGAAGTCAAATTGATTAAAACGACCTCACTTAAAGCAAGTGTCTGATGTGGTAATGGTCTTATGCATGTTTTGTTATGTTTGACAGCATCATGTTATGAGGGTTTACAACTCTGCCCCTCATTTGTGGTTTATGAAGTAATCAAGCATGTTAGAACACTAAAGTGAGGATTTTCCAGAATGGGAAAACATTTTAAAGTCGGTAAGAAATTAAATATTAGGAGAATAAACATGCATTGTGTTTATTTAAAGCAATGAAGCACAGATGTCTTCCAAATCATCGAGAAGCAGTCCCAGATCATGGGTTTTCTTATGCTGGCCAAATTAAGTTATTCATCCTGAACCAAGAATTAAAAAAAGAAAAAGTATGCTAACTAGAGGGCTGAGTAGAAGACAGTCCTGAATATGAACTTTGGAAAATGAGGATACGAGGACCATTTGATCTGTTTCAAGCTGGATATTTTGCCAGGACACTCCTTAATAGGTATTTTTGAAAAATCTGTTCTTACCTATAATTTTCACTGCTTTCTTCTTTGCTCTAGGAGTGATTTTTACTTAGGCCACAGAGACCATCTATCTCACAGCACTGTGATCTTCTCCTCTCCATCACTTGAGCTCTTTACTACCACCATCTCTATTTAAATATAGAAGATACTAGTCCCAGCGCCTCCAAGGGAAAAACCGCCAAAAAACTCCACCAACCCAAACAACCCTCCCACACACACAGAGCAACTCAAAACCAGCTAAGATTCCTACTCAGCCACTTCCACAGGTTGCCACCACCCACTGAAAAAACATGCCTAGGGAAGAACACTTAGTAAGTCAGAAGAAAAGTGCACAATTGGACTAACTTTGGATAGGATAAAGCAAGTCAGTTTTCTTTTATAGAATGTATCAGATTATGTATCATTAAAATAGAATGATGCAAACATAAAAAATGGTCTGACATGGTGGAGCAGATTAACATTAACATCAGCTGGGTTCCAGAACAAAACAAACAAGATCATGCCACTGATGGACAGGTTAACAGCCAACGAGTCTGATGGTCATGAAATGCAATTAATTTTGTCCCATTTAATAACATTTCCTGCATTTTAACTTCTTCCTGTCTGATCTCTAATACAAAAACAGAGTTACATTGGACTTTAAATAAGTTAATTAAGTATTAAAATCAATCATGTGAAAGTCTTAATATTTAATATTGTTAGATTGTATATCAAAGTGGTTTTATTATTTATTTACTCTGAACCTTTCCAGAATACTTCATGTGGCAACAGGGAGTCTGTATCTCACAAGATAAATGCATTTACAATGCCAAATAAATTATATATAAAAGCATTTGTCTTAATACATGTCATTCAATATTAAATATCACCCATTGGTACCACCCTGAAACCCTAATCCATTTTTACCAACCGCACATTTGTATTATTCAAATGTTGTCTATTAAATAGTTGTCTCGAGAGCCATAGTAAAGGAATACGTACCTAAGAACAATTACCATAGGAGCTTTGAAGCACTGACTACAGTTTTAACTCTACAACTTTCATGTCTTACCAGTACTTAAACATGCAAAGTATAAATTCAGTAGTGAATCAAAATGTCAGGGATAAGAAACAACACAAATAGCCTGGGACTATGGCAAAGTATTCTCCTGGTAATTTACATGATAGTTAAAAAAAAAAAAAAAAAGACAAAAATCTTTTCCTTAAATAAAAACTTAAAATTCTATTAATTTGAAAGATAGCTACGCACTTGTTACAAGCAGGGAACAAACTCATGTATTTGCTGGTTTTCAGTTTTCTTGACGTTATATGATTCTGCAAGAAACACTAGCTTGACTAAGGAAGAAAAACTTGAATACCACAGAGAGGATCAAAATCCTTATGTCATGTTTGCCACTAAGTTTTATAGCCACAGCCCCCTTTCATCTAGGTCAACAATTTTTTTCAAGATGTAATGCTCTGAACAGTGTAACCTGACATTTATAGCTAAACAACTTCTCTCTTCTGCACTGAAAATGGTGACAATGAAGGTATAAAGGGCATCAACCATCTTAAAAACCATCTTAAATACCTGATACTATAGTTATGTGTTCAGTATGGTCTCACAAAAAAAACCCAAACAAACAAAAAAGACGAAATAGCCAGCCAATGTAAGCCTCCATTTTGCAGTTTGAATTTCCAAAAAAACCAAAAGAAATCACAAATCCCACCGCCTTAACAAAGAACTACAGCTATTCTTAATGCAAACCTATGTGACCAATCCACAGTGAGGCTGTTAAGAGAACACAACTTTGATCTAACATTGACTGCAAAAAAGAAATACCAGCAAACAAAAAAAAGATCCAAAGTCAACAGCTAAATGTAGCCTGTGCCCTCACCATTCCTCCACCGACCAAAACTACGTTTAGCACCAGATGTGAAAACGTGATGTTGATGCATTTTCACATGTCTTCTGTTCAACTGAAGTCTCCAATAAAGGCTCCTCGTAGTCAGAACAGCTGATAAAAATGAGATGTGTAAATCCCTTCCCATTGTCTGACATGGCTAATGCTTGAGCTGAAATACTGTATCTATCTTTAGTCAGCACAGGACAAGGACCAGTTGCTGCAGTCCAGAGAGAAGCAAGAAGACCAGTTAAGAGCATAGAAAATATAACCTATGACATAAAACTGAAATAAACAATGTTTTGCCCTAATGAAGGTGAAAGAGAAGAAGGAAAAATGCCGTAAGAGTTCAAATCAACTCATCATTCAACTAAAAAGCTACACCCTATTCTTAGAGTGAGCAAGAGGTGGTAAAAACCCTATTCATATTAAAAAGATTCAAACAACTGGAAACTCATTAAATGAAAGAAATACTTTGTTTTATTTTAGAATATAATTTATCTACCTGATTACAAAACAGTTCAACATAATTTAAATTAAAGCTTTGTTCTTCCAAATATGGTTAAGTTTACTGCTGTTTATCATATGCTTTTAAGTATTTAAGAGTTTTACTTTCAGAAACACACAGGCATCATGCTATGTTACACACTTTATGTTTTAGTAATACAAATGTAACTCAAAGGGCCAAAAAACGTCAAGGCTGAAAGAAATCATCAAAACAGTGAACTGGAAAAAATGGCAGCTTAGCCTGCAGCCTTACCTAAAATGATAGTAACTAACTTAGACACTAAAAGTGTATTCAATGAAGTAAGTTTCTAGGATATCACAGCTTTAAAGCAGTAAGCAATTAATCTTGGATTCAGCCTTTATTCTTTCACTATTTTTAGAAAACAGTTTCCTACAGGGGTTGACAGAATTTTTATAGAAACACCAGCATGGTTATGCACGCACAGAAGCATTTACATCAAATCCTTCTCTTCTAGTTTTCTCTTCTAGATATGCAGATGCTAAAGCAGCATGGTATCATGCTGAGGTACAAAAAAAGTTGGTGGAAACCTCATTTGCTAAAGAATATGAGAATTTCATAGGCATTTTCAAAGGAGCAGAGAGAGGCAGAATTTGTTTCGTACCATAAATGAAGTTTCTATAAAACATGAAGACCCATAACCCATGTTCACCTATGTGATTCAATCCTAATGAGTGATTTGAAATCAGACTTACACCGGAAAACCTGAAATCTGATTCTACTGTAGTGCAATGACTGCAGACTGCAAGGGTTTTCCACTACTTTTGCCGATAGGAGTAGTAGCTTACCTATGTCTGAAAGTCATACTCAAAGGAAAAAAGGCTCAAATTAGGGCTACTCCTGGTAAAAAAATGTGCTGAATCTTCCCTTGTTTGCTCCCTCTCACACCTAAAGGCTCAGTCTGTGTAAGGCACAGTATTTCTGTCATGTACTGCCTCTTCACATTGCTTCTTTTCAGCCTTGCCACACCAACAGTAACAAAAGCAAGATGCACAGCAGCCCCTCTAGAGGCTCAATATTTTTGTACAATGCTTACTCATACCTAGGATGTAGTGAGTTTCAAACAACAGTATCTAAATGAAAGGAAATAAAATAAAATACCTCAAGCAAAGGAAACCTCTTAGACTTGTAAACATCAATCTAAGTTTCATATGGATGAAACATGCTAACTTAGCAGGTAATTGACTGCATGAAGATATTATATCAAGATACCACTTCTGCTATGAGTAATATTTTACTCAGGGTTTTTGTGGCAGGAACGTATCACTGTATTCCACGCTACTAAGAAAGATGACAGGACAGGCTCTTCCTCTCACAGAAAGTTCACTCTGCTGCTCAGTACATCCTGCTGCACAGCTTTTGTTTCTGGTAGTCAGGAACTCTTAGTACTGCCAAGGTTCAAAATATTATAAATGGGACAAAATTATAGTGCAATAATGTTCCTTCTTTAATAATTTGATCTCTTAATACAGTGTTACCTGTTACAACTTATTTTCTTCTCTCTTCCTACTCTCATATTTTTCATTACAATTTTTGAGCAGCTGGATGAAATGTTCTCTACTTTCCTGTACATGCACATTAAACTCCCAAAGGAGTAAGTGGTCTTGCTGAAGTCTTCAGACACAGAGAAGCCAGGCTGATAAAACCCCTGTAGCATAATGATTTCTATAATGCACTGCTACATAGAGGCATTTATTCCTCCGAAGAAAATTTCTGGGCAGTCCCTGCTGCTTGCCAGAGCATGTAAAACAGAGGCACAGAAGTCCCCAGTGCAAGCAGCATGGTACATCAAGCACACTGCCTGAACCACCTCAAAACCTGAAACAGATGACGCTCTTAAACAGCAAACAGGAAAGCAGTATTTTGCAAAGTTATATAGGAGCAGAAATCTGGCTATTAAAAAGGTATTTAATTCTGCAGAACTTTACCATCAATTTATAGTAACAATAAGAATTTGTAAAATAAATCAATTCAGAAATACAGAGAAAATACACTGTTAAAAGGGGGAAATATAAGTGTGAGTTGCAATTAAAAGGGTTTCTTGGTTTGGCAGTAAATTTGTTGTCACCAACTACTTCTATTTTCTTTACCTTAAGTCCAGGGTTGATTTTGCTTAAGAAGTGGGTCAGCACATACTGCACAGCAAGAAACAAAATCCTGGTTTTGCAGGACATTTGTGGACAACAGGTGAGTAGCAAAACAAGACCTTAGGCCTTGGTGGCTAAGAGATCCGTGGCCCTGAGATTTATATATGCTCCTCTGCTCTGGGGAATGAGAGCAGAACAGCAGGCAGATTCTCTAAAGCTTTTTGATTTTTATTAGATATACAATAGACTGATGGCTCCTAAATAAATTAAGCTTTGTTGAGTGCTCTCTCTAATTCAGCAACCACTATGACATGCCTGAATCTCCCAGTGTTCTCTGAATACCAAGTTTTGTTGCATGTAATCAACCAAAAGGACTGGAATTCCCTCAAAATGGTAAACAGATTTGAAGAATTGTGTTGGAACAACAGCTGTCATTATACCACACAGAAAGCTGACAACAGCTTTGAGGCTAAGCTTTTAAGCCCATTTTATTAAAAAAAAATATAACTGATGTAAACAAGTTATGGTTAGAAACCTCCTTGATTAAATTTTTCTTGATTTTAGAAAGCCTTTTCAGATAGCTTTCTTGTCTGTGCTAGACAGACCAGTATGACTTTCTAAGAATATTTAAGGTAGATATCACCAATATCTGAATCATTAAAGCATTCTGAATCCCCATTTTTAATTTCTTTTTCTGTCTCTCTGACCAAATTTATTAGTTTCTCTCTCGCCCAACACACAGAAGACCAATCTGCAAAAAGGCAGCTTTCAGATTTCTTTTTCCTGATATAGACTGTATGATCTCAACCTGGCCACAAGCAAAAGTTTAGAGAAAATGTTCTTTTTGCTGTGTTGCTGCATTCCTGCTTAATAGTTGAGATAGAGAAGTGTCCTAGTTGAGGCAGAGAAGTGACCTAACAGTGGCAAGGCTCTGGACCACTCAGCGCATTAAGAAGACTGGAATCAGAATTTTGAACTGCATCCAGAAGTAAATGGAAAGAAACCAAGCATATAGAATATAGGTGTGATCTGTTCTCACTTTTCTTTCTTACTTAATAGTAAGGCTGTGCATCTTGGGGCACCTAAAATTAGTAGTCGCTTTTGAAATTCTGGTCATGTATTATTCATCTCTTTCTCCTAAAAGGAAGACAGAAGATGGCAGTAGCAGGTGTTCTTAGCTTCCTGATGGAAAAGGAGGAAGAAGTTGACCAAGGGGATAGAACTTTCTTCAAAAGAGGGGTAACAGACAAAGACTGCCTAGCTGAGATGCCTACTCTGTCAAACACATATCACAATTCCACCTGCTGCCAAGAAGGCTTGAAGGCAGCAGATCCTCTGCCTACTCATCCAAACTCTTGTGTTTTGGAAGTTCCTGTTCTTTACTGGGGAAGAAAAAGGGAAATCCTGTTCTGTTTTAGCAGCCACACTTATGAGCAAACTACTGAATACAACAAATCCAAATAACTAATCTTAATTATTCATCAGTTTTGGTAGAGGTTTTGACAGCATCTGATCAGAAATGAAAGTGAAAACACAAAGACAACTGAAATAAAATTATTTAGAAAGGCAGGAAATCACTCCTTTACTATGCCACTTAAGTCAGCTTGCTTTCTCTCAAAGAACCCCACATAAGAAAGACTCCCTTCACCCATTCAAATAACTGAACACAAGTATTTTTAACATTAACATTTATTTCTAACACATGCACCTAGTATATCTGTGTGAAGTTAGTCTGTTTGAATGATTATATCCTTGCCTCTTTTAAATGCAATATTGACTCTGTATTTAGTGTAGCTCTCTCAATGCACTGATGCCAGAAACGCTAATGAAGAAATAGGAGTCAACTTCCAAGGATATATAAACAGCCTGCCCTATAAAAGGTAGCATAGGTGACAAAAAAATATTTTAACTAAAACTGTTTGCATTCTCAAAGCCAGTAGGAATGACCATGAGGGATCTGCAGAAACTAACAAGATTTTCAATTTGTTGGACTGTTTCTTTCATGACTGAAGCATCATTTGACCACCGAGCTCCTCGTTCACAGATAAAATGCTTTAGACCGTATCCACATGTTAAATCTACATGTTAAAACTTTTAAACCTATTATTTCCAACAAATGGCTACTTTCACAGATATGTGCCATGCTGTCAAACCTCATAGTATTAATGATCTTTAAGAGAGCATCTGAAGCATCTACACTGATTTTGCTTCCCACTGTTGCCTTGGTGTGACAGATGTGTGAATACTTCTTAAACTTTAATACTGTAATTATTTAATTTCAGATCAGTCTCCTGAATAAAAGGCACACACAGACTGCCATGACCACCCCAGGAGTTACTCCTGCATGTCACTCCTGTACAACTTAAAATCAATTTACTCATTTTTATTCTAGTTTATATTTAGATAGTCCATCATGAAAGAGCCCAGAACTTTTAGCCTAACCCAGGTCCTCTTTATGCCATATGTATATGCAATCTACTACATCAATCAAAACGACTCACAGTTCAGATGATGTGCACACAAATAAATGTACTTTACCTAGAGGTCAAAATGATTTCTGTAAGAGCACAGAATATTCTCTTGTTTTTAGCTACCTCCCACAACCATGAAGTATAAAAATTTAACAAGCTGCAAAATAACAAACTGAGCACCATACATCAAGTTTCTTTAGTGTCACGCTAGGAATGCTATAATTATAATCAAGAATACACTTCACTTTTAACTCTGTTTTTACTGTATCTTTCTACCTTGTGGCCTGTGGTGGCCTATGCCAGTTTTATAAAAAATATGGTTGGGAGGAGGAAAGGGTAAAAAAACCAAAAACCAACCCAATTTAAAAAAAATAAATTCTGCTACTCTGAGATCATATGTGCAGGAACTGATGTGTGGATCTTGGCTTTTTAAAATAATGCTTATATGTTTTGCCCTTACTCCTGTCTCAGTTTTTGCAACCGTATAATACTGTCTGGGGTGATCACCATGACAGTGGATAAATTAGGATTTCACCACCATTAAACATGAATTATTTCTTAACAAGGCTACGAGTCAGCGTAGCTCTTAGTTGACGGAACTGAAAAACTTTCAAACCTGCAGTACAAAGGTAGGATTTAAAAAAAGTGTTGTAGAAATGCTAAAAAGTAAGATAGGCTGAAATGTATACATATCAAGTCATTGGTTACACAAAGAGAAAGCTGCCACACAAATGCACTGAAAAAGGCAGAAATATTTGTCTAAACATCATAGGAAAAACACATTGCTGTAATGTTGATGATCCACTTTTATGGTTATTTTTATCTGGACAGCAAACTTCTTTCTTTCAGACTTTGAACAATATCACATCCAATCAGCATAGAAGATTTCTAAAAAAAAGCCACATGATTTATTCTTTGTTCAATTTGACTAAGAAAATAAACCTATACAGCAGAAATAAAAAAGGAATGGACATGTTATGCACCTGACAATTCAATTAAATTACTGTTTCATATAAGCATGTGGAAAATAGTTTCTGAACTTGTCAGGAGAAAGTGCAGAGGCTGAATCCTGGCTACTCTAAAACTCTCATTCATTTGATCAACTTGGATAGTCAGCTTTGGTGCTCTGATGTGCACATGCAAGGGCCACTGCTGTAGGTTCATGACAAGCCCTTACCCTGAGACGTTTTAATCTTGCTTGCTCATCTGAGTCGACTACGTAACTATTTCAAGAACCTTTTTGTATTTCAGTAATAGGCATATTTCTGGTAGAGATTTGGGAATGTAATTCAAATATACTGTATGTTATTGTGACTCAGTAGGTATTCAATTAGCAAAGGAGATGGCTGCATTTGTCCACCTCACATTAATCTCTGGAAAATAATTAATATATACCAGTTGCTGTGTATTGACTTCATGAAATATGCAAATAAAAATATTCAAAGGGCCTTCACTGATTTTATGAAAATGAAATCCATAGCTGTGATATTCCAAACAACCCTATTCATGTGTATTCATGTACAGTGAAACAGAAAAGTCTAGTCTTACTTTCTTTACAAGAAAACAGGATTTGAGTTGGAAGCCTAAATGTCAGCCCTGAACATTATAAAATTACACAGATAAGGAGGAAACAGGGCTGATAGTGCATATAAATATGACAGTGTATTAGGCTGCATTTAATTACCAGTTCAAACAACAACCTGATCTAACCTTTGACAAGTAAAATAAATGTTCTGAATAATTTAACCAAAGCAAACATTTGCTGTTAAATGCTGGCTAATTATAGTAAGAGTTGTACTGAGAGGGGGAAAAAACCCAAAAGAGATGGTAATTTATACACTTCTCCTGCAATTGCTACTGCAAAAGCTATTCCTTGAAACCCTTGAATTTTTTTTCCATGCGGGATAGCTATTAAGTATCTACTTCTGGAAAAAGAAAAATCTGCCTGTATTTAAAGGAAGAAGCACCATAGGAAAATAAGAAATACTCCAAATACAGAAAGTAAAGCAACATTAGTTTCAAGAACATCCATCTTTTCTGTGGATGGCTTTGTGACATGAATGGTCTGTGTTTGAAATGTCCTGTACCACAATGAAAGATAAGAAAGGGTAGAATAATGATTAAGTCTTTTTCAAAGTGTCAGTGAAAAATCACACAAGAGCCTCATTATAGGATATGGGAGCACAGTTCAGTCATGTCCACTGCACTTCTGAGAAGAGTAATAAAGAAATCAAAATTATTTCTTTACATAAAAATGAGATCAGCAGTTAAATGACAGAAATAAAACATGGAGATTCTTTAAAAACAACCCCACTCAAAAAATGTAATGATGAAATAATTCCATCACTATGACTTTTTCAGATTTATTATTATAGCCAGATATATTATCCATGTGAAACACTGAGCTCATTTCAAAAAGAACCTAAATATCTCAGAAAAACAAGCATTTAAAGTCAGCATGCTTTAAATATCAGAGCATCAAAACCCATGAAATTGAAACCAATAGAAAAAAAGGTGTATGCCTTCAGCATACATGCTTTCCAGTTGTAGGCTATTTATAAAGAAATTAATGGGTTTTGCTATCTTTGGGCCCGGAGTTTAACTTATTTATGTGATCAAAAGTTATCAGGAGCATCAGCTGTCTATCTCCATGCACAATAACTATGATTCAGAAGAATCAGAAGACCATGAAAATTTCACAGACAAGCAATGTATAGTAAACAAAATAAGCCTATAAAATCCCCAATCTTGAATATATATTAATATTTGAAGGCTTTATATAATCTGCAAAGTAAAAAGTGAAAACCATTAAAAATATTAAAACTGACTCTAAGTATGCTCCCCTCTTTTCCCAAAAGTAATTTGTGTGCAGATAAGTTCTGGCCACCAGTTTCTAAGAGAAACATATTATTTTTAAGTTACCTTTTATATTTTCATAAATATTTAAACCCTCCCTGAAATTTTAAATATGTTTATAGAGACACGGATGCTAACATTCTTAGCCTGTTACAATGAAAAAATATGAATTAAACTGTTTCTTGCACACTATAAGAGAAAAAAAAAATTAAAAGAAAGAAATAATGAATTCACCAAAAAAATTTACCAAAAATTGTTCACTTGATAATGAGTAAGGTGTAGTCATGAAATTGAACTGGATTTTCTATCTTCCATTGTAAAATGAATATTAGATAATCGAGTTTGAAGGTAATTACTATTCTTGTTCCATAGTTCAGGACAAAGTCCTTAAGCAAAACAAAGTAGTAAAGAGCTTGACAAGATCCATGCCTGACACTGGAGAAATCCAAGTACAGAGATAATTTTACACTGTGTCCACTGCTTCATGTCAAATGGACAGTGATATGCACTGTTTCTCCTTATGCTGAGGCATCCATAAAAACATCCTCAGCTGCATTTGGACAGGACAAAAGGAAATCTGAGGCAGTCATTGGTAAATGCAATGAATCAACTCTTCCCTTTTATTGCACTGCACATAAAACTTTGGCATTTAAGCACAAAACTGGAACAGGCCTTCTCTAGAGTTGTTATATTTGGATTCTGCACTTGAAATGTTACCAGGACAGTAAGGCAAATTTCACTAATAGGAGATATCTTTACCTGTCTTTGAATAAAGGTGAAGGTAATAAATAAATAAAGGTAGCAAGAAATAAAAGTAGCCACTCAATACTAAAATTTTATCTTCTCAAAAATACTCATATTTTAGATAAAAAATGAAATCAACAAAACCATCCAGGTCATAGGTTGTGAGGGTTGATGGGAAGATACAATTACAGTAATTTATAGTTAAATAATTAAATCTGATAAAAACACTGTACTAAAATGCTGATAGTTTATAAAAACCCAACAAAACTCTTTCTGATAGAGCTGCAAGGAATATACACTGTTACTGAATATAATTTTAGGTTTGGTCTGACACAGCAGGTGGTGGACCTGGAAGAGCAATTATAACAAAATAATTTCGTTACATATGTATAGGTACTTCAGTGTAAACCCAGCATGGGTTTACTTTATGGTAAAAAAAATTACAGATGGTATAATACTTTACCCAGTATGGCACACCTTGGAGGACAATTCATCCAAGTCAAAAAAAAAAAAAATCTCCAACTAGACCACTAAAGGAAAAGAGGAATTTCTTGATATTGAAACTAGTCAAGCCTCTCCCCTGACTTCATGCACCGAATTTTAACTCTGAAAACTACAAGAAGTAAAGACTGAGTTAGTCCTTCAGATCCATGCTTTCGGGCAATAGGTTACAGAGAAATCAGAAATAGCAATAAAATAAAAAGTGGAATGGATTTCTGACCAACAGAAGTCACAGCAGAGCTATTACTGTGGAGTTCTTTTTGAACTACTCCAACATTTCACCCTGGTAGTCTGGTATTATAAGTAACAATTACTTTAGTCTGTACTGGAAGTTTCCTGCATATTTTAGTTTGCATGTACTTGTAAGGTCTTCCTGAAGAGAATTCACTTTTGTGTAGAATGGCTTTATGATGTGGATTAGCTTCCACAAGGGATCTAAATTGACAATAATGAATTCATTTTATATAGTAAGCTAGACTTAAATGAGAAGTGAAAGGCCAGTGCCAACAGAGTTCAGTGATCAGCCACTGTTGTTCTCTCCATAATTCACTGGTTGCCTTTAATAATTACAGCATTGCCTTGATAATCTGTAGCTGAAGCATACTGGAGGAAAGGAAGAGAGAATGCTTCTGGTGTTAATAGGAGAATTGATTTTTAAATCTAAATGCAGATCCACAAAAACTGCAAACGGAGTATTTATAACGAACATCTAAGAACACTGACACTGGTTTAAACTAAAATTAATTTATATCACTCAAATCCGGAAAAACATAATTTCAAGCCTTGATCTTATTAGGATACTTAATGTAATCTTATTAGGATGTGAGCTTCTATATATCAAAGTGTTTTATACATTGCAAATATATTTTAAAGAACTCCATTAAACAATACTGAACAATTCACTACTGATCTCCAAACCTAGTTTCACAGGGGCAGATTATTGGATCTGCAGCTAATACAGCAGTAGAGGAGGCAATGCCTTCACACAGACAATATTGCTGCTATACAGAGCCGGCTGTCACATGAGTGCTAAGTAAGTTTCCAGGACTTTCTCATCTCTTAACTGCCTGAGATTCAGCACTGAGCAGCACGCTTTCCAAAAGGACAGAGTACCTACAGCTTCAGCGGAAGCAAATGAGGATCATAGATGCTTAAAATTTCAGAAAATCAGGCCTGGTGCCATATACAAGGAAAATGCTGCCAGAAATGTCACTCACAGAATACATGCCTGCCACTCCATGGGGATTCATATATGCTTAATGATGGCTAGCAAGTACAGAGAGCAGACCTAGCTAAGGAAAAACAACAGAAAACTAGGCAGCAGGCAAGCGATGAGCACTCTGTCTGCACTTGTATCCCCACTGGCAAAGTAAAAGTAAAATGGTTAAGAAACCGGTAAGACTGATGCCAAAATCTAAAATGTTTCTAAGGACTGCAGCAGACCTCAAAAGATAGTTTTTAATTTCATTTGAAACAGTTTCAATACTTCAACATTAATGTATGCACATATATATTAATGAAGCAGACATGTTAATCCCCCCGATGTCGATGTCTGTGAAGCATCTTAGCTCTTACTTCCTTCACCATCAGCCATGTGTAAGTAACATACTGTGGCAACATATGAATAGTTCATAGCTCCAGCAACAAATGAATGAATGAACGGTGACCTAAACACAAGCAGCCATTAAGGTTTCTGTTTCTTTACCCATCAGCTATTGCATATACTCCCGGCAAACAAGTGTGTTTTCCTGACATGCACACTTGTCTGTTAATAAGTTAAAGAACTATTTCAGTCAAGAATCTTTATGTTTTTCCCCTACACGCTTCGTTTCTTGCTACATGCATTGGAGTTTTACTCTATTAGAGATGCTCATGACAAGCCAAGAAATGGAGGTGATGCTGCCAGGGACTAAGGTAAAGGATGCTACAGTGCTCTGCAGAAGCAGAAAGGGTCTGCCATTGCTTCCCTGCACTTGGAAAGCTTACGGACAAGCATTGTGAAAAGCACCGCAAGAGCTTCCAGTTAGTCCTCCTGTTTGATTTTAGTGTGCACTTATACGCCCCTTTCAAGACTTTAATGTACTAAACAAACTATGAGGTAAGATAAAAGAAAAAAATGCTAACATTTTAAATGGCATAAAGTATGAAATAATTCCAAGGTGGTAGGGGTTCTTTCCTTTTTTTTTTTTTTTTTTCCCTGAGGGAGGTGTGTTGTTATTTAGTTTGATTAGGCTTTTTTTTGTTTTTGTTGTTTTTTTTTTTTTCTTGTTTGACTTGGATTTTTTTATGCTTAATACAAGAAGAGAAGACCAAAAATCTCACACAAAGAGCCATACCTGTCTTTTTCAAAGGTTCAGCTCAAAATAACTCAAGTAATAACCTAGTGCACATTATCAATACAGTGGGTTCAGAGATAAATTACACTGTATTTAACACCAGTAAAACTAAATTCCAGCTGCAGAATCTTCAGCAGGAAACATCTGTAAGAACAAACACTGGCCTTTAAGGGACCAGCAGATAAAATTTTAAGTGAAAGTAATTCACTCACAAAAGTATTTTTCCAATTTTAAATTTGACTGACACAAACTTACCCGTCAATGAAAACTCCACAGAAATCCATTTTTCAAATATTTTATCTCAGTTAAAAAACAGAATCCATTTTTCTTGTTATCTACAATATATGGTTCAAAATTCTCAGCCCCTGCCAGTCTTGCAAAAAATAATCTCTGCAAAAATAAGCTCGATGAATTCAGAAAACCTAGGCCAAAGAAACAGATCCTGCGAGCTGTTAGTCCATTAAATGAGCACTACTCTAATGGATTTGTCTTTGTAGAAAGTAGAGAAAAACAGAAGGAACACTATCTGCTTGTGATAAACAGACTATTTTTTCTTTTCTATACTAAACTTTTTATAGACAGAGGAGTTTTATTTTGTTTCTTTTTAATCAAAAAATTAATTTGGATAGTTGATCAAAGGAACTAAAATTGTCCTAGGGTGCAAAGTGGATGACCGGCTCCTTTATTCTTGAAGGTTGCATCAGGCTGCCTTCTAATTTTTAAAGTCAAAATTTGTAGGGAAACTGTATTCAATAACTAATGTTTAAAACTTTAATAAACTCTTTACATTCCATGAACAGTGTGCGTTTATGTGGGTGCTACAGAAATTACCAGTCCTTATCATTCAATAATTCTGGGATCAAAAAAATGAGATTAGTTCTGCTGCTTCCACCATCAACCCTGGACCATATATAAACGATGTAATTTTTTTTTAAAAGGAACTTCAGTTTACATGATACCAGTTTTCTCCAGTTTTCTCACTATGTTCTTAAACTTAGAAAGTATGACTTTTCAAACTTCTTCCTCCCATTTTTTAAGTAGTCAGAAATATGCATATATGTGGGTATCAGGTGTGTTAATGCAACATATATATTACTATGTAGGTAAAATACTACCTTTGCTGGATAAATGATGCTACTCATTTTACTACAAGATAATTTCAATGTAAATGACCACAAGAAAAGAAGAGGTTGCAAGATATTATCTGTCAGAACATAATGACTTTCACAAATGAAGAAAATTATTATCAGAAACCACTTGTTATGAACAATAATTTCATTTTCCTGAACTCAAACCCTACAGCATTCAGCTGATTGAAAAGTAAAATGGCTGAAAAAAAAAGCAATATGGGTGAAAACAGAATTTGTTCTCACTGTCAGAGCAAATGTATACAAAATGGTAAAATGAAAACTTTATTTTAAAATATAGGTGACACAGATCTGTCTGAGATGAAAGGTATGACTGGGCAAAGAAAGGTTAGCTGATCAGATTGACACAACCAGGATGATTTGGTAACTGCAGATTCTGCAGGTCCCTACTGCTGCTTTACCCAAATGGAGGGATTATATTTATGTAGGAGGAAATTTGGAGCAGTCCTGGAAAGATAGTGAGTTAGTCTGAAGTCTTAATGGGAGGTGGACTTCTCCACTGTGTCTAATACAAGTGTTGCTCTGCAGCATCATTTTCTAGATGCTTGGAACCAAACACCCAGTTTTACTGCAGATTTACAAGGCATTAAATCAGCCTTAGACTCCCTCCCTCTCCTCTCTTTTCCTTGTCCTTCCCAAATACTAATTTCGCCTTTATTCTTGAAAATTATTTACATTACAAATTAAAAATAATGTGACCGAGATTATAGGAAAGCCACCAATTCAAATTTTAACTTTTATGAATAATGATCTATTTTGGATTCTTCTCATTTTAGGACTTCCTTGTGTGTATTCATATATTTCTTTTCAACCAGAGGTAAGAGGTTGCATGGACACTGACAGACTACTGAAGGAGAAGAGGCTCTTTCATGATAAGCCAACATAGCCCTGAGCCAATTTTGGGCATATTTGGCAAGCATTAATGTATTAGGAAAGCAATTTTTCAAGGTTCAAATGCACAAAGTGCAGTGTGTATTATACAGCTATTAAAAAGTAGCATTAACATGAGATTGAATACATCCTGTCCATGTAATTATCTACTCAATTCAATATGCCCACAGAACATTTACACACCACTGAAAATATATAAATATATAAACTTCAGTAAGAAAAATCTCTACTGTACCACTGTCTTTGGTAGGTTACACTCCCCATTCTTTCTTGGAACCACATCCAGTAATATTATTCAAAAACATAACTAACCAAGCTTGGGACTCCTACATTCATGTCTACAAAAATTACGAAAAAGCAATCAGAAATTTCATGGACAGTATACATACTTATTAATATGATCTGTTTTATTAGGTCCCAGTGAAAACATCTTATTAGTTCAACAATTAAATGATTCAGAAACCATTCACACTATTTTTGCCTTTTAGCAGTTCCAATCAGTAGCAGATCTAGGTGTAATCAACAGCAGCAGGGGGCTTTAGGAAGCAAAACAAAACAAAAACAGTAGGGATCTTTACTAGTTTACAGTAATTTGTACAAGGAGATGTTAAATGTTACTGCAAGTTAGCCCAAGATATGGGAAAGCTACAGGAAAATTCCCTATTATGTACAACTACTATTTCAATACAGCAATAGCAATATAATAAGCTTTTTAAAAAAATTGAGTATTTAAAGTTTACTGAATTTCCTTTCAGATCTAGAACTTCTTTATCTCTTTTTTGCCCCCTCCATTTTACATTTTCTGTAACAAGATCAATATTTGGGTTACCATGTATTCAGAATCCATAGATGTCACCCCTTAAATTTGTGAGTGGGCTGCACGAGTGATATAAAGTCCCTTTTCTGTAGGAGTTGAGCACATGGTCTAAACAGCACTTTTAGCCCCTGCTATGCATGGTAGCGAAACTATATTTCCCATATGTTAGTGCTGACAGGCTGACTGATATAAATTCAACTCAAAGAAACTTACATACAAGTTATTTTTATGCTTTTTAATCCTTTTCCACTATTAACAGTGTCCCAGATATAAGAGAAGAATACATTAAAGAGAAATTGATAACTGGTGCAATAATTTATGCACCCTTTGAGTGCTAGGACATCTGCATAAAACGAGGCCATCGCCTTTTTGATGTCAAGGATCTTGGGATAGTTCCAAATTTTAAGTATTTAAATCCTAAGCTCTTAAATTCCCATTGATTTTTATCACAAGCGTGAAGAGATAAGCATGCATCTATCTTTTTGAATCTGCCCTTGTTAACATTTCTGAAAAAAATGTATCTAGCCACAGCCATGCAGCACTCACACAGCACTCCTAAAGGACAAACAGTGAACATCTTACAGCGAAAGCCCACATTGCCACATCTGTATCATTCCTCCTAACTCAAAGCAACTTTGCATAAAAAGAGCAATTGCACTTTTGGACTGAGGCACAGGCAGAGACACAGTGATGACACACTCTCACCACCCTATCTCCTCTGCAGAACCAGAGAAGTTCTATATTCCCTTTTTTGCCCCCTCCATTTTACATTTTCTGTAAGAAGATCAATGTTTGTGTTAACATATATTCAGAATCCTCTCTATCAGGCACTCTATGGGATGCTTTCTTCGTGGCCAGGTAAAGACACATGAAATTCAAAGCTCTTTGCAGATGACTGTCTCAATGACCACAAAAAGAGCATCAGAAAGCCTTATACTTGCTTGAGCCTCTTGAAGAGCAGAAGGTCAAAATTATTAACATAATCAGATTAAATACTTACCATATGGATAACTATATTCTTTTCAACATTGTAATACACTTTGCAGCCAAGCCTACAGCTCTAGCACACAGCTTTACCAGAAACTTGAGAGCAGAACATGCTGGGGTCAAGCCGTGACAGAAAAAGCACCAAATGGAATCCCTGCCATACTTTTGCAGAGTACACAAATTCTCTCCCAGAAGCTGCCAGCAGTGGATAAAACATCTCCCACCTGCCCTCAAAAGAGGATATTTTCCAAAGAAACAGTATAATATAGTGAAAAGGCACCCGTTGAGCCAGATAAGAGGAAGTTACAGAAGTGCAGTAAATTCTGGGATCAAAATAAAACTTCCTTCCACAGGTGAGAAGAGTAGTGGCTGTAGATGTGAAGAGAGGGACATTTCACCAAATGCTAGAGAAGAACAGGGAACTGTCAAGGATTGGTGGCACAGCTTGCTACTGTTGCTGCTCATTGGTGATAAATTCAGGTGAGTCAGGACACAATGTGAAGTAAATAGCCTCACTGACTCAATTCTTCACCTTGCTATCTCCCAGACTAGCTGGTTCAAAGCTCCTCAGAGAAGCTTTTAAGGGAAAGACTTCAGACACATATATTAAGGTTAGAGAACTTGACCATTATCAATAAAATAATTTCACGTAAGAACAGTTTAAATGTAGTTAAAGCTAAAGAAAAGATTCAAAGCTAGGACACGGATGCTCCATCATAACCAGCTAACCATTTCCAAAATGAATAAACTGCCAAACACATTTAAAAAAATCATATTTCTTTTTAATTAATTGCTTTCCAACACAAAAAGCTACTACCTTTCCATAAATTCTACAGTTCATGAAATAAACAAATGTTAGAACTTAGCAGTCAAAATTGCCATCAAATTCTTAGTATCTGCTTCACTAGCTCATCTGAGTGTTTCCATACCTGACCATATTTTGCTGTAACACAGATACAGATACACTGTTACAAAACTAAGATCTTTAAAACGCTTCCAAAACCATGATCATCAGTGATGAGAATTTTTCACCATCTCTGTAACCTTCTGTTTACTGACTTTGCATGTTAAGTACTACTTCTCACAGTGCACAGAGGGCTACAGCCTCTTCTAAACACTATTGGGATAGTTTGATGTACACCTGAATCACTAATACCTTTCCCCCAGTATTTCTCCAGATTCTCAAGTCAAAGTTCATTCCCATGATTGAATTTAGGCTGATGGTTCCTAACACTGTACTTTCAGTTTGAAAATTGCTGAAGGCAACAGCTGTTATTCACCACGAAGTCTGCAGTGTCACCTGTGGAAAAGCAATCAGCTGAGTAACAGAAGTGTTACACAGTTTTGTCACCAGGGATGAGTTTTGTGGTAGCACCAGCTACCAGCATTCCCCTGGAGAACTTCTGTGGTGCAGTGAAGCAGGCACTGGGGTTCAGGAAGGGGATCCAGGACATGTTTTTCCCTGGCTGTAAGCATATTCTAGATGGATACTTCTACAAATTTAATGAAGAAGAAAGTAATGATTTGAGTGTGTTCTTATATACACACATGTGCAGCACACACTGCATCATATCAAAATTACTCTCTCCATCCTTCTAATAACAGACTACAGTGCTACTGGAGCTCTGCAGCACTAGAAATCATTCCATATAATGTACAGCACAACACCATGATTTGCTTCAGGGGTCACATACACAGCACTGAATCTTGATTAATACCACAATCCACAGTTGTTTATAACACATTCGGTTTACAAATCATAGAAACAAGTGAATACAAAACACTGCTCTGATTTTTACCATACAAATTCTTGTTTATGATGTCTGTAACAAGATTAAATAAACATTAAATTATGATTTGGTTTCTGTGATTCTGGATAGATGGGGGGGGGGGGTTAAAACACTTTTTCCCTTTCTCTCTTTCCGAAGTTTTGAAGGTGAAACAGAAAAATGAAACTGAAATAACTTATAATGCACTTCAGCACATTTAACTGCATTCCCTGCTAATAAGGATTAAACTTACAGAATACGCAGGAAAAGCCATGCCTACGCACACGCACGTATGCGCACTTACACACATGCACACACACGAGCCATACCTACAAAAGACTTCCTCCCATGGCTACACCATTGCTTTGCAAACAACAAGCTAATTTGGGTTCCTATCATGCATCTGATCGGTCATACAGCAATACAAAACAGAAATAAGTAAAGACGACCATCTGCTTGTTAGCTGAAACTATAAAAGTACATCTTTTTAATAAACAATAAAATTAGTTTGACAGGGCAGAGACCACCTGAATAGAAAATCAAATATTTCATGTTATTTAAGGTGTATGTCTGCTGGCTATTAAAATACTCCTCTTTAATTTATTACAGCAACACACACAATACTCATGTCATCCTCATTTTCTAAATCAATAATCAGCACAGCATGCTTCATTAACAGTGACCAATCACGAATGAGCTGGGGATCTCATTTTACAACATGAGCATTCCTAAGACATAAACCATCTGCTACTTGTAGTAACAGAAAAATCAAATTAATCCATTCTTATCATGCATTCAGATTTTAAAGCAATTAAAGATGCTCTTAGTGTAATCGCAGCCACAGAAGTAGTTCTGTAATGAGGAAAGCAAACTCTTCACTGAACTTTCTGTCATTCTCAATACATTTGAAAACTTTACAAGCTTTCTGCACTCCAGTGGGCCATTGTTCTCTGAACACAGATGTTGAAAACAACAAGCAATTTTTATTAAACATTTAATCTTTGCACATTTGAAGGAGTTTAAATACTGAACAGTGATCAAAAAAGGGCATAAAACAAAAAAAAAAAAAAATTTACAAGTAAAACAATGCATAGGGTCTAACCTAAATCAGTAAATTTGGAGGAAAGATTCTATTTATAGCCTTAACTCATGCCAGTATGGCTATCTTTTGCAGCACATATGGTCTGTAAGATCACACAATAATTTTATACACTTGGAATATCAGCGTACAGTAGTGTAAGATGCTTTAGCTTCAGATTTGCTGGATATATAGTGGAAGGAGGGAACTGGTAAACTGTTACCCCACATGTTTAGCTTTTCCAAAGAGTATCAGGATTACAATAAGCTAAAAATCCTTTTCTCACCAGGAAAGACAAACAAAACAGTGTGTGGCACAACCTTCCTTCACTGACCTGTCATGTGTCTTGATCTGACATGGAAGAATACAGCAAGGATGAAGAAGCAGTGTTCCCTTAAGACACTGACTCCTCTACAAAACAGACCCATAAAAATGCTAGTCAGAATAAGCTCTTTTATGATGCTATATATTATTCAGAGAAACCAGAATACCAAACAAATATTAAGTATTGGTAAATATAGATTACTGTTGACTTCAACTTGTATCCAATCTATAACTTTATCACAACAATTTTTACAAATTCTTGAAAGAACCTAAAGAATTTAATCCTGTTAAACATGGACCATAAATGCGAATAGAGAAAAACACGTGCCAAGTGTCTTAAAATAAAATGTGTAGTCATCAAAACAAGGATTACTAAATTAAAACAACAATGTTTTTCTTCTAGGGAGGACCACCATCTATGAGTTCTTCATGTTGCAGTTTCATGTCAACTAAGCTGACATAAGCCATCACTACTGTCAGAAACAAATACCCTCTTTCTCCCCTCTTATCATCACAGTTCTTCTGAGTTAAAATTAACTCGGGGCTCAGGGAATTTTTTTCTTCTACTATGAATAATGTAAATCAGTAATTTTTCAAAGTTTCTATTCTCATAAACAGACCTTGCAACTGGAGCCATAATATGAACAGTAGGTTCTTTCATTTGAGAATTGGATGTTGTACTGTCCCATCCTTTTTGCTGAAATAAAGTACATTCTCTACTAGGGTTCAATATCAATACGTTATGAAAAAATATAAAGAAAACATGGGGAGAAAAAAGCTCTTCTCATACTTTTGTGTCAAGAGGAAGACACTTAGAGCCAATCGTCTCTTATTTATTACACCTTTTTAAACTGAAGCCCTATTCATAAATGATTGTTAATCACTGACACACACTCATACCTTGCAACTTACCCTCTCTTTCTGTGCATCTCTGCTGAATTGAAAATTAAATTATACTCATTACTTTATGAGCAAAGGATCACCATAAACCCAACTCAAAAATAAACTCAATGAGAAAAAAAAAATCACAAGGAAAAACTTTCATGGATCCAAGAATTGTGTCGGCAGTTTCAGAATAGCTCTTAACTAATCCTACTATTTATTTATATAGATGCAGACCTTAGCTATAGCAGCAACAGCTAAATCTGAAAAAGGGGACTGGAGATGAAAAGGAGTCTCTTTGCTAAGTACTTGTCTCCTTATATGATACTTATTCTTTCAACACATGGGCCATTTTTGTAGACAATTTGACAGCATGTATTAAAGGTTTATCATATGCTTTCCATTTTCCTTTAAAGAACTATGATAAAGCACTCTTATATTCAGTGAAGACAAGATCTTCTTCTAAAAGAATTTTAACCTGACTGTTCTGTACCACAACAACTATCTTTTGGTAGAATATTTTTTCTTCATACTGGTATTTTACTGCACACCCTGTATGGTTTGTCTAGTCAGTATCAAGCAATGGTGTGGATAGCACCTTTATGAATGACCATCAAAGCAGTGCATTTTTTGAAATCAAATATAGTAGCATTAACACCCCCAACACAATCAGTTTAGGTTGAGCCATTTCTCCCACACAGTGCTATAAACCAGCTAGGTCTGTTGCATTACACACACTGATAAAGGTTGAATATTTGATGAATGGCATTTTATTACTCATCTTCTATGAATCTTGCTTTCTTTCTTGCAGTCCTTTTTGTAAGAATCTCACTTCTCTTACTTGAAATCTCCATATGCATAAACAATAACCTTCACTCTGATGCTACTACATGATTATCTGGCGTTCACATTTCCATTCCTGGGGTTATTAAAACTGCCTAACTTAGGCTTCTTTGAAATTTCTAAGTCAAATTAGGCTTTACAGACTCAAACTAGAGGCTGAAGTTGCTTAGATAATGATGGAGAGAAACAGGTGACTCTGTAGAGGAGATTCAGTGCTTCTCAGTCTGATATCTCAGGCAGACTTGGCCAAGAGCTGAGAAATTACAGAATGTTACTGCTGGCTGCATTCACTATCAGAGCATCCATACCAACAGATTTTACTGAATTGTGTATTTTTCACCTTATTCTTCAAAATCTACTTACAAAGTTAAGCATGGAAGGAGAATTATTCTGGAAACTACAAATGGCACTGATATTCCAAAGAAAGGTAATTTATTGCAGTGCCTAGCAGGGCTTCAGTGAAGCACCACTGAAGCCCTGCTGGGCACTGCAATAAATTAGAAGCGATGACTCAAAATTCTCAAATGTCCGTAAGACGGCTTTAATGCAAGCCCACTACTTCTATAATGTTGCAAAAGAAACAAAAAAAGTTCTCAATGAATGATCGACTCCAAAGAGTACAAACTAATTTAAAAACAAAATTCATGCTACTATATTTCAAAATCCTCTTTTTTTTTTTTCCTTGAATGTTATGAACCACAGTATTTGAAAATGGGGTAATTTTGTTGCGTAAGCAGGCTCTCTTAAAGAACATTTCAATGACCTAGTTATGTCTCTGTTTTATTTTTGTAATATTTTTATATGAACTAGGATAAGACTGCAGTTAAACGCTGTTCTTCAATTTATTTTTCCATCTGCTTTTAGCTGCAGGATAGCATATTTTATCACATTTGATATACAGGGTCAAAGGAAAAAAAAATTAACCCTGTATTTTTGCATAAAATGTATAAATAAATTCTGATGGTGCAAGCTCAGCAAGTAGAATATTTTTACTACTTCTATCTTGTGATAATGTTTTTATAATCACTTATATCTCCATCGCTAACAACTGAATGCCGTTTTCTGTGTTATTAACACAGCTCTACAAATCACAGGGAAAAATCCAGGATCTGAGCAAAAGAGGATAAAAGGTCGCATTTTTAGAAGGTAATCTTTTCACACATACAAGAGGCAATAGGCCAAGTCACTTAGCTCTTCCTAGCTAATCAAACTGCACAATTTCAGCATAGTGGTTCTTTTTTAGATGTAGGTGGTGATAAAACGATCCTCAGCTTGGGAACACATCCAAGATACATACACACTCCCAAACACCTCCCCCTACTCACCCCACCTCCAGTTGATTTGAACACAGACATACTTATCAATACTTTTTAAGGTAGCAATCATGCTAATGGGGACAATTACGAAACAAGAGAGAGGTCACAGTGAATTCATCTCAGAGTATGTGACCAAAGTTATGCGGGGAAAAACCGAACTAGTGTCAGCATCAAGCATCTGTTGCTGCTGGTGTGAGGACAAAGCAAGTGCCAGAACAAGGAGGCAGTTTTGGAGATCCACTGTTTGTCAAGTCGCCCACTGAAGCAAGCCTTGAAATCAGTGTGTGTACTGCGGCCATCTGTTTACTTTTCACTAGCAAAACTCTTGACTCTTACCATCTCTTTGAAGTCATGGTCACTGTCAAGAAACAGGTACACTTCTGATGATCGTGCATGTTTTTTTAACTTGACAGAGGGAAATTAGAAAGGAGGAAGGAAAACAGAAGTATGTAATTAGTTTATAAAAAAAGGGAGGATTACAGGAAACGGATCTTCATTTATTCAGATAATATTATGCCCCAAGGGGATTAAGCTATCAAGGTATCATGAAAGCAACTAGTGAAAACAGGAAGACTGTTTTGCCACAAAATAATGATTTATTTACTCAGCTTTGTAACAGAGAGCTGCTGAATTGACCTGGACTTAAGAAACTCGTCGTTGATCTCTTTCCTCTGGTGGCCAAAATTAGAATAGATCAAATGATCTATGATAAAGTGGAATTAAAAGCTCAAACACTCCTGGATCACTACTAAACCACCCACAAACACTACACTGCTAAGCTCCATTGCTGATTAGTTTCACTGTGCAAACTCCCCATAGAGAAAGCCACTGTCCATTTACCAGTGTTGTTCAGCAACACCTCATGCACGTCTCCTTAACCTTCACTCATTTGAAGGCTCTCTTTTTCAAGAAATAACATATTCTTGCTCTAACCTCCACTATACAATCTTATTTACTTAAGTATCTTTTTTACTTTCTCCCTTTTTCACTTGTGTCATGAAGTGAATTGAAATTTCTTTCAGTCTCTTTCTTTCTCTTTTTTTATGTTCCATAACTCAGAAGAGATTTCCATTCTTTTCAAATTTTTTTTTCTTTTCCTCTGTCTCAGGTCTTAAAAGGGACTGTGTAAGTGAGAACTCCAAAATATCACAAGTAAGGTACCACATGATTTCCAGGTGTGCCCATAGCTTTCAATGTGGGGTAACCTGCCCTAATTTCATCAAAACATCGGTTGATAGAAGATATACTTACATTTCATACAGGACTCAAGAATTTAGGTGAACTTCATCAGCAATGGATATTGCCAAAGAACTGGAAAAATGTTCACATACTGGGTGAAGGTATATGGTATGGCTTGTCCACAAATACAGAACTCTGAAAAATCTCAATTACCTTTTACATTTAAATGCATGCTGGAGAGATGGCTGTGTATGTATATACATTTGTATTTTGGAAGCACCAATGAACAAACTGATATGCTGGGTTTTTCAGCCACTGAAATTTGAAAATTGATTCAGTGCAGAAGCTAAAATTACTATAGCTGAATCAGGTCTTTCACCTCTGAAACAACTGCAGTATTCTTTGCAGATAAAAGAGGTATTGCTCCTAAAAAATCCTATGCACAAAATTTAAGGGAGCGGGGGGTAAAGCTGTAAGTTTACTGTCATATGCATATTATAGAGGGAATAACTTTGGAGAAATACAAGGTGTAATACAACTTCCTCTAAAAAGAAAAAAAGAGTGCACTTTTTGGAATTGCTGTTTAAGTTCGATATTTTCACATAGAGAGTAATCACCAAAATTAGTGAGATGTTTCAAACTTATTCCACAGAATAACCTGACGAAAGCAGACCACTCACTAATAAAGTGCAACTTAATAAATCATGTGAAATCTTATTTTGTTCAAACCCTTACTAACTCCTAGCACCATCTGTTACCATCAAAACTATATGACAAGATATGATATATAATTAATAGGTAAACAACAATCTAATTAAAATGGACAAATACTCCATGTTCCTGCCATTTGGGAGCTCTAATTACAGACTAAATTTTAAGCTTGAATTAAATATTTAAGCTGGAAAATTAACTTTCCTTCTCGAGCCTTGAATACATTAATACAGATATGTGAAGCGACTTCCTGATGGGAACTTAAACATGTAATTTAGTTTCATCAAAGCAGTTACTAATTGTTAAGCAGCAGTACCTTACCATATGTACACAATAGCTATTTAGAGCCAAAAAGGTGGTTTTAAAGTACCCCTTTGCAACCCTTTTCTGACATAAATATAAAATGTATATACAGCACAACAGTTTACACTACACACTGAAAATAAATTACATAGAGACTTCAGCTTTCAAATGGGTCTTAGCATGCATAAGTCTGAACAGATCTAGATAAACAAATGTGTATTTTTGCTGCTGAAGAAACTAAAGAATGTCTAGAAAAGTTAAGATATTTTTACATTCTACTTACAGAATTCTGAGCTTCAAAACCATGCAATTTGCCTGAGCCATCTAGCAAAACAAAATGCTGAAAAAAACAGGTGTTTCACCTAAATAATATGATCCAGGTTTTTTTAAATACTATGTCAAAAGGAGAGAGGTAGGAATAAAACTGAGAACAGAATTACACAAAACATTGTTAAAAAGGTTCCAAGCATCCAGCAAGTGGTTAGAATTTATCTAATATTATTGTAGCACAGTTAGATATTATTGTACTAGGAATTTTGAGTATTTGCATTCTGACCAGGAATTTGATTCTAGGTGTTTAACAGCGCTCATCAGTCAACAACAGACTGTTACTGTTTCAGGAAAAAAAAACCCAACACACCTTCATTCTTTATGAAAACCACAATGATTTCCAAATAGTGCTGAGTTGAACTACCTTGCCAAGCATTTCCCCCATCTTATGGATACAGAGATTGAGGCACATGGATGCTAGGTGACACCCACAACCATATGTTAAGGCTCCAATGGTGTAAAATACTCCATATATATGGAACACTACACTTTCCTGTGTTCATGTGGAACTCTTTTAAGGGAAGCACATGAAGATTTCAGTACGGTTTCAATCAAGACTTGGCTCTTACAGCTCACATGGCCTGAGTCAGTGACACATGAGAAACAAGAACCCAGATTTCTTATCTTCAATATTCTCCTCTAATCCTAATACTCTCCATCCACACAACAAACACACATTTTACTTGCTTTAATTTAGATTCAACTGCAGAACAGCAGGACATGATGTTAAGAGAAATAGTGCATATATCTTTTTAAATATCCTTGAGATGGTATGTTACTTCCAACAGTAAGGAACAGAACATAAAGAAGCTTCATCTATCCATCTAGCCCTAAGAATTTTTAATTTCAGCATAAATACAGATGAAGAATGAATTACTGGGCCATGACTTCATCAAGATATTCTAGTGACATCAAAACCAAACCTCTAATAGTTTGTGATGTCACTGCAAAGCCTCAAGAGACTTCTTCCATAATTTAGAAGAACATGGAAGCTTCTCAATTTATGTAGTTAATGGACTGGAGGCCCAGAACATGCTTTTGGACCTACTCTGCTTCTACCACTCCCTCACTGCTGTGCTTTGTCCCATTCCAACAATACAGATATAATTTTACTCTTTCTATGTGATAGAAGTACACTAGCAGTTTACAATAATCGGGTTGGTATTTTCAGTAACACAAACTCAGATGCTACTCTTTCTACAGAGTTTTTAGACTGTATACATACTATCTTAAATATTGCAAAGCCAATTATTTTAACAACATCCATGTTTTCACCATATTTTCATAATACAGTCTGTGAATCTATTTTAAAATTATTAAATAGCTCTTAGCAGTAAAAGAATAAAAATTGCTGAAAAAAGGACTAAAATGCTGACTTGAAATGTAGGTATTATAAATCTCTCTTATAGCCACACTTAAATGAATTTCAGCCATGTTTGACCATCCATCACTTCCTCTTTTGTTTTTCTTTTCAGTACTCCTGAGCTACTCAGACCTATAGCTCATGCTCCGATCCATATTTTCCAAGTCAGTAGAGTCATTGTTGTACAGAGTCACAGTGATGCAAGACTCTGTACAACACACATTCACTGTTGTACTGGGTGCTGAAAGCAAGTGTGGACTCCTCCAGCCATGTGCACTTAATTCCTTTGGCCAAGCCAACTGGATGGGAACACTGAACAGCCCTGGTGAGAGCAGAAAAGGACAGTTTTCCTCCCAAGCCCAAGCAAGGAATGAAATGCATATACCAAATGAAGATTCTGCTGGTGTTGGACACAGGAAAGGACAAAGATATGCTCTGCTACCTTGCAGCCAACAAAATCTGCCTTCTTTTAATTCCATTAGGTTATGTTTAGAACTACACTCTGATTACAGGGAATGATGGCTGCTAGGCAAAACCACATACCAAGTTCTGGGGAGCACTATCATTCCCTCTGCAGTCCAAGATACAGTCATATTCTTTCCAGGCCTATTTATAGACCATATTGTACCGTACATGTGCCATGGATCCTAATGTGAGGAAAATTATATAGATATTCAAAGCATGACATATTGATTCAACATATTGAACGGATTGTTTTTTCCTCTATTTATTTAAATGATTATAATAGTTTATAGTGAGCTTAGCCCTTGAGACAGATGGTTGTAAACTCAAAATTTAAGTTTTAAATAACTGTATTAACATGAAGTAAATGATTTTATCCACCATCCTCATTAGAAGAATGAATTTATCTTAACACAGTCTTTAACCCTCTCCTGAATTGTTTTTGACTATTTATCAAAGAAAGTGAACTTTGCAGCTCATTGACTGGTGTTTTAAAATGTGTCTCATCAAAATGTCTGATGGTCTGATAACCACAGTATTTTTTTACATTGTGTTGGGCAAAAGTAACCTTGAGTTTCAGGTGAAGAGGGGAACTCTACCATTATCCATTTTGAAAGGAGCCTTAAATTTTAAGTTTACAGTTTATATCTCATCTAATTCTTTCAAAGAGAAAATGTCTAAATTATCAGGAACAAAAGCATAAAGTAAAAACCTCTGTCCATAATTCATGCAAGTAAATAAAACAGTTTTCCCTTAACAGACTACACCATAGTGGATTTATGCCTGTGAAAAATATTGGATTATATTTATTGTACAAGAGCTTTATTCCTTTCCACCTCCCAATTTTATGACCATCTCCTTTGTCCTTTCCCTTTCAGCCCTCTGTCATTGCACCTAATGCTGACTTCTGGGTTTCATTCCTGGACAATGTCAAAAGAGAGTAGATAATTTTGCCACTCACTCAGTATTTAAATATGAAACTAAACTTCATGACAGTAATTCCACTTGCATAATTAAAAATATATGCATTGATAAAGGCCTGGTGACCATCAGAACTTTGCACAAACCACTAAGTGTCCCTTTGGATAGCTCTATGAGATTCACAACAGGTGTAAGTGGCAACTGTTCAATGTGGGCTGGCAGGCAGAATGAAATAGTTAATCCTGAGGACCAACATTCAAGCAAAACATCTTTTAGGGCAGTGTAATTTGAGCTGGTCATGTTCAGGACTAAAAGCCCCCTAGCAGCTATTACAGGAGGAGTCCATTTACACACTGATAGTGTGCAACTTCCAAGTTAGCTTAATCCAAAAGAAATCAATTTTCCCAATGCTGACACAGCTCTGCGGTAAGAACATAACCACACTGGGGACAATCTGCTTCAAAGATACATTCCTTATCCAAACTAGAAGACTAACCTGGAACCACACCAGGAAAATCAAACATGCTTTCAATTACATCATTTACTTAAGGGTGCACATAAAGGTCCACTTTAAATGCTCAAGTAATACTGAGTGAGTCAGGAAGTTTATGCACATTTGTTTACAGCTAGTTTTTTTTAGTGAGTAGAAACTGTGAAAAAGAAATGCTAAAAAACAAGATTTATGAAATCAAACTTAGTGAGACAATTTTAAAGATGAGACTTTTTTTTTTAGCATTTAAAGGCACTTAATGGGGTAATTGTGTATTTTAGAGTAATTTTGAAGAATTTTTCCTGTTAAATTAATACACCAAGTTTGAAAATTTTTTGTGAAATTACTGTTCCACTATGTAAGATAACAGCAGAAACAGCAGAAAACTCACAGTGAGCAGCTATTAAAAAAGTTAAGTTGATGTGCTGTCCTGTTATTTTTGAAGTTCCTCTCTTTTTGTATAAATAATCTTAAGGATGTCACATCAGTTAGTTTCAGGTATCCTCAGGATTTTTCACAATTCCTAGTAGAAGGCAAATTCTTGGGCAAAAACATACTTTCTGACAAGCTTTCAAAAGCAGCATCTCTACAATGAGCATTTAGACCCACACCTGAATGAAGAATATGGAGACCCCCAAGATTTAACAAGTGCTTTTTAGCATTACTCTGCGTTCTCCCATTATCTGTTTTTCTTTATTACCAGTGAGGCAGAATTGGTAATGCCAGAGAGGTGTTACCAATAATAACTAGTCACTTGCGATGGTCTCTTTTTATATCCTGCTTACCTCCTTCGATTTCAATAGCCCCATATGAAAGTCTTAATCATAAGTTACTTAATTCAGCATTTTTTGTAATTATTTAGGAGCTTCCTGGCAGAGAATAAAGATCTTCTTGTATATCTTTAGATATACAAACTCCTGACAATTCAGAAATTAGTGTATTCCAATACTATGTAGTAACCTCAAGTTCCACACTGGTTAGAGAAATTTGGTCAATAACATTACTGAATTTGGTTACATGTTTAATTAATTATTTAAAAGAAATAATATAATAGTAAACAAAACTCTGAACCACTGGCCATAAATTAATATATTCTTTCAAAAGGCTATGAAAAAATCTTCACAGTAATTATTATTAATAATAAACTATTTGGCTAAAGGAGTAAACACTGCCATGAATCACAAAATAAGTGACACAAAATGAAGTGCAAAACATTCATGTAAGAAGAAGAACCAGATACACAAAAATGATATTGTACCTGAATTGCTTTTGGGTGCAATTATCTTCCCCACATGTTAATATAATTTTGGCATCTTATTATATGTTTTATCCCACAGGGAATTTTAATTCAGAAGCACAATTATCAATAAACTTGCCTAACAAAAACTACCAGTCTCACCTCCTCGTCTGATTTTCTACAGTCCTCTTCTGTGCAGGAAGAAAAGTTTAGAGTGTATGTGTTTCCTATAAGAGCAAACATTTCTTTTCTCCTGTTTACTATGCCACACGATTTATAACAGCTTTCCATTATATGGTGTCACTCAGAACACACAACATTCATTTTAATCATATTGATTAAAAAGCGTTTTAAACCATTTTATCATATTTTAAAATACATACAGCCTGCATGTTCAGCTCCATTTTTTTGATACACACAAATACAACAGATATTAAGCATGGAAGACATCATGACTAGATCATAAAACAAGTACTTTGGCCAAAACCACAGGGCATTCTACGCCTTCAATCAAACCACGGCAATTAATATGAAATTCTAAATACAGAATATAATGCCACATAAATAGTATAACAGCCAAGTCCTGTCTAAGAAGCCATATGTTTTTTCCCATTGTTCAAAAAAAGGAGATGACTTCCCGTCACTTATGTTTCTGATTAGCAAGGTGATTTATGCCACAATCACTAAAAATGCCAGCAAGTGAATGAGAAAATGCATAGTGACTGCACCAGATGTGCACAATAAACAGGAATCCCATTGTAATCTCTGGTACTTAGTTTATATGAAGGTAATGTAAGAAACACTCTTGGATATGGCAAAGTCACTCTTTTTTTACATTTGACTATAAATGATATGAAATAAATTGTGTGTTTTATACTTTATGGCATGCATACATTGATAAATTAGGTACAGTTTTGTATCCCAAGTTATCTACAAGACAAACCTGGCTAAGATCATGGGGATTAATTGCTTCAGAAGTGTGAAATGCAGCTTTTCCATTCTTTTCTGCACACTCAGTGAAGAAACAATGATTAATCACTGTTTAACTATTCTCCTGAGGATCTACAAGATTGCCAAAGCAGGACTTATCCTCATAAATCCAAAAAACACAGGTTTAGATTTGTTGCCAACAACTGAAAGAACATGAACTCAGAGCCATTCGTTATCAGATTAAAATAATGTCAAGGCTTTAGAACCCCCTACCAGAGTAAAATTCTTTTTAATTTACACCTAACAATGGGAATTGGCGTATCAAATCAGATTTAAGAAAAATATATGTATATATTTTTATATGAACATATCTCCCATTATCAGAAGTACAACATCCTTACAATTCAGCCACTTCTATTAATCCAGCATAAGAGAAGCAGCATCTTTAAACAGGAATGCTTTCATTGATTTTAATGCTAGGAAATTAAAAAATACCCCTAACAACTCAGTTAAAATTACATCAGTTTCATGTGTTTGCAACAAATCCTACTTATGTATATATATAGTTTGTCTAAATGCTGATAATTTGTTTAGACATCTTAACTTTTTGATAGAGGACTGTACTTGAAACAATGCTTAGCATTTGTCTAACCACTTTACAATCAACATTTAATAAAAAATAAAAAAATTAATTCAGGTTTAATACAGAATTCACTACCCAAACAGATCACAAAATCAAATGAGAAATGCAAAAGTTGCCTGTTTAAAACTTTCTCCATTTAGAGAAGGTATTAATAAAAATGCAAAATTTCATCATGGAAATAACAGTGATGCACAGACTCAGGCTGTACACAACAGCATCAGAGGACTGACAGTCTTATCTAAAAAGTTCCAGTTTAAGAATCTGAGTATCTATTTCTGTCTTTAAAGAGATGAGAATAACTAATGTCAAGTCCTGGCTAAAGATTCCCCCAGGGGAAAAAAAAAAAAAAAAAAAAAACCAAAAAAAACCCCCACCCAACCAAACAAAAAATAAAACCAGAAAAACCCCACGACATTTAAATGATTGCAGGGTTAGGAAAGAAACGAAAGTGCTATGTCAGTAACAGATGAGCTGATGTGGGAGAGAGGAATCCATGTCAGTTCCCAAGCATCTGGGAGCCAGAGTAAGCAGGTAAAGCCTGTTGCAGATGGGTGGCTCTGGTTTGCAGCTGTCCCCACTGGCCACATCCCTGTGCTGTTTGTGGCCTCCTGTATTTCCAGCTGCTCCTGTTCTTCCACTCTCCCATCAAGCTGGGTTTTTCTCCCCGAAACAAAATAATGCTGATAAGGTCTCCTACTTGGCTGTAGGCAAAGTCTAAGAATGAATAGGGGGATGCTGAAAACTTGTGTAACTTGACCCCGCTGTCCAGGGAGAGGTACCTGCAACACCCCACAGTCCCCCCCTTGGGGACAATGCTATCTCTTTGTGTTACATACCTCACAGATGTGGCAAGCTTAGCCATGGAAAGAAATCGGGGTGCTAGAATTTTAATATTGTACTGTAAGAGACATTAGCTACAGAAAATCCACACTAAGTAAGGGACAAATTTCTTAACATTATTTCTCTAAATGCGACAGTGACCCAGAAATTACTAGGAAAGGACAAACCTTTTCTGGGTGACATTGGCTTCAATGCAAGAATAACCACAAAGGAAGAAATTGAGTCTGATGCAAACACTGTAAGCACACTGCACAGGCTGAGCTGCTGGCTAACTACATGAGCAATACATGCTCAACTGGAGCACCCTTTTGCTTGCAGTATTGTGTGGATTTTCTGACATTCTTTAAGTTTCACAAACTGGAAGACCTTGATTAAGTTCCAGGTCAGTGAAAGTGTTTACAAGTAGCTTGCACCTTTCTCAGAGACAACTGAAAGGTAAATGTACCAAATTTAGCTAGAAAATTCAGGCATTAAAGAAAATGCTTCACTGGCATTTCAGCTCTTTGTTCAGATCAGTTCCTAGGGAGAACGAGTATCCTCAATCGAATCCCACATTACAATACCCACTCTTGTTTGTAAAGCACTTCAAGATTCCCAACTACCAATATTAACCAGCCTGTGTTTACTAGGATTTCCACATTTAAGTAGTCCAATTTATACTTTTTCTGGTTCCAATAAACATTTGACAAATATTATTCTACTGTTAATATCTACTTTCTGAGGGTAAGGCATACTGTGGAAAGACAGAATCAAGTGTGCAATGTATCCCTTGCTTGGAGCAAGAAAATAATTCACTGCTAACTTGGTCATTAAACAGAGTCATCACAAACTCATGCATACTGGGATGAACTGTTCACAGAAGTGGTTTTAACTACAGGTTTTAACCTTATTTACCAAATTGAGGTATTGAAAACTGTTTTTTCACCTCCTGTCCAGATAGGCAACTCCCTATCAGTACCTGATTAGGAGGAGTGGAACTTTAAAATTATTGTGATGTTTGTAATTTCTGCATTATTAGTTTTAGGTTTGCTTTAAATATGCTTCACAATGCACTGGAATGTGTTATCCTCCATATTAAGTATGCAATGTGAGTGTGGGGAAAAATACCTGAAAACAAGGATATTCAGGAGTTATGGATCCTGGTGCTGTAAGAGTAGTGTAAAAATATGGATTAAGATTTTACTTTGCAAATTGCCAGCATGCAATAAAACAGCAGACCTTCCACTCTTACACTTCATGTGTATTATTTTTTAATTATAGGCAGAGTGTAGTTCGGAAAAATTTCTTATTGAACAATTATAAGCATGTATGGAAAATCAGATTGCATATTAAAGAAACGGCCTGATTCATTTGCCTATGTAACTCTTAATGTATTATTCATAGCAAGAGGAACATTTTTACCTACCTTCAATATTTTTTTTCTTGCTCTTCAACTACTGTAATAACTTTTCTTCCTGCTGGACTAGTCATCAAAATATTAAAGGTTCAGAGAAATCAGGAATATATAAAATTACACAACTGGTTTTGGAAACCTGTATTGCTTGAAAAATTCCTCCAAATATATTTGTAGCAAATCAAGAAAAATAATGTATGTTTTGCTGCTCAATGATACTCATCATCAGCTGCTGCAACACTACATGGTCATTTCAATACCTATTTTAAGAGTACTCTTGGCAATGTTGCTCCTGTGAGACATTCAGATTGCAGTAACAACACACTTTCCTCCCCCTCTCATTTTCATTCAGCTAGTGAATGCAGGCAATTTCCACCACTCTTCATTCCAGCTGGACTTCCGAAAGGTCTTGTACCTGAGCCTTCACTGATTACAATACACCTGGTGAAAAAATGCTCTACATTATTTCCCCAGGAATACCACTAGCTACTGTTAAGGCAGTAATACCATCCTGGGCTTTCCTGCATTTATTTCCCATAATTCAACTAATTTCCCAGTTTCTTGTTTTTCAGTTCAGTATATATTTGGATCTCAGGGTCTCTAAAAATTTCAGGATAAAATCATTCCTTTCAACCATTTTCCTTGCACATGAAGCAACCTTCTCTAGGAATAAAAGCGTTCTTCTATATTCCTCTTCTGGATGAATCTCAGACTACAGAACCAGTTTCTACAGGAAAATATTTCAAGCATCGAGTTTCATCACTTTCTAAATCACTTATTTGCACTTTCTTTCCCTACCACACGTAACTTGCATACGGATATATATGCACACAAAATAGTGTGTGCACCAAGATAGTGCAGCACAGATACTACTCCTCCCCTGAATAAAGATAAAAAAGCAAAATATTAAAAATGCTTAACAGAAGAATGTTTGGCAAAAATCTCATTTTGAGATACAATACAGAAACAAAAGCTCACATATTAGCTCCTTAAGCAGTACCTCTGACAATCCCCACCTTTGGGATTCAGGTTTGCACCGAGGCTTATTTAGTGGTGTTGCACAAATTGATCAGCTTTCATGGGGACAACTGTTGCATCACACCACCCCTCAGAATCACTCCTAGCTCTTTGCAAGTGTCAACTCATACTGAATGCTTCAGAGCATCTTTTCAGCAACACAGACTACAGTATCACCTTTATCAACGGGAATCAAAGGGAGTATTTATCTCTGTTGAATACAGTAAATACTACAGCCTAAAGTTGCTGAATGCTACGTCTGCTCTCCCACACATCTTGTCAACCAAAGCAGAGTTTTCTATGACAAGATTTTTTTTTTTTTTGGTACACCAGACAGAGATCTCTCAAAAGCCAATCAGAAATCATGAAACAAATTCACAACAAAAACTAAGTTATAGCCAAAAGCCTTACTACCTTCTGTTTCAAACACAAGGAACATTCCTATAATTCGGCATCATCTAGCATTGACAGATGGAAGCACATACCTACAAAAATCATAGCCTTCCCAGAAAAGTGAATGAGAGAGAACTTCCCCATATAAAAATTCTAGTCATATTAATGAGTATGAATAAATAGGGATATAGTATTAAAGCCAGTCATCCTAAGAAATATTGCTGGGTTGGAAAGTACCTTGATATTTATTAATGAGGGTAGGAAAAAATGTACAGAAAAAATTGCATGAAATACAAATGCTTATCATAATACAAACAATATCATCTTTACTACAATTGGATTTGTGAAAATGAAACATTTATATATATGTGTATGTATACACATACATTTTTTTTAGATCAGAGACATTTATTTTTTCTCAAGTGTTTAATGTGATAGTGCTCATAATAATGAGAAAACTCTGAAATATGAATCAGCTTGGGTAAAACCAAGATATAAAAAAGTGGGAAAGCCTGCTATGTTTCCTAGCTATTCAGCTATTCAGAGAGTCTCATACTGGAATAATCAAGTTTTAACAGAACACAAACTTCCATGTTTTGTTCATACAATAAAAAAGCAATTACAGAAATATTTGAAAGCCAAAATATCTTAAGAGCATTATTTCTTGTATCTTTTGACTCAGAAGGCTTTATCATTTCCATCTAAAGGTCTCACATTTCATCCCTATCTTTATCCTTTATCTTACCAGGATTCTAACCAGAAGAGCAATCATGCAGAGGAGGTTGAATGACAACTTCAGCATCATTAATGATCCACATGTTTAGCCACAGGTCCAGAGAACTAGATGGCCACACCAGAACAAGAATATCCAAGCCTAAATATATCTGAACAGTAATGAATACAGACCAAAACAAATGGCACTGCTAGGACCCACAGGGTTAATATACAGTATTTAATATATAAACAAAGTGATGTTATAATTTCTTTCACAAACTCTTCCTAATTCTTTTTTATTGTTATTCGTTGATGCCTAAATAGTAGCAGAGATTCCTGGAAGGTCTGGTTCTGATTGTGTTAGGTTGTGGTTTTCAAAAGCAAAGCAGCTGCTCTGTAATTTCTTTCAGAATCTGGAAAAAAGGTCACTAGGCCAAGGAATAACAGAGAATGAACATGAATGAACCACTGGTTACTGGCAGGAAAGGAGTTTCACTATCATCTGTGGCCAAATAAAATTTCAGTAGCTATGTATTCTTACTGAAGCAAAATCATAGGGTCTCATAATACTTGCGGAAATGCACTTGATACATATATCTACCCTACGTCCAACTAAAAGGATGGCTGAACTACAAGAATGGCAGATGTATTGCTCCCTCCCAACATCACAAAACTAATGGATGGTTACTATTTTGAGCTGGAATTACAATTTTGCCATTATTATTTTATTAACGTTGGCAACAGTAAGAGCACCAGGGTACAATGACCACAGGTTTTTACCTTCAACTGACAGAGCAGAAAAACCCGGACATTTCCACCAAAGCCAAAACCCATGCAAGTGCACAACTGTGCTACTTCCTTAAAATAACCAGAGCAGAAATGGCATGGTGGTATTCTAACAGGTGTGGGCTCAGATGTTATGTTACTCTTGTTCCATTATAAAGTAGCAATAAAAGAAATATCTTCCAGGGGAAAAGAATCATCAGTATGTGCTGCCTGCTCATGAAAATATGTAAGTCTAGCAAAGAAAATGCAACAATACATCACAGAAAAATGGTGGCTCAAACAGGCTTTGAAGTTATCACCATTATCAGCTTGAGACTGAATATTGAAGTTTCCAAAGTAGTTTTTTTCCTGAAAATTTAAGATACACAGCTAGAACCATTTCACTCCTTTTTATACTATTTCCTTTTGTCCCTGTGAGATCTGACTCTTCCAATGTGAATGAATACATGTGCAGTGAAGGATTAACACATCACTGATTTTTTTTTTCTTTTTTAAATAATTCTGTGTAAGCAAAAAAATTTATTGGTATAAAGTAGGATTTATGGTAATATATTTCCTCTTCAAGACATAAATAACATTTCTTAATAGTTTTCTGTAATTCATTTTCTTACAGTACCACATTCTCATACATTTACTAGCGTAATGCATCTGCTAGAATAGCAATTGCCTACCCTGAACACTGTTTTAAGAAGTCTTCAATACTAACAATCCAATCTGCTAAAATCTTCTTCCACAATTCATTGTCTACATCTTGCAGCCCTTTACCTTCCTACAGCATATGCTGGATTTTACAAAAGGGAAAAAAAAATCAAATTTATGAAACAGAAACATACAAGGTTTCAAAGAATATGAAAGCTATGAAACTAGAAAAGTAAAATGTTATACTGAAATAATTATATGAAAATTTACAGAAGGCTACAGGTCTTTATTTTTCAACATTTCCCTTACTTCATGTTATATTGCCTTCATTTTCTGAGAAGTTAACTTTTCAGTCTCTGGTGGTGATAATTAGAAAACGAACTGCACATATGTCTGTTTTTTTAATGTGGACAGAAATTATGTAATTATTCAAATTATATCAGAATTTATATTCAGAAAATTGGTTGTCAGTCAGAAGTGTCTTCTTTATAAAATGACAAAATGACTCCACTAAGAGCAGATGAATTCTAACATGAACATCCACTTATAAAATTCTCTCTTCTGTTAACACATTCTCAACATTTTAGTTGTCTCTGCTGGAGTACCTTCTACTAGAAAGTCTTAGGATTTCTTTTTCTACTGCAGAGGATTTAAGAGAAATAAAGATACCAAAGTAAAGAGCAGGCTATGTGAGAACATAAAATATTTACATTTTAAAATTTCCCGCCTAATACAATATCAATACGCAGAGAAAATTGTTTTGCATATATTTAATGCCAGTTACCTCAAATACTCCCCAGGATTCTCATGATACAACCGATTCCGTTGGCAGAGCCTTTTTGAGGAACCTTCTTCCAGGTGTTCAGTGGACAGCAGAAGAGGGGAGAGAAACACCCACAAATACAGGTGATATTCAGAAGGCCTAACTAAGCTAGAAGTTATTTTTCTAGTGTTATCCATGTAGCAGCTGCATAAATGTTCCAAATACAGACACACACATATACATGCACATATAAAAGTTATTGTCAGTGTATAAGTTACTACTATCCTGAGACTGAAATAATTTATGTAACATCTGTTTTCATATTTTTTCTAATTTTTTCTAATTAACATGCATATTTAACACATAAATGCTCAGACCACCTATTTTTCTGCTGGCTTTTTTCCCTTTCCTAAGTCATGTGTTCCTGTGGGGTGCTCAGTATAGATGAAGCATTAAATTTGTTTGGAGAAATAGCAGGTGCATAGCAAAGAAACTAGTTCAGACTATCTAAAAGAAGAAAGTATCCTAAGAAAATAATAATAAAAAAAACAAATTACAATGGCTTACAATGTAAAAATAAAGGGACTTGCCAAAAAACTCTAGTCTTCTACTCACAAATCAAAAGTGGAATGTCACTGACCCCCCCACCCCTGCCCAACATATATAAAAGTCTCTCAACTTTCAGGATTTCTACTTTCAGCTTGTACTAAAAAGCAGGGAGTAAAACTCGGAGCCTGTGCAAATAAAATTTTAGTGATATAAGATGTCACAGCTGTGGGTTTTTTTTCCTTTCTCATTGTCAATACTTAAAATATTCACTTGACCCAAAATGGTTCAAAGCACTGAAAGTCAACTGTATCAGAAACAGATTAAAAAACACAGCAAATGTTGCTATTACACTGTGCTCTTCACATAATACCAAACTGTTAAAGTTAAGTTCAAAATCTAAAACCTTGAGAAGCCAATAAATTCAGAGGAGTGGAAATAATTTATCCCATTACATTTACAGGACTGAACAGAAAAAAAGTGAAGGTTTACACAGCCGAGATCTTCCTTAGTAGGCCTGAGAACTGTAAAGATGTTTTAGTCCATCTTCCTCCTCCCATCTTACCACAAATCTAAAATGAAGAGCAATAAAAGCACACACCATCCTTTCTACATATACTCTACATTAACACTGTTTGCTCTACATCATGTACATTCATGAAGTTAAAAAGCCATAATGCAATTCAAAACACAAGAGGTGGGAAGGGAAGGTCTTCACTGTTTTGCTATTTATGACAGAAGTCTACTCATCCCTACAGACAGCATGGCCATCCTGTTCAAGCCTAAACTGACCCATTTTTGTCCTCCTGGGTCTGAAAGGCTTGCATGCCTAGAAGTCAGATGTTCCTGAGCTCATCCCTCCTTAGCCACTAGGAAGAGAGGCACATACTCATTGTTTGCTAACTCACTAGTAAGAAATGATCACTACCTATCACCATTAGCTTTAACTATCTTATCTCAGCACCTTCTCTCTTCAGGTTTCATGAGACGCAAAGTTAGGAAGACAGCCACAGTACCCCACTGACTGGCAGGTGATCCAACAAGGAGACCACAAAATGCTGAGCCTTCCACTTTTAAGCAACCTGTTCTTGAACTGATGGGAACGGCACTACAGTTAACAGTAAGAGGCATTTGTCTTTCTTGTTAGCCCCTTCGCAACTTCAGACACGTACATATTTTAAAACAGTAACCTTCTCAATTGCTGTGAAAAGGAACAATCAGTCTTTATGTTCCCAGATCAGAAGCTGGACATGTTAAAATACTTCTGAAAACTCTTACACAATAACCAGCTTCTAGGTGAAATTGTAATCCTCTCAGAGTACAACAAAAATTAGGAATATGAACTCTCCATTCATACCTGAAGAGCAATTTGACACATTTTAATATCACAACTAAATAAAGTGCACCTGATGAATATATAAATACTGCAATCTCTTGACTACAGTTATTACAGGTGGGGTAGACTTCAATGCAACTGAAACCTGGGTCTTTGCCAGTATTTACATGAAGAGCTTAGCAGCATACATTCTGTGAGCAAAGTAGGACATTTAATACAGCCAAAATCTCTGCAATGCTCATATTTCCTCAGCATTCTGTTCGTATCATCCAAACTGAAGCACTCTTCAGCTCTTTTGAGCTTTCTACGCATCTTCCTTTACCTTTGCATGTCTTTAACACAAAAAAATATTTAGCAGTTTGAATACTTACAAATGTAGATTTGTAAGAAGTGTGAACAGGGATTGATTAATGCATCAAAATCCAACATTAATTCTCAATCTTCCCCCAGTTAGAAAGCACCTCCTTGCTGGAAATTCCTCATTTAGCTGGTCAGATTGCTTCTTTAGTGAATAGCTTCTTCACCAATACTGAAGGCCTTGTTCCTCCTTTCCAATCATGCCCTTCTCACTTTGGGGAAAGGCTTGACTTGTACTTTAGATTTTAACAGTAAATTCTGAAGTAAAATTCATTAGCTTTGATAATATCTGAGTTATTCTACTGCTAACATGAATTCATCTTAATTCTTTCAGGTGACCCAACACTCACAGTTCCTATTATACTTATCTTTAATATTAATCTGTGTATTAACTAAAAAGATATACTGACAGCTTCCTAGAAACCTCGCTGAATTTTCCCTTTGCCAATTCTAGCAGGCCAGGGACACAAGATGACCAAAAAATGGAAATGCAAAATGCATCCCAAAAATGCATTGCTAATAAGAGAGGATGGGGTCAACATGAAGTCCTTAAATACATATCTGCAACACCTCTTGTACATAACTTTGTTTTTAAGTACTTGTCACTCTCACTGAGCACTCTGCAGTGCAGAACAGAAATCTGACTACTACACCCTATAGGTATAAGCACTGTGATAACCCTTGCATAAACTAATATAGCTACATTTCAGAAACACAGTTTTCATCGACCAGGAATCAAGTCCAAACCAACAATTTGTATCTTATTAAAAAATTTCTATCAATTTTGCTCAGTTTTCTCTGTCAGTTACATTTATAACCCTCAGGTTAGAGATTTGAGGATAATGGCATTAAAAAAAAGGCTGAAAAACCTTTGGTTTTGCTGGCATTAGCATTGACAAATGCTCAACAAACCAGTAGATTAATTTACCTAGTGAAGACTGCCTTTGGAACTTACTGGGAAAGGTGGTTAAAATAGTCATGGAAGTTTTTTCTATGGAAATAAGCTCACATATATGCTCACAAATTATGGGACCAATCTACAAAATATTTTGCACATATACACATACAAAACATCTGTAAAGTGAAATTACATTTCCAAAGTGTATCAGCTGGGTGAGTGCCCATCAAGATTCAAGAATATCAGGCTAAAAGGCAAGCTACCTCAATTATATCCAGTATATCAATAAAAAGCTATCATCCCATCTATTTACCACTTCTTCATGAAACTGTGGACCACAAAAGCACCCATTACAGAAAGAAGTACCACTACATATTATGCTTCATCAAGACTTGACTTTTGGTCGCTGCAATTGGGTATATTAGGTTAGCAAGTGGATACGTAAAAGCTGTGCATTCAATGCATGACTTCTTGGCCAGGGAATCAAAGAGATTCACCTGTATAAAGATAAGAGAACCTGCTTGGAAAAGGTTTGCACGTTTTCAGCTCTTAAAGTGTCATTAGCATCTTTTTAGCATGTTTGAAGCAGTCTTGGATACACAAATAAAAAGGAGCCCTGAACAAAATGTTTACCCTTCAACTACAGTACTTTAGAACACCTGCTAGAAGAGTGCTAAAGGTATTAAAATCAGTAGAGGGAAAACCACTCCCTTTAAAGACTGTCTTTATTGTGTTCTATCTTCTCTCTATGGTCACCTGAACTTCTAGACTTGCAAGAAGTGCCTTTTGATTCACAGACACCTAACCCTGCTTATGCATCCTTGAACATTATTCTCTTTGAGGAACACATCTCTTCCTGCTGTGGACACTAAAATTACTGTAAGCATCACAGTTTCTCTGGTGACTCTAAATCCTTCATCACAGCCACGCCCAATGGGAGATTTTCTGCCTTCATCAGCAAACCAGAATCCCACTAAATGTAAGACATGTAAAATTCACCTATTCACGTGGACAATGGATGAAAACATTGAGTAGGAGAACCTGCTTCTTCAAAAAATCAGAAGAGAAACACATTACAATCACACCTTATCTAGAAAGATGGGGAATAGGTCTGCAGCTTTGAATGTTCAGCCCTTTCAGTTGTGAAGGCAGGAGAAAGATCATAAAAAACTTGATACTGGTAGAAAGTTATGCAAACTCTGTGTGATGCCATATTCACATAGGAAGAATGACCTGTACTGAGCTCACTACTGTCAGATAGCTGATGGATGAACTCCCTAGCACTGTCAGATTGTTTTGTTTTCCTAAATGCTACTTTTCAAAATTAATTGAAAGCATTAATTAATTAATGCTTCTGATATACTAAATATATTCAACTTTAACAAATTGATAACAGTTTGTTTTCTACTTGCTGTGTTTTTGAAGCACATCAAGAAAGAAGTAATAAAACCTTTGAATGTACATGGGAATGATCTCTTCCTCTGCCAGCTTTTAAGGAAAGGTAGATGAAATTACCATCTCATCCATAAAGCCAAGATAAAATGGAGCACTGTGGCCATCTTGATCACAATGCCATGAAGAAAATACCACTGCTGATTTGTTCAAAACCTCTGAAACATTTATCAAAATATGATCACATACTGTGAGAGAATACATGCATATGAGTTACTGACTAGCAGAAGTTGGAAAAAAAACACAAACACATGCAATCAGGTAGTGTGAATGATCATCTATTTTAAGAGATACTGTCAAGAGCCTTGTTGACTGACATGCCTTTCATAGCACCCCCCCCCCATATGACATAAATACTTTAATAGGAGACTATTTACTTTTTTGTGTTCTGTCCCATCTTATAAATACTCCACATGGTAAGGGGAGTTACTAATTCAGCCCAGCCTCTTGAGGAGCCAAGTTAAGTCTGTTTACATTAAGAGACTGACTTTGTAAGCTGCAGGTCCCCAAAAAGCATATAGAAAGCTAGCATTTTTACAATGATTTACTGAAAGCAGCAGCTCGTTTTAATAAAACCATCCCAAAACATAAAATTGATTGAACCAACTGCTGTGCAGGGCATACAGAACAGCTGATCAAAATCATTCAAGATTTTTATTCCTAGAATATCTCCAGAGCTTGTAGAGTTTTTCCTACTTTATTATGTCAGTTCTGATACACAACTCACTTAGGCAAGCAGAAAAATTAAGGCTGACTGATATTCTGATATTTTTAACCAAAAATTTGGATAAACTCAAAATCATCTCCTGTGTGAAAAACCAAAATGAAAGCCAAATATATGTGATAATCACCAGCAGTTTTCATTATGTAAAGACTATTATCTTCCCAATTATCCCTCTTCAAATAATATAATGTCTTGATTAATTGTATCCCAAAGAGGTCCACAACACCTCATACAGATTAGTCAAAATGACACATTTCTTCCATTTCAAAAGGTTTTAAAGGATAGATTTATAATAGCATTACAACACAGACACACAAATATATATATATAAAAATATATAAATATATATATACATATATATAATTGTGCTTTAAAAAGACAGGAAAAGATGAAAACTTTTTCCCAACTCCAAAGATATCATTGCTAACTTTACTTTCTTTGCATAAAATATCACCCAGAAGAGTTTATCTACTTAGCTATTTTGTTGAGCACAACAAAAATTTCACCTTTTTAGAGTGTGCTGCATGAAGCTTTTCCTGCCTTTTATATAGTAAAGTAATTTTATGGTATTGTGTCACAATGAAGGACAAAGATAAGCCAACTGTTTAGATTCCTCTCCTTTATGTTGTGGCTTTGATCACTAACAATGCTGCATGAACAGCCAACAGAAGGCTGACATTTCATAAAATATGCAGTGATAAAAACTAATACTGTAGCATCTGGGAGCGATATATAAAATGCTGAAATACACCTAATAACTGTGATCTTAAATTACAAGTTACTAAAAGCTAAATAAGCAGCATACCTAAAAGAAGGATTAAGAGAGGATTTTTGTGCTTCTGCTCCTAAAAACAAATTTAAAAAAAAATTAATCCATGATATGCTATCTATTATTCTTAACAATTCCTCTGGTTCACTTGTATCTTAAAAGCAGCCTTGTAGAAGAGTGCTTTTTTTGCCATATCATTAGGTATCAGCAGAAGCCAAACACATTATAAGCCTTCTTCGTGCTATATTAATGCTCTAATGCTTTGTGAAGTCCCCTTTATTGTCTCTTTAAAAATATCAATTACACAAAATACACATAAAACCTGATGAGTGATTCTTCACTGTTATGTAAAAAAGCAGAAGCTCTGTGATGACAAAAATAAGTAAGAATCCTTCCAATAATCTGCATAAATTAAGTAAATCTCGGAGTAGAAATTACATTCTTTTAATTTATTTACCTTAAGAACATTAAGAACCTACAAGACAGGCCACATAAAATGGAGGATTACATCCTAGAAAGCAGTGAATCCCTAAAGAACTTACAAGTCATTGTAAATAACCAAATGCTTTTTTTGCTCTTACTATGTTGCTGTAGCTAAGAAGCTAAAAACAATCCCTGGGTGCATTACAGGGAAATATATGGTAGTACTAAGGACCTGAAATTATCTGCACATATGGCATCACTGGAATGCTATAAGTAGGCCTGGTATCTTTAATTCAAAAGGAACTTGAAAATAAAAGGGCCAAAAAAGGAGTTAAAAGAATTACAGTTAGGAAATCCTTCTTTTTATTATGTGTGTGAGACAGACAAAAAATCAGTATATTTAGTTTATTTATATTAAGATTAGAGGTGATTTGATGGACATCTATAGCTTAGTACATGTGGAGAAGGTGCAATAGCCAATAACTATCTAATCAAGAATAGAAAAGGATAGTACGACAGAATTACAGAAAAACATCAGAGAAATTCCGTCTAGAAATACCATGTCTTAATTATTACATCAGGTTAGACAGTGACATAATTTTTTTTTTAATACTAAATATCAAGCTACAGGTGAAGTAATGATTTGTATTTTTTTTTTTAATGATTAATACTTTACCTTGATTTATACCAAAGATGGAATGGATAAACATGAAAATGATCTCTCCTGCATAGAAACCAGCTTAATATTGAAGAAACTGCAATACTCAATTAACTTTAAAAGAGTTTTATACAACATCTCTGTTCTCATTTATGATTCCATGGGTCATACTTTAATGCAATTACTCAACATAAAAATTACTTTATCTAATATAACATAAAAATAATTTTAGGAAAGGGTGCAAGTATATTATCTGTATTTACAAGAATACACCATGAAGAAACAAAGAATGACTTATATGGTGCAACAGGTTATGTAGCTACTTGTCATCCACCAGTGTAAGTAACATTAATATGAAGCTGAAACAACTGCTCCAAATAATTTGAATATAATGGTGCGACATTTGCTTATGGCACTAAAAAATGGGTAGGACTTCCTCAGCATAGTTATGAGATCTAGTAAAATACAAGGTCTAAATATCTCATTGTACCACGGAGTACATAATGAATTCAGCCTTTTAGTATTAGGCCCTCATTTAATAGCTGGGGAAAAGCAATCATGTATCAGATGAAAAAAGAATGCAAGAGAAAATCCAAATTTGGTGCCTAAAGAACTGTGAAGCATATTTTTGGTCTGAAAACATACTGAAATTAAAGTTTAAGTATGTGGGAGGCAATTGTCCTTGTGGTTATAATTAGTGTCCAAATTTAGGGACTTCAGTGCTTAATGCATACCCACCCGCCTGTTATTCTTATCATGGTTTTTTATGTCACTTGATGGAGATGAATACTCTTTTCCCACCTCATATTTACATCAAGGCTATTTAATTTCTTTAGGCTGCTATAATAAATAGGTTAAATGGCAGTGTCAACATCACTCTTCATCTCCCACTGGACAACGAATGGCATTATAAGACTGAAAATAGATGAAGGCATATTTACATTCATAATGTTCTTGACTATAAAATTTATGTAAATTATGATTTTTATATTTGCAAATACTATAATTTTCAGTTTCAATGAATACTTTACTACTCTTTCATCATTAACTTTCTGTGTACATTACATGGAGGGAAAAACTAATGAAAATAAAGAAACTGTGCTGTGATCAGAGAGATACAGGTCCTCTCTAAAAGTTAAAAAATGCTTTGTTCATTAACTGATCTTACCCCTGTACAGAGGAGGGTGCTGGACTACACCTGATTTCTCATTTGAAGTGTGTAAAACCCACAGAGGATTTTAAGCAGGTAATAACATAAACAGATTTTGCATTGATGGCTTGTATTTTAACCCCACCAAGATCTAACAACTGTATTGCTGAGGAAAATTAGTTTTTTCCCCCATCTGTATAAATATCATTTTTTCTATTCATTGAAAAATCACAATGGAAACACTAAGTTAATTACAGAACTGCATGTAAGGTTTGGAAACATATTTACAGATTTTACACAAGAATGAAAAACTCCAAAAGATCAAATTTCATTAACTAAGCTATTGCTCCACCAAATTGATAGAATTATTTTTAAATATCCTTAGAGTGGAAAAAAAACTTTTCAGTTAAGAAGAACATTAATCTCTCATACCTCTTGTGAGACATACACACACACACAGAAACACTGTGTATTTCTATACACACACCCTATCATGATTTTTCTGTGATGGTCAGCTAAGTATTTCCTTTAATTTTGTAACACGCAACTCTGACTCAAAAAATCTAGGCTTCCAGAATGAAAAACTGGCAAATCAAATTGGTCCAAATATTCTGACATATTTTTAAATGAGGAACTTTTTTTGTGTGTGTTTTGGTAAGAGCTAAGTGTGACATTTTCAGACTGCAAATGCAAACATATGAAATTAAACTACCACAGTCTCAGATACATATGTTATTTTTAAGGAGGTGATTCCTTGATACCTGAGAAGCACTATGAGAATGAAAAAATGCCACATGTTGTAAGGAAGCAAAATTGAGCATGTAAGATGAGTCGGATCAGTTCTGTGTATAATAAAATTGCTGGTTATATATGCTGCTTTTCAAGTTACTCAATATGTAATCATTAGAAGACAAAACTTGAAATGCATGGACTGTGTATATATTCAAATGCATATATTTTAAAAACCAGTGCATTTTCTAGTCTCCCTTAGCTTTGTGCCTTGTAATAAAAATGGATCTATAAGGACTTCAAGATTCTGTTCCAGTTTCACAAGTGGAGGAAGTATGGACTCAGACAATGGCCCAAACCATCAGTCTCTTCTTTTAAATATCACTTCCCTTTTCCCAGTTACTTGAACCAATTTATTTTTCTGTGTAAAGTACTAAATTTCCCAAGCTTCTGCTGAATGCCTGGCAATAGGGAAGTCAGTACCACTGCTACACCAGACCAAATTGTGGCTACCAAACAAGAAAACCTTTCTCTTAGCACCCTACAAATACTGTGAAAAGGGAAAGTTATTCTGTGGGACTTTTAACTCCAAAACCTTGAGGGATGTTAAGAAGACCTTCCCAAACTCAGAGCTAGTTTGTACAGGAAACAGAGAAAACAATCTGATGCCACTCCCTAGTACTTGCCACAGAGAAAAGACTGAAACCTCAATATTAATTATGAAACTTAAAATAGTCACAAGAAACAAGACGCAGGAAGCAATTTTAATGCTGACAAAGTCTTAAATGCAGCTTTTACTACAACTCTTCAAAGAAGTTTGCATGTGAAATCTGCATTGTCCCCTAATGATATATTCAAGAAAGGAATAACATCTCAAAAGTAGTGTCAGAAAAATTTTAAAAATTGCATTAGCCAAATTTTCTTTTCAAACAATCTAGGAGAATAAGGCATAAGATCCTTATGTAGAGTAAAAATGTAATGAATGAAGAACTTTCTTTTTACATGAAATAGTCCATCTCTTTAATGATGTTTATTACAGTATCTTTGGAATAAGAAAAATGTTTTGTATGGGAATATTTTAATATATAAATGTGTCTTTGCTAAAAACTAAACATTAAAGTAAAATAAAACCGTAATTATTTCCCCCTAAAATGCTACAAAACCATGCACGTTTCATAACTACAGTTTTCATTTACAGAAGTAACCACAATTCGATTCTACGCCTACATTTTATTAATAAAAGTGCATTTAATAAGTGAAATGAATCTAGAAACACAATTAGTCACTCACTATTTCTCTAGCTGGTCACTATTCACCTAGAGCAGTTTCACACTATAAAATGTTCTCAATTGCAGCACTAAATCATGGTTAGACATAACTAGATACTGATTCACAACTTAAACACTTTGCCATTTCCTTTGCTTTTGTCAAAACTTACTTTTCATGCAGCAAATGTTTCTAAAAATTTTGATGCCAAAATCCAGTTGAAGGTATTGGGTGACTTTTCCATTATAAAAACCAAACCAAATCAAAAATCCCCAACTCCAAAATATTCCACTAAATTCATATTCTTTTCAAGTAGCTATATTCGTACTGAGAAAACTCAGTAATAGTCTGTCAATTCAGGGAAGTACTCTGTTACTTCCTGTAAGTTAAATACTTTCCAAAGTCCGAGTCTAAAAGACCAAAAAGAAACTAAGTGCAATCTGTGCTTTCAGGAGCAATGTGTAATTAAAGTCTTCCAACCATTTACTCAGGAAGAAATACTGTTGCTTCTGGATGTTAAATTAATTAAAATCACTTTCCTGTCAGATGGTATGAGTGTTTCCAAGCAAGACTGTCTTGATCTACCGTGTTGGTACATTCTATGGGAAGAATACTTTCACATAAAAAGAAGAGCATTTTCTTCCTTTTCTATCCCTTACTCCTCTCTGCCAAATGACAGAGAATATTGATTTTTTTGTCCCTCAGATCCAGCTTGGATCCCACTATAAAGTACACTTCTGGATTTTAAAATAATCTAGATTAATATGCCAAAACAAGTTTAAAACATTTATAATATAGAGAAATTCTTGCACTTGATCTACAATTCCCTTGCAAAAGATGATAAATATTGCAAGTTTCAAGACACAGGTAACCTCTTCTATAACTCTCAGGCAGGCATGCTGCTTAACAACATTCAACTGCTTCTTGTAAATCTAGTTGAACCATTCATACCAGAATCCACTCTTACTACACTAATGCTTATGAGGAAAGATCTTAGAGGATCAGACACATAATATTGAGGAACCTACTGCAAAAGTTGGTGTCAAGATTTTAATTCTTTAAAAATTACAAATCTGTAGAAATTACACAAAGAAAGTTGCAAAGAAAATGTTTAATATGAAGTTATATAATGTACATCACTCAATGAAAGCTTGAACAAAACCAGATGAAGCTGCTCAGGAAGATCTGAGTTTTATGTAAGTTCCACATTAATTTATTCAAATATGACACAGTGCTGATAATATGCAATAACTGCATATTATATACCATGGCTTCTATCACCTTAGAGAAATGCATAAAGGTCTATATTTACTATATGTGTTTATTGAATAAAGAGCACTAAGCAATGTGTGGACGGTCTTAAATTACTAGGCAGTTGGTCATCACTGTCACTTTAATTTGGCTTTATTCATCTGCTTTCCAACAAATTACAAATGCTGGCCAGTCACAACAACTGAGAAATGCTGCTGCTTGCATTGCAGATCTGTCCCTAGTACAGGACTCCAACTGCACACGGCTGGCATTTACACTGGTACCTGTCAATATCCTTCAGTACATGTTTAGACATTTAAATCCATATAACTTAAAGAGCAAAACCCACTAAAATTCTGTGAACTTCCTTTAGGATTTGTCCTGGAAGCAAAGCATTCTCTAAGTCCCACAGAATTTCTTCAGGAGAAGCAGAGGGAGAGAAAAGAGAGCCAAGGATAGCCATGAAATAGCATCCCTTCCCTTCAAAGGAAATTGCAGACAATATTTTAGAAAATTTTTTTGTCCTTAAAACTTTACTGGAACATTAGAACAGCTCTAAACACATCAGAGACAACTGTCTGTGATTATCACATATATGGTAGGAAGATCACTTCAAGTACACCAAAACATCATTACAATCTTGGGTTTTTTTAACTATACACACCACTGGCAACCCAATTGTTTCTCCCCTCCATTGTTCACTTCATGCAAATTTTCTTAAGGCTGCCACTTTTAATCCTTTAAGAACAATTTAAACAAATCCATTTTAACAGATTCTGATCAGCATTTATGATCATCAACAAATTCTGATCAGCATTTATGATCATCACTTATCTCTTACTGAAAACAAAACCAAACCAAATGACAAATTAAAGTCTTTTGACTAGGTTCAATCAATACAACTTGTAACCACTGCAGTGTCTCTGAAAAAGTTTAAAAGTCAACAAAATGCAGAATAAACATTATAAAATGAAACTATGTAAGAGACATACATAATACTAATCAGGTAAAATAAAGGCAAGAAGCTGCTTTCCTTAAGTAGAATCACAGACTAGTTTGGGTTGGAAAGGACCTCTAAAGAACACCTAGTTCAGCCTCTTGTCATCGGCAGAGAGGTGGACATCTACTAGATTAGGTTGCTCAAAGTCCTATCCAACCTGGCCCTGAACACTTCCAAGGATGGGACATCTGCATTTCCCCGGGCAACCCATTTCCATGTCTCGACACCCTAATTGTTAAGAATGTCTTGCATAGATTTCATCTAAATCTAGCATCCTTTACTTAGAGGTGCCTAAATCCCTAGGGGCCCTGGTATAAAGTCTCTCTCCATTTTTGTTATAAAGCCCACTTTAAAGTACTGCAAGGCAGAAGTTAGTTCTTCCTTTGTACTGGCAAGGGTGGTTTCATGGTTAAAATGAAGATGAACTACAAAGCAAGCACCAAGTACAATGAAAAAGCTCTGCCAGAATCAGCTGGGCTCTGTCCACAGCCAATTCAGGCTTCAGAGTCATGCTGCCCCAATAGGAGGCTCAGGAGGGAAATGGGGAAACATGCCAAGGGCAGGGGTAAGGGCAAGGGAGATGCAGTGTACAAAGACCACTGCCAGAGGAAACTTGAACTAACAAGGATGTGAAGCAGTACCGAAATTGTCAGTTACATAAAGTAGGTAATCTAACACGGATCAAAGAGGAGAAACAAGAAGGATGTCTGAAGACAATGGGCTAATAACACACAGTACCACTAGTCCTCACCAGGAGAATCAGTTACTGACAATAAAGCTATGGTAATTACTAGTCTCGACTTTATATTATGTACCCTCAAGGGGAACTGATATAACCTGATTTTAGTGCTTTGCAAAATAACTCTCGATCCTGGACCTGTTCTTCCACTGTTTGAAACTGCATGTCCTGCAAGTTTTCTACATCTGAGAAAAAGTCCTTATCTTATGCATATCTTTCTCAAGCCCATCTCTGCAATACAGCCATAAATTAAACACAAGGAAATCGACCACCAACCCTGTAGGAACAGCAACAACAGAAACACTGCAATGAATTGGGTTGTTTGAATTGGTGTTGGATTTTTAAAATACTTATATGTTCTGTTCATACAGATGTGTGATGACCTCTATGAGCTGCATAACAGTGTAACAAATGGGTAATTCACTTGCTCCACAAAACACAGATTATTGTACTATTTAAGAAAAGATGCCATCTGTAATATAGTTGCAAATCACCAGGGCTTTTTAGACTAATAGATGGAGAAGTTTACTTAAATTTAAATTAACTGACAAATTATAACATGCCTGTTCCAGAGCCTGTAAGACAATACATAAAATCACGTAAAGATTTCTTCTTAGAAAGTACTGTATTTCAAATTATAAACAAATTATAAATTCCTGAAGTATTTAATTACATGAGATATTTCATCTGAAAAAGACCCAACATTCAATTTTCTTAATGCTTCATAACCCAGTTTGTAAAACAAAGACTTTAGAACCAGGCTGCAAGCCAACAGTTATCAACTATTATATGGGATTTAACTACTCCCTAAGTCAAAGGAACTATGTCTAAAGCTAGGTAGTATTTCAGTTTCTTTATAAATCACTTAAATAGTGAAACTTGTTTGACCAGTTTCAGTATTATGTCAACATAAAAATATCTGAAACCAAGAAATATTAAGTGAAACCAATCTCAGAGAACACTGGAAAAATTTCAAGCAGTGGGAACTACAGGAAAATTAATAACAAACATTTAAAATTTTTTTGTCTTCAGAAAAATTATCTGTCTTACATATAGGTTTAACAAATTAGAAATAATAAGTAAAGCACACTAAATGAGCATTATCTCTTTTCCACCAAAGAATTCTTAACATGATTTAATTTGTAGTCATAACAATCTACAGTATACCAGTTCTGAACTACTGTGCCAAGCTTACTATGAAGCAAGCACATAGATATATAATTTTAATAAGATTATAGACATCTGAAATACTAGGGCTCCTCAAATACATCGCTGTAGTGTTCTTTCCTAAATTAGCAATATGCATTGCTTTATTTAATGAAACTTCTATTTTCTTCTTTTCCTTTGAAGAGCTGTAAGAGGGAAAACAGCCACGGACAGAAGAGGGAAAATGGCCACGGACCAAACATCACTGTTCGGTAAACGGAGGATGGGAGAAGAAAAAATGGTGCATCTTGGCAGTCTATTTTACTCACAAAAATAAAATTAATTTTTCTTTCTTCCCTTCTCATTTTCCCTCATTAGCCAACAAGAAGCACCAGATGTACTCACTACATACGTACTACCTTACTGCATGGCTAAGAAAGTTAAGAGATGAAATAGAAGGTAAGAGCAGCAGCCACAACTTCAAGTTCCATCTCAAAGATCCAGACTTTCCTGTAGTTTTGCCTACCACTGAACAAGAACAACACCTCTTTAACAAAGGAAAGATATCTGGTAGGTTACGCGGAAACCTGTGCTGCCTGAAGTCTTCTTCATTAGCCTGAATGCTGCCTCCAACATTTGGAGTGATAGACAAGCAACGCTCACACTACTGAGCTTGGCTCAACTTGAAGGCACTATGAGGGAGAAGCCAAGTTTGTAAAAAACTTAAAGAAAGATCTCCTAGGTTTGTTCATGAGTATATAAAGCTTGTCTTACATTAAATGTAAATGAATTGACCAGAATATTCAAAAGCTTCTAAGGCAATTTTCAAGAACAGTTTTAACTAGTTTTTGAAAGACACGTATTCTCTAGTAATAGGAAAGACAGCTATTTTAATTAGTTTTTCTAAGCAACAAAATAAAAAGACATTCCTAGAATTATGTAGATCAGTAAAATGAGTTCATTATAATTACTTACTATAGTGCTATCGTGTAATTTTTTAATTTCACAAAGTTGTATGCAATGGAAAATGATCTTGATATAACCTACAAGAAGCAGTTTAAACACTTGGAAATGGTGAAATCATATAATCACACATGCACATACAAAAAGACTAAGCCACCAAAAGCACCACTCTCTACTTCTCAACTCTATTTGACAGTTCCAAAATCCAGGCACACATCCAGAAGAACTTTCTGCCCCACGTCTGGTCAGTAAAGAAATTGAGGTTAACCTTTAATTTTTAATGTCACCTGCAGCCAGTGACTGCTTTTTCTAATGCAAGTGACAGATAAACAGCAAAACACTCCCAAGATGATACACAAAGCACCACATACCATAAGTGCATTTTTATTTTTATACCAACTCAATTTCTCAAATGGATAACCAATGTTCCTACTAATTTACATTAAGAATTGAGTGAGGCATGAAAATTGTTCTGATGCATAGGCTCTATTTCTTTAATGTACTGCACAGTGTTCTGTACTTTATTGCAACACTGGAAAAAACTAACTACACTTAAAAGGTACAGAAACTACATATCCAAGCTCATATATGTCTTAAAAAATCACTTCAGAAAGGAGTTTTAAATTATCCAGAGAATAGGTAGGAAAAGTAACTAATTAAAGGCACTGATGGAAGTCAGTAAAAGAAAAAAAAAAGTACATATTAAAATGAGTTTACTGACCTTTAACTACTTGAACTAGTGTGTTTCTATAGACCAATACTAGAACTTTAAATCCACATTGCTAGGATTTCCAATTTTTAATTCCTTTATACAATTCAATACTATCACCTTAACATTTGCAAGGTAATTCCAAACTAAACAGAGGGAATATGGCAAATTGAGGTAATATAGTCTAGCTATTTAAGGCCAAATTGGCAAGTCTTTAACAGTAAACACTGTATCATTACTAAACACTGCCATGTTGTTAATGTTAAGGAGAGGTTTAAATTAGAAAGTGAATTGCCCCTTCAGGTCGGGACTTAGGGCATATTATGGGAGAAAGCAAAGAAAAGCTCCCACTGAAGTGGTTTGTGTTCCACCAGTTCTGTAGGAAGCAGACTGCAATACAGTTATCCGTCAGTTTTAAAACCAAATACTAACAGTCGCTATTTTCACTTGTCTTTTAAAATTTAATGCAGCAAACTGAGGAGAAAAGAACCTATGTTTGTAAAGTAAGATTTCTTTTGATACAGAAATGGTATGAAAATAGTTTTTGGACAACTGCAGGAAGCACATCACAAACATTTTTATAAATGTCAAATGTTTAACTATGACATTAATGAAAATGAGGCAAAGTCAGTTTGCTTTAAAAAGAAAAACCCAAAAAATTAACTCACGTAGTGGCAGGTGCTCAAACACAAAGGAGATAGTTGTCTTCAGAAGGATATTCTCCACACATTCAACAGGCAAATAGCAGTAGGATATGCCCCAGCCACCAGGAGCAATGAGAAAGCTGGAATGGCAGTCCTGGTACCAGACTTCTGGAACTGACCTTCAAATGGAGAACAAATATACTTAATGAAAAAAAAAAAAAATCATAAGAATAATTTGAGTTTTTTATTTGATCTAACAGGATTCAAGTTAAGGATTCAAGACATTCACTGCGTTTCTACTGGACATTTCAATATAACAAAAACAATAGTGACTGAAATTAGCTTAAGTATTTTCAAGTCAAGTACTGTATTTCACATAATCATGTATCAGGAGAGATAGAAACAACATGTAAAGTAAATTCATGTGGTTTAATTTATTTATTTCTAAGATGACAATAATGGCAGACAGACAACTCTAACAACTTAAGCATTATGGACACTTATTCAGTATTCAACCTGAAATTTTTATCGACGTGATTCTTGGCTATTTCTCAGCATTACTTAAATTTCTCCTCTTGTGAATGAACTTCTTAAAAACAGGTATCTTACAAATTTCTGTAATTTGGTATTTTAGATCTATTTTCTAGAAAGTTGTTCAATTATTATTGATAAAACCACAAGAGTTGTATAGGGTTCAACAGCACACTACAGCTGGTTACATACACACCAAAAATGCTGAAGGTTATGGTTCAAAGAAAAATTTAAGAAATGAAACATCAGTCATCGATCTCTTATTAACTCTCCTTCAAATGTTCAAATCACAAAAAATCACAAAAAAAAATTCAAACAAACCCTCTTCAAAATATGTTTATGCAGAATTTTTCAGCAACTGTGAGATAATTAAAGTCTATTCATGGCAGGATAAAATGATATTTTAAAATAATTCTTCCTGTTACAAATATGCAAAGCTAATAGTGTTGAATTGGAAACACCATCTTCCCTTTTTGAAAAGGTGGTACTTTACTGTTTCTATAGTGTTTTCAACAGGAAATTTGAGAACACAGTCATCTAGAAACATTTTTATGAAAGTCCTAAATGACACTGATCTTGCAGGTAAATACCCAAAAAGCTCCTAAAATCTGACCAATGTTATCAGACTACAGTGTAATCTGACACTATAATATTACAGTGTTGTAATATTTAGAAATATACCACAAAAAGCATACCCACTCGTAAAAAAAAATAGGGATTTCTTTTTTAAGAAATTAAATTATATGTAATTGTCTACTCTTGAATATATAAAACGGTTCCAATTGAATAGTGGGTTTAGGGTTTTTTTTGTAATTTGGATTGGCATTCTAATTACAACATACTAGCACATAAATGTATTTTTATTCTAGAGCATACTTTGAGTTATTAAGTCTGGCATTAAATTTTGTAACAAGATGTAATATATCTAATTCAAGAGGGCTTAGAGTATTCCTGTATTACTTATTAATATGTTAAGTGAATGTTTGGACAATTGATTTCAACTAGGTTTTGTGACTAAAACATGTGACAAAATATAGTTTTCAAATTACATAGTCCATTTGTCATAACTACTGTTCTTTCTAATTTCTATAGGTGCTAACAAATTAAACAAAAAAAGTCACACTGACTAACCATTTCAGAATTTAAAAGAAATTATCAGCATTAGCAAATGTATCCATTAAGCCACTAGCAAAACATCCTTTGCTGTTTGGCATTCCTGTTGTCTTCCTTTGCTTTTTGTACCCTCCCTCCTGCATTTCCACCCAAACTCTCCATGTGTGTATTTGCACAGGACTTACTACAGTGAGACCACAGTCTTGTACTGAAGCAACAATGAATAATGACAAATGCACTGCTTGAGTATCACAAGCCAACTCAGTCAAAGGTGGATCCAAGCAGTGACCCATTGGTTTAATAAAATCAATATATTTAAGACAGTAATGCTGTAAATTCTTACTGAAACAACAGAAACATCCCCAGCCAATGGTTTAAATAATATTCATGTAGCAAAATAAATAGAAAATATTATTCTGTGTAAGTTCTGAAAACAGAGGCGATGACAATGTATTTCACACCAGTTCAGCACAAAGTTTTTTGTGTGATTCATACAGTTTTGACAGTTTTTTCAACAAGTCAGACTGCAAAATGGTCTCTATGCCTGCACTGATATTTTCTGAGTTACAAACAAGTTGGATAGACTAGGGAGAATGGGAAAAGTATGATCTCCATTTGAGCATTTGGCCTAGGTGAAATCAAAAGATGGACTTACTGTGAATATGAAGAAAAGTATCTCAGAAAATGAAAAAAAAAATGAAGACATGAATAACTTACCAGAATAACTTATGAAACAGAATATTATCTTAAAATTTTTGTTACCATGACAAAAGATATAAAGATTATTTTTCTTGAAAAGTACGAAAAAGTAGCTTTTCAACATGACCTATTAGTAAGCACAAACAGAATCTGCCTGTATTTAGCAGAAGTGATGGCATCCTCATGTAGACACATCATTTTGAAGGATACCTACTAGACATTTCTGGAACCTACATGAGGACTGCATAAATCAATACCATTGCAAATGCAGACCATCTGTCAGATGTCTTGAACATCACTTAAGAAAACAGACTTCAGTATATGAATAAAGGTATTTCCTTACTTGCACAAATGCCTCCATTCCCACATACAGTGAGGAAAGCAGGAGTTCAGTATCATAAGCTAGTAGAAGGTTCCTAACAACTAGAATTACTCCAATGTTTAAAGGAGTAGGTATCAGGAAGCAAACATAGGTAATCTGTCTTAAACCTCTAAATGGAAGCTACTTTTTAAGGAAGCTACTTTTTCAAGTTAACAAAACAGGTACAATAGCACATACCTTTCAAAGAAGCATTTCTGCTTCCCATGGTCCACTATTCACACAACTGCTTGGAAGACTGAGAACATGAAAACATCCCAATGCTTTGCCGCTTGTTCTCAGTAAGCCCTACTTCACTCTCCTTTCAAAAGACATTAAACAAAAGGGCAGGAGGAGGAAAAGGGGATGGGAACAAAGAAAAGAAACGAGTCTAATTTTACTATTGTCTGTTCTTCCTCCCTCAATACTGTCTCCATTTAAAAAGAAATTACAGAACTAAGAATACATGTAGTAAACAAAACAAATTACCTTGATATTTCACTATTTTAGTAAATACATTTGATTAATTTCTCATCAAGATTCAATGGTATTTCGAAGATCTATGCTGAGGGATTCAAATCTGAATTCTTTTCACACAGTCTCTCTTTAAGTAAATAATTTTTAAATTAGACTTTACTTTCAAATAGCCATGTGCTGCATTTGTGACATCTGTCCATCATAATACAGAATTAAAACCCAAAAATACACTGACATTGACATCAAGATGCAATGAAAGTATTTTAAGAACAATTTCTTTTAAAACAGAATATGTGGAATGTTTAAAGTATGGAATTTGGTTACTGAAGAGAGTCTCACTTTTGCATTGCTTCTCAGGTATACATACACACAAAGAGCATTTTAAGATGCCAGAAGCCAAGAAAGATACTCACTTGTACAGGTCTATTAAATCTGTGAATGCAGGAGCTGCTGCATTTCACAGTCTATTATTTATATGACAGAATGAAGATCTGAAAACATGAAATATAGCCTTAAATTATTCACTTATTCTTTTCACAAAAGGAGAAACCGTCAATCTAACACTAAAAGACTTCAAGCATATTTCTAAAGGTTTCATGAAAATTGCCTTATTTATCAAAACTTTATTCCCTCCGTTTGTTCATTAAATACTGTAGCTCTGCATTAAGGTCAAGCAGTGTCAACCAATTACTGTTGTTGGAAAAGTCCTACTTCCTAAATACTCAAAAGAAACCATGGCATATAGTGAATTATTTTAATAGGCAAACTGAACACTGTTTATCCAAAGTACATTTCAACCATAAGAGCATATTTTAAGGGTTTCTATCAACAATCAATTATAGTACTATTTATTATCACAGCAGCATTAAGCATGATCCTTTGTCTGCTTAAATGCCAAGTTTAAAAAATATACATTTATTTTAGCATATTCAGCAACATTCTGTTCTTAGCTCATAATAAAGGAAAGTAACAAAAATTAAGTGACCTATAAAGCAAACTGAAAGGTAAAAGATAAAACATTGAATTTTAAAGAGAATCAATTGGTATAAACATACTGGCTTCTGTTCTCATTCTCTGTTTGTGGGCAAGAGGGCTCAGCTTATTATGACAGACCTGAAAAAAATCCACCCTGCTTTCACTGCTCCTAATTTTGCAGTTTTATATTAGGGTGAAATTCTCCATCTTGCAATATACAAGAAGAGTAAGTGGTCACACACAAATTTATTCAACACCAAGAAAAGGCCACTCATAGGCTGTCCTACCCAATACCAAAGTCACAGTCATTCAGGATAAAAGGATTTCCTTAATATGTTTTGATATAACAGCCCAGGACAAAGTTCCCCATGTCCTACCTCAATCTTCTACCTGACCCATGTTAATGGCCTGCAGTTCAAAAGGCTACAATGATGATTTTACTATGTAATCACCTCTAATTTTACATTTCAGAGAAGCAATATTTTGGATCTCATTTCCTTTTGGAACTAACCTGTTTATTGCCATTCCACCTAATATATAAGCTGTGACAAAGGAACACAATATTCTGATGGTAACCTTTGAAATCTTATTGCTATGAGCCTAACTGTGCCTTTCTGAAGTTACAAAACATGCAAAAGCAAAGAAAATTTCTTCTACGCATCCTGTCAGCTTGTCTCACTGGAAAAAGTTTTCATCCATGTCCTGTACCAGTGATCAATGAGACCTACAGTGATACAAGACACACATGCCATTGCTACAAACAAGGAGAGGAAATAAAGTAACAAAAGGAATTTAAAAAAACAAACAAAAAAAAAAACCTGAAAAGTCTTGCTGAAATTATGGAGAAAGACATAACATCTGCTGTCTCATTATTTCTAAAAGAGCAGAATGAAAGAAATCAAAAGAAGTAGGGAAAAAAAAAAAAACAATGAACCAAATTTAGAACAAGACCTCTCCAGTCTCCCCTCAGGGGGCCTAAGTCCTACCTTCAAGTTACAGTCTACCAGTGAAACCTGAAAATATTCTAGAACCTAACACTGGACAAACAAATTTCAAGAAGATAAAAGAAGATAGAGAAAAAAAATTACTGATTCCTTCAAACTCATCTGAATGGCTTCACTGCTAACCGGGTTCATGGATGGGAGGTAACAGTAGATGTGATACAAACTTCAGATTAGAGAGATTTTAAACACGTTCTGCATTGCTGCTGCTGCCACATATAACAAAATACTGTCCAGACATAATCATTATAAGCTGGACACAAAAGCTATTGAAATCAGAGAGCAATTGTTCTTAAAAAAATATTTTTAACAGCTCTTTCAAACCATATACATACATTAGAAATATTACTCAGAGACATTTGCTTCATCTGTTTCTATCTGATATTTTCATAACAATCCTAGTGTCTCCAAGTAAGTAGTTTTAAGATCAGCAGATAATAGAATGTTGGTAGAAACTAGCAGCACCTCAAAGGAAAGATTTCCAAACGCTTTTGAAAAATGGAAGACATAATCAGAAATCAAGAAAAACAAATCAAAAGTGCTACATTTAGAAAAGGCACATCACAGACATGAACACAAAGTGGACCAGCAGTAAACCATTACACAGGGTACCAATGAATTGAGAAGAATACAAATCAAAAGAGTAAATTTTATTCGATTTTTGAAAAACACATCTCACTGAAATACACTGGCAAGCATACAAATGCATGTGGTTGGGTGTGTGCACAAGTGGTAGCACATGTGGCAGCACCTGCACTGAACAACTGAAAATTACTTTCTTCCATCTCTTTCTCTACTTCATATAGATTTGGATATCATAATTCTTAGAAAGATGTAGGCGAACCATGGAAAGTCAATGGGAGCATGACTTCAAGGAGTGGTGGGGTATGACACTAACTGAAGCTTCTCAGGAAAGGTTTGATCAATGTACTTGATCCTGCTGCAGGACAGATTAAAATGTGATAATCTGTCACCTTCCAGGCAATACAGTTCTTCAATGCCAGTCCATCTACCACAGTCAACTACAGTAAGAAACTGAAGATAAAGGAGAAGTGATACAGTAAAAGAAGCATAGCTTCAACAGCATAAGTTCTCCCTTACTTATCTCTTACCTTCAGATTTCCATATTCAAACCCATCATCACTTCCCTTGCTAACAGACAGGTGGACAGGAGATTATTACTCTGCATAGCTGTTTTCAAATTTCCTTGTCATGAGCCAATATTAGATTGAGAATATCTGTGGGTAACTTTTCCTGTTTCATCATTCTGTGGCTAAAAGTATGTAGCATTTCATGTAAAAGAAGCATCACTGATTGTTTTTATTACTGCATTACATGTGTGTTCTTAAAAGGAGGATGAACAGCTTCATACATGAAAACCTAACACACAAATAGTAGAAAGAAATTATATCCTGAACAGCACAGCATGAAAACAAAGTTTTTTTAGGAGACCTCCTTTCTTTGTCCTGGCTTCTTCAGCCACTTCGTGGACAGTTCTTAATAATTCCTTAACTCTTGTCCTGTAATAACAATCAAAAATTGTTTGGAAAATCAAAGTAGCATGCTAATCAACAGCTCTTCTGTGAATGAGAGAACAATCTTCAGATTTAAGGGACATGTCATGTGAGTATGATGGATCAGAAGAAACAGATCTTCTGTATGGTTGAAAGACAGCAGAGAAAATAAACTCTGCTTTTCTAGATCCATCAGCTCTACTGGATAACACTAGCCAGCAGTGGGAGATATGGAGGTGGGTTGTAAGATAAGGAATAGGCTAGAGGCAAGAGCTGTTATAATTATAGCGGGGAACACAGAATTTGTTAAAGGAAGTCTACTGTATAATTACATTAGAAAATTTAGCAAGATGCCCAGAGGCTGGCTTGCAGCTGTCAGGAACTGGTAGTGCTGGAGCTCTGCTCAGGAGAAAACCACCACTGCATAGAAGCACACCTCCACCTCCCTGTAGTTGAGCCAACTTTGATAAGGCAAAGGAATTACTTCAGCTAAAATTAGTGAGATTAAACAACACATGAGATTATACCTATTCTCAGTAAAAAGTGATTGGGGATTATTCTAAAGGAAATTAAATTGTTTTGATAACACATTAAATGTTTATTGAACGAGTGTCACTGATAGTACTTTTTAAAATTACATCTTTAATAACAGTTAAATTCTGATTTTTTACATTATATTAATTAATATTCAAACTAACTTCAACTCTTTGCATACAAAGTCATAGTTTTCTATTTGGCCTATCTGGCCTAATAAAATAAAAAGAAATGAGTGAAAACGCAGACAAAATGCAAGAATAAAAATAAATCTGTATACTTGTTTCTTCCTTGGATTTAGAGCTGAAGAGATGTTACTGCTGAGAAACAAGTAGCAAAGTACAAATACACAAAGTGGTAATCTGTAGACAAAGTGATCAAGTATGAAACAATTAAGCCATTCTTAATGAAAATAAAGAAGTAGGATTGAACAATTAAAAATCGTCTCATTTTAAATGAACTTACTGATTCTACTTTAAAAAGTATATTCTGTTAATTCAGCTATTAGCAAATGAAGTGCTGTGCATGCTGGAAAACATCACCAACTGTATTACTGGTGTTTATGTAAAACAGTAAAAAAATTGAGCAAGAATCATACTACAAAATAAATCTGACCATATAAAATTATGTTGTCATATTAACACCACAAGAAAATAAAAAGCTCTGGAAGACAGATCAGAGTCCACAAGCCTACACAAGTTTAAACCAAAACTTACAGTAGAATTATTTCTAAATGCTGTAAAAACTGCTTCTTTTATTTGAGATCTAGGCCTTTGTAAGAAATTTAAGAATATTTGTCTAATTGGCATTATGGACTGTAAAGAGAGAAAACTGACGGTCATTTCAGCTTTAATAAACTTACCACTGCTTCCAGATTGAAGAAAATGCATACATTCTCTAATCATGTCTAAGTGTTGAATTCTGAAGTGCAGACAGCTCATCAACTAGTCCATATTTGCTCCATTAGTCTAAAGACATCCTTTTTTGATGCCCCATTATTAAAATTGGTATAAATACTTCAGATGTCTTTGCTTTAGAAAGGTAGAAATATTTTCTAAATATAGGCTTTGCTCACTTAGAAAAATGTTCTCAACGTAACACTGAACAAAATTTTTTTTTCTGTGCATCAAGTCTGCCTTTTGCTCAGTATAACAGAACTGCAGCAGGACTGGGATTTGCTATCTACATTTTGTTAAAGGAGAGAGGAAGAAAACAATCCAAGAAATCAGTTATTATATACAAATTTCTCCCCTCTTTTTTTTTTTTTTTTGGTCCCACTTTTCATTTTACAAAGATGGACATCTGACAGATAATAATTTCAATAAAAGAGGGATTCCTATTGAACTTATACAGTTTCAGTTTTGACTTTTACAGAAAATTAATCTTTACAATTTAACATATTCCTTTGCTTTAATTTTAAAATTAAAACACAGTAACTTGAAAAATTCCAGTCTTCGAAATGCATATAAATTAAACCTAAGTACTGGGTTTTTATTAATGAGAAATTAAAATGCATTTTGAAAGAAATTTCAGGAGTACAATATGAATTTCAGACAGTGACCCACTTTTTATTTCAATTTGTTTTTTTTCAGGATGGTCTAATTACAAATATTCTGAGCCTTGGTCAATTCTGGTTGCACAGATATTGCAAATATAAAAGAAAAATGCCAGGCTTCATATTGATTTCTTTTACCTCAAGCGTAAGTTTCCTATGTTGATTTTTGTCATATTCATCTATATTACAGTATATAATGCAGCTTTAAGGATTGCAATGATCCCTTCAGGAATGTACAGAGAAGAACTCATTCTTTCATCTAAAATATTACTGTAGAAGAACAAAAGCATTTTTGTGCAACAGTTACCCTTATGAATCAACAATTCCACAGTAAAATGTAAGAAAACAAAGTACATTAAATTGCTGATTGTTGCATGTTCTTGTTGCTCTGGACAAAAAAAAAAAAAAAAGCCTTTAAACTTCTGAAATTGATTTTGAAAGAAAAATAGTATCTTAAATGGAATCCTGTAGGTTCTAGCATGTAAATACAAAAATCCATTAATTTAGGGGGCACTTTTACCTTTTTCTAACAGGAAAAAAGCACCCAAACATAAAAACAAAACATAAGAATGAAAACTCAGTGTGATCTTCTTTGCTGATACATAATGCAAAATGAACACAGCTCAAACTTGTAGAAAATACACATTTTTCAAAACATGAACCTTTTCAGCACAAAGCTTTGTACAGAAATAAAATTTTCCAATGCAATTGAAAAATGCTAGTTCCCCAGTGTGGCTGTGCTCTCACAGGTAGCTCTAATTCTTCTGCAACATGAGGTTCCCATCATCGCAAGCATGGTGTGAATTCCATTTGGTTTTAACTAACAGGGATGTACAATGCTACACCTTCAATCAAAAGGCAGCTTGCTGTATCTGTGCTAAAACTTTTTTGGACTCCTCTCCTATCTGTACATACATGTAAGAGATTATCCTGTCCTGTAGATTGTAACTCTTTCGAGAAAGACTATTGTCCACTTTTATGTTTTAGCTAAAGTGATGTGTTTTCTGTTGCTCTTACCAGTAGATGTATGCACAACATATGATAATTTGTCTTTTCAGTCTTTCTTATTTGGACTTACCTATGTATCTGCCCGTTGAAACAGGTAGTTTTAAAAAAAGTTGCACAGCATAACTTACTAGAGTTTTAAAATGTATGATCATTTGTATGAGATTCAGGTTACCCATCCATATAAAGGCAGACTTTTAACATAATGTTATTTAAAATGGGAATAAAATAGCCTACTCTTTCTAAATTTGCTTTCAAGTATTTTAAATAGTTTGCCTCTATTCTTTTACTAATAAAACAGGGGATGTCAAAGAGCATATAAAATTTTCTAAATTAAGGAAAGAAAACCTAGAATGCACATTATATGTAAGTGGTAATAGGCAGAGACAACTTCACTAGGCTGTGACATATGACATCTGGTAGACTATTATCATAATAAATGGGAAAAGTAGGTAAGATTCTGTCAACAGCAAGGTAAGAAGAAATGCATCTTCATCAGAATGACAAACATATCTGCCTTTAACAAACATAGGTCAAACCAAAATCCTGGTATCTATGAATTAAATATTTTCACTTTATTTAGCCCTTTTTCTTTTGGATTTTAACAATTTAATTGAAACACATCTACGTTTATCTGAGATATTCATTTATGTAATTTAATTTCATTTCAGTGAGGATAAATTAAACATACTAATAACCAGTGGCTAAAAACTCACAAGAAACAGCCTTTTTCACACTTTTTATAAATAATTTTAACTACGCCAAATAGTAATTTAATGATTGTCAAACTACAATGTAAATACACTGTACATCAATCTGCAACTCCTCTTGGTACAACCACGACATAGATGTTAAAACAGCTTCATCTCTGCAGCTGACCAGCTGAATGGCAACACCACTAATCTGGGGATCATACTAGGTATTTGACAGTATGTGTGACCTACAAAAAAAATTTCTCATATAAGAGAAAGAAGAAGGAATTAGTGACTTTGTGAAAGTAGGTCACATTCCCACAAACCATGTTTTTTTATGGTCCGTTTTTCTCCATGCTTTATTCTTCAATTTCATGTCATCAGATGAGAATAAATGAAAAGAACCATCATAAAATTCTTATTCCATGGAGACTGAAAATTGTCATTGGGTGCTTTAAAAAAACCTTAGAATATTGCCTTTTTATTTGTGACTAAAAGCAAGACCTAATTTGTACTTCGTCCTTTCAAAACTAGATATATGCCTGCAAAGTAAAATTTCCCAGGATTACAACAATTTTCTGCACATAAAAAAGTAACAGAGGTTTGAAACTCACCAAGTGAACAGTCAAGTCACAAAGCAATGATGGGATTTTGTAAGCATCACGGATGGAGGAATCTGGTTAAGTAAATGAAAGAGGGTTTTTTTCCTTTTTTTTCACTTGTTTTTGATATGAAAAAAACTTGAAAAAGCAAATTCCCAAGAGGTACTGAAATATAAAATATTAGAAGAAAGATGGTGGAAGAAAAGGCAGAATATTATTACTGCATTCCTAGATATCTGTTTCATTGATATTGTATTCATTTTGGGATCTTTCCAACACTATGCCGGAAAAGACAGTCTGAACGATGGTATTTACTCTTCAACCACTCTCAAGAAATTAATGAGTGATGTGGTCATACATTTTCATACTTCAGTACAAACTGATGGCATTAAGATACCAGAGAGCTTGATTTGGCAACTGTGTCTCTATCTTGTGTGTACTCTCACTTGGTAACTATTGTCTCTTGTAACACATAGATAAGGATGCTTGATGCGTAAGGAAAGAATCCACAAAAATTTTGCCATTTCTGTACACTCTAATAAATGCATGACAGTTTAATGCTGATTTAAGGCTGTCTGACAGGAGATAGATATCCCATTTTGGCCCAGTACCTGCCTTCCTCCAGAAGACAGGCTTCTGCCATGAAGTAACTTTTGTACAACCTCTTCTGTTCACTGACAAAGAGCTTGGAAACACAAACCTGTCTAAACTTCTTCAAGCATAAAAGATGGAGCATGAAGAAAGATGGAGCAAGGCAGTTAATACGTCCAAAGGAAGATATGTTAGGGAAGTGGAAATTTCCTTTTACACCAGTTGAATGGCTAACCCATTTTGTAGGGTTGCAATTCCGTTCTCATAGCAATTTAATTGTTTTTAAATCAAATACCAGAAGCATCTGGAATATAAAATAAATAACTTCTGTTTTTTCTTCAACACAATTCCAAATAAATGCATAGAGACTTGCACAGGAACTTAATGGAGGAGGATAGGGACATCTAACACTGCATGAAGCTGGAGTGGGGATGACGTCAGTGAACTAGGGCTCAGATTCCACTCCTGATCATGACACCCATTCTCCAAAAAGCTGGGCAAGTCAGTCTGCTGGAAGTGGAGAGAATGGCACTTGTACACTGGAAGTTCTACTTTGGTTTCTGTTGTGCAGCATAGTCATAATAGGAAAGGTAGATTATAAAGGGGTTTGACACATTGCTCTACCTGTTGATTGGACTGAACTTGGCTGAGTGCATATGGCTCTTCCACTCAGCAATGAAAGAAGAAAAAAGTGAATAAACAAAATTCAGTAACACTGGTAGTCGGCTTATCACAATTTCAGTTCATAATTCTGTGGTTTTAAATTTTGTTCATGCCTAAAACTGAAATAAGAAGAGTATCTACTGAACATTACTATCAACATTCACAGCTACCTAACACTTCATAACTTCGTTAGAGACTCCTCAAAACCAGTTAGGGACTATTTCACAAATCATGTATTAACTGAAAAACTGCATCAATTTGCTTCCCTAATCTGACCATCTTTAGTAACACAACTGGTATTCAAAACAGCAGCTATACTGAGCTCAAGAAGATTTTATAATAAAAACTATAATTAAATACAGTAGACTTCAGAAAACTGAGAAATAAGAAAAGTTACAATCACTATCTGTTAGAGATACAAGAGAAACTAAGATACAGAATTAAATTGATGTGATATGGTGTTTTTCAATATATTTCATGCATTCTTTTTGATTTTACAATCCAAACACCAAAACAGGTATCTCAAATTTTATCCACAGAATTTATCCAGAATTATTAAAACATTACTATTTGGTAAATAAAAATATAATACAATCATTTATGCTAGAAAGCATAAATTCAAGCTCATCTACTTTTAGTGAAAAAACCCCATAAACAAAAAAACAACAGGAGACCACATTTGCCTTGTTTGTTGATTCCTTAGTGTAAGATTACAATTGATAAGGTAAACTTGAAGAACCTGGAAATTCAATCACTGTAATATAAATGACCAGTTAATAGCCAAAAAAATAATAGATCTAGTGCAGATTTTACTCTATGGCATAAAGTTGTTGACAATACATTTCTCAATAAAGAAAAATTGAATCATAGCCTTAGGGTGGTTTAATTTGGTACAAATTTTGAATAATGTTATATACATTTCCAAAGCAGATGCTAAGAGACTCTACAAGGACACTCAGCTCAATCAGAAGCCAGATTAAAGTTCCATCTGGAATGAAACAGTTCCACAGCTCTATTACAATTAGCAGAGTCACCAATGTCAGACTCAAAAGTTGGGCAATGTGAAACTCTCTCTTTTCGAAATACAGCTATTAGTCAAGAAAACAAGCAAGTGCTTCACACATCTTTAAAACAGACCTTTTAAGTACTCACAAACTTGTATTTTCGTAGTCAGAATGAAAATTCTCATTCTTATTATTATGGTTATATAAATCACAAAGACTATCCAGACACAATGATTTTCTATCACCTCTCCCATTGCATGAATGTAGCATTAAAAGTCACAAGTGTTCAAGTAGCTGCAATATTCAAAATATCAGAAGGCTGAGAACAGCACAGAGTAAAATTCAGGACTGATTTCAAATTGCCCCGATCTTTGCATTCCCAATTTCCAGAAGTCTTGTTATGAAATAAAGCATTCTCCCAACATGGCATGCTAAAGAACTGCAGCCTGAAGTGACCCATCTTTAGTCAAAGTAAGAACAGAATTACCTGTGAGACCTAATGGCTGAAAGTGAAGGCCTAATTCTTCAGACAAATATTCTGTGTAATGGGATTTTCCTAGATTTAAGCAAAAACCAAATTTCAACCCAAGTTTATAAAACAAAAGCATCCTTTCAAAGCATAATTCAGTAAATGGTAGTGCTGATACAAAGACAGTAAAAAACAAGCTAAAGACAGAAAAAATATGCCACATGCCTTAAACTTACTATTTAACCATTTAAATAAATAATGCACCATACAAATAAGCAAGAAGTTGGAAATCAAATGCCCACATTTTGCTTCTGTTTTCCTCCAAACAAATTCATAGTGGATACAGAGTAATACAGACTCTTAAAACATTACATCTCATTACACACATTTTCATCAAGAACATCTTGGTTAAAGAGCATATTTATATTTTTCCAGATCCCAGTTACATTAATCAGCCTGATTTCTATTGTCAAATAGTAAGCTGCTAAGTCTGAAAATATCTACAATGACAATATCCAGGTAAGAGTAAAGTTGAGGGATAACTGCAGCCACTGTTCAGTTAGCAGCCTATACTGTTCTGCAATGAAGTAAATTCCAGCTACCAAAGAGAACAGCAAGATTCACAATTTTATATTTAGTACCTTTAATTAGTGTTTAAATACTATCCAATAATGTCCACATCTGAAATTTAATCTTCTAAATCTTTAGAGAGAAAAATTAACAATCTGGAGCAACAATACAACTTTGTCCTTTGTCTGACTCTGTTGTTATTTCTGCAAACAGTGCACAAGAGAACTATTGCCAACACCATGTAGCAGGATGGAGGCATTTTAAGAGGCATTTAGAAACAGGAAAGACTAGCTGAAATTTAAGTATAAAAGCAAAATATCAAAATTAAGGTCAGTGTAACCTGATCGGTACTGTTGACAGAACACTGGCTTTTTAAGGCAGTGGTCAACAAAAGTGCCCAAGGCTGCTGGATACACCAGAAAGGACCAAGGGTATCCACAAACTCCAGCAGTGATGAAGCCACAGTGAAATGACCACTATATTTCAGTTCCACACATGAACGTAGTGGGCCATCACAACAGCCAGCTTCCCTGTTAGTTTTTCTGAAACATTAACAAATAAAATAGCACCTAAAAGTTAAAACGTTAATTGACAGAAAGTAAAGGATTATAACCAAAACATAAGTCTCAAATCCTTGCCTCACCACAAGCCTAGGGAGTCTTTCCAACAGCACAGGTCCTGGTCACATTTTTTTATGAAGGTCTGTCTGGGCTGCAATGTAAAGATTTCCAAATATAATTCATCATCTGTGACTCTCATGGCAGAGTCGTGAACTTCCATATCTCTAGACAAAAACAGTGCAGTAATGGAAGAATCTTTCCTTCCTCTTTCAAACACTCAGCAATCTAACAGTAAACAAAAACAACCAGAAGTAGTTTACTTCTCAGTATCACACAACCTGTCCCCAAGCAAGTAATGAAATTACTTGACAAAGGCCAACTACAAGCATTTTTAGTTTCAGATCAAGTAAGGGACTGAAAGCACTTAGCAGCATCTCTGAATGATCTCTTTGTAAAAAGCAAAACCACTTATTCTCACTCTTCTATGTATCTCAACAGCTCTGGGCCTATGATGAACTCTCACCTACTTTAAAAGATGTGACACAAGTCCTGGTTACTCAAGTAGAGTGATCTGCCTAACTCTGGCAGAAAACGCTGAACAATTCCCACCAGTTCCTTGCCTGTGAAATTTCTGAAGTATCATTCCTTTTTCTGCGCCTTCTCAAGAGCTACATGCAGCTGTTCTGAGACTTGCTAAGTGACACAAGCATAGGATTAGCAGGGTTCCAATGCACCATTCTAATTGTCTGTTCTGCCACAACCCTGAAGTAGGTGGACAAAACCATCTCATGGACAAACATCTGGCTAATGTAATCCGGTGAAGAGATGGATAAGGGATGGTCAAAAAAACTCAACTAAAAACATAATTTAAATAATGTTCACAGTTCACCAATCTACTCTGTAGCTTAGCAACACTCTTACATTCTTTGTTGATGTTAACCTGGTGTTTGGCAGCATCTGCAGAAAAAACACTTATCACCACTTCTGTTAGCTGGGAAACTCTACTCCATTCTAGCAATGACTAAAAGTTACTCAATTATTCATATCTTCATCATCACTGAGCTGCAGCATATTTCAGGATCAAGGCATAAAATTCTGGGTTTGAGCTCTCTCTTCTGTGTACTTGCTTGACTTCAGTTAAGTAACTACCCAGAATTCCATGGGAAAGAAAATTTGCTGTGATTAGAAAGACAAAAATCTTACATATGAAGGACAAAATTTTCTTGGTGATTAGTCCAAGAACTCAAAACAAACATTCCTATCAGGCAGCAACCACCATAATCAACGGTAAGTCCAAAGTGCTTTTCTTGCTCTTGCTGTCCTACACATGCAAACTTTTTAAACCGCTCGCACAAAACAAGATTCTCTTTTGTTAATACTTATTCCCTTGAAGCAGACTGATAGATCACAGCATGGCTGAAATATCACCAAACACTACAATGGGTGATGAGATCATTGGACCTCAGCAGAGAGGCAAGATCCTACCTAATCCACCCCAGTACTAGATTTGTCTGCCAATAGCCACCACGCTCCTACTGCCTTCCCTGCTATTACTAACAGAACTTTACCCCTCTTTTTACAACTTCTATGTACTTCTCACTATTGTTCCAGAGGAAGCAAACACTAAAAAGCTGACAATCATCTTCACACATGAGTAACTTCTCATTGGCAAATACCTTTACTGTGCTTTCTGAATACTTGCTTTAAATGACAGAGACGATGGATTTGAAAACTGGTCTAATGTAGAAGATAAAAGGTTGTATGTATTTTTTTCTCAGTTCTATTTTCTGTGTTCTGTAGCTTGTTAGCCAAAATTGCTTTGAACAGCTTATTGCACTGTATACACTGCAGTCTTCCTAAATCTTAAGGCAGAAACATAACAAAGAATTTTAGTATATTAGGTATGTATGCCTTCCCATGCTTGAATCAAGGCTTGCTGTCTTTGGATTTTTTTTCCAGACATACTTCTATCACAACTCTTAAAATAGTTTCCAGTAAATACCCTGTAAAGGATGTAAGGCTTAGTAGTTCTATAGTTTATCACTATTTTCAATGGCAAAGAAAAAAAGGATTAAATATTGGAGAATACTTCCTGAATTAATTTTATTGGAGAAGAAAGTGCACTATGTAAATATTTACAGAAGTGATACAATTGTCATTAAATCAGTATTTTAATCACTTTATGCAGTCTAGTTCAACAAATCAACCTTTTCACCAGCAATTTGGAATTGACACTCATCTTTTTTTAAGGAAAACAGAGATACTGTTCTTTACTTTATACTGCCTTTAGTAAGCAGATTACCTTGACGACATTATTCCATTGCGCAGTACACAAAGACAGATTGCTAATTATTTGTTGGAGGAAAGATCTTTTATGTCATATTTTTTCTGTACAAGCATGTAAGATGATTAAAGAGCAATTCTAAGGAGACAGAATAATAGAACCATAGAAATGTTTAGGTTGGAAAATACCTTTAAGATCATCAAGGCCATTCCCTCTTGTCCTAGTGCTTGTTCCCTGGGAGAAGTGAGAGACCTCCACCTGGATACAACCATCCTTTCAGGTAGCGGTAGAGAGCAATAAAGTCTCACAAGCTTCCTCTTCTCAAGGCTAAATAACCCCAGCTCCTTCTACTGCTCATCAGATTTGCGCTCCAGACCAGCTTCATTGCCCTGCTCTAGCACACGGACATGCTCCAGCACCTCAGTGTCTTTCTTGCACTCACAGGGCCAGAACTGGACACAGGACTCAAGATGTGGCCTCACCAATGCCCAGTAGAGGAGAACAATCACTGCCCTTGTCCTGCTGGCCACACTATCGCTGATACAGGCCAGGATGCCAGTGGCCTTTTTGGCCACCTGGGCACACACTGGCTCATGTTCAGCTGCTGTCAACCAGCACCCTCAGGTCCTCAGGGCAGCTTTCCAGCAACTCTGCCTCAGCCTGTAGCATTGCCTAGGGATGATGCGACTCAATGGCAGGACTCAGCTCTTGTCCTTGTTAAACCTCAGACCACTGGCCTTGGCCCATCCATCCAGCCTGTCCAGACCTCCCTGCAGAGGCTTCCCACCCTCCAGCAGATCAACATTCTTCCCCAGCTTCGTGTCATCTACTAAATGACTGCAGGTATACTTGATCGTGTCATCCACATCATTGATGAAGATATTTAACAGGGCTGGTCTGAGTCCTGAGCCCTGAAGAACATCACTTGTTACTGGTTGCCAGCTGGATATAACTCCATTCACCACCACTGTTTGGGCCCGCCCATCCATCCATCCATCCATCCATCCATCCATCCATCCATCCATCCATCCATCATTTTACCCAGCAAACAGTACACTCATCCAACTATGAGCAGCCAGTTTCTCCAGGAAAACACTATGGGAAAGGGTGGCAAAGCCATGACTTATGCCCAGGTAAACAACATTCATGATGAGCCTTTTGCTCATCCACCATGTCATAGGTTAGATAAACAGGAACCTGCCTTTTACAAACCCACACTGTCTGGGCCTGATCATGCAGTTGTCCTGTGCATGCCAGGTGATGGCACTTAGGATGATCTGTTCCATGATCTTCCCCAGCACTGAGGTCAAGCCTTTAGTTCCCCAGATCCTCCTTTTGACCCTTCTTGTAGACAGGCTGCCGAGGCAGGCTTCACTTTGTCAGCTTGCAAAGCTGCAGTCAACTGGAATGTTCCCAGTGAGCCAGAGCTTCTGGTAAATGCTTGAAAGCACTTCATGAACATTTCAGCCAACTCACTCACTACCCTTGGGTGGACCCATCCATCCCCTAGACTTGTGTGTTTCTGAGTAGTGTAGCAGGTCACTGAACACTTCCCCTGGGAGTATGGAAACTTCATTTTGCTCCCTGTTCCTGTCTTCCAGCTTAGGGGGCTGGGTACCTGGAGAACAGCAGGTCTTTCTTCTAAATACTGAAGCAAAGAAGACACCTCAGCCTTTTCCTTATTCTTTGTCACTATATTTCCTCTACATCCAATAAAGGATGGAGAATGTCCTCAATCCTCCTTTTGTTGCTAATGGCTAATGTATTTATAGAAACTTTTTTTCTTTTACAGCAGTGGCCAGATTAAGTTCTAGCTGGACTTTGACCCTTATTGCTTTCTCCCTTTATACCCTCACAACACTGTTGTAGTCCTAAGTTGCCTGCCCCTTCTTCCAAAGCTGATACCCTTTTTTTTTTTGGTTTTTTTTTTGGTTTTTTTTTTGTTTTCAGTCAGGCTGATGTTCTTCCCCACTGGGAATAAAATTAGAGAATGGGATAACTGAATGAAGTTACTAAGTGGCACGGCACATGCAAAACAAACAAAGGGAGTTATTTCTTCTAGTACCTAGTTAAAAGTCAAGCCACAGAACTGTTTGTCATGGGACATTAAAATTTTACAGAGGATCAAAAAGTAACCTGATTTTTAGAGGAGAGAAAAAAATGGGGGATTAACAACACCGCCACCAAAAAAATAACATACACACAAAAAACTCACAAGCCCCAAACAATACAGCTTCAAGTTGATAGGTAAAAAGACACCATTGCTGATTCTCCTCGGCAAAAGCTTCCTGATCTCCAAAAGGCAGAGAAGTGTATGTGGGAAATAATGTCACAGACTCCTCAAACTCTTAAGCAAACCTTCTAAGAATCTCTTCTTGCACAGGCTGGAGAAAGGATACTAAAAGTGTGTGTGGTCTGAGTTACTCTGGTTGTAATATGCCTCATTGCTAAAAGTTTAAGGCAAAAACCTGGAAATATTCTGCTCAATTACTTATTCAGCATTTATAGACTGTGACAATCTCTCAGATGGATTCTAAATAACCTATCTGATTTTTTCAAGGCTTTGGATGGGACAGTTTGACAACTTTGAATACTGTAGAACAACAGGAGAAGCAGAAAGACTCCTTCTATTTTAAAATAGAATTAAAAGGAATTGTACAGGAATTGGAAAAGTCCTAAAAATAAATTAATTGGGTTTTCATTTTCATGCAAAATTAAAAAATATATTAATTTTGTACATGTAAACAATATGTAAATATCTTTGTAAATGTAACTACGTTAAAAATGCAGAAATGTACTAATTGTGTTTAGCAATAAATAAATACAAAAGTACTACAGTAAAAATGTATTTTTTTGAAAATCAAATTTACTACAGACACAACCTTTCCTTGGGAACATTAAGAAAGTAAAAAATTGATGATTAATGTCTGTTTAAGTCTTTATGTTCAAATCGTGAATAAATGGCTGATTCAAGCTGCAGAAATAATTCCACTGATTTTCTGTTACTATTAGATATACTATGCTTACAGAAATACTCTCAAATAATAATACAATTATAATAATATAAATTGGCTCCTAAAACCTGCATTTCTATACTGTCATCATTGGCTGCAAATACCAGACACTGATACAATAAAATATCCTTCCGGGAAAAAGCAAAAAATCCTGCCCCCAGAGACAGCAAGTACCCCTTGACAGAGCTTTATATGTTTTTCTGGCACCTAGATTCTACTTGCTGAAATTTGAACCGATGTGTTCACGGAGCTTTCCTAAAGTTCACAGATCTAGAGCTGAAATTCTGCAGATCCCTCTCTGTACTGAAGTCATCTGGGGAAAAAAGGTGACTGCACTTGAATTTTTCACCTGATTCCTTCCTGACCTACAGAAGCACAATAAAAAGAACAAGTCTGTCTGAACAAGATTTAAAATAAGAAAATAAAGCCATTTTGATTTTAGTAAGCATGGTCACTTCTCTGACTTTTTCTTGAACTAACAATCTGTGTCAAAATATCGTCACTTCCTATAACAAAGATTTCACTTGAAATTCTAAGCTGGGACCCACTAACAGAAAAAGAGAAATCAATATTAAAAAACTTGAATTGTTTACTTTCCAAGGATTGGAGGTAGGTTGTATTGACCCTGAATATTCAGAATTCAATGTTATTTGGATGGATGAGATTAGGAAGATAATTGAGAAGATACTGAAAAATTACCATGTAACTGTTAAGTTACAGCATTCAACATCTACAAGCAAGTCTTTCAGCACTATGTGGTAAGATGCATTCATTCACCAGTAACAGAGACATGAAAGAGAATCTCAACAGCTTTAAGCTGATTACTTTGCACTCTAGTTTATTTTAATATAAATGCAATTTTAAACCTTTGCAGTTCTTTCCCCAAGATGAGCAGAAATAGAACATGTTAAGTGCTTGAACAATCATGAGCTCCTTCCTCCCCATCCTTCAGACAACACACAATGTAAACTTTGAGCTCAACTTTCTGAAACTCTTTTTTCTTTTCTGAGATGACAATCTAGAATCTTGCAAGCAATGCATATAGAATGGTATTATATTTTATCACCTTCTCAGTCTGGGAAGACAAATATTTTCAGGGTAGGCCTGGTTCTTCTGTTTCACAGAAAAGGCAGTCCAGACTGCAGCTATATGAGATGATGACTAACAGTGTTATTTTCAGTGAAGTGGCATAAAGATACAGCTGGCTTCCACTAACCCATCTCTGTTCTTTATTTCTTCACCTTTTATCTCATGTTCAGTTTTTCTCTAACAACAACCTTAATCTTTCCAACATTTTGCTTCCTTCCCTTTTTAAAAATCACTCCACTGTTCTTTCTAAATCTTTTCTCCAGTCCTTCAACTACTTTTCTCTGCCTTAATCTCTTAATGCAAAAGTTGTATGCATACAGATCATGTATGATCTGTACATGTAATTATGATTTTAAACTAAGACCTTTTGGATAAAAGCAGTAGAAAAGTTTAACAATTGACAAAGTCAACTTGTTGCATCCTGGGCAACTGATATTCAAGTTCGTCTCCTCTGTAACTTCAGCACTAGCTGCAACACAATCCTCAAAACCAGAGGACAAATACTAGTTTTCATACTTAGAAACAACTGCTGTTCAGAATGATGAAAGCAAGCAAGCTTTTCAAAGGTACATTTACACTCATAGACACAACACCCTTCATCCTGTTCCTCAGTGGTTTCATCAACCATACCAGAATGTACATTATGTCAATAAAATTCTACATATATCATTGATTTTGCCTATTACATGCATGCAATGAAAAAGGAACTTAACAAATGGGGGAAGGGGTGACTGAGAAAAGTAATTCTCTTTCCAACCTGAGGAAACTTTAGACAAATTTGCCTTTGATAATCGACTGAACAAGCTGCACTGCAAGCATCAAGGGATGGTGCAGGGATATCTAGCAGGTGCTGCAGTTTATCACAAAACCGTCTAAAATAATTGGAAGTGACAACCAGCACTACCACAAATGATTTATTAGTCTTTCACTCAGCTTTTCAGCTTCCTCAGGGCCAGAATAAATAATTTACCAACTCTGTATCTTCCAATCATTAATTCTTCCCTGTGCATCCAAACTACATTTAACTCTGCTGGGTTCAGTGGAATTAAAAACACAATATGAAGACTTTTTCCCCCCAAGTATAGTCTTATCTGACTTTATCTAAAAGTAAAATTGTCAATCAAAATTTGTATTGGTGATAGAAGGGATTAGAGCTAGCAACTAAAGTTAAGTTTCAAAATATCTGCAGAATAAAATGAAAGCTAAACTGATGAGATATCAACAATGAAATGCTCCCAGGGGGTCAGGCGTGTTCTCAAGATATAAAGTACTGATAGTGTCTGAAGATATTGATGAGCATTGTTTTTCCGATCCATAAACTAACATTAGTTACAGACAAACATCTTACATGTCCCACATTGCAAATGCAGGATGAAAACACTGGATAGGAAACATTTAGAAAATAAATGAAAAAGGAGATGTGCGCAAAATGAAAGGATTAAACATGAACAGAATGAAGGTAAAAAAGGCAATAATTTCTGAGGAAATACACTAAATATACAAGATTTACTAATGTCCTTGTGTTCATATCACAAAAAAAAGGAATCAAAAAAAATAGTATTGTACAAGGCAGAATAAGAAAACAGGAGTATAAAATGGCACAAAACCAAAGTACATATTCAAATTTAAAAGAGAATATATAAGGTACCATATTCCTATTAATTATGTAGAGAAAACATAGAAAAAACAAAATCACACCCTAAATCCATTTTTGATGTAAGATAGTCTTCTCTCATTAAATCAGCATCTATGATTAAAACCAAGATCATTTTTGGTACATAATGTATTGCATTGTTAGAGCAGCATCTGTTTGTTGCACAGCAACACATTTTTCAGTTTTAAGAAACTATACTGACATAGAAGAAACAACCTAGACTTTGAAGATACAAAAATATTTTTGCTTCCAAAACAATTTTACACTAAAAGGGTTAATAACATTAATGTGCTAATATTCTGCATTCCAAGAGGAGGCTTCAAGCTGTTGGAAAAATACAGAAGAAGAATTTCATGGTACTAACAGCTTTCTTTCTGTCCTATGGGACTGAGACAACTCAAACTTTTAAGTGCTTACAAGAAAAGCTCAGTAAAGCTATGAAGGCTAATCAATAGGGCTTTCACCAAGTGATAATACAGTCTGAAATAAAATAAATTGGCCATAACAAAAATGCCTTACCCTTTTTCTCAACATTAATCTCAACACAGAGAAAAGTACAGTATGAACTACAAGTCCAAAACAGCTGACAGAAAAATATTTTTTCATACTGTTTTTAACAACACAAAAAATTTTCACGAACACAGGAAACTTACAACAATTTATTAGAAAGCAATTATCCTACGTATTTCTCATATCTCAATTTTCCTTTTTAATAAGACTGTAAAATCTGTACTCTCAATTTTACTCTGTAGTGGGTATTTCCTTTCTTCATTTAAAATGCAAAATCCTCTGCAACCAATCATGCACAAGCTAAACTCAACCTCCCAGAATTTTCAAGAGAATGACACTGTTATAAGGGCTGAGTAATTTCATCACTATGACAGGGGATGTTCTAAAACAAACCAAAATATCTTTAAAAATGCAATACTGTAAATTAAGCAAAGGTTGGAGAAACTTTTCACAGGAGAAACTAAATCACAGGCTAGGTATTAGTATCTATGCATTCCTTGCAAGTTGGGCCAGAAACACCGTCAAAAACCTTAGGTCTCAGTAGTCAAAGTACTCTGGGAAGCCTACTAAAGACAAAAATACATTTGATCCCAGCACCAAATCATTAAGTCAAAAGTTATTTGCCATTGTAGTCAGTTATCTAGATTTATAAGATTTACTATAGATTTACTGTTGACAAATGAAAAAAAAAAAATTACAAAGTAAGCTGCCTGTTCCTTATATAGTACGGACATGGGTCCGGTAAATGAACAGATCCAGGAAGCTGTTTTGTCATCTAACTTTTGATGCCAACTAGTTATGGCATCTTTCTTGAACAAGTTCAAGGACTTTTTGACTTGGAGAAAAATGGATTTGGACATCAATTCCCTTAAAAAAGAGTCCTGAATGCAAGTTCACAATGTATTTCTCTACAGGTCTCTTTACAGACTCATAAAAAACCAAACAAACCCAAACCAAAAAAGCCCCACCATAAAAATCAGTGGAGTCTGTTCATACTCATAGGTTTGGAAGTGACAGCTGGTCACAGAAAATAATAGGCTAATCAGAGGCTGAAGTAATTCTGGCAAGAAAAAGGATTCAATATTTGATCTTTTTCTGATTAAAATGCAATTATAGATATTGATATGATCATAGACTCTCAAAATGACCTCTCTCACACAAAAATGATTTAGTATTGTTTTAAGTAGACTTTCTTCAAAGATTAAATAAAAAATTGTCTGAGATTAAAAAATGGAGGTGAGAAGGATCAAGCCCAAGGAGGAGAATAAATCAGCCTTAATATATGCAATTAGAAAGCTTCACTGAAATCTGTGCTGCCTCTAGAAGAATACAAAGTGCACAAGAAATTCTCATACAGTTTTCAGCATATAAGAAACTAACTGCATTTCTTCATGTTCCTATTAGTTCTGGGTGTATCTATAGCCAATAACGCCTGCTTTAAAGAAAAGTTCCTAAGCCAGTACTGGTTAATTTCATATTTGTATTTATCCCAAAAGAAATATCATGTTGGCAAATGTCAGTTTTGACAAAACATCCTCACCTAAGGCATAGGTTCACAGATTTCCTCAGTCACTCTTGGTGTGATTTTTCACCTCCATCAATCTAGTTTCCTTTCCTCACTTTTTTTCATCACAGCTATTTCTACATTCTGACAAAACCTTGAGGAAGAAGAAAGAAACACTCAGTTTTATCTGTATTTACCATTCAGTAAATCTGTCATTTCCACTTTATCAAAAGGAAGTGAGGCAGAGAGGGGCCACAGAGCGTATGTGGTGGTGAGTAAAGGATTGAACTTGTCATCTCCTGATTCCCACAGCAACACTTTCTGAAGGTATACAAATCAAGAGTGCATCCATCATTACCATTTTGGCAGAAAGCATAGGTTCAATCTCCAAGATTCTCCAGAGCTGCATTTCAACCTGAGCTATCATAAACCATTTTCTGTCCACTACCACAAAAAACACAGCAACCTACACGGTATGAAAGATAAGCCAAATTATGAATCCTGTTGAGTACATTTCTGAATAGGAACCCTAAATAACACATTTCCAAGACTGAAACACATGAGAGAGAATTTTATTTAGGAAAATGCTAAGGAGAGCTCTACAATGTCTGTAAAAACCCATGCAAGCTATTAAGTACCTGGTAAATTTTTGACCTAAGTTAAGGTTAAAATCTAGTATGTGGACTATCCCTAGATGTTTACCTAACCTCTGAGACATTGAATTCATTGTAAGAATGGTTTGAAACCTGCAGAAGACTCTGGGGAAAGAAAACAAACACACAACCCAAATCCAAAAAGTTCACTCCCAGGGGTTTCATCAAAGAAAGTCAACTACATCAACTTAGAAATACTTGACCAAAAAAATTACAAAAATGGCCCCTTTCCCCCCTTCTTTTGAAGGAGGCTACTTTTGTTTTATTTTTAGTTTTAATATTCAAATCACTCAGCCCAGTTAAACCAGCAGTGTGTAAAATTCTAATTTTCAAGCCAAAAAAATCATTATTGCAGTTCAGACATTCAGGTCCATTTTCCTGTAAAGTCTGCTTTTCTTTCCACACATAGTCATCATCCTCACAACTGAAATAGATGAAAAAAATTGAGGTAAATAGGAAGTGACATTACATAGGGGAGTATGACATTAGCTCAGACTTTAACTAAGGAGTCAGCAGGGTTCACTGAAAAAGCTTTAAACTAGATTTGAAGAGGAACATAGCCAGGCTTGACAGACATGAGGTGTGAGAAGGGAAACCTATAGCAACCACCAAAGTAACAGAAGGAGGCTTAAGAGAGGATACCATCAATGAGAACAAGAATCCAAAGCCCCACCCACAACACAGGATGAGGGGGTGTCCCTTTTCAAATACTTTATAGGAAGTGTTGTAAAGCAATGCAAGCAGTATGGGAAACAAACTGGAAAAATTAGAGACCTGTGTGCAATCACAGGGCTTTGGTCTCAATGAGATTACAGTGATGTGGTAGGAGCGCTCCTGACTGGAATGATGGATTACACGCTCTTTAGGAGAAGCAGATCAGGAAGGCGCTGGGGTGAAGTTACCCTCTATGTGAGACAACACGCGGAATGCATTCAGTTCTGTCTTGGGATGGATGATGACTGAGATGAGAGCTTATGGGTTAAGATAAAAGGGCAGACTAGCACAGGTGACACTGCTGTGGATGTCTGCTACAGGACACCCGACCAGGACAAGGAAGTGGATGAAGTCTTCTAAAGGCAGCCTCAAAGGTACAGGCCCTGGTTCTTGTGGGGGTCTTAAACTACCCTGAGGTGGGCTGGAGAAGGAACACAGTAAAGCACTAACAGTCCAGGAGGTTCCTGGAAAAGCACTGATGAAAACTGTGTGAGACAGGTAGTCATAGGATCCCAAAAAGAATGGTGTGCTGGCTGCTCAGCCTTATACTAACAGGGAATGCCTTATTGGTGATGGGAAAGCTGGGGGCAGCCTTGGTTTCACTGACAAGACCAGACCTCAGGAATCTCTAACGCAAGAGACCAGGGTAAAGGAATGTTGGAAGGAAGGCTTTCCGTTGGTCAATGAGGATTGCATTAGAGAACACCTAGCTAAATGTGACATCAACAAGCCCATGGGCCCTGGCAGGATGCATCCAGGAGTGCTGAGAGAGCTAAAGAGCACCACAGCTAGGCCCCTCACGGTCATCTCTGAAAGGTCATGACCATCAGGAGAGGTGTCTGAAGGCTGGAAGAAAGCAAAGGTCACCCTGGTCTTCAAAAAGAGCAAAAAGGAGGACCCAAGGAGCTACTGGGCAGGCAGCCTCACCTCAATCCCTGGGAAAGTGATGGAGCACCTCATGCTGGAGGTCATCTCTATCCACATGGATGACAAGGAGTGATCAGGAGTAGTCAGTTTCGATTCAGTGAAGGTAAATTATGCTTGATCAATATGACTGCATGTCATGTTGCCTTCTGTAGTGAAAAAAATACCTGGGCGGATGAGGGGAGAGCAGTGAATATTGTCTACCTCAACTTCAGCAAGGCTTTTGACACTGTCTCTCACAATATCCTCATGGGCAAACTCAGGAAGTGTGGACTGGATGAGTCAACAGTGGGGTGGATTGGGAACTTGCTGAACCAGAGGGTTGTAATCAGTGGCACAGAGTTCAGCTGGAGGCATGTAACTACTGGTGTTCCCCAAGGTTCAATACTGACCCCAGTATTGTTTAACTTGCTCATCAGTGACTTGGATGAAGGGGCAGATGCCTCCCCAGCAAGACCACTGATGACACGAAGCTGGGAGAAGTGGCTGATACTCCAGAGGGCTGTGCAACCCTTCAGAAGGACCTGAATAGGCTGGAAAGTTGGGAATGGAAGAACCTTCTAAAACTCAAGAAAGATAAATGCAGATTCCTGCACCTGGGGAGGAATAACCCCATGCAACAGCACAGGCTGTGGGCCAACCTGCTGGAAAGCAGCTCTGCAGAGGAGGACCTGGGGGTGCTGTTGGACAGCAAGCTGTCCATGAGCCAGCAGCTTGCCCAAGAAGGCCAAGGGAATCGTGATGCGCATTAGAAAAAGAACTGTCAGCAGAGCAAGGGAGGTGATCCTGCCCCTTTATTCAGCCCTGGTGAGGACACAGCTGGAGGGCTGCATCCAGTTCTGGACTCCTCTCAGTAAGAAAAAAAAAGACATGGAGCTCCTGAGGCAGGTCCAGTAGAAGGTGGCAATGATTAAGGGACTGAAGCATTTCTCTAATAAGGAAAGGATGAGAGAGTTGTGCCTGTTCAGCCTCAAGAAGGGATGACTGAGAGCAGACCTCATTAATATACATAAGTATCTGAAGAGAGGCTGTCAAGAGGATGGAGCCAGGCTCTGTTCAGTGGTGCTGAGCAATAGGACAGAGAGGCAATGGGCAGAAACTGATGCACAGGAAGTTCCACTTGAACATGAAGAAGAACTTTATTGTGCGAGTGACCAGGCACTGGAACACAGATGTTGTGGAGCCTCCCTCACTGGAGATATTCAAGAATCATTTGGATGCACCATGTGCCCTAGGATTACTCCGCTGGAGCAGTGTGATTGGACCAGATGACCCATTGTGATCCCTTCCAGCCTGGCTCATTCTGTAATTTGGGTAAAAAAGGCTTATTATTTAGTAATAGAAGCAGGCCTCGTTCCAGCCCATCCATGAAATAAGGCAGCTGTAAGTATATACCAAAACCAGCATATGCTATGACCTTTTCTGCATTCTGCACAAACAAGCATCACACAAACCACTTCATTTTGCTACTTCATACAACAACTAGAAGACACGGTAATTTTGCAGTGAAAAATCACTCTCTATGTAAAGAAATGTTCAGACTTAGGGAGCAACATACTCTCATAATCAGCATAACAAAGGCAACATCAGAGAAAGCAACTCAACTTCTAATCACGTTTTAGCTAACAGGTTGGTAGACACAACCATATGGAACAAATAACGCCTCTTATCTGAATGAATGGAATGCACTTCAGCTGTGTGTTTGCTATTCTTAAATTATTAAGATTATGGGCGCACTATCTACTTGAGAACAATGTAAGAAAACTAGAAAACTTCCAAAGTTCAAATATGTTCAAACACAAGGTGTCTAACATGCTTTAACTGTTCAATTCTAAAAACTTCAGAAAGAAAAAAGATATATCATTAAAATTCAGTTGTAGTTCTAACAACAATATATTTTAAAAATGTAACTGAAGGTAAAAGGCTGAAAAACACTGAATATCAGAAAATGAAACCTTGCATCACAGGGCTTATGACAATTCTACTATGCGACCCCTTCCTCCTCCAGTCTTCCTTACATGTATTTAAAAATCTGTTAGCAGAAAATTTTGTGGAATTTGCTGTCAAAAAGAAATAGTGAGGATGATCATGTTTTCACAGAAGCAATGTTAATAATGCATGAGGAAATGCAAAATATTTAGTTGCAATTTTCTGAGCTATTTAGCAAAATATTCACTAATCTTTTGCTTCATATACAGTATTTGGGTAAAAAATAAATCCCCAAATCCTTTCTACCTAATCAGATAAATTCCTAATATGAATTAAGCAAGTAATTATTCTTTTAACTTACTCCATATATTCTCCCTTTCTCCCTTTTGAAAAGGCTCTATTTTTTCTTTCCTTTACCAATCAAATCTCTCAGTGGAACAGTTCCTTGGGTAACACTCCCTACGACTCCCATCACATTTGCAGGACCTGGTCCTCCTTGTGCAGTTTAACCTTGCCCGGTTAAAGGAACAACACAGCACAGATCAAGCAATCCAGAGGTTTTCTGAAGTGTGTGGACCACAAGTTCACGACACAAATTATTAAGGAGCTATTGAGGGGAAGACTTTCTGTTGGATCCCATACTTACACACAAGGAATAACAGATTAAGGATATAGAAGCTGGAGACAACCTTAGCTGCAGTTAGCACAAGATGGTGGAATTCTGCATCCTGAGAGGAGGTAAAAAAGAAAAAAGCAGGATCATAAGCCCAGATTTCAGTAGAGGAGACTCTGACCTGTTCAGGGATCTGCTTGGAAGAATCACATGGCAGATGGTTGTAAAAAGAAGGGTCCAGGAAAACTTAATTATCAGCGATGTCCTACTTCAACCTTAAGAACAGTAGATGCCAAACACCATGAAAATGAGCAAATGTAGTAGAAGACCTAAATGGCTGAACAAGCAGCAGCTGGCAGAACTCAATCACAAAAACAAATCATACAGGAGACAGAAGCAGGGACACACAAACTGGGCTGAAATATGTGAAGGGGTGTAGAGACCACAGCAGGGTCTCAAGGACCTCAGCAAACAAAATGCCACCACTCTATTCTTCTATTGAAGAAGAGCACAAAGGAGGATCCATGGATTTACAAGCTGGTCAGCCTCACATCAATTAGCAAAAAGAATTACACCACATGCCATATTACAGGCTGAGAGCCAAAGATCTGCAGATCTTTGCAGAAAAGAACCGAAGCAATCTAGTGGACACCATGCTGAACATGAGCCAACAATGAGCACTCAGAGCAAAAGAGGTCAAGATCATTAGGAGGCATTTTATTGCAAAGTCAAGGGAGGTGATTCTTCCTCTTTAGACAGCACTGGTGATATCCTTCTGGAGTACTCAACACAGTTTTGGGTCCCCAGTATAAGAAAGACATGGACTTACTGCAGTGCACCTAGCAGAGGGTCTGAAAGGAGATTAAGAGTTTGAAGCATACAAAATAAGAGGAAATATTGAGAGAGCTGGGATTGTTCAGCCCATAGAGGAGAATACTCAGGGGCTTTAATCTATTTCTAGACATTTCTGATGGGAAGGAGTGCAGAAAATTGAGCCTAATTCATTTAAGTGGCAACCAGTCAACAGACAAAAGTTAATGGATACGAATACAAGGAAACTAATTTAAAAATACAAATAACTTCTTTTACTTGTAAAAGACTGGAAAAGGTTGTCCAGAACAGTTTTGAAGGCTCCACCTTTGTAGATATTCAAAACCTAATCTCCTTAAGAACCTGCTCTAACTGACCCTGCACTGAGATAAGAGGTTGCACTAGATGATCTCTAATGGAATCTTCTGACCTTAAATATTATGTGAATCTGTAATTTGATTTATGGGAAAGCATAAAAGGTTTTGCTCAAGTTATTTGTATACAACACTAGCATTAAAAATATATATACACATTTTCAAATATTGTCAATCACGTTTTTCTGTTGTTTTTTAAGGCTCTGAAAGCATCATGTGAACAAAACACTGTACTTGATAGCATGATCTTAATGAAATAATTACATAAAATATTTCTTTGACATCAAAATATATATATTCACACACATTGACACATATCTTGAATCTAACCAGAGCATGAATTTTGAATACAGAGGATTTGAACATTCATTCATGTTTGTACTAGAACAGCAGAAGAACTGGAAAGAAATGTTTTGTAGGGAAAAATTTAGGTAAATGTTGAAAACCAAAGACTTACAAGACAGAAGAACTAACAGAGGTGCATATGAGAAAAACTGCAAGATAAAATTTGAATTCCTGTACACAGGATGTCAACTAAGCCTTAAAAATTACACATACATTTTTACCTTAAGACAACTTTGGAACACTGAACAATGCATCACAGAGAACTTACTAAGAAAAGCCCTATCATATTCAGCCAAACAACTAATTTTTTTTCCAATAATACAGGCTTTTTTTCTGCATTATTTTTTCTGGTGTCTAGAAGTTTTTAAAACAATGTACTTTCTGAAGAAGATCAACAACAGTAGAAATGAGTAAATTAGAATTAAAAGTAGCCAAACACATTATAATTTGCAGTCCTGCTATTGTAAAATACAGAGAGAGAAACTTGAGAGACAGTAATCGATTAATACCAGTGCATTTTGTGAATCTGGCAGCAGTATTGTTCTCACCATTCCTAAGCATTGGGTCTGAGTATTGCTTCATAACTGGTCCCTACCCCCTTCAATAGTCTTTTTTTCACTCCTTCCTTGAACTAGCACTAATGTAATAAGACCAGAAAATTAATAAAGATTAAAACTAACAGCAAAAGAATGCCTGTATGCACAAGTAGCAGACTGCATAGAAGTGATGAAAACACATGGCTAGGGAAAGGAGCTTAGCAAGGCTACCTTCTTCAGTACCTGAAGTGGTTCTCCCAAAGAGTCATCATTATGCTTCAGTTCAGATTGCAGAGTAGTATTTATTCAAACAATATCTAACCAATCTTTCCCAGAGCAAATGTAGCTGAAAAAGCACTTAATATTGATCTAGAAAGGATAAAATGCTCATGTTATCCATAATATTTGCATTTTCAGCAAAAGCAAAATTTTGTTACTAAGTAGTAGCCAGACAATTTTTTTATTCACTTGCCTGCATAAATTGAAGCTGCCAAAGGAATTTTGCTATTGTAAACTGAAAGCAAGGTGCACAGTCTCTCCTAAAAGATAAATGTGCAAAGAACCAGGAACCTCTGGTTCCTACTGTAAGAATCTACTTTAAGATTTGAATGCTTTACAGAGAAAAACAAAAAAAAAAAAAAAAACAAAACAAGAAAACCACTCAAATTCTAGTTTTTTTTACTTTTAAAAAAATTAGTCCTTCTAAAATGTTTCCCATAATTTCCATTAGCAACAACTGTGAAAGCTGAGCTGCATCTCCTCCAAAATTGCAAACTTACACTTTATTGGTTTGCATTTAGCTATTTAGCAATATTGCCTTCCTGAGGTAAACTTAATCCCATAATTAACAGTTTTATATCATTAATAGCCCTTTCTTCTCATTTAGAGCATTTTGCCACATAATCTTTTCATACTGTTGGTTCACAGAGCAAAGTATCTACCTTTTTGCTTCTGAATTTTTTTGAGCTCTGCTCTGTTCCAAGCCACCACCAACACATTCACCTTGATTCTCTCAAGTTAAATGACTGCAATGAACCCAGTTCAAGATCAGGATTCCTTTTCCATAAGGACCAGACTGAGCTTTCCTTTGGAAATAAAATCTAATTTACCCTCTTTCTACAGTGCTGACATATACCTTAAGGCAAGACAACCAAAACAGTCCTATGGTCAAGATTATCCAGCAATTAAAAAAAAAAATCACTGCTTTAAATTTACAGAAAGAAGTCAGAAAAGAAAAAGGGAAAAGATCTTTCAAAAACAGCTGTAGTCTGTAAAAGAAATTGGCATGAATGACTGTAGGGAAAATATCAGCAATAGACTTTGAAGAAATCTGGCTTGGGTCACTGAAAAGAAAACAGAGGCAGATGCTAGGCTGCCTAGCCCAGGTCACTGCAGGGAGAACAACAGCTGGTTATGTGAGTCTTGCCCAGGACTCATAGTTGGTGCTTGATTCTGCAGTGTAATTATTCAATACCTCCTTGATGATTTTAGTGTAGGAGAAAAATTGAAAGCAAGATGGATTATTTTTTTTTTTTTTGGGGGTGGAGCTATAACAAATTGAACTGTTTATTTAGTAACAACACTTCTCTTCTGTGCATATCCCACAAAAGAGTTCAAATGTGGACTGGCTACACAAATTTTCCTCTGAAATATAAGTAAGAGTTTTTGAAGTGCTCTACCAAGTTATCAATATTTTAAGAGCTCTCTTAAAAGCTGTTTCATAATAGTGTAGATACTTTCAAGACCATCTATATTCACTCCATATTAACTGTAGTATATTTTAAGACATTTTATTTTCACATTCAAATGGGGGTAAGAAGAAGTGTCCTCTGATCACTGCATCCACAATCACTTTTAGCTGAGAGTTAAAAATTTCCATTTTATAACCCACCAAGCAATGTTCATTTCAACTTACGGGGAGCTCATCCAACCAAGGCTTTTATTAAAACCTCTACCATTGTAATTTCTGGATTATGTTACAGAAAACTGAACTCACATTACAGATACTCGTAAGCAAAAGGGAATTTTTAAAGTGAATTTTTCCATGATTGCCCAGCTCACCATTTCATGACTCATGCATTCCTTCCAATCATATTATTCATCACTCCTTTTCATGAAGGCAAGAAATTATAAATGATTACCATCTTGATTTGTCTGAGCACAGAAAAAAATATCTTTAGCATCAATGGACAACTCTACTCCATAGATCAGCTAGTTATTCAACATATATTTGACTAAAAATGCAGAATACGCCTTCAGATGTGCCTGTAGTTTTACTAGTTGTTCCAAGAATGTACAGCATGCACGTGCGTACAATAAAGGCTCTCTCTAAGAAAGAGTCCTAAGAATAGCACTTTTTTAGGTGACTAAAGAGAAACAAAAGATTTAATTTTTTTTGAGGTTGTTACCAAAATAAACTTCTTAATTCCATGTTATTCACTCCCAGGTAGTACAGGTATTTATTGAGAACAAATAGGCATAGCAAGGCAAACAAAACTCTTCAGAAATTGTGAAGGAAAACGTTAAGAAAATTATCTTTTCAACCAACTAAAAAATAGGTATCTTAGATACACCAGGGCAAGGAGTTTGCTAGGAGAGAAAAAAAAAAACAAAAACAAACTGTATAGAAAATGAACTGCATAGAAACAAGAAAAAGTTAAAAAGTAAATGGAAAAGTTTAAATCATCTGAATTTCATGCTGAAGCTTACTATACAAAAGTTAGGTTTTGTAGTACTAATCTAAAACCTTTTGTATCACATGTTGGAAGTGAGATAAATATATTTAAATGGGAGTGTCCCAGATGCTTTGGATCTTTCAAAAATTTGGTCAACTGAAACACGGCACTAGCTACATACATACTCTGACACACAGAAACATGAGAATCAATATAAACAACAATCAAGAAAGAAAAAATAATAAAGCTCTTCACACTTAATATTTTTGCAGGTTTTGTAACTATTGTAAGGGATGTTTTTAATGTTTGCTTATCCTCACAATAGAGTAAGGCGTGTTAAATCCAGCTATAACCATACGTCAAATGCAAGTGCCTGGGATAAAGAATTAGCCTAAAATTAATGTTTACTAAATATAACGCTTTAGAGAATATATTCATGATCTTCAGAGCTACTATCAGCTTGTCATAAGTTACACTTGAATGTTTACAAGATCAGAATTTCAGCTGTAAGGAAAAACCTATTTCAGTAAAGTCACCACACTAGGTATAGCCTTCTTCACTGAATTTCTTGACATTCACTGTATCCCTAGTAAACTGTTAGAGGCTCTTTCTGGTAGGCATCTTAATGCATATGGTAAGATATACCTACACATGGTAGGACAAGGTATGCTCGTGCTAACTTCATGCAAATAAGGGGAAATTACACTAGAAAAACTGATTTTTAGCTTCTCTCAGCACTGGAGACAGAATGAACAAGACTATGATACTCTGACTACTACCATACTGCTAGTAAGTTGCATCCAAGGTAGATGTGCCTTGTCAATATCGACAAACTTGCAAAGTGCTCCTTATCTACACATCACCAAATTCATTAAAACATACTTCAATAAGAAACAGAATCAGAAAAAACATTTGGGATTTCAGGTTGATAAACTCAACAAGCTGTGTTTCTCAAGTTGCTAGTCATCTTTTAGGTGCTATCCATTCCCCACAGTTAACATAAATAAAAAAACTCCGTACCAAATATTGCTTAAAGTTTATATAATATTCACTACCATTACTGAAATAACTAGTTACTGTAGTTCTCATGAGGATTTATTTCACTGCCTGCAAAATAGGAGACATTTTGTCTCCCAGAAATACACCACAATATATGGACAGTTTATGTCAGGTGACTTTATGAATATCCTATAGAAGAATTGAGAAGGGGAGATATTGTAAAATCAAAAAATATTAGATTGCAGTTCACACTGTGAACATCTGAGAAGCCATGTTTTGCGTAAAAATACAAAACAATGATAACAATGCAAACAGAACAATTTACAATGTGAATGTTTAATCATGCAGACATACCTTTTAAAGTTCTTTCAGATAAAAAGGTAGTATCTATCATACTGTGAAAACTATGTAAATAAATGCACAAATATTGTTGTAAGTAGGTAGATATTTTGATGATATAATAGAAAGATTCAACTCTGTAACTGCTTTCAGATGTCCAATACAAAAGACCCTGTGCTCTTAATTACCCACTGTTTCTACCAGTGTTAAGCCTGGAAATGCCTACCATCATAATATTGCTTACTATGGTTACATAATTTCTCTCAAATTCTTATCTTCCTATAGCTGCAGCCTCCTTATGGGATCCTTAGTGTGAGTCAGGAACAACTGGTTTTTCCTTCTGGACCATGCTGTAGAGTGCAATCATGGACTAAGCCTGGTAATGTACCTATTCCCTCTTGCAGACATTCTCTTTCTAGGCAATACTGCAAAGATTTTTCTGCAAAACACAGGGAATTTCTACTACCTTGAGGCTTCTTGTTTTATTAGGTTTTTTTAGCCAAGATCCATATTTCACGTGAACTTATTTTTTAAATAATGTGTGCAACATCTTTTTTTAAAATATAGACTTTCATCAATGTCAACTCTGATCAATCCTACATCCCTTAATACAGACTTCCAAAATGCCTCGCAAAGCAGCTACCCTATAAAATTAAACAGACCTTGAATATTCATTTTACAAAACCAACGCATGTTTGGTCACAAATACTGGATTATTTTTCTAGTATTTCCTTCTTTTTAAACTTGTAAAGTTTGATTTGAGAGAGTGCTGATCCCTATTCTGTGAAGCAAGATAGCATCATTAGGATGACAAAATCAAGTCTTATTGTGGCAAGAAGAAACATCATTTAGTGTCAACAACACACTGCTATTGATTTGAACTCCTCCTTGCCTCACGGGTGAAAATAACAAGCTCTACACACAGACTCTCTAAGCATACCAATAGAGGAAAGAGGCAAGAAAAATACTAAAAATGGCTGTATTAAAGATACAACAGGAAATATGTGAGTCATGAGATGCAAATTCTTTTATCTGTATGAAACAAATTGAAGAAGAGCTTAATATGGCTTCTGCAATTTCTATGGAGTTAGATTAGAACAGAAATATACCTACCAATAATATACCAGATTTAGGCTTCCCAACCAGTATCTCCTAACTGTTCGATACTCTCTGTGAAACAAGTCAGCTTCATGTTCATTATCTAATACTTACTAATCATTTTTCTAAAATGTTGCCTTATTTTAGCATCCTGGTTCACCATTTCAGCAGAAATTATCCTTTAACAATACTGGTAGGATCTCATTAAAGCAGAGCTAAGAAACTGTCAACACAGCCAGGTTGACTCTTTTCCTAATTCTGAACAGAATCCAATTCAGAAAAAAAAAAAAGGATCTTTCTTTTTATAAGATACAAAAAAGAATAAACCCATGGTCATACAACATCAGTATAAATACCACTTTGCACAGTGCCCTGGTTTTGGTTGCAATAGTGTTCATTTTCTTCCTCAGGAGATGGTACGGAGCTGTGTTTTAGATTTAGGATGAGAATAATGTTGGTAATACATTGATGTTATTATGTGGTTGTTAAGCAATGCTTAGTCCAAGTCAAAGGACTTTCCAATGTCTCGTGCTCTGCCAGTGTGGAGGTGCACAAGAAACTAGGAGGCAGCACAGTCAGAACAGCTGATCCAAACTGGCCAAAGGGATATTCCATACCACAGAACATCATGGCCAGTATATAAACTGGGGGGAGTTGATCAGAAGAAGCCACTGCTCAAGGACAGACACAAGCTGGGGAACAGTCAGCAGGTGGTGAGGAATTTCATTTTTTTAACAATTGTTTTTCTTGGGTTTTATTCCTCCTCTCTGTTTTCTCTCTTCTCATTACTATTTTTATTATATTTTACTTTATTTCAATTTTTATTTCAATATCTCATGGGTTTTATTTTTTTCCAATTCTACTCCGCATCCCATCACGGCAGAGAGGGGAATGAGTGAGGGGCTGCCAAGTACTTGGTTGCCAGCTAGGTTAAACCACAAGAACACATCAATAGCTCCTTTTCTAGAACTTAAAGCTATGCATTTGAGCAAATCTGCAAACTAAAAAATGTAGTGAGATGAAATGCTGTTCATGTTGTCTAACTGCACCCAAAATTTAAGCTAATTTCAAACACTTTTGTAGCATCAATTTAGAATGCTAGAATTCCATAGTCTATCTCTTAAAACACGAACAAAGTAATATACACGGCATAAAAAGTTACTTCAAGATAACTTAGTTGTTAAAAATATGTAAGTATAGGGAACAAAGCTATTTTCATACCACATCCAGAAAATGGATGAGGTGTGAAAGAAATCTCTTGTTTAATGTGACCTTTGGCTGTACTTTCACTTGTCATCATTATGAAGTAGCTACTCTCAGTGCCAACACATAAGCTGTGTTATATTATCCCATAACTGTAGTAGCACGTCTTTCAGGGAATGTTTCATACTTCAAGAAACTGGTGGCAGAATGCACTGACAGCACTTACCTTTGTAGCTGCTTATAATAGGTCTTATTCAACAATAAGACCTCATTTACAAAAGGAAATAAGAGGGTACTAAATTTTGGAGAGCATATCACATGAACTAGGATATGTTGAGGAACTCCCTTGGAGTTCTCAGCTTCAGTGAAAACATTCAAATAAGGAGAAATGTAAATTTCAGACTGGAACTCTGCCCCAAATAATAATATTCAGAGCTTTGTTACTGTGCACAGACCAAAAATACTGCATCATTAAGATCCGCAACATACTTGACTTTTCTTAACGCATGTAATTAAGAAAATATTTCTGGAAAGTAAATGAATTTGAAATTCAAGTAAGATTAATAGAACAAATATAGCAAATTTACGTTTTATACAATGGTAGCAAGCTGCAGAATAAAAATCAGTAGCTATCATTATCGAAAGCTGTTCATCTAACACCACAGAGAGAAAAACTATTGATACACACTGTACACACATTTTTATCCATGTATATAAATCAAAGGAAACAGCTTCCTTTAAGGCAAGCATATGAAGATACTAAAGCAAGATACAAATTAAATATTCATACATTCAATATTTCAAAATAAGGAATTTGGATATACACATGCATAATTTAAGTTCTATAGTGAAACCTGTCTACAGAGGCCATTTCTACTGTATTTCAACAGCATTGAAACTTGAAATGTACAATGCAGCCTTTCCATGCTATGTTAAAACTTTAAAGTATATAGCAATTCATTTCAAGCACTAAACATAGAATAAAGGCCACATTATGCACACGGCACTTCTGCAGAGGAACTGCTGCTTTGCCCTATTCATTACAGCTCTGAAACAGGGCTGTCAGTCCTGCAAGGTGCTTTTGGACTGCCTGAGGTACTTGCTGGGAACTGAGGCCAAATAGGCAACTTCAGGAACAAGGTGGCTCACTGGCCCTGAAGAGCCCATCAGTCAGAACTGACTCCAAGTCAAATTCTGATCCCAGGCACCAGTTTTAAACTCTGTTGAGCTGGTGCCTACACCTAAAGCCTGAAATTGGCCCCTTACACAGCCGTTATACATTCACTCCAGCCTCTATGCAGCAAAGATGATATTTCAGACCTTTATGATTGGCAGAAGAAAGGAACACAAAAACAGGCTTCACACTATGTTGTGCACTAGAAATGATTCTTTGTGATCACAGAACCTGAAAGTAGTTTCTGTACAATAACACAGGCATGTTAAATTTGAAGAGCTTATAAATTCCTATGCGTTCAAAAAACACTGGGAGAAAAAAAACCCTTACTATCCACCTTCATTCCCTCAACATGTATCTCCTTCTGCATGTGTCTAAAGACACCAGCATTCCTCCCCATGTATTTTAAACCTTGCCACTTTAAAAGACTCTCCACATGGGTAACTAATGTGAATATTTTATTTTCTTATTAAAAGTTAAATGTATTAGCTCAAACATCAAAAGCCTCATTTTAAAAACATTCATTTTACTGGGACAAAAATATACGTTAACTTGAAGAATAATTAAAGAGTACTTATTAAGGGAAATAAAACTATGTTATTTCTACAGTTTAAAGTAGACATTTGTCTTTGCCCCTTAAAGGTCACTCATTTGATCTTGACACACCTATGATATCATAGAAGCAAAGGCTAAGTAAGTACAAAAGTGGTATTAAGGAATATAAAACTAAACAAAATTAGTATCTACATGGTATATTACTTCATTGAAAACCATCTATGGATTCTGCAAAGAATATACTTTTGCCTTAGAGCTAGTACTTTAATTTTCAAGAACTAAGAAAAAAAAAATCAAAACTAGTCAGTAACAATGCAGCGTTGAAAAGCAATAAACTCAAAATTAAGTTATAAATAATTTAAAGCATGTCATGAAGATGTATTAATAATTCATCAGATAAATAATTTACTAAATAATCAAATAAATAAATAATGAAATACATAAATAAATCAGCAAATAAATAATTCTGCAAAATAACCTAAACAATAAGTCACTAAAACAAATGACAAACCTACAAAACTACAATGATTTTCTAAATTCTGATAGTTTTAAATAAACAAATGTATATAAACTAGATCAATCTTTGGTGGATAGAGAAATATTTTTCACTGCTATTGGTGAATTCCTGATTACACTGCACAAAGATACAATTTTAGATTTTACAAGAGTGCAGTTTTTCCCTTGTAAATTATTAACACGATTGCTACAATACATCCTGCTCTGTATTTTACATGTAATCCCTTTATGTAGCTCATATTTCCCCCCAAAAAATGAAAATCACTTTACAACATTCTTAATTCACATATTTCTTTTTTTTTTTCCCTGGGTGCAGTACTTACAACACTGCAATATCCTTCTTGGTGGTTCTCTTATTGTCTTCTGCAAACCTTCAGAAGTTTTGCTGCAGGGGAAAAACAAGTAGAATAACCTTAATTCCTTAATTATTACAGATGGTATCTCATTCATTAGCAGATGACAACATTTTATTTGAAAGCACAAGAAAAGCTGTTTTATAATTCTACAAAGCAACTTAATGTGAAACAACCATTATAGTTTGCAGACTACCAAAAGTTTTTAGAAGTCTTTGGTGGAACGAGTTCAAGCAGACTGAGGCCTGTTTCTTGTATTTAAGCTGACACACAATCTGTGCAAACTGGCACTAATTCAGATGTAAAGACAAACCACGAGAAGGACAAAATACTTGGCTGACATCTAATGTTATCCTTGATTTTGGAAGTTCATAGTCCTTGAAAGAATACAGTGAGATCATTTAATATCCACTATCTAAGTACATTCACAATTTAATTAGAATACTGCACTCCAAAACCAACACTGGTACCACAAAGGTCAAAATCCACTCTTCTCCTCAATCAATTTTCAATCTCCATTTATTTTAATGAATAATATTGACAGTCACCACAGCTTTCTTCAAAATGGTACTCTGTAAATATAGCAGTTGAAGAAATGTGCCACAAGTGTAATCATGTTACCAGCTTTTATCCGTTCTATCAAAAAGGTTTATTTGCTTTCTTCCATAACACACATTACATACAGGAAAAAGCAAGACAGTTTTACAAACCATGCTACTGACATGATTCTTTATCTCTGTATGGACTACAAAAATGAAGAAATACATCAAATCTGAAGTTATTAATTGTATACATTCATAGTTTTTTGCTCCTTGTTTCAAAGGAAGTCAGTATGCAGTGTTGTTTCTGGAAGCAGCATCTCAAATTGCTGATGGTGCTGCTGTATTTCAGCATTTAAAAGCATAAAGGATAATTTACTCTTAAAAATACCTGGGCACGTTATATTTAACAAGTCTCAAATTCTCTTTAGGGATTATAATAAGAAAACACTTTGCTTAATCATAAATTTTATATTTATCTTGGCTGAACACCCTCCTTTGGATAGACTGGCATGTTTTGTCAAGAAAAATCAACACAGTGGAAATGAAGTACTTGTTCTGTTGTGTGGTCATTCAAAAGAGTATGTAGAAGTAATGTAAATGTGCACCAGCGCTGCTGATAATTTCACGCTCTCATACACTCATTTCAATTTGCTTTAAAAAGGACTATTCCTCCTGGCTAAATATAGTCATCATGAAAAACCATACCTCCCCTTTGAGCTAATAACACTGCAAGCCTCAAGATACAACAGTAGAAAAACTTCTATATTATAAGGAACCTGAAGCACTTTCTTCTCACAGTATGTGTTTCTGAAGTGGGACAAATGAGACTAGTTTTTTTATTAACATATTCTCATTTAGTGTACACATTTCTCTTTGAAAATAACAATTCATTCCCACACCACATCTCTGAATCCCATACTGCACCCCCCCAAAAAAAATATATATCCCAAATGCTTATTTTTAAAAGCAATGGGTCCTTGTAAAAGCAGCCTATACTTTCACACATTGAAAGACTTTGAGGATTACTGGGACACACAATGGCTCTGGAGGTTCTGGAATCAGAGCTTCTATAGGAAGAACCATTTAGTCATAGAGCATTCATCTGCAGCTTTGGATCCTCTGGTAGCAGTGATTTTTCACCAATGAGTTACAGTAGAGCTAAAACTGTAATTACAGTTACTGACTTTTTAATTACTTTCTAGTTTAATTTGGGCTTCTAATCTGTGGTTACAGAACTCACCTCCTCACACAACTACTTCTGTCTAAGCTAGAGGGTCATAATTATCTGCTCAAGACATGTAAATCATTAAAAGAGGGACACAAACCAGCCAATGACTTGGATACTGCCACCTTTCTCCCATTTGCGATCACATGCAAATTCTACCCTACACAAGAGACAAAGACAGAAACTAAATTTGATTTCCTTCGTCTCTTCTGCCAGCTAGTCCTTTCCCACCCCAGCCCTCGAACATGATATAGGTGCCTACATCATGCAGATCATGAAGAAGATTTGTCAACAGAAGACTAAGGCAGAAGGCACTGATGTTCAGGCGTACTTCACTGAGAGCAGCAAAAATCAAGTAATCATGTACATTCTCCACTCTGCCCAATCTGGGAAACTGTGCTACAACACGGAGGCTCCCTTGCTGGCACTCAAGTTAATTTGGGTGATAATTCAAGGAACTGGATTGTACCCCACACCTAAGAACAAATTTAAAATATTTACAATGGCAAAATTATAAATCAGGTGCATAGGAAAAGGACTGAGCAACAAAGCTATTTCATTGTCCACCTTTTGATATTGCCATTACCAGGAAGTTTCTTAGTTTGAAGGTACAAATCAGACCAAAAGAAACCACATACTGCTGCTTGCTTCTTTTGGGAACCCATGAATATAGGAAACAGAGAAATTTTAGAAAGAGATTGCCATGTAGTATCAAAACTTAGGATTTTTTTTTTTTTTTTTTTTTTTTTAATACTCAGGAGTAAACACAGGGAGAAAGAAAAAGGCTGGACAGACCTGCTTAACCAGATTATACTAATGTAAGGTACTGACCACTATATTCTGACCCACTTTTCAAGGATTCCTGGAATTGTTATAAAGTTACACAAAGTATTTAGCATTATCAATTAAGAAAATAAATAAATGAAACCTGCAATAATTTATCATATATAGGAACTTACATAATGCATAAATATTTCAATACTAGAAGGTTCATTCTTGCACCACAATTTCCTCCCACTATTTATTACAATGGATCAATTAAATTATAGATTATTTGTTTGGCCCACTTCACATAGAAAGATACTTTTGTGACACAATACAGTATTTCATAAAATTTTTAAATGTATTTGATTTTTTTAATCATAAAAAGTAAAAAAAGTGGTTTTTTGACATATTGATAAGTCTAACTAAAAACTAAAAGTAACTTAGTCCTACAATGTTACAGGATAATTCTGAGTATGCTCTTGGTAAAAACTTTGAGTATTTCTGAGTAACTTTTTAACCAGTTTCTTCCAATTGTCTCTAAGGTAAAAATCAATTCTATAATATTGAAACATAGCAAAATGTTAAATCCCAAATTACTGAATTAACTCCTGTCAATACAAGACATAGTTCATTTGACTGTTATGACCCACATTTCCTAGTCGATTTTTAGATAAAAACAAGCAGATTACCAGCAAAGGTTTATCTCAAATTCCCACATGTACACGATGCCACATTAAATATATGCTAATCAACCTCTTTCTCCTCTACTTTTTTTGAGCTGACAACTCATATGACCTGAAGCCATGGTTATCGATTACAATTATTTGACTTTCATATTTATACAATCAGTCATCAGATATGCATGTTAACTGATTTTAACAGATAGTTTTGTATTCTAATGATCAACAGTAAGTGAACATTTTACCAACTTCTTGATTTATAAGAAAATAAAATTTGTATCAGTTTTCACAATTAACCCTTCATTGTATTGATTTGCAGTATTCAATGGAACTTCTCAATAATACATTACCCTGGAAGTACTCCAAATGAAGAAATCTTAATTTTGGTAGCAAAATTTAATTTTCAAATTACAGACACTCTTCTTTTGTGTTTGAAATTTATTTAAACAATGCACTGTCAATTTATTAGAATTGATGAAAGATAATATACACTTAATTGTACTGGGCAAACAAGTAGTTTGCACTTATTTAATATTCACATTTGGCCATTTAAAAGTTAATTTCTTTTTTTCAAAGAACTTTAGTCTTGCATTCCTAGATTTCAATAAGCCCCTAGATGTCATATATATGACAGAGTACAACACTACATTTAAGATCCTTATTTTTTAAGTTACATGCTTAAGGCCAAAGGATTCCTCTGTTGTCATCACTAAATATATTAACTGAACTGTTTTGGTTTTTTATAAGGCTGAAAACTTAAACTTTGCAATTAAAATTTTATTTTGGATGCCCTATTTCTGGAAACATAAAACAAGAAATTAAAAATTGCACACATTTTCAAGTGAAGAATTGACTACCTCTAAGATTATACAAAGTGCAATCATTACTTTCCACAATTAATCATTGTTGTTCCTTATGTCTATTCATATAAAAGAGTGGATATTGCATCTTACTCTCAAAGATCAGATCATGTCTTGTTCTGTAGAAGGGCTCTCCCAATTTAGGCCTTAATTGCTGTTGTACTAACTGATCATGCACTAATTTTGATAAAGAAAGAGATGCTGGATTCCTTTCTCAGCATATTTTAATACCAATATAGATATTTTAATTTCTGCAAAATGCAGAGTCTTTCAATTTTCTATAAATAACTGAATAAGGTGCAGAGGCTATTCAGCTTTTATTCAGGTGAGCTTTGTACACTTCAAGTTCTGCTACTATTCTCTTTTTGTCTGGTAGCTCCAGTTAATTTCAAGTGAGATTTATCCACTGAGATTCTGAGACATTCTCCACAGCAAAAAGAGACACTAGCATGCCCATGTAGATACACAATGTTTATTCAAGATCTTGCAATGAACCAGGAACAGAAGAAACTCAAAGTCACACTGCACAACCATGAACAAGCACCTTAACCCCTAAAACACTTTCATGGACTTCTCTGATTTTTACAAAGTCTTGATTTCATACTGAACATAATGAGAAAGTTAGTGAATATATGATGGGATTCTGTTGCTTACTTAATAGCTGTTTTCCTTCAACTAAGGTTTGCCAACATGACAAATACCAATAAAGCAAATAAATTCTCTTCAATCATTCCCTTCCTGGGAAACAACTTCTTGGCCTTCAACAGAATTTGGTTTTAATTCTGAACATAATGAGAAAGTCTACAGGTCAGCAGAAAGAGAAAATACATTCTACTATATTCACTAACCCCATTTGAACACCACAGATGTAAGTGGAGAAAGACCCTGGTTTCTCTTCTACAATTCAGTGCTATGAGTTAACCACCTTGAAGATGGACTGTAAGGTTTATACTTTTGTAGCTGAGGCATACTTTAAGATAAATAGAAAGGTGAAGTAAAGAGCCTATACTTATATGTGAAACTGTAATATAAACCGCCAGAAGAAAATAGTGGGAAATATAAGAAAAATATGCTAATAAAATCTACATATGTATTTTACAAGTAAATATCTAATAAATTTAGAAAATATATATAATTCCTAGTTTCTAAAAATGACTTCTATCCCCACTTCTTTTTGAACTTGACTTAAAAATTACAAACCTGGTCATGTCAGCTATGAAGAAAAACAAGTAACATTTAACAACTACATTACGTATGGGCTGACTGAGCAAAAGAAGTCCTAACCTGACTAATAAATATGGCACATTTACTTAAATCACAGTAAATGGGGTTACACCAAGCTGCCAATCAGTCACTAGTGGGGTTCTGCAGGGCTCCATTCTAGGCCAATGCTCTTCAGTGTCTTCATAAATTATTTGGATGCAGGACTCAAATGATACTGAGTTTGCTGACAACACTAAATTGGGAAGAGCTGTTGACTCCTTCCATAGCAGAGAGGCCTTGCAGAACCATCTTAGCAAATTAAAGGACTTGGCAATCACCAGCTGTATGACAATTTACAAGGGCAAATGCTGGAATCTGCAGCTAGGACAGGGCAACCCTGGATGTATGGACAGACTGGGAAATGAGAGGCTGGACAGTAGCCCTGTGGAAAAGGACTGGGGGTCCTGGTCAGTGGTGAATTGAATACGAATCAGCAGTGCCCTGGCAGCCAGGAGGGTCAACTGTGTCTTGGGGTGCATCAGGACAGCACTGCCAGCTGGGCAAGGGAGGGGATTGTCCTGTTCTGCTCTGCACTGGGGTGGCCTCATCTTGAACACTGTATTCAGTTTTGGGCACCACAAGAGAAGAAAGATATAAAGCTATTAGAGAGCACAGAGGGCCACAAGGAGGACGCAGGGTCTCAAGGGGAAGACATACAAAGAGCAGCTGAGGTCACTTGGTTTGTTCAGCCTGGAGGAGACTGAGGGAAGATCTGCAGTTACAGATTCCTTGTGATGGGAAGTGGAGAAGCAGGCACTGATCACTTCTCTGTGGTGATCTGCCACCAGAGGACACAAGGAAAAACGACACACCACAGCTATGGTCACGATGAAGAGACTAATTTATTTCCTCTGACTCCAACATTTATAGTTTTCAAAAGGTGCCAGTGGATTGGAGGGTGAATGTGCCACCTCTCCAACAATACTGGACAAACTACCAGTACATCAAATTTCTCCGCCTCTATGAAGGAATGCAAAACAATAGGTTATTTACAGAAAGTTGTGTGAGAAAGTTCTCTACAAGAATGTAAACTCAGAAGGCTTTAGAAAACCTTAAAAAATCAGGGCGACAGTGATCAGTGACAGGTCCCAAAGGAATGGCCTGGAGTTGTGTCAGGGGAGGTTTAGATATTGGTTTTTGGATATTTGAAAAACTTTCTTCACGCAGAGGGTGGTTGGGCATTGGAACAGGCTCCCCAGGGAAGTGGTCACAGCATTAAGCCTGACAGAGCTCAAGAAGCATTTGGACAACACTCTCAGGTACATGATGTGACTCTTGGGGCTGTACTGTGCAGGGCTGGGAGTTGGACCTGAGGATCCCTGTGCGTCCCTTCCAACTCAGGATATTCTTTGATTCTGTGATTCATTTAAGTTACAATTTATATAAACATTTTCACAAGATGCCTGAACCTACATTAAAGTACAAACAAAAGAAAATACTGTTTACTACTCACTATATTTAAACAGTATGTTAATTGCTCATCTTGAAGATTGATGATTAGAAGTAGTATATGATTAACAATATTCATTGTATTTACTAAAAACTGAGAGGAAGCAAAGAATAGAAAGCAATTGGTGATACTTCCTGATGACAACTTTTTTATGAAGAATTGCAACTACAATAAATTCCACAGTTAAAGGTTAAATTAAGGCTGTGTGTAGAAAGAAGACCAATAAAACACATTCTGGGAAATGAGAAAATAGTGTACCTAAAAAATGTCCAGTTCTAAGATAAACATGAGTTCAGGGATTGCAAGCTACCATCTAGACACTTTGAGACTATTAAGGGGATTTTGACAGGGACAGCTGAGTGAAAAAAATCTGGAAGGTCAGTATGGGTGACTTAGTATCCAACAGTCTACACATAATCTTAGTCACAAACATGAAGCTGAATCAATGAAACCACTTACTATACTACCCTGTTGCACAGTAATGTGTCCTCTAGCGCTATTTCATGCAGATGAAATAATCATAAAAATGGGTACACTGAATACAGCTAGTAGATAAGTTTAGTTACCTGTATCCACAGGTGATCATATTTGATCAGATATGATCAAAAATCATCAGGGATAAGGGTCTTCCATTGTCCTTGACGTAGAAAGTATAGTCTTTAGGATGTTTTGTTAACTTCATACCAAAAACATTTAACTACTTTGAAACTCACTGTATAACCTCAATAAAGAAAAAATATAGTCTCAATCAGCTGCATCAGTTCTGTACAGCCATATGAACTCCAGCAAAGGTGCAAGGCATGGAAGGAAAAATATCGAAAAATGGGAACAGAGGGAGGACAAAAGAAAATATTGATCATTTTGATGACAAATTCATCTAAGTCCACACACAGGCTATCTAGATGTGATAAAAATCACATTCATAAAAACTCTTAAGTGTCAATTCGTGAAACAGAAAACATTATACCACCTCCAAGATGTTTCATTTCTACCAATACTTGCCCTCCTAAATATCACTCTATTTTATCATGGTGACTGAATTACAATGGTCTTGATAGCATTAAGAAATAGATAAATAGGAATAACATCACTTTGCTTGCATAAAACCAGCCCACTACTTGGATGCTGCCTGTCTATAACAAAGTGGCACATGAATACTGTGTAAGTGGCCAAATGCCTCTTATGACATGAAGAGACCTTTGAGACTCCCAGTGTCACCAGGAGAACTATGCCTTGTGGCATCCAAATGGACAAAACATAGAAACTCCACTGCTAAGTGAAATGAAAAGCTGCACAGTTTCTCTTTGAACAAGTACACTATTTTACACAGAATCATCAAGTTACCGAATGCAAACCACAGCAGAAAACTGCTGCAAATTTCAATCCTGTTAGTGGATACATGAATTTAGGGAAGAAGATGTAAGTATCATCACTGCAGGGAAAATTTGCTGGGTTTTATTTTAAACATGCTTAAACTCAACGTTTTAACTTAAACATTTAAGAGTGATTTTAGTCTGTAAGTTTTACATCTCTCATCTCTTGCCACCTGAAACTGGCGATCCAAATGTCTGTAATAGCACATTTGAAATGCTGAGTTATATTAATCTCATACTAACTATAGCAGTTCAATTTCAACGAATTTCTCAGGGTTTTTGCATATTGCTGAATAAATGACTCTGGAATTAGCTTACTTTTCTTGGAGGCATTATATGAGATTGTTTCTTAGTCTCCTCCTCTTTGATTTAGTACACATCTTCAGATAATTTATTAATGTTCTGGATATCTCATTCATCATCTATTATTACTAGTGCCATAAATTAGAGGAATGGAACAAAGCACTGGACTATATGCTTTTTCTATATTCATCAATAAAACAGCTACCTCTGTTAGCAAACACTCTGTAAAGTAGTTGGTTTATCCACTAAGATAAGATCAGGAGCAATTTTTTAACTCCAATCCCAAAACAGATTAAATTTATAGTATAAGAGGCTATTAATGAAATAAAAATCAGGGCTTCATTTTAAAATATAAAAGGCTAGAAATAGCTGGTCTGCGAAACACAAAAGCAAATGTCAGACATTGATATGTCTTCTAAAATACTTAGATGAATTAGAAGGCTGATGAATGCCAGTTTTACCTGGAAAAATGGATTAATTGTTAAAAATGCTATAATTTTGTCAGCATACTATAAAACAGTAAAGACAAGGAAAGATTTAACCAACAGAAATTTAAATGTCAACATTTAAATCAGTGGTAATATTACTCAAGAAGACAAGTTGCCTGAACTGGTGCCAAGTAGGAAAAATGAAATCCCTTGCATTTTCATTTTTGTTTTTTCTTTCTGCTTTTTTTTGTTTGTTTTTTACACTCTAAACACAAAGGACATTGGAAAATACAATTGTGGAAATTTCATAATATTTTCAAGATAATGGATATTAGTGGGAATCATATAAGTAATAAATTACATAGCAGTATACTATTCTACATAAAGTACTTGAAAAAAGACAGAATTAACATTATTATGGAAACATTAACTACTTACTTTAAATGCATTATGCCTGCATTAAATGACATATTTGAATGAAATCTGAATATCCAAAAATCAGTTTTGATTGTTTTATGTGGAGACTGTTGATATATTTTTTACACATTCCCTGTTTACATTCCTTTAACTAAATCTCTCATTAAGACAAATTAGTATTTTGCATGATGTAACAATACTGCACTCACCTCTTTTCTAACTTTTTGTTGAAAATATTTAAGCCAGGATTAGAACTTCATGAATGGCATGAGATACAGAATTTAAGTTCTTATAATATAGAAGAAAAGAACTCCAAATGTTATATTGGAAGTGGATAAAATGCTTCCAATAGCAACTGTGTATCTAATTTCTACAGGGGAAGAAATTCTTTCATCTTTAGGCACTACAGATTAGATATTTCAGGCTCCAATTTGAGCTGAAAACAACATAATAAAAGTTTCCAAGTAAATTAAAAGTTTCTTATTGTGCTACCTCTAATTCAGGACACTCATTATTTTCTTTATAGAATCTTCACTAGCTGTAGCAACTGATGATTAATAAAACGTATTTGTAGCAACGGCTTTTAAAGTTAATTCAACTCAACACAGTTACACTCTCCTATAGTTACAACTAACAGTGGAACAGAAAATTAACTATATGAGCTGCACCTTTTGTTAGTCTCCAGTTCGATCAGTTTGACAATGATTGTACCTCTTATTCAATCTACAAAGGCAGTTTGCAATCAAAAATAACCTTATCATTACATGATGAAAATAAGTAGCACCCTCTTTTTACTACAGTGCACTTGGTTTGAGGACTTATATAAAAGGAAGATGCCAATCCCTTCTCTGATTGAGAGCAGCCATTTGCACTCTCTTATCTCTGCCTCACTTCAGATAAAAATGCACACTGTCAGGGAAATGCTAAAAGTTAATCTTCTCTCTCACAATTTCAATATTTACCCATTAGGAGGTCCCCTGAATTCCATTTTCAGTCTTGGTGAATTTCTAACTTCCACAATTGGAAACTTAATTAGACAACAGACTGTAAGCAAGTCATACCCAAAATGTCCAGCAGCAATCTAGAAGTAACAGTTACAAGATAATTCTCTGGTGAAAAAGGACTCCATTGAACCCGATCTCCCATGACCAATGCAATTGCTCTAGCAACTGAGGGAGTAGTCAAAAAAAAAAGGAAATGTTGGCAATGGCAACATTCCCTCATGCAAGAGTTTCCTTGACTCAGTATTTTCAAAATATCTGAGATTTCTTTCCCTTCCTGTCTTTTTGTTCACTGAGTGAAACACTTATGTTTGCGTGAATTCTTAACAGAAACTCAAATCAGGGAACATACATGGTTAATTTACTTCAGACCAACTTCGATATATTAACCTTGGGATGCATGGAAAAAGGTTTTTCTTTTCCTCATCCCAAAGAGAATATTACTTCCTTATTTATAACTCTACAACAAACTCCCAGTGAAGGGTAACTACATTATTTTCCAGATAAATAAGCAGGTAACCTATTCCATATTCTGAATACACAATTTGTTGGTGATAGATTTTAACATTAATTAATGACTTTATAAAAGTACTGAAAAATCATGGAAAAAATGCTTCAGCTCATCCCATATGGAATGTGGAATACAAGAGTCAAATTTCCTTAAATAATTATGCCAACGTAATTTTCCTTTAATCCTTGCTACTTAATTCTCATAACCTTCAGATTTGCTGAAAATATCAGGAATGAAGAAAAAGTTGCATGCTGAATAGACAGCAACTAACCACCAAGAAGTAAACAAAAATAACATTTATTTTGTTAGAACTCAGAACAAAATCAATGGAATTCTGCATTAAATAATTTTCTCTTTTTAGATTTATTTTTATTGTAGGTTCTACAAGACACAAAATTCTGTCTTCTTTTTAACATAAGATATCCAGAAGGCTTCAGATATTTATATACCTGCTAGATAGGATCATTACTTGTAAATGTTGACTCTTAACTTGATTTTAAGGGACATCACTGTTACATTCTCTAATGAGAGAAATTACTTGAAATTTAAAACTTTGCTTCTCAGCAACACGGTATTCTCTAAATTGTACTAGTACAGTTGAGTACCTATTCTAAAACATATTTTTAAGCCCTATATATTAGAACATTCATTCATGTAGTTGATCAGAAGCACATGTAGTCCTGCAATTATCTAAAACATTTATCACTGGGACAAAAGACCAAGCAGGACACTTGAAATCCTGTTACCACAAAGCAGTGGTTAAATGCAAGAGGAGAACTGGGAAGATGGCATCCTGAAATGCAAGAGGAGAACTGAGAAGATGGCATTCTGAAGCAAGCAGATAAGTAGCAGTGGAGGGCCAAAGACAACAATAGCAGGACCAAAGACAAACCCCTCCACAGAGGGCTGTGAAACTAATTTCCTCAACTCAATTATTACCACTAGTAAAGAAGTTTACTACAGCTACATGATTTAACAACTGTTAAACCAGCACCGCTAAATTCAGAATCCAGGGAAAACATACTACAAATTGTCGCAAAGAAATAGGGCTTGTTTACTCCTCATTACAGTGTCAGTGAGTCAAAGAGTTGATTTTAAACAACAAAAGCCTGACAGACGAAAATGCCGCCAGCTCTGTCAGACTCCTGCAAGAGAAAGTCAAGGCTCAAATGATTGCGTTGATCTTTGACTGAAACTGTAAAACAAGTCAGTTTCTTCAAAGCCAAACATAACACTGAAGCCAACAATAAGGAATGTTTTAGTTTTTTCTAAACAAGGCATTTTTTGATGTCATGAGCTCTGGAAGTTTTTAATCACACTAAAAAAGCATCAGCAAAGCAAATGTATATGACCCAGGCCCATAAGCAACCACAGGACTGGTTTTCCTGACTAATCTTATTTTTTCTTCTTTCACCTAAATTCCAGTATCAATATTTCTTAATAATAGATACTCTCAATTTTTTAAGCAACTTTCAACCCACATTTTCTTTCCCTATCTAAATCTGAACTGTATTTTGTATTTGTTTACTGACTAAATTCCAGAGTATTTCTATTTTATTAGTCACATGGATGGAAATTGGAGGGCTACCCACAAGACTTCAAGATAAAACACTTCACTGACACAGATCAGAATCAAAAATGCATCCCATTTAAATACTAACAGCCTTAAGGCACATGACTTTATGCTTTTAATTTAAATAAAGGTAATTGAAAATACTGTGTTTACTGTTCAGAAGTGATTCTTAGTTATCCTTCCTGAACTCCTGATTCTCAGTATGACCACCTATATCTTACGTAAGTCTTCTCATTCCTTTTTGAAAGAGCCTACATTCACTAAATGCCTCTCAGTGTATGTTCCAGTGCAATTTTATAGCATATTTATTAAGATTTCTGCTGATACTCATTAAAAATCAGATTCATCAATGTTTACTTTCTAATTTTAGACATAAATTTATTTGAAGTAAAATTTTAACCCATACAATGTAATTTTTACATACTGCAGATATTATAAGCCCCACAGAAGAGTAACAGCAGAAATTAAGTTAATGACTGGAATCAGAGCCAGAAACACTGGACAGACAATAGTTTAATTTAACCGATTGCTGCACAATGTCTTCTTCCACCTCTCACCTCCAGTAAATTTATCTTGATTATAACTATATTGGTCAGTTCAAGTTTGTTTAGCTGCAGGTCTTTCCATCACTGACATCAACAGTGAAGTGACTCAGGACTTAAAAGTACAAATCAATTTTGTCTTCCTGGAACAAATCTTAAGCATCTAGAAGCTCAGGACCCCAATATTTGACTTCAGGAACTAAGTGCTTAGTAGGCATCTGGAAAGTAATGAATTACTTCACTTAGCTGTACCAGCACTTTATTATCCATTTTACGTAAGAATTCATAATGATAACAAGCGTATTGCTTGGCATGGAGCAAAACCATGCAGGCAACCAACTGATATTTCCTCTGACCCCTGTCAGATCAATTAATTTTGGTAACAGAGACAAACGCCTTCAGAACAGTGGAGCGAGACAACAGAATTCCTCTAAAATGATAGAAACAGAAAAGAATATATACTGTGAAGATGTGAAAAAGGTTTTCATTGAAGTAATTCTCTGTACCACTAGTAAAGCTGTTTTCAGTAATGTACAGCATGCTACGCTCTTTATAGTAAACAATACTTTATAGTAAAATAATTTCATGACATCATACACTTGCCAGAAAAAGATGACATAGGCTACTTATCCAGAATGCTTGCCATTACAAACATTTCATTTCAACAGAATAGAATTGTTTAGGGTGGAAAAGACATTTAAGATCATCAAGTCCAACCATTAACACTGCCAAGCCTACCATGTTCCCAAGTGCCACATCCACACATCTTTTAAATACCCCAGGGATGGTGACCCAACCATTTCTCTTGGGAGCCTATTTCAGCACTTCACAAATCTTTTGGTGAAGAAATTTTTCCTAAAACCTAATCTAAACTTTCCCCAGCACAACTTGAGGGTGTCTCCTCTTGTCCCATCACTTGTTACCTGGAGAAGAAATTAACCCCCACCTGCAGACAACCTCCTTTCAGGTAGTTGTAGAGAGCAATAAGGCTCTCTTGAGCCTCCTTTTCCCAAGGCTAAACAACCCCAGCTCCCTCAGCCACTTCTCATGCACTCCAGACCCTTCACCAGCTTCACTGTCCTTCTCTGGACTTACTCCAGACCTCAACGTGTTTCTTTTACACAGGATTCAAGGTGTGGCCTCACCAGTGCCAAGTGCAGGGGGACAATCGCTGCCCTGATCCTGCTGGCCACGCTACTGCTGATACAGGCCAGGATGCCAGTGGCGTTTTTGGCCACCTGGACACACACTGGCTTGTGTTCAGCTTCTGTAAACCAGCCTCCCCAGGCCCTTTTCCTCCAGGCAGCTTTCCAGCCACTCTGCCTCAGACTGTAGCACTGCCTGGGGATGATGTGACTCAATGGCAGGACCTGGCACTTGCTCTTGTTGAACCTTGAGGCCACCACTTGCCTCAGCCCATCGACCCAGCCTGTCAAGATCCTTCTACAGAGCCTTCCCACCCTCCCGCAGATCAACATTCCTGCCCAACATGGTGTCAGCTGCAAACTTCCTGAGGGTGTACTCCACTCCCTCATCCATACCCTTTATAAAGGTATTAGACAGGGCTTGTCCCACTACTTAGCTTTGGGGACACCACTGTGATCTGTCACCAGCTGAATGTAACTTCATTCACCAGCACTCCCTGGGCCCAGCCAGCCAGTCCATTTTTACTCAGTGAAGCATCTGCCTATCCAAGCGACGAGCAGCCAGTTTCTCCAGGAGAATGCTGTGGGAAACAATGGCAAAGGCCTAAAGCCTAGGTAGACAACATCCTCAGCCTTTCCCTCATCCAGTATGCAGGTCACCTTGTCATAAAGAGAGATCAGGTTGGTCAAACACTTACTGACTGACTGGGTCTGATCATGAGGTTGTCCCATACATGCCATATGATGGCATTCAAGACTAATGCCTTAAATTTAAACTTTTTAACCTTAAATTTGCACACACAATACTTACTATAAAAAGAAAATAGCTCATCTAATGAGATTAGTTAAAATCCAAAATCTAAACACAAAGCCAAGTCAACCATAAACAGCAGGAATAATGCCCATGTAATTTTTGTATCTTGTATACGTTCACTAATGTAAAATACATGAATTTAGAAAATGTAATACAAAGTTAACATTTTTTATTATAAGGGATTACTGTTGCCTTGTTCTTTTAAAAGTTTTAAAGTTCTTTTAAAAGTTTTCTACGCCTTCTGATGTTTACATATTTCTACTGGAGTTTCTCATGCACTATCATAAATAATGATTGTTTTGCATTCTTCTTTGTGGGAGAATAGATGGACTGTTGGTTTAACCAGTGTGGTTGGAGAGGTGGCAATTTCATCTTCCAATTCACTGTCACTTCTGGAACTCTATATATTGCAAGGTCCTCTTTTCCCTCTTTTGCATCTGGCGTAAGTGCGTGAGTTATTTCGTGTCGTAGTGTGACAGATTACCTTCAGGGTCACAAGAGTTCCACTCTGAATAAATTTCACATGATCTTAAAAAGAAAAGATAAATCTGCTGCATTTCTATCTACTAGTCACATGACAAGACAATGTGAAGTTTACATCATTCAAAGATTATCAAGATAGCTGTGTGTTTAATTATTAGTCAGTAACCAGTCAAAGCCCTAGTTATTCATTCATCCTCCTTTATTCCACATGCTGAACTAGAGACTCCTTGAATAAAAATTCCCACTTCACTGACTGTAAACCTCATAAAGTACACAAAGTTCTTAATAAATTTAATTTTACTTCTGTGAATTTCAAAACTTTGTTGTGCTCTCACAGTTTAAATCTAAGAATGGACCATTTCATTAGCTGTAATACAGAACCAGCTGCCATAACATTGTCTTTATCCACAAATCAGTCACTGAGGTTAGCAATGCCTAACAAGCAGACTTTAGTTTGGAATCACAGAACCATAGAATATCCTGATTTGGAAGGAACCCACATGGATCACTGAGTCCAACTCCTGGCCCTGCACAGGACACACCAAGAATCATACCATGTGCTATCCAAACACTTCCTGAACACTGTCAGGCTTGGTGCTGTGATCACTTCCCTGGGGAGCCTGTTCCAGTGCTCAACCACCCTCCAGGTAAAGAACCTTCCCCTGATAATAACTGCAGTCCAACTACAGGACTATAGGAAATTCCTAATGACCTATGGTAGCAGTACCAGCATAGGTAAAGAAAGCCCATGTGGTGAACAGAACAGTAATTCCTGGCTTTTTTTCCTATGTGCGTTTCAATGCTGTTTAGGAATGGCAGCAGTTTTCTGGCCTAAAAGCTCCAGACACCTTCTTAAGATCAAGATATATTGGAAGCAAAGAGATAATTTGCTTATAATAATATGCATATAGATAAGGTTTACATATCTGATATAGAATTCTAAAATGCTTATATGTATGCACACAACCTCTTATACTGACTAAATACTGAAAATCTCCCAGCTTTATGAAAGAGATGTAAATGAAAAAATAAACAACTTTTTTTTTAGTTCTCAAGAGAATTAAGAGAACAGGCAGTACTTGAAACACATTTCATGAACTGTCATAATCAAGACAGATTGACTGACGTAAGATACACCACAGCTGAGTGGTCAAATATGCATAAGTACATGTATGACTATTTCAATTAATGACTGAAAAACGTTTTTCCTAGTCAGCAACACATTACCAACTGGCCTTATATCAGCCTTACTGAACATTAAAAAGTGTGATAATCAGGTGTATAATGAAAAAAACAAAGCAAAAAGAGAATTCCGTTTTGGGCAGAACACAATCAGATGACATCCAACTGAACAAAGTAAAGGTGATTGTTTTAAGCCATGTTGAGTCTAAGACTTCCATTGTGCATAGTCAACAGACTGGGAATAAATACAGATGTATCTATTCCAACCTAGTACAGTATTGGGTTGGAGGAGTATTTGGTCATACTTGGTGACAGACATTTCCTTTCAGATTTCCTGCCAAATGTCATTTGGTGGGATCACAACACATACAATGGGGCAGACACTGAAGAACCTCTCACGGTTATCAAAAACTTGTCCTATTTCTACAGAAAGGCATTTCAAATTTCAAATGGGCAGAAGGAAACAAAAATTCAACTTCAATCTCACTTCATAATTGTCACTCCGTCTAGACCTAGAGCCATTCCACCATCAAGATGCAGCTGCATTCCTAATAAGGGGCAGATAAACTCCATGCCAGACCTTTTCAATTTGAAAGGTCATAGAGCAATTCTCCTCAAGAGAGCAGATCAGCCTAGGACACAGGAAGTTTGTGGGTTTCTTGCTTTTATCACAGTATTAATAAAATAACTAGTCTTTCAAGGACTGTTGTAATTTATACATGCCCATGGATGCAGTAATGCCTAGCACAGTTCAGGGCAGTCAGATGATCTGTGACCAGCTGTCATAGACAACAGAGGTTACAGCAGGGTGTTGAACTTTGAGCTCTTGCTCTAAGACAATCCACTTCAGAAACACTGAAGAAGATGGATGGCACAGCTAGAGCTCCGAAAGGAAGATACAAAAGCAAATGTCCAGCATGGAAGAGAAACCATCTCCCACTTATGCAAGAAGACAGCTATCACGTAGATATTTTTTTTTAATTTGTTTACCTGTACAGGCAATTAGAAAGTCTACTTGCATTTCATTTTCACTTCACTGTCATCTTTTACCTGTGACTTCAAGTCACTGTACCACAACAGTGGCAGGGACTTTCAGAGGAATTGACAGTTTCTGAGGCCTCAGCCTCAGAAAAAGGCAAATGTCACATGTAAGTAAAAATACTTTGAAACATTCCCTTAAGTTAATGAAACTACAGAAATGTATCTCAAGTTATGGAAAAGAGGTTAGTATATCAAGAGGGACTACATGGAAAGTCACAATATCCAGTGGATGCTATAAACAGACAGCAATGAATCATGACAAACCTATTACTAGCTACTAAAACTAAATTCTGGAACTGACACTGGTTTCAGTTCCTTCAAAACTATGCAAAATGAACAAGAATAAAATTGGCATGGCCATAACATTTCACCAAGCAAAATTTTTAACTGTAGACAGGAATTAGTCTCAAGTGAAATGTCAGTTAATTTATTGCTGCCAGTTCAGGATACATTGCAATGATGAAATCATTGCAAAATGTAACTCAGGACTTTGAAAGATAAATTCTTTCACATTGAAAAAATGAAACTGCTACCCAACCTTCACTTACTCAGAAGTTAACTTGAATAGTAATTTTGAGAGATGTCTGGTCAGGTCAAGTATGAAATATTAGCTGAAATATCATATTAGCAATTTGGAGACTTGCTGGCAACTTGAGTAGTTTTTTTTTTTTTTGTTTGTTTGTTTTTTTTTAGATGAAATTATAAAGATGGTATACTGAGCACATCAGAAGGAGTGTCAGCTTAATGTTATGTACTGCTACAGATATATTTCTTTTTAAAGTAAATTGAATGTTTGAGGCAAATGAGAAATCCTTGACCACTTTTACCTCTCACTATCAAATACATCTATGTCACCATTTTTACTGCTCAGGTTCAAAACAAGATCTACATCAGCTCCTCTCCATTTTCTAATATATTCAGATCTCATCTGAAACTTCATCATTGTTCTTGTTGTTTTGTCTAAGACCTATACATATAAGAGTCAACCTGCCTATACATCAAAAATTCTCATCTACCCCACTTACTCATGAGATTCAACCTGCCTCCCAGTCAACCCATGCAGTGCAGTTTCTAAAATACTCATCTCACTGGTTGCCAAAGTTTTCAGTAGCTGTAAAGACAGTCCTCTTGAATGATCAAGCTTCTCATCAGCAATTTTACATTCTTCTTCTTGTTTGCATCTTTATCATTTCCTACCATCATACAATAATGGAAGACAACATTAATAAAAAATGTCCTTTAGAAGCCTGTCTTCCACTACTACTACAAATACAGTGGGCCAATACAGTCTACTTCAATACCTTTACTTGCAGTGTATTTGTTCTTCCTTGCCCGCATTTCTTTTCTAGTGAGCAGTTATGTGGTGCTGAGCTGTCTATTGTGGTTAAACCACAACACCACCCTACAATTATTTCTGTTGCAGCTGCATCTCCTCATGGCTTGAAAACACAGAAGCATGTGCTTGACATGCACAAAAATCAGGCAAACAAAATGTTGAAGACATACTCTGTAAAAAACCAAAAAAGAGTAATGACCAGTTTGACACACTTTCTGTGTCGCTGGATTTAATTTTATTCCACGTTTCCAGAAGGTGGAATCTTAAAAGAATGCTAGCTTCTTTCATGTTTACAAAAGCCCATGGCTGCAAGCATTAGGGCAAAGTAGAACTGCAAAAGGAAAGAGGGATCTACAATAAATGTTCTTTGCTAAAGAAAAAAAAAAAAAAGGCCTGTTATTAAGCTTTATATTGAAGGTTTTCCTCTTAAACCCACTGATTTAAGTCCTTGTCATCCACTTTCTATCCACACATTGTTCTTTCTCAAGCTCATTCGGCCTGATCTAGGCTGATCCATTACTTCTGGAGAAGGACAGGATGAGTCTAAAGATCTTGAGTGTAACAGAAAATGCAAGATTACCCCAAGTATCACTGAAAGCTAATTCAAAACACTGGCAAAAGACTGACTATCTGTATTAGGAGGTATCTAACATGCTTAGGGACTAAATGATAATTAACAGCAGCTCTACAAGACTAAGCACTCCAGTCAACATACAAAAATTATGGCATGAGTCTAAGAATACACTTTTATGCCAATCTTGGTAAGATGTTACAAATAGTAAAATTATGTTCACTCAGCCCACATTTGCCTTCTTCTCAGATAAAATTACTCACAGTGGAAATTATAACCATGACTGATCATACACTATACTATTACTGTAAATTAATGTAAAAATCTAGTCTCCCCCAACAGCAATGAAACAGCAACAGTTCTAACACTCCTGACATATGTCAGTTTTGAACACTTGAATATTGACTTATAGGGAGAACTATGTATTTTTCATCTAATATACAAAAATTTTTAACAGTTTATCAAAAAATTGCTGAAGACCAGAACAAAAGTGTTTAACATAACAAAAAACAAGTTAGGACTTTCTCCAATCACTGAGGCTTCAGAATGCACATGAGTGCAATAAAATAGCATACATCTTAGCAGGATTTGCAACAGCTGACAGCGCCACTTGGACATTCTGTATGTGGACCTCAATCCATCCCAGCTGTGCAAAATGTCAAAGTGGAGCTCTATGTTCAGTGACAGTAGCTGCTGTCCTTCACTCCTCCCCACTCAGTTTTGTAAGGCCTGAACCTTGTGATAAACTGATTCTGAATTTGTGGGTAAAGACAGCATGACTGCACCAAATAGATGTCTGACATTATCATTATCTATAGCTATTAAGAATCAACATTAACTTGTATCTGTCTAATACATGCTTCATTTCTTCTCAGGTACTTAATTCCCCACACTTCACCCCAAAGAATGTACTTAAGGCTCAAGATAAAAGTTCTAAGAGACAAAAGACTGGGCAGCTTTTCCATCTCTGCAGACTGAAGTTTGACACTCTGTCTTGAAGGTGTGTCAAATCAGCCATCAACTTTAGTGGTCAAAGGTGGGAACCAAAAGCAATCAGCAAGCTGCTCATGTCCATATGCATTTCTGAAAAATGTGTAGTATGAAAGCAACCACAAGTAACTGGCAATCAGCTGAAAATGCAGCAAGCACATCCTGCCTTAGACATATCTCATTCCATCTATCCCTTAAAATCTCTTTCCAATTCCCTGACTTGCAGTAGAGCCTCAACTATCATCTTGCACCTAAGTCAAGCAATCTGCAAATCAAGACTCATGGGAAGCATAATGAGTAAGAGTTGGGACTATAGCACAAATCCAAAAATCAAAATAGCCTTCTACTAGGCAACACTGGTCCTGATCAAAGGGGATCAGGAAAGAAAGGGACCAAGCACACAGTATTTATGCTGCCTTTACAGTTTTTTTTACAAATCTATATAGGAACGAATTTTTAGTCCAAAAGAAAACTGCCTAAAACGAACTTACTTAAAGTAATACACCAAGTATCAACATAAAATTTCAAACAGCATTTCATGATGATGTGTTTCTCCAGAAAATTGTGAAGTAAATTCACAAACAAAAGGTGAAATTTACCCTCATTCGTAAAATGTCCTCATTTATTTCTCACTGGCTGCTACCTTTGAAAAGTACACTTGAAAAAATATTCAACAAGTCCTAATTGTAACGCAGACACTTCAACAATCTAAAATGACAGGTTTTTTATTCCTTTGGGTTTATTTCTCAAGACACCAACTTCTGACTGAATGCTTTAAATGTGTTTTATGCACAATGTACATATGGCACTCATATTTGGAAGAAACCTTTCCACTGACTGGGACATGAATTTCCTCTTACTACAGGAAGTCAGCAACTTCCTGCCTGTTGCACTTTCCTCTGCTTGCACTCACTCACTGCTCTTTCAACCAGCCACAAAAATTAAACTTACAGGTATCGAGATTTTTGCATACTTACAAATAAAAGAATATCTTTAAAATTATCTGCTACATATTTTCATTAAGCACAAAAACTGGCAGAAACAACCAGTGTAAGTTTTACATAGAGATGTGAATCTACAGTGAAAATCTACAGCTCAAAGGAGCTCAAATCTTTGTCCCATTAGCCTAGACTGCTCAACACATTGCACATAAAGGTTATGGGGTATAACAAAAGGTATTGTCACAAGTAGCACCAGGTTTAGTCTGAAAAAAACAAACCAAACTATATAGATATGGATAAGAATTGCCCAGTTACATATTTGAATTTATTAATTTCTCCCTAAAATTTAAATATATATTAGCATCATAGGCCTAAGTGTAAGTGATGTGAATTCAAAGTAAGTCAGGCCCAAAGGAGGAGAAACACTATGCTGTCTCATGAATAACTGAAAAACAAACAAGGCTCCCACATATCTTTTTAAGTATGTGGTGCTGACAAAAGTAACAGGCTGTAAATTCAGCAGGTGCCCAAGTCATTGTTCTGAAAGCATAGGTAAGTTTTTTTAAGAAGCAGGACATACAAAACAAACACAAGTAGTAGAAGAGAGCCACTCACCTCACTAAAAAAATTCATAACGCCATTATCATTCCCAGCACAATCATCAAGTATCTTATCAGATATATATTAAGAGAAGTATACTAAATGTTTACTTCCATTTGTGCCATAAGCATAAGATCTATTCACCTTGTATCACAGAAACCCAGAATTGGTTTGGGTTGGAAAGGATCTTAAAGATCATCTAGTTCAATCCCTCCAGCCTGGAGCATGGACACTTCTCCCAAAACCAGGCTGCTCAGGGCCCCACTCAGCCTGATGTGGAACACATCCATTAAGGGAACATGCACGAGTTCTCCAGGCAACCTGCTCTAGTGCCTCACCACCCTCATAGTGGAAAATTTCTTCCTAACACCTGATCTAAAGCTACCCTACTGCAGTCTGAAGTCATCACCCATTGTCCTATTCAATGCACACCGTTGTAAAAAAAATCCCTCTCCAGCTTTCTTGTAGTTCCCCTTTGGGTCCTGGAAAGCTGCTCTAAGGCTTCCCTGGTGTGTTCTCCTCCCCAGGCAGAACAGCCCCAACTCTCTGAGCTCTCTTCAAAAGAGAGGTGCTCCAGCTCTCTATGTCATCTTTGTGGTCCTCCTCTGAACTTGCTGAGGTCAGAGCTGTATTTTGCTCAGATACAGCAGGTACCTAAATAGGTATCTATATAGCAGGTAGATATATAGGTATCTATAGCTAGATATAGCAGGTTCTCTATTATGTCTAGTCTTTCACTCTACTTATCAAACTTTTTTTTTTACATTGCTTACTATTCAACATGTTTAAATTATTTTTCATTTCTCCCATTTAACCAATGCATTTAAAATTTCAGATTTATTCAATATTTTACAATGCACTCCTATATTAGCAGGGATGAGATAGTATAAGATCTGGGTTTACTGAATCTTTTCCTTTGAGTTGTTGTTTGGCCTTGACTAAGTCACTTTCCTCTCAGTGAAATATATTAATGCTATTTTCATTTATAGATGAAAGGCTCTACAAAACTACTAAACATTAATCATGAATAATCCAGACAAAGTTTAGTTAATAACAAGGTATAAGAAATCAAAGTATCAACTTGACGCTGGATCCTCTTATCCAGTTGTATACTGCAAGCAAGCATGCTGATATAAGCATGATAATGAAATAAACATGAAACATACCACCTAAGGCTCAAAAGTCTCTAGTTTTAAAAGAGGTCCAACTTACATGGGAAAGGTCAGTGGGAACACTTACAAAAACTTTTAAAACAGAGATGATAAAAAACTAGTAACTTTTAAAGAGAATAATATTAATTTTGAAAGAGAATCTGTTGGGGAAGATCTGAAAATATAACTACACTGCAACTTGTCAGACTTCAATCAGTAAAATATAGGCAGATCTTTCACCAGATATAAATGTTTCATTACTCTGAGCAATGACAGGTAGGAAAAAAAGAGGGTTGAGGAAAGAGTGTGCTTATCCACATAATACTGGATGCAGGAGCCACTGGTCACATCCACCACTGTTAATGGAAAATATCAGGATCCAGAATACAACCATCTTCATCAACACTATGCAAAAAAAATGAAGCTAAAAAATATAACTAAATGGCCAGCATGCTGGCAAATCAAACTGCTTGTTGAAACATCTAAAGCATAGCGGATAAGAAATGATTATCAGTGTTGCTCAAATAATGACTGAGCATTAAGTTACTCTAAGAATTGAGGAAAGAGTGCTGAGCACGACACTGGGAAGGTAGATTATAAACACAGCATTATAAAATAACTGCATATTACCATGGATAATGAAAACATCCACCTATATAGAATTAACTATCAACAAGAAAATTATTATGTCTAACAAAACTTGGGGTCAGCATTGTAAACCCTTATAAACTGACAAGAATTTGAGGAGCTTCATGGTATGGCAGTTAATCCACAACTGGAAAGTAACTTCAGTAACTTTTAAATGAAGTAACTTCATTTAAAACATCTGCTGTTGGCCACTAAGTCACAAGACAATGGCCTGGATGAAAATTCATCTGGCAGCACATACAATTCTTACACTAACATTACAGTGAAGTCTAAATGCCAAAAATTTACTTCTACAGTTCCAGAAATATTCTTTAAAACTTTCAAAAATTTTAATCCCTTCCCTAAATTCAAGTTTATTCTCCATGTGCATCACACAATTATACTTCTTCCCAACACAAAGAAGAAAAGACCAAAGGCACACTTGTGTAAAACTCAGAGACTACATGAAAATAACATAAATTATGAAGCAGGCACAATCCAGGTTTCAAGAAACATCATTCAGATATTCATTACCTGATAATTCAGAACCAAAAGATCCTGACTGTATGTAGGCCTAAGGGTTAAATACACCAGCTCACTCAGAAGGTGGTGATAATAGAGGACTGTTACAGACCATCAGCTCAAACTAGAGAACAGTAGGATTTTTTTTTTGTAAGCCCTATTTTTAATGTGCTGAAAGAAAAAGGTCAAACTGAAGTCTTTAATACTGAAACCTAGTATCTCAGGGTTTTAAGCTGTCCAAAATAAAAACATCAGTTTTTAAAAACTACTAGTAACAGTTTTCTAACAGCACTCACCATAACCAAAGGAATTATCATATATTCTGTTATAATACCTACAATGAGTAAGCCACTGGAGTAGACACTGGACATAGCCTAAGAATTACTGATAATGATCAAATTACATGGCCAAATAGAGATTACTGAGTTTTATATAAACATACAACACACAACAATGCTCATATTCCTGAGTTTTTAAACTTTCAGAAGCAAAAAAAGTGTTATGAACAAAATTAATTGAAAACAAAAACATCCCTAATGGTTTTTACCTTTAGTCAGGCAATTCTACAGCTAGCAAAAGGATGAATCTTGTACAGTTTTGGCTGCAGCTCAGCCTAGTTTCTCAAAACCTCAACAAGTAGATTAAAAAAAATTAAAAAGCAAATTAAAAAAACAAGCAGGACCAACAACTTAGAAGAAGGGACTCCGGATCACCATCAGTATAAACTACTGTTGCAGAGTGTAGAAAGTGAGAGACACAAAATATCCACCCATGACACCTCAACAATAACAGAGGCCCATAACTAGACAGAGGTGGCACAAGTGTTAAAAACTGTTAGGACAGATCAAAAATAGTCAATAAATACTTTCAATCTATAGTTGGAAAGATTCAAAATGGTATAATTGTATCACATTATATTGATTTTCTTTCCAACTCATTTGTTAAGCAGATGTTTCAGATCAGATGTTAAAAAACATTGTGAGAAAAATTTTAAATCGGCACACTTGTTAAACTCATCTCAGAGTCCTAGAGTGGTCAGCCCAGCAAATCTTTGATCTGTTGGTGCTCTTTTAAAACTATGTATTTTAAAATCTGTATGTGTCTTTAAATGCTAGGGACTGCCACCATGCAGAGGAGTGAAAACACAGTGTCAAAGGGACGAATCAAGTTTAAGGCAGTCTGCTATGATAGAGAATTCAGATGAGATAACAAGAACTAAGGAAAGACAGATGCATTCAAATGTATTCAAACAATAATTGCATGCCTTATTTTTAAATAGTAGCAAAGATGAATCACTGAAACAAGTCATCCAGAAAAGTAAATGGTAGATTCTCAGTATCTTGATACACTTAAAAAAAAAACCAAAAACTTTAGCCCACCAGAAGTTCAGAAATCAAACCCATTGAGACAAGAACTGATGCTGTAATATAATAATAATTTAATGCTGTATATGTAATAATTTAAGGTGAAATGCTCATGTGTTAAGATAGATACAGTAGTTAATGCAAGTCAACTTAAGAAAGCACGTGAACTTTTCACATACACAACTAGATTAATTAGTAGCATGGTAGTAATGGTCTTTAATAAACCTAAAATAACAATTTGCCAGCCCATTAACAGAACAAAAAGCCCTCCAAATTAAATAGTATAGAAGGATAATGTTGGGGGTTTTTAAATAGAACACCATGGTACTGTCTCATTTCTGTTTCATTCAATTCAGTATCAGTAACACCTGATTCTTCCTAGTATTCTCAAACTAATTCCAAAGAGACTTCAGGTCATGTTACGAGTCAGTGCTTTTGAGAACTCTACATCTAACCACTAAAAGAGGCAGAATACCCATTTCTGTTCTATTTGGTAACTCATCAACTTTTATGCAAGATAAATACTAAATGTTCAATGTTCATCTCCAAGGTCCGGATGTCACTTGACTAACTACTCCAGCTCAGCTCTTGCTGTCACAGTTACAAATACAGTCAACTGTTTCTCCTCAAGTACTGTCAAACATGAATTCAGGTAAGATTCAGAGAAACGATGTTTTTTTTCTATTCAATGTCATTAAAAAGAGCAGGAATTACTAGATTATAATGGGGGACCTCAAACTACATTATTTTCAAATCCTTTTTGTGAAAGTAGTCGATCACAGAAGTTGCAACATCAGAAAAATAATGTCACTTGGATAAGTGATAAAAACATTCTTTAATAAAACAAAGACCACAGTAACAACCTTCCTAAAAGCTGGAAATGGTACCAGCTATGCCTTTTGGAGGTCAAAATCAGAGTTCAAGCCTCACCAATATAACAACCAAACACAGTCAAGCAACTCCTTCTATCATGTTTAACACTCCTCCTCCTCTGAAAACACAGATCACTCAACGATGTTTTTATAGACCACAGACTTAACTTGCTTTGGGCCCTTTCCTGGGCCAGAAGAAAAAGCACACAAAACCTACAGCTTATTTGCTTCAGAGCAGTGTAGAGCCTAAGTCAAACAGATAACATAGCACATTTACACTCAGCAGACATCACTGGCTCCTGATCCAAAATGCTCTTACATGTGCTAATCAACAAAGCCTCCAATGGACTAGGAACTGATTATCTTAGAAACTGTCTATCCTCCACAATTCTCAGCAACAGCTGTTGTCAATTACAGCAGCATACCTAACAGTTTAAGATAAAACTCCTAAGGATGGAGCATGAAGTAAACTTTCTAAGACTTCATCAACAGAATTCCTTTCAGGGCAAAGTGTAAACCAGTTCTTTGCACAGCCCTTCCCCAGTGAAAAATGAAGCTGTAATAGCAACAACAACCTGGAGACAGCAAAGATGATCTCTACATTAGCATAAATGATAGGGAGGCAGAGAATGTATAACACATTTCCACCAAATCACATTCTTCCTGCACATCAGTACAAGGTAACAAAGTCTAAAAGATTCAAGTGCAAACAAAAGAGAAAGCACAATGTTCAAGTAAAGCCAACATGGTTATGTAAAGAAGGAAAAATGTGAGAGGAATGTTTCCACTTACATTTCTTAAAGGTAACTGCCCTTCTCACAGGCAGCAAAGTACTTTCAGAAAACCTCTGAACTAATTTTGTGTGGCAAGTAAGCTTTGCTAATATTGCAGCTTAAAAAGAAAAACTGTTTGTAAACATCAAGTTTCTGGCTTTTCTCAGATTTACAAGAAGGCAAAATAAAGTAAAACATGCAAGAATTTCATCAGTTTAATTAATTATGGACCAAAGCTACCAGTAGAAGCCTTACTTAGTCGCCTTTCCATTCAAAAAGCTGGAAAACAGCCTCCTGTTTTCATCTCACTGACAAAAGGATGCCATTAGTATTTTTCAAATGTTCAGTTTTCACAGGAATTTACCATATCTGTAGTACCTAAATTATGAAGCCATCATAAAATCTAATGGGGGGGAAATGCACCATCTTTCCAGTATGCACTTACACATCTAGCAATTGCTCATGCTCTCATACTTTGCTATGCACTGAAATTCACCATGTAAGTTCGAAGCCCATACAGCTCCAGTTGTTGGCTCAATAGCAAAGTTGTCAATTTCAAGAAAATATACAAAAAAAAGTTTTGAAATTCACCAGTTTATTTGAAATAGGCTCTGTTTACCTGGCAGCCTGAACTTTGATTTCAACACAGTATTAATTTTAACAACTTCAGCAATCACTACTATTTATATACATCCATATGACCCTTGCCGGTACAGCATTTAGGTCAAACGTGGGCCAATGTGTCAGAAAAAAAAAAAATCTGACAACTGGTAATCACAATTGTGTTAACTCACAATTACAGCTACTACAGTAACAAAAGGAAAAAAAAAGGACTGGTTTCAAAAATATAATCCATTATCACCCACAAACAATGTAATTTTCTTATTGTCCCATTTTAGATTTTACAGTATTTCAACTTCTGAGTTGCAACTGTAACAGTGGATGATGATTTAGAGAGAGATGGGATCTAGGACTAATTTAACTGAATATTTCATTAACCTCAAATTCTTAAAAATATTTTCAATAACAATCAGCCCACATATAATGTGAATGTATTTTGGAATCTTTCATTTACACAGAGTAAGTATTACCTGTAATACTTGTGTGACAAGTAACAAAACGGACATACAACTTCAATGAAGTTTCTTTAGTCTGTAAAGAGACTTATGTGGTGCTTTTTAACCAAGTTTCAGAGCTTTGTAAGGGAAGGTAACCAGGATTACTGACAGTCAAGTGGGGAATGGATACTATGGAGCTGAGTCGCAGAGCTAGAAGTGTATTCTTTTCTCCCAAGTGACATCCCAGTACATTTTGTACATGATTCTTTCACATGTATACCTCTTTCATGAGTATGCCACCAAAGCGATGCTATGACAGCATGATGGAACAACTGTTTCTTAAAAGCAAGCCATAAAGCCTCCAGGATGTGTAATACCACAGGGCATGTAGCTAAACTGAACTACTGATGGGTACAGTACAGCAATCTCACTGTATGAACCTCTCAAACGGCTAAAATGTGTTAACTGCAGCCCATACACAGAAATGCAAACTTGTACACCACTTGAACTGCTGTATCCCAAAGAAAAACACGTGTGATGGTTAAACATCTACCATTGATGGCAATGGACAGCTAGCACAGACTGAGTCAGGTAGGTGAGAGCACGGAGGTAGACAGGCTCTGGGGCAGGAAAACTGAAGGGAACACAAGCTGCTTCTAAAAAGTCTTTTTTGAAGGCCTGGAGGGAAAAAAAAAAAACAACAAACCATGAAGACCTTCAACTTCCCTCTTCAGCCATCGGAATCACCAACAACAATTAAAAAAAAAAAAAAAAAAAAAAAAAAAAAAAGCCAACAAACCAAGCCAGAGGGGGAAAACCTTGTGACAAATCTGCCTCCTCCCTCCCTGCTCTCACCTCCCGGCAGCGAGGCTCTGGCTGCACAGCTCCCTGCCGGGGATCACCTGCCCTCGGCACGCCCCGGGCGGCCGCCGCTCCCGGCGGGACCCCGCGGGAGGAGGGCGGGAGAGGCCGAGGAGCGGCGGCGGCGCGGGGCGCGCAGGCCTCGGCGCCCCCCCGGCCCCGCTGCCGCCACTGACGGCCGGGGAAGGGGCTCGGCGGGGTCCGGGGCGAGGGGCGGCACACTGCGGCTGCGGGGCGGCCGGCGGGGAGGGGGGCAAGCGGGTGAAGGGGAGCAGATGCTCTGGGGCTGGTTTTACCTGCTGCTGCTGCTGCCTGCTGTGGCATGAAGATCTGGCTCAGCCTCTCTCTCTGTGTCTCCCTCCCCGCCTCCCTCCTTCCTCCCCTCCCGCCCGCCCTCCCTCCCTGCGGCTCGGCGCGGCGCACAGACCCCCGTGCCGGCCCGACGCCCTGCGAGGGACGCGGGGCAGGGGGAGGCGGTGGGGGAGACCCGGGGAAGGGAAGGGGAAGGGCTCCCTGCCCGCCCGAGGGGACGCGCGGTGGCACCGCCCCGCTCCCGCCGCGCAGGCGCCAGAGCCCGCGGCCGCCCGGCGCCTGCTCCTTGTTCCTGCTCCGAGCTCCCGCTGCCCGCTCCCAGCTGCCTGTGCCCGCCGGGGCTGTGGGGCGCTGCTGGAAGGGGAAGGGCGAGCACGGGGCTGCCCTCGCGGCTTGGCCGGTGCCCGGTTCTCGCCACCGCGCTGGGCAGCAGCAAAAGGGCGGCGGGGTTGTTCGGAATCGGGAGGGTTTGCGTCTGTTCGGGGCCTTTCGGCCTCTTGAGGAAGCCCGATCTGTTTGTATTTACATAAAGCGTACGTAGAGTGCAGTTACCAGTCACGCAGTGCGTGGTGAGGGGTGGGGGGAAGGGGTTTAAAATGAAGGTAATTGAAAGTGGATCTGTTACATCGCTCCTTGGGAGCTCCTGGTCGGGTTCAGATCGCTTGGCGAACGTCCTGATGGAAGGAGTCGAGTGCTCGGCTGGGGCTCGGGGCGGCCAGAGGTGGGTGCCGCCCGCCGGGGCGCTTGTCGGCCCCGGCAACGGGGTCACTGAGCACGGCCCTATAGCCCGGCAGCAGCTCACCGGGACAAACGCGTCGGTTCCCAAGGCACACTTGGATCGCTGGCACGCGGTTGAGATCAGTCAAAAAGATCTCTTACTTAAGGCTTGGGAAATCCGGTAAACGTGCCGCTTGCTTGGCATCAGCCCTTCCTTAACAATCATGAAGGGACGTGAACAGAGGAGCCCCAAGTATTGAAGAGATCATTTTTCTTGCAAAAACAGCCTGCAAGGCGTGCACTTATGCAAGCGTTTGAAGGTGTCGTGAAGCACCTTGTAACTTAGGTTGCTCCTTGTGACCATTTTCAGTTTCTCATTATGTGTGATGATGCACTATGTATCCAAGCTTTTCTTTGGAGACACCAGTACAAAACAGAAGGGGAAACTAGAGACATACTACATTATAGATGTAGCTGAAGCAGAAGTATTTGAACCTGAGTCTTGGAACAATAAGCCTAAAACTGGCATGTTTGACTATTAGAACATAGTTCAAGGTAACATAGGAAGAAAGATGATCAATCCAAGGTACACCTCGAAATGAAACAGGAATAAAACTTTTTACGTTTAATAACAATTGCATGATGAGTGTATGGTATCTAATCTCTGAAGATATTTCTTAAAATTCCCTTGATTCCCAGAAAGGAACTTTTTTGCTTTTTGGGTGATTTCAGGGCAAGATAATCAGCCTATCTATGTGGTTTTGCCAAAGACACTTAGAGAGGAAATCTTAACTCCATGTCAGTCTACAGATGTTTTTGATTCCCAGATGTTTGATTAAGAAAAGAGAAACCAAAGTAGGTTCCGGCCTGCTGATGATAGTGTTTTACAGCCATACATTTACATTTTTTGCTACATCAGATTGTTTAAAGTAGAAAGAGCCATTTAAAGTTAAATTGTTGGTAGATTTAAAATTAAAAAGCTCAGGACAAAAAACAAATGAAGAAATGAGAATTTCCTTGCATGTCCGTATATTCATTAATTTCAAACACGTACTTTCATTTTCTGTTTCCAATAAAGATTTTCTGTTTGTGTCTCCTTACATTTATTTTGTGTTAGAACAGATCTTGATGTTAAAAAAGCCAAGCAGTCAAGCATGCAAATTTTTTTCTAGTAATACCATGTTTTGAATAACTTAAACAGCTCAGCGGTGAAAATACAATTTTGTTCGACACAGGGCACAGCATTTGGGTTAGAAATAATACAGCCATCTACAGTCAGCCTGTATATAGCACAGTGACCTGTCCACTGTAAATACATGGAAGTTCCTATTTTCTGTTGTGCAATACAGTGCATTTTAGTTAAGAACATGTGCAAAAGTAGCATGTGTTTGGGAGATGAAATGTCAATGTGAAGAATTACATAGCACATTATGTGATGAAGATATGGGTGCATAGACGGGGCTCATTAGGTAAAATTCGTATTGAAAGTATCAAGACCTTTTCTTTATAAGCCTGCAGATTTGTGCTGCTGTTTAAAAAAGGAAGGTGTGCACCTGCCTTTGGCACATATTCCCGCAGAGTCCTCAAGTCAGGCAATTGTGAGTTGTCTAAATAATTGCTGGAATAATTATATGAGCATAGGATATCTAGATGTGTGTGCACTTAGGGGATGTCTTAAAAAATTTGGACCCTCTCAGTATTCTCAATATGAAAATTTTCCCATGGAAAATAAAAGCTGGAACAAAAGCCATCAGGAAAAACAACAGCAGAATCTGCCAAAAGTAGTTATTCTTGTTTCACTGGCAATCAATTGTTAGGCTAATCATAACATTTAGAGTGCCATTTTAAGCAAGAATGGAGGTTCCACCCCTAAATTAAAACATTGTAAAGAAGTTAATACTTTCTACTTATGCACCAATGAAGAGGAAAATAAATTCCAAATATTACTAATTTCTGTATTTTCAAGATTAAGGAGGGTTACGGTCAATCTATTTAGTTTATGTTCATAATACTTCCTACTGCAGAGTCACAAGTAGGGGTGTGTAAACTTTGTCTAGGTGAAGAAAATAATATTTCTTATATTAGGTGTTGACTGAAATATTCTTGAGGTTATAAATATTTTTAAAATTTTACTTGGCTGTACATTGCAATTATGAAGAATCTTTGTTTATATTTAGTTATGTTTTCAGTAGGGTTCTTCATTTAAATAGTCTGGTCTGTAATCTGGTTATGATTTATACACACATCTCATGTGTATGCAGTATACGTAGCAAAAAATGCATTTGTTGCTTGCTAGCATTTTAGTTTCTGGTCCCTGGGAGGAAAGAGGGTAGCCCAGCTTCATTATCAGCTATTGAATAAAGCCATTACATGCATATGAACTAGTTAGGAGGATTTCACATAGTTTGAAAAAGTGTAATATAGATTTGCCAATTAAATAAAATATAAAGCAAAATTTCTTGACTTTAGCTCTTAGTCAACTCATACAAACAATATAAAAATTCCCACAGATTTTTAATATATATTTATGTGAATTATATACAAAGCATTTTTATTGAATGTATATGAGTGCTTGATTGTGTGCATATACAAATATATGCATACTATTGTATTGTGTGTATTTACATACACACATTAGTTGTATTTCAAATTGTTATAGCGTCTTGTTTGGATTTCATATTTGATCTGTAATCCAGGAAATTTTGAAATCTCAGGAATCTTAAGAAAATCTCAAGGAAGTTTTTATGACTGCAGGTTCTCCCATGAATCAAATAAAACTGCACTCTTCTATCCACTGAATTCCCATAGGGAAACTGGGAAATATCTGTGGAGTACTTCTGTCATTTCTAGACCCTACAATGAAATGTATTCTGTACACAGCCAATAAAAATAAGGTTGTATTGGTTTTGAACTTGATGTATTTCCTTCCAGTAGGACCTGCTTGACTTGAGGTTTCCATTGTAACTATTCACTTAATCACTCTTAAATTCTGCTTTTGTACATTATTTAAAAATATCTACCAATCATAAGGAGAATAATTAATTACAAGTTTTGTTCTGTCTTTTTCATTCTCCACCTGAGCCTTCTTGTTTGAAAAAGTAACTTCATTATTCCTCTGAATTATAATAAGATTTGTCCATAGACATTTACTCCATAACCTAAATGGGTCTTAAGTAATTTTGAAATCTTTGGGTGTAGTGGAGCTTATTTAAGCTCTTTATGAACATGTATGTCAAGTGATGTGATTCATTATAAATGTCCGATTATTAATCAGACATCCCAAATACCTACAACAACATACTGCATCTTCTTCCAGTGGAAAACCAAACATCTCCTGATTTCTCAGTAAAATGCATAGCTTGACATACTGACAGTTATGTCAAACATGATGAAATGCATCATGTAAGTTTGTCAAAGAGGCATGACTTAATGTGTTCTGAAAAAATTTAAAGGAATCAAGGAAAATTGAATGAGCAAGAGCAAAAAAGACTGATGAACTAGTGTTGGAAAGAATAAAAGAATAAAAGGAATCATGTACTCCAGACTAGCTCAATGAAAATTTGACATGTGTGAGACTTCCTCTGAAACATGTGAAGAAACCAACCTGATTTTGTAACACACAGTGCACCAGCACAGAATCATATCAGCATAATGATATGCCACGTAGCTGTTGTACCACGTAGCTGTTGGGCCAGCACACCGAGATGGAGAAACTGGAGAGAGCAGAGCAAGGCTATACACAGATTTAATGGAGAAGGGCAAAAAGAAAAGAAACTCAATATCAGAAAAAGTTCTTTCTAAGAACATCCAAAAATAAGCCACGATTCCTGTGAATATGAGTGACCACAGCGACATTTCTGTACATGGTGCCTTTGGTCTCAATTCAGGTAAAACTGTCCATTGACACTTAAGTTCCATTGATTTCAGCAGGGCTTAAGTGCTTTCCTGAATCAAGGCTAATTAAGTGCATCACATACAAATACTTGTGTGCATAAATTGTTTACAGGATTGGGGCTTTAGGGCTTGTCTAAACAGAGACACTCAGGAAAATTAATCCAAATTAACTAAAGGTATGAATTTAAAGTGGATTAGTTAAACCACATTAAACCCCAGTGTGGACTGGGGTTTAATGTGGTTTAACTAATCCACTTTAAATTCACTGTTTTAATTACTTTGGATTAACTTTCCTGAGTGTCCCTGTTTAGGCAAACCCTTGGTGTATTGAATAAAGTCCCCAAATGAGTCAAAATTAAAGTAGACCCCAATCTATATAAATAAAAATTCTGCATTGGCAAGGGATGAAATCTTAAATTTTTACAATTCCATTGACTCTGTACCACCAGTGTGCTGAAGAGCAGCAGCAATGAGATCAAGTATCAGTCTGTAAACATGGCAATGGAACTAAGCCATGAAACTCCAAGCTGTGCAGGAAAGGCTGGTCTGAGAAAAAAATCAGAATAAAAAACCAAATTTTCAAATCAGTCTTGTGTATTTAAGCAATATTAAATTGCAATTTAAAAATAAAGATCAGATTTATTTCCACTTAAATTGGCAAGACCAGTGAAGGTACTGTGGCTGCCAGTGCAGTCTGTGATGGCTAGCAGGGAACCCAAAGCTGGCAAAAGAAGTAAGACAAGCCTTATTTATGTAAATAAGAAACCATTTGTATTTAATATTAAGCTATTACTTCTGATTAGCCACTTATATATGATATATAAATGAAGCACTTGAATAGCAGTTGATATTGTTTTGATAAATGAACATTTGTGTTCTATTGAAAACTACGGTCTGATTTCCAGGATAGCATTTGTTTAGACTTCTGCTGGAAGTGGTGAGACTTCACTAGACTTCAAGCTGGGGGTCAGCACAGCAGCCATATTCTTCAGGTGCATTAAAAATTAAATGAGGGGGAAAACATGGAATTGCAGCTATGCAAATTAACTGAGTGTGGAGATTTTTTTTTTTTTTTAGTAAGTAGGCAAATAAATAAATAAATAATAAACCATTGATAACTACTCAATTTGGCATGAAATATCAGACATTCATGGCCAGACACCCAGCTGGTGTAAGTGGGCAGATGGTTCTATCTTTACTTAGAAATGATAAGTTTGGGAAAAAATTTGTTTGTTTTTTTGTTTTTTTGGTTTTTTTTTTAATTTAAGCAAAATCTGTTCCTCTGCTGAAAGTGACAATTCTTTAAATAAAAATATTGTTGAAAAAGGTTAGTCTTTTTGTATTCAAGTTGTGCAATTCAATTTTTATATTTAAAACTTGAAATTTGCTATGTGGCTAATCTATTTTACTTTACCCTGATGAAAGTGCCTGCAACCTGATTGCTTTCCAGCCCTGGTAAGATACACATGCATGAGGCTGTCACAGCCATGCTTTCATAAAATAAAAAAAATTGCCTAAGATTAAAAGAACTTTACCCCTTATAGTAATATGTGCTCAGTGCTTGATAACCAGTGATGCTCACTCAAAGGGCAATTTTTAAGAATTGTCTCTTTTGCCCATTTATTTGAAAATACTGCCAGGCAGTTTGATTGTGACAGGAACCATGTGGTTCTGGTAGGCATCTCCTGCTGCCCCCACTCCCTGCAGAGCTTCATGGCCCTCTCTGATCACAGCCTTCTCCTGCACTGGGACAGGTCTCTTCTCTAGCTCCTTCCTGGTAAAGGAAAGGGGCTGAACCTAGTCAATTGGAGAAAGAAGCAAAGCAAGAAGATGGGGGAGAAAGGAAGCTGCACTGAAGCCTGGGTGGGTGGGTGAGAGTCAGTAGAGTGCCTACCTGATCTCCAAAAACTGAGAAGAGTAGGAAATTGAAACTTTGAGTAACTTTACCTCAGTCAGCTTTTTAATTCTTGTTCTGCTGACCAAGTGCTTCAGTATTTTTTTCTTTCTCTGCAGCTAGCTTTTTTTTTCTCAGTCCCTTCCCACATACAACTTTATAATATTTTTTTTTCTCTAAAATTAACCCCAAACCTTAAAGCTGTTGTTCTTAAACACTAATGTGCTGTGCCAATAATTATTTTATACTGTTGTTTCACTAGCCTAGAACATAATTAAGCATGTTCCCAGCTGTTCAGTTCTTGATGCAGAAGATTCTCTCAGCTTGCATTGATCAGAATAATGGGCTGTGAAACTGTTGCTTGTGTGCAGGTACAGTATAGGTAGAAGTTAGAAGGAAGGTTACAGAAAAAAAAAAAAGAAAGTAAAAGATAGTGTTCATTTTCACTTTGATCTTTATATTTCCAGAATTTATTTAATAAAATAATATCCCCATGGACAGGTGAAAAAATGCACATTGACTTTTATGCATGCTGAAAATGATTGCTCCCCTGATAAGTAGAAAAGGTAGCTCTAATCCATGCCCTATTTTGGAGAACTCTAATTTAGTGCCTGAAGGAGTTTTAGGGCAGGAGCATGTCTTTCATTACACTGACTCCCACTTGTTTTTTGCAACAATTAAGTGTAAGCCCTACAGCAGCACAACTGTTAAGATTTTTATGGCTCTTAAAAGGGACACTGACAATATGAAATGAGTGAAATATCATACACTGAATAGTACCAATTGTTTATGGCACTCTTTTTTCTATCTTATAGCATTAAAAATGTGGTTTAAATTTTGGGCTTTTCCTGATACAGTGTTTGTGTGGGCCAAACAACAGTAGAGTAATTACCCTCTAGCTCTGCAAAATGTACACAGGATCCTCTGTGCTTGAGCACATTCTCTTCTTCTCTGGTGATCTGATGTAGCAGCATGCTTCTTCACCAGAGGGGTGTCCTAGAAAAAGAAGGAACTCCCTCTCTGAGGTGTTTTTAAATGAATATTACTTTTTATTGCCACAATTTTTATTCAAGGATTTCACTAAAGCTTTAAATGTGCCAATGAATATTCAGATTAGGCCCAAAAAATATTTGTCAATCATAGAGGAAAGTGTGGGAAGGATGAATTTAGGAGTTCACAGCCACAAAGTCAATCAAAAACAAAGAACGCTTCTGCTGAATTTATCATATCTGTTAACCTCATTATGATAGTGATTGTCTGGGGTGTATTTCAGTGTAATAACCAGTGAGAGATTGGGAAGGGATGAAGCAACTGTTTCCTCTAGAACACTTTATGCAATGCTGCCAGGGGAAGATTGTCTTATTTCTGTCCTCTCTGTAATTCTTTTTTTCCCTCAGAGTGAACAGAGGCAACTGGCCCTATTCCTCTCTGAGTAAACATTTGTAGTGTTTAAGTCAGCCAGAGAAGACAGTTAAAAAAATTCACCTTGCCAGTGTGAAGGCAACTGAAGACAATTACCGTAATTCCTCTCTATATAATTTTACTCTTTTTCAACAGCTTTTTCTATTTCCTGTTGATCTTACGTAGCTTCTGCAGGAGTGAAACTACACAGAAAATCTTAACATCACTTGTCTACACATGTGGGGGGCAGGACAAAAACAAGGAATAGACTGTAGAATAGAAACCTGATTGTACTCCTTTTTGCCTTGGCTCTAAATGGTAACAATTTTGAAGTAGAGAATTAAAATACTAGTATGTTTCCCAAATCTGATATATAAAAACCTCTTCAAGATCTAGAATTCTAAACACAATTACTTTTTGTTATTTCTTTTTTTTTTTCACTATTTACAAGGGTGAATGTCTGAGGACTTGTAAGGATCTACAGCTTCTGGATTTTTTAGGAAAATGAATGATCTATGATTTTTCTAGGGGTTCTCTGCAATTTTGGTCATGGGAACACTGGATCTCTAGAACCATCTCCAAACAAGGAGAATGCTGAAACTTTAGCAATGGTATATTTTGTCTCAAGAGTTATTTAAGCTATGATTTTGATCAATACTGATGAAAACAAACCTAAACCAGTCCTCCAATTTAATATTTAGTCTCATGGGGGCTTGGGAAAAGGAAAATGGCTTTCCACTACCATTTTGTCCTCTAAAATCAGGAATCAGCTAAGGAAATTAAGAACAACTTCTCTTTCAAATTGTGTGCTTTGTCTTTCCTTTCATTATTTTCCTTCCCTTCTCTCTGTCCAAAATACCAGGTTGCTGTAGATTCCTCATACTTAATATGACAGAATTCTTTCATAAAAAATGTTGGTGTGCATAGTCCTTGTGAAAAAAACACATTCTTTACTCAGCCTTCAGGTAGCTAATCTCTTGATTCACGTAACATTGTCAGTCACTTTCCCATCATCACGAAACCTTCCAAATTTTATGGATCATAAACTTATACGATAAAAAGATGCCCAGGTAAATGAAACATATTCCCTGAGCACATACACACATGATTGTCTTTAAAAAAATTCTAGTATGCTTGGGTTTTTTATAAAAGCATAAAGAAGACAAGTCTATTTTTTGCTTTGCTATTCCTTTCTGAATGTGCTTGTTCACTGAAACCATTTAAAATGAAAATTTTCTTGAGATCACAAGAAGTCAAGCCATTAAACATTTTTAAAATGTCTCTCACTAAGAAAAATTGTCTTGTGCTCTTAGTAAAACACTGACTTCAAACCCGTGATTTCTGCATTGAGTTTTATTAGCAGTCAGTAGGCAAATTTGAAGGGCCTGATCCTGCATTGCTGACACCATGCTGCATGAGGCAGAAATAAAACAGCACACTGGAAATTAAATTAAAGGCCAAGTCTGTAACTGTTACTGAAATCCAATAATTCCAACTGCAGTCTTATGAGCAGTTAGTAGGGTCCCCATGGTGCTAAATTATCATAAGTCTTGAGGGTATCTACTGTTGTGCCAACTGTCCAATGAGATGCAACAATCCCTGCAGCAAGAGTTGGAAACCAAACTCCCAAACCATTCTCCCACTGAAGGGTAGGCTTTCTTCAGGAGGAACTGACATCTGGATAAAGAACTGGTAATGTCTTCTAAGACCTCCTGTAATCCCTTTCCCTATCTTTACCAAGTCTACACAAAAAAAAACAAACAAAAAAAACAAACAAACAAACAAAAAAAAAAAACCCCAACCCCACAGCAAACCAAACAAAAACAAAAATGAAACAGAAAAAAACCCCAAAATAAAACAAAACAATAAAAACAAACAAACAAACTTAGAAAGGACACTCAATTTCTCTTGCAAAAATTCCAAGTATCAATCGGTAACATTAACAATCAGTGCCAGATAGTTCAAAGACCACACAAAGGATTTTTTTTTAGCTAGACAAGTGAAAATATACACCTTTTAGTTACAACCCATCTCCAATGTGTGTTCCTATCCTAAACTTAAACACTATTGCTTTTGACTTCCCCAGGCACAAGGTTTTTTCAAGAAAAATAGAAAGAAAAAGAGAGACCTCAAAGGTTTTAAATTTATACAATGTGCTTGATTGTCCTTGTCTATCAATTTCATCCTGAGCAGAAGAACATGGGTCAATTGGAGTGAGTTGTGTATGAGATCAAGAGTCATGCAGAGACCAAATGTCCTGTTCTCATCATAAATCTTTATAGGAGCTGAAACAAAAATTTTTAAATTTTTAAAGTACCATGAGTGAGAGGTAGGTGAGTTAAAATGAAGGCACCTGAACATCGGTATTCCTGCAATGTCACTGTTTCTGAGCAGCAAATGTTAAGTGAACAAACAACTTATTCGCCAAGTCTATTCTTTCTAACTAAACAGATTGAGTCGGAGCAATATGAAAATAACCAAATGAAGTTAGTCTTTGTAGGACCAACCCATCTTTGCCATTGGTATCAGGCAAAGAAGACCTCAATAAAAGTGAATCTTCACTTACTGAGGTCTCTGTAGGATCTACTACAAAATTCAGCAGAGGTGGTTTTACTCATAAATATGGACAAATTCTTTGTGAGAGCTCTGAAGAGGTTATCCCATCTGATAAATATTTCTTTGAAACAAAGTTTGAATTTGAAGTCTCAATTCAAAGTGAGGTTTTGGTCTCAAGAACTGCCTTTTCAAGACACTGTTTCAAACAAATCTATGCACCCTTCCCAATTTTGCTGGTCATACAGTCTTTCAGTAGCTACTGCAGCTACCACTTAGGGGAGCAGAAAATATTTTGGGCAGAAATAGTGCTAATGTTAAATACCCTGTTATTGATCTGTGGTAGGAGACTTTTTTATTGAAGCCATCAGATCTTCATGAGTATTTTCTTGCTACCTTTCTTTTTCTGCTGACTAAACATTTTGATATTGTGACAAATGAGAAAAGGCTTACAGCTTGAACAATCCCAAAGACCTTGCTTTCTGTTTCAAAATAGGAATTGTTTCAGTAATGAGATAGGGCCTATTTAGCTTCATTCAAAAGACAATTAGAAGATCTGTGGCTTGAAGAGTCCAAGTACTTCAAATATAGCATTAAAAAAATCTGATGGGCAGCCATCTTTGCCTAGCGTCACTAAAGTCTAACTTCCCAATGTGTTTTGGACCATAGCCAACCTCTTTTTTCCTGTGTTAACAAAGAGATAGATAACATTCAATTTCTTCATTTTCAGTCCCTAATTTTGGATATCATCTTCAGAAGTTTCAGATTTATGTAGTCTCATAACGTGCCCTGGAGATATCACGTACCTAATTCTTCTTGTTCATTATCACCCCTTGTTTTGTATAAATTGCTGTTATGCTGAGATTTCTCTTCCCCTTTTATTAAGGCAGTTAACCATTTACCCGTTTTATATGAATTATCATAGAAAAATTTATTTGGTCTATAAAAATAATTGGCTTCTTTAACAGCAATATTATTCAATAGTGCCTTAATCTGTAGCAATTCTACATAAGCTTTTTACTATGGGATTTTTGATGTTCTAATTTTTTATTGTTATCTTTGCTAATAGCTCCAATTATTCTTGCCTTTGGCATTTCCTAATTTCATGACATACCCCTAGAACCCAGCTTCTAAAAAATACTTTGAAAGCCTTCAGTACACTATGATATGATGCAGAGACCAAATTAAAATTTATATATTCCTTGATTTTCCTTTTAATGATTATTAGAATTCTTTATCCTTAAGTAAGAGAGTATTGAATCTCCAATGCAAACCACTTTTATTCTCCTCTGTTTGAATTATGTCTATTATTTCACTGGTATGTGATCAGATGAAAAGAATCCATGCACTTCAATTCTCAATTTACTTCCAAACAGGTTTTTTTTTCCCTGAAAAAATGACATGTCTCATGCAAGACTGATTTTCCACAGAAAAGGAGTCTGAACTTGCTTCACTGGGGTCAGTAGAGCTACTCAAAGGTTCAGAAAATAAAGCTGCTTATCTTTGTGTTTATAAATTTGAGTCTTAAAATAATTTATTTCACTTTTAACTACAAGTAAAAAAGTACCAATCTTCTATTCAACAACTTTCAGATAAACTTAATTAATATTTCTTGCTGATTTACTATTACACATGCATAGGACAAACTGTCACCTTTTTTTATACTGAAAGATAGAAGAAAGTTTTATATTGAAAGCAGATGAACTCTTTCAGAAGTACAGTATTTATGAAAGTACACTGAAGCCATGATGCTTGGGTCTCATGATGACAACATGCTCCTGAGATAATTGGAGTTCTTCACTGTATCTCCAAATGAAGGACATTATAACTGGAATTTACTCTGTTTTTAGAAGAAATGTTGTGCTTCTCCATTTATATATGTTTTATATAAAAGAAATAAGAATCCACCCCACTGTTGTATGAAATAGATTTGTGCAATGAGTGTACTTATAATCAGTTGCAAATGAATAATATCCTTCTCTCTCCATATAAAGCACTTCTGTGAAATTTAGCTAATGTAAAATGTAAACTATATAATAATATTTTTTCATTTCATTTGGTATTTTTACCAAACAGTTTTGCTGCTTGAATTATTAGTATAGAAACTTTGTTCTCTTACTCTTTTGATGGCAGAATTAGGTTCATAGTAATAATCCATATTATTACAAATATCAAAGCAGAGTGAGATGAACATGGACAAATAAGCTGTGTATGATAAAATATAGCCACTCAAGGATCAAGGCATTATTCATTTCAAAGGCTGCTTTGTAATATAGGACTTGGTCATTCTGATGTAAGTTTCACATTTAAAGGTAAACTAACAAAGTGTTTGTTTTAATCAGCCTGTCCTGTGTAATCTGGTGGGAAAATAAACATCAGTTAAAAGGCTATCAGTCTGATAAAATGACTTACCTTAAATGTTAATTTGAAAAAACCCCACTTCATACATTGTCATTGATTTGATTGAACTGCTGTTTCTCAGAACAACTAAGAAGGAAGTTTTCCCAATCTGCTTCAAGCTGTCTTGTCTTTTGGGTTTGTTTTTTAGGGGTTTTTGTTTTGATTCTGTGGAGTTTTTGTTTGTTTGTTTGTTTGCTTGTTTGTTTGTTGGGTTTTTCTGGTGTTTACTGACTCTCAACTGTGTCTTTGTGCCTGGAGGATAGCAGTTATAACAATATGTTGCAGCTATTTTTCCACAGAGAGCTGCTTGGTTCTTGGATATTGTTTTGAAATTTCTGGGATAAGTGTGTCATTCTCACCTTTCCAGTAGCCATCATTGACAGAGAAGGTGAAGAACCTTAATGGGTATTTTTGCTGTAGTGGTACAGAGCTGTGTAGGGCTGCTTTGTGATCTGGTAAGGTTTCTAGTCCTTTTGTGCTTTGTGCAGTATTTAAGGATCCTTTCTCTGGAATTTTATACATACTATAATGCATACAAGAATTTAGAAAATAGCCATGAGATAAAGGAAACTAAACTCTACCCAAATGAATATACTGCTATCAGCTTCTGCAGTTGTATTATTCAGCTGTATTATTACATGCTGCCTAAGACCTCTGCTTGTGGAACAGGAACACTTTATGTTGGAGTGAAAATAAGAGGGAAGGTACAAAATGCAAGATAAAGGCCAGAAAATTACAATCAGGTGCTTGTGCTGGTTGAGAGGTAGTATGTACAGGTTTCTACATGTTTTGGACAAAGTCACAAAAAGAAATGTAAAGCATTTTAATAACTTTGCGGAATCTGGTTCCAGCTCTCTGTGAGGAAGTATAAGTACAGCCTCTTGTAAAGTTTTGAAAGCCAAGGTCCTTTTGCTTTCTTCTTTGTCTAGAATCAATGCAAAGTAATAATATGCGTAAAAAAAAAAAAAAAAGTGAATGAACAGTGACAGGGATGACAATAAAATGTTCACTGCCATTACTGCATCTGCAAGCACACCCATTTGTGATAGCAGTGTAGGGTGACTACCCTGGAGTAAGCACAGCGTTTATAGGTTAGATTTTTCCATACATTTATTCAAGCTTGTCTTTGTGGCTAGGTGTCCATAGACTATTCCATAGACAGTCTATTCCATAGACTGTCTTCAGCTGTTGTGCTGGTGCACTGTGTCTGTGATTTATTGTTCTCATAATCAGTAATATGTCTCTTATGTATATGTTTTCTTTTTCTTAGCTACTGACTCTAATGGTCATATTAAAAAAAATCTTTTCATGGTTTTGTAGCTTGTGCAGCAAGTCTGCATTTTACTTTTTTTATACTCAAAATGTTTTCCTCTGCAATTTCCTTAAAACTTGAAATTGAGCTTCATGAGAGGTAGAATGACCTAAAAAATCATAGCATCCACTGAAATTCTTAGAGTTCAGTGAGTGGAGAGAGAGAGGGGAAAGTTAATTTGCTGGTGTGGATCTCTCATACTTGCTGAAAGTTACTAGTCAATGTTTAGCCACCTGCCCATGAGCCTTTCCTTTCCAGGCAGCATCTCTTTTCCTATTTAACCATTGTGTCTTTTTTTCAGTTATGTATGTTCATCATGTTTGAATAGTAGCTCCTGCTTCATTTGCTAAGCATAAGAAACCCCTCATTGTACATCCATTTGCTGTCTTGCAGTCATGTGGTCACAGGGGGTAACTGAGGGGTCTTCAGAGCTGAGCCACAATCTGCCTGTTTTGTCTTACTGAGCTTGTGAAAGTTTTCCTCCATTCTGAGATGCAGCTCAACAAACCAGCAAGTCTGGCGTGCAGAGTTTGTCCCTTCACAAAAGGTGATCATAGCAAATGGCTGCATATTGGGTGTCCGGAAGGCAGAATTGCCCTTGCTGTTACTGCATGGAGGTAAAGGCTTCCTTTCCAAGACTGCAGCTCCCTCACTCACTGCAACACCAATTGATTTCTGTTTGCAGAGCAATCTCACTGAGTGCTGATGGGGATATTGGATGGAGTTTGTGCTGCTCTATTTTAGAAGAGATTTTTGGTGCATTTTTTCATTCTCTTCCTATTTACACTATGTGGGACGGTGTGGCTCAGTGTGTTCACTGTCTGCCCAGCTTCCCTCTGTTCCATGCACTGTGGTGTGTAATTAACAAGCAACAGGCCTTTCATACAAAGGAAAAGCAATAGGTGGACTACATGGCAATTTTCTAGTATGCAACTGTGTTTCCAGAGCTATGCACATTGCTGCTGACACCTTTACAAATATAATAGTATGAATTTAACACACCAACAGAAATGCAAGGAAAAGGCAAAACCATGCTGGTTTCTTCTGTGCTATAAAAACAACAAATTTGAATGTTTGGCAAACAGAGGACAAAATTCATAGGGAAAACACTTGTACTTCCAAGCTTCTCAGGGAACATCAAGCAATAAAGTTTTAGAATTTGTTACAGCTTTCTGTTGTCATTGTTATTTTTATCCTTCTGTCTTCTTCCCCATCTCACTCCATTAAGCTTGCTTCTAAAGTTATCAATACAAAGTACTCCATGTACGAGAATGGTAACAATGTGCTCCTTTTGTGTCCAAAACATGTTGCTTAATTGCAATGCAATTGCATAAAATCACGTTAAGTTACTGGGACTTTTAATAAGGTCTTCAAGCAGTCTGGAAAAAACATTTCTTTGAGAATGGTCAAGTTGACCCATGAGCTGTAGTGTTTAAAGGGCAAAGTTGAAATTCTCTGAGTAGGTACATAAATTTGAATTTTCTGAATGGTGAGTTTATTACTTATGAAAATGAGCAATAGTTAGTGTGATGTGTGTTAAGCATCAGGTAGCGAGTGTTACAAGTTGTCAATTTCGGCAGTATGGAACCACACATTTTCTTGACCTTGCTGGAACACAGGTAGCAAATTTTCTGCTTATTTATGAACAGAAATGGAAGATCAGACAAATCCATTTATCTGTATCATGGGATTAATGAGCTAGGAGACCACCTCCCACTGCCAACTAGATGGCATAGTACAACTATATGTAGACAACAGAGAAAGACTCCCCAAAAGATAAGACTCTTTTCAAATAAACCGTAATAATTTTTAGCCTTTCTCTTTACTCATACGAGTAGTTTCACTGATTACTGGCATGAGGAATATGGCCTGGGTTTGGCCCAATTAAGAAATGTTGTTTCTTAAAAATCCAACAATAACATTCCTACACATTATTCTACAGAGCTCTTGCCTCAGGGCCCAATCTTGTCATCCTTCCACACACAGCATTTCCATTGAAGTCAGGATCAAGAAAATTATAAACCATACAGCATAAAAAGATATGCTTGGTTTATTTGGCACTGGAAAGCTCTATGCACAGACTTTTGGGTGCCATTTCATGATTTTGACAGAAACAAAATGGGAAGTAGGAGAAGGTTAATGTATGAGTATTATCAAAATTTTAATAATGAGTACATAGTTCTGGTAGGAGTCAACCAGCATTGACCTGTAAATATAGGAATGCACCCCCTGAAATGCAACTATTCTTTGAAGATTAATACTGATTCTTTTCTCATGACCTTATCCTCACCTCTTCAAGCCTGGCCAAGTAGGGTGGATGGGCAAGGCACAGGGGATGTTTATAACCAACAGCACTTTGCAAGAAAGAAGTCTGCTAGTGCTTCTTTCATAAATGCCCCCCAGCCATGGTTTCTCAAGCTTCGGTCATCTTTGAATTTCACTTGTAGAACATGCTCTAGATGAAGCTGCCCTGAAAACCTTTAGCTTAGATTTAGTGTCTGCTTTGCATAAGACTACTTTCTTTATGTTTAGTCTCATGATATGTTACGAGATACCTGGATGAAGAAGAATTTGATCTTGACCTACAGGCCTTCAGTGGCTGTGAATGACCTGAGACATTCTCTTTTCCTATCTGAGCTTCTCTGAGATGTCACCTGTGCCGCCAGTGTACTTGCAAGGATGTATCACTTTGGCTTTTCCAAGTCCAGCTTCAGAAACTGTCAGATCAAATGCAATATGGTTATTTCTTCCAGGCTTTTCTTGGAGTATGTGGCCTGAGGAAATGGACAGGTGAAGCTGAAGCATGAGAAATCACTTCAAAACATTTTTTACTTATTTCTGTGAGGACCAAAAAATTCTAGGCATTTAAATAGGCTAAAAAATCTTAAAAGTATCTGAATAGTCAGTTTTGGTTTTCCTGTTCTCTCAGTGGTTAGAAGTTTTTGAAATTCCTTTTTCGTTTCATTATCATTATCTCTTCTGTTTTATTTTTATTTTACATGTTAAGAAAAAATGTATGGCAAACAATGCCTCAAGCATTGCAGCACGGTTAGGAACCAGGTTTCTAAATGCCCCACTTAATATAATGTATAATGTTTCATTCAGCAGCAACTCATCTGATTGAAATAATTTGACTGGAATTAAACTATTGCTACTAAAATTTATGTAAAACTAATGAAAAATTTATTGGTTTATAAAATCCTTGCTTTTATCCAGGACTAACAATTCCTATGCAACACTAGTGATCCTCCCACAAATAGTTGAGAGAAAATAAAATATAAGGGAGTTCATCAGTTCATATTCCCTGAGATCCTCACAGTTACTCTTCTTTGTGATCCAGTCTTTTAACTTTTTCATTACTTTAATCTTAAAAAATAGATTTTTAATTAAATTCAGAGCTATTATTCCCCTTTAGGGGAGGTGGGAAAAACAAATGCAACTCTGCTGAAGGACCTCTGAGCATAACACTTTCCCTCTCTTTACAGTTCATTTTGGCATTTTTATATATCTTCTGCTAATAAAATGTAATGATTTTCATCTTTTACTTTGACATCTGAGTCTGTATCTTTTATCTGTTGTTTACAGTGTTTCAGCCCATAAATAAATCATATGACAAAATAAATTACTTAATCTTGTGTTTTATTTGGAAACACATTAAAGCCTAGCTTTGGTGGGAAAAATCATTTTACACCTTACAATTGCTTATATACTTTTATGACTTTTGTGTCACGTTCAAATACTATCAAGGTGTCATATCAATACCAATTGTTCACAAGAGCCACATTTTAAACCTTTCAAGTTTTCTGATAGAGTTTGATAGGAATACTTTGAAATGAAAGTACATCTGTCTTTGACAAATGGCATTTTCAGTTCTGAGTGTTTCTCTTTTTTAATATGTTGTTATAGTGCATTACAAAAGCAATATTAATGCCCAGAACTTACTTCAAATCAGTATACATGTGATTATAATGAAGTCCGTTTATCCAGTCCCCTGTATCCAAGGCTGTTTCTTGTCATCATCTGTTTTTTCCATCCTCTGTAAATTCACTTATTCTGCAGATTCCCAAAGTTGTTCTTTTGTGTTTTTGACATCTGTGTAACTAGTAAAATAAATGGTACTGTATACATTTCAGGCTGTATTTTTATTCTCTGTTTCTTTTACAAACATTTTTTCTGCAGTGAGAAATAAATGATAAATATTTTCTCCACTGTTGTGAAAGAAAAAAAAGACATTTTTAACCTCAGTGCATTTATCAAGTTTTTACCTGGTCAAAGAAAATTAAATCAAATTCTAAATAGTCGCTTGCATGTCTCTTCTAGAAGCTTCTTTTCTTCACAAATGCCTCCCACAAAACTATCTTTCACATAGACAGTGTGCCCTCTTTTCTTAGGTTAATTACTGAAATATGATGTGGTTTGGTTTCATTCTTAGTAATTTCCAGATTCTATTCCAGGACATTTGGGATAGAGCCCAAGAGCTTAGCATGTTTTCCTTTTTTCATGGTAAAATTGTGCAAATATGCATTAGAGTGTGAAAACAAACAGTCTAATACATTTTTGCAAAGCTCTTTATGTTTACTGTTTATTGCAGATACCAGATACTAATTAAAATGCGCTAACAAAAGCCAAGATATAAAGAACAAAGATATAACCAAGCCTCATCTTTTAAAAATACTTGTGATTAATCCCAGAGGACATTGTGTCATACGTCATTATTATAAAATCCAAGAAAGTTAACTACATCTTTGGAAAATATATAGTGCCAAACACTGTATCCAATTCATAGAAAGATAATCATATTATGGTCATGTTTTCTAAGGAATAATCTCTTCAGATCCTATAATGGCATCCAGCTACAGCCCCTCTTGTTTATGGTTCCTTGCTCTTCTCCATTAAAACTTTTTGAATAGGTTTTTAAACATGTTGAAATGCTTCTTCCTCTTACTGACATTTACTTGTAAATAGATCTCTATCATTATTAAAAAAGGGGTGATTTAAATTTGATCCTAGAAGACATTCTTAAACAAGAAATTAACTTAATATGCTTGTTATTTTAAATGTATGGAAACAAGTTACTGATTGATTTTAATTCTGTTCAAGCAAAGATCAAGCTTTTAGAGATAACATTTTGAATTCACTTCAGGTGAAATAAACTACTGGTCCAGTAACTGATGCTTGCAACAAGGTAGAGTTTCTGTAGTCCTGTTAAACTCTGGATCTGGAGATTAGAGCATTCATGCAAAGTAATTCTGTTTTCCTGTACACCGAGGTACTGAAGCATAGAAACTGTGAACATGCAGGGATTAGGCATATTAACAAACAGAAATTGATCAATCTGTTCACAAACTGTGAATTCATTGTCCAAAAACTCAAGTAAATGTCAGTCACCCACACAATGGTCTGCAGTGGTGCTGTAGCACCTGAACAACTCTTCACTAAATAACTGGCACCATCATTTCTCTTAGCTATCTATCTCTGTTACTTTCCATGTAAATAGAGCACTGGGGATTTGGGAAAGAGATTGTTCTCTAAATGTGTCAGGCCTGTAATAGGTGATGAACTCAGCACATGCTGAAGATTCCTCTTCATCTTGTGGAAGGCAGAAGGTAGCACTGGTGGAGGAAGACAGTCCCCTGTGTTTAGGAAGGGGATGTTACACCTCCTCTTTGTGAGGAAACAGGGCAGAGGGAAAGAGACTGAGGTCAACAGTGGAAAATAAGCTTTGTAAAAAAGACTTGATTCATTACTGGTGGATCAGAGGCCAACACAAAAGCCCTCTGTGGAACTCTGTTCTTGTTTAGGCTGCTTGCCTAGTCACTGTCCAAAAGATTTTATGTGATTTTTTTTCTTCAGAAAATTTGAAGGTTACTGGGATGTCATTTTGCTGCTCAGGATAACACAGATGACACTGGCTAGTCTTCTGGATCTTCTCTGTGTCTGGATGTTTCCATTTTATCAGATTTTACACTTCCTACTTTTCATTCTAGGACCTCAAGAAAAAAAATTTTCAACATGCTGTTTTGAAAACATTTTAGGCATCATTGTTCTTTTCCCATCCGTATATCAAATTCTTCTGGTACATGGGATTGTTCCTTTTATACAGCAGCTGGTATCAATTAACACAAAGTTATTTTGAAATCCTGAAAAAGTTGTACCACAAACTCTGCTTGGTTTGTGTTTATATTGTTTCATAAATTAAAAAATATGCAACCTTTTGAAAACAGGAATCTAACCTAAATGGGCACATTTTCTTTCCCCATTTTGCTTTGTTTTTGTAAATAGCTAATGTCCCTTTATTTTATTACGCAAAACGTATATTTGAGAAAATTTAACTCATATTACTGTCATTCCCAATTGTTCCTCAAACAACAACAAACTCTTTCAGGTGTTGCAGAGAGAACTACTCTGAAAGATTGACATTGTCCAGTCTCTTTAGATTCCCTCCAGGGACTACAAAGAAAGACAGGCTCTCTGGGGCCGGGAAACTTCTGAATTAACACTCAAAGGAAGTAGTTTTCTATCCATTAACTATAAAGGCAGTTCAGGCAAATTTGACTCACTAGTTAAAATTAACCCTTGAGAATACTTCTTTCAGCTATGTTAGTCTAAGGGAAAATTTATTTGTTCTTTAGGTAGGAAACTTGTAAAATCTGCAGGGCGACTTCTGAATGAAACAGAATATTTTCTATTGTAAAATTAATTCTCTGTAACAGAGAGTGTGTATGAGAAATATTTGCTAGTACTGGTAGACTAGGATTAAACTCTTCAACTGGAGTTAGGGAGAGATTAAGAAGATATTTAGGAAAATAAAGATTTTTTTCATCACTACTGAAACATCCTTGAATTCCATCTGATTGCTCATCAGCCAGGGTAGGTTCAGACATTTTGTGTCTGAGGAAGGTTCAGGGAGTGCTCTTTTATTTGAACTACTTTCCCTCTAATAGAGGCTCCTGCAAACTTCTGTTGCCATTAGTGTATCTCAAAGGCATAGATCAGCAGTCTGAGCCTGTCCCTGGCCTTTCAGCAGACATCTTCCCTTTTCATGCAGTGTAGTTTGTCAAATATACTGTATATGGTGTCTTCCTGTAATGGGAGTGTGTAATATATTCTTTTCCTACCCCAGATACATCCATTTCTGTATTTGTAGAAAGAAGAACAGGTACAACAGGCAAACTGAAATAAAACAAATGTTTTAATTTTTTATTGTTCACCAGGTGCAACTGAATTTACAGTATGAAAAAAAGAGATTAGTTTTTTCTCTGTTTAAGAAAGCCTCAGATGTGATTATTTTTTCTCCTATTTGCTTGTATCTCAAGATTTCTGGAATAAAGTAAAAGAGATATGGAACTTGCATTTTTTTTTTCCTTGATGGAAATCATTGGGTAAAAAAGGAGTGAGGACTTTTAAATTCCAGTATGGATGTAAAGAGTTCATACCTCCTCCTTTCTCACTCTCTCTTCCCACTTCCCATTTACAGGTACACTTTGGACCTGAAGAGTTAACACCTTTATTTTTTGCTACTGAACACTGCCTTCCTTCTGAACTTGGTGGCTACTCACCCAAAGTGTGGACATAAACAGGAGGCTGCTATTTGACACAGTATGTAACTATGCCATGGTAACAGAGCTGTATTGTTATATTTGAAATGCGGGCTAGCATTCCATCAGTGGTATTTGTCGTGTGAAAAGCCATACTGTGTTCCACTAATGGCTCCTGAACACAACTGTTATTTGGCAATAAGGGTAAGTACAGTGGATGCTGTTCCTGTGCTATGAAACACTGATCAGCAAATTCCATCAGAGGAAGTCAGCACCTTGTAAGAGTGTAAAGCCCTGGAAAAAGCTTGGCATTCAAGTGCCGTTGAATAGTCTGTTGATGAGAACATACTAACAGTTTAATTTGGACCTGATAAAATCCAACAAAGTTTGTGGTTTTGTCTTCTCTTGTATGTACCCTTTTTGATCCTGCTAATAAAAATAAGAAAAGAAAACTGTAAAGAAAAAAGTACCTTACAAAAGTACGTGCTTGGACTGACTCAGGCACAATTAAGCTAGAACACGCCAGTCTTAACCTACTGAGCTGTGTGTGGGTGTAACAGCATGAACAGAATTTGACACTCTTTACTGCCCGATACCACTGAAATATCTATGCAGAGTGATAAGCAGATAACAGATTGTCAGCCTTTTAGCTGAATTTCCTATTTTTGTTGGTATAAATCAGACTCTTGCTTTTTCCCCCCTTCTTGTTCTTCACCCTTTCCCTCTCCTTTGAGATATCCTAAATCCTTGCTGGAGCCCTGCCAAATCCTTCGCCTCCTGTGTCATTCATCTCTTTACATCCTTTCATTTTTTAGGCTTTGTCTCATGCCATCCTTCTCACCAGAGATCCAGCTTCTTCTCTGCATGCAGGGATCACTTAGGGCATACATCCCTTCTTTCTCTCAGCTTTCCTGGGAGCTCAACACATTGCCTCTGTGACACTTGCATCCTATGCTAGTCTGGGAAATGAGACTCCAGATTGAGACCACCCCCATGTCAGGTGCCCAGCTAATGCTCTGCATAATGCATTCTGCATTCACTTATGGGATGCTGATGGAGAGTTAAGTAGCCTTCAAAAATGCTTAGGAGATGTAACATTTCACACGGACCTTGCTTGAAACATATGGGCCTTGCCTTTGGGCCAACAAGGAAAGACACAAGGTTACTAATTTGTTTATATGTATCTACTCACTTTTTTGGCATCATTGGACAAATTAATACTCCTATGAAGAGACATAAAAAGGTGCTGAAGAGGACTAAATTGTGCCTTTGTATACCTACAGAAAGCCCTGGAAGTTGACTAAATTGAGGATTGTATGTGTCTGCTCTAGAACAGAATTTAGCCTGCCCAATGCTGGGATGGTAATTTGCAACTTTAACCAGTTTGGAGAGCAACAAAATTTGAAAACTATGTTAAGGGCCAGATAAACTTCTCCATTTTCAAAAAGGGACAAATAAGAGGAAATGTTCCTTCCCTAATGAATAATTTCTCCTTTTCTAGTGTAAAATATAGTAAATTACTCCAAACACAAACTAATCATCAAGAAGGCAACAATACTGTTAATGGTTTAAGCACAGTACTCAGTCTGAGTTTACTCTGCCTTATGGAAATATCAAAGTCATTTTGATTATGCTCAGAGGTTTAATATAGCTATTAGAACAACAGCTACTCTATTGGTGTTACACCGCTAGATTTGTTAAGTTGATTCAGCACTAGAACTATGACTCTTATTCTTCCAGTTGCATTTGTGAATTTGTTTTTGTTTAAGTTTGAGTAATTGAAGTCTTGTGGGAAGCAAAGTCATTGTTCATCTGCTTATTTCAATCTGTGATGGGAAAGCCAATTTTCTCTTGTTAAATTATATTCCTAATGTTCAACAGGGATAGTTGCAGATACTTGCTGTCATGCCTTGCTTTCTCTGAAATACATCTTAGCTGACTCTCCAAGCTGTCTTATCACCCCCTGATGTTTCAGCAGCAAGATGATTCATTCAGAATGGTCTTACCCCATTTCTGACGTCTCAAATCTCTAAACTGAGATCATCTGAGAGGGATCTGAAAATGGTATTCTGTAATGTGGCTAATGCAGAACTATTATCTAAACACAGCAATGAGACCAGGCCAGATTTTTTTAAAATTATCTTTCTGCCTTGAAGCTGCAATCCCACATCTGTGTTTCCACTTCCTTTGGTACTATATTTTCCACACCTGTGTTACTTGTGGCTCCTCAGATGCCTTTACAGACTAAGCACAACCCTTGACTATAGTGGTGAGAAGGGCAAATCTTGATGTAAGTATTCTGTTAGAATAAATGGCACTTCCTGCTTGCCTTGTTGACAAGAAAAAGAAACAAAACAAAAATATTTTGCCAACCAGAGCACTCTTTGAAAGGACAGTGCAGCTTGCAGTACTTGGGAACTCTGTTTAAAAAACAGTTCTTGAGGATCTGATCATTTTACTTAAGTGCTTCATCGAGGCCAGAGTCTTTAGGAAACATTTTATCAACTATCATATAAATGCAACCACTTATAAAACAGGCAAAGGCAATGTGATTGTAGAGTGTCATATCATAAACCAATACAAAACTTTTCTCTTCTGAACAGAGAACCAATCTTTGGTCTACATTTAATGAAAGAATAGAGCAGCTTTAATGAATGATGAAAAGTTGATCTAAGTCCCGCTGAAGTAAATGAATGGCTTTTTATCAGGCTTCTAATGCACAGAATAAAGCAACTGTCTTTGTTACTTTTTGAAAGTGCTAAAAATGCTTTACACATTTTGAAAAAGTGAATTGTTGAGTTTCATCATAGCTTTAGAGTTGACCTTAAGTGTTAATAAGCTTTCTTTCAGAACATCTTTGAATGGAAAATAGCCAATTGTGCAATGAAGCCAAGTGAATCATTTGGGATAGAATGAGAGAATGTGCTTAGCTTCTTGTTATTCTTTGGTTGCTGCTTTTTTTTTTTTTTTTTTTTTTTAAGATAAGCATTTAAGGCATATGAGATGGCATAGGCATTCTCTTAAGACATTTAAGGAGATATCATCTGAATCTCTTATTTTCTCAGGGTACTGAAGGAGAAAGTATTGATTAGTGTATATGCTGGAATTCACATCCTATTTGTAGAGAGCTAATAAAAAAATAAAAAGACTTTGGTCCCAGTAGAGTTTTAGCAAAAGTAATGGTAACAATAATGACTTTCCTACAAATGCTTTCACATGTTTGGAAAATATTCTCTTCTATTTTAATAGCTATTAGGCTTGTTACACTGAAGTGTATAGACTTAAAGGAAATTAAAATGAGAATACGTACACTGTTGCACTATTGTTATACTATTTCTAGGGTTTTTATCTAGATTAACACACTGTCTTAATTTTAGTTTTCTGCCCATGCCTGCATTGGTCAGTTAGAGACAGTATCCCAAATTCAGCCTCTCAAACTGACAAAAAATATTGAGAGGAATGAAGCTTTTTGAAGACAAGTAGCCAGTAGCCATGAGATTTGCTGTGTAAAGAGCAATTAGAAGGTCTGTCTGCAGCAAAAGCCCTTGAACATAGCTTAGAGAGATTTTGAACAAATCTTCTGCTGCCTGGGAATAAATTTCAAATACCCAAGGAAAAATATTTCTTGATACTGCTCATCATAGGTCATGTTGCTTTGTCGGTTTAACTGCTGTAGTTCAAAGACACTGTTTCCTCCTTCCCAAGATTATTTGAGCGAAACACTTCAGATCTATCATTGAATACATTTATTTCATGCTGAAGAAGGCAAGAAAATGTATTGTGAAAAGATAAATTAGTTTGCCATTTCTATTCCAAAGAGTAATTCTGCCAGGACACTCTCAGTACCTCTTCTTGAAAAGGGTGGTTTCTGAGCTTGCATCAAAAAATCTAGTCCTTCATCTGGCTTGCTATAATGCATATATATTTTTTAATGCTTCAATTAATAATTGAGATTAATTTGCAATGGGACTAAATATTAAGGAAATATTATAAAAATCAATATAAATAATTAATGATGTCTTTTGGGCTAGAAAGGTAATTTCTTGGAAATTACTAGGAAAGTAATAATTTACACAAACCTCTATCTTTACAATCTTACACTGACATAGTAACTATTATCACTCAGATTGGCATGAGAATAATCATTAAATAGGTATTTAGTTACAGGCAGATGTCTTGAAAATCTAATAATCTGTTGAATCAGTATCAGGAGTGTCATCCCATTTGACAAAAACGTCCCTATTTATAATTGGGAATCAAGCAAAATTTTTCATGGTCATAATAAATGTAGGTGTGTATGTATACATACTCATATAAAAACACATACATGCATACACAAACACTTGTGCTTTTTAATTAGTCTTTGTTCAGTAGGTAACATGACAGATGCAAAACCTGAATCATGGAGCTCATAATGGTTGGGGTTGGCAGGGACCTTTTGAGATCACCTGGTCCAACCTTGATGCTCAAGCACAGCCAGCTAGAGCAGGCTGCCCAGAACTGTGTCCAGATGGCTCCATCATTTTGTGGAGACTCCATGAAATCTCTAAACAACCTGTGTCAGGTGCTGAAAAATTTTTGCTGTGTTTCCATTTGTGCCCATTGCCTCACTGAGCACCACTAAGAAGAGCCTGGCTCAGTCCTCTTAGCGCCTTCTCTTCAGATATTTCTCTTCTTTAGGGTATAAATCCCAATTCTCCCAGCCTTTGCTTTCAGGTAAAATGCTCCAGTTTCTTCATCACTTGCTGGCCCTTTGCTGGACTCTTCAGTTCAGTGAGCTACAGAAAGCTCTCAGCTGTGGAGGTCAGGAGTGGACACATTACTCCAGGTTTGGCCTCACAAGTGCTAAATAGATGTAAACACTAGATAGATGAAATAGTAGAGAGTAGAAGTCAGTCGAGTAAATTCAAGTCAAGTCAAACTGAATCGAGAAAAGCACTGAACAACGGAGTTTGCACTGAGCAGAAACATTTCTTTTACATATAGAATGAGTAATTTCACCAATGGGGTAATGGTAATTCATATGTCATAGCTAATCTTTTTCTATTCCAAGCAAAAGGACAGTTGTTTTTTAACAGAGAAGAAAAGTAAATTGATAAAGTACTTAAAGAAAATCTAAATGCTAAACACTTATGTGTATAACTATTCTTTTATGTGTCTGTGGAAGATGTATTTCAATAGATGTATCTTGAAGGAAGACTCACACTCAGAATTTGAAATAAACAAAGCAGGATTATTTAGTTTTCACTTCTTGTTAACTGCAAGGCCACCTTTAAGTTATTCATTTTTTTTTCCAGTGGATTCAGTGTTGACAAGTGCAAAGGTTTACAGTCCTCTGCCTCCTGCTGGATATTTTGTTCACTGGCATCTGAGAACCGTGAAGGAATTGAAGAGCTAGATAATCTTTTCTATAGTATGTTTATGGTGACAGATTGAGAGGTCCCTGATGCTCTGCTGCTACTCCCAGTAACTCAGAATACTAAAGACCTCTGCAACTTCTTTCTTCAGTTGTCTCTTTTCTGAAGAGTCCTTATCCACTTAGCACACTTCCCATGGAAGCTATTGCAAACCTCCAATTATTGTTTGTTCTGTTTCTTTGAACATTTGTTGATCTTTCATCCTTATGTCAGTAGTGGGGGGGGGGGGGGGGGAAGAGTACACGGTAATTGAGACAGACTCCTAGATTTATAATGTGGTACAGTAATATGCCCTAATACTCAGTTTATTTTTAATAACTAATGGCCATTAAAATATGTTCTTATAAAATGATTAGAATCCTTGTTCATCAGTAGCAATATGGTTTTATATATATAAAAATCCACATTTTCCCCACATTTTTATAGCTCTTATTTGAATCTGCCATTTCAATATCCAGGTGTTGACTTTTGCAGTGCTGCAGCCAGTTCTATGACTGTCTCATCATGCTCATCACACTTACCTTACTTCTCCCTTCCTGTTGCATATCCCTTAGGAATATGTAGCTCTGTAATGCTCTGCTGGCAGTGGCCCTCTGCATTAAAAGTGCGTTGTTTATTTCCTTAACCCAGCCTTTTGTTCTCCAAAGTTATTCCTTTATCTTTTTATGCCTGAGAGGATCTTAAGTCAAAGATCCTTTCTTGAAGGACTTTAATTTTAAAAAATTAAACAGAATAATAAGTTCAGAGAGTACCTCCTAGCATGAAATTGGATTTCAAGTAAAAGTTTAAGCACTCATCACTCAAAAACTCTTAACTTCCCCAAATCAGCTATTTTATAAGGTTAATGCAACATTAACATCAATGCGATCTTATTTTTTTCAGCCAATCACAAATATTTTGCTCATGTTCATCATTAACCTGGCATTAGCTAAGTATAACTTATGCTGTGGTCAAATGTTCTTGTGGTTTAACATGCATCCAGTTCTTTTTCTGGGCAAATAAGAAAAGCAGTGAAATAAGTTTAAAAGAGAAAAGAAACTGCCATAAACTTAATTCTTTGGGGTTTCTTGTCCTGCTTAATTTTACAGCCTCTGTTACTTAATTGATGTAGGACTAGAGCAGTCACATTTTTGTCAAACAAAACCATGCCAAACTTATGCTTGTGTTTTGGAGGCTGTAGTGTTGATGGTTCAGCCGAGGCCCAGCAGGGGAGGAGGAGTCCTGCCCTCCATGGGGCATCGGGAGAACTGTCTGTGTCCGTACTCCTAATTCTGTGAATGAGTACATGGCCACCTTCTGTGGGCCATCTTTAGGGAAGTACCACTTCACCACTCTTCACAGAGGCTCCGTAGGATGACCTCCTTCTGGATCCCATAATTGTATTTATCACCCCATTGCAGAGCAGTTGTATACAAATGTGGTTTTTATTTTTTGGAGGTCTCTGCAATGGAAAGTTCATTTATGGCCTTCTTTTCAAATAACTTCTCAAATAAAGTGAGAAAAAGATGGGTAAGATTGCGAAGATGATACATGATATACTAGGAATAGATAACTGAGAGGAGACCAAAAAAATCTAGAACAAAGTAAGGAAATTGAGAGGGAAGGGTGTGAAAGTGGATGCAGGCACTATGAGACAAACAACATGAATAATTCTGGTGGTGCATGTTTTTGTATCTCTGCTTATTTTTGCAGCATGCCTAATGTGCTGTTGTTCAGGAGAAAATAAAATGTCCTGTGAAGTAGGATCACTGGGCGATATAGCTTATTCACCTCTGAAGCTTTTAGAGTTACTTACACATAAAATATTTTCGGAAGTGTCTTTTTCTTTTTCCCACTTACATAGATTATTCCTGTTATTCAAATTCTTATTTCTTACTAGGACACTAAAAAATGTTGCCAATTTTGCTACATCCCATAGAAATAACTAGCAGAATAGTAAATATCTAGCAATTAAAACTTGGAAACTTTCTATGGTTACCTTATTGGAATTTATTTTACACCCCAAAGAGAGTGCCAGGTTTTGTGTTACTGTCTTTTCAAACAAAGGTCCCATATATCACCCCTTCCTCATTTTTGCTGTTAGTTGTGTATGCTGCATAGTAATTTTCAGTAGTTTTTTCAACTTGAGCCACAGCATAAACATCTATACCATCAATGTACAGTAATTGCAATGAGGTGAGTATAGTTTTGCTAAAATAGCCTTAAGTGGAGAGATTCTGGCAGTGTTTTGTAAAGAAAAGAAACTGTAGTGTACTCTACAGCTACTTCTTGTTTAAATATCACCTTTTCATATTTTCCCATTGTTGTTGTTTATTTTTAGCATTTTCTTTCAAGATGTTCAAAATCATAGCTTTGGTTTTATCTTACAGTTTTGGATTCTGTCCTGTTCTCAGATACATGGGCCAGTACTCCAAGTATCTGGACTTTTTGGGTATTGAGACATAGATGAGTTCAGCATATTTCAGTCTTTCTTTCAGAAAACAAATGCTGTGATTCTAAGATTAATTCTAAGGTTAAAAATTTTTTTCATTAATACATCCATGTTTAAGAAGATAATGTAGTTTGCCCTTTATTCTACATGTCACTGCTATCAAGCTATTGTAGAAGGCCATGAGGTTGGTCAGGCAGAACTTGCCCTTGGGGAAGCCATTCTGACTGTCTCAAATCACTTCCATGTCTCCATGTGTCTTAGCAGAGCTTCTGTTCCACGACCTTCCCAGGCACAGAAGTGAAGCTGATTCCCAGGGTCGTCCATTCTACCCTTTTGACAGATGGGTACAATATTTCCCTTTTTCCAGTCATCTGAAACTTAACCTGACTACTGTGACTTTTCAAATCTCATGTAGACTGGCTTGGCAACTACATCAGCCAATTCTTCCGGGCCTCTGTGATGCATCTCCTACCAACTTATGTACACTCATGTTCTTCAGGTAATCATGAACCTGGGAAGCATTTTGCTCCTCCAGTCGCCATCCATTGCTGCTGAAGAGAGATTGCCATTGAAGACTGAGGCCTGTTGCTGAATGGAAGGGCGACCCTGGTAACAAAGGACACGGAGAAGGCAGTTACTGAACATCTTTGCATCAGTCTTCACTGGCAGGACCAGACCTCAGGAATCTCCGACCCAAGAGACCAGGGTAAAGGAATGTTGGAAGGAAGGCTTTCTGTTGGTCAATGAGGATTGCATTAGAGAACACCTAGCTAAATGTGACATCAACAAGCCCATGGGCCCTGGCAGGATGCATCCAGGAGTGGTGAGAGAGCTAAAGAGCACCACAGCTAGGCTCCTCACGGTCATCTCTGAAAGGTCATGACCATCAGGAGAGGTGTCTGAAGGCTGGAAGAAAGCAAAGGTCACCCTGGTCTTCAAAAAGAGCAAAAAGGAGGACCCAAGGAGCTACTGGGCAGGCAGCCTCACCTCAGTCCCTGGGAAAGTGATGGAGCACCTCATGCTGGAGGTCATCTCTATCCACATGGATGACAAGAAGTGATCAGGAGTAGTCAGTTTCGATTCAGTGAAGGTAAATTATGCTTGACCAATATGACTGCATGTCATGTTGCCTTCTGTAGTGAAAAAAATACCTGGGCGGATGAGGGGAGAGCAGTGAGTATTGTCTACCTCAACTTCAGCAAGGCTTTTGACACTGTCTCTCACAATATCCTCATGGGCAAACTCAGGAAGTGTGGACTGGATGAGTCAACAGTGGGGTGGATTGGGAACTTGCTGAACCAGAGGGTTGTAATCAGTGGCACAGAGTTCAGCTGGAGGCATGTAACTACTGGTGTTCCCCAAGGTTCAATACTGACCCCAGTATTGTTTAACTTGCTCATCAGTGACTTGGATGAAGGGGCAGATGCCTCCCCAGCAAGACCACTGATGACACGAAGCTGGGAGAAGTGGCTGATACTCCAGAGGGCTGTGCAACCCTTCAGAAGGACCTGAATAGGCTGGAAAGTTGGGAATGGAAGAACCTTCTAAAACTCAAGAAAGATAAATGCAGATTCCTGCACCTGGGGAGGAATAACCCCATGCAACAGCACAGGCTGTGGGCCAACCTGCTGGAAAGCAGCTCTGCAGAGGAGGACCTGGGGGTCCTGGACGATAGCAAGCTGTCCATGAGCCAGAAATGCCCTTGTGGCCAAGAGGGCGATGGTGCTCTGGGGTGCATTAGGAAGACCACTTCCAGTAAAGCAGGGGAAGTGCTACTCAGCCCTGGTGAGGCCACATTTGGAGTGCTGAGTCCAGTATAAGAGAGATGTAGAGCTCCTGAAGCAGGTCTAGTGGAAGGCGGCTAAGATGATTGAGGGACTGGAGCAAGTCTCCTACAAAGGAAGGCTGAGAGAGTTGGGCCTGTTCAATCTTGAGGAGAGATGGCTGAGAGGGAATCTCATCATGTGTAAGTGTCTTAAGATAGAGAGTCAAGAGGATAGAGCCAGGCTCTACTCAGTGGTGCCATGTGATAGTACAAGAGGCAATGGGCAGAAGCTGATGCACAGGAAGTTTTATGTGAATATGAGGAAAAGCTTTACTGTGCAAGTGACTGTGCACTGGAACAGATTGCCCAGAGAGCGTGTGGAGTTTCCCTCACTGGAGATATTCAAGAACTGCCTGGGCACAATCCTGTGCCATGTGTTCTAGGATGACTCTGGTTGAGCAGGAAGGTTGGGCCAGGTGATCCACTGTGGTCCCTTCCAACCCCACCCACTCTGTTCTGTAATTCTGTGAAAACTGTTGTTGAGCCTTCTCCTCAGCTGTTGTTACTCATTTTCCAGTGCTGTTTATTAATGTGGGTACACATTTTTAGGCCTTCCTTTTCTAGTTAACATACATATAGAAGCCTTTCTTTTTATTCTTGGTGTCCCTTGCCAAATTGAGTTTCAACTTCACCTTGGCTTTGGCCTTTCTCGCTCTATCCCTACACAACCAAACTTCATCTCTATACTCTTTGCAGGTTACCTGTCCTTGTTTGCATTGTCTGTGCTTTTGCTTCTTTTCCTGTAATTTGACCAGAAGTTCCCTACTCAGCCATGCCGGTATCTTGCCTTCCTTGTCTTGCTGTCTCTCAGTTCTCACAGTCATCTGCTTTTACTATCCAAGTTTCCCACCCCTTTACTGACTGTCTCCTGTCCTGAATTCTCTTTGCTTTACTGTATCCACTGGTCACTTTTTACCCATCATATTTCTGCCCAACTCTCCATGCATGAGTATCTCTCCACATATACTGGCAGTCCTGACTCTTTCTCCACAAGGTCTTTTCTGCCTCTTCTTATCCCTAATACTTGACCCAGATCATTGTCTGGTATCTGTCCGCCTTCCGTGTCTTCTTCCTCCTATTTCCCCACTGTCTTTCATTCTCTTCCACTTCATTTTTCTTCTTCTTTATAGGCCTCATGTATTTAAAGTATAAAGTATAAGTATTGCAATAATGTGAATGCTGAACTTTCAAAAATGTGGCTAAAAGTGTTTTTTAATTATATTTTCAATTATTTTTGTGCGTGTCTGTGTTCATGCTTCAGAGTATATTTTGTTCATGGGCTAGAGCTTTTCTTCACATGCTGAGTGCTAGAAGTGTGCATGCTTAGAAAATGGAAGCAGATGTTTTCATACAATATCTTGATTCCAGCAGCTGAGGTTTCAGAAAGACTATCAAATGTTTCTAACTCTCACAATATATTATGTAACTTGGCACTAATATGCTGATAGGATGCTAGCAGTAGTGCAGCTCTAACAACTCTGAATTCTCACTCTGTAGGACAGACGTAGTAAGGTGTGGGTTCCTTTGCATCATGCATTTAGGAACTGAAAACAGAACAGCATGGCTGTGATGTCTGTATTAAATAATGAGGCAGAACACAGTCCTCCAGAGCAATAGGTTTCCCACTGTGTTGAGTCACTAAGCAAGCTGTCACTGTTGATGATGTACTTTTATTTTTAGAAATCCTTCAATGAAAGTCAAGCTGAACCCTACGATGCCATATTTTACATTGCTTAAGTTGTTGTGATGCCAGTTTTCATTATTATTGATGTTAAACACTTAAAGAATATTTCTGGGTTAAGCAAAAGGTCTTCACGCATTTCAATGATTTATGAAGCAAATAGTCTTGCTAGATGTCTGTGAAGTGCCACTGATGGATTCAGTGTATGCAGCAGTAAGCACCCATTACAGCACCTAGAACACGGTTTCTAACTGGTTTTTGTTCCATTTACAAGTTATGAAAGAGACTTGATGATGCTTTTAGCAGAGAAATATTTTAGAATGTAATGGGTTTTTTTTTTGAAGAGTAATTCCATCTGAAGCAGTGTGGAAAATGACAAACACCTTTAAGAAGGCAGAAAATTCATTGTGTTATTGTTCTCTGAGCCCTGACTACATCATGAAGCCTCTTAGGATAGTAATATCATGTCTCAAGATAAGCTGCCAGTCTTCTACCCATACACTCCGTAAAGAGGGTTTTGGTTCTACCAGGCTACCTTTAACTATGGAGTTACTTTTTACTGTCATTCCTTGACACCAACTTTTTCCCTGCCTCTAGATTACAGTATTCATCTTAATTATCTTTACTGATCTAAAAGTGAGATGTCTAAGTTTCATCTAGGGTTGATGGAAAAAGACATGAATTTCCAAGGGAGATTAGTGCCAAGTATATTAGTGATAGGCAAGAGAAAATTTTCATTGTTATTTTCATATTTAAAGCCATGAAAAGGAAGAGATACTACAAAATCCTAACCAGGTTGAAACCGGCTTTTCTTGCCATCTTTGGTGTTTGTTAGGATGGTTAAAAGTAGGTTACTCCTTACATTGTCTTTCACTCAAACACGGATATGTTACTGTTAAAACAGTTATAAGAGCTTCAGCATCCACAGATTGCTTCAGAAAGCTGAAACATTTGATTGATGAAGCAAGACAAGAGACAAAGCAATTCCCCTCCCACTCAATCCTTCCATAAGACTCCTCAAACCTACAAACAAAAATCCAACTGTCTAAATAAAACAGCAGCCACAAATTCTTTTTGTACAGCAGAGTAGTTATCAGAAGATTGTAACACCTATTGTAAAAACATGTATACAGTTTTTTTCTACACATTAAGGAGGGGCAAAAAGATATTTCAATATAGAAGAAATCTTTGGTGGCATGCCTAATTTGGCATACTTGAAAATTGGGACTATGTGAACTCATGGCTAGTCAGTAAAGCTAATTCAAATTGTCAGGTCAGTCCTAAAGCACGTGTATTTTCTTCCTCCTCTGCAGCAGTGGAGAATTTAACTTGGGGTAAACCCATACTGATGTTTAGAAGAATACAGGGTGTGATTAAGTACTGGTGATTAAATGAAGTCTTACATTTTCTGAGTATTGAATCCCAAAATAAAGCGGATTGAATGTGGTTTTTTCAGTCCTGTAAAACTTCTTGAAGCCTAATTCCCAATGGCTTGGCCACCAGATGAGGCCAAAATTATTCCGAGTTTTAAAAGACAATGACCAGAATAGCTAATAACCTGATTATTAAAGTGCTGAGCTTGGATATCAGAGGAAGCCAAAGTCATACAGTTTTAAGAGACTATAAGCAGAATATCTAATAACCTGATTATTAAGGTATTGAGCTAAAAAGGAGTGCAAGTCATAGATAGAAGTCAGTAGTTTGAGTTAATGCAGCAGTAAGCTGAAGCATGTCTCTTACCTAAGGTTGCTTGCTTCTTGGCAACATTTTCTTTTTCATTGCTTTAAAATTTTTCACAATTTTGTGGTCAAGGGACAGAAGAAGAAGAGAAAACAGAGAAAATATATTTATTTCTGTTTTTGAACTGAGTGCTATGTGTACAAAGGTACTAGACACACTGCAAGAGGGAAAGCAAGAGAAGAACAAGTGAATGGGAGTGATTCAGATGTCAAAAAAGAAAACTTACTGAAAAAATTTAAATCAGTATATTGACAATAGGAATTTTCCAAGAAAATTTGGGAGGTCATGAAAAAAAATCCAAAAGACAATCAAGTAATATAAAAATTCAGTTGCAAACCTAATATTACTGAAATCTGTTCTTGGTTTCTTCATCAAACTCTTGTTTACACATACATTTCAGTCATGCTACTGCATGGAAGTCATCTGCAACTTTGGTCAAGAACTAGTGCAAATACTGTAAAACACCATTAGAGATGATGAGATACACAGCATCCTAACTGTGAATGTATATCATTCTCCTTACTAATTTCATTATATGTAGGTGTGAATATAAATATATATAAATATATATATATGCATGTTTATCCACAATAGTGGGTCCTTCTTTGTAATTCCTGCTTTAGAAATGCTTTCATAACTTCTGATAGTTTTGTCCCTTTTAACTTCATGTATAAAAATGTACAAGAAGTTCAGTTGATCACCTGTCTCTCTCTCCCCCCCTTTCTCTTTTGAAAGCTTGCCAAAAATCCAGCCACCACCTAGGCTATTAGTGCATTACTCCGTATTCCTCTACCCCCATGCCAATTTCAAAATCCTTTTCATTTGCACCTTTTATAACTAATGGATGATACTTTGGGGAAAATTACAGTGACATTTGCAAAATGATGCTACTTTAAAAGACAGTGTTATTCTTCAAGTGAACATAGTGCAAAAATAAGCAATATATTTACAGGGGAAAAAAAAAAAGAAGGCTAATGTATGCTCAGCTTACAGAGGCATAAGATGATACTTTTTATTCCTTTCAGGGTGGTAGAACTTTTACCACATTTCAAAGAGATCAACCTGGACTCAGGCTGCTGGTGCTGAAAGCTGATTCATCAAACCATCATGACTGAGAAAAACACTTGGCAGTTTATTGACTTGAGTGGGTTGTTACATTCTGATGACTTTAATGAAACTTGGTCACCTGTTTACAGCTTGTGCATGAAACCTTTTCTGATCCAGGATCTTAAGACTGCATTGAGGGGCTCTTTGTAGCTGTTAAGTTCAAAGGAGATACATGGGTAGGAAAGTAATTGAATCTACCAGTTGCTGTTGCCTTTAATTTCTACCTTTTCTCCCTGTCATTCACTGGTACAAAAAGTGTCTGTGGTAGATGGACATTTAAAGGCACATATTTGGCAATCCTGTTTTGGTTTAAATACCTGTGAAGAGACATTTGCAAACTGTGATTAAACCAATATATATTCAAAAGTTGATCTATGATCAGAGGTCTTTCAAAAGCTACTGAAATGTGGAAACATTCTGCTGTGTCGCATTGTATTTCTCCCTCATTGACTTCAAAGGAAACCTGCAATGCAGCTGGAGTTGGTACGGACAAAGTCCCTACACAGTGTCATGAAGAGAGAGAAAGGAGCTGTGTATTCAAGGTTTTGTAGTGCAGGACCTTGCACCATTTGTGGTCCAAGTCAGTGGCAGTTTAGAAATTAGTTTTCTACACCTTTCACCAACCATTTTAGTACATCTGGGTTTTCAACTGGTTGTTAAGGCATTCTGGCTTTCTCAATAGTCTATAATCTGTTAAATGTGAAGATTTATGCCTTTCCTGTGCAAAAGACCACTGGAAAATGTTTTGTTTAAATTCAGATGGAGCTGCAGAGAACTTTGGGGTTTGAAAGATTAGGTAACGAATAAGAGAAATAGATGCAGATGAAATATGATTTTCTATGCATGGTGTATTTCAGGGAATCATTAATCCACCTGAATATGACCATGAATTATATTCTCAGTATTGCACTAGAATGTCTCAAAAATGGTATTTAGATGTACTTAGGAAGTTAAATATGGTAAGACTATAAAATATTGATTATTTAGCACACATAATAGCAGTAGACTGCAGCGGCTACCTGCCACGACCTCAAGCAGACAAAATGAGCCGGCTAGCACTGTCCGTGTGAGGCCGGGTGGACACCACGTGCGAAGGCAACCCAGGGGAACTGCGTCTGCCCCCCTGGTAGTGCTGAGTGCTGTGGCGTGGGTAACGCAGCTTTGGTAGCTTCACACGCTGAGAGGAGATGAAGAGACGAGAGAAGGACACTTGTTTGCGAGCCCAAAGAGTCTTTTATTCCCCCAGGTGTGGTAGGAACAAAGTGCTCTCGGGGTGGATGCCGTGACAAAATGCCAATGAAACAAAGAATGGCAGCAGGTTAAATACGGGGTGGGTGGACAGGGGTGGAAACCTGGCTCGCCCAATGGGGACAAACGATAGAGAAATGACATAGAATATAACAACCAATAGTAACATAACAGAGGTTGGCATAAAGTCCTGGGCCAAATAGAAAGGCTAAGGTGGGGTGATTGATACAGAACTTTCTTGAAGAAGTTGGGGGTGGTTACAGGATTGACACCCAACAGGCAGAACTTTCTTGAAGAAGTTGGGGGTGGTTACAGGATTGACACCCAACAGGGAGTGACTAACCTTGACTGATGGGACCAAATAAGGAGAAAACAGGGAGAGGTGAGAAGATTGACAGGTAACTGTGAATCTGAGTGGCGGGAACTCTCGGGGTAAACAACTTGGAACAAACCACTGTGAGGGGAAAAATGGGGAAGTACAAGGAACAAACCTAACTAACATTAATAAAACAACTATCTAAATAAAACCAATCCACAACAGTAGACTATCCAGACCTTATTTTCCATGAGGAAGACAAATCAGTAATTAATCTTTCTGTGGCTCAGCTTTATTTCTGTTTATGTATTTTTAGGGCAGGAACATAAAAATACTTTCATTTAGAGTTAATTCATAGCAAGAACTGAACTATGAACATTTAGTTTGTATAAATGTCTTCTATCACCATGTTGAAAACAGGTCATGTTTCCATCTTTCTTGTTGACAATAAAGAAAAAAAATTGGTAGTAAAGTAGCACTTGGGTTTTAAAATTCAGTGATTAATTTTAGAATTCTGACCTTCTGAATTGCACTTACTGCTCACCAATGCTTATGTCATTAGGAATTAATTAGGTAGTCAATGAGGTGGATATTCAATTTAAAGCTTGTACTCTGGATTTTTTAATATTTTCTTTTGCTGATAAAATTGCAGAGGCAGTTAAATGGTTATACTGTTAGCTCACTGAGGGTTTGCTACCACAAAAAGTTAAGAAGTGTACTTCCTGCCATCTTGTCCATAGTTGATGCACTTTTAGGGAAAAAAATACTCTATTTTGTCAAAAATTACAGCACCAGACCTCAACATAATCCCATTATCTTGCTCTTCAAATGCAGAAGGACAGCATGCGTAGCACATCACCCACAGAACTGAGCTAAATTCCCTACACATATATTCCAGATAGTCTAGGGAGGAGTAGTTCAGAAAATTGGCACACCTAGGAGTGGAAGTATGTACCAAATGCAGGTCTTTTTACTGCTGAAGTACCCACATTTAGTAGCACAGTGTATTTTGAGTATGGAGTGGATACATCTGTGATAATTCACATGTATGAGTGCGTGGCTAGAAAATGTATAATTTCTTAGTGCTTGATGTTTTGGGTAGAATTTCACAAGTATTCAACTTATATATTAACACAAATCACATTGACTGGGGAGCTGAAGACCCAGAGTGATTCTCAGCATCTCTTTCTGCACCTTCTCAGGCCTTAGCTTTCCTGAACAGACAGGTTCAGACTGGTTTTCAGGCCACAGGGTTGAAGCAGAACCAAGCTGTCCAGGTCTATCGCGTGCCATCCCAGGGGTCCATACCTTCCTGGACTTTAACAGTGTGACTGCCATCTGAGTCACATCTGTGCCTCTGCAGTACTGGGCCCCAAACACTGTCAAGGGCAAGAGTCACCATGAGCGTAGTGATACCTCACTTTGAAATGCAAAAATAGGCATTGTGGAAGACAAGACTCTAAAGAAGAAGTCTGCCAAGAGGTCTTCCTAAAGTCTTGCAATTGTGGAGGCTCCACCAGTCTTCATAGCCTTTTATTTCAGTCTTTTTCCATTTTTAACATTTTAGAGTTTTTCTTAATGTCTGACTTGAATCTCCCTTGTTGCATTTTAATCCTGTTATTTTGCATCAGTACACCTTATTTTATTTCTGTTTACAGTAGCTTTTTATACCTGAAGATTCTTATTATTTCCTGCATCTGTTTATTTTTGTACACAAATAAATTTTCCCAGTTCTTGCAGTCTCTCTTAAAGGAATAAGTTTTCACTTTATTGTTGTTGGAGGAAGTCTTGTATATCTCACATCTTTCTTGAAGTATGCTTTGCAAAACTGAGATCTCATTGGTATCAGAGCTGACTTCTACATGCAGTCTTAACAGGCATCAGTAGAGCAGAAGGGCTGCATCAAGGCACGTGTTGACATGTAGATACCTGTTTCCATTTACACATGCCAGTTTATTCCTTGACTTTTTGACAATAGCACAGAATTTCTGGCTTGCATTTACTATGTGATATGTTGCAACCTCTGAACCCTTTTTTTGAAAAGCTTCTCTCAGCTGTCTCTTCTCCCTCTTCTGAATGCAGACAATTGTCTTCTTGTGTATCTTTGTCTTGATTTCTTTTATAAATTTTCTCCAGCATCTAAAGGAGGTTTTGAATTCTATGCTGTTTTTCAATGTGCTTAGTAGAGCTGTAAAGTTGTTGTGACCAGCAGGTCACAAAAAAAAAAAAAACATTCAGGTTCCAAAACATTACTGGAAGTAAGAAGTCATATTGGGTTCCAAAAAGCTCCCTGTGAGATCCCATTCCTGCACTATGGGAATAAATCAGGTTATGATTCTCCTCAGTGAGTTTTTGTTTAACAGTTTTGTAACCACTTTACAGTAATTTTGCAATGTGTTTTTGCTCAGTTTGCCTCTCAGGAAGCTTGATTAAAGTTTGTCAAATACTTATTAAAATCAATATACAGAGCTTTGACTACTTTTCCCTATCCATGTCTACTGTTTTCCTTTCACAGAAGGAAATTAGTCTAGTCTGACATTATTTATTCTTAATAAATCTATCCTGGCTGTTAGTTATTTCCTTTTTTACCTTCCACATAGTTTACTTGATTATTAATTCTGTTTTTTTTCTGCAGTTAAATTATCTGTACAATCTTGTCTTTTTATGGACAGTGTTGTGGAACTACATAATTTTGTTATAAGTAGTAAGATATATATGGATGGTGATACTTTGAGTGGGACTAGGTTGGATCAGCCATCCAGCCTTGGCAGATGTTGGCATTGCTGCCTTCAGCCCCTCAGCAAAGACATTGCAACTGCACCAGCTGAACTCATATCCCATCAATACACACCTGTTGTATTTAAAGGATCTGTGTTTTACAGGAAAGATACTTCAGAAACATTATTTTGCAGTGGAAGGGAAAGATCCATATTTTGGAGATGAGTTTTATTTCAGGTTTATTTCTTCTACAGCCTGGGAATCCTGGATAGCAGTGTGTTGGAGAGGGGGCAGGACAGGAATATCTAGACGTTAAGAAGCAGAGGAAAAGCTTTTCAGGACTTCTGATTCTCCATGTCTTGAAAAAAACACAGGAGCGACTTGTTTTAAGAGAAGTGAAACATCAGAACAAGGCAGAAATTTTTTAAAAAATTATAGAGAGTTCAAAAATGTGGCTATTTCAGTGATATCTTTGCCTCCACACCAATGAGTGTCAGAAGGGAGTTGGGGCAGGTGTAATCCTGCTGTCTTTTGTAAGCAGGTTCAAAAGAGAAGACAAGCAAGAGCAATTTCCTCTCTCTCCCGCTCTCATCTCCTTTCTTTCTCTCTTCTACCAGGCAAACACAACCAACACATTTGTGGAAGCTTTTAAACTTTTCTGGGCCAGCTCCAGTCATGACCTGCTGTAGATTAGCAGTGGCACACTCTGCTAACTGTTCGTGTGTAACCTGAAAGCTGAGAGCTGTTTCGCTATTCCCACCTGGGATCTCAGCTCTCAGAATTGGAAGCTCTTTATTGGCTCCTACACCATCTTACTGTATTTGGACAGTGTCATGCCTACTCACAAATTGAGGAGTTGTTTGACTAGGATAATGTTCAGTAGCTTGCATATTACTACAAATATTGTGTTATTTTCTTCAGGGAAAAAAAATCTTCTCTTAGTTCTCTTTACCCAGTATCATCATTTACTGTGGTGCCCATGCCTCATAGTGACAATAAGAAACATTTGGGAAAAAAGTAAACTGGAAAGAGAAAAGAGCTTTAGTCTGTGAACAGCTAAGGTGGACAAGCTTCTTCTAGTGTGACAGATATAGGAATACTCTTCAGGGTTACTTGGGATGTCATCAGATGCTTGTAATAACAATGTCAGAGAAACAGGCTTCTGTGCATTGATGACAGTCCTCTATGGTATGGTATATTTTACACCACCAAGAAAAGATGAGAGTTTCCAAAGCATGGGGACCTAATTCGCCACGGCTTCCAATTCAACCTGACCTGCCTAGAGCTGCTGCCGCTGACAAAAATACCAGCTGTGTCATTGCCTAGAAATTCCTTTAAAGCCGTGCCTTAGCATGCCTATTGGGAAATTAGCAGGTATCTTTAGACAACTTTTAGAAATAATTCTTTGATGGGTTAGTATCTGTACAATGTCATCTTCATGAGACATCTGCCCTATGTGGGCCTGAGAGAAGATATTATGGTATTTCCTGTGCTGCCCTGATGTTAATTCTTGCTCTAGTCTCATAATTCCCAGAGATGCTATGCAAATGCTTGTCCATTTCTGCAGTCCTGAGATTTTCCTGAATAGCACTCTAAAGGATTTGATCTTGGAAAGCCTATCTAACTCATCCAATTACATGTGAGAACTCTTTGAAAGAAAGTAATTTTGCATCATTGCCATTTCTGGTTTTCTCTTCCTTCATTGCTTGCCTCTTTAGAGCTTGCTGGAAAATGGTCAAGGCTTACTGACTCTTAAACTTATTGATCAGATTTGAAGAGTATAAAGGGGAAAGATGTGACATTGATAAAAAGTAGGGCAAAAGATTAACACCAACACTAGTTTGTAAGCAGGAAAGTCAGGAAGGTGCAGCAGGAGCCATGTGCGTTCTCTTGTTCCAAGGTGATAACAGAGCCAGTAAAGATAAACATTTGGGTCGAGGAAGGAATATTTCCTCTGATTCCACTGCCAGGTGGAAAAAAGAGCAAAACTGCGAGTTATGCTGTCAACACCAGGTCACCAACAACCACTGATGCTATTTAGAGCCTGTGGATATGGTTATGTATGTTCATAGAAAAAGAGCAGGAGGAGCAAAAAGAAAAGATAGAGATGACAAGGAGATACCAAAAGTAGGAAGATGACAACAGCTATTTAAGATAAGGATGGTTAACAAGTGCCATGAGGACTAGGAATGTGTGAAGTGGGACATTTAAGTGGAGCGTGAGGACTGCAAAGCATTTAATCTGACCAGTGAAGATGTAGCAGACTGGTTGGCAGGTCAGTGCAAGTGAAGATATTACTCTATGAGTTTTGTGAAGAGAGTGGAGCTGTAGACTCAGTTTGGGTCTCTCAATGCTTATCAGGTCAAACAGAACAAACTCCAGTATTCAATGTTTAGACATTTTAATTACCAGAAAACATGGTGGTCTGTTTCTTGAATTCCAGTAAGCACACATCTACTCCATTTGTATTCATACTGAGTCTATGGAACCAAAGCCAGTCCTGGGGCCATTTTATGATCTTTGGGAGTTTTGTCACAGATTGGGTGTTGTGGTTTGGTGGTATTTTTTTTTTTTTTTTTTTTTTAATGGGAAATATGTTGGTACTCTCATTTTAATACCCAATCCCTGATTCTGCAACAAATTCACATGGGAAGGCAACTAACACTGTGTATAATGGATGTCAGGTATGTTCTAAGCATTATGAAGCTTTCTTATAAAAGACTGTATGGGGTTTTGCCTTCTAATAAGGAAAATTCTTTTTAATAATCATCTAAACAGAGGTGTTATTCATTTCACATTTCTGCAGGAAAATGTTAACATAGTAATGCTTTGTGATCATGTGCTAGTTATTAGGTTCATAATGAGTATAATACTGTCTTAGTTGTAATGTCCATTAATACAGCAGAAAAATACAGTATATTAATGTGTGTTCCTTCAAGATTAACTATGGAAAGTGAAAGTGCATTTCTGTGGTAACACAGTAAAAATTTATTAAATTTGTAACATTTGAGCATGGAAAAAGAATTATTTTAACTGGTTTGTTCCATTTATGGTTATTTGTTTAAGAGAGCTTCTTAGTATCATACATTTTCTGATTGCACACTCAGAATTTTTTTCCTGTGGACACATCTCTTTCCTTGACAGATTGTATTATTATAAGTTACAGGGATTCTGACATTATCTTGAGGATTTTTTACAAATTATACATGCAGAGTGCTTTGAATATATAATGCAATTTCACACCAAATACAAACTTGCTGGTGTACCATAACAGTTCAGTCCAGGTCATGGTCCAGATTCTCTTTCCCTTCCTAAAAGTTACACTGCCACAACAGAGGAAAAAGTATTGCTGCTACTGTTTTCCTTCACCCTATTTTTCTCTCAACAGAAAAGGAGAGGTTCTCCACTCATTTGGAGGGGCTCCAAATCACCTCTTGTAAGGAGCTTCATCTCCTTATTTCTCTATTTCATGGACTGGTTATTGAAGCAGGGGCTGTTTCAAGCTTTCTCTTTCCAGCTTGATCCATTTTTGTGCTGCACTGACTCACCCTTTTAGAGGTGCTGCTTTCTGTTACTGCAGCCCTGGGTGGACATTTGAGCTGAAACAGTGCATACTAGCATGAAAAGGTACTATTTTGGTGTAGTGTTTCAAAACTGCACTAACTGGAGGAAGAGGGTGCAAGCCCATTTGATTCCCTGCACTTCCCCTGAAGCAGCAGAGGAGGATTGACTGCACTGAGGAGTCAGAGGAAGGGGTTAAGCTGTCAGAGAAGTAAGCCTAGTTCCTTTATCTTCAGTCTCATAAAGCATTGAGAAAAGAGAACTTAAGTTGATGTTTTTTAGGGGTCACTTATGGTTCCCACTGATGAAGCTGTTTTGGGATATTTTTTCGATCCCTGTCAATAGGAGCCATAGAATCTGATGTTTATAGTTATTTCCTCTTGGAAATTGTGTATGTGAGAAGTTCATATTCTTTGCCACATCCTGTAGTAAATGCTCATATCAGTTCTTTCCAAAAGATTGATTCCTAGCTTGCTGCAGCACAGTTCATCAAATCCTTAATACAGAGGTGAATGGATGGTAGTCTCTTTTTCATCCAAACAATTGTAAGCCTGCATTTGGCTAGCAGTTATGCTTGTTGGATGAAGCATGACTGCTCAGTATTCGGTTTGCTTGCTATTGCCAGCAAACAATACGCTGGCAAGGGTTTACACTTTTTTTCTCTTGCCTTTTCTTTTGTGTGCTATACAAAACCAAGCATGGGTAATGAGTGTCCAGAATGTGTATGCTAATTCCTGTAGAGACCTAGATGTTAAAGTTTAAATGGAGAGCAAGTCATTTGAGGTCATGCTGTTATCATGTGTTACGTTCTCTGCACTAGTTGGATTTTGCCTAACATTGTTTTAAGTTACTGAAGAACATTTGCAGCTGACTCCTTTCCTTTACATCTCCCCAGTTTGTTTTCCCATATAGATTTGTCTATCTCTCTAGTGACGTTAAAGGGAAATAACCAGGTAGGCATAATTTTCTGGCACAAAAAATTAGTAAAGAGCCTGGGAATGCAACAGGATTTGGCTTCTGAGCGCATTCCTTAGTTCTTTTGTAAGCCTCTGTCTATATTAATGTATTGCTGCACTTTGCAGAATAATATACTCACACGGGCTTCATAGTTATCTTTCTCTCTTCATTCTGAGGACCAACATGTTAGTTTTTCAACAGCTGTAATCAGGAAAATAAGAGCTTTAGAGTTTGCTTCAAACCCTGTATCTCTAAGCAATCTGCTGCTAGAAAGCTACTCACAGAGTTAGCATGAAACTATTCTAATTCTGTATTAATTGCTGTAATTAGGTTTTTTGCGTCATGATCAGATCAAGGAAGCCTAGAGAGAGAAAAAAAAAAAACCTCTTTATCCACAACTCTCCTAAAATGAGGCTCAGTATTGCCACCAAAGGCAAAGGCAATGTAAGTCAGACTTTCCCAGCCGGGCAAAAGCCCTCGTCTTCAGGGATACCAGGGGCAGTTTGGTTCCAGTACAGCTGGAGTCATTCTCAACATCCTGTCCTGCATACAGACCTTCTGATTATTTTTGTCCCAATGGGATCTGTTTAGTGTCCCTGGTTTGTTTAGATCTCTCAATTTTGGAGTTTTTTTTTGGTATTTGCTACTTACAGGCAGACTCGTGCTTCCCTTATATGATCCCATATATGCACAAGGTACCTGCGAAGAGTAATATCCCTCAGATTTCTCCTGACCAGTTTTGGATGGTAAACTGACTGTTCACATAAGCACCTGGCTGCGATCTAGGGGAATTTCCCAGTCTGAGTCTTAGGCTTCTATCATTCCCTGTGATGCAGGATGAGCATTCATTTATACTGCTCTTTCCCTTTACACAGCTGTTGTTTGCTATTTCCCTGTTATTAAATACTTGCACAAGGAAAGAAATATAAAAATGCTGATACTTGCCATTAACTATTTTTGATGCAACAACTAAGTCTGCCAACTGCATGAAGTGAATGCATTTTGTTAAGCACATCAAAAATGCATTTGTAAGAAAAGGCTCAGTGGGTCACATAAGAAGGACACAGAGTATGGTGATAGCAAAGTACCTTGGTTTCCCATCCACAAATTGCGCTTTTCTTCCTTTGGTCCTTTGTGGGCTTGAATTATTTAGACTGTAAACTTTTTGTGATGGGAACTGCCTCTTAATCACAACCTATTTATAAAATGGCCACACATCAGCCAACCAACATCAGAGAATTCTTTCCCACCCGCTCATTTCTCGTGTAGCTCACCACATCCTTAGCATGTATTCTCATCAAAATTTAGAGTCTTCTACATGGCAACCTTTCTGCATCCTGTTCCTTTCCATTCTTTCTCTCTCCACCTTCATGACCTTCTCCAGATGGTACATCTGTAGGAAAAAGAACAGATTTAGAAATGGTTGGTTTTCTTTCAATGGGAATTAAACCACATTAGCTTCTCACCAATGCTTTATTTTGGGAGCAGGCTAATCTGCTAGACCTGGGCAAGAAACCATGTTTCCATTCAACAAGAACTTTGGAAATGTAAACATTTTCTTGACTTGGATGAAATGTTAGCATCTCAGGAATGTTTTCAAAGTCCAAATCCAAGGAGCTGTGAGCCATGGAGGGCAGGCTGGACTTAGACTAAGTCAACAAAAATGCTTCTGCCTCCTAGATTGCTTTTTTTTTTTTTTTTTAATAAAATGAAACGAATTCAGTTTCTTCCCCCTATATTGCCTTGATATTTTTATAAAGTGAAACATTTTCATCGGAAAGGGCTTGAAGAAAGAATATGAATTTGACTGAGCATCCATATTTTGGCTGAACAGGTCCAGATACTCTTATTCTTTTATGTACTCTTGATTAGCACTATCCCTGTATATCCAGGAGAGCTGAGGTGGGAAGGGAATGCAGAAGTGTACTGGTCACCATTCCATTCACCTTGTCCTGGAAAATCTCAGGTTTTCTCTCTAATTTCAGGAAGAAAGGGAAGAGTGGGAAATATGGCTCCATCCAGGTCTAATTTTCCATAAAGCTGCAGGTCTCCCAGGTGCACAAAAGAATTAATATTATTGGTGGTACAGGTGGCAGAGCAGAAAATGAAGCTTGAATTGTTGTGGTGTGCTTGTTTCGGCATGTCTGGAAGGAATACCATTGTCAAGTAGTCTCAAGTTTTCCTTTTCTCAAGTAAGTGATCATCTTTCACAGCAGCTGCCACTTCCCTCTGGCCCTTCTTATCAGAATGGTACCAATGCCAAGGGTTATTTATCATTGTTCCTAAATGTATGTTGAATTTTGTTCCTATATATCTGTACATGTTATGGACCTCTATGGGAAAATTACTTGAGCGAGAACTATGGGATTGAATTATTAAATATTAATAAGCAATAAATTTCAGATCACCCAAATTATAAAAATACCATTCCCAGCCATGTGACAGTCGCTTCTCTCTTGCTCTGCATTTTTGGAAGATGAGGAATATGATCTCTTTCATGTTAATTTGTGATGATACCATCAGTTATTCTTTAAATGGTGAATTTTATTACTTAGGTCTCTGCATTAGAAGAGCTCAGTTTGTCTGTTGGTTTTCCCATACCATAGGATTTGTGGTACAGTATGGATCCATTAGATTTATTTTACTATCTAGTACAATATGTGTAGGAGGCACAGCTCCTAAGAATGTGTTTCATCGATCACTCATGTATGGAGACATTAGGAAATGCGAACACTTTTTTTATCTGAAATTCCCCTTGCTCTCTCCTTAAAAAAATCTGAGCAATGATGCAAATAAGTTTTCAAAAAGATTGTTTTATGAATACATGTGTTATACTCAGTCTTTTTAAAGAATAGAAATCACATAAATGACAGTTCCAGAAACTGTAGATTTATGACTTTTTTAAACTTTCCGATTATGCTGGCAGTGACTAAAAAAAATAAAATTTTGTAATTTTGAGGAGAGAATAATGTACTTTTTTATTAAAATAGAAATGACACACTGCTGCATATCTAACTTGATTTAGTGTTTTTATTAGTTATAGAACTGTTTTAATACCTCACTAACTATTGCTTTCTCCCTCAAGGTTTTCATTGTTCTCATACCCTAGAAACAAATTGATAATTCTGAAAAAAATAAAGTATTTCTTAGTTGTTTGCTAACAGCAGAATAGCAATCAGTCACCACAGGGTTACTACAATGGGCATCATTATATCTGGATCCTTATCAATTTCACTATATGGGTAAGTATTATTGCTGCATACCGGAACTCCTTTGGTGTTATTGCTTAATTTTAATTGTGATTGTAAAATGTGAAAAATGTGGATATTTAAACCACAATTAAACACCTGCTATACTTGTTGTGCATTGGCATTTAAAGATATATTGAGTATTTAAAATCTGCTGAATCAGATATTATATTGAGGGGGGAAATAAAAAATAAAAAATCTGGGATTGGTTTGAAAGTAAATGTTTGCTTAAGGAAACAGTTGCCGGGAAATTTAATTTAGCCAAGTACGTGATGCAACATCTGAACCTTAAAATATTTTGAAGAGTAAATTTTGACATCGTGCTGTTTCTCATGCAGCTTCAGAGGCTGCCAGTCCCTTGCAGCTTCCAAGAATCCCACTGTCCTATGTGTGTCCCTCTGACATCCTGCAAATGGAAAATCCTGCACTGGAAAACACCTGCCCAGCATTAACAAGATGTAAATGGCAGAAACAGCAGAATGTCAAGTTGCAGAGACACAAAGAAATGAACGTTTGTTAGGAAAAGCCTCTGCTGACTACTCCCAAATTCTTAATTCCATTCCAGAGTGAAAACATTTCTAAAAAGCTTCTGGTTCTGTGGTGAGAAGCACAGAAAAACACATGAGCACACGATTTTTTGTTAGGCGTGTGAGTAATCCGAATGAGTTAGAGCTCAGCACATGTTGATGTGCTTTGCTGCCTTGGATCTGTTAGTGGTGTAGGGTGGTTTAAATCTAGCAGACATAAAGAGAGGCAGCAGCTCTCAGTACAATTAAATCCGCAAGCAGCATCTACTGCACAGCCTGCTTATGCACTTTTCCATATCCCATCTCTTTCCCCTTCTTTAAAAATAGGTTGAAAAAATTGTTTGGTCTGAAAAATGACAGATTCATCCTCTCAGTAAAGCCCATTTTTCTAATATTAGAGAAAAAGTTTGCTTACAGGCATTAAAAAATTACCAGTATTTTAAGTCTTACTTTTTATCTGTTGTTGTTTTGTGTTTAGCCACTTGCAAATCAGAAGAAAAAAAAATCATTGTAGCCACGCTTTCATCTTTGCATATACGGTGGAAAGATTTTTCTGAGCCTTCAGCCTGTTCTTGCCCTTTCTGGAAGAGTGCTTGGGAGATCTTTTGCTTCATGATTTATGATCTAATCAGGTACAGACGTAGAACCAAATCCCTCCCCAAGCCAAACCAGCAGCTCTGGGAGAAAAACTGTTCCTCGGTTTAGGAGAGGTAACACCAGTATTTTTCTTCAGCTGTAGAAGAGAGCTTGGTGTTTTTTAATGGTCTGCTGATAGGCATCCTTGGTGGTGCATTGATTTAGGTTTTATTTCCTGCAATCTAGACTCCTGGGAGGATTTCCTGGCTTCTTGCCTCTGTACTTCTGTCGACTTTGCATTGAACTTTGAAATGATTCAACATGATCAGCTGTCAGCCTCCTGCTACACACTGGGCAATCAAAATAACTCCCTTCCCCTTCCTGGGAGAGTAGGGTTCCCAAGGGGACTTCATGGTCCTTATCTTTTCCTACTTGCTGGTTTGAAACCAGTCATACCTAGCTAATAGTTGTGGAAAAGCAAACACTGTTTCAGTAACAAATGCATGCAATAAATGGACAAGTTCTGCATTTCAACTTTTTTCCCCAATTGTTGCCTCAGTTTTGAGGTAGAGTACCCCTGCTCCTTTCTGTACAGGCCAAACAGCTTCTCAAATGCCTTACCACAAATAAATCATTTAAGTATCTTCTTCTTGTCTTAGAGTATGTCTTGGCTACCAGCACACTTTCCTGTCAATCTTCAGTAATGGCTTGTGTCAGGTGGAACCTCCTGGGAAAGAAATGGGTTTATTTTAAAAAGTTTATGAGAGTATCTCCTATATCTCCAATGTGTGTCATAGAGAAGGATTATTAAATATAGAATAAATAACAGACAACTGTATTACGAGGCTTTAATTCCATCGAGGGATTCCATTTTTCAAAAGTGGATTTAGTGCTCATGAAAGCTGTCAGGTTGAGGTCCTTGGAAGCCAAAGTGGTCTTTTTATCCCGTAGATCAGGTGTGGTATTGGCAAAAAGCATACAGGCTCTCCCTCTCTGTCATGACCTGCGGCACGTGTATTTGTGCTTTAACATGATTTAATAGGTATTTGTGCTTTGTCCACGCAAAGCAAGTAGAAGGGCAGGTCCAGGGGGTGCAATGAAGGTTAGTGTAAGCAATCCAAAATGAGCTCTCAACATCAGGCAGGCTCTGCACCACAGGGGAATAAGCCCAGAGCAGGGAATAAACCCCAGAGGCAAAATGGTCTGACTCACAGGACTTCTCTCATCTCTGTGATAAGCTAACCCATAGGGAGCCTTGCATTCCTCAGGCTTGGCAGGATGTGTGGCATATTGAGCTTACATTTTAAACCTACACCTTTATAGCATGAGGCCCATCAATTAATTTACCTACTCTTGTGTCAACTTTGGCAGCTTTATAAATTGGAAAAAGAGATTCATGATCTAAATCCAGCCCCTCACTCTGCGATGCATTGATGCCTATAATTCCTCATAGAAAATATCTTTCCTGAAGTCTGCAATGTGTTATAATCTCTAATTATGAATATGTTCACAGAATTTGTTCATCTCAAGATGCACTTGTGCATCTGTTATTTATGCACTATACATTAAACTTTACATATAGCTTTAGAAATATTTCTGCAGATGTGCACTTGTGCTTAAAAGACCATAGAAAAGGATATGTTAAGCTGTGTGATGAGGTCCTTGGGTATGGATTATAAAGTACGGGAAAGAGCATCATCTTTTCCCCATGGTGGAGTTGTAACTAGAGGCAGACAACACTCTGCTGAAGTTTTGGGGTGGAAGGGCATCTCCAGAGTCATGGCTACAGGTGATGTTGCGGCCCAAGTCTTGGTGGCCTCTCAGGCATTCTGTGGCCTCTGTGTTCCTGCTGCCAGGCTCTGTGGGGTGGGGGATGTTCCTGCCTGCCCTGGAGCCCAGGAACAGACAGTATTTACTGTCTGGGTCTTCATGGCAGACAAGCCTGGTATCAAGGGCATCCTCAGGTCACCCTTTGAAGATGATATAGCAAGAAGCCAATGTGTTTGTGAGGGCAGGGAAGTCTGGAACTGAGTAAGAGAGACTGTAAACTTATTAGAGAGGATGAACTTTATGTTTAAATAGCACATAATGCAGTGGGAACTGGTCCCTGCCTGGCACTTTTAATTGCTTCTGTAATAATAATACAAGAAACAGAGCCACTGTTCTGTACACAGCCATACAAAAAATGATAAATTGTTATTCTACTTGTTTTCCTATTGTAAAGTAATGCTGTCAGTATGGAATTCATTTAACTGGAAGATAAGTCCTCAAATGATTACCTTAGAATATGAAGGGGGGAAAATACAATTCAGCACTAGCCACTACAAGAAAATTAGAATTAAAGATAATATAACTTGAAAAATGAAGTAAAAAAAAAATCAGATGGCAAATAAATGCATGATGTACAAAAATAAACTTATCTTTGAGCACACCCCAGGGTCTTCTCTGGGCCCTGGTTCCAGTCAGTCTCAGAAGGACATGAATGCCACCTTAAAGCTGTGACTGCTTCAGGATCTAATGCTTTTCTAATAGTGTGTTGCTATGAAGGAAGCATTAACAGGTTTTAATAGGGAAATGATACCAGATTTTTTTCTATGTTAGCCTTCTTTGTGTAAGCTAGCTAAAGGTGCACATGGTTTGTGGAGATGAACCCTGAGAGACTGTGTTTTTGAAAGGTGCTGAGGTTCCTTCATTTCCACTGCAAGTTAATGAGGACTGTGCCAGAAGGGAATACAAATCTGTTGTGTTGGCTGGTTTTGGTTTAGTTTTCTTTCTCTTTTTTTCCTGTGTGTGAAGCACTTCTGGGCTTTTTCTCCATGAAGAGAAGACACCAACAAAGCTACATAACGTGCCCCAGCATCTCCTAAAAAAGACATTTGTTTGTTAATCTAGAAAGTAACAGTGTATGCAATTAAGTGCTCTCTTTCCTTCTCACCTTACAACCCAATTTTGCTTTTCATGTTTTTATGTTATGCTTAATAATAGAAGTACCTGAAATATTTGACGATTGATGGAAAAAAGTATTCCTTGCTTTGCCTTGAAGCACTATATCTTTATGGATCAGAGGAGCTGGAGATTGTAAAGGCCTTTTGGGTCATTGGAGCCACCCATGTGCTGACGCTGGATTGACACTCTTTTCTTTTCCTGTGAAAGTTGCTTGTGATATGGTGGTGCAAATAAATTTGCACTTTAATAGGACACATTTTCATAAAAGCTCAACCTGATTTTGTCTCTGTTTACTGTCCAGATATATACAATGCTATACCGGCCATATGAAATTACAGCAAGGAGTTGTGAATGATGTAGGAAATGAAAAATTCATCACAAAGAGCAAGGAGGTAGCAAAGCTGTGCTTTTGATATTAAACTCAGATAAAAGGGAGGCAAGGAAGCTGGACTCAAAAGGTCTCAAACAAATATAACCCCTATAGAATAAAACTGAGAAAAATAAAAGGGCTAATTAAAAAAAAAAAGTAAAGCATTTATTCTCTCCTATTAAAAAGAAACCCAAACACTTCCCATCTGAAGAGAGCACTTCTTTGTCACACATGAAGACAAATAGAAAGGACTCCTGACAATTTGGGGAAGTGCTAGAGTATTCATACCAGAGGAAGCTGTTTTTATTGGATTTTTGGTTTGGTTGTTTTTTTGGTTTTTTTTTTTTTTTTTCTTCAGGGTGGGTGGAATCACTCATTCTAGGGCTGGTAAGTAACACATACAGAATTTAATAGTAGCCCATACAATAAGAAGAAATCTTACTACAGATGGCGTCTCAAAATAAAATCAGGTAAAGATGCGTAATGCTTAGCACATCATTACTGCAAGTATTCTGATCTGGCCTACTTTCACCCCATTGTGTAAGGATTCTATACCACACCCTTTTGGGGGAATAGCAAATATTTCTATATTTGTTTCTATAATGTGCTATTCAATCCTTCTACCTTTGGTTTGTGCACACAGATTTCTTACTCCCTTGCGGAACCCTTAAAAATTATTTTTGTGGTGACAAGGAATGCAAGGACTCCTCCTCAGGCCAAGTCCATGCAGCACATAAGGAGGTGCATGTCTCTCACTGCTTAAACCCAGGTATGTTCTTCAACACCTTGCTGAATTAGATTCTTAATCATCATCACCATCAATAGCTACTTCTTGCATGCTCTCCCTGCAAAATGTGACTTTTTAAACATGCAGCCCTGAGACTTTGTGCTGGTCAGCAAAGCAGCCACACTGAGTGATGTTCCCTGATCTCTGCATACACATGGCTCAAAATTACTGCAGCAGCTCCAGTACTTAATTTTTTGCCAGTGAGCACCTGCATCATACATTCTAATCGTGGGATTCTAATCTTCACATGCGAGATGGCCTCGAATAATTTCTGTGGGTTTTATAGGCAGTTCTGTGGTGATCAAACTACTGTAAAGAGAGACCTGTATCAACCCATAATTTCCACCCCCCTCCCTTCTTTCAAACATATAATCTAAGATTTCCCTTGTGGGTGGCCCTTCTTTCTTTTGTGCCATGGTAATTTCTTCATAGGTGGTACCTGACAAGTCCTTTTTTACCCTTAGAGTTTTTTGTTCAGATTCCATTCACTTCAAAATATCATTACCATTGCAAACAAGGAAAATGTGTTTATCAGAAACTGCAAACTCCTTTAGGGCCTCATAGGATTAATCACGGTTATAAAGTTTTATTAAACACAATTTTTGTTTAATGACAAGCTCCACCAGTCCTTCCCATTCCAAACCAATCCTGTCCTTAGGGTGTATCTAGCACAGCAGATTGTTTTCAACAGACTCTCAAGACAATCCCTATTACTTTGTCATGCACAGAGATATTTTTCTTCCTGGATAATTTGAACTTCCTTAAAAATCACATCTGTTTCATACTTTATTTATTTGTAATTTAAATCCTTAAATTGAATCTTTCATTACTAACATCTGGGCTTGAAATGCAGCCCACTTGAAAAAATACAAATTTTATTTTATTTTATTTTATTTGTAGTTACCCCCCTTCACTCAGTAGCATTGGTACAAACATTCCCTGGCCAGAGGCAAAACAGCCGGGTATCTTAAAGCTGTGATGCCGTACCACGTGTAATATGGCTCACTTGAATGTCCCTGAAGTGACTGGCAATTTGCCCAGAATTAGACTGAATGCAAGTAATAAGCTGTAGAAATTCCACAATATTGACAATTAGATATCTCTATACAGCAGCAGCTGTGTATTGTTCTCATGGTATATTCCTCTCAAAGCACCTCCTAAAAAAGGGGGGGAAAAAACCTGGCAGAAGGTTGCAGGCAGCAGAAAGGTAATATACATTGTATGAAATATCTCAAATTCAGATTAATAGGAATGTTTCTATTAGCACAGTTTTCTACATCAGGAATAATGGCTAAGGCAAAATGCTGAGGAATTTTCAGTTTATAATACCACATCTGTACTGGTAAATTGCTATATTTTAAGCATTCTTTTTTTTTTTTTTTTTCTGAGAAAGATACCTACCCATTCTTTCCTTTCATCATGAAAAGGAGGAGATGGGCTTGCCTTTGGTTGCTGCTTGATTACCCCCAAAACAGAAAAGGACATTAGTGTCCTGCACAATGGGATATCCCCAAGATGGCCCAGAACAGAAAAGTGAGGTGAGAAGAAAAGGTTTTTTTTTTTTACCTGATTTGAGAAAATTCAGATAGCTTTGAGGGACTTGCTGGAATAAATACATTTATTTCCTATTAATTCTCAATTCCCTCATGTTTCAAAGTTTATTTGTCAGTCTTTTTACAGAAAATGTGGAAAATTAATTCATTGAACATTTATTTTATTTTACTTACAAGAAGCAGCTGCCCACAGTGAACGGATTCAAATTTTATTTTTTAAGCCATACTTTTGAAGTTTGCATTATGAGCTATTCATCTTTGATATTTTGCCCAGTGGATATCAGTGGAGCTTGTTTCTGTCAGCTACTAAGCTTGTCAAACTTTGGTTTTGGTATCTGTCTTTATTGTAATAGAAATGATCATTTTTTTTAAATAAACTGCTGTTTGGTTGGTTTGTTTGGTTGGGTTTTTTTTTTTTCCAGAAGTACCATAAAACTGAGGGAACAATAAGATGTCAAGTTTTATATTGCAGATGCTAATTTATCAAGCTAATTACCAACAAAATGCAACTAAATTGCTGATAATCTTGAGACTGATTAATTCAGCAACAGAGATATTGATGAGTATTTAAAGGTTAGGAATAGGAGCGTTATGATGCAGGAGCCCCTTCCTACTTCGGTGCTTACCACAGAAGAATTATCTCAGCACCGCATGGCATACACAACATTTTGACAGATACGTGTGCTGTATGCCAAACAAATTGCTGGAGAAAGGAAAGGCCAGTTTGTGCATTTCACTGCCTGGTGTGACCATGCTGAACACTGCTAAAATAGAGGGAAAGGTTTTCCGTGGCACTGTGTATTCAAGTTTCCCTGTCCTGACGTATGTCACCCCAGATCCTGCCATTTTCATTTCCTCTTCTATATTGTCTGCTTTTGTGCAACTTCCCTGCCTTTCTCCCTCTCTCCTCTGGACAAAAAACCAAACCATTCCACAAATGCAAGCACAATAAGAGATTGTGACTCATGGCCTTTTCCAACTGCAGGAGAAATGAAGGTGATGCCTGAATCCATCAGTCCCTTGGTCAGAGATAACTTTTCCTCCCTGGACAATGGGAAAAGTGTTTTTTCAGGCTTTCTCTGAGTGCTGTCTCCTCTCCTGTGGGTGCTGAGGCTGCTGAGTCAGTGCCGAATGAGGTCAGTCGTGATGCCCATTTCTGGGAACTGGACACGGGCCTGAAACGTCCTGAAATGGCATTCCTTGGGCCCTTTTCCTGCCAGCAGCACAACATCAGGTCCCTTTGGTGCCGAATGTACTCCAATAAAGGAGGTTAAAAAACCTGTTCATTAATTGACTCCAGCACTGAGTGAGTCCCTTTTATAACCTGTGTTATCAGCAGAAGTACAAGCATGGTGTGGTAAGGAATGTGATTACGGACGAGATTTCCTGGGAGAGGAATTAGCTGGCTCTGGTGGTGATCTCCGTTATAATGAGCACACTGCCATCTTTATGAATGCAGTTATAGATGTACTCCCACAGCCCTGAAAAATGCCGAGCTCCTCTGCCTCACTGAGTAGAACCAGCCAGGCTCGCAAAGGGTTAATCTGCAGTTTACTATTGAATAACATAAAATGAGCTGTAAATAATGTAATGATATGTATTGTTAAGCTACATATACTGTACCAGGTGCAAGTACTCCCACTCCTCACTTAGATATAATCTGGGGCAGTCAACAAACACAGATGTATTTTAACAAAAAAGAAAGAGAGAGGGGGAAAAAAAGATGAAGAAAGTATGTACAAAAAAATTTAAAACATATGTAAGATAATTTAACTGAGATAATGATTCAGGTAAAACCTGGCCTATTTTTGAGAGTCACTTTAACTCTGCCGTGTAAAATACAATGGCATTTTGACTTGTTTTTGGAACATGCATGAGCCAAACACGTGTGGAAACACCTTCACAGGCCTTTTGTATAACTACAAGAAAACTGATAATCCTAAATCAATTACATGGAGGAAAATATGAATCTTTGAATACTAGTAATTATAATGGTTATTTTTCACTTTTGTAGCACCTGCAAATGATGCACTGTATATATAACAATGATTCCAAAAGCTCTAATTAACTGTTTATTTTTTTCTTGTTTGCTGGCTGTAACCAGTCCACATTAATTGACAATTTATATGAGAGTGTGTGTGTCTGTGTGTGTGTGTATGTGTGTGTGTGTGTGTAGATATGGATGTATATTTTCTCCGCAGCCTGCAACCCTCCCCCCCCCCCCCAATTTTCTATTACTTACTACTGTCTGGAAATCACAATTAGTGAATTTGCCTCTTCTAGCTTGGTTTTTAAAGCCTCACCAGAGACTTTTTTTCTGAACTTCCAGTAATACTCAAGGGATGGAAAAATGTGGTAGAATATGCTGGGTTGATCCTACCTAGTGGGGACAACTGCAGTCCCTTCTGTAGCACAATGACATGGCTCCCGACTAATAGTGCCAGTCAGAATTCCTAACTGCTCCTACCAAATGCGAAAGAGCTGGTTTTGGAAGACCTCCAGCCACAGCTTTCCACTGCTGATAGATTACTCTGGGCTATTCATGGAGCAAGATTAGCCTGACCACCATGAAGAAAACTCTTTGTTCCATGTCATTACCTAGGACGGGTTGAACCGTGTTAAGGCAAAGCTGCATTGGTGAGCTAAATTCATATAGAAAGTGGATCAGTGGTTGTTCTGAAATTATGCTATTATCTTTGAAGGGAGCGGGGGTGGTGGATTTGTCGGGGTTCTAGGTAGGGAATGTGAAGCACAGCAAAACTCAGTGTAGAGAGAGGGGGGACAGCTTGCAGTAGGCACTGTTAGGATTTTTAATGTGGGTGCGAACACTCAGTTTCCATAAAAGCAAGGCACAGCGGCGCTTTGTATTGAAATGAAAATGCAACTGTGCCTAGGCAGCGGCCAAAGGGTGCCGAGCCTTAGGTAGGCACCACGCACTGCGGCAGCTCCAAAGGCACCGGAGCGAGAGGGCCAGCACCGGCGAGGAGGCACAACAGCGCCGCGCACCGCGAGCGCAAGATGGCTGCTGGAACCATCTGCAGGACATCAAAGTCTGCTGCCTGATGGCAAGTGGGCTGCCAAAGCTTCTAAAGGCTTTGGCGCCTGCATGTAAATCGGATGCAAACTGTCCATCTGCTGCATGGCACAAGTGACAGCTGATTCTTTTTGCAGTCCGTAAGATGAACTAGACCTAAGCCAATCCGTCCCTGTTCCTAATCACACAAGGTTTGTCCTACCAGTTTCATTAGCCAGACACACGAGATACAGTATGTGGTTTTTCATTTTGCTCTGTACGTGACACTATAAAAAACAATGCCGGGGATGGGCTGTGAAACCAAAGGGGACACACTGCTGCTACTGCAGAGAAAGCATATTGGCAATGTTCAAAGCATATTGGGGCATAACAGTAGTCTAAAAACCCCAATATGGATTAGGACAGCTGACCAGATGTCTTGACTGACATTTTTTAACACGATTCAAGGGTGTCCCTACAGTACATAAATGCAAACTATACATCTGTGTACTTTTTTTTTTTTTCCACTGGAAATACCATACATGGATGCTTTGATTGTAGCTGACAGCTCCAGCATGAGGAGAGAGTCATTCAATGCTGCATCTCTGGCCTTCTCCTCTGAGAAGCTTGCTGGAAAAAGTTTGACTTGGGTTCCAGTGTAAACAGGCAAGAGAGATGTTGTCTTCAGCAGAAAGTTACCTACTTCCTTTCCTCATCAGATGGGTAGTGGGAACTTGCTGGAATGCTGTGTTGAAAGTGGGGGATGAGATGTGATATACTGTTATAATAAGGGAATGTTGTTCTTTTCTAGACTCATCTCAAATTTAGAAAGTTGGATTACTATGAAAACGCGATTACTCAGCTGCGCAATTGTTTGTGAGAAGGAAAGATCAGGAATGGTCAGGGAGGGGAAAGCACTGCAGGTACACTGAGAAGCAACGAACAAAAAGGGTGAAAGAACAAAGAAGTTTTCAATTTCTCACTTTGTAGTTTTTAGAGCAGAGGTCACATATGAAGTGTAGACCCCCTTCCCTCCACAGCCTCCTCATCTAAATAGACATGGGAGGTTGCCACCTCAATGGCAATGGTGAGTTTGAAGCAGCACACTGAGTCTGGACAAGTGTGTTAGTGTGAGCTCAGTTGGCATTGCTCCTTCAGATTGCAATGAACACTTCATGTGCATACTTCCACCCTTCCATAAACATGCCTCAGTACTTTTCCCCCTTCTGTCTCCTGTACATTGCTGGTACAGGATTAGGAACTCTGCTGGTAGGAAGCCAATTTTCCCACCTGCCTGTCCAGAAGCAGCTTGAGGTATGGCAAACCTTTCTCAGCAACTAGAGTTTATTCCAAAATACTGTTCATTGCCCCTGCCCAGCCTCAAAATACAGGGGAAACTGATATCTTGCCTTCTTCAAACAGGGAACTGTGTTAAAATCTAATCACAGACTCTTCCTCTGTCCCTGCTGGACTTCAGCATGGAATTTGGTCTCCTCCACTGATGCTCCTTGTTAGTGTCTGAGGAGCAGATTGACAGTGTTTGCCATTTATAAGCATATAGACTAATTGGTTTTAGCATGTACTCTCTAGTTTCCAGGTAAATGTAAAATGGTGCCTAAATTTATGTTTCCAATAATTTCCTTCATAAGTCTTTTGCTTTCCCAGTGACCAGCTCCAAGCTTCATGCAGAAACAAAAGATGTCCTTAAAAACAAAAGGTCCTGTAGTATCAGCAAGGCCACAAATAAAGTTATACCCAGCATCTGTAGGTACATTTTCTGTGGTTCCAGATGCTTGGTTCTGCATTTTATGGATACACAATTCTTACTTAACACTTTTGACAACATAAAGCTTGTGCTTTTCAATGATAAATCTTACTGGCACTTAAGTTTGGCTTTTATCTGAATCCCTTCAGATTTGTAGCATACCCTTAAGAAAGGCTTTGTCCTGTGACATCAACTACCCCTGTGCTATACAGATACTGTATATTTACCCAAGATCTAGGCCTGGTGTCTTAGGTGAGTATTTGAGTCTAGGGAAAAAGAGTTTCTCTGAGGAACCACTGAATGATAAAAACTCTGCTCCAGAAGGTCCCAGGGACTGGAGGACCCCTAACCTGATACCAACTCCTCCTTGCTGCTGTAGTGGTGCCATCAGAGGACCTCACGCTGGCAGCAAAGCCCCAGAGTCCCTGCCACTCACGTCCCTGCCTGCAGGTGTTCTGTCTGTGGCCCTGGAAGGCTCCCCAGTGAGCAGGTTGTTGGTGCTGCTCTCATGGCCAGCATCGTCACAGGCTGACCAACCTCAGGGCAGAGGGCATGCAGGTATCTGCAGCTGTGCTTAGCCTGCTGCTGGCCAGGCCAGGTGCACTGCTCCATGGAAAGGATTTTCCTGCTGTGCAGGTGAATGTTTGGATGAGTGTGCCAGAGCAAATGGCCTGTGCATGCTCAATCTTGTTCAGGAACCAGCTGATGGCTACTAGGTCAGTCACCTGTATTAGAAGGGTGGAAAGAATGAAAAATGAGGTATAGGGGGTTTAGAGAAGGCAGTGTAAGCCTAAGAAAAGACAACTTTCTATGTTCCTGTGAATGACAATCAAGAGAAAACTCTGTTCTTGAACACAGAAAATTGCTCTAGGCCTGTGTGGTGAAAAGCACCTATGTCCCTAAAAATTAAATGCCACTGGCAAATTATTGATAATGTGCGAAACATGACTTTTAGGCTTATATTGTTAACTATGAAACTGACGATACAAACTCAAACATGCTAATAGCATAACACTGAACTGTGGAGGTATACCACAATTCATTTGTCTTTCCCAAAATGACCTTCCTCTTTGCTGACTGATGTAAAATCATGGATGAAAATGTCCTGGATGAAACTGATGGGAATTTTCCTTCTTTTTGGTCCTGTGCTTGTGCTGTGACTTTCAGAGAGAACCTGAGATTGCAGGGTTTTACTGCTAAGATTGTAAGTTTTACTGTAAATCTGCACTAAACAGACACACATATAAATTGCTATCATGCTGTCGCATCAGTAGATCAGCTTACAGTCCCTTTTAGATTCTCTTTGTCTTGTTATTTTCATTCTATTCAGGAACTGAGCATCAAGATGGATATTTAAAATACAGCTTTCGATTTACTGATCTACAAATACACTTCTGACCTCCACATGTAGGCTATTAAATCCCACTGATTTGTCTTTCTGGACTTTTCTTATTATTATTTCCATGAAAAAGCCTATTCCTGAAAACTGGATGGGGATTTTGAGCCAAAAAAATCTCTGACCTGGGAATGTGCCTGTCACCAATGGTTATTGGAATACACACTTGTTCACACTAGACTTCCAGCTCAGCAGCTCTGCAAAATAGAACACATCACAACATCTACTTCAAAACAATTCTGAGAGTCTCTGAAAAGTACAGTTCCCCATGTGCCTGAAAAAAAGAATTAACACTACATCTCAACATTAAATTCAGAAGCATAAATAACCTGTTTGCTAAGAATGCTCCATTTGTTCCCCATGCCAGAAGCCTTACTTAGTGGCATGAAGAAGGGAAAAGAAAGTCACTTACATCTACCAGTGAATAATGTAAAATGAGGGTGCAATATTGAATAAGCAGGTGATATCACCGCGCTGTGACCCAAGGGCTGGGTGGAAACAGTGGGAGGCAGAGGTGCATGTTCCTGGTTCAGTCCCAATGTCATTGCAGATTTTCCTTGAATCCATGCCAACCATGCTTGAGCAGAGGGGCCACTTTGCATTCTTCTCCCTTGTATTGCAATGAGGCTTAATGCAAAAATGGGGGAAATGGCTTTTAACAATGTAAAGGCAGCATTGTCCCTTTTCTTTGATCTCAGTTCAGATCTATTCTGTCATTCTTTTTGCAGACAAATGAAAGAACTCAGTCATCGATGTTTTATGCTCTGCCATGACAGAGAAGGTACTTTCTGCTTTTCACAGTCCAGTAGTTATGCGTGATGCAATGCATACAGAGAAGCAAGGTCAAGCACTTAATAAATATGTAGTGAAATGTATATATTTGTTGAAACCTGTTGAGTATCATGTGGAATCATAAACAAAATCATCCATCCATCCATCCATCCATCCATCCATGCATAAGGTTATGTCTGGTAGTACATGGTCTTTAAATTCTGCAGACCACCTCTCTGGCACCTAAATAAAGGGCCAAATCCTATTGTCTTCACTTGGTTTCATTCATACGACCTCCCTCTCTGTGGCATCTCCGCGACCTGATAGAGATGCAGTGCAGTCTGCATGCTGGCCCCAAGCTAGAACACATTATTGCTCAGGCTGTGGAAAGGCTGATTTGGATCCGTTCTTTGCACTGCGGCAATCCTGTGTGATCCTTGCCTGGCATGAGCTTCCCATCTCATATCAGCTCCTCTTTTTTGGGAGTTTTTGTGCAGTGTTAACATAGCAGAAAGTTTGGGGTTTTTTACTTTTTTTTTTTTTTTTTTTTCCTTTGTGGAAACAAAGTGACTCCTGACAAGATCAGGGAAAACGTTTGGGACACTGCTCATTGACATTTTACCTGAGGAAAAAGAAGATTGCAGCATACTCAAAGTAAATCACACAGCAAAGGGAATGTCCTCATTTTAGACTGCAGAGCAGAGAGCCCGTGTGCTGCAATTGCTAAGGTAATGGTTGCTGCCGCTCAACTGTTTCCTCGAAATGCAGCCACTCTGCCTTTTTATTTTTGGGCACTTTTGCATGCATAATGATATCCATCCATTTAAAGGCAAATGTCCTCTTAGTTTTAATGGGCTTCTGTTCATGGAACATTGTCAGATACTCTCTTTACTTTACTGTTTTTTTTTTTTCCCCCTTTCTTTTTGTAATTTGGAGATAACCGCTGCTTTGTCATGACTCTCCTGGAAGCACAGAGTACCTGTGCCCTTCAAACAGCTGCTCAGCTTCTTTCAGGACAGGGCTGCTCTATGTACATTGTGGAAAGATATAAATTTTTACGGCGTAAGTGTTTTTACAATGGATTTATCACATAAATAAGGAATGGAAGAGACCTTGCTGGTCTGTTAATTTACCTTCCAGTAATATTAGATTATTCTCCAGAGTGCATTTTCTAGATCCATGGACAGTCCAATTTTAAATGTCGCAAATGATGGGGTTTGTATGGCTTCTTGCAGGTGAATTCATAGCCTGTATGGCCTTAGTCACCTTTCAAATATTTACATGTCCTTTTCTTCCTTACTTTTTTTTCCTGAGTTGATATGATGCATACATGCATTTTATTTTACACTTTTGTTTACAATCTATTGTCTCCCTGCCTAAGAACCTTTACAGGCCCTCCTTCTTACCACTATCATTTCCTATTGATTTGTTCTCTCATATCACATTCTTTGTATTTTTAAAATACTCTTTTTTCTCTACTGTCAAACTCGGCTCAACCAAGCACTGCCTAATGTTGCCTCTGCAGCAATGCGAAGGGTGAGAAGGCAAATCTGTAATTTCAAAAGGACTGAATACTTTCCGGTGTCCATTTTACATACATAACAATGTTTCTGGGGGAAAAATGCATTAGAGAGAACACAATTCTGAGAAACAAAGTTTTAAGTAATTGTTAAACAGATTTAGTAACTTTATTTTTTTACAAAATTGAAACAAGACCTTGATTTTCTCTTCATTCACTGTGAATATATCTGCTCTCTGTAGCTCCCAATTAAATATCATGTGCGAATTTACCATCTTCTTCAGATCATTAATAAATTTTACTGAGTTAGATTCCAAACAGGCTTTTAGGGGTATATGATAATTGTAATACTTTATGTTATGGTGCATCTTCAAAGCTGGATTTAATGAGTCACAGAGCCTACCTGTAAAATTGTGTCTGGAATGAGTTGAAAGGGGAATCATATTTTTTTTTAAACAGAAATATTTTTTGCAGAAGCTCTGAGTAAAAAAAAAAAAAAGGCAATATTTCTTAAATCTAGCTATCTCCCAGCTCTGCTTTTTTGCATTAATTTTTTATTTAAAAGTTTTTCATTCCAGTTGGCTTGCAAACCTTATAATAAAGTGCTTCTAGGATCAAAGGAAGTTATTTTTATAGTATTACCTCATTTTCTTTTATTAAAATAGAGAACAGCTTTAAGTTATATACGTATTTGGTCAAAACGATAGAAGCCCTAACCATACTTTCCATATTTTTTATAAGGCACGAAGGATAGTATAAGTTTTGGGTGACAGTCATTTAGAGGGGCACAAGAGCTCATTTGGAACAAAACAATTCTTCTCTTCTGTGCAGTGTCAGAAACTCTCCATGGCATTTTCAGAAATCCCATCTCTTGAGCAAAAGCAATATTTTCATAGATGTAATTCCAAAATAAAGGCCTTTTCTTTCATTTTGTTCATTGCAGTGGAGTTTAGGGTGCTTAGGAAATGAAGGCCAGGGCCCTAGGTAATTGTCTATTCAGGTCAGGAAGGCTAATTAATATGCAGACACTAGCTATGTTTCCAGTGTTGTGTTATAAGACTTGGTTTATTTGGCCAATGACAAGTACAGTGTGATGGAAAAGAATCAGCCTTTGGAATAGAAATATTTACTTGCATGTACTCATGCTAGAGGGTGAAAATTTTGTCCTCTGCACATTTAAGGACAGTGCAAGTTTTTAGAAGAGCTGTAGCTGAAAGAGAAACAATACATACTATCTGCTGGCCTAAACAAAGATGAAGAGAGATATGTGAAATTTATTCCATCATTCCTTTATGGATTTCCCATTAGACTTTGTATAAAACTTGTAACCCTTACAAGTCATGCTCTTCTGTAAAAGGTGCATCACAGCAAACTCTATTGCAGATATGTGTGTGTTTAATGAAATTAATTCAATGAGAAAGGACTATAGCAATGTATATCTTAGAGATTTCCTCTCATTTACTTCTTTTGGGAACAAAAAAACTAGAAGTCACACAAGCCTTGTTGGGCTCAGAAGACAATCCTGGGTGCAATGTACCATGGTGTATCAATCTTAGACAAGACAGTAAGATATGAGCAGGGGTCTTTGTGATTAATATAGTCCTTGATCATAAAAGTTATGCCAGTGGTTTCAAGTTCATTCAGGCATTTACAGCCTGGATTTGCCTACTACTCATGTTGTTTACTTGCAAGTGTTCACCCACATGTCACTGCAGGCCAAAGCTGGAAGCACTTGTGAGTAGAAACCCTTCAGCCTGAATACTGCACTGAGCACTGCATCTCAGCTCAGGTTCATGCTCTCTTTGTGCATTTGGCTCGGACACAAACCAGTACAATATGTTGAAGCCAAATTTGTCAGGAATCCACCAAGACTGGCTTTTCCTGAGCACAGGGAATGATTTGAACCTTAGTTATGGCCAAGCTAGTAGTCCATGATTTTGGTGTAGAGCACATGGATCGTGGACCTGGCATAATTAAGTCTGATCCCTGGTCTATGCTTCTGTTAACATCACAGAGCTCATGACTGCTGAGCACAATAGCAATTATAAATAGCAAACCCCCCTATTTAAATGAATAGTAGGTGCAGGTCTGGCCCAAAGTTTTTCTGACAGATGTTGCAAAATTAAAAAAGAACCTGGAAAACAATTCTGATACATGAATGGGAAATCCACCTTGCTTATAGAGTTAAATGTACCAAAAGCAGCAGGGTAATGCCATAAGATGTATCAGTGTCTCTAGCAATCTATTTCCGACTGCAAACCATTTGTATGTTGGACTCATCAAGCTACTTGTGGATTTATAAGATGTTATTCTCATTAATGATATATAACTAACGTGAGTCAAGACACTGCTTGTCACTTTAATAGAAGTCAGTGGCTTGTCTGAGAGATGTTGCCTTTGGACTGTGTAGAAGAAGGTACACGGTGAAACAAAAAAAGGATCAATGAGTTTTGACCATTTCAGACACAAATTTACAGATAGGCTTTTGTTCTAAAAATAAATCAAAGGTAAGATGGGTAATACGTACCAAACATTTTACTTTCTCTTCTAATGCGCAGGTTCTAAAATACAGCAATTGAAAAACAGCCTGGGATTAACCAGACAACAGGCTGACCAAAGGCTTCTAAGCTTTAGTGGAAATGTTTCTATTGACCTCACTGCAGCTTGGATTGGTCTCCAAATTATTTTCATTTTTGCAGTTTAAAACAGCAATCAAGCTGATTCCTGGACCATATGTCCCACCAGAAACAAAAGGATTGTAGTGCCTGTGGAAATTCAGTATTTTTTTAGAAAATGAATAAATAGTACATACCTGTTGTGTCATTAATTTAAAATTCTTTTATGATTAAACATTGATACTTCTTCTAATTTTTATGCTGGTTTGTTTATTTTTTTTTTTCATCTAGAGGTAATAACAGGCCAATAAATAGTTCTCAGTTCAGTGAGTGCATGTATAAATCAGATTGTTATAAAAATGTCTTTAATATTGGTTTACGTAGCCCATTTTACATTGTAGAAGTCATTTATAGTTATATATATATTAGAGTTAGGGCTACTGTATCCTGCTAAGACAAAGCATATCTATTTTTTCTATTGTTTGAGCAGACTTCTTTTTCTGCCCTTCTTTAATATTTCAGGATACAAATTGATTAGGAATGCTCTGAATTGATGGAGACTTTCTGTTTTACTCTTAAAATTTAGCTCTTAAAGTACATTTTCCTCTACAAGCTTTTGATAGATATGAAGCTGTGCTACTGTTAATATAAATAATGTCTGGTCACTGGGAAGACATATATTTATTTACAATAAAAACTGATGTATTAATTATTTCATTCAGTAGACAAGTATCCTCATAAAGACTGGACTTATACAACATAGCAGGCATCACAGCAAAAATCATAAATACTGTACTTCTGTTTAGCTTGACAATGGCAGGTAATAGACTATAATTTCTGTTCCCTTAGCTACTGTATCCTTTTCTATCCATCATTCTTTATTGTTATTATCACACTTATTTCAGCACTCTTATATCAGCAGCATTTAGTGATATTGCAAAAACATGGTTCAGAAAGGCTGAACTTTTAATTGTTATGAGAAATAAGTTAGCTTAATTATTCTATGTAAGTAGAAAAGATGTGGTTTGTTCTTCTTCCTAAGTCCTTCCTTCCTAATCGCAATTCAACACCCTTTTTAAGCATTGCTATGTATGAACTTCATGCTGCTAGACAAATAAATTCTTTGGAAAAATGCACATTTTTATTTGGAAATAATGCCATCTCTTTGTTAGATTTGCAGCAATCCTATTTTGCCTCTACTGTTTTTAAGTCGAAAATGAAAAATTATTTAGAAGATGTTTGTGCATCATATTGTGCTGAATGGTATGTAGGTCAGCATGCTGCACCATAGCAGATAAGGCACAGTGAACAAGTGTTCTATGTACTTACAAGCAAATATCAGTCATAATAGAAGTAGACAGATCTACAAGAGCGTTTTGGCTTAGGAAATGTTTCTTGTCATTAGCATTTAAAAAAAGCTATGAGATTCAGGCCTATCAGCACCGATTCACAGCAAAGCCTGGCTTGCACAGGTTGTTATCTGTTCAGTACAGAGGTGCAGCTGGTTAGCAAATGGATTTGCAGATTTTTTTTTTTTTTAGCAGGGATGAGTAAAAAGGCAAAGAATCAGGTACTTACAACCCATTCAGAATGTAACAATTTTGTTTGTGTTATAAACCAAACCTTCTGTTTTTTGCAAACTGCATTATTTTTAGAAACAGAACCAAGAAAAAACGGCTGATTTAAAAAAAAATCTTTATTCATATTCCAGTTTCCCTAAGGGCTCCAATATCCATGAAGTAATACCAGCAAAGGGAGCAATGAAGACTGCAGACTTCCATGATTCGGTTTACGATGCTGCTTTATTGTGTTAGCAGTCAAGTCAAAAGCCAATATCTAATATTTTTAATTTTTTATTTCTTCCTCTATGTGTTCTCAGAAATGTGAAGGGGGAAATATGACTGATTCACTCCCTAATGCTATGGCTGAAGGTTAGGGTAATTTTTATTTTATGTGGAAGTGGAATCATTCCTCACGGAGATAATAATCAGGGCTGATACTGAAAGTAGCTCAGTCATGCCTGAGTTGTAGGGTGCTGTTCTGCACAGCTATTTGCAAGGTGGAAGCGATGGGTTTTCCTTTCTAAGGAAAAATGCTGTTCATGAACTAATGGGACCACTTATCAGGAATGTGAATGCTGTTCTTTTCTGTATGACAGAGAAAAAAGCTATAAAGTGCATGGAAAAGGTCCTCTCAGAAGGCTAAGGAGGGGATGGTGAAAAGGCTGTGTAGGTGCATGTCCTCCTGCCAGGCCTGCATATAATGGGAGTGACCAGTGCAGTCCAGTGAGGACTACAGCTTCAGACTGAGCTTCCACCTGCGTTTGAGAGGACTGTGGGATGATTTTTAATGTGTCTCCGGTACTTGTTACCTGAAAAACAGCTCCATAGTGTATGAACTTAAGGAAAACAGCTCTACATAGAGCATGGTTACAGCCAACATCTTTCCATCAAAGAATCATACAATCACAGAATCGTAGGTTCATAGAACATGCTACATTGAAAGGGACCCATCAGGATCATCAAACCCAACTCCTGGCCCTGCAGAGGACACCTCAAGAATCACACCATGAGCCTGAAAGTGTTGTCCAAATGGCTCTTGAACTCAAACAGACATGATGCTGTGACCACTTCCCTGGAAAAACTGTTCCATGATTTTAACTTAGGCTGCTGGACTTACTTGGAAGAGCTCAAACATTACAAATAGTAAACACAAACGGGGCCAGTGTTGCTCCTCAGCTTGGTTTTATCAAATAATAAAATTGCTCCAAATTTTAGCTCAGTGTTAAAGGTATTTCTCCTACATCTGAACCAAACAATAAGATTTTATGAATATCAGCCTTGGACAGTGTCCAAACAGGAGGGTACTAGAAATGTGTACATTAAGGAGTGCATTGCTGAGTCCCTGCAGGCAGAGAACCAAAGCTTAGAATGAAAGGAATAAATAGTAAGGAACAAGTATGAATGAAAGCATTTGATTGAACATGTAAGGACTATACAAGTACTGAAACTATGAGGTGAAAATATACAGTAAATATATGTATTGTTGACTTGAAAAAGGGAAAGAAGAGATATTTATGGCTGGACAAGTGAGAACAGAAAGGAATCATAAGTAAAGTGCCATGGAAAGCAATGCAGCTTAATATTTAGGCTTTGATTTTGCACAGAGAGTGCTAAAACAAGACATATAAATGCATCATGCAAATATAATTCGGAATGGAGTATGTTGTTGCAGTTCTACTTTTTAGGGTACTGCTGCCTTGTTCAATGTATTTTAGATGTGAATCCAATGATAGGCAAAGTTTGAATCTCCTGACAACATTTTCAGGTGAAACTAGAAACAGGAGAAGAGCCTCCTCAAATTAAGTTACTAATGGTGTCTGCTAGACTACTGTAAAATTAGCTCAAATTTGCCAAGTCAAAATTATGTTCTGTTTTTCCTGGTCTAAATTCAGGTCACTGAATTTAATGGACATTCTATGGGTGTAACAGAGAGCAATATTTGGCTCAGAAGCTACTAAGAGAAACGTCTCCAATATAATTTTATTGCATTAGTATCTTACATTGAGCATATTACTGTTGATTGTAGTAGCAGGTCTCTGCTTGTGCATACTTGCCATTGACTGATAAAAGACATTTATAAGCTATAGCATTGATAAGATTCTCACACTTGTTCATGGAAGATGAGCAAGATTTTCTTACTTTTATGCATGTTGAATAACAATACATGATCTGATGGATAGAAGGAGGTAAAGAAAATCCTATGCAGATTTTTTTGAGATGAGTATCCTATAGTAAAACCATTTTTAATGCATAACCATATGGGAGTGTCTGTACCATGAGTTTAAAATTTACTTTGCTCTTCCTTTAATGTAAATTTTTCAATTAAGTATTCGTATCTCTATAGATTTTGTAATTGTTAATTTATTGCTTGCCTTAACAAAGTTTATCTACTGATGGAAAGCAGATTTCTTTACCCTGAAAAAGCCAAAGTAGGAAGCTATAGTTTTCCCACACTGGCTGAAATTCATATGTTAAACATAAGGATGACAAACATACTAAACCATCTCAACAGATGTGAAGACTTAGTGCAGGTGACCTGGACATATATATGTGAACTTCAAAATGGGTCCTGCTGCACAAATAAGGTGTATCCTGCATGCCTTTTTCCTTTGCCACCACCTTTTTCTTTGCCACTACCTATCTAAGCAAGTGACATTATTTAAAAGCCTAGAGTTGCACTGGACTTTGCATACAGAAATCCAGGGTTTCACACACACAGAGGGAAGGAACCTTGCTTCAACAGAAATGTATTTATATCAAATCATCAAATCAGGAAATGTAAATCTGTGGTAAAGCACAATTTAAAAGTATGCAATAAGAAATGTAACCTTCTTCAGGGCCAATTTATGGATCTAATAATATATCTTTTTATAGTAAGGGAGATATATTTGATTGCACATGTATATTTATAAATAGTATAACATACCTTTGAAAAATCAAAGACAACATCCTAGAAATCAGTGGAAAAATTCTCATTCATACAAGGGGTAGATTTTATGAAGTGAAATTGCCATTTAAGCCAAAATTATCTGTAATGTGCCCAATTCAATGTAGTTCTTTGTTTTACCATAAGTTTGATATTTTCAGATTGTTGTGAAAAAATGCATCTGAGGCACACTAGGAGAGAGTTTAGTTGTAAGATCTTGCATTAATTACAAAGTTCATGCTTATAATGTCTATTACCTTAGCAAGAGACATGGCCAAAATTCATTGCTAAACTCAGGGTGTGAATTTATGAACCATCACTTTACTCACGTTGTAAAACAGATCCCAGACCTGGGAAATAGATGGGAACAGCAGCTGAAGGCTCAGGGTGCAGTAGCAGAGCCCTGACCATGTGGGCAACCTTGCAGGGAGCATGGGCAGCAGCAGCAGCAGCACCTGGTGCAGACTGCCATCCGTGCTCAGCCCTTGGGTCTGACTGCTCTCAAAAGCTTCCTGGCAGGTGCTGCTCTAGTGATGGCAAAATGAGGGAATGCCACCTGCGAGGGGCAGAGGACAAGCTCATTGCCTCAGCAGCTGCTCCCTGCACTGAAGAACTGCAGGTCTACTGGAGCAGAGTGAGCTAGTGTGGAAATAATGCAGGTCAAGGCAGCCTCCCTGGGGGGCACTGAGTAGTTCACCATGTCTCTGCCTCTTAGGATCTACTACCTGCAGACAGATTCAGTTTATCCAGCCTGTTTTAAATCCGCAATGTCCTCCATAGCTCAAGGAGTGCAAGACTGTGTGCTAACTAAAGAGCAGCCATCCTGGCTGCTGAGATAGGTGCTTTTGTTACCTGCATGGGTAAGTTTGGTAAATTGCAATGTAATGGAGAGTCATTGTTCTGTGCGTCGATAATGGTGTCAAGTGTTTCCTTCTGACTTGTCCTGCTTTTGACATGCATAATGAATGAGGAAAACATTGTGGGCCCTGTTTGCAGCAGCATTTTAGCTGGCTATCTGTGTTTGGAAAACAGGGGTCAGAACATCAGCACTTGTAAAATGGTTTTATGTCACTGCAATAAACTGAGTTACAGCAATTTACACCAGCTAAGGACTTGGAACCTGATTTTTAGGAACATTTGATTAAACAACATTAGGGCAAAATTCTGTCTTAGGTAGTTCCACATTTGCATCCAGTAGTGACCTGTACCTGATGTATCAGAGGGAAAAAAAATAACTAAAGCAAAAAAAGCAGTACACAATTAATCTGGTGAATCTTAAGCATTGGATTTCCAGAACTGGACAAGTCAAGCTCATGCATGTAAACAGAAATCTACTGATTTTATAATTTCAAAAGCAAATCAGCAGAACTTGATCTCACTTGCACTGCTGATATCTTTGAATTCAGTGGGAATTCAGCAGGATCAGGGCTTTAGTCACCATAGGGCTAAACTCAGCCTTACAGCAAATGGAAGAAGAGGCGAGAGTTGATAAGGAAATATATGTAATAATCTCATTTTAGGTTTCATGTTATTTTACTGTAGCTGCTCTGAAGCATGGTACTAAAAACTGGTAAACCAAATAGTCCCACTAGGACCTGATGCAGGGCACCTGCTTTTTCCTGCATTATATAAAAACACCAAAGGAAAAATTAATAATGAAACAAGAACAGTTATAAAAAGGTAGGTAGGCAATGAAAAATGACTGTGTTCAGGGACAGAAAACAAATGCCAAAAGACTCATATGTTGTACAGATAAAAAATACTATACATACTGTTAGAAAGTTAGAAAGCCAGCATATACACCATATTATTCTTTAAAGAGTTATGGATCAAATCTGTAAAATCTTTCACAGCTTCCTGTTGATTCTGAATATTTTGTGATTTGCCTAGCATCAGTCAGAAGTAGAATTTTTAGGATATGTCTGAGCTTGGTTCTATTACCATTTAAAGCCAAGATTCAGTTTCTTAAGTCTTCTCTGAGAGCTATTAGTGGAGTTTACCACATTGGGCTAATGGACAAAGAGGCCAATTTTGAACAAATAAAAACACTAAAACATGATGTGCAATTGCTTGATGGCAAGGCTATAGTTATTAGCACTTGTAAAACTGCAGACACAATTAATGGAACATGCCTGGGACATCCCCTGAAAATCAGATCTATTGCTGTGATTTAACAGAGTCATTCCATAAATGTCTAAAAATAAGAAGTGGGTAAGAGAATAGGCTAAGAGGAGAAGAATCAAAGAGCTTGAAGGTGGTGAAGAGAAAATGTGATTAAGTAGGCTAATAAATTTCTGGGGAGGGAGGTGGTGTAGACACCGTTACTGGGTGAGATGTATCTTCTAGAAGCTCCCAGGAGAAAGAATGATTCCTATGCTTGTAGCATAGCCTTGAAAAAACAGGGAGGTTTCAACCCCTTGTTACTTTGCCTTCATTGGCATTTTGCTCTACCCAACATATAAGTCATGTCTAAAGTCCCTCATCACAATCCCAGGACGCAGTCGCTCTGTTTCACAAGTAGATCCCATCCTGGTAGTACCAAAGCAACATAGATCATTTAGAATACCTTTTTCTGTTACTGTAACGTCTCACAGTAATCCCTTTTGGTCATAATCAGCACCTAGAGAAGTCTCCACAACTGAACAGGGCTCCTATGTTAAAAGACATTCCAGAAACAAAAGCCTTCAGTGGATAAGTGGTGCAGCCAGCCCTTTTGTAGGTTTCTTCCTCATCTCAATTTCTTTTGGCTGTTTGCTCACATGTGAACAATAGAACTCACTATTCTGATTTGACACAAAGTAATGCACTTATTTCAGAAAACAACAATGTCTGAATTAAATAACTCTGCTGGATGGCACATGTGAGAAAGCACATATATATATAGAGGTGTCCAAATATACACTTTTAGAAATGCTCATTTGACGAATTAATAGCCTAAAAACTTCCCAAACAAAATAAACATGCAAGTAGTGAGTCATACAAAAAACATTTCCTTCTGATTAAAGTGTGAGTTCAGTGTAAACAGGGCAGAAGAGCATTTTAAAGAGAAGGTTGTGAACCCCTTCCTCACAGTGCCGTGCTGCTCCTCAGCATGCAGTGACACAGGGGGTCGTGCAGCTACTTTTTGGAGTAATTACTCATGTTGTAAAACAGAGGCTTACAAGCTGGGGCTTTGTCATTTGGTTATGAAATTAACTGATTTGTGCACATATTCCTGTAGATTCAAATATTTTATCAGTATGGAGCGCAAGGCATGAAGGCCATTCCTGTGCCACAGCTGTCTGAAGTGTATATGTGAGGCAAACGGAGTGAAAAAGAAATTTATGTACAAAAGAAATCTAAAAAAGAAAGGGAAATGGTCCTTGATGTTAGAGCTTGTCCTGCTTTATTCTGGAATTCTGTTGTTACTTTTGAAAATGTAAAAGCGGTTCCAAAGCACATTGGCACGTGCATGAAACTGCAATACTCACTTGGCACTGCCTGTTCCCAGTGCTGGCAGTGTGGCACATAGACCTCTTTAGCCTCTTCCTCTGTTGTTTTCTGCACAAGAGCCAACCATTGTGGCTACTCATGAGGCAAGGCTGGCAGCTGAAGAACCCAGATGCCAAGCTCTGGATTGTCTGTCTGTTCGGTTTGTGGCTGGTCTCTTCCCTGGCATCTGCCCTGGCACTGCAGCAGGCTGTGTAACCGTCTGTGGAGCTGGGTTCAGGATTAGGCTTCTGCTGGATAGCATGCTCTCCTGGTCACTGTTTGCCTTTCGAATTACCCTTGATTATGAGGAATGCGTTTCTCTCCTGCAGACTCCACCCAGGACAAGTGTGCTCGTGCAGTGCTGTTTGGTGGAGAAAGGGTGGGTGCTCCCCTCCCTTGGCACAGCATGGTTTTAGCTTTAGAGCAGAGCATGAGTAATTTCAGCCCTATAAACCCAACCATCTCCTCTCAGCCAGGAAAATTTTCAAGTTGAATGTGATAACACACTAGTATGTCTTTTATGTGGCTGAGCCCCCCAGGCCCCGGCAACAGCCTGAAGAATGTCATCTCTGGTTTGTGTTAGCCCACATGCCTGCAAGACTCTGCTTAGGCTCTGGCTGATTTTTAATCCACTGCAAGTGTAACCACTGAGCTACATGAGGTGGTTGTTTTTCTTTGGGGGTATTTATCTTTGACACCCAGAAAGTTCAGCAGGCAATTTAAACAGGGAGATTTCCAGGACAATAGAAGCACCGCTAGCGAGTGCCTGAAGGGGTAAAGTGTCTTTTCTTGTAATTTATTAGTGTAATATTTTTATATCTTGTGACAATAATCCTTAATCATTAGCATATATTCTTCTGCCTTTCTTCCCTTGGATTTAGAGAATACCAGCTGACCAGAACCTATCAGTCTCTGGGTCAAATTTCTTTGTCACTACGTCTGCCTGATGCCGGGTTGAGCAAGGGAAGTGTTTCCCATATTGAGATCAGGCTCTTGCCCCACTGACACAACACTCATCTGAAGCCTGATTTTCAAAGGACATTTCTTTCCTCTAGAGTCCTCTCTAACTTATCTATGGATTGGTATAGCTCCAAGTCACTGCACCCACATGTGCATATGTTGAGAAAGGCAGGAAAACTGGCTAAAAGGGCTTGATGCAAAACCTGTTTTCAACCCTTCTAGTATTATAAAGTTGCATTTGTAGATGTTCTGTGAGAATGTTTCTAAAAGAAAGAATTTTTAGTGAGAAGATAGAGAAAGGGATTGTTTAGCAGTCCATTTGCTGGTGAGTAAATCTGTAAAGGGTACAAAGAAGGATGTGCCTGGGTCAACATTTGTAGATTCTGGGCCAGTCAAAGCATCAAAGAATCACAGAATAGTGTGAGTTGAGAAGCACCATCAAAGGCCATTTAGTCCAGCTCCCACTGTGAGGCACAGGGACATCTTGAACTAGATCAGGTTGCTCAGAGCCCCGTCCAACCTGACCTTCAATGCTGCTGAGAGTGATGGACAACATGGGACTCAGACACTTTTGTAAATATTGTCTGTTATGAGACTTTTGGAAAGGGAACACTGGGATAGAGGAACCATTGCTTTTCCCAGCTGGACATCTTAAGTCACAGAACACCAGCATGGCTATAAGACTAGCTGGGAATGAAGGTGATAGTTCACTACCCGCATTTTTTCTTTTATCTTTTAGCTCATACTTCAGGTGTCTCATACCCCCTAATATTTCATATAGCTGGGAATGCAGAAGTACAGGAGGGAGCAGCACAGTGCAGCTGTGTGACTGATGCCCCGTGGGCACAGCCAGTAGCATTGGTATGCTCTCACCGTATCGGGGACATTGTCACACCATCTATCAAAGCCTGCCACAAGCATTGTGTTGCCTACCCAGGCACTTCCACCACATCCAGAGCTACTACATATCCAGTTCATCTCCAGTTTTTACTAGGAGTTACTTTCAAAAACATTTCTGTTTGGAACTGGAAGCACTCTGAGAAAGGCCAGTGTCCATGTTATTCTTTCTGACTGGAGGCAAAGAAAAAGTGGCTTTTTGACAATTCATCAAGTTCTGTTTGGACCAGGGAACTATACTATGGTATTGTGCCAAACTGCAATGCCAGCTTTCAGTAAGATGTCAGAAGATAATTTACACATAAATTTCATACTCAGAATATTATTGAACAATGCCTTTCCCATTTTTTTAAAAATTAAGATTATTTTAAACCTCAGAAATATAATGGCACATCACATAGTCATTACCATTTAACAAAAAGTCTATTAATTTATTTTCTAGTTAGTACCAATTTTAATATTATTAAAAACAATTCTCTTTGTTTATAGAATACATTTTTTCCTATCAGGAGGAAACAGAAAAATTTCAGCCTCCCAAAATGATCAAGTTGTTTTAATTAACTTTATAACAAGAACCTGTTGGTGATTTCTAACAAGTAAATTGCTTTCAGTTGGAATGTGAAATATGTCAAAAATATTTGAAATAAAAGTTAATTTTGTAAATATAGTTTGGATTCTATTTCCACATTTGAAAGCAACTACAAATTCTGGCAGCAGTATGCACAGGTAAATATTTATCACTTTTAAACTGCATAAAACCCTATAAACCAGTCAAAAGCCTCTTGTGTAACCTGGACTGCTAAAGTTTTTCTTTCAAAGCTTCTAACCTATGACGGTCTTTAAATCTATTTTTAAGGTAATTCATGTCTGTAGCCTGTGCAAATGACCACAGTCAGAGAACATACAGTTTGTGTTGGCTATGCTAGTTGTGGGGAGCTGATGTTGTGACCACTTAGCTAGAAGTGCCCTCCTGCCCCAAAAAACCAGGGTGATGCTGCAGCATGGTTTCAGGATGCCCTGTGAAGTGCACTGAATTGTGTCTGGGAACAGAAGCAAGAGATTTTCATTTTACCCTCGACATGCACTACACTTATTTTATACCCCTTTCATTCTCTGGTATAAATCAGTGGAGGCAGGTGCTTATCACTTCTTATATCAATAAATCCCTTCTCAAAGACTGAAAAGATATATGACTCATCATTTGTTTTGGAAATCCAACCTAAAGAACAAAATATGGAAACGTTATCATTATTTGAAATTATATTTGGACAAATGACAGATGAATGTTGGTGTTGCATTTACCTCTTCTCTTTAATAATGTAATTTTACAAAATATGTAGTTTTGGTCTCTCATCCCTGAAGAATTTAATCAGTAGTGGTTGGACTGTGTAGATACTATGTAGTAATTTTTTTGGTACAAACCCCTTTAAGAATAAGTTGGCAGAAAAAAATTATTTAAAACCTCATTAAAAGGAGCAGCTAAGGTTTGGCACAAACAAATCTCAGTGTGGGAATTAATTCTTTTTCACCAAATTAAAGAATATCGGTTTGTTTGTTTTAAAATGATATCGGTGAAGCAACCCCCCCATACTTCCTCCCCCAGAATATAGCTGATCTGCTGGTTTTGATGCTTTTTTTTTTTGTGCTTGTAGAATTCCTATATAGCTTCTATTTGAGATGAAATTTGGCAAGTGATTAGACCATAATATGTCTAAATGCTTTGTGTATTTTGGAGAAAAATTAAAAAGAGCTGAGATAATAAAGCTCCAAAAGTTGCTGCTGCATATGTGCTGCAAGTGCTTTTCAAAGAAGTTTAATAAGATTTTTAATTAGGTGGCTAAGACTACACATGGTAGACTGGAACTGTTTGGTCTGTGGGGTAAATAATGTGCATTTTAAAAACATTTATAAATACATATTCCCCCACTTGACATTGCTATTCCAGTCCACTGAGTAAATAATGCATATTTTTAAAAATTCATAAATACATATAATATGTAAAAAAGCTGCCCAGATACTGTATTTGGGACCTAGAAACTTGGATGATGCTGAAACAGACACAGTCCCCAAGGATAATGATACATACTCTATAACCTCCCATGAAAGATTTCTTTCAAAATAAAGCAAGGAAGGAAATTCTATAGACTAAATTACGCTCAAGTAAGATGAAGGCTGTGACGCAAGCCTTCAGAACTCTGCAGAGTCAAAGCAAAGTTTTCCTTTGTCCTCAGATCATGCTGCTGAGTTTTTTTTTACTCCATTCCTTTCTTTTTCTTCTTGCTACCTTAAGAACAGCATGATTTAAGAAAAGAAGGTCAGCATTCATGTTTCATTTCTTGAGCCCTGTGGATCTGAATACACATGGATTATTCAGATAGAAAGGGTTTATTTCTGTTCAATGTTTTCTGGAATTTTTTTTTTTTTTTTATTTTTAAATTAAAAGAATATAGAAGTAATCTCAAGCATCCAGAATGCCCCAGTTTGAGGAAGGAAATGCAGAAACTCTAAATAAGAAGTATAGATGAATAGGTCAGGGCTTTCACTTTTGTATTTCTTTATACAACAAAATGCTGAAGCACACACTTAGCTTAACTTTAAGCGCGTGCTTATCCTCACTCCTATTCAGCAGAAAACTTAAACACATCCTCCAATCAACTTCAACTAGAGCATATATGTTTTTCTAAGCCAGTGCTTCAAGTTACACTGATAAAGGAGCCCTGGCTCAATCTCCATCAGCAAGATTAAACATTATTAAGGTATGTAGACCTGCTGGGAGTTTGCTGTGTGGTGGTCAACAAATCTGCTCCCTCCTGCTCTGTGCATTTATTTTCAGGTATGCAGTAAGGAGTGCCCACAGGGTGCAAATTCTGCCCAGCTGAATGGCAGCCCTTCATGTCATCCTGAATTTTATATGGAACAGAAGAAAATGAGACCCCAAAGAGAGCTGGATTGCAAAATTGCCCATAAAATTATAGGGAGTGAGTCTGATAGGAAATGTTATGAATTTTAACCTCTGGTTTGTTTTTTTTTTTCCCCTTTCCTTTTATACAGAGACCACCTTCATGTGATCTGGTTCCTTAGTGGAATTATTCCTCTGTGTATCTTTACATCATTTTCTTAGCTTCTAACCACTGTATTTCTGCACAGTTTCGTATCTGCTAGCCCCAGCATTTCCAGCCTATGAAAACCTCATAAATCTACTTCATTTTTCTAATAAGACATGAAAGTCCTTAATTGGCCTTAATGAAATGCACTTAAAGGGCAATAAACGTGTTTAAGCCCCTCTTTCAGGGTGAGCTACAGTACTCTCACTCTGCTCTGTTTTAGCCTTTGTGGTAATTAATCACTTATTCATATGTGGCACATCAGTAACAAGATCAAGCAACTACTGCACAATTGCATGATAATAAGCTGCTCATATATGTGTCAAGATTTAGCAATCCTTTTTAAAGCCTAATTTAAACTCATTTTACAACTAAGCAGGCTGCTTCTCTGAAGTATTTCTACCCAGTATCTTTTTTACATATTGCTGCTGAAATGCCATCTTTTTGTTTTGTTTATAGAGCTGCATTTGCCTGAAATTTACTCATGGCACCAAAGTGAATTACAGCAAAGTGAGAGCCTTACCATTGTATTTTTGTAAAGGCTTTATCTTTGATCAAAGACCACAGTCACCCTCACACAGAAGGAAAGGCCACAGAATTAACATCCATTAGGATAACATTTTTGAAAAGTAATGAATTACAATGAAGTTTTATTATCTAGACTTCTGAGGCTGTGTCCCCTGTGAATCTTATGCTGGTTGCCTTTGTCAGTGGGTAAGAGAGCAATCTGGGTGAAGGGAACCAAAGTTATTTTCTAGCAGTCAGGCCTTTGATTCCTGGCAATGAATCTGCTCCTTAAATCTGAAATCTGATCTGTATTTGCTGTAAATTCAGGAATTTAATTCTTCAGACACAGAGAAACTTATATATTAGAATCTGAATTCAATTAATATTGACAAAAGTTGATGTCTTTTGCCAGTCCAGTGGCCTGAGATGAAAAACAGCAGTGTCCAAAAAGTCTCTGAGACATATACTCACTTTTACCAGACAGGTCTTGTACCCCACAGTGACATATTCATTGGAAGTGACCTATGAATAGGAAGTGAGGCATTTATATTTGGTTTTCAAGCTAGCAAGGAATCATGTCAGGGCTTACCACATATTAAAAACAATGGGTGTAAAATGGGCATGGATTATCTCAGGTGAAAGAGCTGTTAAAAACTATATTTTTAGTTTCAGTTTTAGAATTATGGGGCCTATTTTTTAATGAAATTATTTCACAACAGCAGTAAATAGAGCCTGTAAAATCATATATAGATTTCTAATGGTTACTTGTTGTCTTTTAGGCATTCTGAGTTCTTTAAAATTTGTCAATTGTTGTATTTGCAGTTGTGTTTCTTCTTGTGAATGGAGGCACTTAGAAACCAGAGACCATGTGAGTGCATGGGCACTTTAAAATCACTTATTAATCCAGCTCTGCACAGTAACCTGTATATGGTAAAAACATAGTTATCTGTGAGCATGCTTGTGGGAATGTGTGTCTTGGCTGTGGTAAGGTTGTCAGTAAAGCTAGAGACATGCCCTATATTCTGGCAGCTCAGGATTGACACCCATGTATGATTTCTGGTTTGGACTCAGTTTTAATGTAGAGAGACAGGAGAAGGAAGAATACAAGTTCTTCTCCTAGTCATCCTCCCCATGCAAAGAAAATGGACCCATATAATCTTCTGTATTTAAGTGCTTGTGGGAAATGCCCTGACTGGAGAAACCATTTTCGGAGGGGATGATAGAGTACATTGAGGAGAGCCTGTCACAAGCCACATATTTTTGCTATAAAAGCAGCTTACGTCACATATTGCTGATCACCTAAAACAGAGCAGCAGAACACAGCAGGTTTTTGTCAGCTTTGAAATACTCTTATACCCAGAGTTAAACAATTTGAGGAAACAGCCAGATTGGAAGAATGGAACAATTAAAACCCTATTAAAGTTTAAACACTTTTCAAAAGTGGAAGATAACTAGGGAAGGTTTAAACAGTTCTTCAGTCTGTAGCTGCAAGCAATTGGGACCAGCAGGAAAGAAGGCAGTTGGGATAAAGCCTTATTCCAACAGTTGCTCATTCTCCAGGAATTGATGTTGTCAGTACATTGTCAGCTCAGGCAGAGGAGGCTCAGCTATGGAATAGTACCACAGAAGTATGAAGGCTTCTGCACCACAGTTAAAAATGTACTAGAAAAATAATTTGTTTAAAAGAAAGTATAAAAAAGAAGGTGGAAAGAGTGAAGAGTTGGACTAGACTAAATCTGAAGAGTCTATTTCAGTCCTCAAGGCACTCAGTCTCTCTGATAAGGACCAGATTGTGCCCACAATCAGGGTGAAGACACTTTGAGAGATGTTATGGGAAATCCTAAAATTATTGCTTGAAAAAGCTATCCGGATTTATCAATCACAGGAAATCATTTGGTCGTAATAAATAAGGAGAAGCTTATGGGAAGGATTAGGTGCTGTGAGGTGTTGGATATGGCACAGAATGTAAAATGCTACCTTGGAGAGCAAAGGGAATGGGGATGAGGATGGGAGGAGAAAGCTGCTAGAAGTATCCAGTACATAGTTTTAGGAATAATTCTCAGCAAGAGACGTGGGGGAATTTTAAACAATCAAGAACAAGATTCCTAAGGTGTTTCAGATATATGTTCTAGAAAGAATATCCAAATGTAGTTTAGACGTTAGAAAGGATCTCAGAGGATGACTGCAGTATTTTATACTGGGCTTGTGTCTGTGAGTCAGTATGGCATGAAAGCCAAAAGCGTAAATGGGTTAAAAAAGAGATTGTGCTACCACAGTCATCAGTTACAGCTTTTGGTTCAAGAAATCCTTAAACCAGCTTCTGATGGAAGCCAGTAAAACATACCAAGGAATCAGCTCAACCATCTCTCATACCCTTTCTTTCAGTAGCCACTGTTATTCAGTGTTGGAGATACAGTATTGGGAAAGATGGACCTCTGATGTGACCTTGTATAATGGCATTATAATAAACTGAGAAAGCTATGAAATCTCCTTCCTATGCCAGAAATACAGTCCAAGTCAAAAAAAAAAAATAAACCAAATAAAACACTGGTGGCACAGGGAAAATTGGCATTAATTTCTTTTTATTGGCTGGAAAAATCCTTGTACTTGTCCTTAACTGTTATTTTTATTCTTATTCTTTTTCTGGGATATTCTACTAGGGAGAGAAGGGAGACTGCATATCAAGTCTGTGCACTTCACACAGAATTCATAAATGCCTGATTCTGGATATAGGACAGTTGTCAGGAATTTGCACTGCTCAAGCTTTGAAATAAGGTTGTAGATGCAACACTACTGATCCTATTATCCAGTAAATTTGAAGAAAACCACAACTAAAAACTGCTAAAGAATCTCAATTCATGTAGGCTGTAGTCAATCTCATCTCTATTTAGCACTCTGAAATTACAGAGCAGCACTAATGAATCAAGCATAGGTTATCAACTGCTACTATTTTGTTCAGCTGAAAACTGAAAACCAGGATATTTAAATTGTCAGAAAGTAATTTCAGAATCCCCAAAGACCTGCAGAAATAAAAAGGGACAGATAAAGCAAAATAGGATTACTTGCAACTTGGGAATTTCCACCATGTCATGAAAATGATGCTATGTGTAGCTACAACACAAGAAAAGAGGAAGAGCTAGCAGTGGTGTCACAAAGAGAAGCCTCGGGATTGCAGATCTTACATGCTTTTTTAGTTGTTCATCCCTGAGGAATGTATAGTAGGGATGAATTGATAGCTGATGGACTTAGTGCTGTCTGTCAGCAATGCTGCTTGTGCAGTTACCTGCAGTCTGCAGTCCAGCACAGGACCATTGGTGCAAGCTGGCCTACTCTTTTTTTACATTCTCATATCTTTAAAGAACTGTCTTTAGAAATTGCAAGTTCTGCATTATTTTGAGCAATCATTGCTGTTATTGTCACATCTAGCAGGCAAAGGAAGTTCTGTATTTTTTAAGAGGTTTGAGACAAATTAAATAATTGATAAATGTTCTTGTTGTGTGCTGCCTAACCAGGACTCGGGTGCTGAGCAAACACAGCAAGAAAGACAAGGAGCCTGCTCCTTGGCCTTCTACAGAGCAGGAAGTATGTGCCAGGCGAGCTGGCTGTATATTTGTGTTTTTGAGTAAGCACTTTGCTCATTTTCTGTGATGTGAGCTAGTGTACTAAGTCCTGACATTAGAAAGTTGTCACAATATGCTTACACCAAGTTACATGGATGCAGACTAAAAACCTCAGACATTTCATTAGGACTGAAGTGAATGAAGGGGCAAGATCTGTGTGGAAAAATCCATCTTTGTTCTCAATTCTTGTAAACCAGGTGACTTCCCCTCATGGTCAGAGGTAGACTTTTAAATGAGAAGGCTGATGGTCAACTCTCAAAGCCACACAGAAGTGTAAGTTCATTTGATTTCTGAAGATTCACCATCTATTTAGACTGTTTTGGTAAGGGTGCTGCTATTTCTTGGCTAATATCATCCTCAATCTAGCCATCTGTTCCCTCCAAACAACTTTTGATTTTTTTTGGTGAAGATTAGCTAAAGTTGACATGAGATCATTCCAGCCAGTGTATATAGTTCTCTCCTTCAGGGAAAAATGCTGTTGCTTTTCAAGGTGCTAAGTGAGGGAAGAGGAAAAGATGATGCTGTGGGATGGACTGCTGGAAATGGAAAGAGGAGAGGATGTGGTGGGTCCTAGACTTGTTGCCTATAGAGAATGTTTACTTTCTGCTGTTTAACATACAGGTGGGAAAAAGGCCAGAGTTCTGATTCTGATTAGAGACAGGAGTGGAAATGTAATGAAGGAAAGTAAAGAATGGAAATTTAGTGTAAGGTTTAGGGACTTTTTGGGGAGAAGATTGCATCTCTGTGATGGACTATTCTTTAATTAATTTTCCAGTTGCTTTTTTAAACTCATTCATGCTATCCTCACTACATTCCATGATGTAATTAAGTATGGCAAAGCATGTCCCCTTTTGTGTTTTACTTGTTAGAGTCATTCAGTGAATGACCTTTCCCTGATCATCTTTCCTACGCTGCTCATGATTGTCCATTGCTCTTCCTCTCAGTCCTTCCTCTTTCCAAGCTGAAAACTCCTTCTCTATCTACTCTTCACATGGCACTCACTCCACATCTCTGGTCAGCTTTGTCATTATCGACAACACTTTTTCTGAATCTACTGTAACTTTGTTGAGGTGTCTGATTAAAATATTCAATATGTGCAGCATTCAAAATTATAGGTGAACAAGGCAGAGGCAGAATAATGTTCCCATTTTCTTTGCTATTTCTTTCTTAATAGTTTCTAATGTTTTACTGGACTTTTTGAGTATTACTGAATGTTGAACAGACATTTCTAGATTAGTATTCAAAATTACTCCAAAAAATCTTTCCTAGTGTCAATACTAGTGAAAAGCCTGTCTGTGTAGTTAAGATTTTTTTTTTTCTGCTTGTTCATGACTTCTTGTGGGTCAGTGCTTAATTTTGCTGATACTGCACTGTGCAGTCCCTCAGTACTGTGAGAATCTTTTGTGAGAATCTGGCTGTTTCAGTTCTGAGGATCCTGAAAAACTTTCTGTTACTAGCAAACTTTCTCAACCTCTCCATTCTCTTTCTGTTCCACATTATTTATGGTATGTTGAAGCACACAGGTCTGCCCATGCGTCCCTGAGGATCTGGTAACCTTCCTCTAAGAGGAAACCCCTACTTTACTTTAACTCTTTGTTTCCTGTCTTTTAACCAATTATTAAGTCATCAGAGTACTTTGAGTTTTATTGCACATTGATTTAATGTCTTTAAAAGCTTTTGGTGAAGGATCTTGCCAGACCTATTTCTTTCAATCAAAAAATACTTTCTCAGCTGGATCGCTTACTACTGTTAACACTTTCATTACATTTTAATGGATTGGTGAGGTATGATTTCCCTTTGCAGAAGCTGTCCCAATATATCATATTTATTTACACCTCTACTGCCCATGTTCCTTATTATTGATTGTACCAATTTTGACTCTGATGATATCAGACTTATGAAGCTGTAGTTTTCTGTATCTTCCCCTGGGAAACTTTTTAAAAACCCATCAGAGCTGTCATTTTTTATTACCTGATACAAGTTACTTACAGTTTTAGAAACTTCTTTAGAGCTGTGGCTATATAAAACGTGACAGAGTTTATCCAATTTTTTTTCCTTGACTTCTTATGTCTGAAGGATACAGATATATTTTGTTTAGTTTTCAAGCTTCTCTTATACTTTATTGCTTAAGCCAAAAAGCTTTTCTGTATTTTTAATCTTTTTTTGATAGGTGACAAGTGTATTTTCTAAGCCAGTAACATTAGATCTGAAATATTTTGCCATTTTGGCTGCTCCTTTTAAAATTTTTTTCACCGTAATATTTGTCTTTACTTTCATCCCATGTTGAAACTGGAAACAACTCACAGTCTATTATTTTCCAAAGTCTTACAATCTGTAAACAACCATGAGACCATGGTTGTGCAGAGGGTTTGATTACAGGGTTCCAGCTAATGGAATAATGGAATTGCTCTGTCTCTGAATCAGTAGCCTCCTAATGACCTATGAGCTTGCTGCCAGCGTCAAACAAATTTGATAGAAGGGTAGATCTGAAATATTATTGCATTTTTAACATTTCATGGAAATTGTCTGGGTACTGAGAGGGACCTCAGCTGAATGACTGCAATGACCTGAAAGTCAAAAAAGGTAAAACTCAGGCATTATCCTGTTTCTCAGGAGATGGATTTATAGCCAAAAACAGAGCAAGGGCTGTCTCTTGCCTGTTAGAGACAGGAGACATAAGAGAATCTGAGTCTGGTTCTGGGAGAAGTTTTGAGAGAAGGAAGACACAGATAAGTATAAAACTTTATTGCATTAGTTCTTCCAGCTCGTGAAGTCAATATCCTAAAGTTTGAGTGGACAACATGATGAAATTATGGCTAAATTCTCTCTGTCCAAGAATATTCTTTAAGAGGGAGAACTAAAAGTGAGCTTGCTATGACTCCCTATACTACTACTTTTTGTTGGGTGAGCAGCTAATTCTTCCCCCCTTGCAGTAAAATGTCCCCAGAAACCTATTCCAAAGGTAATCAGTCTTTTGGACTCTTCACCCCAAGGGAGTGATGAGAAACAGCTGCTGCCTGTGCGGCACCTCTGTACAACCCACAGCTTGCTTGGCCAGTCTCTGGCCTCTTCCAGATCACGGGTGCTGTGACAGGCAAGGCAGACTTGAATTGGGGCTGACAGCAAAATGCTGCAGTGAGGGAGTGGGGGGTGCCATGCATGTGCTTGGAGGTAACCTGTTGTTTTGGGGTGCCCTGATGCTGCAGTGAGGATGCTTGGAGGTGACTTTATTGTCCAAATGAGCACATCTAGCTCAAATGTCTGCTCTGAACTGTAGTTCTCCTCGTTCACTTACATGCTGCTTAATCCCATGCAGGATCACCCTGCTAATTTGGAATAATTAAAAAAAAATCAACAGAACCAAACAACTTGATAATATGTGCTAAGGAGAGCTGGCACAATTTGCTTGTCTGTAGCACTTAAAAATGAAACGCTCCATCAGCAGGCTTCCTCAGTGCCATTCAAGGTGATGTAAACATGTACAGAAAATCTGAATAAAGTCATATTTCTAACGGTGCAGGCAAAAATTCTGACCTAGTTTAATCAGTCACTGTGCTTTTCTGGTTGTTCTGATTTGTTGTTCATTTGTGTTGGGCAGCTGGACAATAGGATTTTGCATGGGCCACAAACAATGAAATAAAACAGCAAGATGTACTGTATTTTACTGAAACATAGTATAAAGGGCAGCAGGGGACTAGTCAAAGCCCAATATTCTGAGACTGTAATTTTTTATCACTAGTTTATTTCCTAAACCAAAATGTTTTTGAGTATAAATATTGGATGAAAGCAAAGCTGCACCATGTTGGCTGTCATGGAGGCAAGACCAAAACCTACTTTTTATTAGAATTAAATTAATATGACATAAGTAGTTTTATAGTTGTAACATTTTAATATTATTTATATTCTAACTGCTCTGCATAAATATAACTGTTCCTTGCTTCTTTTGGTTTTACTACTAATAAAAAGTAATGGGCATAATAATTCAGGGACTGTTTGCATTTCCAGGCACTTTTGTTCTGTCATGTTTACCTACTCAAGGAGACGTACTGAAAGCCAGACCACAAGAAGCTTTAACACAAAATATAGCAGCCACTTTTCAACCAAACTATGTATCTGGGAGCAGGAGGACCCTAAAGCAAATACTTACAATTAGGATTATTGATGAAAGGTCTTTCCAATATAAAGAAGAGTGAGAAAGCAGCTCTGTGTAGAAATCTACTAGGATGGCTTTTCAGTTTTACTCAGTGCATTACACTAATTACATTATAGGTATATTAACGGACATATTTCCCTAATTACCAATTGATTTCCCAGACTACTCAAAAATGTGCAGAAAAGACCCACTACTTGTGATGAACATGAAGGTATTTTAGCACTGTCAACTTGTTGCATTTCCGTCAAAAGGCATTTTTAAGTATAGAAGTATGCCATCAGTCCCAGTGCCAAGAAAGCTAAGAATCTCAATCACCATAAAACTCATTAAGTCAGATTGTACTTCCAGGGTCTCTAATAACAAAGGAACAAATGTAGATTTCCTCTGCTAACATGCCAAAGGATGTGGTGTATGAGCAGTATTTTTACATTTTAAAGTGTATGTAGCAGTACAGCTTGGAATATAGAGAAGAAAATGGCTGATGTTCTATAATTCAGAATTTTTTCTTGAACTGCCCTGGAGTCAGGAATGTACATGGTACACATTGTACTGCTGATAGATTTGTGTAAAGCAGCCTACATGTAACCTCTTTCTAGTTAACCCTTAAGGCAACTGTCCTTTTCACAAACCCTGTCTTCAGAGAGTGTAAACCTTCCCAGGCTCTTCCTTCTGCCAGTGCCTCCGAAGAACACTTCGGAGCCCGACAAGGTTTAAAAGCCCCTATCCTGACTCAGTCTCTAAACTCCTTTTTGTTTCATTGACATTTGAGAAACTAAACAACATGAGCTTCCTTAGCTAAAGGCAGCTTTTTAAAAAAAACTCTCAGAACCTTTGGTCAGTGACTGCTTAATGCAAAGTGATACTTTTCCACTTACCCACAACATGGTACCACTTCAGAGGGTTTTCTTCCTGTGTCCCCAAACACAAATCAACTCACATTTCTGGGACTCTCATATCTCTTTCCAAGTACATTATGTAAACTGCACTAGCAGAGTTTATGATGTCACTGCTTATATGAACTACCTTTAAAATTTCCTCTGTTCTTATAAAATGTATTGTCCTCCTTTCATACTTGTTTCATAACAGAATGGTAATGGGGTCATAAACAGAAGGAAGTGAGGTGTGCTTTTTGTGGTTATTAAGCATATGAAGTAGAGTGGGTTACATCTTTATCCCTGCCAGTTCTAATCTCCTTCATTCCACTAATACCACAAAAGGCAACTGAATGTCCACTGACTTTGAAGGACTTTCCATAAAATTTAGAGAGGCATATAGTTTACATAGTTTATTAGCAACCTAAGGATCAAATTCAGCTGTTGACTAAATAAGCACAAGCTCCTTGATTTGACTTCTTACATGGGTTGAATCTGAAGCTGTCAGAGTCTTCTTCTGGTTTTGCTTACATTAATATAGCAAACAACACAGAAGTCAGTAGAATTGTTATACAGGCACAAACTTATGAAAAGTTAGAAGAAAATTAGGCCCTAAGTCTCCTTTGCCTGAGTCATGTTTTAGTCATTGATCATTTTATCCTCAATTTGGGATAATCCTTGATGAAATTTTGCACAGGCCTATCGTGTTTACAATCTAAAAAGAGGTTAAGGAAATAGCCACACTGGGAGGAGTGACAGTATGCAAATGCCTTTGCAAAGCACATTCATCCTCAGCAGAATTGTAACATGTCCCATGGTTCTCATTAAGGGTTCTTTGCTAAATCTTTTTGTTTTTCCTGTCTTACTGGCAAATGTTTACTATTCCCAGATACTTACTGTATTTAACATCAAACTGTATCTGGAATCATAGCTGCTGAAAATGTTGGTGAGTGTGTAAAATACTGCAAACAAATAAAAGCTGATGGTGGCAGCCATGCAGGAATTCTCACACAGCAGGGTAAAAGATAGAGACAGGAGAATGGGTTATGCTTTCCTCCACAGTGCTGTTCTCTCACAGTCTGGACGGTCCCCCTTTAAAAAATGAAATATTCTCTGCATATCTCCAAGCCCAATCATAACTTAAACACGAATCCTCCCACAGCACTGAGAAAATGAGTACTGCTGTTGTCACATACATTGACATAGAAGCTCTCTCTCCTTCCCAAAGCATCCCAACCACAGAGTGTCTGAACTGCTGCTGCTGGGTTCACCACGGCTGCTGGGGCTTCTTTAGGACAAGCAGGTGTCTCACAGAATTCAGATGCTCTGCAACAGAGAACAAAGCCTCGAAAAGCATCTCTCTCCCTCGTACAACCATGCCTGAGACAGTGTTTCATTTGCTGAGTGAAAGAAAATCCTGTGGCACCTCAGAATCTGTGATATAAAATGTGGACTTCTGATGGCAGTTGCTGTCAATTTACTTATTTAATTCTCATTGTTTGCATATTGGCCACTGAAGAGTCAAGCTCTGGCACAGAAACCTTAGTATTTTTGAAATCCAAGTCCGAGAACTGAGTATGCATGCCTGGGAAGTTTGGACTATGCCACTGCAAGCCTACACATAAAAGAAAATAGAAAATACAGTGAGTGGAGTCCTATGTTCAAATTTTGTATTAGAGATTTGAAACAGCATTCTTCAAGATCTAAAAAGTGACAATGACTTCTCCCAGCTTCAGAGGGATTTTTTAAAAATTGATTTAAAGTGATTCTGGATCAGGAGGTACATACCAGTTTGAAAATGCAAATGCCGGATTGGTATATCCTATTAAAATACTCCTGGCTCAATTACTCATCTCTCTGTTGTACATTAATTGACTTTGCCTTATCCTGTTCCCAAAAGGGAAAGTTTCTGTCTGTTTGTACTGTAAAGTTATTGATCTGCATGGTGGCTGTGTGTGAGTCCTCAGAGACACTTTGCAGGAGGCAGGGGAATCAAGCACTGCAGAGCGAGTTACTGCAAATTCACATTGGGCCAATTTTGCTTACAGTCTGTTGAGGCCTGAGCAGTCTGCAAAGCTCAGAGATACAGCAACATTTGGATGGTAAATAAGAAAGGCCTTGCTATGAGGCTGGGTTTCTCCAAGCGCAGTGGATCTACCCCCAGGTGCCCTTCCTCTGTGCAACGGACACGTTGGGGTTTGGAGAGAAAATGTGTTGGCTGGCTCAGGGTGAAGTAAACTGCCAGACACTGATGTGGGCTTCTTTTATGTGGAGTCTGTGGAACCAGTTACAGCTCAGAGCAAATAGAGCCACTTCTCAGTAAATTGGTTATGTTCCATTTCTAGTAGTTGTCCTACTAGTACAGATTGTTCAGTGACCAAATAGCAGGCTTAATCCATCAGGTTTGAAAGAGCAGAAATACTTTGAGGACAAATTTGGCCTCATGTGTCCATGTTCAAGCTAGTGACTCTTTTGGATGTTTCATTTTTCAGTTTTTCTGTTGGCTTTTCTCTCTTTCATTTTATAAACATCTCTTTTTCCATCTGGAATTCCATCTTTTCTGTCCAAATCTCATCTTTATAACTTTTTTAAACTTTAGGAAATAAAGAAGAAATGTATATAAAACAGAAATTAAATGCTGGCCCTACTGAAGGAAGTATAAAAACTGAGGCTGATTGGTTGCACTCAGACTTAAGTGTTTCAGTTTGAGCACTCAGGAATTCAGAAAATATCACTAGCATTAAGAAAAAATATGCTTTTTTGACTGTGTTTCTTTGTGGTCCATGACCATTTGCAGAAGAATATGGAAGACATTGTCCTATGGAAAGTCTTTTCCATGCAAAACATGATAAACAACATTCAGTTGTTTATCATATATTCAGTTGTTCAGTTATATAACTCTTATACAATGTATTTTGTCTAAAAATCTCAAAGTATGGGGCACAGATTACAGAACAGAATTGTTCCTGTTCTAGAGGAAATAAAGACTCAGAGCTGTATGTTTCTTGCTCCATGCCACATCCACCGAACTACAGTGGAGGAGCAAATTGCGAGTCTACTGTTCCAAATAAAACTGCTTGTGCAGACATAATTATAGATGAGAAGGACATAAGCAGGTACTTGCCAGGTTTATTTAAATGCCTCTCTGCCGGGGACCAGCAAAGACACTCTATTTCCCGTCTTATGACTTGCATACTCAGTTACTTTAAAATTTACTATAAGCAAGTGCTCAAGCATGTAAGCTTAACATTCTCTTTCTGGGAGCGTTCATGTGAACATGAGTCAAGTACTTGAATGTTTGTGGGAAATGAAGGCAAAAGAGCTGTAAGTGAATATTTATGGAAATCGACTGTGATGTGCACCTCGTTCTGTTCGACTAATCAGAACAAGAATGGCTGTGGGGAGGCATTATCAGGAAGTTGCAGAGGCCACTTTCCTTGCAGCTCCAAAGCCAGGACCAGGACAATTTCTCCAAGGAGAGCAACAGCCACCCTTTGTGCATTCCAGTGACTGCGCATTGCCACATAGGTCTAGGTGAGAGCCTAGGGGATGGGATAGGCTCACACCCTTAGTTTAATATAATAGCTTCTTTTGAAAACAAGATCATATATTTATTTCCTCATCATATGACTAGGCAGAAGAAAAAAAAAGATAAAGCAGACAAGAATACTCTCATTTATTAGGCTTAGGGAGCTCTGATGTTCAAGCTTGGTTCTTGTGGGAACTGAAGATAAGAGAAAAAGCTCCCCACTGCCAGATATAACCTCTGCAGTAGGATCTTCAGGAAAAAAAAAAAAGAAGAAGAAGAAGTACATCTGAAAATGTTTTCCTTTGTACTGTTGGGTTTTTTATGTTCCTAGGGACCAGCTACATGGATCTGGGAATTATATGATAAACTTTGGATTTATGCCGTCAGTTCCTAAGCGTCTTATTTTTTACTTGCTTAGATTCTGATCTCAGTGCGTTACTACTTTTCATAGCACATTTAAAAAAATCCACTTACACACACATGAGTTTGATATATATCATACCCTTAGGACAAGAGTACGGCCATGAGATTACATTTTAACAATTAAAAGGAAGGAAGAAAGGAATTAAATTATTACCACATTTTAATTTTTCTCTTGGTGAACTTCATGTATTGGCTATACAGTGCTCTTCCAAAGTATAGCAGGTGTCTATTTGTGCCAAAACAGATCTGAAATGGTGTGGTCTGGCATCCTCCCAGTCTGCACATCAAAATGTGACCTAAAGCAAAGAGAATGGTGGAATTGGTTCAGGACTTACCAAAGATCTTTGAAGTAGGCAGAGAGCAGAAATGTTGCTCTCCAGAAGAAGGGAAAAATTATATTGAAAATGAAAAACTATTTAGAAAAGTGTTTCTTTAATATAATTTGTTTGATTCCTAAAGATTCTTAAAGGATCAGGAGGTCTCCTGATTCCTTAAGGAATAGTTGTGATGCAGTCAAGCCAGACACAAAATCCCAAACTGCGATGACTTTTGTTGTATTAACAGAATAAATACAACGGTATTTAACACAAACATTCTGTAAACACATCACTGCCATGGTACTTTGTGCTGTGAGAAGCATGCACATGAATTTACAGTTCATTGTATGAAAAAAATAGCTATTTATTTTAAATCATACACAACTTTTTTGGCATCTGTTAACTAAGTTTTAGGAAAGATTGCTGTGAGTTGCTAGATCATGTTCTAGCTCCTTGTTCTGTTCTTTTAAGATGCAATGGTAAGCAAACATTAGGTATGGGCTCTTGATTCAAAAAGGGCAAGTTCAGGTCCTGCAAAAGGCTGACAGAATGTAGCCAAAAGTATGTATATATGCAACCTATAGAACAAGCTGTCTCCAGAAAGGTGAATTCCCTGTGGTCTCCCCTCAAGCCCCAGTGGTAGGATTGGTTCCTGCTCTTCTCTTAGTGGTTTGTCTTTTTAAATATGCATAAGCAGCCATCTTCTCCAAGTATTTTGAAGAGTACATTTTGGTTCATGAAATAGATGCTGAATACAGATATCTTTTTGTTCAGACTTGACCAAATGTAGGGACCAGCACTGTTTTTTTTTTTTTTTTTTGGACTACCTAACATCATGTTATAAAATATTTCAGTTAAAAGCAAGAAAATTCCCTTCTCATTAATTCTGAGATATTTTGGACATACATATAAATTTGGGGAAAAAAAATTATAGCTCCTATCATAAACAAACAATGACGCTGTCCCAGGAAAAATATATTTCACTCTCATGGGCTTTCATTGAATAAAGAGATTTTGAACTGAGCTCCTTAAAATATCAATGCTCTATATTACTCCCCAGATACAGATATAAATCTTTATAATAGTGCACTTTACAAGCAGCACTCCTGAGTCTTTTTTTGATTGGTAATCACAGTGTTTCCTTATTAATACAGTAAAAAATGTAAAAGACATAAACAGATTGCAATTTATCTGTTCTTTCTGTATGGAGATACATCAGCTTCTGCTTTAAGCAGTCCTAATGTTTTAGCCATCATACTTTTTATGGGTTTATATGGAAGGAAAATGTACCAGAAAACTGAATTCAATGACAGCCATTCTGTGAATAAATCCAGTTATCTTTGGTATCCTGAATGTAATAAAAATGTACAAAAGTTAAATTTCTGCATCATCACAGAGTTATGTTGACTGTTTTTAATGTCAGTAGGGAAACAGATTTCTAACCAACAGGTTTTTTTCCCCCAAATACTGCCTAATTTCAGGTTATGTTTTCATTAAAACAGTGTCTAAGAGACACTGTATGCTTACTAATCCTGATACTAAAATATCTGATGAAAATATAAAAATATTCAGGAATAAAAACCAATCAACATTTTCGATGAAATGTAACAGTCCAGATACTCCTAATACTTCTAAGCCTCTTAATTTTCCTATACCCTTGTGCCATGACTTATGAAATTTCTGATGACCAAACTGCTTCCCTCCCCAGTTACAGAGGCAATATGTCTTTCTCACACCTTGATTAATGTTATGTTTGTGTTTGGTAGGGAGCTGTGAATATGTAGGCTTCCATAACTTGGCATAAATTCTGGTAAGCGCACATCCTTCCCACTGGCAACTTGTATTTCTGGAAGAATTCAGCCACATTCCTTACCTTCTTTTTGTATGCCTGGACAACATTTTTAGGAAGCCTGGTCTTTTCCATTGGAAAGGCAGAGCAACAGGGTTGATTTTTTGGTTGTTGTTGTTTTACTTGGGTTTTATGGGTTTTTTTGGTTTTTGCTGGTTTTTTTTTTTTTTTTTTTTTGGTTGTTGTGGAAGGTGAAGAAGGATTAAGATTTTTTTTCTTACACCGTATGTTGTCTGCTGAAGCAAACGTTTTGAAAATCCAGGAACTGGGTGTCTTTAGAGCAGAGCACAATTTTGGCGGTGTTGGGTGTTGATATAATTCCCATTTCAGAATATTATTTTGGCTTTTTTGCTATTCGCTGTTTGCCAGCTGTCATTACCTGTTAGAGTCACTTACAATGAAGACAAATGGAAAGTGAGCCTGTTTCTTAGACTCAAGGCAGAGTTAAAGCAAAGCCTGAATGCGCCAACACTATTTGTCACTGTCAGTAAGACGCTTCCATAGTGCTGGTGAAGCTCAAGCATCTCTAGAACAGCTCAGGCACTGGTCTACCAGGGCCATGCAGATGTTGAACCCACCTTATTCCACCAAGTATTTGTACAGTAGGGCATGCTAACCTCTGGAACATGAGCAACTGATGCAATACAGACTTCTTGAACTACACTGTACGGCTTTAGGAGCATCTTCTCTGGGTTTTCATAGAATATCCCCCAGTTATCCCAACAACATTCCTTTGAGTCATTTCGTGACTCTGTATATAACCTTTGAGGGGATGAATAGTGAAGTCAATAGCAAAGATAAATTCTGTAGTTCTGTATTATTAGGCTTCCATGGAATTATAGTTACTCTACAAAGATTGTGTTTACAGCTTAGGTGTATAATTTCTAGGGTAACACTGGGAACTTTCTTGCTACTCCGTCTTAGGGATAATGATAAATATTTAATAGGGATGTTGTTGCCATGTCATAGGACATTTCATGAGAACGCTATGGAAACACAGTTTGGTTGAAGAATCTATTCAGCACTACAAAAGCTGGCTGGATGACCACGTGCAGGTTATCAAAAAAAGGATTTCCTGTCAAAATGCAAATTTATGTTGATTAATATTTTGCAGAGATCTTGTTACCTTTTTGGTCTATTTCAGTGTGATACGATATGAGCCTTATGGGAAATATATGTTTGCAATATTTTAAGGTTATATGAAGCTGGACACACAGCAAAGGGTGCTGTAAAATGGGAGCAATATTCAAAATTATTTTGACAAGTTGTAGATACAGACTGAAAAATTGATGGAAAATCAAATGATGCAAGAAAGCAGGTATTTCAGGTAACAAAACAGGGCAAGAAATTTGGTTAGGATCAGGTTTTCAGAATTAGTTTTGGGGTTAGTGTGGATCATAAATCATGAGGATTTGGAAGAGATAAGATTAGTGATGGGATTTATAAACAGGAAGGCAGTCTGTCATGCTGGAGAAATGCTTGTACTCTGGTCAGAAATGGTAATACCTAGCTTGATTGCTAGGTCTATTTTTTGAGACTTCCAAATAAGAGCTGGATCGTAAAGGAGTTCAGAGAAGGAATGTGGAAATGGTGAAAGTTCTGGAAAAGTGACTTTCATGAAGTACTGCAGTAGAATTTGTAGAGTTTGGTGATGACACATAGCTGGAGAGAAACCTAAGGTGCTGAGATGTGGGGTTTTCTGGTTCTGCATAGAAAATTCATACCTGCAGTACTGTTTGCAGGCTGGAGCAATCTCGTGGAGGAGTAGCTCTTTGGAGTCAACCATGTGTTGGTCACAGAGGGTAGTAAATTTGTAACTCCAAGTCTTCCCAAAGTGCAACACATCGATGTCCTGATTATCATACACAAATCTTAAATTCTGTGGTATCATAATTAAACATTAAGCATTACTTATACAATTTCTTGGTTGGCTCTGGCACTCTATGTATATATAAATTAAAATATTTTTGTCTGACTCTATTTCTCTGCAAAATAATCAAATCAACATTGGAACTTTTAGAAACTATAATGTCTGCTTATTCCAAGTAATGCTTATTCTAATACTGAATATCTTGTCCTGGTAATTGCCCAGAAAGGTCTGTTGGTGCAATGTGTCTGTGGAATCACATGTACAGTAGAAAGGGGCTGTGCTGAAGACTCATGATGGCAAAAAAAAGTGACACATTAATTGACTGGGGTGGACTGTAACACAGCAGAACATAACAGAAAAATGGGGAGGGTACAATGCTGAAGAAGCCTTCAAAATAGATTGGACCACAGAAGTAATCTTGTTCCTCCTTTTTGCCTAAGGTGGAAGAAGGATTCCAGATTATGTTTAACCCATTTTTAAAAATCTCCCATCCTTGCTGAAATTTTCACATAGTTCCCAGAGCTATATAACTTTTTTTAATACACACACATACACACAGACACACACATAGGAATTTTCTGTTGAAAAATAAACCAATTGCCAAATGCTTCTTCTCGTGACTTCAATGATTCCTTCATTCCCACACCAGAGTGTGAAGGTTAGGGTTTATCATACATTTCTTTCTAATTATACTCATTTTCTAAACATCTTACTACTGTTCCTGCTGCTCTTCTCTTCAGTCTCTTCAATTTGTCTACATCTTTCATAAAGTATGACACTGAGAGCTGACACAGAAGTACCGCTGAGATTGCGAGCAATGAGGAGAGTGAGACAATTTCTTCCCATGTCTTACACAGGATGTTCTGGTTAACACATGTCAAAATGACATCTGTCATTTCTTTTTGTAACAGCGTTACACCATAGGCTGGGAATTAGTTACTCTGCTGTCTTCCACCACACCAGGCCCTTGTCTATGCCACTGACTCCTGACTCATTAAGCACAAGTGCATCCGTGCCTTTGGGGATTTTTATTTTTTCTCTATGGATCCTGTACTTTCCACCTTCCTGCACTGGGTTTTGTTCTGTTGACTTAGGAACCATGTTAGTATGGCTAGGGAAGGATCTCAGGCTCAACCAGAACAAGCAAAGTGTCAGTATTTCAGAGATATAGTGTGTTGGCAGCTAATGAGCTGGGAACAACACTATCTCCTGATGGTTGATATGGACTCATTCTTGTGATCCTGGGTCATGTCAAGGACTGAACTCTGTGCTCTGGTGTTTTTTTCCTTGAATTATCTGTGTACTGTAGCAGTTATGACAGCAGACACTGGGCTGTCTCAGGGACTAGACTGATTGTGAAAGCTGGTGTTAGCGTGTAGCATGAAAGATAGTGGTGAGTCCTGTCAAAACTAAAGATCAGACTGGGCCCCTGTACCTATTACTTTGCATGAAAAAAGGAACAAATCCTAGGGCTTTTTTCCAAAGCACCGTAAGCATTGCAATCCTAGATAAAAGAGGAAATATTCCACTGTTTAGTCACATTTAGTCTAGGTTTCCATAAATCCCTGATCATGGGTATCTTTACAAATTGCACTGTATGGAGAACTAAGCTGCCCTTGAATATTAATAACCCAGACTAGCCAGATCAATTCTGTATTAAGGTCATGTCACTCACTGCCTGCCTGGTGATGTCAGGGCAGTTCCAACAGTCTTTAAAGTACCACATTATTTAAGGCCACAAATGTTAATTAAAACTTTTGCTTCAATTAATGCACATATTCAGAAATGACTTGGAGTTGTCTAAAATGCTGGGCTTTTGTCTATAATGGGAATATCAGTGGAAACTCATAGGTGCCAAAGGCTTTGCATGTTCTGCCCCCAGCTTTGGAGCATGGTGCCAGCTGAGACTCAGAATGTTAATTCCATAAATGCCTTCAAGTCAAGACTACAGGCATGTTTGTTTAATCTGGTTTTTCCTGAACAATAGCTTTGTCTCTGGGTGCATTCTCTAAAGTGCTCTAAGATTTTTTTTTGTATGTGTGTGTTTTTTTTTAACGTGAAGAGCACCACGTACGTAAATGTATAAAATGTGAGATGTATTTTTAATGTGCAGTGATACATTTCTCTTCATCACCCTATACAAAAAAGGAAACTTGCATTCATTTGATTCCAAGAACTTGAAGACTTTTTTTATACTAGCAATGAAGTTAAAAAAAAATCAGCCCCTTCTAAACTTGTATATTACATAAATAATGAACATTAATGCAGTTTCAAAAATGGTAGCAATCATTTCTCAAATGTATTGTTATTTTAATACTCACAAGAGATTACTTTGATTTTCTGAATAATATCTAGGTTTACAGCGAGAACTGCACAGCCTATGTGAGTAATATGAGACCTAATTATGTTATACCCTGAAATCAATAAATATGTGCTCTTAAAAGTGAGTTATTGATGCCATTTGAGCAAAATCACCTTACCTAGACTCATGATGCAAACTTGGACACGCCAAGTTTGGTTGGAGGAAAAACCAAACCCATCCGAGTAAAGCTGCTATTTTGCTGTTGTTTATCTCCCTCTCACCTTCACCTTCAACCCTCCCCCATCTCCCCTGCTTGCCTTCACCTGGCTGCCTTTGCTCATTTGCAAATCTCAATTGAACACTTTTTTTTTTTTTTTTTTAATTTGCAAGAAGAAATGCAAATTGCTAAAATGCAAATGCTGGTAGTGACAAGAAGCTATATGCAAAAATAAGATATAGGACTTTGATATAGAATCAATTGTGTCTGTAGGAATGACAAATGATACTCATATAGTTAAAATGCTGCATTTATTTTGCCACGACTCTCCATGTGAACATTCTTACTTAGAAATAAACAATTTTTGTTTCCAGTTTAGATAAACTGCTTTCAAAGCAACAGAAGCTAAAATGGATAAACCTATTCATTTTATTCACATGCACACATACATTCACATCCTTATGGATGAAAAAGGGGGTTATATTGTCCAGCTACAGTGGTTTAAATTCCCACATTATTATATATTGTTATAATTTTTGATATAGGCAGGCTCTTATGCTCCATATGGCTTCCATATGCACAAACCCTTGGTTACTGAAGATGGATGAAAGCCATATTGTTTTTTAATGCATGTGCTGAGGAAAAAGAGCTATCACTAACCTGTGAACTGATTATACCTGGTATACTTAAACTGATGTTAAAGCATAACTGTAGCTGCATAAAGCTATGCCTGTAGCAGAAATCTTTGGTAGGATACAAAAGACAATTAAAAGCATGTTATAATTTTTCAAAAGGGATTTCCATTACTGGCAGAAGTTTATAATGACATTTTTGCTGGAAAGGAAATGTTTTTGTTGATGTAGCTAATTTTATGGAAGGAGATGGCAAAAGCTGTGCTAGAAGTGTCCTGTTGGTGGTACAATGGTAGTCACAGTAGGACTGGTTACTGATAGAGCATCCCCAAGAAACCCTTCCTAGTGTAGACCGGACCTCGGGGTCCATTTCAAAAGGTGTTATGTAAATGGGGTGTTAAAACCATTGTGACAGCAGAGAATCAAAGACCCTTCCCTGAGGGGGAAGGAATATGCAAGACTGGCTGGAGACAGTCCAACAGTTTGGGATCGGGCTGTCTTCCTCTGCAAGGATCTGGGTGAGAGAGCCAGCAAGCAAAATTGGCTTCATTTGGCATGGCAGGGCCACAAACCCCTCTGAGCTGAGGGCTAAGTCCAGGGGCATCTGGGAGCTTTGGGAGCGTGGGTGGCTCATGTCATGGAGTTCAAGCCTTCTTTTGGGCCCCTGTTTGGTTTTGCTGAGACTTCAGCATGAAGTGGAGAAGCTGCTGTAGTGGGGAAAATGCAAGTGTTGGGGGAGAGGTGCAAAGGCCTTGTGCAGGCATTCACTGCTGTTCTGCACAAAGGGAGGATGAGCAAAAACATGCAGACACACATGGTCCAAGCATCAGAGGTAACTTTCACATAGCACCCAGAAGTTTCGTGGTTCATTTCCTGTGATTCTGGATCTGTGTCTTCAGAGAGGTCATAGGCAGAGGTCTGCTGAGATTATTTGTTCATACATTTACAGAGGTCAAAATACTGAACCAGAATGAAGAACAAAGCTGCATGTAACCTTGGGTAGAGCAGTCAATAGTCTCTGCTTTCATTCTGCTCCCTCCTGCCCCTGTGCACCCTTAGACATTGACTGGATTGTGAATTAAAGTCCATGCTGGACAAATCACTGTCAGCATGTAATACAGCCTGAGTCCAACAGAAGTGCTCTTGATCTATCAGCAACATGAAAGAAATATTACACCCCAGTGGCAGCAAGCAGGGGAAAAAACAAATAAAATGTTATTATAATATTTCCTGTGAAGGAAGTTGGGATAATATTGTGGCTGGTAGCTGACCAGCTGCTTTCATTTAATATTTTTCTAATTTTAGTCAGTGTTGGTCAAACAAACACAGCTTTCAGGGGATTTCCTTCAGTGTTAACAGACTGTCGTGTAGTTAGTTGAACAGAAGCTCTGCAGTGTGAGGTATGATCAAGAAATGTGCCCTTTTTAAAAATAGTGCTGCATTGATACAATTATCTGCTTGAGGGGGCCAGATTTTCCAAACCTGGGATCTAGACCGTGCTGTTCATTGGCTTAACGCTGCTGTAATTGCACATCTCTGGGGGGCTGGATTTGGATGGGCCAGACCTGCTCATGGTGGTGCAAAGCATTAAGGAAAATTGAGAAATTCTGTATTACAGTCTGGCCTGGGTAGCTCAACCCCTGGAAACGGCGGCTGTAGCTGGAGGTGCGAATGTACTGCCTCGCACCTGCAAAAAGGAAGTCTGGGACTCAGCCCTCTAAAATTATTCCTAGGTACAGAATGGGCTATTATAGTGGAGTTTTCAAAGAACTCTTTTTAGGGCGAAAAATAAAATTTGCTGGCTGGCTGGTAGCTGAGAGTCATAGACAGTCTGCCACTGTGTACTCAGTGCCCAATGTGCTGCTTATTCTAAGTTGAGCTGCTAAATTGCCCAGTGTTAATAATTTGTTGTTTGTTGCAGTGGTGGAGCTGCCTGCCTGCTCCTGGGGCTATGGCCATTTAACCATTCCCTTCCTGAGAGGTGCTACTCTCCATCCTGGTCTTGACCCTCTTTTTTGCTGCCAAGTTGCAAGACCTTTACATTGCAAGTCTTTTGCTTTGCAAGAGCTTTTCAGGATGTGTTGAATGCTTGCATAACTCAGAGAGCTGGCTTCCACTTGAGATCCCTAAAATCCATCACATTAGGATTCAGAGCCACATGCTTCTCTAACATTCACAACCAAAATGTCATGGCCATGTGGCTCCTGCATTCAGCAGAATTATGGTTTGCTACAGATGTTTATGAGTGCATGGGCACAGTTAGAAAGTTTGCTGTCCAGTCTCCATTCTGCATGAAGGGATTTGAAGAAAAACCCAGGCACCAGATCCATTTTAGAAACTGTAAAAGCTGTTTTGGGGTATTCAGGAGTCCTGACTAAATTCACCCGAATGTTAACAAATTGTGTTTATGTGTTAAAGGGAGAGGGAACAGCTTGAAACATATGCCATCTTGTATCTGTTTCATATAGTACTATTATAATCAGAAACTCTATATCATCTTGGCTTTCTGATATTTATGCTCCATCAGTCCATCATGTCCATAGCACACTGATTCAGTTGAGAATTTAAGTGATATTTTCATTTTGATTATTAGTTGGTAATGGAAAACACAGTCTGATATCTCAAAATCAAACTGTGAACGTCTTTGCTGAAGGCTTCAATGGTGAAACTGCAGCTCTCTGAAAACAACTCTCTGAGACAACTGGTACGCTTGCAAATAGTGTAAAGGAAGAAAAGATGGAATAGTGAATTACCAGAAGCAAGGACCAGGAAGAAGAACTGTTTTCTGGCTACAAATGTCTGTTTTAGAACGACAGAGTGCATATATTCAAAGAAGGCCTGGAAAGGTAGTCTTATTGAAGGCATTCTGAGGCTGGCAATAGTCTTCTTATTACCAACACTTTACAAATCATATTTAAAATCAAACACTTTCTAAAATATGTAGCCACAAGAAGAATTCAGTCCTGTTGAACTGTGTTTAATTTTTAAAAGTTTTATAAAGCTATTCCTCAGCAAAACAATCAAGACATATGAAAAAGAGAACAGCATTTGGAAATTACAGCAAACAATAGACTTTGCTCTTCAGAATATGTTCACAAATCTTTACTCTTCATTTATTATTTTGCTAGTGTTGCGAGCAAAGCTATCTATAACTAGCAGTGGATTCAGAGAAACAGAAAAAAATTGTGTATTTGTGACTACTACAAAGAAAACATGAAACAGAGGACACATCATGGGGGACACCTGCCATTAGTTCAAAAAAGAATAGCAGACATTCTTCTGGTAGCCAAAACCAGGATTATAGTCACAGCATTAAGCAGACCACAACATCTCTTTTGGTGCTGTAGTTCTGATGCCACTTCAATCTGGTGTTCTGTCACTAATCACTATCTAGAGACGTTGCCCTAATGCCATCTATTTGCAGAGGATGTGGCATGCTTTTCTACCAGCTTTGCCCATTGAAAATGGCAGAATTCACCCTGTAAAGGGCTTGCTCTTAATTTTTCATCCTCAATTAAAAGAACCACACACTTGCCATATTAAAATTTAAAATTGTGTTTATTGAGACATATGGGTATTTACTATGTGCAAATGTTATGTTTACTTTGAGATGTTTTCATATGTGCATATTTCTGTTAGTGATAATATTATTATGGTAATTCTTACATAAATGTGTATAGTATGTATTTTGAGTATCTCTGGAAGTATTTATTAGTTGTCTTGTTGCTAATCACTTTCAGATTGTAGAATATTGAATAGTGGGCTAAATAATTCACATGCATGTTGATTTCCCTTACCTTTTAAGGAATATTTCAGGCAATATAAGGTCAGTAACTTGTTCTGACAAATCACATTTGGTTCAGTTTATTGAGAACTTTTATGAAAAGAGATCTGAGGAGGATCATTGTCAAACTCTTGGAAAATATTTTGCTGGGGGAGCAGGAGGCAACATTGCAGTTTATATAAGTGAGGACAGAGTCTGACCTACAGATACAAGGAAATGATTAGAAAACAAAAACAGTTTGGAAGCCTTATAGTCAGAGATGCTTTTAGTCTTAGTGTGCCATTCAATTAAGCATCCTCTAAGAATGTATTGCAATGCTTTCTCATATTTTCTCATTAAAAAGCCAGTTCCTTGAAATTATACTAGGAAAATCTGTGGCCACCAAAATAATCCCCTTATTATTGCTCATGACCATGGTATTACTAGCTCTGAGGTGACAAAGTTAAGGGAAGACCAAACACTGTCCCCTGAAGTGCGCAAGAGTTTTGATTCTCACTTCAGCAAGGCTCTGATTTGGTAGATTTTAACATAGCCACTGCAAAATTACCTGGACCTAACACTCTCTAAAATTGCCTGAAACTCATGGGTACACTGGTAATGTGACATAACTGAAGGTCACATCTACACCAGTATCTTAGTTCAGATAAAAATTGTGGGCTAGAATAGGGCAAAAAGTAATCCCTGCTTTTGGAATCTCCAGGGCATACAGGACCATGGTTACACAGAACCTCCTCATAGACGTGGAAACATGATGGAGGATATTATGAAAAATATAAAGAAGAAAGTCACATTAATTATTGTTGTCATTCTTGGTATGCTGGCTGAATTACTTCAAGATAAATTGGGCTCAGTCTTGAGAAGAAAATTCTGTGATACATGTGTGTACTTATCAGGGTAGTGGAATACACTCAAACACAGTTTTGCAATGACCCACTTCATCAGTGCATTCTCCTTACAACAGCAGCTGGTCAGCTTTATAGCAAAAGATTTACAAGGCAAGTACCCTACTTTAATTATGGTGATAATCATGCTTTATCAAATGTATTTTAGCATCCTGATAAAGAAAAAAAATTCTTATCATAAACATATTACCTTAAGCACTATCCAAATGGTTTGTCTCTTGAATATCACTTTGGTATTCATCAGGTAGGTAAAGCTTGGAATCTTCACCAAAAATAAAAAAATAAAAGGAGCATTGATGTAAAAATTACATCAGAAAAGAAGAGAGAAAAAAAAATCTATTTACTACATTACGAATTCTTTTTGTTTTGAACACGATATGAATCTTGTAATGGCAAGTCTTATATTTCTGTGAATTTAGCAGATGGAGGAAGGATGTATGAAGAGCTTCTAGTCAACTGACAGAATAATTTACATGAAATCTTCACCTCTGAAAACAAAAGGATTCCTAAGCAGTAAGAATCATAGCAGATACTGAATTAGAAGGGACCTACCAGGATCTTCAAGTCCAACTCTTAAATGAATGGTCCATGCAGGGAGAGAACCCACAACCTTGGCATTATTAGCACCACACTCTAACCAGCTGAGCTGATCTCAGGATCAAGCACATCCCAAAACCCCTCCCCTTGATGAAATGAAGCTGTATGATTTGCAGTTATGTGGGAGAGGGATTTTCTTAATATGTTTCCTTGTTGAAAAAGAGGGGCCTCGGCAAGATTTATGGGTTTAAATAGGTCATGTTTTTATCATGAGCACCAAGTTTTCTAAGTGGGTGAGTACTGTTAAACACACCAGGATGTGTTACAGCAGCGTGGGGCTGTAAAGGCAGGCCAGTAACTCAAAATATTTCAAATTGTTTCAAAATTTGTTAGGGATGAATGCTCCTGAGCACCTCATGTTTCCATACATTTACTCTTGCTTAGGTGTTTGGTGGCTGCCTGGAGACAGATAACCTCTGTGGTTATCTGGTTAGCTCTTAACACCTAATTATCACTTCATCCAAGGCTTTGGGCAGGATGACTGAGAATCAGTATGTTTAAAAGTGTCTAAACAAAGGATTTAAAAAATATATTCTTTTAAAGGAATTAAATGAATTATTCCTATAATAGGAATCTCCTCTATAAATATGTGAGGAAAACTAAGCAATGGCCCAGGGCTTTGTGGGGAAGGGCTGGTTCGTTTAGGTAAGGGATAAAAAACCTGCTCTGATTTTTCCACGTGTTCCCCATTTCTCCCCAAAGAAACCTTTGGTCATCTAAAACAATATAGTAAGGAAAAGCATGGACCAAGTAAGAAGATTCTTCCCTGGCAACAACCAGTACTAGTTAAAGAACTAAGCAAAACACCTCCCTTTATAGCATTTCAAATGTATGGGTAAGTGTAAACTCGCCTTATTTTTAGCACAGGAAGTGGAATACCTGTGGTCTAATTTGGGTCTTAACATTTGCTTCTCTAGTGACCAGATTCAAGGAAAGGGACATGCTCCTGCTTAGAAGTTTCTTTAAAAGGGTTTCTGGCAAATATCTTACTATTAAACCTGATCTTGAAGAATCAGATCCTCTTTTACCTTGTCCCCACAAGCTCTTGTCTCAAAAGCATTTGCAAAACTTCCAATGTACACAAAATAGTCATCTGCTTTCATTTGGTTTGCAGTTCCTGACTATATACAGCATTCATATAAAGCCTGCTGTGGCTCTAAAAGCATTACTAGTGCTGGAGATGAAGATGAAGAGAAATAAGAAGTATAGAAATCAGGACAATCATTAGAGGAGGAGCCCTGGTTAAACCTGGTGATTGAGGACCAAGATGGGCCATGGTCCACCTTGCAGAAATCATGGGTGGCTGGCTATACTTTAGCATTTGTCTCTTACAGAAGGATTTTTGTGTCCTTTACCCTTATGTCCTTTACCTAGACTGGTGAATATGGCCTTCAACATCTTCTAGATATAGTCAAAAAGCAGAAGCCTGCAAAGAGGTGTTGAGATACAAACTAATCAGCATGAGACAACCATGAATGAGTATTCCATGTAATTACTATACCTTTCATCTCATTCATTCATTTTCTCAATGACTGTTTCCATTTTTCAACTGTCACTGTATCACCTTCAAGATTTTGAGCCTTGTCTTCCAGTTTTTTTGTTTCCCTGAAGATTTCCAGTCCCAATGCCACATCTCCCTGAGGACCTTGCTGATCCTTTCTGTGGTTAAGTCCATAACCTTTCTAAGGAATGTTTTATTTATGGATGTGCACTCAGCTGGTGAGGGGGAACATTTGTGTACAATTGTGTATGCATGCACTGCCATGGAAAAGTAAACAAAGCTGATAATTTCTAGAACTATGTGGGGAATGTCAAGGTCATAAATATCAGCGTGTTTCATGAAATTCATGTACGGACAGGCATTCTGAATCAGATCATGCATACTGTTTCCTCTCATGCCTTATCTGTTGTCTGTTGGTGAAGGAAACTGTCTTGTAAGTATCTGTAAAATAATCAGCTCAAATGGATTTTTTTTCCTGTCATTAATATATAGAAGTTGTTTTTCTCTAATTCTTAGAATTGTGAAAGGTCTTCTTATGTTAGGAAATATGTTTTTCCTTTTATAAGCTGCACCAATTTTTTCATTAAAATATCTCATGACAATGAATTCCACTGAGTAACAGACTTTTGCATTTTGGTGTGGCAGTAGCTAAAAGTCCAGAATCATTGACATTACTACAGATCTCATTTCAAATTTCTGGAAAAAAAACCAAAAAACCAAAAAAAACCAAAAAAAAAAAACCCACAAAAAAACCCCAAAAAACCCACAAAAAAGAAAAAAAAAAAAAAAAACCAAAAAAAACCACCCAAACCAAACTAAAACAAAACAAAACAAAAAACAAATTAATAAAAAAAAAAGAAACAACAAAAAAACAAAAACCAAACCAAACAAAAAAAATCAGAAGACATCTGTTGAATTTAGTAGTGCTTGGCTGTGGTTTACCCAAGGAGAAAATTTGTTTATTTCTATACATTCAGCATTTTCAGTGTCTGAGAGAAGGAAAGACAAGCTTCATAGAGATAGGTTTATTCTGGGGAGGTGACTTCCTTGGTACTGATATGTAGCCCCAGTCAGAACTTCCCTTTCCACATGACTTAGTTTTGTTTTGAAGTCATTAAATCAAGAGAAATTAAGCTCAAATATATCACAGTGGTTTCTACATAGTGAACATACAAATGCTAAAGGCATCTGCTGCTCCAGAAATATGATGGTTCTGCACAGACCCCAATCATGTGAAGAACAGGAGCAGGTGATCAGCGACGGCAGTACTCACAGCCCAACATTTCATTCAGTGCAATTCTGAAGATGACTAGGAAAGAAAGAAAATAGGTACTCAGGCTTAGTTCGAGAATATATCACGTTCCTTATGAAATAAATGTCCCAGGGAGAAAGAGAAAGCATCATTCAGTAAAAGAGTATTTGCTTTAACTCACAGGATGAAGTGTACAACCACTGTGCAAAATGCCATAGTGTGTTTTGGTGTAGGAAATGTTCTTGACAAGCAGCTTTAAAGGAAATGTTAAGGTTTTAATTAAATCTCTATATTGTTTTTACTCTGCAACTAAATATTTATTTTTAAGAGATATTTTTAAGGGAAACTTTCTTCAGTGTTGCTATCTTTTCTATAAATATCTTCTGAGAGTTGTTCCTTACAGAGAATACATGGATCTATTGGCTCTCAACATTCTGGTTTCTTCTGTTCTAGTCTGACAAATTGAATAATCAGGGATGGGAACACAACTTAGTCTGATTGTACCGTTTGCACTAGTCAGAAAGCTTGTGCTTGGTGGTGCATGCTACCTGCCTGTACCAAAAGGGAAATGGCTCCCTTTGGAAGTCCTATGCTTTCAAGGCCTGCTGGAACTCAGCAACTGAATTGATAGACAGGGTCACATTCCACACCTAATACATGAAGCCTGAACCTGAAATGCCTCTTGCAGAAAAATGTCCTGGACTCCCAGGAAAGAACTACAGGAAGAGAATTTATAAATAGGAAGTTCAAATATTATATGGAAGAAAAGTCCCAAGAGGCTAACTGCTGAATGCCACTTATTCAACAGAACAATTAATTCAAAGAACATATGATAAGTTGAAGCCAGAAATACTCGGCAGTTTTCTAGGCAAATCATAGTAAGCTTGTATTCCAGGAACACCACAATCTAATGCTTACCATGGTAAAATAAAGAGTATTGAGGGACTTGGAAATGTCTTCATCTCATTGTGGTATATTTAAATTAGGTGAACAGCTGATATTCTTCCCTGTATTTATTAGTATTCCTGGAAAGTTACATGAGCAAACAAAAGCTAAGTTTATTCTAAAATTTGCAAGGGTCTGTATTTATATCTTTTAAAGTGACATTGAAAAGATAGATGAATTGATGGAAGAAAAAAAAAAGAAAACTTAGTTGCTATTGTATTAATCTTGGTTAACAGAAGAACTGAAAAGAACAATATCTAATATACACTTCAACAATTAAAGCACAGCTAATTTTTTATAAGTTCAGAGAGATGTACCTCAGGCTTAATGAATAGACTTAGAATAGTCTTAAGGAGCTGCAAAAGTAGGCAAGAGGTTATTTTCCCCATTGACTTTTTTTATCTATCTGTCAGAGTAAACTCTCACAACTTAAAGCCTCGGCAGACTTCTTGTTTTTTAAAGCAGCTATTGTTCTGACAGTCTCTTCATTTTTGCTTTATTCTTTTTCTTTCAGCAGACCTATGCACCAGAAACTGAAATGTAATGTGAGTTTTGTCAAATCTATATCAAAATAAAGTTCCAAAGCAGTATTTAACAGGAAATGGAAAGAAAGCAATCTCCTTTGCCACACTAGCTTGATGCTTAGTTGTCAGATTTCTCGCATTTGTGATTTCTCCCTTTGATCACTCTAATAACAGTTCCTTAGACTATTAAAACTGGAAGTCAGAAACATGTTAGTGGAAAGTTCTACTTTTCACCACTTATGCTGTCTGTGTAATTTTTGTGATTTGCTCACTTTGGACCCTGAGCAGAGGTTAATTTCACTACTCTCTTGCCCCCGTGTTATGCCAGTGTAAACCTGTCAAGACTCGTTTGTAAGGAGGTTAGTGATGTGTGATTGATAGGCTTTGACAAAACCTACTTTTAGGCTAAGTGCCTTTGGTGAAGCAGAGTGGGTGTAGTCGGTAGGATTTTTCTGTGTTGATGCTAGCAGTACCAGAAAAAAGTAGGGGACAGGTAAAACTGGCACAAAATGGATACATTTGGCCCTTGCTTTATTTCTAGTTCTGCTTTCTAGTTCTCTTTTAGAACAAACCCTTCCTGTGTGAGAGGCTGTCCTAAAGGAAAGTGCCTAAATTAGTTTTCAATCAGACCTGAAAGTAGAGTGCTGGGTAAATGGTCTTTTTGATTTTTTTTCTTAGCACTTAGAACATTTCCAGATGAACAGATAACCACTGCTGTTTGTATCCCTCTTTTAAGAATAACCAACAGCAAATATTGAAGCAAAATAACAAAGGTGAGAATGTTATCTCCTATCCCACAAAAGCCTGAATTGTCTGATCAGGAAAAGGAACTGGGAATAACTTGGAAATATTTGTCTTTCCACCTCTCTGTCAACACCTGTGGAGTTGTTTGCATTGGGTATTTTATATGGTGCTATATTTTGGGCTGCTGTTTGACACCATTTACAAAGCAATCTGTGTTTTAACATTAAAGTCTCTGAGTTGCTAAAATCTTTAAAGCAAGCTTCACTCATTTCTTTGCTTGCTTTTTATGGAAGCAAGTTTAGTGCTTGTAAAGGTGGGGGAATGTGCAGTGGTAGCTAAAGCCATCTACTCTGAGAGCCATCATCAAGTAAACTCCTCTGTGCAGCAGTGCCAAGGCAATACAGCTTAACTGGCAGCTTTTTTTGCTCTTTGTTCCTAGACTGCTCCTTAGCAGAGGATGGCAGTATGCTTGTTTTGCGACATGGGCAAATGGAAAGCAAGATGAGGCCACCAAGGTTATTTGTGTTTGGGAGGTAAGGCAAGATTTGAAGGAAGATACTCAGGAAGAAATGCTTGTGCAGTGACCTGCTCAGAAAGAGAAGCTGCTGTAGAAGAGCTTTTGCACACAAGGGCTTTTGTGCGCATATTTTTTTCCATTTTCTATAAGTCTACCATTTCAGAATCATTGATACCATGTCCTGAGGGCATGGTTTGGGGAGTGTAGCTGACTAGATGAAATAATGGATCCTATATTATCTTGTCGAAGTATGATGCAGCTGCATCATTTGCTCACGCATTTGCTTAACTTAAATAAAGGTTGGTGGTTAGGCTTCTGTTGCATTGTGCTCTCCTGCTAATTATCAGTGTATCTGTTTTAGAGACAATTAGCCACCTGGTTCATTCTCCCATTGAAGTCAGGTCATCATGAGTTACATCTGCTTTCAGGACTCTTCAAGTCCAAGACATAATAAAAAGATGATGGTTATGATTATAAAAAGCATGCAGGGTTGGGCATAAGCTGTACAGAGCACCGAGTTCTCAAGGAGGATTGGGTTACAAAGCTCTTGCAGGGGCTTCCTTCTGCACGTCACAGAAGATGGATGTGAAAAGAAAACAGATTTTGTGATGCCAGAAGTCCTTTAGCTTATGAATGGTAAAGAGTGTTTGCAAAGGTAGATGGATAAAGGCTAGGCAAAGCGAGACGTGATACTTCCCTTTGGCACTGCGGTGATACAACACAAAAGTGACAAGTAAGCACGTCTCTGTGCATACAGAATTTGCATAAAAATAAAAGTTGTTCAGACCTGTGGGTGTTTCCTTTTTAAAAATGTGCTATATAATGTGGCATAAGATTATGTGTGATGCACATTTACTTTTATAATCCCATATGTTCCGGTAAAACTCTGTATTTTGAAGTAAGATTTTATTACAGTAGAACCTCGTTAATTCTCGCTAATGACTGGGAGACCCTTAGCAAATTACTGAATTTTGTATACAATCAAATGCCATTTAATGTATTGTGTTGCTAGGTGTTCTTCTGCATCCTGGGGAAGATGAGCTGCGGAGAACCCTGCCGCTTGTGCCTCAGCTATATTCACTGTGGAGAAGAGGGGTACAAAGTCATTGCAGTGGTTTTAGCTTCAGGAGTTTGTTAAAGATGTTCATGTGGGGCTAGCTCTGGAGAGGATGGAGCCCTGAATGAAAGGAAAGAACAGATGGGGACCTGACAATGAGTAGATTAGCATAATTTACTGTTTCATCCTCTCTGGCTTGGGGTCATGGAGGGATCACAGTCTGATTTTTTCTGGAGAGCACAGCTATCATTATCCTCCTAGATATCAATACAGCCATTTCAGATTCAATAGGGCCACCAACTTAAAGAGAGGCAATACCAAATCTTCCAGTACAGAGCATGCCATAGCTTTTCCTCATAAACTGCAGCAGCACACATAAGCTGATACCACAGTGTTCACATTTACTTAGGTATACTACAGATGTGTGCATCAAATTTAGACGAGACTTAGAGTGTTCAAAAGAACTTTTTGCATGCTTAAATATACTCCTGGACATATCTACTGGGCGAGTTCTCATTGGTTGGTATGAAATTGTAGAATACCTGCTTGCATCTCTTTTACCTGCTGTATTATGGAGTAATAATAGCAACTCAACAATTAAGATAATAGAATCTAGCTCTTCATTAGACACTTGTTTTTCAACCTAAGCAGATTAACTCTGCCTCAAAGAAATCAGTCCTCCTGACTCCTTGTCTCTCCCAGGATAGAGATTTTTTCAGACATACTGTAATTGAAAGCAAACCCCCTTAATTTTGTTTACAATGACTGGGTAGGAAGAGGCTAAAGGGAAAAATCTGGGGAATTAGGGGACTCAGTAAATGTGTACAGAGGGAGACAAACTTGGGTTTATGAATGGAGGAAATGGCAAAATTTGTGGGGATGTCTAGGAAAGGGTATGCAATTATTGGGACATCAGGTGAACCCCTGAGAAGCAATGCAGAGGTCGTGGAGGGATGAAACTCACTCAGAGGCCCAGAGAAGACTGAAGCAAGACAGCAAGACAGCAGCAGTATCATGGAGCATCCATGGATGGAATGGAAAGGAGGATGGAGATGGGAGACATGAAGGTGAAGAGTTATGAAAGGGGAAGACAGGCATGGACGTGGGCTTATGTGAGAGGGGTACATGGCATGACCAGATTATCGGAGAGAAATGAAGTGCTGGCGTAGGCAGGAGAGAAGTAGAAGTGAGAGGAAGAGAAGGAAGATGATATGGCAATGGGGAACTGGAGCACACTCCTAACTGTTCATTCGCAGGGTTCTTTAGCACTTGTCACGTTTTGAAGACATGTATTTTATAGCCAAAGTGTAACTTATAGTAGGGCAGGAAAGGCAGTTTCCTCTCTAAGACTACTTTCAGCTAAACTTCTACCAACCAGTCGTTTGGTCAACAGTTCTCAGACATTAAATCGTCCTCCTGTGGAAAACTTCTTACATTCATAATAATCCAAGTATTGGCATCATGAAAAATGCAAAGGAAATTAAAAAGCCCATCATGATCTGACACCTGAATCTTCTGTCCTGACACTGTCTACAGGTACACCCTGACATTTACAAGGAGTAAAAGCCCCTACAGCTATGTATGCTTGGATTTGATAGCCCACCCTTTTTCCACTCTGTTTCCCTCATCATGTTTGGTTTTTCACCCACTTACATAGAACTTGGATGGGAATCCTCTTTCTGGTGCTCAGTGGCTGTCTAAGAACAAATCATACATCAAGTCACAAAGCTTCTTTTCAAGCCTGAAAAGCATTTTTCAAGCCACAGAGAAATTACTTCCTATACAATTGCTCCCATACAAATCAGTAGGAGAAGAGTGAATGGGAGACCCTGTGGGAGCAGGATGGCAGTGTAGAGGAGCTAGTGAAAGGCACTGGATTGCCCTAATTTCCTGGCATGTAAGAAGGTAATTTGCTTTGATAGCACATCACCACTGGTGGCTTTCCAACAGATGGGAAAGACTTGCTAGTTGAGGAAGTAAGTAATGTCACATGAAACATACATAATTTGCACAGAGAGAAAATGTAAGACCACTAGAGTTACTGTTTTGCTAACAATGATTCATGACAATGACACTTTGGAGAGTGCGGACCTGGGTTAGAAGTTACAAATAAAATGCATTTCTGCTTCAGGGATCTGTTCTTGAACATGTTTTCTTGCAAACTTTAAGGAAGGAAGCTGTTGCAAACTAATCCTACTTAGCAATTATGATTTACTTCAATTGGCTCCACTCTTCATACTATTTAAACTCAGATTTAAAGAATAATATCTACCTTTTTGCTTAACATAAACCCTGTTAAAATAACACACATTTAAAATGGCATTCTTGGCATTATGGAACAATCAAAGGGGAAGACAAAGGCTTTCCGTAGCATTTTTTTATATATATATATATAGATATATTTCTCAGGGAAAAAAAAGAAAAGAGATCTTCTAATGAAGACATCAAAGAATACATCTCTTATCTGAAAAGAAGAATATCTCCTGACAAAAGCCAATTAAAGAGTGAATACTTTTTTTTTAATTTAGACTTGAAAAATGTATAGTCTTGAAAAATGTAAAAAAAATTCCACCACTGCATCCACTCAACTCAGTGTTCTTTTAGGGCTATGAAGCAGCTAAAGAAATATAAAGATATATGATGCATGGAAGCTTGATACTTCATGAAAGAAACATAAAGACTGCGATTTTGCTGTTACCTAAGGCATGATATTGAAATATGTGTTCTGGAAGAGCTCTTTCTCAGCTTGCCTAGAGATCCTGGAACAAATTCTACTCCTGTTTACACCTCTGTAAATCTGGATTTACTAAATGACAGGTGGTATCGTTATCCCAAGTGTGTGCACTCCTAACTGAGAGCAGGACTTTGCCCTACATTAAAGGCAAACTAATAGTAGCTATCCCATGAGATACTCTTGTTTTGTGCATTCCTCGTCCTTTACTTGAGGCTGTCAACCTACATGCTATCAACTCCCTTTTTAAAAATCAGTGTGAGAAGTCTTTCAGCCTGGGAGAGCAAAGAGCCTCTGTTGGAGGCCCTGAAGGACTGTACTGCTCTGATCTTTTTCCTCTTTTGCGGTAAGGATATGAATGCATTTGGACTTGCTTATCTGATGGTTGGTACGGCACAGAAATCCCAGTGGTGGAGGGGGTCCTGGGACAGGCCATGAAGCAATTTATGCTGCCCTGTATCTGCTGCCTTAGGACTGGCTAGGGTTTATTCAGTCAGGTGTCACCCATGTTTTGGATAGACATAACAAAAAATGTTGAAGTAGTCAGAAAACATCAGATGTAGTTGTAAATGTTTGCCTGTCTACTAACTGGGATGGTTAGATGCTTGAAAATTAGTAGTCAGGAGACATACAAGTGCATGCACAGAACAGAAGGAATTCTAAAATATAGGTAATAAGTGTGTGAAGTGACTACTGCAGAATGAGTGTGATTGTGGAAACAGCCAAGGGAGTGAGCACGAGACGTTCTGACCTGCTCAGGACTTAAGCCACATGAAAACAGCAGAAACATGTGCTGTCAAACTTGATTGTCCTTCAAGTCCTGCAACTTCCCTCTATTCCTGTGTATTCACCTGGGAAAGCAGGAATAGAGGGCCCAGACACTCCTTCCATCTACTTCAGATTATGCATTTAAGGATAGTGTTTACTGTCAATGCTTGTACCTGAAATATCAACATGCTCATGAGAAATTTGGTTGAACTGTTTAAGCCCTGCCATTAGTCCTCTGTGTAAATATTTGTACAATCAGGACCACAGATTCTAATTTCCTTTGAGCAAATAATGTCTTGTACTATAGCTGGCATATAGGGTGTTTTAACTTTGATAATATAACAGTACAAAAATATTGAAAGGAAGTAGTAAAAGTTGAATGAAATGTAGAAGAAATCAGAGGAATTCTGCTGTGTGCCAAAGCAACTGTCTTTATATTGGTAGAAGAGAGAAGTAGATGAAGAATTTAGAGAGAACTTAGAAACAAGGCATAACTTGCCATATTGTGCAAACCCTAACTGAGGAAAATCTTTGCTGTCTTGGAACCTTGTAGGTACAGCAGGTGTGATTAGAAGGTCTGCATGGTGGTACTGCAAATAGCACTCCAAAAAGTTTATTCTGAGAGAGAATAATTGATGCAGGACAATTTATACCACAGAATGGTAACTGCTTTGAAATTTTATGCTTTCTAGGCTTCAAATAAAGACTTAAACTTTATAGTATGCATTTAACTTGGAGTTCTGATGAAAACAATGGATTATGTTCCTTAGGAGCTGCAACAAACTTTCAATTTATAACATGACAGTGAAAAATAGGTTGTGTCAACATAAGAATATTCTTTGCTGTGACAAGATAAAACTGCAGCTCATCAGAATCATGTGGATACTGATCCTGCAATTTGATTTATCATTTATTTTTTCTGAAAATCTAGATTTAGGATTTGAACCCAGGATATTTATTATACTATTGCATCAAAATATTCGGTGTCACTTGCATTTAACTGGAACAAACTAGTCAGGATTTAAGAAAAAATTAATTTGCCTGTGTTGTTTGAGGAAATGAGAGTGTGTAGGGAAAACTAGGGTCCCATCATGAAGAAATTGCATGGTAAATAGAGCTTTATTGTGTACCACAAAGAGGGAAGTTGAAGACTGTTTTCTTTTATCATTCAGAGTCATTCTGGAATATGGATGGTAAAAACTTCAAAGTCAAGTGCTTATTGATGTTTTTTCTTATAAAAATAGTACAGGCACTTAACAGCCTCTGTATTATGTACATTCTTTAGCATGAGTGGGTAGCTGTGTTAGTCAGCAGGACAAACTAAATAATAAAATTACTGATACATTTTTATAGACAAATCAAAACAAATACCTGGGCTTTCAGAATCACTCAGGATGCCTCTTTACAATAGGAGCAGCCACAGAAACCTGAGTGGTTCCAAATGCTGTGTCTACAGAATATTACTTATAACAGCGGTGCAGCCAGAGTCCTATTGTGCAACAGCAGATCAAGCTGAAACACCTCTCAATTAATTGTGCATTTATTAAACACTGTGATTTCTGAGAAAAAATGTAGTTTGTAGGGGGAGTTCATACCTAAGTTTTTAGGCTTCAGCATGAGCCAGCAAGCATTTCAGTATTGCATATAATTTTTAAACTGAAAATAAATGTACAGGCTTAAGAAAAGAATTGGCTTAATGGGTGTACTTCTTTGCCTGTTTTGATCACCTGTTCAAACAGCCAGAACTCCATATCTGTTTCCATATCTAGTAACAGGAGATCTTTGAAGGTTGATTCAGAGAGCCTGAATAATGCCCTAAGGAGGCACCTGAATCCAGCCAGGAAGAAGCACAGGCATTGAGATACTGCTGGACTTTAATATGAAGATTACTGACCTCAGGTCTGTGGTCTACAGGACTGCTTCTGTCCCCAGGCAGCACCCCTAGGTCTCCACAAACAGTCTGGAAAAAAGTCACTGTTATATTCCTGTCTGCCTGGCCTATGGGACAAGCTGCATTTTCATCCTTACACATGGGAGAAAAAAGATTGCTTATGAAGAAAGAACCTGAATTGCTCACAGTTGCATCCTGTGGAGAAAAGGAAGGGATGTAGCCCCTTGAAATCTGGAAGAATCAGTTTATACCAGAGTAACACAAAAGGACTGATGTGTTCGAAGTGATAGAGTACAATAAAATTTATTTAGGGCTTTTGGATGTATCATTGTTAAGTCCAATTTAATCAATTTTAATAGAAATTGTATTTTAGATTAGTCTTCAGGGCAGCCATCATCACACCTCTTTAATTCTCATAACCTATACATTTTTACTGCATGGATAAATATGCTTTGAAACTAATACAGTGTCATTGGATCCAATATATCTGTAGTGGAACCAATCCATGCATACTCAAGACACTAAATTTTTATGGAAATGAATAGATTTCCTTTCAAGGCATAATATTTTCACTTACACCAGTAGCTTTTCATTGAAACCAATGCTTTGTTTGCTAAACTAAACATATTTCAGTCCAGGTTCATCTACATATTGCTTGCTTGAATTTTTTTTTTTTTTTTTTTTTTGGTTTCTCCTGATTAAAACCATTGAAGTAAAGACAGTATTGAATGTCTAATGAAACCGACACATTTTCACAGGGACTACATAGGGTAAGTTTAAGACAGTGAATAGAGAATACACTGTGCTTTTCAGCATGATTTCATAAAATGAGCACTGTGAAGTGGAACATGCTTTTACAGACAATCTGCCTCAGGACTATGCGACCATATTTTCCCATAAGTGGAATTTGAGGCCTTAAGGTTTTCTGCTCTTTTAGAGGATTTTGTTGTTCTGTGGTAGCTAGACAGGCTACAAGGAGGATAAGGAAGGGCTGGGGTGAATGGATAAATGCTGGGTGAATGTTGACTGAATGTTAGGGCATTCTCAGAGAACAAGAGAGTAGTCAGATGACCAAGCAGTGGTGCTTGATCAATTTAGCCAAACCTTGGGACTCTGCTAGCTGGTATATTTTAGGAAAGTCTCTAGGTTATTCTGGATGTAGTGAAGTTGGCTGTCACACTTCAGTCACTCCAGCACTCATCTGTTACCACCTTGCAGAGCTGTACCTAAACTGTGCAATTTTTAGGTGGTGGCTGTGATCATTTTCATTACATGTCAGAGGAACAGAGGAATTCTGGGGCAAATCCAGAATTACTCTACTTTCCTTGAGTTATTCTACAATTAAGCAGTGTAGCTGATCAGTTTGACTTAAGAAGTTGCCATGCACTGTAAACAAATGTACTGTAAACTGACAGTGATTCATTTAATACAGTGCAAAAATAGATATTTGATTACAATTGAATAGAGAGCAACAACCATTTTGTTGTAGATGTTTCACTGTTTTGGCAAAGGTCGGATGTAATTTTTTAGCTCTCCGTAGAGGTAGTACAAGGGTACTGCTTACAAGGGTAGAAGCCTAGGAAATGAGGGAGAAGGCTGTATACAGAACTGTGTGCTCTTTAGAACAAAAGTGCTGGTGGAGCTGTAAAAATGAGGCCTTTAAGTTTCTAAGAACCAAAAACTTTGGCATTTTGTTAACAATAGAGGTGTTCACAGCAGTTTCTTCCAAACTGTATGGCACTTTTCAGCTAGGATTGTGTGCAGTTTATGTCAAAACATTTCAGTGAAGAAATACAAATACAGACTAATGTTTGACTTCTTTTGTTGTGTTGAACTGGAGCCAGAGAAAGTATTTATATAAAAATCCACTTGTGAAATGCATAACCCTCTCAATGTGACTTATATGTCTGAGACTTACAGAGAATTCAAGCTGATTGACAGAAAATACTGCTCTTACGGTGTCAGAATGTATTATCATGCTTATACAGAAATACAAGCCCCCCTTTTTTCACCAGTGTACTTGTTCATTGTCATTATGTTCTGGTATACTGGAGACATCCAGGTACTGAAATACCCAATTTGCTAGGACCTAAAGCTACCACGAAAATATATTAGACAACCAGATGGATAATTCAGCTTGTTGGTTTAAAAAAGTGTGCATTAAATCTTCAGTATTTGAAGCCTCATCTAAAAAAATTATTCTGTGGGGTCAAAACTGCCATTCAGTGAAGGAAAGAAAAACAAGAACTGAGACAATTAGGAAAGCTTTCCATGCTTGTGCTACAGTTAGTTAGTTAGTTGCTCTTCCTTTCTTCCCTGTCTCCCCACACTAGGCTCATGCACATCAAGCAACTGACAGTGCAGCCTGCAGATAGATCATGAGCAGATTACATGCATCTTTATGTATGTGGCACACAGGTGCTATCTGCTTTTTGCCAAATAGTTTAGATTACGGCAAATCAATTTTGTGCAACGGGTCCTCTATGAGAATGTCCGTGTCATTCAAGTGCTCCCATTGCATCGTTTCTTTTCCCTTGTCCCAGGGGATGCTCTTCAGACCACTTGCAGTACTTATATTTTCCCTTTGATCTTGTACCACTTTCTTATTCCCTCTGCTCTGCTGAGATATGACACTGTTGTGCACCTTTTCCTATTTGTTAAAGACTATGAGGATCTTGCACGTGGAAGGATTGTTATTTGAATGAAGAGGAGGAAGAGACAGTTGGCTCTCGATAATTTTAGTATCACGACCATTTTTATCAAGTGGGTGGCCTGCACTGGCACTCAAAAATATTCTCCCAGTGACAGAATGGAAAAGTGTGTCAGTTCTTGCAAATGGGCAGCACCTTGAAGGGTAGACAGAGACAAGTGTCACTTCAGAGGAAAAGTATAGAAAAAGAGCTGCTTGTAGAAGCAACCTGAGTGCTGTATTGCATGTGCAGATTCACACTGGGGGTATGGCATAGAGGAGAAAGGGGAGAGCATCAACATCCATGTTTCTGGCCCAGTGTCTACAGCAAGCAAGAGAGAGACGAGGGAGGGACAAAGCCATAGAAGGGCTTCAATAAAAGTATAAGATAGGTCATCTTGATGTGGGAGATCCTTGTATTAGTAATTGAATAAAGTTATAACTTACAGAGTGATTTAGGTGCCATGAGCAGCTACATCAGTAGATGACATCCATCACTCTTCTCCCAACCAAACCTGGCTCTTGGAGTTTCCCTGTAACTTATGTTTCACACAGTGTAGAACTGCTTTTTTACACCTTCTATTGGGTCTGGCTGAGATGGAGTTCATTTTCCCCTGGCAGCCCTCAGTGCTGTGGTTTTGAAAGGTGTTGATAGCACACCAGTGTTTTGGGTACTGCTGGGCAGCACTGGCACAACATCAACACTGTCTTTCTAATGTTCTCCCCAACCCCATTAAGGGGCTGGATTAGGGCAAGATCCTAAGAGGAGGCACAATTAGGCAAACTGACCTAAATTAACAAAAGGGAAATTCCATACCATGTGATGATACAAAAGCTATGGGAGGCAGGATGAAGTAGGAGAATTTTTTGTTATAAACTATTTACCTTCCAGACCAACTTCTCCACATGCTGAAGCCGTGATTCCCAGGAAATGGCTGAACATGGCTTGCTAATGGGAAGTAGTGATTATTTTTTGTCCCTTTTGGGAAATTTGTTTTCTTTTTTCTTTTGTTTTTCTTTTTTTTTTTTTTTTTAATTTTTTTATTTAGTAAAAAAATAACTTTTTTTATCTTAACCTTCTATTTATTTTCCATCTTATTTTCTGCCTCCTGTCCTGCTGGGAAGGGGAGTGACAGAGCAGCTTTGTAGACACCTGACATGCAGCCAAGGTCAACCCACTACACACCTCCACATGTCTTATACATCACCATGTGTATGGACTGCATTCCTAAACCAGAGCGTGATTCCCTTGATACAGTTTTTCTATCACTTATTCTGATATTGTAGAGCAAAGTTTGGGGTGGCTGCTATGAAGCAGCAGTGGACCAGCTGCTGCAATGCTTTCTATTGTAACATTTTTCTTAGTAAGTCAATGGGGTAATGAATAACTAAGGCATTATTTCATTTCACTCAGTGTTTTTATTGTGATGCTGTGCTTGCAGGTATTTATGCTTCCCACACACAGAGACAATGATCTCAATTACATGACAGGGCCAACTTAAAACAGAAAGCCCAAAATCCTGAGCTTCACATCTTATCAGGAATTAATACTTACATAAGCTAATGCTCATAGAGGAACAGTGATGAAATTTGACTGTGGCATTAAATTCTCTACCTAGAATAATGCGTCAGCTTAGGATGATGTACCCTTTCAATGAACGACCTGTGAACAACATTTGGACAACAAGTGCACCCTTTGCCTCACCTGAGGCATTAGCTTGAGAGATGAAGCATGGGGAATTCCCAGAGCAGGAAGCTCTGGGAATTTACACAAAGCATATGGAAGAAGTTAGGCCGGAGACTGTGGCCTTATTCTTACAATCTTTCCATCGGATTTTGCTGTTACACGTGTCTTTGCCCCTAAAACTCAAGAAATTATGTATTTTCCCAGAAAGTTTCTTGTTCTTCTCCTGGAATGGCAAGAGGTTACATGAGGTCATTTTCACCATACTGAATAGAAAGCTGTACTCTAATGCTTGATGATTTCAGCCAAGAACGAAGAGAGAAAAGAGGTGAGGAAGAACCTGTTATGTTGAAATTCAAAATATGCCAGCTCTGAATCCTACTCAGGTAGGTAGAGATTTTTCTTTTCTTCTAAAATGTATACATTTCATTTTCAAGTCTCAGCCACATTTCCATTTGGTGACTAATTTTCCCCATATGCAACTAGGGGAAGAAGGGTGAAGGCTTTCAGATTTAAATAAAAGAGTATTACATAGGAAGCTAATTTGCAAACAATAATGACTGTTCACTGACAGTTTGAGAAACGATAAGAGGTACTAGCAGCAGTACATGCACTTCCATTCTCATCCAAGAGAAGTGTTATCTAAAATGAACTAGAGCAGCTTTAACTGATAAGGATTTTCATCATAGCCATGACCGCTATGAACCTGGTCAATGGGATAAGAGCAGGACAAGTGGAAGATGAAGCATATAAATAGCATGTAAACGCAGGACAATATGTAGTACTTGAGAGGGTACAGTCTTCCCTCAGTCATGTTCAAAGGTCGTTCTGGAGAGCAGCTTTTTATGTGGGTGGATTCAAAATAACATCCAAAGCTCTCCAAGACACCTATTGAGCAGGGACAAGAGGACAGAGGAAAGGTCACCCTGGACAGATTAACCTTTATCTCATCTGGAGTCCACTTTCCGGGCCAAGCAGATGAATGAAGTAGATGAGAAAATTTGAAAAAAACCCTCACTGCTCTATCTAATGATGCTTTAATATAAGTGAGAGACAGTATCTTTCCCTTTCAAGCACTGATCTCTTCACATTATTGGGCAGACACTCTGGCATCTGCAGGGCAGTCAGGAAGTGGGCATGGTCTCACACATCTTTCCAGACTGTAGGCTTGCACAGAAACAAAACAAAACCACTGTGAAACATACATTAAACCTCAAAACTGAGTCCTAAAGATTAGAATGAACAAAGTAAAGCTGAAATTCTCTGTCTGGTGTTGCTGGAACCCATACTTACAAATGGTTTACATATATATACTGTATCTGATCAACTCAAATGTGGTCACTTGGTCTATCAAAATGTATTTGTGCCTTACAAGAGAGTAGATTAACTTTGCAGATGCTAATAGCTACAGAATGGCAAGATTTAGACCAGGGGAAACTGCCTCATCTTTAACTGTAGAGGCACACACGGCTTACTTCATATCCCAGGGGAATATGATACATATCTACAAACAGATAAATCACCAAAAATATTATTTAGACACACAACACTGCCCCTGTGAACATAATTACTGGATTTCTTGCACAGGTTTTTTTGCCTTCCCATCACCTCCTTTCAAAAACGTGTGTTGTGAACTGCCATGTTCTGCAGCTCTGTTTTACACACAGGTGGCACTTCGATAGGGTCATACACATTCACGCCCTGCTGAGAAAGTACTGACAACCCTTTGCTTGTTCCCTGCTATATCGTCACTGACACAGTATAAATCGAGCACTGTACAACCACTCTTGTGGGCGCTGTCCCATAATAAAAGTGGGACATTCCTCTGGGAAGGGGAGAGTGGAAGTGAAACATATGCTCGTGGAGGCAGGAGCTGGACCTTAACAATTTAAAAAAACCCAGTATTTCCACCATGGCTATTTAAAATCCCTGTCCTCCCTTTATGTATTTTTAAGTGCATACTCATGTAAATACATCTGATCATATGGCAAATGTCGCACTCTATGAAGAGAAAATATGATGGCTTTGCCTGAGGGAGGAACCAGTCTTTCCACCATGGCCAGGCCATTCCTGGGTTGTCAGGTAAGGCCTCACTTAGGGTGGTTGTCCTGTCACACCAAAGTCAACATATGGTTATGAAAAGTGAACTCATCTTGTGCCCGCTGGAATACCTTCATTTGGGAGGAACTCATATGAAATTCCCATACTTTCTGAATGATTTGCCATGTGCAGAATAACACTCACAGTGGAAGGCAACTTTGAAAACAAGGAATATTTCTGTTAATAATCTTAATTCACCCATCCAGTAATGAAGTACACAAGAAGTTAGCTACACATACAGTGTTTTCCGAAACTATTTCATGAAAGAAAATGTAAACAAAGTGAATTAACAGAATATATTTTTTTCTAAAGAGTAATTTTCTAATTTTTCCGTTGTGCAGCAGCTGCTGTTGCCATGCTGTCATTGCTGTTGCTATGTATTTTTGAGTGTGCCAAGATGTAATTGGCTACTTCAGCATATATAAACTATTGGTAGAGATGTTTCTATGGAAAACCACATCTTTTTTTGATTGGTTCATGCTGAAAGTAGATATGCTTAGCTATCATCTCAATTTAAATTGAGACCAACAGGTTTTAAGTCTCATAATGCAATGAAGTCACATGCTATTCATCATGGTGGAACTGAATTGAGGCAAGAACTTTTATGTCGACATTATGATAGAATATGAGTGAGATTGCATCTCCATGGTCTCCAAATGTTTCTGTAGTCTTTAGCAAGCTTTTTGATTCACTGTGAATTGTATTTGCTCTGAAAATAGGGCTGTTTCCTGGTCTTGCTTGACATAACTTGCAGGCTACTAAGTCAAAACTCATTTCAGACTAGTTATATATTTTGCCTGAGGACCTTTTATAAAGAATTATTGACTTGTGCAATGCAGCTATGTATCTAAAAGTCTTTTGAAAAGATTGACTAATACCTATGAAAATTATGTCAAACTCATCAGGTTAGAGGTTTGTAAGCCCGGACAATTTTGTGTACAGGATGAGATTTTGGGAGAGTGAAGGACTCATCATTTCAGCTGTGGAGGGGTTTTAGTTATCTGCTTAGGACATGACGTATGATCTTGATCTACAAAGCAGAGGTGTACATCTGGCCTCAGAAGTCCTGGGGTTGGTGAGAGACACCATGTAATAAGTATTAGTTTCAGACTCCTACCACTGAGTTTTTCTACAGTCAGGATGATAGAATCTGTCTGAAAAACATTATTCATATTTATGCTAATAATCGTTTTATAACTAAAGTTTACTTAGGTTACTTGAAAACCTGCTACAGCCCAAATATAGACAGAACATAAGGTAAGGCCTAATGCGAGGTACACAAATACATGACTGCAAACACTATCGGATTAATTTTTGAGAACAAGTGACATGTTGTGCAACCTTGGTTTCATAATTCTGTCTTACTTAAATACTTTCTCATTGTAGAAGTTAAAATAAAATTTGGGGGTTTTTGGACACTCTGAGGTTATAGAAATGTATTTCCAGAGGGAAATCTGCGTCCTCCCCTGTAGGAGGTGGCTGAAGTGTTATTTAGACTTAAATGAAATGAGACATGATTGAAGGGTTGTTAAGAAGGGACTAAACAGTGTTGGGTTACATCACAGAAAAAATGAATTATCATCTGCTTGGCTCATAATACATCTTTACCTATGCGGGTACTCTTTCTTATGCTTTATGCACCTCAGAATCTCCTAATTTATTAGCAGGTCAGACTGTTCCCTTTTATTATTCCTAAAACTTCTTGTCTTTGACTACTGGTGTGATTCTTTTTCTATTACATCAAAGATTATTTTTTTTATTGGACCCTTTTTCTTTTTCTTGTTTTTTTTTTTTTTCTTTTTTTTTTCCCCACTGTCTTTGTCAGAACAATTACCCAACTCGGTGTTGGCAAGCACACACCTAAAGCTTTGGAGATAAATTTGTCTTTCTTTTTTCCTCTTTAAGTCATGGGAAGATCATACTATCTGCCTGAGAAGAATTTAATTTCTCTCATCTGTAAGCTGTACAGTTGGAAAGAAATTGTATAAAGAAATTATGAGTTGTCTATGTTCTTTAGTATTGACTAAGTATTGAAATTTACTATTGATAACATGTGTCAGTCTGCAAAAAGAGAAGACTTTTTTTAAGAAGAAGATTTATATATTAAGGTCACCAACCTGCCATTTTAAATATTTGCTCTTCCCAAAAAATCTTAACTTGGAGTAATAATAATGTTATGATAGTGTAAATTTTAAGAAGTCAGAGTAAGTTTTTGCAGTGGTGTGAACTGCAAATGCTCTTTTAGAACATCACATTTTAATTTAAATTTTTGGTTTAAAAGATGTTACGCGGATATTGTGATGCACCCTTGGAACACAATGTGTGGAAAGGCTGTCCTTGTGCACACACAAACATATATTGTTGCAGGACATATATGCTTTACCTTTTGGGGCATCCCAGCACCTTAGGCATAGTGTGAGCAGTGATTGCAAGTCCCTGCAGACTTGGATGAGTGTGTCGCAATGACATAATGCCATGGGTATGAGCGCAATGCCCCTGCAAAGCACCAATTTACCTGCTGCATTCTCCCCCAGTCATTTCCAGCTGAAAGCTGGTGAGTATCACTACTGCTATTGCTTGCAAGCAGGCAACAATTTAATGGAGATGATTCCCTTTAAGAGGTCTCTGCTGAGTTTTTGGTTGTCAGGGAAGATGATAGTCTCATCCCTCCGGTTAGATAAAATTAAGACTCCTTCTGAATATCTCATTATTGATCAAGTGGCACTTGGAGTCAGCTGGTTATATTCCTTTTCTGAGAGGCTAACAGCTTTCCAGAGGGGCTTCTAAGGCTATGGAGAAGCCATAGCCTGTATGGTGTTTTTTGTAAGTCTTTTCCTTCAGGCAAAGGATTTAAATTTAAATCAGATTTAAATCTCAGATTAAAAAAAAAAAAAAAAAAAAAAAAAAAGACTGACTCTAACGACCGTGAAGAAAAAATTCTTGGCATTTTGAAACAGCAGAAATTAAAAGTGTTGTGGACTGATTTGGTCACATCCACAAAGTATTCACCAAATTTGGATGACAGACTGCAGCAGTAAGTGAAACCAGAATTTGGCCCTCAGGCTGAACCTTATTTCATTGATATCCACGGAGTGGGTGGACAGATTAATGGGTGAGAATAGAGATATAGCTATGCCCTTTCCTCTCCCTGCTTGATCCAAAAGAATGTGTCGAGTGCCTTTTTTCAGGTCATGATATGGTTTATATACTAATCTGTCTCAGTCTAGCAGGGCCCAGAATTACCTTGTTTCTAGGACTACAGGCTGAGTACATCATGGTATCTATACTTCAGCTTGCCTAATTGTTTCTCACAGAACAGGTCACTTGGAATTGCTATAATTTTCTTCTGTTTCAAGCAAAAACTGCATTCACTGTCAGGCATAGATTTTTTGTTTAAAATTTCTTTTTTTAGAGAAAGTTTAATAAGAAATTTAAGGCCATTTACAGAGAAAACAAGTGAAAAATATGGTTTTCTTTGCTAAGGAAATGTCATTACAGGCTAAAAGCTTTGTGCTGATCCTTGGCGTTTAGCATGTATATTTCTAAATCAAGAGTGTGAATGGTGCTTAGGTACAGGAGTGTATAACTTGCTGTAATCTTGGCCAGTGCATTTTTCTTTAACTGGTACTTTATTATTTGGAGCTAGTCCATTTGTCTAAGTCCCTCATATATTCCTTTCAAACATATCCATATGGAAATACAAGCTTTTCTTTGTCTTTAAGGCAATGGCTTGGATTTTTTGTTTGTTTCTAGATCATATACAAATGAATTAATTGGGACTACTTGGGCTTGCTACTTGAACTTCTAATTTATATGTTTAGTTTTGGAGTAAATTAATTCCCTTAATAAGGAGAAGGATGGAGTTATACAGGGAGAGCACAGGGAAGTATCTTGAAAGAGCTGCTGAGGGCAGTGGTTGGCAATGACTCCCTGCACATTCCTCTCCTACAAAATTTCACTTGCTGATATGTGAATATATGAGCTGATACTTGAGTTTGCCTCCATCCAGGCAAGGAAAAGCTCTCTGTAAAACTGCATCTGGAACTTACTTAAAAAACCTTTGCCCAGGGACTTGGACGGGACAGGTCTCATGATGAGGTCCTCAGTACTGAAATGAATGCTGCAGGCAATATTATTTTATGGCTACTCACTCCAGCTTGATCTCAGTTATGGAGTGTTCATAGTTGACAGTAACTCTCTCTTTTCCTACCCCTTTTATAAATCTCCTACCTGGCTTGTGTGAGACACAACAGTCCACCAGCAAAGGCAAGAAGGGTCAGCAGCCAGACTGGGACCCTCTGGGGCTTCTGGTGTGTGGGATAAGATGGCAAACACAACTTGGTTTTGGAGCAGTCACTAGGGTGTTTGGTATGGCAAAAGGAGCATTTGTCATGAGGAAGGGGTACATTAAGATACTTTGGGAGTCAAAAATTCATAGTTGCTTTCTCCAATATCTCTTGTGGATCATCAGGGATTCATGTCTCCTGAGTTTAGATAATACCTATGAAGAAGACATTTAGAGCTATGATGGATCTATTTTATATACTCATTCTAGACTTAAAAGAATACATATGTAAACATTCCTGACTTCTTTGAAGAGACTCAGCTGTACTTCCCCAAGCATGGATGAAGGACAGGGAAGTGGATTTGATTTTTTATGCCCCAATTTATTTCCTCAGTCCTTTACTGCAGTGGAAGGACAGTGAACTTCTGCAAATGCAAGGGCTAGATTTTTTTTTCTGTGTTTGTTTATAAATTAAATGTCAGATCTTGAGTTTTGAATTTCTTGGCCTTTGCCAATTTAAATGCTTCCTTGTGTGATTATTACATAGTATTATAGTGGTTACATATCAGTTTAGGAAGGCTGATGCTTCCATGAACCATCATCATCAGAAAGTCAAAATAAAGAAAAAGCACTGCAGGCATTTCTGAACTGAAGATGACCATTTGTTCAGGCCCCTTGCTTTAGTTAGGAGCATTGCTCTTTTAGTCTTGCTAAAGGTATCACTGCAGTCCTGAATGCTGCAACTCCCATTTTTCTATTTGCAACTTATCATCCTTTCCCATCATTGCATTAAACAGTATAACTTAAAGATTAGTGTCATGTGAATGACAATAATTGTTGCACTAAGCAGTAACTTTTGGGGAGTGTGCAGAGTGGATTTTAGCAACAATAATTTTCTTGACAGTGAGAAATCTGAATACAGTATAGCTTTGGGAAAGCATGTACTGATGGCAGCACATAGTGTGGTGCAGACAAGACAGAAATAAAGCATGTTGGGCTTTATTATATGGCCCATGCATGTTTTTGCTCTCACTTTTTAATCTATACAGGGATTTCTGCTACAACAATGTTGTCCACTGTCATATGCCAGTGAGGTTTGCTGGAAATGACTTCCCAGAAGGTGGGAATCAATGGTCATCAGTGCTCACAAGAAAAAGTGAGACAACCATTTTTTAGTAACTCTAAAGTGATTTAAGTGGGATAATGGAGCTGTTCTGAGCAGTGTGATTTCCCTGCTCACACTCCAGGGACAAGGAAACCAGACCCCTGAAAGGTTTGAACTTCGTGATGAAACACTTCCCTAGCTGAAGTTCTTTGGGTTCAAATAGACTCAGGAGTGACTGATATTTTCTTTCTGTATCTCTGTTTCAGCTACTACCTCTGTGACAGTATAAGATAACTCAATTAATATAAAAAGATAAGAGTATATTAGAGTCCTGTGAGGAAGAAGTTCCTAGACTGAGTCCCTAGTGCATAGAAGGATAATGGTAAGATAAAGCCCTAGTTAATTATATTGAAGAGGCAGAAAGAAACCCACAACTAATTGTGCTGTAGTTAAAAGTATTTCTTTTTCTACATGAACACTTAGTACTGACTGTGCTCCTGTTATTGTATCAGAGGATCAGGATTACAAGGTCTAGGCATTCATCGATACGTAGATCTGTCCTCAAATAAACATCACTTTGGAAAACTGCAGGCATTTTGTTTGTGCCGCGAATGTTAATGTTAATGTAATGATGATGTAGGGAAGTCTTGGTTACTATATTGTTTTGTGAGACACTGTTAGTTTTAGGGGTAGAAGTACTGGACAAGTGCCTGACTGTATTCTTGCCTGCATGTACATGTGATACTTCTCTTATTTCTTTGCACGTTGTCAGATCTCATCTCTGACACAAAACCTTTGCTGAACCCATACATTGTATCTGGCCTACAAAGAGTAAGACTTCAACACTAAGACAGGGGAGAAGAGATGTTTTCCACCGACTCTCACAGAAATCAAACCACACACATCTATCTGCAGCAGAGATCAAAAATCCAGCGCACTTGCATAGAGACAGCCACGTATGTTTCCCCCTCTCTCCCCAACATACACATATGTGCATGCACAGACACGCAATGCACTTGTCTGTGGTTGTGTACAGAGTTTCTGCAGCCAGGGCTTCTCCTCACAAAGGGGTGGAGTGAAAGGGCAATTTTGTCATCCTGCCTGAGTAGCTGCCCTTGGAGATGTGCTGAATCAGTCTCTTCCTCTATCAGCTTGCCTTATTCCTTCATGTTACAGTAATCAGGGCTACTGATAAAAGTTGTAAAAATAATTAATTTTCCTGTGAAACTCATCCGAATGAACTAAAATCAAATAATGAGAATATGAGGGAAATAGTGCTCTCAGCCTACAGATCACCCAACATCCTCAGTAGAGAAGCAACTAAAAGCTGCCTGCTAAGTTGGTTGATATGCCTTTTATTTAGCTTGATGTTAATTTGCTAAACACTGTTTTGGTGTATGTGATTGTAGAACATAAAAATGCAGTAGGTGGTTTATAGGAGATGAGAGCAAAAGAATACTCTCTGCTATGAGCTCTACATACAATGCATATTCTCCAAAGGGATGAAATTTCCCTCGAGCTAATGGGTAAACTGCAAAGTGAGGTACAGCAGCAGCTTTACGGTTCGCTTTAACCTGCTCCTCCTACGCGTGCTTTGTGGTGGGTGTACAACTGTTGCAAGTAGGTGGCACAGCTGTTTGCGTTGACTGGCTCAGTACCTTTGGGATACAGACAACACAGTTAACGTTGTGAGATGAAAATGGCATCTATACTTTAATAAACTCATTCTATTTCTTTGTGAGAAAAAAGGGGGAGACTGGGGCCGGGGGGAGAGACAAGTTGCCAGCTTGACTATATCTGTATTAGTGGCACTGCTCAAATCACACGGTGGTGGCTAATGCTTGCAAAATCCTGACTAGCATTTGAAAGGGTAACATCAGTTTATTATTGCTGCAGTAGCTGTTAACTTTATGAAGATTTCCTGTGCACCTGCCTGCTACCACATCTTTAACATATATGCATATTTATACAACTTAGGCAACATATGTTTGATGATTTTTGTCATTTATATTTACTACAGTATGGATAGCAATTAAAAAATAACCATGTTCACTGTGATGAATTGGTGAAATTCCTGGAGAAGTAGAAATTACATGAAGAATCTGAAGACAGAGAAGAAGGTAAAAGGCATGTAAAAAGCTAGTTTGTCAGTTGGAACATAAAAAACGCAGGCGTGTGACCAATGTGTGTGCGTATATATAAAACCATAAAAATGACAGGGAAGAATATGCTATTTCATTTAGAGGTAGAACAAGAGAAGAGATAGTATAGAGTGGGATATTTCCCATTTCATGTACCCTTTACAAAGAAATACTGAGTTGTGTTGTAGGGGTGATGAAGAAGGATGACATTTTTCTACAGAGACGGTGTCGTTCTGTTCCCCAGTTTTGTGTGTTTTGAATGTAAAATGGATGTATTTAATTGCAGATACATGTACAAAAGCAAATGGTGTGCTAGGACCTGCATGATGATAAACTCCCGTGTTTGATTCATCCTGACAGAAGATCAGGCAGGTCTCCTGAGCACCAACTCAGGTGCCAAGACCAGCGGAGGCCTATGAAGAGGAGTTTGGGGAGTGATCCTTACAAGTAGCCAGTTTAGGGGAAACCTCAGGCTCAGGTCTGTATTTGGTGTGTCTGAGTTAAAAATAGAGGAAGATCCGAGGGAGAGGGTAAATTTTGGATATTAGCCCAAGGAATCTGTGTGGGCACATGCACACAGCACCCACACTGTGTATGAAAGTGAGATAAGCACACGTGATTTCTACTCAGAATGTAGGTGCCAGCTTTTTAGAGAGAATTTCTTACCATGTGGCATATTATCATATTCGAGACCTGCTCATCTCTGTAAAAAGACAGAGGATAGTGGGCTGTGCAGAAATGGAGTGAGACAGTGGAAACGCACGTAGTGGAGCTGTGAAAACTGATATGCCAGTGGAAAGAAACTTAGAAAATTAAAGTTGAAGAGAAAAATGGAGAAGACTAAGAAATCTAGATCTTGTCCTGGAAGTGGTATTTTCCATGTCAATGTGGTGATTTGCTAGAATAATTTATTCCACTTGTTAGAAAGATGCACTAAATTAGCCTCAGGGTGCCTTTGTTACCCTCCTGTGACACGAAATTAACTGCTGCTGTAGTTTCTCACAGAGGCTAGAGCAGCCCCGGGTCAGCCCCATTCACACTCTCTGCCGCTGCCCAGAAATGCCCCGGCTGACACTGCTCTGCTCCGAGCGACACAGCATTACCCCCAGTGGTGCCATTCGAAGTAAACTAAACTGCGCAGCAAACGTTTTACCCACTTCAACAAACAGAAGCATTTACTCATTTTTCCCTGACTGTTGCTTACCCCTCCACCAGCAGTTAGTGCATATGAGGCAGCCTCCTGTGCCTCTGGAGCATTCTCTTATGCAGAGTGCTCCTAAAGCAGCGAGCTCTGCTGGCATTCGGACTGTTTTGTATGAGCAGGGTGGCTCAAACTGGCCTCTGAAGAGCACAAGATATGTCACATCATTTGAAACTACATCTCTGGGTGTTTTTTGGCCTGTTTGACAAGGCAGGTGACAACATCTTTACACATTGATTTTAATTTGAATTAAATAAAAAGCTTTGAATATAAAACTTTGAGAGTGAGACAGCATCAGATGCTTAATGAAATCCACACTACTTCAATTGTTTTTTTCCTCCCTCAATATTTTACCACTTATATTAGAGAAAAAAAGCCCTGAACAGAATCAGATTTGGGTTTAAAAAAATTGCCTGCATGCCTTAGGATTGACAATTCATAGGCCAGTGTTTAGCCCAGTGCAGTACAAACCTGCTGATATATTAAACCCCAACCTGGCATTTATAATAGAAATACAGTAAGCCTTTAACTGTAACGACACTAGCAGGTGTCACCACAATAAAGATAACAGCCTCCCCATGAACAAATATTAGATTAAAGAGATCAATCAATCTGTATCTTAAATTCCAGACCCAGCGTGATCTCTGCCAGTAAAAAAAACAAAAGCCTACTACTTTTTCTGTGCATTTTTACAGGTGAAAGACCTCTTGATTGTTCCATTTTTTTGCAATAACTTGGGAAAATAGGCATTTTTCTTTTTCCTTCTGTTGCAGACTCTTTATATAAATTATACAGAAAATGTTTATGACCTAAAGACACAAACACTTATTGATTTTAAACCTTGTGGCAGGCTGTGGTAGTTTTCAGGTGAGCAGGTGGTGTGAGTCATGACTCACTACGCTGTCTCCTTCAGGAATGCCAAAAAAACCCTGTTAAAACCTGGGGTAACATCAAGTACTCTGTGCTTCTGGGATGTGATCAAATTATCTGTGGGAATCGCGCATTCTGCCCTTGTTCTTTTTTTTCTCATGTTTCTGTTAGCCTACTCTGCTAACAACAGCACCCTTTCCTTGAAAACTGTGGAAAGTTACTACTTTTATTCTTCATGCTTTAGTATTCTGGGCCATGTATTCAAATGTGTGAAGCGAGTGCTCACTGTCCTTGAGTCAGGATGATTCAACCCAGCCCAAGCACAGGCTGCAGGCACTGTAAGGGCTGATGGGGAGAAAAGTCCAGTTCTCCTACACATGACTGAATGCAATTCCACTTGCTTTCCCTCTTGATCGTCCATCACCCATCAAATGCAGTTCCTGAGAAAAGCAAGTCAGGCTATGATCTGTGCTGTAGGACCAACATCTTTCCATATTTATTCAGGGAAAGGGGTCATGAATAGTCCCTGGAGCACAACCCTGACCTTGATGTGGAACAGCAATAACTTTAGTTTTTATCCGTTGTTTCTACTGAATTGCAACATTGCTCTCATCTTGATTACAATTCAGTCTTGGCTCATAGAGGTTGTATTCTGAGGTTTTATACAGCAATTGCACTAAGATTTTGAGATCTGTTGAGTATCAGTAATGGTATCTGATTCTCCTCTCAAATGCACTTGAGAAAAAACTCAGAGACCTCTTCCTTAGAAAACACAGCATGTAAGAAGTATAAGAGAGAAAAAATCCACTGGTAGTCTTTTATGATGAAAGAGACCAAGTAGTGAGGGAAACCTGCTAGAAGAGCTGATCTGCAAGGTCCTAGATAGGTGTTCTTATCCTAATGCAGAGCACCTGTTGAATAATTAAATTTGGTCTGTTTTGAATGTGTTCTGAACTGCATAAGAAGAGCTTTTGCGCTGAATGGTGTCCACATCAAATAAACACAGAATAAGTGTTTATATTTTACTACATACTCCCTGCTTTATTTTTCAGTAGCACATATATGGAAAAGATACATATGAAGTAGATGTCTCTAAGAAAATTAAGTTATTCAATCCTTGAAATGTTTAGGTCGAGCTCTTTGAAATCTATTTTATGAAGTAAAACAAGTTTTTTCCTCTAGATGAAACCAAAAGTGGAAGCCTGTCCAGCTTCCGAGCCACCACAGTCATGCTCTTACAAGGAGTGTGTGTGAGGAGGAGCCTGCTCAGTAATATATTCAATGACCAGTAAGCACACTTGTGTTTTCACCTTTTTTTTTTCCAAACCACAAAATAAGCTGTGGAATATTTTATTTCAAATAAAATATGTGCAATACTTGGATATCTCCCCTTCAAAAAGAATTCTGGATTAAGTTTCTAATCCTTTAAGTGGACTTAGGCCATGAGAACTATAAAGGTTTCATAGCAGTCCCAATATTTGCATTTGCAAGACAGCTATCCAACTCCCTTCTCTTTATGTTTTTCCACGCCAAACCAACTTTCAGTTTGCTCAAATGATTTGTTCATATCACATTTTAAAAGCCCCAGAAAGTTTATTTAGCGGAATACCAGTTTTGCGATGATGGATGATGACTGCCAGGCATGTCTGTGAAGACCCGCTTCAAGGCCATTACAATAGAAGATGAGGATGGGGAAAGCAATTTCAGTGTGGCTCTATGGAGACCCTATTACCAGACCATTACAACTGCAGACTAACTGAAGAGCATGAACATGCAGAACCCCACCTTTGGTGGCACATTTACAATGTTATATTAATATGTCAAAATAAGGCTAATGCCAGACATCAGAATTTTTTTTTTTGCCCTTATTAATAATAGAGAGCAATATTTTATATTTCCTTGTTCACATAGTTCCACTGAACAGGAATGGGACTCCTTGCTGTGTACAAACAGACCTGACATTTTATGAAGCTGTGGGCAGAGGTGCAGAGGTCAAAGGCCACTTCATGTGAAAGGATGAGATACTGCAGAGAACTGCAGGCTGTTTCATCTCCAAACCTGTATATTCCACTAAAATTTTATGATTTTAAAGTTCAAAGAAAGAAAATAATGAACGTAACTAGAATTTATCAGTGTTTTAACGAGAACAGCCCAGTACTGCATCTCAAAAATCTCCAAATGTAACCATAAAATTCTATAAAATCTGCCTTAATTTAAAGCTCAGTCCTGTGTGTCCATGTATTACTGCACTTTTTATATCTGTTGAGGACCACTCTGCCAAGACAAATCATGTATCAGGAGTGACCTAGGCCAGTTGCATAAATATGACCTGGCCATATTTTCAAAGCCATTTAGGTGCAAAAGAATGTGGATGGTTACCTAGATCCCATTGCAGATTTGGCCCATTGAAGCAGTATGAAATATATTGCAGGAACTTGTGTTTTGGTGTTGGGGCATCCTGAGTAGCAGGTGATTATATATCTACTGGAGTCTTCTTATTTTTTAATGGAAATGTTTATACTCAGTTTCATTATACAGGTCTAGTCCCTCTATTGTTCTATTGTTCCATAATTTCAGAATAATTTTATTAGCAAAAATACTATTTTTTTCCAAATACTTACTTAACTGCTTTAAAATGTGTAAAGATTATGCAGTGTATAATATTTAATCTACATGTCTTTTATGTTTTTTATTCCATCTTTTGAAGAAATCCCACTTCCAGGAACAACATTGTAAATCTAGTGGCAAACTCCACTGACTTCCATAGGGAGTTTGACATAGTTTAATCATACAATTTTTAATAGCTTGCTTCTCACTGATTTTATGTTTCCAACTTGACAGTCTTTTAGGTAATGGAGGTCTCAATTTTTCTTTGCTTTTGCCTGTATCTATTTTGTTTATTTTCCTTACTGAAGAGCATGGATAAACTATTTTAAAAGTTTCAAATAATTCAGGTCCTTGAGCACTCATATAATTTTGCCATCCTTTTCTATACCTTTCAAGTTTCTGTAATACTCTTTTCATTGTTGTACCCATTATTCTGAATGTGGCCTCCTGATCAGCTGCTTATGATCTGTTTGCACAGCTAATAAGTGTTTCTCTCTTCAACTGCTGGCTTAGTATTTTATCTTCCACGAATTTAGTGGATGTCTTCTCTGAACACTTTAATCTGAGAACTGCATCTCTTGTCTTTGTGTTGGAGAAAAAGTTTCAGAGCTATGTCATTTTTCACCACTTCTACTAGTCCGGAAATTAATTGTAAAACTCTGATTGCCTTCAAACGATAAAAGCAATGGATGGCAACGTAAAGTCATGGAGTTATAAAGAATGAAAAGGATTATGAAGGTGGGTTTATTGGAGAATGGAATCTTCCCCCTTTTGGTAAGACTTAAAAGTCTCCCTGTTGCTTTCTTTATTGAAAAATCACTGCCCTTGTTGCTCCCAAGAAGAGTCACCATTACAGAGCAACGTGGTACTTCTGTGTACACTTTCATTCACCCTATTCCAGAAAGTGTTTATCTTTTGCTGTAGGCATTAAACATTAATAACATGTTCTTGCACAGGGGAGAGATGAATTGACATTTTCAGATACAGAATTGTATCCTAAAAGTCTGCATAGTGTCAGCTCTGCTTAGGCTTTACTTGCTTCAATTTTTTTCTGTGCTTTTGTTTTATTGCTGTTACTTTATACTGCAAGGGAATTTTTTTTAGAAAAATCTTTTTAGTGCCTAAAAATGCTGTGGAACATTCTGAGACAAAAAAATCTCCTGTCCCTGTAATAAGGATTACAAAAGTTTTGGTAGTTCAAATTCCTCAGTGTTCAGAAAGCATCTTAAACATAATTTGTTGGAAGACAATAAGACCTCCATGTAGCTGTCTTCTTGAACTTACAGCTTTTCATCACCCTACAAGACCTTGAACAAAGATATCAGCTCTCATTTCTTATGTTTTAGGGCTGAGCATTTTGCTGAAATGAAATTAATTTGAATTTAAAGAACTCCCTTAATTTAAATGCCTCAACAGTGTCCCAGCAGGAACCAAGGATCTGGGTTGGACTGGAAGCACTGGGAAACAAAATCTAGAGAAAGCTTGGGGTTTGTGCACTATTTTTTTTTCCTCTTGCTTCTCACATTATGGAAAATGTGGGCTATCTTACCCTGCCTACCAGCCTTGTTTAGTACATAACAACAGAAAATGAGTGCATATTTGAAATAGCGGATTGTAGAGGGAAAACGTAATAATCTCTTTTCTAAGTCTCAGCCATTTCTCTCCTTGCTGACTTCCAACAACCATGTTGTGGCAGAATCAGCTATTTAGTAATATTGTTTCCAGATGCAAATATTGAGAAGTAACACAAATATCTTCTAATTGATGCCATTATTACTAATACAGTTCATATTTTTAATTTAGATGTGGATCTGTGGCTTCCTATTACCCTTGAGAGCTTCTGGGCCAAATAGCTGCCATGCCTTTGGCCCAGCTCAGACCCTAGCTTTGACTGCTGTGGCGCTAAACTGATTTACAATAGCTGATGATTTGGTCTGCTATTCTTGCCTCAAGTAAACTCTGTCCCTTGGGGCTTGACTTGTGGTGCCGGAGAGCTCCCTCAAATGTCACTGACTTGCTGGAAAGCTGAAGTCACTCAGTATTTTGCACAGTCCTGTCTCTGGTCCTTGTCCTCTCTATGTCAAACTTGCTTTCTGTGTCTAATTCAGCTCTCTAATTAGGCTTTCTTTCACTAATATTCAAACATTTTAGTCTTACTTGCCAAAGCAATCTGTAGTAGCAACAAACACATTTGAGAACATGTTTTGTAAATTTTTGAATTACATTATATGTATAGTTTAGCATCATTGTTTTCTATATTTTTTATATACATCCATTATATATCTATATCTACTTAAAATTCAATAAAATTTATTCTGAGAAGGATAGAGCCAGATGCTAAGTTAAACAAAAAAAAAAAAAAAAAAAAAAAAAAAAAAAAAAAAAAAAAAAAAAAAATCAAATAAAGATTTAATTAGCAGAGGAAAAAAAAATCAGGGAAAATAACCTTCTGGAAAATAGCAAAATCAGTAGAAGTGTAACAGCATTCTAATCTGCTAGTATACTAACATCTTATATTTATATTTCATATATGCTTTTATAGCCAGCAACAAAAACCTTGTGTGCTGCAATTAGCATCTTTTCTGTAGTGAATTGTCATGTTCTAGCACTGCTAATGAACATGGAGAAGGTGTACCTGCTGTAAACCATTGCTGAGGAAATAAAAAGCGCCCCTTAGAATTACTACTAGTTCATTTTTTCCTCTCCTTTTTCCTCTCCCCCCTTATTTCTTTCTTTATTTCTTTTTTTTTTTTTTTTCCTTTCTTTCTTTCTTTGGGAAAAGCCTCTATTATTACCTGTGGTAGGCTCTGTACACTAGCATGCTATTTTGTTGATTGCACTGCCCTCAGACACTGCACATTTGAATCCCATTTGTAGCAGAGCTGCCAGTGCTGGGATTCAAAGTCAGAGCCTCTTAGGGTTACAGCCCTGCTGCTGCTGCTGTGAGTGGAAGCGTCTAATACCACTGGCATCAGAGACAGGGCTGATAAAGAGACAAGGTGATCTAAAGAGAGCACACATGGAATTTTCCCCCTTTTTCGTTTTTCTTACCAGAAAGATAAAGGAGATGAGAGTAGGTTGATATTTGATGAATTGGTTTTATTCAGAGGAGTGCTATCATTTTTATGTCCTTTTTGAAAATGCACCCACAGTGTCTGAATTCCCGTTAACGCAAAGTTCAGATAAAGCTGATGAAAAGCAGCTGCCATCTTGATAGTTGCCATGGCAGATGGCATCAGCCTTTATGCTTTTATCAGTATTAGTATCAGAACACACTCTGTGTTCCAAGCTGAGATAAAAATCATTGAAGCTGTACCTGGAATAGGCAGATCAACACTGCAGGTCCCACACAGTTTTGAATCTTTTCAGAACAGTCTGCATAAAAGCTAGAGACAACACATTCTTGTTATTCATTAGTTCAGCAATGCTGATGGTATTTTGTAAACTTCACAGATGAAGCAGCCTTTCTAAAGAGCTGCTGCCTCCCTTCCTTCTTCTCTCCCACCCCCAGGAATGCTGAGGCTTTGAAAAGGAAAGCTACACTGTACAGACACAGACACACAGATGAGAAAAGTGAGTGGACAGTAAGTGGACAGTGAACACAAAATGACATTCCTTCTTTATTAACCTCCTGTATTTTGCAATAAAACAATTTTACACTGAAACACATTGTTCTGCTGTGAATAACGGTGTTAAGAATAGGTGCATAGCAAGGGAAATAGTGGTTCCTGCTGGTTTGGGAAGGTGCAGGGGGCAGGGGCCTTCTGTGGGTTTGTTACACTGACACTGTGGATGGACCTTGCCTGAGATGTCTCCCCCACTGTACTTGCTGCTGGTTCACAGTGACATGTGCAGTGCCATCGCCCAGGAGCCCCACGCTGACCTGGGAGTCCTGGTGCCTCTCTGAGGGCCTGCACGGACCCTCTTTTTCTGGATCCACCTTGGGATAAGTGCCCATCAGGAAAAGTGACTTACACACTGTGAAAGCTTCAACGCTAGCTCTTTATTGCAGGTTTCAAATTGTATTGACAAATCTCCCCATCCCCTTTCCCCCTCTCCCCCTCCCCAGCTCCCCTTATAGCTATGCATATAGTTATTTTTGGTAACATTGTTGCTTGATAAATAGAGGGGTTGTGAGATCTCAAGTTATTATGCAAGTGTTAGCGACACAGGCTGGTAAACCATTTGGCTGTTGCATCGGTGCTGAAATGAATAATAGCAAATGGGAGGAGGGCATGTGAGTTATTTTAAATGACACATATATATTTAAATATAGCCTTAAAATAATGTTAAAGGTTTAGAACCACTACAGGCTCTTGTGCCAACTTGCAAACTCTTCCAGAACTGATTTTAAAATTTGCTATTCTTTCTCTCATGGCTGACAGGGAGATAAGGAGGACCTTTCTGGGTCACCTCTGGGGAGGTGGTAGAAGTGGGTCCTCTGTGTATCTTTGCATAAGAGCCTCCCATTTTCCCACTGACATTTTGTTCAAACTGTTTGGTGCAGAAATATGGAGTCAGTGCCGTAACTTAAATAGAAATTTCTGTGTGACTCTGCACGGTCTTACAGTGCTGTGCTTAATGAGGTCACCAGTAGAAATGGGCTAATTCTGCTCTGAGTTTGAGAAGCTTTTTTGCTTCCATTCCGGGGTAGGTCTTGGAAAAAAAATCTAGGTCCAGTAGAAGCTTTGGATTTCAAATGCCCACGGATGGGGCTATTCTAATTCAAAGCTGGATATCTAAATGAATGTTTAAAGTAGAATTAGTTACATAAATTTAGAATAAAAGGCAATCTGCCATGGAACAAAAACTTCAGTGTCCTCAAAACAATGTCTAAAGAACCCGCCTTTTTATTTTAAATTTAGTTCTAAATGGAAAGAAGTTGTTCAGTGACTGGTCTTCACCATTCCCCCAGGACCAAACAGAAGGATCTACTATTGAGATGCAGTCTGGAGGAAGGGTAAAATATAATCAGATTTACAATTTACTTGGACTGGGCCCCCACTGTAATGTAAAATAGAAAAGACTGATCATCCAGGAACCTGATCCAAAACCTTTGAAAGCAATGACAATCTTCACACTGAGCTAACTGATTTTTCAGGGAGTCTCTGTGAACACTACAAGGAATAATAGGTGAATGTAACACAATGTAGGAGCATCAAATAACAGGGAAATTATTATCGTTAGCATAGGAGATACAAGTCAGCACACAAAATCTACTGTTAGGTTCTTTGTCAGGATCACAGCATAGGTAAATTTCAGGACAAGAGCTGAAGGAATGTGAAATAGTGGTTGTGTAAACTTTGTGGAAAACTACTCTGAAGCATAAGGGCCAGTCTTTTAAATAGCATAAAAGTACTTGCAGGAAGCTTTGGTTGAGGAGGAATGGGAGCTACCATCACTGGCACTGAGCTGATGCAGAAGAAAAGATGATCTGTGGGGGATCCATAACCATGAAGGGCCTTAAAATTGTAGTAGTTGAGTTTGCTGTGGTAGAAAACAGGTAATTGATGGGATGAAGACAGGTAGGAGTAAGCTTGAAGTAAGAGCCAGAAACAAATAGCAAATTTTATCTGTTTTTAAAATGCAGTTGGAGACAAATGGGGCAAATGGTCTTCATTCAGATCAAACAGCAGGAACTGGGAGAGACACGACTGTGTTGCAGCCTGGGCCATGTGAGCAGCTGTGGGAATGTATTCAAGCTGAACCTCTAAATCTCATCCATTCATTATTAGGTTAGGATTCACACAACACAATTCCAAGTAGCTTGGAATTAAAATGGAAATTATCTTTAATTCTTCAGACTCTGGTGTTTTTTTTCTGTTCTGCTTCCTTAACTTCTAAATAGGTAGCTAAAATCACAAGCATTATAGACTATTGCTTTGGCTCAAGAGGGCAAAGTCTGAAAATTATTGGTTTTGTTAGTTCAGCTACTAGAGAGCTGCCTACACAACAAATAGTCAGATGTAGAATAAGAAACATCTCAGAGACTTTTCTTACAGACATTGAATACCTAAATTAACTAATATTTCAAAATGTTTCAAGTGCCTTAGTGTACTGAAAGGACAAAACATTCTTAGGAAAAGTTTGAATATTGGTCCTATACTTGTGTGTTGGATTTTCTTCTTAATTTAATTTTTTCTAATCTTATTTAAAAACCTTGAAGATGTTACTTTCAAAGGAAAATCAAAAATTCACCTCTTATGCTGAAATGCTGTACTGTATTTATGATATGCTGATTGGATTCCCCATGCTCCAAGCACTTATATTTCTACTGTATAAATACTAGTAGAAAACAACAAAACAACCTGAATACCTAAAATGGCTGCCACATACCAGTGAGGGACATTTTACATCAGCTGTGACTATTTAAATTCAGCTTCAAGTATAGGATTATAATTTTTTTTTTAATTAGAGCATTTACTTAGATTCCTAAATGGTTCTAATGCTCAAGGATGTATGTAGACTGTTCACTATTAGTTTGGTATGAAGTTGACATTTGAGCAATGTGAAAATATTATGGAAAAGGTTTTTTGCTTTTGAGTTGGCATCTTAATTTATTTCAGTTATTCAAATACTAAAAATCACCAGTGGATTTTCTGTCAGTAATTACAAATGCTTTCTCACAATGGACATGATCTGTATCGTCTTTTAAAAATGACACAAAACAAAAATAATTGAAAATTCCAAATTTTACTTGTTATCAAATGAAGCAGCTGTCAAAATATGTTGTTTTAATAAGTAACACTATTGACAAAATCCGCTTTAAAGTGATAAACTTAGGAGGATTTTATCTCCAGTATGCTTTAAAAAAAAAAAAATCTTTCCCAGACTAAGAGTTTGCATGTCACCTTTTATTCTTCTAGGTATTGTGGCCAAACCATAATCCTGCTTAAGTAAGGAGTTTATTGTAACAAATACACCAACACAACCTGAGTTCAAACAGCTCTAGTGGGCAGTGCTATAATTTAAGATCATAGCTCAAAAGAAAATGGAATCTTTTTCTAACATTTAAGGGTTCAGTTTACCACTGAAATTGCTTTTCATTTAATTCAAGCAGCAACTGATAGCACAGAACACTTAAACAAAATTAAACAGAAATCTTTCACGTTATGAGAGGCACTTATGTGTGCTTTGTGTCTTTTTTTTTTTTTTTTTTTGTTAAATACAGTTTCCCTGAGGAAGAAAGGCAGCCCAGATATCAAGCAATTTCTTTGGTTCCAAATAATGTTACTAGTCCGTGCTATTCTAGAGGGTATTTATACAAATAACTTTCTCACCTATTGTATGTCTACCTCTTATTTCAACTTCATTTCATTACTTTTGTTCAGAGTCTGCACCCCTCTGAAAAAATAAAAAATCTAACTGAAAAATAAATTAAAAGCTTCAGGTTCAGCTATCTCAGAACAATGATATTTTATGGTTTTGTTTTTGGTGGTTTTTTTTTTTTTTTTTTTTTGTTTGTTTTTTGGTTTTTTTTTTTTTTAATTACTTCTCTGCAGTAAAATATTAACCATAAAACAAGGAAACGTTCTGTGAAAACTAAAGAGGCAGATAAACATTTTGAAGCAAGCAATAATTGTTTTAATTTTTCTGAATAGTACAGTTGGCTAAAATAAGCTGACCAGATTTGCGGTCTTAGCATCCTGGAAGATTTTTGTGGGTAGGGCA